>NC_135725.1:3829014-6229014 GCF_964656455.1 Halichoerus grypus
CTAATTATAGGTGATGTCCCAGGAATTCACAGGGGACACAACTGCTGCCCTCGTGTATAAATCAGCTGCTGGTCATGAAAGCCAGGAGTCTTACTCTCAGTTTTTCCTCTGTCCTACAAACCACGTCTGGTCAGTGACCCAAATGTATGCCAGTTGGCAAGAGTCTCTTCTGGAATCTCTCTGCTGGGAGATGCTAAATACAGATTTCATTTCCAAGTTAGCACATGGTGTATTTCTATTATGACGTGCCCCAATGTATCCCACTGGATATTGGATTAAATAGAGATTCTGTGCTGACAGACTAGGGGTCAACCTGTCGTTTCTCCTTCCAGAACAAGCCTTTATTTTCTTCTTCTAGTGATGACCTTGGAGAAATTTACTCTTTTTCCCCCTAAAGCCATGAGGGGAGGTTGGACGTCAGATGGCAAGATCTCATGAAAGAGAAAGAAGGGGGAGAAAAACAAAGAAACCTGGACTCTTGAACTTTAACCCATAGATTTTTGCACGACGATGGAATGAGTGATCCCGCAGCTTCCAAAGGCTCTCTGTGCATGACTCAGTGACTGAGCCGCGTGGGACTGGGGGGCAGGGGCAAGAAGGACCTGTCCTCTGACTCAAGGACGGGAGTAGAGCTTGGCTGTGTTGGAGATTCTGCATCATGGCAGAGCACCAGGACACCTTGGTTCTGGTATGCAGCCCAACCCTAGCCCTGCCCCAGGGTAACTCAGAAAACAGAATTAGATCATCTTATAAAGAGGACGGCTGACGGCCTCTACCTACACTTGAAGCCATGATGTTATCTTGTCTTAATTGACTTCCCTTTTGTCACTCTCAGCTCTTTTCTGGATGGAACAAGGGTTCCCTTTAGCCCTGATATCTCCTAATTAAGCACACCAAGCCTTACCATCAGAGGTGATCTAATGAGGACGCCAGGTTGCATAACAAATATCTTCCCTATTCATCCACCTCCACTCTTGTGCAACAAGTCTCAGGGATCAGATGGAGCTGACACCAAAAGCCGAGACATCTCTCCTCAGTGATCACACACTGTACCTGGGAAATTGGAAACTGACCACGGTACGTCGCTGTTTCCAATCAAGACACCCCCAGGGGGTTGTCCACCCAACCTGTTGGCATTGTAAGACACTGTTAGTCTCTGCCTTTTAGTTCATTAAATAAAAAATGTTGTGATGTCTTTGTCTCTGATTTATACAGAGAGTGCATGCATTTATGTTACAAATTATAAATGATTGATACATGTATATGAAGAACTGGACGCGTTTGTTGGCCAATACCTGGTGTGCAGACGTAAAGTATGTGGCGGTCAGAATCCAGCTGAGGAGACCAAAAATGTTGTCGGCGCTTGATTGGGGAAAGGTCTAATACTTGGAATTAAATGTTTTAAAAATCACGGGAGGAACATTTTAAGCTAGGATTCTTGGAATGATGTTTGGAACAGTAAGAACCAGCCCAGTGGGAGAATTACTGCTTCTGAGATCATCGCTGGAGCTACACCAGGCCAAGTTCAGGGCTGTTTGGGCTAATGCCCCAACACATCCAAGGAGTGACATTTTTTATACTCAAAACTCAGAGTAGGAACATGGGGGAGGGAACACTTGGAGGAGAAAGGAACAAAGACGGAAGTCTTAGGAAGGGCACCTAGCCTCAACCCTGCCTTCCCAAACTTTTAGACCAAGGCTCAGCAAACTTTTCCCAGAAAGGGCTGGAGAGTAACTATTTTTGGCTTTGCGGGCCATAGGGTCTCTGTCACAACTACTCAACTAGACGGCATAGATAATAGTAAGAGGACGAGTATTCCGTGCTCCTGTTGACAAAACCAGAGGGCCCACCAGATTTGGCCCGGCATTGCTCTAGGGGATCTAAGTGGAAACGAATTTATCTCCAGAACCCTAGCTGCAAGGGAGCCTGGAAAAGGCAGTTTTTGTTGCTGAATTAAATGGCCCAAGACAGTGAAGGAAGACTGCTTTCCTGCCTGATAAGAGCATGTGCCTCTGTGACTTCCTATTTATTTAAATGAGGAACAAGCACTAGCCAGAATGAAAGGTGTGCCCCCAGCATCGAGGGCTGTGTTGATTTTCCCTGGTGACGAGACCACGTCTTGAAGAATAATCAGACCGATGACATTTATGATAATTCACTAGTACTCTCCAAGAGCCATCTGTCCTGTGCACAGGTCGGTAATGGAGAGGAGATGGTAGCTATCACCTCCACAACTTGCAAGTGTTTGATGATGGCTCTTGACTTTGCAATTCTCCCAGAAATGCTGTATTGACTTCGGTTTTACATGGAGGGGAGGTTCCAGGGGGTTCCACTCATCAGTTTTGGCAGAGGGGGCCCTCTCCCTATAAGCAAGGGATTTGGTGTGAGCACGTAGCCCATTGTCAAGTATTTCTGTCTTAACTATATATTCAGGAGCTAGGAAAATAACCACAAGGTGGGTTTCCAGAGCCACTGGAGACTTGGGCCAAACTTTCATTTATCTCCTGACCCTCCCACCCCTCCTCCCCCCAACTAAGTCCTGATTCTGGGGTGGATTCTCTCACTTCAGAGCCTGTGTCTATTATTCCCCGAAAATCTGGGTGTCCCTTTCCCCCATGCATAGCCTTCCTAGTTAACGGCGACAAGTCCTGTTCAGGAAGGTAGGGGAGCACTCACAGTATGCGTGGCAGCAATCCAGGCTATGAGCTCAAGGGGACCGGCCAGTCCCTCCCTCCAGGCCCTTCCACACACTCCTTCATGCAAGGCTCCAGAACGTAGGCTTGAGTGCTTTTCAGTTCTAGAGATCAAGCAGGGTGTCCATCCACTTCAGGGACACCGTGGCCCAGACATTGTGACCACAGCTTGGACCTGCTGCCAGTCACAGCAGGGACCCTCATCTAGTCTCTCAGCAGGGGTTGCTTGGTTCCCCCCCCACTGGAGTGAGGGCCCAGTGGCATTTCTCTCCAGACCACCCACAGGAAAGCTTGCCGCTCAACGATCGTGATGGAAATGTAAGCCAGCTTTTGACTTTTTGATTTCTTCAATAAAACAACTGTGATGAATTTAATGCAAACGTCACACGTGATTTCTTTTCCCATTTCTATTTGACTGATATCTATGAAAACCTGTGTTTTTTGTTGTGCTTTAGTGCTCATGGCAAACTCAAAATTTGGAATTATTTGAGTTGGCACCGTTTGGAGTTTTGCCTCCTTGCCGGGGCTGATGATAAAGCAGGTGTCAGCGGGACTTACAGAAGCATTTCCTGTAGACAGCCAGAACTAGTGGACAGACGATTAAATACCTTTTGTGAATCAGGAAACTAATAAACGCTTAGCTGAAATTTAAGGTGTCCTACCCATCTCCATTGTGATTGCAAACTCTGATGTACTTTGTACGTCTCACGATTTGGGGCCATTTGTCTGTGATTCCAGATTCCATGAGGCTCGACTTAGAAGCTAAAGGAGGGAGGTGGTGGGGGGCTGGGGGTCTCATTTGTCTGCGGCGATGAACATGGAGCTCACTCACTGCCCCCAGCAAGGTGTGCACCCAACAGGATGGCTTCATGCTCAGACCCAGGTAAGTTTAACAGAAAAGCACAGACTCTGAAACCAAAGTGCCCAAGTCTGAATCCCACGTCCACCACTTTCTGGGCAAGTTGCTTAACCTGTGTCTTAGCTTCCTCATCTATAAAGTGGGGACAGGAGAGTTCCTCACTGATAGGACTGTTTCAGAGATTGAATAATCGAATTCACACAAAGCATCACGAACATGCCTGCACACCGAGGCTCCGCACCGTGGACACATCATCAGTGTGGTGGGAGGCGGTGGCATGGATTGGGATCTAGAAGGTGAAGACAGAACCAAACAGGGCTTACCTTACTTACCTGGGCTTCGCCTACCCTTGTGAGGAATTTGGATAGGATTATGCTAAGTCTGTCAACCTTTTCTTTCTTCTGTAAATGAGCTTCTCTCTCAAAAAGAGCCCCTAGTGGAGGGGCAAGCGGTGGGGAAGGCACATACAGCTCAAGACCAGACCTGCCTCTCAGGCAAAGAGCATAACAGGGAAACTTTCATCTCTCCCTCCTGCCCAGGTGTTCCTGCCTGAGAAGTGGCTCCAGGCCCAGGTATCTGAGCTGCGGCTGTTCTTCAGGTGGACACGAGACGTCTCAGCCCTGGATCTACTGGTGTTTCCAAGGATGGCAGGTGGGAGAACAGCCCATCCCACGGACCTGTGAGTCTCACCCCTTCCTCTTTCCCTCCCCTCCTCCCTCTCTCCCTCCCACTCTCATCTGCAGAACTAAACTGAATCCCAGCCAAAGTTCAACACCACCTCCTAGAAACTCGGAGATACTTTTAATTCAAGCCACGTCCCCAAAGCATCTGAATAGCAACTGCCAAAAGAGTTGTGATTTGTGCCAGGCAAAGTCACCCATGGTGAGCCCACCCCTCCAACAACTCTTCGAGAAGAGTTCAGGGTTCTCAGTCGGGTCTACCGACGGAGGGTCACCCAGTGTGTGTGGCAAGTATTAGGAATAATTGGAGGCCTAGTCGGATGTTATCTGCCAGACACTTCCTCTGAGCTCAGGGGGCTCCAGCACCGGCGCCATGTCCTCCGTCTCCAAGTGCAGTCTACTCAGTCACCCATGCCTGTCCGAGGGCACACGGGCTGCGTGCGAAGAGACGTGGGCCATCTGGGGTCACACAGCGGGGCCGCCGAGGGCTTTGTGGGCCTCAACCGCTCTGAGGACTACGAGAGCAGCCTCCTGTCCCCCCAGGCAGCCTTGACAGGAGCCTGAGCGGGAGAGATGGTGAGGGCGAGGGAGAGACCCATCTAAGAGGAGGAAGAGAGAAAATGTAAGGCAGGTGGCGCAGGGGGGCCTGGCCAATTTAGCTCCATCCTCCTCCAGAACAGGTGCAATAATGGGCAAATATTGTTTATAAGAACCATCTTCCTGGAAATACCAGAGAGAAAACAGCCAGCCAAGAATCACTGGGCAAGATCTGGAAAGAAAAGGAAGGACAGAGGGGTGAGCCCAGCTTCTAAGGCCACTCTTTGCAAAGATGTTTGCCACTTCCAAAAGAAGCAGTCAAGAGGTGCCAAGAGGAATCAAGAGCTCCTGGCAGCCTCTCCGTGGGGGGACCCACCAAAGGGCAGGAGAGTCCCCATCGGCCACCCACAGTCCTGTTGGGGACCCTGAAGACCCACATCCTAGGAATCGGGCGGCCAGATTAATCGTCTCTCAGAGGGACAGCAGCCCAGCTTCAGGGCATATGTGAAATTGGATTACGGTGAATCTGAGCTGCTTGGGTCGCAGCCGCCAGTCAGGAGAGCACACAACCTCCCCACCGCCCCCGCCCAAGGAAGAACATCAGACTAGCCCCACATTATTCCTACTACTTGTCCTATGCAATGTGTGACCCTCGTTCAGAAATAGCCCAACCCACGATACGAAAGCAAGGAATGTAAACCAAGAAAAACAGGACAAAACAGAAGCAAACTCTTAGAAACTCCCCCCCAAAATGCAGTTATCAGAACCAGACTTTCTAAAACTTTTTTTTTTTTATTTTGGAGAGTTTGGGGTGTATGTCAAAGAAAGTAGTTTCATGAACCCCCATGTACAAACAATTCATCTTCAACAATTACACACACACACACACACACACACTTTTGGCGGCATTTTAAAACAAATCCTGGACATAATATCACTTCCCCTCTAAGGACTCCAGTATATAATTCCAACAACCTAACCATTATACCATTATCACACCCAACACAATTAATGATAATTTCTCAATAGAATCTAAAACTCAGTTTGAGTCACAGACTTTAAAATAACTACCCTTAATATGTTCAAGCACATTAATGACCAAAATTGAAAGCTCTTGCTGAGCTTGGCTCTATAAAGAGCCACCGGATGATGATTTCCCCAAACTGATGAGAGTCATCTTATTGAGCACGGTTTAGGCCCCTCCTCAGACTCATTCCCTTGCTCCTGCCACAGAGGACCTTGGCCCCGTGCGCGTGGATGTCCCAGCTGCAGCCCCACTTGCTACCATGTCGCCAGGCTGTGGTGGCCTCACTCTGGGGAAGGCCAGGCCGCCCCATGATCCGTCTTGGCAGCCTCTGTGGTGGGAACCGCAAGCAGCCCCGGCCCAGGCTCGGCTCCCCCAGCACTTACCAGCTTGGCAAGGGCTTGGGAACGGACTTCAATCGTCCGGGCGGCACAGAAAGGGGTGTGGGGATGTCCCACCCACAAGGGGTCTCTGATACGGGCGACGAGAAGCAAGAGTGCCAACAAGTAAGCCCTCCTTCTCGCCCTTCCTCCGATGGACTGTTTTAAACAACACTCTTCTGTCTAGGCTGCCTGCACACACCTTGAACAAATGGGCATCCAGCTGTGTCTTTCCACTAAGCTGTAGTTAGCACTTTCCAGCATTCACTTCTTTTCCTTGACCTTCACCCATAGGTCCTTCACACTCCCTGTTCTGCGACCATCCCTCCCTTCACCTTCGAATCTTTCCCGAAAACTTAGACTAGCACGGACATCAAGCCCAGATTTAATTAGTCTGTAAACCCCAAGCAGTACTAAACACACACACAGCTGAGCGCCGGAAAAACCTGCTGAAAATCAGTAACAAAGGAAAAGTCATAAAAGTATCCAAGGGAAAAAAATATAAATTATCTTCAGAAGAGCCATAATTACACAGATATCTGACTCTCCAGTAGAGATATTAGGAGCCAGAAGACAGTATCATGATATTGAAAATATTTTATTTTACATACCAAAATAGAATTTTGTGTCTAGTGAGACAGAGACATTTTCAGACGAACATAAGATAGGGAATTTCTCACCAGAGAAAACTCACGAAGAGAATGGTGAAGGAGTATGCTACACGGTGCAGGGACACGATAACAGACAAGCTTGCAAACACGGGAAGGAAAACAAAGGAAAAGGTAGAAGTTTGGCTAACTCTAAAAGCATATGACATCCTACAAGATTTAAGGCAGGAGCCAGTAAATAGAGTTCAAGTGCCCTAAGGTCCCTGAATTATTGGTAAAGGGTAAAATACAGCCAGTAAAATTATATGTGATATGAGCAAGCATACCTGTTGTATCTCTAAGATAATGACAGTAAGAATAATAAGAGATTATGTGACTAAGCTAACTGAGGCAGGAAATAGGATAATCATATGTAACATTCAACCAACAAGAGGGCAAGAAAAAGAGCAGATGGGGCAATGAGTCCCAGATGGGAAGATAATAGATTTAGGTATAATATCTCAATAATTAAATCAAATGTAAGTGACTTAAATGTTCCAATTAAAAGGCAAAGATTATCGGACATGAGGAAAAAAAAAAAAACCCAAATCATAAATAAACACTTCTAAAACAGAATGACATGAAGGAGCAGGAGGAGGGGCAGAGGGAGACGGAGAGAACCCTCAAGCAGACTCTCCACTGAACATGGAGCCCAACACGGGGCTCGATCTCAGGACCCTGAGATCACAACCTGAGCTGAAATCAAGAGCCAGCTGCTCAACTGACCGAGCCACCCAGGGCCCCTGGAGAGTGTTTTAATGCAGAGAATAAGGGGGAGGCAGGTGCTGAAGCTGTGTCAGCCTCAAACAACACAGACCACATGGTCAGACCCAGTTTCTAGAAAAAAGGGTAAGAGTCAGCTCATCAGGAAAATGGAACACTTTAATTTTCATGCACATAAGAACGCTGCCTTCACATGTATTAAGCAAAAGAAGATATATGAAAGACAGACAGTCAGAGATCTTTATATATCTCTCAGTTATTGCTAGAACAAACTTGACCAAAAAAAAGAGTACGACTCAACCAGGTTTGAAAAAACAAGTGAAACACTTGATCTAATCTATATACATCCGAAGAATATACCTCTTTTCTAGAAGAGGTGGTACATTTGCTCAAGTCAGTCAAAGGCTGGGCCACGGAGCAAGCCTTAGGAAATTCCAGAGGATGCACAGCAGAGCAGGTATGTTGTCTGATCACTGCTCAATTTATAAATTCCTCAGTCACTCAGGGATCAGTGAAGATATCATGATTCAAGGTCATTTTGAACTGAATGATAATAAAAATACAGACAGTTGCAGGATATGGTTAAAGAGATGCTTAGGGGGAAATTTAAAAACACATGAACACACGTGTTAGAGAAGATGGAAGACTAAAGATCAGCGACCCCAGCACACATCTAAGGAACTCAGAACAGAACTCTAAATTTAAAGAGCTACAAAGGGACAAAGTTGGAGGAAGGAAATAAAAAGGAAAGAACAAAAAAAGTAAACTATAGGAAACAAACATCTGACATGGAGGCTCAGGAAAGCTGGAAGCTCGTTCTTTGGAAGAACCGACTCTAAACTTTCGAGGAGATTGCAGCGTAAACAAGGAGGAGACACAAATCACAGGAGTCAGGAGCAGCAGGGCGGCCTCACTGCAGACCCCAGACACATTTGCAAGACTGTGAGGTCGTAATTACACCACTGAATAAATACAATTCAAAGGACTTTTAAAATTTTTATTTCTTTATATTTTTATTGTATATAAAGTATATATATCCATACATACACATATGGAAACTTAATGGGACGTAATGGCAGATACTGTGAATAAAATAATCTTAATCTTAATATCTTAATAATCTCAACCTTTTTTAATATTATTTTTTAAATTTAATTTAATTTTATTTAAATTTTTAAGAGACAAGTAGGCAAATTTCTAGAAAATGCCATCCCACTAAAGCTGACCCCAGAAGACATAGTAAACATCGGTGATCCTATAAATATTTTAAGGAATTTAAGCTATAATTTAAAACCTTCCCTTCAAGAAAACTCCAGGCCCAAATGGGCTATACCAGTAAAAGGCCAATGTTGACTCCCACAAACTCCTCCAGAGACAGAAAATGGCAGAAAGTCCCCCAACTCGTTTTATGAAGACTCAATGACCTTGATTCTGAAATCAAATAAGGTCATTATTAGACAACAAAGGTACAGATCAATCTTCCTCATGCAGATCCATGGAAGAATTTCTGGAGCAACGCGGCAAGAACCTTCTTGTATTGCAGAGTTGTTTGGGAGGGTAGCTCCGGCTGTTTAGTTTGGAGAGCTCATAGAACCCCCAAACCCATACTACCCTGAAGTCATTCAGTTGTTCCCCAGTTTCCTTGCCCTCACCCATGAACTGACACCTGCAAAGCTCTTGGATGGCCTGGGAGCCTGCCAGTGCATATCCACTGGGACCCACTGTGGATTATCTGCCCCCCACATATCCTGTCATCCCTCCACAGCCTCCCCCAGAGTTGCCTGTATCACATAGACCTGGTTGCAATCCATGGTCTGACCCCACCTGCGTGTTTTAGGGACACCTTGTCACTTAAGTTTTATTGTGGATGCTGTCCATGCACAGTAGAGTTTTCATCCCAGTTTTTGTGCTCTGTCTGGATTCCTCGAGGCATTTAGGGACGTCCCACAATTATGCCACCACCAGTACCCTTGTGGGGTTGGATGTGTGCCTTTAGGGCGACATGCTGGTCTGTAGCTCGTGTGTGGCAGAGATTTTTCATCCCCTGTAGATGGATATTCAGATGGTTTCCTGTGTTTTGCTATTACAAAAAAAATTCACAAGAATATCTTTGGACATATGTTTCTATGTATGGGTTCTTTATTTTTGTAAAGCAATGCTGAAAGTGGGGTTTCTACATCATAGTTAACAGAGATCACCAGATTGCTTCCCTGAGAGTCATAGCAACTCACACTCTACCAGTAACATTTCAGAGCAGGGGTGTCTCTGACGCCTTTTTTCTAAATTGTTAGAATTTGAGAGGAAACTCGGTATTTTGTTAATTTTCCTGCTACTAGTGAAGTTGAGAGTTTTAATGTCTACTCACTTTTTGCATATTTGCTTGCCTATTCATGTCCTTTGATTTTTTTTCAAATGGATCTTTGTTTTTCCTTTTTCTATAGAAATTGTTTGTAGGGGCGCCTGAGTGGCTCAGTTGGTTAAGCAGCCAGCTCATGATCTCAGGGTCCTGGGATAGAGCTTTGCATCGGGCTCCTCATTCAGCATGGAGTCTGCTTGAGATTCTCTCTCTCTCCCTCTGCCTCCACTTTGCTTGTGCTCCTTCTCTCCTTTCTCTCTCAAATATATAAATAAAATCTTAAAAAAATTCTTTCGTATGTGAGCAATATTAAACCTTGGTCCACATACATTGCAAGTATTTTACCTGTCTATCATTTGAGATTTGACTCTTTTAAATATATTTTACCATCGAGGATGTGGTAACTTCTGCAGTGGATCTGTCACTATGTGCCTTTATGCCCTTGAGGCTCATCTGTCCTTCGAGAACCTTCCTCACTCCAAGGTTAGACAAATATTCTCCATTTTCTTCTAATATGTGTATGGGTTGGTTTTGAGGTTAGCTCTTTAAACCTTCTGGGATTTATTTATATGGAACAAAGTAGGGATCTGTGTTTGTTTTCTTCCAAATGAATGACTGATACTTACCCAGCCAGCCATAATCCCTTTCCACTTCCTCCTTAGGGATGTAATCCCAGACTTGTCCAGAAACAAAGCTTTCTGCCATGTTCTTCATAGGAAGTTGAACAGACTCTACTCCAGGGTCACTCTTACCTGCCTAATCCCGTAGCTCTGCCCAGAGATTGGTTCATAAGTGGGCATGTGACACAATTCTGGCCAAAAGAGCATCAACCACCGATAGGGAGGACGTTGACAGGAGGGCAGAGCCAAGAGAGGTCCAGCGGGGGAGGGGGGGGCGGGGGCGGGGAGTCCTGAAGGCTGTAACTCTCTACAGCTGGGAGGTCCAAGTTCTGCTATAACACTGTGTCATCATCTTCCTTTCCACTCTAGATGTGGCTTTGTTAAAATTATTCCCATTTATTTTATAGCTTTCATTTTTATTATAAACTGGTAACTTTCTATTTAATTTGTATTTATTGATATTATTTTTAAAGCTATTGATTTTTATGTATTTATTTTGTGTACAAAATTATCTTTTTAATTCAATAGTGTTTTTTTTTAATTTGGTCTGTTGTATTTTCCAAGCCTACAATCTTATTATTTACAAATAAAGATAACGTTGATTCTTCTATTTTAACATTGGTGTGACTTATTTCCTTTTTATTTTATTACATTAGCTAGACCCCCAAAATAATGTCATTTAATAGTGATGGCAGAGGGCATTGCAGTCATGGTCCACATTTTAGCAGCTTCCTATTTCACAATTTAATATGTAGAGTTCTAATAAATTACCTTCATTATGTTTCAGCGGCTTATTCTTAGTCCTATTTTATTTATGGCTTATGTTACAAATAGCTAAAATTTACTCAGATGTTATTTTTAAATCTGTTGATCTAATTACATGGTTCTTTAAAATGTATTTATGTAATCAGTTTGCTAAACATGCTGAATCATTCTTACATTCCTGGCATAAGTCCCACTTGGTCAAACAAAATGTGTTTTCTAATTTACTGCTGAATGTGATTTGCTAATATTTTTATAGGATTTTTGGTTTTTGCATCTATATTCACAAATGGAATGGATCCACTGTTTTTCCTCTCATTTTGTTCTCTCTGAAGTCAGATTTTGGTATTAAATTTATAGTGGGGAAATATGAAATAGATGAGAAATTTTCTTCTTTTTCTTATGATCTGCTATATTTGTTTGAATAACGAGGAAAGGACAGACACTTTATTAATTGAGATACGTCCTCTAGGGGCACCGCTTCTCTGTCAACTGAAGGGACGTGCTTCCTGGTGTACATGGTACCACAAGTGCGTTCTTGCCTGAATAAACAGCTTCTTTGAAGGCAGAGAGATAACCCAGGTGTATAAATCTTAACACTTAAGGAAAACATAAATTTAAGAAAAGCACTCCAACTCTTCTAAAGAATCTAATAATATTTCATGCCCAAATTATATTTCTGAATCAATATTATTCTCCATGAAAAATGTATTATTAAATGGTATCATGGAGACAAAAACACACTTTTGGAGCAATGGAAATTGTCCTTTAAAAGGGTTCACACAGCCCATCACAATGACCAGGGCCACAATAAAACTATAAAACTAAAACTGTATAGCTGAAATGTACAAGAATAGCTCAATTCACCAAACCCAAGGAAATGGTCATTTGACATAAACAATTACTCATCCCTTTCCTACTTTACAAGGGCACAGTGAAGATAAAAAAGATTTCCATATGAAAGCTTCAGGGTGTTTCAAAGGAAGCTGCATTCTCTGTATAATCACCATTATTGTCAAGACTGCCAATTTAAAAATGACCTATCTCTGGGGTGACCAGAAGGTATGGCCATTTATGGTGTTAGCAAAGGCTTCAGCTACGAGAGATGATTATTATTCTTGGCTCTGTTATGAAATGGAATTATTCAATAGGTACCATGTGCCAGAAAAACAGTAGGCTTTTTCAAGAGGGCTCTCAACCTAATACTAGATGATAGTTATGCAATCTTAAATCAACTATTAAAGGACAGATATATTACTAAGCTATCTCAGTTGAGAAAAAAAATATATAACTTTATGAATAAAGTTCGAAGGCTCACATAGAATCATGTGTTTTGTAGAACATTAGCTGATTCCCGAGGTGGAATGCTTTGGACAAGGTCTCATTTATTCTGCAGGTACACAAGAAATAGCACAAAAGGTTGAGGAAACAGTGGTGAGCAAACAGAAATGTTCTTTACTCTCAAAATATTTACTGCTTACAGGAAGAACATAAAAGTCAAAACAGATAATCTTGAATGGTAACTAGGTGATGAGATAGTATGTTGATCAGCTTGACTGTAGTAATCATCTCCCTCTATGCCCATATATCAAATCATCCTCTTGTACACCTTAAATACGCACAATTTTTCTGACCAAAATAGAATGAAGTTGGACCCTCATGCCCCATACGAAAATTAACTCAAGACGGATCATAAACCTAGATGTAAGAGCTGAGATTGTCAAAAGAAAAGACCTGTAGAAGAAAATGTACATCTTCTAACCTTGGGTTAGAAAATAATTTCTTATATATAACATCAAAAGTGCAAATGACAAAAGAAAAAAATACATAAGTTAGATTTTGTGAAAATTTAAAGCTTTTTGTGCTTCAAAGGACACCATCAAGAACGTGAAAAGCACAACCCACAGAACTGGAGAATATATTTGCAAATCATGTATCTGATAAGGGACTTGTATCTAGAACATATGAAGAACTCTTATACATCACAATAAAAAGACAACCGTATTTAAAAATAGGCAAAGAATCTGAACAGACAATTCTCCAAAGAAGATGTACCGATGGCCAACAAGCACACGAGAAGATCCTCAACGTCATCGGTCACCAGGGAAATGCAAGTCAGAACCGCAATGCAGAGACCACCGCACAGCCCGCAGGATGGCCATAATGAAAGGGATGGACAATGACAGCTATTGGCAAGGATGTGGGTAAACCAAAACGCTCAAACACAGCAGGTGGACTCCTAAAATGGAGCAGCTACTTTGTAAAACAGTTTGGGTTTCCTCAAAAAAGTTGAACACAGGTTACCATAAGACCCCTCCCTTCTACTCCTACGTACGTGTTTGAAAAGCATTGAAAACAGGCATCAAATGAGTATATGTATATGCATTTTCATTCCAGAACTATTCACAAAGGCCAAAAGGTGGAAACAGCCCACAGGGCCAGCAGCGGACGAATGAATAAACAGACTGTGGTAAATACACACAACGGCATATTTTTCAGCCATAAAAAGGAATGAAGTCTGATACATGCTACAAACATTATGCTAACTGGATGAACCTCAACAACATTATGCTAAGTTGAAGAAGCCAGTCACAGAAGGTCACACGATGGTACGATTCCATCTATAGGAAATGTTCAGAATAGATAAATCCGCAAAGACAGACACAGGTTGTTGGTAGGGCTGGGAGCTGGGGAAAAGACGGGACAGAGCGTGACTGCTTAATGGGTACAGAGTTTCTTTCGGGGTGATGAAGATGTTTTGGAACCAGATAGAGGTGGGGACTGCACAAGATGGTGAATGTACCAAACGCCACTGAGAAGCTACTGTTTGCGTTAAAGTGGTTAATTTAATGTTATGTGAAATTCAGCTCAATAAATTACTTTTTAAAAAAGCACATAATCGTGTGATGAGCTGCTATTGCTCTTGTTGTAGGGCGCACCCTCCCTTTTATATCTACTTGCTCACTTTTCAAAAAACTTATACTGGATGAACTAAACATATCCGTGGAAAGGGGTTGCCTAAAGCCCCTGCACACTGGTCCCTGATTAGCAGCCACTGGCCGGGCACCAGGAACATGGAGACAAGAGGAACACAGCAGCAGACTGAGTCCCCAGAGAACTGGGTCAAAGATCAGTGCTGTCACCTCCCAGCTATGTACCATGGGGACGGGTCCCTCAACACAGCCTTCACTCCTTCCTGTGTAAACCAGGGTCATCACAACATCCTTGCCCACCTGGCAAGACTGCAGGGAGCAAAGAGAAGAATGATGTAAAATCTCCTGTAAACCAGGGAGCATCACGTGGATGTAAATTTTGTATTCGGTTGAACCACATGTACCTGCCAAGAGTCGGCCATTTTTTACTAACGGCCGCTATTTGTGATCTACATTTGCTGCCTTTTTAGGTCACTTTCATGTGATTCAAGCTAATTTTTAGCCTATTGTGTAGCCACAACCTCTTGCATTAAAAAGTAAAACATGATAAACTTTCTGATAATCTAGTTATAATTCTGCAGGTAGCATATACCCTATCCCATCACTGACACCTTAAACATGTTAATCCACATACCTCGCAAAGCTCAGCAGCATATAGAGGGTAAGAGGTTAAAGAGCATGTTATCACACAGTGGTTAAGAGCACAGATGCTGGAACTCCACTGCCCCCTTTCGCATCCTGGATTTTCTATCATTCCCTGTGTGACCTCGGACAAGGTGCTTAAACTCTCTGTGCCTCAGTTCCCTCATCTGTAAAATAAGATTAATAATAACACCTACCTCATAGAGTTCCTGTAAGGAGGATGTGAGTCAGTGAGTGTAGAAGCAAATAGAAAAGTTTGACACTTGATAGAGTAGCTAATCTTTCCATGTTAATGTTACTGACTTTCACATTTTGCCCAAGGTAATTTCGGATTTAATTTCACAAAAAATATTTTAGAAATGTGACACAACTTTTAAGCGTCTGTGGATTTCTGTGTGTCTTTAGGTCTATCTAGGCTTACAGGGAATAAATGGCAGTTAATTTTATAGAGGTTCTATAATCATTTCACCCTAAAACTCCGAAAGAAATAATCCCATAGCCCCATATTGTTGGTGAGAGTCTCTTTATTTCTCTCTGTTTTTTAAAAAGATTTATTTATTTATTTTAGAGAGAGCGAGAGAGCGAGAGAGAGCATGGGGAGGAGCAGAAGGGTGGGGGGACAAGCAGACTCGCACTGAGCATGGAACCAGACCTGGGCTTGACGCCATGCTGGATGCGGGGCTCAACCTGGGGCTTGTACCTCACGACCTGAGCCAAAACTAAGAGTGGATGCTCCACTGACTGCACCACCCAGTAGCCCCTCTGAGAGTCTCTTTCTGTGCTTCCGAAGAAAGCCCCGGTATTTCGAGCCTGCTAGCCACAAAATCTAACTTGTTGACCAAAGTTTAATGAGATACAACCTAGGAATTCACATGCGGTATTCTTAGAGATAAAAGAACTATGGGATGCAAATTTTGCCAGCAAAAGAAGAATAAAAGAAATTTAGAAAATTCTAGCATTTTTCCTAAGTGAAAAGCCTACTTTCATTCTTAACTTGTCTCAATGTATGATTTTTTTCTATTAAATTGTGAAAAAAAAAGGGATGCCTGAGTGGCTCAGTCAGTTAAGTGTCTGCCTTTCACTCAGGTCATGATCCCGGGGTCCTGGGATCCTCACATCTGGCTACTTGCTCAGTGAGGATCCTGCTTTTCCCTCTGTCTGCCACTCCCCCTGCTTGTGCTCTCTCTCTCTGACAAATGAATAAACAAAATCTTTTAAAAAATTGTGAAAAAAAAAAAAGATGGGCATACCCGTTGCTGGTGATTGTGCTGTAAAGTGGGCATTTTGCATTTCTTAAGTCCTAGACATGTTTCCTGAGGTGTTCTAAGGAACAATTACATCAGAATCACCTGGAATACTAAAACAAAACAAAACAAAACAAAACAAAACAAAACAAAACAAAACAAAAAAACCAGATTCCTGGATCCCACAGGTTTTGAAATGTATGGAAATTGAATCTAAAATAACTATATTATTAAGTAATTTTTTAAAAAGAAGCCTGAAAATATGATCAGGAGACAGGACACCACAAGTAACATCTCACAGCTTTGAGAAAAATGCAAAAGAATTTCTAGAAATGAAAAACACTTCATTCAGATGAAAGCACAGTGGACAGATGAGCATCAGGTTACACCCAGTTGGAGAGAGAACTGGGAGAGGAACAGGAGGTAGAAATCAGAAAATCATCCAGAATACAATCCAGAAAAATAGAGAAACAGGAGAAATAGGAGGTAGTAAGAGATATGGAAGTGTAGGTAAGAAGGTCTAAAATATGCCTCATTGGAGTTAGAAAAAAAATAATGAAGGATGACGAACAGTAAATGTTTTTAAGAGGTGGTTGCTGAGAATTGTCCAGAATTGCTAAGACACCAATCCTCAGATTCAGAAAGCTTAATGAACTTCCACTATAAATTTGAAAAAAAAAAAATGCTCCCACACACGTAGGTGTATCATAGTGATACCACAGAACCCCGGGGGAAAAAGAGAACATTTAAAAGCATCATGAAGAATAGAACAGATCATTTACACAAGAACAGCCATCCACAAAAGATGGTAACAACAGGATCCAGACGACAGAGGAGAGGAAAGATCTAAGTTGGGCATATTGTCAAAGAAGGTGTTAAGAGATCATTCCACACCTGCTAGATAGGCAAAAAAATATAAAGTCTGGTAATACCAAGTGCTGGAGAGATTGTGAATCAATGGTAAGTCTCGGTAACTCTGCCAATGGAGTCGCAAGCTTGTGTAGGCAGCCAGGCAAAGTTTGGTGAAACCGAGTGAAGCTTGCCCCATGCCCCGCCCTAGCTGTTCCCAGGGCAACATCTCCAAACCTGCTCCAGAAGGCATACACAAAAATGTATACAGCAGAACTGCTGAGAATAAAAAAAAAACATGAAAATAACCAAAATATCCATCAATAATACTATGGAAAATAAAATTTGGTGTCATCATACAATAAAACTACAAGGATGAAATGATCCACAGTTGCATGCATCAACATGAATGAATCTCAACAACACAACGCGAGCAAAAGAAGTCACATAGAATATATACAGTATGGCTGCACTGATGTATAGTCTAAAAAACAGGCAAAAGCTTAGGGAATGACAACACATTGCCAACTCTCTGTGTGTATGTGTAGTAAAAGTACAAAAACATGGATATACATCATTCAGATTGCACTTGATCTTAGCCAAAGGGCCGAGAAGCGATATATCATCACATTCAGATAACGTTACTTTTTAGGAGGAAGAGGAGAGAATCGGGGAGGTATAAGAAGAGGGTTTCCACTGTATCTTATCTATAACATTTTATTTTAAAAAGTAAAATCAGGGCAACCCATTCGGGACCCCTTTCCCTTTAGAGAGCTGTCTGTCCTGTTCTAACCTTCCCTTAATAAACTTTCATAAATAAATAAATAAATAAATAAATAAATAAATAAATAAATAAAATAAAACCATAAGCAAACATAGAACATGTTATCATGTATTAAAGATGGGTGACAGTCTTATAAGATTTTTGTATTATTATTTATATTTATATCTGTGATTTTCTTCATATTTGAAGTATCCCTTAATGTTAGAAACAAAGTAGACTAGTATGCATAATATATAAAGAGCACCAAAAATATTAATAATAAGAAAATAAACCACCCCCAAAAAGAACCAGGTAAAAGATCTGAACTGATACTTCACTAAAGAAGATATACGAATGGCAAACAAGTACAAGAAATACTCCATAGCAGCAGTTATTAAGAAAATGAAAAGTAAAAGTACAGTGAGAAAGCACAGCACACCCACCAGTAGAGTGGATAAAATCTAAAAGACCGCATCAAATACCATCATGGATGCGGAGCAACAGGACGTTTCTTGCCTTGCTGGTGCCAAAGTACAAGATACGATCTTTTTGGACATCACTTTGGCAGTTTCTTAACAATTAAACAGATAACCTATATAAACATGGACATCATACAACCTCGCCATTCCGTTCCGAAGCATTTCACAGGACAAAAGAAGGCATATGTCCATAAAGACGTACACAAATGACCACAGCAGCTTTATTGGAGAGAGCTAGAAACTGGAAGCAACCCAAATGTCCACGAACAGGAAAGTGGGCAAACTCTGATATATCCATATAATAGAACAGTGTTTGGCAACAGGAAGCCATGCATTCTAGGCCATAGCAAAAACCGTCTTCGGAATAATTACATTGAGGGAAAGGGGCTAGGCGAGAAAGAGTGTACGCTGTAGGTATGATTCCCTCTATTTTAGGAAATGTAAGCTGATGCTGAGCGACAGAAAGTAGCTTGGTGATTGCCTGGGATGGGGGTAGGGTGGGGAGAGGAGGGGAGGGGAGGGAGGGATTCCCAGCAGGCAGGAGGAAGCTTCCAGGGTGATTCATATGTTCCTGATCTTGATTGTGGTGATGGATTTACGAGTGCGTGCCTAGCCAAATTCGTCAAATTGCACTCTTCCAATATGTGCATTCTTGTATATCAACTACACCTCAATAAAGCTGTTTAAAAAATAAACAAAGCAAGTGAAGAAGTAGTAAGGAACAAGCAGGGCAGATGAACCCACCAGCCAAAAACCTGCAGAAAATCCTGCCCAAGTGTTCCACAAGACAGAAAGTTCAGGAATTGGCTGCACCAGGACATTGGGTTGAAGTGTTTTACAAACCACCTGTCACCACGTCCCCATTCCCCAGACAGACGCAGACCCTCCCCACCCCACCCCCCTGCTCCAGGAGGCAGGGCAGTCAGGCCTGTCCCTGCTAGCTTTGGTGCGTTCCTCTCTGGTGGGGAAGAAGGGCCCGCTGCAGCGGGGAGGCTTCCCACCTGGGAACACACACAGCAGCATCCCTGCCGTGGCTCTCTGCACAGCACAGCCCTGGAACGGGCTGCTTTTTGTTCACTCGCTCTTCAACATGAACGGACAATGGGGTTCCCAAGCGTTTAAGGAGATCTTCCAATACAGAAGAGAGAGTCAAAGAGAGAGAGGGGTGGGGAGGAGGGAGGAAGGGATACAGTGGTGAGACGGCTGGGTCTACCGCAAGGGAGCAAGTCCCCAGGGAAGGGGGCTTCTTTATCGTTCACGCGGAGCCGCATTTGGACAGACAGGTGGTCTGGGCATCAGCAAAGGGCAGCCACGTGTCCCCAGAGGCACAGTTCCCTGTAGGCCGCACGTCCACCGAGATGCAGCTTGGACCGTGGATGGCACCCAGCGGGGACCCACACTGGCCGGTGCGGCAGCAGCGCTGGTCCCACGGAGAGGCGCCGGCATTTGGCATCGACTGCACCCCAGAAGCAGCGGCTGGGCGCTCTGCTCCCGAAAGGCACCGCTCCCCCTGAGCTCCCTTCTCCCAGCACCTGCCCGCAGGCTGGAGCCTGGAGGTCTCGCCCGCACAGCCCCGGCCAGCGGTGCTGTCTTCTCCCACAGAAGGACACTTGGGGGCAGTCATTCAACATTGCACACACTCTCCTCTGGGTGGCTCCCGCTCTCTCGAGAACGAGCCTCTCCTGGGGGCTGCAGCATGCTCTGTGACAACCGAGCCTCATCCGCACGCCAGACCCCAGATATGGCTTGCACACGTCCCTGCGGCCGGCCAGGCTGCGGGGCGCTCTCAGAGGGGAGCGCCGGACGCCCCGCCGCAGGGCTCAGAAATCACTCCGTCCCCAGAGCCCGGGCCGTGGCGGGAGGGGACAAGCTCAGAGAGGCGTCGGTCTAAGGAGAGCTGGAGAGAGACCACACGGCAGTATTGTGAGGACCTTAGGACCAAAGTGCTAACAAGGGAGCAATTTGCTGACAAATGGCACACTCCATGCGGTGGGGGGGGGGGGGGGGCAGCTAATAAACGGGCAGAAGTGCAGAGGAAGCCGAGTGATGGGAGACGGGATGGGACAGTGGCTCACGGGTGGGACTTCAGAGTGGACTTTGCAAACATGGTGGCCCGGCAGCAGCCCGCCCCGGGGGAGGTCTTGGAGACTCCCAGCAGAGGGGGGGTGCCTGCAAACAAGACCCTGTGCCCACTCCCTCCCACGTGATGCCTGCCTGGCACCTGCCCTGCACCCGGGGCATCCGCTCATGAGGGGACGCAGCCCCACGTGACTCTGGCCGCACCCCTCCAGGCGGCAGGGCCAGCTTGGTGACAGGGACACAGCCCTACCGGAGCTGGACAGGGGTTCCTTGGGAGAACATTCTCAGGTCCACGCCCAAACGAGAGCCCAGAGGGAAAGAAGGGGTGAGTGTGCATGAGCACCGGATGTGTATACACAGGGCAACGGACACACATCCCCAGTCCCCAGAGTGGGGCTGAAGTCGCCTTTCCTGGACAGGTTCCAACCGGCTGGGTGATTCCTTTAGGGAAGGAGTGCGTGCAGGCGGGAGTGAGGCCGCTTTCCTGCGTCCCTGTAGACCGGAGGCTGACGGTGGGGCCCCGCGAGCCAGCGCCCCCAGGGCCGGCAGTGCAAGACCCACAGAGGCTCCCCACTTCCTCGGCCCCGTCTGCCTGCAGGTGCCTCGCTCTCCCTGCTCAGGGGGCCGCCCGTCCTTCCCAGGCCTCCCCACCAGTGCTTCTGGCTTCCCCCCACTTCTCCACGTTAACCCTGCAGGGACACGGAGAGCCCAGGACCGGGCACTCGGCAGGACGACAGAAGGGTCCTTGCCGGCACAAGGCGGTCCTGTGCCTGTCCCCGTAGGGCGGTCGTTGCGGACACACACACTCACACGGACACACCCTCACACCGTTGCACGCATATGCACACTTGCACACACACACTCCCGACGTTCACGCACAGATGCTCACACATGCTCGCGCACACGCACGCTCACATCATTGTGCACACGTACACCTACACACACGCACTTGCACGTGCACGCTCACATTCACACATGCTCAGTGGTGCACACTCACACTTACACACCCACGTGTGTTCACACCAGCACACACACACACACTCACACTCCAGGCCCTGGGTGAGACCCCCCAGCCGCACACCACCCCATGCCACAAGCCCGACTGTCTGAGGTGGGCACGTGCCGGTGACCCCGAGTCCCCTACCTGCTAGACCACACCTTACCTCTGACTCCTGTTTTCAGGTACTGGGCTGGCCCAGTGGCAGGTGAAGGGGAGGCAAGGGAGGCCATCACCTTGGGAGCAAAATGTAACAGGGGGACGGCAAAACCTCAGTCATCAGACAAATATTTTATTTGTGCGATAGTTAAAAAATCGAAATTAATGCAAAACAACACATGATCATTCAAGACCGTAACAGCGCTGTGCTGAGCTACACCGGAGCCCGAAGTGAGAGCGGCACCAGTAAAACATGCTCCCCCTGCCCCACAGTCCAGTCTAATCAGGAAGAACACCAGGGGAACAGGCTGGGGAGCAAGCACCTGACCCGCGCCCTTCAAAAGGGACAGGACACACTGGGGAGCTATCCCGCGTGGAGGAGTCCAAGGAGGTGACAGCGATACACAGTGTGGGGCCCTGGAGAGGCCAGGGCACCGCAGGGGGCAGGACTGAAACTTGGGTCAGTTAACACTGTTTTACCACAGTCAGTTCTCGGTTTGGATGGTTGCCCTCCCCCCACCTCCTGTGACGGTGGCAGAGATGCTCACAGCATCCCCATATGACCTCCGAAACTCTCCTGTAAGTCTTAGACGGCTTCCAAACGTAAAAAGTTAAAAAATGTAAATAAATTAGCTGACCTATCAAAAAGAGAGAGACAGAGAGAGGACCAGCCTCTCTCTTGCTTGAGCCGGCGCTCGGTAGAGACCATTTCTGGCCGCCGAACCAGCCCCAGATGAGATGAGCGTGGAGATCAGGGGTCTGGCCTGCCAGGCTGGGTGAGGGCACCTGGGGGGGTGGACTCGGAGCAGAGGGTACGGGTACGGGATGGTCGGAGGCACCTGAGGCTGGCAGCGGTCAGCGATGGCCATGGGCACTCCCGCTGCAGGGGTGGGGTCAGAGGGCTTGCTCGGGACGAGGACACAGAGCTAAGGTGTGATGACAGCCACCCAGCGCCGGCTCCGTCTACACGATGGGCTGCAGGACACCCGACTCGGAACGTGTTTGCCGAGCGGGGCTGGCTTCCCGGTGGAAGAGGAGACCGGCGGAAATGACCTCCTGCTTTGCCAGCCTGCCTTACAAGGACGGTGTTTGATCAGACAGATCAAGAGGTTAACTTTGGGTGATTATGTATTCATAGAAGCCTGGGGCCAAGGGGTCTGAGCAAAATGATTGCGCTGAGACTCAAATGGCTCGCTCCACGTCCCCAGGGCCGCTGCGCTGGTGGGAACTTCGCATGAGGCTCGTTGTGGGTGAGGAGGGAGGTGCAGGGGCCCTGATATTCCCGGGGAGAAACCCCTGCCTCCAGGGGTTCCAACAAAGTAGTGACTGGCGGTTGGCGGGCGGGACCCCGTGAACTGCCCACGGCGCGTTCCGGAGCCCTTTGGGTCCTGAGGACAAACACCCCACCAAGAAACGAGCCGTACACCTTGACGTGGGGCAGGAAGCTGTGGTGTGCCACTCCTGCTCAGAAGAGGCGGGTTGTGTGGCCCTGGGCAGCCTGGAACCTTCCAAGGGGCTCTGCAGTGCGGGAGCAGGGGGGTCAGCCCGCTGCTGGGCTGGACTGAGTCCCCGAAAACAGGTGTCGGAGGCACCTGATGATCCAGCAGGTGGGAGACTCGGGGTCACTGGTACGTGCCCACCTCGGACAGCCAGGTTTGTGGCATGGGGTGGTGTGAGGCTGGGGGGGTCTCACCCAGGGCCAGGTGGGTGTGTGTTCGTGCTGGTGTGAATGCATGTGGGTGTGTGGAAGTGTGCGAGTGTGCAACGGTGTGAGCGTGTGTGTATGATGTGTGTGAGCAAGGGTACACGAGTGAGGGTGTGTGTGTATGTGTGAGCCCCCTCCCTCCCCTCCCTCCCCTCCCTCCCCTCCCTCCTCTCCCCCACACAGCTCTGCACCCAAGTGCGAGTCACCCCAATGCTCTTGTAAACACACCCATGAGTGGAACGACAGGGTGTCAGCTGCTCTCCCCCTTGCCGTCACCTCTAGTCCTTGTAACACCCCCATGGCACTGGTGTCTCTTTCCTTCCTCTGTAGATGCAAAACGAACTCAAGGCCAGTGACATTCCTGGATATTGGACTCTGTCCCCCTGAGCACGATGCCCTTGCGCCTGCCACCACAGAGCCCTGGGGGTGACTCTCAGGGCCGTGCTCCTGGCAGAACACTCCCTCCTTCCACTGGCTTTCCCAGGGGAAATGGACATGTGGCACAGAGCATCAGCCCACGTCACGCAGCAGAGCGGTCTCTTGGGCTGGAGCCTCAGTCTCAGGGGCATCCAAGGGCCGTGGGGGATCAGGATTTTCCCAAACTGGCCCTGAGGAGGCTCCTGCCATTCTCTCTTCTGTGTGGGGCTCCTGGGCTTCTCTGGGCAAACAGCTTCCTCTGCTGGTTCATGGCCTCTCTGCTCTCCATGAGCTGCCTGCACCCCCACACACCCAGCCACGACTCGGGGTGCCCCCTCCAGCAAACACCCACCGTCACCTGACAAATGCTCCTTGTCCTGGCTCCTATCGCAAATCCGTGGTCCCGGCTTGGGTCTGGATCCACCCCTATGCACCTGAGTGATGGCCGGGGGGTCAGGGCACAGGCAAGAGAAGATGCATGCAGATAGCAAAGAGGAGGGACGTAGCCACCTCCTGTGCAGATTTGCCCCAAAAGTTCATGGCCCCGCGGCAAGTATATTTACACCAGGTTTCTGACCTCCAGGGAGATGGAGTTATACACGGAATCGCAAACAGATTTTAAATGTTAGAAGCCTGCAGACAGCCCCTGCCACTTAGCACAGTGTCTTGGAACATACTAGAAATAGATGCTCAACACATTTTTTTTTTTTTTTTTAATGAATAGCTCTGAAAAATGGGAGGAAATCCCGGATGGTTATTTCAAATTGCCCACATAACCGGGTGGAAACTTCTCCTTCCCAGAGGACTTTTTTCCTGTGATACCTATAAGTACTAAGTACAGTCACAAAGCGAAGGCAAGCTGCAGTGCGAGAGGGATGTGGGGCCCACCTGGGCACAAGGACACCCCCAGTTAGGAGTAGGGAGTGTCTGAGTGTCTGTTCCACCGCATCCAGATGCCTCTTTCAAAGGGCAATATTATAAAAGGTCTCACTCACTCCATGTGAACAACAATAAACTTGGAGTCTCAGTGAGCTGGGGTCGCATGGCTGGGGGCGAAACTGGAACGACACCTGTTTATGGGGGGCTCCTCTGTGATGGGCCCTGTCCCGAACACCTGACATACTGGTACTCATCACCTCCTCCGATACCCCTTCGGAGGGTCATCACCCCCACTGCAAGTGGGGGTTTGTGCCCGGCATCAGCCGCGGGGGATCCCACGCGCCGCCCAGAGCAGGCTCAGCTGCTGGCTTTCACTGTCTCCACCATCACGCCGGCCGGAGGGAGGCTCCAGAAGAAACACACCAAATGGGTTTCCTTTCGTTTAAAAGTTCCAATCTAATGCATCACAGGAAGGAAATGCTACGCTGGCTTTCTTTCCTTCTTCTTTAACCAGACTTCAATTTCAGTTTCGAGTCGCTTTAAAAACTTCACAAAATTCCCTTGTGCTTTATCAGTAATTGTTCGCCGTCTAATTGAGCGGAATGAGTCGTCATGTTGCCAAAGAACATCAGCGGGTTGTCACAAATCAGACCCACATGCTCACAGCCCGAGCGCGTCCGCACTGTCGGGTCGGGGGAGACGGGGTGACGGCGGGCTTGTCTCGGTGCCTGGGGTCGCCCCGCCGCACAGGTTTGCCCGCGTTCTGCTCCCGCAGCAGGAGTAAAAGCAGGTACATGCCCTGCTGGCCTTTTCAGTCTCACTGCGCCAAAAGCTCTCTAAGCCGCCTCTCTCGGGGACGCCAGCCCTGTGCTCTTCCCCTCTCAGCCTTTCCAGCATGGGGGGGTGCCTGGCAGGACAACGAACTGGCCTCCGGGCTACGCAAATCTAAGTTGGTGCCATGACACGTCTTCCGGGCTAGAGTCTTACCTCTCCAAGCCAAAGGCTCCCATCTTTATCACTCTACACAGTGATAACCCCACCGGTTCCTGAATGCTGAGGGCATTCCTCACCCGCCAGGGGACAGACTGGCCATGCACAGTTATGCAGGGGAGTCACAGAGGCCAGGGAGGGAGCAGGTCAACAGGGGGATTCGGGTCCAGTGCTAGGAAGGAACTTTGTACAAGTGCAGTAGACCCACGGCCACACGGATTTTCACAGGAGGTGATGGGTTACTTCTCCTGGGAGGTAGTAAGGTCGAGTCCTGATGAGCACCTGCTGGGGGATGTGTAGGGAGAACCCCTAGAACAGGTAAAGGGTTAACCTGAATGACCTTCTCAGAATGGTACCTGAGGCATCACAGTGCCCTCGCCCCGAGCTGCCCTCTCTCTTGTGCCCACGATTACATCCTTCATATAATTTTGTCCCTCTCCCTGTTCCTCTCCCTCCCTCTCTGTTCCTCTCCCTGATCCCTCTCTTTCTCTCAAATAAATAAATAAAATATTTTTAAAAAAAGACAAAGATGTTCTCCGGCGACAATTGGGGAAATAAATAAGTAAATAAAAGGAAAGGAAAAGAAGTAAGCCTATCTTTACACACAGATGACACGATCTTGTATATTAGAAAATCCTAAGTAACCCACAAAACAATCTCTGGTGCTAATACACAAGTTCAGAGAAATTGCAGACTACAAGATCGATATATAAAAATCCATTGTTCTTCAGTATACTAGCAATGAGCAATCCAAAAGTGAAATTAAGAAAACAATGCCCTTTTTTAAAAGATTTTAATTACTTATTTGAGAGAGTGGGGGAAGGGCAGAGGGAGAAGGAGAAGCAAACCCCCCTCCGAGCGCAGAGGGCTCCAACCCAGGACCCTGAGATCATGACCTGAGTTGAAGTCAAGAGTTGGACACTCAACTGACTGAGCCACCCAGACACCCCAACAATGCCAATTTTAAAACATTATCAAATCGAATGAAGTACCTAGGAGTAAATTTAACAAAAGAAGTGAAAGATTTTTATACTTTGAACTACAAAATATTTTTGAGAGAAACTAAAGAAGAAATAAAGTAAGTAAGTGGAGAGACATCCTGTGTTCATAGATGGGAAAAGCTTACTATTGTCTATCAAAGTCCCAGCTGGCTTTTTTTGCCCTAAAGTGACAGGCTAATCTTAAAATTCCTAAGGAAATGCGAGACATTCTGAATAACCAAAATTATCTTGAAAAAGAAAAATAGTTGGAGAGCTCATACTTCCCAATTTAAAAGATGGCAAAGAATTTGAATAGACATTTCTCCAAAAAGGATACACCAACAGCCAATTAGCACATGAGAAGATGCTCAACATGACTAATCATTGGGAAATGCAACTCAAAGCCACAGTGAAATACCGTTTCATACACACCGGGACGACTAAAATTAAAAAGACAGACAACAACAAGTGTTGATGAGGATGTGAGGAAATTCAAGCCCTCGGATATTGCTAGAGGGAATGTAAAATGGTGCAGCCACTTTTGGAAACCTGTTTGGCAGTT
Organism: Halichoerus grypus; assembly: GCF_964656455.1. Lineage (NCBI taxonomy): Eukaryota > Metazoa > Chordata > Mammalia > Carnivora > Phocidae > Halichoerus > Halichoerus grypus. Next base: position 3,855,974 of record NC_135725.1, read on the forward strand.
CCTCAAAATGGTAAACGTAGACTTACATGTGGTCCAGCCATCCAACTCCTAAGTACACATTCAAGAGAAGTGAGAACATGGGCACACAAAATCTTGTAAGATACTGTTTAGAACAGCGTTATTCAAAATAGCCAAAAAGTGGAAATAACCCAATGTCCATTGACTGATACATTCATAAACAAAATGTGGTATATCCACAACACAGATTCTTATTTGGAAATAAAAAGGAATGAAGGATTGACACGCTACAACATGGACAGACCTTGAAAATATGCAAAGTGAAACAAGTCAGAAATAAAAGGCCACATGTTCCATTATTCTGGACATTAAATGTCCAGAATAGGCAAATCCACAGAAATTAGAAAGTAGGTTGCAGGGGGACAAGGAATGACTTCTGGGCACAGGGTTTTCTTTTGGGATGATGAAAATGTTTTAAAGTTAAATAATGATGCACTACTCTGTGAATATACTAAAAACCACCAATTCATACATGTCGGAAGGGTAAATTTGGTGGTATGTTAATCATATCTCAATAAAACTCTTAAATGTTTTTAAAAAGTCAAAGGGAATATTTATTTTGAGGGAGATGAAGTTTTGAAGATCGTGTTTGTGGTCTTAGATTTTGCTTTAAAATGATAAGGGATGACAAAGCTTTCTCTTTTATGGTTGATTTTATCTCACACTATATTTGAAAAATGATCAAAAGAGATGTTCTTTTTGTAAATTATTACTTTGAAATATTTCAAGCATACAGAAAATGATTGAAAATAATATAACAAAATCCATGGATCACTTACCTAACTTTGTAGGATCTCAATATTCTACCATATTTCAGGTGGGTCTTTTATTATATAAGAAATAAAATTTTACATTATAGCTAAAGAACCCTGAATACCCTGTCCCTAATCACATCCCTACTACTCTTTCCCCCAGAGTAACTGCCATCCTAATTATGGAGTTTATAAGCCCCACACATATTTTTATATTTGTCCTCTTTATTATGTATCCATGAACAATGTACAGTATGTTCTGGCTTTTTAAAATTATTTATAAATGTAATCCTGTTGTAAATACCCCTCTGTAAATTACTTGCTCTAATCAATATTATGTTTTAGAGCTTTATCAGTGTTTATCTGTCCATTTTACTAAATAGAAAAACATACAATCCACATTATAAGGCTTTTACCAAAGTTTAGTGATCCATTCCTCTGGATATGTACATTAAAACCATTTATGTGTTTATTATTACGAGCCACACTGCCATGCATGACTCCTGGGGTATCTGCATGAGCTTCTCTGAGGAGCCACCGGCAGTAGAACTGCCAGGTCATAAGGGATGCTCATCTTCTCCTAGATGCCACCAAGTTGCCCTTCACCAAAATCAGCTCCTTGTACTCCTATCAGCAAAGTCAGAGCCCCCAGCCCCCACATGACCTTCAAAGAGTACTGCCAACTGTTACTTTCCTGATCTGCTTGTTATTGTAATTTTCACCTTCTGATTACTAGTGAGATTGTACATATTTTCATGTTTGTTGGTCTTTCAGGATATGTCACATGTGGATTGCCTGTCTGTATCTTCTGTCCATTATTCCATTGATTGTTCGCTTATTCTTAGAAACTGAAAGAGTTCTTTATATATTCTGCATACACTAATCCTTGGTCTGCTGTGTGTTTGTGAATAGTATATCTCCTAGACTGTAAACTTGTGTTCACTCCTCAACATTGTCTTCTGTGCTTGTTTCTAACTTTAATGTAGCCCAGTGGGTCGAGGTTTTGTTTTATGTTTTTGCCTTTTGTCTTTTGAGAAATCCGTGACAATTTTAAGATCATAAATATCTCCTGTGTATGCCATCAAAAAATTTTTTGTAACTTCGCTTTTCACATTTAGGTCTTTAATCAACCTGGAGTTATGTTTGACTGTGGTGTGAGATGGAGATTTAATTTTATGTTTTCTGACACTTCCGCTTCCTGCATTGATTGAACTGTTTATCATGTTGCTGATCTGCAGAGCCACCTCCCTTATATATAAATCCCCCTCAGAAGCAGGGGTCTGCTTCCAAGCTCTGTTTCCTCTGCTCTATTTGTCTATCATTATAGCTTTATAAAAAGCCCAAACATCTAATAAGCAAATTCTTCTGCCTTGATTAATTTTGCTCACTTCATACCATTTCTTCTTCCATGTGAGTTTTGGATCAGCTTGTTAAATTTCTCCAAAATATTTGTTAGACATCAATAATTCTTGGATTAATCTGGGAAAATGGACATCTTTATGCTGTTGAGTTTTCCCATCTATTGATATCTTACATTAGTCTATCTATCCAAGTCTTCTCTTACATATTTCAATGACACCTTGAAATGTCCTCCATAAAGACTTTTCACAGCTTTTGTTAGGTTTCTGCATAGTTACCATGTATTTTTGTGGCTGCTATAAATGGCATATTTCTTGAATTGTATTTTATGTTGTCTGTTGTGAATGACACATTGATTTTGCACACTCATCTTGTGTCCAGAAAAACAGCTAAACACTATCACTGATTTTTTTTCTTCATCTGTAGATTCCCTTGCATTTTTCTATGCACACAATCTTCTCATCTATAAGAAATCTCAGCTTCTCCTCCCTCACGGGAATTCTGGCATTTGTCATTTTTTCCCCAATATCTTACGATAATAAGTAGCTCAAGCAAAATATTGGATAAAGAGCGATGGCAGATATTCTCAGCTTGTCTCAGACTTCAAACACACTCATTCTAAGGTTTCCCCAGTGGAGCCTGCTTGCTATAGATATTTTGTAGTGATTTTTTTTCTATGAAGTTGAGACTTCTTTCTATTCCCAATTTCCTATGAGTTTGTGCTGTGAATGTATGTAGAATTTTAAACTTACTGTGGTGAATTACGCAAATAGTTTTTCAAATGTAATCTTACATTCCTTAAAAAACCCAGATTCGTCAGGATGGATTTGTTTTTACATGTTGCAGAATGAACTCTGTTGGCTAATCTCTATCAGGATTTTCATGCCCACATCTATGAGGACAATGAATATCCTTCTTTCTCATGTTGTCCTTGTCTGCTTTGGTAGAAAAAAAATAAACTCACCTCAGAACATGCGTCAGAGATCAGCGCCTCCTTTCTATTCTCTGGAACATTCTGTGCAACATTGGGATACCTGTTCTTGGACCGTTTGGCAGAATTCTCCTACAAAACTGCCTGGTCCTGGCATCTTGTGTAGAGTATTAAGCAGAGTAGACTTCTAAATTTCTTTAATGGTTGAAGGTCTATTCAGATTCTTCTTGCTTTTGAATTTTGCTGCATTACATTTTTAGAGATAATTATCCTCTCTGGGTTTTTTTGTTTTGTTTTGTTTTGTTTTTCTTGTTCCTAGTATAGTCTTATTTTAATCTCTATCCGTAATGACCTGCCTTCTTTCCTTCCTGATGTTGCGGATTTATGTCTTCTGGCTGTTTTTCTCCTCCCTCTGCGGGGGGGATATTACCACTGCCCGCCCACAGCCGGCTCTCCTCTCTGCTGGGCTCCTACCTCGCTGGCACGCCGGCTGGGCCCTGGGACTGGCTCGGGCTGAGGGTCTGTGAGCAGAAATGATGCTCCTGACATCCCAGCCAAGCCCAGAAGAGCATGCAAGCTCCCCACACGCTCTGGGCTCTCTGAAAGCAAACCCTGGTGGTACTGGACCAGCAGCCTCTGCCCCAGCGTGGCTGTGTGGAGCCGAGCTCCCGCCGTTGGACTTGGAAGTGACGGGAGACAGCCCGTTGCTGTGTTAAGCCACTGAGATTTGCGGGTTGTTTATTATCGGCTCAAGCCTAGATGATCCTGACAAATACACAAAGATTTATACCAAATGAGATTCACGGTAGCTTTACTGATAATAGTATAATTTTAACAACAGTATTAAATGTCAGAAAATGGGAGCTGGCCAAATAAATTATGGCTAATGGTATAATCCCGGAATAAATACTTTACAACAAATAAAACTTGTATGTTGAATATCTCTAGAAGCAATGGGAGTGTCCTCACAATAAAATATTGAGGGAGAAAGGCAGAATATCAAAGAATTCACGCAGTATAATCACATTTTTTAAAAAAAAAACCGTTGATACAAACTCAGAGGGAAAAATAAAGCACCAGCTCCATAATGTTAGCCGCGGTCACGGCAGTGAAAAACACAAAATTAAGGATCCACAAATGGCCATCGGGGAGTGTGTAAGAGAGAGCCATGAGGACAAGCTCACATACTACGGCAAAGGTAAGTAAGGACTGTTGTCCAAGCCCACAAGAGCAGCGAGCGGAATTAGTCATGGCGGGCTAAGGGGAGGATTTCGTTGAGCAAGCCCACCCGGTACTTGCAAAATCGTTTTATGGGGCACAATGCCAACTCATTCATTATCTATTTTTGCTGACAGTCACCCGAATCTCAGGCCCCATCCTGGTTGGTCATGGTCAGGACGAGAAATAGGGGCCAGGTGACTCTTCACACATGCAGGTGGGTCCAAAACTATCCTCCCAGCTGCCACACTGAAAATCGGATTGTGATGTACGGACTTGTGGGTGTGCCATGGAACAGCACGACGTGGACTTGTCATCCCCAGTGGTTTGAAAACTGTCTCAAACTTGGACTGTCCGGGAACATGGTGTGCTTAGGAAGGGTGGTGGCTTGCAGAAGCAGCGGAACGCTCTGAAATCACTAGGGCCCACTGCAGGGATGGCGAGGTGGCGGAGGGAGCCGGGGCATCGTGTTTCTAGAAACGGCCATCAGGTCCATCAGAGAATGCTCTTGTGTCTCAGAAATGAGTTAAGAGTTTCAACGGTCCCAACGGTTTCCCTTTCTGGGGACGTCCCTCGGGCTACGGATGTCCCTCTCATCTTTGTGGGTTTTCCCAGAGGTGACCACAGAGGAAGTCCATTTCTTAGCACAGTTGGAGCTGGAATGACTCCCACGGAGATGCTGATAAATGCTTCCTGGAGCCCGTAAATGCTGTTGTGTGACGCCCACGGCTCCTGAGTGACACCAGCAGCCCCGAGGTTACTGTCGTTCTCGTCCCTCGCAGGATGACAACTGATACATTCACTGTCGGCACCAAGGAACCTTGATAGCTCTTGACACAATGATAAGAATGCTTTAGAGGATGACTCTCCATGCCTATCTGACAAAGGAGTGAGCACAAGGAATTGAAAAATATTAGGAACCAGGAATTTGGGTTGGAATTCTTATTAGGCTCGGATGTAGCAAATTAGTAATTCAGAGTATCTGCCATTTGTTATTCACTGGGTAAATTTTTATTTAATGCTTACTATGTCCCAGGCATTGCTCTGGCTACTGGGGACAAATAAGAATCCTATAGTCATAAAGTTGGCCATCGAGTAGAAGATACAGATATTCATGAACAAATGAACATAAAAGGAGTGGTAGAAAGGAAGGCCATGGAGGGCTGGCCGGGGAGGCAATCTTTAGCTGAGCCTCCAAGAGAAGCAAGATCTATGGACACTCAGTGAGTCCACCCAACGCTGTGGGCTTGAGCAGAGTCTGTCTCTGGCTTCCAGAAGGAGTTGATGGGCTGTGGGCAGGTTCCTGGAAAAGGGGGGGATAAGCACTGAAATGTCCCCGGGATGGGGAACACTCCAGAGCCTTACAACAAAATCTCAGATTTCCTGAACCACGGAGGGTCTGGGAGGAATCCCGGATCAGCCTGGCTCAGCCTCACATTGGTCAGAGAATTCTTCCAAGAGCAATTTAGAGGCTGGTGCAATCAAGTGTGTCCGTGGGGTCCTTCAAGACAGAGTCGTATGTGCAAAAGATTCCTCTGGAGTCACAGGTGTGAGATAAAGGGGAGAGGGAGATGGGGTGGGGGGAGCCCCGGGCTGCAGGGAAACCTAGAGAAGGCCCCCTTGCCAGCCCAGCAGGAAGCTCCACACAAAGACGCAGAGAAGTCCCATACTGGGCAGGAATGACCAGACCCTGTGGCCCTATGGCCTCCTGGCATAGCTTTGGGGCCGAGGAGAATACGGCCTCTGCCTGAACACTGCAGCTCGCGCTTGTCGGCTGACTGTGCTTCTGTCTTCCCTGAAGGGAGAGCCACGCCGCAACCTCTCCACGGCTGCCCACAGGGCCACGTGGCTCATTAGCAGAGGTGAGAATGGCTCGTGCCAAATTGGGGGGAGGAGTTAATTCAGGAAGAAAAACCTTAACTAAATAATTTATTCTGTGGTCCTCTGGGAGACAATTCTCTGGGGTCTCTGGCAACTCTGCATGAATCAAGAAGAAGCTGACAGCCCTTTGTTGCAGACTATCTTTCCAAAGATCAGTGGACGAGAGGCGAGGTGTGTCCCTCTGGAATAAACATCAGGTGTGCTTACTGTTCGAGATAATAAAGACAATGCCTCCTTGCAGAACGAAAGGCAGGCACGTTTACGGAAAAGTGAAGTTCCCTAAGCTTGGGCTGCTGCTTCTAGAACGGCCTCCCCTGCACGTGCAGACACCACCTGACCCTCCGACTCAGGGGAGCTGGGAATTCCAGCTGGGGCTCAGGGAACCAGCATGAAAATGCCGAGTCTCTGGCCCCCGTGGCTGCTGAAGTAGCAAACTCTCCTTTGTCTCTGACCTGGGAGTCTCCTGTCTTCTGCCAAGGAGAGGAAACGGTGCAGGTAAACTTGTTACTTTGCCAGGAGAGCAAAGCTTAGACCCTTCGCGGTTCTTGCGACAGCAGACGTCCTGGGAGAGAAACCATCATGTCCAGGGAAGGATGTGAAGGCAGAGAAGCCTCAGTAGGCTTTTTGGGAAGGCAGCCAGGGCATAGACAGCAGGACGAGAATTTCCTGAGGAGGCCAGGTTCCAAGGAGGGGAGGCAGCCTGTGGGACCGCTCTCCACCATCTGGGTAGTTTTAAAGGTCCTGTTTCTCAGGATAGATTGAGGGAAATAAGAGTCCTTGGAAAGCAATGGCCAGGTTGGTGACCTGGCTATAAATAGCCAATATTTGTTTTAAATAATAACAGTGAAAGGCTGTCACAGGATCTCATTTCTAGAGTTATTTATAGGCTTCATATGACAACCTAATGGGATGGATCACATTTTAATGCTGCAAAGCTTCTGGTCATAAGATAGTTTATCATAAAGGTCACCATTTCCCTGGACGGAAGCTGCCACCCCAGGAGCCCCAGAGTGCAGGTGATACTCTGCAAGAACTTCTGGGTCGAGATCAAGGTCCTGGCCCGGCCCAGGGCTCTCTTGTAGAGTTTCAGCATCCGCAGGTACTGGTGGTCTCTCCAATGCATGCCAAGGAATCCACGACGGAGATCCAGCTCGGGAGACGCGGCTCTCTCTTCTCCCAGACGCACGCAGCTCCTTGCCGCTCCTCCCTCGGCTGCTGGGGACAGCCCTCGGCAGCACCCGGCCGCCCGAGACGCATTTCCCTGCGTTCTCCCCAGCTCGCTCTTCTGTGCCCTAAAATGGGCTGGAGAGGGTGGTGGAGTTGGGGTCTGGGTTTAAAAGGTCCCTACGACCTTCAGAAGAGGACCAAGTCACCAGTGGATGGAAATCTTAGCAACCGACGCTTGGCCAGCAAAATCAGAAAAGCAAGTAACAACAACATTTGTCTAAATCTTAATAGTTTATCACGTTTTCCACGGTCTTATTCTTAAATTAATGCCATAGTTGTATTTATTTTTTAATTGTTATTTTTTTAGATAACTGTAGATTCACCTGCAGTTACTCTTAGCCAGTCTCTCCCACTGGTACCATCTTGCAAAACTCTAGCACACAGTCAAGTCACGACACTGACACTGATGTAGCCCATCGATCGTATTCGGGTTCCTGTCGTTTTCTATGCACTCAATGTGTGTGTTTAGTTCTGCACAATTTTACCAGACGGGCATATGGGTCAAGATCCTAAACATTTCCACATCCCCGGGGACTCCTCCTGTGGACCTTTTATGACCACATCCACCATTCCTCTCCCTCCAAATAATTAATAACATTTCATTTTAAAAATAAATTGTATTGATACAAATGTAAAATAGCACAGCCACTCTGGAAAATGGCGAGGCCATTTCTTATAAAACTAAATATCAACTCCCAGACAGCCCAGAAATCACGTCCGTGAGCGTGTATCCCAGACACAGGAAGACTTAATTCGAACATCGACTTGTCCATGGATGTGCGCATCGGCTTTTTTTGTCAGAGTCCAACATGGGGAACAACCCGGGTGTCCCTCAGGGGGTGAGCAGCTCAACAAGCTGGGGCCCAGCCACGCCGTGGAATCCCCCACAGCAATCGAAAGGAACAATTCATTAGTACAGAAAACAACTTGCATGGACCTCCAGGGAATTATTCTGAGTGGAAAAATACCACCCGACACGGGCACGTACCATATGACTCCATGCTGACAGCGCTCTTGCAGTGACAGGCTATTAGAAGTAGACACCCCAGCTTCTGACCCGCTCTCAGCACAGCCCCAGGACCGGGTTGTGCATTTGCACTTACAGTGACCAACCGGCAGCCCCAAAGCGGAGGCTGGGGTCCACGGCAGCATGTGATTGGCCCCTTTCGCCTGTTTCCTTCCTATCACTCAGAAAGTACGTGGTCAGTACCAAGCCTGGGCAAGCCACGAGACGGCATAAATGAAACGTAAGATCCAACCGTGGCACTCTGGAGTACATTTAACCTGGACTAAACGTGATCGTGCCCAGATTATGTTTCCCGGAACCTCCTCCTGTGGAACCCCCTTCCATGAGCCTCCGTCTTGTGGACTCCCCCTCCCGTGGCACAGAGTTGGCCCAAAGAGGGCTTTCACAAGGCAGAGGAGAAGCAACTTGGCTCCCTGAGGGTCGTGGTTTACTGGGGTGACCCGCACGCTCCCCCCGGTCCATGCCCAGCTCTCTCCTGGCTCTCCGGCCTGCACTTCACACTAGACGTGGGGGCACATGGCAGTCCCCTGCCCCGTGACCCGTCTGGCCCTGCATCGGCCTCCAGAAGGCTGGTCGGGGATCTTCCCAGCTGCGCCAACACCCTCCCACTCCTTCACTCCCGTGTCACTCCCCGTGGCCCTGCTGTGCTGACCTGCCGTGACAGCCGGCAGGCCATCGGGACAGGCGGTGGCCACGGCAGGACCCAGGATGGGTTAGAGAGCAGCCAGACATTCCAGAAATCACCGAGCCAGGCCCTCCAGGGGTGGGGAGACGTGCTCGGAAGAGAAAGGAGAGAGTCCAGCTAGCGGACCCACACCCCATGGGAGGGAATAACGTCCATCCACGCAGCAGACGTCTCCTGGGGCCTGCCGTCAGTCTCTAGAAGGGACACCAGGCCCTCATCGCCAGCGAGGTCAGGTGGTGCCCGAGGAAGCTGGCACCAGGCTGGCTCCCATGGCCATGAGCTCAGATCAAGACAACCCTGGGGAACCTCTGAATCAGAGGACGTGTCCTTTGTAGCCAGAACCCCCACCAAGACACACACGGCAAAATCCGTCCCAGACTCCAGGTCGAGCACTTTCAGGGTGCTGCACATGAGGCTCGCAGGCCCCCGGCACGTCACGCAAACCTTCTTGTTAGCGTGCTGAGATGTCAACAGCCCTTCAGAGACGAATATGAAACGGAGGTCACAGCAGTGTATTCTGGAAGAGCCGCACATGTAAAGTAACTGTGGACACGGGCCGGGGAGCAGCACCCCGAGAGTCTTGCCTGGGGGACAGAAGACGGCCAGTTCCGAGCCGAGAGCCCCAGCTCTCCTGCCCACGTGCCACGGCGGACACGCCTCCAGGCCGCTCTGCTTCTGGGCTGACCCCCGTCCTGGACAAACACCGGAGGGGTCAACATGGCCTCCATCTGGAGAAGGACAGTCCCAGAAACAGAGCAGGTGGCTTGTGTGCAGTGAAACCTCGCGTGGGTGCGACAGTCAGTACGACAGTCGAAGAGATTCTGTGACCGCTGCACACACGTCCTGGGCGCAGGCTGAGCGCTCCCTCGTGTCCCTCACCTCCCACGTGGGCCTCCTCTGCTAGCTCACCCAGGCTCGGGCAGCTTCGAGACACTGGACCTCACTGCTGCTTTGCGTGGCACTGGAACAAGGGAGGGCGTTCGCCTCCCGTGTGTGTCCTGGCCACGAGGCAAAGCGCCTCCGGCACAGCAAGGGGCAGCCATGTGCGGCGCTAGATGCTCTCACAGCAGGAAGGCCCCACAGGGAACCTTCGCAGGGGCTGGCAGGGAGGGTGGCAAGGGCCCCAGTGGGGGCAGACGGGGCTCCCGTAACTGGCTGCCGGCCGAATGGCATCTCTGGCTCCGGCCTGGCAGAGCAGTGGTGAGGACTGGAGCGTGCACATGCTAGGCCCACAGCTCAGGCCATCGGGAGTCTCGGCAGGGCCCGCAGTGGGTGATGGAGTCCACTGATCACAGCATCCTGCTGGCCGGAGCAACAAGGCTCATGTGGAAGTGGCTGTCCCCTCCCCCCTGGGGACACAGGGAGGCTGTGAAGTCCTGACGGAGGGAAGGACCGAAGCATCTTGAGCCCTCAGCTGGTTTGCTGGAAGAGGGGCGGTGGCAGGTGTGGGGAAGTGCATGGTCAGGACGGCTCTGCGGGGCGTCCCAGAAGCCCCCAGAAGGTCTCCCAGCATCGTCCAGAGGAGGCGGCTGTAACCACCGGCTCCCGTCACTCTGCTTGCTGGTGCCCAGGGCACAGGCTGTCACCAAAGCAAACAGACTACCACTCACTCTCCTGCGGGATCCAAGCGAACGTCTCCCCGATCCAGGCTGCCGGGGAGCCCACCCAGGGGCTGGCCCGTCTACTGCACTGTTTCCACGGCACGGCCTCTTGCACGCCATCAGCTCAGGTTCTGGGGGTCTTCCGAGTGGAGTGGAAGCTCCCGGGGGGCAGGGGTCCTGTTTCCTAGACTTCCGTGTATTGCCCTAGGACTCGTGTCAACCCCCACCCCCAGGTGCTGAGTGTTTTCACATGGTCCTTGCCCGCTGACAAGTGAGAACAAAGCGCACTGTCATTGTAACTTCATCTCCAGGAGTCATGCTGCTAGTGTAAGCTGTGTGTGAGGGAGGGTTCTCCAGAGACACAGGATGGAGAGGGAGAGAGAGATTTAGTACAAGGAACTGGCTCACACAATTATGGAGCCCAGGAGAGCCCATGGGGTAGTTCCAGCCCGAAGGCAGGAAAGGAGCTGATGTCCAGTTCCAAGATTGTCGGGCAGGATGAATTCTCTCTTATTCTTGGGAAGGTCCCCCTAATTGGGCTATTCGTGCCTTCAACTGATTAGACGAGGCCCACCCAGGTGGGTGGGAGGGACTCTGCCTTGCTCAGTCTACCAAACTAAATGTGAATCTCTCCAGAAACACTCTCATGGACACACCCAGAATCATGCTTGACCAAATATCTGGACACCCCGAGCGCTCCACCAAGCTGATGCATAAACTTAACCATCAAAACCTGTATTTTAATATAATCAATTTTCTCAGTAATCCCATGTTCTGGTTTTCTATTGCTAAGTAACAACACTCCCCCCTTCCAAACACACACACAAAATAAATAAAAACCAAACAACCTTATGGCCTAAAGTTCCAATTTCTTTTGCCAATGATTCTGCAGGTCGGGAGATGGAAGGAGGTCCATCTGGGCAGCTCTGATCTGCCCTGCGTGGCGTGGGCCGGGCTGGGGGAATCTGCAGGTTAGCCTGCCGCCTCCTCGGTGCTCCTTGGCCTTCCTCTGAACACGGCACCCCAGGCCGCATGCCTTCTCACACATGGCAGTCTCTGGTCACACCTCCACCACGAGCTCCCTTCCCAAGCAGAGGAGGATGGAGGGGCCGGGACAGTGTCCTGTCCACCTTACTCTGTTGGTCCAAGTATGGTCAGGGCCTCTGATTTAGGAGGGTGGGGACATGGACCCTCCGAGCTTGGTTGGGGGGTGACAAGGTGATTCTGAAGGAAGGCCTATGGCCCGGGGGACACTGTCCCGCCATCATTGGAACGTCTGATCTGCCCAACCATCCTATGTCCTTCATCTATTAAAAGCATCATTCTGACCAGGCCCCTGTGGGCTTCACCCAGCTGCCGATGAGGCCGATGGCACAGCTAGGCTGAGAACCACGTGCCAAGCCACCCGTTGGCTCCACTGGGGGAAAAGGGGAAAGGGACTCCATTAACCTGTGTATTGGCTGAACCAGACACCGCTTGAGAGGGCAGCCTGGTGGGTCTATGAGGTGCTTGCTCTCCTTGATTCACCATGAGGTTTAATGACACGCTCTAAAAGTCTCAGGCAAGGGTAAAATGCAAATGGGGTGATCCGTTACCTCTGGGAACACATCGCATCCCCATCTTTCCCCTATTTCAGAGCTGCCAGGTTGCTTTCTGGGATGCACCCCTGTTTTGCGTCCAGGCCAGAGTCCTCCCTAGGATGGCACCACCCAGAAGTTCCCCATCCGCGTGACATCCCACTGCCAGCCTCCCAGACCTCCCCAGGAGGAGCCAACCCAAGGACGCCAACCAACCAGGAGGGCCCTGCTCGGCTCACAGAACGGAAGGGTTCCCGCCAATCCCTGGACTCGGAGAAAGCGTTTTTCCTGCTCTCTCAGCTTCTTGTGTTAGGTGATCGACTCAGGAAGGAAAGGAGTCAGGTTCTCACCTCCCACGTCGGCCCCGTGAGCAGAGGGGGCCGGGGAAGTGGCGTTGGATCAGGACCTGTGGATGAGGAGTGAGTCGCCGGCCAGTGGGGCCTGGCCTCTCCGGTGCAGAAAGTTGTCACAAAAACAAGGACGGTTGGCTCCACCCCGCCACTGACAGTGCCACGAAAAAGTGCCACAGTGAGCAAAGACCGCAGCGCCTCGTGGTGCATGAGCCCGCGGGCCCACTTCCCTGCCCCGAGTGGTCGGGAGTGGACGGGAGGGAGCAGGTGCATTAAATCGCCCAGCAGGACTGCATGCATGTCCGCGGTCCTCCCCTCCCTGGAGGCCCTCAGCCAGCAAAGCCCACCCGGTCCCCCTTCCTCACATCTCACCCTGCCCTCGAGGAATAAGAGAAACTCTTCCGTCTGATTCGCTTTTAAAGTGCCTGCTCCAGGGAGAAGCCAGGAGCGGACAAGGTCCCAGCAATTTCCATCTCCCCGGGGAGGTGAGGGCAAGGAGCAGCTGCCGTGTTGCTGAGGGCCAGGGTATTTAGAGCCTTTCCACGTAACCTGAGTTCCTGTTGGCAAGTGTTCAGACAGAACTTTCTGCTAAAATGTGCTAACGTGGGGACGGACAGGCCAGCACACTGTGCTCAGAAACCTTCCCCACGGCCCTGGCACCTCGACGCCCACGGGACTCTGGGCTCGGCTGTACCGAACCCGCAGGCTGGCTGGACACGGGCGGCCAGCACTTGCGGAGGGAGGAGTGACTGCGGAGGATGCACGGCTGCAGAAGGACAGCACCCCCATGGCCCTGCCTCTTCTCCCTGGACGAGGGAGCACGGTGGATATGGGACCTCTGACCCGGACCCCAACACTGGAGGCTCCAACCAAATACTTGAAAGAAGTTTAAAGGAAATGTCTAGATAAAGTCCAACGGAGCAAGCAAGTCCTGTTTCCTAACCTGGAGAATTAGCTTCCTGCTACAACGTGCAGAGGGAAGGTTAAGGCGGTGATGAAGCCAAGCAACGAGGTCTGGAGCCTCAGCCCCTCCACCCAGGAGGCGATTGCACCTCGGGCCAGGTGAGGGGCAGCTCACGGGCGCACCAGGTACAAGGGACAGGAGGCTCCCCTGCGCACCGGTTACAGGCATGGGGCCGAGTGGCTGACATCCGGTCGGGGAGCCGGGTCCTTAGGCAGAGACTCAGCCCCAGTAAAGCCATCACGACGCTCCGTCCCTATTTTTAGAGCTCGGCATTTAAAAGGTCAAGTGCCTTCTAAAGTATTTATTTTTCTCTCCAGTGCTTGTGCTCTGATTGCAGTGACAGCCCCGCCCCCGCCCACCCCAAACACAGCTTACTCTTCACCTGAATTGCCAATGAAGCTTGACATTCACAGCGCTTGGGGTTTGGGTGTTCTCTTCATCTGGCTCCAACCCTGACTCCTGGTGCCACGAGAGCGTGGTGGCCACTCAGGAAAAGCACATGTATGCAACCTGAACCGCTCAGGGTGCGGCCCCTGCAGGAAGTCCACGGCCTGGGTCCAGGGCCAGCCTGGACTTCTGAGCCTGTCTGTGGAGAGCTGCGGGGCCACGTCGGTCCTGGCTGTCTCCTGTCTCCTGTCACCTCTTGCCCTGGGCTTCTCTGCCTGTCCCTCCGCGTCACAGAACCCCTTGCTCTCCCAGATCACCGAGGCCTGGATGAAGCCCACCCGCCATTCCCCATAGCGCGTGTTCCATACGGCCTGGGCTCCCAGATAACAGACAGAATCCCCACCCCCAGGAGGGGACCAGACCCTGCTCTGCAGACACCCTGTCCTCTGTTCCGCCCTGCCTCCGGCCACCAGCACGTGGAGTCCCACTGCAGCCACCTGCACAGGATGCCCTTTGGACGGGTCCCCTCTCCAGAGGCCGGGCCTCCCTCCCCTCCCAGGGCCTCACTGCTAGAGAAAATGCAGTCAGGGTCACTTCCCCTGGAGCCCCGAAGCAGGCGGGCCAAGGCACTGTGGGATGGACCAGCAGACTCGGGGGCTGGGGGGCTGTCCTGTCTGAGAAGCTGGCCTGAGGCCTCGGGACTCTGCCTGGCAGGCTGCTCAGCCCCAGCCTCCAGGAGGAGAAGGAAGTGGGTAGAACTCTCCTCCAGCAGCTGCCCGAATCCTTGGCAGGTCAAAGCACTTCTCCCAAGGCAAACACACACTTCTTGCCCTAACACCAGTCTGCATGAGGAAGCAGCACCTTTCATGTCCAGTTAGAAGTAACTGTATTTGGGTGGTTTCGTCAATGCTCCTGAGCCAGAGTCATCTCTCAGAGACAGAACAGGGCTACTGAGAATGGAAACTGAGGGAGACAGTGAGTTTCGGGGGACGGCCTCAGTAAGACCACAGACCCACACGGGCATTCAACTGTGCTATCTATGCACACTGACCCCTTTCCGCACAGGGCTTACCCTCCTGCTCACCAAAGCCACCCTTTCACGTGGCCTGCTCCCTCCTGGGGCCCGTGCACCCTTCACCCTCACCCACAAGCTCTCCTTCGGGGGCAATGAGGGAGCGCGGCCCTTGTCCTGGGCCCACATGGCCCTGGGGCCCCACTCATGGATGAAGGTGCCTGGTTGCACCAGAGCATTACCCGCCCCGGGTGCCGGACGCGTCCCTCCACCTTCTCGGAGACCGCCCTTTGCCCACACCATTATCCTCCCCTCTCTGCGGCTCATTCCAACAGCAAGACGACATGGCACAGTATGACAGTCTGCGGAAATGCAGGAACCATGGACTCAAGCTGTGCGTACTCTGCATAATTATCATCATGTAACAACTTGGAGCACTGACGTAGTCAGAATTATTTGGTCAATCGGTTACAAGTTAATTCTCACTTTCCAAAGTAGTTGGTCAGTAGGTGATATCTAAAACCCCAAAGTCAAGAAAGAGTAGTATCCAAAATACACAGGAATATGGAGATTGTTAAAATCAAATGCTAATGGAGACCAGCCTTGAAGTTTCCCTGAGCAGACAGAAACAGTTTAGTCATGCAGGCAAAGCTTGATTTAACTTATTTTGCAAGACTGACTGGACCTGGGTCATCCCTCGATTGTGCCTCTGAACATCACAAGCAAAACTTGAACTGCGTCCCAAGGTTGGTATGAGGTAACCACTGAGCAGTTCCATATAACTTGAGAACGTTCTAGCATCATGACCAGTCCCCGGGAAGAATACAGTCACCGACTTCTCCCCATATGGGCTGCTTTATGACCATCTACCCCTGAGCCTCCTTCCATGCTCTGGTGTGAGTGCTCCTGGTTTGCAAACTGCCTTTTTGGTGTGTGCACAATAAACGTTTACTAATTGCTACTGTGGTGATTCACTGGTTTTACTTCTGTTATTTCTGAATTTTCAACAGAGGTAAATACCAACTGAGATACTAGAAAGAACTGAAAAGGGTTGGCTCCAGGGAGGGAGACTCAGGGATGGGGACACAGGACAGGAAAGTGCTTTTGAACCTGGTGACTCTCCTGAAGTCAATTAACTTAATGAAGACATGAGTTAGGGCGGTAGAGAGAGAGAAGAGCCTGGTGCGTGGACCCGTGAAGGAAGCAGATGAGCAAAAGGCGCTGGTGGATGGTAAGGTGCAGGGAAGTTGCACGTGGACCAAATGCACCTGTTACATATTTGTTCTATTCCGAAAGCATTTCATCTCATCAGTTTAGAACGGCGGTTCTCAGACGGAGAAAGGAGACATTCAGGGGGTCTCAGGGCTCGCCTAAGGCATTCTGAGAAGCCAGACGGGCGATGGGGCTCTGAGCCAGCTTGGTGGTCACTATAGGAAATGATGGGTTATATTCGCCATTTCCAGATGCCCATCCAGACCTGAAAATCTGCCCCAAGCCAAGAATGCGGTGGCTGCCAACCACAGAATGGTGATGATTCTATACCATTTTAGTAATAATAACATTTCATTTCTACTAAGGATTCTTCAGGATCTACGAACACACAAGTTAGCCATTTCATGCTAATACTTTCTTATAAACTGAAAGACAGTATCATCTGCAATAATGTCATTCCTGTTAAGCTTTGACCACCACCTGCCATGGACCCTTATTCATCTCCTAGTCTTGTTTTTTAATAAATGTTTAGTTTTGGAGTGGCTTCATATTTACAGAAGAGTCGCAAAGGCGGTGCACCGTCCCCTGGCCTCCCCCATTGGTAACGTGCCATGTAACCACCGTGCACCTGTCAATACAAACGGGGAGCGGAACTACTAACTAAACTCCACACTTCACTCTGAGCTCTCCAGTTTTTCTACTAATGTTCTTTTTTGTTCCAGGATCCCACACTGCATTTTCCATCCCTGCTTTTCATTTTTTAAGCTTTAGTCACGAAGCATCAAATGCTTGGTTCTATCTTCAGTTTTAGCAAGACCTAGTAAATCAGTCATGTGGCAAAAGTAAGACAAGAGGTAAAGTCGAAGTCCCTTATATATCGGGAAATAAGTCTTACTCGTGCAGTTCCTGACATGCACGAAGAGCTTTCCTGGAAAGGCTAGTCCATCTCCAAAGTCAAGACGGTGAACCAAGAAACAGACACTATCACGTCTCAGGTCCCTGGTGATCCTGGGGATCAGAAGGAAACGCAAGGGCGACCTGGCTGAGTGGGTCAAACCACAGAGGCTCTGCTGGAAGAAACCCCCAAGGCCCACTGGCTGCCACCTGCTGAAGCAGGGGTGAGTGCAGGATGGAAGCACGGGAGAATGCACCTGACATGATTTCCACGCAGGACGCACCTCCAAACTCAAGTGGAGGAAGGAACCAAAGCGCAGGTGAACACAGGGCACAGCATCCCTGCTCTGCACAGGTGCCCACAAAGGGTCCTAGACCTTGATTTCTAGATCCGGAAGCAAGTGGAGACTTCTACCAGAGGAGCTCTTAACTTCCCTTTTTTTCCAGTAAATTCCACCCCAAACCAGAGGTTACCCTTTGGAGTTTGAAATACAGACATACAGGAGGAGTAAAGTAGGAACATTGCATAGCAGGCGGAAAATTTGCAGAGCTCCAACATTCTCCAGCATTTTAGAACAAGGGGGCAGATCCTATGGAAGATTTCAGTTCCCCTGATAGAAATGCCCTCTCAGTTGGGCAAATGCAGATTTTCAAATAAGCTGCAGAGCCCCTGAGGTCATGCACGACTCATGCGTAGATCCAGCAGCCTGCAGAGAGGTCGCTGCATTGCCCACCACCACTCGCTACTGACCACAAGTGTGACCACAAGTGATGTCTGGGAAGACCCTGCTCCATGAGGCCTGGCACCATGTCAGAGCCTGATCATTCTGGGGTCCCTTCAGAAGTCGCTCATTAAATGCTCCCCATAGGGATGCACTGAGCTGGATGACGGGGCTCTGAGACAGGGTCCTACAAATGAAGCCCTCCTCTACGGTGCTGTGGTGGTGGGTCTACGGCATGACTCGCGAGTCCGTTCAATGCAAAGGGAGCCCAATGTAAGTGACGGACTTGAGTTAATACTAGCGTATCAACATTGGCTTACTAATTACAACAAATGGAATCCACATGAATACAAAGTATTAGTAATAGAAGAAACTGGGTCTGTGGAACTCTATGAAGTATCTGCTCAATTATTCTATAAATCTAAAACTCTACTGGGAAGACTGTCAGAATCTGCTGATGGCAAGAAGGCTGGGAGAGCATGACACATATGTACAAACAGCTCGTATGCACAGAATATTCCTGGGAAGGTTTCTGGGTGGCTGAGGGCAGTGCTGGGAAAGACAATTATCTACCTTTTCAGTCCCTTTGAATTGTGCACGATGTGCATACATTACCTACTCAACAATAAATAAAATTTAGAATTCAGTAACACAAGAAGAAAGGAGCTAAAATAAAACTATTCCATAACTTAAGTAGAAGCAAAGTTCTGGAAAGAAAGAGAAGCAGAAGCAGACAAATCTAACTGAAGAAAGAGGCGAACCACACACCCAAACCTTAGATGTGCTTGGGTGGTTTCTGTTTTTATCTTGGTCCAAATAGCCCTTCAAATGTTGGTAAATTCCAGATCAAAGTCCAGATGTTCAACTTCTGAGCAACAACACGGTGGCCATATAGTAATCATGGCTCACACGGGACGCCTGGCTGGAGCCAAGGACGCAGCAGTGGTCTCTGTTTCCTCATAATGAGTCTCTCCTCTCGCTCACAGATGTTTCTAGCCTGTGGATGTAGCTGGCTCTTTCACTCAGTCAACTCTTCACATGAGAGATACCCAACAGAGGCAAAGATGCCACATTGCCCCCATGGATTGCCCTAATCCACAGATCTCTAAACAAATCTAGAGGACAAAAAAGCTGAAGAAAATCCAACAAGGCTGTTCACAAGAACTTGCTGGTTAATTAACAGACCAGGGTTGTAGCGTGAAGGTGGGAAGAGTGGAGAGATGGTTATTGTGTTGGTGTTTTCTGATTTAATAAGGAAAAAATCCTGAACTCCTATTAATGGAGGACGTTATTTTATGGAACAAGGTGACACAGGGCCAAATCTTCCGGCTCTTTCTCCTTGGCAGTTTTTAAAATGTTGCTGAACATGTCACTTTGTGGGTTCACTAGCTGTTTCTTCTCTTCATCAGACTGAAATGCTGTAACGACTTTAACAGCGTTCTAAATTTCTGGCAAGGAGTTACAGGACCAAGAACCACTAACGTCCTCTGCTTAGAGCCTCCTTGAAATGTCAAGTGCTCTCGTGACTTTGTGGAAGTGGCACAAAAGTAACATTTTAAGTTTTGAGGATGTAATTCACTCTCAGGAGAGGGAAGGGGCCAGGCGGGCGCCCCCGAGGCGTGGTGCCTCCAGCTCTGTCTCAGAATGTCCCTGCAAAGCTCTTTCTTGGGCCAGCTCTTTGTTTCTCTCTGTTTAGCAGGTGCGTAGTCAGTTAGCTCCTGATTTTATTCGTGGAACTGAACTCATTGTAACCACAGCCAGAGATGCTAACAGGCACTATACACAGTGGGATGCTTTGAAGGTCCCACCCGATTCAGGGTGCAGGGTGCGGAGACAAGCCCAGGGAGGTGTAAATGCCCCACAGGGCAGCATGCTAATGCCCTGTGTGCATGAAGGATTTCCTGGGGCATAAGTTGCAGGTGCCCTGCTAGATCTAGTGAGTCCGGTGTTCTGGGGTGGGAACCAGGAATGTGCCATGATTCCAGGCAGATCCAGCAACAACTATAGTTGGGGAAACATAAGCATGGCTGAGGACAGGACTGATCCGTCCTTGTAGCGTGTATCAAAGGCCTGGTGGGTCGTCTGGGGTAATCGCTGGAGAACGGGTCAAGGGTTCCTATATGTCTGTTCCTCCAAAGGCTCTGGAATCTACCTGGATCTCTACTGCAGCCTGACAAGGGAAGTTTCAAAAAGTCAGGATATAGGACCTTACGGGATACTTTGCCATCGCAGTAATTACTGAGAGTAAAAACAGTTAAAGGACTGCACCAGGCAGCACGTCCTGCGCCCTCCCTGATGAGCCTGTGGAAATGATGCCCTGTAGCCCTCCCCATTCACCGGAGCCAGCGCTGACACCGGCCACAGCCGCCTCTGGGCTCCGCGTCTCTCTGGCGCTCTGTGGGGCTCCCTCAGTCCAGAACGCTCTTGGGGCAGCCCTCCACCAAAGAGGGCTGGGGGCTGGTGCATAAGCACCCCAGCTTCCTTGTCCCTGGTGGGGCGATCCTGAGTTCACCTGAGGGGCCCCAGTGGAGATGAGGCTGGGTCACCGCCCCCTCACTGGCTTTTCCTTCCACTTTCCCCTCTTGTTTACCTGTGCTTCCAGGGGTCACTGCCCAAATACTTAGAGCACGACGTTATCTCAGGCTGTGCTGACAGAATAAACCAAACTCAGATTCAAGCTTCTTGTTAGGAATGATTCTTCATCCTCTGCTCCCGATGAATTGTTTGGTGTGGTTTTTACGAATTAAGGGTAGGCAAGCAAACAAAAGTTATCACATCAGAATGGGATAAATCCACATGAACTGATCAGTTGTAAATTATTCGAAACATAGACTAGCAGAAAATCATGCAATAATAGGGGTGGCAACTGGCCACTGGTGCTGAGCCTATTGGCCGTGAAGCTAACATCCCACCTTTTAGTCTGGGGAAGTGACAGGTCTGGCATGATTCAGAAGGAGATGATCTGGACACCTGGGCGGCTCAGTCAGTTGAGCATCTGACTCTTGGTTTTGGCTCAGGTCGTGATCTCAGAGCCCCGCATCAGGCTCTGCACTCAGCACAGAGTCTGCTTGAGATTCTCTTTCCCTCCCTCTCTCTCTGCCTCTCCCCCTCCCCGACTCTTGCATGCTCTCTCTCTCTCTCTCTAATAAATAAAAAAAATCTTAAAAAAAGAAAAAGGATATGACCTCTGAAATCAAAGAAGGAAAGAGAAGTACACTCGATGGTGCAGATAACATAAGGCAAGCGACGGCGTGTGCTCGTGGCCATAGGGACCATGTGTGGCTGTAGCTAGGAGGAATTAGATTTTATGTATACAAATGTTAGAGATGGTTCATATTCTCACACTGAACAGGACACATTACCTTACACCTCACCCACAAATATTAACTCAAGATGGATCATGGACTCAACTCTAAAAAAAAGAAAACTACAAAACTTAGGAAAACTAGAACATCTTCAGGATCTCCTGCTAGTCAAAGAGCTCCCAGACATTACACCAAAGCATCATCCATGGAAGGACAAAGCCGATAAAGGGGGCGTCATCAGAATTAAAAACTTTATTAATTTTCTAATGTGAGGAGGATAAAGACACAAGCTAGCGACTAAGAAAAACTAATTGCAAACCATACATGCATCTGACAAGGAACTTGTATCTAGTATGTGAGGAACTCTCGAAACCCAACAATAAAGAAAAATTCCAACTAGAAAATTGGCCAAAAAAAAAAAAAAAGGAAAATGGGCAAAATACATAACACATCTCACCAAAGAGGATGTACTGATGGCAAAATGCGCCCATGGAAAGATGCTCCACGTTGTTATCCATCAGGGAAACATTAAGCCATGATCACCACACACCTGTCAGATTGGCTAAAATAGAAAAGAGTGACAACACCGAATGCTCAGGGGGGACAGAGGGACTGGATCCCTCACGCACGGCTGGGGAGGGTGAACGCAGAATGCTACAGCCACCCTAGAAAACAGTTGGGCAGCTCCTTCTAAAACTGAACATGCAATTAACATACAGCCCAGTAATTACATTTACATAGCATTTATTCCAGAGGAATGAAAGCTTATGTCCACGCAAAACCTTGTACACGGATATTCACAGTGCCTTTATTTGTAATAATCAGAAACTGGAAACAACCAAAATGTCCATCAAGGGTGAGTGGTTTAGCCAACTGCGGTCCATCCACACCTCTCCATCCCATCCAGCAATAACAAGAAGCAGAGTACTGGCCCACGCAAGAATGTGGACAGATCTCCAGGAAGTTACGCTGAGCGGGGAAAAAAAAGCCAATCCCAAAAGGTTACATATAAACATCCATGTGATTCCATGGATATGACAAAATTATGCAAATGGAAAATAGATGAGTGGATGCCAGGAGTTGGGGGGCAGCAGAGGGAAGTGGGTGTGGCTATTAAAGACATTCTGAGGGATCCAGGTGGTGATGACAATGACTTGCATCTTGCCTGCATGGATGTCAGCATCCTGGAAGTGACATTGTATCGTAGTTTTGCAAGATGTTCCCATTGGAGGAAAATGGATCAAGGAGTCACGGGATGTCTCAGTGTTAACTGTTACAACTGCATGTGAGTCTATAATTTTCTCAAGATAAAAACATTTAACCTTTAAAATGGAACAAAACACACAGAGAAATGAATACATCTGAAAGAATTTCAATATTACGTTCGTACCTAAAGGCAAGTATTTTACTGACTCTTAATACACATTAAGTAACAGGAGAAAAAAATTTTTAAATGATTATGAAAGCCAGAGATTCAGCAAATAATTGGCTACTTAATAATCACAAACATAGTTTTTAAGTATCAGAAAGGTTTTTAATTTCACCCTCAAAACTTAAGGAAAGTTTGTCTTCAAAGCCTGAAATTGTTTCTACTGTTGGATTCTAGATGGATCTCTTCAGTATCGGCCTGGGCACTCTCCTAAGGGGGTTTGGGGCAGCGTGGAGTCTGCACACCAGGTCTTCCTCCACCAATTCCTCTCTGGTTCCGGTGGAGGAGCACAGGATGGAGGGATGTGTGGGTTTCAGACAGCAGCAGGGCTGGCCTATAGGACTGGTCTGCTAGGATAGCTGGGAACTGCCCAGAATCCAGAGGGTGGAGGGGACTGTGAGCAAGCGGTGGTTTAACCCTGGACAAAGAAGTGAATAGAAATGAGAGAGACCCTCCCAGCGCGGGTAAGAGGGTGGACTGGGCAGGCAGCCCTGGGGCCAGGCCCATGGCGGGGGTGGGGAGGGCACCCCCGACAGTCCATGGTCCCCTCACTTCTCAGCTTCACCCACAACGTTCAGAAAATGGAGATCACAAGCCTCGTGACTCTGTCTTGTGGCAAGAAATGACACCAACTAGGGCAAGTAAATACATGTGCCGAGGCTCCCACGCACACCCAGGAATGACACGTGGGACGCAGAGGATCCTAAAGAGCTAGGATGACGGCAAGAGATCACAGACAGAAGAAAAGGTGAAAAGGCATTATCTACTAATTCAGAAAATGGAAAAGGAGAGGGTTATCAAGCATGTCCTCTACTCCATGGAGCTGCTCAGCTGCTCTCCTCAGCAGAAATAAAAGCTCTTTGAAAAGGCAATGATTTCATTTAAATGAATGAAAACATTCATTTAAAATGTCTTGCCATTATTGACACTCTCATTAGATCTTGGCAAGAGCAGGGTCCCCTTGCTTCCCATGTGTGCCTGCCGAGGGAAGAGTCTCGTTGATTAGGAGGGGAAATAAAATGAGAGTCCCAGGACACCGGGCTTGAAACGCACGTGACGCGAAGTTGATTGTGCCAGGATTGAGGAAGCTCGGAGAAGTATCCTCGTCCACCTCGATGGCCTGCATCCTCTCTCTCTGTCTCTCTCTCTGTCTCTCTCCCCCTTCCCCCCGCCCATACACTTGAGCTCAGCTGGGCAGCCGGCCAAATGATTCATATTAAATTCTAGCTATATTCAGCACAAAAGTCATCTAACATCAGAGGATCAAAGTTACATCAACCAACAAGCACTGGGGAATTGATAAGCAGCTAAAATTAGGTCATCGTATAGCAGCGGCTTTTGATGGATGAAGTGAAATTTAGCCGCAGGTTTGCTATTTAAAGATCTGTTACAGATCTCTCTTCCTGTAGCTGCAATGAACTCGCAACAAAGTATCAGGCCTCTGATGAAATGTTTAATCATCCATGTTTGCTGCTGACTGTGGTTCCTTAAGAGAAGGTGCAGCTCTCAGGCTGAGCAGCGTAAATAAATGCATTTTAATTCCCGTGTCCAGAACCTAACAGAGGCTATTTCTCCCTCCTCCGGGTGAATTCTGCAACGTCATTTTAATCACTTTTAAAAGCATTCTGTCAAACACTTCAGCCTGCAAAGCCTGACCCTGCTCAGTGTTTCAAAATTCTTCATCTACTTACAGCAAGCACAATGCTCGATTGCCTGGGCTTCCTCAACCTGCCTTGGTGGCCTCGTTTCTTTCCCCTGACACTTTATTTTTATTTATTTATTTTTTGTCAAAATGGAAACTTTAAAAATTTTTTTAATTATTATTATTAGTTTCAGGGGTAGAATTTAGTGATTCATCAGATGCATATAACACCCAGAGCTCATTACATCATGTGCCCTCCTTAACACCCATCACCCAGTTACCCCATCCCCCTACCTACCTCCTCTCCAGCAACCCTCAGTTTGTTTCCTAAGTTAAGAGTCTCCTGGGGCGCCTGGGTAGCTCAGCCGTTTAGCGTCTGCCTTCGGCTCAGGTCACGATCCCAGGGTCCTGGGATCGAGCCCCACATCGGGCTCCTTGCTCAGCAGGGAAGCCTGCTTCTCCCTCTCCCACTCCCCCTGCTTGTGTTCCCTCTCTCGCTGTGTCTCTCTCTGTCAAATAAATAAAAAATCTTTAAAAAAAAAATAAACATGGTATCCTTTGGATAAATACCTAGTAGTGTACTTGCTGGGTTATAGAGTAGCTCTATTTTTAACTTTTTGAGGAACCTCCATACTGTTTTCCAGAGTGGCTGCACCAGCTTGCATTCCCACCAACAGTATAAGAGGGTTCCCCTTTCTCTGCATCCTTGCCAACACTTATTGTTTCCTGAGTTGTTAATTTAAGCCATCCTGACCAATGTGGGTGGTATTTCATTGTGGTTTTGATTTGGATTTCCCTGATGCCGAGTGATGTTGAGCACTTTTTCATGTGTCTGTTGGCCATTTGTATGTCTTCTTTGGAGAAATGTCTGTTCATGTCTTCTGCCCATTTCTTGATTGGATTCTTTGTTCTTTGGGTGTTGAGTTTGGTAAGTTCTTTATAGATTTTGGATACTAGCCCTTTATCTGATATGTCATTTGGAAATATCTTCTCCCATTGTGTAGGTTGCCTTTTAGTTTTGTCAACTGTTTCCTTTGCTGTGCAAAGGCTTTTTATTCTGATGAAGTTCCAATAGTTCATTTTTGCTTTTGTTTCCCTTGCCTTTGGAGATGTGTCTAGAAAGAAGTCACTGTGGCTGAGGTCAAAGAGGTTGCTGCCTGTGTTCTCCTCTAGGATTTTGATGGATTCCTGTTTCACATTTAGGTATTTCATCCATTTTGAGTCTATTTTTGTGTGTGGTGTAAGGAAATGGTCCAGTTTCATTCTTCTGCACGTGGCTGTCCAGTATTCCCAACACCATTTGTTGAAGAGACTGTCTTTTTTCCATTGGATATTCTTTCCTGCTTTGTCAAAGATTAGTTGACCATAGAGTTGAGGGTCCATTTCTGGGCTCTCTATTCTGTTCCTTTGATCTATGTGTCTGTTTTTGTGCAGTACCATACTGTCTTGATGATGACAGCTTTGTAATAGAGCTTAAACCCTGGAACTGTGATGCCTCCAGCTTTGGTTTTCTTTTGTAACATTACTTTGGCTATTCGGGGTCTTTTCTGGTTCCATACAAATTTTAGGATTGTTTGTTTTAGCTCTGTGAAAAATGCTTGATGGTATTTTTGATAGGGATTGCACTGAATGTGTAGATTGCTTTGGGTAGTATAGACACTTTAACAATATTTGTTCTTCCAATCCATGAGCATGGAATGTTTTTCCATTTCTTTGTGTCTTCCTCAATTTCTTTCATGACTGTTCTATAATTTTCAGAGCACAGATCCTTCACCTCTTTGGTTAGGTTTAGTTCTAGGTATCCTATGGTTTTTGGTGCAATTGTAAATGGGATTCCTTGATTTCTCTTTCTTCTGCTTCATTGTTGGTGTATAGAAATGCAACGGACTTCTGTGCATTGATTTTATATCCTGTGACTTTGCTGAATTCCTGTATCAGTTCTAGCAATTTTTTGATGGAGTCTTTTGGGTTTTCTACATAGAGTGTCATGTCGTCTACGAAGAGTGAAAGTTTGACTTCTTCTTTGCCGATTTGGATGCCTTTTATTTCTTTTTGATTTCCCTGCCACTTTAGAATCACACATGCCCTTCCAGAATGGGGCACATTCCTCTCTTCGTTGGTTGGTTTCCAAGGATTCGGGCTGGGGGCTGTGTTGTGTGGGGTCTGGGTGTCTGTGGCTGCACCCCCAGCCTGCGTGGTCTGGATCCTGCCCCCAGGGCCGAGTTGGAGCTGCAGGAACCTGCAAGGTCTGGGTCAGAGGTCGGCCCCGGCACCAGGCACACCTAGCACCAGCAGCAGTGCCCAGGGACTGCTGAGCCTCCCCATTATGGGCTCCAAAGGTAAAGACTGAAGAGTCACAGTTGGGAAGGGGTGTGGGGCGGGGGCCTTCCGTGGGCTCATGCAATCACAGGGAGGCAAATGGGCCTTGAACTTTGGAAAGGCCAAGGACAGAGCCCCCCTCATGATGGAGACAGGTTCCTGCCAGGCATGGTGGGCCCTGGTGCTGCCCCTCCCTCACTCCAGGGAAGGAGATCCTCCTCTTCTGGGCCCCAGGAGAGCCAGGTGTGGGTAAGGCTTGGGAAACAAGGGTGCCTGGGCTAGGGCCCCCCTCCCTCTGGGGCTTGTGCAGCCTGGATTCTCTAGCATGCCACGGAGGGGACTGGTGCCAGGATGGGCTGGAAGACGGTCCCAGGGAGCCGGCAGGGCTGGGGGCCAGCCGTGGGACAGCAGAGGTCAAGCAGTGACCCTTCTGGACCTGCCCAGTCACCCCTTCCCACCTCTTCCCTGCTGACTAATCGCCCAAAGCCATGATTACCCTGTCATCCCAGAATACCACCATGCCTGGCAATGGCTTTTCATATGCAAATTTCATGCCACTTGCTTCCCATTCTAACCAAACACTTGTACTGGCTTTGTTGGGAAGATAAACTCTCTGGGGGAGGCCTGCTGCCATTTTATTAAGCTGGTGCCTTAAATGGGGCAGCTTCTGAAATCCTACAGCTGTTCGCTAGAGCCCCTGGAGCTAGCAGGAGGGGATATGTGGAGGCCCCTTCATGGTTTCTTGTGATGTGGTGGGAGCTCACCAAGAGGAGCCCAGCTGACAGCGGGGAGCCTGCCATTCGCAACATGAACCGC
Organism: Halichoerus grypus; assembly: GCF_964656455.1. NCBI lineage: Eukaryota > Metazoa > Chordata > Mammalia > Carnivora > Phocidae > Halichoerus > Halichoerus grypus. The sequence continues at coordinate 3,883,302 of NC_135725.1, forward strand.
TGCATGTATACCTCAAAGTGCTTGTTCTTGGCTATGTTTCTATATCTGATTCAGTCTGCGTTCCCAGAGAAGCCACCCTTGGATAACATTCCCGTGCTTGAAGCATATTAGGAGGGTTATTCCCAGAGCTGGGGCGGGGGCCAAGGGGGAGACAGGGAAATGAGATGGGTCAGGAAAGGCAGAAAGAAAGCCCGTTGTCATAGTTGTTGCTGGGGTAACTCAGCCTAATCCCAGTCAGGACCCCAGGTGCCAGGGTGGGACATGGAAGGAAGTCCCCAGGGAGTGTAAGCTGCTCTGGGCCCCTGGTGGTAGGCTGCTGGTGGTGGTGGGGGGGGGCATGACCTGCAGGTGTCCTGGGCACTGAAGAGTCAGGCCAAGTGTCCTGCCCCTGCTAGAGATGCAGGTGTTGGAGGCTGGGAGGTAGCGGGAACGCGCTGCCTAGGGGGGGCGGGGGGGCTTGCTGGCAGCCCTAGCTACTCCATCCAAGAGTTCATCTTCAGAAGTGCTTTCCCAAAGCTCCGATCTGAGCCCCAGGTCAGGGGAGGTGGGGCCCTTCTATTCGTATTCACAGTCTCGGTCGCGTGCACCTTTCCACACAGCAGGTGCTAAGGTCATTCCATGGGAAATGACGTGCCCATGTGTGGGCCCTTCAAGCCGAGGGCCTATTCCTTGAGGCCAGTAAGCTGCCACCCTGTAAATTACACCAGGGGTCATTATTAATTACCTTCATCTACCGTTTGGATTGTATCACGATGGCACTGTAAGTCACGGCGGCAGATTCTATCTTCCACAGGGGGTCCCACCTGAGGGGATAACCCACCCACCAGCTCTCCTTGGAGTGTGACACCAGTGTCCCCTCGAGAGGTGTGATCTAGACTCTCTTCTGGGATGGACTGTTGAAGCCCTAACTCCCAGGACCTCAGAATGTGACTGTGTTTGGAGACGGGGTCTTCAAATAAGTAAGTAAATTTAAATGAGGTTGTTAGGGGGGGCCTTAATCCAAGGTGACCGGTGTCCTTATGAGGAAAGGAAACTGGGACAGAGGTACAGGTGGAGGAAAGACCGTGTGAGAACACAGGGTGCAGACAGCCATCTACGCGCCCACAGAAGGCTCAGAAGCAGCTAGCCCTGCTCACACCTTGTTCCTGGACTTCCGGACTCCAGGCTGTGAGGCGGTGAATGTCTGTTGTCCAAGCTGCAGTCTGGGCAAACTCTTTAGCCTGGGCAGACTTCGTCCCTGCCTTACCAACAGAAGGCGGTGCACGTGACACTTATGACAGCAGGGCCTGGGTCGGCTTCCTGTCTCTCCTGGATACTTGCTCTCCGCACCCGGCCACCATGCTGTGCGGGGCCCCAGCTGGCCCACATGGGGAGACAGCGGGGGGAAAGCTCTGAGACCCCAGCCAACAGCTGACAGCCATCACCAGACACATGGGGGAGTGGGGCTTCGGGGGACCCCGGGCCCCAGACTCAGGGTCCTTCAGTGGAGGTCCCAGGCATGGTGGAGCAGAGGCAAACCACCCCTCTTCACCTTGTCTGAATTCCCAGTCTACCCAACCCATGAGCGTAATAATGAGCTGCACCATGACGCTGTATTTCTGGGTGACTGCAACAGCCTTGAACAGACGCTAGTGTTGAACCTCAGTCTACCAAAGAAAAAACCAGTGAAGATAAAGTCAATGACTTTTCAAGGCCACATAGCTGGAAAATGGTGGATGTGGGCAAGTGACTTCCCTGTGATGATTAGTTATCAAGAGTGTATTACAGGGACTGAAACACGCCCAGCTACTGGCCTGGGGGAGGCGTCCCCGAATGTGCACACAGGGTGTCTGCCCGCCACGAGGACTCCCCCCCACAAAGACTGTGTAAGTAAATCTGTTGGACGAATTCCAAGGAGTGGCATATTTATTGAAAACATTTCCCCCCCAGAGAGACGGCTGGAACTGATACTCCACCAACAGCGTCGGACCCCCGTGCCAGCCCAGTCTTGGCAACGTTATGGGGTTTCTGATAATTGGCAATGCTTTTAGTCCTTCCACAATTATCTTTGAAACCTGATATAATATACTTAAATCACTATATGCTGAATTATAACTTTGAAGCTTTATCTGTTGTCCTCATGCTGGGAGAGGCGAGGAAAGCAGCATAATTATACCGGTTTCCTTTTTCTTGCTCTCTCTGCATCTCCAAATTCTTGCTAATTATATAATTATCTCTAAATTGTCATGCTGGAGCGTTTGCATCCTGCTCCCTATCTGGAGTTTCCACACACGCGCGCTGCCTGCGCTTCTATATTTAAGCAGACTCGGTGCCCGCCGCCAGGTCTCCAATCCCAGCTCCCGAGGCGCTGGGTCCGCCTCCAGCTGCCTGTCGGCAGGGCTCCCGGGGCCACATCTGCTGAGTCCTTGTTTGTTGGCTGTTTTCTTGCTCCTGACTAGTTGGCAGCCTTTGTAGTATTGCACCTCGCCCTTGGGTGTTTCCTACAAAGGACACATCTTTTTCTTACCTTTGACTTTCATGGAGATGCACGGGCTCGATATTTTCTTTGGCTTTTAGCCGTTTTGAGTGTGTGTTGTTCACCTGTCTTGGGTTTGAGCCCAGGTCCTTTGCGGGGTCTCTTTTGATTATTACTAGCGGCTACGTGGGTGCGGCTCGGCGTGGACCAGACGCAGGTGAGGAAGGGTGCTGGGAAGGGACAGGCAGGGGAGCAGGAATGGCTGACACCTAGCTTCGGCCCTGTCACTGAGCAGCGCGCCCCAGGGCTGCTTTACCCGGATGGCTGGGGTCGCCAGTGCACCGTAAAGCCTGAGCTGTCCACTGTGCAGACTGTCCTCGCCTCCCCGTCTCTCCATCCCGAAGTCCGGACACCAGAGGACAGCTGTGGTTGACCAGTCAACTCAGTGTCGAGGGAACCCCTTCTTCCAGAGGGGCCCTGGAGTAGACTGCAAGCACTCACCGGCCATAGTCTCCCGCGTCCCGTGCTGTTTCTTCTCCTGCTGCTAGAATGGCTTTGCTGAAAGCTCTCCAGGGGAAAATCATGTCCTTGTTTCAGTTCTGCCAGCTACCACTTAAGGGTCACTGCTTGTCTCCTACAATAGAGCAGCTTTGCTAATTAAAAAAGATTAACCTTGGATAGAAACACAGCCTAAATGTGTGCAAATTATATGTAACAGTGACTTGCACGGTGGGACAGAGGGAGCCTAAGGGACTTACGTCCTGTGAATAGCTGCAAGATCAAGGCAATCCCCAGGGCTGTTCCACTGGGACGAGGCTACTGATGTCCAGGGTCCAGGGCCGTTCCACTGGGACGAGGCTACTGATGCCCAGGGTCCAGGGCCGTTCCACTGGGACGAGGCTACTGATGTCCAGGGTCCCCAGGGCCGTTCCACTGGGACGAGGCCTCTGATGTCCAGGGTCCCCAGGGCCGTTCCACTGGGACGAGGCCTCTGATGCCCAGGGTCCCCAGGGCCGTTCCACTGGGACGAGGCTACTGATGCCCAGGGTCCAGGGCCGTTTCACTGGGACGAGGCTACTGATGCCCAGGGTCCCCAGGGCCGTTCCACTGGGACGAGGCTACTGATGCCCAGGTCCAGGGCATTTCTCTGGCTCTGCATGAACATTACCACCCCTGGGCCACAGCAAGATCTTAGGGGGTGGGACTGTTGTTAGAAGGTTCCACAGCTCCCAGGGGATTTCAGTGATTGGCTCGGGTCTAGAGCCCTGGTCTAGACTGGAGTATGTGCCCTTTGGTTGGTGATCAGAGCCTGCTTTCTTCCTGAAGTAAATGTGAAAGTGAATTCAGGTCAAGTCAAACACACTTGTCTCCTCGGGCCACAGGTGCCAACAAAAAGTAACAAATCAGAGGAAGCATCTACAGAGGCAGAGGGAGAGAGAAAACCCCAAGCAGACTCCCCCACTGAGTGAGGAGCCTGACCTGGGGCTCAATCTTACGATCTTGAGGTCATGACCGGAGCTGAAATCAAGAGTCGGACCCTTAACCACCTGAGCCACCCAGGCGCCCCAGTTGTAACTATTTTAAAGTGTACAATTCAGTGGCTTTTCATATATTTACAATGTTGGGCAACCATTACCACTATCTAACTTCAGAGTATTTTCATCACAACAAAAGGAAGCCCTGTGCCCCGTGCCCAGCCCTTCCGGCCTGTTGGTCGGGCTCTCGGCCTCGCCCGGGTGACCTCAGGGGGGCCGTACACAACGCCAGTGTGCTATAGCTGTGCTGGCCACCCTCTCCAGCAAACACTTGCTGGACTAGTTGGCATTTTCCTGCCTCAGATCCTTAGATCCCGACCCCCTCCGCCCGTCCTCCTTATCTACCCACACCCATGTCAATGCCATGGACTCTGGTTGTTGGTGGTTTATCGCTGCCCACTTGTTTGGCGGAGGGGTTGGTGGGGACACCCTGTCACCTAGTTTTGTTATCCATGGTGTCCATGGGACCTGGGTTTCCTCTCTGATTGCTCTGTTTCAGTGGGGGGTGGGGAGTGGGGTGAAGGTTGGGGGAGAGCAGAGCCAGCTTTTATGAATTCTCTGTTGAGGCTCCTGAGCTGTGGAGTTTGGAGCTCACCTGGCACCTCTCCTAGGAAGTGATTTAAGTCATTAGGAAAAGGTCAAGTTGTTTTCAAAAACTCTTTTTTTTCTTAAGATTTTATATATTTCTTTATTTTAGAGGGAAAGAGAGTATGGTCATGAGCAGGAGGAGGAGCAGAGGGAGAGGGACAAGCAGATTCCATGTCTGGAGCTGGACGAGGGGCCTGATCCCAGGACCTTGAGATCATGACCTAAGCCAAAATCAAGAGTCAATGTATAACCAACTGAGTCACCTCGGCGCCCCAGAAAACTCTTTTCAAGAAGGAAAGGAAAAGGGGGCACCTGAGTGGCTCAGGTGGTTGAGCGGCCAACTCTTGATTTCACTTCAGGTCATGATCTCAGGGTCATGGGATCGAGCCTGGCCTTGGGCTCTGTGCTCAGCGGGGGGTCTGCTTCAAGATTCTCCCTCTCCTTCTGCCCCTCCCCCACCTCAAATAAATAAACAAATCTTTAAAAAAAAAAGGAAGGAAAGGAAAGGTATAATATGGCTTATAAATATTTGTTCCTAAAATGCTTAATTTTTAAAGGCAATTTAATGCTACCTGGAACTTTAATATATGTGCAAGTATTCGGTCTCCAATGATCTGAATAGATGTAGGTGTGTATGTGTGTATTCGTCTACAGCTTTCTGTAGCTCAAATGCAGGGTTTGAGAGTTGCCTTTTAAGAATGTTATTTATCAAATATTAAATTCTGCTGTGAGTTCTGTCTTCCCTTGACTGTCAGGACAGAGCCAGACCTCGAGCTCCTGAGCTAGCAGGTGGATCGATTTTCATGTGCGTACACGGGTGCTGGGGTTTGAACCAGAGGCAGTACACGCTTGGTCCCAACTCACAGGCTGACACCAGGAGAGCGCAGACCGGGGCTCTGGGCAGGGCAGCAGGTCAGGAACAAGCTTTGCCCCCTCCCTCCCCTCCCCCCCGTTGACAGGACCATAAGATTGCCAAGAAAAATGCAGGAACTCATGCTCATCTTATGTTTAGAGTTCTCTTACGATTTCCTTGCTTCTCTTTCCGGTGAGGCTGCATCCTACCTGCCCTTGGGCAGTCCTTCCACAAACCTTTCTGGTAATGAGCTTTCTTAGCTCAATTAAATTATGCCACATTCCCACAAGAGCTTTCGGAAGGAGTACAAATGGATTGGCTCCAAGCGCTGGATTGTCAAGCCTCACATTGCCCTCAAATTCTCAGGTAACCTACATTCTTCCTGCATTCCTGAAGTGTCACTGGGCAAAGAGCTGGGGAACTCCAGACAGACTGGGCAGCTGGTGCAGTCCTTTGCAGATGTGACAACTCCAAAATCACCCCAAGGGCCGGTCAAGGGGTGTGTCCATGCTGCCCGAGCACAGAACAGACTGACAACACTGTATCTCAGAGATACTGCACTTAGAAGACCAGGAGTAAGAGCAGCACAGAGAATGAGGCAAAGCACTCTCAAAAACAGTGAGGTTATTTTTATAGTACGTATGTGGTTTTGTTGTTTACTTCTTCTTATATGTACTTCTATACGAATTGGAGTTATTTGTGGCAAATGAATATTTGTGGCAAATGAAAGAAACCTGTATCAGAGATTGATGACAACAGCCCAGAAAGGCAGATAAAGAAGTCACTCCTCACTAGGATGCAACAGGGTGGGGGCGGGGGGGTTAGTCTACGAGCCTGATGGTGTGTCTTATGCATTCACAAACATTTGCTGCCTACACACGTTTTGCTTATTCATGGAAAATCAGAGATCTGAGCAGGAAGTGTTTGTGAGTGGAGTATACTGAAGTCTGTAAGATGGATGGATGTGGATGGATGAATGGATGGATGGATGGTGGATGGATAGAGAGATGAATGGATGGATGGATGGTGGATGGATAGAGAGATGGTGGATGGATGGATGGATGGATGGATGGATAGAGAGATGGATGGATGGATGGATGGAGAGAGAGATGGATGGATGGATGGATGGATGGATGGATGGAGAGATGGATGGATGGATGAATGGATGGATAGAGAGATGGTGGATGGATGGATGGATGGATGAATGGATGGAGAGATGGTGGATGGATGAATGGATGGATGAATGTATGGATAGAGAGATGGTTGGATGGATGGATGGATATATGGATGGATGGATGGATGGATGGATGGATGGATGGAAGGACTGACCTGTGATAAAGCAGATGTAGCAAAACGTTAATTGCGTCATCTGGGTGGTGAGGATACTGGTGGTCCTTAGAGTGTCCTTTCAACTTTTCTATATGTTTGAGATTTTTCATAATGAAGTGTCAGAGAGAAAGCCTGTGGCTGAGCGTCCCTCACAGCTTTGTCCTTCACAAACCCAAGGAGCTTGTTAAAAACAAACTCCTGCAACCGCCAGGCCCCCATCTGAGTTTCTGGGAGTGAAGCCCGAGGGACTGCATTTGCACAGCTCTGCCGCAGTTCTTGTGAACTGGGGGTGTTAAAGACCCTGCAGAGAAGTCTCCTGGGGAAAGCTCATCCTGACATAACCAGGCACAGCCCTGCCTCTCAGCACATGAACCCACAGCCACTGTCTCCAAAGAGTGGCTGCAGGTCTGACACCCTGGCTGCCGTGCTGGGGTGCAGATCACCAGCCTCCAGCCTCTGGAACAGCAGAAGCACCTTGAATATCTGATGGGGGGATGGCGCCCCGTAGCCACTCGTGTAAATCAGCACCGTGAGCTGGCCCCAGGAAACATCCAGGCAATGCTCATGCCCCCCACCCAGACCCTGTGGCTGACCCTCCAGAAAAGATGCACAAAGAGAGAAAATGCTGGTTTGGGTCTGTACTCAGGAATGCTAACCTGTGTGACCCCAAGCGTCAGCGGTCTCATTTGCAGGGCCAGGAGCAAAATGAAAATATGGGGCCTGCTCTTCAAGGATTATTAAGAATTTCAGAATGGTAATAGCAGAGAATGAAAACCAGCCCCGGCTGCCTCCAAGCGTGGGCCCTGAAGCCAGCCCCGGTGACGTGTGTTATGGGGACTACCAGCCACTGAGCCAACTACACAGGGCACATCAACGTTTTTGTTTTTGCAACCAATGATCTGGTCCAGAGTAATCACATATCCCTACTAAAATGTCCAGGAACACTTCTATTTTTCCTAATTAAGTTGCCAGCTCTACGGAAAGTGTATTTTTCATATGAAGTACGATGAATGGGTTATTTGTACACCGAACACATATCTACTGAGCACCACGGATGCTTCTAGGTTCTGGAGCAACAGTGAGAAGAAGCAGAGTCTCCCATGGAAGTTGACAGAGAAGGAAAGACACAAGTCGGATAACCACAGGTCACTGTGTGAAGTGTGGGGACAATGGGGGCCCAGGTGGGCACGAGGGGCCAGCACCCAGGACCTTCCAACTATTTCGTGATTCCTGAGCTCTCTCACTGTTGCTGTTGTCACTGCTTTCGTTTGATTTTGAAGAGGTTAATCCCTGCAGACAGTGTCCATCCCTGGGCTGTAGGATGACCTGGACGTTTGAGCCAGTGTGGTCCCTCTGTGAGCCCTGTCCCTGTGCCTGAGCGTACACCCCAGGGCCTGAGCCTGCCAGGCTACACGTCCCAGCTCCCTCAGCCCTCGGGAAGGACAGCCCTGCGGTGCCTGTTCTCCACTGGGTTCAAGGCTCTGAGGGCAGTGGGATCCAGATGCCCACAGTGAGGCTAGGGGACCCCTGCTCCCATCTCGCCCCCTCTCTGCCTTATGCCCCTCGCACAAGAGGGTGCTTCTGGAACCGTCTCTCACATGAACACCTTGCTCTCCAATCCTCATGTCAGGGTCCTTGTGAGGAAAGCCAGAATCAGATGGTGTAGGAACAGCACTCTGTGGAAAGGAAATAGGCAAGAGCCCAAGGAGGAACCAACGACAACAAAGGGAAAGCCAGGGGCATGATGCCTGGAAGCCCCAAAGAAAGAGGTGGTCATCAGTGAGGGGCCGGTAATGAGGGATCAGGAGTGAGGGTCCAGCAGTGAGGGGCTACAGGGAGAGTCCACGTGATCCCTGCCTCAGGTTTATACTAAGAACATTGTATGATTGGCTAAAATGAAGAATGGTTTCCACTGGCCTTTTTTTCAGAAGAACCCAGATTCCACGAGGACGAGTACCCCTTGCAGCAGGTAAGCACGGGGCCTCCGCGTTGGTCACTCTGGCCCTGGGCGGTGTTACAGCCTCTCATACTGGGCATCTCTCATCTCCGAGCCCCAGATGATGGACAGAGGTGTTGAGAAAGAGCCCCACTGCAGCCCTCAGCAGAGTACCCACAAGTGGAACACGGATCATTTCTGTCACACCTACAACCTGCAATTCCAACCCCAAATGAGACGTTCTGCCCAGGACTCTGCAAATGTACCCATGATCTCGAGCCATAATTCTTTCCTTGGACTGGGTTTAATGGGGTGGGGGGAGGGGAGTGAAGGGATGGGGGTGCGCTTCTAGCGCAGGTAGAGAAGGCTCGTTTTCGGATCCTTTTCTTGGTCCCCAGTGTGCCTCAGCCCCCTAATTAACGTTCATGCTGCCATTTCTCCCGCTTGCTCTCAGCCTAGAAACGACTTACCTTCACAGCACTCAAAAAGATCTCATTCAGCCCTTTCCCCTACTCATCAGGAACACTACAGAAGGCAAAGACGACTGGATGCCCTTGGCTGGCTCAAAAACGTTAGGAATTTAAACCACATCAGCCAGGCACGGAAGATGCTCACGGGTGAGGAACGTGGTAGGCACGGAGAGGTCTAAATACACAAAACACGTCCACAGAGGGGCCCTGAGGCTGCAGGAGACACACATGCAGATCCTTGAGCACACACACAAGCATAAATAGGCGCTCCGCTCGAATACAGCTAGCCAACAAATACACGCAGTATTAGTGCTACCGCTGTCGGAGACCCAAAATGGGAGGGCGGCTGGCTCTGCGCCACCCACCAGGCAGTTGGGGTGCGGGGATGTGAGCCGGGGGGACAGTGCTGGACGCTTGGAGGCTGCGGGTGGTGTTAGGAAGGACACCTCACTCCTGTGCTAAGTGCCTTGTATTCTCTCTCTGCACCTGCCGCTCCTGGGAGGTGGGAGTTAGAACAACTTGGTAAGTGGGGCTGGGAAGACACAAATGGGCCACATGATTAACCCAAAGTTGGCAGCAGGCCTGGCGTCTGGACCAGGTGACCTCCAGCTCTGACCATTGGCTTACCTCCACCCTCACAGAAAACAAAGAAGGAAATCATTCATTCCTTTGTGTTCTTTGCAAATATTCACTGGCCACGCGCTGGAGGGGACTCCCTCTTGGTTCCCGATAGAAAAAGCATTAGCCGTGGAGAGCCATCTGCGGTCTCCTCGGAAGACAAAGTGAGCCAAGGAAGGCTCCCGGCAGGCCAGCAGCGCTCCCGCTTCCCTGCAGATGCACAGAACCCTCCGGCCTCCTTCTCCTCGTTCTAGAACTGACGAGCTGTCTGCTCCAGAGGAAAACCGCTCACTCCGTGGACAGCAGAAGGGCATCGAGCTCACAGGGACGGGTTTCGACAGAGCACATGGCCAACTGTTCCTGGAGAGAAGAAAGCTCCGAATCATTCAGCAAGGATGTTAAACATCAGTAGTGAGGACCTTGGACATAAATGACGTTTGTGAAAGATTCACTCTCTGTCAGGCTCCGGGCTGTGCACCTTCCAGTTTCCGAACTCTACACAGCGGGGACTACCTTTGCCCCTGTGCCATGCCAAGGAAATTAGGGTGTACGGACTTGACCAACTCAGTCTTTCAGACTGGAGTGCCCTCTGCATCTGCGCTACACACCTTTCTGGAGACTGCACGCATGCCACACGGAGGGGCAGGGACAGCGGTGTCCCCACGCAAGGCGGATATCGCAGAGGCTCCGTGAGCTCGAACCCACAGCCAATGACCCACTTATGTCAATCCATAGTCAATGCCTGCATTTTTAGCACCATCAAAGAAAAGGGCCTATCGGGTTATCTTCACAACGCCAGCCCCAGAGTAGCACTCCCAAACCCAGGCCTGTTGTGCAGGCGGTGAGGGCCGCGGGTTTCCAACCCCCGTGGCCCTCCAGGGCGCTCTAGCGAAGGGCACCACCCAGGAAGGACAGGGCATGGACCCTTCAGCCCTTGCCCCACTCCAGAAAACTGAAAGTCACTTCCAGGGTGGTGGAGGCCAGGGCGGGGACTCCGGTGGCGGTAAAGCCTGAGGTCCTGCCAGGACAGACTGAGTTTCAGAACATCAGCTGCGGGGGGTGGCCCCGATCTGGGGGGAGAGGGGTGCTGGCGGGAACACCTTACCGTTTGTGCTGGGTCTTCACTGGTAAAGGACAAAATTCAACCGAGGAGGTTTGGAAATCTAATTGGCTTTATCGAACGATTCATGAACTGGGCAGTGTCCCATCCAGCAAGCGGAGCGTTGGTATAAGGAATTGTAGGAAATGAAGGTTTTTATAGGCAGGAGGGTGGGGCAAGAAGTTGTGAGCAAGAGAAGAGAGAGCATTGTTTGAGGCCAGGACAGCTTTGGGGGGTGGGAGGGGAGGGCTGCGGGACAGGAGGCACCACGGCTTTTACCATTCGGATGACCTCACCAGCGCCGCTAGGGAAGTGTCAGATTGTGAAAAGGTCACATTCCTGGGAGAGGTCGAAACTGTAATTAAGCCTGGGTTTGCTGTCATGGGGAGCAAATGACTCCATCTGAGCTTGTTGTTTCTTCTTAACAACGTGTGTGAGTCAAGAGGAGCTTCTGCCCAGGAAGGAAGGCGGTGTCCACAGGCTTTGAGGAGAGGCTGAGCAGAGGGACGCGCTCCACTGGCCTCGGCAACGGCTGCAGCTCTCCAGTCCTTGGTCTGGCCAGGACAGGCACACACCAGGCCCTGGGGGCAGGTGCAGGGGGCATGGGGGGTCTGCGGGCGCACATCCTGGAGACCCTGATCCCGCGGGGACTTCTCTCCAGCACTCACCCCGAGGCTGGACTTCCAGCTGGGAAGGGACCCAGGACGTCTCTGCTCTTTGCCAGGCAGCCCAGCGTAACCTCTTGTGCCTTCAGAGATCCTTTAGGACTTCGTGGGAGACGCTCCCGAGGGAACCAAGGGATGAAAGGACAGCACAGGGCCCAGGACTGCCTTCCCGGCCAGCAGGAGATTTCGCAAATGCAGCTAAAACCACAGTAGAGAATTAGAGTCTGATGTTTCCAGTCAGTTCGATCTGTGCATCCTGAGTTCTCTTTCTGGGCTTTACCCTAGTTTGGGGTCTCCTCTCAGAAAACAGAGGAGGTGAGGAAGAGCGGGGAGCCCCGGGGAGCTCACGGGTTCACATGGAGTTGGCCAGCCCTTTCCAAAGTGGGTAAGGGAAAGAAGCCAGAGGGACTTGAGAGAGAGTGAGAACTTGAGAGCACAGGAGGGGTGTGCCATCTATCGAGGAGACTTTACCTGCAGTTCGACGAGCCCCGGGCCGGACACAGGTCCAGGTGGAGCCGAGTCCAGAGTCCCCCTGGGCCGGGAGGGGCTAGGGAGGGGCCACCTTCCAGAGGATGCCTTCCTGCAGGCAGCCCTGGTTGGGGCCTTACCCTGCCACTCGCCACTGGGTGACACTGGCCATGCGCAGAGACAGAGCTCTGTATTCCCCTCCCGGCAGCAAAGGTGACTCTCTTCTGTGGTGTGACCCATCTCGAAATCCTCTAAGGGCTCAGTTCACAGTAAAACACCCCAGACCCAAGACGAGAAGGCAAATCAGCCAATCTGAATTTCCTACCCCCATGTCCCCCTTGCCTCTCATTCGGCAGTGGCTGGAAGGAAGGTGGTGCTGAGGGACCCGGGTGTCCTCCCTCCTCACAAGGCAGGGGGACGCTCACCCAACCTCAGCGGCTAGACACCCGCTTCCCTTCCCAACAGGCCCATCTGAGTCCTGCGTGCCTGAGTCCCGAGTGCCCAAGGGTGGCTCCCACATTGCAACACTGTGTAGAAAACCAGGACCGTCCTGGGGAGGAGGAGGTGGGACCCCGTCTGCCCCCAAAGCTGGCAGGCTGTGCAAGGGGCTGTGGTTTCTAATTTAAATTCTCATTTCTTTTTCTATTTTGAGATTCTCCCTGGGATTTCAGGAATGTTGAGACGGGCTGGTTGTAAAACGCTGAGTACAGACCAGCCACGCTGGCTGGAGACAGGAGCTCGAGGGTGGAAACTAACCGACCACTCGTAAGGCCTGGCCTCCGGGTCTTGGGGTTGAGGTGCAGGGGGCCCGGGAGAGAGGACGATGTGCTGGCCCACCAGACGGCTGAATGCGGGCTAGCCAGGAGGGGGCTTCGGGTGACCCCATCATGCAGACAAAGTCAGCCTTTAAATGAGGTTAAGCTCCAGGGAGGGACAGTAAATAGGACAAGCAGCCCTGCAGATGGAAATCAACTGTGTTTGGTGTTGCCATGAAGCTACAAAGCGAAGCCTCGCTCGGAGAAGTGCATTCCATTTGGGAAGGCCAGCTCAAGCACAGCTGAAGAGGCCCCTCGACTCAGCCAGGCAGAGAGGGTGATGGATCAGGGTGGCCAGGGGAGCGAAACGGCGCCCTGAGATTTCACGGGATCTGGTGCCAACCCCGGGACCGGCCCAGCCCGACCTCAGGCGGGGGAGCGCGGCGGGCCTCAATAGGAAAACGGTCTGACCTCCGTGCACCCCTTACTTCTAAGAATTTCTCACACATTTAAAGATGTTTTGCCTATTTTTCTACCTCCCCTCCCCCCCATGAGGCTCTGTGGTACGTTTCTGGTTCTTTTTTAACCTCTTAGCTTGCAGAAAGGGCATTTCGATCTCTAGGGACCCTGCCTGGCGTTAGGTTGATTGGGGTGGTGGTGGATTATCAAATTAAAACTGAATGGAGCAACAAAGAAAAGGGCATTTTGTGTTTTCTTGGCTTAAGGACAAACAATAAAGTCTGACTTGATAATGTTGGCAACGTGCCCGGTTTTCTGGGTCAGACACCAACCAAAGAGAGGCATATATCGGAGTCGCACCCGCGCTCCCGTGTCCGAGTCCCACCCGCGCTCCCGTGTCCGAGTCCCACCCGCCCTCCCATATCAGAGTCGCACCCGCGCTCCCGTGTCCGAGTCCCACCCGCCCTCCCATATCGGAGTCGCACCCGCGCTCCCGTGTCCGAGTCCCACCCGCGCTCCCGTGTCCGAGTCCCACGCGCGCTCCCGTGTCCGAGTCCCACCCGCGCTCCCGTGTCCGAGTCCCACGCGCGCTCCCGTGTCGGAGTCCCACCCGCGCTCCCGTGTCCGAATCCCACCCGCGCTCCCGTGTCCGAGTCCCACCCGCCCTCCCATATCAGAGTCGCACCCGCGCTCCCATGTCCGAGTCCCACCCGCCCTCCCATATCGGAGTCCCACCCGCGCTCCCGTGTCCGAATCCCACCCGCGCTCCCGTGTCCGAGTCCCACGCGCGCTCCCGTGTCGGAGTCCCACCCGCGCTCCCGTGTCCGAGTCCCACCCGCGCTCCCGTGTCCGAGTCCCACGCGCGCTCCCGTGTCCGAGTCCCACCCGCCCTCCCGTATCAGAGTCGCACCCGCGCTCCCATGTCCGAGTCCCACCCGCCCTCCCATATCGGAGTCCCACCCGTGCTCCCGTGTCCGAATCCCACCCACGCTCCCGTGTCCGAGTCCCACCCGCCCTCCCATATCGGAGTCCCACGCGCGCTCCCGTGTCCGAGTCCCACCCGCGCTCCCGTGTCCGAGTCCCACCCGCCCTCCCATATCGGAGTCGCACCCGCGCTCCCGTGTCCGAGTCCCACCCGCCCTCCCATATCGGAGTCCCACCCGCGCTCCCGTGTCCGAGTCCCACCCGCCCTCCCATATCGGAGTCCCACACGCGCTCCCGTGTCCGAGTCCCACCCGCCCTCCCATATCGGAGTCGCACCCGCGCTCCCGTGTCCGAGTCCCACCCGCCCTCCCATATCGGAGTCGCACCCGCGCTCCCATGTCCGAGTCCCACCCGCGCTCCCGTGCCCGAGTCCCACGCGCGCTCCCGTGTCCGAGTCCCACGCGCGCTCCCGTGTCGGAGTCCCACCCGCGCTCCCGTGTCCGAATCCCACCCGCGCTCCCGTGTCCGAGTCCCACCCGCCCTCCCATATCAGAGTCGCACCCGCGCTCCCATGTCCGAGTCCCACCCGCCCTCCCATATCGGAGTCCCACCCGCGCTCCCGTGTCCGAATCCCACCCGCGCTCCCGTGTCCGAGTCCCACGCGCGCTCCCATGTCCGAGTCCCACGCGCGCTCCCGTGTCCGAGTCCCACCCGCCCTCCCATATCAGAGTCGCACCCGCGCTCCCATGTCCGAGTCCCACCCGCCCTCCCATATCGGAGTCCCACCCGTGCTCCCGTGTCCGAATCCCACCCGCGCTCCCGTGTCCGAGTCCCACCCGCCCTCCCATATCGGAGTCCCACGCGCGCTCCCGTGTCCGAGTCCCACCCGCCCTCCCATATCGGAGTCCCACCCGCGCTCCCGTGTCCGAGTCCCACCCGCCCTCCCATATCGGAGTCCCACCCGCGCTCCCGTGTCCGAGTCCCACCCGCCCTCCCATATCGGAGTCCCACCCGCGCTCCCGTGTCCGAGTCCCACCCGCGCTCCCGTGTCCGAGTCCCACCCGCCCTCCCATATCGGAGTCCCACCCGTGCTCCCGTGTCCGAGTCCCACGCGCGCTCCCGTGTCCGAGTCCCACCCGCCCTCCCATATCGGAGTCCCACCCGCGCTCCCGTGTCCGAGTCCCACCCGCCCTCCCATATCGGAGTCCCACCCGTGCTCCCGTGTCCGAGTCCCACGCGCGCTCCCGTGTCCGAGTCCCACCCACGCTCCTGTGTCGGAGTCCCACCCGCGCTCCCATATCCGAGTCCCACCCGCGCTCCCATGTCGGAGTCCCACCCACGTTCCCATATCAGAGTCCTATCCACGTTCCACTGCCCCGAGGGCCGCCCAGGGCGCGGTGAGGACAGACTGGCCACGCCACCACCAGGGCTCCCTCCGTCATGGAGTTAAGAGGGTTTCTCTTCAAAAACTTCGTATGTTGATGAGACAATGAGTCAGGAAGCATTGGATTCAACTTGCTTGCAGATAAGCTGCTGGAGATTTTCAAATTGGAGTCTGGCACCCTGTGTATATAAAAAGTCACTGACTTGTGTCTATTCAGAGCTATGAATTTCCATGTTACTAGAGTTTCTTCTTTCTTGAGAGAGAAAGTGCTAAATATTTAAAGGCTTAAAGTGGCCAGGAAATTCATAAGCTCACATTCAAAAATAATTTCATTCCATTCTAAAATTAGAGGTGGAGAAAGTCAAGAGAATCAAAACAAGTTGTTACAATGAGGATCAACGTTGGATCAAGTCTTGGTGTTTGTTCCTTTCAAATTCATTTTATTGATTCTTGATAAGCCCTCGCCTCCCACCAGAGCACAGGTCACACAGTGGGTCCCAGAGGTGGGACGACTTTCCCAGAATACTTCTCACCACAGCGGGGAAGGGGCCTGGGCCTCTGAGCCTCTTCCCCCATCGGAATGCAAACTGCCATTCTGGGAATGTCAATTGCTGTGTGGCTGATAATTTCATGCTTTTGCTGTTGGAAGAAGCATTCAGGAAATGTGCCTCAGGCATATTTAGTTTGTTGAAAAACTAAGAATGTCACATATATGGTTTGGCCACCTACTTGGCACTGGGAACTTAATATAGCATTGTTATTTTTCTACGGAGCCAGAATGCTAAAGTTGATAGCTGAAGAGTTCTTGGATATGCTTCAGAAAGAAACATCTACATTGGACGCTGAACAGCTCTATAAAGGAACAGCAAAAGCAGAATAATTTTCATTTTCTAGAAGGCATTGAAGGGCACTTAAAAAAAAAAAAAACTATTAATAGACCCGCATGCCCAAGATTCAGGTAATATACTAGTGTCCTGAGCAAATTTAAAAGGTGCAGTTCCTGGCCCACCCTGCTGGTCTCTGGGCCACAGTTAACAACTGGGCACATCTGGGCTGGACTGGGCTGGGCTGGGCACTGGCGTGTAGAGATGCATGGACTTGATATGTAATGGTCCTCATGATTTCTTCACCAAGTGTCTTGGAGCAAACTACATGTATGTACATATATTTTTCCTTATGTGAATGAAATATAATTGATTTAACAATTTTCTCCTGTTGACAGATATTTAGGTTGTTTCCAATCCAATGGCCCCCAAACCCAAACTCTCATTTGCATTTGCAATTCCCCGAGACCTGGGCATTTTCATAAGTGTTATTATCCACCCATATTTCATTGTCTGTGAATCATCTACTTATCACTCCTTTAGTTGTTCTGATGATTTTGTAGGCACTCTTTATGTATTCTGGATACTATTCCTTTGCTTGCTAAATATTTTCTTCGTATCTGTTACTTGTCTTCTCCAAATTTTTCAGAATGTTTCTTCTGCACTTTCTTTTGCATGTAGACTTGATATTCAGCTTGCCAACTCAAAAAAAAATCTTATTTGGATTCTGACTGAAACAAATTTCTGTTATTTGGGAAGAACTGAAATCTTTATGATATTGAATTGTCCCTTCAGAATAGTATGTCTCACTGTTTATTCAAATTGTTTATGTTTTTCTTTAAGGCTCACGTGTAGATTTCTGATAGATGGCCTCTACCAAGTTAAGGAAATATTTTCTGTTAATTCAATTGCTCACTTATTTAGGAGAGAGTGTTGAATATTTTTTTTTTTAATTTATGTATTTATCTGAGAGAGACAGCCTGCGAGCGTGCTCAGTGGGGAGGGGCAGAGGGAGAGAGAGAGAGTCTCAAGCAGATGCCGCACTGCGCATGGAGCCTGATTCCAGGCTTGATCTCAGGACGCTGAGATCACAACCTGAGCTGAAACCAAGAGTCAGATGCTTAACTGACTGCACCACCCAGGCGCCCTGAGAATGCTGAATATTTTTAAATATTTTTCATATCCATTGAGAGAATATATGGTTTTTCTCCACTAAGGGAGTAAATTTTATCATTAGATTTTCTCATATGGAAACATCCTGACTTTCCAGGTATAAACCCTAATTGTTCATGATATTTTACTTCTTTATTACACAATTAGAAGCATTTTACTTAGGATTTTCACATTTAGGTTCATAAGTGAAATAAATCTGTGATTTTTTTTTCTTGTCCTGTCTCTAGTTTTGGGTATAGATTATACTAGCTACATACAGTTAGAATATATGTCTCATTCTCTATTTACTGGAGATACATAAGGTGGGGATTATTTATTCTTCGAAAGTTTGGTAAACCCCATATGTACCATCTAGGCTTTTGTGTCTTGGTCCATCTGGAAAGCTGTAACATAATAGCACAAATGTGTGGCTTATAAACAATATAAATGTATTGCTCACAGTTCAGGGAGCTAGAGGTGGGAGATCAGCTTACCAGCATGTTTGGGTGAGCGTCTTCTTCTGGGTTACAGACTTTTCATCGTATCCTCACATGGAGGAAGTGGTGAAAGAATGCTGTGGGCTCTCTTTCATACAGACACTAATCCCACATGGGGGCTCCACCCTTGTGACCTGATCCCCTCCCAAGGCCCCACCTCCCGATACCATCGCTTTGGAGGGTAGGATTCCAACATGTGAATTTTGTGGGGACACAAACATTCAGACGATAGCGGGGGGTGCTTTCTCACAATAAGCTGGGGGCTCTAGCAGGCTACTGACTCATATACTTTCTCCTGCTCCTTTGATTTAAAGTAAAGTTGAAGCTTTAGGAGGACCAGACAGGGTGCAGTCACTAAGATAATGGTTTAGATTTCTTTTTAAAAAATTTTTTAAAATTTAAATTCAATTAACCAACATATAGTACATCATTAGTTTCAGATGTAGTGTTCAATGATTCATCAGTTGCGTATAACACCCAGTGCTCATCACATCACGTGCCCTCCTTAATGCCCATCACCCAGTTACCCCATCCCCGCACCCACCTCCCTTTCCGCAACCCTGTTTGTTTCCCAGAGTCCAGATTCTCTCATGGCTTGTCTCCCTCTCTGATTTCTTCCCATTCAGTTTTCCCTCCCTTCCCCTATGATCCTCTGCGCTACTGGAGGGTATTATGCTAAGTGAAATAAGTCAATCAGGGAAAGACAATTATCATATGGTTTCACTCATATGTGGAATATAAGAAATGGTTTAGATTTAAATGTGCTTATACAATGGGAGATGATGGGTGGGGGCAGAAATCACACATAGTCAAATCCTCACTACTCAGAATGTGGTCCATGGACCAGTAACACCAGCATCACTTGCAAACCCATCAGAAATGCTGAGTATTAGGCCCACTCAGACCCACTGAGTCACACTCTGCATTTGAACAAGATCCTCAACAGATGCTCAGACACATTAAAGTCTGAGGAGCTCAGATGGAGAAGGTTCCACAATCAGATTACATGAGCTGTGAACATTCTCACTCTGTACTTTAAAAATCAAAACTGTAAATTGTCAACGGAATTATAGGTGTGGTTTATGTAAGAAAGATGTTGTAGGTATCCACTCAGCAGACCCACTTTGACCTACGTTAAAAGACTGGTGAGTGAATATATGTTTTTATGTTTTTGATTAAAGTAAAATGTTTGAGGTCTGTAATGACCTTTTTTGATGATTCCTAGCTTTGACACACTTCATCAAACCAACTGCCTACAATGTGGACTGTATCAGGTAAGGGGGATTCTACTATAATTTATGTTTTCCCAGATTACCATTATATTTCATCTAGAGTCTCAAGCATGTTGACATAGAGTGGTATTCAATTATAATCTTTTCCAAAACTATAGTGATGGACATTTTACGCTTCTAATGTTTTCATTTTTATTTGTGTATTGTTTTTGCTGTTTTGTTTTTGTTCTGTTTTGTTTGCTTATTCAGAGTAGTCAGAGATCTATTTAAATTATTTTTCATTTTCAAAGCATTATCTTTCATTTTGTTTTTTTTAATCTTTTTTTTCTTTCACTAATATTTAGTTTTATTTTCATTATTTTCTTATTCTACTATCTTTGGGCTTTTTATTCTTGTTCGGTCTCTCCTGTTTTCTAACACTGGCATTGAGAGCTACAAATTTTCCCTTGACAATTGTTTGATATGGTACTCTCACTAACACTTATTCTTAAATCCATTAAACCTATAAATTTAGTTTTTATTTTCTTTTTATTTTAAAGGGTGTTTTTAAATCCTGAAAGAACCATTTTACCAAACTTACAAATATATTTTCTGCATTTTGGGATTTATTAAGATATTCTTTGTGTTCTACCTTAGCAACAATTTTGTGAATGTTCCATTTGTGTTTAAAAAGAAGGTGTGGTCTCTGCTGGCAAAACAGAAATGTGTCTGAGTGCACAGATTTATATACATATATAATCAAGCCTGTTAATTACACTACTCTAATCTTCTCTGCCCTTTCTTATTTTTGTCTACCCTGGCATAAACAGGCTCACCCACTATTCCCTTCCACTTATACTTGTCCACACACCCTGAGTTTTTTAGGGATAGTAATATGGCCAGGCTAGCAGATAAGTCATGCTTACGTTTAGACCAGCATTGGTCAACAGAGGCTTTGCTGACATCTTTGCTTCTGCTTGGGATGTTGGTATAAGAACAGAAGATCTAGAGCCATGGCAGCCATTTTATGACCATTAGGCATCTTTATTCATTTTATGGTTTGTTTGCTCACAAGACTTTGTGTCATCTTTATGGTTCTCTTGTATTTATTTCTATTTTGCTGGTGTATGGTTCTTTTTTAAAGAATCCATCATAGTTGGTCCATGGGTGGGACATTTTCTGAGTCCCTGGTGCCCACGCGATGTCTGTTGTTTGCCCGCTGTTTCACACTGACCTTGGGCCTGAGCTCCCCAGCCCTCCTGCCTTCACAGCAGCTTCTGCATTTATTCTGCTCCAATTTTGTTTTTCCATAGGATCTGATCCGTCTGCCCACATTCTGTCTTCCACAAATTGTTCAAAAGCTCTCCTATGCTTTTGGCACTCTTGCTTTCCTGTATTACCAAGAGCCTATTCTTTTAAAAAATTTCTTTTTCTTTTTTTTTTTTTTTTTTTTTGGTCATTTTGTGGGAATTAAGGCTGAAAAAAAGTAGAAGTGAGAGCTCAGTTGGTCCTGGTAATTCAATATCAAAAACTTTTAGCACAGACATCAGTAATTCATTCTTTTTTTTCCCTCCTATTTATTTATTTTATTTTTTTATTTTATTATGTTATGTTAGTAATTCATTCTTTACAAATTTATAGGGAAATACTGGTCTTTGAATGATTCCACTGGGGCTCAGGGATTTACTGACTGCAGTTCTGTGTTTTTCCTCCCCTGGGCTATGCTTTACATTCCTTATGCTGCTGACTCTCTCTTATACCATTTAAAATGCATGCTTCCTTCTAAGCAGGTGTCCAGCCTAAACAAAGGAGTGCAGCTCGAATACACATCCCACCAGACAGCAGGGCACGCCTGCCACCAGCAGCTCTCGGGTATGGATTTGACTGCAGCACATTGCACACCTGTCTCGATTCTCAGGCAGTATTTTCCTGAAGCAGAACTCTGGTCTCACAGGGACACCCCAGGCAGCTCTTGTTTCCAGTGGAGAATGTGAGGAAAGCAAATGACGGAGCCACGGAGGCCCATACCCCTGGCTCCGGCCCTACCAGGGCTCAAGCAGACAGCCCCAGACTCCGAGGGGTCAGGACTCTGAAGAAGCCTTGCTAAGAGGGTCAGGGGCTTGAGTCCACCCTCCTGGTGTTGGCCAGAGCCCGCTATGGGGCCTCTCCAAGCCTCGTGTCCTTCAACAGTGAGGCGACCACTTCATGGAGCCACTGTGAGGCCTGCATGCATGGTGCTCAGAGCTGTGGCCACACTCACAGCCTCATGGTCCAAACGAAGCCTAGAAGCTTCCGTGGTCAGCACTCACAAGCCAACCACCTGAGCACCTATGTGAACATCAGTCTTTAAAAGCAGCCGTCTACAGGTACACAAAATACAGGCAAACACTTGGCAAACTACACGAGGGTATATGCGTGTGTTCGTGTGTTCATGTATCTATGCTTATGTGTGTGTGTTCATGAATGTGTGTGTGCGTGTTCATCTTTTGTGTTTACGTGCTCGTCTATCTGTGTGCGTACACGGGTGTGTGTGTATGCAGTGTGGAAGGGTGTGTGCCTGAGCACCTGATCACACGTGAGTGCGTGTGTATGTGTGTGTCTACACGCGTTCGGGGGATGATGCACGGACAGCACAGAGCATCTCGTTCCTCCAGCCCAACCTCAGCCTCTCAAAGTTTCTCGGCTTACAGAGCATCTCGTTCCTCCAGCCCAACCTCGGCTTACAGAGCATCTCGTTCCTCCAGCCCAACCTCAGCCTCTCAAAGCTTCTCGGCTTACAGAGCATCTCGTTCCTCCAGCCCAACCTCGGCTTACAGAGCATCTCGTTCCTCCAGCCCAACCTCAGCCTCTCAAAGCTTCTCGGTTTACAGAAATCGCTACCCCCCTTTGTCAAGTGCGGCTTTCCTGGTGCTCACTCACCCAGTGTCCAAAGGGATGCCCCAGCTGTCTTTACAGGGTTTGCATCAGCATAAATATTACATTAGTGGGACCAGTTAGAGTGTTTGTCTCTCAAGAGACTCTGCAACATGATGTTGAAACACTTAAGTCCGACATACGTGTACCACATTTAAATTAAAACCCCGAGACAACCCAGTCATGTGGCTGACGGGGGGGGAGGGGTGAGTGGGGGATGGGAGGCACAGATTAACATTTCTTCTTAAATAAAAAATTTATTCCTAAAATATTTATAGATCGGTTTCCTAAATCACTTTATAGTCTATAGAGGAAATTGTCCTTTAGGCATCTCCCACAGTATTAGTGTCCTGAAGCCATGATCAACCCTCTTTCCATCAATCTTCCATCAATTTTTCAAGTTGGCTGAGTTATGGGCTGTACCCTCAGATCACCGCTCTCCTGAAATTACTGTAAAATTGAATTATGATCTAATATTCAGTACTTTCTGTAATGGGAGAAGCTGCCCATAGGAAGCTGGACAAAAATTTGAGTACGGTGTGTAGAGTGTCACAGACTTGCTCAGGCAAGTGGACATATCTGCATTCCCAGTGCAACCCGGAGCAGCACACAAAGCAGGCAGGCTTACCTGATATGCTGCTGCCTCGTCCGTATTTTAACAAAACTGTGTACCTGGTATGCAGACCTAGGTCTTCATGCTGATAGAAGGTTCTGGCTTAGTCATTTGAGGCTGTTACAACAAGGTGCCTCAGGCTGGGTGGCTTCTTTCTCCCCATTCTGGAGGCTGGAGGTCAAGGGTCCGACAGAGAGGGGAAGCAAGCACCCTCCTGGAGGGCACAGTCCCATCATGGGGCCCCACCCCCATGACCTGCTCTCAGCTAATTACCTCCCAAGGCCTCCCTCCCACGACCATCACTCTGTGGGGGTAGGGTTTCAACACATGAATTTTGGGGGACACAAACATTCAGCCCGTAATAGTTTCCAAGCCTGTCCTGGTGTCTGTCTTACAAAGGGCAGACTGCACTGGAGCCCCCTCAAGTAGGCATGACTGTAAGGCAGGGTACTAAACAGCTTTCCAGAAGCAAGCTACCTCAGCCAGCCCGCAAAGGAGCTGCCGCCCCGCACCAACATTGCCACGAAGACCAAACGCTGCTCTGCGGGCCAGCAAAAACAACGGCTGATTTCACTTCTGCCGCCAACGCTGCGAGGGAGCCTCGGGAACCCCAGATGCGTCGGCACCTCGGCAGTGCGGGGCTCAGCCTCCCAGCCTCTGCCCTCTGGGGAAGACAAAGTGGAGGTCCACGCAGATCCATCTTACCTGCACAACCCCCCCCGCCCCCCTCCCCGGCTCAAGGCAGCACTCTAGAAGCCACACAGAGGTGCTGCCCAGCAGCAGACCACACATTTCCACATGGATGCTAGTGGAACTTCCGGGAGGTGGTGCTCCGTTGAGGGAACCTGGACTCAAGTCCCGCGCGGTAGCCGATCGCGGGCATCCCTATGTGCACCTGAATGGGATGTGCTCTAGATGCAAATACACCAGAGCCCAAAGACGGCATGAAAACAAGGGATGCGTAACATCTCGTGCATAATGTGGACCCTGGCTACACGCTGAAATGCTCATATGTGGGCAAGGTGAGGCTAAATAAGATATATATTATTAAAATCAATTTCAAATAGACAAATGAGAGGCTGGAGAAAATAGGGTGTATTCACACAAAGGAAGGAGATCCTGCCAGGCGATGCAACATGGATGAGCCTTGAGGACAATACGCCCAGTGAGATAAGCCAGTCACAAAAGGATGAGGACTGTGTGAGTCCTCTTAGGAGAGGGACATAGAGTCATCAGCAGAAAGCAGGACACAGGTTAGTAGTTCGAGCAAGGAGATGGGGGACAGGACAGAGGTTAGTAGTTACAGCGGGGAGATGGGGGACAGGACAGAGGTTAGTAGTTACAGCGGGGAGATGGGGACAGGATCCAGGTTAGTAGTTACAGCGGGAAGATGGGGACAGGATCCAGGTTAGTAGTTACAGCGGGGAGATGGGGACAGGATCCAGGTTAGTAGTTACAGCGGGGAGATGGGGGACAGGACAGAGGTTAGCAGTTACAGCGGGGAGACGGGGGACAGGACAGAGGTTAGCAGTTACAGCGGGGAGACAGGGGACAGGACAGAGGTTAGCAGTTACAGCGGGGAGATGGGGGACAGGACAGAGGTTAGTAGTTACAGCGGGGAGACGGGGGACAGGACAGAGATTAGCAGTTACAGCGGGGAGATGGGGGACAGGACAGAGGTTAGTAGTTACAGTGGGGAGATGGGGGACAGGACAGAGGTTAGCAGTTACAGTGGGGAGATGGGGGACAGGACAGAGGTTAGTAGTTACAGTGGGGAGAATGGGGACAGGGCAGAGGTTAGTAGTTATAGCGGGGAGAATGGGGACAGGGCAGAGGTTAGTAGTTACAGTGGGTAAAATGGGGACAGGACAGAGGTTAGTAGTTACAGTGGGGAGATGGGGTTAGATCAGAGGTTAGTAGTTACAGCGGGGAGATGGGGGACAGGACAGAGGTTAGCAGTTACAGCGGGGAGAATGAGGACAGGATCCAGGTTAGCAGTTACAGCGGGGAGATGGGGGACAGGACAGAGGTTAGTAGTTACAGCGGGGAGATGGGGGACAGGACAGAGGTTAGTAGTTACAGCGGGGAGACGGGGGACAGGACAGAGGTTAGCAGTTACAGTGGGGAGACGGGGGACAGGACAGAGGTTAGTAGTTACAGTGGGGAGATGGGGGACAGGACAGAGGTTAGTAGTTACAGCGGGGAGATGGGGGACAGGACAGACGTTAGCAGTTACAGTGGGGAGATGGGGGACAGGACAGAGGTTAGTAGTTACAGCGGGGAGATGGGGGACAGGACAGACGTTAGCAGTTACAGTGGGGAGATGGGGGACAGGACAGAGGTTAGTAGTTACAGCGGGGAGATGGGGGACAGGACAGAGGTTAGCAGTTACAGCGGGGAGATGGGGGACAGGACAGAGGTTAGTAGTTACAGCGGGGAGACGGGGGACAGGACAGAGGTTAGCAGTTACAGCGGGGAGAATGAGGACAGGATCCAGGTTAGCAGTTACAGCAGGGAGATGGGGGACAGGACAGAGGTTAGTAGTTACAGCGGGGAGATGGGGGACAGGACAGAGGTTAGTAGTTACAGCGGGGAGAATGGGGACAGGGCAGAGGTTAGCAGTTACAGTGGGGAGACGGGGGACAGGACAGAGGTTAGTAGTTACAGCGGGGAGACGGGGGACAGGACAGAGGTTAGCAGTTACAGCCGGGAGATGGGGGACAGGACAGAGGTTAGCAGTTACAGCGGGGAGATGGGGGACAGGACAGAGGTTAGTAGTTACAGCGGGGAGAATGAGGACAGGACAGAGGTTAGTAGTTACAGCGGGGAGATGGGGGACAGGATGCAGGTTAGTAGTTACAGTGGGGAGATTCAGGACTTATCGTTCAGTAGGGACAGAATTCCACTTTGGGAAGTTGGAAAGTTCTGGGGGTGAATGGTGGTGGCAGCTGCACAGCAGTGGGAAAGGGCTTAATGCCACTAAACTATACACTTAAAATGGCTCAAATTGTAAATTTTATGTTATGTGTATTTTACCATGAGAAAATTTTTTAAATCAATTCCACCCATTCCTTTTATTTACTTGAATCTTTTTTCTACTAGAATATTTATGCATTTAAGTTTATTTAAGATTTGATAGATTTTCCATGAGAACATTTACAGTGATTGATGTGACCGTGTAGGCCTTTCAGACAGCACTGGGCCCGAGGGAACCAGCTATTTAAATTGACAAACATTTAGTGACCAGTCACTGTGACAGGTTCCAGAATGTTAAAAAATAAACATAAGGTACCATCGTGGCATAGCTCCAAGGGGCTCATGGTCAGAAGGGGAGACCCGCGTGTGTGTGCTCGTGCACGGGTGTGTATTGAATGTGCACAGACAGATCTAGGCCGGCATGGGGCTCAGCACCTGTGTGTGCATTGGGCATGGGGGCAGCACAGGTGCCGGGGTCCCGTAACCCTGGGAGCGGGGGCAGGTAGCAGATGGACACAGACACCACTGGCCTACGTGGGAAGAATGACCATAACTGAATTCATAGGGCCTCTGGTCAGGCGCTGCCCATGTAGCGGGCACCCCCCAGGTGCCTCCTCAGCCATAAGACTCACCCAGTCTCACAACGCCATGAGGCGCACCACAGCCTTGGGGCCCTGTGAGGACGCTCACCCAGAACTCCTGCGCACCCAACCCAGCATGGCAGCTCCCAGGAAGCAAGCAGGACCAGCTGCCCTTCACTTCCTTTCGCTTTTCTGCTCAGGAGGAAAGGAATACATCTGTCACTTCCAAGGCTTTCTTAAGGCCTCCAGCAGGGAGCCCCATTAGATGTTTATTGGCCTGTGACCTTGAATAGATACCCTCAGACGGGATAGGATGGTATACGCGATGTACCCTATTTTAGGATAAGGAGTTTTTCGTAATTATAAAGCTATTCCTATCATTTTTAAAGCAAGTTCTGTATTTTCATCACAATGACACGTGTTACTTCAACCTCACATGACATATCACTTCTGTATTATACTGTCTCTCTCTCACACACACGTGAGACAGCTCAGGAACCCCTCATTCCAACCTGTCATAAGATGTCTGGTTGCACAGGATAAAATCCACATATATGAGCCCATACTAACTAAAATAAATAATAGAACACATAAGTAAATAGGGGAGAAGAGATAGGTCACCCAACAGAAGATTTCTACTAATAAAGACAGAAAGAATGAGGAAAATACAAAATTATTATCAAACACCACAGTAATCACCATTGCAGGCAAGATCTGCCAAATGTTTGTGGAGAACAAGGATATTTGCACGGTCTCAAAGGATCTCCCCCGAGGTCGTTATTAATTACAAAGGCAAAAAGAGTAATTTTACCGTTTCTTATTTATTTTTACCTTATAATTTCTAATATTTCTTATGAATATTTATTTGCCTTTTAACACTTAATTTATGATATTTCTTTTTTTTTCTTTTTACTAGGAAATCCAGCAGATTAGGTACCAAATGCTCAAGGTTAACACCACCAATAATCACATGTATTGACATCACGTGACCCTACCGTGTGGCACGGACAACCTGCATCACCTCACGATCTAATCATCACAGCAGGCAGACCCAGACTCAGGGACATTCTACAAAATACTGGACCAGGGCTCTTCAAAGTGTCAAGCTCTGAAGGACAAGGAAAGACTGAGGAATTATCACAGCTTCGAAGGAATTAAGGAGAAAAAGGGAAATGCCATGTGGGGAAGTAGGGAGACCTGAGGGAAGTTCATGGCGCCAGTATTATTTCTTACTCTTGACAAATGCACCATGTTATGTGCGATGCTGCCATTGGAGGGAACTGTGTGAAGGTTATACAGTCACCCTCAGATATTTTTGCAACATTTCTGCAAGTCTCAAATTATATCAAAATTTAAAAGTTGGGTTTATTCCCAGGTATCTTATGGCTTTTGGTGCAATTGTAAATAGGGTTGACTCCTTAATTTCTCTTTCTTCTGTGTTGTTGTTGGTGTATAGAAATGCAACTGATTTCTTTGCATTGATTTTATATCCTGCCACTTTGCTGAATTCCTCCATGAGAAAGGGGAACCCTCCTACACTGCTGGTGGGAATGCAAGCTGGTGCAGCCACTCTGGAAAATAGTATGGAGGTTCCTCAAAAAGTTAAGAATAGAGCTACCCTATGACCCAGCAATTGCACTACTAGGTATTTACTACAAAGGTATAGATGTAGTGATCTGGAAGGGCACCTGCACCCCAATGTTTATAGCAGCAATGTCCACAATAGCCAAACTGTGAAAAGAACCCAGATGTCCTTCAACAGATGAATGGATAAAGATTTGTTATATATCTACAATGGAGTATTACTAGGCCACCAGAAAGGATGAAATCTTGTCATTTGCAACGACATGGATGGAACTAGAGGGTATTATACTAAGTGAAATAAGTCAATCAGAGAAAGATAATTATCATACGATCTCACTTATATGTGGAATTTAAGAAACAAAACAGAAGAGCATAGGGGAAAGGAAGGAAAAATAAAACAAGATGAAATCAGAGAGGGAGACAAATCATAAGAGACTCTTAATCTTATAGGAAACAAACTGAGGGTTGCTGGAGGGGAGGGGGGTGGGGGGATGGGGTAACTGGTTGATGGGCATGAAGGACGGCACGTGATGTGATGATCACTGGGTGTTACATAAGACCGATGAATCACTGAACTCTACCTCTGAACCTAGTAATACACTGTATGTTAATTAATTGAATTTAAATAAATTTAAAAAATTTAAAGTTGATACAAATACAGAGGTCCAGGCCAGATGCACTCAGGCCAGCTCTCTGGTCACCTGCACAGAGCCCATCCTCATCTGCTCTGTGCATCCCCCTGCCCCCAGCCTCCTGCCCCATGCCAGCCAGAATCAAGAGCACTCAGCCACCTCTGTCCCACTGTCTGGAGAACTGAGACCGTTTGTTTATTTGAGGGGCATGTAGAGAGGTCCTTACTGGGTTTTACTAAATGACAAAAGTATGAGTGCTCCTTGTAAAAAGTTAAAGAAAGCACACGAATGAAAGAAACCGCAGTAAACAGTTCACCTCCACACAATTCCATCCCACCCCAGAGGCAACCAGGTACCGATGGGCCGGCAGCTTCCCTGTGCTTCTCCACGCTTCTCTGTGCTCCAAAGACACAGCTGCACAGATTTGTGTGGTTTTCCTTCCTACCTGTACAAAGAAACAGGGTCATCCCACAATTGCTGTCCTGAGACTGGCTTTCCTCGTTTCACAATTCCTTGTGGGTATGTCTTAGATATATAGACGTATAACCCTTTAAGAGCTGCATAATATTCCAACATCCTATCTTCTGATTGTACTGGAGTTTATCAGCCATTCTCCTATGGATGGATTCATGTCACTTCCAGTGTTCTGCCACATAAACATAACTACCTCCTTATCTGTCGGTAATCTTGTTTCTGAAGAAGAGCCCTTAAGAGAGATGGCTAAGACAAAGGACATAAGGATTTTTAGTTTAGTAAATATCCTCTGATGGCTCTTCACAGTGGGTTTAGCACTCCCATCCCCACCAGTCACGGATGGAGAGCCTGTGTCTCCAACCGTCACGTGCCTTCATTCGTTCAGCGGGTGTTCTGCAAGGCCAACATGACCCACTCCATTAAAATGGTTCTTTTATTATATATTAAGTTTATATATATATATATATGTATATATATATGGTTCTATTTCTGGTCTACTGATTTGTTTCATGTTTTCCCCGTCAATTCTATTCTGTTTGGGTCCCAGTAGCTTTCTACGAAGCTCTGCGTGTAGGGAGAGCAAGCTTCCAATGCCGTACTTCTTCCTAAAGTTTCCCTGGCAAGTCTTGCACATTCATTTTTCTTTAGGAAATTTAAAATAACCTCTGCTAATTCAAATAAAATTCATTGGGATTATATTTGGAACTGCATCACATCTATAAAATAAATACATAAAATGCGTTAATGTTTGCAGTAGATTAGACCTATAAATAATGTATGCATACAGAATCTAGCTTTGTATTAAAATAGAGAGAGACATATACACACATATATTTGTTGGAGATTTGTACTTTTAAGAGTTGGATCTTCCTCTCCAGAAACATGCGCTGAATGTCTCCCTTTATCTGAAAATGAATTTACATTTTACAAAAAAGAGTTTATAGTTTTCTACAGGTGTGCCGTGAACCTTTTTTTTTTATAAAATTCATTTTTTCCAGGGATTTTATGTTTTGGGCAATGTTTTCTCTCACTCCCAGGAGAAAACCAGTTGCTACTTAAAAAGAGAAGATTTTGTTGATCTTTGTAAGTTAATTTTGCTTCCAGCCACCTCTTTAAATATTCTATCATTTAGCAAAAGCCCTTAGGTTTTCTGAATATATAATCTCATCATCTGTAATTAAAGGTTCATATTTCCTGTGATTTTTTTTTTACATTTATTTCACTAGACATAAGCTCCATAAGGGCAGGAGTGGGTATTTTTGTGTTTATATTATATCCCAAGCTTGGCACACAGTAAACTCTCGATAAGTATTATTCACAAGGATGGAAGGGAGGGGAAAAGGGGGTTTAACATTTCATTGCTAGATGCGATGCTTGCTGCTCAGTTTTAACAAGCTGTCTTAACAGGAGACTTCATCATTGAGCCATCTCTGGTGTATGACCTGTGGCTTCTAACCTGGATGAGAGAGCCGCATGCATGACAGCTCTGTCATCTGGGGCTGTTTCCTCTAACAGAACTGGCTTCTGCCCCCAGACGCCCAGCCTACATCTCCTCTCTGCTGAGATAAGACAGGAGAGGGGCCAGCATCTGCGGAGCCCCCGCTCTGTGCCTGGCACTGTGCGAGGTGAATTTTCTGAATTGTCCATTCAAGTCTCCTACAGGTCCGTGAGGTAGATGTTCAGGTTCTTAAGTATTTCTTATTCTTGCCTCTGGTGACCATTTTTATTGGGATTAACCATCCCTAAAAAGTAAATATTGCTCACTTCCCTGGGAAGCACACACAAAAGAGAAATTTTGTTCCACAAAATCATACCTTCAACCTTATCCTTCATTTTATTCACCAGATTTGCTTTTGAATGATGACTTTATTATTTTAAAAAGAAAAAATCTGTCTCAAGATGACAATCCATCTCAAGATGACAAAAATTTCTCTTCTTGAGCACAGTCAAAACAAAATATTATCAGGTCTGAGAGTATTTTCAAAAGTAGCATTTTAAAACTGTTTGAACATTCCCTCAAAAATCAGACATGGAATTACCCTATGATCCAACAATTCCACCTCTGGGTATTCACCCAAAAAAATTGATAGCTGGGACGTGAATAGGTATGTGCACAACCATGTTCACAGCAGCATTATTCACAACAGCCCAAAGGGGGAAACACCCCAAGTGTCCATCCTTGGATGAATGGATAAACAAAATGAGGTCTATCCATACAATGGAATATTACTCAGTCCTAGAAAAGGAAGGAAATGCTGTCACCCGCTACAAGGATGAGGCATGAGGACACTCTGCTAAATGAAATAAGCCAGAAACAAAAGACCAAATACTTTATGATTCCACTTCTATGAGCCACCCAGAGTCGTCAAATTCCTAGAGACAGAAAGCAGAGGGGGGTTGCCCAGAATGGTGGGAGGGGGAACAGGGAGTTAGTGTTTAATGGTTTCAGTTTGGGAAGATGGAAAAGTTTGCAGATGGATGGTGGCGGCAGCTGCATGACAGTGTGAATGTACTTAATGTCACTGAATTGTACACTTAAAAATGATTAAGATGGTAAATTTTATGTTATGTAAATTTTATGACAATAAAAAAAAACACGTTAACTGTTTTTTCACACTGGCGTGTGGTCTTGCCTCTCCCAATGGCAGCTGAAGGTCAGCACTCTTCTATGGGGAAGCAGTACCATAAGAGTATAGTTTCCAGAGGCAGAGAGACAGACAGACAGGCTTCCCATTATGGCCCCATTGTTGCTCAACTGTGTGACCTACGAGAAACTGTCCTTTACTCATAGCACTTCTGACCACCAAATGGGTGGGTTTTCCATACCAAGAAACCCTCCAGTTTTCCATGGACACCAACTGGGCATCCTACAATTCAATTTGATCCTGACACTAACTACCCAGAGTGAATGTTGACCCCCCAGGTGAAGGGTTCAGAGCCATGGGACTGCCCCTACTCCAGATGCCATTTGTAAATAGTGGGTCCCTGGTTCACCTACACTTCTGTACAACTTGGCCACAAATTGGGGGTTACCACGACTCACTCCTCAGGTTAATAATTTGCCCTAATAGCTGACAGAACTCAGGGAAACACTTATATTTACCAATTTATTATAAATAATATTGTAAAGAATACAAAAGAGGTACATAGGCAAGGTCTGAAGGGTCCTAAGCATAGGAACTTCTGTTCCCCTTGGAGTTGGGTGCATCACCCTCCTGGGACGAGGATGTTTTTACCAACCCAGAAACTTCCAGAACCCCACAGTTCAGAGATTTTTATAGAGGCTTTATCATGTAGCCACGATAAATCATTAATTCCACCTCCAGCCTCTCTCTTCTCCCCAGAGGTTGGGGTGCGGCTGACAATTCCAAGCTTCTAATCATGACTTGGTCATTCTGGTGACCAGACGCCATCCTGAAACTATCCAGGAGCCCACCAAGAGTTGCCTCGTTAGAATAAAAGATACTCTTATCACCCATGAAATTTCAAGGGATTTAGGAACTCTGTATCAGGAACTGGGGGCAGAAACCAAATATATATTTCAAACTGTGTCACAGAACTTAGGAAAGTTACTTCACCCTCTGAATCTTAGGACTATTGTGTGGAATTTATAAACCAAGGTTCATGTGGAGTTCCTAGCACTATGCCTACCACATGACAGTCTGGTAATAAATGCCCGCTGTTGCAGCTATGAAGACACATATGATAACCACTGGAACCTCAAGTCTTTGGGGGATTACTGCCACTTAATTCTCTAGATAGGAAAAACTCACTCATCTGATTGTTCTATAACTAATTTTCTTTAGAATTTTGGATGCAATGTCCAAAACAATCTTGAAGGATTCACATTTCTCTGTTTTATAACGTACTATAAAACTACTGCAACCAAGAGATCTAGGTACTAGCATAGGATAGGCATACAGTTTAATGAAACTGAATTCAGTCTAGAAATAAATCTGTACATTTATGGATCAATTTGTTTTTGACAAGGGTGCCAAGACAACTCAGTGGTGGAAAGAATACTCTTTTCCATCGATGGTGCTAGGACCATTGGACATCCACATGCAAAAGAATGAAGTTGGATCCCTACCTCACATCATATATAAAAATTAACTCAAATGGACCATGGATACAAACGTAACAACTAAAACCATAAAACTCTCCAGAGAAATATAGGAGTAAAATCTTTGTGACCTTGGGTTATGCAATAGTTTGTTAAATACAATACCAAAAGCACAAGTGACAAAAGAAAACATAAAAAAATTGGACGTCATCCAATTAAACATTTCTGTGCTGCAAACAAGACTATCAAGAAGGTGAAAAGATGACCCACAGAGTGGGACATGATCATATATACACATGACTTCTATCCAGAATATATAAAGAACTCTTACAACTCAACAATAAAAAGACAAGCAATCTAACTGAAAAGTGAGAAAAGGATTTAATTATACGCTCTCAAAAAAAAAAGTACAAACACCAGTAAGCACATGAAAAGGTGCTCAATGTCATCAGTCATTAGGAAAATACACATCAAACCCACGTGGCTAGGGTGGCTAGAATTAATACAATAGTAAGTGTTGTAAGGATGTGGAGAAGTTGGAACCTGCATATATTTATTAGTCAAAAGAATGTGAAGTGGTGCAATCACTTTTTAAAATGACTTGGCAGTTCTTCAAAATGTTAAATACAGGATTGCCATATGACCCAGCAATCCACTCCTCCAAATCTACTCAAGAGAAATGAAACATATGCAAAAACTGTTCATAGCAGCATGATTCATAATAGCCAGGAAGGAGACACAATTCAAATCTCCATCAACTGATGAGTGGATAAATAAAATGTGATATACCCATTCAGTAGGATATATTATATTATATGTATAATCTATATTTATTTGGCAATAAAAAGGAATGAAGTACAGATAAAGACAAAACATGGATGAACTTTGAGTTCATGATGCTAAGTGGAAGCAGCCAATCACAAATGACTATCTATTGTATGATTCCATTGATAGGAAATGTCTGGAACAGGCAAATCTATAGAGACAGAAACTAGATTAGTGGTCACCTAGGGCTTGGTGGGAGGGATGGGTAATGTCTGATGGTGGAAAGGATATGGGGTTTCTTTTTGCGAGGGGACAAAGACATTGTAAGATCAGATGGCTCCACAAGCCCGTGAATATACCAGAAACAATGAATTGTACACTTTCAACGGGTAACTTGTACAGTGTAATAAAAAAGCTCAGTACAAATGTTAAAAATGATAGAATGAATAATAAAAGAAAACAAATCAAAAAAGATCAAACTTTGAGAAGCAAATTCTTCAGAATGTTTCGAGTTTCCAGCTGTCTCAGGATTCCCCCTGTGTGGAAGGAAGGACCTCAGCCGGCTGCCTCTTTTGCTTTCCCTTTCTGGGAACATGTGCCCAGGCACAGGGATGCATCTTCTTGCCCTTGTGCTATTTATTCTTTGCTATT
This sequence comes from Halichoerus grypus, assembly GCF_964656455.1. Taxonomy (NCBI): domain Eukaryota; kingdom Metazoa; phylum Chordata; class Mammalia; order Carnivora; family Phocidae; genus Halichoerus; species Halichoerus grypus. The sequence goes on from NC_135725.1 coordinate 3,917,776, forward strand.
TGTGCTATTTATTCATTTTCTTTTCTTTTGTCATCTTTCCCTGGGCTCTCTTGGGGCCGTGTTCTGCGTATGGCCAAACTGCCTGTGGCGGACTGGGGTTTCTGTGCTCCAGTTTGTGACTTCTAACTGTAGGACCCTAACATGAGTCTTGTTAGAAATGTGTGGAAAATGAGCTAAAACCAGCCCTCAGAACGAGGATCAGCAGGGCATCTCCCTTGATTGAAAAAAAAAAAAAAAACACACACAGACTTCAGAACATGGATCTTAGTGACATTGATTTGGGTGCTCAAAGGCCTTTTGAGATTCCTACTCATTTTGGGATTAATTTTATTCCTAAGTGAATCCTGGGTGAGTAAGTAATTTACTTTTTGCTTAAACAGTATCGGTTAATGGCCATAACTTTGCAGTTCTGAAATGGCTTATCAAGTTTCTGTTTAGTCTTTTTTTTTTAAGTATACTACCTCTAGCCCCTTCCAGCACTTTTCCAGCTGGATCTCTTGTTGCTCTCAATTAACTGTCAGCAGATTCTAGCTTTTTTTCTTCCCCCCAAAGAGTAGTACATCTTTTTCATGCATTTACTTGCTTTTTTAAATTTTAAAATTCAAGCACTGGAAAAAATCCCCTGGAGGCAGGAGTAAAATATCAGTTTGTTAACCATGATTTTAAATTTTCATTTCTGAAATTTCCTAGATTTAAAATTTTTCATGAACATTGACTATTTCCATAATGGAAAAGTTACAAAAACAACATTAGAGACATGGCTCCCAGGGTCTACTTTAATTCTGATCCCTGTACTGTGTAACTATTTGGAGTTGGCTTCTGCATGATGGGTCTACAATTTTTGGATCTGCATTTACTCCAGACCCATGGAGTGCTTTCAGAAATGAAGCAGAGCTGACCAGACAGCAGGACACATGACCCGGCAGGACCCCCGGGAGACCATAGGCCAGCAGGTGCTGGAGGGAGCCCGGCTCCACAGTGTGCTGTATGCCGACTCAGACACGAGCACGTGCACGGAGCTCATGCGGACCAACCATTTGGGGAAGATGTTGGTTGATCTGTATGCGCTGATGGGTTGGAAAAGCAAATGAGAAAACATACGAAGTGCATCTGGAACAATTCGATGCCCTTATAAAGGTGACATTGAGGCTCTGACCAGATGCACAGTTTAGCTGTCTTGTTCCTGTTCTTGTCTTGTGCCTTTGTTCTACTCCTGGGACCTAAATCCAATGGGACTGGTGTCTTTACAGGAAGAGGAAAATTTGGACACAGAAACACATGGGGCAATGCTGTGTGGCTGCAACAGAGCCAGCCACTGGAGGAATACCAAGGAACCCCAAGGACTGACTGCTCTGGGGTCCTGAGCGTTGTGGCCTCCAGCGCACTGGCCACCAGGGCAGTGGTGGCATCTGGGTCATGCGGACACCCCTCCCTAGAGGTCAAAATGTAAGTTTGAACAGCTAAGCAGTCGCCAAGCACCCGCAGAGAGAAAGAGGATCCCCCATAGGGTACACAGCAGTCACTTATGCCCCAGAAACGCTCGGCATAGCTAAGAGGCTAGCATACGCTTCCTATCATTCAGTTATCAACAACTGATGAAGCATTTATTAGGCAACATTTTGCTAGATGTTTGGGCCATACAGATGCATTGGCTCAGCTTCTGCTTTCAAGATGCTTGTGGATCAAGGTAGTTATAGGCTCAAACAAAGTGGGTAGGGATTAATGCTGTTCACCCCATATCCCCAGCTGTCTACCTTGAGCATACGTAGGATGACACACCCTGATGCCCCCAGACAGGTGGGCAGCGTGACTGCCTCTGGCCACTGGGCTGTGAGCGGAGCAGTGCGTCTCCCTTGAGGCCAGAACATGTCATTGCCAGAGTGGGGTCTTTCTCCTCCAGAGCCTCCTTCCCTCTGCTTGGCGATGGCCACGCTGGAGGCAGCAACTATCCCATCAGCCTAGGTGACCGAGTGACTGTCACAAGGAACAAAAGCCCCCATCAGCCCATGGTGGACACACAGCATGAGCAAGAGAAGAAGTCTCCTAACTGAAGGAGTTCTTGTCACCGTGGTATAACCAGTGTATCTTGAGTGGCCCAACAAGAGAGATCCAGTATCTGCTTTTCGGCTGCTTATGGTTCCGTAAAGGAAATGTACATGTAAATAAAGGGAGTTCCTAAACACGCAGTTACTAGCATAGAAGTCTGGGGGCAAGAACAAGATAGTATTGCAGGATCCATCAGGAAACTTCTACAGGAAAGTCCCACTCAGTAGAGCCAATGAGGCAGACACACTAACCAGCACCTAGAACACCTAGAACACAGTCATGGACACCAGATGGGCCGGGGGCTGCAGTGCCAGAGACTGGCCGAGGGGCTGGGAAGTCTCCTGGGACCAGCATCTGAACAAGGTCTCAACCAGCAAGCCAAGAAGCGAGACCAAGGGGGAGGGACAGTGCACTGCATTGTTTCCCTGAAATATCTCCACTGTCTAGCGAAGCTCCCGTCCCATAGGAAGTGCCAGCTACAGGCCTGCTGGCTGAATGCACAGATGGAGTGACGGGCAAATTCCAGAAAGAAGCGAGCCACGTATGAAAGGACTGAGGCCTGGAAAGGCCGGGGCTACTCAGGGCTGCACATCTCCCGAATTCAGACTGTTCTGGGGTGTTCTGCAGGCCACCCCACAGTCAGGAATGAGGTCCCTTTTCTATTTGGTCAGGGCTCTCCAGAGGAACAGAACCAATAGGAGATACATGACATAAATATAGATGTAGATAAGACATAAAGATAGAGAAAGAGATGAAGAGTTTTACTTCAAGGAATGGGCTTATGTGCTTGTGAGGCTGGCAAGTCTGAAGCCTGAGGGCAGGCTGGGGACTCACGCAGCAGATGACACTGTAGTCTTGGGACAGAATTTCTTCTTTAGGAAACCTCAGTGTTTTTTCTCTTAATCCTTCAATGGACTGAATGAGTCCCACCCTCAGCATCGAGAGTCATGTCCTTTACATGGAGTCAGCTGACTGCAGAGGCTGACCACATCTGCTAAATACCTCCAGAGCAGCACCTCGATAGGTGTTTGATTGACTAGCTGGTACTAGAGCCAGAAGGACACAGGAAACTCCCCATCACAGCCTCCAAAACACTTCTCCTGCTTCCTCCCTAAAACCCCAGCTCCTTGGATGTTCAGGCCTTCCCTGACGAAGCCGCTTCTTCCCATCCTTGCTGTCCACACATGACCAGTGCTCCTCTTCCATTTGTGGAAAGACTTCACTCCCAGCCCCCCCACCCTCCTCTCCTTCCCTGCTCCTGCCAGTATATCCTTGGATGGGCCACAGTGGTGCCGACTGAGTCAGCTGTCCAGTCCTTAGTTCCCTATGACCTGGCTCTGTTCCCACCGTGAGGGAGACTGTGAAATCAGCCTCACCTTCCTGCTCCTGGGTCTACAGCTGGACACTTAGCACCAGATATTCATCAGTGCACATGTATGACCCTCAGGTGGTGATCTAGGACATCCCAGGATCTCTAACTTGATCCACAAGCCAAACTTCTCACACTTCAGAAGCGAAGATTCTGAAGCTAAAGCAACAATAATCCCAAATGCAATGACTTCATTCTTGAGCCACAAAAACCCCAAAAGGGGAACTCTTGAGATATGTCTGAGCTTAGGCCATTATGAAATGGTATCTGGGCAAAATAATTATCTTTAGAAAACTAGGTGATTTTCAGGCAGACATTTAGAGGGCTGAGACTCAAGTCTGTAAGTAAGATATCCTCTCATTTTATAGAAATTAACATATCCAGGATTAATATACACAGATCTGTATCTATATCTACATATACCCCCTCCTCCATCTATGTGTCCATCCAGGCACTCACCCATTCATCTATCCATCCATCCATCCATCCATCCATCCATCCATCCATCCATCCATCTATGCATCCATTAATATCCATCCTTCTATCCATCTATCATTATCCATTCATGGACTCACCCATCCTTCTGTTCATTCATCCATCCATCTATCCATCCATGCACCCACCCATCCATCTATCCATGCACTCATCCATCCTTCTACCCATTCATCCATCTATTCATGCACTTATCCATCCATCCTTCTATCATCTATCCACCCATCCATCATCATCCATCCTTCTATCCATCTATCATCAATCAGCCATGCACTCACCCATCTTTCTATCCATTCATCCATCTATCTATCCATCCATCCATCCATCCATCCATGCACTCACCCATTCCCTATCCATCTAGCTCTCCATCATCTGTCCATCCACCTATCTATGCACAAATATGTCCTTCTGCTCCAGTGTTTTCTTCCTTGTTTGCCAATAAGATCTTGATATTCTACTTTGTTTACATACCAGATAAATTGGAATTATCTTCTACTCAGCAATGCAAATAAAAGCCCACAGTTGCATCAAGCCTTGAAGTGGGTCCACCCTCTAACTTAGGAGGGCTAGAGGTATCAGAAAGCCTTCTGTCATTCTCTCCAGTGCAGACTTGTTCTGACCAACTCAAAAGAAGACTGGGGCCCAAAATCACTTCCAGAAGACACTGACTGCACAGCTCTCCCAGCTCAGCAGCTTTGGCAGCAACTAACTGCTGCCCCAGGTGCCCATGGGTCCATGTCCCTTTCACGAATGGCCCGAGCACTGACAGCTAGGTCTGCCTCAAGGAGGACGAGCACTCTGCAGTGTGGCAGGTGGTGAGACAGGTGCCAAGGGGCCGGTGCGGCAGCCCCAGGGTCTTCCAACTGAGGTGGGACGTTGGTCCCAGCCGGTGTGGGGCTGGGCCAGAGAGAAGAGGGACAGCACAGAGGCAGAAATGACAGCATCTGGGGAGAGTTTCATGGAAATGAGGAGTCTAGGTTTGGGTGTGGGAACCTGACGGATGGCACGGGACTCTCCCTGCCGAGCTGGAGGGTGCAGGAGGGAAGCAGGAGGGCCAGGAGGAGGAGGGGCTCAGGTGCGGCCCATGGGGGCATCCATGGGGCATGTGTGGGAGGCTGTGCTTAGAGGGGCTGGGGCTGGGGGCTCTGGGACTCAGCTTGGGCCAGGATCAGCAGAGCCAGGAAGGGGAAGATGGCTCCAGAAGGCACTCAGGGAGCCTGCATGGAAGGGGTAAGAACTCCAAACATGCTCATTTTAGGGACTAGGAGGGAGACACCCGAGAGAGGGTGAGACATCAGAGGAAGGGAGAGAAAAGAGCATGTCAGGTGCACAAAGCTTGAAGACTAGTCCTTCTGAAGCAGGATTTTTGATGCCATATGATAGGTCTGAAGACAGAGAAAGTGGAAACATTTTGAGACAAAAAAAGTCCTACTTTATTTTTTTATTCTGCTTCATTTTTTTTCTTGCAAACTGAGATAGAACTGAGGTGCGTCACTGCATGGGTTCCGGGTGCAGAGTGCAATGGTTTCACATGCACAGACTGCGGAGTGGTCACCATGATAAGTGTGGGGAACGTCCATCACCTCACAGATGCAGCGAAAAGAAAAAGCAAAAAAAACCAAAAATCTCCCCTGGTGATGACGACACTTAGGATCTACTCTCCCACAGCAGCTTTCCCGGGGATCCCGCGGCCACGTCAGCTGTGGTCATGGTGCCGCCCAGCACATCCCTAGCTCCTGTTTACCTTACAACGGCAGGTCTGGACCTGTGACCGTCGTCCTCCCATGTCCCCTGCCCCCAGCCTGCTCCTGGGAACCATGAGTCCCATCTCTTTTCTAGGAGTTTGGTTGTTTTTTGTTTTAGGGTTTTTGTTTCGTGTTTTGGTTCCACATACAAGAGATCACACGGTATTTGTCTTTCTCTGTCTGACTTACTTCACTTAGCGTAACGCCCTCAAGGTCCAACCATGGTGTCGCAAATGCCAGAAATTCCTCGTTTCTCCATGGCTGGCTAACCTTCCGTGATGTATATACACTACCACTTCTTTATCCGTTTATCTGTTAATGGACACGTTTGTTTCCACGTCTTGCCTATTGGAAATAATGCTGCTACAAACCGGGGGGTATAGACATCTCTTCAAAATCCTGTTTCCGTTTCTCTTAGATACCTTCCCAGAACTGGGGTTGCTGGGTCGTAGAGTAGCTCTATTTGTAACTTTCTGAGGAGCCCCCACGCTGTTCACAGTGGCTGTACCAGTTTGCATTCCCACCAAGAGGGCGCGAGGGCTCTGTGCCCCCCACATGCTCGCCGGGAACTGTTGTCCTTTTGGTAATGCTGTTCTAACAGGCACGAGGTGAGAGCTCACTGTGGTTTTGATCTGCACTTCCCAAATGACTAGTAATGTTGAGCATCTTTTTATGTTCCCGTTGGCCACTCATATATATCTTCTTTGGAAAAATGTCTACTCAGATCTTTTGCCCCCATTTAAAAAAAAAACAAATGTAAGTCACAGCCTATAGATTACTTTCATGGCCCGTTAATGGATCCCAATCTACATTTTTAACACCACCACCGTGATATGTCCCCGGACCACCAGTGAAGGCGGCCCCCCCACCGGAAGGTCTCCTGTGAGCACTGTCCTCTCCTAGGCAAATCTGCAGAAATCGGCAGGTCATCTGGCTGGGTCTGGTGCACACGGGGTGGGGGGTGGGAGGGCGACCTGGAAACGGTCTGTGTGTCTGGACTGACCCCCGGGGCCGGGGACCCCTCGGTGCTGTTATTCCAGCTGAGATCGCCAGGTTGTACTATTTCACATGCATCAGCATGACCCAAGTGACCCCAGCCCCTTGCTCCAGTCACTGTGAGAGCCTGGCCTCACTCCACATCCCCCGCAGGGACCAGGGACCCGCCCACCGGCCAGAGCCCCACTCCCTTCTCCTGCCTCAGCCCGGCTCAGAGCAGGAGGGGCAGCAGTTTGCCCAGACCTCCTCACAGAAAACAAAACAAGAACGGGAGCCTGTGTCCTCCCCAACCCCAGGCAGAGGGGCGTTCTTACCACGCCTTCCCTAGCTGCCACCAAGGCAGAGCTGCCCTGCTGCGGGACAAAGAAGAGCCAGCTGCTTTGGTATCTTTGTTTTTGCTTTCGTTTCAAGCTCCACATTGACCCACCAGATAGTTTTGGGGTAATGGAAGAGCAGCATGGGACTCCGCTGCAGGCCTGGCCATTCATGCGCCCCCCCCCCCAACACGCCCTACCTGGGAAAGGCCAGCAAGCAGCTTGGGAACCACTTCAGAAACTCTCCTGTCAGGCACAAGATTGCTCATCCGGCCAGAGATGAATCATGAAGGATCAGAAATGATCACTTAGGACTTTCAGTTAACCTAGCCTGCATTCCGTGGAGGTAAGAGTGTTCTAATGGGTTTACATGGGAATGCACTCAGGGTCAGTAAAATCCCTAGGATCTGCCTCTCTCACTCTCTCACTCTCTCTCTCTCTTCCCCCTCTCTCTCTCTTTTGTGCTTGGGTTCTTTCAGGAAGGAGCATTTGTTTTTTGTTTTGTTTTTGTTTTTTTAAGATTTTATTTGAGAGAGAGAGTGAACAAGAGGCAGAGCACACAAGCAGGGGTATAGGGAGAGGGAGAAGCAGACTTCCCACTGAGCAGGGAGCCCGATGTGGGGCTCGATCCCAGGACCCGGAGACAATGACCTGAGCTGAAGGCAGACACTTAACCAACTAAGCCACCCAGGTGCCCTCAGGAAGGAGCATTTGATGCAACTAAGGGGAATGAGGAAGAATGTCTTGGAAGAAGTGGCATTTAGGTTGGGATTTGAAGAATCACCTTCAATGGGGGGAGGGTCTCAGGCTCAGAGGAAACGTGGGAAGGCCGGAGGATTTAGGGTGGCTCCTTTCCTTTGGGAATACAGAAGCATCCTGGGTCACGGCAGTGTACATGGGAGGGTGGGAAGGTGGGCGAAGCCAGGACACAGGGAGGCTGGAGCACCAAGCCCGGAGGAAGCCGCAGTCTGAGGCAGTGGGGAGCAGTCAGGAGATCATCCAAAGGGAGCAACATGATCCAATTTGCTATAAAAACATGCACATTGACGGTGCTATGGAGCAGGGATACCTGGAGGCAGGACAGGGGAGGCTTATGAAATTCTGTGGGCAAGAGTTAGGGGACTGGAGTTCCCCCACGTGCCCTCAGCCTCTTAGAAGCTACCCATGGAAATCCCTCTGTCAATATGACAGCCCGGGGCACCTGAGGAACAGCTGAACAAGGAGAAGGCAGAACCCCAGGCAGGGTCCATCTGGACCCCAACAAGACACGATGTCCCAGTGGTCCCAATGACCACTACCTCCTAGAGTCACCATCACATCACGTTTCTATTTCCTGTATCCAAGTACAAAACACCCCACGAGAGGAGGCAGGCGGAGGAGACCGCGTCTTCACCTCGAAATCCCGTGAGCGCAGGTCCTTTCGTTCATCTCGGGGGGCGTCGCACTTACCAGGCGCGAATTGAGGCCCGGAGATTTCACCTAGTAACTCACAGCGAGGTACATAGGCGGCAGCCTAGGGCAGAATTCCAGGCCTTGCTTTAAATACGGGGGATGTCACCCTAATGCCTCCTTAAAACCAGTCACCAAGGTGGAATCTCGTCTCTCCCTCCCTACCACCCCCGGGGAGGACTGTTATCTCCAGAGATGCCCAGGGTCCCTGCCCCCAGCTGCCCTCCGTGGTCACCCCAACACCACGTCAGGGGTGGCCCTGTGACCCACTTAAGAGGCAGTGCTGTGTCTGCTCCAGGACTAAGACTTGGAAGCAGAGTCTGCTTTTGTGCTTTTAGGAGTCCTGGGCGACCGTGTAAGACAGGGGATTACGGCCTTCAGACAAATCTGGCCCCTGATGTCTGTTTTTGTAAATAAAGTTTTATCGTAATGCAGTCATGCCTGTGCATTCACGTATTGTCTGCGGCCGCTTCTGTGTTATAGCAGGAGAGCTGAACGACAGAGGCCATATTCACAGAGTGGAAGATATCTGCTCTCTGGCCCTTTACAGAAAAGTTTCCCAAACCCTGATTTAAGGAGTCCAGCTACCACATGGAGGAGTCCATCTACCGCATCTGAGACCACAGAGAGAAAGAGAGGCCCCGCTGTTCCACGTAGCAGTTACGACGCCCAGGGATCGGCCATTTCACTGCCAGGTCGGCCATCCCAAGGAAGACGGGCAGAAGTGCCCTGCAGACTCCAGCAGCCCACCGAGCAGGGGTGAGGAACGGCAGCTTTAAGTCACTGGGCTGGGTCAGTTACCACACAACGACAGATACCTGGACCCTCCTCCTCTTGTCCCCCCCAAAACGACAGGGCTGCGGCTGTGAAAATGGAATGAGAAGCCCGGGTGCCACCGAAGATGAGCCATGCGACCGTGGCTGAATCCGTTCCCGATGCTGCCCAACAGCGAGACGTAACCGAGGGTAGAACTCTTCTGGAGAAGTAGCATAACTCATCGTGAAACCAGCTAGTCAACCACACACTTCTGTTTCCTTCACCTCGTACGTCACCCCTACTCTCAACAACAGTTTGACCACATTTTAGTGTGTGGGTTTTTGCCTTTTAAATGACTCTTATCGTTACGAAGGCACTGAGCACCCGAAGGGTCCCCCAGGATGGGAACTCCTCCCCCTCCCACAGAATATCCACTCGTGGCTGCTTGTAGAGGTACTGAATTCTAGAACACCTTCTTAAAGAAATGAGCCTGTCACTTAAGACCTCTCGAGCTGTAAAGAGACGAGGAGCGCTGTGAATCCAGCCACGGTTTTCATGGTTAGCTCGTGAATCCATCGGCTACCTCTGTTCTGGACTTCAGTGAGAATCAGAACAGACTCTATGTCGTATTTGCTCCACCGCATCTTGACAGAAGGCTCGGGGCCCTTTCCCTCCCGCGGTGGAGGCTGCTACTCACAAAAGACAAACGGCAGGGTCGTGGTGGCTGGTGCAGGGGCCGCCTGTGGGGCTGCCCGCCCGGGGGGCAGGTCCCTTCCCCAGACGGCAGGTCAGGCAGGAGGCCCCACAGACGCGTGCGCCCCAAGCCTGGAACCAAAGGCACCCTGCTGCACAGCCAAAGGGATTCTGCAGATGGGCCCAAGTGATAGACTTTTAAACAGAGATTGTCCTGCCTTCCGGGGGCCAATCTGATCACACGTACCCTTAGGACCAGAAAACTCTTCCTGGCTGGCACAAAGACAGGAGGGGCCTTCGGAAATGGCAAGCCTGAGAGGGGCTCAGTTTGGAGAGGCCAGGGCAGGGGAAGAGGGAGAAGGCCGTCAGCTGCCGGGCAGGCCCTGTGGACAAGCAGCACCTAGCCAGCTGGGGGCTCCGGGAGCACTGTCCCCCGAGCACGGCCTGGTCAGCTCCTCTGCTGAGAAGCACAGTCTCCCGGCCCCGGGGTTGGGCTGAACGGCTCTGCTGTTCACATTTTTGTCTCCTCCCAAGGAAATCCAGCACGTCACCCTGACTCTGAAAAGCACCGATGCTTCTGGTCCTCACGAAGCTGGCTCCAAGGAGGGAGTTAGTTCTTTAAGGGAAAAAGAAAGCGCCAGTCCCCCCTTTCACTGCACACCCACCCACTGAAGTCTTGCCTGTCCGCGTTCACCTGCTCACCAAGGTGTGCCCTATGCTAGAAGTTTCCATCCTACACCTAGTGTAAAATTTCAGCGTTTACTCAGCAGGGTGGAGGCCGCACCACCACTGGAAGGCATGGGCCCTTTTCCATGGCCCCGGGGGTGTTGCTGCCCCGAAGACCAAGAGCTCCACGTGTGCGCGCTATTTCTCATCCTTGCAAAGGCCAGCAAGGGGCTGCTGAGTCCCTTCAGGGGAAGCCGGGGCAGGAGGGGAGTGGAGACACAGGACGGTTAGCACTGGATTTTACTATTTTAGAAATCTTTATGATTTTACTTAATACTACACGCTCAAGGAAAAGAATCAATCCATGCAATAAAGTACCTGCACGAAAGAACCATTAACCACCTAAAACCGTAGTACCTCAAAACGCATGCAGTCCTTGTTTGAAACCAAGGGCTCAGATTTGTCCGAATGCAGTTTGTCTCAAAATCTCTTAGCAGTGCTGATTCTTGCTTCCTGGCTACAACAGATGCGGGTGCTCCAGCCAAGGAGCCGGGGGACTGAGGGGCAGGGTGTCCCGACCCCAGCGGCCCTGGCCCGGGGCTGCTCTCCTGAGCCTCAGGCGGCCACCGTCGGTGCTGTGGCTGCCCAGGGTTCCCTCTGGGATGCGTTTTGGGTTCTGGAGGACCGTTCGGCCCCACGGTGGCGGTCACAGGTGTCTGGCAGATGCCCTGTAGGGCTGTGTTCCTACCAACGAACCTCAGCTCTCTGCCTGCCCCCACCCCCCACCCCGGCCAGGTCAGGGAACCCTGCCCTGCCCTGCCCGCTGCGGGAGCGTGGGAAGGCCCGGCTGAGGCTGCAGCGGCCTGAGGCACGGCAGGGAGGGGTGCTCAGCAGGACCGTGGGCAGGACAGAAGCCTGGACACCAGAAGGGCCTCTGAGCTCCCTGAGGCTGGGTGTTAGAGTATTGTCTGAATGGGAGCTGGGAAAGAACAGAGCAGGGGTCTGTCCTGACTTGGAGGGCCACAGCCAGACAGGCCTTGAATGACGCTGGTTACGTGTGGACGCCCCCCAACCCCCGTGCCCATCCAGGCCCATCGTCAGTCCAGGCCAGGTCTGCGAGACGGCAAGCGGCCCCCAGGCTCAGGGACCGGCCCATCACCGCCACCCAGGGACTGCGGGGGACCAAGGGCTCCTTCTAGCACGAGTCCCCACCATCTGCGCTGGAGGGAAGGGAGGGAGACGTCAGACTGGCCCTGACAGCGGGAGCCCGTGGGAGGCCTGTGACTTCCCCTCCCGTCACTGGGGAGGTCAGCCAGCTTCCTCACCACATCTCCCGGAAGCTCCACCAGCAGTGCAGGGAACCCAGAGAGGACGGGGCCTCCCACCCTCCCGGGCAGGGGGACACACAGCAGGCTGCAGGCAGTGCGAGTCTGGAGCTGAGGGCAGTCTCCACCGGGGCGTTCAGCATGGGTTCCTGGCTGCGAGATTCAGAGCAAAAGTAGCCTGAGGTCCTCGTCCTCACGCCACTCACGCCACATGGGGACCCTCCAAACCCTCCACGCCCCGGCCTCGGCCAGACCGTGACCTCAGAAGCTCTGGGGGGCAGGGGGACCAGGCTTAGGCATTTTAAAACCTGCCCAGGAGGGTTTCAAGACGCAAAGAGCTGAAGAGCACCTGCTGAGTGATGGCTTTCAGAGCCTGGTGCTGCGCCTCCCTGGGAGTCCAGTTAACTGCACATTCAGACCCAGGGCGTCGGGGGCGGGGGGGGACCGAGCGTCTGCGGTTCTGATTTGCTCCCGGTCCGCGCACCGCACTCGAGTGGCCAGGACACAGAGCCATGTTTCCCAGGCTTTATTTATGGATGTTTGACCCTAGCCCCCTCACCGTTTCACATAAAAATCACACATCTTCCTTCAGTGATGCCTGAAAACCGTACCAGGAAATTAAAAATGACTCTGAAACCAGTCTCGGGGCCGAGGCCCTGCCCTGCTTTCACCCGCGCTCCGTGGCCTGCCCACGTGGGCGGCCCCGCACCCACGCCCAGGGGCTGGGAAAACAGGTCCCTGCTCCCTCTGGCACCTGGCAGCCCCCGCCCCTCGTGGGGCCTCCGTCCCCCTGTCACCGAACAACAGAGCGGCCAGGCGACCTCGAAGGGCCTTTGCTATGTGACTGGGACTTTTGATCTTAAATCAGCTTTGAGCTTTCTTTATCACATAAGCAGATGGTCTCTGGCTGCCTCTGTGACTTGCAGGGAAGAGGTGCTTTGCACTTTGGGCACCTACGCCAGGGCACTTTCTGACAAGGGCGGGGATGGGCAGGTGAGCATCAGAGACCATGCTGCAGAATTCCAGAAGGATCAGTGGCCCAGACCAGGAGACAGAAACGCTACTGCAAAGGGCCAGATGGTAAGTATTTCAGGCCTGCGGGCCTAAGCTCTCCGTCACAACATTCAAGTCCACCACCGAGCCACAGACTATGTGTAACAAATGGGTGTGGCTGGGTCCCAATAAAACTTTATTCACAAAAAACAGCTGTGGGCCAGATTTGGCCCACAGGCTGTAGTTTGCCAGTCCTTGGCCTGGCCAGAGCAGCAACAGCCAAGAATCTCCCGAGACCTCAGCACAGCAGGATCCCACCATCTGGGGATCAGTTGCTTGGCGGGGAGGACCAGTCAAAGCTTATCTGGGTTTTGCCGTGCACAAGGCCCCTGCACTCCTCTGACCTCGCTCAGACCCCAGGAGCTGGTGGCTCATTCACCTCCAAGGATGTCGCTCCCCGGGACAGCAGTGCCCACACCAGTGTGTGCCCCTTCGAGGGAACTTGGCTTCTCGTCCTCAGACACCTCTTGACCGCAGCGGAGACGAATAAAAACTCTCCTCCTGGCAGACGGCTCCACAGAAAATAGCAGAGGCGTTTTTTTTTTTTTTAAAGATTTTATTTATTTATTTGAGACAGAGAGAATGAGAGAGAGAGAGCACATGAGAGGGGGGAGGGTCAGAGGGAGAAGCAGACCCCCCGCCGAGCAGGGAGCCCGATGCGGGACTCGATCCAGGGAGTCCAGGATCATGACCTGAGCCGAAGGCAGTCGCTGAACCAACTGAGCCACCCAGGTGCCCAGCAGAGGCGTTCTGTGGCGTCCCCCAGATGATGCGGCTAGGCTGCCTCTGCCCGGCTCTCCTTCTGCACGGGGCTGAAGCAGGCAGAAGGGCCACCGTCTTCCCAGGGCTCGGAGGGCCCAGCTGTCCCCGCAGGTGGCTGGCGCTGCACCTGGCCCAAGCTCCCGCAGCCCGGCTCTGCCAGGCAGCCTGTGACGGCCCTCCCCACCTAAGTCTGTGCACGGTTTTCCTGCCCTGTGTCCCCTCCTTCCCTGGGTGCTGCTGGACGCTGGGTCTCAGGTTACCAGCGGGGACAGGCACAGGCCTCCCTCCCGCCTCCGGTGCCTGCAACCACCGGGCATTTAACGACAAGCAGAGATGACGTTCCGAGTCCGGCGGATGTCACCCTGCCGCTCCGGAGGGAGGCTCGGAGCGGGCCCACCGCCGCTGCTGCACAGCCGATGAGGACGCCGGGGGTGCCAGAGCTCCGCGCTCGCTGCCCGCCCGCCCCGACTCCTTCCCCTGCAAGCTCACCCGCAGCCCTGGGAGCTCGCTCCCCTCCCGCCTTCCTGCTGTGTGAGCAGAAACAACGCTGAGGTCTGATCCCGGCCCTCATTCTCATTGGCCCGTCTTGCCCGCGGCCAGCCCGGGGTCTCTCTCTACAAGGATGACGAGGACAGGGGCCTCGCTGGCCACTTCCTGGAGCTCAGGCTCACCCAGGGCCCTGGGCCTCTGCTTCTGGAGCCGTGTCATGGGAGGGCAGGCTTTTCCCTTCTGCCTGGATCAGCTCCAAGCCCTTCCTTTGGCCACGGAGACCTGGCAGTGCATGTACAGCCTGGGTGACCATCAACCACGCCAGCCTATAAGAGGATGAAGATGCTCAGCAAGCAGGCTGTGCCCAGCAGTGGGCACCAGACTTGCTGCCTAGTCCTCTGGCCCCGGCCAAGTCCTCCGTCAGAGACCCATCGGACCAAGGCCCGTCCTGCAGCTCTGGTGACCACCCGTCTCCCACAGTGCACGCTGACCACAGCAGCGAGTACGCAACACAACATGCCAGTGTTGAGAAGGGAGGGCAGAGCCCATGCTCGAAAACCACAACCCTGTTCTAGGAGCTGGGTGGTATATTTAGCAAAGCAGGATGTTTGTGGGTAAATCAACATTTTGCTGTAAATAAAATTTTGAGCTGAGGATTGCAGAAACTTCTTTTGCCTGCACATTGACAAGAGAGCTATTTTCCTAAAACAAGCTTAGTATGACCCTGTCTCAAAGATGCCCTTCTCGATGAGGGCTCGGGAGCCTTTGTGGTAAGGGGTGTTGTCAGGGGCCAGGGCCAGAGCCTGAGAAGCTTGGAGAAGCGTCTCTCTGGGTAGACCAGCAAGCCGCCCCTGTTCCTCCCCTTGCCTGTGTGCTGTGGGCCACGGACCCACCCGGACCCTGGCATCCAGGCCGAAATCTTTCCGTAACAGGCTGCCTCTCCATATGGTTCCATAAATGGGGCTCACAATCCTTTAAACTCACAGCTCCAGTGGCCTGCTGACACCACAGTGAGACTGACCAGTGACTGATCTGCATGAACATCAAGCCTTCTTGCACACACAACACATACACATCACACAGACAGGGCTACTCTGTCTCCAATCCTGCCTCTCCCCCGCTTTTGCTGAATTGTATTTTGACTCATTCCATCTGTGCCTGGTGGAGAACCATGGTGGGGAGGACATAGGGCCACATGTGAGGGAGGAAACACCGCCTCACCTTCTTTGTGGCTCCTGCCACTAAGAGGCGGGTCGAAATCACTCCCTTGAATCTGAGCTGGCTGGCAGGCCTGTGTGACCAGTGGAAACACAAGATCAGTGGCTTATGGGACCTCTGCACTGGGTGGCAACAAGCTTTGAGGCTCCTGCCTTTATCTCCTAGAACTCTTGCCCTCAAGACTCCAGGCACCATGAGGAAGCCCCAGCCATGGAGAGAGGCCGGGTGTAGATACTCCAGCCATCCGCCAGCGCCACCAGCCAGCAGCATGTGGTGCCACCTTGGACGGCCAGCTCAGCCGAGCCTTTGGACGATGGCACCTGCAGGGCAGGCCCCAAGCGAAAGCACCCCCAAGCCCTTCCTAAGTTCCTGACCTGTGGAACTGGGAGTAAAACTAAACGGGTTGCTTCAAGCCACTGCATTCAGAGGGGTTTTGTGCTGTAAGGGACGATCAAAGTACTGAGGGTGTGACTTCAGGGACACTTCACTGGGAGTCCTGATGGGAAATTCTAGAAAGGCTTCCTGGAAGAAGTAGTATCCCAGGGGGTGAGATGGGGGGCTGCGATTTCTCAGAGAGAGAGAAAACAGCCCACGTGGAGGGCTAGTGGTGAGAAGGATTTCCATTTTCCTGGGGACGTGCAGTCTGTGGGAAGAGAGGAAAGATGGTGAAGATGTTGGCAGAGATGTGTGTCTACCAGAGGCACTCTGGAATCCCCATTGGGCTGACCGCAGTGCAGAGGTGAAGGAGCACCCAGCCATCATCCGGGGCCTCTGAGGGGGAGCAGAAGCACCCTCCACGGCCTCGGAGAAGTCACAGCAGCTCTGCTGTCTGACTGACAGAGACGACGGGTGTCTACATCAGCAGCTGGAGACCTCTCTCCGAGGCGCCTGAGAAGCTCACGGCTGCGAGCAGGTGACCCTGCACTCCCCTGAGAGGGAGCGGTGAGGGTGGCTGGAGCCGCAGGTCCCACTCCAGCAGAGAAGACTGGGCATCTCCACGCACCGGTGCTGCTCAGTGCCATGTGGGAGGCAGGAGTCCCGGAGGCGGTCCACAGGCCAAGAAGAGGGCTAACTGGAATGGAAGATCCCATGCCTGAGACCAGAGATACAGACCCTGAGGCAGGAGCAGCGCCACCACGGTGGGGGAAGGGCCAGATGGCCACCTCGGCCACCTGGTGACGCGTCAGGTTTAGAAGCCTTAAGAGCCACACTTCAGGGCAAGGTGGGGTACCACTTTGGAAACTTCAGTGCCTGGAGGTCTGCCTGAAACGTGCTTCTGCGTCGGGGGGCCTGAGCGGGGCCTGGGATTTCGAGTCCCTACCAAGCTCCCAGGTGCATTGATGCGGCTACTACTGGCCCAGGGGCCATACGTGGAGCAGCCAGGATTCAGAGGACTTCTCCAAGAAGATGGGCCGCCATTTACCCAAACGCCAACAACAGCTTGAAAACTGGAGGCTTTCCATACCAAAAAAGGAAAAAAAACACATAGAATGATACTTGTTGTTCCAGGAAACAGCAATGAAACAGGAACAAATTAAATGGTTTACTGCCACGATCACAGGATCGCCGCGGTGTGTTCGTGTTCTTTTACTCATGACAGTCACAGACGCAGTGGTCTCAGCCACCTGTTCATGAGCTCTCGGCTCTGCGAGGCCACAGTCCAGGCGGGCAGGTCAGATGCTCTGCTTGGGGCCTCATGCGGCGAAGTGAAGACTCTTGTCGGGAGGCGCTGGGAAGAACCGTTTCCAGGCCCATCCCTACCTTGCAGCTCTAGACTGGACTCCCCGCTTTCTTGCCAGCTGTTGGAGATAGGGAGGGGAACAGGTTCTTGTCCCAAAGCCAACAACAGACACCTCCCTCACATCACATCTCTAATGTCCCCTTCCGTGACCAGCCAGCGAAAACCCTCTGCTCTGAAAAGACTGCGATGTGTTTAGGCCCACCCAAGTAACCTCCCTATTTTCAGGTCCAACTGATGCAAATCCCTTTGCTCTGCAAAGTGACAGAGCCCTGGGAGTAATGCTGGGGGGATGGAGGGTGTGGGGGACCCTCTTAGATTTCCTTTTTTTTTTTTTTTAAGATTTTATTCATTTGTGAGAGAGACAGAGAGAGCACAAGCAGGGGGAGCGGCAGGCAGAGGGAGAGAGAGAAGCAGGCTCCCCACTAAGCAGGGAGCCTGAGGCGGGGCTCGATCTTGAGGACCCTGGAATCATGACTTGAGCCAAAGGCAGACGCTTAACTGACTGAGCCACCCAGGCGCCCCCCTCTCTTAGATTTCTGCACCACAACCTGGAAAGGGTGCCTTAGGCAAAAACAGACAAATTGCAAAGACTTCCTTCTAGGAGTTTTATGCCTATGATCAAGTTAATTTTGTGTATAGAGCAGGAGAAGGGTTGACGGGTTTTTTTCCCCCACACAGATATTCAACTGTTTGAAAAACTCTCATTTCTCTATTGAATTGACTGGGTATCTTTGTTAAAAATCAATTGACTACCTATGTGTGGTTCTCAGTTATGTCCATTTGATCTATATATCCACACTACTTGATTACTGTAGCTTTGTAGGAATTCTGGAACTCAAGGGTGTCTGTCCTCCAACTTTTTAAAAATTGTTTTGACTATTCTAGGTCCTTTGTACAGTTGACCTTCAAACAATGTAAGGGTTAGAGGTGCCAGAAATGTTTTCAGAAATCCACACAGAACTTTTGACTTCCCCAAAACTTAACTACTAATACCCAACTACTGATCAGAAAAACTGTACCAATAACATAAACAGTTGATTAACACAATATTTTGTATGTTATATGCATTATATACTGTACTCTTACAATCAAGTCAGCTAAAGAAAAGAAAATGTTATTAAGGAAATCATAAGGAAAAGAAAATACATTTACAGGACTGTCCTGTATTTATTGGAAAATAATCTGCATCGAAGTGGACCCATGCAGTTCAAACCTGTCTTGTTCAAGGCTCGACTGTATTTTCAAAGTACATTTTAGAATTAGCTTTTCAATTTCTACACAAAACCCTGCTGGAATCTTGACTGGGATTGCACTGAATCTAGAGATGACTTTATGGAGAGCTGGTGTCTCAGTGACACTGAGTCTCTCAGTCCAGTAACATGGCACATCCGTCCACGTATTCCCGTCTTTTTAGACATCTCATCTTTCAGTTGTTTGCTGCCGATATATACACGTACAATTAATTTTTGCATATTAACCTTGTATCCTGCAACTTACACGAGTGGTTTCACAGTAGTAGATTCCTGGAGATTTTCCATGTAACCATGCCATGTTTAAATATGGCCAGGTTTACTTCTCCCCTACCAATTTACGTCTTTTATATCTTTTTCTTATTTTACAGCCATAGGTTCTCAGTGAGATGACAAGTGGTAAGAGTGAGCATGCTTCCTTATCAGGTTCCTGATCTGAGAGAGAAAGTGTTCAATATTTTAACAGTAGATACAGTATTGTGTTAACTCTAGGTTTTTCACAGATGCCCTTTATCAGATGAAAGAAGTCCCCCCCCTTTTTTTTTTGCTTAGTTTTCTAGAGAAAAAAACAATTGCACAATCATAGTAAGAGATGTTAACCTTCCTCTTTTGGCAATTTACCAATCAGTTAGAAAAAAGTATCAGTAGACACATAGAGGAGCCGAACGTCACCATTTACTTTAACCTAACTGTTATCAATACATTATTACATATTCTTTTCAGGTACACAGAAAAAATTACACATACCACAAGTCTCAAAAAATGTAAGAGATCTGAAAATATATGAAGCAGATTCACAGACTGCAACAGAATTAAGTTAGGAATCAATAGCCAAATGATATCCAGAAAAAACTCCAATATTTGGAAACTAAATGATGCACTTCTAAATAACATATGTTTCAAAAAAGGAAATAATTTTGCAAATAATTTTGCAAATAATTTAGAAAGAATTTCAAACCTAAGTGGGAGTGAAAATACATCATATCCAAATGTGTGGGGTGCAGCCAAGGCAGTGACTAGAGGGAAAGCTATAGCTTTCAATGCCTATGTTAGAAAAAAGGAACTGAGGTCAGCGATCTAAGGATCAATCTCAAGAGCCTACAAAAGAAAGTAAACAAAGTAAGCACAAAGGAAGTAGAAGGAAAAATAATAAAGAGCAGAAACAACATAGAAAACAAACATTACCAAGAAATTACAATGTGAAATCCTAGTATTTTCAAAGCAACAAAGTAGGTAAACTGATACCCGGACTAGTCAAGAAAAAAATCATTAACAGAACATAAACCATCAGTATCGAGCATGAAAGACTGGTTATCACTGTGGATATGAGAGACAGTAAAAGGATAACAAGCCATTTTGTGAAAGACTTTATGCCAATCAGCTTGGTAACTTCATGAACTGGACAAATGTCATGAAAAATATAACTTACCAAAATTTGGACAAGCTTAAAGAGAAAACGGGAGGAGCCCGTACTCATTAAAGACCCTGGCTTTGCCATCATAAACCCTCCCACCAGGGAAACTCCAGGCTCACTCAGTTTCATCGGTGAACCCTGTCAAATATTCACAGAACTAATAACACCAATCACATATGCAAACCTTTTCAGGAAATACAGACAGGGGGAACACACGGCAATGTGTTCCTGAGACAAGCATAAAATCAACACCAAAACATTACAAAACATTACAAAAAAAAAAAAAAAAAGGATTATTTCTAAAGCACTAAAGTGAACAAGGTAGTGCTCGTGAGAGTCTCAGAGTCTGCTGGCTCCAAGGCAACAGAAATGACTAATTTAATCCAATTAGCACAAACGTCAACTCCTGACATCATAATATTAAACTTCATTCCATGATGTCTCTTCAGAGCTTGCCATGTTTGGTAATAAATCATCTTTTTTTTTTTTTTTTAAGATTTTATTTATTTATTTTACAGAGAAAGACACAGGGAGAGAGGGAACACAAGCAGGGGGAGTGGGAGAGGGAGAAGCAGGCTTCCCGCAGAGCGAGGAGCCCAATGCGGGGCTTGATCCCAGGACCCTGGGATCATGACCTGAGCCGAAGGCAGATGTTTAACGACTGAGCCACCCAGGTGCCCCAGAAATCATCTTTTTAAGAGAGAGAGAGAGAGAAAAAAAAAAAACAAACCCTAACTCTGAGCAAAGAAACACAGAAAACCACATTATTGGCTTAGCAGAAATCCAAACATAGTAAGTAGGACCCCAGAAAAACTGTTGTGTTGGGAAGGGAACTGTAGGAGAATGACACAGAAAAATCCAAGAGGGAAAGGGGCCCGTGGCCCTTTTCACTAGTGTGTAGTGCAGAATTTTCTAAATGTGTAGAGGTGAATTCTTTGAAGACACCATTGCAACTTCTCTGACAGATGTTCTCAGTGTGGTTTCTCCTGCGAGCTGAGGGACCTTCCGGCTCTGAAGATGTGCGACGGTAATACACGAGAACTTTCTTAACTAGTTACTCAGAGCCAGCATGTTGCCTGGAAGCCGGTGCCCGGTTCCACCCGTGACTCCCAGCACGTGAACGTCCTCGGGGGCCGCAGGAAGCGCGGGCATCGGCACTGCCGAGCCTCCCCGGAATCACTCCCTCAGGATTCAGTCCCCAGAGACGGGGACACACAACAGCTGTGAAAAGCCAAGAGCAACCACGTTTCTGATTGAAAATTCGGGCCCTGGTTCTGACAGAGGACTTTGTGGCTGGCGGTCTGACAGCCCCAGTGGTTTGTAAGCACCTTACCCAGTTGGTTCACGGTTGGAAGAGGAACGCCACGCATAGGCTGGCGTGGGGCTGTGGGCGCCATCACCATGGGGTCCAGGGTCCGAGGTCCCGCCATCAGCTGCGCATCCCGCACCAGGACGAGACCCCCAAAAGCAGAGATTGGGGTTTAGAACTGTCACGGCATTCCCGCGGTCCTGCAGCCACCAGGCGTGGGCACAGGGTTTAGTAATTCAGGTTTACGGTATTTTACACAAGTCCTCGTCCAAACAAAGAAACAGGTCCTTGCACACAGACCGAGTGTGATGCTCTGTTGTGGGACAGCAGCTCTGAAGTGTGGTTTTCTGGCCGTGGGTTCTGGGGGGAGTGGCGGGTAATGGGCTACTGATGAAGGTAGCTCCTGATGCCACGACCGGGGGTTTAAAACAGACCCAAGTGAGCGCAGAGTTGCCCCACGCATTCCTGCATGTTCACAACTCCCCCGTGTTCTCTGAGGACACAGAAGGGCCGTGGTCTCGGTCCGGGTGCACCTGGGCAGGGGACCCGCCCTCACGTCATCCCTAGAGCAATGACAAAGCAGCACAAGGTTTCGGCCAGTGGCAAGGGGCAGGGGAGCTCCCACGGCCCCAGGGCTGGGCATTGTGTGCGGGGTGGGAGGCCCCTCACCGGCCGCCCCCGGTCGTCGGCAGGCAGGAGCAGAGGCCCAGCTCACCTCCAGTCTCACAAGAGTGCCTGAGACGAGTTTGTTTTTCCGCATCAGCCCCAACTTCTCTTACATGTGGTTACTCACACACACAGACTGGAAATGCCGCAGCTCTTTCTTCTGGGGCCATCTCCACAGTGAGCATGTGCGAGCCCCCGGCCTGGGGTCACAGACCCGGGGGCCAGCGCTTCAACTCTCCACGTCCCCGAGGTGTTCTTTTACAAAGTGAGCAGGCTGCAAGCTGCTTACTCTGCTCGGAAACACTCCGACCCCTCTTTCCCTCTCATTTTTCAAGGACAGTCAAATACCCAGTGAAGCTCGGTGGGTATCTGATTCCCTGATAAACGCACCCCGGGGCTTGTCCAGGCTGGCTGCAGGTGTGTTTGCCAGGAGGCGAGCCGTGTATCATTTCTCTGGTTTGGCAGGGCAGTTTCCAAGGTGGGTGGACTGGGGAAGCAGGGAACCAAAGTCAGGCTGGGAGAAGGATGTGGACGGGCGGTGCTGGGCTCGGGCAGGCGAGCAGAGGCCTGGGCAGCCGCTGGGTCCTGGCCAGAAGAGACTGTGGCCCCACCCACACTGCTCCTTGGCCAAGGCCCTGGCTGCACGGCTGTGCCCTCAGTGTCCCCGATTCCCAGCAACCCTGGTTAAACACCCCCAAAGGAAGGGCGACCTGGGCTCTTCAGGGTGCAAAGTGGGCAGCACAGGACAGGAGGGCAGGGACACCGGCCTGTGTCTGGGGACCCACCCCGGCAACGTGCCTGCCTGACACTTGCCCTTTAGCCCTTCCTCCCCGATGGGCCTCTCGGACCTGCCGGGGATCTGCAGGAGGCATGGGGACAGGCCGTGCTGGCATTTCTGAAACGGCAGCCCAGTCCCTGCTCCTCCCCGCCCCAGGGTGTGTGGGCGTGGGGACAGACGGCAGGTCAGTCCCGTAGTCAGCAGGACTACTAACACAGCACCCACCAGCTCCCTCAGGGCCTGCCTGGCCCTGCAAGCTAGGCATGTCCCCCGGGGCCCCCAGCACATGCGGAGCCCCAACAGCACAGGCTCCCACACAGAAGGACTGGGCCTCACCACGCCCAGGAGTTGGCGGCCCCCCACTCGCCACAGGCCACAGTGGCCACCTGTGCCTTGTTTCCATGTTCGGGGGACGCCCTGAGGAAGGGGGACACCACGTCCCTTCCCTAGCCACACTGTGCAGCAACAGCTCCACAGCTTGACACGGCCCCACCAGCGACCAGCTGGGCCAGGGACAAGGGCCACCCTCCTGGCCACAGCTGCTGGGGACAGAGGTATGTGCCTTGGCCAAGGGCGAGCCACCACAGTCCTTTCCACTGGGAGCCGAGAGCACAGGGCCAGCCCTGGATAACTTGCTAACTTGCTACCTTGTGTGGGAGGCAGGCGCAGGAGGCCCAGGGCCCCCCACTGCGGCCTGATTGCTCTTCCAGCCTGGTTGGACGCAGCAAGCCGAAGGACACTGGCTGCGTGCATACGAATTCAAACAAGCGTGTGATGGGCAGGCGCCTGGCTAGGCGGACCTCACTCCTTGGAGCGTCCGTCCCTCAGAGCAAGGCAGGAAGGGTGGGTGTGCCCCAGGGGCTGGGCAGCCCCTTTGGGCTTCATTCTCCCACCTGCATGGAGAAGAGCTCAGATGCCTTGAGACAACATCGGTCCGTCCTGCCCTGTAGCCCCAGGGGCATCGGGAGACCAGGTCCTCGGCCAGGTCTGCGCCCCAGCCCCACGTGGCCTCCATCCCGGCCCCAGGCGAGGGGCACATGAGGCCAGTCTAGCCCAGGGCAGCCACCTTCTGCCCCGCAGCCCTGATCTCAGCTCCCATGTGATTCGGGATAGATCATAAATGCCACACTGCAGGGTTTCTAAACATTTGTTTTCTGATGTAACCACAAAGCTGAAAAACATTGGCCCTCCTGTGATAGGTGTTCAGGAACCACGGTGTGGATGGATGACTTAACACTTGATTATTTGTAGAGTGAGCACTTCACAAATATTACTACTGGCAATAATATTAAGCTTCCCAATTTAGACCTCATCTTTACCTAAGTGTGGTAATTTGGCAAATTACAGGTTTTGAGCAGGGCTGTAGATCACCTGTACAGGGTTATTTTGTTGTCGTTGTCTGTAAAAAAGGGGGATCAGTTGTAAACCAAACCGTGAAGGCCAAAGGATACTGACATTGCTCACAGCGGTGCCCACACGCTGCCCAAGATGAAGGAGGAGCCTGCATGTGTAGAATAACTGCAGAAACGCAAAGTAAAACCAGGACAGCGCGTTTCTCAAACGACTGGGCTGGTGGCGTGCAGAGGCCGCGTCCCCTCCCGTTGGGAGGTGGAGACAGCGACCCCCCATGGCCAGGGGGAAGGCAGACTGGCAGGAATCAGGCGAGCAGTTTGGCAGTATCTGGGAAAATTAAAACAGTGCATCCTCAACCCAAGGGCAGCTCTGTGGCAGCCGGCCTGCAGCTGCGAGACCTCGGCCACAACGTCCAGCAGGAGAGCAGCCGCTACGAGGAAGGGCGGCCCCGTAAGGAAGCCTACGGAGCTGACTGGGGAGAAACGTTCATGATTATGAACGAGAGAGAGGCGCAAGAGAGCCGGCCACGGGCCCGTCCGGAGAGTATGATGCTACTGTTTCTGGGGAAAAAGGTATGTGCGTGAGTGTCCGTGCACGCCCGCATGAGTGTGTGTGTGAGTGCGAGTGTGCACGTGCACGAGTCTGTCGCACGTGGGTGTGCACGCGTCTGCTTTGGGAAGCATGGGAAGCAGTCAGGAATAATGACGATGACAGGTATGGTGACAGCGCTGTTCAAGTGCTGAGCTGTGCCCTGTGCCGGGCACCGTTCTAAGCACTTTACATATACGCACGCACTCCATCCTCATGACCACCCTGCAAGGGGCTTCCTACTGTTGTCTCCGCTGCACAGATCGGGAAACCGAGGCAGCGAATAGCCAAGTGACCCCCACCCACCCACCCAAGGCCCCTCGGCCAGTAGGCAGCAAATCCGAATCCAGGAGACCTGCTTCCAAAACCCAGACCACCATCATTCTGGTCGTCAGAGAGAAGGCGGACTGTCCGACATTTCAAGTGCTGGGAGTATGGGTGTTTTTTACTGTCTTTTTGTCTTTTCAGAAGTATTTTGATATTTCAAGTTACTACTTCAACAGCTGAAAGAAGACACCTCTTCCTCAAGGGTAGGCCGGCGTGGTGAGATGTCCTCTGGCCCTCGGCCTCCCCTGGCGGGATGACGTAAGCAGGCCCCGGAGACGCGGCGGGAGGAGCGCGGAGTTATGCAATCAGGCTTCATGTCACACGAGTGACAGCGCCCACGGAGACGCTGATGAACTCCTCGGGCCGGGAGCTGTCAAACGCAGGTTTCAAAAACAGAAGGAATACACCCGGCCCACACCCTGACCGTGCAACCTATAATTAATCAGGAAAAAGAGAGATCTGTCCAGTCTCGAGACTTCAGCTGTCCACCTGGAGCATGAAGGTCCAAGAATACCACTTGGCTTCTCTCCGGCAGCCTCTTCTACTCGTCTCTTCGTGCTCTAACTTCAGGACTTTTTGACTCCTATTTTTGGTGCTGCTACCAAAATGGGCATGCAAGTGGATTCTGCATAACTCATAAGATACACTGAGTGTCCAAGTGCTACTACCGTGTCACAGCCACGAACGTAAGCACAGGCGTGTAGACAGCTGCTCGGCCTCGCGGCCCAGCCAGCCAACGGTGTCTGAAGTTCAGCCCGGCACATCTGCCTGCTCACGGTCCCCGGCTCCAATTCCGCGTTACGTAATCCATTAGAGAAGTGCACGCTGCTTCGTCTCGCGTCTGAATACATGAACTGTCTGTCCTGGGGCAGCGGCCCTGGGGACGCCCTCCGGGAGTGCTGGTTCCAGGGTGAACAGTTCTTGCGTTACCAGCAGCCACCAGAGACCCTGGGAGATGGGCTGCCTCTATCCCAGGGAGCCCCTGGATGCGCCCCCAGAAACAGAGGGCCATGCTGGGGAATGTGGCAGTGGGTGCCACATCTTCAGGCAATAAATGGAAGGACACACTGCCCTGCTCAGAAAATGCGGGGCCTGTGGGGGCCGGAGCAAAGGGAACAGAGGCTGGGTCTCCTATGGGGAGCTGTGGTGGACGTGCGGCCTCGGAAGCTTTAAGAACAAGCAGTCCACAGGCCCATGGTTCTTTGACATCACCCAGCACTCCAGCCGCTGAGGCCCTTGTGTTCCCTGGGTGGCACCCCTAAGTCCCGGCAGACCAGGGACGTGGCGTGAGTGGCACCCCTGCAGCTATGCAATGACAAGGCAGGCCCGCATCAGCCCAGAGGTGCACACCTGAGCAAGGTCACCTGTGCGCACCTGCAGGGGGTGGGGCAGGGGGTGGTCCACATAGACTGAACCAAGAGGGCAGTCCATACAGACTGAACCTCTCTGCGGGAATCCGGGGCCCTGAACAACAATCTGGGGATTTGCAGAGTTTAGGAGCAGAATCTGCCTTCTTCAGAGTGTGGGGTGTGGGCTGCAGGTCGTTGTTTCTAGGTTTTGAGTGGCCAAGGGGCACTCCAGGAGTCTGGCCTTGCCCCCCTTGCACACAGTGTGCCCTGCCTCTGCATTTGTCAGCATCCCACGTGCAAGCATCCTGGGAAGGCACACACAAGGCGGGGGCACTGGGGATACTAGTGGATGACCAAAGGGGGTCCCAGCGACGGACACGGCCACTGTGCAGGGAATACTGACGAGTGTCGGCACGCTTTGTCCGGATGTGGACTCACTGCATCCCTGGTCTGGCTCCTTCCTGTGCTTGAGACTGGACGGGCCTGGCTACTGCTTCGAGCACAGACCGTAGAAGTGTCCTTCTGAGACTCTCGTGCCCAGTCCTTATGAGGGTCCGGGCAGCCCGCTTCCCCCATACTGCCCGGAGGGCCGGGCGGGACGCGGGATGGATCAGAGGCCCCATGGTGAGGCCCTGGGGACAGGAGAAAGCCCAGCTGTCCCATTGAGCACTGTCCGAGTTCTGATCCACAGAACGGCAAGAAAAAAAAGGTTGCGCTGTTTTGAACACCAAAGCTTGGGGATGGCTTGTTACACGGCAATAACTGAACCACAGTCGGGCTCCTCTGTCCTGCCCGGTTGATCAAGAACACAGAAATGGAAAACCATGGTATGAATGAATGAATGAGTGAATTACTGTATATTTAGCATTAAAGCCGAGAACCAGACAATGGGTTACAGAAATGAAAGGGAGTCAGGAAAGCTGGAAGGAAAATGAACACAGGGCATCCAGAGTTCTCTGGTTTTCCCCTTCTTCTCGGCTGATTACAGTCAAGCATATGCATCTTGTTGTGAGCAGAATACTGGCCCTTCGAAGATGTCTGTGTCCTCATCCCCTGAACCTGTAAATATGCTAGGTTTCTGACCTTGGGGGATTAGGGGTAGCAGAGGAGGGTAATTAGGAGAAGTGAAGATTGCTAATCAGCTTTAAAATCGAGAGATGATTCTGGATAGCGTGAGTGCGTGCAGTGTGGCCCACAAGTCCCAGCTGAGGGTGATGGCAGAAGGGAGGGGTGGGCAGAAAGCTTGGACTGTGGTTGCTGCTCTGTAGGTGGGGGTGGGGATGTGGGTCTGGGGACGTGGGGACACGGGGACGTGGAGACGCAGGGACACGGGGATGTGGTGACGCGGGTCCAGGGATGTGGGGACGCAGGGACACGGGGACGTGGGGACACAGGGATGCGGTGACGCAGGTCCGGGGATGTGGGGACGCGGGGACACGGGGATGTGGGGACGCAGGGATGTGGTGACGCGGGTCCGGGGATGTGGGGATGCGGGGACATGGGGATGTGGGGACGCAGGGATGTGGTGACGCGGCTCCGGGGATGTGGGGACACTGGGACATGGGGACATGGGGACGTGGGGATGCAGTGACGCGGGTCTGGGGACGTGGGGACGCGGGGAGGCAGGGATGCAGTGACGTGGGTCCGGGGACGCGGGGATGTGGGGATGCGGGGACATGAGGACACAGGGATGTGGAGACGTGGGGACACGGGGACGTGGGGACATGGGGATGTGGTGACGCGGGTCTGGGGATTCGGGGACATGGGGACGTGGGGACGCGGTGACGTGGGTCCGGGGACGTGGGGACGCGGGGACGCAGGGATGCGGTGACGTGGGTCTGGGGACGCGGGGATGTGGGAATGCGGGGACATGGGGACGTGGGGACGCAGGGATGCAGTGATGCGGGTCCAGGGACGCAGGGACACGGGGACGTGGGGACGCGGGGACGCGGGAGGCCTCCAGCAGCTGGAAAGGGATCAAAGGACCCTCCCCTGGAGCCTCCGAAGGAAACAGCCCTGCTGACACCCAGGCCTCAGCCCCGGAGAGCCAGGTCAGCGGGCAGCCTCCAGACTGGGAGATCACAGGTGTGCGCTGCTGGAGGCTGCGGCGTTGGGGCGTTTGTCACGCTCGCAGGAGAGAACGGACATGTAGGAAAATCAGGAGCGGCATACATATTACAGGCGTATCACACGACAATCGGGCTAGATCGTCCCTGCTGGCCAGGTGGCCACTGCTACAGCCACGCTCCAGCCGCTGGGGGCTGGGGGTCCAGCCACGGGAGCGCGTGGACCACCCTGTCAGTGCCCCTCCCGTCTGCCTACTGAGGAGCCCGCTGGGCTGTTTCAGAGACTGACGTTCTGCTGCACGAACTGGATCAGCGTCTCAGGATGAATTCCCACAAGGGAAGGTGCTTTGCCGAAGGACAGGAGCTTCCTTTCCTCGTGGGTGGTTTGTGATCTCTACCACCACCGCCATGCAAGCCCAGCCGTGGCCCTGGACCGTCACCCACACCGGCTGCACCGGTCTATTCCACTCAGGTTCTGAAGTCCTGCGTCCTTTCTATTCCTTTCAAAACGTCATTTCCTTTAAGGACGATGCATTTGGGACCTAGATTTGTGGCTGGTGTTCTTTCACATTATTCTGAAATATAAAGCTTTGATTCTTTGATGGGCCTTTGCCTGGAAGCATCGTTACGTGGGGTCAGAAACACAGCAGAAGCTCATCGTGCTCTTTCTCCGTGCCGCCCGCTGGAAGCTGGGGGCACACCCTCGTCCCCTCAGGAACCTGGAGCCCCTGGCTGGCAGCATCTGGTGAGTGTGTGTCCAAGGGGGGCATCGGGCAGGCATGTGGGCTTCTGTCCCAGCTCAGCCTTTGGGAAAAGCCTGAGTGGTGAACCTAACACCCCCTCGGCACAAACAGGTTAAATTAAGTTAATTCACCAGCTAGTGAGACGCTATGATGCTGGGCAGTTTCCCAGAGCTTCTGACACCCTCCGTCTGGGCCTGGCATCAGCTGGGGCCCGGTGCCTGGGTCCACTCTGATGGCCCCGTGGACTTGGCCCAGCCTTGCTCTGCCCCTGCCCTCCTGCCCCAGGCATCTGCCTCGTTCCTTCGTATCCTCAGACACGTTACCAACCCCGTGCGAGGAGGAATCCTGCTTCTCAGCACACTGTGTGTGTGTGTACGTGGGGGGTGTGTAGGTGTGTATGCGTGTGTGTGGTGTGTATGCGGGGGGCACGTGTGTGGTGTGTGTGGCATATGTGTGTATGTGTGGTGCGTGCTTGCACGAGCTGGGCCCCGGAGCTGTTTCCATTATTCCAAGAAGGCACGTGCACTTAGGCACAGTGGAACCCGAGTGGGCTCAGCTTCTGAGCAGAACCGAACCCTGTCGGTGAGCAGCTGGAGCCTGGGATGCTTGTGCTGGGGGCACGCTTCCTGAACAGGCGGTGGCTCTGGGAGGGCCCCTTCTGTTGCCAGCACCTGGCAGGGACCCTGCACTTGCTTGGAGCTTAGCTGGTCCTGGTCCAACAGGGAGCCTTCAGAGGGCTGAGCCCGGGGACTGCCCGGGGAGGTACCGTCCCCCAGGTAACGAGTCCAGCTGCCCCGACTGGCCCAGGGTCCACCCGCCGTTGGCATGCGGGTCATTTCACAGATGTCCTGACGGCGCCAGGTACCTTGGGAAGGAGGCTGTGTGCTCCCCAAAGCCCAGCCCAAGTCACAACAGGTGTCAGAGTGGGGGAGCCCCGCCAGCCGGACCCCCCAACCCCCGCCCTTGCGGAGCCTCGTCTTCCCAGGAGGGCCCACTGCCCACTGTCCACTGCCGTGCACCTGGCCCCTCGCAGCAGGCCCCACCCTCTGGCCTGACCGCCCCGAGGCAAGGAGCGGTCTCAGCACTTAGAGTCTCTAGAACAACAGATGGGAATGTGTTGACACTGAGAGATTTAAGGGGACTCAGTTACAGTCGTACTGAAAAAGCTTTCTCTAAAATAAGAAAGCACACAGATTCCTCAACTCCCAGAAATTGCTGACAGCTTTGTTTTCAGCCCAGCAGGAGTAAAAAGAAGCTGACAACTTATTTTTGCAGGTTATGCTCATTCAAGTCTATTTTTAGATCCTTTTCCTAAGTAAGTGCACCAGAATAGCACTCGGTTTGAGAATCACCATCTGTTCCGAGCAGCGAGCCCCGGCTGGCGGGGTCCGGGGTAGGCATGCCTGGCCGCTCACGGCTGTCCTCACGTACAAGAACAAAGGGACGGTTTGCGCCTTGGGGAGGGGGCGTTCCAACGGCGTCACAGGCCGTGAGCACTGTGAGTGTCCATCAAACAGCGATTCTAATACATTTTATTTAAAACTGAGTACCACCAAAAATTGCCCTTGGCTTTTAAAAAGGGAGCTCAAATAATCCCTGGTATTTAAATAGATTTCTTATAAAAAGGCCATCCAACCTTATCTCAGTTGTTGAGATAAAAATTAACCTATGGAAACGGAAAGCCACGCAGAAAGCTCAAAGAGGCCCCTTCCCCTGCCTTCCGCTGTCTGACAGTCACTGCCTCCCTCTGCAGCCTGTTCCTTCTCGAAGCTCAGAGAGGCCCCGCTGGCTGGTGACTCACACTCTTCTATGGAAATGCAGTTGGTGCATGACGTACCTCATCAGAGGGGATCTGACATATGAGTAACAGGCTGCCCAGCACCTTCTGGAACCAGCACTCGCATGCAGTGCCCTGGGAGGGCCGGGAGGGCCGGGGTGCCGGGCAGGCGGCTGCGAGCCCACAGGCCTGACCCGCCCCAGTGTTCTGCTATTTTTAGCCTCCACTAAACTTAGCTCACTCCACCCTCTCGAATAACCTAGATTTAAATACCACTTTTCTCCTCCGGGCCTAAAGAACTTTGCAAGGGAAACTGTAGAGGTAGATGGTCAGTGACAGGCTTTTAAGATGCTACAACCAAGATAAAAAGCCTGTCCCAGGGAGCCCCTCGGCCTCAGAGAAGGACCAGGCAGGATTCAGGGACGGTGGCCACCAGGCGCTGGCCGAACGTGCCCATCCCGGGGCGGGGGGCGGTGGTGGTGTCCGTCTATGGAGACCATGTGACCCACCCAGGGCACGGCAAGGGAGCCCCCCGATGGTCACTATTTCTGGCCTCTCTGAATGTTTTCTAAAATAATTCCCAAAAGGAAATCATGCTTGCTCACACATACACACACCCGTCTGTCTCTCCTCCCTGAATACACAGTCCTTCTTGGGGAAACAAGTACGAAAAGAATCCTAAGTGAAGCTAGGACACAGGGCTTTGCAACTCGAGGTAGAGTTCATCTGTAGTCTGGAGCCAACACGCCACCTCTTATCAGCGCCCCATCCCAGGAAGGAGCCCCGCACCTGGTCCCTGCCCTTTCCAGAGCCGCCGGCACGTAGGCAGCCTCCGCCAGCCCGGGGCCCTGCTTCCTGGGCCTCTGCACGGACTTCAGGTCAACTCCAAAGTCAATGTTTACCCACCTCACTGGCCTTCGGGGAAGCCAGAGTATGGGAGGTGAGCGCTGACAGGATTCCGAATGCTGAGCCCTCAGCCGTGAAACCAGCACCAAACAGGCCAGGCTTACAGCCGGCGCCAGAGAAGGTCCCATCGTAGCACGGCAGTCGCCTGAAAAGTGCTGTCACGGAAGGCAAGCTCACGTCCCAAGGGGCCCGGTCACTAGAAGGCCTCTTCTTCAGAGAGAGCCAGCCCCCGGGACTTTGGAAGAGGGTGTGTGTGTGTCGGTGGGGGGAGCAGCCTCACTCACCCTCCTCTTCTCCTTCCTCCTTCGCTGTTCAGGGCCACATGGGGCAGGGCTGTAGGCTAACTGAGCGTCCCTCGTGTATGTCGTTCAGAAAAAAGAAAAGCAAACGCCCCCTTCTTCAGAGGTGTTGCTGAGGGAACGGGATGTGTTATTCAGGAAAAGCCCACTGGTGTTACCTGGCCATCTAGCAGTAGAAGATTCTAGAACTGCCCCACATGCAAGAGACACAGCGGCTCTGGTGCTTCTCAGTGAACACCCAGCTGTTCTGAGTGGCCCTACGTGAAAGTAACTGGACATTTCTTATCCTCTGGGAAAGAAATGCCAACGATAAGTAACAAACACGGCTTAGGTGGTGACTTGAGGGGACCACCACGTGAAACATAACTCTCACAAAACCGGGAAAACGTGTGCCATGCACAGGCAACTCCATCGGCGGCAACGTGGGTTTGAAGAACCCTGAAATCACCAAGCGGCTTCCTGGGTGTTCTAGCCGTAGAGTGAGCGCATAGGCGAATGAGAAAATGCAAGAACCACCGAGAGACGCAGACAGAGACCTGCCCAGTGGTACTCCGTGCAGCCGTCTGTTGTCCTTACAAACCTAGTGCGGTGGACGTGACCTGCTTGTCTCTCCACTCTAAGCGTGGTGTCCTCACCCCCAGCCACAGGGCCTGAGTCCTCCTCCAAATACGTCCGGGTGGAGCAGAGGCAAGATCACCTGCTGCTTGGTGGCAAGGCTGGAAGATGGCAAGCTGGCCGGGGAGACGGGGAGCTGGGAGAAGATGGGACCACAGGTCTAGTTGTCCCAGAAGCTGGCTGCTCAGTGGATTCCCTTTTCTGGTCTAGTTTACTTCAAGTTGGGTGTGTGTTACTTGCCACATAAAAAGATCCGACGCAGGACCTGACCACACCCCTCCGTCGGCTGACCCCCTTCCCTGCCAGCGGGTTGCATTCCGTACCTCTCTGGCTAATGTCATCCTTGCTGACAGGGACATGTGCTGGGGTGCATTAGGAACCTCTCCAAGCCCTCTACGTCCTGTTGCTCAAAGGCAGATGCCACTAAGCTGAGGTCTAAAGAGAGCCGAATTACAAAGCACACCGCTAAGAGGCAAAGCCCTGAGACTCCTCCCAGTCCAGATTCCAATTTGATATGAATTTGGTAAGAATCACGTTATTGGTGGTTGGACAATGCACTGCCATCCCTGCCCTAACCCCGTGAAAAGCCAAATACGGTTCTAAGGGGACCCTTAGCCCATGACAAGCTCCAGGACCCTCTACAATGGCACCGACAAAAGTGAACCAATGAGGGGTATAAAGGCCCCCACAAAAAAGTTCTCTCCAGTGACCCATCAGGGGAAAAACCCATCAGCAGGAGCCTGAGCAGTGAGACTGGCTAAGGGAAGTGGGTCAAGCATGGACATCTGACATCCACTGGTCCTATCATGTCCCTTCCTCTGATGTGGACTATTTGGGAGCCAGAGAGCTCACTGTGCTTCATCCCTGTTTATAAACAGGTTCCCTCCCTTGTTGGCACGGGGTGCTGAGATGGCTGAACAGCACGGAGGCCACAGCCTACCCGACTCTGCAGAGTGACACCCGGCCTCAAGATCAGTGGATGAGCCCAGAGCTGGGCTCGGTTGCTGGGCAGAACTCTGCAGTGCCGTAGGGCAGGTGGGGGCCATCTGGGGGCAAGGATAACTGTTTGGGTCAAGGTTGGCCATCATGGCCGCCATGATTTTGGGGGTCCTCCCTTCTGTTGGAAAAGTCACCCTCCAATCATAGAGCCTACTCCCACAGCCATGGGGAGGACATGTGATCCTCTCTGGGGGAAGTTCTGAGTTGGAGCTGAGTGAAAAGAATCCTCCTTCCTCCCCAGTGGTGAGCCAGGCAGCTGGGAGCTGCCATCGGGTGAAGCCAGCAGATAAGACCAGTCCCAGAGGATGAGGCTGCATGCAAGAGAACATGTGACAAGACATGGAGTGCATCCCGTCCCTGCAGCTGAGAGCCTGGCTCCAGGGGTGTTCGAGGATGCCGCTTCCCTGTCCCACCCACATGCCATGCTGAGAGTCACAAAGCTCCCTCTCGCCTGAGCTACCCTGGTTGATTTCCTGCCACTCGCAACCAAAGTCCTACTACACCAAGCATTTCAGACTGCACGCAACTGGTAAGATTTGAAAGCATTTAACAGGAGGCAGAACTCTAATTTACCTTTTTAGTCACCTGAAATCAGTAGCAACTGTCATACTACCTGTCCATCATGCACGGGCACAGGAGAGTTCCAGCTCTGTGGCCCAAAAACAGTTTCAAAGAAGCAACAGTAACGGGGCGCCTGGGGGGCTCAGTTGTTATGCGTCTGCCTTCAGCTCAGGTCATGATCCCGGGGTCCTGGGATCGAGCCCCGCATCGGGCTCCCTGCTCTGCGGGAGGCCTGCTTCTCCCTCTCCCACTCCCCCTGCTTGTGTTCCCTCTCTCGCTGTCTCTCTCTGTGTCAAATTAAAAAAAAAAAAAAAAGAAGCAACAGTATCGTCACTGTTTAGGTCATAAGACGGAGCACTCTAAAATAGATCTACATTTTTCATGGCAAACTAGAGTATGTAAAGGTAAAATTAAAATATGGTAGAAGAGTGTTCACGCACGAACCAACCTCATGAAACTCCTACTCCTAAAAAAACCCAAAAAACAAAAAACAAACCCTCACATAGGTTTCTCCCTTTCACTCAGTGGCTTTAAAACAGTTGTTAGTCATGTACCCATTAAGACGCCAAAACACATTTGGTTATTTCTGAAGCACGTTATTTTGAAGCTCTGTTTGAATCTTTCATATTTGTGTGCTGAGAGTTATGTCACAAAGTTAATCATTCCCAGGATGCTTGCATTTGGGGTAATGAAAAACTTCTTGTGCAAGCGGCCATGAATCAGGGAGCGCAACATTGCATAATGTGCTCCGGAGCGCAAGTCAGGGGATCAGCGCCCAGCGTTTCTGCCTCTTGCTGACCTTTTCTGAAGCAGAACTGGAAACACGTGACAGGCGCTTCCTGCCAACAGTCACTTATTGCCAATAATTAAGTTGGATAATGTGGAGAAATAGAAATAGAAATTTCAGTTCCTTCAGAGTTCTAAAAAGAACCCTCTTTGAAGTCCCTGGTTTCTGGCCCAGTGCTGTGGCCGACTTGAATGTGTTACTCTTGATCCTTATGAGAACCACCCATTAAAACTGAAATAAAATATTCTGCTAAGTGGTTCCTGGCATTTGTGTTAGAAACAATAGCCATAGCCCCACAATAAGATTATTTTATACGTAAGAAAAGAAAAGCAAAAGAATCAAAGACGCCAGGAGCCAAAGACGTACGTATAATACATCAAATCCCAGCCCATCGTGTTTGATGTTCTTGAGCAATAATGTTAGCGAGAAACTATTACTTAATCTTGCCAGTATTATCCAAAGAGAACACTTGCGAAATACTCAAGACAAATATGCCGTAATTATTACATGAATAAAGAGCCTGTGTGGCAGAAACTGCCTTTGTAACATCCATGCAGACCCGAGCGGAGCAGACCGGTAATTAGCCAGAGCAACAACAATGGCCACTGTGTCTGAGCAGCGCTGGAGTGCACGGCGCCAACCTCCTGTCTGCAATGACACCTTGACCAGAAACGTCTCTGGAAACTTAGCCCAGGGTCCACTGTACATTCTAGTAGCCTATTAGAATATATCTGGTTCCTGGCATGTATTAGAAACAAGAGATCATCAAATTGCATCTTGGTTATTTTCATTTTACTTTTGTTTTGTTTTAGGAAAGGACTCTCTTTTAAAAATAAAAATTAAGGAAAAAAAAGAAAAGAAAGGGACTCTTTCTTGGATTCTGTCACTAGCAAACTCTTACTGTACTTGAGACCCTGTCCCAGGTCTGACAGGTTCAAATTAACAAACTGTTTTGTCACCGCGGCTTTAATGTCCAAGAGCGGAACGTGAATTTAATAGCATGGAAGGAAAGTTTATACTCCTCCGAAAACACGAAACACAAAAATGCCAGGATTTCAATAATTAACGCTTGATTTTTACTACTTGAATTCTGCATTTATGCATCGATTTGCTTTGATTTATGGCTATTAGCTTTGTCACTGGTGGTTGAGACACAGATCCTCCACAGGCCAAGCCAACCTCATGACGAGGCAGGGGCAGCCATAGAGGGAACAGCAAGTTTTTGTTTCCTGGGCCTACCCTCAGGGCACACATTTAAAAGACAACACTATGCTTCTTTGACTGCAAGTAAACTTAACATTTGGGAAGTAAGGTATATTTAATATCTAGGGCTATAGTAACAACAACAACAAATATTATAATATGAATAATTAATATTATATTGTTAGTATTAATGATTAATATACTATTATCATTATATTATTATTATTCACGAAACATCAGTTTTGATGTACCAGAAGTCAGATGGCGACACACCTTATTTATCAGTAACATCTATGATACACAGGGTTGCATGAGAATCGTCTGTGTGGGTATAATGTCAGTGGAAATGGTGCGGTGAGAATCTCCAAAAATCTGCTTCTCTGTATAAGCAGTAATTTTCAAGATCAACTTTTACAAAACCTGAAAATTAACCAAAAGCTTGCAATAATCTGATGAACGTTCATTCTGGAAAAATAATTGCATCTCAATAAAAACATCAGGCTCTGTGGCATTTTAATTTGCCATATATCCAGTCCACTTTTCTTGACTCCTTGAAAACCAACCCCCCTAAAGTCAGGGTAGCCATGACCTGACCACCATTGTGTCTGCAACCTACCCGAAGCTCTTTTCTTAGAAATCTGTCATTATCTGACCTGTCTGGCAGCAACCTGGAGGATCAATGACTGAGGAAAACCCCTACTCATGGGCCTTGTCTTTATTAGACCTGACTCAGAGCCCCCTCACTGTAAACAGCTTTTTCCATAGGGTATTTGTAGAAAACAATCAGTGGCAACTGTTTAGCGTCAAAGTTACCTAAGGCAGTGACAGCAGCTGGTACAAATAAGAAACAGGCCAAAAAACTTAAAAGGAGAAACTGGAGAATGAGATGCCCATACAGGGCTATAAAAAGCTCTGACATGTCCCTAGGAATCTAGAAGGCAGTATGCATGTGCAGGGCTGTATGCACACTCAGGAAAGACCTTAGAAGGCCCCAACTCCCATCTTCAGCCGACCCTGATGCTCTTCACAGAAAGGAAGTGAAGGCTAAGGCAAGGTTGCCAAATGCCCAGCAAAGCACTGAAGGCATGCCCCAACATGCACACAGTGCCCCTCTGCAAGACCTGGAGACTTCCTGCTTCAAGGTATTTATAGGAATCTCAGTCCAATCATTAGCTGATCACTAAACTAACCAAGTGGAGACTTCAGGGACCACAAACAACAAAGAACACAGAATTATGTCAGACAAGTCAATACATAAACAAACTGCAACAATAACAAACAGCAACCACGAACCTGGGGGAGGGGAGGCAAGGACCTGATCTCCAGAGATGCCATATTATATTATTTATTTTTTGCCATAGTATTTTAAATACCCATTATTCAACAACATATTATAAGACATGCAAAGAAACAAGAAAGTGTGACCCTATACAAAGAAAAGAAGCAACCAACAGAAACTGTTCCTGAAAAAAAACAAGACATTGAATGTACTAGAAATGGTTTTAAATCAGTTATTTTAAATATCTTCAAAGACCAAAGAATGAGAACAATATCTCACCAAACAAGGACTGTAAGTAAAACAAAACAAAACAAAAACACAAACCTGCAAAAAAGAACCAAAGACCAATTCTAAAGTCAAAAATATAACTAGAACAAAAAAATTCACTAGTCTCAGGAGCAGATTTGACATAGCAGAGGAATCAATATACCTGAACACATATCAAAAGAAGTCATCAAATCTGAAGAGCACAGAGAAAAAAGTTCAAAGGAAAATGAACAGCACCTCAGAGGCCTGTGGGATACTATCAAGTGTACTAACATATGCATAATGGGTATTCCGGAGAGAGAAGAGAGAAAGGTGTAGGAAGAGTATCTAAAGAGATTATGGCCAAAGACATGATCTACACATCAAAAAACCTCCCTGAAATCCAAGCAGGATGAACTCAAATAGATCCACACCAAGGCACATAATAAACTGCCAGAAGCCAAACATCTTGATAGCAGCAAGATAGAAATGACTTGTCATTCACAAAGGGCCTCCCAAAAGATTAACAGCCTATTTCTCATCAGAAACCACAAAGACCAGAAGGCAGTGAGATGACATATTCACAGTGCTGACATAAAAATGACTGTCAAGCAAGAAGCAGCTATCTAACAAAAATTTCCTCCAAAAATTAAGAAAAAATTAAGACATTTCAAGATAAACAAAAACAGAGAATTTGTCACTAGCAGAACTTCCCTACAATAAATCCTATAAAGGGAGTCCTTTAGGTTGAAATGAAGGGACACTAACTAGAGTAATTCAAATCCACTGAAAAAAATCAAGTGTACTGGTAAAGGTAACAACACATTAAAAAAAAAAAAAAAAACACAGTATAAATGTATTTTTCATCTTTACCTTTTTTGCCTCCGATCAGAATTAAAAGACAAGTGTGTAAAACAATAGTTATAGAGATGTTCTCACAGACTTATAATGCATACGGATTTAACTTCTATGACAATAATAGCGCAGAGGAAGCAGAAGGGTACAAACCTACACAGGAGTAAAGTCTGTGGAATTAGTTAGTATTGACCCAAAACAGATTTTATAAGTTAAGATGGATTTAATTGTAATTCCCAAAAAAAGTCAAAAAATATTTAGCAAATGAAATGATAAGGAAATTCAAATGGTACACTAGAAAATACCTGTTAAACATAGAAAACCAGTAATGCAGGAAGAGAGGGGAAAAAAAAGACATGCCATGTAGAAAACAAATAGCAAAGTGGCAGATGTAAATCTTACCTTATCAATAATTACATTAAATGTAAATGGTCAAACACTAATCAAAAGGCAGAATGGGCAGAACTAATTAAAAGATATGATCCAACTTTATGCTGTCTACAAGAAATACACTTTAGATTCAAAGATGTAAATAGGTTGAAAGCAAAAAGATAGACAAAATATATCGTGAAAAAGTAACCAAGAGAACTGGAGTGGCTATACTAATATCAGACGAAACAGACTTTAAGATAATAACAGCTACATGTACATCAGAAGACAGATGACCAAATTTACTGTTGGTGGTGCCAACACTAATTGTAAGTTTATATTATAATGTGAAATGATTAAATATATATGTCACTTAAAAAAAAAATAACAGCTACTATGGACAAAGAAGCACATTTTATAATGCTAAAAGGATTAATCCATCAAGAAGACATAATAATAATGAATACATATGCATAACAACAGAGTCTAAAAATACATGAAGCAAAACCTGACAGAACTGAAGGGAGAAATAGACAATTCAACAACAGTGGTTGCGGGCTTCACTATCTCACTTTAAATAATGAACAGAACAAGTAGAAGACCAACAAGGAAATAAAAGAATGAAACAAGGGCACCTGGGTGGCTCAGTCAGTTAAGTGTCTGCCTTTGGCTCAGGTCCTGGTCCTGGAGTCCTGGGATCATGCCCCACATCAGGCTTCTGCTCAGCGAGAAGTCTGCTTCTCCCTCTGCTCCTCCCTCACCCCTCCCCTGCTTGTGTTCTCTCTCTCACTCACTCTCTCTCCCTCAAATGGATAAATAAAAATCTTAAAAAAAATTAAAATTAAAAAAAAAAATAAAAGAATGAAGGGTGCCTGGGTGACTCAGTTGGTTAAGCATCTGCCTTCGGCTCAGGTCAGTCCTGCATCGGGCTCCCTGCTCAGTGGGGAGTCTGATTCTTCCTCTCCCTCTGTGCCTCCCCCTGCTTATTCTCTCTCTGTCAAATAAATAAAATCTTCAAAGAAAAAAAAAAGAATGAAACAAGACTACAAATGAACCAGACTTAATAGAACACTCCACCCAGCAACAGGAGAATACACATTCCTCTCATATGCACATGGGATTTCTCCAGGATAGATCATATTTTAGATCACAAAGTCTCATTAAAATTTGCCAAGGACTGAAATTATACAATGACGAGACTGAAGTACATTTGCCAACCACAATGTAATTAAATTTGAAATTACTAATATAAGGAAATTTGAGATATTCACAAGTATATGTAAATTAAGGAACACAATCCTAAAAGACCAAAAGTTAACCACCGCACTCTCGAATCAACAGATGTTGGCATAAGGATAGACAATGGAGTAGAATGAAGAGTTTAGAAATTAACCTTTTTGACAAGGTTACCAAGAAAATACAAGAGAAGAAAGAATAGTCTTTTCAATAAACAGTGCTGGGACAACTGGATGTCAACATGCAAAAGAAAGAAGTTGGATCCTACCTCACACCACACACAAAAATTAACCAAAATAGATAAAAAATCTAAATGTAAAAGCTAAAACTATAAAATACTTAGACAAAAACACATCTTTATCACTTTGGGTTAGGCGATGGTTTCTTAGATACGACACCAAAAGCACTATCAACAAAGGAAAAAATAAACTTAACTTCATCAAAATCTCAAACTTTAGTGCTTCAAGGGACACCATCAAAGAAGTGAAAAGACAACCCACAGGAGAAAAGATTTATAAATCACATATCCAATAAGATACTCGTATCCAGAATGACTTGTATCCAGAATATATAAGGAACAGTTACAACTCAATAATAAAATGGCAACCCAATTAGAAATGGGCAAAGGGTCTGAATGGATATTTTCCCAAAAAAAGATCTACAAATGGCTGACAAGCATATGTGAAGATCTTCATCATTATTAGTCATTAGGACAATGCAAATCGAAAGCACAATGAGGTGCCACTTCACACCTACTGGATGGTTGTAATCAAAATAAAAGCCAGTGACAAGCGTTGGTGAGGGTGCCAAGAAATTAGAACTTCGTATGTTGCTGATGGGATTGGAATATGGTACAGCCGCTTTGGAAACCAATTTTGCAGTTCCTTGAAAAGTTAAACATAAAGTGGCCGTATAAGCCAGTAACTCCACTTCTGAGTGAACACCTAAGAGAAATGGTAATATATATCCACACAAATACTGTACATGCATGTTCACAGCAGCATCATTTATAATAGCCCCAAAGTGGAAACAACCTAAGAGTTCGCCAACTAATGACTGAATAAACATAATGTGGTGCGTACATACAATGGAGTATTTTCAGCCATAAAAAGGATGAAGTACAGATACATACTACACATGGATGAACACTGAAAACATTACAGCGAATGAAAAAAGCCAGACATAAAATGTTACAGATCATATAAACCTATTTATACGAAATGTGTAAAATAGGCAAATCCAGAGACAGACAGTAGATTAGTGGTCGCTAGAGGTTGGCAGGAAGGGCAAGTGGGAGAGACTGCTAATGAGTACGGGGCTTCTTTTGGGGCTGATGAAAATATTCGAGAATTAAATAGTGGTCAGGGCTGGACAACTCTGTGAATACACTAAGACCACTGAACTGTACAGTTTAAAGGGTGACTACTATGGTATGTAAATTACGTATTTAAAAAAAAATAAGATGAAAAAATGCACAAAAATCACAAAGGTGTCTTTTTCTTCAATTCTGACGCTGGGGCTCCAAACCCAGAATCCATTCAAATGTTATGAAATCGAGCCCCCAAAATGCATCCTAAACACAACTTTTCCAAGTGCCAGCAGGATTGGGGAACTGTTCTCATGTGTGACAGACAAGATGAGGTCTTTTTCTTATACATGTAGCCTTTATTCTGCATCTGCTGGCGGTCATGGGGCAAGAGAAGGAGGACCTGTCACAGGCCAGGACTTAGCTCCTTTCCCTGGCTCCCTTCACCAGGACACTCCTCCTCATGTTCACTTTCCAACACTAGCTCATCCCTGGGGGACACCGGATACAATTCAAACTGTCAGTTCTGTTGAGTTTTACGGGAAATTCAACACAAATTTTCCTATCTACACATGCAAACACGTTCACATACGCACAGCCCGGTGAGAGGTCACACACTCTCCCTGAACTCGGGAGTACAGCACAGGAGACGGGCCGGGATCAGACTGTTGGTCTTTTGAGGACAGTGGTTTGACAATCGCACGCCCACAAGGACCAGAGGGAGAAAAAGGGCCTTTTCCTGGTGCGTGCCAGCATCTAAGAGAGCCACCGACCACTACACCCACCACAGCTCTCCAGCCATCCGCGTACCTTTCCACCAAGTCAGCTGGGGGCTGACACTTCCTGTCATGTACGGCACGTCACACATTTCTTGTATTTTTTAAAGCGCTCAAATTAGGGCCACTTGTGAGCAAGTTCTGAGCTTCATGAAAAGTGTGTGTTTCCAGAAAGTGTTAATAGACAACTCAGAAGAACTGTGACTCAATCCCAGAGAGGCTGTGAGGAGTCTGAACTTCTCGGGCCAACCCGCTCTTCACTTTCTGTAAAGGACACAAAGGTTTCATTCAGCTCAGCTCGGAGGCTGGAAGTGAAAGTGATCTGACTATTTTTGAAAAGGTCAGGAGAGGGCACTTGCCCATCTTCAAATTCCTCTGAACCCTCTGCCAGGAGACACTACCACGACAGGAGTCCAGCCCCGGGCCATCACCGGATGCCACGGTGATGCCACTATTTCCCTCATCGGCAGTGTTCGATCCCACTCTGTGAAATGGGTTCACTGTGTTTGATGAACCTGCACACGGGGGGCTTCTGGGCCACGCCTCGGCAGTGAGGTGGGGGCCGTGGCCGTGCGGGGAGCCTGCCCTGCTCCTGGGCTGGCCACACAGGCTCACAGCCTCGCCAGAGCCCCCCAGCACCTCCTCTGTGCCAGCCAGGGGAGAGCCACCAGGGCACGAGAGAGG
The DNA here is from genome assembly GCF_964656455.1 of Halichoerus grypus. NCBI lineage: Eukaryota > Metazoa > Chordata > Mammalia > Carnivora > Phocidae > Halichoerus > Halichoerus grypus. The sequence goes on from NC_135725.1 coordinate 3,960,631, forward strand.
GGCTGCCTTTCTCAGGGATCTGTCCCTCCCCAGCCCTCAAAACTGGCACTGTGAACAGGGCATTTGGGCAGGATGACCCCTTTTCCTGAAATGCTACAGGATCTACTGCTCAAGGGCCAGAGTGGTTCTCAACCTCAGGTCCGCCTTAGGCGGGTACTGTTTTCTGTGCCTCTCCTGACCCGGCCCACCGGCGAGCAGTCCCGGCAGCCGTGTATCTCACAGCTCGGCCCACGTCAGAGCGGAAGGGGCACCATCTGGGGGACTCTGGGGACAGAGCACGGCTGAGTTAGAGAGCTGTCCTCTGCCCCACCTTGCCTGCCCACGGCCCTGCCCCGACTGCCCACCTTCTGCTTCGGCCTCCGCGGCTGGACCTGGGCGGGCCTCCGCAGCTTTCCCCACTGACGACGGTCCTCAGGTCAGTGTGTGGACAGCGCAGAACAGCCCGGGGAAGAGTTACTGGGGCCGGGGAAGGCGTGGCTGCCCTGGCCTGTGGCGGCCTGCAAGGTCCCAGTACCACACTGCAGTTCTAACTTAAGACAGCTAGCGACCCGCTCTCCCCGACTTCTCTTTCCCTGGGTGAAAGCCAGGTTTCTACACGCACTCCTGAACCCCCTTCCCTGTCCCAGCCCGTCTCTTCTGAAAAATGAAGCAAACAAAACACCACCACATCTGTGGAAGACAGCTCTGCCCACAAAGCCCTTCTGCACAGACTCGTCCAATCTGTCTTTGCAACTGATCAGGAGCAGCAACCGGATTCTTTCACAGATGAACAAACAGGCTCAGAGGCATGAGATGCTCTGCCTGAGGTTGGTCTCACCACTGATTTCAGAAGAAATTTGGTCAAAGAGCTCCCGTGTGCTATCCAGAAAAGCAGAGTGAACCTCTGACCAAACTGGAACTCAATGCAAGACTCTGGGTGAGTCTGACCAGTGCAGAAGAGAGCAAGACGCTCACGACACTGTCCCCAAAGTACAGGGTGCTCTTGACCCCCACGGGGTCTGATGAGTATCACTCCAGACCTCAAACTCACACTCCAGTAGCTGGTTAGGGGGAGGTGATGCATCGCTCACAGCTGCCAAGGCTGGCCCCATGTACCCCAGGGTGCAGTGATGAAACCTCGGGGGCTCCGAACAGAACGCCTGCCACCAATCCAGCCTTCCAGTTTCTTAGCCTATCAGCTGAGAACCCCATTCCCTAAGGTCTCCGGGTACTGGATGTGGACGCAGCATGGAGCTGGCAGACAGCCTGCTGTCCTCAGACCGTTTGATATGCACACTTTTGGTATCTGCCAAGTCATGAGAAAACCACCGAACCAACCAGGGCGGAGGCTTGTGTGCACACACACACACGCATGCACACACCAGCTGTCCGTGGGCTGACCGGTACGGCCAGGTCAGCAGCCCCAGGAACGGCTCCCGGCCCCGCTGCCCTCCTGCCACCACTCTGGGCTCCCGATTCTGCTCCCAGAGTCACCGGCGCCTCTCCCCTTGGGTGCTCCCGACTCCACCCAACAGCACGTGGAAACAGCTGGAGAGTCCGGGGCCTCGCATATGGTGCCGAGTCCTCTTATCCATATTTGTATCTTCTGGGATCTTGTCCATGTCCCCTTGAACCGAAACAGACTCAGAATACAGTGTTTTCTGTACTTTATAGAGGGACTGACACGCTGGTGGCTCTGAGCTCAGTCTGCTGCCCCCAGGGAAGAGTCAGCTCTGAGGACGGCCGTCCTCCTACTTTACGTCCCGAGGCTCGCGCTGCGTGGACGGGGACCACGAGGGCTGGCCCCGACCACCCGAGGTACGTGTCTTGGGCTGTCCTCGGCGTCCTCGATTCTCCCCGTCAGGCGCCCGGCTCTCACACTGCCTTCAGAATTCATCTGAAAAACAAAGGCCACACACCAACGGCTTGAGCATTGGGAGCCACCCCTCTAAGGGGCGGCTAGATTCTGGAAGGCTCCTGAAGAGGACTCTGAAAGTCCAAAAGATGGTATTGGAGACTGCGGGTGTTTAGCACCTCAGATCCACAGGTATTTTGAGCAGAGGGTTCAATCCCTAACACCCCAAGCACCCCCAAAGACAACCTGCAGCCTGTGTCACCTATGAAGAAAAGTGGCTCTCATTTTGCGAAAAGATAACCCAGTAACTGCAAAATTCTGTATTTCTTCTTTTGCGACAAATGTACAATTATTCTTTAATGTAAAAAAACGATTTCATTGCTGTTTTGATAAGGCCCAATAATGCTGACACAGACGTTAATATTTAACTTGGTGGGTAGACGAAGAAATAGCAGCATGATTAAATATTAAAGACCATCTGTCTGCCAGGATTTTTGGACCCCAGATCAGAGCGGTTAGAGGACCAGGAGAGCTGTGGTCAAGTGAGGGAAAGGGTCAACGGCCAGGCCAGCCAGGGACAAGCCCGCACCAAACACAAGCATTTGCTGTTGAGCACGTCATCCGCCGAGTGACACCTCACTGTTCCAGTCCACCTACAGAGAGTTCTCTTCAACGTGTGGCCAGGAAAGTGACACTCAGTGACAAGCTGTTTTTGACAGCTAGAAGGTGGGGGGAGGGGAAAGGGCTAAGGAAAACCATCTATTTTTTAATGAACACAACATAACTTGAAATGATCTTTTAAATCACAGAAATGAGTCAAGAAAATCTGAGTCTTCTTTGGGCCGCTATCACAGCCCTTCTCGTCCCAGAGTTTCTGTGACTTGGCCTCTTCTTCTTTGAGAGAGAAGTGATAAATTAACCGGCACTCCCATACTGCGGGCCAGGGGGATCGTCTGCGCTGAGATGATGTGAAATGCTTTTCCCCTGAACTGGAACTGTGCTTGGTTAAGCGTCCTCCCTCCGGGTCTTCTGCAACGTAATCGGGATGCGTGGGGATCGCCACCGCGTTGCCAGCTTGCATCAGCTGGCCACGGCTCCGGTGTAAGGACGCTCGAATGCACAGTGTGCTGGAGGGCAACACGAGCAGCTGCTCAGCCATGCGGCAGTGCTCTCCCCAAAGAGCCACCCGACCCGGGGCCCAGCATCAGGACCACGCCCGGCAAGGCCGCTCCGCCAAAGGAAAGACCCTGGGAAAGGGAGACGTCTACACGCTTTCCCCTTGCTCTAGTACAGAAGTCCGTCATCTCTGAAGTCACAACGGGAAGATGTCTTTGCTTTCGGATACACTCCAGTGACCTAATCAGAACTTGCAGGACATTCAGTGGTACTCCATCAGCAACAGACTATGCGTCCGTGAGGAGAGACTAGTCATCCAGCACACCCTTAGTATTTTCCCCATTAACATAATTATTTCCCGTGCAGTGAAAAGGAAGTGGCATTTGAATGTGTCGCAGGCAGACCAAGATGGCCCTGAAATCTTTAAAGGACTATGAAGACAAGGGCCAGCACTTTATTTGCAAATCATCCTGCATGAAATGAATGGCACAAGTTTATCAGAAGACAAAGCATGCACCTCCCCAAGATGGAATCAGCAGATGAAGGTGGGCTTTAGTGAGCCCCTTCCCCAGGAAGCCACTCAGCTGGGCCCTGGCCATAAGTCTGTAGGATCTGCCTCGCAGGTGATGACAATGACCGCCCCCGGCATGGTGGGCATCAGCAGACGGCGACTCCAAGCTTGCCTCTTCCAAGGGGTTTCAAACTGAGATGGAGAGCTCAATTTCCTCAACGTAAAAAAAAAAAAAAAGTTTCGGTGATTTTTAAAAATTCAAAGTCTATGTGCTTTCCAAGAGCAAGGAAGCTGCACTGCTGAGCGTGGGAATGCACAGAACAGGCAGTCATCCCCATGCTGAACGTCACTTCCCTCCAACAAAGCACAGCCGTGCTGTTCGGAGGGCAGTGGGCACCCCCACAGTCCACAAGTAAGGAGGTACAGGTCCCAGAAAAGCGGGGCTTCCCCAGAGCTGAGAGACTCAGCCCTGGACACAGCCTCAGAAGGCAGTCTGGTTTGACGAAATACAAAATAAAGCTAGCCTGAATCTGTTCGGAGACCTGTAAAGGTCTCTCCACGCTGCACACTGAATCCCACAGCTAAGTCCCGCATACTTCCTATCTGTCCCCTCCCCGGGCGAGGCTATCAACTCAGACGTGCCCCCGAGCCCCTCCGTTTCTAGTCACTTTGCCTGGCCCGGGGTTAGAAGAGGGAGACAGGGGGGCTGTGTTCACCTCCGTTCCTTACTGAAACCGGGTGCAAATGCTGGGGGCAGGAAGCAGGGCAGGCTGCACCTCACTTCGAATCCATGACCCCAAGCCATTTGGACAGCCCAAGACTGGCAGTACCAGCTTCTTCAGGAGTTAGACCGATGGCCAGGCCACGTGCTGGGCGGTCTTACAGGTACGCCCGCTCTAGGCCTCCTGTGGGCCTCCCGACGCTGTGGGCCCCAGTCTGAGCGGGCTCATTTCCCCCCATCCACACTGTATCCTAAGACTGCAGAGGTCCCACCTAACAGAATCAGCATGCAAAGGTGGCTTCTTCTAAAATCCAACATGCAATGATTGATTCGGTTCGAGAGAATGGGGTAAGAGAAAAATTTCCAAGTTTTCTTTTCACCAGTTTTATTTATATTTGGTAATTTTCGCTCAGAGAATCTATCAATTCCTTTTTCAGTTTGAGATGTATGCATGGGTGGATGTATTGTATAATCCCTTAGAAACTTTATTTGGTATAACTTCACATTTTTGGTATATAGAAATAATTTTATTTCGTATTGCAGCACAGTAGCCATACAATCAATATTATTTCCTAGAATGTGTAATATATAAATTATTCACATTAAAAAATTAAGAACAGAAAGCCTCATATGCAGGAAATATTTAAAAACGTGTACCTAGTTTTGAACCTGTTTTTGACAGCATACACTACTAGCTTTATAAATCTGAATGAATATGACAAGATGCACATTTGAACAAAGTACACAGATGGGTCCACTCCAGATGCTTAATTCACTATGCAGAGAACTTGCTCTTCACTTTGGTCACTGGGATTCCAGGTGCTGAGGCATATATGGATCTGAAAGATACTTCCAGAGGTACATTTATTACACTGGCATTTGAAAGATTTCTGTGTCTTCTATTCTCCTTTATAGCGAGGGGACCTTTTCTCTTTAAAAGCAAGAAGACCTTCAAGCCTGTCTTTTGTTGGAATAGTCTAGAGAAACAAAACATTATGTTACCTATACCAAAAAGTAAAAACAACTACAAAAGTTTAACAAGCTTTATGTAAAAAAAAAAACAACAAAAACTAACTAGAAGGCGATCTAAAATTTTGAAATCTACTCATCATTTGAACAATTCTAATTATGTGACCAAATTTACATTCTAATTCCAAATATACTTCCCCCCATTTCAAATGTACTTTAAAAAACCAACAGACTTTATTTTTTAGACAATTTTAGGTTTACAAAAAATTGAGCAGAAAGTTCAGAGTTCCCACAGATTCCCTCAAGCCCCCAAGGTTCCCCCGTTATTAACATCTTGCATCAATGAAGTACATTTGTTACAACTGATGAACCAATATCGATACATTATTATTAACTAAAGCCTATATAGTTCACACAGGGCTCACTATGTTGTATATATCATGGATTTTGACAAATGCATAATGCCATGTATCCATCACTACAGTATCCCACAGAATAGCTTCCCTGCCCTAAGCATCCTTTATGTTCCATCTACTCATCCCTGCCCCCTACTGCCTTTTCCAGAATGTCATATAGTTGGAATCCTACAGTACATAACCTTTTTAGATGGAAATCCTTCACTTAGTAGTATGCACCTGAGGTTCTTTCATGCCTTTTTGTGGCAGGATGGCTCATTTCCTTTTGTCGCCGAATAACACTCCACTGTATGGATGTGCCTTAGTTTATCCATTCATCTATACATCTTGGTTGCTTCAAAGTTTGGCAGTTATGAACTAAGGTGCTAAAACATGTGCAGACTTTTGTGTAGATATGTTTTCAACACACTTGGGTAAACACATAGAGGTACAATTGCTGGATCATGTGCTGAGATTATGCTTAGCTTTGTAGGAAATGGGCAAATTGGTATCTTGTTTGTATTTGCATTTCTTAATGACATATGATGTGGAGCATCTTTTTCTATGCTTACTTGCCATCTGTGTATCTACTTTGGTGAGGCGTCTGTTCAAATCTTCCACCCACTTTTTAATGGGTTGTTTTCTTATTATTGAGTTTTAAAAGTCCCTTGTCTGTTTTAGATACAAGTCCTTTATCAGTTGTGTACTGCAAAGACCCGTTCCCCGCCTATGGCTTCTCTTTTCATCCTCTTCACAATGTCTTTCGCAGAGTAGAAGTTGTTAATTTTAATGAAGTGAAACATCACTTTTTTTCTTTCATAGATTATACTTTTGATGTTATATCTTAAAGAAGTCATTGCCAAACCCAAGAACACCTACATTTTCTATGTGATCTTCCAGATGTTTCAGAGGTTTTCATTTTACATTAGGTCTATGGCCCAGTTTGAGTTAATTTTTGTGAAGGGTGTAATGTCAGTGTCTAAGGTCACTTTTTTGTCGCCGAATGCCCAGATGCTTCAGTACTACTTGTTTTGAAGACTATCTTTTCTCCACCAAATTGCCTTTGCTCCTTTGTCAAAGGCCATTTTATTTTCTATGAGTCTACTTACATGACTATTTTATACGAATCTACTTCTGGGCTCCCTATTCTGTTCCACTGATCCAACAGTCTGTTCCTTTGTCAACTCCACACTGTCTTTTTTTTTTTTTTTAAAGATTTTATTTATTTGACAGAGAGAGACACAGCGAGAGAGGGAACACAAGCAGGGGGAGCGGGAGAGGGAGAAGCAGGCTTCCCGCTGAGCAGGGAGCCCGATGTGGGACTCGATCCCAGGACCCTGGGATCATGACCTGAGCCGAAGGCAGACACTTAATGACTGAGCCACCCAGGCACCCAACTCCACACTGTCTTGATGACTGTAGCTTTACAGTAAGTCTTGGAGTTGGGTAGTGTTCAGTCCTCCAACTTTATTCTTCTGAGTAGCTGGACTGGCTAATCTAAGTCTTTGGACTTTCTATATGAACTTCAGAATTGGTTTGTCGACACAGATCAAGTAACATGCTGAGATTTTTACTGGGATTGTACTGACTCTCTAAATAAAATTGAGAAGTGACTTCTTAGTAATATTGAGTCTTACTATCCATGAACATGGTATATCTGTCCATTTACTTAGATCTCGATTTCTTTCAACAGTTTTGTAGTTTCTCTCCATTAAGCATTTGTATTTTTTGTACTAATGAAAATCATGTTATGCTTTTAATCTCAAATTCCAATTCTTCATTGCTGGCATATAGGGAAGCAACTAACTTTTGTTTATTAACCTTGTATCATGCAACCTTGCTCTAACTACTTCTTAGTGTTTTTTTGTTCTTGATTCTTTGAGATTTTCTACATGGACAATTACATCTTCTATGAAGTTTTATTTCTTCCTTCCCAATCTGTATATCTTTCTCTCTTTTTCTTATCTTATTACATTAGCTAAAATTTCTAGTAGATGTTGAAAAGGAGAAGTGAGAGAGGATGTCCTTGCCCTGTTCTTGGCCACTAAGTATGCTAGCTGTAGGTTCTTTTATAGAAGTTCCTATCGGGTAAGGAATCTCCCATCATAATTTGCTGAGTTTTTCTTATGAATGGGTGTTGGATTTTGTCAAATGCTTTTTTTGGATCTATTGATATGATCATCTGATTTTCCGGTTTAACCTGTTGGTGTGATGGATTGCAGTGCTTTCTGAGTGTCAAACCTGGCTTGCATATCTACAAAAAAATCCATTTGGTTCTTTTTACACATTGTATACATACGTTTTATACAAATCAATCTGAAATGGTTTTTAAACATTCTTTTTATACATTGTTGGATTTGACTTGCTAATATTTTGCTGAGAATTTTTACATCTACTAATTTATGACAGATAATGGTCTGTGGTTTTCCTTTTTTATAATGTTGGGTTTTGGTATCAGGATACTACCAACACAGAATGAGTTAGGAAGGGTTCCTTCTGCTTCTATTTTCTGGAAAAGATCACTAAAAATTGACATGATTTCTTCCTTAAATGTTTGGTGGAATTCACCAGAGAAACCATCTGGGCCTGGTGCTTCCTATTTTGGAAGTTTATTAATTATTGATTTAATTTCTTTAACAAACATAGGGTTATTCAGATTATCTATTTGTCCTTGTATGAGTTTTGGTATGTTGTGTCTTCCAAGGAATTGGTCCATTCCACCTAGGTTATCAAATCTGTAGGCAGAGTTGTTCACAGTATCCGTTTACCATTCTCTCAATGTCCATGGGATCATTAGGGATGGCCTTTCTTGCATTTCTGATACTGGTGATTTTTATCTTCACTTTTCCATGGTTAGCCTGCCTTGAAGTCTGTCAACTTCACAGATCTCTACAAAGAGCCATTTTTTTTTTTGTTTTGTTGACTTTTTCCTTGTGTTTTTCTATTTCCAATTTCATTGGTTTCTGTCCTAAAGCTTATTTTTCCTTTTCTTCTGCTGACTTTGAGTTCTATTTGCTCTCCTTTTTCTATTTTCCTGAAGTGGAAACTTACTACTGATTTCAGATCTTTCTTCTCTCATATATGCATCCAATGCTAAAATGCTGTTCTCTCTAAGCAGCGCTTTCAATAAATTCCTACAAATTTTGATAGTTATATTTTCATTTTGATTTAATTCAAAATATTTGATTCCTATTAAGACTTCTTTGATTCACGTGTTGTTTAACCTGCATTAGAAAGATTAATCCCACCATTAATAGGTGGGATTTCCCAGCTATCTTTCTGTTATGATTTCTAGTTTAATTCCATTGTGGTCTGACAAAATGCTTCTTATGATTACTGTTCCTTCACATTTCATAAGATATGATTTATGGCCAAACATACTTTTTAAATTTTTCTTTGGACTCTAAGGCTGTCCATGTGTAAGAAGTGTGTAATTTACTTCATTCATGGCATGTGCTCATCAACGACAGGTGGTAATTCATACATACAGACCAGGCACAGAGGAACACTCTAGCTGTCCCTCCTAATTCATCACACTGCCATGCTTTAATGGGAGCTGAAGTAGTTTTCAATTCTCACAAAAGGTAGAACAAAATTCTTTTGCTACATTGGATGCCCTAAATGAAGTTACGTCTTTTAGAAAACAAGGAAGGAAAGAAAAAAGGGAGATTTACTCCTCTATACAAAGTCCTACTAATTTGTGTACAAAACAGAAAACTGTACACACTGAATTAGGGAACTTTCAGTGGGCAGGAGGGAAGGCTCAGAACCAATGAGTCTCAAATACTGATGTTCCCCAGCAGGCCCACATTCACCACACTGCCCTCCTCCCACCCGTCTACACTGGAGTGAGGGTTTAAATCGACACCCATAAATACAACATGAGCCCGACAGACAGCTACAGCACGAATGGTACTAACTTAATAAAGAGTTTTTTAAATTATGTAGACAAGAGACATTAGTATGTGGAACAGAATCAGTAATAAGAACTGGTAATAGTCAAATAGCAAAAACAGCTAATTTCAACCCATTTGTGTGATTTTAGAAGAGGTATGAGTGTAATCTTGCTCAGAGATATATAATTCATTTGACTTATACAGAAGGTAAACGCGATTTGTAAGAGGCATCCTTGCTGAATTTGTAGTTGCATTACATACCTGAGCATAACAAGCTTCTTCTATGGCTAATCCTGTTACTAAATCAACCTGAGGATAAAAACATAATTAAATTTCAGCTGAAATTACTTTTTAAAATATGGAACACTCAATATAAATTCAAACTAGTAACCCTTCTCCAAAAGCACAGAATCCTTTGATGTAATACAGCAAATCGGAAGTATGAGCAGCATGAGAAGTCTGGAACCAGGCTGCCTGGGTTCAAATTCTGCCTCCACCACGTGGGAGCTGTGGAAGCGTGGCTAAGTTAGTTATGCTCTCTGTACCTCAGAGAGGCACATCCGAATGAGAGACTAACTGTATTATCTACCAAATGGGGATAATCTAGGTGAAGCCTTTATAAGGCCCCTATATATGGCCTGGCACGTAGTATGGATCACATAAGGCATTTGCTGTTAGAATTGTTACAATTATGTTAGAATTTTTAAAAACCATTTAACTACATTGTAAATTTTTAAAACTGTGTTTGTTGCTAACAAATTCAACCTCTTTTTATTGCTATGAAGCCCATGAAGATATGGTGGCCTCTGAGTCTGCACGGAAGGAGTATCTTTCTTCAAAATTCCCTAATTTAACGAGAACACAACTGGGGTCATGACAGCCCAGTGTACACAGGTGCGTGTATTGCTCCCTTGCCCTGCCTACTTCTCTCCTGGCCCGGGGCTTCCCCTCCTTAGAAGACAGCTCCTCAGGGGAACCCCAGGACACTCTAAAGACTCGCCTTGTTAATGCGGGCTCCCTGCACAAAGCACATTGAGCAGTTAAAGGTGGAGAGAGCTTGGCTCAGCTTTGAGCCGGAAGTTCTCCTCAGAATGTTCTTTAATAATGCAAAGCTGGTGTGGAGAATACACAGAATGACCTCTTCTTTTGGTTTTCTATGAACTACTAGCCAATAAACCTATTAGTCGAATGGCAAAAACAGTGAGCATGTCATAAGCTGCAGGACATCAGTGAAATTCCTGAGTTCTCTGATTAAGATACTGAATCAACAACAGCCTAAGCAGAATGAAATCAATAATGCAGCTAAAAACAAAAAACAAAAAACAAACAAACAACCCCCAGTAACTTGTGGTAATAGTAGCATTGAAACAGCTGGATTTTAGAACATTAAAAAATAAATTAAATTTAAAACCACTACCTCCTCCAACAACAAACTCAAATATTAAGGCACTCACCTCCATCCCTTGATTAATGGCTAATTTTGCCACTCTCATTGCAACGGGTCCCTAAAATTCAATTAGAGAAATAGATTTTAATTACTATTTATGCAAATTATGTTATACAGCTCAGTAAAATTCAGAAATCCCCATTGCTGGGACCATGGCAAAGAAGCAACAAAAGCTATAGGACAGTTAATGGGAAATTTCCTAAGGCCGTGCAAGGTCTACACAGCGCTTGGCACAACTCTACTGCCCTGGCCACTCTGCGAGCTTGCAGGTCGGCAGGGGCTGCGTGCCCAGGACACGGCTGACCATTCCCCAGCACATCTCCCCAGAAGGGAAGCAGGGAAAAGGAGATGCTGTGCTTGGTGCGATACCACACCCACGAGCGGCGGGCAGGAGCCCGGGCTGGCGAGGAGGCAACACCGGCTCTGCACCTGTCCTCCGTGGGCTTCCGGAACGAAGCACAATGAGGATGTCTGGGTAAAGACGTGCCCTCCAGCCAGTGCTCCCACACCACACAAAAGCTTACAGCCCAGAGAAGTCCTTTAGGATGTGTGAGGGTCACAGAGGAAAGAACTGGGTGTCCTCTGGGAGGAGAACATGACTTTTGTCGTCTTTGAAAACCACAATGCTCCAGATAGAATTTAGCTGTTTGATCACATTTTAGATTCCTAAAAACTGTTTATGGGTCATGAGTTAGAATTCAATGGTATCTTTTCAAGTGTCTTTTGGATTAAAATGCAAAATAGGCTCTAGGACTCCAATAAATGAATGAATGCCTGATGGCATGAAAAATGCCATTTTTCCCATACAGGGGCTTCAATTATCAACTTTAACCCATCTCAATTCTCTTCCTAATTCAGATACTTATTAAAAATGTTTTTCAGTGGGAGGGATGGGGTGACTGGGTGATAGACACTGGGGAGGGTATGTGCTCTGGTAAGCGCTGTGAATTGTGCAAGACTGTTGAATCTCAGATCTGTACCTCTGAAACAAATAATGCAATATATGTTAAGAAAAAAAAAAAAAGAAGGTAGCAGGAGGGGAAGAATGAAGGGGGGGAAATCGGAGGAGTAGACGAACCATGAGAGACGATGGACTCTGAAAAACAAACTGAGGGTTCTAGAGGGGAGGGGGGTGGGAGGATGGGTTAGCCTGGTGATGGGTATTGAGGAGGGCACGTTCTGCATGGAGCACTGGGTGTTATGCACAAACAATGAATCATGGAACACTACATCTAAAACTAATGATGTAATGTATGGGGATTAACATAACAATTAAAAAATAAAAAAATAAACAAAAATCAAAAAATAATAAAAAAAATGTTTTTCAGAGGCCACAGGTTTTCGAGGCTCAGACAGTATCTTTGTTAGAATTCTCGAAACGTGATCTGCAGGTGTGGGGCATATACTAGAACCATGTTTTCAAGATCATCATCTGTTTTGTTTGTTTTTTAAACAGAGTGCTCCTCTCAGGGAGAGTCTTCTCTATTCCCCTGTACCCACCAGCTGACCCAGACAAGGCGCCTGTCCAACTTGCATGTGCGCACAAATCCCCAGCCCCTCGTGAAAATGCAGCGGGTCTCAGACCCGCTCCTGAGGGATGCCTGGGCTGCACTGGGCAGCAAGGCTTACAAAACGGGTAAAATAGGAAAATGGAAATGCTAGTAGCTGCAATGCTTAATTAGCTGGTCTCTTTCAAAATATAAAACCAACACCTCTTCTTCTGGACCAACATTTTTTTCTCGAACAAGAAAATGGAAGTAACATCCAATACAGAAATCAGATGGAAATGCTAATTTTATAGGAGCTTTCTAATACCTGGAAGAGTAATCATTCAGTGACAGAAACTAGAAATAAAGATGATCGCCCCTCAAAGTTTGCTCTGAAACTCCGGCATATTGTACAGTCACACATCTTCTGAACCAATCAGGATCTCCCTTGCCCTTCGGGGTTAACGCTCTCAGAGGCAGGTCGTCCAGACAAAAGGGACGGGCAGTAGGGGCAGCCCTGGCTTGCGCCGCGGTGGAGTGCCGCCAGCTGTCAGGCCGCAGGTAGGGAGGTGTGGGCACTGAGGGCCACAGGAGAAAGATCGACGAGGCACAGATGTGCCCAGGGCTGCAGCTTGCAGCAGGGAGCTGAGCACTCCAGTCCAAAGACCAGGAGAGGCTGTAGTTCTCAGAACTGGAAGGTACCACGACTTTTCTTAAACACACCTCTGATTTCAATGCAGACCTGCACTGGTCTTAGAGTTGTAAGCCAAAGGAAGTCATGAAGTCAATATTTAGTTAAACTACTGCTTCTCCCAATACCCGTACCTTTAACTTCTCTTTAGGCAGACATTACTCTAATATTTTGGGGAAATATAATACCAAAGTTTCAGTGAGAGCCTCTTTGTTTTTCCTTAAAACACTAAACATCTTTTCTATTTGCTCTCTCCATCAATTCAGAGAGTAGGGGCTCTGTGTTACTTACATGGGGAACAAATTACGTAAGAGCCATGTCCTAAAAGAGCATATAGCTAGCTAAGTGAGCAGGACGGAAGTATCAACACCAGGCAGGTGGTTCCAGGAACCAACTCCACGGTGAGGCCCGTCTGTCAGCAATCAGGGGACAGCTGACTCCCAACGGACCTGGGCCCTTGTCTGGCCACTGGGAACTCTAACAACACCTTCTGAAACTGGATGCAAAGCTCCGAACAAATGTGGAGAACATGCACTTTTCTACAGAGAAGTTTCATGAGATTCCCAGAAGGATCTGTGGCCCCCCAAACAGGTTACGAGTCCTGTTAGCACCGAACAGCGGAGTTCGAGAGGAAGTAACTCTGACTCCAGTACTGTTGAGGGAGTTACAAAACCTGAAACTGCACTAGGGAGAAAGACAAATCACTAATTACTTGCATAGCAGAAGTCTTCTAATCTGTGATTTCAGAAGAAAGGAATATCTGGAAAATACATGGAAAAGAGAGCACCAGGAAACCCCTGGAACAGGCCCCATGATGCACCATTGCTAACATTACTCATAAGAACTGTCACTTGTGAGTAAATGCACAGTGTATTCCAGACTTGAAAGTTTCAATGTGGGGAAGAATACTGTGCACAAAGGAGTTAAAACAGTGCCTATATTACCATAAAAACAAACACAAGGAGGGATTGCCTGGGTGGCTCAGTCGTTAAGCGTCTGCCTTCGGCTCAGGTCATGATCTCAGGGTCCTGGGATCGAGTCCCGCATCGGGCTCCAGGGACCCTGCTTCTCCCTTTCTCTCTCTCTCCCTCCTCCTCTAACGAGCACAAGGAGACACACAACGACTGCTGTGTAGGCAGGTCATCTCAAACCCAGCTGGGGCAATGAGAGCCCATGCTGGTGTAATCTGCTCTGGTCTCCCCAGCACGCACGTTTTAGTGGGTTTCAGCTTGGGGGTGACTCAGTGTGACAGCCCATCCATGGCTGTTTCTCTCCACGTGCACAGCTCAGGTCAGAAGGGTGGGATGGCTGATGACGTAAGTTCCTAGGAAGCTCTGTCACACGTGCCAATGTGTGCGTCATGTATTATCAAGCCCAGGTACAGCATGAGCCTCAGATCATCCTCAGATCTTCAATTTTAATTCTGAAGGCCCTGCCTGTTAATCTAGTTTACTGTTTCTGGTGTTAGGGCTACCATGTACTTTTCTGCTTGGAAAACAAGACAAGCACATCATAGGCATGTGAGATGACTGTTTTGTCAATTTGCTATAAAGTTATTTAAACAGAAAAAAAAAAAAAAAAGGAAATGTAATTAGCAATACCTGAGGTAAAAACTCTCTTGCTAGGTCCAAGGCCTTGCGGTAGGCAGCATCCCCCTCCTGGTTCTGCTCTAGAACATGGCTGATCAAGCCCACAGCTTTGGCTTCTTGGCCATCAAGCACGCGTGCAGAGAAGATGAGCTCTTTGGCCAGGGACATCCCGATAGCGCGTGGCAGGCGCTGCGTCCCCCCTGCAGAGAGAATGGGGGGGATGCAGGCAATGATTTCATACCTTTCAGTCTTTAACATTTCAACGTTTCACTTCTCGGTTTATAAAATAAACCAGGGCCAGAAGTTTATATGTCAAGATTAGTAACTGGAGAATTACTTCAAAGCAGAATCTAATTAGTTTATCAAATTAATATTACCCAAAAAAGAACGTGAGTATCTTCCGTAATTGTGAAGGGATTCTGGCACTATTTACTCCTTGCAACACAGCTGGTATGTTCCCAAATCGAACCCAGAGTCATTACCACGTCAGGGGCCATCCGATGCACAGTGGTGGGCAAGCAGCACCGTCCCTTAGCCCATTCACCAGAGGGATGACAGGTGCTTCAGTTCAGATAAAACTTGTCAGAGCCTGAGACATTCAACTCACCATGTGTGCTTTGTAAAGAATCACTGATGGTAAATGAACCGCAGGCTAATTTTAATTTAATAAAAAGGAAACCAGGTAATTACTGGTGAAAACAGGCTCTGTCCTGGTGGTGCTGGTGCTTTCAGCAGGAGCACGGATCACCCCCCCCCACCACCACCAATTACGTTCTAGCGACGAGGCCAGGATCTCGTTAAAAAGAAAGCTAGACAAAAGTAGGTAATATTCTTATTTGGAAGCCTCAATTTCTACCAATAAGACTATGGGAGCGACTGCAACGTTAGGATTCATCTAAATCTCACCCCAGGAAGGCTCCTGGGCTGCCCGAGGGCGCTGGCGGCCAGGAGGCAGGGAACAGCAGACTGGCGGGCTGCAGAGAGAGCTCACCTGAACAAGCTCACTGGGTTCTGTTCGGCCCACAAAGTTTAGATTTTTTTTTCTCTGTATGAGTTACCAACATTTAAAAAGTGGGTAGATGATTTCTGACAAGAACTAATTTCCACCTGGAAGCCCCCTGCAGATGCAAGGGCTCTAGCTGGCCGTGCACCCCCCCGCCCACCCCCACCCCCGACTCCCTGCTCCTGCAGGGCTTGAGATGGACAAGCTCTGCTTTCTGTTAAACAACTTGAAAAGGAAAGCAAAATCTTTTCTTATTCACATCTCAATCAAAAGTGGCAAAGTGAAAAATAAAGATCACAAGTTCCAGAAAGTTTTCCTTCAGTAATGAAGTATGTATATTCCTACATTTTTAACACACAAAGCATGCCTGTATTGGAAGAACATGGTTTAAGATGCTATTATTAAGCAGCTACATCAAGAACCACGAGCAGTTATTTAGGAAATGTGGGTGATCTAGAAAAACACACACACACAAACCTCAATGAATTGGAAAGGACTGCTATTTTCGATAGGGACTGGGTTTGAACATAAATGAGTACTGCTTCTGTAAAATACAGTTTATTAAGAGTGTACAGTGCCCAAGCAGTGAGAGATGGTGAATTTATAACTCGATATGGCAGAAAACGTGTGTCTGAAAAAAAAATGAAGCACTGACAAATTTAAATCAAACTATAAACAGTGATGTTGCTCAGTGTAGTAAAGACAGGTCTGAGAACTTATGGGACAAGATGCAAGGAAAAGACGAGTTATTTATGGTGTTCCCATTGCCAGCTGATTAGAACAGAGATATAAATACAACCCAGATAGCTCTATTTCCTCATGGAGCTGATGAGAATTTTCATGAGATGGAAGAACTTATGAAAACAGTATTCATGATGAGCACAACATTAGGAAATGATTCTCTCTTATGTTCTGTGAAAAGTTTGACGTAGATTAGTCAAAATTAGCAAATGTGACCCTCAATGATCCTTGTTAACATCACACTTTTTATTCAACTGAAACCATGGAGCATTGCAAAGTCTGTAAAGCTTACGCCCATTCATCCTATCATTTCATCCACAGTATCATCCTCCAGGAATGAGGATTTTGTAGACATTAAAGAAAGGAACAGCAATGAAAAAAAGACCATGGAACACATCCACTCCCTGAGCTGAACAGCATATAAGTCAAGCTCTGCTTGGTGAAATGGATGCATACCAGAACAGTCTGCTGGAGGACATGACCTGAGTGAGGGCCGAAAGGCATGCTGCTGAAGAGAGCGTTCTGTTTTTGTTGGAAACAACGCACCAGAGGATCTAGGAAAACCCTCACCTTGGCTCACCAGCTAACACT
The DNA here is from genome assembly GCF_964656455.1 of Halichoerus grypus. NCBI lineage: Eukaryota > Metazoa > Chordata > Mammalia > Carnivora > Phocidae > Halichoerus > Halichoerus grypus. The sequence goes on from NC_135725.1 coordinate 3,977,622, forward strand.
GAAGACTTGGCCTGTGGGTTGACATCACAAGCCACCCACCTTAGGAACCTCACGTAAGTGGGCCATACAGTACTTGTCCTTTTGTGTCTGGCTTATTGCACGAAGCATCTTGTCCTCCAGGTTCGTCCTATTGAAGGGTGTCAGCATTTCCTTTCTTTGTAAGGCTTAAAAATATTCCACTGTATGAAGACCAAGTTTCGTTTATTCACTGACCCAGGGATGGTCACTTGGGTTGCTTCAACCTTTTGGCTATTAGGAATAATGCTGCCATGTGTATGTGTATACAAATATCTCTTTGAGACCCTGCTTTCTGTTTTTTTGAGTAGATACCTAGAGGCGGAGTTGTTAGGTCATACAGAAAATCTATTATTTTTTGAGGAATAGCCATACTTTTTCCTATTAGCTGCACCATTTTACATTCTTATCACAGGGCACAAGGATTCCAATTTCTCCACATTCTCAAGAACATGCGCTCTTCTCAAGGGTGTTTTATTTTTTGGGGGGAGAAGGTTTGATGGCAACCATCCTAATGGGTGTGAAGTGGTATCTCACCGTGGTTTTTGATTTCCCTAATAACTAGTCATGCTGAATTCTTTTCATTTGCTTATCGGCCATTTGTGTATCTTCTTCGGAGAAACATCTATTTAAGTCATTTGCCCATTTTTTAATTGGGCTGCTTTTTGGCATTGAGTTGTAGGGATTCTGTATATATTCTAGACAGTAATCACTTATCAAATATATGACTTGCAAATATTTCCTCCCATTCTGTGGATTGCCTTTTCACTCTGTCGACTGTCCTTTGAAGCATGAAAGTTTTTCATTTTGATGAAATCCATTTTTTTTCTTATGTTGCCTGTGCTTTTGGTGTCATATCCAAGAAATCATTGCCAAATCCAATGTCATAAAGTTTTTCCACTGTTTTCTTCTAAGTTTTTGTAGTTTCAACTCTTACATTAAGGTCTTTGATCCATTTCGAGCTAATTTTTATATATGGTGTAAGGTAAGGGTCCAACTTCATTCTTCTGCATGTGGAAATCCGTTTTCTCAACACCACTGATTGAAAGGGTCACTCTTAAAACAGTCACACAAATATATTATTTAACTCACTCATTCCTACTGAAATCTTATCTTTAGGAAACCTGTTTGGTGAGAAATTATCTGGCCCATTTTCCCCTGCTACAATCAGTTTGCAGAAATCAAAGACTGATGGTAGAACTAGAGGTAACTGCCTCCCTACTCCCCCGGCACATAAACTTGGTCATTTCCAACTTTATGAAAAGGATGTGCCCTGTTCGGTTTGCCTTGCTCAGTTAACACTGATAGAAAGTACAAACGGAAGTTACTAAACCACGGGGCATTATGATACAAAAACTACACATGATCAACGAGCAATCTCAGATTTCCACCAGTATCTCACAAACAGTCACCCTGGATAGAAAATCTTTTTATGTCAACATTTTACTCCAGTTTGGAAGTGCTTCTGTTTGTGAACAGCTATTTTCTCTTATAAAATTAAACAAAACACGAGTGCCCGTTAGGGGAGTCAAGGCTCAGCGCAGTAGCGCACCCTGCAACCAGAGAGAGAAGATGCGCGGTGGAGACCTGCCATGAGGGAAAAGGCATCCAATTTTCAGTTCCAAATGCAAAGTGAAGTACTCGAGAGAATTTATTTCAATTCACCTTTCATTAATTTCTGAATACTAAATTCCAATACCAGTTTAGCGTTAGGTCCAAACAAAGACGCCCTGTCGCATTTGTCAGCTGCTTTTCCTACACCAGGCTCATCGACTAGATCACACAACCGGCTTACCTCCCATAGGATCTGAGTTTAGGATCGTAAAATGCCACCTCTAGATAGTCTCGGGGACTGCAAAATGAAACACAGAACTAAACATGAGGCTGTCTCCAGTGGAACTAGAACTGTTCCACCCTGGTGGCAGCCCTGACGCATTCAAAATCACGGAGCTCTACGAGACTCTACTCACAACTTCCAGTACTGTCTGTCCCACCACGGAGCCCTGACTCCTGGTCACACCCCACTCTGAGGCTCAGAGAGCTTTAATCATTGAAAGTCAGGTTGCAGAAACAGGATTCAAACTTACTTCTGCCTTATTCTTATCTACTATGTGGTAAGAAAGTACAAAGAACAACTTACGAAATGAACTGATGGCTTATTTTAGAAAATAAAAGGTGTGTCCGCTATGTACCATTACGTAATAATGTACGTCGGCGTACACACGTACCAAACGTGTCCAGAAAGCTGTCTCTGTGAGTCAGATGATCGCTCTTTTTTTTTTTTTTTTTCATTTTTTCATTCATACAGCCTTGCTGTATTTCCCAAATGTTCTGCAACATATAGGTAATAGGACTCCGTAATAGTGTAATTTCCAAGATGACAACACATTTGTTCAACTCATTCAACAAGTACTTATTGCAGCTTCCTGCCCTAGGCACACAGATACACTTGTGAAATAAACAGCCCCTGCCTCCTGGATCTTACACTGTCACTGGGAAGCCCACAACGAGCAAACAAACCCATCCCGTCAGACAGCAGACGGTAGTGTCGGGGTGTGGAGTACACACAGCTTGGACAGGATGGCCAGGGAGGGGCCCTCAGGAGGTGACGCTGGAGCCAAGACCAGGAGAAAGTGGGAAGTGCACCAGCACACAGGTCTTGTGGAGACCATGTCTGATTCACAGAGGAGTGCAGGGAGACAGAGAGGCTACAGCACAGAGTAGGGACATGCCAAGTGGCAGCAAATACAGCCCAAGAGGAGCAGGGCCAGATCTGGTGGGCCCACCTGAAGGGCCCCAGGGTTTACTCTGAGGGTGACAGGTAGTCACTGAGCATCTGAGAGCATCCTCTGAAAAGACGGGTGTGAGATCATCCTTCTATAGTGAAGATCTGGGTTTGAGGACAAGCTATGGTCATGATGAGCCAAGATGAAGAAGATTGGTATGTTCATACTATTTGTAGTAGGGTTCCAACAGGCTTGGAAAGAAATTTCAAAACAAGTTCCCAAATGCTTTCAGTATCTGTCATGTTTTGGCTGCCCCTGTTCAAATCCCGGTCTTGCTTTTGGAGATAATGGTATGTAGCCTGGGACAGTAGAAAATCCCTCCAATGGAGGCCAAGGGGGCCAGATCCTCCTTCTCTCTGCCCTAACACAGCTGGGCAGGCATCCAAGTGAGGTCGGGTCCATAGGATGTGATTTCTCAGCACCGGGCATCCTGAATGGGCAGCCTTGTGATATGAAGACTTTGCGGGCTTACAGGCAAGGCAGAGGGAGTGATGTGCAGACCTGACGATCCTTGTGCTTACACTGTGATCCCTGCCACGCTCTGCCCATCAGTGTGGGCTGATTCCAGGGCTCTTACATTCCGGCTTGTGTTCTAAGCCTTGTTCTCTAGCCATCTACTGATTCTGGGAACCTTACAATAAATGTCCTTTTCTTTTAGGATAGCCAGAGTCAATTTCTATTGTATGTTTCCCAAGTCGTGAAGGACACAAGAACATAACTAGTAGTTTCGTTTTCCTCTTTCTCAAAAACAGATGAAGCCAAATGGGAGTTTATCTGTTGTATTTTTTTGCAAGTAAGATCCATTTGTTCAATCTCTAATTTATTGGTTTACTGGCCTACTATGTGCCAGATGCTGTCCCAGGTGCTGAACAGACAGTGGTGCACCAGACAGATGCCCGATCTTAAAAAGCTTACATCTTAGAGGCAGAGAGGGAAGCAAAGGGGCAATAAATAAGCACAGGGACAAGACAGAACACGTGTCATGGAGAGAATTTAATAAAGGCAGGGGAACAGCTTGTGAGATAACCACAAGATGTCTACTTTAGATTGAGTGGCTGGGGAGGGCCTGTTGGATAAAAGTGACGCCCGTGTCTGAATGCTAACAAGGCAGCCCCACGAAGATCAGGGAGAACACCCAGTGAGTGAGACACCAGCCACGTGAAGGCCCTACGGTGAAACCAGGCTCAGCACGTTCGAGGAAGAGGTAGGAGGCCACTATAGGAACTCAAGGGGAGGGAGGCGAGGGGAGTGGAAGGGGGCTGGACAGGCAGATCACACAGACGCAGTACAGGTTCACATCTTACTCTGTGGATGATGCAAAGACGCTGGAGGGTTCTCAGCAGAAGGTGACGTAATTCAATTTGCATTTTAAGAGATGCTTTTTAAGCTTGGCAGAGAACAGATTACAGGGGCATGACCAAAGCAGGGTGCCCAGCAGGAGGCTACTGGTGTCCTCCAAGTGCCATATGATGGCGGCTCGGACGGAACAAGGGCAGTCTAGGGGGTGGGGGAGAGGAATTTGGTGTAAGCGCCCAAAATGAGTGAAGAAGATATGGGGAGAAAGGGAAATCAATCTTTTTGGTTTTCTGACTGGAGTGCAGGAGAAGGTGGCACTGCTCACTGACACCGGGAAGACAGACAGGAGCCTGTGGGGTGTGCTCAGGCCATGTTAAGTGTGAGTCTTTTACATACAGAAGTGGAGCAGTCAAAAATGTGCCCGGATATGCTGTCTAATGTTTCTTAACGATCACCACCACACAGATGGCATTCAGAGCCAGGGCCTGCGTGAGATCACCTTGGGAGACCAGTGAGAAGAGAAAGGGGCAGAGAGTGTCTGCAAGACCCTGGGGGGCGCCCAGCAGAGTGAGTGAGGTAGCAGAAATGCAGGAGAAAGGTGGTGCTCAGCTGCAACCAACCACTTTTGGACGTCTACCCCCCACGGCTCATCCCAGCCTTCTTCCATTGAAGCCTGCAGGGGTCTTCTGGGCAAGCCTGTCCTCACAGGAATCAAGGCATGCAGGAACAATCAGGTGTCCTCCCAGGGTGTGGTCATGCCCACGTGGGACACCCGGAGCAGGGCCACTCCTCACGACCATGCTGGAAGCCTGCCAGGGCAGAGTCTTCCAACTAGAGATGGCACAACACAAAGACATCATTCGGCTGCTGAACTGAGCAGTCCCCAAACTGCCTTACTTTGCGACTTCCTGTGATTATTACTTGGCACTTTCTTAGTGTTTCAGCTCCCTGAAGTAGGGTTTCCTAATATTAGTACCAAGAATGTCTGTGATTGCAGACAGACCAAGGAAAGTGATCTGAACACACATTCCGGGGAGTGGGAAACAAACATTTGAGGGAAGCATGGTGGGACTGCTGGGCAAAGCAGATTATACATCCAAGATGTGTGCTCATGAGACCAGTTAACATCGTCATCTGCTCCTTCCCGGCAAGTGGTGGCTGTCTGGGTGCAGGCACGGAGAAGGCAGATAAGCTGGATGAGTACACAAAGAGAGACGCAGATAAGGAACAGCAGGAGGTGACAGCGACTGAGCAACACCGTGTAATGATATCACGCTGAGTGGTCCTGAGCACTTCCTTTCTGAGAACTAACTCATGGCAGCCTCCCGACTCCCCTGGGAGGTAAGGTTACTTGTAAGGAAGTCGTTGTGACAAAGGACCATGAGACTGAAGCTGGGTGACAGAGCACGGATGTGCTGAGCTGGAGAGTGTCCACGGACTTGATGATCCAGTGAGGTCCAAGAAGGATGGACAGACTGAAACGCAGGAAACCTAAATTCGGAATGCAGCGGATGGTGACGGCGTGCAAATCACAGGCACAGCCCTGGTGGTGCGCGATGGGAAGAAGAACAAGTCGCACGTGGGTGCAATCACAGACTCAGAACTCACACGCGTGCTGGGGACGGGAGGGGATAATGTACCAAGACGCCGATTATCACAGCTCCTGGAACAGGCTGTGTGTTTTAAAACCTGTGTAATACCAAACATTGGGATATTGGAAATCTACCATTCTAAATGGGAAAAACAGTAATACTTTCTTGGTCCATCCAAAAGCTCCAATTAATGTCCCCAAATATCAATAAAATAGCTGGAAAAAAAACTCTTTAAAACTGCCAGGTAACAGTTCACCATGATTTCTGCATAATATTTAGCATTTCTAAATACCAATTACCTAATTATTTAACACATAAGGAATTCACTGGGGGAGTATGTTTGGTTGCAGAAAACAGATCTATGGGGCACCTGGGTGGCTCAGTCATTAAGCGTCTGCCTTCGGCTCAGGTCATGATCCCAAGGTCCTGGGATCGAGCCCCGCATCGGGCTCCCTGCTCAGTGGGGAGTCTGCTTCTCCCTCTCCCACTCCCCCTGCTTGTGTTCCCTCTCTCGCTGTGTCTCTGTCAAAGAAATAAATAAATCTTTAAAAAAAAAAAAAAAAGAAAACAGATCTATCAGGTATGAATTATATTTCCTCCTTCATGACATTAAACATATAATGAAAATAAACAAAGAATTTTAAAACTGTTAGTAAACAGTCAATGAAAAGTCCAGTGGTGAGAGGAGGCAGAGCAGTGAGCCACTGCTCCCACCCGATGAAGGGTGGAGGTCAGCGACCGAGCGCTGGTAAAGGCGTGGGAACCGCAAGTACCCAGGGCTCATGCACATCCAAATCTAGTGCGCTCTCGGCACTCACATTCTGGAAGCAGGTAGCTTTGAACCATTGTCAGAAGCCACAGACAAAAGTAACAGGATGCAAAAGCTCACAATGGGTATCTGTCTTACTGCTTTTGCTTGTGATCTGCCAATAACATAAAAATGAGTTTGTAACCGCAGTTTTTACATGGTTGATTCTTTTCCTTTATTTACTAATTTTCAAAATAACAAGGTGGTTCCCTAACATCCTCCAAAGGTGACAAGTAAGTTTCTAGTCTCTGAGAACCATCATGAACTTACAGATTTTAACGTATCTGATGCATTAGAAACCACTGCAGGTTTCATCTATATTGATGGTCGAATTAGCCCATCCTTGGCCAGTGAGAATGAACTTAGATTGGCTCTAGAGTCCTTCTGATATGACCTCAATACTCTTCGATAACTTCTTGTGGCCTAGGGTCACAACATCTTCCAAGCTCATCTTGTACATCTCCTCCCCAGACCCTCAATCAGCCACAACCAGAGTCCCGGTTCCTTTCCGTGGGGCTGCATTTAAAACTCTGACACTTCTGCTCGTGCTGTGATCCAGCACACCGGCAACAGCCGCGACTTTGGGTGCATATTCTGTATATTCTCCCCGTGATTTTGTGCTGAGTTTTGGGCTCCTCTCTGCCAACAGATGATGATGAGCATGGAGGATGAGGGCCAACAAGTGTGCGTGGGGAGCGAGTCCTTCGGGCAGTCAGGACTTCGCTATGTGATGCTACCACATCTTCAACCTTTCCACCGTCCACTCTAGTAAATCCAGCCTCTTTCTTTCGCAGGATCTACAATTTTATTACTCTGGTTTAACCACTTCTTTGAAACCTTAGAAGTCAACCACAAAACCTGGGCCAGTTTTCTCAAGGCTGCATAAAGATCATAAGGGGCCGCCCTAAAAAGTCAGAGCCCAAGTTCCTGGTGTTTCTCCTTTGCTGTTCTCGACCTGCACACACTGTCCTCCAGGTTATCTCCTGGTCCAGAAAGGCTGCTGAAGCCTTGTCATCATGTCTGCAGACCAGGGGGAAGGAAGGGCAAGAGAACACTGCGTTTGCAGAGGCGCTGGTTAAGCCCTCGCCGACAACTCACTGGCAGGAACTGGGTCTCGAGCAGTGGCGGGGGGCGGGAAAGGTCACCTTCCTGCTCAAGTGTTTTGCCACCAGCACAGGGAATAAAACCAGGGCTCTTATTACTGAGGGAAAATGAAAACAGGTAAGCCATCAGCAGTTGCCACCCCAAGTGGCCAAACTGTATTAATCATGTAACAAGATGTTTTCATTTTGTTCCCTATTACTTGGATAGAATGAAAATATATTTGAAATATTATATTCCTGTTCAAAATTTTCTACCACTTAACATCTATTATTTTAAGAAGGCATCAAGAATTGTTTCCCCCTATATAATCCCTCCTGCGATTAAACCACTTGAATTTACTTTAAAGCAGCAACCTCTAGCAAAGCGATGGCTTAAACACAGCAAGCTTACTTTTGCCAGCAAAGGCAAGAGGTGAACATTTTCATACAATCTAATAATCCGCCCCCCCACCCCCCACTGCTCTGCATTCCCCGCGGCCTTGTGGGCTTGCCGGCGTCCAGTGCCATGGGGAGATCTGCCGCAGCTGGGACTGCCGCCCTTGTCCTCCCAAACCAAAGTCCTAAACTGAAAGTCTAAAATACACCGAACACAGATGCTACCTTCCTTCTGTTATATCTACATTATTTAAACAGTTTAAAGCAAGCTTTGACATTTCACAATCAATTATAATGTAATATGTAAATACCTGCCATAGTTCATGGATTACGAATTATGTTTTAGTAGTATTTACAAGGTAGAAAATGCCAAGTTTCCTGTTTTTGTTTTTTAAGTGTCTTCTTTAGCCTTTATCTTTTCCCTTCTCTTACAACGTCATGAAAAAAGAAGCTACAGTAATACCGGGGGACAGTTCTAACAAATACACCAAGTTGAAAGTTATGTAGCTACCACATTAAGGGTATTTGTTGCTAGAATGAGAAACGATCTCTGACTTCTAAAGTATCACTTTTGAATTATGTCTAAGTACCCTCTCATAAACAGAAAGCCAATTAAGGATACTTTTTCTTGAATTGTGTTAGAAATATTGCAGGAAAATGTTATTTTGGGATTATAATGCCTATTGCAACTGATCACTATGAAACTCTGTCAGAGGGCTTTAGGCAAGAGCTTTCTTGATAGATCTGGCCTAGATGTTTACAAAACTGACTTCCTATTGCTTTTATAATGAAACATCAAGGTCAAAGAGGAATGCGCTATGTGAACAAACATGACATGTTTACTGGTCTCATGATAGATCATGTCACAATCATACAAAAACCATAAAAATATTTATCCTTCAATTTGTGACCAATGTTTGAAGTGTTGTAATACTCTCTGTTCCCTGAGGATTTTTAGCATGTTGTAAAGTAGTGAGAGAAAACACACACACACACACACACACACACACACACACACACACACACTGAAAGAAATAACATAAGGGTAAGTGGAAAGAAAAACCTAATTAGCTAAACCCCAACAAAACCTAACAGGAATACATCAGTTCGAGCTCTATGTGTTTTATTCTAAAGGAGCATTGCTAGCAAAAGCTAAAAACTTTTCAGAATTGGGGCAGAGGAAAAAAGGTTGGATATCAAAAACATTTTTCCAGAGCAAATTAAGCTGACTGGCAACAAATCAAAACCTTTGTGATATAGTTTTCATTAATATGCATTCTAGAAAGCTTTCTTGACTGTTTTCCCATTTACTGTTAGAGAAACAGACATGCAAAGGTTTTATTCATTAAGAAATAAACATGTATTTCTTTTAAAGGTTAAGTGTAATTTTTACAACAAATATTTGAAGCATTGTTATATTTATTTTAACTTTTGAAAAAAGATACTGTTATATACCAGATGAAAGACAAAATCTAACTTTTTAAAACGGTTTTGAAGACTGCCACGGTGGACGTCCGCCCATTTCGGACCGCCCCTGCCCACCACCTTTCTGCACTGCACAGCGCTCTGCTACTCTCTGCAGCTGGGGGGGTCTGAACCCACGTGCTTGCCCTGAGGCAAGGGGCAGCTCGGGGCGGTGTCCACCGGAGCCTGTCTCCCAGCCCAGCAGGGACACGCAGCAGGCGAATGATCTCTCACAGCTGGAATCGTGCATGGAGCAAGGGGAGAATGAAGGAAGCAGGTGGGTTCACCAACTGAGCGTTGGGTTTCAGGCAAGCCCAGCTACCGCTGTGCTGCCAGACAGAACTTTCCATGATGGTGGCAACGGTGTGTGTCTGGGCCGTCCAACACGGCAGTCACTGGCCGCACCACGCACCTCTACACCTGAAACGTGATGAGTGCGGCTCAAGTTTGAACTTTAGTGCATCTTAATCCATCTAAATAGACATGTGGTCTGCAGCCCAGGGCTGGACCGTGCAGGTCAGAGTCTCCTGTCCCTTCAGCCTCCCGTGAGCTCCTTTCTGGTCGCAATGTTTGTTTCTGTTGCAAAACCAAAGAAACTCTGATAAGATCTACAGTTCATCTGAACATGTACAGACCTTAGTCAGTAGTGCAGCTGAGGTGCAAGGTCTGCAGGACCTCCCCACAGCTCGCCCAGTGGCAGGAGGACAGGCCTTCGCACAAAGGGAGAGAGGAGGCAGCACATGTCTGGCGACGACGTGTGTTCTCCAGGCTCGCTAACCTCTGGCATGCCCACACGAGGAGAAGGGGGACAGCCAGAAGCTACGGGATTCACCTGCTCTTACACCAGAGCTGAGCCATGGGCAAGAAAAGTGGGTGTCAGCAAACTGGATGGCAATGAAAATCTAACAGCCCACAACATAAACCTGTCCCAGGTCTGCTTGGAGTTAAACACAGTGATTGCTTAGACAAAATGGAGCTCGTGGAAAGAAGTGACCCAATGGGCTCCTCTGTATTCTGAGGTCCGTCCAGCGGTACACATTCATCTAACAAATTACTATTGTTGCAGTAGCAGAAAGTTCCTACCTACAGCAAAAATTCTGCGCCATAACACTACACCTGCTGTGTATGTTACATCTCTTCCATCTTGACCCCTAGTTAATTATACAGATAATGTATTTTATACATTACATATGGTAAATATAGCTGATTTAAAGTCATACTAGTATCTGTAAGTACATCACAAGGATTGTGACGAGGCTGCATTTCCCTTCCTTTTTGACATGACTTACGTGTATACGATTATGGTGTCAAATGACTATGAATACATGTATGTATATACATGACAGCCTTAAAGAAAATTCTTGATTGATTTTCTTTAATATAGTGATAGTTACTAAAAATGTTTCATGTTTACCCCCCACTAAGTCATATAATTCCTGAAATAAGATACCAAATTTAATAGCTTGATATCTATAGATATTACCAAATTCCACCTCTTTTTGAGGTATATTTACCATTTTATACTTAAAAAAAATCTCATAAACATTGGAAACAAACAATTATACAATAATATCCCCTAAGGCAAGTGAATGGTGAACATGGTAAAGCATAAAGCACACTGCCTGTGCTTTAGGAAGAAACGATTTCATCAGCTCCAAAGATTTCAATAAGTACCACAGTAGTAATTTAGTGTGTGCTGCAAGTTACCTCAAAACTCAGTGGTTTGAAACAACAGCTACTCTTTCACAGTTTCTGTGGGTCAGGAATCCAGGCATCACGTGGAGGCCATGGCCTTGTGCGTCCAGGCTGCCTCTCGACTGCTCGCCTCGGCATCCCCCGCCCCACCAGCCGCTCCACAGGGCTGCATCTTGACCTGGTAAGTGGCTCCCCCAGGGTGAGCAAATCAAGAGAGCAGATGCACAAGATGGACCTGGGAGGTGATTTCCCACGTCTCCTGCCACGTTCTTTTGGCTATCTATATACACCCAAGCCTCACGAGGGAAGCAGCCCCATGTGGTGTGGACATTTAGAGGCTGCCAAGCACAAGGACCAGGGCTGAGTGGACAGCCCATGCTGTAAAATCCATCTCTTCTTCTGCTCATCTGTCCTTTACCAAAAGCAGCTTTTCCAGGCCACACTCACACAGTATTTTCCAAAACTTCAAAATCATCCTCCAGTCTTGCAAAATCATGAAGGAAGAGATGAACAGAACATGTTAACCATTATCTTTAAAAAGTAACAGGGGGGGGAAGGTGGGGAGAGTATAATACAGATGTTCGTTCTGCAAAGCTCACCCCATAACAAACACAGTCTTTGTCAACTCTGATCATCAGAAGTAGAGTAAGTGATACCCGCACATCAGCGGTGCTTCTAGCCTTTCTAAAATGTATTAATTTATCCGTATCAACAAAGAGTGAACCCTCTGACTGGTGCTTCATAAAAATTGGACCTGACCCCTTCATTAAATGAGGGGTCTAAGAGAGGGCTAAAGACATAGGTGGAAAATCCTCCATGCGCTCATGTTTTCTCTCTGGGTATCACAAAACATCTGGGTAAGCACAGACGCTGTAGGATATTACTGATAAGTGAAACAATATACACAAGTATTTGACAAAATGACTAAATAATGGAGTGGACGTGAAGATCTGAATACTTTGTTTTTCCTGATCAAAAGCAGGTCACATGATAAAAATCTGAAGATTCTGGCACGTGGAACCATTATTAGTAGATAAATAATCACCATTTATTGAGAACTTGCTACGTACTATGTCATTTCACAGCTTATTCCTTATGGTTTCTGTAACACTCCTAGGGGGCCACTACTATCATTCATCGTCATTTAACTAATCGCAGGATCGCAGGCTCGGAGAGGTCACCCGTGCCCACCAGGTCAACCGGTGGGTGAATGAGGGGAGTCTGATTCTGCAGCCCACCTGCTTCTCCTACCAGCCAGCCACCTCCCTCTACAAGACAGAAGAGGCATGGCTCCTCAGACAGTTACCCTTTGATAGAGCTAAGTCTTAGTGGGAGTTAGCGCAGGAATGTAACTGGGTAACTGGAACAAAGGAAAGTGAGTTATTAGTAGCAGGGCAGGGAGCGACGGCAGAGAGCTCAAGACAAGAGCACAGGGGTCAATTCCCACTGGCAAGGTGAAGAAGTGTATTCAGTGCCGGGTCCACAAGACAGAAGGCCCTCCATTCTGAGGGCACCCCTTCCTCCCCTCGTCTCTGCTGGCCGTGCGGGCCCAGCTCGGCCTCGCCCTGCGGCTCTTCGGGCTCTTACTGCAGGGAGAGGCTGGAGGTATAGGAGTGGCGGAGCTGGGCACCAGGCACGGACCCCACGAGGACGGTGCGGGCCAGCGTGGCCGGCTCTTCACTCTGGCACTCTCTGAGGTCTCCTCCACGGAACAGCCCGCGTTTTTATTTATTTATTTTAAATTGTGAACAGAAAACAAACAGCAAAATGAGCAAAATAACACAAGCATGGTATTTCACAGTGGCTGAAACTATAAAGATGAACTAATCGGCATCACTCCTTCTTGGGAGAAGTGCCAGCCAGCCTGTGAAATGACAGTATAAGATTCTGTTATTTAGGGGAACAGTCAACAACTGTTTCACATTAACACAGGGGAATGAGCCACTCTTCAGAGCATATCCAGGGAAGATGAAGCAACTCTAACTTACTGGAAACAAATTATTTCTGTAAGATACATCCAACACCCAGTCAGTTTTTCATAACTCTAACAGGAAACCTGTGGAAAACAAGTAACCTTCTCCCTACACCCGAAGCAAAATAAAACAAACATAACTATGCATCACCTAAAATCCCTTCCTGAACCAGCAACTCCACAACTCATCATAACAACACACATGTGTTCTCCCACAGCTTTGCTTTTTCATGTTCAGCTAATTTATAATAACTATCTGATATGTATTTTTCAAATGTTCATTGTATAGTATTAACAGAATATCACTTAAAATGACAAAGCTGTCACAATAAAATGTCGGGGGAAAACCCCAAACACTGTACACCTGTAGACTTCCTAGTTACTCATTTTGCTCCTAGTTACTCAGCTTGCTCATAAATGCAGAGAAATCTCAGATGCAGGTTTAATAAAGATGGTTTTATTTTGTTTTTTTTTTTAAAGATTCTATTTATTTATTTCCAGAAAGAGAGTGAGAGAGCGAGAATGAGAGTACAAGCAGGCAGAGCAGGCAAAGGGACAAGGAGACTCCCCACCGAGCAGGGAGCCCGACACAGGACTCGACCCCAGGACCCCGGGATCACGACCTGAGCTGAAGGCAGGCGTTTAACCAACTGAGCCACCCAGGGGCCCATAAAGATGGCTTTACATATTTATTAGAGTTTCACATTTCAAACTACATTAAAGCACAGATGGACATAAAATATATGTGAAATTAACTTGGCTAAATGCTGACACTTTCTCCCTTTTCCCCCAAATCTCACAGCGAGCTTCTGGTGGATGCTGCTGAGGGTGTGGGCGAAGGCCCGGGAGAAGACAGGCTAGCCACTCCCCTTTACCCTCTCCCAGAGTCCTGCTGACTACACACCCCCCATGAGAGGCTCCAGAGAGACAATCCCGGGCTTCTCCCTGTTCTAGGAGAACATCTGAAAGGAACTTTCAGACATGACAGCTATTAATTACTGCCATCCTAGCAAAAACAATGAAAGTTCTTTTACCATCATTGTGCAAATTTGGCTTATGTCAACAATGGATTGACAAAGATGTTCCTTTGAAAAATTAAGTTTGAAATATAAATATTAAAATTAAGCCATACTGTATTTGAAATGGAAAACTCTTTAAACACTGGAAACATAATATGCATCAATTACAAATGTAAAATATATACTGCAGATTTTTCTAGGACAGATATTCAGCTAGCTCACTGCTAATTCTTAGACTCTCTCTTAAAAAAAGCAACAAAAATTAGTTGAAAACTCGATGTGAGGGGAGGAAATAAAAGGCGAGAAGTGCCATAATCGTTGAGAAGCAGGCCAGGAACACACACGACAGATTTCAAGGACGGGCCACGTGGCACAAAGCCGGTGCACCGGCAAGACCTGTGCCAGTTGCCACCAGGTGAGGACAAAGGGTGTGAAGGCAGCCCCATGACAAATCTAAAAATCGAAACACTTTTAGAGAGACAGGCCCCTCTTCTCACGGGCTGTCCCACAGAATGGTCAGATGCCATTTTGGCTTTTATCTGATGAGAGCAAATCTGGACAAAGAAGGCAGAAATGATCATGATTACCTAACCACTAATGACCTTCAACCATCAGCAAGAATTTAGTGAAAGAGAAGGCAAAAGTGAACATAAAGGAAGAAAGATCAGAGGGGTCAAGGATAACCTGACTGGGAGAAGTCCCCAAGTGAGTGACTATGGGGAGCAAACACCTGCTGAGAGCAGCAAACTGGGCCCACAGGACTTGGATGGAATGAGCCCATCTACTCCTCCCAACCCCCTTAGAAAGCAGCAGCATCAGTGCCCTTCATGCAGACAGGCAAACAGAGGCCCCAAGTCAGGGCCAGTCAGGCACGGGGCCCACTCCTCCTGCCATCCTCAGCCCACCAGGGGTCCCCAGCCCTGCTCCCCACCCCCACCCCCCATGTGCACACCTGGATTTCGCTGAGCCTCTCTACCTCATGCTGCCAACAGTGATACGGGGGCTGGAGACGGGGATGGGCGCAGAGCCCTGCTGTCCTCAGAGTCCCGGCCCCTGGCCCTAGCCGGGGAACACAGTGATAAACACAGTGATGAACAGGTGCATCTCATGCGAAACAGGTATGGCCCCGATTAGGCGGAGGGAGCCTGGGGAAGGGCTTCCACACAGCTGCACAAGGGTCTGCCTCCGGCGCCCAGGGGTGAATCCTGCTCCCCCGCCCCCCTCCTCCCATTCTCCCAGATGACAGGAACACAGCAGCACTCAGCCCTCAACCCCAAGTTCACTCACTGTGCAGCAGAACAACAATCCCGATAGAGGGTCATGTTAAAAAGCATGTGGGTGATGAAAGACCTGGCATGGGAGCTCTAGAAAACTCCACCAGCCTCCCCTCTCCTCCAGGCCACCACAGCAGCCCCCCGCAGAGGGGAGCAAAGGCACGTGTGCCAGACACACCGTTCTTCACTGAAGGAAAGCCCAGTGCAAGAACTAATGGAAAGTTCCCAGAATTCAGAGAGGACATGAAATCAATACATGAGACGCAATGAGGTGATGATAAATCAAAACTGAAACATGAAGAAGACTGCAGAGCT
The DNA here is from genome assembly GCF_964656455.1 of Halichoerus grypus. Classification (NCBI taxonomy): domain Eukaryota; kingdom Metazoa; phylum Chordata; class Mammalia; order Carnivora; family Phocidae; genus Halichoerus; species Halichoerus grypus. Next base: position 3,993,336 of record NC_135725.1, read on the forward strand.
AAGAAACCACTAAGGACCAAAATAACATTACCACAGAACTAATAAATGAAGTAGAAACAGCATCTCATAAAAGAAATAAGGCGAAAGACATCATGCTAAAGGCAAAATACTTGAAAAGAAGGTACTCTGTGCACATGAGTAGGTGAGAAGCTAAGCAAACAAACACAGGACGACCATTTAGCAATGAAAACGGCTGCTCCTTATGGAGCGTAAGCCCACAGGCTGTGGATGAAAAGCCTCATGATGAGGATGGCAAACTGAAGGCTGGGAGGGGTTTGGGTCCCTCATTGTCCACACCAGCAACTGCCTCCCCGAATCCTCAGAGGAGACGCCCAGGCCCTGTTCCAGCTGGGTTGGCCCAGATCTCCAGCCCCTGGACCTCCTGCCTGCCCCTCCCCAGTCCTCAGCCCCCTAATCCTCTGCTTCCCTCCTCTCCACTCTAGTCTTCCCGCTACTGGAAGTCTTCCGCTGCATTTGGGCTAGGAGTAATCTTAAATTTCCTCCTTAATCTTGCCATTCCCTTCATTGTTCATTGCATGCAACAGGCAACCCTCGGCCATGCACAAAGCGGCCCTTTTCCCCTCTGATTCTGCATCCAGACAGCACCACATGGCTGCAGGAAATCTCGAGGTCTCTGGAATGATGCCGCCCAGAGTTCAGCCCAGGTGCCCGGGCACAACCCTGGTCAGGGGAAGCTCTGGTGAGTATCCACCTCTCCCGCACCCCCCACAGGTGGACCCATGTGGCATGGCTCCTGCACCCTGTCTCCAAAAGGCATCCGTCTCCTCTCCAGGCACACAGGCTCTGCGGGGTCTCCGGCGTCCCCTCCCTCCCTCACGGACATCTGCCTTGGCCTCACATAGGCACTCAAGCAATACCTCCGTTCCCAGCATCTCCACCTATCTGGACAGGCGCTGTCTACTTCCTGCGCCCTTCCTCATCCACCCACACTGCTCGTCTCAGAAACAGGAAGCGCCCCTTTTGCAAATCCCTCTATTTCTACCAGGATCCGAGACCTTGGGGGTCACCATATTGTTTTGTTTTGTTTTGTTTTTATTATGTTATGTTAGTCACCATACAATACATCATTAGTTTTTGATGTGGTGATCCACGATCCATTGTTTTCGTATAACACCCAGTGCTCCATGCAGTACGTGCCCTCCTTAATACCCATCACCGGGCTAACCAATCCCCTCTCCCCTCTCCCCTCTAAAACCCTGTTTGTTTCTCAGGTCCATAGTCTCTCATGGTTCATCTCTCCCTCCAATTCCCCCTCCCCATTTTTCCCTTCCTTCTCCTAATATCCTCCGTGTTATTCCTTATGTTCCACAAATAAGTGAAACCATATGATAATTGACTTTCTCTGCTTGACTTATTTCACTTGCATAATCTCCTCCAGTCCCATCCATGTTGATGTAAAAGTTGGGTATTCATCCTTTCTGATGGCTGAGTAATATTCCATTGTATATATGGACCACATCTTCTTTATGCATTCATCTGTTGAAGGGCATCTCGGCTCTTTCCACAGTTTGGCTATTGCGGACATTGCTGCTATGAACATTGGGGTGCATATGGCCCTTCTTTTCACTACATCTGTGTCTTTGGGGTAAATACCCAGTAGTGCAATTGCTGGGTCGTAGGGTAGCTCTATTTTTAAATTTTTGAGGCACCTCCACACTGTTTTCCCAAGTGGCTGTACCAACTTGCATTCCCACCAACAGTGTAAGAGGGTTCCCCTTTCTCCACAACCTCTCCAACATCTGTTGTTTCTTTCCCTGTCCATTTTTGCCATTCTGACTGGTGTACAGTGGTATCTCAATGTGGTTTTGATTTGGATTTCCCTGATGGCTAATGATGATGAACATTTTTTCATGTGTCTGTTAGCCATTTGTATATCTTCTTCAGAGAAGTGTCTTTTCATGTCTTCTGCCCATTTTCTGACTTTGATTATTTGTTTTTTGGGTGTTGAGTTTGAGAAGTTCTTCATAGATTTTGGATACCAGCCCTTTATCTGTAGTGTCATTTGCAAATATCTTCTCCCATTCTGTGGGTTGCCTCTTTGTTTTGTTGACTGTTTCCTTTGCTGTGCAGAAGCTTTTTATCTTGATGAAGTCCCAAAAGTTCATTTTTGCTTTTGTTTCACTAGCTTTTGGAGATGTATCTTGAAAGAAGTTGCTGTGGCCAATGTCAAGGAGGTTACTGCCTATGTTCTCCTCTAGGATTCTGATGGATTCCTGTCTCACATTGAGGTCCACCATATTGTTTTATCTTCTCTGTATTATCGACGCCTCTTGCTTCCTGGGTCTACTTTTTCCGACTGTAAGCATGCTCCCTGCATTTCCACAGGTAAGGCTTCACTAACACACTGGCCTTCAGTTACAGGGCACCTGGCAGACACTTAAAATACAACGGCACAAAGCAGCATTCCAGAAATACACTTCGCTTATCTACAGCCACAGTATCACATAGCTTCTCTTCTCCATTTTCCCCCCTTTTACTTTTTTTTCTTCATTGAAGTCATTGACAGGCAATATTATATACATTATGAAATAATCACGATAGGTCTAGCAAGTATTCATTACCATATATAATTATTATAATATAATCAACTGTTTTCTCTCTGCTGCATTTAACATCCCACGACTTACTTATTTTATAACTTGGAAGTTTATACATTTAAATCCACTTCACCTATTTCACTCCTCCTCCCACCTCCCCCCTCCGAGAACCACTGGTTTGTTCTCTGTCTTTAGGAGTCTGTTTCTGTTTTGTTTGTTCATTTGTTTTGTGTCTTAGATTCCACATCTAAGTAAAAGGCATGTGTCCCTGACTTTTATCACTTAGTAGAACAATACTCTCCAGGCCCACCTGTGTTGCCACCAATGACAAGCTCTCATTCCTTTTGATGGCTGCGTAATATTCCTGTGTGTGTGTGTGTGTGTGTGTGTGTGTGTGTGTGTGTGTGTGTGTCCCCATTCATCTCTTGACGGACACGTGAGTTGCTTCCATACCCTGGCTACTGTAAACAATGCTACGATAAACATGGGGGTGCAGATGTCTTTTCAAATTAGTGTTTTCATTTTCTTTGAATACCCAGGAGTGGGATTCCTTGATCATATGATATTTTTATTTTTAATTTTTTTGAGGAACCTCCATACCATTTTCTATACTGGCTGTACCAACTTACATCCCCACCAACACTGCAGGAGGGTTCCCTTTTCTCCACATCCTTGCCAACACTTGTTATATCCTGTCTTTCTGGTACTTAACCACTGTGACAGGTGTGAGGTGATATCTCATTGTGCATTTCCCTGATGATGAGTGATGTTGAGCACCTTTTCATGTGTAGAGTGCCTGTCTGTATATATGTCTACTTTAAAAAAAAAAAATCTACTCAGGGGTGCCTGGGTGGCGCCGTTGGCTGAGCGGCCAACTCTTGATTTCAGTTCAGGTCGTGATCTCAGGGTCATGAGATTGCGCCCCATAATGGCTCCGTGCTCAGCACAGAGTCTGCTTGAGTTTCTATCCTTCACCCTCTGCCTCTCCCCCTGCTCATGTGCTCCAAATCAATCAATCAATCTTTGGGAAAAAAATGTCTACTCAGGTCTGCTGCCCATTTTTTAATTGGATTGCTTGTTGTTTTCTTGTTGAGTTGTATGAGTTTTTTATATATTTCGGATATTGACCCCTTAGAGGATATATCATTTGTAAATATCTTCTTCCATTCAGTAGGTTGGTTGCGTTTCGTTTTGTTGATCATTTCCTTCACTATGCAAAAGCTTTTTATTTTGATGTAGTCCCAATAGTTTATTTTTGCTTTTGTTCCCCATGTCTGAGGAGAAAGATCCAAAAACATATTGCCAAGACTGATATCCAAGAGCTTAGAGCCCACGTTTCCTTTCATGAGTTTTAGTTTCAGGTTGTACATTTAAGTTACTCCACTTTGAGCTTATTTTCGTGTATGGTGTATAAAAGAGGTCCAGTTTCATTCTTTTGCATGTAGCTGCCCAGTTTTACCAACACCATTTGTTGAAAAGACTATCTTTCTCCCCACTGTATATTGTCATAGATTAACTGTCCCCTTTGTCATAGGTTGACTATATAAGCGTGGGTTTGTTCTGAGGTCTTTATTAAGTTCCACTGACTACACATCTGGTTTTGTGCCTGTACCATTCTGTTTCGATTACTATAGCTTTGTAATGTATCTTGAAATTAGGGAGTATGATGTCTCCAGCTTTGTTCCTCTTTCTCAAAATTGCTTTGGCAATTCAGGGTCTTTTCTGGTTTCATACAAATGTTAGGACTATTTATTCTAGCTCTGCGAAAAATGCTGTTGTTTTTTAATAGGGACTGCATTAAATCTGTAGACTGCATCGGATAGTATGGACCTCTTAACAGTATTAATTCTTCCAATCCACAAACATGGTATGTTTTTCTATTTATTTGTATCATTTTCAATTTCTTTCATCAATGTCTTAAGAGTTTTCAGAGTACAGGTCTTTCACCTCCTTGAAAAAACTTATTCCCAGGTATTTTATTTTGATGCAATTTCAACTGGAATTGTTTTCTTGATTTTTCTTTATACTGGTTTGTATATATTTGTAAGAGATGTCCATATATTAGTTTTGTATGCCACAACATTACTGAATTCATTTATTAGTTGTAATAGCACTTTTAGCATCTTGGTGGAGTCTTTAGGGTTTTCTATATATACTATCATGTCACCTGTAAATAGTGACAGTTTGACCTCTTCCTTACCAATTTGGATGCTTTTTATTTTTCCTGTCTGACTGCTGTGGCTCGGACTTCTAGTACTATGTTGAATAAAAGCAGCAAGAGTAGGCATTCTTCTGTGGTTTCTAATCTTAGAAAAAAATGCTTGCAGCTTTTTAACACTGTGTATGTTAGCTGTGGGTTTGCCATATGTGGCCTTTATTATGTTGAAGTACCTTTCCTTTATATTCAGTTTGCTGCGTGTTTACCATAAATGGATATTGACTTGGTCAAATGCTTTTCTGCATCTATTGAGGTGATCATATGGTTTGTAGCCTCATTTTGTTAATGGGGTATATCACACTGATTACTCTGCAGATATTAAATCATCCTTATATCTCTGGGATAAATCCCACTTGATGGTGGCATATGGTCCTCTTAATGTACCGTTGAATTTGGTTTGCTATCATCAAAGATATTGGCCTGTAATTTTTGGTTTTAGTAGTGTCTGTCTGGTTTTGATGTCATAGTAATGCTGGTCTCATAGAATGAATTTGGAAGTGTTCCTTCCTCTTCAATTTGCTGGAATAGTTTGAGAAAAACAGGTTTTAACTCTTCTTTAAATGTTTATTAAGAATTCAATTGTGAACCTGACTAATCCTGAACTTTTCTTTGTTGAGAGTTTTTTTTTAATTACTGATTCATTTTCACTACTAGTAATTCATCTATCCTGATTTTCTATTTCTTCCTGATTCCAGGAATCTGTTTCCAGGAATGTATCTATTTCTCCTAGTTTGTCCAACGTGCTGGCACATAATTGTCTGTCTCAGTCTCTTACGATCCTCTGTCCTTCTGTGGCGTCAGTTATATGACCTTCCCTCTTTCACTCCTGATCTGAGTTCTCTCTCATTCTTTCTTGATGAGTCTGGCTAAAAGTTTATGAATGTTGCTTATCTTTTCAAAGAACCAGATCTTAGTTCCATTGATCTTTTCTACTGTAATTTTTTGGTCTCTGTTTCATTTGTTTTGCACTCTGATCTTTATTATTTCCTTCCCCCCTTCTGCTAACATTGGGCTTTGTTCTTTTTCCATTTCCTTTTGGTGTAAGGTTAGTTTATGTGAGATTTTTCTTGTTCCTTGAGGCAGGCCTGTCTTGCTATAAACTGCGTTCTTGGAACTGCTTTTGCTGCATCCCAGACATTTTGGAACACTGTGTTTTCATTTTCATTTGTCTCAAGGTATTTTTCTAAGTCCTCTTTGATTTGTTGATTTGATGTTGTTTAGCCTCCATGCGTTTGTGTTCTTTCCACATTTTTCCTGTAATTGATTTCTAATTTCATACTGCTGTACTCTGAAAAGGATCTGTGCTTGATACGATTTCAATCTTTAACTTATTGAGACTTGTTTTGTGGCCTAACATGGGATCTATCCTGAAGAATGTTCCACGTGCCCTAAAATATTATGTATTCTGCTGATTCTGGATGGGATGTTCTGTATATACCTATTAAGTCCATCTGGTAAAATGTGTTGTTCAAAGCCACTCTTCTCTTATTTTCTATCTGGATGATTGATCCACTGATGTAAGTGGGCTATGAAAGACTCTTACTATTACTGTATTGCTGTCATTTTCTCCCTTTATGTCTATAACATTTGCTTTATATATTTAGGTGGTCCTGTGTTGGATACACAGATATTTACAACTGTAATATCCACTTGTTAGACTGATCCCTTTAGCTTTATGCAATGCTCTTTTTTTGTCTCTTGTTACAGTTTTTGTTGTGAAGTATATTTTGTCTGATACACATAGCTTTTCTTTTCATTTCCATTTGTAAGGAATATCTTTTTCTTTTTTTTAAAGATTTTATTTATTTATTTGACAGAGAGAGACACAGCGAGAGAGGGAACACAAGCAGGGGGAGCGGGAGAGGGAGAAGCAGGCTTCCCGCGGAGCAGGGAGCCCGATGTGGGGCTCGATCCCAGGACCCCGGGATCATGACCTGAGCCAAAGGCAGACGCTTAACGACTGAGCCACCCAGGCGCCCCAGGAATATCTTTTTCTAACCCCTCACTTCCAGTCTGTCTTTAGGTCTGAAGTGAGTACCTTGTAGGCAACATATGATGGGTCTTATTTTTTTATCCACTGTCACCCTATGTCTTTTTTTCTGCCCTGTATCTTTTCATTGTAGCCTTTAATCTCTTTAAAGTAATTACTGATTAGGTATACTTTTGCCATTTTGTTCATTGCTTTCTGGTTGTGTTATAGTACTCCATTCCTTTCTTCTCTTGCTCTCTTCCCTTATGATTTGATGACATTCTTTAGTGTTATGTTTAGATTCCTCTCTGTGTATCTACGATCGGTTTCTGGTTTATGATTACACGAGGTTCATGTAACACCCTATGAATATAGCAGTCTATTTTAAGTTGGTGTGGCTTCAGTTCGGATATGTTCTAAATGCACTACATTTTTACTCCACATCCGTGATATTCTTCCTTCTTGTGGGTTTGCCATGCCTGGACATGGGTCCCGATTAGACAGCATCTCTGCCTCTCCTATCCCTCTCAATGTGGCTTTTTCTTTATACCTTTAGCCATGGAAGAGCTGTTCTGCTAGTCTTCAGGTCCTTCTCAAAGAGAGATGTTCTACATGTGGTTGCAGTCTTGGTGTTTCCGTGGGAGGAGGTGAACTCAGGATCCTCCTATGCCATCTTGACTGGGAATCTCACACATTTTCATATAAGTAAGCTGATCTCAGAAAAACTAAGTTTATGCATTTTATTATTTTTATTTTAGTAAGTGGTCTGTCATTATAACAAGACACATGAGATACTTCAGGATGAAAAAGAAAAGGAAAAAATTTGCTATAAAAATAGATGGTTTTTTTTCTTCAATTTTTAACTTACATTTCTCAAATAATTCTGAAAAGTTTCCCTCAAAACAAAGTAATACATCAATTTTGGATTAAAACCAAGAATGGTATAAACATTTTTTGATAAGGGGTATCCAAGAAAAAGAACAGACTGCAGCTGCTGTCCCTGCTGGCTCTGAGGACATGTGCCGCACGGCTCCCCCGAGCCCCCAGGCAAGGACAGGCACGTAAAGTACATCAGCCAGTGGTGCAAATGGGGCTTCACCACCTACACTCAGAACATGCCATAACCAGCCAGCATGCAGGAGGAAGCAGGATGGGGAAAGGCTGAGTCATGCTAGTTGTCCCAGGGGGTCCGTCTTGGACCAGCCACATGGGCCAGCTATTGCCCAGCAGGACTGTGAGCAGGCCGCCCAGCAGGACTAGGCCTGCCTGATGGGCCCAGCCTAAATCACTCCCGCATACGCACCAGAGGTAAAGAAATGGTTATTGTTTTGAGCCACTAACTCCAGGAGTGGATTATTAAACTGTGATATTGTGGTAACAGACAGCTGGAACACAGACAAAATCCCTCACAGGGAACAATGACTAGAAATAGACACAACTGTCCTGAAACATGTCCTGAGAATACAGACGTGAATGCACAATAAGCAAGGGAAATTCTGGCCTGCCCTAGGAGAATCCAGCACATGAAGCCGACGGACACGGTAAGGACATACACAGAGGCCTATCCATCCGTTCCCTACTCCGAACACGACGTTGTACCGGGACGCTGCCACCCCCACCTTGGTGTGTGGTCCATGGCAGACCCACAACAGCAGCTGAGATAAGGAGTTGGCCTCATAACCGCTAATGGCCCCCATGGCCTGACAAATTTACCATGTGGTCCTTTATAGAAAGTTTCCCCACCCCTGACATAGATACAAATAACAAGTTCGATCTGAAGAACCCTGCACCCCATCTTACTTTCAAATATGTAGGTAACATGTATGAAAACTAACTGTACCCTAGGTCAGAGAGAAACTCTCGGCAATGACAAAGTAATTTATACCAGAGTGTGTTATCTACAAAGTCATGAAGATCAGATATCAAACCAGAACAGTCTCCACAGCTATCTCTGCTTCCACATTAAAAACATACAAATTAGTGAAATGACAGGTAAATATGATAAATAGGACAGCTAAAAACCAGATGACACTTCTAAATAAGTGACTTACAAGAAAGTACCTAATATGGTAAATATCTCAATCCTAAAATGTATCTATATGTTTAATGAAAAACAGAAAAGTCTAACAGGTCGAATACAGTCTTGGGACTATGATATTTGGATTAGGCAATTTTTCCTTTGAAAGCAAACAAAAAGAATGCTGGGTTTCAAGATTTAAATATATATATCAAGTTAAAAGCACTGGAGATCTGAAAAAACAGCAAGGAACACCTAAGCCATTTTAGGGATGAAACCAGAAATCACGTAAGTAAGCAGAATATAGAAGCCCCTGAGTCATGATGTCTCAGGGTAACTTACCGGTACTGCAGCCCTGGCTGTGGATCCGGGTCCCAGGGCCCAGGGCTGCGGGACAGAAGTCAAGAGCTACAGCCAGATCCAGGTGGGGGGGCCAGAGGAGACCTGCCCACTGTCCAGGTGGGACTACAGAGGCTCCGTTCTAGGAAGGTAAACCAGATCTCCAACCTCATCACCGCAAAGGACTGCATAAAAAGCTGCCCTCATACTCACACTGAAGAGAACAAGTGGGGGGGGGGGGGGGAGAGTTGTTAAAAAGAAAGAGGAAAACTGCTAGGGGAGTTATGGCCACAGACCTGCAATCACAAATTTCCGCCCACCAGCATCCCAGAACCTGGGCACCCGCGGAACCTGAAGAACTGAACGTGATGAGAAATCCAACCTGCACTGCCCCTGGGGCCAACAGCAGAGGAGATACAAACCTCTCTGGGGCAGGGCACATTCAACCCTAGTCCAAGAGCCCACGAGGAAATCTTCACAGGATGCCAGCAAGGAGTCAAAGATCCTCAGACACAAAAAGAAAAGACAAGAACGAGAACCAAAAGAAACAAAGAAGGGGGTAAAAAGATTGACATAGACAAAAGGTAAAATGATCAGATGCAGGTTTTAAAACAAATACGTTTACCATATATAAATGACAAATTTAAATATATGTGCAGAAAACATAAAATTAGAAAAAGTGATACAGAGATTTTAAAATGAAATAAGCAGAATTTCTGGAAAGGGAAAACAACTAAAATGAGACACTTCACAGATACATTCAGCGGCAGGTTGAACACAGCATAGGTAAACTGGAATTATCCCAACTCCAGCACACAGAGAAGGAAAAACAGTGGTCAGGTCTGGCATAAAACTGATCAGTCTGAGAAGAAAAGGAAAGAAGGAACAGACAGAGACAATACTTGAGGAGGTACTGGCTGAATATTTCCAAAACACTGAAGGGCACCAGTTCACCTATGAAGAGGGTCAGTGAATTAGCAAGATAAATAAAATGGTAATCCAAGAAGCCAGAGAGGAAGAAAAGAATTTTTTAAAGGAAGCAGGCAAACAACAATAAACAAACAAACAAAAAAGAAGAAAAGCAAAGCCTCAACCGATTATCTTCAAAGAAACAAAAGCTACACGAGAGCCAACTTCTGTGGCCTAAGAGAAGCCGGGGGAGAGAGGGCTGAAAGGACACAGGCCAACCTAGGAGCTGTGAACCGAGGAAACGACAGGCCGCAAACAGAGTCCGCGGTGCCAGGCCCAAGCTGGGCAGACCCAGACTTAATCCCTAACGTCACTGCACTTTCAGCCTCTCCCAGGAATGTGACCTTTACCCAGTCCATCTGCAATTACCTGGCTGGCCCGAGCGAGCTAAGTGCCTGACAGACCCCCACCTTCGCTCACAGGAAGGCGACCTTGCTTGAATGGGCCCTTTTCCCACTCATCCACCCACAACAGGCTTCCACTTTGGACAGCGCCTCCTCAGAGCCCCTGTCTGCCAGGATGCCACGCTGTCGTGAGCGCTTTCACAAAGCCGATGACATCTCACATTAACTCAGGTGAGTGCTGTTTAACAGAGTGGGAGGCAGCGGCAGGATCAGGAGACCTCCGTCAGCTTCGACGACAATGAGGAACACAGGCACGGCACCCAAGAACCTTTCCGACTCTGTTTCTTGTCCTTTCTGAGGGCCTGGGAACCTTCCTCTCCACCTGACCTCTGCTCTCTTCGCATCAAGCTCTCAACGTAAGCAGCTTTACGGTCCCAGCAGGCAGCTTGGGCTAGCAGGCAGTTCCCCCGAACCCAAGCCACCAGCGACTGGTTCAGACGCCATCCCCCACAGGACTGACCCCAGGCCCTGGTTCTGGCCCCGCGGCAGGAGGTTTGTTCTGTAGCACCGTTTGTTCAAGATCCTTCCCCAGATTCCACGTAGCAGCTGCCATTCCCCAACTGTCTGGAATCGGTCCACAATGCCCTCTGGGGGGTCTGCTGTTCTGTCCTTCCCCATCCAAGGCTCTGCAGGAATTGGTGGTGGTGCACACAGGGCCTTCCCGTGGCCAGACCACAACAACCTCTGCTGGTGTGCCGACTGGACACACGCGTACTTGTCTCAGAGAGAGACTGATGCTGATGACAGTCTCAGAGGCTAAAAAGCCACAAACACTGGTGGGCCCAGGTTGAACATTTAAAAGCTGTTACAGTACTCACCACCCAACGTAAAGACTCACGTGTTAGGGTAAGTTGTACATGGAAGAGGTTGGATTGACAGTAGTTACCTGTCGACCTCAAGAAAACTTCCGTAACAAGGTAAACGGTAAAACTTCACTTAAGTCCCCACCCAGCAGCATGTCCCTTTTAGATACTAGTCTGGCTTAGCTAAAAATAACTAAACTGAACCAATTAATAAGAAGAAGAATGGATCCTTAAATTCCAAAGAGTTGAGCAAGTCACTTTGCAGCACTAAAAACCTAGAATTAGAACAGCCATTATGGGGACCATTCCAGTTAGACGAGATCACTCATTTAAAAAAACGCCCTTGAAAGCAAGGGTTTCCAACTCAGACAAACTATTTTTATTGGTATACTGGACTCTAAAAAGGCTTCAAAATGCCAAAATAGCTTCATTAAAAAACTCATTGCACAAGGATACTGAAAATTTTGAAAAGCAAGATCATAAACAAAAGTCCACCAGACTGTTAACCTTACAGCTACAAGGCCAGAGACCTGGATTATACCTGGACCTCCTGCCTCATCCCTTCCTAGGGGTCCACCATTGAAACACTGGCCCAGGGCTCAGTATCCCTGCTGTAATCAACTGAGCCATGGGGAAACAGACTGTCCTCAAAGGGCCTGTGCAAACTTGTCAACACCAACTGGAATGCCCTCATAGCTACCCCCAAGGAAGGGCCCCCATATGGGCCCCTCCTGGAGTCGAAAGACTCCATGGGATTCTCCAATAAATTGCTATCAGTAATTCCCTTAAAACAGCAAAGGGGAAACTAAAATTAAAATTAGTGAAAAAACTGGTCAAACTCTGGTAGATACTAGAGCTACACTCCGTACCTCAAACCTCACTTGGAGCCTGCAGATGAGATCCTGGAGAAATGAAGAGCTAACGCTAAGAATTCCTCCCAGAGGCAGCATCCCCAGATCTCTGCAGTGCCCAAAAGACAGAGGAAAATAAAACGCCGTACGGTCCTTTCCTTTCCAAATCCAGGCCACTGGCTATTGATCCTTGGGAGGTTTACTACTGCCAGAAATATTTACAGTCCATCCAGGCTGAAAACTGGTAAGACACTGAAAAGCATTTAATAACATTATGATCAGAAATTTGGCCAAAGTGGAAGCTGATAATATTCACAGCCTAGTAGGAAGTTTTTATTGGCCTTCTCCCCTAAGCTAAGTGCACCAGAGGGAAATAAACACCCAGCACAGGTGAATGGGCGAGCCAATCCTGTGACACCATCCAGACCAGAGCCCCATCAGAAGCAACTACCCCTATCCAATAAATCTTCGTGAGCCCAGGAACGTGGCTCTAGAAACATTTCAAAGTCCACCTATTCTTTTTACCAATCCAAAAAGCTTTTTAAGTATTGTAAAAATTTTGGCTTTAGGGAACAAAACTTGTATTCTTTCCCTGTGCCTTTGAAGTGTGAATGTTCTACCTGGGCTTCTCCAGGAAGTCTTACCTAAGCCGACTCTCTGAAGTACAAACTCCAAGGAGATAATTTATTATTGGAAGGAAAACAAAAGGGGGAAAGTTTATTTTGAAACGTAGGCAAATGAAAAAATCTTAAGTGTCTTCTTCACAACTGTTAGTTAGTAGAAAAACCTTTAGCCATCTGAGCAGATAAACTTAACTTATCCCAGCTGTTTCTGTATAAGCCAGTGAGTTTTGCATTATAATACTCAACTCATGACTAAAATTTCGGAACGAAAGTTAGAAGGCCTTGGATTACATCAGTCTGTACGTTTATGTGTCTATATACATGTATTGTAACATGCAGCATTTTCTACCTCTGGATGGTACTGACAAAGTTAACTCATAAAAGAGCTCTGTTTAACTGGCTTAAAGAAAATGAAGAGATTTGTATGAATTAAGTATTAGTAAAATTCTCAGAAATACAATAGAAACTAACCCAAACACTTGTTAGGTTCCCATGATCTGGGGAAATATTTGCTACTAAAGCTAGTTTAAGTGTGGTTTAATTAAAAGAGTTATGTCTTCAAGTTATCAATATTAGATACAATATAGACACACAACTTTAATTCTACCGGGTCTACTAAACAAAAAAGTTCATGTTATCGCTGTTACAAAACTTATCAGCCAGAAAAATAACTTTAGATGATGACTGACTGTGCCTAATGAACTTTTTGTAGGTAATCTAAACAAAACCATTATGAACAAATGTCCTGACGTTTTGAGGAAACTCCATACTGTTTTCCAGCGGCTGCACCAGCTTGCGTCCCCACCAACAGTTTCCCTTTGTCTGCATCCTCACCAACACCTGTTGCTTCTTGTGCCATTGTTTTTAGCCATTCTGACAGGTGTGAGGTGATATCTCGTTGTGGATTTGATTTGTTTTCCCTGATGATGAGTGATGCTGAGCATCTTTTCATGTGTCTGTTGGCCATCTGGATGTCTTCTCTGGAAAAATGTCTGTTCATGTCTTCTGCCCATTTTCTGATTGGATTATTCATTTTTCTGACATTGAGTTTTGTAAGTTCTTTATATATTTTGGATACTAACCCTTTATCTGACATGTCATTTGCAAATATCTTCTCCCATTCCATAGGTTGCCTTTTAGTTTTATTGATTGTTTCCTTCACTGTGCAGAAGCTGTTTGTTTTGATGTACTCCCAACAGTTTATTTTTTCCCTTGCCTGAGGAGACATATGTAGAAAGAAGTTGCTACGGCCAATGTCAAAGAGATTACTACCTGTGTTCTCCACTAGGATTTTTATGGTTTCAGGTCAGAGAAAGACAAATACCATATGATTTTAATCACATGTGCAATTTAAGAAACAAAACAAATAAGGGGGAAAAAGAGAGAAACAAACCAGGAAACAGACTCTTAACTACAGAGAACACACTGATGGTCACCAATGGGGAGGTGGGTGGGGAGAATGCGTGAAATATGTGATGGGGATTAAGGAGCGCACCTGTCATGATGAGCACTGACTGCTGTATGGAGGTGTAGAATCAATATATTGTATACCTGAAGCTAATATTACACTCTATGTTAACTAACTGGAATTTGAATAAAAACTTTAAAAAAAGGAACAAATTATTTAAATAGATACAAACGGGATAACAGTTTCTAGGGTGACTTTTCAGCAAGTAGTTTCCAAAATCTTTTGGTTACTTGACACCTTAAAGTTTTGATAAGTGAAATGATGAATTATGTGAAAAATTCATTGAATATCTAGGTCATCTTCAAATAGAATAAAATACTTAAACGTACTAAAACTAGGTTTATCCACTTTTGGCTTTCCTTACAGATGAACTAAAGACATTCTGGTCTAACAGTAAACATGTTTCGTGTCACACTGGAAAACTTGGTAGGAGGAAAATATATGTTTAGGATTATGAAATGTATTCATAAATTTGCCAGTAACAGGCTGTTCATAATTATTTAAAGCCATTAGAAATAATAAAGGAAACATCTCTGTATATAAGGAAAGTAGGATGTCTGTTTCCATAAGAGAAGGTATGAAGAACGGAGATACATTTTTTATTGAGGGGAAAAGAAAGTCATTTTGTTGTAAAGGGAAGCTAGTTATCAGAATGGGAAAAAGGAAAATAGCGTGAAATCTGAATTCAAAGAAAAAGTGGCAGATTTGTAGAAAAGGAATCTTGAGAAAGAAATTTTATCTGTGATCAATCTAAGTTTAAAATGGATCGAATTAAGGTAAAAAAGTGAATTTTAAATTATCAAAACTACACCAGTACAAAATTATAATTGGTTTCCTTTCTGTCAAAAGGACAAAGTTTTCTTAGATTATTTTCTGCTCCTGATAAGAGATTGTGCAGGGTTTTATCTCTTAATATTCCTAGAAAACAAAAGTCTGTGTTTCCTCAAGATAATTTCCTATACATCATGTTGTCACAATTATTTCTTTGATTACTTTTAAAAAACTGAGTCTTCTCAATTAAAAGAGCCAAGGTTTATTTTTTACGATTTAACTTTCTGTACTTGCCTACAAAGTCTCTAATTGTCACTATGGTTAAATACATAACGATTATTTCATAGCCACCCGTGATCCTATTCGACCACGTATGTTAAAGCCTTCAGGTATTTTTGACAAACTTCCCCAAGTGAAATTGTCAAGTCTTTTTTTTTTTTTTTAAAGATTTTATTTATTTATATGACAGAGAGATAACGAGAGCAGGAGCACAAGCAGGGGGAGTGGGAGAGGGAGAAGCAGGCTTCCCACTGAGCAGGGAGCCCGATGTGGGACTCGACCCCAGGACCCTGGGATCATGACCTGAGCCGAAGGCAGTCGCTTAACGACTGAGCCACCCAGGCGCCCCTGTCAAGTCTTTTTGACCTCGAACTAGCTTTGGGATTTTCCAAAGGGCCAAACATCTCAAGAGATTTGTTCTCTCTCCTTATAAGAACTGAGATGTTAAACTAATTAGGCTAATTATTTACCATATTGAATGACATGGGAAGCACTGTCGAGTAAGAAGTAATACGGAGCCCTCTTTATGTTCTACAGATCTTAAAATATTGTGTATTACAGAAAGAACTACATTTCCTTGTCAAATGAACTCTCATCAGGTCTTTAACAATGGGCATTTTAAGTTTTTGTTATTTACAGAGAGCAAATAGATGCTTTTATAGAAGTGTTCCTGCAAACGTGCTTCATCTTCAAGGAGATTCACAGAAAGGACTTTGACAACAACACGTTTCTGATAACTTTAAGATGACAAAACTACTGGGTAAGAATTTCTAGAACTAATGGAAAAACTGCATTCAAGAAAACAAAGATTAATTACATGGGACTGCATGAACTTATTAGGAGGAGGATTATAATCCTTTTTTTAATGCAGCAATTTAATAAAGTGTATCTTTGTAAACAAAGATGAAACATTTACTTTTTCTCCTTCTCTGATCCACCCAGATTTCAGACATTCTTGAGTATTCTTTTCATGGCAACATATTTAGTTATTTGCCTCAGTTTAACAGTAATCTCTTCTCCTTGTAACAGGACACAATTGGAAACACTGGCTATGTCACCAAGGCTTTAACTGGAATGATATTTGCAGGTAAAATCTGATGGCGAGTCCCTGGCATGGCTTCCTGGCCTCAGGGGCTCGGAAAGGTTCAGTCTGAGATCCTTATAAAAGTTTTCAGCAAAGCAGTCTCCAAAAAGAGCTACATGGTCAAAATCTATTCCTGCACTTAAGTAAATAGTCTGGCCAAGTTGAATGCAAATAAATTAAGTCTCACTGTGACTATCGTTAGTAAAGAGTGGGGGTGGGCGTAGAAAGAAAAATCATGTTTGTACCTTTGTAAAGATCAGATCCTAGTCCTTTTAACTGTCTTTGAGGTTTTGTTATATACCTTTAAACTGGACTGCATCCTGAATTCTTCTGATTTCCTCAACTATCTGGGTATGACTTTCCAAACTAGTATTTCCTATGTTCTTTGGAATGACGAAGAACGAAGACTGCCCTTGAATCTCCTTGTAAGGAGCTATACCAGGTCTTCCTCACTACTCAGATGGCAGTCAAACTTTAGTGGCTTGAACCTTGGGTATACAGCTCACAGCTGAAGAAGGATCCATCTGACATCTGGTCCTATGTACACGCTGGAGACCCCCAAATAAAACTGACTAGGAAGAGAAGTAGCTGACACCGAGGTAGACTGCTTACTCCCAAGACATCAGATCAAGACATCATACATTAAACATGAAACACTTTCTTCTCTTTCTTTCCTTCCTCTGGCACTTGGCCTGTAAAGATCACACCATCAGCCGTATCTCCCAAGCCACTGCTAAATGAAATAACCTTTCAGGCTGCTGGATTTGGAAACAAAAACTCTGATCTGACCATGACACTCTACTCCAGTAACTGTGCCACCTTGGTGGGCATGGTGTGTGCCCTGACGTGATTCACCTTTGTCTGTGGGGCTCATCACTCTCCTCAGACCTGTGAATGCCTAGAAGGCTGGCACCTAACCGGGCAATGCCTCTTATCTAACTGCACCCCTGACCACAAACAAACTGAGACACCTGGCAGGTCAACTCTCCCGGATTTACATCATCGAGTTAAAAAGGATCTCCCAGCCCCTTTCATACCTGTTTGGCAGGCCCCTACTTCCCTGGGTAGGAGTACGTGTTAACAAGGCTGTGACTGGGAATCTATCCTTAACCCCTGGAAACACTACAGAATCCACCGCTAAGACAGCTCCCCAACAAAAACCCCGAGACTCTCTGGCCCAGGTTGTTCTTGAAAGCAGGAGAGCCCTGGATTTCTGTCAGCCCAGCAAGGAGGCGTCTGTGCCGTGGCCACCAGCCCCTGGATTTCTGTCAGCCCAGCAAGGAGGCGTCTGTGCCGTGGCCACCACCCCCTGGATTTCTGTCAGCCCAGCAAGGAGGCGTCTGTGCCGTGGCCACCACCCCCTGGATTTCTGTCAGCCCAGCAAGGAGGCGTCTGTGCCGTGGCCACCACCCCCTGGATTTCTGTCAGCCCAGCAAGGAGGCGTCTGTGCCGTGGCCACCACCCCCTGGATTTCTGTCAGCCCAGCAAGGAGGCGTCTGTGCCGTGGCCACCACCCCCTGGATTTCTGTCAGCCCAGCAAGGAGGCGTCTGTGCCGTGGCCACCACCCCCTGGATTTCTGTCAGCCCAGCAAGGAGGCGTCTGTGCCGTGGCCACCACCCCCTGGATTTCTGTCAGCCCAGCAAGGAGGCGTCTGTGCCGTGGCCACCACCCCCTGGATTTCTGTCAGCCCAGCAAGGAGGCGTCTGTGCCGTGGCCACCACCCCCTGGATTTCTGTCAGCCCAGCAAGGAGGCGTCTGTGCCGTGGCCACCACCACCTGGATTTCTGTCAGCCCAGCAAGGAGGCGTCTGTGCCGTGGCCACCACCCCCTGGATTTCTGTCAGCCCAGCAAGGAGGCGTCTGTGCCGTGGCCACCACCCCCTGGATTTCTGTCAGCCCAGCAAGGAGGCGTCTGTGCCGTGGCCACCACCCCCTGGATTTCTGTCAGCCCAGCAAGGAGGCGTCTGTGCCGTGGCCACCACCACCTGCTGTACCTGGATTAACGCTTTCGGGGAAGTTGAAACTCAGCTACGTAAGATCGCTGGCAGAGCCACCTGGCTTAAGAAGATGACTCCTTCAAAGGGGTCTTTCTTTGACTTATTTGAGTGGTTCGGTCTTAGGGACCCGTGTCTGGTGTTTTTACCAGAAGTTTCTTTGCTGTAGACATCTTTGCGACAAGCATTTCTGCCACATAACTAATGACTGTAAAGCAATTTGCCATAAAAGATAAAATAACATGAAAGAGGGGCAGTCATTAAAAACGACATAATGAAGCATGAAAAATAACAAAACTAAAAAGATTTTATCATGACATACAAAATATTTATTACATTTAAAATGTGTGTAGATTTATGGCAAGACTGCACAAATGACTGATTTTGTTTTGTGGACCGTACCTAAGCACTCGTCTTTAAACTCCTTTGTTCATAGTAGTACATATGTATATATTGCTTGTTGATTTGTCACCTTGTTCTGCATCGGACTTTTTCTTTTCTTGTCAAATTTCTCCCGTCATTAAGAGTGGCATCTGTTTCCAAACGCCAGTATGCATATTTGTAACCGAGCTTTGTACTGCGTTACGAAAGCCTTGCACACTGTTGTTTGTTCTTGGCATCCTGTCACATGTCCACTGACAAATGTTCCAAAGTTCTGTGGGAAACGTGGGTTCAACTCTGCGCCTTCGAGTCCCTCAGCCTTTCTCCTCCAATGCAGTGTTTCAAGATAAGAAACCAATGTTTGTGGCAAATCATCATCATCTGTTAGCTCAATAAAGTCATCCATAATGCTGCAAACTGGAAGAAACGTGAACACTGTAATGCATTTAATTCTTCGGTTGAATTTAGCATCTGTTTAATAGCACAACTTCTATCTGGTACCAATTATTTTGCGGTCGGTGTTTTTTGCCACGTGAAGCAAACAGCAGGTTAGTTTTATCCAGGTGTATGTCAAGGAAAGAGACAATACTCCCCGCCTCAAAGTCAGTCATTAGGGATTCAGGGTCTAAGGTTAAACGTAAGTGCTTTATGATAACCACCTCTTTAAACAAAATCTGCTGTAAGTCTCTTCTGACCTCCCTGGAGGGAAAATGAACAGACTAGAGATGTTGCTGCTTCTTACCACGGTATGTAACACACGTGACTGGCAGGACAGCTCTGGACTAGACTGGTATGTATGCGTGTGCTCCATCCCATGACCAGTCCTTGTGTTTCACCAAATCATCTCAGCCAGATTCTGTGTGAATACCTTAATTCTGTCTATATCACGTTCTCCGCTATCAAACAGCAAAAAGTTGTCAACATTTTCAAGAAACATACTCATCAGGAATCATGCAACGGTTTCTTTCTAGGGAAAGAGGGACTTGATTCTTCTTTTGCTCCAACTATGAGTATTACCAGGTAAACTGGTAAAGACAGCATCTAAGTTAGGTAAAGAGTCCATAATTCATGCTCTCTAAAACTGCTATGACCTACCAGCTGCTTCTTTCCTATTTGCCATACCTTAGTAAGCTTCTGGTTTTGGCGAGGGGGGGAACGACCGCTCACCAATGCTCGGCAGACTAACATGCTATCACCCCCTAATGCAGCGTGCAGTCTGGCTGAGCACCCAGGAAGGTTCACCACTGTGTGTTCAGGTAGACAGACGTGGCTGGCTGTCATCCGCTATTCTGGGACCACCACATCGACTCGTCGCTGTATAGACCACTACGAGGTCTAAGATTTAGAAAACATAAAAATGGGAGTACCGAGTTGATGGAGAAATGAAACTGTCAACCGGTAATTTTTTTATGTTTTATGGCAACAATGCCCTGAAAGCAATTAGTTAATGTGGCAAAAATGTCTGTGGCACAAATGCTGGCAGCAAAATGCTTACAGCAAACGCGCCTAGAACCTTGGGCACCACAGCTCTTAAGTACACTCCAGATGCTGGGAATTGTCTGGCTTACAACAATCACAGCAATCTCCTTGGGACCCTGTATTCCCTCCAAAGCTTTAAGTGCACGTTTGCAGCCACTAACCAAAAGCAAACGATCTTCCTGAGACCGGAACACCAGGAAAGGAACGAAAGACATGACCACCTATGAAACTGTGAACCTGAGATCTCCCTAAGACTGGAACACCCGGAAAGGAACGAAAGACATGACCACCTACGAAACTGTGAACCTGAGATCTCCCTGAGACCGGAACACCAGGAAAGGAACGAAAGACATGACCACCTACGAAACTGTGAACCTGAGAGCTCCCTAAGACCGGAACACCAGGAAAGGAACGGAAGACATGACCACCTACGAAACTGTGAACCTGAGATCTCCCTGAGACCGGAACACCTGGAAAGGAACGGAAGACATGACCACCTATGAAACTGTGAACCTGAGATCTCCCTGAGACCGGAACACCAGGAAAGGAACGGAAGACATGACCACCTACGAAACTGTGAACCTGAGATCTCCCTGAGACCGGAACACCAGGAAGGGAATGAAAGACATGACCACCTACGAAACTGTGAACCTGAGATCTCCCTGAGACCGGAACACCAGGAAAGGAACGGAAGACATGACCACCTACGAAACTGTGAACCTGAGATCTCCCTGAGACCGGAACACCAGGAAGGGAATGAAAGACATGACCACCTACGAAACTGTG
Source organism: Halichoerus grypus (assembly GCF_964656455.1). Taxonomy (NCBI): domain Eukaryota; kingdom Metazoa; phylum Chordata; class Mammalia; order Carnivora; family Phocidae; genus Halichoerus; species Halichoerus grypus. The sequence continues at coordinate 4,014,329 of NC_135725.1, forward strand.
AACCTGAGATCTCCCTGAGACCGGAACACCAGGAAAGGAACGGAAGACATGACCACCTACGAAACTGTGAACCTGAGATCTCCCTGAGACCGGAACACCAGGAAAGGAACGGAAGACATGACCACCTACGAAACTGTGAACCTGAGATCTCCCTGAGACCGGAACACCAGGAAAGGAACGGAAGACATGACCACCTACGAAACTGTGAACCTGAGATCTCCCTGAGACCGGAACACCAGGAAAGGAACGGAACACATGACCACCTACGAAACTGTGAACCTGAAATTGTGACCTATGAACACCAGAGAGATTCAGAAAAAAAAAGAAAGAAAGAAAGAAAGAAAAAAACCCAAAAAACAAAAAACAAAACACCATCATGACTTGTGACTGTCACACAGACGATCACTAAAAGCTGCAGGTACAGAGTGGCACTAGTGCCTTAAATTTTGATCACATCTTTCAGTTACACTGAGAATCTAATCAAAAGGGAGGAACTGTTTAAAAAAGAAACAATTGGCCTAAAATGGGAGTCACTTGTGCCAAGGCCCACATTGACCAACCACGACTTAATACCTACCCTAACTGCAGCTTTGGCCTCTCCCAAATATGTCACCTTTAACCAATCAATTTGGAATTGCCTGGTCCACACTAGTGAAGCCATCTGCCTGACAGACCTCTCTTCCCCCAAAGGAATGTGACTTTGCTTAAAAAACCCACTCTTTGCCAGAAACTTCCTTTTTCTGTCCCCCTCTGCCTATAAAGCCTTCCACTTTGTACAGCTCTTTGGAGCTCTGTTCTATTTGCTAAAATGGGATGCTGCCCGATTCATGAATCATTAAGTAAGGCCAATTAAATCTTCAAATTTACTCAGCTGACTTTTCTTTTTTCAACAGAGTCTACACCCAGTGAACATATTCTTTTAAGAATGAAGGCAAAAAAATAAGAAAGATAAAACTCTATTTCTCATAGCACATATCAGGTTAAAATTCCAAAAAGACTGAGGTCTAAAAGTAAAAAAACAAAGCCATTCAAAAACAAACACACAAACATACGAAAAAGAGATGAATTCTTAATCACCTGGGCCTATATCTCACAATCAATAGGTAGTAAAAAAGATTAATGATTTTTTAAAAAGTTCAGAGAGAGAGAGAGAGAGCACACTAAGCAAACTTTAAAGACAAATTAATAAAGAGGGAAATTGGTAAAGAGGGGAAAAAATGGGACACTGGGGAAAAGAGGCACAAAGAACTAATTCTTAATATATAACAAACTACTAAGACTTGAGGCTGATAAAGCAATTTAATAATAATGGAGAAAGCAAAAGCTATGAAGACAATGGAAAATTCAAACAGTGTGAGGAGACCAGAATATGCTACTCCAAAAAATGCCACTTTGGCATGAGGACTATTTTGGGCTGAAGGCAACTGAGAAACAGCAGACATAGGAAAAGCTCTAAAAATAGAGCATAAGTTTTCCTTTTATAAAAGATAGATTTACAAAGGAAATTTCCATGTGTAAAGGTGCCTCCCTCTCCAGCACCAGGAAGAGGAGCACAACTCTTAACAATTCCCATCAGTGGAGAAGGCAGTAACTTAAATCTGCATTATGAACCTTACTGAACAGCCCGTTTACTATACTTTTCCATCACCTGCCTCCCCACAGAAACCCAAACCTCTTTCCTTGTGTTTAGCCTAAGATGGCACATAAGCTCCTGAATTCCAACCACCTCCTGCAGTTACTCATCACCGAGCTTTCTCCCAGGTAAATGCATGCCGCATGTTACCAATACACTGTTTTTCTCGCGAATCTGTCCTTCATCAGTCTGACTTTCAGGGCCCCAGGAAGAGGCCCTCGGAGGGCAGAGGAAAGTGTTTTACCTCCCCTATAGGCCCTTGAAAATACAAAAACTACGAACTTTGCTTATAAAGAAAAATGACAGTTCTATGAACTCAAAAATGCCCTTCCTCACCTGTCACACCGGCAAACGTCCTGAAGACCAGCGACTGTGTTAGTGGGGTGCGTGGAGCACACGGGGCTATAAACCCGTGCAGGAAGGTTAGCAGTACCTGGGGAGGGCACCCCGAGCCTCTGCCACCTCACTCCTCAGGACTCTACTCAAAGACAGACCAGTAAGAACATGAAATCACACACACACACACACACACACACACACACACACACACACACACACAGTTTTTCCTTGTGACTTCGTCATTACAAAAGAACAAACCAAGTGTCTATCAGTAGGGGACAGGCTGAGTGGACTAGAGCACATCTATACGACAGAAAGAAAGGGATCAGGAAGACATCTTTGCAGCTGTGAAGGTAAGTGTGTTCAATCACTTCACCCTGCTGCCGTGTCTTCCCATATGCCTACCATATAGGTCTCTATGGTGGGTGTATGCTTAACTTTTTAAAAAATGCCAAAATGTTTTCTAAAATTGGTTGTACCATTTTACATTCCTGTGTGCAGTGTGTGCGAGTTCCAGATGCCACATCCCTGTCAGCATTTGGGACAGTCCATCTTCTTCATTTTAGCCACTCTACTAAGCTGTTTAGCAGTATGGGTTGAGTATGAATTTCCCTTGTGATGCTGGACATCTTTTCATTAACTTATTTTCTAGTCATATGTCTTTGGTGAAATATCTTCTCCAATCTCTTGATTAGTGTTTAATTAAGGCATTTTTTTCCTCTTACTATTGAGTGTTGACAGTTCTTTACATACACATAAAGGATGCAGCTCCTTCATCCGATCTATGATCCGCACATATTTTCCCCCCATCTGGAACTCTCTCTGTATTCTCTCAACAGTGTCTTTTGACTAGAAACAGTCCTCATTTTGATCAAGTCCAATATTTACACTTCCTTCCCATATAGATTGTGTTTTTGATATCTAAGAAATCTTAACTTTCTACCTGAAGAGCAAAAAGATTGTAAGGGTTTTTTTTGTTTTGTTTTTAAAGATTTTATTTATTTATTTGACAGAGAGAGAGAGAGAGAGAGCAAGAGCAGGAGCACAAGCAGGGGGAGTGGAAGAGGGAGAAGCAGGCTCTCCTACTGAGCAGGGAGCCCGATGCGGGGCTCGATCCCAGGACCCTGGGATCATGACCTGAGCCGAAGGCAGACGCTTAACGACTGAGCCACCCAGGCGCCCCAAGACTGTAAGTTTTATATTTTTAGGTGTCATGTTTACGTCTATGATCCACTTTGAGCTCATTTCTATATATGGTGAGAGATACAGATCAAAGTTAATTTCTTTGGACAACCAATTGTTGAAAAGACTATTCTTTCCCCCAATTTTCTACCTTTATGCCAAGCTTTATTTTAAATGTTTACATTTGTATTATTCATTATTTTTGTAAGGGGCCTACTGAGCATGTCTCAAAATATATTCCTTCTTGGGGCGCCTGGGTGGGTCAGTTGTTAAGCGTCTGCCTTCGGCTCAGGTCATGATTCCAGGTCCTGGGATCGAGCCCCGCATCGGGCTCCCTGCTCAGTGGGGAGTCTGCTTCTCCCTCTGCCACTCCCCCTGCTTGTGATCCTGCTCTCGCTGTGTCTCTCTGTCAAATAAATAAATAAAATCTTTAAAAAAAAAATACGTGTGTATATATATATATATATATATATATATATATATATATATTCCCTCTTCCTACAAATGTCTGAAAGTAGGGACACCTGGGTGGCTCAGTCAGTTACGCGTCCGACTCTTCATTTTGGCTCAGGTCCTGATCTCGGGGCGGTGGGATCGAGTCCTGTGCTGGGTACGGCGCTCAGTGCAGAATCCACTTGTCCTCCTACCTCTGCTCCTCCCCCGCTCTCTCTCTCAAATAAATAAATAAAATCTTTTTTTAAATGTCTAAAAGTATTAGGAATATAGCAGAGAAATACTAACGGCATAAATTCTTAACAATGTTGGATTTTTGACAAAGGATACTGTTGCCTGAAGGCTGTAAGAAAGCCCAAGGGAGAGGAGAGTGGTTCCAGCAGTGGGGGACACATGGCCTAGGACACTGTCGGGGCTTTGGGTTGGGACGCAGAAATTTCAAGAGTTGGCAGGTGAGCCTTCCAGTCTGACCACCTCTCACTTAGAGAACACTAATGTTTGTCCTACTGTTTCCCACTGAAGTGTAGTTACACGCGCGCACACACACACAAATTATGGAGCTGCTATAATGAGCAGGCTAGCCTGAAGGCATTTTCTGCTCGAGGTCAGAGCGTCTATGTCTGCAGGGGAGAGCCCCATGTAAATGACAAAAGAGAAATAAGTAAAGAAAGCAGTATTTCTGAACACTGGCCTAGAGTTCAATAAAAGCTCAGGTGGCTCCGGGAATACGAAGGCCACAGGCTCTGTGACACACTAAGGAAACGATATCTCACAAACACCGTGTCAACCCCCTTTTCCTGTTACCTCACCCCTGCAGCTGTTCTTTTAGCTGATCACACAAAAGTTGTTTGCTCAGATTTTTTTTTTGTAGCAGTAACATAAAATCAACAATATAACAGATACACTAATACATACTCCATGATCAAATATGTTTTATACCTTTGCTCATAAGTATGAGTGTGGCAGACAAAAAGACCATGTTCAAAATATGTTTATCAACCACTTTTTCCTAATTTTAAATTTAAAATTTTTAAATTAAAAACCTCAGGGGTTCCTTGGAAACTGCAGTCTCCACTAACCCCTTGTTTTGGAAAACGGAAAAAACTGTCTCCAGGTCCAGTGTGAAGGGCGGAGAAGCTCTGAAGGGACTAGTCTGCACCTGAGAAGACAGGCAGTCCCAGGGGACCCAGGGCGTCCTGTGAGAGCCAACCACCCTGCCGGCCCCTCCGCCCCGCACTCCTCAGGCCCCAGCCCGTCCTGCGGTACCGGCCTTGCTCGCTCCCCTGGAAAGTTACTTTCATACCCCAGTCATATCACACCATTCTGCGAAGAGCCATAAAGTTCACTGTATCACTCAGCAAACATTCACTATGTTTTCAAAGCTCTCATTCTCTGCCGGGCCTGGTGTAAGGTTCAGTAATAACAAGAAAGCCTCCCCCTCGGTGTTTCCACACATGGATGTAGCGGAGGGTCACATGTTTAGCTGACATCACATGTTTAGCGAGTATTTGATTCTAAATCTTAAGTCATTAAAAACCTTAATGTTGAGGGCATATTCATTATGTTTTCTTCTCTCCGGAAAACAGTACCCATAATTTTAATCTCATTAAATACAATAAAATGTCAAGTTCTCCAGTATCTAATGAATCATGGGCGTCCTCCTCTTGAGGCCGCCTCCCCATCCAGCCTCCTATCAGACCATGGGCTGCTGAGATGTGCTGACCGCTACCCAGGAGCTCTGTGTCCTCCAACTCAGAAAGGAATCCCCATTTCCTTTCTGAAGGACTCCTACGTTATACATCAATACACCCTTCTGGGAGTTGTGAAGGCACGCAAGGGTCTGGTAATGACAAGAAATTACTCGTGACAAACTGGCAACTTCCCTCAGTGCACAGAGAAGCCGTGAGCCCGTCGACATCTCTGCTGTGTCCTCAGAGAAAGGGTGCTGCCCCAGGAGTCTAGGGATCTGGGGCTGCAGGGTCACTCTAGGGAGGACACTTCCCCTTTGTCAATCAATCTCATCATCTTTTAGGGGGAGGAAGACGGACGACCTTGCCGCTGTTACTCTTCGGCACGATCAAGCACGCTGGCTCCCGGCCAGTCCCTCCAAGTGCAGCCGCAAAGGGCCCCCAAAGTTCGGGTGCACCAACGCACGTCCGTCTAAGTGCTGGGCTCTCAGCCAAAACATGCCAGCGAGCTCCTCTGGTCAGCTCCACCCCCAGGACCCAACTTTCTCCTCTCACAAGTCCCTGTCCAGTGCAGGTGCGTGGAGTGTGGAGCGTGAGTACTCATACACTCACTCCTGTGGGGTCTGTACTACATGCAAAGTAGCTGGGTTTCTGGGCGGAGGCACCGGGCAGTGGGGAACACAAGTCAGTCACCGTCAGCGTGTACTCACCGCAGAAGCCGGGAGCTGTGTTTCCACGGAGTCTGTAAGAGAAAGAGGGAAAGGGAGCCGGTGCGGCCACAGGCCAGGGCAGAGGGAGCGTGCCCGCACCACCCCCCGCTCCACACCGCTCCCAGCCCGAGCAGCCTGCAGCCCGCGAGCCCGGGCTCAGCGAGCACACGGAGCTGCACCCCCCCCAGGGCCCTGGCCGTCCGGCCAGACCGGGCACGGGCTCACACCAACACGGACACCAGCCCAGCTCCTTCAAGTCCCCGAGGCCCTAACACGGTTCTCTATGTCGAGCTGAGCACCAACACTGTTGAGGACATCGACCAATCTACCAGTCCACTGTCTTGTCTTTTCTCTCTTTCTCTCTATGTTCTTCAGAGGTAGGGATGGGGGAGAGAAGGAGGGGCCATTTTTGAAAACTTTCACACAGGATCAAGGAACAGCTCCATGACAACAGAGGTGCCTTGTAAAAAAAATCACATAGAAAACAACAGCCAGGGGACATTTATCTAGTGCTTATTAGGTCACAGGCCCTACTCTAAGTGCTTTATAAACTCATTCCATTCTCACACCAGCTCTGTGGGGTGGTGCCTCACCCCCACTTCAGGCCCCAGAGGTGACCGTGAGCAGCACTGATGTTCGTACACAAGCATCAATACTTTGCAAGACTGTGTAGTTGACCTCACGGAAACCCAAACTCCCCACGGGCTGCAGGAGCACAAAGGGTAGGGGACACTTGGGCTAGCAAGGGGTCAGTCACATGTTAGAAATAAAAAGCAGAAGAATACTTGAAGTCAACGCTACTGGGGGTAAGATACCACTGGATGTGGACAGAACGCATGTTTGGACTAAACTGGAACAAAGTTATTATTGAACTTCCCAACCTCAGACTATACGTAAGTGACTTCTTTCTTATTCAAGAGGAATTTGGAAACATTCGTTCTGCGATCACTGTTCTCATGTTTAATAGAATGCACAGGGCAGGGCCCTCCACATGGTATAATGTAAAGGAATTACAGTCCTCAGGGTTTAGTAGATATTCTGATTTCAGATTTCCATACTTATCAATAGATCATGACATATCCTTAAAACTGAGCCTATACACAGTATCTTCCTTTGTATTACGCTAAGTTCATAAACACACTCCACAGACCCTCTGTGAAAGCAGAAACTAAGTAACGGCCTACGAGCTAAGACTTGAGAGACACATGCAAGATTGCTAATGGAACAGAGGTGGCCCTGCATGCCTCTTCAGCCAGAACAGCCGGCTCTCTGCTTCCGCTGAACTAGGGGCTTGCCAAGTGCAGCGAGGCGCAGACTCATGGCTTGGGGCTCTTCCGTGACTCCAAACCTTGGGGTCTGTGCAGCCGCAAGGACTAAGGCAGCCACAGCTCTGCAGGCTGCTCCCTGGAGTGTTTTCCTCATCCCCACGGGGCTCCTTGTGGACTAACACTCCAGAACCTTTCTAAAGACCAGTCCATCAAGGTTATCTAACCATGTCTCTTTGCAGTAGATAATCTCTGTATTCCTTAAAGTGTTAAGACCAGCAATTCTCCTGCACACAAACCATATTTTAATGGTACTAAACAGAGCATGATTCAAGGAAATAAACTAAAATTAGGTAAGAAATTAGCATAACAAAGTCGAGTGAGATAAGAGTGAAAAGAATTACATTTCAAACTAATTAAAATTGAAAGAGAACTACTGTCCATTTTGGCAAACTTAAAGATCTGTATCTTAAAGATCTGTGGACTGTCCTGAACGTACAGGCTAATTTCAGAGACCAGGAAGAAGAAAAACTGCCAAAGCGTCAAGAGGGTAATTTCTGGATGGTATACGCAAACTTATTCTGTGCGCCTCAGTTTCCTAGATTTTGTGGTTTGGGGCTACAACTGCAAGCTACTCTAAGTGGTGTAACCAAGTGCCATGGCTGGGACCTGGGAGAGTCTTCCGGGAGGAAGGGCAAGGGGCAGCGTGGAGGTGGGGAGGGAAGGCAGTGGTCGTCCACCTGCACCTCAGCTCAAGGCTCTGTGGTAACAGGAAAGGTCTCCAAAGACTGAGATGGGGCATGGATACTGAGATGCGAAGGGCAACACTGGGAAGCAAAACTCAAGTCTTCAATGCCGAGACGAGTTTATTCTTTCTCTGGCAAGCAATGTAAGCTCTGAAAAGTTCCGGAGTAAAATTAATTTGGCAATCATCATATGGACATAAATGTACCAAGGAAAGGAGAGAATCCCAGAGCTCAAAGCTAGATGAGCTCAGGTGGCAAGTAACGTAAGTCTGGATTAACAGAGTGGCAGAAGAAACAAGAATGAATTCTAACGTAAGAGATGGCTAATCTAAAACAGGAATTGTCCAAGCACCTCCTCAGTTAATACGAAAAGTAAACAATTAGCTACGTTAGCAACCACGTATGCGCTGCCAGTGCACTGTGTTTACAAGTGAAGATTACTTCCCTACTGCCACACCACTTCTATGAACTAACAACAATCCTGAGTGGGAGAGTGGGGCAATCCAAACATCTAGTAGGATCAGATATCCTCAATTAGCGATGGGATCCTGGAGAAGGTCTAGACTCAGCTCCCGCATCTGCGAGATGGGAGTAACCCACCTCTTTAGCTTCACAGAGAAACACGAGACCATGAAGTAATGCCCATCATAGTACCTCGCATACAGAACAAAGGTCAACTGAATCGATTTATAGCCTGGAACTGAAAATGTTTCAACCTGTCACAGAAAAGTGGCACTGAGATTTAAGTTTAGGTTTACGTAATAATTTATATATTCCATAAGTTCCCATTTGGGTCACAGGTTTGGAATTTTAGACTTCTGACTGTCTTATAAATTCACTAAATGTATATACCAACATGTATACATATATTTCTCAGCATTAGAGCAAACGAATTAAATGCTTGCACGCTATTAACCCTCAAGATAGTAAGTACAGTCGTAGCTAAACTCAGCATACGAAGTTTCGTATTCAAAAACCTAAGAATGATAATCCACATTTCTGATTATTATTGTTTTGGTTGAAAAAATTTTAATATTTCCATTTTAAATGGTCTCAAAAGAGTAGTTTTTCATGAAGGTATCATGAAATACAGTGACATCATATATTTTATCTAGTTCTACAGTTTACTTGCTTTTAATTTGCTGCCCAATGAGTAAGATGGGAGTGATGGCAGCACTACAAAAGAATGTAGTTTTTAAAAGAAAAAGCTTTGCACAGCTGCTTATAATAAAATAACAAAACCTCGCAGCAAAGGCTGATTAGATAAAGATAAATATAGTAACACATGCATAAGTTTGAAATAGATCTGACAAAAACTGTCACAGAGGACATTTCCATGACTGTCCTGACAAGCAATTTTTAATAATTAAATGTGCCTATCCCTGTATACGCATGGTTTCATAGAAAAGCTATTTATAATGCCCCCTTACAACTTCACAGAATCATAAAACTGCGTATTTTAAACTCTCAAATGCTAACTTGTACACAGTAATCGTTTACAAATGACGTTTATTATTTAAAGTCAAAAGCATAACGTGAATTAACTTAGAAAATGTCTTATTTTAGTTTTCAAAAACGACCTAATTGCTTACGAAGTGAGGCACTTTAAATTCTGTGGCTCTATTTTAAATATAGATACAGAACAAGTTCTAAGTTCTGGCATGTTATCTGCTATTTACAGGAATTAAACACAATTAAATTTAAATAATGTCATAAAAACATTCTATTTCAGTTTCACCTTATTTTAGAAACAACAGAGACTGATTGTATGTAATATATGGAACTACTTAAAATTGCTTTTGGCTAGTCCATTAGAATCAGTTAGTGAGGCTAAACTGTAAAACAAATACACATCTTCCCAGACTGCACCACGTAAGCTTATGCTTTACTTAGTGGCATAAAATAACACTTCATATAACTTATCCTAAAATAACATTTGCTAATAAAACTATGACGTAGATTGCGTGAAATTCTGACACTTCTTGCGAGGAGACAAGAGGGACTTCCTTTGCTGCCCGTCCCTGACGCCCGCTCCCTGACCCTTCGTGCCTGAGTCTATTCCTCAGCTCTGTTCTCACACCAGCATCAGGATGTCTTGGTATCTTTACCTTTACACTAAGTCTTGAAATCAGGCTGTGTAATTCAGCCAACTTTGTTCTTTGAATCTCCATATAAATTTTAGAATCACTTTGCCACTTCATCCAAAAATGGCTGCTAGGATTTTAACTGAGATTGCACTGAATCTATTGATCAGTTTGGGGAGAACAGACAACATAGTATTTCATCTTCTAACACACGAGCAAGTTATGTGTCTCCATTTAATTTAGTCTTCTTTCATTTCTCTGCCATGTTTGATAGTTTTCAATGAACAAATTTTGCATATATTAACAAAATATTTCATATTTTTAACGCTATTATATACGAGTAATATTTAAAATTTCATTTTGCATTTCTGCCTTGCTAGTATACAGAAGTACAACTGATTTTTATGTATGATCTTGTATCCAGAGACTCTGCTGGATTCACTAATTCTAACAGTTTTTGGTGAGATTCCTCTGAACATGATCATGGCACCTGTGAATAGAGAATTTTAACTCTTCTTTCCAATCTGCATGCCTTTTTATTTCTTCTTGCTTTACTGCACTGGCTAGAGCCTACAGTGCAGTGTTAAGCAGAAGTGATCAGAGTGAACATTCTTGCCTTGTTTCCATAGGTACTTTATAAAGGCATTTGGTCAGACTGAGGAAGTACCCTGCTAGTCTAATTTACTAAGAGTTTTTTTTTTTTTTTAAATCATGAATCAATGTTAATTCTGTCAAATACTTTATCTGCAAACATTGGGATGATCATACAATTTTTCTTTTATTCTGTTAATATGATTAATTATATTGATTGATTTATAAATGAGATGAATCCCACTTAGTTGTGATGTATTATCTTTCTTTAAATTTCTTTTTATTTTCTATAAGTGTTTATTGATTGTTGACTGACTGAGGACTGGATCCATGGCATTTAAAACAGACCCTGTCACTTAATTCAATATACTGTTCTGCAATTTAATCAGGGTGGGTAAGTGAAGGAGCTTGAGTTCACTGAACAAGTGGCCGAGCAGGACAGACGAGGTCTTCAAGCTCCCAGCACGTATCACTGCATCAGCTCTGCCCCACAATCAGTGTCCTAATCCCCACTCGCCACCTCCACCCCCAGGCTCTTGGCAAAAGACAGAAGGAGAAATACAGCCATAGAGTTCCGACTCAGAGAAGCAAAAAGCTCAACACTAGAGTCCCTCTTTCCAGCATTCACAGTAATGTTCACAAATGGAGCATCTATCAGGGGCTTCGTAACAGACAGGTCAATCAGTTTACCTCCCACACCCAACTTTCCTTTTTATATGTTATTGGGTTTGATGTCCTAAATTGTTAAGAATCATTACATCTCTTTTCATGAGGAACACTAATCTGTAGGTTTCTTTTCTTTTAATAACTTTGTTTGATTTGTCAGGAAAGTAATGAGGACCTCATAAAAGAAGTCAGGACCTATTCTCTCCTCCTGTGCTTTCTGAAAGGACTTAGGTAAGATTGCTAATATTTCTTCCTTGAAAGGTTGATAGATTCCACCAGTGAAGCAATCTGGGCCTGTAGTTTTGTTTGAGAAAAAAAATTTAATTACAATTCAACCTCTTAAACAAAATACATTAGTATTCAGATTTTCTATTTCTTCTAGTATCAGTTTTGGTTCTCACAGGTCTTTCCAGCTGGTGAATTTCCTGGTATAAAGTTATACATAGTATTCTCTTATTATCCTGTAATACCTACAGGATTTGTAGTGAGGGCCTATCCTAAATGTTCATGCAGAGTCCTTTTTTACTAATTCCCTGCTCTAAAAAGTAGAGGTTTAGTTCACTGATCCCAGATCTTTCTTTTTTCCTGATGTAAGCTTTTAAAACTGTAATTTCTCTCTAAGCACTGCTTTAACTACATCCCACAAAATTTAATGTTGTTTTCATTTTTACAAAGTTCAAATATTTCCTATTTCTCTTGTGATTTCTTCACTGACCCACGGGTGTACTTTGAAGTGTATTCTTTTATTTCCAAGAATCTGGAAACTTTCATATATTTTTCAGTTACTCATTTTTAATTCAATTCTGTTGGGGTCAGAGAATGAAGTCTGTATTACTTCAATCTTTTAAATTTCTTAACATTTATTGAGATTTATTTTATGTATTTAAGTTCCATCTTTCTATTTTGATGAATATTCCATGTACAACTTCAAAAGAATGTGCGTTCTATTGTTGTTGGGTAGAGTTCTCTGAAAAGATCAGTTAGGTCAAAGTTATTTCACAGTGAAGTTCAAGTTTTCTATATCCCCACTGACTTTCTTTCCATTTGCTCCATCAATTATGTAATCTCTGGAAAAATAGATTTTTTTATTTTTCCTTTTATTTCTGAGAAAATTTTGCTTAATGTATTTTGAAATTCTGTTATTATCCTTGCATGCATTCTTGGGATTCTAACACCTTGTTGGTGAATGCACTCTTGTGTTATTATGAAATGTCTCTCTCTATGACTAGTCAGATTCCTTATCCTGAAACCTAGTTTTCTGGCATAATACAGCTATTAAGCTCTCTTATCTATTGTTAGCATGGCATATCTTCTTCCACCCAGATGGTTTTAAATTATCTGTATCTTTACAGTTAAAGTGTGTCTCTTATAAACAGCACATAATTGAGTCTTACTTTTCCAACCAGTCTGACAGTCTCTGCTTTTTAATTAATGCACCTTACAGAAAAATTTACATTAAATATAATTATCAATACGGTTAGTTTTAAATTTACCATCTTGACTTTTGTTTTCCATTTTTCTCATCTGACTTTTATTACTTCTTCTTTTCTTGTCTTCAGGATTGATCATTTTTAAGCATTCCATTTTATTATCTTCACTATTGGCTTATTAGTCTTATCTAAAAAATTTTTAGTGTTGATCTAAAGTAAACTAGCATTTCTCGAATAGTTTTGTGAGAACGAAGCTAACAGGAAATGATATGAATATTTTAAATCTCCCAATGACACAATGACAATATGTAGCTCCTATCTGCTTTAGCCTGCACGAAATTTGAAAACACTTCAGCCATTACTTTTTCAAATATTTCTTCTTTCCCCACCTCTACTGCTAGCATGGAGACCCCAAGTACAACATGTTAGACCACTTGATACTGCCCACAGGTCACTGAGGCTCTATTCATTTTTTAAAACTTTTTAAAAGTTTTATTTATTTTAGTAATTTCTACACCCAATGTGGGGCTCAAACTCACAACCCCGAGATCAGGAGTCACAGGTTCTACCTACTGAGCCAATAGCCTTTGTGTGCTTTGGTTTTGATTTTCTACCTCTGTGTCTTCAAATTCACTAAACTTTTCTTCTGCAATATATAGTCTACTGTTAATTCCACCATTTTTTTTTTCATTTCAGAAACTGTAATTCTTAGCCCTTGAAGTTCTGCATGGTTCTGTTTTTATAATAAACTTTGCAATTCTCATTATGCTCATTTTCCTTTTAAACCCTTAAGCACAAATACAAACAGCTATTTTGAGCCCTTTTCTGCAAATTGCATCATCTTTGTTGTATCTGTTTCTTCCTGTTTACTGCTTATTCTTCTGCATCACATTTTTGTTTCACTGTGTCTACTAATTTTTGATTGGTTGCTAGATATTACGTGACTCTGTCCTGTGCTACATTTTGTTGTTTTCCTTTAAAGCATACTGGGCTTTGTACCACAGGCAATTAAGTTCTTTGCTGAGCAGATGGTCCTTGTGAGGTCTGTTTTAAAGCTTTGTTATGGCAGGTTTAGAGAACATGTTATTTTAAGGCTAATGTAGCCCTCCTACAGCATAATCCTTCTGGGTATATACTTAATTCACAGTGTGTCCTACAAAGCCTCTCTACTCAGAATGTGGAACTCGTCCAGTCTCTCTTTGTGGAAGTCTGGGGGTTATTCTTCTTACAGTTACCAGGTCATTCTCTGACTGGACAGTGGAAGCACAACGCAGTATTCGGATACAAACTCAAGGTCACCCCTGTGCAAATTTCTGGAACTATTCTTTGGTATAACTACTTCCTCTCCTATACTGTTTCCCACATATTTAATCCATTTCAACTTCCCATGAGACCATCTCAGACAGCTTGGGTTCTACTTTCTTGTCCTGTAGTCTAGAAAATGCCCCTAGGAAGAAAGCTGTGGTGATTTTAGGGCCTCCCTTGATTGACTGTGTTGTCTCAGGACCATGGATCTGTACTACCTGTACCCAGTTGTTTCATATATTTGCCCAATTTTCTAGTTATTTAAGGTAGAAGAGTAAATCTGGTCTCTGTTACTCCAACATGGCTAGAAACAGAACAAGGATACATTTCTGAATTGGACATAAGATTAAAGCTTTGAACTGGGCTAAACAGAGGGGAGTGTTTTTCTCATAAGTAATAAAAAGTGACTAAAAAGTTACTGAATCAATCAAGAACTCATTAATGGATGGAAAAGATTTTTAAAAGTTCACCTGAAGGCACTTAAATAAAGAAAAGCATACCAAGTTTATATTCTATTTAGTTCATACTTTTCAACAAACTACTTAGTTCTCTATTTTTTTTGCAAAATGTTATCAAAATACATTAGAGTTATCAGAAACATCTTTAAAGAGCGGTTTGTATATTTATTGCCTGCCAACCTTAAATTTACATTAGTTATATTCCTATAAAATTTAGTGTAACCTGAGACAATCTGGGTTGAATCTATTTTCCAACAGCAACATTTTAATGTAGCATTATATTCCTAATCACAGAGAGATTCCTTGAGGACAGGAGGATCATTCGTAAGAGGTAGCAAAGACCTGGGCCAGTTGCCATGGTCTCCCTTCTCCCCTCAAACACAGTTAATTAGACAGTATTATTTCCAGTGCACACAAACATGGCCTCCTGTACTCTCACCATAGTAAGTCAGCACATGAGAGTAAACTTAATGGCCGCTTGTACCGTATTTCAAACACTAGCTAAACTTGGAGAGCAGCTGCATGGCCCAGGTACTGTTCTCAACTACCTAACATATGTTACCTCATTTAATTCTCACAAAACAATGTGGCATTGGTAATTCCATTATCTTCAGCAAAGATGAGAAAACTGAGTAACACAATTAGTGGGCAAGCTAGGGTTCAAATCTAGGTAGTCAGTCTAGTTCCAGAGTCCAGAGTCCAAACTATGGCCTGTGGGCCAGCTGCCTATTTTGTAAAGAAGCTGTTGTTTCTGCCAGGATGAGGGAATACAACTTTTGGAAACAGTGACAAAGGAAAAAGGCCCCAATGAGAAATCTGCTCGGGGAAGGATAAATGGGAATCATCAATACCACTTAAAAGGAACACAGGACATGACCAGCCATGGCCACAGGTGTCTTTCTTGAGTGTTAGAGGCCCTCTGGTTGTGCTGATATTGCTGCACAGTGTATGTCTGTGCTTTGAAGTAATCACACGTTCTTTCTAGTTAATTCTATGTAGGTTTACCTTCAGAATAGAAAATGAATAGCACCAGGACTGCAAACAGATCTTCCCTTTTGAGTGAACTTGAAATGACCAAACGGAATACACGGCTGGAAAGGATCCCGTGGCCCATCCTCACTCTAGTACCATGGTTTACTACGCAGGATATTATTTGTATCCTCAATGTACTTACTCTACCAGATTCAGGGCTGAAAATATTAAAATAAAAGTGAACTGAATTCACGTATACTCTGTCCACACAACCAGCAGTATTAAGAGCACAGGTGTTTTCAGGGGGAAAAACTGTTAAGTTTAATAACGGGGAAAAGAGTTACTCATTCAATTTGTTGTTGCTATTGTTGTCCAACGTGATAACTCAGTATAAAAAGCCAAGAGCAAATTATCTTCCTTTGTTTTTTGGATAATTTCCTCTCCTCTCTTTCCTTTCCTAACTTCTATTAAGCCAAATATCAAACCTCACAGATTGATTTCTCAGGCACCTATTCTTGCATTCCATTGGTCTTGGGTTTCTATTTTAGATGACTACTTTACTTTCTTTTCTCACATTTTTATTTACATTTTCATTTCAGCAATCCTCTTTAAAAATAAATCTAATAGCCCTTCTATGTAATATCATTGCTTCTGCATTAGCTGCCTTCCTTAAGGCCTATTTTTTTTTCTTTCATGCTGTCAACTGTCATACACCTGATGACCCGCTGATCTGTCTGCTCATTATAGATGGAGATACAGGAGGATGGGAGTTGCTCTCCTGTGCTCTTGTGTCAGCTGGTATTTTATGAAGGCCTCTTCTCTGAGTGGAAATTCTGAGCTCTGTATGTACGACCAAGATAGGCAGGCTTTACTTGATGTAAACAGAAAAGAACCCGATTGTTGAGCAGTAGCCCTGAAGAACGAGGAGGGCTTTACTGTGGAACCAAAATCCACATCACAAGTCCCCAGTTTTCCAAAGTTAGTTTCATGTCTACAGAAGAATCAGTTTTTGCCCATTTTGCCTGATAACACACACCAGCTGCCTCTGCTTCGAGTGTGCACGTGCTGGGAGGGTGGGGTGTGGGGGGCTGGTATGTATGACAATTTTACACCCAGCTCTTCAACTGTACCCTGTTTTAGAAATCATCATCTCTAAGTTATAACTTCTAAAACAGCTGCTGGCTCTGAGCCCCTCCAAGATTCCCCTGAAGATAATAATGCCTTCCCCATCTTCACAGGCCCCATGGCAAATCACATAGGCTAGAGCTGTCTCATCTCCTCTATTCCAAACAAATCTGTTGGTATCTCATTTGTTGATGAATTCTCTCTTTGGTTTGCTATTTATTGGTGAATGGTTATACCTTTTTTTTAACCCCCTAACATTCTGTGCTATCATTTTGATAAGGCTTTAAAACAGGCAGGTAGCAAGTAACAGTGCTCAGTGCCTAGTTTACCCTCTTGACCGGAAGACTTAATGATTTATAAGCTTACAGTGGAAAGTTACAATCAAAAATAGAACGACCTAATGAAATGTTGTGTACTGATGACTAACTTTCACGAATATTTTAAGCAAATAAAATTTCATAATTTGTGGCCTCAATGATAATAAACTCTATTGAATAAAGTCCTCTGTGACCAACCTATATGGATAAGAATTACACAATATCTAGAAACCACTTTGTAAGAATGAGTGTGTTGTATAATTTGATTTTGTAATCAGGTCAAGAGTTCCTTGCAATGTCTATTACATGGGCTTTCACAGAAGAGCTGCCCAGAAGGGGACAGAGGACACAGTCAATCCTCTTCTTTAACAAGCAGCCCAGGAATCAGGGGTGTGTGCTCCTATGTCTAGGGGCACATGATGGCACAGGCTGGGGCAACCCCCATCCTGTCCACTGGATAACAGAACAGCCAGGACCCCTTCCCTCTTTTTAACATCTTGTTCTGGGAAACTTAAAAGGTATATGCAATTTAATATAAATATTGTTTAGGCTAGACTGCAAATGTACACAAAATGTAAAACAAAATGTGATTTGATTTTATTTTTTTTAAAGATTTTATTTATTTGACACAGAGAGAAAGAGCACAAGCAGGCAGAACAGTGGGCAGAGGGAGAAGCAGGCCTCCCGCGGAGCAGGCAGCCCGATGTGGGGCTCGATCCCAGGACCCTGGGATCATGACCTGAGCCGAAGGCAGACGCTTAACGACTGAGCCACCCTGGAGCCCCTAAAATGTGATTGTAGAAAAGCCACGAGCATGTGGCAGACTGCTTGCATGGCCTATGTGCGTGTGTTCTCTTTTAGGTATGCTTTGGTGGGAAGTTTGAGAAGCACAATGCTAGTTAGGAGCAAAGCTAAATTTTCCAGCACCATAATGCGGGTCTCTTGACTGTCAGTCCAGAGAGCAGAAAATGAAGTGTCAGCGGAACCCACCGATCCATCACTGAGACCTAGATTTAGCAATGCACGCACTAGATAGGTACGCCAGCTTGCAAACGTAAACTCCCTGGAAAAACTAGCATTTGCATGGTATTGTACAGTTTACAGAGCAGTTTTTAAAAGGTGGCAAAGATAACAGACTTTACAACAGCTTTGCAATATAGATATTATCATCACTCTCATTTTACGAAGAAAGAAAAGCTTCACAGACCCAATTAAGTGGCCATGATTAGGAACCTGCCAGACAATAGTAAATGACTTAACCCCAAACCTTCACAATGTAGGATGCAGCCTGTCCTTCTCCTTGACCATTCACCTGCTCCCTTCACATGGTGTCTGGTTCTTGTTTGATGGCTCTGATAGCCAAGTAGAATAATCCACGGTTTTCGGATATATGTTTTCAGCTGCCTGCATTCTCCAATTCCTTTGCACCTGACCTACTTGCCCCCTGCAGTCCTCAGTCCTCCACAATGGCAAGTAGACAAGAAGCTACTCTGGAAATGTCTGCCTTCCCTCCTTGGTCATGGCTGCAACTAAAGAGCTCAGCACATTCAAAACTGCCAGGTCCCGTCCTTGCTGTCAGTGGTTTAAACAAGCCCGTGTCTCACATCAGTGACAGTCAGTCACCTCTTCGCTACAAACTATCCCTCCTCCTCCTCTCTTTTCCCTACTCTGTGAATGCTGTCTTCCTTCTCCTAAGGCTGCGACCACCTTCTCCATACGGTGGAAAATAAGAAGGACATAGTGTGGTTTGGCTGGTTGCAGCCCCTCCACCCAAATCTCATACTCCTGTCCAGAACCTCCATTCCCGGACTCACTATCCCCCAGCTTCAGCTACACAGTCCTGGTCTGCAAACATCGACTCCAGATGACTGAGGATGCCCTCCAGGAAGGTAAAATGAAGACCAGACTAAAAATGGAGTCACTGAAAGTTGACTCATGCAGAACACCGTTATCACCCAAAGTTTGAATCAGCTAGGCTTTAGCACTATCCCACAGGCCTCTTGATCCTATGTAGCATTTCTATAATGAGAACATCCTCTGGGCTGGCGTAAACTCCTTCCCGCACAACTCACTCCTGGGCTGGAACAGGTGTAGAAGGCAGCGTCCACAAACTCTAAGAGTGTGCAGAGCACACACACTCGCACACGTACACTGAGAAACCGCAAGGCTTCTATGTCTGTCCCACACACAGGTGCCCCTGTGCCCCAGTCCTGTGTGGAAAGGTGGGGTGCCTCTCCACCATGTGCTCCGCTCAGCCTCGGTCTCCTGAAAAATCCACGCCCACTTCATGGTGACAAGTCTAACTGTATCCAGAGATACTGTGCGTAACACAACGTCTAAGCACAGAGAAGAAAACAGAAGCATGGACTTAATAAGCAAGCATGTGAAACAACATGCTCTTCTGGCGACTCTTCCACCAGGTTCATCTTAGAGGTGACAGCATTCAGAAACAAACTCTTCCTAAACGCCTGAGAAACTGTGCTTCTGAGCCCCCTCGTGAGAGATGCGTGAGCGCAGACACGTTTCTCTGCCCAGAAGGCCGCACGCACAAAGCTGTGAGAGCCAGACAGTGGCCTGACACTAAACCAGCCAGTGACAGGTCTAAATGTCAACACTCAAACGCTCCGTTCCACCCGTTCATAATGACTGAAAACAATATTCCATTTCTTTTCAGTACGTAATTCTTCCAGCAATATTTTAATTTTAGTAGGGCACAAAGGCCTTTAAAGACAAAAGTATTTCCTTCTGTGTGAGTGATCTTTAAAATGTAATGCTTCAAGTTTAGTCACTTTACACGTCTGACCCGAAAACTGACTTTTAAATTCCAAGAGGAAGCGTGAAGTACTTCCTGTGCTTATTTTTTAAAAATTACATTATATGGAAATTCAGTGGAAGCAATATTTTCTTTCGGCTGCCCCTTGACAGCACACACCATCCAATAACTAACTGGCTTTAAGTACCAGGGCACTGGGAAACGTTCCTAAAATTTTACATACAATTCAGCAAACAGAAAACACTGCCAAGTCCCCTTATGATCTGCTATCCAGAGCAGTACAAACCATGTCTTTAAACACGAACTACAAAGAGAAACAAAGTGATTGCCTGGCAGGGTCCCCAGGGCAGGTGGAAGCAGTTGAGCCACACACTGGATACTCTGAGCCACCAGGACACTTCTGATAAAATTAAAATTTCACTTTAGCCAATTAAAGTTCTTGTGAAGGTGATAAGCAACTAAAATTGACTCTGATTAGCACAAGGACAAGGGGGCTTTCTGGAAGACTCTCAGAGAATCCAAGGGGGCTCTGACAGAGAACAGGGACACCAGGCACACCCATCTAGCGATGCCACAGTCAGGGCCACGCTGTGGGGGCTCTGGGGGCCCCTGCACAGTCCTGAGAAGAGCCCCACCTGGGAGCTCAAGGTTCCTCTGGGGGGCGCTCTAGTTCCCGCCCCAGTGCCAACATGCTCCGGGTTCTCCTCACGGCAACTGGGGTATTTTCAGGAAGGGGCATGGACACTAGGCAGGAAAAAGCAACGAATGTCTACTACGGACTACCAACAGTCTGGCAACACTGAACTATTTCTCAGGGTGAGTAAACTGACGCATTCCAGCACATTCACACGGCCACGGCTCTCAGGCAACTCCAGCCAGACGCTCCCTGCAGGGCAGTAAAGGAACAAACACCTTCTGTGTGGGCTCTACCTAGGATTTTTGTTCAATTCAGACTGTGATCCCTATGAACAAAGCAGCAGTCTGTGACCGACTCCAGTGTGGTGACCCGGGGTGCCGCATACACTCACTGTCACCCACGGAAATAAGCTTCTACCTAGTCCAAATAAACCTGCAAACTGACAGTCGACACTTCGATACGCAGAACAGGTTTATCTCAATGCTTTCCAAAAGATCCAAATTTTATGAAGATTAAATATTATCATAAAAAACTCAATCCTTCTGACTAAAAAGGATGAAAAAGAAAGTAAAAGTAAACATTCTAATATGATCAAACTACCTTATTAAAAAATACTAATGTATAAATTAGAATTCATATATTTAGAAAAAGTTAAATATTAATAGTTCAAAAAGGATATATATGTATAAATCTTTATTAGAAAGATGTTTCAAATATTTTTAAAATAATAACATTTCTAAGTTACCTACCTCCAAATACTCAGTGTTACAAAATTTGGAAACACCACTTACACAGAGGTACTTAGGATTTAACTCAAAGAACTTTCGTTTGCTGGAAATGATGCAAAAAGTAAATCTGAATTTACAGCAGCATCCATCCAAACCCTACCATAAAATACTTTACAACAAATTAAATAGAAGAGAGCGTCCTTCCAAGCGGTGGCTGCGGCATGTGCGTTCGCGCAGAGACGTGAGAGCGCGCAGCTGGCACTAACCTTCCCGATGCTTCAATCAAAGCCTGACAGCTACCAGCTCTCTTTCACACGGGGTAATTATAGCAAATGGCAGTGAGGCTTAATGTGCTATTTCTTTTCTTTCTGGAATGTAATCAACAAGATATTAAGATTGCTTCTGCTTAGCTTTCCTTTAATCTTCACACCGACAAAAATAAATATTCAATCACCAGGCACTGAGTGAACAGTGCAGGTGAGGAAAGAGGACCCGATGGCCGGGAGGATCTTCCCTCGACCACCATTCCAACAATCAAGGTCTTCACAGCTTTCTGCAAATAACAACTATTCGTCCTTTCACAATGAAACACAAAACCGTCACTGGGCTTCTCATTCTCTACAATCCCTAGACTTTTTTTTTTTTTTAAAGATTTTATTTATTTATTTGACAGAGAGACACAGTGAGAGAGTGAACACAAGCAGGGGGAGTGGGAGAGGGAGAAGCAGGCTCCCCGCTGAGCAGGGAGCCCGATGTGGGGCTCGATCCCAGGACCCTGGGACCATGACCTGAGCCGAAGGCAGACGCTTAACGACTGAGCCACCCAGGCGCCCTACAATCCCTAGACTGTTGACATAGATCGTACCAGCGTGTGTGGTTCAGTGTGAAACGCTTCTGTGCGCTCAGTAAGGAGGGCCCAGAGCAGCAGGTTCTGCTCCTCTCAGACCTGGTGTTCCTACACGGGCTCTGTGTGCGGCGGGACGACTGAAGCCGGTGGGAGGGCAGCGAGCATCTGGTCCACATTGAACAGGCCATGTGCTTAAGTTCTTCAAAGATTAAAATGGTAACTCTCATATCCTCACGTAAAATGTACAGATGCACCTGTTTTGAATCTCCTCACACCTATACTTGCTGAAGGGAATTTAGGCGGCTCTTTTAACCTGCTGCCTTGACATATCCACTGTCACTGTCCTGGAGCACCCAGCACATCTCCAGAACCTCCGCATCCGGAGGCTGTGAGCACTCTGGGGAGCCGGACTCCTTCCTGGGCCCCAGCAGTGTCCCCACTCTGTCATGAGGCCATCAGGACAGCTCAGCCGTCCTCCAAGGTCCCTCACCACCAACTCCGATGGCCTTCGGCTCAGCACTCCTCCTCCGTGCTTCATTCATTCCGTCATCACATTTATCACCATCAAACGCAACCCCGTATTTTACTGATTTGTCAGTCTGCCTCCTCAAGTGTATACTGCACAAAGGCAGGGGTCTGGTTTCTTGTTTACTGCTGTGTTTTTCCAGCCACTACAAGCGCCTGATACACAATAAGGACTCAGTAAAATACCTGAAAAACAGATGAATACATCTCACAGACTTATAAACCAAAAGAATGCTTTATGGGAAAATCAGGTCAGACATCCTAGGCATAGAAAATGCTCTAAAGAAAAAGGAGAACAAAATTCTGCATATGTAACATTTGCGCTTGAACATTAACTGACTATGCTTCATTGATGTGGAGGTTGATGGATAGAATTAATGGTCAGTTGTATCAGGCTCTGTGGCTGTTGGCAATGGAAATCAACTTTGGCTGATTTACACACACAAAAAGAAATTTACTAAAAGGCTTCTGGGTGACTCCAAGAATTACCAGGAACGCTGAAGAACTATGTTGAGAAAACAGGCAGGAACCAAGACTCACCCTAAATGAGGAAGATAGCCCTGCACACTAGAGAGGCCACCTCTAGTAAGAACCCTGCTGCCTAGGACGTGGACAAAGCCCCCAGCACCAGAAGGAACCCTCCATCCACTGTCCCTACTTCTGAGATCAAGTTTTGACACAAAATCCTGAGCAGAAACCTCAGCTTGCAGCCACCCACTCAGACCTATGCAGCAGGGACACACACACAGCCTTGGAAGAAGGGGCTCAGATGCTAGCAAAGTTGAAAACCTGCAGAAAAGGTTCATCAGGACAGAGGTGCAAAACACACTTCCCTTAGTGTACATAGCAAAGAGAAAGCTCATCCCTAGAATGCATACATCCCCTAATATCTGCATTACAAAGGACTCTACTATACTTGACTACTAATGCATTAGTGAAATGGCTGTTCACTAGCACTGTGTGTGAGAACAGTTTAAAAATAATATGCTAAACTTCACATATTTTGAACAGCAATTTAGATTTCTGCAATATCAACTGGCATTAGAAATGTTACACAAGGGTGCCTGGGTGGCTCAGTGGGCTGAGTGTCCGTCGGACTCCTGATTTTAGCTCAGGTCATGATCTCAGGGTCCTGAGACTGAGCTCTGTTTTGGGCTCCGTCTTTGGGCTCCAGCTGGGTGTGGAGCCTGCTTGCGATTCTCTCTCTCCCTCTGCCCCTCCACCCCCTCCCTCTCTAAAAGGAAGGAAGGAAGGGAGGAAGGAAGGAAGGGAGGGAGGGAGGGAACACTTATTTAAGGTTGTACAAAATAAAAGTACCACTAAAATATTTTACACCGTCTATAACTCAACAGAAATGTTTTTCAAGGCATCAGAAATGACATGAATATGTTCATGAAGCAAATCAGCAAAAAATAATTACACAGTGACCCAAATAACAAGGATTGGGAGGGGTGGCTGCCCCAGTTACAGAGCAATCACTGACTCATGAAAATTCAGTTGTTTGCACTGAAAAAGAGTCTGGGCTCTTTGACTAATGCTCTTTTTGCAGCTTTAATTTTGTGCAGCCACAAAATACAAATAATTCCTGAATCTAAATCTACTTTATGTTCTCCCTTCTCAGAAGTGTGAAAGGGCTGGCCAGCTGTGCTTGAGTTTAAGAGAGACAATCTCTTTCTTTCTTCTTCAGCCTCCTTAGGCTCCAATGATGTGCACACAAAGCCCTCTCCAGGTCCGCCATTGGCAGAGCAGGGAAACAGTTTTCACACGTTCCCTGGAATCTCAAGAATGTGTCCCCAAGAGCACTGAAATATGCCTAGTTAAAAACAAACTATACCAAGGAAAGCAACAGAAACAGAATACAAATGTGCTAAAACTAATCCAAAGAACATGTAACCATAATTTCTAGATATGCCTCCTAAAACTCCTAGGAAATACAACATTCAAAAACAAACAAACAAACAAACAAAAAAAACGACTGGCTTCATTCAAGGAACACTTACTAAACACCTATCATTTAACAAACCCTGGACTGGATGCTGCCATGAGCCGACTAAAGGGACCAGTTCCTTCCCTGGCCGCACAGAGTGCAGAGGACACGTGGAGGACAAAGTCACACCAGCAGAGATGCAATGTGTTAAATGAACCAAACAAGCCAGACTGAAGTGGCCGTAATGCGCTAGGGGCCTATGGAAGCAAACCAAACTCCGAGCCAGTCGCTGCCTCAAGATTATACCATCAAAATACTAAGGGCAGCCAATCCCAAACAGCCATGTGGCTTTCAGCTACAGCCAATCAACAATTTCCTAACTTTGTTTCTGGCTTTTTCTCTACAAAAGTCTCTCCCCAGGCTCCTGTTGGTGGAGCGCTCCTAACCACTTGCTGCTTAGCGCTGCCTGATGCAAACTGATTTTGGCTCAAATAAACTCTTAAAAGCTTTAATATGCCTCAGTTTCTCTCTTGACAAATTACAACCTGGAAGAGGACAGGACATTATAAAGTTCTTATTTCAATATCTAATGATGTGATGTTAATATGGTTAAATTAAAAAAAAAATCCAAATCCTTTCAGATTTTTACAATACTTATTTTCCACTGAATTCTCAATAGCTGTGAAACTTATGAATAAAAAGTTAACAAAAATTTTATAATTGCAATATCAAATGTATGAAAACTAAGGGAGAAGGGGTAAATATTAGACTGGCAACTCAATATAATTTATGTTTCTGAAAAGTAAGGAACATAATTTATATTAAATAAATCTCTACATAAGATGGAAGTGGACTTCAGATGATGCAGAGAAGAAAAACATCCGGTAAACAAACAAGCGCACGCAACTGAAGCACAGAAAATACCCTTGCCAAGCTTTACCCTGTGATTCTCCAGGTTGGAGGAACAGTTCCATGAAGCCAGGCCGTCCGGCCCATCCTAGCAGAAGGTGCTTTCTGAACTGGCCAAGTGACACAATTCCCCGGACGGACCCTCCTAGGGGAACCTCAGCACCAGACAGCGACAATGGAGTAGGCAGGAAGGGCCAGGGGCCACAAAAGAGAAAAAAGGACATTTATAAAGACAAACATGCTACGCCATCACGGCTGATGACGAGCATGCCACTACACAGAGCAGTGCCTATGATCTATCAGAACCCTTAAAAAAAAAAAAAGCCTGCTTTTGATTTTACTGATTTTCACTACTTTTCTGTTCCCAATTTCATTGATTTTTTTTTAAAGTAAACTGTACCCCCAACGTGGGGCTTGAACGCACGACCCCAAGATCAAGAGTCTCATGCTCCACCAACTGAGCCAACCAGACACCCCCATAGTCCTTTCAAAGTGGCACCACTTATTCCTTCCATCGTCACAATGCTGGGATCCAATACTCGTGACTGTCATCACACTTTATAGATTAGGAGACAGAAGCATGGGGAAGCAAGGCACTTTCCCAATGCCACAGAGCAAGGATTCAGCCCACTCAAGGGCCACACTTGGCGAGGTTAGTCGTTTTACAATAGATCGTATTTTCTCCATCTCTCTCTGAACCCCTGAATTAATATATGGCTGATTTCAAAGTAGCTCGTTTTAACTGTCAGGTATTTTAGAACCTACAGATCATTAGCTTTAGAGGAGTGCTATAGTTATTCCCTATTTTTTCAAGTACTTGTTTCTGGCTGTGAATGAACAGGGAACTTCCCTAATCATGTTTAAAGTCAGCCACAGTAAGATGGAATATATATATATATATATATATATATATTAGATGCATATTCTCAACCACTTGAGCCAGTGGATGCTATCGTGGCATCAGGCGAAAAGTTTGCTTAGTAAATAGCTCCTTGGTTTTCATAAGATACCAACTATTCCAACAGTCCAAACCTCCAAGCTGAACAGAAACCCCATGATGTAACATCCAACAGGGTAACTGACGTTGACCATTTCCAGGCGCTTCTCCTGCCTCTGAAATGCTCATGACCAAGTGTAATGATTAACAGGTCAAAGAATAAATTAATCCCTGGGCATTGGAAATTATGTTCATGAAAAGTGGCCCTGCTGACATTGCATCACTATCTCTAGACAGCGCACTTGAACATCAAATAAATCTCACATCATGGAGATGTGCCAAAAGCTAGTGACCTAGTTTCATTAGGGTGGGAAAGGAATAGCAATCTGTCCTTTGAGACTAGTACCAAAATAGCTTCGTAAAGCACAGCTCCATGCTTCTAAAAAGTTTTAAATAATTCTTCCATGCAAGAGCAAAAATAAGATCCAGAGTCAGTATCAAACATGAATTTCCTCCATGTAACCGGGTAAGTTAATGCTAGCTCTCATAATGTTATCTCTATTTTCAAATTTTGGGAAAAATTGAGGATGAGTAGAATTAAGTAAGAAAGTGTTTCCAACATCTAACAATTGCCACACCAGCAGACCAAGGTTCTTTTTGAGAAACTCCACAAAGATAATTAGCTAACTTTGACAATTCCAAAGAAAAGTGCAAGTACGAAACAAAACTTTTTTTAAGTATATGACCTGTACATAAAAATATCAAGAACCACTGAACCTGCAGACAGCGGCCCAGGAACAAAGCCTGGCACAACACACCCTGGCAGGAGCCAAGAACAACTACTACCACAGGAGACAGGAAGGGCAGGCAGCCAGGCTGAAGACCCCAGGACCACGAAACGTTCACTACGAGGTCTTCTTCCTAAAATAAAGAATGTGAAACGTTCTTTAAAATTACCTCTAAGAATTCATTTTATAACCCCTACAAACTGTATAATGTCTACAAGACACACACTTATGACAAAGCAACTCAAAGGTAGAAAATAAAAGGCTGGGTAAGACACATCCGGAGAGTGATGCTCAAATGAATTAAGGGTTCATAACCATCACAGGTGGGTAGGACAGAAGTCAAAGTAAAGACATGTCATGGGAAAGGAGGGGCACGTCATACTGACGGAGTGGTAAAACCATAATGAAGACATGTACGATCTCTCTAGGTCCCTAAAACACATGGAACTGAAATATAGTCAAGAAAATCTGCTAGAGGGGTGCCTGCGTGGCTCAGTCAGTTAAGCATCTGTCTTTGGCTCAGGTCATGATCCCAGCGTCCTGGACTGAACCCTGCATCAGGGCTCCCTGCTCAGCGGGGAGTCTGCCTCTCCCTCTCCCTCTGCCTCTGCCTCTGCCACACCCCCTCCCCCCATTCGTGCACGCTCGCTCGCTCTCTCTCTCTCTCAAATAAATAAAATATTTTTTAAAAATCTGCTAGAAAAACAAGATACTGATAGCAATATAACAGTAGTGGATACTTTAAAGTACATCTTTCCAATTTGACAGATCAAATATACAAAAACTAAAATATATATATATAATAGAACATTCTATAAAACTATGTCTATACTTTACAAACAAAAAGAAATACTGTCTTTCCAAAGGCCATGAAATATACTTACAAAAAGTGGCCAATGCAATTATTACACAAAATCAAACTGCAATCACTTCCTAAAAGTAATGCTTTACAGAAAACATTATCTGAATATGTTAAAATGAAATTAGAAATCATTCATAGAAAACACTAAAAATAACTTGTAAACTAAAAAAAACAAACAAAAAAACCCCAAAAACATTCTTCTAAGCAATTCTTCAGTTAAAATTAAGTAAGAATATAAATGAGAATCTAGAAAATAATAGAAGTGCTGTATGAAAATAATGGTAAACAGCTGAAATTAGCTTAAAAATATAGTCAAACTCTTTCATGACTCAGAATATAGATGAACTAATTAAATTTCTGAATTGTTAAGTTTCAAAAGAGCTATGAGGGGCTCCTGAGTGGCTCACCTGGTTAAGCCTCCAACTCTTGGTTCGGCTCAGGTCATGATCTCAGGTTTGTGAAACCAAGTCTCTGCATTGGGCTCAGCGGGGAGTCTGCTTGGGATTTTCTCTCTCCCTCTCCCTTTGCCCTTCCCCCCAGTCTCTCTCTCTCTCTCTCTCAAATAAATAAATAAAAATCTTTGAAAAAAAAAAAAAGAGCAATGAAAGCACCGGGGCAAAGAAAAGGTAGAATTAATGATCATAAAAGCAGAAAATCATAAATCAGATAAGAGAAAAACAGTAAAAGAAAAGAGAAACCACAAATCTAAGAGCTAGTTCTGTGAAACAGCAAATCAGGAGAAAAGGGAAGGAAATAAAAACACAAATTAAAGAATGAAGAGAAATACCCAAATGACAGAAAATTAAAACAATTACAAGAAAACATAATATAAAAGTCTATGTTCGGGCGCCTGGGTGGCTCAGTCGGTTAAGTGTCTGCCTTCGGCTCAGGTCATGATCCCGGGGTCCTGGGATCAAGCCCTGGGTTGGGCTCCCTGCTCAGCAGGGAGTCCGCTTCTCCCTCTGCCTGCCGCTCCCCCTGCTTGTGCTCTTTCACTCTCTCAAATAAATATAAATCTTAAAAAGAAACAAAAAGGCTACGTTCATACATGTGAAAATCTGGGTAACTATATTTCTACAGTAACGTCATTTATTAAAAGGGAATTTTAAAATATCAAAATAGGGAGGGGGGAAAGATGGCGGAGGAGTAGGGGACCCTATTTCAGCTGGTCCCCGGAATAGAGCTGGATATCTACCAGACCACTCTGAGCACCCATGAAACCAGCCTGAGATGTAAGATCTGGATCTCTACAAACAGAATATCGCAGGCAGTTAGTTTTGAGGTACGCTTCGAAGCGGAGACCCGTGATTCCGCGGGCAGATATCGGAGGATAAATGGCAGCGGGAGGGTGCCCGGCCGTGGGGATCCTACACCGCCGGTGAGTGACAGCCTCCCGCGCTGCGGACGGGGCACAGACTCGCAGACCGGTAGCAGCAGGGAAGGACTTTAGGGCAGCCCCGTGGTGGAGGACCAGACCGGCGGGGTCGCGCGGACGCGAACCTCAGCCCCCCAGACAGAAACCGGAGCGACGGTCGCGCGCACGCGAACTGCAGCCTCCGAGAGGGAAACCCGGTGCGCGGGGGTCGCACCGGTGAACTGCAACCCCCGGGGGTTGGAACCCCAAGTGGGAGAGTCGCGCATGCGTGAATTGGGAGCGGCTGGCGGATTTAGAAGCACAAGGGCAGAGACGCGCCCGACCTGGAGGCAGGACTGGGGGCGCTGCGGGGGGGGGCGCACAACCCAGGCCGCTGCAGTTTATAGCAGCACAGACAGAAACGGAGACGGTGTGGCCTGGAGAGCTCACTGAAGAACAGACTGAGGTCTCTCTGCTCTGAGGCAGAGGGTTGGAAACGGTCTCTTCTGCTCTGACTCGCGGAAGAGACGCAGAAAGCCGCCAGGGAAAGGCGCCAGAGAACAAAAGCCCCAAAGACCGATTCCCACTGAGCCCATCCCCCGCCACAGGGGCGCAGGGCAACTCCGCCCAAACAGGGTTGCCTGAGTAACAGCGCGGCAGGCCCCTCCCGCAGAAGACAGGCTGGGAAAACAAGAAGCCAGCAACCCTAAGGTCCCAAGAAAACAGGTGCATCTTCCTTGGGTTCTGGTCAATAATTTGGACTCTATACATTCCCTCAAACACCCCTCAACAGAATGACTAGGAGGAGGAGCCCCCAAAACAGAAAAGACTCAGAGATTATGACTTATGCTGCAGATTTACAAATGGATGCAGATATAACCAAGATGTCGGAGATGGAGTTCAGGCTAGCAATTCTGAAGACAATGGCTAGAATGGAGAAATCAATTAATGGCAACATAGAGTCTCTAAGGGCAGAAATAAAAGGGGAATTCGCAGAACTTAAAAATGCTATCCATGAGATCCAATCCAATCTAGATCATCTAACAGCTAGGGTAACTGAGGCAGAAGAGAGAATAAGCGATCTGCAAGACAGTGTAATAGATAAAAAGGGAAAAGAGGAGGCCAGGGTAAAACAACTCGGAATCCACGAAAAGAGAATCAGAGAAATAAGTGACTCCATGAGGCGGTTCCAATGTCAGAATAACTGGAATCCCGGAGGGAGTGGAGAGAGAGAGAGAGAGAACTAGAAGATGTATTTGAGCAAATCGTAGCTGAGAATTTCCCTAATCTGGGGAATGAAACAAACATTCGAGTCCTAGAGGCAGACAGGACCCCTTCTAAGATCAAGGAAAACAGGCCAACACCCCGACATGTAATAGTAAAACTTGCAAATCTTAGAACCAAGGAAACCATCTTAAGGGCACTTAGGGGGAAGAGATTCCTTACGTACAGAGGGAGGAACATCAGAATAACGTCAGACCTATCCACAGAGACCTGGCAAGCCAGAAAGGCCTGGCAAGACATATTCAGGGTACTAAATGAGAAGAACATGCAGCCAAGAATACTTTATCCGGCAACGCTTTCATTTCAAACGATGGAGAGATGCAGAGCTTCCACAACTGGCAGAAGCTGAAAGAATATGCGACCACTAAGCCGGCCCTGCAAGAAATATTAAGGGGGGTTCTATAAATGGAGAAAGACCCCAAGAGTGATCTACAACAGAAATTTACAGGGACAATCTATAAAAACAACATCTTCACAGGCAACATGATGACAATTAATTCATATCTTTCAGTAATCACTCTCAACGTGAATGGCCTAAACGCTCCCATAAAACGGCACAGGGTTGCAGATTGGATAAAAAGACAGGACCCATCCATATGCTGTCTACAAGAGACTCATTTTGAACCTAAAGATACATCCAGACTGAAAGTGAAGGGATGGAGATCCATCTTCCATGCCAGCGGACCTCAAAAGAAAGCTGGGGTAGCAATTCTTGTATCAGACAAATTAGATTTTAAACTAAAGTCTGTAATAAGAGACACAGAAGGACACTATATCATTCTTAAAGGGTCTATCCAACAAGATCTAACAATCGTAAATATCTGTGCCCCCAACATGGGAGCAGCCATCTACATAAGCCAACTGTTAACCAAAATAAAGAGTCATATTGATAACAATACGTTAATTGTAGGAGACTTCAATACTCCACTCTCAGCAATGCACAGGTCATCTAAGCAGAAAATCAACAAGGAAACAAGAGCTTTGAATGATACATTGGACCAGATGGACCTCATAGATATTTACAGAACATTCCACCCTAAAACAACAGAATACTCATTCTTCTCGAGCGCACATGGAACTTTCTCCAGAATAGACCATATACTGGGTCACAAATCAGGTCTCAACCGATACCAAAAGATTGAGATTATTCCCTGCATATTCTCAGACCACAATGCTCTAAAACTGGAACTCAATCACAAGAAAAAATTTGGCAGAAATTCAAACACTTGGAAACTAAAGACCACTCTGCTCAAGAATGTTTGGGTCAACCAAGAAATCAAAGAAGAACTTAAACAATTCATGGAAATCCATGAGAACAAAAACACATCGGTCCAAAACCTATGGGATACCGCAAAGGCGGTCCTAAGGGGGAAATACATAGCCATCCAAGCATCACTCAAAAAAATAGAAAAATCCCGAATTCACCAACTAACTCTACACCTTAAAGAACTAGAGAAAAAGCAACAAACGACGCCTAAGCCACGCATTAGAAGAGAAATAATTAAAATTCGAGCAGAAATCAATGAATTAGAAACCAGAAACACAGTAGATCAGATCAACGAAACTAGAAGTTGGTTCTTTGAAAGAATTAATAAGATCGATAAACCACTGGCCAGACTTATCCAAAAGAAAAGAGAAAGGACCCAAATTAATAAAATTATGAATGAAAGGGGAGAGATCACGACTAACACCAAGGAAATAGAAACAATTATTAGAAATTATTATCAACAACTATATGCCAATAAACTGAGCAATCTGGATGAAATGGAGGCCTTCCTGGAAACCTATAAGCTGCCAAGACTGAAACAGGAAGAAATTGACAACCTGAATAGGCCAATAACCAGTTACGAGATTGAAGCAGTGATCAAAAACCTCCCAAAAGACAAGAGTCCAGGGCCTGATGGATTCCCTGGGGAATTCTACCAAACATTCAAAGAAGAAATAATACCTATTCTCCTGAAGCTGTTTCAAAAAATAGAAACAGAAGGAAAACTTCCAAACTCATTCTATGAGGCCAGCATTACCTTAATCCCCAAACCAGGCAAAGACCCCATCAAAAAGGAGAATTTCAGACCGATGTCCCTAATGAATATGGATTCCAAAATCCTCAACAAAATCCTAGCTAATAGGATCCAACAATACATTAAAAGGATCATCCACCACGACCAAGTGGGATTTATCCCCGGGATGCAAGGGTGGTTCAACATTCGCAAATCAATCAATGTGATAGAACACATTAATAAGAGGAGGGAGAAGAACCACATGGTCCTCTCAATTGATGCAGAAAAAGCATTTGATAAAATACAACATCCTTTCCTGATTAAAACTCTCCAGAGTATAGGGATAGAGGGACATTCCTCAAGCTCATAAAATCCATCTCTGAAAAACCCACAGCGAATATCATCCTCAATAGGGAAAAGCTGAGAGCCTTTCCCTTAAGATCAGGAACACGTCAAGGGTGCCCACTCTCACCACTATTGTTCAACATAGTACTAGAAGTCCTAGCGACAGCAATCAGACAACAAAAAGAAATAAAAGGTATTCAAATTGGCAAAGAAGAAGTCAAACTCTCTCTTTTCACAGATGACATGATACTTTATGTGGAAAACCCAAAAGATTCCACCCCCAAATTACTAGAACTCATCCAGCAATTCAGTAATGTGGCAGGATACAAAATCAATGCACAGAAATCAGCTGCTTTCTTATACACTAACAACGCAACTGCAGAAAGAGAAATTAAAGAAACGATTCCATTTACAATAGCACCAAAAACCATAAGATACCTCAGAATAAACCTAACCAAAGAGGTAAAGGATCTATATTCTAGGAACTACAAAACACTCATGAAAGAAATTGAAGAAGGCACAAAAAGATGGAAAAATATTCCATGCTCGTGGATCGGAAGAATAAACATTGTTAAAATGTCTATGCTACCCAGAGCAATCTATACCTTCAATGCCATCCCGATCAAAATTCCAATGACATTTTTCAAAGTGCTGGAACAAACAATCCTAAAATTTGTATGGAATCAGAAAAGACCCCGAATCGCCAAGGAGATGTTGAAAAAGAAAAACAAAGCTGGGTGCATCACGCTGCCCGATCTCAAGCTATATTACAAAGCTGTGATCACCAAGACAGCATGGTACTGGCACAAAAACAGACATACAGACCAATGGAACGGAATAGAGAACCCAGATATGGACCCTCAAGTCTATGATCAAATAATCTTTGACAAAGCAGGAAAAAACATGCAATGGAAAAAAGACAGTCTCTTCAATAAATGGTGCTGGGAAAATTGGACAGCCACATGCAGAAGAATGAAACTCGACCATTCTCTAACACCATTCACAAAGATAAACTCAAAGTGGATGAAAGACCTCAATGTGAGACAGGAATCCATCAAAATCCTAGAGGAGAACATAGGCAGTAACCTCTTTGACATCGGCCACAGCAACTTCTTTCAAGATACATCTCCAAAAGCTAGTGAAACAAAAGCAAAAATGAACTTTTGGGACTTCATCAAGATAAAAAGCTCTGCACAGTAAAGGAAACAGTCAACAAAACAAAGAGGCAACCCACAGAATGGGAGAAGATATTTGCAAATGACACTACAGATAAAGGGCTGGTATCCAAAATCTATGAAGAACTTCTCAAACTCAACACCCAGAAAACAAATAATCAAGTCAAAAAGTGGGCAGAAGAGATGAACAGACACTTCTCTGAAGAAGACATACAAATGGCTAACAGACACATGAAAAAATGTTCATCATCATTAGCCATCAGGGAAATCCAAATCAAAACCACATTGAGATACCACCTTACACCAGTCAGAATGCCAAAAATGGACAGGGAAAGAAACAACAAATGTTGGGAGAGGTTGTGGAGAAAGGGGAACCCTCTTACACTGTTGGTGGGAATGCAAGTTGGTACAGCCACTTTGGAGAACAGTGTGGAGGTTCCTCAAAAAGTTAAAAATAGAGCTACCCTGTGACCCAGCAATTGCACTCCTGGGTATTTACCCCAAAGACACAGATGTAGTGAAAAGAAGGGCCATATGCACCCCAATGTTCATAGCAGCAATGTCCGCAATAGCCAAACTGTGGAAAGAGCCGAGATGCCCTTCAACAGATGAATGCATAAAGAAGATGTGGTCCATATATACAATGGAATATTACTCAGCCATCAGAAAGGATGAATACCCAACTTTTACATCAACATTGATGGGACTGGAGGAGATTATGCTAAGTGAAATAAGTCAAGCAGAGAAAGTCAATTATCATATGGTTTCACTTATTTGTGGAACATAAGGTTCCACAGAGGATATTAGGAGAAGGAAGGGAAAAATGGGGAGGGGGAATTGGAGGGAGAGATGAACCATGAGAGACTATGGACCTGAGAAACAAACAGGGTTTTAGAGGGGACGGGGGAGGGGGATTGGTTAGCCCAATGATGGGTATTAAGGAGGGCACGTACTGCATGGAGCACTGGGTGTTATACGAAAACAATGGATCGTGGATCACTACATCAAAAACTAATGATGTATTGTATGGTGACTAACATAACATAATAAAATTAAAAACTACAAAAAAAAAATCAAAATATATCAGGATACACAAGTAAAATTAGTACAAAATTTCAAAGACGTGTTAATGCCATTATTTCAAGTATTCCAGAAACCAGATAAATAATAAAGCTTCTAAATAATTTTTAAGATGCAAATATTTAACTACTACCAAAATCTCGCCAAGACAACATATGAAACAAAACCCCAAACTAGTCTCATCTATAAAAACGGATACAAAAAAATACCACTCCCATATAGGCATCTAGAATCCAGAAGTATCATTAAGAATGAAAGAATAACATACCATTGTCAGAGCAGTATATCCCAAAAAAGCTAGAATCTTTCACCAATAGAAAATCTACCTAAATATTTCAAGTACCAAAAAAATTCAACATTATTCATATGTCATAATATTTCCTCCATAAGATTATGGACATATAATCTCAAAGTAAAGACCAGGAGAATGCTTTATGGTGAAACCCCGAGGTTTTTCTCCTAGAGTTACAAATAAGACAATCAGAGGTATCTAAAATTTACCATTAAATCAAAACAGCAAGTCTCAGAAGAGAATGTATAGTATGATCACACTTTTAGAGAAAACAAACCTATGTATGCCTGTATTAATACACTGGTAGATGCATTTTAGAATCTGAGATGATAGGCTTCAAACCATTATGAGGATGATTATTGATTGAAACAAAATCAAGTGACAGTAGACAACATAAGCAACTGCTTTTAAGAAATTCAATTACTAAAAGATTAATACTGAAATTCCCCAAAACTGTCACCCATTATTATTTTGTATTTCTAATGAGACATTATTAGTGTTTGTTTCCTTTAAAAAAAAAACAGCAATATTACATTTGTATTCAAACGCTCTAGAAGGTATTTTTTCAAGTAATACTACCAACTTTCTTATTAACTGAGGTTACAAAAGCTCTTACAGAAGACTTCCCCAAGGTGACAGGGTTCCAAGGGTAGAGTGCTCCTGGTTTCCCCACTGGAAGAGCCATGGTAGAGAAGCAGGTGATCTTCTAATGGTGCGATTATCAGGAAAGAAACAACAGAAGGTAGAAGGGAAGGGGAAGGAAGTGTAGGAAGAGAACAGAACCGGTTGCTGGTAACTGGCTACACACAACAGGGTCACACAATAGCGTTGCCATGACTGGTGATTCACAGGGGTCCAAATATATATTCACAAAATGCCACCTTAATATGAAAAAACAAACAAAATGGAAAGGCGAGATGCTTGACTATAAAATCACATTCTGGCTTAGCAGTGTAATCCTGTATGCACCAAAAATCTAGTAAAAGCCAATTTTACATACAAAGAAAAGAAATCTGAATATTAACTGGACGTTCTTCATTCCCACCACAATCAGGACACATGGTACTCACCTGAGTCACCACTGTAACAACTGTTTTGCCGTAACTGAATCGGTTTCAAGGGAAACATAGACCTTGGAAACACGCATGCCAAACACCTTTTAAGATCAGTGCTCTTAAGATTTCAACATTGTAGAAAACAGATCCTGGAAGTAGTCTGGTGAGATCTCAGTGAACAGAAAAATGACGATCAGTCTAGATGCATACATTAAGAGAACTCTTCTGATTAAATGATCAGTCATTTAATAAAAATAATGCAACAGGGTTCCAGATCAACGTGAAATACAAGGACCCCGAACTGACCTCCTCCCATGGACACGTCAAATCTACAGCTAAATACAGAACAATTTCCTATAAAACACACCAAAAAGCTAGCTGAGCAATTCCTACACATTGGGTGAATGAGAAAAAACCAACATGGAAACAGTAGGAGAGTCTGAGAGACAATCTCGCCATAAGCCCACCCCCAGCATGGCAGCACACAACAACCGGGAGTGAACTCACAACTCCAAGATTCTCCCTGAGGAACAAAGGGTTTGAACTCCATAATGGGCACCCCAGAATTTAAGCCCTACACCTGACAGATGAAAACACAAAATGTCTACTTTTGAAAGTCATCAGGATTCATGCCAGAAGACCCACAGGGCTAGTGAACTGAGAAACACACTTCACCTGGCTGGCCCCCCAGGGCACAGCACAGAAGCAGACAACTGAAAAGCACCGAGTCTTCCTGCGAAAGAGCCCTATTTTGTCTATTTTGAAGCTTCATCCTGAGGGGCAGGCATCTAATACAATACACATCTAGGGGCCTACTGAAATACTCTTCAAAGACTCCAAAGGCTGGTGGGCACCATCTCTGTGCTCTCCCCCTGCCTCGCTGCAGGTCACCGGTGTCTTCCAGAAATGAGCCTGTGCAGAGGTACGGCATCCTGACTGCTGTGGCTGACACCCCTCGATCACCAAGTCTTGGTCTGTTATGTGGAGCCCATGACACACAATGGTAAGTTATGTGTCACGGGTTCCACACAACTCTGACAGTGGAGAAGCAGCTGTTGGAAAGGCCCAGGATTCTGGTGACAGCGCCTATCCCAAGGGGCCACACATTAGGGAGCCCACTACAATCCACACTAGAGACAGAGAAACCAGCAGGCGCCAGCTGCGAGCACGCCACCTGCCCTGCCTCAGGTCGCTGAGGAAGAACCTGGGGCACATGCAGCACCCCAGCCTTTGTGGCTGCCATCCAGACAGCCTGGATCTGGTGGCCAGCTGGGCCGTGTTAACAGGTACAAGATGACGGCAGCAAACGAAGACACGGCTCTTAACTCGCTGTTGTGTCAGGGTTCAGCATATACAGGAAGCAGACAGAAACACCCATGTCCCAGTCGTCCCCCGGGGTCTGTCTGCAGACGTTAAAAGCTACTGCCTCCTGGTGTGCTTGCAGTCAGCCTAAACCCAGATGCTGACTGAGATCCTCCCTTCTGGGGCACTGACAGGTCTGCCCACAACCTCCATGACTGGGAGTCACCAAGAATGAAGCAAGCTGCTAGGACAAAAACAAAGTTTTGAGAGACAACTAAGAGCTGGGGCAGGGGTGAATGACAAGGTTCATGTCCAAGACTGGGAGAGGTGGCCGTTCCACCTAATGCATAAAAAGCCAACACAGACTCAAGGAATATGAAGAACCACCGGATACATTCCAAAGAAAAAAACAAGACGATGCCTCACAAAAAGGTCATAATGAAACAGATATCAAAATGAGGACCATAATAATGCTCACGGAAGACAGGAGAAGATTCTATGAACAAAGTGGCAATTTCAACAAAGAGAAAATGTAAGAAGGTAGCAAACAGAAGTCACAGCCTTAAAAAATAGGTCAACTGAACTGTAAAATACAACAGGGGGTTCAAGACAGACTAGATTAAGCAGAAGAAAGAAACAGTAAGCTCAAAGAACAGGAGGACTCCTACAAGCAAAGTGGGGGGGGGGGGAAGGAGGGGGAAGCATAAAAAAGAATGAAGAAAGTTTAAGAGACTCATCAGACACCATGAAGAAAGCCAGCACCTGCATTACAGAGGCCCCAGTGGAAAGGTGAGGAGAAAAGGAGAAAGGCGCAGAACACTTTTTGAGGAAATAATGGCTGAAAAATGTCCCTAACCTGGGGGATTAAGGACATGAGGTTCCAGGAAGTCCAGAGAGTTCCACACAAGAAAAACCCAAAGAAACCCACATCAAGACATATAATTAAAATGCCAAAACTTAAAGTAAGGAGAGACTCTCAAAAGCAGCAAGACAAATACAACTTGTTATAAACAAGGAGCCTTCCCCAAGACTATGTGCAGATTTTTCAGCAGAAACTCCAGGCCAGGACGGAGGAGCACGGGATGGTCAAGGTCCTCAAAGAAAGAGACTTCCAGCCGAGAATACCAGGCAAACTGTCCTTCAGAATTGGGAGAGAGTTTCCTAAAATCACCACTAGACTGGCCTTCCAGAAAAATACAAAAGAAATGGCTTTAAGCTGAAATGAAAGGCTGCTAATTAGTAACAGGAAAACATATGAAAATATAAATCTCCTGGCAAAAGTAAGTCCAGAGTAACTTAATGCTGTGAAGATAGTGGGTTAATCACTTACACAGCTAACATGAAGGCAACAAGGAAAAAGTAGTCAAAGTGACTGTCACTACAATTTGTTAATGCAGCATAAAAGGATGTAAATAAAATGAGGCATCAAAAACACTAAACATGGAGGGGGGAATAAAAATGTAGAATGCATCTGAACTTCACTTGACGTTTATAAATGTTCTGTGATGTAAGCTCCATGGTAACCACATGCACAAACCTACAGTAGATACACCAAAGATAAAGAGCAAGGGAGCTAACTAAGGTCACCACACAGAAAGCCATCAAACCACAAAGGAAGACAGCGAAAGAAGGAAAAAAAGGAATTACAAAATAGCAAGAAAGCAATTAGCAAAATGGCAGGAAATACATACTTATCAATTACTCTAACTGTAAATCAACAAGATGTCCAGTTAAACGACATAGAACACCTGAATGGATTAAAACAAAACAAAATAACTGCTGCCTAGGAAAGACACACTTCAGATCAAAGGACACACGCAGACTGAAAGTGAAGAGGTGGAAAAGGTGTTCCACACAAATGGAAACCAAAAGACGGGATAGCTACACTTGTATCAGACAAAATAAACCTTAGGACAAAGATTGTAATAAAAGGCAAAGAGAGGGGCGCCTGGGGGGGCTCAGTCGGTTAAGCATCTGCCTTTGGCTCAGGTCATGATCCCAGGGTTGTGGATCGAGTCCTGCATTAGGCTCCCTGCTCAGCGGGGAGCCTGCTTGCCCCTCTCCTTCTGCTCCTCCCCTGCTTACTCTCTCTCTAATAAAATCTTAAAAAAAAAAAAAAAAAAAAAAGAAGGTTGTTATATAACGAGAGTAGTCAATCCAACAAGAGAATAGCACATTTGTAAATATTTATGCATAGGAGCACCTAAATACATAAAGCAAACATTAACAAACTTAAAGGGAAAAATAGACACCAGTACAGCAGTAGTGGAGGACTTGAACACCCAACTACATCAATGGATAGACAGTGACGATAAAAAATCAATAATGAAACACTGTCTTACATGACACATTAGACTAGATGGACTTAACAGTCATTTACAGAACATTTCATCCTAAAGTAAGACCTTTCTTCTCAAGTGCATATGAAATATTCTCCAAGATAAATCATATGTTGGGCCACAAAAAAGGTCATTAAACTGAAGGACACTGAAATCAGATCAAGCCTCTTTCCAACCACAATGGTATGAAGTCAGCAATCAAAGAAGAAAACTGTAAAATTCATAAGTATGTGGAGCTTAAACAACACACTCTTGAACAACCAATGGATCAAAGAGGAACTCAAAAAGAAATAAAAAGTTACCTTGAGACAGAGAGAGTGGGGTAAGAGAGTGGAGCATGAGGATCCTGAGCTCATCTCCTGCCATGGACACACCAAGGTAACTACACAGAAAGCAACCTGCTCTTAAAACATTCTGAAGATTAGCAGAACAGATCATTCACAACAAAAGACATTAAAAAACAGAAAAAAGAAGCCACATCCAGAAGGGTAGGAAGGACACAGACAGAGTCGGGAACCAAACCTCCAGCATGATGACCCACAAGCAAGAGGGATGTCACAGGCATGGAGATCATTGCTAAGGAGCAAGGGGACCAAGCCCCACACTGGGCACCCCTAGCCCTGTGAACTTGCATCGAGAACAGTCCCAACAATGCCTGGCCCTCAAAATCAGCAGGGCTTAATTCCAGGAAAGCCTGATGACTCCAGGAAACCAAGACTGCCCTCAAAGGGCCACCGTGCTTTATTGTTTGGTCTCAGACCTAGCACAGAAGCAGCAGTTTAAAAACGGCCTGGGCTGGGGCGCCTGGGTGGCTCAGTCGTTAAGCGTCTGCCTTCGGCTCAGGTCATGATCCCAGGGTCCTGGGATCGAGCCCCACATCGGGCTCCCTGCTCGGCCAGGAGCCTGCTTCTCCCTCTCCCACTCCCCCTGCTTGTGTTCCCTCTCTAGCTGCCTCTCTCTCTCTCTCTCTCTGTCAAATAAATAAATAAAATAAATAAATAAATAAAATAAAAACGGCCTGGGCTATCTATGAAGATTTACTGACGAATGTTAGGGCATGTGCCACCGGGGCAGGAATGTGTAAGCGCTCTGTCAGGAACAGAAGAGTTGGTGGCGCCATGTCTTCATGCCCTCCTTCGGTCCACCTCAGCAGATGCTTGTGGGAGCCCCTTCTGACACTTTCCATCCACTTTCCTAGCACCCCTCGCCCCACCTGGGCATTCCCCTGAGAACACACCTGCACCAGACAGGCACCCACCAAAGCAGATGCACCTCACCACCACACACAGTGGGCAGCCATGGTCAGGACGCACCCAGAGTGATTAGCTCCCTGCCACGAGGGTGGGAAGGGGGGTGTAGCAGCCTGGCCAGGACTGGTACACCAAAGCCGCTCCTGCCCTGGGAAGCGAGGTCAGCCCCCCTGGCCAGCGTGCCCACAGCAGTTCTTACTAGGGCCTGTGAGCCAGCTGTGCCAAGAGCTAGCCCCACCCAGCAGCAAGCCCACTGCAGCTACAGTCAGGCAAGCTGACTGGGGGGGGACCTACCCTTCTCACCAGTGTGCCCACAGTGGTCCAGGCCAGTCACTGCAACAAGCTGGGCTGAGAGCCAGCCCTGCCCAGCAGCATGCCTACAGCAGACACAACCTGGCTTCTCAGGCAGCCCCTCCAGGGGTCAGCCCTACTCACCAGCATGCCGGCAGCAGTCACTGCCCAGGCACAAGAGGGCACACACAGCTCAATCAGGGGACATCCACAGAGCACCTGGATCTGGTGACCAAGAGGGACTGTGCTACTCAGACCCAAAGAAAGCTTGCCAGATGAGGCCATTACATTGAAGAACAAAAGACCTACCTGACCTACCTGATGCATAGAAGAAAACACAGAGACCCAGATACACTGAGACAGAGGAATATGATCCAGATGAAAGAACAAAAAGAAACTTCAGAAAAAGAACTAAACAAAATGGAAATAATAAATCTACCTGATAAAGAATTCAAAGTAATGGTCTTAAAGATTTTCATGGGATTTGAGAGAAAAGTTGATGAACTGAGTGAGTACTTCAAAAAAGATATAGAAAATGTAAAGAAAAAACAATCAAAGCTAAAGTATACAATAATTAAAATGAAAAATACACTAGAGGGAATAAACAGCAGAGTAGATGATGTAGAACAAATCAGCGATGTGGAAGACAGGGTAGTGGAAAGCAACTAAACTGAATGATAAAAAGAAAAAAGAATTTTAAAAATGAGGACTGGTTAAGGGACCTATGAGACAGAAATCAAACATACTAAATTCATATTATAAGGGTCCCAGAAAGAAAAGGGAGAAAGAAGCAGAACATTTATTTGAAGAAATAGTAGCTGAAAACTTCCCAAATCTGAGGAAAGAGAAATTCATGTCCAGGAAACACAAAGAGTCCCAAACAAGATGAACCCTGATAGATCCACACCAAGACATATGATAATTAAAATCACAAAAATTAAAGACAGAGAATCTTAAAAGCAGCAAGAGAAAAGCAAATAGTTATGTACAAGGGAAAACCCATAAGGCTATAAGCTGATTTTTCAGCAGAACCATTGCAAGTCATAAGAGAATGACATGACATATATTCAAACTGCAGAAAGGAAAAATCGTACAACCAAAATATGCTCCATCTGCCAAGGTTCTTCAGAATTAAAGAGCTTCCCACACAAACAAAAGTTAAAGGAGTTTATCACCACTAAACTGGCTTTACAAGTAATATTAAAGGGACTTCTTTAAGAAGATGGGGCAGGGGGGAGGCAATAACTAGAAATAAGTAAATTATGATAGGAAAAAATTTCATCGATAAAAGCAAAGCAAATATACAGTAAAAGGTAGTAAATCAATCCCATATATGGATAGTATGAAGGTTAAATGACAAAAATAGTAAAATTAATTATAGCTACAAAAACTAATTAAGGGATAAAAAAGATTTAAAATATGACTTCGTATTCATAAAATGTAGTGCTTTTGGAATGTGTTCAAACATAAGTGAACATCAACTTAATGTAAACTGCTATATGCATATAAGATGTCATATATGAATCTCAGGGTAACCATAGAAATCAAAGGGGAAATCAAGAAATATCTGAGGAGGGGCGCCTGGGTGGCTCAGTCGTTGGGCATCTGCCTTCGGCTCAGGTCATGATCCCGGGATCCTGGGATCGAGCCCCACATTGGGCTCTCCGCTCCGCGGGAAGCCTGCTTCTCCCTCTCCCACTCCCCTGCTTGTGTTCCCTCTCTCGCTGTGTGTCTCTCTCTGTCAAATAAATAAATAAAATCTTTAAAAAAAAAAAAAGTATCTGAGGAAAAATGAAAATGGAAGCATGACAGTTCAAAATGTTTGGGACACAGCAAAAGCAATTCAAAAAGGGATTATTTATAGCAATATAGGCCTACTCATAAAACAAAAAAGAAAATTTCAAATAAGCGATCTAACATTACACCTAAAGGAAATGGAAAAGAACAAAGTCCAAGGTTAACAGAAGGAAGGAAATAATAGAAATCTGAGTGGAAAAAAATTAATTAAGAACAAAAAAATAAAAAATAGAAAAGATGAATGAAACCAACAGCTGACTCCTAGAAAAGGTAAACAAAATTGATAAACCATCAGCTGGACTAATCAAGAAAAAAAAGAAAGGATTCAAAAAAATAAATCAGAAATGAAATAAAAATTAAAACCAACACCACAAAATACAAAGAATTCTAAGAGACTATATGGAAAACTGTATGTCAACAAATCAAGGAACTTAGAAAAAAATGGGTAAATTCCTAGAAACACACAACCTTCCAAGATTGAATCAGAAAGAAATAGAAAATCTGAAGAGACCAAGTACTAGTAATGAAATTGAATGAAATTGAATCAATTAAAGAAAAAAAAATACCAACAAACAAAATCCATGACCAGATGACTTTTCAGATGAATGATACCAAACATGTAAAGAGGTATTACCCATCTTTCAGTGAAACACTGAAAATCTTTCCTCCATATTCAGAAACAAGACATGGACATTAACTCTTGCTATATAGTACTGGAAGTCCTAATCAGAGTAATTAAAGCAAGAAAAATAAAATGCATCCAAATCTAAAAGAAAAAAAAAAAAGGAATGAAACCTGTCACTATTTGCACATGACATATTGCATATAAAATACCCTAAATAATCCACCACATAAATGTTAGAACTAATAAATGAATTCAGCAAAGTAGCAGGATATAAAATCAATATACAAAATCAGTTGCATTTCTATACAATAATAATAAACTATCAAAAAGAGAAATTAAGAAAATAATCCCATTTATAATTGCATCAAAAACAAAAAA
Source organism: Halichoerus grypus (assembly GCF_964656455.1). Lineage (NCBI taxonomy): Eukaryota > Metazoa > Chordata > Mammalia > Carnivora > Phocidae > Halichoerus > Halichoerus grypus. The sequence goes on from NC_135725.1 coordinate 4,058,793, forward strand.
ATACCTAGGAATACATTTAACCAAAGAGATGAAAGACCTGTACCTTTAAAAAATATATGACATTGGTAGAAGAGATTGAAGACTGAACAAATAGACATTCCATGCTCATGGACTGGAAGAATATTGTTAAGATATCCATACTACCCAAAGCAATCTAAAGATTTAATACAATCCCTATCAAAATTCCAATGGCATTTTTCACAGAAGTAGTACAAAGACTCCTAAAATTTGATGAAACCACTAAAGACCACCAAACAGCCCAACCAATGCTGAGAAAGAAGAACAAAGCTGGAGGCATCATGCTTCTTGCTTCTTGTTTTCATTTTTTACAAAGCTTCAGTAATCAAAACACTATGGTTTGGGCATAAAAACAGACATATATACCAGTGGAACAGAACAGAAAGCACAGAAATAAACCCATGCATATATGGTCAATTAATGTGACAAAGGAGCCACGAATATACAATGGAGAAAGGGCAGTCTTTTCAATAAATGGTGTTGGGAAAGCTGAACAGTCATATGCAAAAGAATGAAACTATACCAATGTTTTATACCATACACAAATCAAGTGAAAATGGATTAAAGACTTGAGTATAATACCTATAAACACAAATCTAAAGGAAAAATACAGGCAGTAAGCTCCTTCACACTGGTCCTGGTGACATAACGTTTTGGATTTAACACTAAAAGCAAAGGCAACAAAAGCAAAACTAAACTAAAAGCAAAACAAAAGCAAATTAAATTCAGTTTGATGGAACTACATCAAACTAAATCTTCTATACAGCAAAGGAAACCATCAACAAAATGAAAAGGCTACCTACAGAAGAGAAGGAAATAACTGAAAATCATATATCTGATAAGGGACCGATATCCAAAAATATATATAGAATCCATACAACTCAACACCGAAAAAACAAACAGATTACAAAACAGGCAAAAGGATCTGAGTGGACATTTTTCCAAAGGAGCCATACAGATAGCCAACAGGTCACAAAAAGGTGCTCAACATCACTAGACATGAGGGGAATGCAAATGAAAACTGAAATGAGGTATCACCTCACCCCTGTTAGAATGGCTATTACCAAAAAGACAATAGATAACAAGTGTTGATGAGGATATAGAGAAAAGGGAACCCTTGAGCACTGTTGGTGAGAATGTAAATCGGTGCAGCCTCTATGGCAAACAGTATGGAGGTTCCTCAAAAAGGTAAAAATAGAACTACCATATGACCTAGCAACTTCACTCTGGGTACTTATCTGAAGGAAATGAAAACACCAACTCACAAAGAAAAACGCACTCCCATGTCCACTGCAGCATTAATTCCAATAGCCAAGATATGGCAGCAACCTAAGTGTCCACTAGCAGATGAATGGACAACGCAACTGTGGTGTATATACTACAGTGGAATATTATTTAACCATAAAAAGAAGGAAATCCTGCCATTTGCCACAACATGGATGGACCTTGAGGGCATTATGCTAAATAAGTAAAATATGTCGGCCAAAGACAAATAGTAAATGTTCTCACTTATATGCAGAACCTTAAAAAAAGGGGAAAAAAGCCCACAAAATCATAAATATTAGAAAACAGATTGGCAGTTGTGAGAGGTGGGGGCTGGGTGCAATGGTAAGATGGTCAAAAGGTCCAAACTTCCAATTATAAAACAAATAAACCCTGAGGATATAATGAACATCATGGTGACTAGAGTTAATAATACTGTACTGCATATTCAAAAGTCACTAAAAGTAAATCATAAAAGTTCCCAACAGAAGAAACAACATTTTGTAACTTTGTGCGGTAATGGATGATAACTCGATTTATTGTGGTGATCATTCTGTAACATATACATATAGAGAATCATTATATCATGCACCTGAAGCTAACATAATGTTATATGTCAACTGTAGCTCAAAAGAAAATTAAATAAATAATAAACAATGCAATTAAAGGATGCATGCACATATATTTGTTAAGAAATCAGAACTCTTCCTCTTCCAGCCACAAAAAGGTAGCAAAGACTGGATTTACCATCTGCCTGACACAGCCAAAATTCAGTTTTCATGACACTGGACGTTAGGCAACGTGGGACAGTGATGACAGGAAAAACAAGCAAGGTGAGCCCTACTTCTGCACAAGCTATTCATCTGGAAAGAGCTGCCAGGACACAGTACAGAGAGGGCAAACCCAGTGCACCTTCAGGAAAAGAGGAGCTGGGAGCCCTGAGGGACACAGGTAACTAGTGTGCGAGACGGAGGTAAGACTCCAGAAATCTGAAGAGAGTCCCTCCTGAGTATTCATCAGAGTACTGAGCACTACACATGTGAAGAAACTCCCCAAGGCCAAGGAAAGAACCACCTAAAAGGAGCAGAGAGTCAAGGAGCCCAATAAACGCCAAGCAAAAGGACAATGAAGAAAACTATACCAAGGCACAACATAATTCAAGCTGCTCACAACCAGTGATAAGGAGAAAATCGTAAAGCAGCTCTAGAAAAAAACATGCTGTACTGAAAGAACAAAGATAAGGATGACAGCAGATTCCTCAAAAGAAAAAAATATTCAGCTAAGACGATCGTGTTGTAACATCTTTAACGAACTGAAAGATCAATAATGCCAACCCAGAATTCTATACCCAGCAAAAATATTTTCAAATACAGAGTTAAAGACTCTTCTAGATATCCCAAAGCCAAAGGAGCTCATCAGCAGTGGACTTGCACTACAGAAATGTTAAAGAAAGATGGATATTGGTAACAAATGCAAGTATGTGTCTACACAAAGGAATAAATGAAGTGGAAACTACAGAAGTAAATAGATGACATTTTCCTAATTACTTAGATCTCTTTTAAGAATAATAGATTTTTGGGGGCGCCTGGGTGGCTCAGTTGGTTAAGCAACTGCCTTCAACTCAGATCATGATCCCAGGGTCCTGAGATCGAGCCCCACGTCGGGCTCCCTGCTTAGCGGGAAGCCTGCTTCTCCCTCTCCCACTCCCCCTGCTTGTGTTCCCTCTCTCCTGTCTCTCTCTATTAAATAAATAAATAAAATCTTTAAAAAAAAATTTTTTTAAAAGAATAATAGATTTTTTTTAACAAAATTAATCAAGAAGCATGGGCTTAAACCATACATAAAAGTTTAAAGTGCATAACAATGATAGCACAAAGATCAGAGAAAAACAGTAACAGTACTATACTATACTATAGTACTATACTATAGTACTTACTATAACATTCTTGTACATGAAATGTTTTATTCATGTGATGGTAGTCTGTCATAATGAAAGATGTACAGTTCCTGCCCTAAAGCAATCAATAAAATAAAATAAAGAATAACAGTAAATAAGTCAATCAAGGAAATAAAATAGAATCATAAAAAAAAAAATACTCAATTATGCCAAACAATGGCAAAAAAAGGGGAGGGAACAGAAACAAGAAATAGAGAATAAGAAAATGAGAGATTTTTAAATATCAATAATCATATTAAAGGTAAACAATCTGAATATTCCAACTGAAGGCAGCCATTGTGAGACAGGATGAAAAAACAAGACCCAACAATATGCTACCTACTAGCAACACGTTTTAAATAAAAACACACAAATAGCTTAAGAATAAAAAGACAGGAAAGAATAGATTAGGCTAATACCACCCAAAGTAAACTGGAGTAGTTACATAAATACCAGGCATAGCAGAATACACAGCAAAGAACATTACCAGGGATAAAAAGGTTATTTTAAGGTAACAGAGAGCAATCCATCATAAAACATGACAAAACTAAATATTTCTACACTTAACAACAGGGCCTCAAAATACTTGAAGCAAATACTAGTAGAACTGGAAAGAAAATAGAAAAATTCACAATTATATTTAATTCACATTTACAGAATGTTCTGCCGAACAACAGAACATAAAATTTGATAAGGAAAAATTAACGACCATGGGGCACCTGGGTGGCTCAGTTGGTTGAGTGTCTGCCTTTGCTCAGGTCATGATCTCAGGGTCCTGGGATCAAGTCCTGCATCAGGCTCTCTGCTCAGCGGGGAGTCTGATTCTCCCTCTCCTTCTCCTTCTGTGTTCTTTCTCTCTCAAATAAATAAATAAAATCTTTAAAAAAAAAAAAAAAAGAAAAAAGAAAAATTAACGACCTAACAAAATAGTTATATGGTGTTCATGGGTCTAAAGAATCAATAATGCCAAGACCAAATCTCTACAAATTAGTCTACAAATTGAATACAATCTCAATCAAACTCCCAGGAGGATTTTTTGTAGAAATTAACATGCTGATTCATATGGCAACGCAAAGAATATAGATTAGATAAAACAACTTCGACAAACAAATAAGAGGACTAACAATACCTATTTTCAAGATTTATTTTAATGCTACAGTAATCAAGACCATACGGTCTTGGTATTAAGATAAACAAAGAGATGAATGGAATAGAAAAGAGTCCAGATATAAACCTACACATATATGGACATCTCATTTTTGACAAAGGTGCAAAGGAACAGGACATTCTTTTCAACAAATGGTGCTGAAACAATCAGATGTCTATATGCAAACGTTTATCAGTCCATACAGCACACTATACACAAAAACGGACTGAAAATGGATCATAGATCTAAATGTAAAGCAAAACTACAGAAGTTTTAGAACAAAACACAGGAGAAAACCATTTATGACTGTGGTTTAGGGGAAGATTCCATACACACAACACCAAAATCACAATCCACGAAAGAACAAGTTGATAAAGTTTGTTCTTTCAAAGAAATGCTGAGAATAAAAAGTCAACTCACAGACGGAAAGAAAAAAATTGCAAAACATATTCCAGAAAAAGGACTTTATCTATAATAATAATAATAAAACACAATAGTAAGAATTCAAAACTCAGTAATAAAACAACCCAGTTAAAAATGGGTAAAACAGGGATGCCTGGGTGGCTCAGTCAGTTAAGTGTCTGACTCTTGATTTCAGCTCAGATCATGATCTCAGGGTCCTGAGATCAAGCCCCACATCAGGCTCCACACTCAGTGCAAAGTCTGCTTGTCCCTCTCCCTCCCCACACTTGCTGCTCTTTCTTTCTCTCTCTCTCAAACAAATAAATAAAAATATTTTTAATAAATGGGTAAAAGATCTGAAGAGATACATCAAAAAAGAAGAAATAGAGATGTCAAGTAAGCACATGAAAAGATGCTCAACATCATTAGACATTAAGGAACTGCAAATCACATCCACAACAAGATTGTGCCAAGCCTTGGTGAGGATGCAAAAGAAAAGTGAATTCTCATCACTTCTGGTGGGAACTCTCACACATGCTGGTCCAGCCAAGTGGAACACCAGTTTGGCCATTTATTAAAAACATAAATACGTACTTATCATATAAAGCCATTCCAGTCCTAAGCATTTACCCAAGATAACTGAAAATGTATGTCCACACCAAGGCTTCTGTGCAAGTATGTACAGCAGCCTCACTCATAAGACCCCCAAAACTGGAAATAAGCCAAGTATCTATCCAAATGTGAACAGATTATCAAGCTGTGGTATACCCATACAATGCAATATCATTCAGTCATAAAAAGGAATTAACTATTGAAATTCACTACAAAATAGATGAATATCAAAATAATTATGCTGAATAAAAAAGCCAGACAAAGGAAAGATTACAGAGAATATAACATTTATGTAGAATTCTAGAAAATGAAAACAAATCTACAGTGAGAGAGAGTGGTTCAGTGGTTGTGTGAAAAAGCTCTTGGGGGTGATATTCATTATCTTGGCTGTTTATGGTTTCACGGGTGTACACATATCAAAACTCACCAAATTTTTTTTGCTAAAAATACATGCAGTTCATTGCACTTCAATTATAATGTAGAGCTGTTAAAGATATCTTAAAAATAAGAAAAATTACAGCAAACCACCACTCAGGAACAACACAAATCATAATAGAATGAGTGTCAGGACCGCCAACATGGCCAGGTAGTGTCATGCTGACATATCTTCAAGTTCACTCTCTCTTTCTTCTGTCATCTCTATTCTGTATTCAGTCCATCCACCCTGCTGTTTATTTTGGCTAATGTATTTTTCAGCCCTAACGTAGGGTACTCTATCTTTTATTTCTTTTCTGAAACTTGCTGTATTTCCATTTGTCCATATGGTATAAGGCCTAAAATTAAGGCCCAATATCACATGCTTCCTAACATCTAGGGAAACCAGAAGAACCACAAATGGCCTGACCACAAGCTCCCATCCCCACTCGGCTCCCATGGAAAAGTCCCCTAGGCAAACAACCATCCTCATTAAAGAGAACAGGCAGGGTTCCTACTTATCTCTGGGGAGTGGGTTCCAGCATCAGATCATGGAATCATTCAAACAAGCCCATCAGGGCACATGGCTGGCTCAGTCAGTGGAGCATGCGACTTTTGATCTCAGGTTCCTGAGTTCAAAAAAAATTTAAAGAGAAAAAAAAAAAACAAGCCTACCACATCCTGCCGTGGGACCCAGGAGGCAGCCCACCCTCCTGTCACTACAAAGCCTGCCTCTCACAGGCATGCTGGATCACTCTGCTCCAGATCACAACCTCTTTGTGGCCCTGTGCGGGGTTTGCAGTGTCCTCCTACTTTGGAATGGGAATATATGTGACTAAGAAACTACTATCAATCACATCTCTCTGGAGTCAGGTGTTAAGTGTCTAGTCATTCCCAGGAACCTTGAACAGGAATCCCTCCTGCATTAACCAGGTGAAGAGCAGGAAACTAAAACAGTTCACCCTTACTTCTTGGAGCATTTTTACAGTAACTGCTTTAAAATCTTTCTCAGATAACTCTAACATCTATCATCTTGGATGGCATCTGTTGAATGTCTTCTCCCATGCAAGTTGAGATTTTCAGGTTCTTCATATGCTGAGTAATTTTGGCCTGGACATTTTTGTCTCAGCATTCAGTCAATGTTAAATGTATTCAGGCTACACATTCCAACCAGCCTTCTGTGGATTGTGGTTTCAGCGTTGCTATGTTTGTGAGGACTTTGGCCAGTTTCAGATCTGGGCAGTGGTCCATCTCTTGGTTCAAATTCTCCGTGTCTGATCTGCTGTTTAGCATCAGAGACACACATGCACAGCCCAAGAGTGAGTCAGGAGTTCACAAACGACTTGATGGGATCTCCTTCCTGTGTTCATCCCCTCTTTACCATCTCTTGGTCCTTTCTAATACCCTGGGGCTCCCCCTTTTGGGACCTCCATCCAGAACACTGAGGTTGTACGCACCTTGCTCTATCTTGCACTTCCAACAACTACATGTATGTCCAAGGCGAAATGCAGAAGGACAGAGAAAAACAAAGCAGCAGGAACTTGCCCCCACCCCCTTGAGACAACAGCTCCTGTGACTGAGGAAGGTTCTCTTCCCTCAGAATTCCTGACGTTTTGGGTCCTGGCTGCCACAACGCTCACTACCAAGAGATTCGTCTCCCATTTCCCAAACCTGAATGAGAAAGATTCTCCTGAAGTTCTCTCTGGCTGTGCCAATGTCCATTTCTGGGATTTTTTTTTAATACCAGGCCAGCGGATGCCAGGAAAAAACTGAATTCATATTTTTATTTTTAGCCCAGACCACTCTCCTAAACTCCACATTTGCACAACCAACTGCTTAAATTAATATGGCACTTGGATGTTTAACAATTATTTTTAACCAAACAATATTCTTCACTGTCTCTTCTAAACCTGCTCTTTCCACTTTTCTGTTGAAGGGAACTTTTTCTTCTCAGTTACTCCAGCCAGAATCCATGGAGTCCTTCTTTACACTCCCCCAACCTGTCAGGAGATTCTCCAAATTGAAGCACACCCCCGACTTCCACCGCCATACCCCAGTCCAGGCCCCGTCACCCTCCGCCTGAAGCACAGCCACAGGCTCCCTGCAGGAATGGGCTCCTGCCACTCACCTGGCCCCACTGATGTGGGCTCTCGACACAGAGACCAGACAAATCTTTAAAAGCCTAAGATTGCATTGCCCTCTGCTGAGAACCCGTTGTGGGCCCCTCTCCTTCAGGGTGCAAGCAGTAATAGCCCGATGCAGCCCCCCTATTGCTTCTCTGACAGACCCTGCTATCAGTCTCCTCCCGTCCAGTATGGTGGCAGCATCGGGGGGGCGTTGCAGACATAAATGCTCTTCCTTCCGTCTCTACGATTAATTTCCTCAATTCCCGTCAGTCTTAACTCCAATGTTACTTTCTCAGTAAGGCTTCTTCTGACCCCCCGTTTTAAAGGGCAAGCCCCTCCCCGTCATCAGGCCCCTTCCCCTATTTCTTTCTCTACAGCACTCTGCACTTCTGCCATAACTCACACCGTATTATCTGCCACGCCTACCGCCTCTGTGCTGGTGTACCAGCTGCATGGCGGCAGAGATCTCGCCCCATTCGTTCCCAGCTGTACCGTACGCCCAGGGTCAACCAGTGCACCGCTCAACAAATACTTACTGTGTTAAAAGAATAAACACCCCAGAACACAGTGTGTGAGCACAGCACACAGCAGGAGGACAGGAGACCGAGACAAGTGCTGAGAAGCCACCTTATAGGCCTTGTAAACTGAGACTGAGGGCTGACAGAATCCACACCAGTTTCTCAAACTCACAACTCCCAGTTGTAAATTGCCTTGCTCCTGTTCAATTCCAACAATTTTAGTAAAGGGCAGTTATGATACTTGTATATTTTATCTCTCCTAACAGATTTGACACGTGCATTTCAAAGGGAACACTGCTGTATGTACATACATATATGTATGTTTTTTCCAGAGCAACTAGCAAATTGGTCTGTCAACAGTGTAAAGTCAACAAATAACTTTCCAAACACTGTAATTAGAAGTGGTCACTGAATTACATTTTAAAGTACAAAGACATGAGAGTCTGCAGTGTAAGAAGTGTGTTAATAAATGCACCTAACTGGGGCACCTGGGTGGCTCTGTCAGTTAAGCGTCTACCTTTGGCTCAGGCCATGATCTTGGGGTCCTGGGATCAAGCCCCATGGAGGGCTCTCTGCTCAGCAGGGAGTCTGCTTCTCCCTCTCCCTCTGCTCTGTGTGCCTCTCTCAAAATAAAATAAAATTTTTAAAATACATACATACACACACACACACACACCCCCCTAACTTCAGAGAACAAAAGAGTGCTGGCCTTTGCAGAGGTCACCCGGGAAGCAGTCCACTAAGCCCAGCGGTGCTATCCACTGTTTACAACACAGGTAAATGTCTGACATTACATGAACCTCTTAAGAAGTCTTCTTTTTGTTGTTACACTTTTCTTCCTCCTGAAACAGTCTGACCTTATTAATCAGATTTGGCACAGAAAGGTCTTTTGCTATTTATGAAAATCAAATTCACCCTCATAAGATAAAAGATGAGTCACTACCAAGGATATTCAAAAGAATAAGCTCACATTCTGATGTAAATTCTGAGAAGATTTCAACAAAGGTTATAAACAAAACTTTCCAAAATGACTACGGTGTTCCGGACAACATGCATGCAGGATCTAAAAATCCACATTACTTCACAGACACACCTTAAATAGAGTTCCTGGTCACCGTGCCAAGAAACGGCCTTACTGCAAAGCACGGCCTACAGTCAGATGAACAGAGATGCCTCCCATCCCTCACCCTGTTCCCATGACACCTGAATACTCTCATTTCCTGCCTCTCGTTTTTTAATTTGGGCAATGGTCAATGCCAATAAGAGTTATTAAAGATTCTTTTCCTGAAAAGTTTCTAAAAAAAAGAATGTTAAAAGGGTACTCGTAGTTAGTCACCACATGAACTAAGGGATCAAAATTACCGTCACCCAAAGTAGGACAACCTAATATCAAGTGCCATTGCATAAAATGAAAATGAAAAACAGAGCACGGCCCATTGAGTATTCTTGGCTAAATATTTTAACCTACATCTAAATTTGAGGAAATGACTCAGTCATATCCAGAATGTGTAAACCTCAGTAAGATAATTTGCCTGAATTCTTAAAAAAAAAAAAAAAAAGGTGTTATAAAAAACAAAGAGATGGAAGACTTGTCTCGATTTAAAAAACAAAACAAAAAAACCCCATAGACCTAACCAAATGCAACATGACATTTAACTGGATCCTGAATTGAAAAAGCAAAGCCAAAAACCACCGCAAACAACACTTTGAGACACGTGGGGAATCTGAAATTAATGTTAATATCGTTAAGTGTGGTACTAGTTTTGTGGTTATTATAAGGGTTTGTTCTTCCTCCTAGGAAAGGCATGCTGGTACAGCGAACGGTCCACCTGGTCATTTTGAAATGGCTCAGCAAGAACAAATGGAGTGCAAATGAGACTGGGAGGAGGGCAGCAGGAGGAGAGACATATGGGGATGGGCAGATCTTGGTGAGGCGTGTAAAGAGGTTCATTTTTCTGGCTTTCAAATTTCCTGAAGTTTGAACATTTCCAAAATAAAAAGCTGGAGGAAATAAAAGAGAGCCACAGAGCAGTGAAAGTACTACACATCCTGTCATAGGGGTGTGTGCCCAAGCAAGAAGCCCTAACAGCTATCTTAGTTATAATAAGGTTTCTTGACACAAACCCCAAATCCTCCAATAGAAGAGGCAAGAAACAAAGGCCAGGAATGAGGCAGTCTGCCACCATTTTCTGCGCACACTTAAAAGAAATTTCCTAAACTGTCAAAAGAATTCTAATCCTCTGAACTTGTTTTACTTGGTTCTTACAAATGTGCTGAAGGGTGGTATCATTTGAGGAGCTGTTTCTAAAAGGGAATTTTATTTTACACTACTGGAGCATTCTCCCAGTTGGGAAGAACATAGGAGGTGTAGCTGCTTTCTTTAAGGTGAAGATACTGGAGGATAAACTAGAGCTGTGTGGTGTACCAAGATCCCCAATATAATTTAGGACATTGTGGGAAGGTCCTTGGGAACAATCTTAATTATTTTTAAATTGGCTAGTGCTTTCAATCATTAACATTGTATTTTGTATTTTATAGTATTTGTCTATAATCAAATATATATATATATATATTTTTTTTATTATGTTATGTTAATCACCATACAGTACGTCATCAGTTTCTGATGTAGTGATCCATGATTCATTGTTTGCGTATAACACCCAGTGCTCCATAAGTGAAAGTACTGGCTTGAGTATATGACAGTCAGTTACATTTAATTTTTCTAATTACATCTGATTTAATACTATTTAAAGAAGTTCAATTCAGATCCAGTATGTTTCTACATTCCTTTTCATTAACTATATAATTTCAATAGTCATCACTGAATCTTTTTCTCGTAAACACTAAAATTTAGAATACCCATCTAAGAATCACATTATAGTAATGGCCCACTAATACTCTTGTTCACTAGGAATATTATTCTCCCCAAAACAATCATTTTTAATTTAACTTGCTTTGAGAACATTTACAAAATATATCTTAAAAAGAATCATATTGTCACTCAGGTTCAAGTAAAAAAGAAAAAAAAAAAACTGAAGGAAGCTAAATGCTAGTCTTTGGTCCAATGTTTCCCGGTGAACTGTCATCACAAAGGGGCAGAAGTGACGCTGACAGGACAGCCGGGGTGCCGCTCCTCTGGAGAAGCACCCCTCTGGAGAGTCCACCCGGCGTGGCCTGCGGCCTGTACAAGCTGGGAGGGCCAACCTTACCAGACCTGCAGCACCAGTTTCCAGGCTGCATGCAGCTAGACTTTCCACCCTGAGGAACTGACTGCAGTCTTCATTTGACTAGGAAAGCAAAGCGTTTACTGTTTCCACAATATTCTCTCCCCCACCCCCCATTTTCTACCCGTGTGGCCAGTCCTGCGTGAAACGGATGAGAGGCGGGGCTGCGGACAGTGACAAGGGCTCAGGGACGAGGGCCACGCTGCTCGAGCAGCATCTACAAGAGGAAGCAAGTTCAGCATCTTCTTTTAGCTAAGAGGTCCACCAACAAGGGAGGAAAAAACTAAGCATGGTCTACTGTGTCTATTCTAAGAAGCTCTTCTAAGCAGTTCACAGACCAAAAGAGGACATCTCAGGGATCACATGAGCCGTGGCAAATCCATCAATTTAAAACCAACTTTAAGAAAAAAAAAAAAAGAAAAGAAAAGAAAGCGGTATTTTCATGAGGATCATCTATGAGAAAAGGAAGGGGAGAAAGAGGATATGGTGAAAATATCTGTGGATCAAAATATCCAGAAGAAGATTTTTCTCCACAAAAATTTCAGAAACTGCTCCTTTAGATAATACATTAAACCTTGCTTAAAAGAAACTGCGCTGTTGTTTAAAAAAAAAAAAACAAAAATCAAAACTAGGCCCGACTTACGGTGCATCAGTAACCATCACACAAATGTGAAAGTGAACCAAAATGTCCACATGCATCTTTCTTCATCGAAACGTGAATGTGGTCTCAAAGAGAAATTCGACTCACTCTCGACAGAAAGTGCAACATAACAATAGCTACATGTGTATGAGCGATGAACCTGAAAGCTTCATTAATTAAAGGAGCAACTGAAATACACTCCCTCAGACTCACTTAGGAAAAACGGCAAAGACAGAAGATGATCCTTTATAAGTAGATGGGAAAACGTTAAAGCATCCTGAATTTTATGAAAAATTCATTTAATAAAAATTTTAGAAATAATGGTAATCATGAGAATACACAATCCAAAATGAATCAAATTTACAACAAGTGGATTCTAACTAACGGGTCCCTGATTGAGGAGGACCCTAGGGAACTTCAGTACTCTGGAAAGAAAATGCTAATTCCTAGACCTCAAAAGGCACGGCCGGCTCATGAGCGAAGAGCTACCACTCGTGTTTCTGTAGTGCAGTCAATTAGGCTTCTTCCCTCTAACCAGCGCCAACAGTACGCTCATGCAACCGTTCTACCTTCTTGTGGTTTTAATACAAAACATTTCATCTTCGAGATATGATAAATATCCAAATTACCAAGTTCATCTTCCTCCCACCCCTTAGCTCGCCACCCACTAATTCCCTGTCCAGAAAAAAATCACCGAAATGTTAAACACCACTGTATTAGTCTCTAAGGGCTGCTGTAACAAATCATCATAAACTTGCTGACTTAGGACCACAGAAGTCTCCTCTCACAGTTCTGGAGAACAGAAGTCCAAACTCGAGATGCTGGCAGGGATGGTTCCTTCTGGAGGCTCCTAGCTTCTGGTGGCCACCAGCAATCCTTGGCCTTCCTGGACTTGCAAACGCCTCTCTCTAATCTCTGTCTTCACAGGACCTTCTCCTGCTTCTCCTCTTCTCTTCTTATAAGGATGCTTGTTATGAGACTTAAGATCCATTCATTTAAGATTCATTCAGATAATCCAGAATGAGGTCATCTAAGATCCTTAAGATCCCTAAGATCCTGCAAAGACCCTTTTTCCAAGTAAGGTTACACTCACAGGTTCCAGGCTGTCCTATCTTTGGGGAGGGGGGGGGTGTCACCACTCCACTACAGTCACTGTCCTTCTAGGGTTAGCTAAACCCTAATTACCAACTAAAGCTTGCTTCTTAAAAGAATTTCAGAAACACTATCATACCATCATCTTTTTTCCAAAGCTTGTTTTACTTCCAGTATTAGTTACCTGATAATTTTTTTCAGTTGGATCCATTTCCATAGAAATCCTCCTCTGAGTGTTTTCATTAGTCACCGTGAACAAGACTGACATGGTCGAACAGGCAGATATCAAGTGCTTTACCCACAAGAATAGCATTTTCATGGACGACCGAAGTAGAAACCTTTTAGTGAGTCTTACACATTGACCTGGGTAGTCACCAGTTTCACTGAATTGTGTTTTAATTTCTCCTTATCCACCCTAATCAGGGTAAGCACTCTTCTAACGAGAAGGTTAAACAGACAATTTTATAACCTGTCCAGGTACAAACATGCCTGAAGTGTTCAAACACTGCTTTTAATTTTTAAACTGTTACTGCTATTTAATTCATATACTAATAAATTCTCAATGTGCACATCTCAAATGAACTCTACTTTCTGAGAGAACGACTTCATGAAATGGGAATAGCTCCAAATTCTCTCATCAGACAAAAGAACCAAAATTTCAGATTTATTGGGTGATACAAGATTTCATTATCAATGTTGGAAAAGTGCTTTCTTAAATGAGTCTTCCCAAAACGCAGCTCACCTACCTTTTTTGAAGTGACAGAAGAAACACCTCAGCTCCAAATTCAGGCACCCACCAACCCCAACTTTTGTCCTGCTGCCCAGAAACACAAAAAACCTGCACGAAGCCTGGCAAGCCCTACCCGCTCCTCCAATGAGGTCTGACCACGTGCGGGCCGCTCTCTGAGGGCATGCACATTTATATACCCACCCAAAAGTTTCAAAATATCAGTGCAATCCTTCAAGAAAAATGTGACTGATGCAATAATTTAAAAATTAAGAAATTATACAGAAAAGCCCAGGAGACACCACAAAAAGAGAGCAACACTCAACATACCCAGCATCTTCTCAACTACCTAAGCTGAAAGAGCACATTTTGAATAAGGACTTTGCTACAAGAGCGAACAATATAGTATTAGTCTCTTTATCGAAAATGCTGCCTTTTCAATTAACACCCTTTTGCCTTATACCCTGTTGTTGAAAATAAACCAATGGGCGTGAACAATTCATACCTCCACCAGGAATGATTGCCAACTTTGTTTCAACCAAGCCCATTTTTGCAGAGGAAGCTAAAAAGGAAGGAAGAAAATTAAGTAAAATCCATATCATCAGATTCAAATATTATGACTTGAAAAAGTTAGTAAAATCAGCTACAAATATTCTGTTTACTAATTAAACCTGCATCACAAATCTTCTTAAAAGTTGCTTCAGAAGGCATTTAGTTATGGAAATAGTAAACACTGTAAGTGATATACATTAAGAGATTCACGTAACATTTCCTGTTAAAAATTGCTCGGCAGTGAATTAATTTTCGACGCAGAAAGACCAGGGTTATGACTACATGATTTGACCTGATACTGCCGAGTCACGTCTGTAGGCTTAGACCCCGTTAATTATTCAGGATGGGGAGCACAGGCTGTGTCCGACAAGCAGGAATCTCTAGCCGCCCAGAGAGCCCTCCAAATCAAACAGCGTAATATATCATATCAGATACAGAGCCTGTCAGGGCCGAATCTCTAGTTACTCTGGACAAATGGTTTTACTGTTCTGACAGCTGGACGGGGTTCCTCTTTCCATGTTTTGTTTTCACGGCTACTTTAAAACATCTTAATTATTTCTTTATTTGAATATCCAAATGTACTTGGACCACCTCCCATATCCTAATTCCCAGAATCTGCACTCTTTCAGAAATGGACTACATGTACCTTAGCTTTTACATTTAAAACTCATGATTTCAGACAAGTAAGTAGAGATCTAAAATAAAGTGGAAAGGGGAAAAGAGTCCACATGGACTAGCAGCTACAAATCCCAAGAAACAGTCAAAAATTATTGAAAACCTAATTATGTTGACTAGTCTTAGCAGGCAGCTGCTCCAGGAGTGATAGTGAGGGCCGGGGGAAGAACGGTGACAGACAGCTGTTGCCTGCTTCGCCCAGTCCTTGGTCCCAGGGCCCCTCTGTGTCACCCCAGTGTGACCATATGGTGGCAGTCTGCGGGGCTCTCGCAGGACAGGGGGAGTGATGGCCGTGGCGCCGGACTGCCTGGGTTCCAATCCCAGCTCAGCCACTGATTCCAGGCCTGCTCCGTCTCCTCCCCGTGTCCCGGCTTCCTCCAGCACCGGAGAGCGCCTATCACGGAGGGCTAGTGGGCCGACTGTGCGAGCTAACACACGTCAGGGGCTCGAGCAGGGCTGGCACCGGCTCTGCGCTCAGCACGCAGCCAGCACTAAGTGTTCTCATTATTATTTTCATCATCACCTCATCCGACCCACAGGAAACCAAGCAAGAAGAAAGTGAACCTCAAAGAGATTAAGTTATCATTCCTGTAGCTGACAAGAATTAAGTGCTTGGACTGGGCACATGCCACAGATTAGTTCACTTGATCTTCACAACAGCTCCTGCCATTTCCCCCATTTTAGAGGAGGAAACGGATCGGAAAAGGACAGGGCCTGTGATTCAAATTCAGTTCTGTCTGACCCAATTCCCATTCTCCTCCCCTACTGCTAAGGCCAATAAGAGACTCTATCAGACTGTTTTCTTAACTGGGAATCTTCAATATTTCATCAAGCCCAACGGGTGACTTCTTCTAAATGTTCTACTCAACAACAGAAAAGAATAAAATATTTGGAATTATCTGAAGAGTAAGCACAAACCTCATTTCTGATAGGATTAATTCTCACCTGCTACGCGTATATCACATGCTAGAGCCAGCTCAAGGCCACCACCCAAAGCAAGTCCATCTATCGCTGCAATTGTTGGCACTGGAAGATTAGCTGAAATAGAAGGAAAGATTTTATGTTTCTTCAGGAAGATCGTTACTTTACTATGTAATTTATTTCAGACTTTTTGTGAATTTATTTTTAAATGGGATACCGCATTCAGAATTGTGTAGTCCTTTTCCTTTAACAAAATAGTCACTTCCTTTGTTATTATTCTTCAAAAATATGCGATGATTGTGTAGAGTTCCACCAAATAAACATGCAATGTCTTTAAGTCTTCCCATATCATTGAAATACTTCCATAAATATTTTTTGTTGAATTAGCACAATTACAGTTGCAACTTTGTAATCTTAGTCTAACGTCTTTTTTTTTTTTTTTTTTTAAGATTTTATTTATTTATTTGACAGAGAGAGACACAGGGAAAGAGAGAGACAGAGAGAGCACAAGCAGGGGGGAGGGGGAGAGGGAGAAGCAGGCTTCCCGCTGAGCAGGGAGCCCGACGCGGGACTCGATCCCAGGACCCTGAGATCATGACCTGAGCCAAAGGCAGACACTTAACCGACTGAGCCACCCAGGTGCCCGGAGCCTAACGTCTTTTATGAGATGTTTGGTTCATACAAATTTCTATTTGAAATGACTTAGGTATAATTGCAAAATTCATGATCCTTTATGGGTCACCATGGTACTCAGAATGACAGTCTCATCCAATGAAGTAATAAATCTTCTCAAACCAGACAAAAGCCGACTGAGTGGCTGCTGGGGCCCTGCCCACTGGTTCTATCACTGAGGAACGAGTACGACGCGCCCTAGCTAGAAAATGACCAGGCTCTCTATTGAACAGCACACTTGAGATGGAAGAGTCATCTGAGAAGGTCCTGAGGACCTTCCCAAAAGCATGCCTGGGAAGGGGTCAGCCAACCACAGAGCTCAAACCAGACTTTCCTGAGCCCCGAATATTGTTTTAATGAGATTTTGTAAATTAGAACATACAAATTTCATTTTTATAACTGGTTCAAAAACTGACTGGTTCATTATTCTGTGAAGCAGACTCCTCCTTATTAATTTTATTTTTGACAATGGTAATGTGAAGCAAGGCTGGCCAAACTTATTATAGTATAAAAAGAACGTGGTACCACCTCTTCTTGACTGCTCTGACAACAAATAAGAAATAATAATCACGTGGCGTGACGTATTGGCTAATGCTACAGGGGTAATCTTATTGTAATACATAAATATAGCAAATCAACACGTTATATACCTTAAACTTACACAATGTTATATGGAAATTATAACTCAATTTTTAAAAAATAGGTAAAATGTAAGGAAGGAAGTAAATAGATAGTACCATCCCTAAAAATCTCTTTCTTCCACAAGTATTCTGAAATATGAAATTCCAGTCAGAGAGATTCATTCTTTGACTCCTTTTAAAATATACAAATTTGTTGAAGAACACTGAGGTTTAGTCACACATGAAGGAATTTATCAGACTTACTTCAAGAGTGAAGTCTGAAAAGGCTGGGATGGAGCACATACAATACTGCCCCCAAAGACAGAAGCACTCCCGGGAGAGCAGGGATGGATGGGGCTGCAGCGCAGGTATGCTTCAACTGTTTGGACCTGCCTGAACATTCGGGGGGGAGGTGAGGGCTCGAGGGGCCAGGCCAGACTCAGAGGTACTCCCCGGGTACACTTCACAGCACACTTGGTGAACAAATAAACAGAAAGCTATGTCAGGGTCTACCGTCAGGAAATGAATTTAATGAAAACACAGTATCTGGTTAAGTTTATCTGTCAAAAAAAAAATAAAGAAATAAAGAAGGAAAGAAAGATCAATAAAGAAATATAATGGCAAGTGCATCTGAGTGGCCTCCAAGATCATCTCCAACCATGACAAGTCAAGTGGAGCTACTCTGCTACCCAGCTCTCAATCCTCTCTTTCAAGAACCTAGCAATAGAGATGACCATTATTGCTAGACCCCTCCGGTCTCCTGCTTCCCCAGTTGCATGGGTCTCCCATCAGAACCTTCCCCTCGGCTTCCTTCCAGCTCACCCCCCAACAGAAACTGCCCAGGAGGTCTCATTCCCACCCAGAACTTTTACCACACAGAATACCAAGGATGTCCAAATCCCTACCTCAAACCCAAATCTCCCTCTCAACTGCATCTCTCTGACTACCTGCCTATTGGGACAGCTCCATTTAAATGCTTTCATGTTCAAACCAACTTCTGGTTAGTCCTTCTTCTAGATTCTGTTTCACACGCGGCAGTATCTCCACCCCCCAAGCTACCCAAGACAGATACCCAGAGTCATCCCGGATGTGCTCCTTCCCACAGCTCACAAAGCTGCAAGCCCCCCTCCCTTTCCTACAGCCAGAATCCTGGGTCCCTTCATTCCTCAGCAGCACGACGTCCCTAACAGACTTTCACCTGCGACTGGCCCCTTCCAATGCCTCTTCCATATTTCCTGTATTATAATGTTTCTAAAATGCAAATGCAGTCATGCTATTCCCCCATTTAAAACTGTACAATGATTTATTCCACACTCGGGATAAAAATGGAGAAAACAATTAACATGGCACAGGAGGCACCTGATAAACTAGGTTCTGTCCACCTGCACCACCTCTCTCCAACCTCACGCACATACTCTATGTTCCAGAAGTTCTTCCCATCCATGCCTGTGGACAAGGTGCCCTCTGCCTGGCATGCCTAGCTAGCACCTAATGATCTTTCAAGGCACTGCTCTAAAGTCCCTCCCTTTGCGCCTCCATGGCACTCTGTACGTACTTTCTAGCAGAGCATTTACCACCACACCACCCATTCTGAAACAGAGATGAACATCACATCAGTGCTGGAAAACAACACCCCTCTTCCTACTCTGGGACTGTTTCTTCTGTCCCTGTGACTTTAAACCTCGTATTCTCCCTGCTTTTATTATGAACTTCTTTCACTAATACTTTAAAGAAATAACATGAATATATGTAGCCCAATGGAGCTACAGAAAATATCGATAAAGTGTAAAGGGTTCCTGAGTGGGGGAGAGAGACCAGGAAGAGGATGGAAGTGTTCTCTCCTTGCCGTGTGAAAATGCCGAAGGCACTCACCAGCCACCTGCAGGAAGCTGGCTCTTCAGAGATAGGAACCATAAAGGTGAGTTTAAAAGACCTCTATAATCAAACCCAGGCCTGAAATATATGTACTACTGAGTTCCAGTTTCTGAAAATTCCAACTCCTAGCTAATAGGGGTTATCTCATATTCTTTAGATTCCCCCCCCCCAAAATAGGAACAAATTCATATGCAAAGAGGAATTTTTCTTCACATCAAATCGTGAACTGAAAATGTAAACTAACTACACAGGTCGAAGGAATAAGTTGACTATAAATTACAAAAGTAAAATTCCACAAGTTCATAAGCCCTGAAGCACCCCAGTAAGCATACAGCAAGATTACAACCCGTGGTCATCTATAATGTTCGTAACACTACATCAGGGAAGAGATGCCTCAAAAAGACCTGGCAAAGCTTTGCTCTACAATTTTATTAGTTAATATTTTCAAATAAATATCATACTTAAAAATCACACTAGCCAGGGGCGCCTGGGTGGCTCAGTTGGTTAAGCCACTGCCTTCGGCTCAGGTCATGATCCTGGAGTCCCGGGATCGAGTCCCACATCGGGCTCCCTGCTCGGCGGGGAGTCTGCTTCTCCCTCTGACCCTGCCCCTTCTCATGCTCTCTCTCTCTATCTCATTCTCTCTCTCAAATAAATAAATAAAATCTTTAAAAAAAAAAAAAAAAAAAATCACACTAGCCAATAGACAGTTTAAAAGCTTTTATTTTTTAGAAGTATAGAATGTCATTAAAAAGAAAAAAAGAGGTAATGCACATTAAAAACACAAATACAAATGATTAGTAAATATACCCTCCCTTTCACTGTAAGAGGTGCTATAAACAAACGTTATGATGATAAAATAAAACGATGGGGGAGAAGGCATGCGCACCAGGCAGGTTTCAGGTTCTGCCTGACCTGGAGTAACAAGGTAGGAACCAAGGAGAAATAAACAAATGCAAACATGCTAATCTGGGAGATGGGGGTGGGGGCAAGTGGTGAAATGAATTGTCTCATGCTCAAGTTTTCTTAATCCTGAAGTTAAAGAAGTAACACTTTCCCCCTATATGCTTGTATTCTTTGGAAATAATGATAATTATTTTTAAATTTGATAGTTAAAAACTTAAGAAATTTTCTCAATGGGCTAAAAGTTTTTTAACATTACATTTTATGTGAAACATATAAAATAAAATTACAAGAAATGTAGGGTCAGGTCCTTATACAAAACAAGAACAAGGAAAATAGGGTATTAGCACTCTCAAATCATTAAAAAGGTAAATTACTCTCTCCTTTCAAATGCTAATGAACATAAATTAGCATTACATAAAGCAGTCTATAAAATTTTTCCTACTAAAAAATTACTTAAGCAGAACAGCTCAATTAGCATTCAGTGAGTAATTAAATTTCAACCATTTTACAATATTATAAATTCTGAAGTTCTAGTGTGTCAACTGTATACTTCAATTAAAAAATTTTTTTAAGAGGAGGGGGGAAAAATGGCAGAGGAGTAAGGAACCCTATTCCAACTGGTCCCCGGAATTGAGCTGGATATCTACCAGACCACTCTGAACACCCACGAAACCAGCCTGAGATGTAAGAAGATCTGGATCTCTACAAACAGAATATCGCAGGCGGTTGGTTTCGAGGTAGGAAGCGGGGAGCCGTGATTCCGCGGGCAGATATCGGAGGATAAACGGCAGCGGGAGGGTGCCTGGCCGTGGGGATCCTACACCGCCGGTGAGCGACAGCCTCGCTCGCTGGGGACGGGGCACAGACTCGCAGACCGGTAGCGGCGGGGAAGGACTTTAGGGCAGCCCCGTGGTGGAGGACCAGACCAGAGGGGTCGGGCCTGCGAACTGCAGTCCCCGGGAGGGAAACCCGGAGCAGCAGGGACGCGCCTGCGAACTGCAGCCTCTGAGAGGGAAACCCGGTGCGCCGGGGTCCCGCCAGTGAACTGCAGGCCCCGGGGTGGAAACCCCGAGCGGTGGGGTCGCGTGCACGGACTGGGAGCGGCTGGCGGATTTAGAAGCACAAGGGCAGAGACGTGCCCCGACCTGGAGGCAGGACTGGGGGCGCTGCGGAGGGGCGCACAACCCAGGCCGCTGCAGTTTATAGCAGCACAGACAGAAACGGAGACGGTGTGGCCTGGAGAGCTCACTGAAGAACAGACTGAGGTCTCTCTGCTCTGAGGCAGAGGGTTGGAAACGGTCTCTTCGGCTCTGACTAGCGGAAGAGACGCGGAAAGCCGCCAGGGAAAGGCGCCAGAGAACAAAAGCCCCAAAGACCGATTCCCACTGAGCACATCCCCCGCCACAGGGGCGCAGGGCAACTCCGCCCAAACAGGGTTGCCTGAGTAACAGCGCGGCAGGCCCCTCCCGCAGAAGACAGGCTGGGAAAACAAGAAGCCAGCAACCCTAAGGTCCCAAGAAAACAGGTGCATCTTCCTTGGGTTCTGGTCAATAATTTGGACTCTATACATTCCCTCAAACACCCCTCAACAGAATGACTAGGAGGAGGAGCCCCCAAAACAGAAAAGACTCAGAGATTATGACTTATGCTGCAGATTTACAAATGGATGCAGATATAACCAAGATGTCGGAGATGGAGTTCAGGCTAGCAATTGTGAAGACAATGGCTAGAATGGAGAAATCAATTAATGGCAACATAGAGTCTCTAAGGGCAGAAATAAAAGGGGAATTCGCAGAACTTAAGAATCCTCTCAATGGGATCCGATCCAATCTAGATAATCTAACAGCTAGGGTAACTGAGGCAGAAGAGAGAATAAGCGACCTGGAAGACAGTATAATAGATAAAAAGGGAAAAGAGGAGGCCAGGGAAAAACAACTCAGAATCCATGAAAAGAGAATCAGAGAAATAAGTGACACCATGAGGCATTCCAATGTCAGAATCACTGGAATCCCGGAGGGAGTGGAGAGAGAGAGAGAACTAGAAGATGTATTTGAGCAAATCGTAGCTGAGAACTTCCCTAATCTGGGGAATGAAACAAACATTCGAGTCCTAGAGGCAGACAGAACCCCTTCTAAGATCAAGGAAAACAGGCCAACACCCTGGCATGTAATAGAAAAACTCACAAATCTTAGAACCAAGGAAACCATCTTAAGGGCAGTTAGAGGGAAGAGAGTCCTTACGTACAGAGGGAGGAACATCAGAATAACGTCAGACCTGTCCACAGAGACCTGGCAAGCCAGAAAGGGCTGGCAAGACATATTCAGGGTACTAAACGAGAAGAACATGCAGCCAAGAATACTTTATCTGGCAAGGCTTTCATTTAGAATGGATGGAGAGATGCAGAGCTTCCATGACCGGCAGAAGCTGAAAGAATATGTGACCACTAAGCCGGTCCTGCAAGAAATATTAAGGGGGGTTCTATAAAAGGAGAAAGACCCCAAGAGTGATCTACAACAGAAATTTACAGGGACAATCTATAAAAACAACGTCTTCACAGGCAACATGATGACAATTAATTCATATCTTTCAATAATCACTCTCAACGTGAATGGCCTAAACGCTCCCATAAAACGGCACAGGGTTGCAGACTGGATAAAAAGACAGGACCCATCCATATGCTGTCTACAAGAGACTCATTTTGAACCTAAAGATACATCCAGACTGAAAGTGAAGGGATGGAGATCCATCTTCCATGCCAGCGGACCTCAAAAGAAAGCTGGGGTAGCAATTCTTGTATCAGACAAATTAGATTTTAAACTAAAGTCTGTAATAAGAGACACAGAAGGACACTATATCATTCTTAAAGGGTCTATCCAACAAGAAGATCTAACAATCGTAAATATCTATGCCCCCAACATGGGAGCAGCCATCTACATAAGCCAACTGTTAAACCAAAATAAAGAGTCATATTGATAACAATATGTTAACTGGAGGAGACCTCAATACTCCACTCTCAGCAATGGACAGGTCATCTAAGCAGAAAATCAACAAGGAAACAAGAGCTTTGAATGATACATTGGACCAGATGGACCTCATAGATATTTACAGAACATTCCACCCTAAAACAACAGAATACTCATTCTTCTCGAGCGCACATGGAACTTTCTCCAGAATAGACCATATACTGGGTCACAAATCAGGTCTGAACCGATACCAAAAGATTGAGATTATTCCCGCATATTCTCAGACCACAATGCTCTAAAACTGGAACTCAATCACAAGAAAAAACTTGGCAGAAATTCAAACACTTGGAAGCTAAAGACCACTCTGCTCAAGAATGTTTGGGTCAACCAGGAAATCAAAGAAGAACTTAAACAATTCATGGAAATCAATGAGAACGAAAACACATCAGTCCAAAACTTATGGGATACTGCAAAGGCGGTCCTAAGGGGGAAATACATAGCCATCCAAGCCTCACTCAAAAAAATAGAAAAATCCCGAATTCACCAACTAACTCTACACCTTAAAGAACTAGAGAAAAAGCAACAAATGACGCCTAAGCCACGCACTAGAAGAGAAAAAATTAAAATGAGAGCAGAAATCAATGAATTAGAAACCAGAAACACAGTAGATCAGATCAACGAAACTAGAAGTTGGTTCTTTGAAAGAATTAATAAGATCGATAAACCACTGGCCAGACTTATCCAAAAGAAAAGAGAAAGGACCCAAATTAATAAAATTATGAATGAAAGGGGAGAGATCACGACTAACACCAAGGAAATAGAAACAATTATTAGAAATTAATATCAACAACTATATGCCAATAAACTGAGCAATCTGGATGAAATGGAGGCCTTCCTGGAAACCTATAAGCTGCCAAGACTGAAACAGGAAGAAACTGACAACCTGAATAGGCCAATAACCAGTAACGAGATTGAAGCAGTGATCAAAAACCTCCCAAAAGACAAGAGTCCAGGGCCTGATGGATTCCCTGGGGAATTCTACCAAACATTCAAAGAAGAAATAATACCTATTCTCCTGAAGCTGTTTCAAAAAATAGAAACAGAAGGAAAACTTCCAAACTCATTCTATGAGGCTAGCATTACCTTAATCCCCAAACCAGGCAAAGACCCCATCAAAAAGGAGAATTTCAGACCGATGTCCCTGATGAATATGGACTCCAAAATCCTCAACAAAATCCTAGCTAATAGGATCCAACAATACATTAAAAGGATCATCCACCACGACCAAGTGGGATTTATCCCCGGGATGCAAGGGTGGTTCAACATTCACAAATCAATCAGTGTGATAGAACACATTAATAAGAGGAGGGAGAAGAACCATATGGTCCTCTCAATTGATGCAGAAAAAGCATTTGACAAAATACAACATCCTTTCCTGATTAAAACTCTCCAGAGTATAGGGATAGAGGGAACATTCCTCAAGCTCATAAAATCTATCTATGAAAAACCCACAGCGAATATCATCCTCAATGGGGAAAAGCTGAGAGCCTTTCCCTTAAGATCAGGAACACGTCAAGGGTGCCCACTCTCACCACTGTTGTTCAACATAGTACTAGAAGTCCTAGCAACAGCAATCAGACAACAAAAAGAAATAAAAGGTATTCAAATTGGCAAAGAAGAAGTCAAACTCTCTCTTTTTGCAGACGACATGATACTTTATGTGGAAAACCCAAAAGACTCCACCCCCAAATTACTAGAACTCATCCAGCAATTCAGTAATGTGGCAGGATACAAAATCAATGCACAGAAATCAGTTGCTTTCTTATACACTAACAACGCAACTGCAGAAAGAGAAATTAGAGAAACGATTCCACTTACAATAGCACCAAAAACCGTAAGATACCTCAGAATAAACCTAACCAAAGAGGTAAAGGATCTATACTCTAGGAACTACAAAACACTCATGAAAGAAATTGAAGAAGGCACAAAAAGATGGAAAAATATTCCATGCTCATGGATCGGAAGAATAAACATTGTTAAAATGTCTATGCTACCCAGAGCAATCTATACCTTCAATGCCATCCCGATCAAAATTCCAATGACATTTTTCAAAGTGCTGGAACAAACAATCCTAAAATTTGTATGGAATCAGAAAAGACCCCGAATTGCCAAGGAGATGTTGAAAAAGAAAAACAAAGCTGGGGGCATCACGTTGCCCGATCTCAAGCTATATTACAAAGCTGTGATCACCAAGACAGCAGGTACTGGCACAAAAACAGACATATAGACCAATGGAACAGAATAGAGAACCCAGGTATGGACCCTCAACTCTATGGTCAAATAATCTTCGACAAAGTAGGAAAAAACTTGCAATGGAAAAAAGACAGTCTCTTCAATAAATGGTGCTGGGAAAATTGGACAGCCACATGCAGAAGAATGAAACTCGACCATTCTCTAACACCATTCACAAAGATAAACTCAAAGTGGATGAGAGACCTCAATGGGAGACAGGAATCCATCAAAATCCTACAGGAGCACATACGCAGTAACCTCTTTGACACTGGCCACAGCAACTTCTTTCAAGATACATCTCCAAAAGCTAGTGAAACAAAAGGAAAAATGAACTTTTGGGACTTCATCAAGATAAAAAGCTTCTGCACAGCAAAGGAAACAGTCAACAAAACAAAGAGGCAACCCACAGAATGGGAGAAGATATTTGCAAATGACACTACAGATAAAGGGCTGGTATCCAAAATCTATGAAGAACTTCTCAAACTCAACACCCAAAAAACAAATAATCAAGTCAAAAAGTGGGCAGAAGAGATGAACAGACACTTCTCTGAAGAAGACATACAAATGGCTAACAGACACATGAAAAAATGTTCATCATCATTAGCCATCAGGGAAATCCAAATCAAAACCACACTGAGATACCACCTTACACCAGTTAGAATGCCAAAAATGTACAAGGAAAGAAACAACAAATGTTGGGAGAGGTTGTGGAGAAAGGGGAACCCTCTTACACTGTTGGTGGGAATGCAAGCTGGTACAGCCACTTTGGAAAACAGTGTGGAGGTTCCTCAAAAATTTAAAAATAGAGCTACCCTATGACCCAGCAATTGCACTCCTGGGTATTTACCCCAAAGACACAGATGTAGTGAAAAGAAGGACCATATGCACCCCAATGTTCATAGCAGCAATCCGCAATAGCCAAACTGTGGAAAGAGCCGAGATGCCCTTCAACAGATGAATGCATAAAGAAGATGTGGTCCATATATACAATGGAATGTTACTCAGCCATCAGAAAGGATGAATACCCAACTTTTACATCAACATGGATGGGACTGGAGGAGATTATGCTAAGTGAAATAAGTCAAGCAGAGAAAGTCAATTATCATATGGTTTCACTTATTTGTGGAACATAAGGAATAGCATGGAGGACATGAGGAGAAGGAAGGGAAAAATGGGGAGGGGGAATTGGAGGGAGAGATGAACCATGAGAGACTATGGACCTGAGAAACAAACAGGGTTTTAGAGGGGAGGGGGGTGGGGGGATGGGTTAGCCTGGTGATGGGTATTAAGGAGGGCACGTTCTGCATGGAGCACTGGGTGTTATACGAAAACAATGGATCATGGATCAGCACATCAAAAACTAATGATGTATTGTATGGTGACTAACATAACATAATAAAATTAAAAAAAAAAATGAAAAAAAAATTTCTTTAATTAAAATTTTTTTAATCTTAAATTTTATGTACTCTTAATATTTCCCTGAAAGACGTCTCTCTTAGCAAATTTTCTTCAGGAAAAGATGAGTCATCCCAAAGCACATGCTAGTTTCACGGTTACCTCATATGCTTGTTTTTACATCCAGTATTTTTTCTGCTTGGTAGCGCTTAATACTCTTAGCGGACTTAATACAACACACTTCAGAAGGGCAGATCACCCACCTCAGAGAACTGAGAAATATCACAACGGCAGTTGGGTAAGAGCGTGGCTGGATGACACGGGAGCCGCTGGGAGCAGAGACTATTCCCAACAGCAAAAGGAAGAAATTATCACTCAGCGGGTTACGCAACCAACAGGATCAGATACTATTTTGAGTTTAGTACCAGGAAATAGGCCAGGTATGACAAAGAAGATAATAATCCTTTGAAATGCTCCTAAAAATATAATTAAAAGCAAACAATTAAAGTTTGGCTATTTCAAGAAAAACTAAAGGAGCTGCACGGGAAGGCTCTGGTCTACCTCAGTGTCAGCAGGAGGACCCCAGTGACGGAGGGACACCGGAGTCAGGAGACCAGGAATGAGGGAAAACAGGGAGCAGGCCTACTTTCAGCTCTGAGAGAGATATCATATGTAACAGAGGTTTTCAGATGTTTCCAGGAAAATATAAATTCAATTATTAAGGGAAAATGCTAGTGTCAGTTGTGATTTTTAAATATGGCTTTGACTGAAGAATCGTGTTCTTATACAAAACAGAAATATGTCAAAAGAAATGCTCGTATAGCACACTGGAAGTCTGACCTTATTGAAATCATTCAAAAAGAACAGAAATAAAATCAAGATTGAAAATTATAATAAATTCCTAATTATCATGAATTCCAACTCAAACTTTTTCACCTTCATGCATCGTCTCCCATTCCCATCATCAAGTTTCAAAGGAACCACAGAAACAAAATCCAAGCCCTCCTGCCCACAGCAAGCAGGCGGCTGTGCCTCTGGAAGCCCAGCCAGGGCCCGAGCAAGACGCCAGCCTGGACGCCAACACACACTCGCGCCTCAGCACAGTGGGGGTCAAGCCTGTAAACGGGAGCCACTGTCCCCAGGAGTCAGGGGGTGACCACTCTGCAATCTGAGAAAAGATACCCGATTTTTCTAATCCTACCTCTTATTCACCCGTCTTCTTAATTTTCCATATAGCTGCCTGTGTATCGAGCACATACAAGAAAGTGCTTACTATGCTGCACTGTCCTAAGCACCCTACGAATACTACGCAAACCTTCGACCTGCCTGACATCAGAACTACTACGACCTTCACTGCTGATGGGGACACAGGGCAGAGGAGCTGCCATCACTTGCCTGGTGCAACCACAATTCGAGCTCAGGTGGCCTGGCCTGACTCCAGGGACTTGCTCATAACCATGACTGCCCATCACCAGCTCTCACAGCCCAGACTCAGAGCCGGTAAGCCAGGACTCGGCTCTGCAAGACAACGTTCCATCCTTCCGGAAGGACCTGTGACCCTGAGTCTGAAGAAAGGGGAATGCTGAGACCCCGTGAGAAGTCTGACAAGCACACTGGCTCTGAGTTCTGCTAACTGCTAGAGACCTAGAACAACGCGTAGTTCACCAGGTCCAACCAAGGGAACCAGGGGAACGGGGAACAAGTCAACTGTACCGTTGACTGTAACAGAATTCTGACTTGAGAATTCCCCGCAAACCTCCCACCCAGACTGTCCCCAGTGCATGACTACAGGTTATTAGACAAGGGCCAACACCTGAGCATCCCTTTCCTACCAAAATTCCAAAACAAATAAAGCCTGCCTGGGGAAACACAAAGAAGGGTAAGCAAGGTGAAGCCCCCACACACTCCCACTCCACAGTCTTGTCTGGAAGATTCCACTGTCAACTGCTGCTCCAGGTGTTCACTACAATGAATGAATGAATGAATGAATGAGAGAGAAAGAGCGAGCTCTTGGCACATCAAATGCTGCCTGACATGACACATGTAGTTATTTCCATTTCTCATGAAAACGTAACACTAGAGGTAGTTTACTTTTACCTGGTAGGAAACAAATACGCCACTCCTGCCTGGCTTCACGAGCTCTCAGGCTCTATATCCTTGCTTTGCAAAGCACGGCTTGTGGACTCGGAAGCTTGTTGTGACGCACAACCCCAGGTCCCACACCACAACGAGCAGGGTAGCCACAGCAGGGTAACATGCTGACCCACTACACAGAGAGAGGAAGCAGTAAGAGCCCTAACTCTTTCCGTAAGACCCAAGTGTAACGGTAGGAAAGACTTAACACACAACTGTTTGCAGCAGCTTTATGTGCTACATCCGTATGATGGAACACTACTCAGTAATAAAAAGGAACCAACTGCTGACCGACCCATGCTAAACAGCAATGAACCTCAAAAAAATATGCGGAAAGATAACATGCAAATTAATACATACTGTACTCCATTTATTAAAAACTCTAAAAATGGAAACTAGTCTCCAGTGATGGAAAGCAGCTCAGTAGTTATCTGAGGACAGGAAGGGGATGGGAAGGGGCAGGGGAAAGGGATCACTGAGGGCCATGAAGAAACTTCTGGGGGTGATGGACATGTTCACCATCTTGGTTGTGGTGATGTTTTCAAAAGTCAAAATCAACACACAGTACACACTAACACATGCCACTTACTGTATGTCAGTTATACCTCAACAGATCTCTTCCCAAAACGTCTATGACTGGAGTAGTATGAAAATGATAAATCCAAGAGAATAAAGTGTACTAGTTTCCTGATCTTTTATAAACGGGTCAATTAAATATACAATTTATATTTAGATATAATTTAAAATCAAGTAACACAGGTATGAATCAATTTAAAATTATAAAGAAATAGCATTAAGAAAAAATGATGAGAAAAGTAAAGGGGAACAATTTGGTTTTTTTAATTGAAATATAACTGACATACAATATTATATTAGCATCAGGTGTAAAACTAGAAATATACCAATTCTGTCACTGCTCATAGTAAGAAGTCAATAAAACTTTCCAAAGGAAAGGATCAAATACACTACGTAAAGTTATAATAAAAATAACCAGCTGAGGGACACCTGGGTGGTTCAGTTGGTTAAGCGTCCGACTCTTGATTTTGGCTCAGGTCATGATCTAAGGATCATGAGATTGAGCCCGTTGACCGGCTCCACTCTCAGCGGGGAGTCTGCTTGAGATTCTCTCTCCCTCTCCCTCTACCCCTACCCCTGCACGCACACTCACTCTCTTCCTCTTTCACTAAAATAAATAAATCTTAAAAAAGAAACCCACAAAAAGAATCCAAAAAAAAAAAAAAAACCATACAGCATACTTAATATGATCTTTTAAATGTAAAATCACCAAAATCAGAAGGCACAGAAAATCATGACAGACGTTAACACCACAAGTATCAATACATTTAAAGAAGCTGTATTCATCTAGTAAGGAAAAGACTCCATATGGATCATAAAGCAAAACCCAATTACAAGTAGAACATTAGAGAAAATCTACAACAAGGGAGAAAATAAAATTTTAAAAATCTGAAGGATGGGTATGGTGTATCTCAGTGTCAAATACAAAGAAATTATCTCATAATCTTAATAAGTCATGGGCAACATTTGAGTAAAAGCATTAAATGGGCAAAAGAGAAGCACTTTATTAGGCTTAATAAAGGAAAAATCCACAACGAAGATCTAGCGGCAATAAAATACCTACTACGCACAAAATAACACAGCAGCAGCATCCACAAAGCAGACACACGATGAACAACAGAGTCATCAGAGCACAGACGTTACAGCCACTCTCCGGCCATTACACAATAATTAAACTAAAAAATTATAACAAAAATACTAGCTAATCGGGGACAGACAAATATGGACGGCCTGAAGGCAGTCTCTTCCCCATTTTAGTAGCTCAGCAGAGACAGTGGGCTCCACGTGTGAGGATCAATCCAGGAGAAGTGCAGGCTCCAGCCACCTGCCTCCAGAGCTGGTTTCCAGCAAGGCCACCTTCCCGACTGGAAAGTGTCCAGTGTACATGGCCGTCCAGATGTTCTCTCCCTCCCTGGTGCTAAATATACACAGCATTACAGAAATGGGTCCCACGCTCCCAGAACTACATCCCCTAAATGTCTTCTACCCCAACAAATTATTTATTCAAATGGATAATATAAAAAATAATAAATGGGCTTATCCTTAGCTCAGCTACACCCTCCTTCCTCCCCAGAACACCTCCGTGCCAAGTGCCCTGTGAGTCACGCTGGCAGGAGGCAGCCAGCACCAACCCCGTGTGGCTGTGACGGGGAAGCTGCCCCAGGGGGGACAGTCAAATAAACAAATCTCCTCATCAGCGCATCTAAAGCCACAGCCTTCAGCGTAGCTAGTATCAGTGATTAAGAGAACATTTTGCCCGTTTCTACACTTTATTTTATTTTTCAATTTATTCCAAACCTTAGACAGAAGGAGGATTTCTATTTATTAAGGCTCCCTTAGATATCATATAATATGTATGATGTTTTCTGCACTGTTGTTTGTCATAGTAAAAAACTAAAAATTATCTAAATGTCCATCAATGAAGGAAATAATTACATACATTATGGTATGTCTATAGCAAATAATACAAGGAAACAACTTTTTTTAAATGCAGTGGTAAAACATTCCACACTGTAGAAAACTAGACTCCAAACTATTCCCAAGAATAATTTTTCAAATACAATGTCTATCCCCCAGCCAAAGGATAACCAAGAAAACAAGATATAGTAGAAAAAAAAAATTAAGAAAACATCCATGCAAAATTGAGATCCATAATCTTCAAATGCTGACTCTCAAATAAAGACATGAAGCCAAGCATGAAACCATAAATGATAAAAACTGACACAATAGTTTTTTAAAAGAACCAAAAAGTATTTTAAAATGAAATAAAAAACTCAATGTTTGTAACGAATTAGGTGCAGCTTATGAGACAATCAGTGAGCTATAAACCATTCAGAGACAGGTAAGGAGGAACAAACACGGAAAAGACGGAAGAGGAGACACAGACATACAGTAAGAAGGTCTGACATGAGCCAAACTGGCAGAAAACAGTGAACCAAACATCCCTCGTCATGGGTTTAAAAGAAAGCAGCAAATGTAAAAGAAAAAAAAAATTAATGAAAATCAGGATGGAAATTAATAAAACAGAAACGAGAGGGGACTAACAAAGCCCAAAACAGATTTCTGAAATGTATACTAGAAGTGATAAAGCTATGGAGACGCAGATCCAAGAAGAAAACAGAATGGGGGCGCCAGCAAGCAGGCTCAGGAGTGAAAGGAGACAACCACTGTTGACTCTTCAGAGACACTAAGAGAACCTTACCAATGACTTCATGCCGATGCATTTGAAAATCTAGATGAAATGGATAAATTCCTAGAAAAGTATTAATTTCCAGAAATAAAACTTAAAAACAGACACCTTGTTTATGTGGTCATTTTCAAATAAGTGTTTGCAAATAATCTAAATCAATGTATATGTACAAATATACATATTCATGTAAAAGCCAAGAAAAGACCTAAAAATACTAAAATCATTAAATATTAAAATATTAAATCAGGGCACTAGCAGTAATTACTTATCTGGACAGAAAGGGAATGGGGAAAAGCTGCTAAAAGAAGTTCTAATTTTTTACATTAAACACACATTCAGATATGCCTTATGGAATTAAAAGCTAACGAACATAAAAAAGCCAAAAAAAGAATGAAAGTGATTTCCCTTTTCCCCTTCAAAAAAGAACGAAAGTGAAATTCTAGAATATTCCAGGGTAATATTTTAGAGTAAGTGACAGAGCTTGGTTGATAAGCCCGCTTCTTTGGCTATATTTAGCAAAACAGTCTAATTTCCACACCACCATCCAAAATCATAATGTGATTAATACCCAGTGGAAGTCAGCAAAAGCAACAGAATTCCAAAAAGGGAAGGAGAGAGATCCTAAGTTGCAAAGGGAAGTGTAACTCTACTCGAAACTATGACTCAGTAGGCGGGGGATGTTAACATTTCTAAGGGAAAACAACGGACTCCTAAACACTTGTGTCAGTTCTCCCTCAGGATGATGAAAGGATAAAGAAAACGGAAAGCAGGATCTGGAAGTTACCACTTGGAAAACTAGTAAGTACAGTTAACTTGAGTGTCTCATCAATCAATCCTTCACATACCATAATTGAGCTCTTCCAATTTCTACTTATTACATCAAATTGGGGGGGGGGGGGGAATGTAAAATACATGCTGGAATGCATCCAATTTAACAAAACTAACACTTATTTAAAAAATCTCCTTGACCTTCAAGCAAACAAAAAAGGCACAGTGAACATAAAACATTTCGGGTCAACCTGGCAGACTGACAATTCTGCAAACCTTAAAAATGTTCTTTACTAAACAATTCTTAATACATCTAAAATCAAAGTCAAATAATCAGAGGATAGCAAAGAAAATGTAACAAGTACACAACCTTTCAAACTGTATGTGACAGTAGTCACTGTGGCAGTAATTAAGTATTTTCACAATAAGCTTTATTTCAAATCAAGTAAAACACAAATGAAGTATCCGAAAAAGCTCTGAATGGTGTAACGATGATAAACTATCAAACTCTAAAAAAATCCATCACAATTCATAGAAGCTCACCACATTTTGGTAATGGATAAACTTAACTTTTCTGCAGCAAAATAAATACCTTATGGCAACTTCTTTGGGAAAATGATAAGCTGAGCTAATGTCTGACTTTTTGTGAATAAGTATCAGATGTCTCTAAGTCAAATGGAAAGCTTAAAAGGGATATATCTGGAATTTATGCAAGCCCTTTTGCATTCATTACTCAAGAATCTCTAAATATTAAAATGGGATTCTAGGGAGTTTTAAGTGGATTTATACCTTTACAAAGCACAGGCCTTAGTGTCACGTGTTATGTAATTAAAAAGAATACAATGACTAAATGCATGAAGTGACAAATACACTTTTTAAGCTTTGGTAAAATGTTATCATACCTTACTCATATTTAAAAGCTCTGCATCTTACCTCAGAGACTATTATTAAGCCACAGTAAATCAGACTTCATGCTTCAAAGAAAGGTATATACAAATTTTTGAGAAAAAAACCTTCCAAACACGCTCACCTATGATTTATTTATAAGAAATCAAATTATGGGAAGTTTTCATTCATAAGCAGGGTAAGTTTCAGATAACGTTTTTTCTACCTGGACCTACACCAGAAAGCCCAACAGTCTGACTGAGGAGCCTTCCAAACCGTCCAAGGAATGGAGCTCTTCCATCGCGGCCAGCCCAGGAAGCAGCTGCCCACAGCCCCGACACTCATCTCGAGGAGGACACTTGTAAAGGGACCACGACGACGGTGCTGCCAAGTCCGGCCGTCCACTCTCCCCACGCACCCTCCCGGACACGTCAGCAGCACGGGATCGAGGCTCCCAGATAGAGACTTTCTTCACTTGGCTCTCAGAGAACTGTTTTCTTCTTAGGTCTCTACCCTGGTGGATCTTTCTGAGTCTCCTTTCTGGTTCTTTTCATCCCAGTCTTGAAACATTAAAATGCCTCAGCTGGAAATGCCCGGCATTTTAAAGGATTACTAAGGAATATCCTTTACAAAAAAATCATCCACATCACATTAGATTCTACAACTGAAAATTCTGGTGAAAACCTATTTTAAATATCTCTTTATCATTAGACAACAATTCTTTGAGGCCTCAACTTGAGAAGGAAGTAGACTTGCCCCCTCAGAGTTTCTATTTGAGAGAGAATTCTAAAATGTTTTGTAGCTCTTCATGAAATGCCATCTAATGAGACAAGGCTGACCATCAGGAGGGAAGTAACACTTCTGCCCCCCACATTCTGTATCACTAACTTGCACAATGGGGGTCCCAACAGTGGCCTGCCCGTGTCACAAGTGAAAACAGGAAGGAAGGTGCATAGCACGCGGCTGGAGAAGGGGTGACAGGTTAAGCATCAGCAGCTCTTAGCAGATCTAGATCATTTCATGTCTGTGCATCTGTGATGGCCTGCTCAGGCCTCAGATTTCAAAATAACCCGTTACTTCTTTCAGCCCAGGCATCCCACACCTGAAAGGGGAAAGGACTTGAAACCATGATTAACCTTTTAGATATCTGAGAATTCACCATTCCTTTAGAACGAAACATCTCAAAAAGAGCTTTTTGTTCTTGAAAAGAGCAACAGAACGAAATTTTGTTCTAGGATTTTGGAGTTACTTTTTAAGAAGAGCCTTTCTAAGAAGCTAGGAACAGTAAAGTAAGGAATTCAGTGACTCTGAATAAAATATAGAACTTCTTTCTGATCTCTATTTTAATAACACAGGACAGCTTTCAAATGAGTCCCATACCTGTAAGTTCCTTACAGACTCTTTCATTAAAAACAAGCAGGGCACAGTAGTCACCATGGCCAAGAAGAAAGTCCACGGCCCTTGAGACCCCAGAGAAAGATCCTCCAGGTGTGGAAAATGCAAAGATAACAGGGGGCAAGAGGAAAAAGTGGTACCAGACAGGCAGGATATACTCTGATTCATACCATTACTGATGGTGCCACAATGGTTGTGACAACCAGCTCACAAAATTCTCGAAAACCAGCAATCATCCTGAGCCTCTATGAACAGGCGTCAGCATATCTGTGCATGAAAGAGCCCCACAAGTGCAGTGCGGGGTCCTCACCCGCCACATCCGCTCACATCCTCCAGACAAGACCTCTCCCATGGACACAATGGCCCCTGGAAGCCCTGCTCAACAGAAAGCAAACTGACCGCGCCAGAAGAACTGGTGGGGAAGGACCAACCAACCAAGGAAAGTTGGACGCCTATGTGCAGAATCTGGTCCAAAAACCAATTTTGTTTACACTCAAAGGGTTTTTTACTCTCCCTTGAAAACCTTAAAACTAGGAGATTTTTTCTAAAAAATCTAGAATTCTGGCTTCTCTTGAAAATAAGAATCAAGGTGGAATATGAAGAAAGTTACTCAAGAAATAACATTAGAAATGTTTGCAGAATTCAAGATAGATGAGTATTTTAAAAACTGATCTAATTTGGCAAATATAAAGAATGTATGTAGCATACACATGTAAGGAAGCATAGTAACAGACTTCCTTAAGATTACCAACATAAGAACGGTGTCAGAACACCCTATCTGCCCATGTGTCCCTCACCTACTCTTCCATCGGCCTTCCCAAACCCAGAAGTAATGACTACTGTGACTTCTCTGCTTATCACCCTCCTTTTATTCCTGTGTGTGTGCCTGTATGTGATTTCAGTATACACACATTTCTAAACTATATACTGTTTTGTATGCTTTTAGTTTTATAAAAAATACATTGTTTTAATTCAATGTTTCAAAGATTTATCCATGTTGTTACACCTGTAGTTACTCATTTAGGCACAATGCCACCTACAGTACAACTGTACAAATACACAAAAACATTCATCCATTCTCCTGTCACTGAAATGTGGTTGTCTTCAGCTTTTTATTATTAACAATATTGCTACTATAAAATCTTTTTCTTATATCCTGGTATAAACTTCCCTAGGACACATGCACAAAATGCCTATAGAACAGTGTAGTTTCAAACTCCAAGTAGCAATACATTCATTGGGTCAAAATCAGGTATTTTTAGGGGCACCTGGGTGGCTCAGTCATTAAGCGGCTGCCTTCGGCTCAGGTCATGATCCCAGGGTCCTGGGGTCGAGCCCCGCATCGGGCTCTGCTCAGCGGGGAATCTGCTTCTCCCTCTCCCGCTCCCCCTGCTTGTGTTCCCTCTCTTGCTGTCTCTCTCTCTGTCGGAAAAATAAATAAAATCTTAAAAAAAAAAAATCAGGTATTTTTAAAAATAAAAGAGCATAGTATCCACATGCAGTGCACAGAGAAAGGTTATTATTTTCATGAACCTTTGATGCCCACCCTATGTGTTTATTGGGATAAACTGTGGGTACGTTTTACTATGGGTCCAGTAAAAACAGTGTTAAAGGGCTTATCCTCTAGGTAAATGCCTCCTAAAGAAGTGAACTTTCGAGTCTTAGGGAATGAGAATGTTCAACTTTGTAAGACACCACCAAATTGTTTTCCTAAACAGTTACATCAATTTGTACTCTCATCAGAAGTGAGTCAATATGCCTGGTGATCCACTTCTTCACTAACTCTTGGTGGTTTCAGGCGTAAGAATATGTGGCTCATCTGCCAGATGTGTGAAACATGACTCTCTCTTGTGCTGTCGTACACACCCCCAGGCGGCATGCACGCATGTGTGTGTTGATTCATGTATGCGTGCATATATATATACACACACATATATATATAAATGAATGCTTTGGCAGCTATGTGTTTCAAGTATTTCTTCCCAGTTTGTAGCTTTCCTTTCTACTTTCTTTATAGCACCTTTTAATGAACAAATGTTCTTAAGTTTAATTTGGTAGAATTTATAAACCCTTCCTTTTATGGGCTGCATTTTGTGTTCAACAATTTTACTCCATCAAGATCATAAAAGTTCACTTTCTTTCATAAATGCAGTCAGCCTTCGCCATCCCCAGCAAATGCTTCCTCTGTCCTGTGGCAGTCTCCCCACTTATATGTGTCTGCTGGGCTTCTGTATTCCACTCCATGGTTCATTTGTCTATCCCAAAACCCGTAACATACCACCTTAATTTACAAATCTTTAAAATAAGTCTTGAGTGCTAATAAGCCAAGGCCCCTTATATTCTTCTTTAGGAATGTTTGACTATTTTGAGGGCTTCATTATGCTCATCAGATTCCTCACAAAATTCACGCTGAGAAGGTAAGTGTCATTACATTGAATCTGTACATTGAATCATTTGTGAGAATCATCTTCTTGATCCTGAATCCTCCTATTCAAGAAGATAATGTGTCTCCATTTCATTTTTTTAATGTCTTATGACAAAGTTTCATAACTTCAAAATAGCTTACGTGTATGTCTAGATTCATTTTTGTTCCTGCTGTCAGTAGTATCTTTTCTTGACTGACATTTCTTGGTTGTTGCTAGTATAAAGAAGAACAATTAATTATTTTTAAATATGGTTCTTGTATTTTGCTCTCTTGAGACACTCATTATTCTGAATAATTTGTTGATCCTTTTAGATTTCAACGGAGACAACCATACCACTTGAGAGAGGCAGTGTTACATTTCTTCTTTGTGTCATTATTTTATTTCTATTTCCTGCCTTTCCACACAGGCCAGGATTTTCAGAACACTGTTGAACAGAGGTGGTGACAGTGGGCCTTTTGTTTTTTCCTGATTTTAGGAGACTACTCTTACGTTTTACTACTAAGAAACAGATACCTTTCATCAGGCTAAGGAAGTTCCCTTCTATTTCTAGTCTGCCTTGACCTTTTTCTATGAATAGATTTGACATCTCTCATATTCTTTTCGTCAGTCTATTAAGGAAAAACATGATTTTATTTTAAATGACTAATGTCACAAATTAAATTTAAGATTTTCAAATGGGAACCTCCTCCTCTTTGTATTCCTGAGAAAATACAACTTGGTCTTTTTTTTTTTTTTTTTTTTTAAACCTATTGGATTTCACCCATGTTCCTAAGCAAGACTGGCTCCTCTCAACTCTTTGTTCTATTGTTTTTGTCACATGTACAGGTGAAAGTCATACTAATCAGAAATATTGAGTTTAGGGGCACCTGGGTGGCTCAGTCGGTTAAGCTGCTGCCTTCGGCTCAGGTCATGATCCCAGGGTCCTGGGATGGAGCCCCACATGGCGCTCCCTGCTCAGCGGGAAGTCTGCTTCTCCCTCTGCCTCTGCTGTTCCCCCTACTTCTGTGCGCTCTCTGACAAATAAATAAATAAAATCTTTAAAAAAAAAAAAGAAATACTGAGTTTAGGAATAAACTCTGACTGCACCGTTCTGTGGAGGAGTTTGTATAAGCTTGCAATGATCAGTTCCTTATAGGCGGATAAAGCACCTAAAGGCAAATCATTGAACATGTAAAAACTAGGCCCAGTGCTTTCTCTGTGAAAAAACTTTCAACTACTACTCAGTCCCTCCAGTGGTAATATGATTATTCCAGAATACAATTTCTTCTTGAGATAGAAATTTCTTATTTATTAGCATAAAGATTTTCACAGTATTTCTTGTAAGCTTTATGATCTCTGCTCTATCTACAATCACATTCCTCTTTTCATCTGTAACATCTACTGTTCAATACCCTTTACTTCTTTGTTCAGAGGCTTGGCCTCATGCAAATTCTCCCCACTGCAACTCCAGCTTCCATCTCATTAATTTCTGATCCGTGTATTACTGCCTTCCTTCAACTTTCTTTGGATTCATAACTTTTTAAGGCAATGCTTAGCTACTTATTGCCAGTGGTTTTCCCTTGCTAACAAAGGCATCTAAGGTTATGACTTCCCCTCAAACTATCACTTTAATCAAATCTCAAAAATTTGGATATACAGTAATTTTATATTCAGTCAATCTTAGTACTTTTTCCTGTAATAGTTCCTTCTTTGACCCATGAGTAACTTAACAGTTCTTTTTTAATTTACAAATCTATGGTTTTTAATCTCTATATTATGTGTATTTTTATTTCTAACTTAGTTGCATTGTGAACAGAGAACATGGTCTCTATGTATTAATCTTCTGAAATTTAACAGAGATTTTAGAGTCTAGCACATGATTCGTTTTTGTAAATGTTTCGTATGTTCATGAGAAGTACACACATTCTCCAATTTGGGGTTAAGAGGCTATTAAGTCAACTTTGATACGCACATTGTTCAAACCTTTATTTTTAACTTTTGTCT
Source organism: Halichoerus grypus (assembly GCF_964656455.1). Taxonomy (NCBI): domain Eukaryota; kingdom Metazoa; phylum Chordata; class Mammalia; order Carnivora; family Phocidae; genus Halichoerus; species Halichoerus grypus. The sequence goes on from NC_135725.1 coordinate 4,098,638, forward strand.
TTCAATCTCATGATAAATTGGAAGAGATGAATTGAAATCATCCACAATGATGAAGGATTTGCCAATTTATCCTGTATATATCCAATATAACTTCATTTGTATACTTTTAGATCTCTGTTTTCAGAATCATACAAGTTTAGTCTTATGAAAAATTTAACGTTTTAATACATGCAGTGTCCTTCTCTTACTAATAATGGTTTTTGTCTTAAAGAGTAAGATTAGTAATCTCCTGGTATGAAAAAGGCTACAACAGAGGTGGCTACTATTAACAATACACAGTTGATTTAAGTTTCTTAATAAAATCTGAACATCCATGTCTTTAACAACAAGTTTAGTAAACTGACATTAATGGTAATTACTAGACTTATTTCATCATCTTATTATTTAATTTGTCCTAAGGTTGTACCCTTTTATCCTCTTCACATTTTGTGAGGGTTTGATGAACTTTCTTTTGGTTTTTGTTTTGTTTTTCTTACTCTGCTTTCCACTCTCCACCCTCCAACTCATTTGTAAGACTTATGCTCCATTCCCGCTCCATGAACTCCCTAGCAAAGGATACAAAGACCTTAAAACCTTTAAATCTCCAAAATGCAAAAATCAAAAAGGCCTGAGCCAAACATGAAGCAAGTTGTCCAAGTCAAAACTGGAAGTAAGGAGATTTCTTCGTTATGTGTGTGTGTGTGTGTGTGTGTGTGTGTGTGTGTGTGTGTATATATATATATATATATATATAAATAAATAAATAAAAGAGTGGAAGACTAGAATTCCAAAAACCAGGAAAAATAAAGAAGATAGGAGACATCTGAGATGGATGAATAGATGGATGGAAAGAAGGGAGGGAGGGAGGGAGGAAGAGAAGGAAGAAAATCAGATGCAGTGCTTATTTTAGCAAAACCTGTATGCTAAGATGGTTTCTATATATTTAAACAGTTCAAAATAAGGAAACAAATTAAATATACTGTTTCATAATACATGGAAACTATTTAAAATTTAAATTTCACAGTGCATACAGTTTTACTCAAACAGAGAAACACACATTTGTTTACATTTTCTCTGTGGCTGCTTCAGCACTATCTGTCAAAGTTGAGTACCTAGTACAAGGCAAGGACGTCTCTTCTCACTAGTTCTTTTCAACATCATACTAAATATCTTTGCAAATGTAAACCATAAAAAGAAATAAAAGGTAATACAGATTGAGAAAGAAGACATCAAACTGTCTTTGCTTACAAATGACATGACTGTCTACAATGCAGAAGATATGAAAGAATTAACAAAAAACTTCCTGGAACAAATACACAATTATACCAAGGTTGCAAGACACAGGGTAAATACACGAAAGTCAACCATTTTCCACATACCAATAATGAATAAGCGGAATTTGAAATTAGAAACACAATACCACTTACATTAACATCCCTCAAAATAAAATACTTAGGTATAAACCCAACAAAATATGAACAAGATCTATCTGAGAAAAGCTATAAAATTAATGTATGAAATCAAAGAACTAAATAAATGGGGAGATAGTCCATGTTCATGGATAGGAAGACTCAGTATTGTCCAGATGTCAGTTCTTCCTAATTTGATGTATAGATTCAATGCAATCCCAATCAAAATCCCTGCAAGTTATTTTGTGGCTATCAACAAATTCTCAAGTTTATGTGTAGAGGCAAAAGACCCAGAAAAGCCAATACAATATTAAAGGACAAGAACAAAGTTGTGGCACTGACACTACCCACTGTCTAGACTCACTGTAAAGCTACAGCAATCAAGACAGTGTGGTTATTGGCAGAAGAACACATAAATAAAACAGAAAGCCCAGAAACAGACTCCCATAAATCAACTGATCTCTGACAAAGAGAAAAAGGCAATACAATGGACCACAGATAGTCTTTTCAACAAATGGTACTGAGACAGTAACATTCTTAAGCAAAATCAGGAATCTACAAACAAAATTACACCTTTCACAAAAATTAAGTCAAAATGGATCACAGTTCTAACTGCAAAGCACAAAACCATAAAACTCCTAGAAGATAACAGAGAAAACCTAGATGACCTAGGAGATAACCTAGATGACCAACAACTTTTTATATACAACACCAAAGCACAATCCATGAAAGAAATAATAAACTGGACTTTATTAAAGTGAAAAACTTATTACAAAAGATAACATCAAGAGAATGAGAAGATTACAATGCAAGCTACAAGCTGGGAGAATATACTTACAGAATTTTCTGATACTTGATAAAGAACTGTTATCTAACATATACAAAGAACTCTTAAATTCAACAACAAGAAATACAAAGTACTCAATTAAAAACTGGGCCGAATCTCAACAGACACCTCACCATGGGTATACAGATAGGAAATAAACATACGAAAAGATGCTCTACATCATATGTCATTAAATTAAAACAACAAGAACCACTACACACCTATTAGAATGGCTAAAATCTGGAACCTGGTATCAAATGCTGACAAAGATATGGAGCTACAGAAACTCATTCACTGCTGGTGGGAATGCAAAACGGCACAGTCAGTACTTCGGAAGAGAGTTAGGCAGGTTTTTTTTTATAAAACTAAACACTCTTGCCAGATGATCCAGGAATTATGCTCCTTGGTACTTTCCCAAAAGCACTGAAAACCTGTGTCAACACAAAACCCTACACATAGAGATGTTTCTAGCATCTTTATTCATAACTGTCAAAACTTGGAAGCAACCAAGATGTCCTTCAGTGAGTAAATGGATAAATAAACTGTGGCACATCAAACAATGGAGTATTATTCAGCACTAGAAACACATAAGATATCAAGGCATAAAAAGCGAGAAAACTTTCATGTATCTTACTAAGTGAAAGAAGCCAATTTGAAAAGGCTACATACTATATGATTCCAACTATATGATATTCCGGAAATGGAAAACTAGGGAGACAGTAAAAACAGGCTGTCAGAGAGGAGAGAAGGGAGAACATGGTGAGCACAGATAATTTTTAGAGCACCGAAAATACTCTGTATGACACTATAATGATGGACACACATCATTATATATTTATCCAAATCCACAGAATGTACAACACACCAAGAGTGAACCCTAATGTAAACCATGAGTTTTGGATAATTGTGATTTATCAATGGAGGTTCATCAGCTGTAATAAATGTCCCACTCTAGTGGCGGATGTTGATAACAGGACGCTGTGCATATGTGGTGACAGGGAGTATAAAAGAAATCTCTATACCTTCCCCTCAATTCTGATGTGAACCTAAAAGTGCTCTAGGAAAATAGTCCTTAAAAAAAAAAGTTGAGTAGCTACAGAAGAGACCATACAAAGCCTAAGAAAAAGTTGGCCTGCCCTGGTTTAATACATTAAATGAGCAGATTAGATCAAGACACTTAGTTTCTATCTGCCCCTCAAAATCTCAGTAAGTCACCACAAAAGACAACTTAAAAATTTTATGTCCATTGTAATGTAATAAAAGTACCATTAACAAAAATTGGGGAACTCACTGGACAGAAAAAAGTAGACTGGATTAGGATCCAGACAGAAATGCTACAGCTACAATCACTGAAAAGAAAATGCCACTGCAAAAATAGAAACAGTTCTTCATTTTAAAAGTCCCAGAAAAGTTCTAATTTCAAAATCAATAAAATGAAAAGAAGCTTGAAAGAAACATCAGTGTGATGTTTACAACAGGACCAGTCTCAGCCACTCCCCTACCGTACATATAAAGTTAAAGACAACATCAACTTCTACTTCCAAGGTCATGCTCCCTGACCAATATGGAAACCAAGTCCATGCTCTGCCTCAGGGGACATCTGATCTGACCATGAGGCTGAAGCTGAAGAGAGAAGCAAAGGAGAGTCGCTAGAAACAGCACACGGGATTTAAAAAAGATAGAAAGGTAACAACCACCGTTCCAGAAATCAAAACAAATATATTCTAAAACTTAACTCTAAAAACCAAACAAAACACAAGTAAACAGTAACAAAACCACACAAGACCCCAAAAGATGTTACATGGTCAAATTCAACTAAACTCTGAAATAACAGATGACTTCCCTGTATAGCACAGAAAAAAAGACAGAAAGCTTTTCACCTCATTCTATGAAGTTGTACAACCTTGATACCAAGCCAGAAAAGGATAACACCTAAAAAAAGAACTAGAAGATTAATCTCATTTATGATTATAGCAAAACATATAAAAATTGAATCCAGCAGTTTTATTAAAAACCACTATAACCACTAACCACAATGACCAGGTAGGGTTTGTTTTAGTAACACAAAGCCAGCACAGCATTAATAACTCTATTAACACAGTTTAGCATACTGAAGGACATATACCAGTTACAGCTGACCCTTGAACAACACAGGTTGGACTTGTTGCAGGTCCATTTATAGAGATTTTTTTCAATAAATACAGGACAGTACTATAAATGTATTTTCTCTTCCTTACGATTTCCTTAATAACATTTTATTTTCTCTAGCTTACTTTATTCTAAGAATATTATTATATTAATATCAGAAATATTATTAAAATATTAGCACTTTATTGTAAGAATATACTATATAATACATAAAACATATATGTGTTATTCAACTGTTTCTGTTATCAGTAAGGCTTCTGGTCAAAAGTAGGCTTCTGTAGTTAAGTCTTGGAGGAGTCAAAAGTAATACACAGATTTTCGACCGTGTTGGGGTCAGCAGCCCTAAGCCCCACATTGTTCAAGGATCAACTGCATAAATACTGACATACATCAAAAAAGCATTTGACAAACTTTAACACATATTCCTGATTAAAAAACAGTGACAAATTCCTAACAAGGTGAAACAGAAGAAAACTCCCTGAACTTGCTAATTACTGGGAAAACATTAAAAGAAAAGCATTCATCAAAATCAAATAAAGATAAGGAAGATAGGGATGAACACACTCCAACAACTGAATATTGTACCAAAGGGCTTAGCCAATATAAAACATGAAAAATATGTAAGATTAAAATGCTGGGAAAAGCAAAAATAAAAATAGCATTATTTACAGATAATGAACTTTCATCTGGAAAACACAAGAAAATTAACTGAGAAATAACAACAGCTAATAAAAGTAATTATCAAGTTGGTGTTATATAAAATAAGCACTTAAAACTTAGTAACTTTCCTACAGAACTACAATAAGACTTCAACAGAAATAGGAGAAAAAGATCCCATTCAAAGGAATAAATGCTATAAAATAGCAAGTATAAATCTGAACTGGAAAAAAAGATGGAAGACCAAGCAAGGCAAATGTGAAGAAAACTTTCTTGAAGGACATTAAAAAAAGGGATGACACCCCCCCCCACACACACACACACGGAATGAAACCCATACACATCACAGATGGAAAGATTCAATATCACAAAAAAGTCAATTCTTTCTAAATAAGATTTAGAGAAATTCCAATCACAGTCCCGTGACAGTATTTTTCCTCCTTGCTTTAGAAACTAATAACTCCAAATTCATTTGGTAAGAACTGATGTGTGGGAATTACCAAAGAAAATCTTCAAGGAGAAAAGAAAAAGAATAACGAAGGGAATTTCATACCCTCAAGATATTAAAGGTTTTCAATTTAAATATTCGAATTGAATTAGGGTAGCACATTCAGAGACAGAATCTGTAATACATTTAACAACGAAAGAACACTACAAAGTGGCTCTTAAATAAGTAACCAGTTGTTCATTAAATAATGCTACGGAGAAGAGGAGGAAGGACGTGAAAATGCAATGTGCAGAAGGGGAGACGCAGTCTAACGTGAAAAGATAAAACATCACACAAGCATCTGGGGAAAAGCAAATTAAAATGCGAAGATGTCAAAAAATTAATTAAAATAAAATGCTAAAATGTCTTTTTTTTTTTAACCTTGGCAAATTTGAAAAGCAGCAACATTAAATGTTGGCAAAAATATGAGGAAACAAGTATTGTCACATAACTGATGGGCATGTAAATTATTACAGTCTTCTTGGAATATAATCTGGTAAAAATAATTAAAATGTAAAATGAACACATGATACCTAGAACTGCAATTCCATGTTCAGAATCTATCCCATAAGTACACATACTAATGTTCTGAAAGACTTGATACAAAGATACTCATTGCTTAATTATAAATAACAAAAATGGAAAAAAAATCTCTACACATTAATGAAGCAATTTAAAATTTTGGATAAGACAATGCTTGGATCACTACACCACAGTATATTAAAAAGTATTAATAAAAGTAAGTTGATATGTACTGACACATAAATATTACCCAGAAGTCTGTAATTCTAAGGAAATAGTATGATCCTATTTCTACAAACAACAAAACAACACCAAATCTATAAATATATGTCTATGCAATCATCAGGGAGATATTCTCTTTCTTTGCTAATAACTACCTTCATATGTCATGTCATCACACACAGGAGGCATCTTTAATTATATAATATTTTTCACAATTTTTCAAATTAAATACATCACATTTCTCTCCACAGCAACCAGTTACAGATCATGATTATCTAATTACATAAGTACTTTAGCCAGAGCTTACATATAAGGGCAGTGTGCAACTTTCTAAATCTGACATTTAAGGTCATCTTCAGCATGCTAAAAGGAGTTTAATTGAGCTTACCGATTTCATTAATCACTGCTCTTATTTTGGAGACAAAAGGACCAACTTCACTGGGATTCATTTTGACTCTCTCCTTAAGGTCAGCACCTGCAAAGCATTTTATTTACAAATATAATCTAGTTATAAACAAGATTTTAAGGCAATGAATTGAAAATTTAAGATTCATATGTAACTTGAATATCAACTGAATTTATCCATTAAAGGAATATTACTTAAGTTTTCCTTCTCAAAGACCAGCATGAGGAAGAACAAAACATCTGCTTGTACAGCTACCACGTGCCTAAAGCAGTGGTTCTCAAACTGAGGTGTCTCAGGACCCCTTTACACTCTTAGAGGAAGAGACTGACTTTAGATTATATCTACCAATATTACTCTATTAAAAACTAAAACTATTAAATTTTTAAATATTTATTAATAATACAAACGAATCCATTCCTATTAACATAAAGGACTACAGACTGATGCCATGTCCTTGGCTCCTCCAGAGATGACGGCACTCTGACCAGCACCACTTTGGCCGAGCAGTGCAAACGTCAACCCAGTGGGAAGGGCAAATCACTGACAATCAGTCTGACTCCATGGATGCCCGCTGTAGGGGGCTGCAGATTTAACATCTGAGCAAACTATTTCACAAATATGAGTTTATCACAGAATCACAGATTTGGAGCAGAGAAAAGAAATTCTTAAGGGATCACTTACTCTGTGGCTCAACAAAGGCATTCTTTTTAATAAAATAAAACTGTATGAGAAAAGGCTCCCATTTATGAACAAATACAAAACAAAGTAAAATTACAGCATAGAAGGTACACACTCAGCTGCTTACTCTGTTATGAGTCCAGCATAAAGTAACTGGGACTGGACGTAATATCAAGTGCCAGCCAAGGCTGGGACGTCCCGAGCCCACACGTTCCTGGGGGGGTTGAGAACTGCAACTGACAGAGCACGTCCCCTACAATCCATCAGTTCTTAGCTATACATTCCCTAGAAAATCTCAAACAGATGCCCAAGGAATATGTACAGTAGCATTCAATGCAACATAAAGTTGCAAAAAAAAAAAATCATAACCTAAATATCCATTAGAATTTTTAATAAAATTAAGATATATTTATACAACAGAATATTACATGTTCAGCATGAAAATGAAGGAATTAAGGTATAAATATGGAAAAATCTAAATGTTGAAGGACACATAATTATGTATATTTATTATGCCTTAAAACATAACATCAATATTAATTTACATATTTAATAACAATATATTATTATATTTATAGAAACATACACAGGATAATAACCATTTACACGGTTTTTTAAAAGAATGCTATTTAGGGGGGCAGCAGGCTGGCTCAGTCAGTGGAGCATGTGACTTTTGATCTCAGGGTTGTGAGTTCAAGCCCCACACTGGGCATATAGCTTACTAAGTAAATAAATAAATAAAGAGTAAAAGAAAGCTATTTAGGGATATAAAATATGCATGGAAATGATAAATACCAAATTCAACTGGTGGTGACCTATGCGGGAAGGCAGATGTGATTGGCAATGGTCACAGAGAACGTCAATCTTATTTGTAACACTGTGCTGCTTAAGTTAGGTGATGGGTACTCAATATATTAGTCTTTAAACATTTTTGAATACGTGATATATGTCTTCATAGTTAGTTTTTTCCATGAATAATATTTTTAGGGCCAAAAAATTCTAAGTCACTTGGATATATTTGTTAAAAGAAAAAACTGTTCAACCCTGAGAATATAATTTAAATTGAGAATATAAAATGTTGCTTAGTATACATACTGGTTCATAAAAGTAGCTAATTGAAGTGCCATATTGGGGAGGGAAACAGATGAAAGAGGAGCCAAAGCAACAAAGAGGAGAAAGCAGATGGGACACACAGGAACTCTGCATGAGGTGGTCCTGAAGGAGCCCCAGGTAACTGCATCATGGATCCATCATGTCCTCCAACCTCAGTGTGGGCTACACCATGAGTGTGCCCTCTAACACATTAAACAGTGTTCCAAAGGGGGCTTTCACCGACATCCACTCCACACTTTGAAATCCACACCCAGGCTAGAGAGACTAGGTGTCGGAAGCCATGCCAGGAGCTCAGGGAATCAGGGTTTGCTCTGGACACATGAAGCCCATTCACACACACCAGTCCCAGCAGAGGTGGAAGACGTGGTGTGGCCCTAAGTGTGGTCCTAACCCACACAACTAGGTGGGACTTCATGGGAACATGGGATTCATGGTTTATTTTAGAAATAATTACTTTTCTCCATGGAATGTTAAACATTTGTGACCTTGAGACTACATTTAAAAAATTTTAATACCCTTTTTGTTTTTACTTTAGAAACATACCGCACAATCTTGAACATTCAGAACCTAAAAGTACAGTTTCGCCTCTGTCCCTCCAGATTATAAATTTCTTATTTGATAATATCACAGTTTTATTTGAGGTCGGGCATGTTTCTTTTACTTTTTAAATCCCCCATGTCCATGCCCACTCACTTCGGCGGAGCGAGCCTTTGTGCTACCAGGCAATCCTACAGTATCCCCCTGCTCTGTTCACCCTTACACTCAACTATAGACCATTTCCTAACTCCTCTCTCTCCTTAAGCCTCAAACCTCCTACCCAAACCTGACACCAACTAAGAAAACAGATGCATTCAGAAAAAAAATTTCACCAACACCCACCACCAAATCCACCTACCCACCAGGTTTAAACTCTTACACTCTGCCCTCCCTCCTGTTACTTCAGGTGAACTAACTCATGACCAAAACCAACTCACGCACTAAATTCCACCCCTTCTTCTCTCTTCAGGACCACCACTCTAGCAATTACCCCTTGCCTGGCTGGCATCGTCAACAGTATCCCTCTTTCAAGAACCATTCCCATCAGCTATAGTATCACTGTAATACTGCTCACCTTAAAAAAGAAAAGGCAATTATGTGGGCTTTCACTGCCAGCTCTAATGGAAGAGCTTATTATCAGACCAATTCTTTCACGAAACCCTAGATAAAAAACATAAGACAGCTAGTTTGAGGACAATGGAGAACAGCTAAGACAGTCAGAATGTATGACAACGTCAAGACAAATATAAGTTTCTAAACAGTCTCACAGAAATGGGAAAAAAATTGGAGCTCAGGGCTTGCCAAAGAGGAACACCACAGGCTTTTGTTCGGGACCTCTGAAGGTTAAAGATAAAACAGGGTAAACACAAAGAAAACCATACCAAGACCACCGGCTAAAAGAGTGACTGACAGCTGACTTCTCAACAGAAAGTGGATGACAGCTCTAAACTGGGAAAAGAAAGTAATTACCCATCTAGAATTTTAAACTAAGCAAACCTATCCTTCAAAAATGATGGTGAAATGACTTTTTACACACACACACACACACACACACACGAGGTTTGTCACCAACAGGCCCACACCAAAAGAGACACCACAGGGAATTCTTCAGGCAGCAGATTATGAGAGTAGAGTTTACTGCTTATGAGAGATGCCTTAAAAGATAAGGGCACAGAATAGCTACAGTAAAAGGGTAAAAACCATGCAAACACTAACCAAAAGGAAACTTGTGAAGTCATCCCACATCTGACAAAGGAGATCTCAGGCAAACAATAATCACTCCAGCTAGAGGGTCTTTTTATAATAATAAATATGATGGTCCACTAAAAGTCATAGGAATTCTAAACTGGCATATATAAAATAAGACAGCCCCAAAATATATAAAACTGATGAACCAAAAAGAAAAACTGACAAATCTACAACCGCAGTGGATTTTAACAAAACTCCCACAGTAACCAACAAAGCAAGCAAGCAAATATCCTTATTAAGTATTCCTACCAAGAAATAGGAGATAGAAAAAAATTAACCCCCAAAGTAGAAGAAATAGTAAAAACTGGAACAAAATTTTTTTAAAAAATAGAAAACACATGTTCAGGAAAAAAAAATCAAAGAAGTTGCTTATTTGAAAAAATACTAAAACAAATGATAGGCTTTAGCAAGACTGATCATGGAAAAAATCAAAGAAGGCACAAATCCTAATAGTAAGAATGAAAAGGAGGATAATACTATAGATTTTACACAGATTAAAACAAGAAGAGATTATTAACAACCATGGCCCTATACATTTGAAAAGGACATGAAATGGATACATTTCAAGAAAAACAAAACTTATTAAAAATGACAAAGAAAATCTGAAAACACAAATACACATGAAAGAAAGTGAATACATTAATTTAAAACCTTTCTACAAAGGAAACTACATGCCCATGTGGCTCCAATAGTAAATTCTTCCAAACATATAATGAAAAAAATTGGAGGGGAGTGAGGGCGCCTCGCTGGCTCAGTGGGTAGAGCACTCTTAATCTCGGGGTTGTCATTTTGAGCCCCACGTTGGGTACAGAGATTACTTAAAAAAAACAAAATCTTAAAAAAAAATTAACATCAATCTTACACTTACATGGAGAACTGCAAAACAAAAACTTGATTAAGAACATTTTAAGAAAAAAACACGACAGGCTAATCTTTCTGATAAACATAGTCTCAAAAAATCCTAAACAAAATATTAGTAAATCATACATAGTGGTAACATAAATAAAATACAATATATCAAGACCAAGTTACATTCAGTCTAAGATTCAAGACTGGTTTAATATTAAGTGTTTAAATTTATAAAATTAACAGCATAAAAGTGAAAATCATATAAATTTTCAGTAGGCATGGAAAGAGTACTAGAATTTACATAAAGTAAAATTCAGTCACTTTAAGTATACAAATGAGTAACTTTTAGTAAATTTATAGAGTTGTACAACCATCACCACCATGCAATTTTAAAACATTTCCATTATCATAAAAGATCCCTCACACTCACCTGCAGTCACTCCCTGTTCCCACCTTCATCCCCAGGTAACCACTTTTTTCCTAAAACTGTGCCTTCGGTGGACATTTCATATGCATAAACTCGTACAACAGACAGTCCTCTGTGTCCTTCTTCCACACAGCAAACACAGTGTTTTTCAGGTTTACCCATGTTACAAGAATGAATCAGTCAGTACTTTTTCCTCTTGATTACCAAACAGTATTCCAGTGCAGGGACAGAGACACATTTTGTTTACCCATTCATCCACTGATGGACATCTGGGTTGTTTCCACTTTTTGACTATTATGAAAAATACTACTACGAACAGTCACACACAAGATTTTGTGCAGACAAATGTTTTCATTTGTCTTGAGTAGACACACAGGAGTGCAATAGCTGGGTCATATTGTAAATTTCTATTTAACAACAACAAAAAAAACCTTGTCACTGTTTTTCCATAGTGGCTGCACCACTTTACATTCCTATCAGCAACACCTAAGGGTCCCTGTCACCTTTGTGTGGCCACCAACACTAGTCTGCCATTTTTTTATAGCATTTTATGGGAGTGAAATGGTATCTATTATGGTTTTAAATGTGCATTTCCCTAATGACTAATGAGGTTAAATGTCATTTCATGTGCTTATTAGCCATTCATACAGGTCTTTGGTGAAATGTCATTTCAAATCTTTTGCTCATTTTTTTTACTGGACAATTTGTCGTCTTCTTATTGAGTTTTAAAAGCAGTATCTTGGATACAAGTCTTTTCTCAGAAATAAGATTTACAAATATTTTCTCCCCATCCATGGCTTGTTTTTTCACTGTCTTGATTTTTTTTTTTTTTTTTGAGTTTTAACTTCAGTGAAGTTCAATTTATCAATCTTTTAATCACATGGGCTTTTGGTGTCATACCTAATCAACAGTCATTCTTTTTTTTTTTTTTTTTTTAAAGATTTTATTTATTTATTTGACAAAGACACAGCGAGAGAGGAGACACAAGCAGGGGGAGCGGGAGAGGGAGAAGCAGGCTTCCTACTGAGCAGAGAGCCCGATGTGGGGCTCAATCCCAGGACCCTGAGATCATGACCTGAGCCGAAGGCAGACGCTTAACGACTGAGCCACCCAGGTGCCCCAATCAACAGTCATTCTTAATTAAAAGTTCATAGCAAACTGGGTAGAAAAGGGAATCTTTTTGAATCTGATAAAGAGTAATTATAAAATACCTATAACTAACATCACCTTTACAGGTCAATTACTAAAGACAGTAACAGATACACTAGTCAGTATAATAAGGAAAAAAAATTTAAATTACACGGATCAGAAGGAAAAAATAAAACTGTCATTATTAGCAAATGACTTAATTGTACAAGAAGAATAGTCAAAGGAATTTAGAAATCATGAAAAGTGAATTTAGTAAGGCTGATGAATACAACTTCAATAAACAAAAATCAACTGTCCTCATGTATACTAGCAAAAGAAATGTGTGCAATCTAAAAATGATACCATTTCCAATAGCATTCAAAAATCAAGGAGCCAAGAAATAACTCTAACAAAAGATAAGTAAGGTCTTGACACAAAAACCACAAAATCTTCTGAGATAAATTAAAGAACTAAATAAATGGAGGAATACACCATGCTCGTGTGTTAGAAGACCTCATACTGAAAGATGTAAATTCTCTCCAAATTAAGAGATTCAATGTGGTTCCAATCAAAATCCCAATGCCTTTGGAAAATGACACGCTGAGAATGCAAAGGGCATTTTCAATGCCTTGCAGAAGAAAGAATTGGAAAATTTATACTAAAATAGGAAGATGTTATTATAAAGCTATTATCATTAAGAAAATGTAATACAGCCTCAAAGAGAAAAAGACCAATGGAACAAAATAGCAAGTCCAAAAAAGACCCACTTGATTTATGACTATGATGGCACTGTGGGAGTGAATCCAGATGGACATTCTGATAAATGGGGCTGGAACCACTGAATGTTCATGTGAGAAAAAAACAATTCTTGACCCTTCATACCAGACACACACACACAAAAATCAATCCATGATAAATTATAACCTAAATGTGAAAAGTAAGACAATCAAACTTCTAAATGAAAACCAAAAATATCTTCAAGACTTTGTTATACACAAAATTTTAAAAGATTTTTCCAAAGACTTAGGAAAACACTGGACTTCATTAAAATTAAAAACTTCTGTTCATCAAAAAACATCATTAAGAGAATGAATATGCACGTGAGAGAGTGGGAGAAAAATGCCTGAGAAAAATGCCTGAAATAAGAGTTCTGCATGTACAAAGCACTAAATGGCAGAAAGAAAAAGGTAAGTGACCTGAGTACAAAAAGCAGGCAAAAGATTCAGATACTTCTAGAAAGAGGACATTCCAACTGGCTAATGAAGAGATTAAAAGGAACACAACACGATTACTCATCAAGCAAATACAAATTAAAAACGTAGCTTTATAAGCAATACACAGCTCAAGTGTTGGTGGAAATACAGAGCAATGGGAACTCTGATTTAATGCTGTTGGCAGTAAAAACTGGTAAAAATCACTTTGGGGGGTGCCTGGGGGGCTCAGGCATTAAGCATCCGCCTTCGGCTCAGGTCATGATCCCAGGGTCCTGGGGTCGAGTCCCACATCAGGCTCCCTGCTCAGCGGGAAGCCTGCTTCTCCCTCTCCCGCTCCCCCTGCTTGTGTTCCCTCTCTCACTGTCTCTCTGTCAAATAAACAAAATCTTAAAAAAAAAAAATCATCTTGGGAAAGTAATTCCACCCCAAGTGCAAACACCCATATCTGAAATACATGATATGTACAATAAAAGCATATTCACAGAAGCATTATTCAGAACATCTAAAACCTGGCAACACCCCGAACATCCACCAACAATAGAATGGATAAATTGTGAACTATTCCCACAAGGAATATGACTATACTACTCCTAGATGAACAGTATAAACCAAATCCCACAGACACGGCTGAGTAGAAGTCAACCTTGAAAGAGTACATGCTGGATAGTTCCAGTTACATAAGGTTTGAAAATAAGCAAAATTAGATTTGGTGATCAAAATCAGAATAACCCCCAGGAGGTTTGGCTGAGGGATGATTAATGACAGGAGGAGGCATCAGGGATGGGCTGTGATATGCTGGTAATGGTCATGTTCGTTTCTAAGATCGGGTGCTCACTGCACAGACCAGTTCATTTCACAGAAGTGTCTTATACACTTAAGATTTGTACAATTTTCTATACGTATAACTCAACTAAGAAGTTTGTTTAAAAAAAATTCCTGACTCCATATGCTCTACCCCCTCTAGCTACCACCGATTTCTCTCCTCTTTGTTAAACCCAAACTCCTCAAAAGGGCTGTTCTTTCTGCCTCCCACCCTCTCCTCTTACACTGTGTCTTTTAAGCAAGGGAGACAAAAAGACAATACAAAAATTAATAAATAACCAACAAAGGAAGTGGTAAATGTTTGGGGTGAAAAAGGAACAGGAAAGTGCTAGAGGGGTAGGGGGGTGGTAAGGGTGTGGACCACGTTACAGTATTAAATAGTGCGATCATGCTGGTGTCTGAGAAAGTAGAATGAAATTCAGTAAGATCTGCTTTTCATGTTACTGAAAATTTAGTATTTGGTTCTAGGTTACATATTTTTCATCACTTATATTGCTTTTGCAGTTCCTGCCCTACTGCAAACTCTTTCCATCTAAATATATAGTTCGATATTTAATACACCAAATAGACGATGCATGGAGTTATTATTTAACAATTTTGAGAAAATATCTATTTCACTTAAATATTGCCCACTAAAATGGCCCTCTCCTAAAATTCCTGGACTTAGTGTTTTATATAAATTCCTTCTTTTAAATATGTCTCAAGATTACTATGCGTTAAATTTCTTCTCATTCATATTTGCAGTGGACTAGTCCAGCAGGACTTTAGAAAAGTTATGAGAAACAGTAATATTCTTTGTTATACATTGCAGGATGTCTAGCTTCCTTGGCCCCCAGTAACCAAAGGACCATAAAGCCCTTCAATCACTGTGCCAACCAAAGAACTCCCCCAGAATTCCAATATGCTCCCCAATGAGTATTACCATCCCTCTTGAGATCTACTGCTTTAAGCCAATGGTCTTCAACCTTTTTTGTTCCCAATACTGCTAAAAAGAATTTTGAAAAATAGGCTGTCCTGAAAATTTTTATATGACATTTAAAAATTTTCGTCACTTAAGTTTAAACAATTGCAAAGATTGCAGTGCACTCGTAAACAGTGGCATCTTACACAACAACTTAGCTCACTGTCCGCGTATCCAGTGCAACCACAGTGATCTGATTCACAAAATCACCCACGTCTAAAACATACGAAAAAATCCTTGCTTAACAATAAGAAATATTACATCATTTCTGTCCTGTATGAACTGGTATTTCTACTTCACTTTCCTATAACTGTTTTTTCTGATGTACTCGGTATTTATGCATAGAAAACTTCTACTGATTCCTGTCGTATTTCTTTGCAATGAAATATGTATACCTGATTTAATTAATTTTTATTAAATTTCCTGTAACTATGATAAAGCACTAAGTTTAAAAGTTTTCCTCTGGGGGTGCCTGGGTGGCTCAGTCGTTAAGCGTCTGCCTTCGGCTCAGGTCATGATCTCAGGGTCCTGGGATCGAGCCCCACATCGGGCTCCCTGCTCAGCGGGAAGCCTGCTTCTCCCTCTCCCACTCCCCCTGCTTGTGTTCCCTCTCTCGCTGTGTCTCTGTCAAATAAATAAATAAAATCTTAAAAAAAAAAAAAAAAAGTTTTCCTCTGGACTGACTTCATTACAAGTATTAATTGGTGCACAACCGAATGAAGCATAAATGGAATGCACATCTGATAACTATTAGATATTAAAAGTGAACTTGTATTGGAAATATATCTCAATGAGATCCCTGGGACCATCTCCCCTCCGTCCACTCATTAGCTCATATATCCATGTATGCAAATCATTTAGTGCTAGAATAAGGCAGGGTTCATTATCAATTTTAGTCACATGGAGAAACTTTCTCACATAAACAAAGGAGTTCTACTTTGGCAACGTCACCCAATTTTTCCAGCTCCTTTGGAGCAAACTCTTGAAAAATCATATAGTAATCAAGAAGCATTTAACAATTTCATATGAACTTTATTAAGCAAAGAACTGGAAACTGCCAGAATAAGAATAGGATCCCATTTGAAATTCTTAACATTCGTATTTAAAAAAAAAAAAAAAAACCCTTTTTGGCAATTCAGCAGCTTTTGGAAGCAAGGAAGATCAAGACTGACTCGTGAAATGCAAGGACAGCCATGACAGGGAAGATGGTGGGAGTAACTGTCACCCACAGACCAGTTGGAAAAGTCTCATGAAAGAGCACCTACGTACGTAAGCTGTGTACCAACTAGATGCTTTGAAAACTAGCTATTCCCCCTGAATGCCTAGAAATCTCCCCACCTCAGTCTAGCAGACCGTTGTGTTAAGTCATTCTCCTTGGAGTACAGTGGCCGGATCATAGGGATGGAGACGGCAGTCTCTAAAGGTTCGTACCAAATTGTTTTCCAAAGTATTCTGACCTCCACACGCTGCCAGAAGCAGTGCACCGCACCTGTGCCTGGCCCTGCCACACTTGCTAAGTTCTGCCCATCTACTGGATAAGAAATGGCAGCCTTAACTGCCTTTTGCTCCACAGAAGATGAAATGCCTCATAATTTGTAGAGCGAAATTCGACATTTCTGAATGGTTCTGTGTCCATACACGTGCTGTCAATCCAAACACCTTGGTCTTTCTCGTTCCCACCCCAAAAGGGCTTTTATTCCTCCCATTCAACCCAAACATCAGCTCAAGATAACAAGGATTTCCAGGTAGTTCTATCCACAGCACCAGAGGGATCCTCCCACTGTCCTGGAGAGGTGTCCCTCTAGACCCGGAGACTAGGCTTCTTTTCCTTTCCCGCACTGCTCTCGTGTGGTGTGGGTATCCAGGTTAGCCTCGCCTCACAAAAGGAGCTGGGTAAGGGTCTCTGTTATTTTCTCAAAGAACGTATATGAGATTGGAATGATCTGTTCCATACATTTCTGTGCAGAATGCCTTTCTGCAATCATCTGGCCAGGTATATTCACTGTTCTGCGATTAGTCAATTTTCTATTTCTTAAGTCAGTTTTGGTTAAGTTTTATTTTGCAATAATTTATCTATTTCACCTAAAAATTTCAAGTTCATTGGCATCAATTATTGGCAAACATTATCTTACCAGTTTAATGTCTATGGAATTGATATCTATGGCCTCTTTTTTCAATCTGAATATTGTTTTTTCACCCTTGATTTAATCTTGCCAGAAGTTCAACCATTGGACTTTTCAGAGAACCAGCTTTGGGCTTTATTCTCCTCCCTACTTACTGTGTGTTTTCTGCGTCGTAAGTGTATACTCACCTTCGTTCCCTTCCTTCTGGCCTATTTAGGTTTAGCCTGTAGCTATCTGTGCCATTTTTTAAGCTGGATTCTCAGTTTATTCATTTCAAGCCTTTATTCTTTCCTCAAGTACAATCATAAGTATATTACACATTTAAAGTATTTTGTTAGAATGTAATTTTGAACATGCTCTAATTTACATTAAGATTCCTTTGTTGAGCTATAAGTTATTTCGAAGTTATTTTAAATTTCCCAATGTATGAAGACTTCTTCTAATTACCTTTTTGTAAATGACTTCTATCTTAACTGCTTGCAGTCACAGAACACAGCCTTTCAAATCTGTAGAGGTTTTACAGCCAAGCAGATGGTTAATTTTCATGAATATTCCATGTGTTCTTGAAAGGAATGCATAATCGTCAACTGCTGAGGGCAATGACCCACTCAGGTACATTACCTTAACCCTCAGTAGACCAAGAGAAATAATCAACACCCTTTATCAGCTGAGGCTGATAAACCCTTTGTATTTTATTTAATATTTGGGTAATTTTATAAATAATTTACAGAAAAATAAAAGAAAAATGAAAAAGCAAATACAACATTTTAGTCAAAATGTAAATATACCAAACCCATATTTTTATATTTTCCTGGTATGTGCATATATGTGGACATACACACACACTACAAAGACATACATATATATGGATATATACTCACATACACCCACACAAACACACATGAAAAGGCGTACATCATTTGAACAAAACTGTCCATCAACTGACATGTATGAACCTGGAACATATAGTTTTATAAAAACTGATACGAGATTTCAAATATATCTCTAATAGATGATCATTACTTGTAGTTCTTCTTGAACTTGCATTGTAGAAATGCAGTGCTTTTGAAAATTTTGACAGCTCACAATTTTGTTAAAACAGTCATATTCTTTGTACCCTGATTGTAAAATCCTTTCACTTTCAGATCCATGAACCTTAGAATGACAAAGCCAATGATCTGTTTTCATTTCCCTTCCTATCACCTCTCTGTACATACTAACGTTCAGCACTTTCCCCATACAAGCTGTACCAAGTAAATGATCATGCACAAACATGACATGAAGTACAATAATGACACACATCCTTTTAGCAAAATGGAAGGTCCAAGTGCTTGTCACAAACCACTGCATAAGGAAGTCCTTCCTACCAAGTGACTAACTGAGTGCAAATTCCACATTTCCTTTATATAAATCACAGAAATAAAGTGCTCACTCATCAATTCCTGATTTTGAGAAAACTCATCCAGGATATTGTCACCTGACAACTCACAGTCCACGATTTCCCTTATAGGATCAACTTCACCTTCATGATTAGAGCCTGGAGTCCTGCTGTCTCTCTTGATGATTATTTCATTCATCTGATAACTATGAAGTATCTTCCTCTGTCAACTTTCTACTCCTGGTCATTAGAGGCAGAAAATTAAAAATTCTAGATTCTTAAGTGTGTTCAATAAAAGCTAAAAGAAAGACTACAAAGATGGTGCCTCCAGATTTCATTTAAATTTTTAAAAGACGATGCAATTCTTGAGGCAATGCAATAAAAAAGCAATGATCTGACTATTGCATCATCTTTCTGGACAGTTCCACCATTCTTCATTTCTGTACTGTAGTCTTCCTTAGCATAGCTGGGAATAAGTGGTAAGTATAATAAATCCATTCCTAGATGATGAAATTACTAATATAAATAGTGATATGAAAAAGAACCCACAATGCATCTGAGATTCATAAAAAAGGTTCAATGAACCCACACAGTAATTGCAAGAGAACATGAGTTTTCATCTTCTTTTTTAAAAGTAAATTATACACCATAACTAAGTGGGATTTATCCCCGGTACGCAAGGCTGTTCAGCATTCAAACATCAATCAAAGTAATCCACCACATCAGCAGCTAAAAAAGAAAAAATATCACATGACCATATTAATAGATGTAGAAAAAGCATATAACAAAATTCAATACCCATTCATGTATGCATTCTTGATAAACTAGGAATAGAGGGGTACTTTCTCAACTTGATAAAGAATATCTATAAAATGTCTACAGCTAATATAAATAATGGTGAGAAACTCAAAGTTTTCCCACTATGATCAAGCAAAAGGCAAGGATATCCCTCTCACCACACCTTTCCAATCTCATACTAGAAGTCCTTACGAATGCAATAAGGCAAGAAAAGGAAGTAAAAAGTAATACAGACTGGGGAGGAAGACATAAAATGGTCATTTTTTTTTACAGATGACATGACTGCCTACTATGTAGAAAATCCAAAAGAGTCAAAAAAAATTTCCTAGAATCAGCAATTATACCAAGATTGCAAGATGCAAGTTAATATATAAAGGTCAACTGCTTTTCAATATACCAACAAGGAACAAATGGGATTTGAAAATAAAAACACAATGTCACTTACATTCGCACCCCCAAAAATGAAATACTTAGGTATAAATCTAACAAAATATGTATAAGATCCATAAGAAGAACACTACAAAACTGATGAACAAAATCAAAGAAGAACTACATAGGTGGAGAGATAGTCCATGTTCACGGATAGGAAGACTCAATATTGTCAAGATGTCAGTTCTTCCCAACTTAGTCTATAGATCCAAGGTACATCTCTAACATCAAAGTCATGATCCATGAAAGACATAATGGATAAGCTGGACTTCATTAAAATGAAGAACTTCTGTTCTGCAAAAGATAATGTCAAGAAAATGAAAAGGCAAGCCATAAATGGGAAAAAATATTTGCAAAAGACATATCTGATAAAGGACTGTTATCTAAAATATACAAAGAACTCTTAAAACTCAACAAGTAAACAAGCAACTCAATTAAAAACTGGGCCAAATGGGGTGCCTGTGTGGCTCAGTTGGTTAAGCTTCCAACTTCTGATCTCAGCTCAGGTCTTGATCTCAGGGTCGTGAGTTCAAGCCCCACATTAGGCACCATGTTGGGCATGGAGCCTACTTAAAAAAAAAAAAAAAAACTGGGCCAAAGACCTTAACAGACACTTTACCAAAGATATACAGATTGGAGATAAACACATGACGCTCCACATCATATGTCGTCACGGAAATGCAAATTAAAACAAGGAAATACCACTATACACCTATCAGAAAGGCCAAAATCTGAAACACTGACACCATCAAATGCTAGCAAAAATACAGAGAACAAAAGAATCTCTCACTCACTGCTGGTAGGAATGCAAAATGATATACCTTCTCTAGAAGAGAGTTTCGCATGTTCTTATAAAACTCTTATAAAACTAAAACTAAACATACTCTTAACACACAATCCAGCAATCCTTGGTATTTACCCAAAGGAGTCGAAAACTTATGTCTGCTTAAAAATCTGTATACAGACGTTTATGGCAGCTTTATTCATAATTGCCAACACTACAGAGCCACCAAGATGTCTTTCAGTAAGTGAATGAATGAACTGTGGTACATCTATAAAGTGGAATATTATTCAGCAATAAAAATAAATGAGCTATCATGCCATGGAAAGACATGGCAGAATCTTAAATGCATATTATTAAATGAAAGAAGCTAATCTGAAAAGGCTCCACAGTGTATGATTCTGGTATCATTCTAGGTATAATTGCTGATTCTGGAAAAGGTAAAACTATGGACACAGTGGAAAAGATCAGTGGTTGCCAGGGGTTTGTGAGGAACGGATGATAGGTGAGGTATAGAGGATTTTTAGGGCAGCAAAACTATTCTGCATGATACTGTAATGGTAGATACATGTCATTATACATTTGTCCAAACCCATAGAACGCATAACACCAAGAGTGAACCATAACGCAAATTACAGACTTTGCGTGAGTAGGACATGTCAGTGTAGGTTCATCAGACTAACACAAGTACCACTCTGGTGGAAGATGTTGCTAATGAGGGAGGCTACGTGTGTATGAAGGCAGGGGGTATACAGGAAATCTCTGAACTGCCCCCCTCAATTTTGCTATGAACCTAAAACTGCTCTAAAAACACTAAGTATTTAAAATTTTTTTTAATTATACAGTACATTTTCCTCAAGGTCATTTATAGTAACTCTCCATTTAATAAAAAGGACTGCTCTGCCATAGGATTTTATCAGCATTCAAGGCTCTAATAAACAGAGCTTCATTTTTCCTCAGAGTAAAGTGTCCTTTTACCCCAAACCCAAAACTTTCCTTCTATCCAGCATCCCAGGCTCTCTGGCGTACTGGAAGTCTTCTCTCCTAAGGTGGTGCCATTTTTCTCTCCCCTGCAGAATCAAGATCGGTTCCATCACAGCATGCCCACTGTGGTAAGATCTCCATCTTCAGAAAGGCTCATTAACCCCTCATATAATTCTATAAGCTATCATCACATTTCTATGAACTCATTTCTAGGATATACTATTAACTGAAAAAAGTACAAAGAATATATACAAAATGCTACCTGCATAAGAAAGAATGGAAATAGGTACAGAAGCATATCCTTAATTTTGCAAAAAAGAAACATGATGGGGGCGCCTGGGTGGCTCAGTCGTTAAGCGTCTGCCTTCGGCTCAGGTCATGATCCCAGGGTCCTGGGATCGAGCCCCGCATTGGACTCCCTGCTAGGCAGGAAGCCTGCTTCTCCCTCTCCTGCTCCCCCTGCTTGTGTTCCCTCTCTCGCTGTGTCTCTGTCAAATAAATAAATAAAATCTTAAAAAAAAAAAGAAAGAAAGAAACATGATAGATAAACTAGGAACTAATGAGATTCATTAATGCCCTCAAGAGTGGGAATCAGATGGAAGGGACTGGAGGGAGGAAGTGGGTAGTGACACTTCTGTGTATAGTTTTGACTTTTGAAACCATATTGATATTTCATACATTCAAAGTAAAAAAAACAAAAGCGAGGAAACCTAACTTCATTTCGTATGAATAAAACATAATTACACTGAACAAGAAATGACATAAATAACTTTCAATATAGTGTTTTTACTCTGTACCCTCAGTGTAAAGACATAAATACTCTAAGTAAATCTTGAAGCCTAGTTAGAAAGTGTGTTTATCACAATGGTATCAATTCAGCAATTCTGAAACTATTTTCTGCATATTATAGAATTGAGCAAATGAATAAATATATTTCAGATAATACAAGTATAGAATGGGAGAGGAGGGACACCTGGGTGGCTCAGTCAGTTAAGTGTCTACCTTCAGCTCAGGTCATGATCCCAAGGTCCTGGGATCAAGTCCCTCACTGGGCTCTGCTCAGCAGGGAGTCTGTTTCTCCCTCTCTCCCTCTGCCGCTCTCCCTGCTTGTGCGCTCTCTCTCTCTCTGACAAATAAATAAATAAATAAAATCTTAAAAAAAAAAAAAATGAAAGAGGAGAGTGAATCCTATGGTGAGGAACTGGAAATGGAGCTGTCAACATGAACTCATGGCTTTCGATACATAATACAGATACTGACAGGAGTGTGTGCATGTGCATACATATATATACACACATATATAATGCAGTGTAGTTCATTTATCTAAATAGCTCTTAGCTCTATCCATTAAAAGTGCCTAGAGACAAAGACACCAAGTGACAATGAGCATGGTTAGCACCCAGATCTTGGTTCTTAAACACCATTCCCCACCAAAGGGAACTGAAAACTTCCAGCTATGACTATGATGGAGTAAGTGTACTGGACTAGCCTTTTTCCTTCAAACACTGGAAACTTCTTTCAGATGCTGATCAACGGGTAGTGACAGACTGAGTGGGAAGCCCGATGACTGCTCCACCTTTCTTTCTAAGGGTGCTTTCCAGGATGGGGTGCAAGGCAGGGGGGCCTAAACAGAGCAAGCAGGGAGGCTAGGTGGCTGGAATTTGCGGAACAGGAAACCAGAGAAGAGTCACTCAGAGAAAGAGCTCCCATAATCTGCACCGGGTTCCCTTAAGCTTTAAGCTGAAATGCCCACTCACAGGCAGTTATCAAAGAAAGAACATCAACAGGGAGCTACGGTGTGAACAATTCTGGTGTTCACCCTATGATCAGCAGGAACTGAGAAAATGTACAGAACACCCTGGGCACTCAGTAAAGATATCAGAAGCTTTAAAAATAAGCCTCAAAAGGGTCAGGCAGATCCTCCAGGGGCATGTTCCTGCTGGAGCAAAACAACACTTTAAGAAAAACACCAAGTAGGGGTGGTCTGTCACAAACACAACTGATGTGGGAAACAAAAGCAGAAGAGAAATCATTAAATTTCCTTACTATCTACAGCCCGTTGACAAGTCCTTCAAACAGGCAGAGTGACCTTCCTCTAGGGACTCACTGCCTTGAGGTTGACACTTTGCTAAGGGCAAGTGGCAATCTTAGCCCAACCCCACCTCCCCCAGGATCCTGTAAGTCTACTTTAACATATAAAAATTCCTTTGGAGGGGCGCCTGGGTGGCTCAGATGGTTAAGCGTCTGCCTTCGGCTCAGGTCATGATCCCGGGGTCCTGGGATCAAGCCCCACATCAGGCTCCTGGCTCAGCGGGGAGCCTGCTTCTCCCTCTCCCTCTCTCCCTGCTCATGCTCGCTCTCTCTCTCTCTCTCTCTCTCTATCTCTGTCTCAAATGAATAAATAAAATCTTTAAAAAAAAAAAATTCCTTTGGAAACTTCCTTTATCTCTACCCCACCCCCAAGATACATGTTGGCAATCATCCCCCAAGCATATGGCCCACCGATATACATCTATCTGAAGGGTCTCATGACTCCAGTTTTATTAGATGGTAATAAATGACCTTTTCCCAACAACAGCTAGCCCCCCCAAGGTCCTGGAAACCTCACTTCCAAAATTCCTTAGAGACTTACCCTACCCTAAACCCCTCCCAACTTGAAAGTATATAATGGGCCACTTCTCCTGACCCCATTGCAGTTCTTTCTGCCCATGGGTCCCGTCCCTGTGCTTTAATAAAACCACGTTTTTGCACCAAAGACGTCTCAAGAATTCTTTCTTGACCGTCGGCTTTGAACCCAAGCACAGATATTTCATACAATTCAAGAGAAGAAAATCACCAAAAGTTTATAGTGAGAAAGAGAAAACAACTCAAAGTATATGGTATTTTCAGAAATGTTTTAATGAATACATCATACTGGTACTTAATTTATTAATCATGTGGCCTTTTCTTTTATTTTAGAGAATGTGAAAATACTACGTCCATGTCTCAAACTTTTATTTTGCCCTGAAGGTCCTAAGTTACTCGAATGGATATTCTAATGAGGCCCAGGAACAGAACCGTCAGATGCCAGGTGCCGGGGCCCCGAAGCCACTCTCAGCACCCACGTGTACAACTGTGAGCTGCAGGGCTTTCTGCAGGCCATTCGCCACTCGCACAAGAAAAAAGGGCACTGTCCCTCTATGTTCAGAGGCGCAGTCTCCATGGACCAGCGTCTAGCATCTTTCTGTGGGGCTCAGCAGAACTCAGCCTGGCTTCTCCAGCTGCAGGCTGAGAGGCTGGGTCCCAGGAACACACGTGGCCCAGCAAAGGGGAAAAAGAAATCAAGTCTGGACCGGGGTGGGCACAGTACAGGCTGCAGGCCGGTCTGCACCCAGCTACAATTGGTCGTTCTTGTGTTCTAAAGCCTTATAAAAATACATGAGATAGAAAGATAGATAGATAGACAGACAGACAGACAGACAGATGACAGATACATGACAAAGACTGTAAGAGGCCCAGAAAGCCTAAAATATCTGGCCCTTTACTGAAAAAGTTTGCTGAACCTTAGTCTAGACTAACTCTGGTTCCCAAGGGAACCCCTCAGAAAGCAAGCTGTGCTGCTAAATCTCAACTGCCAGGAGCAGACTGATAAACCTTCTATTTGTTCCTAAATTTTTAAGCTCTGCCCTTCTAGCCCCTGGAGCTACACGGAACCTCACCCAGGGTCACAGGCTGAATTACACCCCCTGGCCTCCTGTAATAACGTATGCAGGAGCTCCTCTGGCCTCCAGTGCCCTCCTCCCTGCTGAAGGCAACATGACCTCACTGGAGGCCTGGCGAGGGGCCTTGAGAGATAGGAGCCCAGGCCAGCCGCCTCCGGCTGAGCTGCCCACCTCTGGAGGGGCCCATTCTCTCATCTCCCCAAAAGACATAGCTCTGCTCCTCTGAGACATGCCTGCAGTTTAGAAGGGTCCATTTAATAAGGGAGGATGAGGAGACAGAACTTGAACAAGTCACTCTTCTTCACCCACAAGCCACCTACACGTGCAATGTATCAAAGTATAAGCTTACTTCATGTAACCACAATACGCTGCCAATGTTACTTCCTCAACAACCAAAACCTTTCAATTCCTCCTCCCATGAACTGTTTGTTCAGTACCTTGGATGGTCCAGGCACTGTTCTGATAATGGGCCCCTGCCCTAATTCCAGGGAATCAGCAGATCTGCAGGAGAAGCAGAAGCAGACTGATCACAAAATCACAAGTAAAAAAATAAATTCCGGAACTGAAAAGTGCCAAGAAGAAGCTAAAATAGGAAACTGTCGGGGAGGGTGAGGGGAGCAGGGCTAAAATGACAAGGGAACAGCTCTCTAAGGAGATAACGTTTGTGCAGAGGTCGTCCCAAGCTAAGGGAACAGTGAGTGTGAGAGGAGAATGAGCTCGGTCTAGCAGATAGCAGCGGGGGGAGGAAGGTGGGAGACAGGACAGGAGAGGAGAGGTGGCCACAGCGCTAAGACCTTACACACTTGGTATCAGTCTCCTATAAACCAGTGCCAGCTTAGTGGGACCAGCCTCCAGTTCTAGGTCAGAAGTATAAACTGGAGGCTGCTGAGATGGTCAGGTGCCATGCCTTCCCCAACTCCTTGGGGCTGTCCACAGGCCCTGGCTCGCGGCCACTTTCCTACACCACTAGGTCCTTCCCATCGTCCTCTCGCCTCCGAGATTCCAGTCCTCCTGCCTTCCTTTTATACACACCCTTGTCTTTATGCTGGGCCCACCAAATAATCCAGGATAATCTCCCCAGCTCGAGATACTTTAATAAGTATGACATCCCTTGTGCCATATAAAGTCACATAGTTATAGGTTCTGGGGATTAGGATATGGACAAGTTTGGGGGGGGCCAGTATTCATCCACCACACACTTTATTTCTGAGGATTAGCCGAAGTAGGGGAGTGAGGTGATCCTTCATGCTGATCAACTGGGCTGCTTTGCAGGGGAACATGTTATAGTGGGGCAAGGGTGACACAGGGATAAATCTGCAGATTACACTAATATGTACTTCCTATTTCTTAAAAAGAAAATAATATCTATAGAGCATAAAATATTTACTTAGGAAATATTTTTTTAAAGATTTATTTATTTTAGAGAGAGAGAAAGAGAGAGCAGGGGGAGAGGGAGAGAGAGCGCTCTCCAGCAGACTCCCCACTGAGTGCAGAGCCCAACACAGGGCTCAATCCCAGAACCCTGAGAACACTACCCGAGCCAAAATCAAGAGTCAGAGGTTCAACCGACTGAGCCACCCGGGCGCCCCTTACTTGAGGAGTTTTTTTAATGGAAATAGGGTTAGAAATGAATTAGCAACATCCAATAATTATTACTTCCTCAGAAAGGCCAGGAGTACTCTGAGTTCTTTTTAATGGTATCTCTGGCATGTCCAAATGAAAAAATTAAAATTAATTATAATATTAAAAGCTTCTATTAGGAAAGAAAAAAGGTTTAAAATCAATGATCTAAGCTTCCACCTTAAGAATCTAGAAAATAACGAATAAATACTAAAGCAAACAGAGGAAAGAAAAAATGAACCAATGCAACCAAAAGCCAGTTCTTTGAAAAGATCAAGAAAAGTAATAAATGTTTTACCAGAATTTAAGAAAAAGACACAAATTATCAATACCAAAAATGAAAGATATCTCTAGAAATTCAGTTGATACTAAAAAGATAAGGGATTATGAACTTTATGCCAATAAATTTGAAAACTTAGATAAAACAGATAGTTTCCTTAAAAGACACAAATTACCCAAACTTAAGAAGAAATGGGTAACTTGAATAGTCCTATATCTACTAAAGAGATTAAATTCAGTTAAAAATCTTCCCCCAGAGAAAACTGGACCCAGATGGCTTTGCTGGTGAATTTTACCAAACAACTACAGAAGAAATAATACCAATTCTTTACAACCTCTTCAGCAAAACAGAAGAAACAAAATTGGAACACCTTCCGATTCATTTCATGAGACCGGCAATGCCCTGACACCAAAACCAGACACAGACCTTACAAGATAACTACACCTCAATTTCCCTCATGAACACAGCTGCAAAATCCCTCCACCAAATGTTAACATATCAAATCTAGCAATATGTAAAAAGAGTAACACATCATGACCAAGAAGGAATACAGGAATTACATTACAGGAATACAAGGTTACTTAACAGCTGAAAATCAATTGATAATTACCATTTTTAAGAGACTGGGAAAAAAAAAAAAGATATGATCATCTTAAGAGACACAAAAGAAAGAAATCTGACAAAATTCAACACCTATTCGTGATAAAAAAAAATCCTCAG
Organism: Halichoerus grypus; assembly: GCF_964656455.1. Classification (NCBI taxonomy): domain Eukaryota; kingdom Metazoa; phylum Chordata; class Mammalia; order Carnivora; family Phocidae; genus Halichoerus; species Halichoerus grypus. Next base: position 4,127,085 of record NC_135725.1, read on the forward strand.
CAAACTAGGAATAGAACCTTTTTCTACCTAATAAAAACACATTTCTGAGAAAACCACAGCGAACAGTATACTTATTGGTGAAAGACTGAATGCCTTCCCTCTTCTGCTGAGAGAAGGCTGGGATGGACATTCTCATCAGCTTTGTTCCACACTGTAATGAAGATCCCAACTGATATAATAAGAAACAATAAAAGGCCAACATACTAAAAAGGAAGAAGTAAAACTGGCTACAGATGACTACCTACAAAGAAAAATCCCAAGGAATCTACAAAAAAAAAAAAAAAAAAAAAAAAAAGATTCCCAGAACTAAAAAGTGAGTTTAATAAGGGTATAATAGTATAATAATATAATAATGTAGGATATATGGTCAATATATGAAAATCAATTGTATTTCCACATGCTAGCAATAGAAAATCAAAAGTCCAAATTAGAAAATGCCATTTATAGTAGCATCAAAAAATTATGAAATACTTAGGAATAAATTTAACTAAATATGTCCAAGATGTGTACACAGTAATTGAGACTGAGCAGCATAGACAGCCTGGGTATAACAACATATACGGTCAACTGATTTTTTAGAAAGTCCTAAGATAATTCAATGGAGGAAAAGTTCATCTTTTCAATAAATGGAGCTAGAAAAATTAGATATGCATATGCAAAAAATTTTTTTAAAAACTTACGGTATAATACAAAATATATTTGTCCTTTTCACAGGATCCTGGAACAGAGCTTTAAAAATCCTCGAACTATCCTGATAGAAGTGCTTTCTATTTTTATTCATAACGAGCCCCTCTCAACCATCCCTAAGTTTATGCTAATGAGGTGACTGTTGGAGGGCCTCTGAATCGTTTCAGAACAGAGGCTCCTCACCAGAAAGACCAAGCCACGGATAGAGGGCTGGAATTTTCAGCCCCACCGCTCAACCTCTGGGGGCAGGATGGGGCCAGAGATTGAGTTCAATCACCAAAGGCCAATGTTTAATCAATCATGGCTATGTAACAGAACCTCCATAAAAACCCATGAACAATGAGGTTCAAGGGAGCTTTCAGGTTGTTGAACACATGTGTTCACCCTCCACCCTACTCTTGCCCTAGGCACTCTACCATTTGGCTGTTCCTGGATTCTATCCTTTATAATAAACCAGTAATAGTAAGTAAAGCACTTTCCTGAGTCTGTGAGTCAATCTAGCAAATCCTACTCCTGATACCAATTGGGGGCAGGCGGAGGGACACAGGGTTCCACACCAATTCTCCAATTCCACACCAAAAGGGCATCCAACAATTTAATTCCAATCCTGATGCTAACTCCCAAAGTTAGCACAGACCCTACAGATTAAAGGCTCGGGCCCATGAGCCTGCTTTCACTTCAGATGCCAGTCACTAGCCCCAGGAGGCACCCACATTTCTAACCGACCAGCTATAAACTCAAGGGTTTCAACAAACTCCTCATCAGCTTCAATAATTCATTAGAATGACTCACAGAACCTGGGAAAACACTGTATTTACATTTACCAGTTTATTAAAAGGGTAAGACTCAGGCAGGAACAGCCAAATTGAAGAGATTATATAGAGCAAGGTACGAGGGAGGGGGGACATGGAGCTTCCATGCCTTCTCCGGGCACAGCACCTTCCCAAAATACTGATGTGTTCACCAACCTAGAAACTCCCCACTGTTTATGGGTTTTTATAGAGTTTTCATCACATAGGCACCAAATCCTTTGGTGACTGAACTCAATCTCCAGCTCTTCTCCCCTCCTCAGAGACTGGGGGAGTGGGACTGAAAGTTCTAACCCTTTAATCCCATGACTGATTCTTCTGGCAACCAGTCCCCACCCTAAAGCTATCTAAGGACCCCTGGAACCCCAGCCTTGAGTCAACTCTTTAGTATACAAAAGGCACTCTTATCACTCAGGAAATTCCCTGGGTTTTAGGAGTTCTGGGCCAGGAATCTGGGGCAAAGACCATATTATACCACAATACCTAAATCCACATCTTGCAACATATACAAAAATTAAGTCAGAATGCATCGAAGGTCTAAATGTAAAACATAACAACTAAAAAATTTCTAGAAGACAACATAGTTTGAGAAAGTCTATGCTCTGGAGTAAGATAATAGTTCTTAATTCACAAAGTAAGTACAAACCCCACAAAAGAATACAAATGGATAAATAAAACTTCAAATAAAAACTTTCGTTCATCAAAACAAACTGTTAAAAAAAGGCTAGTCATAGAATGGGATAAAATACTTATAAAACACTTATCAGATGAAAGACCTTATACCAGGAATATGTAAAGAAGTCTATAACTCAGTAAGAAGACATCTGATAAAAATATGGTGAAAAGACCTGAATAACACCTCACTACCAAAAAAAAAAAAAAAAAAAAAAGTGACTAAAAAGCACCAGGAAAGATGCTCAAAACCACCAGGCATTAGATAAATGCAAAGCCGCTCAGGCAGGGGGAACGAATACTCAGCAATCAAACACTACTGAACCACGTAACACGGTGAACCTCAAAGTATTATGCTAAGTGAAAGAAGCCAAATACAACAGACCACCTATAGTAGGATTCCATTTAGAAGACATCTTTTTTTTTTTTAAGTTTTATTTAAGTAATATCTACACCAACATGTGACTCAAACTCATGACTGCGAGCTCAAGAGTCATATGCTCTTCCAACTGAGCCAGTCAGACGTCCCAGAAGACATTTTAGAAGAGGAAAAGCTATAGTAAGAGCAAGGAAATAGCTGTTTAAGGGGAGGAGTAGGGGAAGGGATTGACTACAAATGAGCACAAGAAAGCTTTTTAAGTGATGAACACACTCTAGAGATCACTGCTGTGATCATGATCTAAATGTCAACACTCAGCAATTTTATACTTAGAATTGGTACATTTTTTTTAAGGTGTTATTTTACTAAGTAATCTCTACATCTAACATGGGGTTCAAATTCACAACCCTGAGATCAAGAATCGCAAGCTCCTCACTCTGAGCCATTTGGGTGCCCCTAGAATTGGTACATTTTATTTCAAGTAATTCATACTTCAATAAAACAGATTATCTTAAAAAAATGATATACAATAAAAGAACCCTATGCTAAATTATTACAAATTTGTGGGTATCTCTCCTTTCACTTTACTTATCAAACTTCCTAAGGGATTAACATTCAAATACATAAATACAACGTAACCTGAGATTCTGAAATAAGACTGAATAGAACACGTCGTCAGTCAGCAGCCCCAGGTATCTGTGTCACGACATCTATCTCCATTTGAACACTACACACAACATTCAATAAAGCATGTTGAAAATGTTAGTGAGAAGTTTTTAGTGAAATCATAATTTACTAGAATTCAAAAGCAGAAGCAAAACTACATTTACTTTCAAAAAAAACCCCACACTATTATGTATAATTCGGTGAAACACTCAATTTAGAGTTCTACATACAAGAATCAATTACCAAGAATTGTTTATAATCTATTTTAGTAACTTCAAAGGAAAAAAATCCTTATTCTTAGTAATTTCTCATAAACTTTCATTTCAAAAATTTGATGGTAAAAACAATACATTATGTCCTTTGCTACTTAGTATTGGAACACTAGAAGAACAAAAGTAAACAAATAGGGTTACACATTTACATGGACTTCAGTAACCCAGACAAAAGAACTTTTTCATAATTTCATTACAGACACTATATTAAAATCGTGAAGTAGAATTATTTCAGCTTTCCTTTGTGTTTGGAGGTGAGTGTGTCTATATGTGTGTAAGAAACAAGATAAAAGTTTTAAATGAATAAATAACATGTAGACTAAGCAGGGAAGACAGCACACATTTTGGCCAGCGTGTCACGATGAGCTGTGACTCGGAAAACGACACGTCTTAGGATTCCAAGAGAAACCCAGGCAGGCCATGAGCCCAGAACAGTGTCTGACCTACAAGAAGAGTACACTGCAGTGATTCCCAACCTGGAGTCATGCCGAGGGCATGGCATGGTGTCTGAAAACATCTATGTACAGGAAACACTATGTACACCCATGATAATTATGGGGTTTTTTTTTTCTGTAGCTAGATACCATTGTTAATTAACAGAAAATTCACTTAAATACAATGCTATACCCAGAGTGGCATTTTGACATTACGTATCTTCTCAATCAACTATGATGTGTAAGTACATGAAATTTTTAGAATTTAAAAAGGAGACCTCGTACTCCAAAAGGTTAGAAATCATGGTACAGTTAAGAAACAAAACAAAACATTCTGCTCTAGGAGTCATGAGAAGTAGTTCCAGCTAAGTGACCCCCTTTAACCAGGCCCATAACCTCACAGGGATTCTGTAAAATGAAAGCATATGAATGGTTCTATAACGTCTTTTTAAAGATTTTCCTCTCACATGCTGTAACAGTAATTGAGAAACTCGGTCAATGTCACAATTTTAGGTACCTGGTGATTTTTTTCCAAAACTATTTACTTTGTAGATAATTGGTTACTATAATTTATTACTGTAAGATAATTATCTCACAGAAAGTGTGGAGACCGGGACAAGAGAGTAATACTCGGAACCCCTGGTCTTACTGGGGAGCACACAGCCCTCGTGTAGGCCCTAACACCACACGCAGCCCTCTCTCTCAGCACCTGCTTCCCTCATGACCAAACCAGCACATGCCGTCCTCTCCATCTTATCACTCAGTCCCTTCACGTCTGACTGCGTGCCTCCGTGTATCAGTGTGCATATTTGTATGCATCTGTATAATGAAATACTGGAAGGATAAAAAAGAATCTAATAAAAATTTCTACTTTTATTAGAAGAATGAGCAGAAGGGTAGAAGCAGGACTTCTCTCTTTGTATACATGTTATACATTTTGTATACATTTTGATCTAGCACTGATTTTCTAAAAAATAAAATTTGATTTTAAAAATTTAAGTGTTAAGTGAAATATGGTTATCGATTTTAAATAGTATACTTAAAAGGGGAAGTCAGAAATCACTCAGTCCAACCTTCAACACACTAGGGATCACTTTAATAGTGCTTCATCATCTGCTTTCTGGAATATTAGAAAAAGGACGTAAAAAGAATGAACCAAAGTCAGGAGCCAGCGACCCTACCAGTGAACAGGAGGGCGGTCTGAGACAACTGAGAGAAGCTGCGGAACACACCCCAACAGTCCCTGAATCACAGCAGTTTACAGGCTGATTAATTCCAGCAACTGCATGCTGAGTCCCTGTTTGGGCTGTGTTCCCAGAATACAAAAGATGACTTTTAAAGAAGAAAAAAAGAAGTTCCCATCCTCAAGAAATCTGAGGCAAGACCACTTTACAAGCTTTAAGTTTCAGGAAACAAACAAGGTGTCACTGGAATACAGATGGATGGAGAAGAGGAACCTTTGTGGGGCAGAAAGGGAAGAGGTAAAAGGAGTAACTTGAGGGGGCTGGGGGAACTAAGAAACTAACCAGTAAATGAGGACACTGTTTTTGAATATTACTACTTCAGAACATTACTACTTTAGTAGAAATTAAAGCTCTAATTATGTGAAAGTCTGTATTCTTCAACAATAATGAGGCCTGACTAAATTCAGATTTCTATAATGGTATAAATAAGCGTTCATTTTAACTCTGCAAAGAGATTTTATTAATTGGACTAATAATTAATGTGTACACACTAATAATGACAGACCCACCAAACTGCCTCTTTCAAATATATGTAAGAAAAAAAAAAACCTTTCAGAGAAATTTGAAAGAATGGTTCCATTATATACACTGAGTTACTAACATAAATGATTTGCCCCAATTTTTCTATAATTCAAACACTGATTTTTTTTAACAAAATACAGTAACAAATCTCATGAGTTAAAACATACAGCAGAAGATTATCCTGATCATGCAGAAGTTACAAAGCACATACAACAAAGGAAATAAATTTGATGAACCCTCGAAAAAACAGTATTCGAGGCCAACATGTTCACCTGGTAAAAAACATTTGGTATATTACTTAATATGTCCCCAAAAAGGCAACCTATAATAAAAGAGTTGTAAACTGTTGTAAAGCATTAAAGCCTTTTTCAGGGTACTAGTAAGGTGGAGATGCAGAACAAATGGGCAGCAGAGGAGCAGGTGAAATAAAACCTCCACAGAACTACAGCGTCACAGTCAACCAGCAGAAGACAGTCGTGCTGGGGGCCTCGGCAACAGTGAATTCTGAAGCACGTTATCACTGCCATTCCTCAAAGATCCAGGTCCCTGGGCCTTCCTCAAAGGCCCCCTAACTGCTCTACGTTTTTCTTCCCAACAAGTCCCTGAGCAGCCCTCCGAGGCCATCGGTCACGTGCTGGACTCAGTCACCTGGAGACGTCTTCACCTGGTCCTGAAGTCACAGATAACAAGGATCCTAATTCTCTCCATGTAAGTTCTCCATACTGCTTAAGAAAAAATGAAAATGTACGTAAAGCCCGTATGAAAACTGTTACCGGCCATCGCTGACCGACTCAGGGCACCGCACTCCACCGGCCCTCCCGGCCTCCGACAGCCCAGCAGGCTGGCGGCCTGCCCTGCCAAAGGCCTTCCCCCGGCACCTGAGGATGATAATCCCACTCTCTCGGATTACCCAACTGGAGCTAAAACTAATCTTTTCAGGCATGCTACAGTACACTGAAAGCCAAAATATAACTCATTTACACTGAGTGTTTCCTAAATACCACAAAATTCTGCAGTACTTTATGGTGGAAACCACAGAGGCTGAACCCTGACTGACTGAGGGCTCTTGAGAACAAAACTGAAGCCTATCGCCCACAACAAAGACACTCTACACACTTTGTCATTCTCGGCATTGTTCGGGGTTTACTCTAAAGGTTTAACAGATACTTGTTTAATGAATAAAATACTATATGTTGTTCCCTCAAATGTCTAATTGCCTGAAGGGGATTACCTCATTTATATTTTTACTGAAAAAAAATTGTTTATGCTTCAGCCAACTTCTACTTTCATTTCTAAATGACAATGATACTGCTATGTTATCAGCATATACCTTCCTCATCTGCATTTTTTCCTTGTTTTCCTATTTTACTAGTTGAAACAGATTCATTCAATCTCCTGGTATCGAAACAATTACAAAGGGAAAATGCAAGATAACTTAATCTTTAGCTTTTGGTAATACAGTATAATCAGGGGGGAAAATCCTAATTTTCACTGCTGTAGATGCCAATTTAAAAATACAATCCATGGACACATACTTAAGTAGGCGCTACTACAAACAATCTCCAAAGCAAATGTCTGTACTTAATACTTTTTACTGGGGTAGCTACTGCTAGTCAATGAAAGTATTTTTTGATCAACAAATAAATACAGAGCACACTGTTATAGGTAGGAGTCTCAACTTTTCCTTCCCAGCTGATCTGTCATGAATATCATACATGCATTACAAATATTTTAGTGGTTCAAATTATTTTTCCAACTTCCAAAACAATCAACAGAAAGTTCCTTAATACAAAGCATTTTTTTCTCTTGTAAAACAGTAAAAAACAGACAAAGAAAATGTTGGTAATAGAATTCAAATCACAGAACACTTTATAATGGAAAATAGACTATCACCGAGGAAAACTTAGACTACAGTTCAATGTCATAATAAAATTTATTTACATACCAGCACAGAATATCCCTGGGACTTCACTCCTGACTATTATGGTCCGCACTTTCTTATCAGATTTTAAAGCATCCACAGCTTTTGAGAGCTAAACAGATACAGGGAGGGCAAGCAGAAAAAAAAAAATAAAAACAAGGAAAAATCACTTTCAGATTGATGTCAACACTGTATCTTAGTATTAGAAACAAACAGCTTAATCTTTATACTCACCATTTTTATCAGATTTTTACTGAATGAATTTTTGGCATAAGCTCTGTTTATTCCAAGCACCACAATTCCTAGTGGAAAAAAAAAAAAAGGAAACAGCACGAGCGTCTGAGTTAGTGAGTATTCAGGGTACAAGTCCTGCACACACAGCTAGGTAACTTGGGACTTAGGAAATCTGCCCCTTCCTTGAGGTTCACGCCAAGAGCTTTGTCCTTATTTTCATGTTTACCCTCCTTTTCAAGATAAGCGTATTTTTAAACAATGTGGTATATGTAATATATAAGATCAATCTAGTACTTAATATGCACCTCTTTTCTTCTGCTTATTAGAAAAGAACTTAATTAACATCCTGTCCCTTTCACTTTATCTCTTCTTAAGCACCACCAAGGTAAACTGGCACATTTTACTAAATGTACTTATTAGTGAAAAAAATGTGGTTTCATCACCTTCAAGTATGTACAGAAGTAACAGCTAGCAAATCCTTGTCACAGACAAGCCTTGTGGGACCAGCTTTTTTGCTAATGTACCAGGAGTTAGCATCACATTTACTCTTTTTGTCATACTACATAGTTCTCAGTATTTCCATCCCAAATTTCTCTGCTGACTCTGTTCCATATACTTAACCTGAAGGCACTTCCATTTAGACAGAGTCCAACAAGTAATTCAACCTCGATCTATAAAAGCAAAGTTCATTCCTTCTCCCATGAAGCCCAGCTCTCCTTCCTAACTTCTCTAATTCTATCAGGAACCCACCATCCCATTCCAAGTGCTTCAGTCCGATGATCAATTTTCCAAAACAATTATGCACAGAATCCACCCCTCTTTAAAATCCTTTGTCTCCAAAACATTTGCATTCAAAGACCTTAGCGTGATATTCAAAGCCCTATATGACCTGTACTTGACCTTGCTTGTCCCCTGAGTAAGCACAACTTTTCTCAGTGTAGGGAAATGCCTTCCACCACCTTGGGGGTGGGAGTGGGTACGATCCTTATTGTAAATGAGTTAAACTGAAGACAACAAAATGTACACATGCTGTCTCTATGCAAGAAACTGCAAACCTATTTTTCAAAGAAAGTACAAAGATAAACTTCAGCTCACAAAATAAATTTTCAAGAATTCCAAACGATCTCAGCACGGAGAAAATCATGAAGAACCGGTATCTAGGGGCGCCTGGATGGCTCAGTGGGTTAAGCGTCTGCCTTCAGCTCAGGTCATGATCCCAGGGTCCTGGGATCGAGTCCCGCATAGAAGTCCCTGCTCAATGGAGATCCTGCTTCTCCCTCTCCCTCTGCTGCTCCCCTAGCTTGTGCTCTCTCGCTCACTCTCGCGCTATCTCAGATAAATAAATAAAATCTTTTAAAAAATAAGTAAATAAGTATTAAAAAAAAAAAGAACTGGTATCTAGGGCAGGATCTACATTAAACCCTTAAGGACAGCGCTGTCACTAATTAAGTGCTGTAGTACGTGCTGGACTCTGGACTCGGTTCCCAGCGCTTTGTGTTCATTAAGCCGTGTGACCCTCACAGCAACCCAAGAGGAAGGCACTATTTTTATCCTATTGAACAGGCACCCCCAGAATGTGCATTCTTAATTTTAACAGATACTCCTCAAAAATATACTGTCTCTATTAACCGCCCAGCCAAAACACTAATACCTATTTGTTCACAAGAGCAGATATCAGTGAGATGAAAAACGTCTTACAAGACATTGGGAAAATGTAAAGAAACATCTTGAAACTGTCACAAGGTGGAATCCAGGGTTTGCAGGCCTGAAGCTTACAAAATCTAGGGAGCCCTTGTAAGTAAAAGAATACAAAATTACACACATAGAATTAGGGACAGATATAAATATTAAAACCTTCAGAATTTTAAAAACTTGACAACTACTACATTTTCTTTCCAATTATGTATGTGACCTACACTTCCTTCCCTACATCTCTGAATTTTTATATTTATCAATAATTCTGAAAAAATATACAAAACTAATCAAATGGAATTGTAAGGAACACCAAGTAGTCAAAACAATCTCGAAAAAGAAAGTTGGAAGTCTTAGTTGAAGGACTTAATCAAGACACTTCCTGATTTCAAAACTTACTACAAAGCTACAGTAAAAACAGTGTGGTACTGGCGTAAAGAGAGACACACAGATCAACGGAACTGAGAGTCCAGAAATAATCACCTACACTTATGGTCAACTGGTTTTCAAAAAAGATACTGAGACCATTCAGTGCTAAAAGAATAGTCTTTTCAACAAATAGTGATGGGACAACTAGAGATTAACCATCAAAGAATGAAATTGGACCCTCTCCTCACACCATGTATAAAAATTATCTCAAAATGGATCTTAGACACACTATGAGACCTGAAACTATAACTCTCTCAGAAGGAAATAGGTACAAATCTTCATGACCTTGGATTAGGCAACAGTGTCTTAAATATGACAACAAAAGCACAAGCAACAAAAGAAAAAACAAACCATAATTCATCAAAACTATCAAGTAAAAAAAAAAACACCTCACAGAATAGAAAATATTTGCAAATCATACATCTGCCACAGGATTAATATCCAGATTATAGAAGAATTTTTACTACCCACAACAAAAAAACAAACGACCAGAATGAAAAATGGGCAAAAGGTTTAAACAGGTATTTCTCCAAAGGAGATATACAAATGGCCAATAAGCACATGAAATGATGCTCAACATCATTTGTTATTAGGGCAACGCCGATCAACACCACCACGAGGCATCTCCTCACAGCCAGGAGGACAGCTATAATGAACAACAAATGGAAACAAGCGTTGGCGAGCAGGGGGGAAACAGGAACCCTTGGGCACTGCTGAAGATGTTAAAATGGTGCAGCTGCTGTGGAAACCAGTTTGGTGGTTCTTCCAAAAACTAAACATAAAATCACCCCACTGATTCTACTCCTATGTATCTACCCAAGAGAAATGAACACATATGTTCAAACAAATAATTGTACACAGTGTTAAGCAGCATTATTCATAATATCCAAAAAGTAGAAACAAAATGTGGTATATCCATACAGTGGAATAAAAAATAAGAACAGTGAGTAAAATTACCATTCACAGCAAGAACTCAAGAGATTGGTTTAAAGTGTTGACCTTTGATGGCAGGGCCTGAAAATGAAAGGGTGGCACCCTTCCACGGTGCTTTTTTTGTTTAATCTTACCATGTGCATATATAATATTTTTACTTTAGAAATTCTGCAAACTTGAATAATTTAATTATTCTTACTAAAAAATAACATGTAACACACAAAGTACTAAAAACCAGTAATAGAGTATCTCCAATAAACCACATACAGACTTGGGTTCTTCAAAATACACCATGAAAAACCTGAAAACATAACCCACAAAATTGTGGGAAATTGTTTTGCAAATCATGTATCTGATAAGGGACTTGTATCCAGAATATATTAAAAATCTCTTACAATTCAACAATAAAAAGACAAACCCAGTTAAAAAATGGGCAAAGGCTTTGAGAAGACATTTCTCTAAAGAAGATACACACATGGCCAATAAACACATGAAAAGATACGCTACATCATTAACCATTAGGAAGTTCCAAAACAAAGCCACAAGGAGATACCACTTTACAGGCACCAGGATGGCTAGAATCAAAAACACAAACAATAACAAGTATCGGTCAGGATGTACAGAAATGGAGCTCTCATACCTCGCTGGAGGGAATGTAAAATGCTGCAGCCACTCTGGAAAAGTTTGGTAGCTCCTCAAAATGTTAATCATAGAATTATCATGTAACCCAACAATTCCACTAAATGGAAGTGAAAAGAAATGTCCACAAAAATTCCCATGAATGCTCTAAGCAACACTGTTCACAATATCCAAAAAGTGGAAACAACCTAAATGTGTATGAATGATGAATAAACAAAACGTGTCCTGATCTATCCAAACATGGGAATGTTATCCAACAATAAAAAGGAATGGAATACTGACACATGCTACAGCAAGGATGGACCCTGCAAATATAATGCTGAGTGAAAAAAGCCACGGAAGACCACATCTGTGATTTCTTCAAATGCAATGTCCAACACAGACAAAGCTACTGAGACAGAAAACAGATACATGGGCCCAATTTTGCGGGGAGGGGAGTGTGAGAATGCGGAGTCATGACTAAAGAAAACAGGGTTTCTTTCTGGATTGGTAAAAATGTTCCAAAGTTGGATTGTGGTAATGGTGGCACAACTCTCTATATATACTAAAATCAATTGTACATTTTGAATTTTATGGTATGTGAATTATAGATCAATAAAGATTTAGAAATATATACATCTTGGGGCACCTGGGTGGCTCAGTCGGTTAAGCATCTGACTTCAGCTCAGGTCCTGATTCCGGGGTCTTCAGCTGGGAGTCTGCTTGTCCCTCTCCCACCCCCTCTCCCCTGCTAGCGCTCTCTCTAGTACACACTCTCTCCCTCTCTCCCTCTCTCATATAAATAAATAAAAGCTTAAATATACATATACACACACACACACTTTAATACATATTTTTATAAATATAATTCCCATGCCATAAAATGTATGAAAATATGTTAAAAACATGAGAAAAGTAAATAAATAAAAATAAAAACATGAGAAAAATATATGAAAGAAATCAATCTACTAAAAACGAAAGCAAGCAGATGTCAGAAGACCAGCTGGCAGACCCCAGGGACAGTCCCCTTGGGAGATGGTGCTGGCTTGGACAAGAGCAGTGTTGGTAAAGAACACAGAGGGAAGTGAAAAGATTTCAGAGACATTCAGGAAGTCTTGATAATCTGGATGTAAACTGTAAGCAAGGAGCAGGTATCAAGAATGACTTGCATGATCCACTTGCTCTATTTCTGCCAGCAGTTTTTCCAACACGGTTCACAAAGGTGATCTTTGAAGTGGGTCACAATTATGAGCAGAAGCTTGCCAGACGGGGAGAAGTTTGGTAAGGGGAAGAGAGAAGTCATTCCATTCTGGGAGGTGCATGCAAAAGCACGAACAAAAGAGCAGCAAAGGCCAAGCTCAGACACAGCGGAGGGGAGACTGGAGACTAGGCCTGCAGGCAACTGGGAGCCACTAGAAGTTTCTAACTGAACAGAGCAGTCATTCTTGGCCTAAAAAAGGTAACCCCACGACAAGTGCGAACAATAAACTGGGAAGGAGAATGACTGGTGAGCAGCCAACCTATGAAGGAGAGACCCTGGTGAACCACGGCAAGGACTGCTACTCTAAAACCCCAAGCAGATCAGACAACAAAGCGAGAAATAACTGCTATAGAAACCTGGTCCTACAACTGCGCCTCCTCAACAAATTACAAATATGGAACCCAAGCAACAGATGAGTGCTAATGTACTCTGCACTTACTCACGTCCAGCAGCCTGAAGAGGCCCCCAGGGTATACAACAGTTTGGGGCTCCTCTGACCCCGCCTCTCATTCTCTTATTCCTAGCGGGCTGCTGAGACCCTCAAATTTTGGACTGGCCTCAATGGAAGCAAAAGCATCAGGGAGACTCCTTTACCTGCAGATTTCTTAACCTCATGTTTTTCTTTGCACTGCTTATTGCTGGTTCCCTAGTAAACCAAAGCATTTATAAGTTAGCCAAGCCTAAGCCGTCACTGAAAGGAAGCTGAATCAACTTTCTTAAGAAACCATGACTTCCTAATAGTGGATTTTTACATTTCAAGGTAACTGTAAACATCTGAATTTATTGAATTGTTCTGTATGCTCTAATTTCTTCTCTTTGATCCATTTGGATCCTAACTTAAGGACTATCCAGATGTTTTGTGAAATTTTACTTGCAATTTGCATTCATTTAAGTCATAAAGACAAAAAATACAGAATATGGTGCATATTACTCACTGCACCCGCAATCTCTGTATCTAATGTACTGCAGGGACACCGAATAGAGCTGAAATCCCAGTAAGACTAAGCTTACCCAAAAAGGCTCTAATCGCTCCAGTCCCAAATCTACTTTCCAGCTGAATTTCTCAATACTCTGCCTGTCATGTCACAGTGCAGCACACATGCCCTACAGTACTTCCCAAAAACACAACACCTTCAGATTCCACACCTTTGACCATGCTCTGCTCTGTCTGGGGTAATAAACATTTAAATAACAAATGAAATAACTCCTCATACTCCACTAGGAGCATCCATTATGAGCTAGATACTTAGTGGGCAATTTGTATTGACATTCTCATCTAATCTTCACAGAAGCCCTACAATGTTGGTATTATTTTTCCTATTACACACACACTAAAGTTGAGGCACAGAGGCAGTTTGCCTAAGAACGCTCACTATTCCCAAATTCGACTGCCTGGTAAGGAATGCCTGGGAACCGATTTCATCCGGCCAAACCCTAACCCGACCCTCAGAATACCCCTCTCAAGTCCTCCAATCTCCCCAAATATAACTGATGGTAGGTCTCTGGGGGTATTACAGCCCTTCCCTCTCACCAAGCCTTCAAAGTTAGCAGAGCCTTTTTGCCAGCAGTATCTTCCTCACTGTTAGAAGATGCTTAAAGACAGCAATCGTGACTTAACTTCTTTTGCCCTTCTGCTTAACGGATGACAGGTGCTCAGTAACTACGTGTCCAAATTAAATGACCGGTCCTCTGGCAAACTATTCTACCTTTCCCGACCCAAGTGGGCAAGTGAAAGGAACTGGGCTCCAACACTAACACCTCCGGTAGGCAGTTCCCGCCTCCACAGCCCTTCCCCTTCCCCCCGAGGTATTGTATTGCCAATGCATCTGTCTCCTCCACCGCAGGTAGCTCAAGGGCAAGAGCCTTATCACCCACAAGGGTCCCCAAGAGCTTAGCGCGGTACCCGGAAGACAAAAACAAGCTCAAAAAATGGTTTCAGTGAATTGGAATTCAGTCCCCCAAACTAACTTTAACTTTCTAAAATAAACAAGAGGAGAAATTGTTGCGGCTGCACTGCTTTAAGTGTGAGATTCTTCAGAATGAAGTGCATTCTCACTGCAGCTTCTGAAACTCCACCCACCCACCCCCCAAACCCCGATATTTGAGTTGACAGAAAGCAATTCAGAACAAGCACAAAACCTGGAAGCAAATATCACACACCCGGTTTATTGACCTTGGCTCGTCTAGGGATGAGGGCGTGAGCTGCATTTCTGTCTTCGGCGCTGAGTGGGGCCACTTCTACAGGTAAGCTGCTCCAGAGTACACCTTTAGGCACCGCAAGCACCACCAGGGTGCAAGGCTGGGGTGGGGGAGGGGAGGGGTCTCGACCCGGGCCGCTCAGCGGACACTGACGTCAGCCCAGACACTTGACCTTGCGACCCCTTCCCAGGACCCGCGGCTGCCAGCGCCGCGCCCCTCACCTCGGTTCTCCTCCTCCAGGTACCGCACCCGCAGCTCGTCCTCCGTCTTCACTTCAGAGCTGTAGCCCCTCCGCGGGGCCGAGCCCCCGACCGCGGGCGCCCAGCCCCGGGCCCATATCGCCGGGGCGACCCGCGGGCCCATTAAGGAACCGGGCAGCCTCCACCCGGGGCGAAGCCGCGCACAGCAAGCGGCCACCAAGCGAGCGCGGCCGGCCTGCAAGGTGCCCAAGGTCCCAGGCACGGCCACCACCGCCGCCGCCGCCATATTGTCTGTTTACGGCGTGGGCCTGCGGCTGCTGCCCCGCCCCCGCCGCGCGCACGCTACCGCGCGCACGCCACCGGGCACGCCCACGCCCCGCCCCCGGAGCCGCCCTCTGGCACCGGGCCCCGCCCCAGACCCCGCCCCTCGCCGCGTCGCCCCGCCCAGGCCCTGTGGCGGGGTGTTCCCGGGGCCACTTGCCCCGGCCTCCCCTGCCTGGCGCGCGGGTTAGAGGCTCGTCCAGCAGAGGCAGGAGGAAGTAGCTTTCCCAGGCTGTGGAATGGTTTAGGGGAATATGTTCTATAAGAACCCCCCGCTCTCCCTAGGATACGCACTGGGGTCCTATGTTAGCTGCAAAGGTGAGCTGACATGTTTGGCCTCAGGTTTGACTGGCTGGGTAGCAGCTCTGCGCGGGACTCCCGTTTATCCGTGCATCTAAGAGCCACGAGTTATCCGTTACACGTGTCTGTGAACATGCGCAGTGCTTGCTGTGCGGAGTTCAGGAAGGGGGTGAGAACAGCCATTGCAGCAGCGGACCTCAGCCCACCGCCTCAAGCAGGTGCAGTGGCCTTCCCCGAGTCCAGAGTCCTGGTAAGGCACCCTCTTGACAGAATGGGCTCAGCCAAACCCTATGCTGAGGTGGCATTGAGAGCATATGGCTCCTCCCTCAGCCACAAACGCAGAATGTCAGCTTAGTGGATAGGTGTTCATCAAAGCAGTCTGAAATGTTCTATCTAGTTTATCACATCTCAGCCGACAAAAGGTGCGCTTAGGGATCCTGTTTGAAAAGCACGCTGCTTTGAGCATACCCCACTGCCACATTTTTGGATCCTAAGCAAAACTTTCTTCAATATTATACTCAGCTCTGTCCAAAGTGGAAGGAAAAAGCCTGTTGGGTCCCGTGAGTGCGTCTGTTGTGGGAATGTCGTTGAGGGCGCTTTTATTCGGTCTTCTGTAAAGAGCCACTTGTGAAATTTCTCTTGAAGTTTAGGCCAAGGAAAAACTTTGCTTCCCCTTTTCTGACACTCATGTTCAGTTTGATGCTAGGAAACAAGAATTTTGGTCATAGCTCAACTGTTGCAATTATCGCAACCAATTATTGTTCACTTTTATTAGTTGCTAATTGTTTTGCTATCTTTATGTTGGCTCATCAACAGATTATAAATTTAAATAACAGGAGTTCCAGAACACCTGACACAGTGTTATTTAAAATAATATAACTTTATACAAACTTTCGGTTGTAAAATCAATAAATCATAAGAAGTACAGCACAGGGAAGATAGTCAATAACGTAGTAACATTGTATAGCTACAGATAGTAACTACACTTATTGTGGTGAGCTTTCGTGATTCATATAATTACCAAATAACTATGCTTTATACCTGAAACTAGTATAACATTTCCTAAAAGATAAAAATTTTTTGAATTGAGTGCTGTGACTCTTAATAAAATATCATTAAAGAAAGAAGCAAGTAGATAAGAAATACTGTTTGGTTGCTTTGAAGAGCTATGTAACCCATCTTGTGCCACAGTAATTGAATCCAGTTATAGTGATAATCTACAAGGTTTTACTGTAGAGCCAGGAATGTGATACAACTAAATGGCCACAACCTCATAGCACAGGGAATATAGTTAATGGTACTGTAATAGGGTTATGTGGTGACAGACAGTAGCTACACTTGTGGTAGGCGGGGCATAAGGTATAGAGAAGGTGAATCATCATGTTGCGCAGCTGAAACTAATGTAACATTGTGTGTCAACTATACTCAAAAAAATTTTTAAATGAAATGGACATGATGTAAGTTTGAAAATACATTCAACTGTTTATGAAAACTTCTAAATTACCGATAGTACACATTCTATACTAAGTTTTTAATAGGGTCAGAAGAGAGATGTTCAGAAATTTGTTCAGGGACCATCAAAAAAACAAAGAATGTCAGAAAAATACAAATTATTTGTAAAGTGCCAAAGTTTCATATTTTAACAAAATGAAAAAGGTAAGCAAAAAATAATGCAACCTCAGAAAATACTTGTGATTGATTAGGAAAACTGCAGAAAAACAATCATAGATTGTTTGGTTATATTAGAAATCCGATTAAGAAGGACAGCCCATGGTTTTGATGGGGCAGAGCCTGATGGGAAAATGCAAGATAGAGACACTAGTTCCTTCCTTAATAATTTTACTTATTGAAAGACAGTCATGAGGATATCCCAGGCTGTGAAATTGATTCTTAAAAGTTAATGCAGATCACAAATATCGCCATAACCATTACATGTCAGGTCAGACAGATGTGGCTTTGGATCCCAGCTTGATAATTGCTTCACTTTGAGACAGCCACGAGTTATATAAATACTCCATGCTTCCATTTCTCCATTTGCAAGGGACCTAGTACGATATCTGTTTCACCTCACGAATTCTTTGGCCTCAGTTTCTTCATCCAGAAAATGGGAGGGATTGTGCCCATTGTGTAGGTTGATGAAATAAGCATATAAGGCACTTGGCACCAGGAAATGAGAACCAAATAGATAATATTAGCTACCACTTATCAACTTCCTTCTTAATTCACTTCAGACATTTAGATACGGTATTTTATTTAATGTCCAGACAACTTTGAAGTTGGTATTATTATCCCCATTTTGCAGATGAGAGCACTGAGATTAAGTTACTTATCAAACCCCGCAGCTAGTACATCGTGAAGCTGGAATTTGAACTTTGGTATATCTGACTCCAGTCCCCGTATTTGTAATCACTGTCATGCACAGCCTCTCCATAATGTTAAGGTGTCCCATAAAATTTAATTCCCTTTTGTTCCTTTCTACTTTTCAGTAGAAGATGTATGCCAGGAGGAGAGTGTGAGCCAGGAACATCGAGTATCAGTTTGGGAGAGGAAGGTAGGGCTGATGTTTGGGGATATTCTATTACTATTACTACCGTCTGTCTATAGGATTGGGACCTTTGCCTCCAGCCAGCTCTCAGCTAATACTCTTTTTGATTTGCCACACCCCTGTCGTTTGTCTAATGCTTAACTTCCATATAGTATTAAGGGTGTGCAATACAGGATGGCCAACCCTGAGCTGCTAGAACACAGGCAGCCTTGAATGGGAGAAGCCATCCCTCCGAGAACATGGCTCTGTTGCACAAAACATGCAGGAGAACGTAGGTGTCCCGGGTAAAATAAAACGCTTGCCAGCACCTTACCAACCACAAGTGGAGAGACAAAGCTAATTTAGCAAATGCTGTGTGACGAATAAAGCAGAACTCTTGTCTGGACTTTTCTGAAAATGGGAGTATATTCTTAAAACTATCTTGCCTGAAACAATCTACGAGAAAGTAGTATATTAGCGTAAAGGCTGGGCCCCTGTATCTGAGACACCCATGAACGTGATGGGTTAGACGAGAGAGAATGTTAACAGTCCAGGCCTATAAGATGGCTCGGCTGTCTTCAACATGGGGCATCCATCTCTGGGTCTAAAGTGGCTGCTCCCTACCACCAGCAGACAGAGAAGGGGAGTACCCAGCTCTAGAATGGGCACCCGTCCCTTCTGCTTCCCTTGGGCCACACGAGGCAGCAAAGTGGGCCTAAAAATGTATCCTTGTGCCAGGCAACATATACCCAGCTACCATTCTATTAGTACGTACAATGGTAGTAATTACAGATAGTCAGGAGCACAATCTGCTGCAGACTCTTTTGATTTTTTACTTTTAAACCAGAAGTTTCATAAATCCCGAGAGAAAGATTCACAGCCCTA
This sequence comes from Halichoerus grypus, assembly GCF_964656455.1. Lineage (NCBI taxonomy): Eukaryota > Metazoa > Chordata > Mammalia > Carnivora > Phocidae > Halichoerus > Halichoerus grypus. The sequence continues at coordinate 4,146,287 of NC_135725.1, forward strand.
AAATGTGACAGGTTTCACAAGAAACAACTGGAACTGCAAACTGAAGACGTTTGTCAACATGAGCTACCTGGAAATAATTGCTGTTATATCTTCGGAATTGAAGAGACAGTATAAAAGATAAGCATAAGACATTGTGTGCACAACCACAACCATGTTAAATCTGTGAGGATCTACAATACAGTGACACACAGAGATGCTTGTAATCTACATGTCCTACAATATAAAACTATGAGAAACTATTTCAAAATGATGTGTGCTCATAGATAATAAGAAAGTGACACAAAAATATATATATATAATTGTCTTCAATGTGAGATCTTTGTGTAATTTTAATCTAGAGCTCTTTAAGTATTACATAGGCATTTTGAGTATCTATTACTCTAAGGCACAAAAAATAGTCACAGTACATTTTAAGGGGGGTGCAAAGTTTTACTCAAGCTTTAGTCCCAAAATAAAAATCAAAACAACAGCCCCTCTCAATTTCTTTGGGTCTCTTTTTAATGTTTTTAAATAGTCTTCTTTTCAAGTGTTCTCTAAGTCTCCAGAGTGGATTTCCTCTCCGGAAACTCTCCCTTTCCAACCTAACCTGAATACTCACCTCAGAGTGGGAGGGATTGAATGGCAAACCCAGAAAACCCCATGTCCGGAGTCTTGGAGGTTCCAATAAGCCTCACCCAAGGACATTGTCCCCTCAGAGAAGGTATGACAGGAGACCCTCTGAAGAGGCCTCTTGACTGGATACTGCACTCCACCCCCTGCCGAGATTTTGTAGGTTCTATTTATAAGTACTGACCATGACCACATGTGCCTGTGAGCTCCCTCTACCTACAAGGCAAAATGATAAGTGTTGCACAAGCAGAGAAACTGAGGCTTTAAATTACTGAGAGTTACATAGCTATACGTTGCAGAGCGAAGAATCAAACACTCGACTCTAGAATCTGAGTTATTAATTATTGCCTTGTATTGTCTGCTTTTCTCAGGTGATCGTCAGGGCTCTGCCCTACCCATTGCCACCCCCACTCCCCGCTGTGGGGAACTTGACCACTCTCCTCTGTTATCCTCTCATTTGGAAACTTCACCTCCTGCATTAGATCCTCTGTGGTCATGATTTCCCTGATATTGCCTCTTCCTCCTGCCGACCACATAGTTGCCAATTGTGTATGCACTCATACACACAAACATACAGGCACACATACTCTAGGCTCTGAAGATACATGCCACCATTGTCTAGGGGGATGGGAGGGATGATAGGTAGAGGATATATAGCTTCATTTGGGGTGATGGAGATGTCCTAAAATCGACTACTGATGTTTGCATACCTCTGAGAATATACTAAAAACCATTGAATTGTATATTTTAAATGGATGAATTGTATGGTATGTGGAATTATATTTCAATAAAAAGAGGAGGTGGATTAGGGCTTCTAGAAGATATGGCTGGTTCTTTACCTGAGACAGAGAAAACACAAGGCAAGTCCAGACTATCTTGTGCCAGAACACAATGAGGTGCTCAAAGACTGGCAGAGGTGAGAAAGACACGGATTGAAGGAGATCTCTCTGGCCAAATCTGGGACAAGGGGGGCATCAATAGGAATAATGCCAGTAATGGATACTAATATTTAGAATTTTATTTTTAAGTCAGTGAACAATTAAGTGAATGTCTGGCTGATGATGGAGGCCAGTTTTTCCCTATTGGAGTGGGAGAATACAGATAAGCCAGCCAGGGGAGGTGCTGGGATTACCGGTGTGATAAGAGGATAGCATTGGAGACATCCATATGAACTCATGTTTAGTTTAGTATGGATGCAGATGATTACATATAGAAATATTTAGATATGTGCATATACATTGTTTAGTATATACATATATACATCCTTGCTCTCAGCTGAGGTGATCCGGAAGCAATGGTAGCGCAGTAGCAATGAGCACACTTAGTGCCCAGATCTTGGTTTCTAAAACCATTCTTCAGTAAAAGTGCTCCTTGGAGAAACAGCTGATTTTAGGACTCAGACATTATAGAAAATATATGGGATGAGCCAGAAGGATGTTGTAGAATCAGAAAGTAAGAAAGTGCTAAAAAACAAAACAAAACAAAGAAACCCACAATCATGGGAGTATGTCAAAAGACTCAGAAACCAAGTGAAACACCTCCCCATTGGCCAGATCTGGAACTAGTTGAACAAAAATAAATAAAGTAGTGTAAGATTATAACCCAAAGCAGAAAATAAGTATCCACAAATCCCACCGATATAAAATAAATGATTGAATAAATAAATGGGAGAGAAGAGACAAATCTCCCAAGTAGAATTCCAAATACCTTACATAGACACTGCCCTCAAGCAGGAAAAACATAACCACTATTTAAGTGTGGGCTGCACACCTCCTTCCACTCTGCTGTTAAGCCCATCCAGTGAATTTTTTAAACTTCAGAACCGGAGATTGGTGAGATTTCTTATTTGATCATTTCTTCTGAGCACATTTCCATTTAAAATTTTGAGCATATTTATAATAGCTGCTTATCTGCTAATTCAAACATCTGGGTCATCTTGAGGTCTGTCTCCATAGTTTACATTTTCTCTTGTGCAGAAGCTCTGAAAGTATGGTTTGCAGACTCCTGGCGTTCCCCAACATGCTTTCGGGGGACCTGCAAGGTTAAGACTATTTTCATGATAATACTAAGATGTTATTTGCCTGTTTCAATATGTTGACATTTGCAATGATGGCACAAAAGCAGTTGTCAATTAAACTTGCATGGATCAAGGCAGTAGCTGTACTGTACTACTGGACAGTTACTTAAGAATTTATTTGATAAACCCAGATAAGCTATTAGTTTCTTTCAATCTCAACCTTTGAGTGCACATCGTTTTAATATTCCATGCAACAAGCTGTGACTCATGCATAAGTCACTTTTGCTGCATAATGAAGCAGATAAAAAAAGCACTTATGTGGTTGATTCAGCAGAACTAGCTGATTCTTTCATGAAACACCATTTCTATTTGAAAGAACAATAGGTAGTCACACTGGTTTCTCAGAATTTAGTATTTGCTAGATATTTTCTAAAAAAAAAAAAAAAAAAAAAGAACGATGTGAGTGTGTAACTTCAAAGAAAGTGACTATTTTTGGCCCACAATGAAATTTGAAGTTTCAAGTAAAAATTGAAATCTTGAAAAACTTGTATCCACCACTATCTTGAGCATAAGAGTTTCTTTATATTTAAAGATTTACCTGGTGAGATCAGTAATGATATTAGTGACTGATTTTTTTAAAATATTGAACAATGAAGTGTGCCAACATTTGAAAGATCTACATAACTCAGTGAGTCAGTATTTTACAAATGGCCAAAGCTAATGTTGCACATTGTGCATGAATAAAAGATCCATTCAAAGTGCAATATAAAATAATGGATTTTAATATAATAGAATGTGAAACACGACAGACTATAATATAGTTTCAAATTTCACATTGCAACAAACCTTTAAGAAACTATCATTTGTCAAATTTTAGTATAGTATGAAAGAAGAATATCCACAATCATCTGGAAAGGCTATTAAAATATTCCTATCTTTGAATTATGGGAGACCACATTATCTTCACACCTAAACCAAACCAAACTATTGCAATAGATTGAATGCAGAAGCAAATATGAGAATCTTGCTAATTTTCCATTAAACTAGACATCAAAGAGATTTGAAAAAATATAAATAATGCCACTCTTCTCATTAATTGTTTCTGTTTTGGAAAATATAGTTATTTTTCATGAATACAGGTTATTGACATTAACATGTATGAGGTTTTTTTTTAATTAGTAAATATTTTTAGATTTTGTTTTAATTTCTAATAAGGTAAATATCAATAGATATAATATGCATAACAAAATCCTGGTAGGATCCTCAGTAATTTTTTTAAAATATTTTATTTATTTATTTATTTGACAGAGAGAGAGAGAGAACAAGCAGGGGGAGTGGCAGGCAGAAGGAGAGGGAGAATGCAGAGCTCGATTCCAAGACCATGGGATCATGACCTGAGCTGAAGGCAGATGCTTAACCGACTGAGCCACCCAGGTACCCCAATCCTCAGTAATTTTTGAATGTAAAGGAGTCCTCAGTTCAAAAAGTTTGAAAGATACTGCTTTTAATATGGGTCATATTTTTCTGTTTATTCATGTGTCTAATAATTTTGGATTATATTCTGGACATTGTGTGATCAATTATAGACTCTGGATTCTGTTGTTCATCTAATAGTATTGATTATTTTGTTTTAGCAGGTAGTTAACTTATCTGAACACAAACTCTGCCTCTCTTACACTGGGCAGTAGCAGATCTCTTGTTAGTTCTTTTAGCCTTAGTTAGCTGCATTGCCTGGAATCTGCCATGCTTATGCATCATTCAGGGACCAGTCAGAGATTTGGGCAGCATTTACACACATAATTCAGGACACCTGCTCTGTAGCTCTGTCCTTTCTGAGATTTCTCCCTTTATTTTCCAGCTTTTGTGGTTACCCCAAAGTTTCTCCTCTGATACCTCAACCAGTATATCTGCAGGTTTTGGAGTTTTAGCCACCATGAATAGCACAAACTGAGGCTTGTCCTTAGGCAAAAAGCAGGAGACTCACCAGTATTGTACTTTTCTCCCAAGTGTCAACTCCCCTCCAGTTTCTTCCTGCTTTTCCCTCTGCACTGCCTTCAGCTAGTTGATTTTAAATTTTGTCCATATGAGTTACTCCGCCATTACCAGAATAGAACTCCAAACAAAGGCAAAAATAATTCAGTTGTACTTTTGAGGAAAAAAAGTTGACTGTGTTTAATATCACAATGCCCAGGATCTTTTAGCAAGTTATTTAAAAAATAGAGTCAGGGGGAAGGGAGACTTTTCCCATTCCTCTTGTGCATTTTTTTTTACCATTTACATTTTAACATCATTTTCATATATTATTTGAAAATTTTAAAAATGTAAAGGAAGAAAAAAGGAAGAGAAGTTAAAAATATATTGCAGAACCTAAGGTCACTTTTTCAGGTAACAGCATGGCAAGAGTGTGGCCTTGGGATTCAAACTACATAAATTTCAGTGAAAGTGATGCCTCTTATTAGCAGCATGAACTTGAGCGATGGACTTTCCTCTATAAGATGGAGAAAATAGTATTATTTGCTCTCTACAGTTGTTTGAGGATTAAGTGAGATAGTATATGTAAAGCACTTAGTACTGTTGAGCATATTAAAAACATCCTATAAATGTTAGCTTTTATTACTATTATTTTTAAGAGACAGTTATTTTAGCATCAAGCAGTGATCTCCAAGACAATATACTTTAGGGTAGGATAAAAAATATTAGGGCTTCTGCTTATGTTTTACCCCTTTCTATAACTGTTATTTGTGCATGTTTATATGCACAGACATGAAATTATATGCTTACCATTTTTTACCCTATTCTTGATGGTATGTGTGATTTTTTTAAAAATTGGAGACTATTGGCTCAGAGATTCAGTCAAAACCCAGAAGCATATTTATATTCTCGCAGAAGAATTTTCATTCTCAAAATGAAGCTTCTTTTATGCAGACCACAAAATATTTTCAAATCATTAATTAATTATTTCAAGTTTGCCAATGTGTCCTGGGGGATGGGAAAATCCCCACTTTAGACTCTGCCCCAGAAAGCCAGTGTGCTACATTTGTCTGCAACCCCAAGCAGTCAATGAAAGTTCCTTTGTCAAACCCCCATATCAAGAGCAGTGTGTTGCCTTGGATACTTAGTTTATATTAAGCAACTGAATTTATAAATAATTCAGGAAATGAGACAGACCTTGTTTTAATCAGCAGCATTCCTATAGATGCGTCCAATAGCAAAACTATGTATGCCATCTCATCTAAAGTCACTTGATTGTTACACATCTCCAAATTAGAAAATTGGGGCTTGGGAGACATGGAAGAAAGAACTCTTGACTTTTAATCCCCGTTAATCAGCAATGGCGCAGACCATCTGTGTTTCCCCACACATTTGTCATGTGTTAGGTTTGCGAGCAGCTACCACTCAGGAGGTTCATGCAGAGTACGTGCCCCGGTGGAGCCTCTGCCTTTTTTCTAAAAACAGGTAGTGGTTCAGGAGGAAAGAGAGACAACGTGAAAGTTTTGCTGGAGATAGTAATCACATTGAAAGAAAAGGAGAAAGCCCAAGAATGACATACTTATGAGACATTAATTTTTAAACAACAGATGTCTCCTTCAAGTATGAGAGGTGTTGGGATGCAGAGCTCAAGGGAGGGACAGCGCAGTCTGGAAGCTCTTGTGATTGATGTCAGCTTTGAGACAGTCTATCATAACCGAGCAAATGCCCTGGAATCTTCTGACCTTTAGAGCCAAAAGTCATGTTCAGCCCCAAAGAGAAAGCCAACTTTATTTCCCATTAAATGTGAGAGTAAGAACTTGTATTTTTCACAGGCACATCCCTGTAATGCTGCTGGTACATAGGTTAATTAGGGAAAATGTAATCCAGAGCCACATGTCAAGTTTTGCTGTTTGGGATTGAACACTCTTCTTTTTCAAGTCCATGGGCCAGGACTGATTTCTAAATTCTGTTGAAGAATGTCTGTGGCTCTTATGTATATTCTCAGGATCAACACCTAATTCCTGCTAGATTGTAAGATCCTGGAGAACAGCCCCTTGTACATCATACTCACCATAACATCCCAGGGACCTCTATAATGCCTGAGACAAATTAGATGCTTGAAAATATTTGTTCTTGGGGCACCTGGGTGACTCAGTCGGTTAAGCATCTGACTTCAGCTCAAGTCATGATCTCAGGGTCCTAGAATCGAGCCCCACGTCTGGCTCCCCACTCAGCAAGAAGTCTGCTTCTCCCTCTGTCTATCGCCCCCCCCAAACTGGTGCTCTCTCTGTCTCTCTCTCTCTCAAATAAATAAATCTTAAAAAAAAGAAAAAAAAATATTTGTTCTTCTTGTTGAACAAATGAAAATAAGGTCTGTGGCTTTCCATGAAGTCAGAACTAGGACTAGAAACCCCCAAAATTACTTCTAAATTTTAGATGTATCTCTAGACCCAACATGTGGCTTTTAAACTAGAATTGTAAAGTAGGCAGTGTCATTCTGGTATTATTGTACTAATTCTCACAGAGTAAATAATTAAATTGTTATTCCTTTAATTATAACATGTTTTAAACACTTCATTCTTCAATGGGGTCCATGAATTAAATGACAATATTTAAAGATATTTTTAGGTGTTAAAATATCTACACATTTTAAGCTATTTTTTAGGTAAAAGATCATTTTAAGTTTGTGTTTTAAGTATCACAGATTGTTGTACTTATGTCTGATGAAGTTAAATTCTATGATCAGTATATTCTTCAGCAAGCAAGGTAGTGTTGATTTAATAATGTGAGCTTTCATAATAAAATTGAGTTGCCCAGAAAGTTCTGCTAGAACTCTGTTGCTAGAAAATGCAACAACGAATTATCTTGACATTATGTGTGCAAACAGAACACAGGGCTCTTGTGCCCAGGTGCAGATGGGCCCCACATTTGGGAGCTCCAACAGCTTACAACACCACTTATATACATCACCAATATTAAGAATGGTTTTCCACTCTCAAATATTGGGTGACGTTACAAAATTGATGGGCAATTCACACCTTATGCCAGTGGTTCTCAGTCCCTAGCTGAACAATAGAATTACCTAGGAAGCTTAACAAATAATAATAATAATAATAATAATAATAATAATAATAATAATACACATGTCTATGGAGTCATCTCTTCCTAAATAGAGTACTGGAAATCCTAATTTTGTCCCTTGGGAAGTCTGTTTGGTATCTGGTGCCATTTTTTATTGAGGTTCTTTTTCTTCCCACTTCTAGAAAACCCAATTTCTGAAGTGTAGTTTATGAAACCATCTGTAAGGGATAAGACTGAATAGCTCTGAGTTGTCCATGGTATTTAATTAGAAGGTTGGAGAGTGGAATCCTCTATTTGGGAGGAACTTATGATCAGCAAGGATATTGACAAGTGCCCAGAGCCTTTGGTTTCTTTTGTTAAGTATGTATTATAGTTGCCAGCAAATTACAAGGGTTTCATATCTAAGAATAAACATCAGCTCTTGAACAGTTTTGCCTCAATCATTATGCACAAACCCATGTATGTTCTGCTCAACCTGAAAAGCAAACAGTTATTGAAACGCTCATATTGATGACATTTTAACACCGCATAATTAATCACTTTCTCTTTTTTGATCTGCCAGTTTTGTTTTCATTGTGGACCTAGATCAGGGAAGGGAAATATCAAAAGAGAGTTGTCAAACATTTAAGCACATCAAAATATGAACATATGTCCTAGTTTTCTAAAGAAAAGAAATTATTAAAGTCAGAAAAGCAAGGTTTAAATTAAGCATACTGGTAAGTAAACATAGCTTTTTAGAAATTAGGAACTTTTGTATAAATGATTCAAGAGGGGCGCCTGGGTGGCTCAGTCAGTTAAGTGTCTGCCTTCGGCTCAGGTCATGATCTCAGGGTCCTGGGATCGAGTCCCGCATCAGGTTCCCTGCTCAACAGGGAGTCTGCTTCTCCCTCTGTCCCTCCCCACCCTCATGTTCTCTCTCTCTCTCTCTCAAATAAATAAAATCTTTAAAAATAAATAAATAAATTAATTAATTAAAATGATTCAAAACATCAGTGCAAAGCTACAAACAGTGAATAGTCTCCTGAAGTTCTACTCTTCAGGAGATAAGAGCTAACTATATAGTTCTGTCCTCCACAGAGCCCAAAGGCTCTGGGCACTTGTCAATATCCTTGCTGATCATAAGTTCCTCCCAAATAGAGGATTCCACTCTCCAACCTTCTAATTGTTGTTTCCTGGGGTTTTTTAGAGAACACTGTATATTCAAAGATCAAAATAATATTTTTCTGAATGATTCGTTCTCCTCTTTATCATTCATAATAAGCTTTTTCAGTTAAACACATTTTACATGCATATTTATTTATTTAAATACACACACATGCATGTATGTAGTTGGATAAAAACTAAAAGTCTTAATTTCAGCCTTTCAAAACAAGTTAACCGTATCAATGTAGCATAACAGTCAATATATATGCCACATACATTTGTTGTCTTAATTGGAACTTCACAGAAAGCAAGTATGTATTAATAGAGTGATGGATCATTTTTATAATCTGTATTTATGCACTTTAATCCCCAAAGATTTCAGGTGACAATGTTATTCACGAACTTAATTTAATATTAGTCCCAGGTGCTAAAATCAAAAGATCTCAAAAATTACATCTGATGTGTAATATAATCATCAATTTTAAAAACAAAGGGATGATGTTTAAAAATCACGTGCAGATAGCAGAAGTGAAATAACCAAGTTAAAATGATTTGCACTATTTTTTGGAGTTTACAAAAACCAATTCTTTTATAAAATGGCAGTTATTCTTTAGTTAAATACACATGTTTATATTTTCATGCCCTAAAATATTTTGTGCAAAGAATAATTTATCTGACCCATAAAACCAACAGAGGAAATTCAGAAGGTTTAAAGTAATGAGGTTAGAGAGAAGATACACAGCTACTTTTTAATTCAGAATTGCCAAACTAACACAATTTGTCCAAGGATTCGTGTAAGACAGCTATATTACTCCTGCCATTTTTAATACAATTTATATACCTCTGCACTTACCAACAAAATTTTTGAGTTTAACTTACACCTAATAGTATTGACTTTTTTTTTTAAGATTTTATTAATTTATTTGTCAGAGAGAAAGAGAATAAGCAGGGGGAGTGGCAGGCAGAGGGAGAAGCAGACTCTCCGCTGAGCAGGGAGCCCCATGCGGGACTCGATCCCAGGACCCTGGGATCAAGACCTGAGCCGGAGGCAGACACTTAACTGAGCCACCCAGGCATCCCTGTATTCACTTTTTAAAGTATTTTTTCTGCCTTTTAGTCAATCCAGGTATGCAGAGGCTTAGTTATTGTTACAGATTTCCTCTTGGCCACTTCTGTGAGAGAGGGGTTTATCTTGAAACACCAGCATCCTTAAAACCTTAAAAGTTTATTTTGTTGTGCACCCTGTTTTTTGTTTTTGAGCTCTGGCCTATTTTTTAATTTATTTTTTAAGCTTTTTAAAATTTTTATTTACAACTGAAGTATAGTTGACGTACAATGTTATATTAGCTCCAGGTGTACAACATAGAGATTGGACAATTCTATCCATTACTCAGTGCTCACCAAGGTGAGTACAGTCCCCATCTGTCACCATACAAGGTCATTACAGTAGTATCGACTATATTCCCTGTACTGTACTTTTCATCCCCATGACTTACTTATTTTATAACTGGAAGTTTTTTCTTAATCTCCTTTATTTTGCCTGTACCCCTACCTCCTACCCCTCTGGCAACCACCACTTTGTTCTCAGTATTTATGGGTCTCTTTTTGCTTTGTTTGTTTATTTTGATTTTTTGATTCCACATATAAGTGAAATCATATGGTATTTGTCTTTCTCTGTCTGACTTATTTCACTTAGCATAATACTTTCTAGGTCCAGCCATGTTGTCACAAATGTCAAGATCTCATTATTTTCTATGGCTGAGTAATACTCTGGTGCGTGTGTGTGTGTGTGTGTGTGTGTGTGTGTGTGTGTGTGGACATGCATGCCCCCTCTTCTTTATCCATCCATCTATTGATGGACATTTGGTTGCTTCTGTATCTTGGCTGTTGTAAATAATGTTGCAACAAGCATAAGGATGCATGTATCTTTTGAATTAATGTTTTCATTTTCTTTGAGTAGTAGTAGAATTACTGGATCATATGGTAATTCTATTTTTAATTTTTTTAAGGAAGCTCCATACTGTTTTCTACAGTGTTTGCACTGGTTTACATTCCCACCTATTTTTAATTGGTGCTTCTTAACTCTCTCTGGGCCAAAGGAGTCAAAGAAACTTCGAGTACTTCCCACTTGGAGGGATGGAGAAGTGGAAGCCTTCCCCACGCACACAGGCCCGGTTGGTGCCGTCGCTGGGGAGAGGTGTGTGGGCAGCGGCAGGAGGGACGCCCACTGCGAACTGTTGAGTTTGTACCCATGCTAGTGAGATGGTGTTCCTTTGCTCTGTGTGATAGCTGCCTGTAACCCGTCCACCATCTCCGGCTCGCTTTATCTCACGATTCCGTTTCTCCCTTGATGGATGGAAGGCTCGCTCCCTTGGATGGCTGTTAAAATGGCTTTCTTGGTCAGGGAATGCGTCTTTGTTCAGCCCTCATTTTCAAAGAATTTTTTCCTTGGTGTTCTAAGGTTTCAGGAGCACAACTTGCTATCCTCTGTGAGATAGTGTGTCTTGTCCAACTGGTGTATTTCTTTCCTTCTGAGCTACTTCGCCCATTGCCTCCTGTGTTATGGCTCCGGACATTTCCTTTAAGGTGTGTGTCGGGCCACATCCCACCCCTCCCTTGGAAATGTTGTGACTTTTAGTTGTACCGCTCTACCCTCCCCAACAACATCTCAGTGTAGAGTCTGTCATTTGCACACCAAGTATTAGACCACTTGGTATTGTTTAGGACTCAGTGCAAAATACGGTTATGCATTGTCGCAATGATGCCTTCAACGGTAGCTTGTAACTGAGCCCGCTTGGTCATCTCCCCAGCCTTGGGTCGACTGTGGTCTTGCAGCGGTGGCTGAAGGATGGAGGCCTTCCAGGCAACCCGGGTATCAGCACAGCACCAGGCCAGGGAGGGCCCGAGGCCCAGGGGCTTCCCCTCAGGTTTGTCAATGCCAGCGAGCCCCTGGCTGGGAGGTGGTAGCCTCACACAGGAATGGTGAGTCGCACGTTCTGGTTCAGGCCGTGCTGCGCTGTACCTCTTCGTTGTATAGGAGTCGAGGGCCAGGGTCCCCCCAAGTCTGGCCAGGGGTACGTGTGGCCCACGCACTAGGGGTTGTCAGTGTTTCTCACTGTTTTCTAATCAGTGTCTCAGTTTGTTGTTATGCCCAACATACTGTCCGAGGACTCGTGCACGCGTGTGTGTGTGTGAGTGTGCGAGTGTGAGAGAGAGAGTATGTGAAATTGGTGTCTATGCAGATTCAGACTGGGACAGATTTTTAGCCCCAAAGCCTACTTGCCAGCATGAAACAGAGATAAGAAAGCATGGTTATCAGAAACAGCAACTTCTAAATAAAGGGATGGACGGCGGGAGAGAGTGAAGGGCTTGCATAGCTCGCTCACGGGATGATCTGCTGTCGTTGGGTCCTCGCTCTAGGCTCCTGGGTGTTCCCACGACCTCACGGAGGGGTGGCTGGAGGTGAGAATACACATTCGCTCTGTGTGGTCTTCCTGTCAGAGAGAGAGAGCCATTGTTTCCATGTTTCCCCCATAACATCTGGTCCTAAACCCCCTCCTCTGATGACGTCCGGTGACTCTTGTTCCTGTTCAGCTGTTCAGATTTTTTCCCCTCTTTCGTACTTTTTTTCCCACTTTTTTCCCACTTTTCGTACTTTTCCTTCCAGGTATGCAATAAATGACAGAGTTTTGTTTTTTTGTTTGTTTTGATGATCAATGAATCCCCAAAGTTTCCCAAGAAAGGGGAAAAAAAAGAATAAGAAGGAACCACAACACACCTATTAGGATGGTTAAAGTGAAGAACCCCAATGGCACCAAGGGCTGGCAAGGATGTGCAGCAAGCGGAACCCAGGGAGGGCTCAGCAGTGTCCCCCAGAGTTCAACGGACACTTACTAGATGGCCCTGCAGTACCGCTCCTGGGATCTTACCCTCGAGAAATAAAACGTCCTTTTCATGCAGAATCTTGTATAAGCTCTACCCATAATCATCAAAAACTGGACCCAACCCAAATGTCCTCTGGCGCGTGAGAGAACGGACAGACGGTGGGACTGCCGCATCACTGGATTCTGCTCGGCAACGAGGAGAGACATGGGACTGACACCCTCAGCACATGGGGTCCATCTCGGGGGCCTGGCTCAGGGCATCAAGTGTGGGGTGGTTCCATCGGTAAGACGTTCTTGGAAAGACAAACCTACAGTGACGGAGTGGCCGGGGGCAGAGTCTTCTTTCTCCCACTGTTAACTCATGTTTCCCAAGACTTGATCCAATTCTTTACTCCTTTAAGTCTGACCTTTTGTAAGTTCCTCGATTTTGTGACGGGCGACAGGGCCATGGGCAATATTTTTGGGTTTGCGAATCACACTCTGTGCCGTGGACCATAGTGGTCCTCCCTGTGGCCCCAGGCGGAGTGGGGAGCTGGGCTGCCCGAGCAGAGCACCCTCTGGAGTCAGCTCCCAGAGAGGCAGGTGCTGCTTGGACATCTGCCGCACATCTATGCCCGCGCTCCTCACAGCTTACCAACCCCGAGGACATCGCCTTTGGCTTTGGGTTTTCTGGGGGTTTATTTCTCTATAAATTTGATCAGGCCTCCATTGAGTTCTGACCTGGATTTATTTCCTAACCTCCTGCTTTAATGCCTTTTTTATGCTAGACTAGTCAGTTTTTTCACGGTCTCCTAGGTTGACGGTCTTCCTCTTAAATATTGCTTTAATCTCACAGAGCATTTCTGCAGTGTGACCTGGTTCTTCCTGCACACCTAGCTGGGATTCATCCCATCTTCATCGCCAGCCGGACACCAGCAGCCAAGCTATCCCAGACACCCCAGTGCGGACGGTCTCATTGGCCAAATTAAGCTGCTCCATGCACTTCGATTGTGAAGTCAGTTAAAACACACGGCAAGGAGCAAAGGGAAAGAAGTAGGGTTCATTAATGGGCTCAGGGAAGGGTGCAAGCAGGGCGGTGGGATTCACTCCCTGAATCCTGGTGGCACTGTGTTAATGTCAGCTGTGTGTCTGTCTGTCTCTGCCACATGAAACGTCCCCGCCCTGTTGTTGACCCTTGAGCAAGGAGACCCCATCAGAGGAGGGGCCCACAGCCAGACATCCCTGTCCCAATCACTACGCGAGCCTGCAGAGTGGCCCAGGGTTGTATTTGCGTTTCTCAGACTGCGACACAGAGGGCCACAAAGAGTGGTTGAAGGGAAAACCTCATGAATATTTAGAGTCACAAATTGCAGGTACCCTTTCGCCTTTTCGTTCCCTCTCTGCTTATGAACCTGTCTCTACTGGACATATCCAGGGATGCTGCCGACGGCTTTCATTCTACATACTGACAAGTGTCATACCCAACTTACATCTTTCCCTTTTCTTGTTTTCTCATCTTCGACAGGAGCACTGGATAGTAAAAAACGAGACCAAAAATGCACATTATACTATGCTCCCCCCACCCCAACCTGCCGAGAAAAGGGGTGGGGGGTGGGAGAGTCAACATACATGTTTGTGTTATCAAGGGGTCTCCTCTCTTACTCTGATCACTGTTAGGGCTCTTAGCAAATGTGGTTTTCCTTCTGCAGCCAAATGGGCTCGCTAGTACGAGTCTCTAGAACCAGAGCCTCTTCCTCAGTCATTGACAAAACTGAACAGCCCCTCGAGCTGTTAGAACTGTTGACCTCCCCATCTGTGGGGGACCTGGTCCCCTGAGACCCCAGGCATGGAGGAGGAGAGAAAGCCCATTTCTCCAGATGGGTACAACCCAAAGAGAAAACAAGAAAGGAAGGGGCTAAGCCACAGACCCTTAGTTCCCTCTACCCAAATGACCAATCAAAATCTTTTTACTATAAAGTGAGGGTTCAGGGGCGCCTAGGTGGCTCAGTCCGTCAAGCATCTGCCTTCAGCTCAGGTCACAATCTCAGGGTCCTGGGATCAAGCTCTGCATCGGGCTCCCTGCTCAGCGGGGAGTCTGCTTCTCCCTCTCTCTCTGCTCCTCCCCCTGCTTGTGCTCTCTCTCTCTCTCTCTCTCTCTCTCTCTCAGATAAATAAATAAATAAATCTTCAACAAAAATAAAGTGAAGATCCAGAAAACTACAAAAACAAACAAACAAACAAACAAACAAGTATGTGGCCTAATGATTTATTGTAAGGTATATACTTGAAACCACTACCCAAGTCAAGAAACAGAGCTTTGCCATCCAGCCTAGAAGTGGCTTCCGTGTGTCCCCTCCTCCCGCAAATAACTGTTGCAATAGCAGAACCACCATCCTGACTTTGATGCTGACCAGTCAGATGAGCCCTTTCTCCTCCCTGGGACAAGGAAAGAGTGGAAGGGGCCCAGAATGTCACTCCAGCGAGCTCCCTCCATGTAGAAACCAGAGGAGTGACATTAGGAGCTGACAGCTTCCAACTTCTGGTCACCATGGAGTCTTATCAAAGCACATTATTCCCATGTCGTACCTTGTTGATTGCTATTTCTGTTTAAATATTGCATTTATTGCCTTAAAATAGTACTAAAATCCTTATTTTTGACACTTAAAATAGCTCCAGCTTTCTTCTTAAGAGTAAGAACTGTAAACAGCTTGATCTCTATAAACGCACACCTACCATATACTTTTGGCCCCATGCCTCTCCGAGGTGTTTAATATGTACTTAGTTCTTGTATGGGCTATTATGTGGCTGATACGTTAAGATGGGAAAATAAAATTTATTTGCTTTCACCCTCAAAGTCACCATCTTCTTAAAAATTTGTTCCTCGGCCATGTATCTACACAAGAAACAAAGTTAATACGATCAAGAAAGAAATTTGAGTTCCAAGAAAAAGCAAATAGACTTAATATCAGCTGCACATAATACATATATATGTTTATATCCATTTAAAAGTAATTGGATAGGTGCCTAAATTGCTTAATCATTACCGTTTAGAAATGGAAAGCAGCTTAGAGGCTGCTTTCATTTCACGGGAAAGGAAACTGAAATCCAAAGAACCTGATTCTTGGCAATCAGAAATAGTACCAGGTCTAGGGGCACCTGGGTGGCTCAGTTGGTTGAGCGTCTGCCTTCGGCTCAGGTCATGATCCCGGGGTCCTGGGATCAAGTCCCGCTTTGGGCTCCCTGCTCTGTGGGGAGCCTGCTTCTCCCTCTCCATCTGCTTTTCCCTCTGCTCATGCTCTCGCGCTCTCTCTCTCTCTCTTAAATAAATGGATAAAATCTCTAAAAAAAAATAGTACCAGGTCCTGACTCTTTCCACTGTACCAAAATATTTACTCCGACTGCACAGAGTTGGCTCCAGTATCACAAACAAGACATTAATAGTCTCCTTGAACTAATACCACCAGTATAGAAACTCATTTTCAAAGAAAATCATTACTTGAACATTTTATTATAAAACATTCCAGGAAAGTAGAATAATAAAATCAACCCGACACCTAGCTTTAATACTTGGTAACTGTATCAGCCCAGAAAGACTGTTATACCTCAGTAACAAGTAACCTCAGCGGCCTTACGGCAGCTTTTAAAGCAACAGATTTATTGCTCTATGTCCAACACAGGCTGGTGGGAAGATGAGGGGCTTTGCTTGGGGATGTAGGTTGGCAGGGGCCCCATGATCTTACGACACCCACATTAAACAAGAGCCTCGTGAGTTTGCTATGGTGCAGCCCAGGGCACACAGGAGAGTCAATGCGGTGATGAGATGCTTACCCTTGATGTACCTCATTACTTCTGCTCACGTTCCATTGGCAGATCTGATGACCTGGCCTTAGGGTACCAACTTCAAGAACACGGGGGAGTGTAATTCCCCAGGCTATCAGAAAGTAGGGGGAACCAGATGTCGGTGAACATCAGTAATGTCAAAACCTGCTCTGTTTGCTTCATTAATGTGTGTGTGTGTGTGTGTGTGTGTGTGTGTGTGAAATGTTTTAATGTAAACTAGAGACATGACATAAATACTGTGTCGTGTATCTCTTTAAAATAAAGACATCCCTCCCCCACATTTTTTCTGCAGTATTGGCAATGGGAGTTATAGACATTTTGACAATTCACCTCTAAATACTTCAATATGCATTTCTTTTTTTTATTAAAAAGATACTTTTACTTTATAATGACATGATCATTGCCATGCCTAACCAAATTAATAGTGCCCCAGTATCTCCAACATCGAGTCATAGTTAAGTTTTCCAATTATTTCAGAACTTGCTCTTCTATGTACACACCAGGCTCCAGTTAAGGACTATACACTGCATTACTCTGTCTAGTATGATCTGTCTTAATAAAACGTAGTCCCCTCCTGCTCCCCCAAGCACTTGCCATATGACCCTGACTTTCTGGAGGGACAGTTACAAGCTCTAGTGAATGCAGTTGCAGCGTGAATGTCCCTCCTGATTGTATCTGTCTGTTTTGTTGTGGAACACTTCCCTTGCTTCTTTCTCCTGGATTTATCCATAACCCAGAAGGCAGATAGAAAAGCTTCGTTCAACTCAGGCTCCCCCGCCTTTGGACAGGACACTTCCTAAGTGCTAGCATAAAGTTCACACTGTCCCAAGAGGGAGGAGCCGTGGTCTGATGGTCTCCACTCTCAGTGCTGCTCACGCCCGTCACACCCGGCCCTCCCATCACGGACCCCCTGCCCGCAACACGTGGTCTGAGCAGGGATATTTTGGCACCGTGCCAGCTCCCCACGAAGCCTAAAAGGAAAACATTTTAAGAAGCAATATTCCATTTCCATTTGCAACTCTCCCAGGCAGTGACATTTCAGATAAATATGGAGAAGCTACAAAAAAGCAAGTCAGTGTAGAAAATTGGCATTTGAATGTCTGAAGTTAGCAAGGGGAGGGTCCAAATCCTAGTTCAAATGCGTCTCCCCCCAGGTTTCTCCTGTGGTAGTGCTCTGGGTTCTGCTCCTGCCCCTCTGGCTTCTCCTTCTGAGTATTGTTTACAGGCCCTTCCTGCGCCCCAGTGTGGATGTTGGGGTGCTGTCCCAGGTGCTGTCCTCTCTGCTCCTGATGGGCCTTCGTGGGATGGTATCACCCACAAACATGGCTTCAGCTGAAGTCTATACGCTGTGAGTCATAAATCTCAGTGTATTAGGGTTCTCCAGAGAAACAGAAACAGAACCTGTAGGATACGTATGTATTTAGAGATACTTACACGCATATATATGCATGACATATACATATCTCGTGTATGGGAGAGAGAGAGAGAGAGAGATTTATTGTAAGGATTGGCTCATGCAATTATGGAGACTGGGAAGTCCCGAGGTCTGCTGTAGGCAAGCTGGAGACCCCAGAGCCCGTGGCATACATTCCAGTGCAAGCCCACAGGCCTGAGAGTCAGGGGAGCTGTTGGTACACTGCCCAGCCCAAGGACGGGATACCCTATCCCAGGCCTTCTGTGGATTGGCTGAGGCCCACCCGCATCGGGGAGGGCAATCTGCTTTATTTTTTAAGTGGACTATTTATTCAAATGTTACAGCACCCTCACATGCATGCTCAGAAATGCACGCTCAAAATGTGCCTGGGTGCCCTGTGATCCAGTCCAGCTGACACAAAGTTAAGCACGACACTCCGTGTAACTGGCCATTGGCGACTACGGCGGCCCCTCCACCCTCAGCATGTTGAAAACAACATCGTATTGCAACACGGAGCTCACTCTGCAACTCAGCTCTTTCCAAGAATAGCTCCTTTAAATTGTATATAACTACTCAGGTGTTTCTCCCAAGCTTCTTTCTGCTCTTAGGAAAAACACGAACAAAAAAGATCTCCTGCCTATTAAACTTAGCCTGATCTGATCATTTGAACAACCCTTCTCGGCCTCTTGGATGACCTCGTCCTCCTTCCTGCACCCCTGCCGTCCCAGCGCAGGGACGAGTGCCCAGAAGTCGTGGCAGAAGAAAGCGTGAGGGTGGCCATGGCTGTCCCAGTCTCTTCCAGCATCCAGACCAGGCTCTCACCTGCGGCTTCTACCGTGTTCTGTCCAGGTGCCCCCGCCGACCTCCTAAGTTCCTTCTTGGGGAAAAAGACAGCATTGGACACAAAATAGAATGTAATCATGCCAGGGAGCAGCCACAGCTGGATGACTCTACATGCTTCTGGGCTACCTCACCTCCTCCAAAATATAATGAAAAAGAAAAAAGAAAAAACCCAAACCCAAAACCTGAAGAGAAAGGTGATTGGGATGCAAAGAGATGTGGTAAAACGCCTGATGTTATTTTCAGATCTTCTCTGTATCTTTCCCATCTAAAATCTAATGAAGAGTTGGCCAGTTTTTGTTTTAAAGAAAACACATTTGAGGCAGAGGTCCTCTGTCTGTGCCCTGTTCCCCCCACAAAGAAAACATCTTTGCAATTTACATATGAAGTTAAAAATTCTCATTCAGTTCAGCACACCTCTCTTTAAATAATATGACCTCATGCAGACTGTTTTACGTGTATCCAGTCAGATTTTGATAAGAACGCCTACCAGTCATTCAGCGCAATCATTATTTTGACTTCTTGGGCACCCCACAAGGAAACCTGTAAAGTACGTCTGTGATCATTATAACATCGGCCAGGTGCTTCGCTAAGTGTTGAACATAACTCTCTCTGCAGCCGGTGTGGATGTGTATTTTAACCATCATTTGTGATAAAGAAACAGAAACGTGGACAGTTGCAAGAAAAAACTTGCCCAACTCCCTATAGCTAGTGGGGGCTGGGGCTGGAGCTCGAGTTCCGACCTTTCCTGCTTCCAATCTGTAAACCTCCTTAGTGGCCATTTTCCAAGAGGATGCTGTTCGGTTCAAGTGGTGTTCTGTTGACCCCTGTGTTCTCGCTTCGTGGGAGAGTCTTTGCATCTCTATCTATGCATCTGGGATTTGTTCTCACTCTCTCCCTGGCCCTTTATCAAAGCTACTTGCCATGTCTTTACTTCTTTGGATTTTGCAGCCTTCTATCCCATTTCTCTGCATTTCACCTCACTCAGCGTTCAGAGTGTAGAACGAAACCATAGACTTTGCCATGTGACATATTTGTGGAGCAGGATGTTACAGTCCCTATCGTTTCAAAACGAAATTTATTTTTAAAACTACATTTTATTTTTCATTATGCAATACTTAGAGATTCCTCTTCCTAAAATTCTTTCGAAAAATTTTAAATCTATAGAGAACTTGAAAGAAGAGTACAATAAACACCTGTATACCTTTTACCCATTTGTTAACTGGTAAGAGGTAGATATTTGTTAACTGGTAAAAGGTATACTCACCAGTTGTTAACATTTGTTTTTCTAAGGAAGTTGCAGACATCATGACATTTCACCCCCACATGTTTACATATATCTTTCTTAAGAAGGAGGAAATTGCCCTGTGTGATACCATTATCACACCAAACACCTGATAAGTATTCCATAAAATCACCTATACTTAGAGTTTCCTGGTAGGTCTTCTACAGCCCTTTTTCTATTTAAAATTCAAACATTGCACTTGGTTAGGCACTTGGTTAGGCTGGTTTTAATCTAGAGCAGCCCCCACTTTTTTTTTTTTGCTTCTAAAACCATTCACCTTTTTGAAGAATCCAGTTGTCCTGTAGGATATTTGGATTCCAGGTTTCTCTGGTTATTTCCTTCTAGTTAGGCTGAGGCCGCTGGGACTGCTGTCTGGGCACTGCTTTCACTTCGTTAAGGGTCATCTCAGTCCGCTCCACTCTGGGTGCTGCTGTTTGATCAGTGGATTATGTGGGTTTTATATTTGCTTGCTTCTCCTTGCTGCTAGATTGGCAGCAAGGATGTAAAGACAAAAAACAGTGGATGTCCTAAAGGGACAGAGACCCAGCCAGTCCAGCTTGGCCATGAGACTGAGGCTCTGGGCTGGGGTCTCCTACCCAGAGGCTGTGTTTGCTGCCTCCCACCAGGCTGGGGGAACACCAAGAAAATGATGACGGGGGACGATGGGGGTGAGGAAGGGGACATGAGCATGCGGGGGTCACCTCTGTGATGCCTAATTGGGGCGGCAGTGATTAGAGCAATGGGGACATGACTCCTTCCTGACTGTATCCTCTATGTCTTGCCATATTTGGCCAGAAACCCCGGTTCCATTCTCAGCTCTTGTCTGCCCTTCATTTCACATCCCAGCTGCTCACTGAGATCCTGCAGGCTCTCACTTCTTCCTCCTGGGGATGCTCCTACCCAAGCTGCAGCAGCCCTGGACCGAGTCCTCTTTTTCTCTTTCCTCCGATACTGCTGTACCCACCCCCTGACGCTCTTTTGACCGACCTCTTCCCCTCACTGCTGCCCTGTGAGTCCACACTCCTGCTTAAAAATCTTCGCCAGTTCCCTGTTTCTTTCTTTCTTTTTTTTTTTTTTTAAGATTTTATTTATTTATTTGAGAGAGCGAGCAAGAGCAGGGAGAGAGGCAAAGAGAGAAGCAGACTCCCCACTAAGCACAGAGCCCAATGGGGCTCGATCCCAGGACCCTGAGATCACAACCTGAACTGAAGGCAAGACACTTAACCAACTGGGCCACCCAGGCACCCCTTGCTCCCTGTTTCTTATGGAGAAAGTTCAGATGCTTGGCCTGGGACACAGACTTCCCCTCCTCCATTTTTAAGTGCAGTTTATCCAAAAACTGTGTTGGTTGAAGTATAACAGAGGCACAGAAAATACAGAATAATAATTGCACGCCTGGATTTGTCCTCACAAAGTGAGCCACCCAGGTCAGGATACCGAACATTGTCAGCATCCCAGGAGCTTCCTCATCCCTTCTCCCCATTGATACATCTCCCTTTTCCCCCTAAACCACCACTTTTCTGACTTCTAACACCAGACAGGAGTTCTACCCTTTAAAAAAAATTTATATAAATGGAATTATACAGCATGTATTCTTTTAAGTCTTTTTTTTTTTTTTGCAATGTTATGTTTGTAAGATTTACTGAGGCTGTTCATGCCTCTTCAGACTGCTCATGTGTTGTACAATAGTTCTCTATGTGAGAATACCAGGATTACTTGATCTCTTTCACTGCTGATGGATACTTGGGTTATTTCCAGCTTTTAGCTATGAATAATGTTGCTGTTATTGTGTGGGCATGTGTCTGCAAAATTGCTGGGTTATGAGATTTGTAGATATGCACATCCTTAGTAGATACTGACAAATAGTTTTTTAATTTATTTTACCAACTTACATTCCTACCAACAAGGTATGAAAGTTCCACTTGTTCCATATCTTTGTCAACACTTGGTATTTTCAGCCTATTGATTTTAGGCATTCTGGTGGGTGAGTGGTGGATCTTACTGTGGCTTAATTTGCATTTCTCTGATAACTAAGAATGTTGGACACTCTTTCATATGCTTATTAGCCAGTTGGCTATCCTCTATGGTGAAGTGTACCCCTTTTCTTATGGATTGGTAGGAGTTTTTAGTAGAATCTGATTATGACTCTCTTGTTGGTTATCAGCACTGGTAGAAAGATCTACCAGTCTATGGACTGACAATTCAATCACCTGATGGTGTATTTTGATGAAGAAAAGTCCCTAATTTCAACATGGTCCAGCTCTTCTTCTGGAAGTCGGAGCACCCCTGTTGTTTCCTTAGCCATCCCCCATGGGCCTGGTGGCCTCAAGCAGCTTTATCTCATGGCAGAGAAGAGAGTTGTGGACACTTTCCCTTCTATCAGGAGAGACAGACCTTTCTCAGAAGCCACAGCCGACTTCCTTACATTTCACTGACAAATCGGGTCACATCTCCACCTCTCATCGCAAGGGAGTCCAGGAAAGTGGACATCTCTCCTGTTCCTGCCTCTCTATCAGAGGACAGGGCACTGGACATAGCAGTCAGGTGGCCAACCAGCAAAGTCTGCACTAGAAAGAAATCTAGCAGGACTTGCTGCTGTTACCAGCAAGTGGAAGGTGCATTATATGCCCCTCCTCCCACGGAGATGTGTTGATGATATGTAATATTGAGCTGTTAAATATACTTCCACTGAAATTACATCATGAAACTGAGATATTATGATGGATTACTGATAAAAGTGAAATGGGTGTGAAAATACCTCCATATGGAGTCCCATATGTGCATATGTCTGTCTGTTTTCACATGCAGGCATTTTTAATATGGAAAAATACACACTACTGACCTGCTTAACAATGGTCATCTGACAAGGATCAGATTGGAGAAGTGGAAGCCTTAACATTTTCTTTCTATACTTCTATACTATGTTTCTTCTATATCTTTATAACTTGAAAAATACTGTAGACATGTCTTTATTTGAGTCACATTGGAGTCAAATCCCACTTACGGGGGTGAACTGCTTTGGATTGCCATGGCTAATTTAATGGTGCCTGCATTTCTGAAGTGACCTACTGTTGGAAAGCATTGGAAACCATAACAATTGGCTGCATTTGTGGAGTGGATAAACCATGTATGAGGTTTTATAAACCCTATCTTTATAAAAACTCCACCAAATACTAAACTATGCTAAATTAAATAAGTCACTTATGGGCTGAATTGTGTCCTCTCCAAATGTATATGTTGAAGCCCTACCCCCCCTACCCCCAGACCTCAGAATGGAGACAGGTTTTCTGCAGAGGTAATAGACTTAAAATGAGGTCTTTAGGGTGGGTGCTAATCCAATAGAACTGGTGCCCCAATGTGAAAAGGAGATTAGGATACAGACACACACAGAGAGAGGACCATGTGGGGCTCAGGGAAAAGGCGGCCGTCCACAAGCCAGGAAGAGAGGCCTCAGGAGAAACCAACCTTGACCTCAAACCTCCAGCGTCTAGAATCAAGAGAAAAGAGTATCTATAGACTAAGCCTCCCATGCTGTGGTGCTTTGCTGTGACAGCCTTAGCATGCTAACAGTCACCTAATACTCATATATGGTATCCCTTCATTCTTTTCCTCCTCCAGTTTTATTGAGGTATAATAGGCAAAACTGTAACATAAAGTGCGTGATGTGATGATGTGATATACGTATACATTGTGAGAGGAATCCCCCCACGAATTACTTATCACATCCTTCACCTTACATACTTACTTTTTTGGGGTGAGAACATTTAAGTTCTCCTCTCTCAGCAAATTTCAATTCTACAATAGGGTGCCATCAACTGTAGTCACCGTGTTTTAGATCAGATCTTCAGACCTCATCCATCTTACAGCTGGAAGCGTGTGTGTCCCTTTACCAGACTCCCCCACTTCCCCGGCCCCTGGCCCCTCACAGCGGCCATTCTGCTCTCCATTTCTGTGCATTCAGCGTGGGTATGTCTTCACGCTAATGGCACTCATATTTACACCTAAGCATTTGTTTAATGTTTCAGCTTTAACTTTCAAAAACTCTTCCATAATTCTTCCCTCTTCATGGGCAGGATAATTCAGTGAAGGGAGGTAAATCAGGTATTGCTGTCTCACGGATAGAGAAACTGAGGCACCAACGGATTCAGTGACATGCCCAAAGTCACATGGCAAGTGAGAGGCAAACCAAGAGCAGATTTGCTCTCCTGGATCAGGAGACTTTCCATTGGCCATCTTCATCCTATCAAATGGAGCATTTAAGGATAGCTGCCTTGGATGGTGCTTCTCTCCAAATATGTCCAATGCATCCAGCAACTATGTGTGTGGTGTCGGTTTTTAAGCAGTTGAGGAGACAGCAATGGAGACATGGCATCTGCTTCGAAGGAGCATGCAGTCCAGATGTGTTGATGGACACCGAAACACGCAATATTTCATGCAATGTGAAAAGCATGTGACAACACCATTCAGAAGGACCTCACAGGTGTGGTGGAAGTTGGGGGGGGGCTTGACATTGAAGGAGCTTGTCAGACAGAGACTGGGATTTGCAGCACAAAGAGCTTCACATGTGAAGTCCAGAGTTGTGCAAGCTGGAGATGGGAGCATAGTGCCGAGAGGACAGACTGGAGGGTGATGGAAGGCGGGGTGGGTGATGGTTCCAGAGAGCCTTCCGTGGAAGGCTCCCACTTGAGGGAGCTGGGCCTTTGCTCCATATTTTAGACGTTCCCAGGCGTTTGCATGTCTCTTATCAGGTAAATAAAAATTAATAGAAAGCTGACATACAACTGCTGAATTTTTATTTTACTAAGTAAAAAACCAAACTATTATCATCTGTAATTCAACATCAATTTATACAAGGACCACCACCGAGAATGTAGGAGAGTCCTAACTTTCTACGAAAAAAAGCGAAAAGTTAAATACATTTATTTAGCTTTATGAAAAACTCACTGTACTCGCCATTTCCCACTAATTTCACTAAGACAGAGTTTTGGGAACTACTCCTATAGATCACACTTCTCTAACTTCAATGAGGATATGTGAATCACCTAAGGATCTTATTGGAATGCCATTCTAATTCAGGGTGGGGTCCGAGATTCTGTATTTCTAGAAGCTTCTGTGTCAGGTTCTCACCGCTGGAGCTCAGACCACACCTTGACTAGCCAAGCTGTCTCCATGGCAAGAAACCAGAAGACTGCCTTTGATCGTATTTGTATTTGAGAAAGTTAACCAAGAAGCCACGTGTAAAATTGGTTGTAAGTGAAATGTTCCCGCAGTTGATCACACGACAAAAGCTCTGCAGATATCTATCCTCTGGGTTGTGCAAGATTACTTCAACCCAGCTCTCTGATCCTCTGACTCATTGCAGGAGTTCCTCAAATGGCAAGAACACCTCAAAGATTCACTATAAATGCATTCCCTATTTATCTATTCCCATATATCTACATATAGTCAATTTTATCTCTTCCTGACTGAATCTTTAGTCTTAGCAAAGAGACGGAATATTGGCGGAATATAAGTAAGTAGTGTGTGTCAAGAACAGAATATCTACTGCCAAAAATAAAAAGACTTAAAAATAGTGTAAATCAAACCAGTGGTGGTTGGTTTGGTGCCATCGCTTCTCAGGGACTTGAGCAATGATTGAGTCCTGTACACGGAGAACAGATTGTTCCACGCGAGGCCTTTGGAAGTTAACTTCAAAGCAGATGTTCTGGAAGCTTCTGTTACCATTACAGACAAGCTGTTCTCATTTTATAGAAAAACAAATACGTAATAATAAATTACCATACTTACCTTAATGGCTTCACAAGGATTCATTAGGAAACATTCACAAAAAGGGGTAAGAAGTTTAAAAATGTACTTTTTAAAATAATATTTTTATTACATCGGAAGCCCAGGACGTGGTGAGCTATAGCAGATGGCGAATCTTACAAATGTCTTACAAATATTGGACAGGCTGCCAGAACCCAAGGCAGAAAATAACAAAATAGAATGACTTTGGGGTCAGTAGTAATTTTAAAGAAGCTCTAAGTTCAGATGCCAGATGGTATTCCTTACAAGTTTAATCCAGAGATGTTCTCCACAAAAACTTTAATAGGTGATTGTTTCCCTGAAGCCTATTTGAACACCGGCCCTCAGAGGACTTTTTTTTTTAAGATTTTATTTATTTGAGAAATTGAACAAGAGAGAGAAAGAGAGAGAGCACAAGCAGGGGGAGGGGCAGAGGGAGAAGCAGACTCCTCGCTGAGCAGGGAGCCCAATGCGGGACTTGATCCCAGGACCCTGGGATCATGACCTGAGCCGAAGGCAGACGCTTAACCAACTGAGGCACCCAGGGGCCCCAGACTTACCACTTTTAAAAGGGGCTCTTATATTCTTTGGCCTTCTATTCCATAAGGGGGTGTCTGGAACCTGGAGTAAACACAACTCGTGATGGATTCCAAGCCCAGCTTCCTGTAGTTTTCTGTGTCATTAGACTTTGTTCACTGGTGTGCGGGGCAGGCTTTCCCTGGCTTTAAATGGAAGACACTCGGGCAGATCCATGACTTTCCTGCCCGCTCTTGTAACAGGCAAGTCTTTAGACACTTTCAAAAACCAGCCTCCATGCCAAGATAGTATAGGTGTCAAAAATAGTTCAGAACTGGAAAATATCAATAATGCTGTATTACCTACTAAAATCCAGGCTGGTGAAAAGAAATAGGGGGAAGAATAACTAGGAATGTATATGTATCTTTAAAATTCAGAAATACCTAAGAGCTTTGAGTGGAGGTCCTCAAATACACCTTTGAAAAAATTTTAAAAAGAGATTCCCAATTAGTTCATCAAGTGTACGAAGAGCTATTAGCCCTCTGCCTCTGAGCCCCTTGACACAGAGCTGTGGTCGTTAAGTGGAGTCAGGGTACCCAGGATGTTTACAAGATGTGAGGACAATATTGGAAATTCTTTTGACATTTATTTGTCCAAAAATGTGATACAGTAACCTTTATTAATATCTAATGTTTTAAATGACTTTAGTACATGTGTTCTTTTCTCTTTCTCTGGGTTGATGGATGGATAGGTAGATGGATGGATGGACCCATTTTTTAAAAAGTTAGACCTGGGCCTCCAGCTTATAGACAGCACATCGTGGGACTTCTCAGCCCCCATAATTGCATGAGACAATTACTCATAATGAATCTCAGTCTCTCTCTATATCTATGTCTACAGATATCCTCATATCCTATTGCTTCTGTTCCTCTGGAGAACCCTAATAATACAGCATAGTAACTTTGCGTTTCCGTGATGGCCATAGGAAGAGCTCCCCAGAGTATAGATACCATTAGTGACATTGTGCAGGAACCCAGAGCACCATATATCCTCATGCGTGTGTGCTCACTCGAGAGTCCAACTGTGTCCAGCTGCACTCCCAAGGCAGAACAATTCCCATGACTTCGGGCAGAAAACTCCAAATGCAGCTTCCAGATCTGCTGTCCCCACAGGCACCTTCTGCTTGTGTGTCTACGCACAGCATCCTTCCCACCATCACACACCGGCCATGCACCCGTCCCAGATTCACCCCACCCTCCCCTCTCCTGCCCTTCCCCATCTTTCAGCAGTGGGTCATGAGACGACATTTCCTACAGCCACTCCCCAAGTGATTCCGGGCAATTTCTGCAGCCTGGGATTCAAGGTCCTTTGACAACTGGGTCTACATTTACTTCTGAATTTTGTCTGAGCAATCCTCTAAAGGAATTCACTTCTCTGGGGATGCAGCATACCTTCGTGCTTCCCCCATGGTGGAAGATCACTGCTCTCTGCTCTTGCTGTCGGCTGAGCTCTCTCCCGCCTCCAGCCAACTTCTCTTGCTGAGATGCCCCTCAGGTCCACACCGTGACTGCTGTGTGTGTTCCGAGCTTTTTTCTTAGCCTGCTCTTTCCCACACGTTCTACCTCTCCGTGGTTCAGAGTTTTAGTCTTTCCTCCTCAAGCAAATTCAAAACTCAAAAGGAGATATTGTATCTTTATGTTCTGTTTCCCCCACAGCATGCAGCACAAAACTGGGTACCCGTAGGCAATTCGTATTTATTGAGGATTGGAGGGGCCTCCCTAACCTCCAGGCCCAGAGGAGGTGGCCTCCGAGCCTCAGCTGCCTGGGTGGTCAAGGTCCAGAACCCCTTCCAGATTCTTCAGGTTTCTGGGGCATCCACCTTCAGCATCCCCTTTGGTGCCTGCCCCCAGGTGAGCTGCCTTGCTGTGCAGAATGCTGCCCCAGATGTAAAGTCAGCAAACAATCAAAAATCCACTCACACAAAGCACTGGAGAGCCTGTAGGACTTACTGTCGATTTGAGGAGGACATGGAGAAGTGTTTCTACCATATGTTCATCAGTGACCTTCCTGGGCCTCTGGCCCCTCCTTCCGTTCTCTTTATTCCCTATCCCCTTCCTGTCAAAGGCGGCGCCCCAAGCTGCCACCCCCATCTCCTCGCACCTTCTCTGCAAAGCACCTACCTCTTTCTCTCAGGGTCCTGGACCTGTGCTGCCACTGTTTTTAGGGCCCTCCTGGGACCCCAGCAGCAAACCAGAAGTTATTTTCTCAAAGAGAAAGTTCCCTGTCTCACGGGAAATCGGGCACTGCTGTTAAGAGTTTTAACCTGGTTACACTGAACCATCTGCTTACTTCAGGGGTGGTCCATTCTGGGGCTGCTCCTTCCTCGTCTCCTTTGCTGTGCCCCCAGCCATAAGACTTGCTGTCCCCTCTACCCCATCCTCAGGGTTTCATCCATGTGCATTTCCAAAGGGGCCTTGCTCTGGACCCCCAGAACCTTGGACTTTAGTCAAGCACTTTCCCCACAGTAACCTTTTCCTTCTCAAGGGGGGGGAAGACTGACAGATCAGAGAGAGCAGACATGGCAGTGGGCTACTTAGTGTATTTAGTGTATCCGCTCAACAACACGATCACTCCTAGGTGGCCCCTAGCATGACGACACAGCATCGGTAAGTGCTTGCTCTCCCTAGCCTGGACTTCTACTGCTTAGCTCCACTAGTTCTCCGTTGACCTCTTCCTCATGTCCGTTCAGATCAGTACAAGCTAGCTCCATGGAAAATACGGCAAACGCCTTCAAACCCATCATATCTCACCTCACCTGCCTGGACGACATGCCCATTCACTACATTTCATAATCGTGAATTTTCTCTTATTTCTCTGGCCTCCTGGGCATGTTGAGTCCCCACATCTCACATCCCTGGCAAGTTTTTCCTATTTAAGTTTTCCTAGTGCATGTAGCTTGGGGGACCCTGTTCAAATCACTCTAACAATTGTACTACTTCCTCAACAGCCCCCAATCCCTGCCCCTAAAATTACACGAAAACAAAAACCAAGAAAGTGCTGCCAATGATTCTCACTTCTGAGGGATAATTTCTAGTTTTCAAAAATAAGTTTAATAGCTACCAGTGTTTTTTTTTTTTTTGACTTAACACGATTTTAAAAGAAGTTTGTAATGGATAATAACTGTGTGCCAAGAAGGTGACTGGACTTCGGAAGAGTTCATGCTTGTGGACATGAGTGTGGACATGCGTGTGGACGTGCATGTGGACATGAGTGTGAACATGCACGTGGACATGAGTGTGAACATACATGTGGACATGCCTGTGGACGTGCATGCGGACATGAGTGTGAACATGCACGTGGACGTGCATGTGGACATGAGTGTGAACATGCCTGTGGACATGCATGTGGGAAAACTACACAGGTGTTAGCTGCTTTTCTGTGGGAATAGTTGACCCTTGAAGAAAAGCAAAATAGTTCTCCTCCGATGGTTATGCAGCAGAAAAGGAGATGTTTCCGCAGCAGCCTTCCTCATCCACAGACAAAAGCCACTTAACAAGCTGGACCATTCTCAGATTCCCCGCTTTGCTCCTGCAGCTCAGAGACGCTCCCGCTCATCTTGCGGGGCTGCCCCTGGGCACGGACTGAAGTGCCCCACGGGGTTCACTGGCCCCCCCTCACCTGGTGGCGGGTGGACTGGTGCTGGCCCCTGAGAGTCTCAGTCTCCTCCCGCCTAAAATGGGCGTGGGAACTAATGAGATACTGTTGCACACGGCAGGGGAAGGGGACGTGCCGCTAGGTGGGCCCCTTCGGGGACACATGCACCTGCCATCACTGCCAGGCGATGCCCTGCCTGTGGGCCCTCCTCCTGGGCAGGTCTGTTCCTGCGGCCGTGTCCCCATGGACCCCATGGCTGGTCAATGGGCTCCCCTCCCTCTGCGGTGCCTGGGGCTGTGGTGGGGGCTCTGGGCTTTCACAGCTTCCTCCCCATCAAGCCTTACCTGAGCGCCATCTTCCTGGGAATGCTTGGGAATGGGGCTGTTCTGAGCCTTCTCATTCTTATTTGTTGGGTACAGTTGCAGGTTTATTTGGCATATGGGCATTTTATATGATTTTGAGCTCTGTGAGTGGGAGGGAGAGGTGGTCACGTTTCCCCGCACGCAATGACGGAAGTGTCAGTGTATTTACATGATCGTTCTTTGGTCCTGGTGAGTGTGGAACTGCTTGTTTATGCCACTTTTATTTTTAATCTATACATCATTCTGACTACAGCTTAGATCCCTGAAATTATAAGGCAAGATGATGGAGGAAAAAGGCATCCAATCATGTTTAAATGCAAATATTCACCCTGACGGCTCCTACTAGCAATTACTGTGGAAGTTCTGGGGCCTCAGGCAGGCCACTTCGCTCCCGCACTGCTCTGACAGATGCCTGCTTCTTCCTTAAAATAACTCAGACTTACCTTTCTTTTTAAATACATATTTTTTAAGTTTATTTATTTAAGTGCTCTCTACCGCCATCATGGGGCTCGAACTCGTGACCCGGAGACCAAGAGTCGAAAGCTCTTCCGACTGAGCCAGCCAGGCGCCCCAGATTTACCTTTCTTGCTCTCATCTGCCTGTTCTTATTCTCCCTTCCAGCACCACACAGTATAGATGGTTCACCTCTTTTCGGGGCAATTTGTCAGTTTTCTTAATATCTTCCGGTTCATGGCTGTGAGATCTGACACGTCTGCTAGGTTCCTTTGGAGCGTTTCCTCTTGTACCTCAACTTGTCCACCCTATGCAACAGGACAGGCATCTTCGTGTTTGGACACTGTTTGTATGGACACAACCAACATGTACTGAGAGCTGACTCATAGCAAGGAGGAAACTAGAGCCCCACCCCCTCCCCATGTACTTACTGTATTCTTTTTCTCCCAGTTGTGAACTTGGATGGCATTTTTTTTTCCCATTTAATATAGGAATCTGACTTTACATGGTATCCCTACTATATCCAGGTTGGGTTCATTTCACCCATTCTATTGCATGGGGGGGATCCTGACCCCCATGCAATATTTTAGTCCTCCTGTGCTTTGTAACATTTGAAATGAGATGGGTTTGCCTCTGGGCCTCACCCAGTCACTGATAAAATATGAAGAGAGAAGGCCAAGGGCTGAGAAGAAACCACATTTCTCTACGAGCCAGGAAATGTCAGAGAGAAGACTGACCAAAAGGTCACCGTGACCAAAAGGACAGAGTAGAGAGCATGTATGTGGCCCTTTAACTCAAAGGGCCACTTTTAAAAATACAAAGGAGTAAGCTTTTGTTCAAAGCAGTCAGCCAAAAAGACCGCAGCCCTGTAAATGGGCTGTTACAATCAGGCCCCTCCTGGGGGGCACCGTGACACAGGGGCAGCGAGCAGAGTGAGGGTTAAGTCTGCACACGTCCCGTGAGCCTCAAGCCCCTCCACACTCTGCAGAACAGGAGGGAGGTCAGTGGGAAAGAGCTGGATCTGGAGAGGGCTGGGCATGACCAGCATCCGCCCGCCCCTCCCACCCCACCCGGGGGCCAGTCCCACCCTGCAACAGGAGACGTTTGGTCCCACCACACCTACTTGTACAGGCAACTGCAGAGGCTGGACGAATCATCAGTAGCTGTCTTAGCGTTAAGTGGCTTAGAATGACGCTTTCTTGTGGGCTTCTGCATTATAGTTTCTACTATTGAGCTACTATTTATATTCATCACTGGCCAAGTGGAAATAACAAGTCATGATGCATACTCAGACTATACATGCTGGAATGGGATAGCTGATGTGTTCTTGAAATTTTGGAAATTAAATAAAAATGGAATTTCACTAGCTTAATTCCCTAGATTGTTATAGTCAAGAACTGTTAAGATTTAGAATACCATGAAAGTGACTTCATCCTTAGTCTTTAGACACTCTTTTTTAAAAGAACCTCTAATTAATAAAGTGGGTCAGTGACTCAAGCATCCACATGAATGTGTCATACTCAAAAAAAGAGATGACCCAAGAGAGGCTGATGCCAGACAACTTGGGTTTTTCTACTTAAAACAACAACAACAACAAAAAAAAACCACAGAAAACTTAAGCTTAAAGAAAAATAATAGATAATGGGGAGTAATTTAGTAAATTAGTCTCAAATGCAAGAAAAGTCATTATTATTTTTTTTGCCCTCTCTTTGTAAAGTTTCCAAACTTACTATAGCCCAGGCCAAACTAGAAGAAAAACAAGTTATGTGCTGAACTTACATTTCGGCTTTCCCTAACACAGGGGAGAAAACTCCCCTGAAGGAGTAAAACATGGAATATTTTAATATCCACTTTTAGAACTCAAATTGCTTTTTTTTCCCCCATAAAATCAAGTGCAGTGGAGCAGAAGTCTGTGTTTGTCACCAATCCTTTATTGAAACTGGTAACTGACACGCTTTATAATAGAACAACAAAAATAATGTTCAATATATACAGGCTTTGTATGGACTATTTCACTATACACAAGGCAGAGTGATAACACGATCTAATTTCCATAATAATTTGTGCACAAAAAGACACCCAGCAGACAATGTGTCAACATTACAGTGGAATGACATCACGGGTCCAGTGAAAATTCAGCCTAATACAAAACGTACTCATCTATTGCAAATGACGGCTTTCTGAAGACCCAGAGCTTTTCAGTAGTAATTCACCCAGAGTCCGAAGCAGAGATTTGGTGTGTGGCTATGAGTCTCTTCAGTGAAACCACCTCTGCAGATAAGTTTGCTATCCCCTGCTTCAGAAACAAATTCTCTGGGTCAGACACTTTGTAGCCACTGTCTTGCATTTCCACAACTCCAGTTTTGAAGCTATTCTGAGTTTTGCCATTAAGTTCTTTTTGATGCCAGTGTTCCGATTTCAGAGACCAATCTTGAATATTAGTCACCTGCACTGAAAAAGGGGTGAGGGCAGAATGTACCATACTTGGGGCAGTATGCTTCTCGAGTTCGAAATGTCTCTTGGGCGTCCCGTCCATAGGCGAGGCCGGTTTCGGTGCGGCGTCAAACTCGTGATCAAACGCTTCTACTTTGATCTGCATGGCTTTGGCTTTAATGCGGAGCTTGTGCGGCAAGGCGGAGGAGTTCACTTCTGGAACCTTCACCGTGGTGGCGTGGCCGCGCTGAAGCTCCACGGGAGAATGGATGGGGCCCTTGGGAACCTGCTGCTCATCTTCTCCGTCGGATGACTTCCCCACCGCGCCGTCATCTGTCTCCGACGTCCTGGGGGAGTTGCTGGAGGACCGGGCGACCTGCAGCAGAGGGGGAGAGTGGGAGTAGCTGGGGAACGCGGTCCCCATGAGGTTCTGATACACAGAGGCCCGGTAGGCGCCCCGCTCATCACCAGGCTCCCTCGCGTAGCTCTCCAGTTCCACAGGCTCTTGCTTGATGGCCTGGAACTTGCTCTCGGGGCTCCCACAGCCACCCCGCACAGCCCCATCCTGTGAATGTTCCAGCGAGGACACTTCGGAAACGTCGGACAGGGAGGCCTGCGGGGAGTGCTTGATGACAGAGATGCAGCCGCTCGTCACCATCGAGGGCTCGTGCTCATCCACAAAGGGGCCGGTGCTGGACTTGGACGCCTGGTAGTCTTGGAAGTACACAGCAGTAGAGTGACTGAGTTTCTGAATCTCTTGGGCATAGGCCGTGGAGCTAATTAAACCAAACTTTAATTTTAGGGAGAGCAGCTCAGCTTTTAAAGTGGCGTTTTCTTCTCCCAGGGCAATCAGTTTGTTCTCCAAAACCAGGTCATTCAGTCGACGTTTCTCCCGAGACCTCTTCGCGGCTTCGTTATTTTTCCGCCTCTTTTCCCAATACATGGCATCCTTCTTTTCATCGGGAATGAATTCCCGTTTCCTCCGACACGCGGAAGATTTGCTCTTCCCCACGCTGCCTTCATTCAGAAGCAGCTCTTCACCCCCTGTCAAGTCTTCCGAGACCTCGGTCAGCGCAGAGTTCAGCACCATCATCTTGTCCACACCGCTGCCAGCATCCAGGGATGCCTGCTCCTTCTTGATGGTCTGCATTTTTCTCAGCTGCATCAGAATCAGGACAGATTCCTTCCCCAGTATTCACAAAGGCTTTAAAAACTGTGGTGGGAAAGCCATCAATGTTCTCTCTTCCGTTCTGCTGTCCGGAATGAATCTCGCTGGCTCCTCTTACTGAATGGAGTAGGGGTCTTCCTCCTAGGTTCCCTGCAACACAGGAGAAGAGCGTTATCCACTGGGTAAATATTTATTGCCAATCACGCACGAGGAGCTACGCTAAGCATGGAGGATATACAGGTCTGAACAAGACATAGCCCTTCCCTTCTAAGAGGTTGCCATCAGGAAAAGGAGATAGGGGCCCAAATGCCTGTGCTGTAAGCTGTAGAGGACAAGTCCCCAGTGAGACCATTCAGCAGAGTGCCACGTGGGCCAGGACACTGGGAGCAAAACCACATGTGCCCAGGCAGAAACAGAGGAAGGCTGTTTCAGGAGCAGAAATGGGGGCGGGGGGTACGCAGAGACAGGACATCCCAGGAAGGAAATGACAGATCGCCACTGGTTGGTTAAGTTTTAAATGGTACTTGCATATCGTGGTGCTTCTGAATAATTTTAGGTGACATTTACATCACTGCAGAGCAAACACACTCACCCCCCTTCAAAGGAACTTTCCCAGGTAAACTCTCATACCCATACACAAATTCTGCAATTACATGGAATAAAATATACTCTAAAGCGAATTCTGTATTTTCACAAAAATGAAAATAAAAGCCACACAAACAACTGAGTCGTGGTTGTTTTGATCTGACTCTCATGTGGACACACACCTGTCCATCACATTCCTGACTGCATTCTGCCAGGTGGCTCGGCACACCTGGATGTACGGGACTCCTCTCGATAGAGCCATATCTTCTGATGCATCTGTGCTATGACATTAGGTATGTTCCTTCTTTTTTCTGGTTCCTTCAAATTGATTTATCAAACATCCACTTAAAATTGAAGCACCCAAGGTGCTTTTTTTTGGGGGGGGGGTCCTGAAAAGTCTGCCCCAATAGATTTCATTTATGCAGTAGTTTGGGACTAAAATAAACAGTTACTATTCAAAAGGACCTTTTTTTTTTTTAAGTAGAGTGCATTTTTGAAACTTAAAATTATTTTAAACCCAGAGAATGTAATTATGGAAAGAATTTCTTTCCATTTTACTAATTAGTTTCAAACAAAATATAAAAAAACCCTCAAAAATAGAACCATCAGCTAGCTTCCTTTTCCGCTGATGAGATATTTATAATCTGAATTTGGCTTGACATGAGGTAATAAACCCATATTAGATTCCAATAACAATCTTTTTGTGGTAGTTTTTGGACCCAACTGTGCTTCTCGACAGGGCTTCTCTGCCTGATTTCCCAGGAGGCAATACTTTCATAAAGGAGACCACCGTTCCTTCAGTGCTATCTGCATACGGCACTCTCTCCTGCCACATTAAAAAGACTTAATGTTTTTGTTTTACATCACTCTCCCTTTCTTGTGCATAGTTTTGTAATGACTAATGAAGTGAAGTTTAATTTTATCAGCTGGAAAAGCCTGCCAGCTTCTTGCGCCTTTTCCAGAAGGAACAGAAGAAATGATGTAATAATTTCAGGATCATAAAGAGTAAGGTTTAATGCCACATTTTTGTCCATCAAGCTGAGCCAACATGGAAACAGGCAGTTGCGACTTAGCGAAACCCATGATTAATAACACCAAGTTTCTGTTTGTTTTTGATAACACGACGTGAAAGCACGGAGTCCGCACAGTAAGCAGCGATGGTGTGAAAAGGGAATCTTCCCAGTTATCACTTAGTGCAACAACACCGCTTTCTATATTCCCACTCAGGTTTCGTCTTCTGACACGAAAATCCATCTTTCCTCTACGTATCAATGGACTCTTCACTGCTAGTAAAGATTTCTGTTCCCCAGCTCGGTCCAGTCCCCACCACCAAAGTCAACTGAGTGTTGAGGCAAAGAGTCAAACTTCCAGCAGCTGGAGGACTGCGGCACTGATCTTTTTTTTGGGGGGGTGCCCTTCAAACCTCCACCAGCTCCTCTGGTACTACTGATTTTTTTAAACATCGTACAGTTCCTTGAACACTATTATTCTGGGTACATTTTCCACCAGAGACTCACTCTTTCCCCTGCATTTTAAAATGTGTCCCCTCCTTTTAAAAAAAAAGTCACATTCTTTTAACGTTTGCCTCCCCAGTTTTCACAGTTATGCTTTTGAAATTCCCCACCATTCTGCCTTAGTTACTCTTCCTAAACTTTTCCTTATTTCATCATTTCTCACCCATTTTCATCATTTCAAATCTACGAGGGGGTTGGGACTTTTCAGCCTCCTGGTCCAAAGGCTGCATGTGCCAGGAGCCTCCAGAGTGGGGGGGCTGCCCTCACCACACTGTGTGGAGGACACTGTCCCACTCCATCTAACTAAAGTATCCCCCTTGTCTTAGCATCTCTTTGACCCCTCTCTTCTCGCCGTCTAAGCACTACGTGTCCACTCTGTCATCTCTAGAACTTCCTCGGTACATTCAAAACCTACAGGAAGTCTCCTTTCTTTTTAATCTTCTTCCTATGTGAATTTTACTACATGTACTAGAATCTGGGAGTCTTCCCTCATCTGCAAATACTAATTGTCTCT
Source organism: Halichoerus grypus (assembly GCF_964656455.1). NCBI lineage: Eukaryota > Metazoa > Chordata > Mammalia > Carnivora > Phocidae > Halichoerus > Halichoerus grypus. The sequence continues at coordinate 4,183,333 of NC_135725.1, forward strand.
CTGACTCACTGGCAAATCACCACCTACTATCTTAAGAGTATCTTCTGTAATATTTTTTATCAAGTAATCTTGCAGTGTTGGAAAAAAAGTTTATCATGCGTGTGAGATAATGTAGAGAAAGGTGCTGATTTCTACACTGTGTCTTTCTGCAGGTTTGTTTTGTACATCCAACTAGGATGCAATTTTTTTCAGGGTGCAAAGTATTGTCTTTGTGTCCTAGCAACAAACTGAACATAGAGGTGTCCGACATCTGATTGGCAGTCACTTATTTGCCTTATCTAAGAGAGTTTTGTAAACGAAACACTTTCTGATAGTTTTTTTTTAACTGAATGTTATTATGTAAATTCTAAAAAAAGACATTTTACTTGTTAACAGAGAGCTTCTCTTATTCATTAACTGATTTATTCAACACGGAATGTGGAGCGCCTACTGTGGACCAGGCACTGAGCCAGACTGGGGGCACATAAAGAGGGAGGGAAAACCAAACTCAAGAGTCAAGGAAGTCCTAGTCTCCTGCGGGAGCCCGACCGGAGAACCCAGCGCTAGGGGAGGCACGCGTGACGGGCACTGTCAACATGGGGACTGGGTCACCCAGCACATCCTTTCTAGCCCCTCTGCTTGTTTCTTGGTATGGTGACAACAACACAAGCAATCCCAACAGGTGCCATTTACTGAACACTTACCACACAGAGAGCCTGGCCTCTCCTGTGTTCATTACCCTCACGACAAGGGTTTTCAAAACAGAAAAGGCTCGGAGAAGTCCAGTGACCTGCCCCGTGCCCCCCAGCTGGTTAAGCAGCAGAGCTCAGCTGCAGCCCAGATCCAAGTCCAGCTCCCCCACCAGCACCCTCTCCGACGCCCGCACGGGGTTGTTCTGGTGCATGCCCAGTTTCTCTTCTGGATCACTCCCATTTCTGAGTAATACACACCCATTCGCTACGTTAGTCTTGCGGTAATAAGGCACCACCAGAGGTGGCCAGAACTTCCTAAAGGCAACAAAGGTACCACCTGGAACCTTCCTCCAGCCTCTTTGGCTGTTGTTTTATATCCCAAGAGTATTTAATGAATTACAGAAACATTCTAAACTCTGATCTCTGCTAAAATTTTAATCTCCTGGCAATCCTATATGCTAAAATGGGGAAAAGAAAAACGATGGCTAGGGGCATTGGATCCTATGATTTTTTGGTACAAAACCAAAAAGTATCCATTTTCAACATGGAGGGGAGGTGGGTAGTTGAAACACAGAGAGACTGAGTGACTTTCCCAAGATCACACAGTGCTGAAGGGCAGAGGTGGGCCTCAGAAACCAGTCGTGTCCCCTGACAGTGAACTCAAAGGAAGTGCTAACGTGGTTTACACGGCCTTCTAACACATCGGTGTTTATGCTCAACTCATGACTCTGTTCCAAACTGTGTTTTCCCTTCGGATTGACTTAACGCCCAGGTCGCCTCTGCGTCACGCTTTCGGGCCACCACCAGCGCTGCGGCAGCCCTTCCATTTCCTTTCTCGGGCAACTGTCCCTTCCTGCCGGCTCTGTGACGCTGGCATGTTCGGCGTGGTCAGCCTCACCACTCCCGTTAGATAACAGGGCTGCTTCAGAAGAACACGACAGAAAGAGAAATCGAAGAGCCGGAGACACCACATTCCAGCCGACGTATCTTTCTGTCCCTAACACGGGCCACTGTCTCTAATTCATGCTTTTTCAGAGTACGTTACACCACTTCCACAGGCGGGAGTTAGGTTTTGTAAACGCTGAGCTGTCATGTGTATTCAAGTCAGATGACCTAAACGTGATCTTTAATTAAGATTATAATTTGGCTTAAAAAAGTCTAAAAAAGAATACAAGTTCACAACCTGTAAGTCTCCACCAAATCCCTCCTCGAGGAGTGACATGGTTACTTCCGCTTATGGAGACAGACCTGCACCGTCCCGGCCCCCAGCGCACCTCCCAGAAGAACCGTGGCTGGCAATTCAAACTCTCTCCAAAACAAGAAGGAACATTTTGTCTCCAGCATCTAAAATCCTACCGACAGTTTAGACATTAAATAGTCTACTATGAGATAAGTTTGTTATTAATGCTCCCTTTAAAGGGGAAGTCTTCTTGCAAATAGCTTGTATTACATATTTTGATTTAAAAATTTACACAAGATGAGATACTATTTGAAGTGCTCCATATTTGGGAAGCATTTTTGAAATAGAACTATCTCATTGTCCTCCACTCTCTGGATATGCCATTAATCAGAGGCACAGTATAGATACCATTAAAGAAAAAAAAAATCATTTTATGTTAAATTGTAAACTCTCTCTCCACTAAGCAGAGAGCTGCTTGTTTTTGAGATAACATGTCATTTCGGTGAAAAATAAGCAAATAAAGTTAATTAATTCACAGTTCTTTAAACTATTAAAACTAGCAAAATGTCAACCTACATTTCTCGTGGTAGGGTTAACAATTGATGACATGACTGTTTCAGTAAAACGCTTTACTTCTGTTCATGGATAAGAATAAAATCCAGTACTTAAAAGCAGAGTTAAAACAGGAAAGGAATACGCATGTACAGTCAAGGGGGATGGGGGGGTGTGTGAAAAAACTCAGGGAGCATTGAACTCGCAAGGGGATTTTCTCATCAGGCTGAAAAATTAAAGGCTTTTATTTTTTAAAGTAATCTCTATGCCCAGCGTGGGGCTGGAACTCACGACCCCAAGATCAAGAGTCACACGCTCCACCAACTGAGCCAGCCAGGTGCCCCAAAGGCTTTTTAAATTAATAAAACTATGCTAAACCTCTCTAATTGCCAATGAAGTGCCTCCCGTTCAATAAGAGATTTCTGTCTCTAGTAACACAGACTTTAACCCTAATGTTAGAGAGAAATGTGTACGTGATCCAGATATGAACACACACATACAGTGAGTGATTCTCATGCTTTGCCAAAGTCTGTCCTATCATAGCAACAAATTAACCTACTTTTTTTATTTGGGCAAATTTGTAAATAAATGTGTCAAAATCTGATCAAGTTTATGCTATGTGAAAATATTTCAAGTTTCTTGCTCTCTCATCCTCAACAAAGGACCACTTAAAAATTAGATTCAATCTTAACAAATATGACAGCATTGCATTTGGTGACAGCACTGATAGAACTTAAGGAACTGAAATATGAAACAGTATAATTTGACACTCTTTTATAAGAGGACTGTGTTTGTAAACTACAGCGCACAATGGAAATATTCGGAAGACTGTGTGCAGGAAAGGCAAAGATGCTAACACATAGAAACAACTGCACGGCTGGAGAAGGAAAGACCAGCCACACCCTCACTGAAGAGGGAGAAGAATCTGGGTATGGGGGGTAGGGGGGAGAGGAATAGTAAAGCATTTTTAAAAAGCTGCAGTCACTCAAAGTGGGGACCACTAGTTTCCTTGCTACTTCCAAAGATAATGTATCAGTCTGACAACTAATCTGAAATCCTAAGGGACGCCAACAATCACGAAGTAACTGTTACAGGAAATTCTGCCATGGGTTCCCACCAGCAGAGCACGTGCAACACGCAGAATGGTGGCAGAAATGGTGTGGGTGCAGGGCTGAGGGGGGGAGGGCAGGGAAAGTTCTTGAATGTTTGTAAGTACACTGAAGAACCAACCACTCCAGTTCTCCTCAGCTTGACTTTTTGATTTCTTCTTTTTAATTTCACTTTCTTGCCCAGTGAGCAGATGATTACAAATGTCAGTTACTTTACTACGTGCCTTATGAATAGGACGGATTTTTAAAAAAATGTTTTCATGTTTACTTGAAGGCTATTGAATTGCCCTTTAAGATCCTTGGAGAGTTAATTGATAAAGACACCATGTTCTGATAACTAAAGGCTTATAATACAAAGATCATTCTGATTCCAATGAAACTGAGTCCTCAAAGCACAGATTATTACGAATGGCATCTAGAAAATCCCCACTAAACTTTATCATAAAAACAAGCTTAAGCTCTCTAATTAAAACCGTATGAGAAATGTTTTTTTTTTTTTTTTTAACTACAGGAAAGTTATTTGCAAAGAAATTTGAGAGGTGATTGGGGGTAGTGGTAATACAAATTCATTTTGAAACCGAAAAAACTCTTATGTAATGTCTGTGATCAAAGGTCAACGTCTTTCGACATTCTCAATGAGTCTGATCTGGATAAAAATCAACTCAAATACAATTTAGGAAAATAACAGGATATCAGACAATGTGTTAATCCTGTGAAATACTGGCACACCTCACAAAACCCAGAAATGCATATTAAAGGAGCTTCAATTACATTGTTTCTGTCATAGTTTGAATCGAATCCCAAGTGTGCTCTCATTCCCTCAATACAAATTAAAAATAAACAACTTCTCACAGCATCAGTGCCATCTGGATTACAATGGAAATAATGAAGTATGTGTGATTTTAGCTCGGGTAAAAAGAAAGCCGAGGCAACATGACTGCACCTTTTCCATGCCATGCGGCAATCACATTCACTTGGTGGAGCTGACTGCGGACCAAGGCAAGGTCAACTAGAAATATCCACTCCGTGGGTGAGTCAGGCAGTTGCTCAACACGGGAAAGCGCTCTAACAAAGGGTTTTTAATTTTCAGGTTGTTGCATCACACTGATGTTATAATTGCACTTCGCAAAGATAAGCCTTTAACACAGAAAAGGAAATTGTTTCAAAGACTCCAGTGAGCTAGCATTCACACTCTGGGGAGGGAGAGAGATGGGGGGGTGTTACTAGCACAGCCCCCCCCTCCCGTTTTCAGGCTGGTGGTCTGGGCTGCTAATCCATCTGTCTGTGCCTCCACTCCCGCACCTGTAGAATGGGGATGGTGAGAGAAGGCAGCAGAGAGTCAGGCACAAGGAGGCTAAGGGGCTAGAATAAGCTCTTCATTTCACTTCTGAAGAATGAGCAGCATCAAGGCAATGCCGATGACGATGACGAGTGCCTGGGCTTCTCAGCCTCTCGCGATTCTTAAGGAAGCCCTGCCCTGTGCGGCAGGTAGAAGGCTCAACCAGATGAAATCTTGTGTATTAATCAAAAAGACCAAACATCAGCAGTTTCACAGGACACGGCCTTAGTTGTCAAGCACACAGGCTGTGCACACTCCTTCCCAGAGGGCCCATCTGTGGGGTCTAACCCGCCTCGGCTGGGCTCGGACCACAGATGTGTAGAGATGTGGATGATCAGGCCAAGGAAAGCCGTCACAGAGAAGTCAAAGGAACTGGAAAAAGCCAGGGCTGTGTGGCACTTGTTACGTCATTCCTGCCACCACCGACTCACCTCTGTGTTCCTACCCACGCTTCCCCCAAACACTAACCCAGTGATTTCCGAGGTTCCGCAACACTGTCAAGAATTCACTTCAAACTTAAATTACCACTGAACGCAATGGCACACAGTTTTGAGAGAGGAAAAAAAAAGTAATCATTATTAGAACAAAAATGTATCCCAAGAAGGATCTTTAATTATATAGGCTTAACTCAAACTTCAGTCCTTACTATTATTGGACAGAGATTTAGGCAGAGAAAAATGAAGGTGACTGCATTTAAAAAAAAAAAAAAAAAAATCTGGTTCCTGGTGAATTATATGGGAACGGTTTACTGAGCTCCTCAAAACTACCCAGCTCGACGGGTCATATTCCCTCAGTTTACTCTGGACACCAGCAGAGATCACAGCAGCTCCCCAAATCACAGGCTGGGGCCTTAGGGCCCAGCTCCTCTGAGCCTGAGCTCTTAGCACTCCGCCAGAGCTGGTCCCTCAGTACAGACAGTGGCCTGCGGCTCAAGAGAGAAACTGATGGAGGGGCACGGATGTAGGATGTGATCCCACAGAAGCCAACTTTTCAACAAAGCAGACTGCCAGAGAACACCTGTGATGTCGCCCTGAATTCACTGCGAACCAGTTGCCGAGCACACTCTCAGAAGTCTTTATGCCAGGATGAAAGTACTGTAGTCTTACAGTAGGACGGCGGCGTCTACGTGGGCGTTTTGATTTTTGTTTTATTTTGAACTCGGGGAATTCAAGTTCTTTCTACTCTAGCCTTTGACCGCATGAAGTAAAGGTACATAAAAAAAAAAGAAAAAGAAGGAAAGAAAAAGAAAGAAAAGAAAGAAAGAAAGAAAGGAAAGAAAAGAGAAAAGAGAAAGAAAGAAAGAAGAAAGAAAGAAAGAAAGAAAGAAAGAAAGAAAGAAAGAAAGAAAGAAAGAAAGAAAGAAAAAGAAAGAAAGAAAAAGAAAAAGACCCGACTATAGCCACAGTCAAGCCGGGCGCCCCTTCCCATCAGCATCAGTGCTGGAGCGTCCCCACCCCCAATGTCCGCGGTCTGTTGACATTTGGAGGTTTTCTTAGTCTTTCCCACTTCACGAATCAAGAAGCGCTTGGCTCCGAAATACAATGAAGCCTCCTGGAACAAAGGTGTCCGCGCGGCTCAGAAGCTCACCGGGCAAAAGGCAGGAGGCAGGCCGCTAGAGCTGCCGAGCCGCCCGGCTGCCCACTCCTTGCGCCTCGCCCTGGGCGCCTCGCGCTCCTCCCCAGCTCCCCTCCCATTCCTCCCCGGCTGCGCTCCTCTCCCCTCCCTCGGCCGGGCGGACCCAAAGCGCACCCGCACTCCCCGGCCCAGGTCCCTCCGCGCCCCCAGCGCGGCGCCTCACCGGGACCCGCCCCCACCGGGTGGGCGGCGCAGCGGGGCCTCGGCGCTGCCAGGACCCCCTCGCCAGAACAAAGGAATGTGGGGAGGGGGCGAGGAGGCGCGCAGGCCGCCGTGCGGCTCCTGCCCAAGCGCCGCCCAGGGCGCTCGGGGGTCCCGACCCTAGGCCCCCACGCTCCGCCCCCACCTCCCAGCCCCCTGCCTCCGTCCCCCAAGGGCCCGCAAGCGGGAGGGGCGCGCCCCTGGAGGTCGCGATCGGAAGGTGGCGCTACGTGTTCCCCAGCAGGCCCGCGGCTCCCTGCCCAAGCTCCAAAGTAGGTCGGGGTCTGACATCGGGGGGCCTGGAGCACTATTAGCTCGTTGGAAAGCAACTGCAATTATTTGGGGTAATATAATTTGTTCCAGGGATGAATGTCTATAATACGCCCCCCCCCAAAAAAAACCCAAACCCTGCTCTTTAGTTATTTAAATGTTACGTCAGGAAAAAAAATCTGACATATACACACCATCATATACATATATTCACACATAATTACACAACCTAAGAATGCCGGAAGAAATTTAAAATATGGGTACATTATATATTCATACATACTCACAGGAATAAAACTAGGGAATCTACACCAAAAAAATGCAATCCACTAACCTATATCTGTTTCCCATAAATCATATCTGCTCTGGAGAAAAAAAAATACCCACGATGTGAAATAAATACTTGTGACCTCATTCCCTGTTGTTATTTACAAAACCCAAGACCAGAAGATGACACTTGGCCATCCCCTGCTGTTCTCAGGGAACACAGCACTTTCCTAAAGTGTCCTTTATAAAGATAAATGGGAGTCAGCATCCAGCAAATCACCGGGCTCTGCGAAATGCCTTCCTAAAAATACAATCTTATCAAAGGTCTCCGAAGGCGTGGAGTTAAAACTACAGCAAATGGCCTTGAACTTGTATTTGCACATAGCCCTGGAGAAAACACCAGAAATAGCGCTGCGAGGCCACAATTGTTAAAATGTGATAGGGCTAAATTTAGAAGAACGCACATTTCATTTAGGGCAAAAGACACACATTCGGCAGCGTGAGCTAACTCAATGCTTTACCCGGTTGTCTACTTTCCTGTTTAAAATATCCTTAAAAAAAAAAAAAAAAACTGTTACAGTGACATTTTAAAGGCTGAGATTGTCCTACTTTCTTTGTAGCAAGATTATAAAATCACGTAATTAGCTCCCGCTTCCTATGCTGACTGCCAGCAAATTCGGCAGTTACATAATGCAACATTTCCAGGAAACTATTATGTGATCTGTCTTGTCGTGTCTGAAAAAGCAATGACAATAAGGTGAGAAAAAGGGCTGATGGAATGGAATACGTGAAAATCAAGAAGGTAGGGAGGTAAACGCCACAATGGTTCGTCCCAGATTTAAAAATAATAGCTCAGGACACCTAAGGGGCGAACCCCAGGAGTATCCAAGATCAGAATACAACCCGAGGAATTCTTCATGTTTTGTAGGAGTGTTGAGAAATAGATCTTTTTATTTGGGACGTAGTATAGATGTAAATAACGATCTAATATCCAACGCTGCGCTAGAATTTCCAGATCATTGCACACGTCCGTGCACATTCCCACATCTGCCCGTAACCCTAGCCAATATTTCACGGTGGACAGATTATGCAATCTGCGCAAGGACAAATCCCACAACCTTCCCGGGCGCTGGTAACACACGCTGACGACAAACAGGGTGGAAGACGTCGGTGCAGACACAGCCCCTGACACAAACAAACGCCGCGCACGCATTCTCGGAATGCCGTCACGGTTCACGCTACCAACGCTCTTTTCTCCACAAGAAAATCAAGACTAGTCCCATTTACTCAGCCCCCTCCGCGCCCCCTCCTCCCCCGCCGCAAGCCCCGCAGAAGGGACGAGAAAGGAGGGAGCGCTGCCCTTCCCGCTCGAGATGGCTCAGCCTCCCCGGCACTCTCCTCCACCAAAACATCAATTTTCCTGAAATCAGGAGACATTATGCAACAGCAGCGGGGGGGAGCGCAAGCCAGCCCGGACTACGTGCCGGCGCGAGGGCGCTGCAATCAAAGCAGCCACCTTAAGGTGGCGAGTCCCCTCCTGACAAGGCAGCAAAAGTTTATGTAATGAATGCCCCGCGCACACTCGCCGCCGCCGCCGGCCAGCCCCGCGCACAGCCCGGCCCGCGCCCCGCGCCCGCCGGCCGCGCGCCCCGGGAGCGGGCGGGGAGCGGGGCGCCGGGCCGGGCCGGCGGTGGGCGGAGCGCTTACCGTGTTCCTGCTCTCGGGACGGCGAGCCCGGGCGGCGGGGAGAGCGCGCGGGCGGCCGGGAGCGGGGCCCCGCGGCGCGCGGGGCTCGGGCCGGGCCTCCGGGGCGGCGGCGGCGGGCGGCGGCGGGCGGCGGCGAGGGCGCGGCGCGGGAGGCGGGCGGCGCGCCGGGTCCGCGGGCGCCGTGGCCGCGCCGGGAGATGTGTGTTAGTAGGTCAGTTCCGAGCGCCGCGCTACGTCGCCGCCCGCCAGCCTCGCGGTGACGGGCGGCCGCGGCCCCAATCGCCGCGCCCGCACCCGCCCCCGGCCCGCCACCAATGGCCGCGGCCGGCGGGGGCGGGCTCTCCTCGGCCCCGCCCCCAGGCCTGCCCCCCTCCCCCCGCCCGCTCCGCTCTCCCCCACCCCTCCCCGCTGCGCCGCCGGCCGCCCGCGTCCCTCCCCGGCCGCGGCCAGCGCCGCCGCCCGAGCGCCGCGAGGAACCGAGCCCCGCGCCCGCCTCTACGGTTGCGCAACGGCCGGCACCGCCGCCGCTACCGGGGCGAGCTGGGGAGGGGCCCGAAACCCCCGCCCCTCCACCCTTGCCGTCCAGCTCTCCCACCGCTGCCTTCGCCCTCCGGTCGCCGCGGTGCCTCCGGGAGCCCGGAGATCCGCGCTCACTCACAGGCGCTTTTTGTCTCCCCGAGCACGCAGCGGCGGGGCTACCTGTTGCCGACCGAGTACCCGGCCGAGGGCCGCGGCGACCCGGGCGTGGCACGGACCTCCGCCTGCCCCTCCCCGCACCCTCGCGGGAGGACCCCTCCTCCTCGGGGTGGGCGAAGGGGGGGGAATGGGAGGGGGCGCTGGCGAGCTGCCAGCACTCGGGGCGGGCAGCCGTGGGGAGGAGGACTGGCTGCCGGTTGGAGCCCCGCGGTGCTGCGTAGGCAGCGATTACAATGCCCCCGCGCGTCTCCCCGGGGAGCGCGACGGCCGGGAGCGGGGAGAGAAAGCGCAACACACAAACACCGCCCCCTGCACAATTAGGGCGAAGATGACGGATGCGAAGCTGTTGCGTAATAGGACTGGGAAACGAGGCTCGCCGAGGTCCAGCTGCCCCGGCCACGCCGAGAGGTGGCCGCCGCGGGTGCGCCCGGCTGGTACGCCCGCTGGCGCGCGCTGCCGGGCCTGGACGCGACCGCGCGGGTCTCTTCCGGTGATCTCGCAGCTAGCGGCTCCTTAGTGTCATTTCTGCCCCTAACTGGATGCGGTTGTCTTCTCGCCTAAGTGCCCGGGCTACGTAAGGGACGTAAAGAAACGGGAGAAACGGCCCCTCGCGGCGCGTTCCGCAGGCACCGCGCGCTGAAGGCTGTAAAGGCACGTGGCACGCCCGGAGCGTTCGCGGGATGAGAGCGAGCCGCCGAGTGCGCCGGGGCGAAGGGAGCCATATTCCTCACAGTGACGCACAGCCCTGCCCAAACAGGGCATGTGGCAGGTGGAGAAGGACCTCCTGCTCTGCTGGGACTATGCAGGAGCTTGACTGAGTGCCGTCTGTGACTTTCCATTCTTTTCCCTAGGATACATTTTTTTTTTAAGAAAAAAAATTTGAACCAAGCCCCGAAGTAAAGAGAAGAGTAAACTGAACCCCCAGCTACCATCACCGCTGCCCGTCATCAATAGAAAATCTGCTACGTGTCTCTTTCTGTCTTCCCCGTCCTCATATTACACAGTAGTAATAAGCACCCAAAGAGTGATGTTTAAAAATGTTTATCACTTAGCACCTGGTTTTGGGAAAGCCTCACACTTCAAAGTGTTCTTCAAGGACAATGCTGTGGTTCAGAACACAATTCATCTGGTAAAGTGTAGATTTACCAACAAGGCCCTGACAATTTAGGCATGCAATATGGGTTTTAATATCTTCCCCAAATCCACTGTCCCGGGCTCTCAGCAGTTCAAGAAGCACATCTGTCTATGGCTTTTGAGTCTGTCCCTTCTACTAGATATTTATTCCAAGGAGTTGACTCTGTTGGTGAAAATAAGTCTTGATTTTGGTTTATAATTTCCACTTATCTCATTTTTTACTACTATGTTTTCTTTTTCCAAACTCTCACAATGCCCATTATAGTTTGAAAACCTCCCTTAGACGAAATTAAAATGATATCCGTAAGTCAGTTACCTTTTCAGGGTTAGAAATGCATCTAATTCCTAGACATCCAGAGCCACAGAACTCCCCTTCCCCACACCTACATGTTCTCCATATTGTTCTGCTTTTTGAATTATTTTATAGAATTCCAAAGCTGTTGTAGAATGAGTAGTGAATGGTTTTATAGAAGGACAACTTGAAATTGAAGAAAAGTAGGTAACATGCTTAGAGTCACCCCAGACAATGATAGTGGTGGGGGGGGGGGCAGTTCTCTGAACTTGGAAACTGGTTCTTTATGCTGAATTTTGAAACCTGATGCTCCTTTCATTACTTGGAGGGGGGGATTCTAGATTGTGCCTGTATCATATCTGTGCATCATTTTTTGTCGCCATCCTACTTAGAAATCGGATGAAGTACAAGAGATGTCTATGATACCAGCTTAGAAAATAACTCTTTAGCTCCTCCTGGTGATTGGGAAACCACTGAGCAATACAATGAAGGCTCTGTCCCCATCACCCAAGAGGCGGTGTGTCTGATAGTATGTGCTAGAACATTCACAGAATAGGCAAGCACTTGCAGATTAACACAAGTCAATGGAGCATAAAACCTGAGACATTGGAAACAAATTACTCAGGGTGGGGAGGCTTCTAGGAAGACGTCAGCATGCGCCTGACCTAGAGCAGGGCTGTGACCAGGTCCCTGGGAGGAGGAAGAGGGTTCTGGTTGAAGTATGAACTCAAAACTTCCTTACTCTCAGCCCCTGTCAGTGCATGGGGTGGAGGATGCCAGGGAAGAGGAGGCACAGACTCTGGGACTACGGGCAGAAGACCGTCGGTCCCATTCAGCTACATCTGATTACACTCCCAATATACTTTCTGGTTAAGCAAATATGAGGAGAGCAGAATGACTACAAGTGTGGCCTCGCCTTCCTGAGTTGGGGAGTGCCTTACAACCGCAGAACATTTCAAGCTGGAAGATTCCTGAGAGGCCATCTGTCTCCAGAGGTCTTTCCTCGGGGCCTCATCAGGCAGAGGTAGCTACAATCTTGGATTCATAGCGAGAACTCAGGTTAGCTGCATTGGACTGTGGCCGCCGGAGAGCCGCACACCCTGCTTCAGCCCTCATGGGTTGTTGCAGCATGGGACAGAGTTCCAGTGGCCCCAGGCTCCAGTTTTTTAAAAGAGAGTAGACATCAAAAAAAAAAAATTTTTTTTTTTTTGTAAGATATCCTGATTTTTCTGTGTTGGCAAACAATTGGTTAAAAAAGAAGAGACCCCGCAGCTTGGCGAGCTGGACGCTGGGCAGGCTGTGCCCCCTGACGGAGAATTCTACAGAGATGCCCCGCGTTGGGGGGAGGGGGGGAGGAGCCATCGCAGGGCGGAAGGCAGGCTCCCAGCCTGACCCAGCTTGGACAGCTCCACCTTACCTGTTCTAGGTCGTGGCTTCTGGATTTCTTTGTAGGAAACCATCCACACTTAGAAAGCCTTTGGCCACCGCTAGGGCCCAGAGCCAGGCTCAGGGCTCTTGAGGCCAGGACCGCAGTCTTCCCAGTGCACTGTGCTAATGCAGGGTCCGGTGTCCATCCTGTAAACTTCACGAACACAAGGTGAAACAATTTCTAGGAATTCAGAGGTTGTAGTTTTGTTTTGTTTTTCAGGGTAGGCTTTAAACAGTGAGCTAGTGTAGGAGCGACTGCCGTGGCTTCTCACCCACAGGAGGCCTGCCCACACCCGTCAGTATGCGATTTATGCTGGTATTTTGCTTTGACCTAATGAGTCATTGAATGTTTAGGCAGAAACTTCCTGGAATGGGTATTTCTTTCTTTCATGCTTGCTCTTTGTTTTATTTGTACACTTTATGCCATTTCCAGTCATTAGGCTTGCTCCTGTCCTTCCCTGGACCTTCCTCTTTCCACCTTCTACTTGTGTTGACCTTTATTCTTCTTTTGTGCTTTCTTCTCCGATTTATTTGATGTATTCTTCTTCTTCTTCCTTTTCTTTTTTTTTTTAGCTTGTAAGGAGGGGTGGGGGAAATGTGGGGGAGGTGGCAGGGAGGGGGCAGAGAGGGAGAAGGAGAGGGAGAGAATCTTAAGCAGGCTCCACGCTGAGCGCATAGCCCATCTTGGGGCTTGATCCCACGACCCTGAGATCATGACCTGAGCCAATCAAGAGTGGGACACTTAACCAACTGAGCCACCCAGGCCTCTCTTATTCGATTCATTCTTAGTTTTTCCTTTGGCCTTTCCCCAGTCATCAAATCCTTACTAGTCCTCTGGATTCCCTCCTCTACCAAGTTTCCACCACCCCTTCTTGCCCCCCGCCTAGCCCAGCCACAACCCAGACATTGTGAGGGTTTAGAATTTCCACTCTGCCTTCCCCAACCTCTGCCACATGGTTCCAACCACAGGAGTTCCATTAGCATGCTCGGCCTTATTATTCAAAAACTAGTTTTTGTGGGAAATTGGGTAATAGAAGATGGTCAAATAAACTCCCCATAGAAGCACAGGCTTTAAAGTATGAGAAGTTGAAATGTTTCGTATTAAATGCCTCTTGCTCAAGCTAAGAAAGAAATTAGATCTCTACACCGACTACATGATTTCCCCAGACAAAAGCATCTGATGGCCTGAATACATTTCAAAGCATTTCCAAAAGATCCAGGAAAAGACCAGAAAGAGGTGGTTTTGCAAAAGAGGAGATGTTGCAAGTACAGCATTACAAAAACTGAAATGTGTCTTTAAACTTGGCCACGCAGACGGCACACATTTCAGTTAGCATTTGTGTGCCTTCAGATTAAATGGCATATGTGAGTAAAGGTGTCAAAATAAAGGAAACTCACAGAAAAGGCAGGTGAGGAGCAGGGGAATACACCAAAAATGGTCAAGACTTGGGAAGCGGCTAATTGCATTCATTGCAAAATCCTCAGTGATGGGGTAAGTGCTGTGGCAGCAGTTGGCCGGCGACGGGACCCGGCAGGGTCACAAGAGTGTGAAATATAAAATTGTGAAATGTGTTCTAACAAAAAAACATCTTACTAAGAATCAGAGGTGACACATCCACCCTGCAATGCAGCTCCAGTCACAGAGGCAAACCTTATCTAAACACTTCTGTGAAGTCAAGCCCAGGGTATCCACTGGAAAGAGCCAGGGCTACAACTCAGGAGGCCAGGGTTCTCACACATTCCTGACACCAGACGCACGAAGGGAGTCATTTCATCTCTCTGACCCTCGTTTATTCCTCCAAGAGCTGATGGAGTTGAACCAGACTCCGCAACATCCCTTCCAGCCTTGCAGTAGGGTGATTCTCGAGAACGAGCCGCGAGCGCAAGATGCAGAAAGGGAAAGCTGCACATGTAGCATCTACAAAGAAGCAGATCCTGGTTCATGCTGGCTCACCCCTAAACCTTCACTTGCCTAATTGCAACATGCACAAGAGGAAATTACTGTGAAATGCACACGGACGGACTTAGAGACAAAAAGCTTCTTCTGTAGGTGTGGTTTGTTTCAGCAAGAGATTCAAATGAATGCTATCAGTTTGGTAAAGGCCCTTAGAAGCCCGGAAATTGGGTGCTTGACCACATTTCTGGTCTTCTGAGAAACTTCCAGTTTAATAGACTCTGAGCAACCGAGCAGAAGTGCTTCAGACTTTTGTGCAGCTCCTGCATGTGATGATCTTCCCGAGCAGGGCGCCCACGTCTGTAGAGGGTTGCCGCGTGGGTATGCTGTCCAGATGACGGCAGAGCAGGCCCTCAGGGGGTCGTCACCCGGCAGATGGGCAGAGAGCCCAGCGGGGAGGAGCGGACAGTGGTGGGTCCGCATCCCAGCCTCGCTGCCCACGAGCTGTGTGGACAGGGCAAGTCACCTTCCCTAACTTCTCTCTCTCTTGGTTTCCCCTTCCGGCAACTGTTGATAATAACAACGTCAACGTCAACAAGTTGTTCCAAGGTGAAAATGAGCTAGGATCTACTAACTGCTTCGGAAAGTACCTGACCTGGGATGGTGACACGCGTTAAGTATTGTTATTAACCCAACACAAGATCAACCCACATCAGGGAAACCGTATCATTCACCAGAAGAGCGGGTGTACGTGTGCATCGCTGTGCATGTGCACGAGTGTGTGTCCCTATTAAGTGATGTGGACAATGAATTGCATTACCAGAGTCGGTCCTTCATTCAGTGCAGTTGAACCAGTGAGAGCTTCCATCTACAATAGAGCACGCCAGATGGCACTGGGGACCAGAGTTCACTGATTGTTCCGGTTTTGGAGCATCAGGTACTGAAACATTCCCAGAAAGGTTGATCGAGGCCCCGTTCCTGCCCTGGACCATGAGTTCATTCCTTCACTCCATCCCCTGATGCGCATTTACTGACCAGGGACCAGGGACTAAGCCGTGCCCCGTGCGATCACAACGTGCAACTGTCACACAGAGTGCCAGACCATGTGCCACCAGACGCAGGCTCCACTGAAGGGAGATGGGAATTCTTCCTGAAAGAGGTGGAACTTACCAGAACTTTAAAGACGGGTGGGCATTGCACAGACAAGACACTGGTGGAGAGGATACCCAATGGAAGGACCTGCTGCCCAGACACGAAGTTGGGAGGTCAGTGATCCAGGGGGGCCTGAGGGGCCTGAGGAGCTGCCAAGCCCAGGGTATGCAAGATTCTGTGGCCGGACAACAGGTGGGAAGGCCGGCCGGGCCGCGCCTGCGGGGCCGGCGAAAGCTGCAGACAGGCACGAACACAGCTGGCTTTAGGGACGTGGCCTACAAAGTCGACACCCTGTTTCAAACATGTTTCTATGCAAAATGTCACACACAAAGCGTCACTGTGGGAAAGTGGTTGAGGGCCTGGACGCCACCGCTTGATGGCCCTGGGTTCTGACCCGTTCAACGGACATTTTGCTCAGAGCCATGTGCCAGAAGGAGCAAGCTGGGAGTGGTGAGCAGGATGAGCCCAGAGCCGGGAAACTGGAAACTGGTTATTCATACAGGCGGGAAGAGCTGAGGTAGCAAGGCATGGAAAGGTGGGGACATGGAGGATGACATGGTGGTCCCAGAAAAGACAGGCCTCCCCAAGCCATTGCCAGCGGACGGGAAGGTGGCAGAGACACAGAGTGAGGCCAGGTGAGCACGGTCACCTCCGTGACAAGGTGGCAACAAGGTCATATGTCCTGGGATTTTGAGCTGTGTGCCTCTGCCCCCCACTACCCCCCAGGTCCCCAGATGTGCCTGCTTTGCTCTAGGGGAAGAAGCTGTGTGGCTCCTGAATGGTAAGCAATGCTCCCCAGGGAGGGGACGCCTGAGATTTATGCCTCCCCAGAGCTTCCTGAGCTCATCGAGAGATGTGAGGAGGAAATCTTGGTGTGCAAAGTTGGTTTACTTGCCCAGGGCTGAAAATTCCTGAAAGAGGCCCAAACACCTAGGGCAGGAACAAAGCTGTATGCGCCGAGGATTCAGCAGCAGGCTTTCCGTGTGCCGCATGCGCACGTCCGTTCCACGCGGGACTATGGTCACAGGTACCTCCAGGGCACTTGGACCTGCCTGTGCACGTTCACAGCATTGCACCCTCATGCCATCCCATCAAGAGGTGAGGGGTGTTGGGACCAGGAGTCAGACCCCAGCTGCCCACGCTGGAAGTGAGCAGGGGAGCTCAGTGCCTCCCAGGCGGTGTCCTCCTGTGCGGTTCATACCATGTGGGGACAGCCCAGCTGGACTATGAGGCAGGAACAGAGCTTGACGGGGGCAACCCCAGCTGAGGCCCACATGCCTTTGGCCTCCAGGCATTGACCCCTTTGCTTGCAGCCATCTGTGCGGTGGTTCCCACACAGGGCTCCAGCTGCCCCCGGACCATGCCACACAGGACCTTTTTCCTAACGTACAAGAAGGTAACCTCTTCCCTGATGAAAGCAGCCAGCCCAAGTCCCAGTGTGCACTCCTCCGGAATTGCCAGGGCCTCAGCTACCCTGGGTCCCCCACCCCCTGCTTGCCAGTGGTGGGGAAAGGCCCTGTCCAAGGCACCTTCCCCTCTCCCACCCCACCAGCCATCTCAAGTGCTTTCCTGTGTGGGTGGCCTCTTCCCCGTTTCCTCCCTGCACCAGGACAGACCCAGCAGATGGGACAGACACCCCAGTGCCTCCATCACTGAGAAACTCAGACTGGCGCAGAAGGTGGGGGGTCTGCCCTTCCCCAAGGCTGCCCGTGGGGGGGTAACACGGACCTCCCAAGTGCAGGGGAGATGGTGCACTGCAAGGTGGACTCTGAGCAGGTTGAGGTGGGAGCTGGGCAAATCGCCGTGCTTAGCTGCACGGTGCTCCCTGTCACTGAGCAGAGTTCCGTTTGCTTGGGGAGCTGTAGTCAGCCTGGTAACACACCACCTCCTAGACGTTCCCAACCTCTCTACCTGCCTTTCCCTTCCCCTCATCTCACAGTTCTGGAATTGTCCCTCCCAAGAAAGTCTCAGCACACGAGTTTTGACTCGGGCTCCAATTTCTAGAAATCCCAGAGAGCCCGCTTTTTTCTTTCTTCTAGAATCTGTAGAAGGTGTAAAATGCAGGGGCGCCTGGGTGGCTCAGTCGGTGAAGCATCTGCCTTCAGCTCAGGTCATGATCTCAGGGTCCTGGGATCAAGTCCTGCATTGGACTCTTCTCAGCGGGGAGCCTGCTTCTCCCTCTCCCTCTGTGCTCTCTCTCTCTCTCTTTCTCAAATAGATAAATAAAATAAAATCTTAAAAAAAAGGGAGTTACTTGTTACTTGTTTTTACCATTAACTATTTGAAGAGCATTCTTTTCCAGGACAAATTTAATCATTTACTTAACAGCAACACAATAAAGCCTTCATATTTAAATAGGAAAACAAACAAGAATACCCATTATTTTTGACATCAAAACTGAGAAATGAGGAAGGAAAAAAAAAGAATTATCATTATGACAGGGAAGATATGACCCAATACGTTCGTTTGCCTAAAGTAGGCAGGAAAACACGAGAATTCAGCGGTGTAGCTTGACAAAATGTCAGCATTTAAAAATGGTCTTTCCTGCCTATGGGAGGCAGGTGTCACGGAGTGGCTGCAAGCTTGCGCTCACCACCAGCTGCTGCGTGACCACGGCTTGTTGCCCAAACTCCTGGTGCTCCTGCTTCCTCAAGTGTGAACTTGGGGTGCTGATCTCGCTGCCCTCAGAGATTCTGGAGAGTCACTGTAGTTTGACTCCCTCAGCACCTAATCCCAGGCCTATCCTTCCAGACTCCCTGTTCTTTGGGGTTTTTGCAAGCACCACACACTTTTAGAGACTTCCTTGGAGCTGGGGTGGCTGTTTGACATAGTTCTGGCCAGAGAGATGGACGAAGTCACAGATGTCTCCTGCTTTCCTTTCCTCCTGCCTTAAAAATGGAGGTAATGCTGGAACTGTGGCCCCCATCTGGCAGGGAGGAAAAGGGCCAATGTCAGCAACCTCTTACCGCGTCTCTGAGCTTCTCAAATGTGTGAGAAACAAATCCCGATTTGTTTAAGCTATGGTTAGGTGGGTAATTGGTGACCTACAGATTTTCATTTGTGTCCGAATAATATGTAAAGCATAACATAAAAAACATTTCTCATGCCTGAAGATGCTTAATAAATGCCAGCTCTAGTTATTTTATTTTAACATATTATATTTAAATATATTTAAGATACAATTGGGAAAAGTGTGTGATTCATAATAAAAAACTGGTAAATAATTCATACTACATCGAGCAAAAAAGTGCAAGCTGATCTGTGTAAAGAAAACTATTAAATACTGAATAACGGCATAAAAGGAGACATATAATTGAAGAGATTGAACACATTGCTGGTTTAAAAGAGTCAATATTGGGGCAGTTAAGCATCCGACTCTTGGTTTGGGCTCAGGTCATCTCGCAGCTGTAGGATTGAGCCCCACGTTGGGATCTGTGCTCAGTGCAGAATCTGCTTCACCTTCTCTCTCCCTCTCTCTCTCCCTCTCACTCACTCTCTCGCAAGTAAATAAATAAAAATCTTAAAAAAAGAGTCAATATTATAACGATGACAGTTATCCCCAAATTAACCAATAAGAATAATCCCACTCAGTCAAAATTCCAATGAGTAATTTGAGGAACTTGAAAGTTAATTCTTGTTTTCAATTGGAAGAATAAATATTCCAAAATCACTGAATTGGCTTTGAAAAAAAATAAATAAACGTGGTGAATTTATTAATTAAAACAATGTGGCATCACTGAAAGACAAATTGATCAATGGAATGGAATTGAAATTCTAGAAATAGACTCACCTATAAACATAAAACTGTATATGATAAATACGATCATTTAAACTGAAGAGTGTATCAGTCAGGGATGAGTGCAGGAAATAGAAGTTGCTCTGGGTACTTCAGATGCTTAAAACACCACTGGAAGCCCTACAGGAGCATATTCTAGGTTGGATGTCCTGGGATGACTCAGCATAAATTGAGCTGATTCAACAGAGAGCCTTTGGAGCTAACTTAGACATTGTTGCTGAAGTCATGCCAGAAACAAGCAACCATTTGAGAAACAAGAAGCAACTGCTTCTCACATTCAGGAAACTGGACCATGGTGTCCAAAGCTGTGGTTGGGGAACTGGAAGTCACATTAAAAAGCTGTCCCTATCACCACTGCTTCTTGATTCCCAGGAAGCTGGAGGATGGACACTGGAGTACCATGCAAGGAAGCTTCAAGTTTCCTGAGTTCCTTGCCAACTTGGCAACATTCAAGAGACTTGGGAAGATGGCTCACTCCTGCCTTCCAAAATCTCTTACAAGTGCATCTAAATGATGGAAGATAATTTACTCCCAGAACCTCAGCTTCAGGGGAGTCTAGAAAATGTTTTCTCTTGCTTTCCAATTTTGCCAAGTAGAAGCCTGATAAAATGGAAGTTGAGAGAATTGATCCAAAGTACCTACTCATAATGAAAGAGTATCATATTGGGATCATTGGTCAGATCCTCACCTCATTCCAAACATAAAAGTATTCCCACGTGATTAAAGATTTAAGTGTTGAAATTACACATAAAATTACTCAAAAACATGTGGGAGAACAGATCTATAATCTTGGGGCTAGGGTGTAACATGAAACCCAGAGGCTATAAAAGAAAAGATAAGCATATTTAATTGAGTAAAAATCAAGTAGCTTTGGTTTGATAATGGATATGATAAACCAAATTCAAAGACAAAAAGTTAGGGGTGCATGGGTGATGCAGTCCGTTAAGCTTCTCACTCTTGGTTTCGGCTCAGGTCGTCAAGCCGTGTCAGGCTCTTCACTCAGCGTGGAGTCTGCTTGAGATTCTCTCTCCCTCTCCCTCTGCCCCTCCTGCTTGTGCTCTCTCTCTTAAAATAAAATAAATAAATCTTTAAAACAAACAAACAAACAAAAAACCAAAGACAGAAAGTTACGGAAAATATCTGTAATTTTTATTCTAGATAAAGGGTTAATATTTCTAATATGTAAGAGTTCTTACAAATCCACAGAAAAAGATCAACAGCCAATAGTAAAATAGGAAAGGACAGGAATAACTAATTTTTGGAAAAACTCAAATGCAGATGACTTTGAAGCATATGGAAACATGAGTAACTTCATTAATAATGAATACATGAAATTACAATGAGAATTTTTTACTTATCCAACTGGCAACCATGGTGAGTGATAATATCCATTGTTGGCAGGAGTGATATGGAAATCGAGTGCAAATGGATGCAAACTTTAAAAGTGAATCTGGCAGTATGCGTCTGATGTTAAAATGCCCCCACCTTTTAACCTGCAATACACTTTCTAGAATCTGTCTCACACAACTAGCAATACACTTCTCAGAACCCGTCCCACAGAAATAATCACATAAGTGAGCAAAGACACATGCTACCAGGATTTTGACCATAGAGTTATTCGTAGGAGGGAAAACTGGAAACAACTCTTAGCGCCCATCAAGGGGCCATCAGTTAAATAAATGATGATACATCCATACAATGGAATACTAAACAGCAATTAAAAAGAAGAAGCTCTATTTCTATTGACTTTGAAAAATGGCAATAATATGGTAAGTCGAGAGTAGATGTCCATAGGTAACACGACTCCACTTCTTTTTTTTCTTTTAAAGATTTTATTTATTTATTTGAGACAGAGAGAGGGAGAGAGCACAAGCAGGGGGAGGGGCAGAGGGAGAGGGAGAAGCAGGCTCCTGGCTGAGCAGGGAGCTCAACGCAGGGCTTGATCCCAGGACGCTGAGATCATGACCTGAGCCGAAGGCAGACGCTTCACTGAACCACCTAGGTGGTTCCACTTGTTTCTAAAGACAAAAATGTGTATTATATATGCAGCGACTCTGGAGGGGTGCACACACAATTGCTCATGGTGTTCACCCCTGGGCTATAGAAGTAGCGCTCAATGTGGGTAGAACTCCCACTTTTTACTGTGTGTACTTCTTCACGTTTCCACATCTCGAAAAGACTGGTATTTTAAAAAATGAAGATCTGTAAAGAACTAAACCCCCAATTCAGCCATTTAACATAATAAACATGGACGAGGTGACTGAACCCCCCTTTAAAGTCAAAAGTTGCTTAGAGCTCACTTGATAGATATGGAAATTAGGGCTCACACCTCATTGGTCCGGAGTCTAGATGGAAGGAATTGCACTATTTCCTGAGGCCATTATTTCCGAATTCTAAAACCAGAAGCAAAGAATGTTTTGGCATTTTAAAGTTGCATTACATCTTCCTCTAGAGAAGCTGCTGCTTCTGGCTGGTGGTGATTAACTTTCCTGCCAGGTTGCCTGGTCTGCAAGACCAGCGTCTTCCAGGCAACCTTGCGGTGGGCTGTGCGCAGAATTTCTCTCCTGATTAACACCTGCAGTTACTGCTTCCAGTACTTATTATCTGCCTCTTGCCTGCCCAATCTGCATATTATTATTTTTTTGCTTGAACTTAGTCACCTTATCTTGCTTGCTGCTGGCCTGTGCAAGCTGTCGTAATTGGCCTATTGCTGTAATTTCCTGAATACAATCATAGATGTTACATTGCTTAAAAATTTCCTTTGAGATGTTGTACTTGAACTTTTGTTTTCAACTCAGCCTCTTTTGTAAATCTATCCTTCGGTTCTTTCTTACAAATGATTCAGGGCCCAATATGCTTCAGTTAAAAATAAATCATTTATTTCAAATTTGTCAAAAGAGCTGGGGCGCCTGGGTGGCTCAGTTGTTAAGCGTCTGCCTTCGGCTCAGGTCATGATCCCAGGGTCCTGGGATCGAGCCCCTCATCGGGCTCCCTGCTCCACAGGGAGCCTGCTTCTCCCTCTCCCACTCCCCCTGCTTGTGTTCCTTTTCTCGCTGTGTCTCTCTCTGTCAAATAAATAAAATCTTCAAAAAAAGAAAAATAAATAAATAAATAAATTTGTCGAAAGAGCCAAGAGTATGTGACTGAGAGCAAGCATCCGGAGGCTCTGTGCCACTTACCTGCTGTGTGGCTTCGGGTAAATCGCTTGACCTCTCTGGGTCTGTTGCTTCATATATAAGTTCTATATGAGTGCTTATTACCTTGGATAAAATAATACTATGGTAATTTTTGCTCAATTATCTGATCACTAAAGCATCAGAGCTTCATTCATTCAACAAACCTTATCTGATTAGCAGGTTACAGGGAGCCTCCTGGCTGTTGGGTGGCGGATGGATGGTAGAGGAGCCCAGGTAGAGCAGGGAGGCCTCCAGCACCGGTCCCACATCTAGCCACATCTTTCCACCTTCGGTGTCACCACCTCGGTCCCAAACCATCTTCCCCTCCACACGACACATGGAACAGAGCAAGCCAGGCTGCGTGCTCTCCGAGGAGCTTCTCTGCTTCCCATCACACTCGGGGGAGAAGCCACACTCCAACTCTGATCCGTGAGGGTCTACAAAGCCCGCTCCCTTCCGTCTCTTCAACTCATCTCACACCTCTCTTCTTGTTCCCGAGGCGCCAGACACGCGAATCTTCCTTCAATTTTTTTGCTGTTACTCTCTTTCCCGCCTCAGGACCTTTGCCTGTGCTGTTTCCTCTGCCTGGAACATTCTACCTAATGTTTTGGATGGCCTCCTTCTCTTTCGTTAAGTCCAGCTTCAGTATCATCCCCAGTAAGAGAGGGGTGTGTGTCCGCCCAGCACCCACTCCTGTATCTATTTCTTGGGGAGGTAGTGCCCCAAATTTCCTCTGTGGAAGTATCCCTCCCACACTGCATGTGGTCAACACAGGGAAGCCACACCAGTTCCAGCAAATACGAGCTATGGAAGCCTTTCTTTTCGTTTCCCCAGAGAAGAATCTTTCAGGCATCCTAGCGATGGCATGGGGATAGTGACCTGGTGACCACATGGGCAGAGCACTGAGGAATAAAAGTGACCTTGTACCCAGATTTTCAGTAGCTCCCCACTTCACCCCCACCTTCCTATTACTGATCCTGAGCCTCCCAACATCTGCACATGGAAACTGAGCCCCTTTGCACTGATCTGTCCCCTGCAGGCACCTGTGGGGCAGCCGCCTCTCTGCAAAGCCAGCTCCTCTCCTCATTCAGTTTGCAGACATCACTCACCCCTTCCCGTGTCCTGCTGGACTGACACCCTTAGAAGCCCAGCCCCCTCTTGCCGCTTCCCCAGGGTTTGAGTGAGAAGAAGAGACTCCTTAAGGAGAATGACCGTCCATCACCAAATCCAACTTCAAGCGGGTCCCTAGAAAGCACAGCCCTCTCCTCGGTCCCAAACCATCTTCCCCTCCACACGACACATGGAACAGAGCAAGCCAGGCTGCGTGCTCTCCGAGGAGCTTCTCTGCTTCCCATCCAAAGGAGAGGACTGCAACCTTTTCCTGCTTTCTTCAGACCTACCTCATGGCCCAGGAAATGACCTCATGTGCTATAGTCTCATAGAGTAAAGACTAACTCCCTTCGCTATCATCACTGCAAGGTTCCCCCAATGCACACACCTCTCTTCTGTTTCTCCATCACCATGGAGGAGGTGCCCTCTCCTGTCTGAGCCTGATAATTGTCCTTTATGAAGCTCTGGTTCAGTTCTCTTCCCTGGGACCTTGCTCTGTAGCTGGGCACCCCTCTCTCTAGCATTTGATATTAACTAGATATCGTCAGCATCTGAACTTATGGTGACCAACCACCCCAGCTTACTGGGGAATGAGGGGGTTCCCTGGACTCAGGGAACTTTCAGCACAAAAACCAGAATGAATTGGTCACCCGATCTTTCTCCTATACTTTGAACTAATCCTCCTTCAACCCCACACTGTTTCTTCATCTCCTTCCCTAAGTCTCTCCTACCCTTCACACCCCAGCTTCTTAAAGCAGGTGTTTGTGATCTGGGGGGTTGCTCACCTCCTAGTCACTTCAGTAGAAAAGGAACAGAGTCTGGTGACTGCAGGAGCAGCTTTGAGCATCTGCCTGCCATCCCTGCTGTAGGGCACTCCCCGTTCTGCGGGGTGGGGGTGGGACTCCTTTCCCTCCATTCCACTGCAAGCTGCCACCAGCCCCACCATTTCCCTGAGAGCGGTCTTGGCAGGGTCAGCCGTTCACGTCCAGGCACACATCCCATCGTCATCCCACTTGGATGTTCACTCAGTGATGCTCAACACAGGTGAGCCGTGGCTTCTGTGCCCTCATACCATCTTAGGTCCCACCAACGTTTGCAGCTCGTGTGCAGGCTCCATCCTTCTAATGATGAAATCGCTAGGCCCTCTTCTCATTTTACACACTCACCGTGGGGAGCTCATCCTCTTGGCAGGCCCCACTTGTCCTTTCCATGCTGGTAAGCACAAGTCTATGTCTAGTTCAGATCTCTCCTGGGGACAAGACTGCCTATCCAATGGACATACCCATTTGGATGTCTCCAAGGCAACTCATGCTCAGCTCGTCCAATATGAATCTCATCATCGCTCCCGGTACCCATCTCAGATAGTGGGGCCAGCATCTACCCAGTTGCACAAACCATTAGGTATTCTGTCATCCTTGATTCTTCCCTCACCACACCTACTGTGTCAGTGAGGATTCTTAGTTGCAAGCCAGGAAAACCAACTCTGGTTATTCTAAGTCAGAAGGATTTTACTGGAAGGATGTTCAGTAGGTCACAGAGGCTACAGCAAGACTGCCGAGCAACAGTTCATCTTAGCAGAGCCAGAATGGATGCCTGGTCAGTGACAGAACCGGAACTGCCTCTGGGCACAGACCCTGCTGTTCGCCTCACTAGCAGTTCTCATCCCAGACCTCGGATGCTACTGCTAGAATCGCCCCGATGCCGCCATTACCAGCGTCACCAGGACGGAGTCTATGCAGTACTGGCTTATTTTTATGACTGGTTTACAACCAAGAAAGAAGGATGGGGGGAGGGGAAGCACTGCATTCGACGGACAAAGTATAGTGGCTTCATGCAGGGCACGTTGGGAGGTGAGTATCCAGCATTTTTTGCTTCAGGAGTGGGCGTAGTGGTTCTGCATCACAAGATGGTCGATTCCTTAAGCCTAAGAATGAGGTTCTGATGCCAGGTGGCCACAAAGAATGGACAGTAGCTGCTGTCCACCCATTGACTGCTTCACACACTTATACTTCTTTTTCATTAAGATTTTATTTATTTATTTATTTTTAAATTTTATTTTACTTTATTTTATTACGTTATGTTAGTCACCATACAGTACATCATTAGTTTTTGATGTAGTGTTCCATGATTCATTGTTTGTGTATAACACCCAGTGCTCCATGCAGAACGTGCCCTCTTTAATACCCATCACCAGGCTAACCCATCCCCCCACCCCTCTCCCCTCTAGAACCCTCTGTTTCTCAGAGTCCATAGTCTCTCATGGTTCGTCTCCCCCTCCGATTTCCCCCCCTTCATTTTTCCCTTCCTTCTCCTAATGTCCTCCATTCTATTCCTTATGTTTCATAAGGAAAAAATATTTATTTATTTGAGAGAGAGAGAGAGAGCACGAGCAGGGGGAGGGGCAGAGGGAGAAGCAGACTCCCCGTTGAGCAGGGAGCCTGACTCAGGGTTCAATCCCTTGACCCTGAGATCATTACCTGAGCCAAAGTGAGAAGCTTAACTGACTGATCCACCCAGGCACTCCTTACACGCTTATACCTCTTAAAAAATGCTCCTGCCCAACATAATGCAACTCTCCCACATAAAACAAAGCCCATTTGTTATCTGTCCAGAACCTTATCTTTCTCTGCATGCAGCTTCAAATCCAGGATCTTATATAATGATCATTTCTGCCTTATTTCTAAAACGATCACATCTCCATATTTTGTCATGTAAGGACTATATGTCAATTATATCTCAATAAAACTCAAAGAAAAAAATTCTTCTTCATGGTGTAGAAGAAAAAAGAGAGGGATGATTTCAAACAATTTTCCTTCTACTTGAAGCAGTGAGGAAGAAAACACAGAGAACTTTTGTGGCCATAGTTTTGTAACCACCCTGTAGCTCTACTAAGCAAGTCTAGCAAGCAGTTCCTTAAATTTGTGTTCCCGTTGTCTCCTGTCATCCCTCAGCAGTCCTTTGTCCTGGGGGTTGATGCAATCACTCCTGGAAGATCGGAGCCTTTGGTGGCCCTGCCTTTACAGACTTCCAGTAACACTTAGCACTGGAAAAGAGACGTCAGGAGCATCAGGGTATCCCCAAGGAACCCCTGGGGTCCGTGCACACTCTCCACCTGACTCCCACGTGTAACACAGTCCTAATTTCCTCTTGACCATCAGTTCAGCCCCTACATCCGGCGGCACAGCCCCTCCTACATTACCTGCTCACTGAAGGTCATAAGAAACCCAACACGGCCACCTGGCAGTCTGAAACTTGCAGTTTAAAGACATGACTGCTATGTCAGCTGGCGGAAGCCTCTTCCTCTTGGGTATTAAGTCCTCTAAGTGATCAGAACGCAGAGTTGTGAGGACTGAGTAGAAGACTTTGACACAGCTGATTGATAGAACAGAAGTGTCAGGCCCCTGAAAATGGTGCTACAGAAAAAACCCAACATCTCTGTGACCTTCTTGCCTGCAGCAATTGCTAAATCAGCAGGAAGATGTGCCTTACCCCTCTTGCACCATTTTTCTCTCAGTTTTCATCCAAAACCCCAGTTGCAAGAGACTAGCAAATGTGGAGTTCAGCTTCTACGTGACGTGAAGGGCCACTCAAAGGGGGTTGGAATGATACCTGAGTGCCATTCTCCATGGCCCCTTCAAGACACAGCCTAATCCATCTGTGCTAGGGGGCTGGATGGCCACTCTGTTTGGCACCACTCTATTTGGTCACGGGCGAAAACAGGAGACTCAGCCGTGTCAGTAACTAGGTCTGCCTTGGTGGGGTGAGGACTAGGACTTTGCCATGTCTTCGTGTATATTGTCCTGTTCTCTGACAGTGGTCAGTCAGACCCCTCAGTGAATCTTCAGCAAGTACTTTATTCCACGTGTCTGCAGCTGATAATCTAGGTCACATCTCATTTACGCATGCCAAGGGCCATCAGAAATCTCCTTAGTACTAGCTGGAGTTTTACTTCCTCAATTACATGTTGTCCAGAAAAATCCATTCCATATTTCACTCGAGTTCCCGAGGATCTGAGACCAATTTTTATATTGTGTAGGGTACTTTGTGGCAAACAACAGAGACCAGTTCTGGCTAATGTAAACAGAACAATTATTTATTTTAAAATTATCAGGCAATTCACAGAATCTGTGGGAGGGTTGGCAAACCAGGGTTGGAGGCCACAGAACCAGTGGTCATCCCCCAAATCAGACTTCAGGAATGGTCTCATGAAGGCACCACCATCTACACTGTTGGACAGAGAAAGCACAGCTTGCGTGGCTGGCTCCTTCCTTGTTGTCACCAGAATCGATGTCCCTGCAGATGGAAGGGAATCTGCATGACTGGATGAAGGAAATCCCTGCTCCACAGGGAAGGAATCTGCATGACTTCACTGCTTCATGTACCAACTTCTGATTGATTAAACATTGGGGATGAGGAGCCATAAAGAGGGTTGGTAGTTGTGACTGGCAGGGTCTAGATCCTCTGCCTGAGCCCTGGCTCCTAGGAGGCTGGAAAATGAACACAGGGTTTTCAACTACTGAGATAGGAGACAGACTCTGTTCCCAGACATAGGAAGAGGTTCAGCAGCTGTGTGGTCATAAAGAATGACAAATATTCACTACATCCCCCATATATACTCAATTACTAGTTCTACCTATAGTAGAAGATCTATAGTCAATTTCCTACTAACTCTACCTCCTAAATCTCTCTTTAACAGCTCTGTTGCAATGCAATTCACATGCCATAAAATTTACCCATTTAAAGTATACAATTCAGTGGTCTTTCGTATATTACATTATGAATGTTTGTAAATTGGGGTAAAATACATAACACATAAAATTTGCTGTTTTAACCATTTTAAGTGTACAATTCAGTAGCACTAATTACATTAATAATGTTGTGCAACCATCACCACTATTTCCAAAACTCTTTTCATCATTCCAAATAGAATCTCTGTAATCATAAGCAATAATGCTCTATCCCCACCCCTGAGCCCCTGATAACCTCTAATCTACTTTCGTCTCTATGAATTTCCCTATCCCAGAGATTTCATGTAAGTAGAATCATACAATATTTGTCCTTTTGTGTCTGGCTTATTTCTGTGTCTCACTTAGCATAGGCTCATCCATGGTGTAGTATATATCAGAACTTCATTCATTTATGGCTGAATAATATTCCATTACATGTATAGATCCCATTTTGTTTATAGATTTGTCTGTTGATGGACACTTGGGTTGTCCCACCTTTTGGTCATTCTGAACATTGGCATACATGTATTTGTTGGGATCCCTGCTCTCAGTTCCTTTGGGTATATACCTAGGAGTGGAATTGCTGGTTCATATGGTTATTCAATGTTTAGTTTTTAAACCTAGTTAAATATGAGAAACCCAGCAAGTTGTTTTCCACAGAGGCTGCACCATTTTATATTCCCACCAGCAATGTGCAAAGTTTCCAATTTCTCCGCATTCTTGCCAACACTTGTTATTTTCCATTTTTTATTATAGCCATCCTATTAGGTATGAAGTGGTATCTCACAGTGGTTTTGCTTAGCATTTCCCTGATGATTAGTGGTGTTCAGCATCTTTTCATGTTTAGATGCATGTGTATATTTTCTTTGAAGAAATATTTTATTCAAGTCTTTGGCCATTTTTAAAATTGAGTTGTTTGTCTTTTTGTTGTTGAGTTGTAAGAGTTCTTTATATTTTGTGAATACAGGACCCTTATCAGATATACAGTTTTCAAATAATATTCACCATTATGTGGGTTGCTTTTTCACTCTATTGATAGTGTCCTTTAATGACAGAAATTTTTAAATTTGATGAAGGGCAAGTTGTCAATTTTTCATTGTTGTTACTTGTGCTTCTAGTGTTATACCTAGGAATTCATTGCCAAATTTTGTATATGGTGTGAATTAGATGGTCTAACTTCATTCTTTTGTACCATCTGTTGAAAAAATATTTTTTCCCCATTAAATGCACTTGTACCCCTTGCAAAAACCAATTGGCCAGAGATGCATGAGCTTATTTCTGAACTGTCAATTCTATCCTATTGGTCTTATGTCTATTCTCACGAGTACCATGTTGTTTTGATTACTATAGCTTTTGTATTAAGTTTTAAAATCAGGAAATGTGAGTGCTCTAACTTGTTCTTCTGTTTTCAAAATTGCTTTGGCTACTCAAAGCCCCTTATAATTCCATATGAATTTGAAGATTAGATTTTTCATTTTTTATTTTGGCAAAAAGGGACCATTGGAAATTTGATAACAATTGCATTGAATCTGTAGATCTCTTTGGTTAGTATTAACATCTTTACACTATTAAGTCTTTCTATCCATGAGCATGGGATGACTTTCCATTATATAGGTCTTAATTTCTCTCAGCAATGTTCTATAATTTTCAGTGTTCAAGTATCTCACAACCTAGGTTATATTTATTTTCAGGTATTTTATTTTTTCAGATGTTATTGTTCCTTAATTTCTTTTAATGTCCTTTCCGATTATTTATTGTGGGTGTATAAAAATACAACCGATTTTCATGTGTTTATCTCACTTCCTGCAACTTTTTTGAATTCATTTATTACTACAGTAGCTTTTTTTGTGGATTCTTTGGGATTTTCTGTATGTAGAATAATACCATCCATAATAGAGATATTTCACCTCCTCTTTTCTAACTTGGATGCCTTTTATTTCTTTTTCTTGTCTAATTGCTCTGGGTAGTATGATGTTGAGTAACAGTGGTGAAAGTGGGCATCCTTGCCTCAATCCTGATCTTAGGAGACAGTTTTAAGTCTTTCACCATTAAGTATGATGTTAGCTGTGGGTTTTTCATAAATGCCCTTTAGCATATTGAGGAAATCTAGTGTCACCTGGTTGGCTCTGTTGGTTAAGCATCTGACTCTTTTCTGAATCAATTGAGATGATCATATGGGTTTTTTTCTTTCACTTTTTTTCTTTCATTTCATTAATGTGATATATTACATTTATTGATTTTCTTATGTTGTACCACCCTTGCATTCTTGGTATAAATTCCACTGGTCACAGAATATAATCCTTTCAATGTGCTGTTGGATTCAGTTTGTTAATGTTTTGTTAAAGATTTTGCATTTCTATTCTTAAAGGGTATTGGTCTGTCTTTATCTGGCTTTGGAATCAGGGTAATGCTGGCCTCATAGTATGAGTTAAGAAGTGTTGTCTCATCTTGGGCGCCTGGGTGGCTCAGTTGGTTAAGCGACTGCCTTCGGCTCAGGTCATGATCCTGGAGTCCCTGGATCGAGTCCCGCATCGGGCTCCCTGCTCGGCAGGGAGTCTGCTTCTCCCTCTGACCCTCCCCACTCTCATGCTCTCTCTCTCTCATTCTCTCTCTCTCAAATAAATAAATAAAATCTTTAAAAAAAAAAAAAAGAAGTGTTGTCTCATCTTTATTTGAAGAGGTTGAGAAGTACTGGTATTAATTCTTATCTAAATATTAGTGTTATTCATCAGTGACACCATCTTGTCTGAGACTTTTCTTTGATTCAGTCTCCAGTTATTGTAGGTCTGTTGAGATTTCTATTTGCTTTTTTTTTTTTTAAGATTTTACTTATTTATTTGAGAGAGAGAGAGCAGGGGAAAGAGCAGAGGGAGAGGGACAGGCAGACTCCATGCTGAGCGTAGAGCCTGATGGGAGGCTCGATCCCAAAACCCTAAGATCATGACCTGAGCTGAAATCAAGAGTCAGATGCTTAACCAACAGAGCCACCCCGTTGACACTAGATTTTCTATTTCCCTTTAAGTTAGTTTAAGTAATTTGTGTTTCTGGGTATTTGTCCATTTTATCTATATTATCCAATTTGTTGTTATACAATTGCTCATAGAATTCTTTATGATCCTTTTTATTTTTCTATGGTCAGTAGTAATGTACCCACTTTCATTTCTGATTTTAATTATTTGCATCTTCTCTCTTTTTCCCTTTGTCAGTCTAACTAAAGTTTGTCAATTTTGTTGGTCTTTTCAAAGAACCAACTTTTGGGTTAATTGATTTTCTCTATTATTTTTGTATTTTCTATCTATTTATCTCTGCTATAATGTTATTATTTCCTCCCTTCTGTTACCTTTGAGTTTAATTCACTCTTTTCTACACCCTCCCCCCCCCCATTTCCTCAAGGTATAAATTAGGCTATTGTTTTGAGATATTTCTTATTTTTTTTAACATTTTGTTTTTAAGTAATCTCCTTACCCAGTGTGTGGCTTGAACTCACAACCCTGAGATCAAGAGCTGCTCTACCGATTGAGCCAGCCAGGTGCCCAAATCTTTTTTATTCTTAAATTTTTGACAGCTTTAAATTTCCCTCTGAGCTTTGTATTTGATGTATCCCATAAGTTTGGGTATGTTGTATTTTCATTTCATTTGCCTCTAATTATCCAATATCCTTTGTGACTTTTTCTTTGACCCATTGGTTGTAATCAGAGTGTGTTGTTTAATTTCCACATATTTGTGAATTTTCCAATTTTCCTTCTCATTGATTTCTAGCTTCATTTCATTGTTGTTAAAGATACTTTATATGATATCAACATTTTAAAATTTATTGACACTTGTTAGTGTCATATAATCTATCCTGGAAAATATTCCATGTGCACTTGAGAAGAACATATTTCCTTTTGTTGTTAGGTGGAGTGTTCTATGTACTTGCTAGGTTATAGAGGTTGGATCTAGCTGGTTTATTGTGTTGTTCAAGTCTCTGTATCCTTATGGATCTTTTGTCTAATATTCTATCCATTACCAAAAGTAGAATATGGAAGTCTCTAAATATTATTGTAGAACTGTCTATCCTTTCAATTCTGTCAATACCAAAGATCAGATCAATTCTGCCAGCAAACTTTTTCCTTTTTCACTGTAATGGCATCTAACTGACCTCAACCTTACTCTGATTAAATCTCTTCTCCATACAGCAGCCAAAGTGGTCTTTCTTTCTCTCTCTCTCTTTCTTTCTCTCTCTCTTTCTTTCTTTCTCTCTCTCTTTCTTTCTTTCTTCCTTTCTCTTTCACTCTTTCTTTTAAGATTTGTTCATTTGAGATAAAGAGGGAGAGAGAGAGAGGGTGGAGGAGGGGCAGAGGGAGAGAATCTCAAGCAGACTCCCCGCTGAATGTGGAGCCCAGCTCTGGGCTCCATCTCACAACACTGAGATCATGACCTGACCCGAAATTAAGACTTGGGTGCTCAACCAACTGAGCCACCCAGGTGTCCCCAAAGTGGTCTTTCTGAAATCAAACTCATCCAATGCTTTCCACACTAAAACCATTTTCCTTAGCTCTCCATTGTACTCAAGAAAAAATTCAAATTCTTTGGTGTCATTTCAAAGCCCAACATGACTTGTCTTTGACTCCTATCTCTAATTTTGTCTTCTTACCACCTGCCTTCTTAATTCCAGTTCCAGATATATTGAATGTTTCATGTTTCCAGTTGCATGAATACTTCTCTAACCTTCTGACCTTTGCTTTAATTTTTTTTTTATGCTGCCTGGATCTGTCTCTCATTCTACACCTCCACCTCTTCACATAGAGAATTCCTGTTGACTACTTAAGTGTCAGTTAAGCTATCAAATCTTCTTGGAAACACACTCTGACTTCCTTATAATAAGGTGCTCTTTTGTTTTGTTTTTTAAAATTCCACCCATCCATGTGCTTTGACACTTACCATAGCACTTAATACCTCAAATGGGAATTATTCTTTCTTTGGCTTGTTGGTTTACACCACTGGAGCCTTTAGCATTGTGCCTGGCACATAATAGCTCTATTGGAAGAGCCAAGCCACAATTGGCCATGAATATATTCACATGTTCTTATTGGTTATGCCAAGAATACAAGGCCTTGACCACTCTTTATCTGGGCCCCTACTTAAAATGAGTAATCCTGAGAGATGAGGTAGCATCTCCTCCCAGATGAAGAGCAGGTCTCTTTCCACTTACTGTAATAGTGATGACTCTCCTAAGCTCTGTGAGTTCCTGTTTTGTAACACAACTCACTATACATACAGGCATCCATTATGGACCCTTTGTGCTGTCCTTGTGGGATTGGGGGTGGGTGGCATAGGAAACCCATGCACACCTGCAGCTTTTGCCATCAATAATCAAAGCCCATTGTCTCTGACCCAGGAATCTCATGTCTTCTGTTAGCATCCAAAAAAAATGCCAACAGGCTAACCTGTTAGCTTGCAAGTAGAATAAAATCCTAGACTCTTCACTGTCCTTGACAAAATCAAGATATAGTTATTATCTCTAAGAACAAGAACTGGAATTGACATCTGTATTATTTTGCTAGGGCTACCTAACAAAGCATTATAGACTGGATGGTTATACAACAGAAATTTATATTCCTGCAGTTCTGAAGGCTAGACATCTGAGATCAAGGTGTTGGAAGGTTTGATTTCTTCTAAGGTTTTGAGGGAGGATCTGTTACAGGGCTCTCTCCTTGGCTTGCTGAGGGAGGATCTGTACAGGGCTCTCTCCTTGGCTTGCTGAGGGTCATCTTCTCCCTGTGTCTTCACATCATCCTCCCTCTGTACATGTCTGTGTCCAAATTTCTTCTTCTCATCAGTCATATTGGAATAAGGCCCACCTTAATGTCCTCATTATAACTTAATTACCTCTGTAAAGACACTATCTCCAAATATGGTCACATTCTTTGGTACTCGGGATTAGGACACTGACATATGAATTTGGGAGGACCACAATTCTGCCCATAACAGCACCATAAAGAAAAGCAGAATACAAGCATTCATCAGGTTTTATAGCATAACCTCTCTTTTTTATTATGTGTAATGAATTATCAATAAAAAATAATAAAAAACTGAAACTTCAAGATGTCAGTTACTTTGGGAAGATACAAAATTGATTTTTTCCTAGGTATTTCAAAAACTGTTCTTAAATCCTTGAAACTAGGCAAGTTCCTCAAGTGGTTACACTAATAGATCTTTTTGACCATCTGAAACTGTGTTTCAGAGCAGAGATATTACACTAAAGCAATCATTTATTACACATATTAATTTAAAATTTTCTCTGAAATTAAAACGTAAGAATAAAGAACATTTTTCATTGGTAGATATTATCTAACTAAGAGAAACGATAGAATTAAAACATTACAAGTAGTCACAACACGAGGACAGTCTATATTGACTTGGGATTTATGCTTTTAGCTTATAATATCTCATTTCTTGTTTTGTTTATTATGTGGAATTCAACATTAGCTTTGATGTGGAAAAGAGATTCCAAGTGAATGAGCCTTGAGGAATACAATTAAAGAATAAAACAGCTAAAATAACTCATAATTTATGTTCCCTCAGTACAAACAAACAAGACAGTTGGAATAGAGAAAATATTTCTATTCCATGGAAATCATCTTTTAGAAAGGCTTTTAATCTCAAAAGCATTTATTTTTTTGTTTACCAAAAAATGGGTTTTTGTCTCTGAAGGACTACTACAATAGAACCACAGTCTTGATTATGTATAAGATCATACATTTTCTTATAGATTTGGCCACAATTGAATTACCCCAAAAAATGATCATCAAATTTTACTTTTAAAAACTTCCTTAAGAAGGGAAACCTGGGTGGCTCAGTTGACTTTCTTTCAGTCTTCTTTCGTGAGTATAATTATGTTGAGATCCATCCATGCTGTTGTGTATATCAATAGTTCATTCCTTTTTACTGCTGAGTAGTATTCCACGGCATGGATATACCACTGTGTGTTAAACCATTCACCTGCTGATGGACATGTGGGTGTTTCCTGGTTTGGGTTATTACCGACATGCTGATATGAACATTCGTATATAGACTTTTGTGTGGATGGGAAGATGTTGGTAAGGGTGATGGGGAAGGTAGAAAGATTGGGGCTTTATGTGTTCCCTTGTTCACTAAACATTTTAGAAAGAGAATGCTGAGCCAGGGGCACCCTCAGGGGAGCCTGGGGCATGCACTCACATGCGGGTAGTTTGAGAAGTAATCCCCAGAGCAGGAGTGGGCGGCCTGGGTGAGTTGTTCGGGGGGAAAAAGGTAAAGTCAATACAATGTGCTTTATCGGGGATGCCATTTTAAGCAGGGAAGCTTGATTCTTTAGTATATGTGCTGCCAGAGCGAGCACAAGGAAGCTTGGCTCTTTAGGACACCTCATGAAACCAGAATTATCCGCCTAAAGGACAGGCGGTGGGAATGTCCCTCCACCAGGTCTTACTCCTTCCTCTTCAAGGGTTTTCCCTGGAGGAATTACTCCGAGCTTCCTAGCTGTGCACGTGCCAGCTAGCAAACACTGCTCAACTCTGTAGCTATGAAATAGAGAAGTAAAAAAATGAGCATCTGGCTCATTATGCACGGCATATGGTGTGAGTACATTGGGCACCCTCTGAAAAGCATCATAAATCCAAAAGTACTATTTTACTTATATCCTGAAAACTGCAAAAATACCTCATCCATCCTAAGCATATGGGCAATATAGAAAGATTTAGAATGGAAACGAAATGTTACATTGCGACTCAGTTCCTCCTGTGTAACTTGAAGAGCAATGAGTAAACCGATTTCATCATTTTCCCGCCTGGGAATGTCTACATTCTGTGCCCTCCAAGCCTGTAATCTATGCCACGTTTGTGGTTTCTCGTGTATCCTGGGTGAAAACTTACTCCTGGTCATTGATTTGTGGAAGATTTGCTCAGCCAGTGACGCTGATGGAGAAGAACGTGTTAAGCTCCATCATATTTAGAGCGATGAAAGACCTCAGTTACCGGGTCAGCTCCATAGTGCGGCATCTTCCCATTGATATACAGAAAAACAAAATCAGACCCTTGGGAAAATGAGGTTAAGTTTGACCTTTTAAGCTTTTTAAACTAAAAATGAAATATAGGTAAAAATCCAAAAAGATTATGAAACAAGACGCAGAAAGTAATAAAACTGGAGGAAAAACTGAGTTGATAATTAAAAATCAAAAGATAATTGTGTTCGTTTCCTAGGGCTCCCATAACACATCACCACGGGCGTAATGGCTCAGACCACAGAAATTTATCCTCCCACAATTTTGGAGGCCAGAAGTTTGAAATCAAGGTGCGGGCAGGGCTGTGCTCCTTCTGGAGGCTCCAGGGAGGATCCCTCCTACCTCCTCCGGCTGCTGGTGGCTGTAGGCAGTCCTCTGCTTCCCGGGCTTGCGGCTACAGCCCTGCAACCATCTACCTCCATCTTGGCCCGCTTCACTTCACCTTCTCTTCTGTGTCTGAGTCTTCCCCTCTTCTGTGTTAAACCACCGTCTGCCTTTCTTTTACACTTCTTTTTTTTTTTTTTTTTTAATTTATCTGAAAGAGAGAGAGCACAAACACGAGTGGGGTGAGGGAGAGGAAGAAGCAGACTCCGTTGAGCAGGATGGAAGCGGGCTCCGTCCTGGGACTCAGGGACCATGACGTGAGCCCAGGCAGATGCTTAACCAACTGAGCCACCTAGGCATCCCCTCTCTTACAACACTTCTGATTAGGTTTTGGGTCCATTTAGATAATCCAGGATGAACTTCTCACCTCAACATGCTTCATTACATCTGCAAAGACTCTTTTTCCAAATAAAGTAACACTCACAGCTTCTGGGGATTAGGATATAAACATATCTTTTTGGGCTCACCATTCAACCCAGTGCAGTAATTGTTTGAAAAAAGTAATAAAATAGACATATCCTGGACAAGTCTGATCAAGGAAAAAAAAAAAAAGAAGGCACAAGGAAAGAACAACAGGATAGGAAAAGGGGTGCAATTATAGATTATAGATACAGAGGAGATTTAAAATTAT
Source organism: Halichoerus grypus (assembly GCF_964656455.1). Lineage (NCBI taxonomy): Eukaryota > Metazoa > Chordata > Mammalia > Carnivora > Phocidae > Halichoerus > Halichoerus grypus. Next base: position 4,220,707 of record NC_135725.1, read on the forward strand.
GGGATAACAAAAATAACAAAATGTATAACTTTATACCAATACATTTAAAAACTTAGAGAAAACTGACAATTTTCTAAAATGCTCAAGTTTGCCAAACTTGGCTCTAAAAGGCATAGTATAACTAAATAGATCATGAATTGAAAGAGGGTTTGAAATGGTAGTCAAATATCTTCTAAAATAGATATTATTCAAATGGTTTTATAGTTGAGTTCTACCAAACCTTCAAGGAACAGAAAATTTTATCATATATTCCAAATACAAAAAAAAAAAAAAAAGATTGCATTCGTTTTCTTGAGCTGCCATCACAAAAAAATCACAAGCTCCTTACTTAAAACATAGAGAATTACTTTCTCATCATACTAGAGGCCAGAAGTCCAAGATAAAGACCTGGCTTGTAGACAGCCCCTTTCTTGCTGTGTCTTCACTTGGTTTTTTCTTTATGGGTGCATGCAGAAATTGAGCCAGAAAGCTCTGGTGTCTCTCCCTCTTCTTATAAGGACATCAGTCATAACACACTTGCCATGCCTGACCTGAACCACCCCCTTACACCTCACTTAAGCCTAATTATCTCCTTAAAGGTGGTATCTCCAGATAGAGTCACATGAGGGGTCAGGCCTTCAACATATAAATTTGGGGGTGGGACACAAGCCAGTTTTTAACAAAGGTAAAAAATTAAATAACTGAGTTTATGACAATAGTTTAAATCTGATATCAAAACAGGAAAAGAACATCAGAAATAGAAATTTATAAGTCAGTGTTGCTTGCCTGTGAGTATAGATGGAAGCCCTTAGAATATTAAAATAAGTTTATGCAAGGAATGGAGAATGTTTCAAAAATAGAAAAATGCCAGTCAATGTTTTCAATACAGACACTATTCAAAGCCAAAATCCATATTATCTTCAATTTGACACTAATGATAAAAGAATAAGCATAATTTAGAAAAATTAGTCATAGCAGGAAACAGCCTAAATCTGCATTGGATGCTAAGAGCTGCCAGCAAACATCAATAGCGCTCTGGCTAAAGTCAGAAACAAAACTGGCCGGTTCCTACCCCTATTCACAACATTATCCTGGAGATTTGAGCCAACGCAATCACAAACAAAAAGAGGTATGAACATCAGCAAGGAAGACAGAACAATATGATTTTTCAGGTGATGTGATTTTTATAGAAAAAAGGGCATCAACTGATAAATGATTAGTTTCAATAAGTTACTTCAATCAGGTTGCGAGACACAATATGAATATAAACAATCAATAGCATCATTCCCTACATGGCAATAATCAATTACAGGGCCATAATAGAAAAAAAATTATAAACCATAGCAGCCAAATTTTAATATCTGCAAGAATAAGTCTAACACAATAAGTGGAAGATCTACACAGAGAAATCTATAAAATATTACCGGATGAGTTAGAAGAAAATTTAATAAGTGAGAAAATATTCCCAAAGTTCATTTCTAAATTCAATGAATAACAATCAAAATCTCAACTATTTTTTTCATGGAAATTAACTCCCTGATTTTAAAATTCATATGGAGCCATAAATGTGCATGAATACTCAAATATTGTTAAAAAGAGAGCTAGGACTTCTGTACAGGTGTAAAAATATTACAAATTTGCTGTGCCAGACATTGTTGGTGGTCTATCTGATATCCATTCTGTCTTCTTATTTCCTAAATTTATTTGGAGTGGTAAAATTTTCAACCTCCCAGTCTTCTTTGCTCTTGAAGTGGCCCAGACATAGTTTTGGTCAATCAGATTTAAGTAAAGTTTGCCAGGTGAGACTTTTGGGAGAAGTATAGTTTTCATGACAAAGAGGGACACATTCAGATTAGATATTGGTATAATTTTTTCTTTGCCTTGCCCCTTCCACCTTTATTCTGCCTCTGATATGATGCCTAGAGATTCATCAGCCATCTGGCAACCACAAGGTCCAAAACCTCAGGTGACAAGTGGCCCCACTGACAGCAAGAAGGATTCTGGGTCACAGATGTCATCTTGGACCTGCCATACCTGACCTGGACCATCCAGCTCTGGCATTTGCCTTACATGAGAATAATTAACTCCAATTAAGCCACAGTTCTCAGAATTTTGTAACATGCAAACGCAGTCCTAACTGATACAAAAACAGGGAGCTGTTGATACGAACAGAGGGATAGACAAATCCATCTGTTGAAGAAAATACAAAATCCCACATCAGACCCATGGAAGTATGGGATTTTGCATAAAATAATTAATGAAAAAAGAATGGGCTAATGAATAAATTGTAACTGGCTACGCTTTTGAGAAAAAATAGAGATATTTACCTGATACGAGAGGAAGAGAATAAAGGTTGTGAGTGGGAGGGTAACCTGACATCCTGGCTGGCCCAGGACAGGCCCATCTTACTCTTGCTGTCGAGGTGTAAGTATCAATAGCTCTGCAATTCAGGCTCAGAAGTGAATTGTGTGGCCACCATCAGTTGTGAAAGGAGATTGGCAAAGCTGCCGCTGACCATTGCTTGTTTCTGGGCTTGTAGGAACCTCTGGGGCCCAGCATATAAACCCAAATATGGCTTGTGACTAGTTACAAAAACAAGCTCCTTGCTGGCATGGAGAAGGGCCTGAATATCCCCACTGACTCTGTAGGGTGAGAGAATCATTAATCTCACATCTGCTTCTAGATGTCGGGTCCTGGGAGCCTGAGTGAGCACAAGGGAGATTTTGAAAAAAATACAGAATCAAAATGAACTGCTAAGCCAAAATTCTAAAGCACATTAGGAAATCCAATAATTGACCAGATAAAAATTTTGAGAGTAATTTAATCCACATGAAATTATATTTTTAGTAGAACCTTTTAATAATTTTTAAAAAGTATGTCGGGATACTTAAAGATAGAAACGAGAGAATGGTATCCATTAAAAAGAAACAAGACATTGTAAAACGCAAAGCCAGAAATGAAACAGTAAGTGTTGAGTCTATAAATTAATCAATTAGAAATCTGGGAAACATAACATATAATCTTCTTAAAAATTAAGACTTAAAAATTCAGAGCATATTTAGGTTTACAGAAAAATGGAGCAGAAAGTACACAGAGATCTCACATACCTGTCACCTTCTCTCAGCCCACACCCAGTTCCCCTGTTATTAACATCTGGCATCAGTGTGGGACATTTGCTATAGTTGAACCAATACTGATACATATTAGCTGAAGTCCGCACTTCATATTAGGTTCCACTCTTTGTGTTGTACATTTTGTGGGTTTTGACAAATGTATAATGTCATATAGCTACCATTATAATACCTACGGAATAGTTTCACTGCCCTAAAAATCAGATCTGTAATTTTGAAATACAAGAAGAACTTGAATAGGAAACACTCTATACTGAACACTTTAAAAGCAAGGAAGTGGTACATTAGAGGGGTAACAATAAAGAATTCATTCTGTATACCTGACAGAAAGACAAGTATTTTAAATGTACAAAAAGAAAGTTAAGGAACAATGATGCTAGATCAAAAGGTCCAGCCTACACCTCTAGGAAGGAGTTCCAGAAGGAGTGAGTCAAAGACAAAGGAAAGGAATCAATATTTGAAAATTTAAACTCTAAGAATTTCCCAGAAATTGAGGAAAGACACGGGTGCTTAGATTAGAAACGCACTGAGCATGGAGGAGGATAAATGATATAAAGGCCACCTCGATACAGAGTGAGATCTAAAACTACAAAGATGTAAAGACAAATATCTAAAGCTATCAGAAAAAAAAAGAGGCCACTTACAAGGGAAGAGTACTTAGGCTAAAAACAATTAACAAACTAAATGTCGGAAAATAATGAAATAATGTCTTCAAACGGCTGAAAGATATGGGGAGGCAAAATGAAGACATGATCGGACACCTTACAGGCACACCGGGGAGATCTTGCAGGTTTGGGTCCAGACCACCACAATACAATTTCTGCTGAGCTTCTCCTTTGCCAAGTGCATTCTGTGGAAGTGCGTTGTTTAATGTCCAAATATCTGGGGAGTGTCCAGCTATCCTTCTGTGATCATTTACTGGTTTAATTCCAATGTGGTCTGAGAAGGGATGTGTTCTATCTGGTCAATGTCCATGTGAGTCTGCGGTTGGGGGCAGTCTTTCTGAAGGTAAAATAGATCCGGTCAATGAATAGTGCTGCTCAGATAATCTACGAACTTAGTGATTTTCTGCTCCATCTATCAAGAGCTGAGGAAGGAGTGTTGGCGTCTACCACTCTGACGGTAGAACATTCCTTCCCTCAGCTCTGTGGGTTCTGCCTCACGTGTTCTCATGCTCCGTTGTTAGATGCATGCACCTTTAGGACTGTTATGTTACTTTGGAGAATTGACTCCTTTCCAACTATGTAATGTCCCTCGTTTACCCTGATAACTCTGTCTGATTCGTCTAAAATTCACGTGTGCTCTGGCTTCCCTTTGATGAGCGTTAGCATGGGTTACCTTTTCCTTCTTTTCTTTGGACCTGTCTATGTAAACAGCAGTTTCCCTGGTGGTGGTGGTGGTGTTGTTCTAAATCTTCTCTGACACTTCCTGTGTTCTAACTGGTGTACTTAGACCATTCCCATTTAAGGTGGTTGTTGATGTAGTTGGATTAATATCCACCACTTCACTGTGCTACATTTGCTACATTTGTTGTTAGCCCCATGTCCAATTTTCTTCCCTGTCTGGTTTTAATGGAGTATCTTATATAATCCCATTTTCTCTCCTCTCTTAGCATATCAATTATACCTCTCTTTTTTTTTTTTTTGTGGTGGCCCTACAGTTAACTATACACATTTAAAACTAACCTAAGTCCACCTTCAGATAATGCTGTACCACTTCATGGGTAGTGCAGGGACCTCATAACAGAGTATTTCCTCCCTTCCCCGTGACGCTGCTGCCTTTCCCTTCCCTTATCCATGTGCTGTGACAACCCATTACATTGTTACTGCTACTACTCTACACGGTTCTCTTTTAGATCAATTAGGAATAATAAATATAAACTTTATTTCGCTACCATTCATGCTCTTCTGATGCACTTCCATGCTTTATGTACATTCAGGCTTCTGAGCTCTATCATTTCCTGCTGCCTGAAGAACTTCCTGTAGTATTTTTGGCAGAGCCAGTCGAGTAGTGATGAACATTCTCGTTCTCCTTCTCCTACAAAGTCTTTGTCTCTGCTTCAGTTTGAAGGCTAGTTTCACTGGATATAAAATTCTGGGTTGGTGGGTGTTTTCTTGTGACATCTTGGGACAACTTCAACTCTGGCTTGCTTGGATTCTGATGAGAAGGGTTTTCTTTCTTCCATAAGGTAATTCTTATCCTTGCTTCTCTATGGGTAAGAAATAGTTTTCCTCTGGATTCTTCCACGATTTCCTCTTTGTCTTTGGTATTCTAGGTTTGAATAGGATATGCCCAGGTGTGGTTTTATTGGTATTTATTGTGCTTGGCGTTCTCTGAACTTTTGCATCTGTGGTTTGGTGTCTGTCATTAATGTTGGAAAGTTCTGGGCAATTATTACTTGAAACGTTTCTTCTGCTCTGTGCTTTCTTTCTTCTTTTGGTATTCCAAGGACACATTTTTTACACCTATTGATATTATCCTGAAGTTCTTGGATATTGTTTTCATTTTTTTTTTTAAGTAGGCTCCATGTGCATTGTGGAGCCCAATGCAGAGCCCGAATTTATAGCCCTGAGATCAAGACCTGAGCTGAGATCAAGAGTCAGAGCTTAACTGACTCAGCCACCCAGGCAGCCCTTGGATAATTTTTTTTTTAAATTCTTTCTTCACTTTGCTTTTCAGTTTATGAAGTTTCAACTGACCTATCTTCACTGTGCATGACCCTGTCCTTGCCACACTGAGCCCTTCAAAGGTATTCTTCATTTTTGCCCTTGTATTTTTTTTTAATTTTTAGCACTTCATTTTGATTCTTTCTTACAGTTCCATCTCTCTGCTTGCATTATCCACTTGCTTTTCCATGGTGCCTATTTTTCCATCAGAGCCCTTAACATACTCTTTTAAAACCCTTGTGATAATTTCAATTTCTATGCCATATCTGAGTCTGGTCCTGGTACTTACTTAGTCTCCTCATAGTGTGTTTTTAATTCCGCTTGGTTTGCCTTTCTGTTGGAAGCCTAGCATGCTGTATTGTGCAATAGGGTGGAGGGAAGTCAGCTCCAGCATGAGGCTTTACATTAATCTGGGACAAAGTTGAGCAGTGTGTAATGTTTGCTGGATGCAGGTTCCAGAGACTTGAGGTTCCTCTAGTGTCCTCGTTTTTATCTCCCTCCTCACTTTGGGTTCCCTAAGTGTTCCTCCTCAGAGAGTCCACATCTCACAGCTCTTCTGGTTGGAGCCCACTGTTACCATACTGGAGGCCTGTTGGTGTAATGGTGGTGGTGATGGTGTGTGTGTATGTGTGTGGGGGGTATGTGCGTGTATGTATATGTCTGTTGTGTATACATGTATAGGTGTGTGTGTGTATGTATATATGTGTGTATGTGCGTGTGGTGTATGTATATGTGTGTGGTGTATGTGTGTATATATGTATGTGTACATGTGTGTACATGTGTGTGGTGTATGTATATGTGTGTGGTGTATGTGTGTATATGTGTGTACATGTGTGTATGTGTGTACATGCGTGTGGTGTATGTATATGTGTGTGGTTTATGTGTGTATGTGTGTATATGTATGTGTGTATGTGTGTGTACGTGTGTGTGGTGTATGTATATGTGTGTGGTGTATGTGTGTATATATGTATGTGTGTACATGTGTGTGGTGTATGTATATGTGTGTGGTGTCTGTGTGTATATATGTGTGTGTACATGTGTGTGGTGTGTGTATATATGTATTGTGTACATGTGTGTACATGTGTGTGGTGTGTGTACATGTGTGTGGTGTATGTGTGTACGTGTTTGGTGTATGTATATGTGTGTGGTGTGTGTGTATATGTGTGTGTATATGTATGTGTGTACATGTGTGTGGTGTATGTGTGTATATGTGTATGTGTGTATGTGTGTCTACATGTGTGTGGTGTATGTTTATGTGTGTGGTGTATGTGTGTGTATGTGTGTGTACGTGCATGTGGTGTATGTGTATATATGTGTGTGTACGTGTGTGGTGTATGTGTGTATATATGTGTGTGTATCTGTGTGTGTACATGTGTGTGATGCATGTATATGTGTGTGCTGTATGTGTGTATATATGTATGTGTGTATGTGTGTACATGCGTGTGGTGTATGTGTATGTGTGTGGTGTGTATGTGTATGTGTGTGTACATGTGTGTGGTGTATGTATATGTGTGTGGTGTCTGTGTGTGTGTACGTGTGTGTACGTGTGTGGTGCATGTACATGTGTGTGGTGTGTGTATATGTGTGTACATGTGTGTGGTGTATGTACATGGGTGTGGTGTATGTGTGTATATATGTGCGTGTGTGGTGTATGTACATGTGTGTGGTGTATGTGTGTGTATATGTGTGTGTACATGTGTGTGGTGTATGTATATGTGTGTGATGTGTGTGTATGTGTGTGTATGTGTGTGTACGTGCATGTGGTGTATGTGTATATATGTATTGTGTAGTGTGTGTACATGTGTGTGGTGTGTGTACATGTATGTGGTGTGTATACATGTATGTGTGTACGTGTGTGTACATGTGTGTGGTGTATGTATATGTGTGTGGTGTGTGTATATGTATGTGTACATGTGTGTATATGTGTGTGTGTACATGTGTGTGTACATGTGTGTGGTGCATGTATATGTGTGTGGTGTGTGTGTATATATGTGTGTGTATGTGTGTGTACATGTGTGTGGTGTATGTGTATGTGTGTGGTGTCTGTGTGTATATATTTATGTGTGTATCTGTGTGTACATGGGTGTGGTGTATGTATATGTCTGTGGTGTATGTGTGTATATGTGTGTGTATGTATGTGTACGTGCATGTGGTGTATGTGTGTACGTGTGTGTGTACATGTGTGTGGTGTTATATATGTATGTGTGTACATGTGTGTGGTGTATGTATATGTGTGTGGTGTGTGTACATGTGTGTGTGTACATGTGTGTGTACATGTGTGTGGTGTATGTGTGTATATATGTGTGTGTATGTGTGTATATATGTGTGTGTATGTATGTGTGTGGTGTATGTACATGTGTGTGGTGTATGTGTGTGTATATGTGTGTGTACATGTGTGTGGTGTATGTATGTGTGATGTGTGTATGTGTGTGTACGTGCATGCGGTGTATGTGTATATGTGTATGTGTGTAGTGTGTGTACATGTGTGTGGTGTGTGTACATGTATGTGGTGTGTATATATGTATGTGTGTACGTGTGTGTACATGTGTGTGGTGTATGTATATGTGTGTGGTGTGTGTGTATATGTGTGTGTACATGTGTGTATATATGTGTGTGTACATGTGTGTGTACATGTGTGTGGTGCATGTATATGTGTGTGGTGTGTGTATATATGTGTGTGTACATGTGTGTGGTGTATGTATATGTGTGTGGTGTATGTGTGTGTGTACGTGCATGTGGTGTATGTATATGTGTGTGGTGTATGTGTGTGTACATGTGTGTGGTGTATGTATGTGTGTGGTGTGTGTGTGTATATGTGTGTATATGTGTGTGGTGTATGTGTGTATGTGTGTGTACATGGGTGTGGTGTATGTATATGTCTGTGGTGTATGTGTGTGTATGTATGTGTACGTGCATGTGGTGTGTGTGTGTACATGTGTGTGTACATGTGTATGGTGTATGTACATGTGTGTGGTGTTATATATGTATGTGTGTACATGTGTGTGGTGTATGTATATGTGTGTGGTGTGTGTACATGTGTGTGTACATGTGTGTGTACATGTGTGTGGTGTATGTGTGTATATATGTGCGTATCTGTGTGTGTACATGTGTGTGGTGCATGTATATGTGTGTGGTGTGTGTGTATATGTGTGTGTGTACGTGTGTGTGGTGTATGTATATGTGTGTGGTGTGTGTGTATGTGTGTGTACATGTGTGTGGTGTGTGTATATGTGTGTGGTGTGTGTATGTATATATGTATGTGTGTATATATGTGTGTACATGTGTGTGGTGTATGTACATGTGTGTTGTGTATGTGTGTGTGTACGTGCATGTGGTGTATGTATATGTGTGTGGTGTATGTGTGTGTACATGTGTGTGGTGTATGTATGTGTGTGGTGTGTGTGTGTATATGTGTGGTGTGTGTGTGTGTATATGATGTGTGTGGTGTATGTGTATATGTATGTGTGTATATGTGTATGTGTACATATCTGTTGTATATATGTATGTATATGTCTGCTCTATATGTGTATGTGTATAGATGTGTGTGTATAGGTGTGTGTATGTGTGTATATGTATGTGTATATGTGTATGTATAGGTGTGTTTGTGTGTGTGTGTGTGTGCAGTGTGTGTATGTATATGTGTGGTGTGTGTGCATGTGTGTACAATGTGTGGTATATGCATGTGTGTATATGTGTGTGTGTATATGTGGTGTGTGTGGTGTGTGGGTATATGCATGTGTGTGTATGTGTGTGTGTGTATGGGTGTGTGTGCATGTGTGTGCGCTGTGTGTATGTGAGCACTCTATAATCGCGTGTTTAGACCTGTCTCTGTGCTGTGCCCCCCACAAGTGTTTCTCCCATTGACCAGCTGTTTTCTCTTTCTGTCCCCTGGCTGCCACATTCCTAGCCCGTTTCCTTGAAGCCCTGACCCCTCCTGACAGCAGTGTCACTGACCCTTGCTCTCAGGTGACAAGCAGGCTGGAGGGGGCTGGAGGGAAGGAAGAATGTCCTTCCTTCACCTGGCAGAGGCTCTGGCAGGGTCTTTTTCCCCAGAATAGGCTCTGGGCGTATTACATGGTGACTGTTCTTCCTCTTCCCGGCCTTAGTCACAAGGAGATCTTTCTCAGATGAGAAAGATGAGAATCTGCTGGGTTTCCTGCAGGGAAGGCTCCTGGAAGTGGGCCCCCGAGACTGCCGCCCCCAGCATTTCTCACTCACGCCAGCCCACACTCAGCCCCCGGAAATTCATCACAGTTACCATGTGGCTTTTCTCACCAGCACATGGCTCCAGCAGCTCCTGCTCCTGGGAAGCAGATCTCGGCTGTGACTCTTCAGATCCGCCCCTTCCCAGCCTGGGGGGCGATGGTCACCCTGCGACCTCCAATCTCTGATGGGCCAAGAAAGGCAACTGTTCAGTGTGTCTAGCTTTTGCTCGTCCTGAGGATGCGTGCACTGGCCTTCAAGCCCTTTACATGTCAGAGCTGAATCTGGATGCCTCCCTTAATAAACGTACACACATGATTATTTTTTATTATCTTACCATTATTTCATCGTGGAAATTTGGAAACACTCTTGAGGTAGAGAGAAAAGCATAATGACCCTTTGGGGTGCCGGGTGGCTAGTTGGTTGAGCGTCTGACTCTTGGTTTCAGCTCAGGTCATGGTCTCAGGGTTGTAGGATTGAGCCCTGCGTGGGGCTCTGTGCTCAGCGGGGAGTCTGCTTGAGATCCTCTCTCCCTCTCCCTCTGACACTCTCACTCATGCTCTCTCTCTGAAATAAGTAGATCTTTAAAGAAAAAAGCATAATGACGCCCCAAGTGCCCCTCCTCAAGGCACGTCCTGCTTCCTCCAACAGTCTCCCCCCGGCCCTTCCTGCTGCAGCCCACCCCAAAGCCCACAGCACGCGAGCGTGCCCTGAGGCTTGTCAGCATCCCAGATATCAACCTCATGCTGGATGTACGACTGTGAAAAAAACCCAGCTTCAACCATTATCAATACTCATGGCCCACCCACTCCCCCGAGATCATTTTAAAATAAGCTGGACATATTAAAATTTCATCCATGAACATTTTATTTAAAAAATTTTTTTTTTATCCATGAACATTTTAGCACGTACGTCTCGATGATTCCATCACCACACCTGCTCCTACCTCCAGGCAGTGTCCACGTGTCCCATCATCTTAGAATCATTTTGTAACAGCTCGTCTGAACCGGGGCCCAAAGAAGGACATTTCCATGTCAGAGTCCTCCAATTGTCCCCCCCATTCCTTTTTGTGGAAAAAAGTGGATAATTTGTTTTCCAGTGCTCCTCATGGTCAGGTTTTCACTGACTTTACTGTGTTCCTTGTACTTCCTATAAATTAGTAGTTGGAGCACAAGGTTTGATCAGATTCATAGTCCATGTTTTTTTCTTTTTTGGCAAGATTCCTTCCTAACTCTTTTTGTGATGTCAGTGACCCTAACCCCTGGCTCCAATAGGGACTGCACAGTGCAGTTTTCTCATTCACAAAACCGTCTTCATTTCCTGGCTGGAATATTTCCATCAAGAGAGACTCAGCCCCTGGCAGTGGGCAGGAAGTTGCCCTGCTTGGCTGTATCATGGCCCGGGGCTCGGGGCCGCTCAGCAGAGACCGCACTCTCCTGTCTGCTCTGTTTCTCCTGCTGGATGCAGACCTGAGTCGCTGCCACCATGATCCACCATGACTCCCACATGGAATCCTTTAACACCTAAGAAAAATGAAGCAAAAAAAAAAAAAAAGACATAACATTGAAGTGTGTTAGAATTGAGTACTTATTAAATATGGGTATTTATTATATTATTCTCTACACTTTTTTTTAATTTTAAAGTATCTTACGATAACATGTCTTATATGCAAGAAAATGTGTTCATGACCTTGAGGTAGTGAAAACTATAAATAACTTGTACAAGCCCAGGAGACTAATAGCCTAAATATAAATAGGTCAAACAGAGGAACAGAAGAAAACTAAAGAAGAAAAGGAAATGGTGAACTAACATGGGAGTAAATCATGGACCCATCTCACTAGCAGTGAGGGGGACAGAGTGAAATCAGAGTAAGATATGAGATGTGATTTTCCCCCTTTCATTTATTTTTATTCCTCGGTAATAGAAGTGTTTGGGGCATAGAATTTTCTACGGAGTGCAACTTAGCCAAATGTACATGAGTTTTGTTACATACGTTAAAAAAATTCATTACTTTTCAGGTGTCGTGCAATTTTGATTTTGAGTACCTCTTGGAGACAGAATTTGTTTCTTGTATGAGAGAAAATTAAGCATTTTTGATGTTTAAGTTTTTCCGGTTGTTAATTTTCTTTCATTTCTCCTCAGTGCCTTTTGGTCTGAAAATGTTATCTGAATTATTTCTACTTCACAGAAGTTTTTTCAAGTATATAGGGCTCTACATATAATTAGTAAATATTTCATGAGCAAGATAATCTGTATTCTTCGGCCGTACCCCCCCACCATAGTGTTCAATATCAATCACATTTACCTTATTGAGTGTGTCATTTAGATTTTCTCTATCATTTTTCTTTTAAAGTGTTGCCTGTGCATTACAATCATCTGGAGAGCATATTAAGTTCCGATTCCTGAGCCTTGCTCCAGACCTACAGGACTAGAATCTTCTGAATGGCACTTTTAGAAACATCACAGATCATTCTGGTGTACATGGCACTTCAAAAATCATTTGCTATAATCTTCCTTTTTCTCTACTTGAAAACATAGACCTATACACACTCACCCACTCACCCACACTCATCCACCTCCCCTCATACACGCAGAATTACATGCTTTCATCCACACACACATTACATGGTGCTGCATTTGCACAGGAAACGCTCAACACAGACTTAGGCGAATTACACTTTATCTTCACAACTCTTGATGCTTAACTTATATCTAGGTCATTGTTTTTGTGAACTCTGTGATTTCTAGATTTGGCAGTCATCTGAGATCTTGTTCTGAGTACATGTTGTAATTCCATTGATTTCTGCTCCTGATCTGTGGTGGAGGAAGTGTGTGTGAGGGAGAAGAACTCTGACTTCGGAGCCCTATAGTCCTGCATTGTGTTTGACTACCATTTACAGACTGCAGGAATGCCAAAACTTAAGTAATGTCTCTGGGCCTCAAGTTTCTCATCTGCAGATGGGGTAAATGTAAATAGTTAGCACAGGGTCTGGGACTTAATAAGCACTCAACAGTAATAGAAACTATAAGGGACAAGACCTTTTAGCATAACAACTAAAATTATTTATTACCAAGTGAACTAAATTTAAAACCTTAAACATGTGAAATAAGTTACTTATTTTGATTTTTAGATGTGGAAAATAAAAACTGAGATAATTTATTTTAAAAAGGAGAACATTTTCTCAATAGCTGGTAGGTGGGTTTTCTCCTGTTGCTGTTGTTTCTATGTCTCCCTGTGCTTTCCTCCTTTTTTGCTTTACGACATTTGATCTTAAATTACTTGGGGCGTAAAAGTTGATGAGGGCTCTCCATGTGCGTGGCAGCTTTCTCATTACAAAGTGAGCCCGCTCACTTATTGCTCTTTGCCTCGAGTTAAATCTTCTCTTGCTTTCTTCTTAATTGTGTTTGCTGAATACACCTTCGCTGTCTTTTGTTAATTTCAAGTGTTCTGGGCTGTTTTGTCTTTGTCGTTTGTTTTTATATGCAGCTTCCAGATGGGTTTGATTCAATCTGAAAATAATTTTTCCTTGTAATAAAGTGGTTTATCCATGACTAGTTATTACAGATACATTTGTCTTTAACTCTTCACCTCATTATTCTTCATGTCTTCTGCGCTTTTTTTGCTCTCCTTATCGCTTGCTCTATGGTTTCTCTTTTTGAGTGTGTCAGTATTTTCCTTTTGATAATTTGGAAGATTTACAGTCGATTTCATTTCTTATAGGATTAGCCTTACAACTTTTAATAACTTACTTAAACCTTTTTTTTTTTTTTCCACTACCCAACTTTAACAATATCTATTGATTCCCTGCAAGGAAACAAGCACTTCCCCTACCTCATAATTTTTATGTTATAATATTAATATTCTTCAAGTGGTTGCTGTGTTATCTTGGAAAGTATGTGTTCCATTCAAGCTTTCTCCACTAGGCTCCAGACCTGGCCAACCAGCTGCCTTCTTAGTACCACTACTGGTTGTCTGAATAAGCATCTTCAGCTTGATACACCAGGATACAAATTGGGATTCCTGCCTCTCAAACTGTCCTTGCACATTCTCCCACATTTCGGTAAAGAGATCACTCTTGACCTCTTTGTCAAAGCCAAAAATTGCGGGGTCATCCCTGGTTCCACCTTGGTCCTCATCCAGAAAATTCAATCCAACATTCCTTCTCCAGAACATACTTGAATCCTTTTGTTTCTTTCCCTCATCTCGCCAGACACCTCAGCTCAAGACACCTGCACCTCCCCACCCTTCTGCCTGCCTCCCCCGCAGCACGCCCTTGCCCTCTGTGGTCCATCCATTCCAAACACGGAGAGGGGGCATCGCTGCGTTAGACCCTTCGTGGATCCTGTTATTCTCAGAATGAAACTCTGTGTCCTCCCCACTGCCTAGGAGGCAGGCCTCTGTCACGTGGCCAGACCCAGACCCAGACCCAAACCGCGAGGCAGCCCCCATTTATCTGCGTGCTCCTGCACAATTATGAACGGTGCCCCTTTCCTTCTGAGAGCCTCTCTGTTTGGACGATATAGCGTACAGCGGTCTTCGCTCCTGCCTGTCTTTCCCACAAACTCACACCTCTGTCCCTCCCTCTCATTCTGCTCTTGCTACATTCAGGTCTGTTCTTCCGGTCAGGCTTTCCAGTCCTTCCCCCCACCTGTTCTCGGACATTCTTCCCTCTCATTTCCCCCCTCAGTCCAGGGCAAACGTTACCTTCTCAGGGAGGCTAACCTCTGCTCCCCATTGTTCCTCATGCATGTGTTCATTGTTGTCTTTCTCAGTGACCACTGAGTTACCGTGACCTCCCTTCTGTGTCTTGTGCTGCCCCCGCAGGGACGCCAGCCCTCTCTGCCCGCTTCGAGACTGTCTACCCCAGACCAGAAGCTGGGCCTGCTTCATAGAGTGTACTCAAAAAAATATCTGTTGAATGAATGAATATATTTAATTGACTTTTTTTTTTAATTTATCAGATCTGGGTGGTATATAACAGTTCCCAACGGAAGTTGAGAAATTTGCTCACTTTACATTTTCTCCATCTGTTCCATCTCCATGATTTTCTCAGTTCTGTTCTCATTTGCGTTTCCCTGTAGTTTATAATATTTCCCTTCCACCTGATGCCCACCGTCCCCATGCCTTGTGATTCTTAGTCCCACCTTTAAATGAATGCACGCCGCTCCCACCACCTGTGAACCCCTGGTCTCCTACCATTGCTGGCCTCTCGCTGCCCGCGCCCCTCCCACCTGCTGCATTCCCCATTCCCTGCCCCACCCCTGCCTTTCACTCCCAACTCACATTGTTTCATGACATTTTTTGTGGGTGAATATCCCGTCTACAAGGCAGAACTGTCAGTACCCTGACAACAGACACCATGCTCAGTGTTTAGGTTGCCATCTAGGCAACGGTCAAGTACCTCCTACACCCCCTGCCCGAAGGGCCCCCCCAGTGGCTGGCACCCACCTCCGAGCAGAGGAATGCTCAGCGAAGCCCAAGTGGGCCCCGGCAGAGAGATGACCGGGAGCATGCAACCTGTGTGCTCCTTGTGTGGGATAACACACACTGTGGATCCAGGGGAGCTCAGCATCCTGATCACTGAGGAGTCACGACAGCATGACATCACATGACAGTGACAAAGCATGTCCAGGTGGTCACTGCTGATGGCTTCATGTGTAGATGGAAGCAAATCCTGGTGGAGCCTGGGCTGGGTCAGCCACCAAGTGAGTGTCAAGAGGCAGCTCTTTTTTAAAAAATTTTTAAACTTTTATTTATTGGGATGCCTGGGTGGCTCAGTCGGTTAAGCATCTGCCTTCAGCTCAGGTCATGATCCCAGGGTCCTGGGATCGAGTCCCATGTCGGGCTCCCTGCTCAGCAAAGAGTCTGCTTCCTCCCTCTGCCTACTGTTCCCCCTGCTTCTGCATGCTCTCTCTCTGGCAAATAAATAAATAAATAAAATCTTTAAAAAATATATTTTATTTATTTGAGAGAGAGAGAGAGAGAGCTCACAAGCAGGGGGAGGAGCAGAGGGAGAAGGAGAAGCAGGCTCCCCACTGAGCAAGGAGCCTGACATGGGACTCGATCCCAGGACCCTGGGATCATGACTTGAGCTGAAGGCAGATGCTTAACCCACTGAGCCACCCAGGCGTCCTGAGGGGCAGCTCTTTAAGGGTCTCGCCCATGAGCCCCTGTGCAATTACAGGAACAGGGGACCTTAGGTGGGTAATCCCAGAGTATAGGCCCATGTCATGTTTGAAAATAATGTTTTTTGAACTAAACTGTTGATCAGATCATTTTGTCAACAGGTAAAAAATTTTTCATTATGTTTGCCCAAATAATCTCCATGCCCCTGTTTGGGACGATGAAAAAGATTACACACGATATGCCTTCACATATAAAGGGCATCGCCTTTTCTAAATTACAATGACGTTTTGTATTAGAATCTCCTGGGTATAATTACTAAATTAGAGAAGGAAGGTTTCTCCTTTTAAATCTATCTTTTTGGAATGAACACCATGCACATAATTTTATCTTCCTCTTTTGGAAATATGTGATTACGCTTTCATTTTGTTTTGTTCTTTAAAGAGATCTTTTTTCTTGAATTCAAAGGGAACCCATTCTTGTTGTACAAGTACACAGCGGAAGGAGCATTCTATTGCTGAGACCACCTGCTGTTAATATTTGAGGTTTTCTTCTTTCGGTCCTTTCTTCTGTGCATTTTTGTATGTGAATTCTGCGGTGTACCATGTTATGCATCACACACGCAGCAGCTTGAAGTGATGCAGATTTACCAGCTCAGTTCTGTAGGTCTGAAGTCCACAGGGCAGACTCTGTCTCTGCCCCAGGAGCTCTCAGGCCCACACCCATCTGTCCTCAGGCAGGGGTCTCATCTGGAGGCCCTGCGCAAGAATCCACTTGCAAACACATTCATGTTTTTGGCCAAATTCCATTGCTTGCTTCTGTAGGGCTGAGGGCCCCATTTCCTTGCTGTTGGCAGCTGCGGCCTCTCTTTGGTCCTTACACTGTCTGCTCTCCTCCTCACCTGGCCTCCTCCATCCTCAGACCAGCAGTTTCTCCTCCCCCGGCCTCCTCCATCCTCAGACGAGCGGTTCCTCCTCCCCCTGCCTCCTCCATCCTCAGACCAGCGGTTCCTCCTCCCCCTGCCTCCTCCATCTTCAGACCAGCGGTTCCTCCTCCCCCGGCCTCCTCCATCCTCAGACGAGCGGTTCCTCCTCCCCCAGCCTCCTCCATCCTCAGACGAGCGGTTCCTCCTCCCCCTGCCTCCTCCATCCTCAGACCAGCGGTTCCTCCTCACTCAGCCTCCTCCATCCTCAGACCAGCGGTTCCTCCTCCCCCTGCCTCCTCCATCCTCAGACCAGCGGTTCCTCCTCACCCGGCCTCCTCCATCCTCAGACCAGCGGTTCCTCCTCCCCCTGCCTCCTCCATCCTCAGACCAGCGGTTCCTCCTCACCCGGCCTCCTCCATCCTCAGACCAGCGGTTCCTCCTCCCCCTGCCTCCTCCATCCTCAGACCAGCGGTTCCTCCTCACCCGGCCTCCTCCATCCTCAGACCAGCAGTTCCTCCTCCCCCTGCCTCCTCCATCCTCAGACCAGCGGTTCCTCCTCACCCAGCCTCCTCCATCCTCAGACCAGCGGTTCCTCCTCACCCAGACTTCTCCATCCTCAGACCAGCGGTTCCTCCTCCCCCTGCCTCCTCCATCCTCAGACCAGCGGTTCCTCCTCCCCCTGCCTCCTCCATCCTCAGACCAGCGGTTCCTCCTCCCCCGGCCTCCTCCATCCTCAGACCAGCAGTTCCTCCTCCCCCTGCCTCCTCCATCCTCAGACCAGCGGTTCCTCCTCACCCGGCCTCCTCCATCTTCAGACCAGCGGTTCCTCCTCCCCCTGCCTCCTCCATCCTCAGACCAGTGGTTCCTCCTCACCCAGACTTCTCCATCCTCAGACCAGCGGTTCCTCCTCACCCAGCCTCCTCCATCCTCAGACCAGCGGTTCCTCCTCACCCAGACTTCTCCATCCTCAGACCAGCGGTTCCTCCTCACCCAGCCTCCTCCATCCTCAGACCAGCGGTTCCTCCTCACCCAGACTTCTCCATCCTCAGACCAGCGGTTCCTCCTCACCCAGCCTCCTCCATCCTCAGACCAGCGGTTCCTCCTCACCCAGCCTCCTCCATCCTCAGACCAGCGGTTCCTCCTCACCCAGCCTCCTCCATCCTCAGACCAGCGGTTCCTCCTCACCCAGCCTCCTCCATCCTCAGACCAGCGGTTCCTCCTCACCCAGACTTCTCCATCCTCAGACCAGCGGTTCCTCCTCACCCAGACTTCTCCATCCTCAGACCAGCGGTTCCTCCTCACCCTGCCTCCTCCATCCTCAGACCAGCGGTTCCTCCTCCCCCGGCCTCCTCCATCCTCAGACCAGCAGTTCCTCCTCCCCCTGCCTCCTCCATCCTCAGACCAGCGGTTCCTCCTCACCCGGCCTCCTCCATCTTCAGACCAGCGGTTCCTCCTCCCCCTGCCTCCTCCATCCTCAGACCAGTGGTTCCTCCTCACCCAGACTTCTCCATCCTCAGACCAGCGGTTCCTCCTCACCCAGCCTCCTCCATCCTCAGACCAGCGGTTCCTCCTCACCCAGACTTCTCCATCCTCAGACCAGCGGTTCCTCCTCACCCAGCCTCCTCCATCCTCAGACCAGCGGTTCCTCCTCACCCAGACTTCTCCATCCTCAGACCAGCGGTTCCTCCTCACCCAGCCTCCTCCATCCTCAGACCAGCGGTTCCTCCTCACCCAGCCTCCTCCATCCTCAGACCAGCGGTTCCTCCTCACCCAGCCTCCTCCATCCTCAGACCAGCGGTTCCTCCTCACCCAGCCTCCTCCATCCTCAGACCAGCGGTTCCTCCTCACCCAGACTTCTCCATCCTCAGACCAGCGGTTCCTCCTCACCCAGACTTCTCCATCCTCAGACCAGCGGTTCCTCCTCACCCAGCCTCCTCCATCCTCAGACCAGTGGTTTCTCCTCACCCAGACTTCTCCATCCTCAGACCAGTGGTGTCACACTGTTGGTCGCGCCCATCACTGCATATCTCTCTGACCTCCTCTTTGCAGGCAGCTGAAAGATGCTCCTTTTAAAGGGGCTGGTGTGATGGGTTAGGTCCACAGGGATACTTTCCGTATTCAGGGCGCCTGGGCCTATGGCATAACATAGTCATCAAGGAGCTCACAAGTTCCCAGCAGTAGCAGGTAGAGTCTGGGGGGACATGCTTAGAATCTTGCTGACCACTGTCTGGATATTTTTAAGTATTTTATCTTTTACACTTTATTTTTTTAAAAGATTTTATTTATTTATTTGACACAGAGAACACAAGCAGGGGGAGTGGGAGAGGGAGAAGCAGACTCCCCGCTGAGCAGGGAGCCCGACCCGGGGCTCGATCCCAGGACCCTGAGATCATGACCTGAGCTGAAGGCAAACACTTCACCGACTGAGCCACCCAGGCACCCCAATCTTTTATACTTTAATTTGGCATTTTATGTAATTTAAAAATGGAATGAAACTGATACTGTTTTGTAAGCTTTTCACCTAGTGGGAATGCTTTTTCTCTCATCAGTTGTTCTAGAATGTGATGTTTTAGGACTATGGAGTATTCCGTTGGATAGAGGCACATAATCTATGTTTATCATATCTGTGCTATTGGGCATTTGCATTGTTCTAAACTTTTCTGCCTTATAAATCATGCAGCAGTGACCACAATTCTGTACACGTGTGCTGTACGTTCTTGAGTGTGAATGGCTGTGTGCACGGGTAAGCGTTGTGTGGCTTCTGAGACAAACTGCCAAACTGGCCCCAGAAGAGCCGCCGGCCCACGCCCCAACCTCGGTGTGTAAGCGAGCTCACTCCCACGTGGCCTTGCCGACATCGGGGTGACCCCCTTTGACTAAACAGGATCACAGCAATTTGGGACTGTAATGCTCTGCACAAGCCACCTTTAACACCCAGGCTTCGGGACTCTGGTGGTCGCCGGCGTTTCCTGTCCCCTGTGCATTTTCACTTGGGGGAGGCTGAACACCTCAAGATTCTTACCATCCATCAAGGGCTGTCTCAGGGTTAGTCACAAAGGTTGTCGTCAGAGTCCTTTCCACCGATAGGCCTTGACGGTCAACAGCAGTGAGCTGAAGGGATGTCTTCACTATCTATTCAGTCTATACTTCCACGGTCGTGAGGAATGTGGGTGCTTCACTCCTTGTGACATCGTCCTCAGCCCTTACTGGAATGATCCTTGTACTCTTGCGGCTGTTTCTGTCACACCCGGTGAGATGGCCATGCTTTCCTGGGCGGGACGCATGCTGAGCATCCCTCTGAAACACTGAGTCCTTCTTTAGGAGAAGCAAGAGTGGTATCAGGGCCAGGACAAGAGAGGGCATGAACGTGGCCACCCGACGTGGCCGTCTGGCCCTGCGTGTCCAGGCAAGGACTGCCCTCACGACTGGGAGAGTGCAGTCAGGTCAGAGCAGACCCCCCGTGTCGGCCAAGTCCGCGCCCACCCAATGGCCGCACAGCACTCCCCGCATCGGGGACCCGGTCTCAGAAAATAACAAGAAGTAACAGCACCGATATGGCTTCCTAAGCGGATTTGAGTCTGCAAGCGTGGTTTTTAGGAACGACCACCGCGCATAGGGTTGGCGTGGCCAGTGAGATGTGGCCACGTGCTGAGAATGTCACCCCCGGCCTCCTCCTCTGTGCCGAACTCGACGACTAGCCCCAGATTCCCCAATTCTCTTGGTGACAGCAGAGCGTATTCCAGTGACACTGCTGAGCAGGGTGGGCTCCAAGATTTCCAAGTTGATGCCACGTCCTGCCTGTCACAGTGGTGGCCCCTTTGGAGCTTTTCTCTCAATGTCTTCCCACTTTAAGAGGTGGCCTTGCTCACCCTTAGCCCAGGTCCATGGAACGAACCTCTAATTGTAGACGTTTTCTGGATCACAGACCCCATAAGAGAAGCAGGCTTTTTACTGGAGTCACTGAAATCGCACCGGAGACAGCGAACTACGTGGTCTGTACGTACGGCCAGCCTGTGGAAGGAGACCTCTTGCCTGACAGATGGCTTTCATCCTGGCTCGTGGGAAAACCCACATTTAGCCCATGTGCTGTGGAGTGAGGCTGTCCCGGGACACAGCACCGCACACGGCATGGATTTAGAAGCAACCCTCTCATGTGGTTCCAGGGACAGAATAGCTGCTTCGGGTCAGAACGATTACACACCAAGTTGGGTTTTTCTAATGGAAACATTTCAGTTTGGGACCCAATGCCTGACTTTGAAGAACTGACGCAAGCTACCCCATTGATTTAACTCTGAATGGCGTGGCCCTTAGGTATAAAGCTTTCCAGAGTTTGAATTGATTGCATAATGCAACAGGATACACAATGACACAAAGACTTAACAATACCATAGCATTATCGAGTCCTATGCAGATATTTTATATCCCTTTTGACAACTCTGGGTTTATTTTATGCAAATAAAATACAGAAGATCACACAGTGACCAGCGACACCTTTACTGTTAGAGATGCATTTTCACATGCAGATTTGAGGGGATGCTCTGCTTGGGCAGCTCAGGTGTTTGAGGATCCTGGGGGTGGGGGGCAGGGAAATAGGCTTGTCTTCACAGGTGGCCCCGCTTGGAGGCATATGAGCTGAGATGACTCCTGGACACACGAAATCAATCCACAAATGGAGCACTTCATGTTTTTACGGTGAATTACAGCCACTGCAAGAAGGCATATTTCCCTTTATGCATGATTTCTTAAACCTAGTATGCAACCTAGAGGAAAGCAAAGAGAGGTTTGGTGTTTTTGTTTTTAAATACATGGACGCGGAGCTCTGCACCCAACCGTGTCGTGGAAGTCTGTGTGCTTGCTATTGCGTGGACGCCACTGCTCTAAGTCTTTTGGGAACTCCGCTTACACTGACCTCAGAGCCAGCTTGTTGGTCAAAAAGCCGCCTGGCACTCTTAAATGCAGTCTGAGGACAGCCCCCAGACCTGTGTCTGCTCTCTCAACTTCTCTCTTTCTCCCCATCTCTTCCTTCTTCCTCAACAGGCAGGATAAAGCCCACGATTCCCAGGAGAAGGTCGTGCGTCTGCCCCCAGCACTCAGAGATCAGAGCGGCGGGGCAGAAGTGAGGGCGGAGGGGTGCTGGCGGGGGGGGCCCAGGCCAGGGCCAGGTGAGGACCCCGCAGGAAGCGAGGAAGCCGTCACCACCCTCTCCTCTTTGCAGCCGAGAAGCGGCTCCTCCTGGCACGGTGCACACTCAGACCTCACAGAACCAGCTACGGTGGCTCCCCTTGTCCTCAGGCGGGACACTGAGGCACGGAGAAGTCAAGAACAGCCACATTCCCGCTGCAGGAAGTGGCAGTCACGGCTTTCTCACAAGTCAGGCAGCATGGTGAGTGCCGCCTCCTCCAGGGAGCCCTCACTGACCACCTCCCCTCCCCCGGCCATGCGAAGTACTGAGGCGGAGCCGGTGCTCCCTGGGCACCACACAGCTGGCCCGTCCCCAGGCTTCAAGCGCTGCGTTACCCCCGCTCACTCACTTTCTGCTCTCCTGCTAGACGGAAGGCTGCACCGCTGGACTGAAAAGCCAGACTGCCCGGGTCCGACCCCCTGCTCGGCAGCCGGGTGGCGGTGGGACGTAGAGCCCGTCACTTACCTTCTCTGTGCCTCCAGCTCCTCCTCTGTAAAGTGGGACTCACATGGCACCGGCGCACAGGGCCACCGTGGGGATTAAACGAGCAGACGTCTGGAAGGCGCTGAAATCAGGCCTTGGTGCCGAGTACGCACCAGCTGGGTGTGAAATCGGTTATGTGCAGGTGGCCGGGAGGGGCAGCGAGGCAACAGGACAGGGGCCGGGTCTCTGCGCGTGCCGCTTTATCCGCAGCGTCGAGAGCGTCGAGCACGGCACCTGCTACGGCCTGCGCTCGATCAATAGTTTTAAATGTTGAATGTTACTGTACTCGGGTAGGTTTCATAGCAAAAGCTATGTGTTTAGCCACACTGTTGACATTGCTTCTCTGAAATGTCAGATCTTCCCTAACTATAATGCTTTAAATGACAAAATTTCCCTAACTCCAGTGCTTTAAACTACAGCAGATGATTGGTGTTCAAAATGCATATGGAATGTTATTCAACAGAAAAAGGGAAGGAACCATCAAGCCATGAAAAGACACGGAGAACCTTAAGTACATATCGCTGAGTGAAAGGAGCCAGTCTGCAAAGGCTCCACACTGTATGATTCCAAATCTATGACGTTCAGGAAAAGACAGAACTATGGAGACAGTACAGAGATCCGTGGTTGCCAGGGATAGGGAGGAGGGAAGGATGAACAGGCAGGGCACAGAGGATTTCTAGGGCAGTGAAACTATTCGGTCTGATACTGTAATGGTGGACGTGATATTATGCATTTGGCAAAAGGCACAGAACTGAAAAACACCAAGTGTCAACCTTAAGGTAAACTGTAGACTTCAGTTAATACTAATGTATCAATATCAGCTCCCCAGTTATCATAAATGCACCGCACCAACGCAAGATGTTGGCAGCAGGAGGTGTGGTGAGAGACAGAGGGTACTTGGGGAGCTCTCTGGACTTGCCATACAATTTTTCCATAAACCTAAAACTGCTCCAAAATAATCTATTGAAATAAAATTTTAAAAGGCATATGAGGACTCCAACCCATCTCCCAATCGGAGAAAAAAATGACAGCCGTTCACACTCGTGCAGTAGGCCTGGCAGGCTCAGCACTTTCTGTTTATCTCACTGAATCCCCAACAACAATAAAGTACGTATGTAGGATGCTCATTAAGCAGAAACCAAAAGATGGACACATTGTGAGTGTAACTTCTGATTTTTTTTCCCAATCGGGAGGAGATGGTTTTCTTCATCTGAAGAAACACAGTATTCATCTAATTTCCCTGACTTATCCATTCGCTGGCGTGAAGCCCCTTTCGCACCACTTCTAGGACTTTTTAAACACATTTAAAGAGAACAATCTACAGGAGAGAGATAAAAGTAATTTCTTTACAAGATTTTCCGAGAGCACAAGGGAAGACTGAGGGTGTGGCCACAGGGACTCTATTCCAACTGAGTAGAATATTCCAGACACTGAGAAAGCAACTCTAGGCTGTTTGATCCTGGGGAAAAAAAAAATCACAAAATATTGCTAAACGTATCCTTCTCCCTCCTCCATCTCCTCACAACTGTTCTGTTTCTCCCTTTTGAGGGTAAAATCTAATTCAATTACACCATCCCCAGTCATTCACGAAACATTTATTGAGCACCCACTGTGTACCACGCAGCATGGTTGATATGGGGGGCAGAGCAGGGCCGAGTGGCTTCCGGGTCCCCCGCTTCCAGCCTTTATCCTCAGGACACAGGATCATGCTCACACGGTCTATCTGCCCGTTTTCCTGTTCCCCCTTGAGGGCTTCCCCGGAGGGCCGCGATTCCCAATAAATGCCCGATGAAACACATCGCCATGGTGTAGTGGAAAACCAGCAACACATTGGAAGTGCCCTTCCAATACGCCGTCGCTTGAGAACACCTGCGCCATCGAGCAGCAGGGCTCCTGGGCTGAGGGCTCTCACTTGTGGGTGCGTCTGGGCGTACATTTTAGCTCTGTGCATTGATGGTGTGTGCTCAGTAAGGGTCGATGGCTCTCTTTGGGTCCCTTTACATTTCAAAAACTTTAATTTTGTGGAGTACTCTCTTGCTCTCAGAACCTAGAGTCGTTTGAAGGTCACAATTCTGGACCCCGATATCCTCCCTTATCGGACTCTGCGCCACCTTATCTGTGTCTTCCCTGACGGCCTGATGAGGGTCCACGGCGAGGAGGAGACCTCACTTCCTGCCCATGTTTACCACTCTGCCAAGAGCTTCTCTGGAGCCCTTTTTCTGTTGAAATACCATCTATTGTTAGCTGTTGTGTAACGCTTCCTGTCAGTGGAGCTGTTGTTTAAATAAGGCATTCCTGAAAATTACCTTATCCCAACTGGCTTCTTTCACTTTCCGGACGGAGGAACCCGGAGGTTTGAAGAGGTCGTCTGTAGGATGAGGTCATCGCCTGCTCCCAAAACGTGTCAGTTCTCCACTTTGCCCTAAACGTTCTGTTGTGGCTTGTCATTGCTCTGCTATAAAGCTTATCAACCTCTATGGTTATCAAAAGGTGTCATGAATGACAGAAAGCCTTGAACACACACCCACAAGGAAGGCAAGTTCCTTCGAATGTGTGCAAAGGACACACAAATTCCAACTAGTGCAGGGAGCCCACAGCCTGCCTGCACGTCCCCTCAGGGCACCGAGCTGGATGACACCAGCTGGTTGGAAGGATTCCATCAGGTTCTTCAGGAAGCTCCCAGTGGCACCCTCTGGGCTGCCTACGTCCCCTGGACCCTCCCTGCCTGTCCAGAGACTGGCTAGGAGCTTGCCTGGTCCCTGGGTGCAGGAGACTCCACTCCCGATGCACCATCCGCCCGTCTCCAGGCCCCCCTGCCCCCCCCAAATCCATCCTTAGGTCATCTCTGATGAAGCCTAAATATTCTGGAAGAGTCAACTGGGCAGAACTGGTTTTTCTTTCTTTCTCTTTCAAACATTTCTTGCATCTGAGACAGAGAACAAAACAGATGCTCATCCCTCCTCCTACAGTAATGACCTGAAGGGACATAAGAAGAAAATGTATCCATTAAACCAGTAGTTCCAGCACTTTGTGGTCCCAGGATCCCTTTATGATCTTAAAAAGAAACTGAGGACCCCAGAGTGCTTTTGTTGATCATTTGTTTACTGGTATTCACTGTACTAGCAATTAAACCCAAGTTTAAAAATATTTATTAAGTATTCATTAGTAATAAATATTTATTAGTAAAATATGTGCTAGTTCGTTTAAAATAACAATAATACGCTCATGACATGTTAACATAAATGGCATATTTTAAGCAAAAATAAAAATTGCCCGAACAGACCAAGTTGTGAGCAGCGGTGCCCGTGTGGTACAACTTTCCCATCTTTTCCACAACAGCTGAGTAGATGGGTGGCGGGGTCTTGTCACCACTTCCTGCGCTGAAGTTGTTGTGATAACACAGGGGTGTCGCCTCTGGGAACCTTCAGTGCACCTTCTCGGGCGGCTGAGGCGGAAAAACAAACACCACTGGCATTATCATGGAAAGGTTCGACCTCAGGCTCCACCAGGGGTCTGCGAAGCCGACTTCGAGAAGCACCGAGTTAGAGCAAGTGTTTCACTTCATAAAAACAGTGAGAGTGGTATAATTCGTCCCTTTGGGACCCCCTTTCTGATGTTGGAGGAGCTCCAGCCCCCTGGCATGAATATACACACTGGCGCTGCAGGTCACCCCTTCTCCAGCACACTCAATCCATCCCAGCAAGTCGTCCCCTCTAGGACCTCCTGCCAAGACGACTTTTGCTCTTTTTTACCGCTTTCACACCATCCAGGTCCAACTTGGTGGCATTTCTTCTCTCTGACATCAACAATGCGTTCAGACTCGTCTCTGGCTCACTTACCGAAGACAGCTATCTGCCAGGGCCCCCTTACTCCCGGTCGGGAGGAGGGCTGAGCACTAGGGGCTCACGCTTCAGCTCACAGGAGCACTCCAAGGTAGGGTGGGCGATGTAGGGACTCCCAGACAGCAGAGTGTCAGAGCACACAGATTACTTATTCTCAAAAGGTCCAAAGTGTAAGCTGATATTTCTAATTTGATTTTTTTTAAATCTTGCTTTACTATAAAAGTGAATCAATCCTGTCTGTTCCTTTCCTTGCTAGCTTTGATGCACCACTGCACATTATTCCAAATCATATCTTCAAATCACAACGATGCCTCCACTTTTGGAAGGTCTTTGTTTTCTTTTTCCAGTTGTGATCTGTGATTTAAGTGCCCTAGAACCAAAGTCTGCCTATTCAAATATCTTCCTTCCTGCCATCACCCACGAGCAGAGAAAGAGATCTCAACTGCCCCCTCACTTGAGCAGAGGCAGCAAATGTGGTAACACAAAGCCCAAAATCTTATTGTCTAGCTGTTTACTGAAAAAGCTTGTTGACTTCTTGCGTAAATGCGTCACATAGCTATTCAATTGCACCCACACCAACTAGAAAACTCTTTCCCTCATTGGACTGCTTTTGAATTTTTTGTTGTAAATCACTTGACCATAAATGTAAACGTTATGTCCCAACTTTCCTTTCTCTTCCACCAATCTGCATATCTATATGCACACCGTACCCCCAAGCCTTTCTATTATTGTTTTCATTTATATGCTTGACTTCTTATGAGTCACTCTGCACCCATACACATTAGCATTCATCCAGGGATTGCTCAGGGATTCTGTTTAAATGCCCTGAATGAATAAAGCTTCTTCTCATTGGCCAGTAGATCCATCTGTGGCCAGGGAACCCAATTTAGGGTTCAAGTCATTGACAAATTTATCCTGACTCTTACTTTCTATCCAGGCTGCTTGTGTCGCCTCTGGGTATGTACACGACCAGAGTTGGGAGGATTTCCAGGGACTCCTCTGTTCTCTTGTGAGTGTGCACGCAGTGCTGTGCACACGCACAGACTTCCGGGCTGACAGAAACGTGTGGGAGCTTATCAAGGTACACTATGGGGCTCTCATTCTTTGTATTTCCTAGTCATGTTTCTGGTAAGTCTGCCCATCAGTTGGCCCCAACCATAATCATAGCCTCAGGCTCACTGGCGTGTTGGTCATCTTATTCCTTTGCCTTGGGCTTGCTATTATTTCCAGCAATGACCTGCTTGGTGGGGTCTTCCTCTACTCCACTCCAAATCAGGTCATCACCGTCTGGTGGCAAAGTGTACAGTTTTCATGCCCGATAGCAGTCCTGCACTGACAGAGCTGAGAGTTGGGGACAGGACCCACCCCCGGCGAAAGGGCCACAAACTCTGACTGTTTTTACTCAGAGTTGAGTGGTTTTACTGAATAAGCCTTCCTCAATTCGTTGTATGCCTTTGGTTGATTTATAGAGTCTCGAAATGGTGATTTTTGACAATTTTTTCTAGTTTTCTTCTCTTTTGGGGGAGTGGGGTGAGATTTGCCAAGCCCTTCTCACTGCACCATTATGGAAGTCCTGCCCCCAGTAATCTGTCTGAACAAGTCCTTCATATTTTTCTGATGTACCCTAAGGTTTGAGAACTAGTGCCAGAGCTGAGCTACTCCGTTGCTGTCTAAAACCAATTTTTCAACTGGTGCAACAGATTGTCCTATCCCCTTTCACATGGTCAAGAACAGGAGTGTAACTGCTCTTTCCTGAGCCTGCTTCCATTGTTTAAGGCCATCCCACTGGCTTTCCCATCTGCCATGCTCTTCTCCTAGTTACTCACATGACTCACTTTTTTTTTTTTTTAAGATTTATTTATTTGTTTTAGAGAGAGTGAGAGTGCAGTGGGGAGGGACAGAGAGAGAGAGAAACTGAAGCAGACTCGATGCTCAGCATGGAGCCCACTGCGGGGCTCACTCTCACAACCCTGAGATCACGACCTGAGCCCAAATCAAGAGTCTGCCACTCAATCGACTACGTCACTCACATGACTCACTTCTTCACCTCCTTTAAAATCTGTTCAAATCTTATCCTTCTCTTACTACTTTATATAAAATTGTAAGTTTTCTTATTTGTTATGCTGATAGTTTTTGTTTGTTTCTCCATACCAGACTCTATGTTCCAAAAGGCAAGCATCTTTGTTAGTTTGTTCACTGACATGTCCCAGGTGCCCAAAACAGTCTCGGAATATAATAAGTCATTGTTGAATGAATGCATGCGGTACCAAGAATGTACCATGAGAAGCAACATTGGGTTATTTTGTGTAAATTAGTGCAAGGGATTCAATTATTTCCCCAAGAATGAGTTATTGTTTTGTTAAAATTCTAAGAGGTGACACAGGCATTGGGTTTCTTGGCTGAACCTTGGCAAAGTTAGGGAGGAAGAAGAGAGGGGAATCACGAATTATTTTCAAGTATACTCTACCTCTGCAATGCTAAGAAATCTCACTGTTTTGATTTATTGTGCTCTTGGAGGCTGGTAATACTGGAGTTTCTTCTTTTGTTATCTAGTTAGCATCTAGTGGTAGGAAGGAAATACCTGAAGACTCTGTATCATCCCACCCCTAGGCCTTTTCTGCTGCCACTTCTAAGTAAGGCACTGGTGATACAGGATAGAAGGGCACAACACCTTGGAGAGAGATTTGCTTTGTTCTACTTCCAGCTTCCAGCATGTGAATATTACCACCATGATATCTGAGCTGGTGAAAGCAGAATGATTGTATTGTGTCCCCGTGACTGGCACACGTTCCCACAGCAGTCAGCATTCCTTCTCTATCTTTTGCTATTGCTTGTGGAAAGCTTGCATATTAAGTCCTGTATCATTTTCTAAGCCACTCTTTTAAATATTCTTTTCATGAAGAGCAAATGAACTGGTGATTTTTTTCATTCATCCAACTCTGAAACCACCAACAATCAACAGCTGACCAATATGAAAAGTGAAAGAACAAAAGACAGACCAAAGTTTTTTAACTGCTTATTTTGAAATAAGGATGGACTCTCAAGAAGTTTTAAAAAATAGAACAGAGAAGTCCTGTGTACATGCCTAGCAGCTTCTCCCAATTGTAACAGAATACTTAACTAGACTACGTGGTCAGACCCAGGAAATTGACACTGACACAATATAATAATAAAATACTTAAGAGTAGGGCGCCTGGGTGGCTCAGTCGTTAAGCGTCTGCCTTCAGCTCAGGTCATGATCCCAGGGTCCTGGGATCGAGTCCCACATCGGGCTCCCTGTTCGGCAGGAAGCCTGCTTCTCCCTCTCCCACCCCCCCTGCTTGTGTTCCTGCTCTCACTATCTCTCTCTCTGTCAAATAAATAAATAAAATCTTTAAAAAAAAAAAAAAAAAAAAAAAAGAAAAAAAAATACTTAAGAGTAAATTTAACTAAGGAGGTGAAGTTTCTCTATTCTGAAAACTACAAGACATTGATGAAAGAAATTGATGAAGACAAATAAATGGAACGGTATCCCATGTTCATGGATTGGAAGAATTGATATTGTTTAACTGTCAGTACCATCAAAACCCATCTATGGATTCAATACAATCCTGATCCATATTCCAATGGCATTTTTTACAGAGCTAGAAAAAACAACCCTAAAATTTACATGCACCCACAAAAGACCCCAAATAGCCAAAGCAATCCTGAGAAAGAAGAGCAAAGCAGGAGCCATCACACTTTCTGATTTTAAGCAATACTATAAAGCTATAGTAATCCAAGCATGAAAACAGACAACTAGACCAATGGGACAGAATTGAGAGCTCAGAAATAAACCTAAATATATATGGTCAACTAATATTTGACAAGGGAGCCAAGACAGTTTTTTAAATAAATGGTGCTGGAGAAATTGATTATTCACATGTAAAAGATTGAGTCTAGGCCCCTATCTCACACCTTTCACAAAAATTAACTCAAAATGAATTAAAGACTTAAATGTAAGACCTGAAACCATAAAATCCCTAGAAGAAAATATAGGAAAAAACCTCCTTGACATGGGTCTTGGCAATGATTTTAAAGCATAAGCAACAAAATAAAAAGTGAACAAGTGGGACTATGTCACTAAAAAGCTTCTCTGTAGTAATAGAAACCATCAACAAAGTGAAAAGAAAACCTATAGGTTGGGAAAAAATATTTACAAGCCATATATCTGGTAAGGGGTTAATATCCAAAATATATAAAGAATTCATATAACTCAATAGCAAAAACCCCCCAAAAAATGACAACAAAAAAAACAATCCAATAAAAAATAGAAAAAATGATTGGAATAGACATTTTTCCAAGTTAGATATACACATGGCCAACATGTATATGAAATGATGCTCAATATCACTAGTCATTAGGGAAATGCAAGTCAAAACCACAAAATCACACCTGTTAGAATAGCCATCATCACAAAGACAAGAGACAACAGGTGCTGGCCAGGATATGGAGAAAGGAGAACCCTCGTGCACTCTTGATGGGAATGCAAGCTGGTGCAGCCACTGAAAACAGCATAGAAGATCCTCAGAAAATTAAAAATAGAGCTACCGTATGATCCAGAAAGTCCATTTCTGTGAATATATCCACAGGAAACAAAAACTCTAGCTCAAAAAGATATATGCACCCCCATCCATGTTCACTGCAGCATTATTCACAATAACCAAGACACAGAGGAAACAACCTGTCCATCAACGGATAAATGGATAAAGAAAATGTGATATATATAAAATAGAATATAATTCAGCCATAAGAAAGGGAAATCCAGGTGATTAACATAACAATAAAAATTTTAAAAGAAAAAAAAGAAAGGGAAATCCTGTCATTGGCAACAACGTGGATGGACCTTGAGGGCATTACATGAAATAAGTCAGACAAAGACTGTGTGATTTCACTTACATTTGTAATCTAAAACCAAAAACCAAACGAAAACCAAAAAACCAAACTCATAGGGGAGGGGAAATGGGAGGACGATGGTCACAGGTATAGACCTGCCGTTGTAAGGTAAACAGGAGCTAGGGATGTGCTGGACGGCGCCATGACCACAGCTGACATGGCCGCGGGATCCCCGGGAAAGCTGCTGTGGGAGAGTGGATCCTAAGTGTCGTCATCACCAGGGGAGATTTTTGGGTTTTTTTGCTTTTTCTTTTTGCTGCATCTGTGAGGTGATGGACGTTCCCCACACTTATCGTGGTGACCACTCCACAGTCTATGTAAGTCAAACCTTCCCGCCGTACACCTGAAACTCATACAGTAACACATCTGTTATCTCAATACACCTGGGAAAAAGCAGGCCAGATTTGAAATGCACTCATCTAAAGAAAAGCTCTGAATGATAAGATAGTCAATTCCAGAAAATACTGGCTTTAGGTTTTATGCTTTACTTTTTATGATGTCCGTGATCTAATTAAGTGATGAGAAGACAAAATAAAACCATAGCGTATTTATATAGAAATAAGGGTATTCGCTTCCTGTTGCTATCCTAAAAAATCACCACAAACTCGGAAGCCTAAAACAATGGGAAGTTATTCTCACATAGCTTTGGAGGCCAGGCGTTCAGCATCAGTCTGTCTGGGCTGAAATGGTGTCCGCATGGCCGCGCTTCCTTGGGAGCTTCTAGAGAGAATCCGTTCCCTACTAACTTCTGGGGCTGCCCACACGCCTTTGCTGTGGGTACACCCCCTCACCCGCGCCGCCCTTGTCACATGGCCTCTTCTGTGAATTCTTCTCCTCCTTCTGCCTTTCTCTTCTAAGGATACATGGATGTGTTGGCATTTAGAGCCCACTCAGGGAATCTGGGATAATCTCATCATCCCTGGTGCAAAGACCCTTTTTCTTTATAAGGTCACATTTACAGCTTCCAGAGATTAGGAATCTCTGCGGGTATCTTTGGGGGTATCTGGTATCTTTGGGGGCCACAAGTCAGCCCACCACGTAAGGTAGATTCAGGAATCAAATGAGGAAAGGTTTTGTCACCAATGGTGCTGTGGGGTTTGTCCTGGGAACACGCTCTCGCTTTAGCTTAACCAGAAGTTAAGTCCAAAAAAGAAACAAGAACTTGGGGCTGGTCTCTAGTTTGTACGGTATTCCTTTGTGGCCACTTCAGAATCCAGGGATGCGAGATTCCTCCACTGTAACTTCTCTTCTTTTTATATGTTTTGCTAATGGGTCTGAAATACTTAGTGGAATTTACTATCTTTTCATAAAACACAACTGTAGTATTTATAAAATGTATAGGTTTCGTTTCTGCAATATAAACTACTTCTCTCTTCTTTGTAGACAGAATAACTGTTTTTTAATTTATAAACCAGGCACTGAGTCTGGTTTGAGTCACTGTCATTGTTCTTCCATTGTAACTGGCCATTTTGCTAGCGAACGTCCAGAACATCTCCAGGCGCGTGGGCTGATCCCAAGCAGACATTTAGATGCTTAATAAGACGAGCAGAAGAAAGCATGGAGACGCATGCTTGATTACTCTCCCCGCCTGCACCTCTCCCCCACAATCCACTATGAATCACGCCGGATTAACAACACATCTGAGACAAAGACGCTGAATTATATTAGCATCGCCTGCAAAGAAATTACATTCAATGTCCTCTGTGAAGTTGCTTTGGAAAAGTCTCATCTTGTGAACCAATCTGCATGTAACGAAATGAGGGCAAGGGTCAGAGAGAAACAAAGAATGTTTTTGTGACATACTGCAGTCAGCACAGAGTTTATGTGGCAGATGCTCATCCTGCCACGCAATGCGGATGACTTCATACGTGGGGGGAGTCTGCTCACCACTGGCCTTCCTCCCTCCGCCACGACATCATCACCACCTCTGGAGGGCAGTTTTTATGAGAGTGTGGAAGGCTGTGAACACAGCCATGACCGGTGGTGTTTTTAAACAGTTTTGTTGTTCTAAGGCAATCCCACATTGATTCTGTTTTTGTTTTCTGAATCTACATTCTAATGCAAAAGAACGGTGTCTATGCTTACATTTTAACCATGTTTTAAGTACCTTTCTCTTTATTCTTTGTTCCTTGTAATGTGGGTTGTTAATTTTATACTAATTAAGATAAAACAAATCTACAACTGTGTGAAGTGCTAAAGTAAGTTGTTTGGGGCTTTTTTTGTTTTTTTTTTTTAATAAAATGTCAATAGCTTGTAAAAACTTGTTCAGGATTCTGGTTCAAGTTCACTTCCCTCCCCTGTGGCCAATTTAGAGCAACAAAAAGAATGAGCATTAGAGAAGAAAATACGATTTTCATTGAAAATACATGCAGAAACTAAAGTTACAAAGGGTAGCTGCCAAATATAACAAACTTGGGGTCAGAGGGAGACATGACACCGAAAAAGCATATGCAACCCCTCACGGGTCTTTCCCAGCCTACGGTTTTCCATAAAAGGGTCACAACCGTACGTGTTCAACCGACGGTCCCGGCCTGAAGCCTCCACACCGCGCACTGCAGGTGAGCCAGGGTCAGAGGGAAACCACCAGGATGCCCAGTCTTTCTGCAGAGCGCAGGGGTCAGAGAAGGAAGCCCCATGGCCATCGGCTCAGTATTAGCTGCTCTAATACCCCAAATGCCCTGGCTCATCAGGGCGTGGCTGCCAACCACACAGTCCCGCGGACGTGGAGATTGGTAAGCAGATCCCATCCTTGCTCGAAGGACGTGGAGTGGTGGGAAAATCCTTCCAAACGACCCCTGAGTTCAGCTACTGCTCTCCGGCTCGATCAGTCCTTCCCCCGCACACTTCTCAGCACATAGCTCATCCAGAGAGAACCGCTCTCCTTCTCTGAGTAATTCTCCAAGAAGAGGACAGGCACAAGCAATAGGCCAGGTGAAGAATATCCATCAGAAGTAGAAGAAAAATGTGAATGAACTTTTCTCCACCGACTCGAGCAAATGAAAGAGAAGGTTAATCTCCCTGAAATAAGGACTGGAGGGAGAGATATAAGACGTCGCAGAAGAGGCAGTAACACAACAGAAGAGAGGGGCAGTGAGGGGTGGAAAGAAATACCGAGACAGTCCAGTAACTGTCACAGAGGGCCCCCCGGGGAATGGACGCCCAGCTGGAGATCCGCAAGGCACCGTAGGATCCACACCTCCGAAAAAAAGGGAGGGAGCGGGGTTGGCAGGGCTGAGGCTGAGCTGCGATACACTGTCTGTTTGGGTCCTCCAAGAAGCAACATCCCAGAAGGGATGGGGCATGCAAGAGATTTATTGGGAAAAATGGCCCTAATACTCCAAACAACTCAAACAGCTCCCTTTATTCAGCTTTACATCCTGGCTCCCTCGAAAGCACCCTCCGATCCCACGTGGACTCCTCAGCTCTTGCTGGTACTGCTGACCAGGTCCTGCAGCTCCGTGGGTACAGCGGCCTTCCTCCCACTCGGGTCCAGCAATGCCAGGCTGGTTGGTGCCGAGACTTAGCCTGAGTTACTAGCCTGGCAGCCTGTGGGGGACGTGGGGGCAGGTCCTGGGGGAGGCATGCAGGTTTTGTGGTGAAAGGGACCCTGACTGTCTTCCACAAGAGGCAAATGCTAGCCCTCGACAGGCAGGGAAGGGCCACCTGCGCAGGCTCAGAGCTTCGGGAGCATCTGGAGAGTCTCTGTGTGGGAAGCATGCCCCCCATGTCCCCATCCTGCACACCAGGGTCTTCCTGGGGGCTGTACTTTCATTGCGGGGAAGCCCGGACCCTCACCCTGCAGGCAACGAGAGAGTAGCATGCGGGGGGCTCTTGAGATCAGCCCCCGTGGGAGGGAGTGCAGGAAGCAGGACTGGGCGGGGTGGGGTGTGTGTGTGTGGAACTGAGCTGGTGTGCAGTCCCAGCAGAGGCAGGGGCTGCTCGCAGAGTGATCTCTGGAACAGGACGGCCCTTCAGAGCGGCCTGAGCAGGAACAAGCTGCCTGGGTCCTTATTCCCCTGCAGTGATCGGTCGGCCAATGTGGCCTGCTCTCCCAAACAGGCCTGACCCTGGGCCCAGAGGTGTCTCAAACCACGTTAGTCCCCAAAGAGTGCCAGCAGCCGAGAGCTGTCTTCCCGTCCACTCCCCACAGCCGGGAGATCCGGTTTTTCTGACAGCTGACATGTCAACAGCAAACATGGAGGCAGAATACACTGGGAAGACTGCTTTACTGAGATGAGAAAACACAGGTGCCAACAGGTAATCCTACACCCGGTGACAAAGTCCTTCCGGAATGAACGTGAATAAAGACATGCCCATTGAAAGAATTGACTGCCAAGAGGTCTGCGCTCTAGATGGTGCTTTTTAAGTGAAGGAAAACAAGATGGAAAATTAAAAATGCAGGAAAGAGTGAAGAGCAATGCCAGGGTCGAATACATCGTTAAATCTAAAATAACATTGACTTCACGAAGCACTGCAGGAAAAACTTAAGAGTGGGACAAAAACAGCAGGTAGGAAGGGGTGGAGTCAGTGTTCTGGGGTTTGTGTGCTGGCTGGGAGAAGAGTCGAAGTATCAGTTTCTATTGGACTCAGGTAAGTCAGCAAGGCATCACGTCCTTCTGTAAAGTAACCATTAAGCCATTAAAAGAATAGAAAATGCGTGTGTAACTTTGCAACTAATAGAGGGCAAAACAGAATAAAAAAGTTCTCAGGCAACACAAATAAGGTAAGAAAAGAATGAAAAAGAGCATAGAACAGGTAGAACAATAGAAAAACACATTGCATACATAAGGATACAGAAGGGTTGGAATAAAGAATGAAAAAAAGAAGTACTAGCTGGAGCTCAACAAAAGCAGGTTGGTAGAGCTAAACGAACACCAGGCAAGGCGTACTTGGAGGAAAAAAGTCTCTGTTACGGGCAGTGAGCGTCACTATGGAATCACACAACACTGGATTCACCTGCACAACTTAGCCTCAAAATATGTAAAGCAAAAACGAATAGAACTACAACAATTCACAATCGCAGTGGGAGGTTTTATTACATATCTCTCAGCAATTAACCAAATAATAACCACCCCCCAAATCCAGAAGTTCCCGAAAGATTCGATCACGACCTTCACTGAATAGGCCTGTTTGCCATATTTCCTGGAATCTAAGAAGTCACTGTCTGTCACACACACTGTTATTTGGTGGGCCACTAAGAAAAAAGAAAATCTTGTCGACTGTGACAATGATTTCTCATTACTCAGAATCGCTCTTCCAGATGTACTGAGAAAGCTCTTTCATATTTAATGACGTTCTTATGCACATGTAAAACGGAAGATATAAGAGAAATAAATTGCAAAAGGTATTTCTACAACATCTTTGAGCAGTCTTTTCTTCTGGGATCTATTTAAGACTAGGAGCCATCAAGATGCATGTTTCTTCACTCATTCCAGTCCTCAGTGACATCAGGAGGGCTGGGGTTATAACGTCACTGAGAGAGAGCCCCGTCCCTATCCACCCCATGGTGCTGCATCTAAGACTCTGCCACTTATCCCACCTGAAGGTGACAGTGGAGCCTTCCCAGGCAAAATGGGGACACCCATTTCATCTTTGAATGGCCCTTCCGTGATCTGTCTGCTAGAAGTCATGCATGCATTCATGTATACTCATTCAATGACAGCCCCAACACAGACCGTCACACGTCCCTCTCTGGTTATAAAATGCATCTTAATTTTCAAGATATTAAACTGTGGATAGCGTACACCTAAAAATCATTGAACTACAGTAAAACACGGTATCTGACGGTGCCAGAATATATAATATTTTCAAGCACGTGTGGAACATTTACAAAAATTTCCCACATAATACCTTAAAATAGTCTCAGTACATTTTAAAGATTTGTAGAATTACAGAGTGGGTTTTCTGCTCACAGTCCTGTCAGGCTGGAAATCTGTAACAAAGGAAAAGCTAAAAACGTCTTGTATATTTGAAATAAGAATTATACTTCTAAATAACCAATAGGTCCAATAAGAAATTATACAGCAGTTAAAAATATTTTTTAATGAACTTAACAGAAAAAAAATGTTAGTCTCAAATGAGTATACGGTTAATCCTTGAACAACAGGGTTTGAACTGTGCGGGTCCAATTGTACAGGGCTTTTTGTTCGATAAATACAGTACAGTACTGTAAATGTATTTTCCCTTCCTTATGATTTCCTTAATAACATTTTTCCCTCTAGCTTACTTTATTGTAAGAAGAAAGCGTATAATACACATAATCTATAAAATATGTGTTAATCGGGGGTTTCTGTGATCGGGAAGGCTTCTGGCCCACAGTAGGCTATTAGTGGTCAGGTTTTGGGGCGTCAGAAATTATATGCAGATTTTCAACTGCACAGGGGAGTGGGCGCCCCTAACCACCCCCATACTATATTAGGAAAGAAGAAAAAAGGATATTAGGAAATTAACACAAAAATAAACCCGAAGAAAGGTAAGAACACATATTAATGAAACGGAAAACAAATACCCCAAAGAGATGAGTGATTTGATTCTGGTCCTTTGAGATGGGTGAAACCTGAATGGGAGGGATTGATGAGAAAGTCCTCCTGGAGAATTTGTCGCTGAGATTTCTGTCTCCAGGGGGAGAGGTCAATCCATGTTGGTCCCTTTCACGTGATTTTCTTAACTCAGCAGAGCAACCTTGTTCTCCCTGAGATTTTCTGGACCTTGCTCCTACCTCCCCTTGGGCTCTGCCCATCTCCTTACAGCACTGGGAGATGGGGGTGTTTCCACATTTCCTTGTTCTCTTTTTACGTATGGGCTGGCCGGCCCCTGCTGTTTTCTGCCACGCTGTCCCGAATCTTCACTTAGCGGTACTTGAGCCTCTGGCGTAGACACCCTCATACTGTAGAGCACGTGCATGACCTTAACACTCACTGCATCGTTCCAGAAGGCAGGGGGCACCACATCCAGCTCTGAGGTGAACAAACAAAAACATTAAAAGGAAGTCAAAAGGGAGAGAGAGAAACCAGGTCACACACCTTCCAAGCAAGCTCACCAATCGCCCGTCACAAGAGGGACATCCTGGTAAGCTCGGCTTGTCAGCTTCTTGTCCCCTCATCCTGGGCAAACGCACCAGAACGACCGTCTGAGTGGCCCCCTCATTGTGGGATAAAGTATGGCTCCCTTTTAAAACCCACCCATTCCGCCGTCCTTTGCAAGTTCATTCCAGGCAGCCTGGCCCCTCCTTGGGTGGATCTGTGTGGTTATGGAAGAGCCTGATTTCATAGGAATAGCCTCCTCCTTCCCGACCTCCAGCTAAGGGTTACTGTCCGTCAGGGAAGTGGCCGAGCTCTGTCAGGGACAGAGGAATGCGTGCATCTTGTCGTTGGTGGTCTTAGGGATTCCTGCAGGTCTCATTAGGGACTCCACATACCGGACATGCCATCCACCACGGCGTGCTCAGCGCGGGAGGCCAGAGCACCCACGCGGCCTGCCTGGAAGAGGTCACATTCAAGGTCACTTCTGCCAAAAAGCCTCCGTGGCAGCGTCTGGCTATACCGTAGTTGATGGATTGATTTCGGATGGACTGTTCACAATAAGATGGCCATCACCCTGGAGGCTACAGTTTTCCTCCAAAAACATAGTTGTAAAAAGATTCACGTAAACTTGTGTTTCCCGTCTTTGGAAATCTCCTTATAAACAATGCAGTTAAGCTCTTCCAACGAAGTCATCGGGTAGATCGCCAGCACTTGGAAGGGTTTAGCTTCAGAGCAGGAGGGAGTAAAGATGTACATTTTTCCCTCAAACTCCTCCCAGTTTCACATCCAAATATCTGTAAGTCCCCAAACAGAAACATTTACCCTCGTATGGATCATCACCGTCACCAGGGTCACCAGGGGTAGGGTTGGCTCGTAGAGTCCATGGGAACGAGGGAGACCACAGCATGACCAGGGAACAACTGTGTGATCGTGGGGCCTTGTGGGATGAGGGGACCCGTCGTGCGCCTTCAGCTGTCCCTTGCAAGCTTAGGCTGTGGGGACGTCACTTCAAGGAGCCACTGTGTCCAAAGCAGCTCCCATCCTGCTGGAACTGGAGGGGGTTCTCCTGAGAAGCTGACCTGCTCTTTCACATTTAGTTTATGTCTTTAAAAGAATGGAATTGCAAAATTTCCCCAAGATGGGGTCTTTCGACCTTTGAAAGTACCACAATGGCAATTTGAGCACTTCTGTGAGGTATTTTCAATACTTCCTACAGCTCAATAGAAACCAAACATTTACAAATAATAAGGCCACAGAGGCTAACTGAAATGGCCTGTTTCTTTTCACGAGCCTAGGATCTCGCCAGCTTAATGCTATTTTTATCTTGGTTTACTGCTGTAAGTTATCGTGTTTGCTGCTACTGATCTCTGTGTACTCAGCTATGATTAATAAAAGGGAAGAATTTATTTGTTTTTCCTTAATGAGAGCGATTGGGTTGGTAGATGCAATCTTTTAACTCGTGAGGTCCGTGGGTAGGAATTTTACTCCAGGGCTCCTTGGTGAGAAGAAGGAGCGGCTGGCCAAGCCACTGCCCTTCTCTGGCCATTGGCTGTCACGGTTCCTGAACCCAGAGAAGAACCCGATCAGACCAGGATGCAGAGAAGGCGCCACGAGTCACACACCTCTTCCACACAGTTGAGGCACGCGTTCTAGTGAAACCTCCACAAACAGACTATTACACATGTTTTTCTTATGTTTGTACATAGAGACAGTTGGGGAGTTTGGGTTTTTTTTTTTTTTCACTGTGGCCTTCATAACTCTGATTACAGAGCCTGAGAAAGATAACACAGAAAATTAACCATCAGATGATCCAACTTTATGGCCAGTGGTGCAAAGATCTTGAACATGTATTATTAAGTCCAGCACATTTATTAAAAATATAACAAACCACAATCAAGTAAGTTTATTCTAGGATGGTGCAACCTTGGTAGTTTCTTTTTTCTTTTTTTTAAGATTTTATTTATTTGAGAGAGTGAGAGAGCGCACGCACAAGTGGGAGGGGCAGAGGGAGAGGGAGAAGCAGGCTCCTCACTGAGTAAGGAGCCCGATGCGGGGCTCCATCCCAGGACCCTGGGATCATGACCTGAGCCAAAGGCAGACTCTTAGCTGACTGAGCCACCCAGGCACCCTAACCTTGGTAATCTCTACAAATATAATTTATTTTATTAATTTATCACAAAAATTTTTTTAAATATGATCATATCTACGCAAACCAAGAATTTTGCAAAACTCAACATCCTGACTTTTTTTTCTTAAGGAAAATTTTAGTACACTAAGAATGAATGGAAATGTCCTTAATAAAGAGTATGTATCAAAATCAAAGACAGTGTACTTCCAGATAAAACAACTAAACATACCTATGCTATTTTAAAGACTTTACAGGACTCTTGCAGCCATAAGATGTTTTTGGGGTTTTTTTTTGTATATCTTAACTTGGGTGTTTCGCAGACTCAGCTGATAAGGACAATTCAAGGGGAACCACAATCCCACCTCAAAATATGAATCTGCACAGTGGGACCTGGGTGTTTGGGCCTCAAACCAGGGCTCCAGATGAGTCTTACCATTTGGAGAAACACTATCCCAGCCCCTTGCTCCGTTTCAGCCCATTTGGCTTCATAACGTCCACTTTGTTCTCCTCTCCCTCAGTGAAAAGCCTTATAACGCCACTCCTCAACCCCTTCCCTGAGTTCAATCACACCACTTCATCCTCTTCAAGGGTTCCAGTTTTTAATCTCTAGTCATCCTCATCACACCGAACATTCACGACTTCTACAAGTGTTAGCCGAGCATAGTCTGGGGATTGGAAATCCCTCTTTAGGGATTGTGGGCCTGTGAATTTACACATGAAAACAATGGTTTGCCTCAAGAGTGATGGGAAACTCAGATGTCCTCGGGGGTCACAGGCTACGGGACTTTCAAACCCCCCTCCCATTATTCCCCTTAGCGCTTTTGTAAATTGCAGGTACCAGAAACATTGTGTCTGGTGGTGTATAGGTTTGGTTTCCCTCCTTCTATAACTGAAGTACAATAGATGCCCTGTTTGCTGAGAGTTTTTACCATGAATGACTGTTGAATTCTGTCAATGCTCTTTTTGTAGCTATTGAGATGATTATATTGTTTTGCGCTTTTTTCCTGTTAATGTGGTAAATTACATCGATGTTTTTTTCGTTTCAAGTTTTTATTTAAATTCTAGTTCATTAACATCTATAGTAAAATTGGTTTCAGGAGTAGAATTTAGTGATTTATCACTTCCATACAACACCCAGGGCTCATCACAAGTACACTCCTTAATACCCATCATCCATTATCCCATCCCCCACTCACCTCCCCTCCAGCAACCCTGGTTTGTTCTCTGTAGTTAAGAGTCTCTTAGGCTTTGTTTCCCTCTGTTTTTTTTCCCTTCTCCTATGTTCATCTGTTTTTTTTTTCCCTTAAATTCCACATATGAGTGAAATCATATGGTATTTGTCTTTCTCTGACTTATTTTACTTAGCATAATACCCTCTAGTTCCATCCACATCATTGCAAATGGCAAGATTTCATTATTTTTGATGGCTGAGTAATATTCCATTATATATATGTGTATATATAGAATATTATATGTATATATATACACCACATCTTCTTTATCCAACTGTGAGTATCTTGGGCCTCTGAGCACCACATGAGGGAATTTGTACCCCAATTTGCTTTCCAAATTTTGGGGGTCTTTTTTCCCCTAGGATTCTCAGTGAACATTACATTATGGCACCTTTTTTTTGCCTCTTCTTGCTCCACTAATAGGCCAAACTGGGTAAATATAGTCCGACAAAGATTTCCTATTGCTTCCAGGTTTGAAACCCTGACTAAGTGACAAAGTTTTATTGCATATATGTTAAAATGTCAATGGACATTTGGGCTCTTTCCATAGTTTGGCTATTGTTGATAATGCTGCTATAACATCGGGGTGCATGTGCCCCTTTGAATCTATTTTTGTATCTTTTGGATAAATACCCAGTAGTGCAATTGCTGGGTTGCAGGGTAGACTTTACCAAGATAAAAAGCTTCTGCACAGTGAAGGAACCAATCAATAAAACTAAAAGGCAGCCTACAGGATAGGAGAAGACATTTGCAAATAACATATCTGATAAAGGGTTAGTATTCAAAATCTATAAAGAACTTATCAAACTCAACAGCCCAAAAGTAAATAATCCAGTTAAAAAATGGGCAGAAGACATGGAGAAACATTTTTCCAAAGAAGATGTCCAGATG
Organism: Halichoerus grypus; assembly: GCF_964656455.1. Classification (NCBI taxonomy): domain Eukaryota; kingdom Metazoa; phylum Chordata; class Mammalia; order Carnivora; family Phocidae; genus Halichoerus; species Halichoerus grypus. Next base: position 4,263,429 of record NC_135725.1, read on the forward strand.
GCCAACAGGCACATGAAAAGATGCTCAACATCACTCATCATCAGGGAAATACAAATCAAAACCACAATGACATATCACCTCACATCTGTCAGAATGGCTAAAATCAACAACTCAGGAGACAACAGATGTTGGTTAGGATGCAGAAAAAGGGGAGCCCTCTTGCACTGTTGGTGGGAATACACTTCTGCTGAAGATGAATCGTCTCTCTCTAAAATGTCATTTTTATTTTTGAAGGATGTATCAGTCAGGGTTTAGCTGGAGAAACAGAGCCAGTTCTTTTGAAAGCTTCTCTCCTTACTGGTCCTCATCCCCAGGAAACTGGTGGCTACATCAGGAGAGCAAAAGCATCCCTCCTACCCCTACTGAGGAGGACATGCCTAACCTAGTGATGCTGTCTCTCCACATCCCCACATCCCCCCAGATTAATTCACTCCCATGTTTTTTCCATGATTTGTTTCCTTGTATGTATCACTGGTAAAGTTGTTGTACACTCCCCAGGGGCGCCCTCCTAGCATGGACTTCCCAGTGAGAGTCTGTATTTCAGACATTCTACTGTTCTAGCTCACTCTCCCTGTAAGCAAGGGAACTGTCCTGGCTAGCCCAACATTTTAACATATATGCAATAAAACTTTGTCACTTAGTCAGGGTTTCAAACCTGGAAGCAATAGGAAATCTTTGTCGGACTATATTTACCCAGTTTGGCCTATTAGTGGAGCAAGAAGAGGCAAAAAAAAGGTGCCATAATGTAATGTTCACTGAGAATCCTAGGGGAAAAAAGACCCCCAAAATTTGGAAAGCAAATTGGGGTACAAATTCCCTCATGTGGTGCTCAGAGGCCCAAGATACTCACAGTTGAAAGGCATGGCCATCTTATTTCTTACCCTGTCATTCAGTGAGGGGTGGGAGCATCCCCTTTGAGTACATAAGCCAATAATATACCCAGATCTTTCCTTTTAGCACCCTTACACAATAATTCTTATCAACCTTCTTGCATGAGCCTCAAACCCTTCCTTCAAAGAAAAGGAGTATGACTCCTTTGACTTGAGAAGAAGATCCATAACTTTGTTTTTTCCATGGAAATCTACAGAGCAAGTTAGCTGCTTCTACTAGGCTGCCCACTCTAACTCCTTCCTCTATTATTGCCTTGCAGCCCTCAATGTGGTCTTTGTGGTTTTTCCCAACAATGCCTGCATCATTGAGCTTTGCACAAGAAGTAAGTGCCAAGGCCTCCTTTCTTCCAAGAGTTTGTCTCATAGTTGATGGTTTACCAAGGCCTTGTCTGGCCCTGAGCCTGGGTGGGCTGAGCTGGGGGTCCTGTCCATTGAAACTTACGCTCATTCACCAACCAACCCAACAGTTACAAATCTAAAACTGCACATACAGGGTGAAGCATGTGCAGCAATGTCTCATATCCAGAAGCAATAAGAAATAGGACCTGAAAATGTGGTCCCTGAAAGAGTAAATTTTATTTAAAAATTGAAGCATTTTGGATGAAAAAAAAATCTGCAATTATCATACACATTTACCTGCCTCTTCAGATCACCTGTGGGCCTGAATTTAACCTTTTCTTCCTGATTCAAATGGCGTGGTAGTCTGAAACCATCACACCTCTTGGTATTCATATGGTTATGTAGTTTCCTCCCTGGCAATCTGGTGCCCTTGTGACTCACCTTAACCAAGAGAGTGTGGTGACGCTCTGTCAGGCCTGAGCCTTAAGAAGTCCTGTCGGCTTGCTCTTTGGGCTCTGAGGGAAGTCTGCAGCCATATACCCCAAGACCACCGTGCTGTGAGAAGCCCGCCCTAGCCACAAGGGGAGGCCACAAGAGGAGGACTGAGGTCAACAGCCAGCACCAACAGGCCATCCTGGAAGCAGATCTTCCAGCCCCCATTCAAGCTGCCCCCCCACGTAATGCGGAAGAGAGAAAAGCTGTGCCCAACTAGCCCTGCTCCGATTGCAGAATCAAGAATAAATCAGTGGTCGTTGGTCTTTAAGTCGCTGGATAGAGCAGTGGATAACGGGAACACGGCTAATCAGGATCATGGCTGTTGAGCTGGGATTGTTCCAACCCCGGGAGAGAGTGCTGGGAAGTTCAGAGGATAGTGTGAGGAAGTTCTTGTGATTTGCTCTTTGTGGTTTTTCTCTTCTGGCTTTATTAGGAGGTCAGCTGCCGTTTCTCGCTGAGGCTGAGGTGCTGTCACTATACAAGGGCCCTCTGAGCCCTCAGGAGAGCTGGTAATGGGGCTTGACAGAGGGAGACAGGTGAGCACAAGCGGCACAGTGGAGATTAATCGCGGGTGTTGATGCACGTGGGGGAAGAGCGTAAAGAAGAGCCTTAAAAAGACTCATTCAGACATCAAGCGCTCCTAGTAAACAGCACAATGTTATGAACAAGCTATTGAACCCCGGCACCCTGGCTACTTAACGTGGTAAGTTAGACGAGAAAAGACCAGCTAATTAAACTTATTTCAGCTAATGTACAGTTAAGAATAGTAAACAAAATGCTTAGGCATGAATTTTATGAAGTCCTCAGTAAATGATTAGGTATAATTTTGTACAGTTAGAAGCTTGAGGGCTTTCTTTACTTTCATGATCTCTTTCTATCTTTGGGAGAATTATCATTAGAACATACCTACTGGATTATTAGTCTAAATAATTATGCTCTGATGGAAGGTCTTATATGGCAACATGCTGAGGGAAAAGGCATCCTCCATGGGCCATCCTTTGGGCCTCACTTGGAATCCTCTGGATATTTCCGCCCTCAATTGGGAAGGGAACATGACCTATGAAAACTGTTATTCTCTATGCCAACCACTCCATCATCATCAGGATTTAATAGCTTAATTGTTTCAAAAAACAAATTTTGAGATCATTCCTTTATTTCTCTACCAATATGCAATTGGTCTGTTAGAAATCAGTACAGTTGACCCTTGAAAAACATGGGTTTGAATGCACAGGTTCACTTATATGCGGGTTTTGTTTGTTTGTTTGCTTGTTTGTTTTTTACTGCAAAAAGCTTTCTTGTTTCCATTTGGTTCACAGCTTGGGAGAGGGCTTCAGGGTGGTTAAAAAGCTGCCTAGTGGCTACAGAAGAGGTTCAGGCAGAAGCCTTGACACAGGGGGACATGAGAAGGGCCCTTCAAGGGCCACTGGGCTCTGGAGGCTCCTACTCATGTTCAAGGGTGAGCCTTTCTAAGTTACTCGCCCAGCCCAATTCAGGGGCTGCCAGCCTGGGGAAGTGAGTCAGGTGGTTGCCCATGTTCTTGATGAATTTCACCTCCTTATCTAGGAAGTGGGTCTCCAGGAGGTCACAGACATGGGGGTCTGTGTGGCAAACCCCAGGGTGTGCAGATCCAAAGGGGTGTGGTTTAGTCTCTCCAGTACCATGGCGGCTTTCATGACATCCAGGGTTTTACTCCATTCGTCTTGGGACCACTTCTGCACATCCTGGAAAAGGACGTGGCCACCGTGCTGGTTTTGCATCTTCAAGAAATGCTGGGCACCCTGAGCTTTTCCTTGGCCAACTGGAGGAAGAAGTGGTCCATGTGCTCCTGAGCCACATCAGTGAGGTCAAAATAGAAGCATAGGAAGAGGTGCAGGAGGCCCACAGATGCATGTTGACCAGGTGTTCCTGGAAGCAGAGGATGGCTGAGAAGATGGTTCCAAATGTTTCAACTGGAAAAGAGGTTGGAAGGTGGTCAGAGGCTGGAGGAAGGGGCATCCATCCAAACACTGTTGAAGCAAGAGGCAGATCTACAGGACCAATGGGCACACTGCCTATATAGATTTACAGTACAGTACTGTGAATGTATTTTGTCTTCCTTATGATTTTCTCAATAACATTTTCTTTTCTTCAGCTCACTTTATTGTAAGAATACAGTATATAATACACATAACATACAAAATATGTGTTAATCGACTATTTCTATTATCAGTAAGGTTTCCAGTCAACAGTAGATTATTAGTAATTAAGCTTTGGGGGAGTCAAAAGTTATATGTGGATTTTTGACTGCATGAGGGGTCTGCACCCTTAATGCCCCATGTTATTTAAGGGTCAACTATAGATCAAAGTTTGGGTGACAGAGCCAGACCAGTGCTCCGTGAGGTTTGGGCAATGTGGTCACGGTGGCCATGGGCTGAATGAGCTCCTTCTGAAAGGTGTTAACATCTCTTCAGCTGTAGGGTCTACATTTGGCATCTACACGTGGAAAAGGCAATTGTAGTTAGGAGTCTTTCAGTTTTTTTACCTAAGTGGATGTGAAAATGTAGACCTCATTAATTCATTAAAAAAGAGAATGTAGTACTTATTATGTGCAAGGTCCTTCCTGAGAGCCTCAAGCCCCTTTAGTAACGTCTCATTCTTACTAACATCCTCCTGCCAGTGACATTATGGTGTACCTTAAATGATAGAGATCATGTGATTCACACATATCCAACCACATTCCACAAAATAAATATGCTGAGCGTAGCTGGGTAGTCATCAGCTGGATTTCCCCCAATTTCTTTTATTTATTTATTTTTTAAAGATTTTATTTACTTATCTGAGAGAGGGAGTGAGCAAGAGAGGGAGCATGAGCAGGGGCAGAGGGAAAGGCAGACTCCCCTGCTGAGCAGGGAGCCCGACATGGGGCTTGATCCTAGGACCCTGGGATCGTGACTTGAGCAGAAGGCAGACCCAGGTGCCCCAGGATTTCCCCCAATTTCTTTTAAAACATCTCAAATTTACAAAAAAGTTGAAATAATGGTACAATGAACACCCATTAATCTCCTTTCCGAATTCATCAATTGTTAATATTTTGCTACATTTGTTTTCTCTCTCTCTTTCTCTCTCTCATTCTCTCTGTCTCTCTCTCCTTCTCTCTCTATCTCTCTCTCACATACACACGCTTTTTGCAAAGCCATTTGAAAATAAGCTTCAGCTATCACCTACTTCAACATGCATCTCCCAAGAACAAGGATACTCTATTATTGGCCACAATATCTTTATCAACGACCCAAATCAATATTTAATATGAAAATTAATTTAGTATTAAAATTTCCCCAATTTCCACAAAAGTGATCTTCATTGCTTTTTTTTTTAATTCAGGATGCTATCAAAGATCATGCATTCTACTGGCTACCATGCCCCTCTAGTCTCTTGCAGTCTAGAACAGTCCCTCTACTTTTAGTTGCTTTGTATGACCTCAGTAATTTTGAGGAGTCTAACCCGATGTCCTATAGAATGCCCCACTATCTGGATTTGCACATTGTTCCTATTGATTAGATTAATGATGATTATCGTTAAAATGAAAGCTACTTGGTGTGGTGTGCTTCCTTTTACATCACTGGCTGCCCAGTGATTGGGTGATGCTGGCTTTGATCTGTTCCTCAAGGGGAATCCTTTCCCTCCTTGTAATTAAGAAATGACCTGCGCAGTGATGCTTTGAGGTTCTATGCCTGATAACTCTTCCCTTGATGATTTTAGGATTCGCTGCTAAATCCTTGCCTAAAGCAGTAATTACCTTGGTGGTAGGAAAATTTAAGTGTTGCAATCCTTCATGTCTTCTATATTTATTGATAAGTATGTATTATTTTATAAAGAAGACCTTCCTTCTCCCACTTTAAAGATATTACTAAGGACTTGGATATTCTTTTTAGTCAATGTGTTATAACCCATTCCATCCTTCTTCATTGCTCAAATGGTTTCAACTATGGTCATTGGAAGTCCCTTTAAGAGAGTGCTTGCATCCTTTTCACATGCCTCTATCGGTTTTTCAAGCCCTTTTCTTGCTTCCTGGCACAGCAAGATGTTCTCAGCTCACCTTTTGTTTGTTTCCTACGATGAGGCAATTACATTGTTTCCATCATTAGCAAGTCCAGGTTGCCACTTATGGTTCTGATAGACTGGCTATAAATCAGAGGTTCCCCAACCCCCTTCCTCAGTTTAATGTTAAAATGGCTCACAGGCAGTTTTACTAGATTATCAGTTTATTATAAAAAGATACAACTCAGGAAGTGATGCATAGGGCAAGGTATGGGGGAAGGGTGTGGAGTTACTGCCCACTTCAAGCACAACACCCTCTCAGCATCTCCAATTTCACCAACCAAGAAGCTCTCCAAACCCCCTCAGTTAGGGTTTTTTATGAAGACTTCATTACATAAGTATGATTGATTGAATCATTGACACTTGGTGATTAAGTCAACCTCCAGCCCCTCCTGGGAGGTCTGAACGTTCCAGCCATCTCATACATGGTTGGTTCCCTTGGCAACCAGTCCCTCATCTTTAGGTGCTTTTCAAAAGCCACCTCACTAACACAAACTTAGGTGTGGTTAAAAGGGGCTTCTTATGAACAAGAGATACTCCTTTCACCTTTATTTCTCCAGAGCTGTTTCAAGAGCCTGAGGCAAGAGACAAATATTATAAGATACTCCAATTGCTCTTACTACCTAGGAAATTACAAGGGTTTCATGAGCTGTTTGCCAGGAACTGTGGATGGAGACCAAAATATATATTGCTTATTATATCACAGCATCATAGTATCTCAAGGGAAAATTCTGAGAAATAAGGTGGCTGGATTAAAAGAAATGACTCTATAATTTTTCTAGAACTTTCCAAATCCCCCCCAGAGGAGTTGTAACATTCTGCACTCTTATTCGCAATAGATATAGTGCCAGCATGATTTTTCATACTTATCCTTCGACATGAGTTTCTCCTTCAAAGCAGTCAATATTTCTGTCATTCCATTTTTACAATTACTTTCAGTTCTTCATGACAATCTTAAATTGCTTCATTCTTAGCAAATCTTTGTAATATGTGACTATAATTGGGGATTAATTGGGGATTTTTCATCCTAATTTTACTTTATTTTACTTAATACAAAAACAATTAAAGTGACATCAGTGAGATGGCAGACTCATTCTCCATCATAATCCCCCACAGAACACTGATTTTGGCAATTGCCCATGGATGACAATGCCTTTGTGGGAGTCCCTCAGAGAAATTCCAGCACACCATTATAGGGAAAAGAAAATCCAAAAACAGATGCATCGTAAATGGTAAGAGGAACAATTTCACCTTGCCTGTGTCACCCCTACCCCAGGGTGGCAGGGCTCAGTGCCCAGAGAGCCTATGGCCCACAATTCCTCCCCTGAAGGAGAGCGAATGAGTGAGTACCCAGCTTCTCCAGCTGTGTGGGATGCTGCCGAGGAGGTTCCCTTTTTTCTTGCCCCACCCAGAATGCCACATGATCTGCAGGCTGAGGGGAGGAGAGCCTAAAGCACAGCAGCCAAGGGCTGGAATTCATTAGAGGGACACTAATCACCACTTTTCACTGATCTGTCATCTCCATCAAGAAGTCTGCTCACAAATTGCTAGAGATACCACACCTGTGGACACCCCAACCAACCCACAGGCACCCCCAACACTCTGCACACTCCTTCTTTCTTCACAACCCTATACCTCACCCCCATGGCTGGGTCCTGACATACAGTCTCGTGGACGGGGAGAGCAAGCCTTTGCTAGGGATCAAAGAGCAGAAAGCCCGCCTGACTCTTCAGGATTAGGAGAAGGCTCACAAATAAGCATTTCAGGGCACTGCCCCAGAGGAAACATATGGGAGGCTGTCAGCAAGCAGCCTGGCTTTCTGGAATTGAGAGAAGGCATACAACTAAGAATCCCCTCCAAGAGGGAAGAAGAAGTATGAATGAATGCATTCATAGAAAAGATCTGAGAAAGCCTCAGAATCCCTATCCAGACTGACAGGTGAAAATATCTCTCACATGATGTGAATTAGACTAGAGGAGGTGATTGCAGCCTCAAATGCAAAGACAGCAATGCAACACTTCAAGGAACACAAAAAATAAAAGAAACATAATACCACCAAAGAACTGACCTCAAAGAAATGGAGATCAGCAAATGGTCTGACAAAGAATTATTTAAGGAAGCTCAACAAGCTGCAAGAAATAATTATTTTAAGGAAGCTCAACAAGCTGCAAGAAAATACAAATAGATAACTCAGTGAAATCAAGAAGACAATACATGAACAAAACGAGAAGTTCAACAGAGAGATGGAAATTGTAAGTAAAAACCAAACAAATTCTGGAGCTGAAGAATACAATGAATGAATGAAAATAAAAAAATACCACAGAGAGCGTCAGAAACAGACTTCATGAGGGAGAAGAAAGAATCTTTGAACTTGAAGACAGGTCATTTGAAATTATCCAGTGAGAGGAGAAAAAAAGAAAAAAGAAAAAGAATGAAAAAAAGAGTGAATAAAGCCCATGTGAATTATGAGGTTTACTAAAAGAAATATTTGCATTATGGGAGTCCCAGAAAGAGGGGGACAGAAAGAGGCAGAAAGTTTATTTAAGAAAATATTGGCTAATATTACACTGTATGTTAACTAACTGGAATTTAAATAAAAACGTAAAGAAAGAGTAATCATTGAACATACTAGCTTTTCCATCTTTCAAAAAAGTAACAAAAAAGTGGCTGAAAATTTTCCAAATCTGGGAAGAGATGTGGACATCCAGCTACATCAAGTTTAAGTCCTATACAGATTCAATCCAAAAAGGACTTCATCAGGGATGCCTGGGTGGCTCAGTCAGTTGAGCATCTGCCTTCGGCTCAGGTCAGATCCCAGGGTCCTGGGACCAAACCCCGCTTCGGGCTCCCTGCTCAGCTGGAAGCCTGCTTCTCCCTCTCCCACTCCCCCTGCTTGTGTTCCCTCTCTTACTGTGTCTCTCTCTGTCAAATAGATAAATAAAATCTTTTTAAAAAAAAAAAAAAGACTTCATCAAGACACATTACAATAAAACTCAAAAATCAAAGACAGAGAAAATTTTGAAAGCAGCAAGAGAAGAGGAATTCATTTCATACAAGGGAATCCCCATGAGGGTATCAGTAGATTTCTCAGCAGAAACCTTGCAGGCCAAGAGAGAGTGGGAAGATGCATTCAATGTCCTGAGACAAAAATTGTCGACCAAGAATACTTTACTGAGCAAAATTGTTCTTCAGAAATGAAGGAGAGGTAAAGACTGTCCCAGAAAACCAAAGGTGAGGGAGCTCATCACTATTAACTAAGCCTTACAAAAATACTAAATTGAGTTCTTCAAGCTGAAATGAAAGGACACTAATTAATAACATGAAAAAATATTAAAGTGTAAAACTCAATGGTAAAGATATAGGCAAATCCGGAATACTCTAATACTGCACTGGTAGTGTGTAATCACTTATAGTTCTAGTGTAAAGGTTAAAAGACAAAAATGTTAAAAATAACTGTAGCCACAGTAATTTAGTAATAGAGACACAATATAAAAGACTTAACTTGTGACATCAAAAACAAAATGAGGGGAGAAATAAGGGCTAGAAGTTTTGTATGCAATTAAAGTTAAGCAGTCATCAGCTTAAAATAGACTGTTATAAGATGTTTTACATAAGCCCCATGGTAACCACAAAGCAAAAAGCTAAGGTAAATACACAAAAGATAAAGAGAAAAGATTAAAGCATATATAAAATCATCTAATCACATAGGAAGAAAGAGAGGAAGAAAAGAACTATAAAACAGCCAGAAAAACAATTAACAAGATGGCAATAGGAAGTTCTTATTTATCATAATTACTTTAAATGTAAATGGATTAAATTTTCCAATCAAAAGACATAGGGTGACTGAATGGATTGAAAAACCATATCCAACTCTATGCTGCCTACAAGAGACTCATTTCAGCTTTCAGGACACACACACAGAACCTGAAAGCATGGAAAAAGGTGTTTCATGCAAATGGCAACCAGAGAAAGCAGGAGTAGCTATTTATATCAGACCAAGCAGACTTTAAGCCAAACACTGTAACAAGAAACAAAGAAGGTCATTATATAATGATAAAGGGCTCAATTCATCAAAAAGATGTAATATTAGTAAATATTCATGCACTCAACATAGAGGCACCTCATTATCTAAAGTAAATACTAACAGATACGAAGGGGAAAATAGACAGCAATATCATAATAGTAGGGGACTTCAGTACCCCACTTTCAACATTTGATAGATCATCCAGACAGAAAATCAGTACGGAAATGATGCACTTGACCACACTTTAGACCAAATGAACCTAACATATGTGTATGCAGAACATTCCATCCAACAGCAGCAGAGTAGACATACTTCTCAAGCACAGATGGGATGTTCTCCAGGATAGAGCACATGTCAGGTCACAAAATAGTCTTAACAAATTTAAGAACATTAAAATTATTTCAAGTATCTTTTCTGACCACAATCACATGAAACTAGATATCAATGACAAGAGAAAACTGAAGAATTCACAAACCAAACAACACGCTTCTGAATAACCAGCGGCTCAGAGAAGAAATCAAAAGGAAAAAAAAAATATTTTCAGAAAAACATAAGCACAGCATGCCAAAAATTATGCAAAGCAGCAAAAGCAGTGCTAAGAGTGGTGTTTGGAGTGATAAATGTCTACATTTTATTTTTTTATTTTTATTTTTTAAAAGATTTTATGTTTAAATAATCTCTACACCCAATATGGGACTCGAACCTACAACCCTGAGATCAAGAGCTGCATGCTCCACCAACCAAGCCAGCCAGGAGCCCCTAAATTCCTACATTTAAAAAAATAAGATCTCAGATAAAAGACCTAATTTTACACCTCAAGAAAAAAAGCAAACTAAGTCCAAAACTAGCAGAAGGAAGGAAATAAATTAAATAGCAACCAGATAAGCAATAGGAAAGATCAGTAAGATAAAGACCTAGTTTTTTCTAAAGATAAACAAAACTGACACATGTTTACTAGACTAATTAAGAAAGAAAGAGGGAATACTCAAACAAATAAAATAAAAAATAAAAGATGACACTTTACAACTGATAACACAGAAATACAGAAGGATCATGACAGATTACTATGAACAAACAGACACCAACTAAATTGGATAACCTGAAAGAAATAGATAAGTTCCTAGAAATGTCTACATTTTACATTTTACATTTTACATACAACCTTCCAAGACTGAATCAGGAAGAAATAGAAAATCTGAATACAGAGATTGAATCATTAATCAAAAATCTCACAATATAGGAAAGCTCAGGAGCAGATGGCCTCAATAGTGAATTCTGCCAAACATTGAGGGTGGAAGAAATGGGGAGATGTTGTTCAAAAGTTACAAATTTTCAGTTTTGAGATGAATGCTTTCTGGGGACGTTACGGACGAGTATGATTATATCACTCATAAGACTATTACGTACTTGAAATTTGCTAAGAGAATAAATCTTAGTGTTTTCACCGCACACACACACAACAGGTAACTGTGTGAAGTGATGGATGTGTTAACTAACTTGATTGTGGTCAATATTTCACAATGTATGTGTATGTCAAATCATCACATTGCACATTTTCAATATATAAAATTTTGTTTATTGGTTGTATCTCAAATCTGGAAAAATAATACATGCTCTGTTATTTGATTTCTTGGAAACTTTCAAAAGTTAGAACAAATGTAATTTTACTTTATACAGCATTTGCAAACCAAATGAAATCATTTTGGTTTTATTATTGCAGTTCTAAAGATTGGCCACAAAATGATATCAATTTTACATTTTTAAAGTTCATTGCCAATGAGAAACTCAGACTAATTTCAGCAATTTCAGTATCATTTGAATAATATGTGGTCCCCCAAAGTAATACCTTAAAAGACACCATGCTTTCAACTATAAAAACATCATCGTGTAACTGTTCTTCTTTAGGAAATAATATTTTATAGTCACTCTGGCTTTTGTTTGCTCCTGACAGGTATAATTATACAAGTCTACTATAAGAAAAAATAAGATCAAATATTTTACTTAGAAAAAACAAATTTAGTTGTATGCTAACTAAACTATATTCACTGGCTAAAATATTTCATCCTTGAGTTATATGCAAAACAAGAAAAAAAAACCCTTCAAACTGAATAAATGTGTAAGTTATTGGGTAGTGATTTCAAATGCTTATTCACCTATTAAAAGTTGGCAAGTACCCCGATGTTCCTGAAGCGTTATTTACAACAGCCAAGATATGGAAGAACCCAAATGTCTGTGGATAAATGAATGGATAAAAAGATATATATATATATATATCCCCCCAAAGGAATTTTATTATGTTAAGCAAAATAAGTCAGTCAGATAAAGACAAATACCATACTTTCACTTATATGTGGAATTTAAGAAACAAAACAAATTAACAAAGAGAAAAGGAGGCAAATAGAAGAGCAGACTCTTTTTTTTTATTTTTTTTATTGTTATGTTAATCCCCATACATTACATCATTACTTATAGATATAGTGTTCCATGATTCATTGTTTGTGCATAACACCCAGTGCTCCATGCAGAACGTGCCCTCCTCAATACCCATCACCAGGCTAACCCATCCTCCCACCCCCCTCCCCTCTAGAACCCTCAGTTTGTTTTTCAGAGTCCATTGTCTCTCATGGTTAGAAGAGCAGACTCTTAACTATAGAGAATAAACTGATTGTTCCTGGAGGGGAGGTAGGTGTGAGGATTGGTGAACTAGGTGATGGGAATGTGAGCACACTTATCGTGACAAGCGCTGAGTAATGTATAGAATTGTTGAATCATGGTACTATACACCTGAAACTAATACAACACTGTACGTTGATTGTACTGGAATAATTAAAAAAAAAGAAATCAGAGAAGAAAAAAAGTTGGTAAGATGTTTTCATACCCTGAATAACAAATACTTTCAGTACGTTTCAAGTTAGTGATAATTTAGTAAATGATTTAAATAAATGAACCAATGATTTAAATAAATGAACCCTGAACATTCGGTTTAGTCTAAACCAAATCACAAGTTACTTTGAACATGCTTAAAAGTATCCGTTAGAAGATGGTTAACTAATAGATGTGAAGATTTCTGGGTAATGACATTTCTATCACTGGCAACTAGGAAAAAATATTACTAGTGCAGGTGGTTCGAATATTTGCTGTCACTTTGCCAGGCTACGTTTGCAAGTCCAGCACTTCAAGAGTGACATAGTCCCCAAGAGTCTGTCAGCAGATGTCCCATCTGCAGCCATGTGGGCTAATTGAGCTATTCCAGGTAGTATCATGAATTCATTTCCATCTGTATAGATAAACTGAAAGTAGAAGTACGATATATAATCCATCTTCTTATACTGAACACACACACACACACGAATAGATTGTTTATATTATTATACAGCTGTATTTTTGAATGCTTACTCTGTGCATGCACTGAGTTTGACTCTTTTATATAAAACCTTAGCTAGATAGGGCGCCTGGGTGGCTCAGTTGGTTAAGCGACTGCCTTCGGCTCAGGTCATGATCCTGGAGTCCCGGGATCGAGTCCCGCATCGGGCTCCCTGCTCAGCAAGGAGCCTGCTTCTCCCTCTGACCCTCTCCCCTCTCATGTGCGCTCTCTCTCTCATTCTCTCTGTCTCAAATAAATAAATAAAATCTTTAAAAAAAAAAAAAAAACCTTAGCTAGATAATCTCACATAAAATTTCCTTCAACTAATCTCATCTAGAGAGGAGAGGAGCGTCCTTTCCTGGTGCAGATGAGAGTGGTCGATCTCAGGAGATGAAACAACATGCTGACGGTTATCAGAGAGCATGTATTAACAAAGTATCTCCAATTGCTAGGTAACATTAAATATAATACAGTTGCCTCAGTAAAAGCAGACCTGTTCTTAAAAAATCTCAAATATGCTTTACTGGACTTTAATTTTCCTGATTGCATGTCTGGGCTTGATGGAGGCATCACTCCTCTTAGGTCTGGTGCCTGGGGTTGGGGGAACACTGTTGGTTCCCACTGCTCTGTTGAACATCAAGGAGGAAATGCCAACGAGCTGCTTTTCCAGGTTCTCCCGAAGCTAGTGGCCACAGGGAAGTCTGCTGGGGCCCACTCAGACCCGCTGGGTGAGCGTCTGCCTTTTAACCAGATGCCGTGGTGATTTATGAGCACCTGCAAGTGTGAGCATCTTCAACTGGTTTGAACTACTTTTGAGTATTCCCTAACTTGCGACCAGGAGCAGCCAATGGACCCAGATGTGTTCCAGCAGGCTGGCTGTCCGCCCGCCCCACTGGGGCAGCTCCGCACGACCTCCTGTTACTCTTTACATTCGTGGGAGCTTCCTCAGTCTAATTGCATGGTGCTCTCTGAACCCCTGCCCTCTGATGGAAAGAACTTTCCATCCATATCAAATATTTGATTGTCCGAAGCACACAGTGTCAGGAGGATAGGAGGTCTGCAGGAGAGGCTGATGCGGCCTCTTAACTAAGCATGAGGTTTCTCCAGGGCTGAACTGGCCCACGCATTAGGACTCCTAAAGACTGTTTGTCTTTTCTGAATCAGGTCTTTCCTTCCATCCTCCCAGAGCCCCTATTCTTTTAAGAGGTATGTTTTAATAGAACATCAAAGAGAAAAATCACTGTCTTAAAATAATCACAATAGGAGTTGGCCAAGTACTAAGAAAATAAATATTTAGATACTACTCTTTTTTTCCCATTTTAATTCTCCTTTAGCACCCTTTATAAAAAATCAGATAGGCATTTATGAGTGGATATTAGCAATGTTTGTGTAGGTGCACACTGGAAAAATGCTTTTAATAGATTGTGTATTCCTCTGTTTTTAAATAGGCCATGTTAAACTTCAGCTAGTACAACGTAATTATTGGCATTTAGCATCGTAAAACTAGTAACTGTAGAGAAACTCAGGATGTTTTCCCAGTTCCCAGAACATAATTTTCCATCATGGGAATTATTTTGACAGTTGCAGCAAATGGGAACTTTTTTTCCCCTCTTGTTTCTGGACATGAAACTGGACCTTTTTGACCTTTACACAAGTGATCATTAATCTCTCCAGACTCCCATTTTTTTTTAAGATCCGTGCAGAAGTTACGTGGAACGCAGCACTGTATCTGAACACAGTTTGAAGACAGATGACTAATTTCCTAAATTATTTCTGGATTTTCCCTTTCATTACTTGTAGCCTTAAACAGCTTCAACAGAAAACTTGCGCTGGGAAGTCCTCCCCCCTCCACCCCCTCCCCGAGCAAGAGGTAGAAAGTGAAAGGCTAGTAACGGAACGCTTAAAAATGATCCCACTGGGCCCTGCCTGTTATTCATGAGCAAGGAATGCGGCTGTGCTCATAAAGGCCGAGGTTCTTCTAAAGGAATTTTCATAAACCACCAATTGCATTACATCAATGCATCATCTTAAATCCCATGGTGATTTTCCTAAACACAACTAGCTTACTGGCTTCAAACACATTATCTCTTCTTGTCGTTGCAAAAAAATTTCTCTAAATGTTTATATTCCTGCAGGGCCATCCTAAAATGGCCATTTAGCTAACGTGGAAAAGTAAGGGGAAAGAGACGGCATAACCTTCAGAGAATAAGGCTGGGGTGGACATAGAGCTGGCCGGCTCCACTGTCCAAGTATCATGCCCACCCCCAAGCCCCTGGCGTGAAGCACGCGAACCCCCGTCTCTGTGCATATCTCTGTTGCTGGTGCGCGGTGTGTGGACAAGTCGTGGGCCCGGAGAGGACAGGACATGGAGAGAAGCAGGAGGGGGACCGAGAGAGCCCTGTTTCATTCTCCAAAATTCCAGGGGACAAAAATGCCCCTCCCTGATGCTCTGACCCTGAGGGAGAACAAGAGCCACTCCGATACAGGGGACGGGGCTGTCACAAGGCAAGTGTGGGCTCTTGACCGGAGGAGCTGCAGTCAGGAGGTCGTATTATGAGCTCTCAGCTCAGCTCAAGACACATAACCTCAGCAGCCGAGCAAATCGGACTTGCGTAGCTCCCTGAGAAAGTAGGTTTTGGTAATGGTTGGGGAAGCCCCGTGAAAAGCAACACAGAAAGGGAATGAGGTGTTGTACATCCTCACATGTCCATTTTCGGCAAGACACTATCTTTCCTGGGGGGCTCTTCTCACTCTGTACCTGCTCCCAAGTGACCTTCACCAGAGCTCTCCCCACACTCTCCACCCCCATCCAGCCTCCCTCCGAGCTCCAGATGCAAACAGCCCACTGCCCCTGGGGCACCTCCGCGGGGTGTTCCTCGGCACTCACCATGCCCCTGTCCAAAATAACTCTCCCCATCCTCCTGCCTGCTAACCGCCAGCTCGGTGCCCTCCCTGGTGTATTCCAGAGGATTTTCTTCACACTAAGAGCTGAAATAACGACCCTGAACATCTGAGGGAAGAGCCTAAAAACCCCAAACTCCTGCCTAAGGAGCCTTGTGAGAACAGCCCAGAGCCCTCTTTCTTAACACCGTGGAGAGAAAACAGAAGGAAGGACACGGCGGGGGGGGGGGGGGGGGGGGGGGGGGGGACACGGCCCCAGGCGTGCAGATCTGTGGGGGAGGCCGAGTCAAGGTCAAGGATGATGACGCTGTCTCTGATGCAGCGTTAATTAAGCTCAAAGTGTTTCATGGTCTTAAAGCGTCTGTGGGAAAAGGAGGATGTGAAACAAGGAGCTGCAGCCGAGGATTGTTGGGAAATGGGTGGGCTAGCAAGTTCCTCCTGACTGTAGAGGAAGGGCCTCACGCAGGCAGGGAGAGCCGGAGAAGGTCCCGGCCAAGCCGGGAGCTCCGGCCGATGCAGGAGTGGGGGGCCGTGCTGCGAGCGCCCCTCACCTGTAAAGAGCCCTCAGTCCTTCACCGCCTCCCCTTGAGTCCCCTTTCTGATGTGTTCTGTTGGGTGGTCATGAATGGAGCCAGGTTATACATTTTGGGCAGGAACCCAACAAAAGTAAAATGCTGTGTTTTTCTCAGCCCGTCACATCAGGAGGCGCCTGAAGTCGGTGTGTCCCAGTGTCGGCTGCCATGGCCAAGTTCAGCGGGGTCTGCCCGGCTTCCCCGCCGTGAGGTCGCTCTTCTTCCCCTTGAATCCGAGAAGCACGATGCGGGGACGTGCGCCGGACCGTGTGAACCTGCTATGTCTGTCAGACCCTCCTCGGCGTCACCTGATGCAGGGCTGAATCCCTCATTACTATGATCGTTGCCAAAAGGCGGTTTTCTGGTTAATTCATTCCTTAAGTCCAAACCCAGAGACGTTTTACAAAGTAACTGGCGTGTATTCCTTAAAAATACTAACCTCAGGAAAACCTGAGGAGTGGTTCCAGATTAAAGGAGCCTAAGAAGACCCAACAACTAGACGCAGTGTGCAATCACAGGCAGAATCCTGTCGTCCTTTTCTCTAAAGGACATTGTTGCGACAACTGGTGAAATTTGAGTGAGGCCTGGATATTCCGTAATATTATTACGTCAATGCTGATTTTCTGATTTTGTCAGTGTACTTTGCCTCATGCAAAAGAATGCTTCTGAGAAGCTCACGTTCCTTGGAGCATTTCAAAAGGGATTGTGGCTACAACTTTCTCTCAAATGGTCAGAAAAAAAATACTATGTATCTATAGCAAATAATAGGTGTGGTGAAATGTTAACATTTGGGAGATCTGGGGGAAGGTACATGGGAGCCATTTGTAATACTCTTGCAACTTTTCTGCACAGGTGAAGTGATTTCAAAACAAGGAAGTTTTTAAAATGTACTGAGTAGGTGGACATGGCTGAATCTGAGGAGGAGTGGATGGGATTCCCCCCCCATGGGAAAGGTGGCTGGGTGATCTCGTCTCTGGGCACGTTCTAAGGCTGGAGCACAATGTAGTCCATCCTACTCTGTTGGATGTAGACCCACAGGGATACGAGGCAAGAAGCGGCTTTCTCTGTTGTGCTGTCTGGGAAGGCAAAACACTTGAGTCATATCAACAAAGGCTAGTTTTCAAGAAAACTTACTAATAGCCCATTGCTTTCGCCTCCGAATTCCAATTTCTGGGCATGACATCGCTCCTGTCACATAAGTCTATTCTGTATCAAGTGTCCCAAAATAGATTATTCCAGAGGCTGCAGCTCGCCTCTGACTGAAGGTCTTACATGGTAACAATAAAGGTCTTCAGCCTCAGAGCCCTCCGATGAAGGACAAGCACACCGAGTAATCAGTCTTTACCACCACGTGAATAAGCTCCTGTCCCCAGGCCACGAGCCCACAGCCCACGCTGCCGATAATGACTTCAGCCTACAGAGGGAAGAGAGAAGTGGCCCCCAAAATAGATCTTTAAAACACTCCCTTGTCTTTTGTGACAGCACAATTTACTGTTTCGTTTTGGTCTCTTATCAGGAAGCCTTCTGAATCAGTGCTCTATTTTGAGCACAAAGTCAAGATTTCTGTGGCCTCAGCCAAAGACGTTCACGTGGAGAGCTGCTGAGCTGGCTTGCTGATTCAGGCTGTGACAATTCCTGGAGCCCTTCTGGGTGAGTGGGAAGGGGTTCACCCCTAAAAGCTTTTCCTTTCCCACCCTGTCCACTTAGCATTCTGCTAGAGAGAAAACACAAAATTGAATGCCTGCCAAGAAAATGGACCCACTCCGCCAACATTAATAGCTTTACTGTATTAATAGCTTGCCAAAAGTCAACCATCTCCCCGGGGGATCTTAGTTTCTCCCCTTCTGAGTGTCCGGTTTTTTTTCTCTCTTTGTTCTTCCTTTGCCCTGGCCTTCTTACAGAAATGGCAGGTCATTTGCAGGTAATGCAGGTTATAAAACTTGTGACCAGGAGCCCAGGTAGGGTCAGCAGCTCTGAGCCAGCCGATGCCTCCATTACTGAGTCCCTGTAATGTGGGCGCTTCGCACAGGCCGCGCACCACCCCCCCAGGTAACCCTCAGGACAAATCTGCAAGGCAAGTTATTCCATCCTGATTGTTCAGATGAGGAAATAGAAGCTCAGAGAAGATGAGTATCATGCCCAAAGGTCCATGGCAAGTCCAAGAGGTGTGGTTTAAACCCCATTGTTGGTCTAGAGGGCTCTAGTATTCCACTCTATGTACTTTGAGTAAGCAGAAAGATACCCAGGCCTCCTTCTTCATCTGCTTGTTGAAGGCCCCAAATTCTTCCAGCAATTGGGTTTGGTGCCTAGATTACATAAGAACTCATTACCTTTGGCACCTTGTCCCACTTGTGGGTGCCACCTCGGAAACCCTGGTGAGCAGGAAAGCGAATATATTCAAGATTTCGCTCAGCTTGGTTGTTGAGATTTCTCCACTACGTGTGAGCCAGACGTCTTCAGGACCGAAGCTGGGCGGGCTTGCCATCTCCCCTCTGAGCCAGCTGGGTGGGTTGTGGTAGCTGGTAGCCCTGCGTCCTACCCTCTGCCACAGTTTCTAATCCCATTTGGCTTCTTGTGAATTATGAGACCTCTGAGATTATGAGAGCAGATGTACCCCCCCCAGGGGACTTGATAGTCCATGCTGGGTATACCACCCCTTCACAGCAGGGCCATTAGACTGCTTCCAACAAGCACCTAGGAAGACATGTCCTGTAGGTGACTCAGTGTCCCACCATACTCCCAGGACACTCACCAAAGCCACGTGCACTGCTGGGTTCTCACAGCAGCATCCACACCTGCCCGTCTGAAGACCCTATGTGCCTGACCCCCACACAGGACTGGTACAAAGTAGCAGGGGGCTGAAGACCCCAGGCATAACCTTGAACTCATGAACCCACAGAAGTAGGTAAATTAAGGTCCTGGACTCTTTGACCCTTGGGTGGGACAAGTCTGAAGTATGTTGTCTACTTTCCTCCCATCTCGAGACCAGTGAGACTGAGCCACCACTGTCCACAGCAATAACTTCAGTAAAGCACCCCATGTTGGCTTGCTTCTCTCTGTCTCACTTCTACTCCTTATGAGTGCTTCCTGGGAGCTGTGCCTAGTACATTCCTTGCACTCAGACCCTGGTCTCAGGTGAACTTGGGAGGAACTGGCCTTGGACATCCCTCAGACCTCCTTCTCTGCATCCCTAGTGTGATGGGCACACTGTTGAGCCCTCCCGGGGAATGTTGCTGACAGAGTAAGGACGGTTGTCCCCAGGTCCCACACTTAGACTTGTCCACACGGGAAACCTGTGGTTCCAGCCGGATGGCATCCATCAGGAAGGAGTTCCTGGAGGACCCAGGAGCTAGGGCTCAGGGTGGGACGCCAGCAACATTAGTGAGTTTTTGTTCCAATGTACCTACACTGAAAGATGGGCCTCTCCTATTCCAACTCTAAGCAGGATGAAGCTCATCAACAAAAAGGAACCTCTATCCACAGGGAGGGGAAGATCTTGTCTTTTGCAGATTGACAATGTTTCAGAAGAGAAAGAATAAGATGTTCCTTTTTCCTCCTTGAACTTACTTCCTTCTCTATCCCAGGTCCCAGGCTCCATTAAGTCACGATTTCTGGGGTGACATGGGGTGTCATGGGGCTCCAGCGTCCTGCACCCCACTTCTGCTAGCTGACACTCGGGGATCACCAGGCTCTGACTTCAGCACCCTGCGCGGTGGAGTGGGTGAGTACGTGTGTCCGTTTCCTCCAATCAGCACAGCATCCGGGAGGGAGAGCATTTACTTTGTCAAAGGTTCAGAAATAACAGAAGTAAAACCAGTGAATCACCACAGTAGCAAGTAGTAAAAGTTTATTGTGCGCACACCAAAAAGGCAGTTTGCAAACCAAGAGCACTCAAACCAGAGCATGGAAGGAGGCTCAGGGGTAGATGGTCATAAAGCAGCCCATATGGGGAGAAGTCGGTGACTGTATTCTTCCCAGGGACTGGTCATGATGCTAGAACGTTCTCAAGTTATATGGAACTGCTCAGTGGTTACTTCATACCAACCTTGGGAAGCAGTTCAAGTTTTGCTTGTGATGTTCAGAGGCACAATCGAGGGATGACCCAGGTCCAGTCAGTCTTGCAAAATAAGCTAAATTAAGCTTTATTTGTATGACTAAACTGGTTTCATCTGCTCAGGGAATTTTTAAGGCTGGTCTCCATGTGTTTTTTATTTCAACAATCTCCTTCCTAATGGTGACTGGCTCAGAGGCGGGCACATGACACCCTGAGACCCAGGGAGACTCTGGGAAAAAGGTCTCCTCAGTTCCTCAGTGGATCCCCAGGGGCTGCCCAAGGGCCTGGGCTGCCATGTTGGTATCCTTGGTGAAGTGCCTGGGGATGGAGCCCCAGGAGAGGCAGAGTCCTTGTGGTGTTAGCAGTGGAATCTGCCTGTCCTTCTGGACCTTACAGTAGGTGAGACATTTAATTCCTTTGCTTGCTTACTCCAATTTTAACCAAGTTTTCTGTCACTTGCAGCAAAGAATCGTAAATGATGCAAGTGGGAGGGAGAAGTTTTCTTAACTTGCTTTGGTACCAGGATCAGAGATTCTTCTCCACTGTCCCCCATGGCTCCCCCTGGCCCATGAGGCCGAAGCATGTGGCTGCTGGTTGACCCCAGTGTGGGCATAGAACGTTTGAAATCCTCTTGGGCTGTGGAAGGGCCCCCCCTTGGGCACTGACTCCCCAGAAGGGGGTGACAAAACTTACAGGAATTTGCCCTTGAAACGCCCAAGGGTCTGATTCTGACATGCTGAGGTTTTATCCCCAAAGTTAAGATTTCATTCACAAGTAAGTTTACGCCAAAGCACTTGGGGAAATTACACTTTACTTATTTATTTTTTAAAAGATTTATTTATTTAAGAGGGAGAGAGAGCATGGAGGGGAGGAGCAGAGGGAGAGGGAGAGAAGCAGACTCCCCACTGAGCACGGAGCCCAACGCGGGGCTCGATCTCACCACCCTGAGATCACAACCTGAGCCGAAACCAGCAGTCTGGCGCTCAACCGACTGCACCACCCAGGCGCCCCGGGGAAATGATACTTTAAATTTAAGCACAAAATACATCCAGTTTAATAAATTGGGACCAATATTTTGAAAAAGAGGAGAAAATGTTCCATTGGAAACAAATGAATTCAACTATACAAAATAATATTTATCCACTGGTTGATTTTAAAAGGTTATAGATGTGGTCATTTTTTAGTGGAAATATACTCTTACTCCACTTAAAAAATTCTTTAGCCTCTCTCCAGCCTTTTATTATGAAATATCCAACCTACAGAAAAGTTGAAAAAAAAACCAGATGAATGTCTACATATCCTTTACCTAGATTAACCAATTGTTAATGTTTTGCTGCGCTTGACTATATCCATACGTATATGACACACACGTCTATGTCGTCAGGCAAAACTTATTTTATACACACACACACTCACACGCATGTTCACATAGTTTTCTGGATGAAGCATCTGAGAGTTAATTGCAGACATCAAGACACTTCACTATTGAATACTTTAGCATTTGTCCCCTAAAATATATCAAATAATTGTCACACTCAAGAAAGTTAACATTGAAATAATGCAATTATCTAAATAGACGGTCTATATCCAAGCTTCCCTGTTTGTCCTGATAATGTCCTTCAGCCCTTGGGTTTTGCTGTTGTTTTTTTGATTTGGGTTTGTTTTTTTTTTTAAATCTGGGATCCAGCTAAATATCATGTGTTGCAGTTACTAATATTTTACTTTTGAACATTATTCTACAGTTTTTTTCTTGTTAATAAAGTAAGCTGGGTTATGGTAAAATCAATATTTATTCCATCAATTACTTATTTTCTCTCAATTTTCATTCATCTCATTAGTGACTTATTGAGAGAAGTGCCTGAAAATAGAGCCCATGCAGGTGCGGACATTTGTGTGACTTTTTTTTTTTTAACCTAAAAGAACCTGCTGGTTTTATACCTACAAACGACATTCATCCGGTTGTGTCACACGTCAGTGCAGGAAGGAAATCAAAAGTCACAGGTGGAGGCTTGGTGGCGGAGGCGTGGGGATATGGATGACGGGGCAGAAGGGATACTGGAGGGGGCGAGGAGGAGGAGGAAGAGGACGGTAGGGCTGGTGAGGCAGGCTAACAGAACACAAGTTTTGTCTGAAAATGGATACATTTGTGGTTCTAGGAATGTTTGCAAAAGGACAAAAACCCTGAGGGGTAAGTCCCCTCCTGCATGGTCGTCGCTTTGACCGTGCTCTCCGCACACCGCCACACCCCAGCGTGGGCGCCCTCTCCCTGCTGCCCGCTCTGCTTGAGCATAAGCTGTCCGTGGGACATGGTGCAGTGACAGGGGCGTCCTAGCCACGCGCACCCGGTACGTGTGGCTGCCGAGGGCTTGCAGCCCGACTTTAGTGCGACTGCGAACCTGAAGTTTATTTGTATTTCGTTTTCAATAATTCCCATGCTACGCGTGGCTGGTGGCCGGAGGCCTGCCGCTCTCGGTCACGACCGAAACACTACTTGTCCCTCGGGGACCCCAATTCAGATTCACACTCATCACCTCTCATGGCCTGCTCGACCGGGATCATGTTGACAGCCAAAAATGGTTGAGAAGTGGCCATCTTATTTACACCCCCAGCCCGCCCCACGCAGGGGCCCCGCCACTCTCTGCGCTGGTGCTTTCGCTCCACGGGGCCTGTCACCATTTGCCATATCCTATCCTGAACTTATTTAACAGTTTATCATCTATCTCTGTCCACTATGATGTCAGCTCCGTGAGGGAAGAGACTTTTGTCTGTTTTATCTCCAGCGACATCAGTAAATATTGGGGAATGAGGCAGAGTTGGAGATGATGACCCCAGGAATTCCTACGCCCCCTCGATCCCATGCACCTGGCGCCCACACACATCAGCTGCGTCCACGCGCCCTCGGCGGGGCAGCTGATGATGGGGGGCCACAGAGCAGGAGGAAGGAAAGGAGAGGGGCATAAAATTTGGGCCTAAACAGACCCGAATCCCAACCTTACCACTTACTTTGTTACATAATTTATGAAAGTAACAGTGCTCTTTTGGCTAATTACGTTGTTATAAAAAGTAGAAATAGTGTACATAAAGAATCTAGCCGAATGTCAGAAACAGAGGAATGGCTCAGTGCTTACCCAGAATTTCATTAAAGCTTTTCTTACAAATGAGCTGACAAGGGCGCCTGGGTGGCTCAGTTGGTTAAGCGACTGCCTTCGGCTCAGGTCATGATCCTGGAGTCCCTGGATCGAGTCCCGCATCGGGCTCCCTGCTCGGCAGGGTGTCTGCTTCTCCCTCTGACCCTCCCCCCTCTCATGCTCTCTCTCTCATTCTCTCTCTCAAATAAATAAATAAAATCTTTAAAAAAAAAAAAAAAAAACAACAAATGAGCTGACAAAGCGCGTTCCGAGCCCAGAAACAGGAGTGGCTCCCGGAACGGGCTTTGGTGCGAGTCCTTCACAGGTGGTGACTCATGGACGTGTGCCGACTGGGCCCATTTCCCGTCGACAAAAGCGAGGCCCAGAAAAGTGTCCCAGAGCATCACGGTTGTGGGTGAACTTGAACTCCCTGGACTGGTGCAGTCTGGTTCCAGAGGATGAGATACACAACTGGGAGGGAAGTCCGTCTTGTCACTCATTCAGTCTGGGGTCTGTCCTTGCAAACCGTTCATGCGGTGAGATGCAGGTGGTCGGTGAGAAGGCTAGCTGCCTGCTCCCCACCCGCTCCAGGAAAATTCCCTGATGGGTCGCGCAGCTCACCCGCACAGAAGACGTACGGAGACATTTTTATTGAAAGACACTGTCGGGGTCTTTCATTCTAGCTCTTGGGGCTCTCATCCCAAGGTCAGAGCGTGCAGGAGTCTCTTCCTTAGATATGCATCATGAGTTTTAAGTGCCCAGCCTGGGGAATTAATTTCAGTCACCAATGTCACCCCAGAATGTGGTGGTTCCAGGGATGGCCACCCAGGCATCGCTCCTGCAGACGGCCGAGTACAGCGGGCAGCCAGGGCTCCGTCTGCAAGCGGGGGAACCAGAAGGAGAGCAACAAGCAAACTCCTCGTGTCTTCACTGCAAGGACTGCGTGCTCCTGGCACCCCTATTCCCGCGGCTTCCTGTGACTACAGGCGTTCGCTGGCGATGGAGGACCGTGGGCCTTCCCCTCTACCCTCCAGGTTTTCAGATTTGGAGGAGGGCGAGGCCTTTGGTGCCCACACTCCATTTTCATCCTGTGGGTGCTGGGCCCAGCCCTGGATATGACAGCACATCACAGTAGAGCAGTCATGGGCTGGTCAGGAAAACTGAGATGGACAGGAGGCAAAGAGGAGAGACAGGGTCTGCCCACAGTCCCCGGGGAGGGCTCTGCAGAGCCATAACCTGGGAGAGGACCCAGCAGGGGGCACTCCCGGGGACCCTTTGGGAGAAGAGGCAGAGGGATGAGGACGGGGACCTGGGCGTAGGATACTCGGTCTTCCAGCCAGGGAGACTGTGCCGGCCGGTGCCCCACGGCCCCCCTGCGGAGAGGCAGTCTCTGGTCTCCCCTTCACACCAGTCCCCCTGTGGCCTTCGGGGTGACCCTGAAGCCTCCTGCCCTGAAAGCTGTGTACAGACGCACGAGTTCTTCACAGAACTCTAGATCCAAACTCACTCAGCTCCTGAAAAGAATTCAATCACAAAGTAATCTTTGTGCACAGTAAATTCATCATCATCACCGTCATCATCATCGAGGCTCAGGTTCTTTGAATTAAGCTCCCCTCCCCCCAGGCCAAGGGCCAGGTGTGCCCTGGGCCATACTTTTCACAATGTTTGTGTACATTAGAGGTAATGTTTTTACAAATTTGCATGCGTTACGAAACTGGACTCATACTGCATACGTTTCTCTGCAGATTACCTCTCACTTTCTTATAGTTATTTGCCAAAAAGTGTGGCCATAGACACCCTCCTTTTATATGAGAGATTCTGAGAAGGGAGATTGCTGAGCCAAAGGGTGCGTGCATTGGAATACTTTCCTAGTTATCGCTATTAAAATGGTTATTAATACTTTAGTATTTTATTGGGCTGCCTGGGTGGCTCAGGGGGTTAAGCGTCTGCCTTCAGCTCAGGTCATGATCCCAGGGTCCTGGGATCAAGTCCCGCATCGGGCTCCCTGCTCCGCGGGGAGCCTGCTTCTCCTTCTCCCTCTGCTCCTCCCCCTGCTTGTGAGCTCTCTCTTCCCCTCTCTCTCATGCGCACGCTCTCTCTCAAATAAATAAATCTTTTTAAAAAATACTTTAGTATGTTATTGATGCTGCCAGATTGCTTTCCAAAACGGTGTAGGTATTCCCATTGCCAAGAACACAGTGTGCAAGTGTTCTTCTCCTAACCCTCGCCAGCCCCGGGGTGCCGTTGCTTTCTCTGATTCTCGAACAAATACATCGGATGAAGTTAATATCTTACTATTACTTGAGGTTTCCTTTCTCTGGGTATTAGTCAAATTAATCATATTCTTATATGTTTATGGATCGTTAATATTTCCTCTTCTCAAAACTGTCTGTTCATATTCTTTATTTCACACTGAGGTTGAAAGATACTTTTCTTATTACTTTTTAAGAGTTTTTGGATGCTGTGGATATTAACTCTTATTTGCCAAGTATATTTCCTTGTCGCTCATTTGTCTTTAGCCTTTGTCCGTGATGTTTTCTCGCCATGAATGTGTCATCAGTATTTCTTGTGTTGTTCACAAAAATGCTTAATTATGAAATCAAAAGGAAAATAATTTGGAAAGAGTACAAAAGTAGATACAGGGCCATATCAATTATAAGCACTGTTTACCATCAAAAAATGGAATTAACTTCCGTGTTCAAGCATTAGAGGCGTAATTTACTTGTGGCATTGTGGATGTTTTCCATTTTTATTGTTTTCCTCATTTTTATCATTTTCCTGTCTGAATTGCCCATATTGCTGCGTTTTTGTTTTCTATACTTTCTGATGCAAATGTAAAGTGTTTTAATTACATACGGATTGCAAAATTTCTTATGGGCTGGCCCGAGACACCGACGGCCAAATTTAACACTGTTTCTACAAGAACGTAAATTCCACAGGGAAAGGGACATGCTTGGAAGTCAAGTTTTGGAATGTGTAAACTGAGGCAAGCCTCTGTGGCAGACAATTCAGGCGGGAAACGAGCAATATACAACAAATAGACCGGGACTTCCTGTGACCATGTCTATCCACTTTTTCTTAAGTTGTTGGGTTGTATTTTTTGGGGGGTGGGAGGCGCGTGTTCTTTTTCTTCTTCTTTTTGGATTGCTTGATAATAGCCACATTTGGAAGCTTCTATTAGTTTCCCTGCATCTGCCAGCGATTGGCATCATTCCATCGTGCTGGGATAATTCAGTAGCGTCGCCTCCTGTGGAAATAGCTGCTTCTGGCAAAACTGTTTAGTTTATCATTTAATCAAAACATTTGCATAGTTCCACTGAGTTAGGAAGCAAAGACGGGGTTGATCATTTTTGCATAAAGACAAGTCAAATCAAGGAATGCTTTGAACCATGAAAAGAAATTTAATTAAATATTGGAATGACAAACATTTCACAATGAACAGACGTTCTTAAATAATGGCTAAATAATACACAAAAGAGATGACAGTTTTACATCTAGAAAGTGTGTAGGTGACCTGATGGATGTGCCCCGAGATCTTCGGTGCATGTAACGAAAGCATAGCTCACTCGTTTAGGGGGTTCGTTGCTCCGTGAAGATGTCTTAGAGCTCTGCAGACTTTGTAGCGTAAAGGCCTTGGAGGAGGTTGGGGGATCCAAAGCCCACCCACCAGGGAGGTTGCGCTCCTTCGGGCCTAGGGATGGCATGGCCTGCGGGTTCTGCCCTGGGTGCTGCTCGTGCTTCCCACTCCCAGCCTGCTTTTGAAAGAGCCCCTTTAGTAAAGCCACTCCACGTCCCCAATTTGATGATCATCTGGTTCCTTTCTCTATGGATTCGAACTGTTTCCCCTCATCTTTACAGAAGCCACCATTAGTTTTCTGTATTTCTGCTTTCTCCTCCCCCCAAAAGTGCTTTTAAACTAAAGTTCAGCCCCTTTAACCTCCTTTAATTCTTCACTAAAATACATTGTTAGGAGGGGTTTGCTGCAAATCACCACATGGGAACATAAAATGATTATGAAGTCTCCGTGTGACAGCTGGGGGTCCTGGGGAGCTCCGGGCCCCCTCCCATCCTCCTTGCCCCTGCTGCCTGGGGTGGAGTCCACCAGGAAGCCATGTGACGTGGTTCATACCTGTCAGTCATGGTGCACGAAGGGGGTGACAAGGTGTAGGTCTCCAGGGGCAAAGAGGGCATTCCTGTCTGAGGAGGAAGAAAAAGGCACGTGGGAATTTAGCTAAGTCCCAAAAGTGATCCCTGGGGCTTAAAGAGCACACGCCCCAGGAGATTTTACAAAGGGCACCAAAAACCTCCCATTCTGGACTTACTACGTCTTGTCACCAAAAGTCCTCTGGATCAAGGTCCCTTTTCCAAATTATACTTATAGGAAATGTGAAGTTACTTACCTCTTGGCCTTTTAAAATCACCAGTAGGCAGTCTACCTCTCACAGCAGGTGTTACACACATGTTGTTGAAATGCGGAGGGTAAGACAGGGTTGCTATGATTATTGGGGGGGGGTGGAAAAAAAGTAAATGGGAAAGAAATCTATTTTTTAAGAAAGCAAAGAGAAGAGTCCCAGGGAAGCCAGCATATGCTTGAGAAATGGAGGCCCTTTGGGGGCACCTGCGTGGCTCAGTCGGTTAAGGTCTGACTCTTGATTTGGTCTTGGGTCGTGATCTCAGGGTTGTGAGATCGAGCCCTGTGTCAGGCTCCGTGCTGGGCATGAAGCCTGCTTGGGATTCTCTCTCTCCTCCCTCTGCCCCTTCCCCTGCTCTCTCTCTCAAAATAAATGAATAAATAAAATCTTTAAAAAATATATAAATGAATTTTTAGAAATAAAAAAAAAGAAATGAGGGCCCTTTCAAGAGAGAACAGACAGATAACTTGGAAATAACAAAGAACAATAATACTCCGTGCAAACAGTGAAGGGTGGGTTCTAGAACCAGCCTGCTTGAATTTATTCTTGGCCCCACCACTGACTGGCTAGGACACGCAGAGCAAGGCCCTGAACAGAAGGGCCAAGGGGGCACGCAGGTGTGTTTGTAGGTTCTGATCCGAAAGTTACCCTCGCATCCTACGTGTATAAGAGCGTTGGGGGTGGTGGTGCAAGGAGGATGGGCAGCAGAAGGGAAGACAGAACAATTTAAGGCTGCTTCCCAAACCGGTGATTTCTGAAATAAAAATGAGGTCTGAAAGGATGCTACTCTTGTAGGTAGCTACTTACAAGAAGGTGAGATTTTTTTTTTAAAAAAATCACATTTTAGGGATATTGTGTTTTCTCAGGGGATGTTCAGGGTCTCCACAATTTGGGCTGTTCAATGCAGCCTAAGCCTCGGGTGGGAAATTGCCGCGTGGGAAGCTCTCTGCGATACTGCGGCGGCGGGGCGGGGTCCAAAGGCAGCCCCTCCCGTTCACTTCCCTTCCCTCCAGAGAACCGTCCCCACAGGGGGCTGTGCAACCCCCTGCTGCCAGGGGGAAGGGAGCCGCCCTGCCCCGGAGAGCCCATCAGACCACCCCTGGGAGAGCCTCCCTGGCTCAGAGACGCCCGGGAAGCCAGGAATGCCTGCTGGCGTCCAGCGGCCACTCCAGGGACACCCACAGAATGTCAGGCCAAGCGGACCTCGCAGCTCAGAGACCTCTGCTCCTCCTGCACACTGAGGGGGGCTGTGGGGCGGGGGAGAGATAGGCAACC
The DNA here is from genome assembly GCF_964656455.1 of Halichoerus grypus. Classification (NCBI taxonomy): domain Eukaryota; kingdom Metazoa; phylum Chordata; class Mammalia; order Carnivora; family Phocidae; genus Halichoerus; species Halichoerus grypus. The sequence continues at coordinate 4,292,960 of NC_135725.1, forward strand.
TCCCTCCCGGAGCCGGGCTGGGACCGCAGCGCCCTCAGTTTGAGAGAACCTCAGCTGGCCTTGCTCCTTTGTTCCCAGCCAAGAAAGTGAGGCCCAGGAAAAGAGATACCCCCTCCATGAATTGTGCCTGCCCTTTCTCCAGGAGTCCTTGCCAGAGCTGGAGACTTAAAACTGACAGCGAGGAAAGGGATGGGGCTGTTGTTCTCGCCCTCGTAGAGCCCCTCAGAGCTGTCCTGGGCCAACCTGCCACGACTCGTGAGGGCCCAAGTCACATTTTCAGGACTCTCATGAGCCTGCGGTGAAACAGTCTCCATTAAAAATAAATTTCCATCGGGGCACCTGGGTGGCTCAGTTGGTTGAGCATCCAACTCTTGATTTCGGCTCAGGTCATGATCTCAGGGTCGTGGGATCGAGCCCCACATGGGCTCCAGGCGGAGCGGGGAGTCTGGTTGGGATTCTCCTTCTCCTTCTGCCCTTCCCCCAGTTCACGCACACACACACACACACACACACTCTCTCTCTCTCTCTCAATAAATAAATAAACTTAACGTGAAATTACCCTTAAATCAATTAGTTTATAAATAATAGCAGTAAGTCTCAAAACGCATCATTTCCTAATTATTTCACTACCTTTCACTATTACACCACAGAAGTCGGTTGATGACACAATTTTTTTTAAGGATTTTATTTATTCATTTGAGAGAGAGAGAGAGCACAAGCAAGGGGAAAGGGAGAAGCCGACTCCCTGCTGAGCAGGGAGTGCAACGTGCAGCTTGATCTCAGGACCCTGGGATCATGACATGAGCCGAAGGCAGATGCTTAACAACTGAGCCACCCAGGCGTCCCGACACAAATTGTTTTTGATGAACTGGTTAAGCATTTACTAGCATACCACGACCAGCTCATTTGGAGGGATGCAGGTTAGCACAGGGGTAAATTCATATAATTTTGTAGATAGGAATGCTAAAAAGTGTGTAACTCTTTCTTACCGGTTTTTCTGGGGAAGAATGAAGAGCAGGATCAATCCAATTCAGGAAGGCTTTATTGAACATGACTGCTGTGTGACCAACACTGGAGTAGACATTTAGCATGAACGCTTAAACTTATTCATGCAAACAATGCCTCTTTCTAGAAACAGGATTAAGTGATTCACAGAAGATTCTTCTATTTCAATGAATCTATTCATCTATAAAGAAATACTTCATACAAGGCCCAGCAGCCAAGATGATTGTTTTTCTCCAGATTGTTGAATTGCAACATCATTTCTTCTGTTTACCATTCAGGGCACTTAGGCCATTCAATGTGCCTGTGTGAGCTCTTCCCAATATATAAACGGATTTTTGAAATGTAGATAATTGATGTTTGATGGATCTCATCCTTATTGCCTATTAGAGAACACAAATAGGTTAATCTAGACTCTTCTTCTTCTTGGGGATCCAAAGCGATTGTCTTTCAATAAGCTCTGTGCTTTTTTTTTTTCAAGATTTTATTTATTTATTTGAGACAGAGAAAGCATGTGGGAGAGGGGGAGAAGGGAAGAGGGATAAGCTGACTCCCTGTTGAGTGGGCAGGGCTCGATTTCAGGACCCTGAGATCATGACCTGAGCTGAAGTCAAACACTTAGCCGACTGAGCCACCCAGGCTCCCCTAAGCCCTGTGCTTGTAAGAGCTGCTTGAATCAGTCTCCAGGTTGGTGTCCCTGCCTCCTTCTGCCTTTGCTAAACTACTGGTATACATAGCAGGACACAGGAGGAAAGTCGCAACCATGAGAAGATTTCTTCCTTTCATTTTAATCTGTCATCTTTGCTGAACGATGGTGTAATTTTGGCTTAATCTTGGAAGTTGTGTCACATTCAATTTTCACTTTATTGGAAAGATTCTGTCTGTGTGCACAACTGTGGAAGGGGTTTGGAGACCCCACATTAAAGCTGCTATTGACGTGAAATGTCCAAAATCCCTTGGTGGTGTTTACAAAGGCCAGAAGGGGGCAGAGGCAGAGGGCCCCTCATCAGTGAACCATTAAAATAGAAATGCTGGGTGGATTTGACATTTGAAAATCATTTCGTTCACCATATTAACAGATTAAAAAGAAAAACAATACGATCATGTCAATAAGTGCAGAAAAAGCATTTGACAATAGAAAAAAATGAACAAACCTCTAACCAGACTGACCAAGCAAAAAAATATTGAAGTCATGAATTAATAACGTCAGGAGATATTACAGATCCTACAGACACAAAATATAAAATAAGGAAGCATATGGAAAACTTCTGCTAATAAATGTGACAATTTAAGTTAAATGGAAAAAGTCCCTGAAAGACACAAACTGCTGGAATTCATTTTAGAAGAAAGAGATAACTGGAATAGTGCTATATCTAGGAAAGAACTGAAAGTTGGATTCATAGTTCAAATCTCACACAAAGAAAGTGTCAGCTCTGGATGGCTTCATGAGTGAATTCTACCAAACATTTGCGGAAATAACAATATCAATTCTACATAAATGCTTTCAAAAAATAGCAGATGAGGGGAAATTTTCCAACTCATTTTATGAGGTCAGCATTACCCTATAACAAAACCAGACAAAGACGTTATGAAGAAAAAAAACTAAAGACCAAATTCCTTCATGATCACAGATGAAAAATCCTCTTAAAAAAACCTAACAAAATGAATCTAGGAATATAAAAAACAAGATAATGCACCTTGACAAAGATAAGAGTGTCTGTTCCCACCACTTAAAATCCGTACTGTGATGAAGATTCTAGCTAGTGAAATATGGCAAGAAAAAGAAATTAAACACATACCAATTAGAAGAAGTAAAACTGTCTTTATTTAGAAAGAATATGACAGTTTTTGGAGAAAATCTTAAGAAGTGTAGGAAAAAAAAGCCTCTAGAATAAGTAAGTGAGTTTAGTAAGATGATAGGACACAAGGACAATACATACAAAAATCAGTTGTCCAGTTTGGACTCTAATCCAGACAAGAAAGGATAAGCTCCTTTCTCCCTGCTTCTACCCACTGAGAACAACTTAGAAACCTGTAAATAACAGAAGGGGAAACCAAGAGACCTCTGAAATATGGTAAAAAGAAGACAGGTTGGTTTGGGACCCTAGGACTGGGAGAACAATACAACAGCAGAGTGTCTCATGACCCCCTTCTTCACCCAGGCTGGGCATTCCTCAACCCTCAACCTGTAACACAGGGCAGCCCATGTAGACCCATTCTTCCTCTGGACTGAATGGGATTCCCACCTATAACACCAGGTGAGTCCAGCAGCACCAGCAAGGGGGATTAATCAGGAGCCCGCCCTTAAAAATGGCTAAGGAATGTTCTTGAAACAGGAAGGAGATGATAAAAGAAGGAATATTGGGAGATCAGGAAGGAAGAAAGAAAACAAATAGGAGAAAAAAATGGCTACATAAATAAGCTCTTCTCCTGAGTTTTATAAATTGTATTGATGATCAAAGCAAAAATCATAACACCATCTCATATTGTAGGCAATCAAACTTAAATGCAGGGAAGCTGAAAAGACTTAAATGAAAGTAAGGTATCCATACTTCACCTGAGATAGGAAAATGGTGAAACCAGCAGACCGCAGTAAGTCGTATATGTATATTTTAATACCCAGGGCCAACTATACAGAGAATAAGAGAATGAGACAAGAAATACACTCAAACACCCTATAAATAAATCCATGTGAAATCCTGAAAATGTTTAAGTAACCTATAGGAAGGCATGAAAAAAGAAAAAAAAGAGGAAATAAATAGGAAAGAAACTATAAGATGGCAGACGTAATCCCGAGTATAGAAAAATGGCCTTTTAATATAAATGGGCTAAACATACCACAAAAAAGGCAGGAATTAACTGAGTGAACTAAAAAAACCAAAACCCACTACAAACTGTTCACAAGACACTCATCTCAAATTCAACACTGGTGGGTTGCAAGTAAAAAGATGGAACATGATATACCATGGAAACATTTTTTAAAAGGCATGGGTGATTATGTAAATATCAGATTAAGTAGACTTCAGGGCACAGAAAATCACTAGAGATGAAGAGGAATATCACATAATAATTAAAGGATTAATCCACTAAGAAGACATAGCAATCCTAAGTGTGCACTCACCAAACAATATAGCCTCCAAATATATGATGCCAAAACAACAGAGTTGAAAATCTTAAATCATCCTAGGGGACTTCGGTGTCCCCCCCTCAGCAACTGATAGAACTACCAAAGAAAAATCAGCAAGGATATAGAAAAATAATAAGACCGACAGGATGTAATTGACATACATAGAAGGCTACATCCAACAGCAGCAGAATACACATCTTTTTTTTTTTTCTCATTTGCCCATGGAACATTCACCAAGACCACATTCTGGGTCATAAAACAAGCTTCAGCAAGTGTAGAAGAATTATGATCATACAAAATATGTCCTCTGAACATAATGGAATTAAACTAGAAATCAATAACAGAAAGAAAACAGGAGAATCTCAGAATGCGTGGAAATTAAACAACACACTTCTACATAAACCATTGGTCAAAGAAGAGGCTCAAAGGATATTAAAACTAAATGAAAGTGAAAATAAAACATTTCATAATATGTGGGCTGGAGCTTTAGAGAAGAAAATTTATTATAGTAAATGCTTATGTTAGAAAAGAGGAAAGGTTTTAAATCAATGGTCAAGTTTCTTATTCAGGAAACTAGATAAAGAAGAACAAAATGAAGTCAAAGCAAGCACAAGGAAATAATAGAAAAAGAAAAGAATAGAAATCAATAGAAAAGAAAAGAATAGAAATCAATAATTGAAAATAAGAAAACAATAGAAAAAGTCAATGAGACCAAAAAAAAAAATAGGTTCTTTGAAAAGATTGATGAAATTGACAAACCTCAAGCAAAACTGACAAGGAAGAACACAAATGAGAAACAACAGAAGTGGAATGGAGAAATTCACTATAGATCCTTATCTCGGGGTCTGTCTGGGATATTATAACAAAAATACCATAGACTGGGTGGCTTATAAGCAGCAAACACTTATTTCTCACAGTTCTGGAGTCTGGGAAGTCCAAACCAAGGTGCCAGCAGATTCAATGTCAGAGTGCTGCCTTCTTACTGTGCCCTCACAAGGCAGAAGCGGCAAGGGGGCAATCTGGGGTGTCTTTAAGGGCACCATTCCCATGCATGAGGGCTCTACCCTCATGACCTAATCACCTTCCAAAGGCCCCACCTCTTAACGCCATCACATTGTGGGAGAGGATTTCAACATATGAATTTCGGGGGGGAAACAGATGTTCAGTTCCTTACAATCCCGCTGATTTTAGAAGGGCAAGGGAATGCTACTAACAACCCATATGTTAAAATTGACAACTTACGTGAAATGGACCAATTCTCTGAATAGTACAAACTACCACAATTCATCCAATATGAAATAGGTAATTTAGTTTTATAACTATGAGGGAAATTGAATTTATAATTTAAAATGTCCTGAAAAAAGGAGTCTTCGGGCCCAGTTGGTTTAGCTGGAGAATTCTACTAAACATTGTACAAAGCAATCCTACACATTCTTTTCTAGAATACACAAGAGGAAACACTTTCCACCTCGTTCTATGAGGCTAATATTATCCTGATAACAACTGCAGACAAAGACAGTTCAGAAAAAATAAAACCACAGACCAGGAATCCTCATGAACAGAGATGCAAAAATTCTTGACAAGTATTAGCAGACAGAATTTATCAATATATAGGTATTATACACCATAACCAAGTGGGATTTATTCTAGATATGCAAACCTGGTTCAACATTTTAAAAAGTAATCAGTATAGGGTGCCTGGGTGGCTCAGTTGGTTAAGCGACTGCCTTCGGCTCAGGTCATGATCCTGGAGTCCCGGGATCGAGTTCCGCATCCGGCTCCCTGCTCAGCAGGGAGTCTGCTTCTCCCTCTGACCCTCCCCCACTCATGCTCTCTCTCTCTATCTCATTCTCTCTCTCAAATAAATAAATAAAATCTAAAAAAAAAGTAATCAGTATATAATCCACCATATTAACATGCTAGAGAAGAAAAATCATATGACCATATCAACTGATGTGGAAAATCTTTAGACAAAATTTACTAGCCAATTATGATAAAAACTCCTAGGAAATTAGGAATAGAGAGAAACTGCCTCAACTTGATAAAGAATGTGAACAAAACCCCTACTAACGTTGTACTTAATGGTGAAAGACTGATACTTACCCCTAAAATTGGGAACAAAGGAAGGGTGCTCAATCTCACCACTGCTCTTCAGCATAATGCTCAAAATTCTAGGCAGAACAATAAAGCAAGAAAAAGAAATAAAATGCATACATATTACAAAGAAAGAAAACTGTCCTAGTTGTGGATGACATGATGCTCTACATAGAAAATCCTAAGAAACCTCCCCCTCAAAAAAAAGAGAGAAAAACCAACTAGAGCTAATAAGTAGGTTCGACAAGTTTGCATGATACAAGAACACAAAAATCAACCATATTTCTATATACTAATAACAAACATGTGGAAACCAAACCCAAAAATGCAACAAAATTTATAATCAATCCAAAGAAAATGAATACTTGGGTATACATTTAACAAAATATGCAAAGGTTATACATGCTGAAAATTCCAAAAAACTGATTAAATAAATTAAACAACATAGATAAAAGGAAAGGCATACTGTATTTACAAAATGGAGGACTCAAATAGTAAAAAATGTCCATTATCTCTAAATCAATCTATAAATATGACAGGATTTTCATCAAAATCCCAGCAGTTGTTTTTAAGACATAGAGAACCTTATTCTAAAATTCATATGGAAAGGAAAAGGTCCTAGAATAACCCTAATGATCTTGAAAAAAGAAGAGCAAAATGTTAGGAATCACTCTTTCCCAATGTTAAGATTTACCGTATAGCTACAGGAATCAGGATAGTGTGGTACTGCTAAAAGGATAAACATACAGATCAGTGGAACAGAACAGAGAACCCAGAAATAGATCTACAGGAATGTGCTCAATTAATTTTTGACAAAAAAACAAAAGCAATTTAATGGAGGAAAGACAACCTTTTTCAGCCTATGGTGCTGGGATAACTGGATATCCCATAGGCAAAAACTGAGCCGCAGTCTGTATTTCACATGTTACACAAAAATTAACTCAAAATGGATCACTGACCTAAATGTAAATCTGCCAAACTTCTAGAAAAAAAAGAAGAGGAAATCTTTAAGATCTGGGGCTAGACAAATAGATCTTACATTTGAAACCACAAGCATGATCTGTAAAAAAAGAAAATAATAATGTTTGACCTCATCAAAATTTAAAACTTTTCCTTTGTAAAAGTCCCTAATGAGAGCATGAAAAGACAAGCTACAGACTGGGTGAAAATATTTGCAAACCACATATCCAACAAAGTACTGGTATATAGAATGTATATAGAATTCTCAAAACTCAACAGAAAAAAAGAATCCAATTAGAAATTAGTAAAATACATAAACAGACATTTCCCTTAAAAAGGAAATATAATTGCTAAATAAGCACATGAGAAAATGTTCAACATCATTGTAAAGCATAGTACAGCCATTCTGGAAAAAAGTTGAGCAGTTTCTTAGAGCACAAAACATGCAATTACCATATAACCATCAATTGCACTCCTGTGCATTTATCCTAGAGAAACGGTAACTTAGTATCATGCACAAAAATGTTTACATGATTATTTTTAACATCTTTATTCACTTTAGCTAGAAACTGTAAACCCATGTGTCTTTCAATGGGTACATGCTTAAATAACTTTGGTCTATCCAAACCACGAGATAATATTCAGAAATAAAAAGGAATGAACTATTGATATGCATGGCTTGGATAAATCTCCAGGGAATTATGCTAAGTTTAAAAAGCCAAACTGTGCAGCCACTCTGGAATACTGTTTCCTCACAAAGTTGAAGATAGAACTACCCTACAGCTTAGCAATTGCCCTTCTAGGTATTTACCCAAAGGATACAGATATAGTGATTCAAAGGGGCACCTGCACCCCAATGTTTATAGCACTAATGTCCACAATAGCCAAAATATGGAAAGAGCCTAGATGTCCATCGACAGATGAATGGATAAAGAAGATGTGGTGTATATATACAATGGAATATTATGCAGCCATCAAAAAGAATGAACTCTTGCCATTTGCAACGACGTGGATGGAGCTAGAGGGTATTATGCTGAGTGAAATAAGTCAGTCAGAGAAAGACAACTACCATATGATTTCATTTATATGTGGAATTTGAGAAACAAAACAGATAAACATACGGGAAGGGAAGGAAAAATTTAAAAAGATGAAAACAGAGAGGGAGGCAAACCATAAGAGACTCTTAACTCTAGGAAGCGAACTGAGGGTTGCTGGAGGGGAGGGGGCTGGGGAGATGGAGTAACTGGATGATGGGCATTAAGGACGGCACGTGATGTGATGAGCCCTGGGTGTTATATGCAACTGATGAATCACTAAACTCTGCCTCTGAAACTAATAATACAGTATATGTTAACTAAATCAAATTTAAATTAAAAATTAAAAAAAGAAATCTTGTGCACTGTTGGTGGGAATGTAAATTGGCACAGCCACTGTGGAAAACAGTATGGAGATTCCTCGGAAAATTAAAAATAGAACTACCATATGATGCAGACATTCCAGTTCTGAGAATATCTCTGAAGGAAATGAAATCACCATGCCAAAGACATATCTGCACCCCCATGTCATAGCAGCACTATTTACAGGAGCCAAGATATGGACACAACCTAAGTGTCTTTGATGGAATAATGGATCAAGAACACACACACACACACACTATTCAGAAAAAAAAGCCAATCCCCAAAGGTTATATACTATATGATTTCATTTAAATAATATTCTTGAAATAAGGTTAGGGAGATGGAGAACAGATTCGTGGTTGTTGGGGGTGAGGGATGGGGGAGCAGAAGGGAGGTGGTTGTGGTTATAAAAGAGCAACACAAATGCATCCTTGTGGTGATAAAATTGTTCTGTGCTTTCAGTGTGGTGATGGTTACACAAACCTACACATGTGATAAAATGGCATCAGACTAAATACACACAGATGTGCACACACACACGAACAAGTGAATACAAGTAAAACTGGAGAAATCTCAATGAGATCGGTGGGTCATATCAGCGTCAATATCCTGGGTATGGTATCGTAGTTTTCCAAGATGTCACCATTGGAGAAAACTGGGTAAAGGGTAGAAAGAATCTCTGTTGTATTTCTTACAATTGCATGTGTATCTACAATTATCTTGAAACAAAGAAATTAATTTTAAAAACCAACTGTTTTTCATTTTATTGCCGATGAATGATTGGAAATTATACTGAATAATAATTATATTTACAATGACATCAAAATGTGAAATAAAAATAGATCTAACAAAAGTGTGCAAGGTCTGTACACTGAAAGCTACAAAACATTGCTGAGGAAGGTTTTTTAAAAATCTAAAAAGTTGGTCGGAAGATTCAATATTACTAGGGTGTCAATTTTTCCCAAATTGATGTACAGATTCAATGGAATCCTTATCAAAATCCCAGAAAGCTCTTTTGTAGGAATGGCTATACCGATCCTGAAGTTTGTGTAGAAATAGAAAGGTCTGGCGTAGCCCAGACAATTTTGAAAAAGAAGGAATTGGATGACTTCCACTATCTGATTTTAAGACTTACTATAGTAATCAAGACAGTGGGGGATTGTCATAAAGGATAGACACAGAAATGTGCGGAATAGAACAGAGACTCCAGAAATAGACCCCTGGGGTCTGTGTGTGTGGTTATTTCTTCAACATTACAAAGGCAGTTTAATTGGAAAATAATTTTTCCAGAAAATGCTGTTAAAACAAGTGGATATTCACAACAAATAAATGAACCTCAACACTTACGTCATACATAAAAATTAACTCAAAATGGATCACAGACCTAAATTTAATAGTTAAAACTACAAAACTAGAAGGAAATCTTCATGATCTTGGGATTGACAATGATCTTTAAAAATAGGATAGTGAGAAGCCTGGGTGGCTCAGTCTGCCTTCGGCTCAGGCCATGATCCAGGGTCCTGAGATTGAGTCCCACATCAGGCTCCCTGCTCAGCGGGGAGTCTGCTTCTCCCTCTCCCTCTGTCTGCCACTCCCCCTGCTGTGCTCTCTCTCTCTGACAAATAAATAAATAAAACCTTTGAAAAATAGGGTAGCAAAAGAATGACCCATAAAATTAAAAAATTGAAAAATTGGACTCCAAAATTAAAAACCATTGCTTTTCAAAAGACAGTGTTAAGTAAATGAAAGCAAGCCATAGCCTGGGAGAAAATATTTACAACACATAACTCTGACAAAAGACTTGCACACAAAATATATAAAGAGCATTTCAATTCTAAATAGGAAGACAAACAAAAAGTGAGCAAATGATATAGTTAAGCGTACACTTATATGACCTATAAATTGCATTCCTAGGTATTTTCCTAAGAGACACGTCATCAAAAAAGACAGGCAAATAGCAAATAAAAAAATGAAAGATACTCAATATCAGTAGTTATTAGGAAAAGTCAGTTAAAAATATGAGAGATACCACTACACAGCCACTGAAATGGCTAAAAATTTTAAAAGACTGGCAATACAGGGAAGGTACGGATCGAGTGCAATCCACTCTCATACACTCACAGCATAGGATGGTACAACTACTTCGGAAAATAGTCTGGCAGTTCCTTATGAAGTTAACCATACACATATATATGGTCTAGTAATTGTGTTCCTGGGTGTTTTCCTCAGATAAATGGAAATACGAGTTTAGACAAAGACTTAAATGCAAATGTTCGTATCAGCTTTTTTATAATCGTCCAAAACTAGATACAACCCAAGTGTCCATCAACCAATGAACGGTAAGCACATGGTGGAATACATGTGTGCTGGGAGAGAACAGGTATGCTTCCCCACGGCAGCATGAATGACTCTCAGAATAATTACTTGGTGTGAAAGATGTCAGACGCAAGAGAGTACATACTGCCCGAGTCTGTTGATATGGAATTCTAGAGCAAAATTGTAGCACTGGAAAGCAGATCAGAGGTTGTGATAGGGGTCCAGAGGATGGGAGAGGAGACTGGCAGTAAAGGGTTGTGCTGGTAATATGCTACATTGTAATTGTGGCCATGGGTCACACCATTGTGTATGATTGTCAAAAATCATTAAATAGTACACTTTGATTAATATGACTATATGTATGCTTTACCTCAGTAAACCTGATATAATTAATGATCTCTAATTAAAGGCAGTAGAGTGGGGCACCTGGGTGGCTCAGCTGGTTAAGCATCTGCCTTCAGCTCAGGTCATGATTTCGGGGTCCTGGGATGGAGCCCCGCATCAGGCTCCCTGCTCAGTGGGGAGTCTGCTTCTCCCTCTGTCTGCTGCTTCTGCCTGCTTGAGCTCAAGTCTCTCTCTGACAAATCGATAAATAAAATCTTAAAAAAAGAAAAATAAAGGCAGTAGAGCCACCAAGGTGGTGAAGAATGGTGGGAGGTCCAAATGAAGAAGGAAATCCAGAATCAACAAACACCCATAGGGCCCGAGGCAGTGTGGAGATGCACAAGGAAGACAAGGAGTCTACAGTCCTTCTGACCCAGATGGACAAATACACACACGGTCAGTCCAACATGGTGAGTGCCATGTCAAAGCATGGGGCATGCATGTGCACCACACTACCACAATTAGCAATAGGATTTTTCAATTTATGGCTTTTTAAAATATTTTATTTACTTATTTGAGGGCGGGGTAGGGGCAGAGGGAGAAGCAGACTCCCCACTGAGCAGGGAGCCCAGTGCAGGACTGGATCCCAGGACCCTGAGATCATGACCTGAGCCGAAGGCAGACGCTTAACCAACTGAGCCACCCAGGTGCCCCCTTTTCATTTTAGGTTTTTTAACAACTTTGTTGAAGTATAATTTACATTCCAAAAAAACACTTCTGTAAATTGGATGGTTTGTAGTATATTTATTCAGGTGTACAACCATCACCATAATCCATTTTTTGAAAAGTTCCATTACTCCAAAAGTTTTCCTTACTGCTTTTTGCAGGCTGTTGATGCTCCAAACCCCAGCCTTGGGCAACCACTGACCTCCTCTATAACTCAATATTTTGCCTTTTCTATAAATTTCATATAATGGGATCATATAATACAGAGTCTTTTGTATCTGGCTTTTTTCATTTTAGCCTAATGTTTTTGAGGTTCACCCATATTGTATGTTTCAGTATTTTGTGCATTCTTCTCATTGGACACGATTCCACTGAATACCACATTATCCACTGACCAGTTAATGGGCATTTGAATTTTTCCAGTTTGGGGCTATTTGAATAATGCTGCTCTGAAATTCTGGTATAAGTCTTTGTGTAGACATATGCTTTCGTTTCTCTCGTGTCAGTATCCAGGTGTGCAATGGCCGAGTGCACTGGGGAGTCTGTTTAACTTTTTAAAGAAGCTGACAGAATGGTTTGCAAAGCGGCTGCACCTTGTCACATTCCCACCATCACTGTATGAGGTCCCAGGCTCTCCAGTTCTTCAATCATAACCATTCTGATCGATAGGTAGGGGCATCTCGCTATAGTTTTAATGGGCACTTAAAAGCGAGGCATTTTCCCCGTGCTTACGAGCATGTTATGTTTGGTGAACCATCTATTCAATTTTTGGGCCCATGCTTTTATTGGGTGGTTTCTCCCCTTCATTCTAGTTGTAAGAGTTCTTTTACGAATTCTGAGTACAAGTCTTTTATCAGTGCATGATTCACCACTATTTTCTCCCTATCCATGGCTTGTCTTTTCATTTTCTTCATCTATTCAAATCTTGGGCCCGTGCTTTTATTGGGTTGTTTCTCCCCTTCATTCTAGTTGTAAGAGTTCTTTTATGAATTCTGAATACAAGTCCTTTATCAGTGCATGATTCACTACTATTTTCTTCCTATCCATGGCTTGTCTTTTCATTTCTTCTTATAGGGTCTCTATAAAAGCAAACTTTTTAAATTTTGATGAATTCTGATGACATTTTTTTCCTCTTTTGAATTCTGCTATTGATGTCATATCTAATAAAATGTTTGCCTAACCTGAGATCACAAAGATTTTCTTCTATGCTTTTCTGTATAAGTGTTATAGTTTTAGCTCTTTACATTCAGTTAATTTTTGTGTGTGGTGTGAGGTCAGGGTCTAATTTAAATATTTTGCATATGAACATTTCATTGTTTTAGCAACATTTGTAGAAAAGATGATTCTGGGGCACTTGTGTGGCTCAGTTGGTTAAGCGTCTGCCTTCAGCTCAAGTCATGATCTCAGGTCCTGGGATCAGTCCCACATCAGGTTCCCTGTTCAGCAGGGAGTCTGCTTCTCCCTCTGCCCCTCCCCCTGCTTGTGCTCTCACTCTCTCTCTCTCTCTCTCAAATAAATAAATAAAATCTTTAAAAAAAAGAAGACATCCTTTCTCTCACTAAATTCCCATGTCACTTGTGTTGGAAGTCAATAGACCACATGTTATGTGGATCTGTTTCTGGACACTGTCTCGTTCCATTGATCTATAATATGTTTACTGTTACGCCAATACCACACTATCTGGATCACTGTAGCTTTAAGTAAGTTTTGAAATCAAGTAATGGAAGTCCTCCAACTTTGTTCTTTTTAAATATTGTTTTGGCTATTCAAGAGTCTTTGCATTTTCATATAAATTTCAGAATCAGAATGCCAATTTCCCTGTAAAAAAATAAGCCTGCTGGTATTTTGGTAGAGATCACATTGAATCAATAGCTCAATTTGAGAAGAACAGAGTTCTTAACATGAGTCTTTCAATCCATGGAACCACTTATTTAGGACTTAATTTTCTCTCAGCAAAGTTCTATAGTTTTCAGTGTGCTTGTCTTGCACTTACTTTGTTAAATTTATTCCTGAATATTTTATTCTTGCTGATGCTATTGTGGCTAGACTTGATTTCTTAGCTTCATTTTTGGATTGTTCATGGCTAATACACAGAAATGCCACTGATTTTGTATATTGATTTTATATCCTGAAACCTTGGTAAACTCACTTATTAGTTTTAGACCTAGTAACATTTCTTAGGACTTTCTATAGAAACTGTAATGTTTTCTGTCAGTAAAGATAGTTTTACTTCTTTCTACCCAATATGTGTACTCTTAATATTTTTCTCACCTTATTACAGGGGTTAGGTGTTGAACTCATTCATAATTTAATCTCTCATAACTGTCTCTTGTTAACTGTAGGATTTTTATAGACACCCCTTATGAGTTACTGGGAATCCCCTTTGGTTTCTAGCTATTTGAAATTTTTACCATGAATGAATTTTTTATTTTGTTAAATGTTTTGTGTCTACTGAAATGATCATATGGTATTTACCCTTTATCTCTTAATGTGGTAGTTTACATTAATTGATTTTCAGATGCTAAACCAACCTTGTATTCTTACAAGCTTATACACGACTTTGCCAGTTGAATTTCCTTACTTGATATAGGTCAACTTAAATTGTCTCTTTCCTCGTGAACCAGTTTTGACTATGTCTTTTTAGGAATTTGTCCATTTCTTTCTGGTCATTGGGTTTGTTTGCATACAAGTGTTTATTGTATAGTTCCATAGTCTTTTAAATTTCTTTAGAGTCTGTAGTGACGTTTCCTTTACTACTCTTGATTTTGGAATTGATATCTTCTCTCTTTTCTTCTTATTCAGTCTACCTGATGGTTTATGATTTCGCTGATCTTTTCAAGAATAAATTTGTTTTATTGATTTTCTGTATTGACCTTTTATTGTTTTTGTTGATATTTGACCTGATCTATATTATTTCCTTTTTTCTGATTACTAACACTTGATTTATTCTTCTTTTTCTGGCTTCTTGATGAAGAAGCCTAAATTATTATTTTTAGAAACTTTCTTCTTTTCAGATGTAAGAGCTTAACCTATAAGTTTCTCTGTAAACACTGCTTCACTATATCCTATAAATTTCTACATGTTGTGCTCTCTTTTTCATTCAGTTCAAGATATTTTTAATTTTGTCTGTGATTTCTTCTTTGATCCATCGATCATTCAGAAGATACAGTGTAACTTTCAAATATTAAGTACTTTTCCACATTTATTTTTATTGCCGATTGCTAATTTAATTCTATTTTGGTCATATAACATACTTTATGTAATTTTAATCCTTTTAAATTCAGAGATAGTTGTGTGGTATGCTGAAAACTGCCCCCCCCAAAGATACTCATGCCCGAATCCCTGGAACCTATAAACGTTACCTTATATGGAGATAGAGTTTCAGTAGATGTGATTCAGTTAAGGATCTGAGGTTCTCCTGGACAATGCAATCACAGGGGTCCTTATGAAATGATGGCAAAGGGAGATTCCACACACAGAAGAAGAGGGGATGATGGTTGCAGACGCAGAGACCCCAGGGGTGCAGCCCCCAGCCGAGGCACCCAGCAGCCGGCAGAAGCTGGAAGTCGTAAGGGATGGATTCTTCCCTCGAGCCTCTGGAGGAACTGTGACCTGCCAACATTTTCACTTCAGCCCAAAATACTGACTTCAGAATTCGGGCCCCCAGATCTCCCCTCCAGCAAGCCTCAGTTTGTTTCCTAGAGTTAAGAGTCTCTTATGGTTTGTCTCCCTCTCTGTTTTCCTCTTATTTTATTTTTCCTTCCCTTCCCCTATGATCCTCTGATTTGTTTCTTAAATTCCACATATGAGAGAAATCATATGGTATTTGTCTTTCTCTGACTGACTTACTTCGTTCAGCATAATATCCTCTAGTTCCATCCATATCGTTGCAAATGGCAAGACTTCATTCTTTTTGATGGCTGAGTAATATTCCATTGTATATAGATACACCACATCTTCTTTAAAGACCCTTCCTGGAGGCCCCACTCACCGGGATGCTCTGCTCTTATTGCCTGGGGCCTGGCGACACCGCGCACTGAGCGCACTGGGGGCTGGGAAGTGCAGTTTTTACTCAAGACGCTCATGTTTCTGACTAAAAGTTGGGAGTCTACAGCCAAAGAAGAAATGGACAGAGATTGGTGGGCTTCTCTCAGTCTTTCGCACTCAGGATGATAGAAATTTTTAAAACTTAACTAAGCACCTAAGAAGCATGGCTCTCCATTTGAGTGTGCACACTGAGCTGCCACGGGTGAGCTGCACCAACACGGTGCACCTGTCTGGTGCCTAGTGAACAGTCGTGGAAAGACTGAATGACCCGAATAAACCATCAGCCTGAGAGACGGCTGGTTCCTCGTGCTTACTATACTCCGTGACAGTGGTAACACCCGTTATTGTCCTATACTGAGTTCATCAACAAGTAGAAAAGCTTGACTTGCCTCTGACATTCTATAGGAGCTTGTGAGATGCTGCCATGTTACATTTGGTTGAAAACCTCCAGGCCCACTGATCAGTGCCAAGTGGAAAAACTGGAGAGACCAGATCGAGAAACCATGAGAAGTCTTTGTTTGGCTCGTGTTTACCTACAAAGCCTCCCCCAAAGCAGAAACTGTGATAAAAGTAAGCACAAGCTTACCAGCCATTGTTATTTGAACTCGAACCAGAAGCCATAGTTCAATGTCTGGCATTTTTCAAAGAGGTCGAAGCAGCTCTGTTTAAAAGAGCTGCCTGCTGTGGGATAAATAATTTTTTTTTATTACAGAGTCTCAGCAGTGAGCCTGAGAGCCAACTTCTCCATGAGCAGAGCACTCCAAAACCTGGAGAGGCGGGAGTATTCTGTCTGCCACAGCACACAAAATACTCCTGAGAGAAAGGGATGGTCCTTGAGCCACCGTAAAGACGTGAGGATGCAGTGGGTTACCTTCGGTGCTCTTAAAATCCTTCTCTTTGAAGGGGAGGGGAGAGATGAAGGTAAGAGGAGAGAGACTGGACAGGGAAGGTATTTTGTCTAACTCAGAGGCCTGAGTTAGAATTCGCATGTGCCTGTGCAACTTTTCTTTACACTTGCCATAGAGATCAAAGTAAAGACCCTTTATTTGTTTTGAAACTTGTCTATTAAACAGGAACAGTATTGGGAGCCCATAGTCTAGAGGTGGCAAGAAAGGCAGTAAGCAAGGAAGTGGGTAGACCCTTTCCGGTGGTACATTTGTTGGAGGGTAGGAGGAAGAATAATTAGTGGGGTGGCCATCTCTGAGGAAATGACCTTCCATCAGAGACCTGATGGATCAGAATAAGTTGGCCATGCAGAGTGAGTTGAAGGGGTAGAGAGGGGACGGGGGGAATTCCAGGCAAAGGGATGAGCACCGCAGAGGGTCCTGGGGCCAAGGAGAGCCCTGCATGGTAGGTGGCTGGGGGCGGGGGGGCCTCCATCCTGGCCCCAGGGAGTGGAGCCTATGGCCCAGTGTGAGACTGGAGTAGGGGTTGGGGCCCCCTTGAGGACAGACTTGCTGGCCACGGGCAGGAATCCGAGTTGCATGCTAGGTGTGAGGGCAATGCTGGGGAGAGCGGGGCATTAACATCTACACTGCAGACACCGCCCACGGCTACTGGCTGCAGAAGGAGCTCCAAGAGGGTAAAGCCGTCGCAGTAGTTTGAGACCGGAGATGATGACGGCTTTGATGAGCAGCTGCAAGATGGAAAGATGTAGAAAGGACTGAAATGCATCCCGGGGGGAGGCCCAGAGGATTTGGCTGCGGAGATCAAAGTTTGCGGGGTAGAACCACCACTTCAGGCTCGATTTATTATCCTGTCTGATAGCTGGAAGCCCCTTTGTGAAACAGCATCGTAGAAGGAAGGAGAGAGATCCCACAGGCACGGTGTCCAAGGTAGGGGGGGATTGGCATTAGCGTTCGGAGCCATACCCCTCTCCTAGCCGGATGAGATAAAATGATCATTTAATAAGTATGATTTATCATGATTTGGTAACGCCTTATAGAAAACGACCAGAACTCAGTAGTACTGTTTGCAGACAGGAGCCCAGGTGTGGTCTGACAACCGTGTGTGTGTGTGACCTTCAGGGCCCTCCAAAACATGGGGTCTCTGGCGGGCATCTCCCACCCGCGTCCAGCGACGACATCGGCAGATGCCAGAAAAGGCAGGAGGGAGGTGGACAGATCCATCTGGTCTGCTGATACGTTGCCCCTCAAGTGGCAAAAACAGAGTGGGCCCCGTGAATTCTGAAAAAATGAGAACAGTCACAAATATCTCCTGAACACCAACGATTTGTTTACCACAAATAGTCTCCTTGGACTCGGGGACATAAATATAAGCAGCTTATGGTGTCACGAAGGGCAAAGGCCAAGTCTTGAAGTGATAGGACTACCTTCCCTGCTGCACGTGAAAATTACACTCTTTACATATGAGTCACACCTACTTTGTACACAAAAGAAAGCTGACACCTGTTCTAAACCGAATATTTGTGTCCCTCCAAAATTCACACGTTGAAACCTAACCTCCAAGGTGAAGGTCTTAGGAGGTAGGGCCCGTGAGAGGCGGTCATGAGGGATGAGCGCCCTCGGGAAAGGACCCCAGAGAGCTCCCTCGCCCTTTCCACCATGGAAGGACACCGGGAGAAGGGAGCGGTCTATGGGCCCGGAAGCCAGACCTCACCACACCCCGAATCTGTTGGCACCTTGAGCTTGGGCTTCCCAGCCCCCAGCACTGGAAGAAACACATTTCTGTTGTTTATAAGCTACCCAGTCTGTGCTTATTTTGTTAGAGCCGCCTGAACAGACCAAGAACAATCAGGAAGAGCGAGGAAAAGCTAATTGTGTGGTTCCAGCTGAACGCAGAGGCTTAAGGAAAGGAAGAACCCCACAGGCTGGAGGGGTCTTGGCCACCTCCAAGGAGGAGGACGGTGTTGAAAGGGACACTGAGTTGGATGACATGTGTCTCACTCTGAAAGGAAGTGGATGATGGTCTTTTTTCAAAAAAAGGAAAAATGTTATTAAGCAGCAATGTGTGAAAATAAACACAAAGGAGGTTGCTTAGCCTATGATAGCCTTCAGCCAGAGACTTCACCTGGATCCTTCCCATTTAAGTCCCAATCTCCCCATAGAAGAGAGAATTCCAGACTCCTTTGTTCCTCTGGCAGGTTCTGGCAGGCGTGGATGGCAGGGCATGTGTCCTGAGGACTGGCCGCATCCAGTAAGAAAACTGTCATGGGCTGAGATGTGTCCCTCTAGATTCCTATGTTTGAGTCCTGACCTCAGAATGTGACTGTCTTTGGAGAGAGGTTCTTTTTTTTTTCAGCTTTATTGAGATAGAACTGACATATCACATCACGTGAATTTAAGGTCTACAACGTGCAAATTTGATACATTTATATATTGCAATATGATTCCCACCATAGTGCTAACGCCTCCATCATATCATATCATTACCATTTCTTTTTTGTGCTGAGAACATTTAAGGCCTGCTATCTTAACAACTTGGAAGCTTATAATGCCGTATTGTTAACTATAACCACAATGCTGTGCATTCGATCCCCAGAACGCATTCACCTTCTAAGTGGGACTTTGTGCGCTTAGACCCGTCTCCCATTTCCCCCACCCCCGACCCCTCGTACTCATCATTCTACCCATCTATTTCCACCAGTTTGGCTTTCTTAGGTTCTACACATGTTAGGAATGCCATGCAGTATTTGTCCTTCTCCGTCTGATGTATTTCTGATGCCCGCGACGGTCCATTCCCATGTGTATTGCGACATTATTCACAGGAGCCAAGATATGGAAACAACCCAAGTGCCTGTCCATGGATGAATGGAGAAAGCAGGTGTGCTGTGCATATACAATGGCATGTTCGTCGGCCACAAAGTGAAGGAAATCCTGCCATTTGTGACATCACTTTACAGAGGTAACTGAGTTCAGATGAGGCCATGAGACCCTCACCCAATAGGACTGTGGTGTCCCTTATAGGAGGAAATTTGGATCCTTACAGAGGAGGATGGTGTGAAGACACAGGGAGAACACGGCCATCTACCAGCCAAGGGGAGAGGCCTGCAACACACGGTCCCTCCCTCCCTCAGGAGGACCCAGCCCTGCCGGCAGCCTGACCTCAGACGTCCAGCTCCAGAGCTGGGAGACAAGACGTTCCTGTTGGTGAAGCCCCCCGGCCCATGGCACTTTGCCAGGACAGGGCCAGCACATTAATATAGCAAACAACACTTTGGAATCTTATTTTTCAAGACCATTCTGTACTCAGCGGGCAAGCCAACAGAATAACGGAGCGTTGCTCCTTCTTACTCTTCACGTTTATCAAAACTGTCCTCCAAGCATGGGTGAGCTGGATCTCCGTGTCAGACCTCTGCAAATGTCCCTGGGAAGCACCCTGTGATGTCAGAAAGCTGTGCCTGGACAAGCAGCTAGCTTGCATAGTAAAGAGACCCCGTCTGCCCTCCCACCTCATCCTCTCCCACCAGAGGAAAGAAGAGAGTGGGGGAGAGGAAGAGACGGGCAGCCAGATCAAGTGCTTCTCATTAAATGCTTGGAACGGCCTCATTCTGGGTTTGGCCCCTCAAACATCGG
Organism: Halichoerus grypus; assembly: GCF_964656455.1. NCBI lineage: Eukaryota > Metazoa > Chordata > Mammalia > Carnivora > Phocidae > Halichoerus > Halichoerus grypus. Next base: position 4,313,488 of record NC_135725.1, read on the forward strand.
CGCTGTTTTCTCTACATGCAAGTTTCTAGGTGACCCACTGTCCTTCTTTCCTGGGGGTGCTTCTTAATCAATTGCTAGGGCCCGACACCCAAGTAGGAGCCTGTTGAGCCCGGGGTTAACAAACAATCATGTTTCAGCAGTGTTTAAAAATATTGTAGTCCCAGAAAATGATTCTTGGGGGAAGCATTCTGTCCTTTCAAGTCTGAGGACTCTGGACCCCTTATCAGGGCTCTTCTGTGTCTTGATGGTAAAGGACACAAGATTCTAGCTCCCCGGGGACAGCATGGCCCCAGGAGAGACCCTTTCACCAAAGTTGTCAGAGTTCCTGCGAGCCACACGGGAATGATGGTGTGAAACACACATATTCCTCTCACTGTGTTTATTCTCTTAAAGAAAAGACAGAGTGAGTTCTACTCACTGCCACACAGAATTGAGCATTAAGCCTTTCAAGGGGTGGTTTGGGGAAGTCCAAACTGGGATGAGCAGATTAAAGAGCTGCCCCTGGCAAACGGCCCCAGGCAGGAGGATGCTCTGCGTCTGCAGGCAGGAACGGGGCTCCAGCCAGCGCGGGAGCAACCACGTGAGGGGTGCACCCGACACCGTCCTTGGCAGTGTGGCTGGAAAAATCCACCACCGTCCTCCCCCCTGACGGGCCGCGCAGGCTCCAGGTCTTGGGGGCAAGTTCAAACACTTGCTTCCCACTGAGGACATGTCGGATCCCCACATTGCCCAAAATCGCCCACTGGGTAATTAATGGTGCTCACAAGGATCATTTATGAGCTCGTTGTTCATGGCCGCGCTCGACTGGCAAGAGCTCCTGGTCCGAGGAGCCAGGTACGGGTCTCCATGGCCCAGAACTCGGCTGTTAGTGCGAGGCTGATTCAGACTTGCATCCTGGGAGGCTTCCTTTCCTAAACAAGGCTTCTCGTATAAAAGGGACCAGAGGGACGGGACCCCCATGAGCTGGAGAATTCTCTGGAATTGTGAGTCTGACACTAGGTTTCTTTCTGGCTTTCGTCCATCCAGATAAGCGAAGCTGGATTGACTGCGCCGAGCAAGCAAGCTGGTGGGGGAGACAGACAGTGAGGCGTGGGAGGTCCTGATCCTGCCCAGAGCCTGGGCGATCTGCTCAGGAGATGCTGGGAAATCAGGAGACCAGTGTTCAAGACCTGTCTCTGGTTTTGAATCCTTCAGCACTGAATCTGCAATGTGTTCTTGGTGACATTGTTGAGACCCAGGTGCTGGGCCGGACAGGTCCCCGTCCTGCAGTCTGACATCCTATCCGTGGTCTGTTCCTCAGCGGGGCCCCAGGATTGCTGCCCGACTGTCCCCTCCTCCCCGCCCATCCCTGAGCTGCACATCAGCCCCCCCCCAGAGACACACACAGGTGTCGTGAAGACGCACTGTCTTCTCTGTGAGGTTGAACGACTCTGACCTGGCACTTTGGGAGCTGGCCTCCTCAGCAGGCTCAGGACTCTCCTCCTCAGTCTGGTCTGCTCCTCAGCTGGAACAGACTTTTTCATCCGGATGTAGCCTCGTAAAAAAATAATGAATAACACGGTGTGGTGCACGTGTGCAGAAAACAAATGTGACTGACTTTATTTTCTGATTGATCTCATGATCAGTCAGTGATAACGGGGAACTCAAGTTCACCATTAAGCCTACCAATTACTGTTGGCTCTGTTTGACCCTCTCCCTTGGGCTTGGCCAGGCTTTTCCTGGAGCATGCTCAGTGTGCCCAGGGCACCGGGCTCTGAGAGAGGCCTGCGCTGCCAGGCCCCGTGGTGCTGGAGGGCTGCCGGCACAGGGACTCCCTGCTCACCCCGCGGTTTCTCCCCGAGCTCTTGGTTCTGCTGCTGATGCTGCACCCACAAGGCGCAAGGTCCCTCCTGGAGGTCCCCATCTCGGCCCCGTGGGGGGTGCGGGTCCCTCAGGTCTGCGTGCAATTGCCACTGGGTTCTGCTGGGCCGGCCACCCCTAAACCCCCTCTACCCAGGAACCTCGGCCACAGCCCCTGTCCCCTGGCTTCCACAGAAGGGGCACCTGGCCAAACATCAAGCTTAAGCTTTGCTTTCTGCCACTTTGGTTGTCTGTGGCTGCCCCTTGGAGGTGGAGGGGGCACCTTTGGGAGAAAGTCTCCTGCAAAGCCCCAAATAAAAGCAGGGACAAGCCTGCTCTGCCTTCCACTCCCCCTCACTGCATGCTGGGGTCTGCATCTGCTCACAGAGGGCTGAAAAAATCCTCACCTTGGCCTTGTCCCTCCCTGCAAACCTCTCACTCTCCACCCCACCTCTCCTGCCCATCCTAGGCAGGAGAGCCCTCCTCCGCCCACTACTGGGGGCATCCTGTGCAGAGTCTTAGGTCCCTCTCGGCAGGCGGGGAGGGCACTCAGATTACACCTCCCTCCCACCCCCTCACACACCCCTCTCTGTGCTCTCAAGTTTGGGAATCCCCAACCCCCCCTTTTCCCACAAAGCTTGGCTTGCAAGACCATTTTGTCACTGAGCATTTCAAAAGTTTATTTTGTAAGTCAAAGCTACAGGATGCCTCTTTCTCTTTTCTCTCCAGGCAGAAATGTCTAAAGTTCCCTGGGTAACGGAAGGCTCTGGGTGAAGAGGGACAAAGTCACACCAAAACAGGTAAAGAGCATACGCGCCTTAACATTTCTTCAAAAATATGTTTTCCTGTAATTTTAAAAAAGGATGCGGTTCTTCAGGAGGTTCAAAAGCCTGGCAGAGAGAAGAGCCAGAAGTTTTGTAGGTAAAGAGAACCCCTATTTCGTGTATTCACATACGTGGAGAGGAAATGCAGGATGGGGTCCCAGGACATTGTCTATGGCCTCTACATACTTGTGTTCTTTAAGAAAGAACAAATTTTGTGAAAATGTTTTTACCACTGTTGGCACTTTGTATTATGTTTTCTCACCTTCTTTTCTTTTCTTACAACTTCTTTACCGCTTCTTACAACTTTTCTTACAACAATTGTAATTATCCATACACCAAAGGGAAGAGGAAGCTAGTTTTCATGGCTGATAAAGGACCATGTTGGCATTAACCGTCCTGGCTGTGAAAAAGGCTGGCTGCTCCCAAATCCTGAGGGTCACGGCAGCGCATTCTGCTCTGTGGTACCCCAGACGGCCCAAGCTGCCCGTTGCCGGCTACCACGGGGCCGTGGATTGCCCACTCAGCTTGCTTTTCAAGACTGCATATCAGGAAGTGGGTAGAATTTCTCTGCATCTTGCTGCCTTCATCTGAAAAACCCTGCTCCCACGTTGGTGTCTCGGGCCAGTCAGAAACAATGCCTGTAAGTATCTGCATATATTAGAGGGCAACAAATAGGAAATGCTTTCATTAGCCCTGTGAATTTTGTGGGGCAGGAAATTCATCCTGACTCACAGAAACTGTGAGCTAATATCTGTTGTGTTCAGCTGCTAAATTTGTAGTAATTTTGTTTTTGGTCACAATAGAAAACCAATACCCTGGGTTTCTCAAGTTCCATGCGCTTCCAACTACTGTTGCTTCTTTTTTTTAATGGACAGCAAGGGTGAAGACACTCATCAAACAGATCCCACACTCTACTAGGGAGGAGCTAGCAGTGGTTAGTGACTTGCGTGGCTCCTACCCTCCTAGCCTTCCTCTCTGTGATTATTGAAGGATCATGGGCAGGAATTAGACTCCAACGGTCCTTTACAGCTCACATGGGGAGCCGAGAGACGGGACGCACTGCAGGAAGGGCCGTTTCCTTGGCTCAGATGACTCAGCATTGTCCTTCTGCTGGGCTATGAGCTCCAAGAAGAGATTAAATTTTATTTTTTCTCTTTTTCTTCTATTCCCAGTACTATGCCAAATGATTAAAAAGAATGTGATGGATGGATGAGTGGATGGATGATGGATGGACGGATGGATGGGTGAATGATGGATGGATGGATGGATGAGGGATGAATGAGCGGGTGGATAAATGGATGGATGGATAAGCAGATGGCTGAGTAGATGGATGAATGGTTGATAAGTGAATATATGGAGCTTGAACTTATTAGTCTCCTATGAACTTGGGCCTACTCTAGGGCCCGGACTTAAAGCTTGTCTCTATAATAAAGCACCCACCTTCGTACCACAATCCACCAGCTTGTGGGCCCTGCTCTGTCCTTGTCAGCTCCCACCTCTGTCCTCAAGGTTGCCAGTGGCCTGCCCAGATCACCGTATCTTCCCTATTCCTGGGCCCTGATAATGACCTATCTCCTGGAGCCTAGGCTGCCACCAGTTGTGATCTTACACATGTCCTCCAGTGATGGCACTGGAGCCTGGAGGCTAACTGTGGTCTTCTGAAAGCCCTCTCTTGATGACCTAGTTTCTGCTCCTCCTTCCCACCCATAGCTCTGCTGTCCTTAGGGTCCCCCTCTCCTGGCCTGGCCTAGTTACATTCCTCCCTGACAGGTGCTATAAAACATAGTCTCATCAGGCATGGGCCGTGTCATCTGGGATATTGTAAAATACCATATGGTTATATTTTGGGGAATACAATCATAGAAACATAAGGATAGCAGCCCCCCCATGGGTTTGGATAGAGGCAGGAAAAAGTGGTCACGGCTCCTATACTTGGCTCCTCCATGCTTCGTTGCACAGGTGAGGAATGGAGGCTGGACCTCAACTAGGAAAACTGCTGCAGCATGAGATGTGTCCCTCGAGCTTTGCTGATCTACCTGATTGTCTCGGGGGTCAGGGGCTCTTAGTGCTGACTTGGACAACTGCCTGGGTTAGCTGTGGAAGGGGGACGTAGGAGTGGCGGCCACTCTCAGAGGACCAGGGCGAAGCAAGCTGCTCGGTCCCCAGCTTTCTCCCGATGGTTGTCTCAGAGGGTGGGAGCACAGAGCATGTCCCTTGGTGGCACCCCCAAAACCAAATCAAAGCATGTGGGTTCACTGGAGCAAAATTCAAACTGAGGCTGAGGGGGATTTTCTTCCATACCCTGCCGTTCACGTGCTGCGAACGTTAGCACAACGACAGTGGCGTCGCAGGAGCTTTAGAGTCCATTTAAAACTCTTCTTTGAATGTTAAATTATTATTAGTTAAAATAACCTTTTGAGCCCAAGATGAATTCACTTTTTAGGACAGAGCCCCTTCCTGAAGGCGTAACCACCGCTTCTGTGCCCCAAGGTGCTTTAGGCGCTTTTTCTCAACTCTTCCTTCTAACCCTGTGGGTGCAGTGCTGATCGTCCCCATTTTACCAGTGAAGACGCTACCGTGGTCACACAGGTCATGTGCACCGGGTTCAAGCCGTGGCTAGCTGAGCCCAAAGTGTCCTGCTTTAAGCTCACTGTGCGGTCTCCGTCTCGCCCAAGATGCAGCCGGCAGGAGTCTCTGGAGGTCGAGCCAGGGAGTCAGCAGGCTCTCCGGCACCTGGTAGGTCCTCCAGGTGCTCTCCAGGGCTTCCTGGGTTCAAGTCAAACTCCAGCGCCACAGCGGGGGACGTGCCGGAGGACGGGCAGGTCCGGGTCTGGGTTTAGCAGAGTGAGCATCAACTTTCAGTTCTGCCATTGCTTGGTTTCACGAACACAGGGACACTAACCTCTCCTGCCTCTGCTTCTGCTCCGTAAAACGGGGATGACAGCAATACCTAAACCTCAGCTGGTGGTCACGAGGACTCGGCTTGTGTCAACGACAGAAACTCGTGCCTGACACCTGTCGGGAATGAGCAGCGGTTAGCTGTTCCTGTGTTGGCAGCGAGTGCTGGTTTAGCTGGAGGAAAGGTGTCCCCGAGCGTCAGGCCCCCAGGAACCAGCCCCGGACACCTGCCCTGCACGTGCCGTCTGCCAGCGCCAGCATGGAGGTGGAGGTGCTCGCAGCCTGTTTGCCGTCGCCGAGCTCCGGTGACGCGTGCACGCGGCGAGGCGGTTGCCGGGGAACAAGCCCCTGCACGACCGGCCGGGCAGCTCCCAAAGGCGGCTTTGATGTGGCCTGCCTGAGCCGGAGCTGCCCCGCCGACTCTCCTGCAGAATATCGACAATACCATCTGCACACACCCGAGCCCAACGTGTCATTCTCGCCTTGGGAGCAAACCTAGCTGATGGAACATTCTGGAAACGTTGCCAGAGAGTGACGGAAGATGTTAATTTAACTATTAAAACTCAACAAAGGGGCCCCCTTGTTAACAAAGAACAATTTCAGGCAAGAAAAAGCTAAAAAAAAAAAAACCAAACAAACCACCACCCAAACTCTGCTCTAGAAGGCCTCGACCGGGAGGGGTGTCTCAGAGGGAGCGGTTCTCCTGTGGAATTAAGCTGGAAGTGACACCAGTCGGGCAGTGCCCTCCGTCCTCGGCCACACCCTGCCGCTCCCAGCCGGTCCTCCGGGTTGGCCGTTCCTGGGCGAGCACTGAGGCAGGGCTGTCCATTACGACTTGCTCACCCCGTGCCATGGGGAGCCCCTGCACACACACTTTGCTCCTTTCTGCACTACGCTCCCACTCAGATGGACACGGGGCCGAGGAGTGCTCCGTCCGGCGTGCACCCGTCAGGTCCAGTCCTCCCTGCGCTCCATCCCAGCTCGGGGCTGGGCATTTGCCCACTGGCTCTGAGCTCAAGCCCTCCTCTGAACCATCACGGTGCTAGCTTCGGGGCGTTGCAGGGAAGATCCGTAGGAAAAACGAATGCAAACTGGTATTGACGTAACGTGGGTAGCACGGTGCGTGGCAAACACTTGTCGCTGTTGTTAGACGCCGCCAGCGAATCTTCCAGAAGACCATTCCGTCTTTCTGGCCAGTGCAGCTCTGGGGAGAGGATCGTGACCATTCTGAGATGACTGTTGCCATTTTGCCCCTTGGACTGGTCCAACAGGACACTGACTGCTGTCATTAGTTGAAAAAAATGTTTATTGAGAGCCAAGCACAGCATGGAATTTACACTGTTGTGTGTGTGTGTTTTTTTTAAGTAGTCTCCATACCCAGCATGGAGTCCAATGCGGGGCCTGAACCCATGACCCCGAGATCAAGACCTGAGCTGAGAGTCAGACGGTCATCCGACTGAGCCACCAGGCGCCCCTACACTCTGGTGTTTTAGACGAGACTCTCCGATAGTACAAATCTGACATTTAAGAAACTTTAAATTCTGTTTTCTCATTGGAGACTTTAATTAAGTAACGGTCTTGCTGATTGCTTTACAAATGAATCTCACCGTCTGTGTAACAGCCTGGATCACAGTTGCAGACGGGGGGATAAATCTCTCTTTTGTGGGTATTGCCTTGTCAGCCAAACATTAACTCAAATAACTGATGGGCTCCAAGGTGTGATACTGACAAAATAGGGAGGTTTGGTCATGTTTGGGTGGAAAAGGGAAAGAAAAAGCCATGTCTCTTCGTTTCTGGATGCTTCCGTCTAAGCCCAACAGTTCAGCCTTAGGAAACTGTAGTTTCTGGCTTCATGAAGTCTGCAGATTGCAGATGTGGAGGGAGATGAAGAGATGCCCTGTGGTCTTGATTAAGGATCAGAGCTTCTAAACAAGCAATAATATATTCATATATCTGTCGAGAGAAAGAAATAAAGGCAGAATTACACTTGTCTCAATGTGGGATGGTCTCTCCAATATTCAACCTGGCCTCCTTATTTTCTTTGACCAGCCCAATAGCTTGTCCTGCTCGTAAGCTTTCCCTTACCTGTGTTCTTCATCTTTGCTGCCAACCTTCTTTAGGTCACAGACGAATCTTCTGGAAATTCAGTGTCTCCTCAGCAAGATGAACAAATACACGTGGGGAATCACAGAGCTCCTTACCTGACAGTTTTTCTTCCTTTCCAACCTCGACTGTCTCGTTAGCTGTCCCTCAGCTCTGCTCCCAGGCCGCCAGGAGCAGGGTGGACTGAGGTGGAGTGTGCTGTAGGCCCCGCGGGGTGGGGGTGGGGGTGCACGAGTCAGGGTTCCCCAGAGAAGCAGAGCCAATAGGACGTATGTATACGGAGGGAAAGAGATTTAACTTAAGAAATGGGCTGACACGAATATGGAGGCTGGCAAATCCAAAACCTGCAAGGTGGCCGGCAGGCTGGAGACCCGGGAAGGAACGATGCTGCAGGCTGCTGCCAGAATTCCCTCTTGTTGGCGGGGATGTCAGTCTTTGTTCTCATCAGGCCGTCAACTGCTTGGGCGAGGCCCACCCACACTGTGGCGGGAAATCTGCTTTACTCAGATTCCACCAATTTAAATGTTAATCTTATCCGAAAACACCCTCACAGAAAACATCCAGGATACTGTCTGACCACCTCTGGGCACCATGGCCCGGCCAAGTTGACGTGTGAAGTTAAGTCTCACAAGTGGCCCAGAATCCGTCACTGGCAGGTCAAGCTTCCTTGATGGTGCTTTCTTTCCCTGCCCTGGCCACTACCCCTTGGTCACCATGTCCTTCGCCTAGTTAACTGATCTTCCCCCGGTGGTTCTCTCTCCCACGTGAGTGAGGGGCCCTGCTAAGAGAAAGTGCTCTTAGGCAGAGGTTCCTCAGTATAAGACTAAAGCCGTCTTTATGCAAACAGGTCAAGAGCAGGTATGAGTTTTTGGGTTTTGTTTGTGTTTTGAATTTGTAAACAGCACAGCAGGGTCACCACTGGGTGTCAGAGGTTGTGTGGCCTCTAGGTCCACTGGTGGGGACCCCACAGTCCCCTGGCTGAAGTGGGGGGTTCCTTTTGTCAGAGAGCGGGACAGCTTCTTCATGTTGGTCATGTTTAGTCATGGCAGGGCCCCTGGCAGCCTGGTTTGGAGCAGGGCACCACAGGGACAACGTATCCCGTCGGCCGGCTTCTAATCACCTGGGCTCAGTGCACAGTGAACCTGGGGCACTGTGTGCAAGACGCCGTGCCTGGCATTCTGTGTGAGTGAGTGAGGGCACAGGTGCGCTCGAGCATGAGTCCAAGGGGCTGTCATTGTCACAGCCTCGGCGAGACTGCAGATCCCCGAGGAGGCCGGCATGCCTGCCCCGTGCATCATCCCGAGAGCCCCACACATGCACGTGAAGGTGTGGGCATTGGCCACGGCAGCGTGGAGAAGGGACGGAGAGCCAATGGGCCCCCCGGGTGAGCAGAGCTATGGAAGGGACAGCTTGCTCCACACACGTGGTTGCAATGAATTGTGTCTGATCACTGCTTTCCTGCCTACCCGTGTCTGAGACTGCAGACGGCCGTCTGCTGGACGCGCGTCCCGAAGAGCCATCGCCCGGGCCGGGTTCAGCCGAGTCAGTCACTGGTCTAACATCTAGAAAACACCACCACCAGCTCCGTCTTTGCTCGGGTATTTGCAAGCACCCCAGGTGCCCACCCAAGCCGGGCATGGCAAGGCCCAGGGCCATTCCAGGGGCGTCCAGGTGGGAGGTGGGAACGCATCCGGCCCCTGTGTCCCAGCCCGGGATCACAGGACGGGTCTCGGCGCTTTCCTCTGCGCCACACGGAAACCAAACTCCGTCAGGATAAAGGAGATGGAGGGGTCATTGAATTGGCTACGGAAACTGTGCATATCTCTGCGGCAGCTGTCAAATGGAATCCAAACAAAATAAAATGAACAAAACCCCCACATTTCCTCATAGCCAGCAACTTTGACGAGGGGCTAGTTGGCTGGATGATAAGCTAAACGTCTTTCTTTTTTTAATCCTCCTTTTTTATTCGGGTGCTGTTCCTCCAAGCCTGGGGACGGTCTCTTCACTTCCCGAGCAAAAGCACTGAGCGAGAATCTGGCAGAGCTTCAACATCGAGGGGGAAAGAAAGAAGCCACAAGCTAGCTTATCCCAGTAAACACTGGGAGGCTTAGGGAATGCGGTCCACTTGACGCATGTGAGCTTCTGAGGTCTCGTCCAAGAAGCAGCCCGGTGAAGCTGCAGAACTGGGCGTCAGGCCTGTGCCTGCAAAGGGCTTCCCCTCCTCCTGCCTGGGCAAGCTGGTGCCGCGCGGGGGACCCCACAGCCCCACACCTGTGTGCCGTCTTCCCACCGCCTCCCTCCCTGTCCTCCTCCTGACCCCTCCCTGCCCCAAAAGGCGAAGGGGGGTGAAGACGTGTCTCGACTCAGTGAGTGCCAGATGGTCGAACTACATTGATTCCAAAACACTATTTCTAAGGCTCAGAGGACACGAGATGAACTGGCCCTCTGTCCTGTCACTCTCCTTCCAGAGGCCAGTCTTCTCCAGCCTGAGTGGTTCTCACAGGGTGTTCCCCGGGACGGCAGCCTGAACACCCCTTGCAAACTCCGCAGAAAGGTGCCCGGTGGCACCCACCCCAGGCCAGCTGAGTCAGGGCCTCCAGAAGGTTCAGAGGCTGCTCCATCCGCAAAGCTCAATGGGAAGGATGAGGGTAGGGATTCGGGCCACATAGCTCTGGCTTCTGGAAGAACCACTCCAAATGGACCAAACCAGCCTGGTTTGCTTTCTGGGCAAGGCCCAGGTCTCCCTGCCTACCCCCACCCCACCAGAGATCTGCTGGAACTCAAGGGTCCAGCCTCCCTCCCTTGTCTCCCCCTCCCTTCCCTCCTCCCCTCCCCCCTCCCCTGGTTCTCTCTCTTTCTCTATCTTTTCTTGTACAGAAAAGTCATCATGCAGGAAGTGGAAGCAATGTGTGTAACCTACTCTGCACTGCAAGTTTGCACACTGGCCCTTGGCCAGGGCTGCGCCCCTTTCTTAGGTGACCCCCACCCGTGCAGATGAGCCCTCACACTCCTCCCTCCCCAGAAGCTGCCCCTCTCCTGAGCGCGTGGGCACTCATCAGACCCTTGTGTTTATACCTTTACCTCTCGATTGTGTCCACAACCAATTTATAATACTGCGGTACGTGTTTCACAATTTTAACCAGGTATGCATTTGTTTGCAATGATTTGCTTTTCTCATCCAACAAGCGTTTTCAAGATTGGTTTATGCTCATACCTATGTCTTAGTATATTTGTTCTTGCTGGTTAACATTATTCATTGTATGAATATATAGCAATTTATTTATCCAGTTCCTTATAGGTGGACAACTAGGTGGTTTTTGATTTTTGCTGTTTTATAAACAATGCCCCAACATACACCTTAGTTAGGACTCGGTGTGATCATTTTCCAAATTCTCTAAAATATACCTAGTACTGCATTTGCTGGGTCACTGGTTAAATCACATGTTGCTAAATCACTCCATGAAGTAACAATCCTTGCAATTCCATATCTATCAACACTTGGAATGATCAGACCTGATAATTTTTCCAATCTGATGGGTCTGAATGATTTCATTTATTATTTACATGTCAGGATTTTTAGGGAGGTTGAGCCTCTTTCATATATTCTTTGATCTTTCAGGGTTTCTTTTCCATGAATTATCCCTTCTTTGGCCCATTTTTTAAAATGGCACTGCTGTGGGACGCCTGGGTGGCTCAGTCGGTTAAGCATCTGCCTTCGGCTCAGGTCATGATCCCAGGGTCCTGGGATCGAGTCCCGCATTGAGCTCCCTGCTCAGCTGGGAGTCTGCTTCTTCCTCAGTCTCCCACTCCCCCTGCTTGTGCGTGCTCTCTCTCTCTCCCTCTCTCTGACAAATAGACAAATAAAATCTTTTAAAAAAATAAAATAAAATTGCAAAATCCACGGGTGCCTTGACTTTGGACTTCCAGCCTCCAGAATGTGAGAAATAGATTTCTGCTGCTTATAACCCGCCCCATCTGTGGTATTCTTTTATGGAAGCCACAATGGACCAGGATCATTGTCTTTTTCTTTCTGATTTGCATAAATTTCATATATTATGAAAATACCAATCTAGCGTGGTTACACGTCTGTCTCTACTTTCTCTCACATTCTCCATATCAGTGTCGCATCTTCTGCCAATAATGGTTTGACTTTGTTCTTCTTTCTGGTTGTTATGCCTCTTTCCCCTGCCTCATGCCGGCCAGGTCCTTCAAGACAGAGCCGACTGGAGCAGCACCCTTGACTTTCAAGGCTCTGTTTCTAATCTTTGCCTGTCACATGGTCATATCTGCGGTAGACTTTCAGAAGATGTTTACCTGGCTATGGAGGTTCCATTCTATGACTGGTTTCTGAACGTATTTCGTAATGAATAAAGGCAGGATTTCATCAAATGCCTTTTTTCTGCATCTTTTGAGAATCACGTGCTTTTCCTTATTGAGTCTGTAACATGATCGATTATATCAACAGATTTCCTAAGGTTTCTCTTTGCAATTTTCGAGTGAATATGCTTATGTGTTATATATTAGACATCGAAACATGTAGGTTATAACATATATTTTTAGGAGTTTTGCATTTATATTCATAAGTGAGCTTGGCCTGTTTGCCTTGTCAGGTATTCAGTTACTCTTCTGTGGAGCAATCTCATAAGATACAAAGGGCATTTCTTGTTGTTTTCTTTTGTGTGTGATGCTGGGTTATTTATTTTGTGCATCTGCGGCAATAAATGAAATCTCTGTGGTGGTACGGATTTGACTGATCTCTTCACCTGTGCATGACAAGAGACCTGGAAAATGATATCCAGATCCAAGTAAGGGGTGGGGGGAGTAGAGCTAGGGTGGCTATACTTACATCAGACAAAAGACACTTTAAAATAAAGACTGTAACAAAAGATACAGAAGGGCACTACATAATGATAAAGGGGTCAATCCTGTAAGAGGACATAGCATTTGTAAACATTTATGCACTAAACATAGGAGCACCTGAATATATAGAACAAACATTAACAGAAATGAAGGGAGAAAAAGACAACAGTACAATAACAGTAGGGGACTTTAACACCCTACTTACATCAATGGACAGATCATTCAGACAGAAAATCAATAAGAAAACATCAGCCTCAAAGGACACACTGGACCAGATGGACTTAACAGATACCTATAGAACATTCCATGCAAAATCAGCAGAATACACAATTTTCTTAAGTACACATGGAACATTCTCCAGGATAGGTCACATGCTAGGCCACAAAACCAGTCTCAATAAATTTAAGAAGACTGAAATCACATCAAGCATCTTTTTTAACCACAATGGTATGAAATTAGAAATTAACCACAAGAAAAAAACAAGGAAAGAAGCACGAACAGATACTAAACAACATGCTATCAAGCAACCAATGGGTCAATAAAGAAATCAAAAAGGAAATAAAAAAAACACCTGGAGACAAATTTAAATGGAAATACAATGTCCCAAAATCTTTGGGATGCAGCAAAAGCTGTTCTAAAAGGGAAGTTCATAGCGATACCTCAAGAAACAAGAAAAATCTCAAATAAACAATCTAACTTTACATTTAAAGGAACTAGTGAAAGAAGAACAAACAGAGACTAAAGTTAGTAGAGGGAAGGAAATAATAAAGATCAGAAAGGAAATAGAGACTAAAAAGCAATAGAACTATAGGAAACAAGTTGAGGGTTGCTGGAGGGGAGGTGTGTGGAGGGATTGGGTAACTGGGTGATAGGCATTAAGAAGGGCACATGATGTAATGCACACTGGGTGTTAAATGCAACTGATGAATCACTAAACTCTACCCCGGAAACTAATAATACAGTATATGTTAACTTAATTGAATTTAATAAAAATTTTTTAAAAAAATAATAGAAAAGATCAATGAAACTAAGAGCTGGTTTTTTGAAAAGATAAACAAAATTTTAGTTAGAGTCATCAGGAAAAAAGGAGAAAGGACCCAAATAAATAAAATCAGAAATAAAAAAAAAAAGAAGTTACAACCAGTACCACAGAAATATAGGCCATCAACTACACACCAACAAATAGATGACCTAGAAGAAATGGATAAATTCCTAGAAACATACAATCTTCAAGACTGAATCAGGAAGAAACAGGAGCTTTGAACAGACGGATTACTAGGAACAAAACTGAAACAGTAATCAAAAACCTCCCAACAAGCAAAAGTGCGGGTCCAGGCAGCTTCACAGATGGCTTCAACCAAACATGTGAAGAAGAGTTAATACCCATCCTCAAATTATTCCAAAAAAAATGTAAGAGTGTGAAAAGCACACTGGACTCACGGGCACTCAGGGTACATCCAGGCCTGTGTGAAACAAATCAGGGCCAGGTGAACAAGCCTTCTTCTAGAGCCAGAGGCCAGGAAGGATGCCAAGGGTAGAAATTCTTTCTTTTTGATTCCTACCTAGCTGAACTGTGTGGTGACATCTTATCGAGTGTTCCATGCGCTCTGTGTCGTAAGCAGAAATAACCCAGTAACAGGAAAAGAGAAAGAAAATCAGACACCCATGCCTACGTTAAACAAAAAAACCATTTTGAGTATTTGTAAGTAGCCTTATTCAAATAATGATTTGAGTCAGCTTACAAAAAGACAAACACTATTAAGATTTTTAAAAGACTGGAAGAGAAATGGGGAAGGGAGAATAAAGTCAGGGTATCGGGGGCCAGATCAGTTCCCAAAATGCCCCCACGGAGTTCTTCGGCATGCCAGAAGGCAGTCGTGGCTTGATTCAGCTCTCAGCACCTGACGCTAGGAGCTAGGTGCCATCAGCGATATGAGTAAGTGTCCTGGAGGAAAAGAACAAACCAGGGGTTCCCAGGGAGGAAGGAGAGGGCAGCCCTCCAACTGATCTGGGAGGGACAGCTCCTGGGGGGCCTCTTAGAGAGGCCAAGTTCATGGCTCTCTATGAAGTTCATGGGCTGGTTCTGTATCCCTCAGGGTCCAAGACGGCAAGGCCAGCTGTTCCTGGAAGGGGGAACAGTCCATGGTACCGAGAGGCCGTCTTGGTCTTTTCCAGCTTTGACCTGGACAGACCTGTCCTCTTTCTATAAAATACTCTTTTGAGGGGTCTGGATGGATCAGTAGGTTGGGTATCCAACTCTTGGTTTCAGTTCAGGTCATAATCTCAGGGTCGTGAGATCAAGCCTTGCGTTGGGCTCCGTGATGGGCTTGGAACCTGCTTAAGATTCTCCCCCCCTCCCTCTGCCCCTCCACCCCCTCACCCCCATTCGTGCATGCTCAATCTCTCTCTCTCTTAAAATTTTTTTTAAAAGTTTAAATACTCTTTTGAAGAATATTCCAAATAAATTATTTAATAATACTTTGACAAAACTCACCTTAAGGGCTGTGAAAGGAAATAGCCCTCTGAAGACCCTACCAGATCCAGCAGCGTGCACATGACTATCAACTGTTCTTCATCAACTGTGCTTGTTATGCTAGGAGAGATGCAGGCTCTGAGTCTCAGCTCCCCCATTACTACTAGCTGTGGGACTCTGGACAAGTCGCTGACCGTGCTCTGTTTCCTCATCTGTGAACAGGGATGATCCTGGAACTTCCCTCATATGGTTCCTGTATACATTAGTGAGTTCCTATACAACTCTATTGCACAGTGCCCAGAGCACAGCGACAACTACTCTTTATTTTATTAGAAAAAACTCTTCAGAATTTAGAAATTTCATTCTTTTATGACTTTTCTCATTTTCTATGATTTTTTTTTCATTTTTGACACAAACTTATTTTTAATCTTGTATACTCTTTGTTTTCTTGGGATAGACACCCTTCAAAATGTAAGGTCGCTGCTCTTCAATGTCATCCATCGGAAAAGGGGACAGTTGTCAGTTCTCCGGGAGACAGAGAACCTGGGTGTGACCTGAAGTTCTGGCAACAACCAGCCCCGAGCCTCCAGTTCTCAGGCACACAAGAATCAGCACAAATGTACTCTCTGGAGGGTGGTGGTCGAGCTCACAGCTCGTGGCCAGGCCCGCCACGGGCGCTCGCAAGATGGCAGCTCTTACTATCGTGATGGTGAAGTGGCTGGGTGTGTGGCACAAATCGTCACATTCATCCTTTCCCGTGGCTTCCCCAAGCATCTCCTCTCTTCCTAGAAGGTAAGAAATGTCATTTATAACTTGGGATGATATGGTCTGGTGCAGAGAACATTACCATAACACATGGAAATTTATTGGCAAGATCCTGGCAGGTTAACAAATACTCTTTTCTTTGCTGCAGCCCTGGTAAGGTACATAATTATAACAGGATATATATATATATATATATTTGTAATAAAAAGCAGTTGAACACTATGTTCTGCTTGTGTCTCGTGGTGACCAGTCTGAATCGCAATCACAAGCAGGCTCTTTCAGTGCGGGGGAGGCGGCCCTGAGAAGCACTGTCTCTTCTCACCCACAGAACGATAAACACGGTGCCCAGTTTGGCACCAACGCTTTCTCTGAAAGTGACTTCCCAAGATTGTGTGTGCCACACCATGCTATTTCTTTGTGCCAACGACTGCTCTTGGACTTTTTTTATTATTAAAAATGAGAAAAAAGACTCCAAGTGGGAGGAAAACAAACCATTTTGTCCCAGATAACTTCATTTGAAGGTAAAGTCAAGATGTATTTATTGAATAATATGGTTAACCTTGTGAAGCTTCCTAAGAAAGCCATTTAGTTAGTGTCTATATTGTGAAACATACTTTTATTTTCCAATTATAATATGCAAATGGGTTTCTGAGACAAATAAAAGCATAAACGAATTCAATAACATGCACGTTGGCATTTGCTTTTGAAGACAATAAAACTCACCTTTCAAAACTGATGTAGGTTGTTTCCAACTCATTATCTGTAGACTTTTCCATCTAATATTTACTGAATGCCTATTATGTGCAGGCACTCACATATGAAGCAGTTTTATGAGGTAGGCTTTCTTTATTCCCTTTTTTTTATAGAGGAAGAAAGTGAACACAGAGAAAGAAATCAAGCCCCCTAAGGTCTCACAGTTTGCTCTGCACCAAGATGGGATTCACAGCCTGCCACCCTGTCTCTCCAGGACCTCAGGAACCTCTAGACCTGGGACGTGCAGGAAGGGAGAGACTAGCCATATGAGGCTATTTCAGCTTAACAGCAGGTGAGTTAAAATTAAATGAATTAAGTCAAATTAAAAATTCAATCCCTCCATTGCATTAGCCCCAGTTCGAGTGCTCAAAAGCTGACCCTGCTCCTCCAGGTCCCATCTTGTCAATACGTCCACAGTCCTGAAGCCACTAGACATGTTGCATCCACGACTGTTCACAGGACTCATCATGAGGATTCTATTCTTTATGGCTCTTGAAGCTGCTTGGGTTCCAAATTTCAGGAAACCGGAGCAAACATGTACTCCACACAACACGGGGAGAATGGCCATTCTCCACCTCTTTGCTGGAGCTTACCCCCTGTCCCCTAGACGCCATGCCTGCTCCCAGTCTCCCAGCTCAGTGGCCCCTCCTTCCTACACTAGTGTCTTGTGAGGAGAGAAAGGGTGCTTTCTGAAAGGTCACTAGGTGAATTCAGCCTGTCCCATCACCCTTTCTGTCTCAGAAGACCTTTACGTGCTTTACCCAGACATGTGCACAAAGTCTGCCTCTTAGTTAGCTTCAGTGTTTTTTAATGTTGCCTCTATGTACCACCAACTGGTGTACTGCAAATCCACTCTGGCTCCGACCACTGAGAGTCAGCAGAGGCCCCATGAGTTAAGGGCACCGTCCTCCATAGGGCTGCCCCCTCTTCAGGCCCCAGCCACAAGTTCAGGGGGTCCCAGGGCACCCACACTTCTGACCAACCAGCTACAAATTCAGGAGTTCCCATGACCCCATTCAGCTTGAGAATTCACGAGAACGGTGCCCAGAACTCAGGAAAGTGATACAGTCGCGATTACCATTGTCTTATAAAGGGTACAACTCAGGACCAGCCAAAGGAGGAGACCTGCCCACTCCATGCCCACTCCTCCGGGAACCACGTACATCATTCTGCTGCCACATCAATATGCTGACCAGCCAAAGAAGCTCCCCTGAGTTTCAGTGTCCAGAATTTTTATTGGGGTCTCATTACATAGACACAATTAATTAAATCATTAGCTATTGGTGATGGAACTCATCTCCAACTCTCCCTCCCCTCTCTGGAGGTTGGGCTGCCTCAAAGTCCCAGCCTTCGAATCACGTGGTGACTCTTTCTGGAGAGTAACCCCGGCCATCCTGAAGCTACTGGGGACCCACCAAGATTCATCTCATTAGCATAAACTCAGGAGCAATCCAAGGGTCTCATGACTGACAAAGGCACTCCTCTACCTCTCAGGGAGTTCCAAGGGCTTTTAGAAGCTCTGTGCCAGGAGCGTATGACAAAGGCCAGACGAATTTTATATGATAGCACCTTTATAGCTTCTTCACAGTTACATCAGGAAACTCTTACTCACCCACAGAGGGATGAGAGGATCTTGTCCTACTAGCCAAGAATACATCGAAATACCTTCTCCTTTTCTGTATGAATCCCCCAAATTCTACCCAAAAGAAAAATTTAAATTGCTAAGTGGAAATGGAATATGCTATTTTTACTCGATAAACATAATATTGGTCCCGAGCCTCTTCTACCACGATCTAATAGCAATCGCGGGTCTTGCTTTGTGCGTGTGTACTCTACACCACCTAAAGGCAATAGATGAGGTAAACGCACTCCATGTAAGAGAATCGGACTTCAGAACATCGTTCTAAAAGCCTGTCTCTTGGAGTTCATCTCCACCAAAAGCAAACATGATCCATCAGTGCAGGGATGTCAGCATGAATCATATACATAGGTATAATCGAATAGCTGGAAAGCCAGGTTTGCAAAAACCCATGGTGTCAGGCTTGAGCGAAACTCCAGACCTCAGAGTCAAAACCAATTTGCAATATAAAATGCAGCTGGCTGGCCGAAAGTATGCAGTAAGGTATGAAAAATAAATAAATAAATATATTTATTTATATATAGCCCCGAGGAAGGGGAAGCAGTAGGCAGAGCCCCCACCCCCACCCCCGCCAGGAAGAATGAACATTGGCAGTGTTAAAATAAAGCTCTGAAGGGACCCTCTGACCACGCTCGAAAATCTAACCACATCGGCCAGGGCAATGACATTTCCAAACGCTTGACTTTTTGCAACATGTTTCTATGTTTTCCGTTTTCAGCTTATGCATGACAAGAGGAAAAGAAAAGGCCAGAGAGAAAGTATTTTACCTTTTCGTTAAGCACACAGAGGCTGGGCTGCTGTCCCTGCTTCCTGTGCACAGCAAGATTTGAGTGTATGCACCTGCCACGCAAGGGGCCTTCTTGCACGCGAAATACAAGCTGTGCTGATTCCTCCTTCACCCCAAAAAGCGCCGTGAAGTTTTCACTTTCCGAGCATCTGCGACGCACAAGCATGTTCCAAATTAGATCCCGTGAGAAGGACTTCTACTCTGCCGCCACCAGGAAGAACATCAATGTTGATTCAGCGCGAGAGTTTGTGAAGTACTTTGCAGCTTTCGTGTGGATGTGTGTGTTTGTCCAAAGTCTTGCAAGGTTCACGAATACCAAACAAGCAAACAAACAATGTATAGAATGGGAGCACGCACAGCCTACTTTAGTCCGAGAGCAAAAGGATAAGCTTTGGGCTGAGAGACAAAGCCAAGAGTTGACCTTCCATGGACTCTTTGAATGCTGGGCTGGTGAATTAACAAACCAAGACCTAGCGGAAAACACTGGTGAGGAGGGCCTGGCCCCCCTCCCCTTGGCTTCCCTGACTCTATCTGTCCTCCACCTCAGGGATGCTCCTAACAGAAGAGGATGTACTTTGCAAGGATTCTGATATTCTGAGTGATAGCTTTTCCCTCATTTATTTATTCAATGAACATGGTCACAAATAGTGACTACCATGTGCTAGGAGGTCTCAGCACTGGGGTTCGGGGGTCTGTTCTCCTGGCATTATATCCTTGTAAAACATTACCAGACAAGAGTTAAATAGAATTACAAGAATTTCAGGTGGTGATGAGCGCTCACAGGTGGCACGGGGTTACCAGCGAGTGAGGGTGGCAGTGTTGGAGGGAAGAGCTCTGCGAAGCCAGGCTCCCGCCGTCCGAGACAAGCCAAGGAGAGAACCGGCGCTGGGGGAAAGGGCAAGAATGTCAAACAGGGGTACCCAGTGCGGACACTGAAGTGGGAGCCAGGGTGTTCTGTGGAAGGAATAGAAGGAATGCTCTTCTGGAAGGATCACGTGTTGGTGAGCGACAGAATCCGAGAAACAGGCACGAAGCGGACCACACAGGTAGGTGTTTGCACTTTGGTCTCAGTGTGCTGGGAGGTACATTTGCACCTTTGCGGCCAGGAACGAGCATAACCTGGTTTTACATTGTAAAGAAGTCTCTGGCTGTGGTGTGGGGGTCACCTGTGAATACTCTCTTGAGGGCATCAGGGCTTCCAGGCCTCAGTGCTGGGTCACTGACGGATGCTCTCACGAGGACAGCCAGGCACGGCTCCTGAAGGAGCAAGGGGAGATTCCACGCCCGAGAGAGAGGAGCGGGAGGGGAGGGGGAAGAGTGAGCTGAAGCCTGAACAGAGCAGGTGAGAAACATGAGACTCTAAAGACAAACTGTGGGACCGACCCCACAGAGGAGGCCAGGCTTGTACCGACGCCAGGTTAAGGATGGTAGAGCCAAACTGTGGAAGGAGCCGAGATGTCCATCGACGGACGAATGGATAAAGAAGATGTGGTCCGTATATACATGGACGGTTACTCAGCCATCAGAAAGGATGAATGCTTACCATTTACATCCATGTGGATGGAACTGGAGGGGATTATGCTAAGTGAAATAAGTCAATCAGAGAAAGACAGTTATCATATGGTTTCACTCATATGTGGAACATAAAGCATAGTGCAGAGGACCATAGGGGAAGGGAGGGAAAACTGAACGGGAGACAAACCATGAGACTCTTGACTCTAGGGAACAAACTGAGGGTTGCTGGAGGGGAGGATGGTGGGGGCATGGGGTAACTGGATGACAGGCATTAAGGAGGGCACGTCATGTGATGAGCACTGGGGTGTTATACACAACTGATTAATTATTGAACTCTACATCTGAAACTAATGATGTACTATATGTTGGCTAAATGAATTTAAATTTTAAAAAAAATGGAAGGAACTCAAGCTCCAGACGGAGCAGTGCAGATGCAGCTTGGTAGTTTCCCAGCAGAAGCAAACAAAAATGCTCTCTGTTGCAAAGGAACCTGTTTTAACCCTGGGGATTTTCTCAGATTAAGTTCAATCAAACATGAGCTCACAGCCCTAGAGTCACTGACATCCAGAGAAACAAGCCAGCGACTTGATTGAACTTAATCTGAGAAATCCTTGGGGTTCAAATACCATTCTCCACTAAAAAGGATCAGGGCTTCCTGGAGAAAGAGTTGATTCTGGGGCGGGGCCCGGAGAGATATAAGATGAGCCTGGACTGTTGTGTTGCAGTTGAGGACATGGCAAATGACGCAGAAGCAAGCACTGAAGGGGCTTCCACTGGTTAAATCAGAAAGAATTTGAATATCAAAATACGTAATGGTATGCAAGGATTAAAGCCCTCAGAATAAAATAGGAAACCATGAGTCCGTACAGATGTAAACACACACCAAAAACAAATAAATGCAAATGGGGAGAAAAGTCAGCTTTTAATATTACAAGTCAGCTAATAATACATGCATAATAAGTGTGAATGCCAAACATCACAGTAATAATTAATTTAGCCAAGACACATCCCTAAGTGCTAGACCTAGAGGGAGGAAGTTGGATAATCATATAGTCTCAAAATACCTTTCCACAAAATGCCTCGGACACAGAGAGAGAAAGAACAGCATTACAGGTGAAAAACTAGAACACCTCAACCCAGTAACCAAATCGCATCCCCTGGAACAGGACTCACCGAAGTCGCTTCCCACCTGGTAGGAGGCACGGAGACCCTCGCACACATCTGGACTATTTTGCTAAGAACTTATAAGCTGCATTCATTCGCGAGGAAGGGTCAGATAAACCCAAAGTGAGGGGCATGCTACAAAGGCTTGGCTTCCAGTGTCAAGGTCTGAACTCTTCCAGGTGGAAAAGTCCCAAGCTGCGTGCTAAGAAAATGCAGCACACGATCCGGGGTTGGATCCTTGAGCTATAAAAGGACATTATTGGTGGGGCGCCTGGGTGGCTCAGTCGTTAAGCGTCTGCCTTCGGCTCAGGTCATGATCCCAGGGTCCTGGGATCGAGCCCCACATCGGGCTCCCTGCTCCGCGGGAAGCCTGCTTCTCCCTCTCCCACTCCCCCTGCTTGTGTTCCCTCTCTCGCTGTGTCTCTCTCTGTCAAATAAATAGATAAAATCTTAAAAAAAAAAAAAAAAAAAGGACATTATTGGTGAAACATGACTGAGGTCCAAGGAGTGGATGGTGGTAATGCATCAGTGTAATGTCCTGACTTTTGCTGGTTGTGCTGTGATTACCCAGGACAATGTCCTTGTTAATCTGTGTACATACTGAAGTATTTGGGGTGGTGGACATCCTGGCCACAACTTACCCCCAAATCATTCAGGAAGAACAATGTTATTTGTACAGTACAGTACTTGCCATTTTTTTTAGTATTTAGATTACAGATAAAATTAGCAAGTTGAAAAGAAAAAGATTCATCCAGACGGCTCTGTAAAGAGCCAAGAACAGATGGAATCTATTAATCTGTTACCCTGCTTAATGGCCCAAAGTTTTGAACATGAACTTCAGACTCTTAAGAGTTTTTAAGTCTTCAGGCCTCTGATTAACGCTCAAGGGATTGTGGGCCAGTAGCTTCAATCTTTGTAGTTGAGAGCAGAGAAAGGCAAATAGTATTAATTGAGTTAAGCAGCCTATACAAACCTATCCTGTGGGTTATATCACCACCACTATAGTCATTTTTCAAATGCAAAAGCCGAAGCTCAGAAAAATTAATTAAGTTGGCTAAGATCATACAGTGTACATTCCAACTGGAATTAGAACAAAGACGTCAAGGTCTGTGCACCTGCCAGCTTTTTAGCAGTGTTTATCCGCCTTCTGGATGATTAAGAGTCAAAGGGTTACTTACGGGTGGTAGTCTGGGGAAATTGTGCCCAAGATAAACCCCGTCATCTGTGACCCTGCTCTACAACTGGATTCAGACAGTCCTGCTCCCACCACTTCCTGGAGAACCACAGGGAAGCCTGTGATTGACAGGCAAAGCCTCCCTTACCTCTGGGAACTTGCAAGGCCTTCCTTTGCTGCCGTCCGCCAGGAAATACTGAGCGACGTAACACCCCAAAATTATACTTTCTCAGAACGTCCTCTGGACCCTCCGGGATATCATCTCAATTAGAAAATCTTTCCAGACTTTTCATTCCAGTTGTTCATTTAAGAAGGCATTTGATTAGTTCAGAATTCAGTGATATTTAATACAGACTCTGAGAATTTAATTTAATCTGTTATTTACCAAGCAATGGCATTGGAATATGAAGGATGAGAGTTTATTTTTGCAAAGGCATGCAAAAGGTTTTTTTGTTTCTTTGTTTTTTAAAGATTTTATTTATTTATTTGTCAGAGAGAGAGAGAGCATGCTTGCACAAGCAGGGAGAGCAGCAGAGGGAGAGGGAGAAGCAGACTCCCTGCTGAGCAAGGAGCCCCATGTGGGGCTCGATCCCAGGACCCCGGGATCATGACCTGAGCCAAAGGCAGATGCTTAACCAACTAAGCCACCTAGGCATCCTGGCATGCAAAAGTTTTTAACCTTTAGTTAGAGAATAAAAACAGATTCTGTAAGGTCTTATATTTGTTCCCTCCTAACAAAAACTAATCACTACTTTTGATATGGAAGTTTGCTATTAAACTGATAAGAACAGATACTACACTTGATCTTAGCCAAAAGGCCGAGAAGCGATTGGAAGTTTGCTATTTACTAAGTACTTGACTGAGTGCTTATCACATAGTAAGTATGCAAAAGCTCTTTATCATATGGTTGAATTAATGCCGATACCAAGGGCCAAAAAAAATCGCCAATATCACCCGAATGCTTACTGTACTGGCTGGGTTGAAATGAAAGTTCTTTATACTTAAATGTACAACACAGACTTTCCTTTAAGAACTTCTTAAATTTTTTTTAATTTTTTTTAAATTTTAGATTAATTTTAATTAAGAACTGTCATTTTTTTAAAATTTTAATAAATGTCTATTTTAATGTTTTTCACAATAGAATAAATACTTCTCTGGATGACTGCAGATACGTAAGGCTGTTTGGTAGTACTCAGAACCACCACAGTAATGGTGGTCTTCCTGATCGGTGTGTAGTTTTCAGTAATTATAAGGAATTTCTTCTCCGAAGCTGCTGTCAAACCAGCAGGACTGCATTTATGCATCCATCATTTTCAGGGTTGTTGGTAACCTGGGCGTATTTGCCCCAAATAACTTTGCCTCCTTGCGTCACAAGGCCCAACCCACTCACGTTCACCTCAATTACGGTGCCTTTGGTAATAACACCCGAAGTTGTATCTAGTGGGGATGAAGGATTCTTTTTTACACCAAGTATTGGCAGGCAAAAGGTGGCTTTCAAATCAGGATGCGTTACATGGGCCTTTTTGAAACGCAAGCCCATTGGTCTAATGAATCTTTCATATTTAGGTGGTTTTCCAACAGTGATGTTTAAACAATTTATTGACATTGAAAAGCACTTTTCACTAACAAAAGTGTTTGGAAGTTGGAAGTGACAACCAAGCAAGAGGATGCATGGAAAATTTAGATCAAACTATAGCTTCCAATGTTGTATTTTGATTTTTTAAATTTAAAATGTTATCTTTTAAACTTTTAAACCACGCTCCACTGCCTTTTGCTTCCAGGCAAATCCTGCTCACCAGCAGGAAACCAGCCACAGAAAGAGGGGTCGAGAGTATTGGTGTTTTAGATTCAGGTTCCTCTTCTTTTTCAAATGTCTTAAGGCAGAAATTAGGGTTAATGATTTGAGATGGTCTCTTTTTTTTTTTTTCATTAAGATATAATTGATACAACATTATATTAGTTTTAGGTGTACAATGTCATGATTTGATATTTGTATATATTGCAAAATGACCACCATAGTAAATCTAGTTAACACACATCATCATACATAGTTACAATTTTCTTTCTTATGAGAGCTTTCAAGATCCACTCTCCTAGCTACTTTCAAATATGAAACCCCTTATTATTACCTATCATCATCATGCTGTACATTACATCTCTATGGATTATTCATTTTATGACTTAGGATTTATACCTTTTGATCCCTTCCACTCATTTTACCCACCACCTACCCCTGCCTCAGGCAACCACCAATCTGTTCTCTATATCCACGAGCTTACCTGTCCTCTTTGTTGTTTTTAGACTCCACATATAAGTAAGATCATATAGTATTTATTTTTTCCTGTCTGAGTTATTTCACTTGGCATAATGCCCTCAGGGTCTACTCATGTTGTCACAAATAGCAAGATTTCCTTCCTTTTAATGGCTGAATAATATCCCCCTGTATTTGTATACACACCACATTTTAAAAATCTATTCATCCATCAATGGACATTTAGGTTGTTTAACTTCTTGGCTATATAAATAATGCTTTGATGAATGGGAGAGTACATCTTATCTTTTTGAATTAGTGTTTTCATTTCTCTGTATAAATACACAGAGTGGAACTGCTGGATCATACGGTATTTCTACTGGTAATTTTTTGAGGAACATCCATACTGTTTTCCACAGTGGCTGCACCCAATTTACACCCCACCAACAGTGCACAAGGGTTCCCTTTTCCCCATGTCCTCATCAACACTTGTTATCTCTTGTCTTTTTGATACTAGCCATTAGAACAGGTGTGAGGTGATATCTCACTGTGGTTTTGATCTGCATTTCCCTGATGATGAGTGATGCTGAGCATCTTTTCCTGTGTCTGTTGGCCATCTGGATGTCTTGTTCAGAAGAATATCTATTCAGATCTTTTGCCCATTTTTTAGTTGGATTGTTTGTTGGGTTTTGCTATTGAGTTGTATGAGTTTATACACACACACACACACACACACACACGTATGTATTTTGGGTATTAACCCCTTATTAGTTACATGATTTGCAAATATTTTCTCTCATTCCATAGGCTTCCTTTTCAATTTGTTGATTGTTTCCTTCATTTTATCTTCTTTTTTAATATAGACATTGACAGCTGTAAATTTCCCTCTAAGTACTGCTTTAGGTGCATCCCATAATTTTTTATATTCTGCCTCGTTATTCTGTCCGCTACTGAGAGTGGAGTACTGAAGTCACCAGCTGTCTTTCCTCATCTGTCCGTGGCTCCCCACATTTCCGTCAGGTTTTGCTTCATGTATTAATGTCATATTTTGTCCGATGTCAGTATAACCATTTTAGCTTTCCTGTGGTTCCTCTTCTCATAATACATCTTTTTGCATCCTTTACCTTTAATCTATTTGTATCTTTGAATTTAAAATGTGTCTTCTATAGACAACATATGCTTCTATCATGGTTTTTTTTTTTTTATCCAGTTTGACAATCTCTACCTTTGGTTTGAACTATGTGTTTAGTCACATTTAAATTTATTATTGATATAGTTGGATTTAGGCCTGATATTTTACTTGTTTTGTTTGGTTTTTTTATGTGCCTCATGTCATGTTCCTCAGTTCCTTTTTTACTGCTTTCTTTGAATTAAGTGACTATTTTCCAATGTTACATTTTAATGTCTTCAATGATTTTTTTTTCCACGATATTTTAAAGGGTTTTTTTAGTGGTTGCTCTAGGGTTTACCATATACATCTTAACATACCAGAATTAGCCTCAGATTTATAATAGCTTATTTCCAGCAATATATAGAAATGTTAGTACAATATAGCTCTGTTCCCTTTCTCCTGTTTTGGTGGCATTATCATTATACATATTATTTCTCTTAACGTTATAAACCCAACAAGAATTGTTAGTTTACCATCCCTAGTCATTTCTTTACCCTGATACAGCTTTATCCCCATGTCTTTTCTGTGCTGTTATTGGCAGATACGTGGTCCATATGTGACATTTCTGTATGCAGCCCCACTTCCCAGTGGCATTTGCCCAGGACCCAGTAAGGGGTGAGAGGAAGGGATTACAAGGGGCAAGGGAACACTTTTGGACGTGATGATCATGATGCTGATGACAATGATTTAATGGATGTATACATGTATGAAAATGAAACAAACCTATGGTCAGTTACACCTGAATAAAATTCAAAATGGGAAAAATTACTAGGGGGACATATTTCCATTATAATAAAGAGTTGGTGTAGGAAGAGCTCATACATATCAAGTGACAGAGGAAGCAAGACGCCGTAATGGAAATGAATTCAGTCATGAACTTGGGATGCGGAAGTGTAGAATAAGGACAGAATGCCGGGAAGAGAGCTTGGCATTCAATGCATACTTTGTGATGTGTGTTGAGTAAATATTTGTTGAGCACATTGTCCCTGGAAAGTTACTTTCATACCCTATCACACCCCTAGGGGCAGTTTCTCGGTAATAGTAGTGCTCTCCCAACACTAGCATAATAAATACCCCTTTATCACAACAGGAAGTCATAATACATCAGGATCAGAATCGCTCAGCACATTTTCCTTCCACTGCCTTAGTCATAATGATGACGAGTGCTGACCCATTCATTACATAGAAACATAGTGGTAGCCTTGCATTTAATTCCCTAACTTATTTTTTATCTCAAAACCTCAAAAGGCAGGTGGCAGGTTCCATACATCCTCCATGTGTTTCCATTTTTAAGACGATTTGAGAAGTAGAGACTGACTTTAAAAGAAATTATATCCGTTAATGGTGTTCTATGGTTTGTATCCTGCTGGATTCTTCAAATTCTGCATGCTTGCACTTTCCTCTGCCAGACTGGTCTCCCCATTGCTCCTGCCCACATCCCATTATGATAATACTCATCATTTCCCATCATTTCATGAGTACCGTGCACATCAGACACACACCTCGTGTGTCAGCAATAATCCTCACATCTACCCTCAACATAGCCATTAATTATTTCCCATTTTACAGATGTGAGACTTGATGCTCAGAGAGATTAAGTAACTTGCCTCAAGTCTCTCCACAAGTGATAAGTTTCTGCTGGACTCCCCAGACCTGTGCTGTCAGGCTGTCCCGTTCAGATTTCTGTCTTTGCCTTTTTGTTCCTGCCATGTCCCCAGTCTGTATCATCCTTCCTTCTCTTCCTTCGAGATTCTCTGAAATCTGGTCCTACCTAGGGCACGAACCCTGACAGTCCTGGCCCCCAGCTCCTTGGGTCCACCTTGTCGGCCCCTTGTCTGGGGAAGGAGAGGGAGGGGCAGATAGAGATGCGTGGAGAGAGAGAGAGAGATGGGGACCAGAAGTGAAGCTGTTAGCTAAATCAAGGGGTGGCAGGTGGGGAGATGAGGAGGCAAACTTAGGAAAAAGGAACTCTGGTGCTTTTCCCTCTCCCTGTCAAAATTATGCAGCCTAATCTCACGTTTGAGGGCAGATAAGGAATCTGAGTAAGTTGAGGGTCAAGGAGAAGATTCATCATCCAGAAATGGCATCAGCACTCATCAGGGCCAGGATCCAGTCTTTGCAGGGCAGGAGTAGAGGGTGCAACCAATTTCCTTACCGCACCCAGCCTCGGAGTTCTGATTCCTTTGTCCACTTTGTTAACTAAACTAAAGATGATTTACTGTCAGCTCATAATGCCCCCAAGCCTTGGTCTTCAGCTGCGTGCACCTGGTTTGGAATGGCAGTAAAATGCACACTCCGCTCAACCAGATTTCAAAAAAGAGAATCCAACATGGGGTCGCTGGACCGATACATAGAAGGAAAAGTATATATGCCTCATTGCTCGAGTAGCGAACAACTTGAGGAAAAGAGCTGCCTAAAAGTCTTTTTTTATTTCCTGGACCTGCAAAGAGAGCCAGGAGAACTTTATAGGGATGATGGTAAATGTTCTATATCTTGATTGGGGTGGCGGCCACACAGATATATACATTTGTCAAGTCATCAAATTGTCCATTTAAGGGATGTGCAGTTTATTGCAGATATATTCTACCATGATATAATTATAGGGAGGAAGAAAAAGAAAAGAAAAGAAAACCTCCCTTACTCCCATAAACTTAGGCTCTGCCTAAGAAGAAATCCTGGTTCCACTGGGTGGTGCTTCCACCAAGGAACCAAGGAAGGGTCTGTTGCTGCGGTAGCCACAAATACCTGGTACAAATGCAAACACCTGGACACTTTGGGCAGCTCTGCCAGCAGGTGGGCCAGCAGGTGCCGCAAGGATCTGTTGACCTTAGCTGCCGTGAGAAGATCGGGTTGCTGCTACGAAGTGGGCTGGGAGGAGTTCTGGAACGCAGGGCATCAGTGGGCCTCTCTTGATGCTCTGTGCCCAGCGTTGATGCCCACAATCAGCTGCAGCCAGCCTGCCCTCCGGAGAAAGTGGGCGGAGGAGGGGAGCCATGCTGGGTGGTGAAAGCTAGCATGTCCATTTGAGGGTCAGTCAAAAGGCTTCTTGGCAGGGAACCTCTGGGTTTCCCGATGAGATTAGCTTGAAACTCACTTCCTTTTCAGAGGATGAGTGATGGAATAAAGAGCTTATTGTAGACCTGGACTGAATGTCTCACCCACACTCATCATGACACCTGCACACCCTTCCCATTTCAGGACTGGCTACCTTTTCCAGCCTGATCCATGCTCATTATTATCTGTTTTACATACACAGAACAGGTTATCTATAACAAGTAGAGACTGCTAGAGAGATTTTCATTAAGGCTGACTCATTCGTTTACCTGGCTGGAAAGTTTAGACCATATCACAGAGTACTCATGAGTTCTAGGTACTAAAAATGAAATAATCCCTACAAGCTCATTTACTCCCACACAGAATTTAAAATAAAAATAGAGGTAGAGGTTGGGAGTGGGGTGTCTTTCTCTAGTTCCTTCCTGGTCCACTTCCTATTCCAGGATACCCATGCCCTATGCTGTTCGATCTCACCTTCCTGATAACCGTGGGCCTACGCAGGCCTTTCAAGACACCCGTTCTCATCGCTTACACTCAATTAGAACACCATGTAAGGGCTGCATTCGTCTAACGCGGGGCCTGGCTCCCCTCAATGATTTGGGGATCCTCACACAAACAACAAGAGTGGCAACAGTGACCTCACCATGTGAATTTATTATGCAGTCTCTTGAAGAATATTACCCAATGCTGTTTTAAAGTTTTATCCTTCAAATGCCATTTCAAGAGGTGATGAGGTATAAAGTAAGTTATGGCACTTACAACGTTAGCTCTTGCTAGTAAGCATTAGAATGGAATCATATGTTTCCAAACTACCTTATATTTTTCACAAAGAGGCCATAGATAGGGTCTGTCAAGCATAGGTACTTGTTTCTTTCCTAGTGGCTATAGGTGTATCTTCTAGGGTTTTCTTTCTGGGTTTGTAATTCTGAAATATTCATGTCTGTTTCTCTTTTTATTGAAGTGTAGTTGACACACAATGTTATATTAGTTGCAGGTGTACAACATAGAGATTTGACAATTCTGTACATTATGCAATGCTCACCTTGGTAAGTGCAGTCACCATCTGTCACCATACATTATTACAATATTATTGACTATGTTCCCTATGCTGTACTCTTCATCTATGTGAGCCTATTTATTTTATAACTTGAAGTCTGTATGTATACTTCATCCCATCAACATATAAAGGACAAAATTTACAATAGGCTCCCAAACCAGAAACAAATAAACGAAAATCTCTAAAGCCAGGCAGATTCACTGAAAAAATTTTTTTACCCAGATGGAAACTCTGGACAACAGAACCACAAAGCATGAGGTTGCAGTAAAGCAATTCTCTTTTATGTCACTTCATCATTTGGTGACTAATTCCAGAGAGCATTTGGTAAAATGTTTACCAGCTAGTCTGTTGAGTGAGATAAAAGGCTGGGTTTGAGCAACAGAAGGCGCTTTGTAAAGCTGTTTGAGTGGAAAATGTAGGGAAATGATTGCACAAAAAGAAAGGAAAGGGAAAAAGGAAAGGAAAAGAAATTATATAGTATGTAGGGAAAAGGCCATAAAGGTAAACAATAGGCTGTTTCTTACTTTATTAACTATCTTAATAAAGACATAAGAAGGAATTTTCATGACAACACTTAATAGTTATGACTTCTTTAAATG
This sequence comes from Halichoerus grypus, assembly GCF_964656455.1. Classification (NCBI taxonomy): domain Eukaryota; kingdom Metazoa; phylum Chordata; class Mammalia; order Carnivora; family Phocidae; genus Halichoerus; species Halichoerus grypus. The sequence goes on from NC_135725.1 coordinate 4,344,414, forward strand.
GAGAACACATTGTCAAAACAAGATTCTGCCTATAAGACATGTTCCAGAAAGAAGAATGTGACATTTTCACAATATTTTCTGAATAATTTCTTTTCTGTGTAAAGAAAACCAAAACACTAGATGAGAAAAGTTTTATTTCTCTAAGGCCTACCCTCCATCTTTGTTTATAGCATCCAAGAATAATCCAAGAAAAATGGATTATTTATCTCTCCTTTCAGTTTCATTCACTTTACAGTAGCCAAATGAACTTCAAGGACCCCAGGGTTCTCACCGTAAGTGTTTTGAGAAATCAGACACCTTCCAAGTGGAGTGGAGTGGAGTGGAGTGGAGTGGAGTGGAGTGGAGTGTCCTCAGAAAATCTCACAGAAATAAAGAAAAACCGTCTGCTACCCAGTGTTAAGAAGGAAACGTGAAGAGCCTGGCTTCTTCCCAATGCCTCATTAAAGTTTATTCTTCAGGTTTAGTGATCCTAAACCAGATCAGCTATCCCAGCATCTCAGTTGCTCTTTGACACCAGGTGGGCTTTCCTGCCAACAGATCACATTCTTGTTGCCTCACAGTTGAGCTCAACCTTCTTGGAAACAACCTTCCACCCTTGGCTGATAGCCTACTTTTCAGATTTAAGGAAATCGGACATTGTGCTATAAGAATTAGAATAGGTAGACTGTGGACAGACTTTGAAGTAGCCCAGTTAGAAATGGATCCTTCCCCAGTTGAGCCTCTGATGAGAACCCAGCCTGGGCTGGCACCTTGACTGCAGCTTCATGAGACCATGAGCAGAGAACCCAACTAAGCTGTGCCCAGACTCCTGACCTACAGACACTTTAAGATCATAAATGTATATTGTTTTAAGCTGTTAATTTTGTTACCATTTATTACACAGCATAGATGACTAAAACACAGACCTATGGGATCCTCACTGTGAGAGGTCTTTTCAACCTCTCCCCACCTTATTAATGAGGAACATGGTACCCAAATGGGAGGTGGCGCTGGTCCAAGACCACCCAGATGTGATGTTATCCTTGGGTATCCCTTCACTGTTCTCATCTGAAGCACTCTGGATCTTTAATTTTCCTATTTCTTACAGCAACTTTTTCATTTTGCTAAGTGATTTTTCAAGAAAGAAAGAACAGTTCCTCAATCCTTGCTGTTCTAAATCTCGTTCCTTTATTTTTTTTTTTTTAAAGATTTTATTTATTTATTTGACAGAGACAGAGACAGCGAGAGCAGGAACACAAGCAGGGGGAGTGGGAGAGGGAGAAGCAGGCTTCCCCGCTGAGCAGGGAGCCCGATGCGGGGCTCGATCCCAGGACCCTGGGATCATGACCTGAGCCAAAGGCAGCCGCTTAACCGACTGAGCCACCCAGGCGCCCCAAAATCTCATTCCTTTAAAAAGGAACTCTTTTGCTTTTCTCTCTGGGAGTTGCTAGGTGTTTTCTTTGGTGTTCTGAAATTTCTTGAGGATGTGTCCCAAATGGGGTCTTTTCTCATTTACTGCAATTAGGAGTCAACATGCCCATTCAATCTGAAAACTCATATCCTTCAGCCTTGGAAATTTCCTTCAATTTTTTTATTTCTATTTATTTTTATTGAAGTATAGTTGACATATAATGTTACATTATTTCAGGTGTACCACATAGTGATTTGACAAGTCTATACATTATGCTCTGCTCACCGCAAGTGTAGCTGCCGTCTGTCACCACACAGCTCCATTACAATATCATTGACTATATTCTCTATGTTGTACCTTTCATACCTGTGACTTACTCATTCCATAGCTGAAAGCCTCTACCTCCCGCTTCCCTTCACCCATTTTGCCCATCCCCTACCCACTTCCCCTCTGGTGACCATCAGTTTGTTCTTTGTATTTATGGGTCTATTTCTGGTTTGTTTGTTTTGCTTTTTAGATTCCACATATAAGTGAAATCATATGGTACTTGTCTTTGGGATATTCCACTTAGCATAACACCTTCTAGGTCCATCCATGTTACAAATGACAAGATCTCATTCTTTTTTATGGCTGAGTGACATTCCATTGTGTATATACACCCCATCTTCTTTATCCATTCATCCACTGATGGACATTTAGGTTGCTTCCATATCTGTTGCAATAAACACAGGGCTGCACATATCTTTTCAAAATTAGTGTTTTCATTTTCTTTGGGTAAGTACCCATTACTAGATCAAATGGTAATTCTATTTTTAATTTATTGAGGAACCTCCATACTGTTTTCCACAGTGGCTACACCAATTTACATTCCCACCAACAGGGCATGAGGGTTCCTTTTTCTCCAAATCCTCACCAACACTTGTTATTTCTTCTCTTTTTGATATTCGTCACTCTGATAGGTGTAAAGTGATATCTCACTGTGGTTTCAATTTGCATTTCCCTGATGATCAGTGATATTGACCATAGTTCCATGTGTCTATTGACCATCTATATTTCTTCTTTAGAAAAACGTCTAATCATGTACTCTGCCCACTTTTTAATCAGATTATTTGGATTTTTTTAGTGTTGAGTTATGTAAGTTCTATATATAAAGAACAGCCAGATGAGCCACCAGCTGAATAAAAACAACTACCTGAAGTGACTGAAGAATGATCTGAGTAGACAGATACTGGAAGGGGACAAACAGAGGAAGGATACAGAACTGGGTGTGTTTCCATTTGTTTTGGCCCTTAGCCTGAGTGCAGTCCCCAGTACACACCACAGAATGGATAAAACTCTGACCAAATAAATAAATAAACAAATAAATACATCTGCAGTTTTACAGGCTTGAGAAATAAGAAGAAGAGTTTAAAGCCATCATGGCAGCTAGACATGAAAGAAAGGAGAAGGCCACAGAGAGGACCCCAAATTCTTGAGCATTGTAAGTGTGAGGCAGACTGCAAGCAGCTCAGCTAAGGCTGGTGAACTGAGCTGAGATTTCAGGGTGTAGAATTTGAGTTCATCCAGGTTCATCCTACTAAAAATGAACAAAAATCAATAGTCTTTGGGGTAACATAGAATCCAGAACCTCAACAACGTATTATTCATAATGTCTATAAATGTCCATAAAATCCCAAATTACTAGACATAGAAGAAACAGAAAAATATGACAGACCTCATTTAAAAGAACAAGGCAATCTAAAAAGATACACTCATATTTACTCAGATGTCAGAAATAACAAACAAGGAAATAAAGCAATTATTATAACCGTGCTGGAGAATGTGAATGCATTCGATGACTGAAAATATTTCTCAGCAACGAAATGGAATGAACCAAATGGAAATGCTAGAGATAAAAATTACAATATACATGTTATAATACAAATAACAGCTTGATAATGGGTTGAAGATAACTGAAGAAAGTGAGCTTGAAGATTGAGAAATAGAAATTATTCAATGTGAAGACAGGAAGATGAAAAGATAAAAGGATGGGAAAAGTAAACAAACCTTTATTGACCTGTGAAAAGGCATCAGAAGTTCTTACGTATGTGTAATTGGAATATCAGAAGGCAAAGAGACAACCAGGAATAAAATATATGTGAAAAAATATGAAAAAATTCCAAAATTTGTTGAAGGACATAAATTTTCAGATTCAAGAAACTCAGTAAAACCCAAGCAGGAAAAAAAGCAAATGAAACCACACGTAGGAACATGGTAGGCTGCCTGCTGTAAATAAAATAGAAAGAGAAAATACTAAACAATTTGAAAAGTTGCTGACTTCTCATCAGAAATTCTAGAGAGCAAAAGAATAGAACAATACCTCAAAATGGTAAAGAGAAAAAACACTGTCAGTTCAAAATTCTAGTTTCAGCAAAAATAAAGGCAAAATAAAGGTATTTTCAGATTAAAAAAAAACAAAAATAATTAATCACCAGCAAATCGTTACTACAAACAATTCTAAAGGAAGATTTTCAAGCTGAACAGAAGGAACATCAGATAGAAACTTAGAAGTTCAGGAGGGAATAAATGGCAAACATGTAGTAAAACACAAAAGACTATTCACTTTAAAATAGATATGACTGTTGAATGCAGAAATTCAACATTTTAGTTTGGGGTTAATGTATATGCATATAATACACACCACAACATAGAGGACAGGGCGGTAGTAGACATTTGTGATTTCTTACATGTTAGGCAAAGTGGTGCAATATTAACTGTAAGTAGACTTTTAAACTTAAGAATGAACATTATTTTTAAATGCAAGAAGTATATCCAAAATGTAAGTAGGCAAATGGAAGTAAAAATTTAAGTAAATTTCAATTATTCCAAAGTAAAGTACAGAAATAACAAATATAAAGCACAAACAGAAACAAATAGTAGAATGATAGGCTTAAATCTAACCACATCAAAAATTACATTAAATGTTAAACATTCCAATTAAAAGACAGCAGTGGTCAGACTGGATTAAAATTAAAAATACAAGGCACAAAGTTTAGTATGTCTAGTATAATGTCAATATGACAAATAGTAACAGTAATCATTTTTTAAATTTGTATTGAGTACTTTATTACAACTTATTACTATATGGATAATAGTAATAATTATCATTTTTAAAATTGGTATTGAGCACTGCTAATACCTTTACATGCAATATCTTATGTAATCCTCAAAACAATGTCTGAAAGTAAGAATCAGTATCATCTTGCCTTTGTGGACGAGGAGATAGTGTGTCAGAGAAAAGTCATTTGCTGTATTAGAAACACTATATATCCAAGTGTAAATTGAGGTACCTCCAGTAACTAAACCATTACCCATACATTTAAAAGCACAATTATGAAGACCAATTGTGTAGAGCCATTGAAAGGTGTTCATTATAATATACTTTCGGAAGTCCAAAATCATACATTCTCCATTATTTAATCTAGGTAAAACATTATACATGCAGAAAATCAAATCTGAAAGTAAAAACACAAAAGTGAGCATAGCTGATGTGTTCAGGAGTATTCTAGAATGCCTTCTTGATGGCGGAGAATGTGTCATTTTATTTCCTCAATAAATGCTTATTAATCACTATCTGCATATCAGACACTGTGGTAGGTGGTGAAGGCACAGAAAAGAACAGGAGAATGGGACAGTGTTTCTCTTCTGAAGGATCCTACCTTCTAACGAAGGAGGAAAGGCTCTCTCTCTGTATTCACTTTAGATCTTCACTATGTGTATGTTGGCCAAGCGTTTGTCATTAAACAGATTCAGCACAGAAGGTAGACATAAGCTGGACGGCAAGGGTGAGGACAGGGGAGAGACGAGCTTAGCATGTCCTGACAGGGAGAGAGAAAGCCAGAGTGGCCAAAACATGGCGGGCAGGGTGTGAGGTGTAGGGATGGTGCTGGAGACAGAGAGGGGCTCAATCATTCGGAGCCTTCCAGGCCATGGTAGGGAACCCTAATTTTATTCTAAGTGCAGTTGGAACACCATTAAGATAACAGAAGCAGGAAAGTGACCCCATATAACTTTTAGCTCTAAATGATCACTCTGCCGTGGAGCAGACACAGACCAGGAGACCGGGGAGGAGGTGGTGCACATCCCAGGGGACAGATGATTATGCCTCAGAACTGGGGGATGTCAATGACACGGCTAGAAATGGGGGGGCTTGGGGGTGAATGCTGGAGATAGGAACAACACAACCACCGGAGGTTTTCCTGTGGAGGATGAAGGAAGAGGATGGCACAGGGATGAATCCTCCACTGGGGCTTGCAAAACACGAAAGAAGTTTCTCTGGGAGAGAAGGTTGCTTGGTTTTGTACTGGGGGGTGGTGTAAGCGGGTGAGTAGGAATAAGAGTTACGATTTGAATTTGGGGTTCGGATGCCTACCGGACATTGAAGTGAAGTCATCCACTCACAACTTAGACCTAATTATATGATGTGAGTAATCAGCAGAAAGGTAGGACATAACTCCACGGACCAGGGTAAGAGTCCTCGGAGTGAGCAAGGGCAGGATATCTGCAACTCACAAGTTTCGACCTGACGATTTTTTGACCTTACAATGATGAGAAAGTGATACACATTCAATAGAAACTGGATTTCAGATTCTGGATTTTGATCTTTTCCCAGGCTAGTGCTGTGCGGTGTGATCCCCTCCGATGATGCTGGGCAGCGGGAGCCCGCCACAGCACCCGGGAAGCCGCGCCACCCCCAGGGTACACGACCCAGGCACTCGCACCCATCCCGTTTTCCACTTTCAGTACAGTATTCCATAAATTACATGAGACAGCCGGCATTTTGTTATAAAAGAGGCTTTGTGTTAGACGATTTTGCCCAACTGTAGGCTAACCCAAGTGTTCTGAGCACATTTAAAGTAGGCTAGGCTAAGCTATCATGTTCAGCGGGTCAGGTGTATTAACGCATTTTTGATTTAAGATATTTCCAACTTAAAATGGATTTATTGGGACACAACCCCATTGTGGACTGAGGACGATCTGTAGAAGGAAGAGAGGAATTCACTTGCAATTAATTCTTAGCCATCACTTTACCATGGCTCCAAAATTCGGTGATTTTTAAAAAGCAGTTTTGTAAGATTCCTTCTGCTAGTATTCTACTTACTTAACAAAGTACCGAAGAGATGTTTTCCTATTTCAAGTAAATAATTATGCCCTAAGCACCATTTTTTAGGTGTCTGACTTAATGGATTGAGACAAAAAGAGAAACAATCATTTACAACGTGGTTAGTGAGAGATGATTTTCTTTTAATTATGCTCTTCAGTACCAGCTGTACTACGGATGCTCAGTACTCGACGTGAAGTCCCTCTATTCTGTAACCACGTAGGGGGAGGCAAAGGAGGTCGTCTTCATTGTTTTGTTGGGTTTGAGTTGATCTTTCATTGATATGTACCGATATTCATCATAATTTGATGAGTTTTGACGCACGTGTACCCCCATGAACCACCTCCCCATTGACGATATAAACCTTCCCATCCTGCCCCACAGTTCAAGCTTCACCCTATATGGGCAACAGTGTCTCGACGTCTATGCTCACCCATGAGGATGGCCTGTTCTCGATCTTCATATAAGGGAACACGCAGTGAGTACTCTGTTGCGTCTGGCTTCTTTTATGTTTTTGAGATTTATAAATAGTGTTGTGTGTGCTGGTAGTTTGTTCTTTTATTTGATTGTTTAAGTAGTATTTCACTGCATGGCCACACCGGTCTGTTCCTCTATGTAATTTTACGCTTTGTTTTAAGCTTTGTTAGGGCAGATCTGTTGTAATTCTGCCCCTAATTTTAGGCTTTTTCTGAGGTTTCAGTAAAAAACCTAAGGTGTTCACTAAGCCCCTCAAGCTAAGTAGGACCAAGACCCCAAGCTCTGTCTCAGCATCAGCAGAGAAAGCTCGTATTGCTCTTTTAGGCTTCCTGATGTTACTGTTTGCTGGTCTCATGATGTTCCCCCCCACCATGCATCAGCATTTCTGGGGTACATGGAGGATTTGGGGGGTTTGCGTGCAGATTTGGGGGTTTGTCGCTCTGTGACTGCCCAATTCCAGCTTCTCTGAGAGACCCTCACTCAGGCCTCCGACACCTCAAGGCATTTGCTCTCCATCAACTGTAACATACATGTAACATACATGCCAATGCAGACCCCAGGTCTCCGTGTCAGTTCCAGCAACCCTGTGCCAAGCAGACTGGGGAGTGCCCTCCGGAAAAAAGCCATTGATGCGTCCCGGCCACTGCAGCTCCTGCGGCTCAGGGTTGAATCTACTCCAGCTTCTTCCTACCTTCAGTCACTTTGTATGTTGTTCCTAGGGTTTATAACTGCACTCAGCAAGAGGGTTAACTACCATGACTGGAAATGGAATTCTTTGGGTTAATTCTACCCGCTCCCCTCTCCACCCCCCCACCCCCCACCCCCACTGCAAAGAAGTGCTGTCTTTTTCAGTCTCCAGCAAGGTGCTGCAGAAAATGAATAGAAATCATTTACAAACACAAAATGTTGTGGACTTGGAGATGCACCACCCGAATCCCCCTCAAGGAAGGAGCCGCCGTTCATCCGTGGGGAGGAGGCCGTCAGCTCCTCCGGGGTCTGTGTCAGCGGCGGCCCCTGGAGCCCCACCCTTCCTAGGGAGCACAGATCCCCTGACCAACCGGGGCAGGAAAATGAAGACAGAGGACGCTGATGGGCAGCACCGGCTCCAGAGCTCCCCTTCGGATTGACCACGGATCTGTAGGAGCTGCATTGCAGTTCAACACCTTCCCCCGTCCCGTCCTGCTCAGCCCTTCCTTCCACAGACACGGGTTCCCAGAAGACATCTTGCACCCCAAACTTGTTTCAGCATCTGCTCCTGGACCTTCCAACCTGGGACACAAAACCCTGCTCCTCCTCCCCCTGTTCCTTTCCTTCACTTTCCTTCCAGAACAATCCAGTCCTAAAGGCAGTGGGTGGAGTCAGGAAGGTATCCTCTACACTGGGTGGGGGAGGGAGGAGGGACACCATGCTCAGATCAAGTACTGGCGCTCTAGGGGGTCAGAAGGGCATCTGCATGGGTGGGGAGCCTCACGCAGGAGCCAGAGACCCCACAGTGTGGGATGGCACCCAGCAGGGGACCCGCCCAGAGTGGGTGTCAGAACCCGAGGAGGGGGAGGAGCTTGCCCATGGGGGCTGGTATCAGGGCGCAAGTGTGGAGCAGGGGTTGGAGCACAGACAAAGAAGAGTGTCCGGGAGGGAGGGGGTGCTTCAGGCTGAGATGTGTCCTCCCCACCCACATCCCCACCCCAAATGGTCAAGTCCTAACCTCTAGTACCTCAGAGTGGGACTGTATTTGGAGTTAGGGTTTTTAAATAGGTTATGAAGCTAAAACGAGGTCATGAGGATGGGCCCTAATCCAATCTTACTGGTGTCCTTAGAAGAAGAGATTAGGATGCAGACATGCCCAGAGGGAAGACCTTGTGAACACAGGTGGGAGACGGCCATACATAAGCCAAGGACAGAGGCTCCAGGAGAAACCAACCCTGCCAATGCTCGATTGCAGACGTCCAGCCTCCAGAACTGTGAGACAGTCAATCTCTGTTGTTCAAGCCCCCCAGCCCGTGGCACTCTGTGATGGCGGTCCTCGCTGCCTCATTCGGTGGGTGACTTTCGTGGGCTGAGGAGACTGAGCACACAGGGCCGAAGTGCTGCAGGAGATAGGGTATATGCAGTGAGCTTGGTCAGAGGTAGTAAGGATGATGGCGGCCAAGTTTCCCACTGTCAGAAAAGGAGTTGAAGGGGAGAAAATTAGAACGAACCCTCTGATTTTCCATTGGACTTGGGGATATTGGGACAAATCCATGGTTTTCCATACCTAGGTAAGTAGACAGATGATAGCAAGCGAGAGAGACAGAGATACAGGGTAGATAAATAGATGATTAGATCGAGAATAGACAGCTAGAGCATAGATGACAGACACAGAGAGATGACAGACAGACGACAGGTGGATAGAGAGACATAGACACGGCCACGCACACACACACTCCTCAGCTCTCACAATGAAAACCCCCGGGTGGACGGGAGAGACAGCTGTGTAGCAGCTGTGGGGTTGGAGGAAAGGCAAGTTCCCACCATGCCTGAGAAAAAATTCCCTACACTCAGCCAGGGAAGAAGCTAGAATATTGGCCATTCTTCGTCCTACTTAAAAGGACCTAGTGGATGGGGCCACGGACCCCCGACAGCAGGAGAAGCAGGGCCGGTGGAGCGTCAGCCGAGCATCAGCCGCCGTGGGAGTGCTCACAGCCAGGAGAGAGAGTCAGAGATGCCAGGCAGGGGTTCCCCACAGGGCCCCACAAGAGAAAGAACCCGCGAGTCACCCATCACACAGCGAGCGGCAGCACCTGCCGGGCCCAGGTGGCGCGAGCCGGCGTAGGATCCCAGCAGGTGCGGCGGCTCCCTCCCTTGCCGCCTCCACCCTCCCGTCGGGGCCCCGCTGGCGTCGGAAGGTCTGACAGCGCAGCCAGGGGGCTCATCCTCGGCTCAGAAGGACACCCGGATTTCCAAGGGGATGCCAGGGTGAGTGGAGAAGTCACGGGGCCTGCGCTCGCTTCCCAGGGGCCCGGCAAGGTTACCCCAGGGAATACCTGTAGAAAGGCAGGGGAAGCAAACGCCAAGCTGTGCCGCGCTGGTCCCATAGGCTGGCCACAGTCTGGGGACGGCCACGTGGGGGTCACGTGGCCAGTAGCGGGGGGGGGCGGGGTACGGGGGTCTGAATAGCTGACTGGCTAGACGCCCTTCTGAGAAACAGAGCCCAGAGACTGACTCTGGCAAGAAGGAACTAGAGAGGAAGTGATCCTCGTTAAGAGGGAGGTGTGGGCCAGGCCAGTGCTTATCAGCCCTGAGCAGCGTCGGGACCCCCCGCCCCCGGAAGGAGGGATGAGGCTCTGAGAGCTTAGGGGGCCTTTGAAGAAGCACCTGACCCCAGGGCTCCACCCCCCGGTTCACCGCCAAAGAAGTGAAGACTGGCCACCTGCGGCTCTAACTCATAAGGTCAGGGGCGGACTCAGGAATTTGCACGTCGGAAAGTCCCCAGGTGAGGCTGGAGCTCTTTGGCCGCGGACCCCACTTTGAGAACTTGGCGTGTGAAAGATGCTGACCGCAGCGCAGTGTGGGGGCAAGGCTGCTCATCCGGCGCCCAGGGATCCCACCATCTGACTTCAAACGCTAGTGTCCACGGCTGCGAGGGGCACCCAGCTTTACACAGCGAGTGGAGGTTGATTACAATACTGCAGAAAGCACGCCGAGCGATCCTGGGGCGCACGCCGTGACAGGCCCGTCAGCGCATCCCCAAACCGCGCTGCTCCCCGGGAGGAAGGACCGCGCCCTGAAAATCTTGACAGGCCTTTGAAGGTGCACGTCTGGGTCGGAGCCAAGACAGCGGTAGCCGCAGCGACGACTGCCTGCCGAAATGAGAATTCGTTCCTTGGTAAATCAATAATTACAAGCACGCTGGGGAAATTAAGAGAGAAAATTGCATCACATCAGCGTTGCTACCAGGATCATATATGCCTACAAATAACAAATCAGGAATCCCCCCAGCGGTCACCAATAAGCCACACACACGGCACGCTTGCCTAGGGAGGTTAAAATGCAGAGCATTTGCTCTCCATCAACTGTAACATACATGTGAGCAGATTATAAAATGTGACAGTTGTAACAGCTCCGGGAACCACGGCTTTAAATTTTCGGCGGCACGTGCTTGTGTGTTTGTGTGTGCATGTGCATACGTGTGCGAGCGCGCAAGTGTGCGCGTCAGGAGGTGGGGATGCGGGGATTCCCAGGGAAGGCACTGCCTGCCTTTCTCTCCAGGAAAAAAAAAAATTGAATTGTCACAATTGGTGATGAACCATTTGGGAAATCTAAACACCAACTTTCAGGACCCACTCAGTCTCTCCCAAGCCGTGCGGAACTCCCAGGGGAAGGGGTACCAAATTTGCTCTTGCCTCACCTCCCACACATTTCAAGGTGAAGCCTAAATAGAAGCGTGTAGTTGAGAGCTGGCGGAGAAAGTTGCACATCCAGCCAGCATCATCGCATCCATCAACAGAGGGGACAGCCTCCATCCGCCAAGCCAGCCCACCTCCCTTTTTACTGCTGACGTTTAACCCGTGAGTAACTGCACCCCCACTCTGCGTGCCCCACCATTCTGCAAACACACCCTTTGATTTTCTCATCAACAATTTGAGGCCATTCTCCTTAAAAGAGAATCCCCGTGCTCCCCACCCCCAAATCCTCAGCCTCCTGGAAATCTTCCCAGATTAATATCACCTCGAGGGACCCCTTTCTTGCTATTCTCAACAGAATTCACCAACCAGATTGTATTAATATTCCTCCTTTCCCAAGTTTTATTTTCCTGAATTATATGCTTCTGCCCCAAATGTTTCATCAGTGACCCGAAGTCAATGCCCCTGTGAGGCCCGGCCCCCTTCCCTTTCGCCATACGGTTCCACCAGTGTAGAAAAACCGTGTCTTTCAGGGACACAGGCTGCGTGGATGGCAGTGCACCCACTTACCCAGTGCCTGCTCCCAGGAGAGATGCGGGGGGCCTCCCTCACTCCAGGCGGCTGACACGATCAGCTCTCCTAGCTCACAGTTCTGGCCTTTTCTCACTGTTTGCCTCATCTACATGATACAGCTGCTTTTAAGTGCCCCTTGTGCTTCCAAAATCCACGGGGCCCACTTCTGTGGGGTCCTTGTGGGAAAGGCTGGGATGGATGAAAGGAGGGCGGGTGAATCGTGCTGCCGGTGGATTTGTGGCCGCCGGGGCGCACAGCCGTCCCCTGGAGGCTCTCCGCGGATGCGAGGCTGATGAGGAACAAAGGAAAAAAGAGTTTCAGCCAGGGCACAAACCAAGTAGAGACCAATTTTTTGGATTCAAGTAAGCTCAACAAAAGGAGAGAAAAGGATGTGTTTGGAGACTCCCCCAACTTCTCTTTTTGTCTTTCAACTCCTCTTACTTTCCTTTTATGAAGTGAAGGATGAGTTGTCACAAAACAAAGGAGAATGGAAGAAAAAAGGAAAAAAATGTTGCACAGTCTTTCATTGCAGTAGGTACTTAATTAATGCATACTTTGACTTTTTTTTTTTAAAGATTTTTTATTTATTTATTTGAGAGAGAGAATGAGATAGAGAGAGAGCACGAGCAGGGGGAGGGTCAGAGGGAGAAGCAGACTCCCCGCTGAGCAGGGAGCCCGATGCGGGACTCGATCCCGGGACTCCAGGATCATGACCTGAGCCGACGGCAGTCGCTTAACCAACTGAGCCACCCAGGCGCCCCAAGACTTTTTTTTTTTTTTTTTTACTTTGATGCCCAGCATGGAGCTTGAACTCACAACCCTGAGATCAAAACGTGAGCTGAGATCATGAGTCAGACACTTAACTGACTGAACCACCCAGGTGCCCTTGTGTATTTTGACTTTTAATGCTTACATTACCTTCTGTGATAAAGTTATTAGTAGAACTATTTTGCATATGGGGAAACTAGACCCCAAAGAGATGAAGTAACTTATTCAAGATGCTACAAGTCATACAAAGTAGAGACAGGGTTTGAATGCAGGTCAGTTTGGCTTCAGAAGCACATTGATTCTACAGTTCTAATTAATTCATCCAAGAAATAAAAGTCCAAAGCTTCAGCCCTGAATGTAACGAGCACCATGGAGTTCCTAGGGAAGGCACCCCACATAGTCCCACATGGAGACAAGACCGAGAAACATGAATGAATCCGCAAGAACTGCAGGTGGTATGTAATTATGTGCTGAATTACATGATATTAGTAAAGGACCTTAAGAGCTCAAGAGAGAGGAACATCAATGACAACTCATATATCCTTGGGTTCAAGGTGGCAGTCAAAGGGCACTAAGATTTTATCAACAAAAATAAAAGGGAGGAATTTCTGGTTCCAGACAAAACAGAGTAGGCACATTCCACCCCACTCCTCCTGCTAATTATAACAAAAAAACAAAAACAAAAACAAGAAAAACTCTGGATAAAATGCATAAGCAACTACCAGAGACTGAAAGTGGAAGAAGGAGACTGCCTAGGGACCTCAGGATCCCCAGGACAACCTGATGATGAGTTCCTTGGATTTGGCTTCCTATATATCCTGTTCTGGGTTCTGCAGCAGCCTGCAACCCAGAATCATTAATGGGCACAGACCAATAAACAGCAAACCTACCATCTCTACCCAAAGGCTGGAAATAGGTCAGCTCTGCAGGATGGGACCACACAGACTACACCTGCTCTGTTTGGGGCAAACACCATGAAGGAAGTCACACCTCTTTCACCCACACTGGGCCTGTGGAGACTCTGGGAAAGACTGCTTTCCATCACCTCCCATTCCCCCTGCACTAACACAAGCAATGATTGCATCCCTCCCCCTTACCACTAGGCTGAGTAGAAATGGTGGAAGGGAGCCCTATTGATGGCTCCCATCCTACACTAAGTGAACATCAGCCAAGAGCTGCTGTATTCCCCATATACATGTGACACATCAGCCACAGAGACCGTAGAGCCATGTGACAATTCCCTCTGTACTAAGGGAACACAAGCAGAGGTGGTTGCCCTCAGAGACCACCTCATTGTGCTACAATGGGGAAGGGCAAATTAAAGAGAAGAGGGAGGTAAGGAAAGGAATTTTCAATCTGGATGTAAAGTCCTGGGCATACCCCCCTGAGTAGCCAATGTGTGAAATGACTTTGAGAACTGAACCTATAGCATAAAATGTTGTCCATGTTCCAGACTGCCTCTCAGTAACACACAATGAGGTAATCCAGAATACCACTGCAAACACTTGAAACTAAATTGATGTTTGAACCAAAACCCACAGAATTGAGATAGGATGTGCATTCTAACTATAAGCAGATGGACTGATTGATTGACAAAATACATACTTAAATAGGAAATAAAACCTCATGACATAATACTCAAAACATCCAGAATCAATCCAAATTTACTCATCATACCAAAACCCAGAAATATCTCAACTTGAATAAGAGAATCAACAGATACAAATGTCAGGATTACACAGATGTTGAAATGATCAGGCAAGGATTTTAAAGCAGTGATCATAAACATGCCTCAACAAGCAATTACACCTAGAAAAATAAAAAATCTCAACAAGTACAAAATATAAGGAAGAACCAATGAATATTTTAAAACTGAAAAATACAATAAGCAAAATTTTAACACTTGCGAGATGAGCTCAGTAACAGAATAAAGATGATAGGGGAAACCATCAGTAAATTTAGAATATATCAATAGAAATCATCTAATCTAAATAAACTACAGAAAGAAGACAGATTGAAAAAATGAGCAGAGCCTCAGAGTTGTGCAACAATAATAAAAGAGCTAACATTCATGTCACAGTCATTCCAGAAGAAGGAGAAAAAGATTGTAAGGTGAAAAAATATTTGGAGAAATAAGAGCAGAAAATTTCTAAAACTTGGTTGAAAACATCAACCTACAAATTCAAGAAGTTCAAAGAATTTTAAGTAGGAAAAATCCAAAGAACCCAAATATATTTTAATCATTTTTTTGAACACAAAACAAAAAACTTGAAAGCAGCCAGAAAGAAATGAAACACTACTTGCAGGAGAACAATGATTCAAATGCGTCCAATAAATCACGAAACACCATGCAGATGAAAAGAAAGTGGCACAATATACTTCAAGTGCTGAAAGAAATGTCAACTCAAAATTCTATATTCGTCAAAAAATATTCCTTAGGAATGAAAGTGAAATAAACATACTCCCAGATGAAAGAAAACTAAGAGAATCCATAGCAAACAGACTTGCTTTAAAAGAATTGCTGAAGGAAGTTCTTCAGACAGAAATGAAATAAAGAAAAAAGAAAACTTGGAAAATTAGGAACAAAGAGAGGCCAATGGAAAGACAAACATCTTGTTAAAAATGGTACCCTATTCTTCTCCTCTTAAGATTTCAAAATCCTGTTTTGTGGTAGGAAGCAATAAGTTGTTGTCACATTGTCTGATATTGTTCTTAATGTGTGTGGAGGCAATACATAAGAAAATTATGAAAAGGGAGGTGGGTACAGGACCATAAATGGTGGTAACTTTCTACATTCCATTCAAGTGGTAAAATATTGATACTAGGGAACTATAATATATCAAGATGGATTTTAAATTTCTAGACTGCACACACATACACACACAGACATCACACACACACACTATACAAAAATACTCAAAACTATTGATGAATAATAATGGAAAAAAAATGCCCAAGTGACCCACACGAAGTCAGAAAAAGATAAACGAGTACAGGAAAACAAAACAATCAGAAAAAAATAATAAAATGGACAACCTAAATATTAGCATAGCAATAATTATGTTAAATGTAAATGTTCTAAACATCTCAATTAGAAGGCAGAAATGATCAGAATGGATTTTTTTTTTTTTAAAGTACGCTCCCTGTCCAATGTGGGGCTTGAACTCACAACCCTGAGATCAAGAGTCAAATGCTCTACGTACTGAGCCAGTCGAGTGCCCCCAGAATGGATTTTTTTAAAAAGACTTGAGCTAAGTATATGCTGTCTTCAAGAAACTCACTTCAAATATAGTTACATAGTATGTTAAAAGTAAAAAGAAAGTGTATAACATGCAAACACTAATAGAAAGAAAGCAGGAGTGTCTATATTAATATCAGACCAAGTAGCCTTCAGAACAAAGAAAATTACCAAGGATAAAGAGAAACATTACATAATGATAAAAGAATTAATTCACCAAGAAGATGTAATAATCCTAAATGTGTATGCACCAAACAACAGAGCTTCAATAGACATGAAGTAAAAACTGACAGATCTGAAAACACAAATAGACAAGTGCACAATTATGACTGTGGACTTCAAGATCCCTCTCTCAATAATAAATACAATACCTAGACAGAAGATCAACAAGGCCATAGAAGAACTGAATAACACCATTAACAAAGGGGATCTAATTAACATTTATAAAATGTTTTCCCCAACATTAGCAGAATACACGTTCTGTTCAAGCACACGTGGAACATCCATTTAAATAGACCATATTCTGAACATAATTAAAAAAAACCCAAAAACAAAAAAAATAGACCATATTCTGGTCCATAAAACAAAATTCAACAAATGTATGTTTTTTTGACCATAATGGAATTAAACTAGAAACAAACAGCAGAAAGATCATCTCCAAACTTTACAGATTAAATAATGTATTTCTAAATAATCCAAAGAGAAATTCTCATGGGACGCTGGAAAATGCATTGAATTGGAAAATAAAATTACAACATGAAATATCTGTGGGATGTAGCCAAAGCAGCAAACATGGGGAAATTTATAGCACTAAATAGTTCTATTATATAAATACTTCTATTAGAAATACTAAATACTTCTATTAGAAAAAAAGAAAGTTAGAAAATTAAGGATCTACGCTTCCACTTCAATAAATCATAAAAAGAACCAAATAAACCCAAAGCAAGCAGATGGAAGTAGATAATAAAGAACAGAAATTAATGAAATTGAAAACAGGAAAATAATAGATAAAATTAACTCAAAAGCTGGTTTTTGAAACAATAAAATTGATTAACCTCTAGCAAGGCTGACAAATTAAAAAAGAGAAGATGCAAAAATTAGCAGTATCAGGAATGAAAAAGAAGTATCACTGCCAATTTCACTGATGATAAAAGGATGAGGGAATACTATGAAGGACTCTATACACACACATTAATAACTTAGATGAAATAGACCAATTCCTCAAAAACCACACATACCGAAACTCACCTAAAATTAAATAGTGAGAATAGTCCCATAACTATTAAATAAATTGAATTTTTAGTTCAAAACCTACAAAAGGAAAAAAGAAATCAGCAGGCCCAAAGAGCTTCACTGGTGAGTTCTTTGAAACAGTTTAATAACAAGAAGCAACGCGTGTTTAAAATTTGAGAAATCCAAATAAGGTCTGCAACTTAGTTTGATACGATCATGTGAGTGCAATTTTTCTGGGTTTTTTTCTTTGTCTTTTATTCTTTTTAATTGAAAAGAAAAGGCTTTCAGTGTCTGCCTTCTGCTTGAGGCCTTGCTTTCTTGCAATTTGCAGGGAAACGGGACTTTCATGACCCCCTGAAGCAAAGGTTAACCAAGGAGCTTTGCCAGTACTTTATTACCTACTTAGCGCAGTGCTCTGGTATGTAGAGGTAGCCCTCGGCCCAGCACCCCTGCCTGACCATGGGCGTGCTCGTTAGTGCAAGCCATCTAGGACCTGAGACGGCATGACTCACTTGGATGGAGGGGTGCTCATGGACGAGCTGACCAAGGCCCAAAGCCTGGAGCAGAGAACTCTTGAGGTGCCCCCCTTGCAACTGTTTTGAAGCACGAGGCGGATGCTGTTGGCCTTCTCGGCAATACTTTCCCCGCTCAATATCAGCTTCCCCTTCCCATCGTCATTTCCCCTTCCCAATATCAACGTCCACTTTTCCAAGATCAATTTTCTCCTCTTCCTTCCCTGTCTCGATTCTATGTAAGAGCACAATTCTTTCCCACGTTCACACTCTGCAGGGAGCAGGGTCCCATCCTCAACCTACACATTTGGTCCTGCAGCCAGGGAAGCTGCATCACTCTTTACATGGAGGGTCACTCCAGGCCTGTCCCTGTGACCCCTTGTCAAGGTCCCCACTCAGCTGCCCCCGTGACTTCCACGTCCCACCTAGCGGCACAGGCCTGAGAATGCCCTGAGCAGGCAGCGTCTGGTGTAGTCCTTAACCTCTTCACCCGACTCTGAACGTGGTTTTCTCCCTTTCCTGTGCTCCTGCAAGGCTCAGCTGCTCGTGGCAAGCACGCACTCCCTGTCTTCCCAGTGAGTGTGGTGTCGTGGACACGCCTGCTTTGAAGTAGACCCAGCCAAGTTCAGACCCCTGTCCTACCACTCACTTTGCACCTTTGGGAGAATCTCTTACCCTCTTTTCCCAAAGGTAAATCGGGGGTGGCAATACTCCCCATGTTCCTTGGAGGACTAGATGAATTAACGTAGCGTGCAGACTGCTGGAAGCCAGTAGATCACCAGTCCAGCTCTGTCTCCCAGCCCTTTGAACACAGAACCTTCAAGATCTACAGTGTCTCCACCCAGGAGGGCAGTTAGTTCGGGAAGGTCAGGAACGGGCTCGGTGTTTGGTTCATCGCGTGTCTCACCATGTCGACACTCACCTTCTCAAACCTCCCAGAAGACTGCATGCTAGGATAACCAAAGGCTGTGATGTTCAGACCCGGACGCCCTTGAGAGTGGAAGGAAGAACTGTCAGTTAATAGCTGGGATGACAGGCATGAACCAGGACCGTCTGGATGAACCCAGACGGAGTCAGCTCCAGCTTGGAGGAGCCGTCGGAACAAAGGCCGTCTGTCAACCCCAGCCTCCCTCTCGTCCTGGAGAAGCTCAGTCGTGCTCCAGCTTTGGGCGGCCGGGGCTGGGACTGTCAGCACCTGTAGGAAGAAGAGCAGTTTCCAAATCCTCCAAGTCAACAAACAAACAGCACCCACTGGGTATGAAAACAAAGTGGCCAACAGGTTGGATCATTCAGGATTCCACGTAGCTGCCGTCCTGGGCCACCTCCAGGCAGAGGGGGCCCCCCTTCCTCCTTACATCACAGTGGGATGAGCATAATGAGCGTTCGGGAATAATTAGCAGATGACACACTGCCCCCGAGGGATGACGGGATAACAGCAGAACAACAAAGCTCAAGAGAATTGCGAAACGTCGGTGGCTTTATAAGCTTCACAAGGTAGACGAGCTGTGCCAGAACGAGTCTGCGAGGCGGGCGCCCGGACCTGAGCCAGCCCTCTGATGCCGGGGCCAGCGGCGGGAGAGCACACGGCGTGGGGAGGGCAGATACCGATCTCTTCTCTCAGCGAGCGCCTGGTGCTGCCCCATCGGCAGCAGAATTAATTAGTGACGGAGAGAAAAGTCCGCAGGGAATGCGAGACTCCTCCCCACCCTGGCTGCTGCAGCAGGGCCCTCCACGAACGAAGCAGCACCCACCCCATCCACGGCCAGGCTCCCCGTGGCACTTCCTTCCGTGGCCCCCTTCCCACCCTCAGAGAGACTCGTGAGGACACCGCTGCCCATTTCCCAGAGAGGATCCAGTGGTATCAGTGCCACAGGCAGGAAATCGGACGAATTAAAAATAGAGAAGTAGCAGTTCACACGGACTCACAGGGAGCACTACCAGGGAGGAGGCTGACGTGTCACCCACCTCACGTCCTCCCCAAATGCGGCGGGCCGGCCGCAGACATCCTAGCACAGGCGCTTTGGGGATCACCGTCTAAGGGACAAGAGGTAGAGTGGATGCAGCTCTTCCTGCAGGTGGTTCTGTCGAGAAAAGCGGAGGAGCCCAGAGCCATCTTTCCTGGTGAAAGCTTCCTAGCATTGCCCCTCTGGTCATGGGCGAATGCCCCAGGCCACCAAAGCCACCGCGGCCCGTCACCAACCCTCTGTGGAGAAATGCCCTAAAAGAAGCAGGGACCACAGGGAAACACCACCAGTGTCCCCAACGTCGGCACCTTGCTGGCCCGAGTCCCGAGGGGACTTGCACGCTGTCCGCCATGCCTACTCCCACGTTAGCGCTAGCGGAACCCAGTGGTCTGTCTCAGCTCAGCCGAGGCACGCGGAGAAGTGCATTGTCTTGTTCAGATAAAAGGCTCTTCGCGAGTGCTCCAAATAGACAAGAAGTGCCCGCCGTAGCAGTGAAGTCCCTCATGGTGTAACAGATGCCTCTATAATTTAATTCCTGTGCATTCGATGAATATTCATACGTATCAGATGAGAATTGTTTGGCTCTCGTAAGACTCTGCAATATCTCTTTGTCAACAAACAGAAAGAGGTGTGCACTTCTGCCAAGTTGACATGCTCTCTATTAGTACATGTCAGCCGCGGCCCTGCCTCCGCCACTCAGGTCAGAGCCAAGCCGCAGCGTGAGGACACACCTGTCCGCCGCCGAGCACGCGGCTCCGCACACACCGAGGGCCCTCCACAAACCCAGTGACCTGACCTCTTATGCCATCTTGTGGGATAAAGCCCGCGCAATATCAGCCTTCGCCTGGTCTGTTGCCGTAAAGACGGCCACAGAGCAAAACACACAAAACTGAATGGGTCCGAGAAACGCATGCAGGGAAAAAAAAATCTCCCTACATCTGTTCAACACATTTAGATTTTTATACCATATCCCTCAGAATTAGCTTTTGAATGTTCTAGACCCCAAAGCTGTTTCCCCATCTGGGCCACGATACTCAGATCTACTGATTTCGTGACAATGTGTGTGTTCTCTGAATGGCTTGGAGAATCAATCACTCACCCCCAGTTTGAACCATTGTCCTTCATGCAGACCAGCCTTAGAAGTTACTCCATCTGTTAACAATTTATTTGGAAAACAGAAAAACCTCAACTAAAGTTGTGTTTGTTAATTGCTGGACCAATCATTTTTTCTGTAGAGCAGTTTCTGTGTTTTCTAACCAGCCCCAGGGGACAATTTTCAGATTTTTCCGACACAACACATACTCTAAGTTAGAGAAAGGCTTTAATGGTTTAATTGTACAAACCATCAAATACCTTATCCCCCAACTTTGGATAAATATAACGACTATTTGTGAATTATGATCATATAGGTTGTCCTACACTGCCTATTATACTTATATATAGTATGTGTGGTATATTCTATATTAATATGTCATGTTATATATTATATGTTATATTACATATTATTGGATTGGGCAGACTTTATCTCAAGGGGAGAGATAGTAAATGTTTTAAGCTTGCGGGACCCAGGTTTTACCTCTTCACCTCTGCCATTGTAACAAAAGTAGCCACAAGCAGTCTGTAAATAAGCGAATGTGGCCAAATCCAAATAAAAACAAATCCGCCTCATAAAAGGGTTGCTGAACCCATGGGCCAGAGTTTGCCAATCTCTGATGTATTTCACGTCATATATCACACTTCATTCTACACTGTGTGTTGTAAAATACGACCGCATACTACATATTAGAAACATTTCATATATGTGGACTGAACGACCCAGAAATAGTACTTACATTCACTCTGTGTGCAGCAGGGATTTCCAGGAGGCATTTGATACGGTGAGTAACAAAGGGAAAAAAACACGTCAGTGGAATTCTCAAAACATTGACATTGAATGTAAGTAAATTTAAAAGCGAATGTGGAAAGGCTCCTTGAATCTGCTCCATGCTCCTATTAGAAACTGTGGGCATTCTGTCCTGGGCCTTGAGTGAGCCCCGTTCTTCTCTTGGGATCCTTTGTGGCAGGAGCCGCTGTCCCAGTCCCAAGTCCCAAACACACTGCAGGCAGAATCTGGGCAGACATTGCCTCCTTGCTTGGATTTCTCAGCAACTCAAAACATAAATGCTCTGCTAAATCTCACATCTGGCTTCCTTGCCACTTAGTGGAAACTTACCACTCCTACATCATATTCTTGATGGATTGCCTTGCAGCAGCCTTCCTAGATTTGGGGTTGTGTTTTCAGGTGATGGAGTCCCGAGTGCTTTCCTCCTCCTCAGAGATTTCCCAGGGGTCCATATCTTGAAGGTTTGTGAGTCTGGGTGGGTGTTCAGTGGGCTCCCCAATCCTCATGTAACAGCGGAATTTCCCGGTGACAATTCAGGGCTAGTCATTCGTGGTTCTCCCTCAACGTTGACTCTTAAACCCCCAAGAGAAGAAGTGTGTGTGTGTGCGTGTGTGTGTGCGTGCACGTGTGTGCATGTTTGTGTGTGCGTGTATGCATGTATGTGCGTGTATGTGTGTGTGTGTGTGTGTGTGCTCACATGCACAGAGGAGGAATAAAATATCACCAGAGACATGCTCATGACTGTGTGGACAAGCAGGAGGAAATAAGAAAAGATCTCAAAAATTAAAAAGGAAAGAGGATCGTGGGACAGCTTTTTAAAATTGGGTTAAGCTTCATGAGTGATCGGAAGATTTGAAGAAAGGTGAGCTCTAACGATGACAGAATAAAAATGCCTTAAGCCACAGGGCGAAGAGTAGGCATTACCAGGGAAAGTGGAACAGGAGTTTCTGTGGAGTCCCGTACTTGGATCCAAGAAATTAATAGCACAAAACAAAACCGAATGTGTCAACAAAGACTGGGAGGTGGGCGTAGTTGATTATAAGTTCAATATCAATAACCCTTCAATAAAAGTAATGTGGTCATGAATATATTAATAAGGTGACTGTATGCAAAGATAGTCACAGTCCCTCCAGGTGTGTAGAGGGTTCCAGAATCCAAGGAGATGATGGGGATGCCCAAACCCCCCTACCAAGCAGAGGGAAGAGAGAAGCCAAACCTAAGAGAATAAATGTGGGGCCGAGCGGTCACCCAACCAGGGGCCAAACAAACAGTGGAAGCATTGGAGGTTGAACTAAACTCAAGGAGTAAGTGGAGGTGCAGATGGGACGACTGTCCCCGCCCATGGCAGCTTCTGTGCTGTTTGCTGGTGTTTCTCTGTGTGCCAGGGTCTGGGGCTACCAGGTCCAGGGACAGACACACATTCGACTCTGAAGGTGAAGACCACGTTAGAGCACCGTAGCTCTTGTCAGAATACATTTTACAAAGGACTTACCAGGGCGTGTCTCAAGCAAAGCAACATGACTGTGGGGGGTCTAAAACCCTGTCATGGGTGGCACATGGAACTAGGGGTTGTAGCCTGGAAGAGGCAAGTACAAACAGGGGTGCATGGGGCACGTGGAGATTGTCTTTAAATTTGTGAAAAGCTGTCCTCTAGAAGAGGGATTTAGTCCTGTTTTATGAGTCACCAACAGAACTTATACAAACACATATTTCAAATAAAGAGTTGACAGCGGACGAGACATGAGCGAAAACAGTTTCAGCCCAAGGAGATTTCTGTTACGGTGTGTTAAACACTGTGTGGGACCGAGTGCTCCCCCTCTCCAGGGGGGTTGGGTGGAGTGAGTCATTGGAGTCCCTGTCGCAGCTCTTCTCTAAATACTGTACGACCTTGGGCAAGTCATTTACATGCCCCTGTCTTGATGTGTGTCCAGGTCGTTGTGAATAATACATCTGAAAGTGTCTCACAAACGTAGAGATGCAACAATGCGGGTATTATGCGGCTATGGAATTATGGGTAGTTGCATGGATTCACTTAAATTTAAGGTCCCTTTCAATCTCCAGATTCTATGATTTACAAGACAGTGCAAAGTTAAGCTGCCATCCCGTACAGGTAGAATTATCACATCTTCCAAGATATGGAGTCTAAATAGTCCCCATGTCTTTTCTGCTTCCCATCTGTGCATCAGGCATGGATGCGGAATCTCGGCAGTGTGGCCATTTCTGGTATGAAGAGGATTTATGACCTTCAGTCATCGACTCACAGACTTACTCCCAAAGAGATAGGTAAGGAGCTCTTAGGAGTCCGCTGGCCACCCCACTTACTCCACTCGCCATCCCTCAATGGTTTCCAGAGGTCCCAGAGTCTCGAGAGTTCCACCTGCCTCTGACTTGGTAAACATGCCACGCTCCCACCCTCCTCTCCACCCACTGCACCCCGCTCCAAAGGCACAAGGATTGTTCTGGAAAGCCCTGACCAAGTTCTCAACCAACCCATGCCTTGATTCCTTCTTCTCTAAGAGGAGGTGAATACCTCTGCCCTTCCCACCTCCTTGGGTTGTTATGGGGACCAAATGATTTAATAATGTAAAACATTTTTAAATTTTAGTAATCAATGAAGAACTTTCAAAAGCCCACATCCCATGTTCCTGTACTAAAGCACTTCCCAAACATTATCTTCTAATTCTCAAAAGACTCTGTGATGTTTAATTTTATGTATTAACTTGACTGGAACACAGATATTCGGTCAAACATTATTCCGGGTGTGTCTGTGAGAGTATTTTGGGTGAGTTTAACATTTAAATTGGTAGACTGAGTAAAGTAGATCTCCCTCCCCAGTGTGGGTGGGCCTCGTCTAATCAGTTGAAGGCCTGAATTAAAAAAAAAAACCTGACCCACTCCCAAGGAAGAAGGAATTCCTCCTGCCTGCCTGCCTGCCTGCCTGCCTGCCTGCCTGCCTGCCTGCCTGCCTGCCTTTAAACTGAGACATCAGCTCTTTCTTGCTTTCACATTTGATCCAAAACATCAGCTCTTCCTGGTCTTGAGCCAGCATGCCTTTGGACTAGAACTAAACCACCGGCTTTTGTGGGTCTCCCGCTACCAACTCATCCTGCAGATCTTGGGACTTGTTAGCTTCCGTAATTATGTGATCCAATTCCTTATAATAAGCCCCGTTATGTGTGTGTGTGTGCGTGTGTTCATACACATGTCCTACTGGTTCTGTTTTTATGGAGAACCCTGACTAAAACAGTCTCCTATTAAAATATTGCTACTCCATTTGACACAGAAAGAAACAGATTGCATCCCAGAAGGTGTAAATAGCAGTACCAGGATATAGATGTGGCTCTAACTTCACAACCTCTGCCCTCTCCCATAGATTATTGCCGCCTCCTTCTTATGCCTGTTGTTATCACCCCCAGACAAAGCCAGGAAGGATCTTCAGGGATCCTGCACGGGTAAAAACCCTGTATCTTTGGGAACCCACCCGAGAAACGGGGGATGACAGGACTGCGGTGAAGGGCGTACAAGTGCCGCCTGGGTGTCAGAGTGGTAACGCGCCATCCCGACAGCTGTCAAGGCTGGAAGAGTGTCATCGAACTGATGTGTATCTGCTGGACGTCTTCCCGGAGAGCCACACACTCCATCAGCATTCTGCAGCCAAATTCATCAACAGATTGTTATCAAGACACAAATCTGCTTGCAGAGATATTTTTGTGGAGTTTAGTTCCACAAAGAAAACACTGCTGCTTGTTAATGCGGAAGAGAGACCTAAAATACTCGGGAATGTTGCACGCGGGGCAGCGCCCAGAGCCACTTGAAAAGAAGATGAATGATTTGAACTGACCGTGAATCCCGGAACTCAGGGAATGGGGTCTGTCTGGGGTGAGTGTATTTCGGATTCCTTTCACGGTTCACTGTGGGAAGTCTGAGGCCGGTGCAGCACAGACCTGGGGGAGGTCTCCATGGCTCTGGGACCAAGCATTCTAAGTGCCACCATTTTGTACAACTTATTGGCAAAACCAAGGAAACTGGGTGAGGGTCCCGCCAGCCCTTGGTGTCTCGGGTGAAATGTGGGTGACTTCATGATCATGCACTGGCCCTCCTCCTTTTTTTTTGTCCCCATCCAAGGAAGGGACATTGGGCTACTTGCATGAACTGGAACAGCTGAGAAGATGCACACTCTCCTGCCGATTTCATTTGTCTGACCGCTGATGCCCTTCATACGCAGAAGAGATGATGATGCCCGCTGTCATTTCCTCGCCTGTCATCCCTTAGATCAGTACAGCCGCTCTATTACTTTGGAAATATCTCGAAAGGTCTCCAGTGCTGTGCTCACGAAAATCACAAAAGAGGAAGATAAACATGTCTGTGCTTACGTGAGTTCCTGAAATTGGCTCATCCACGTTTCCTTCTCTTTCATTTGTAATATCACCTATTTCGTTTCTTCAGTGGTGTTTGCTCCTTTTTAAATGATCTTTAACTGGTGACCTCTATCCCACACCGAAGCCTTGTTTTCACCATGAGCCTACGTGTAGTGCCGTTTGGCATTCTGAGCAACACATCTGTATCCATTTAGTAAAAATGAGAAGTACGTTAAAGAGAGGAAATAATCTTTCCCCAATTCCTCCTTACACACTTCTCTCTGGGAAGTGTTATCAATTTCTTGTGTATCCTTTTTTTTTTTTTTTTTAAAGATTTTATTTATTTATTTGAGAGAGAGAATGAGAGACAGAGAGCATGAGAGGGAGGAGGGTCAGAGGGAGAAGCAGACTCCCCGCTGAGCAGGGAGCCCAATGCGGGACTCGATCCCAGGACTCCAGGATCATGACCTGAGCCGAAGGCAGTTGCTCAACCAACTGAGCCACCCAGGCGCCCCTCTTGTGTATCCTTTTATAAAGAGTCTACAAATATATATTTTATATATTTACATATATACGTATGAATATAAACATATGTAATTGCCAATATATGTGGTAGAAGCTTAAATCACCCTTTTTTCTCTAAAATTCAAGTTTCATTTAACAGCTACCCTTCTCCAGTTTTAATTATTTATAGTATATAGAGTTCTGCTTCATCACTATTTTTTTGATCTGCTCCAAATTCCAGTATGTGGAAATATCATATTTTATTTAACCCATGAACTATTGAGTTAAAGACATGAAAATGGTTCAAATTTTGGACAGTTCAAAATAATGCTGCAAATCTCTTCCCTTCGTATATGTTGACACTTCCCACCTGAGTAATTCTAGGAGATAAATTTCTACAATTTAAACCACTGGACCCAAGGGTCATAATATTTCCATTTCTACACAAATAGTGACCCAGTCCATGAACTGTGTATATGAGTGTCTGCTTCCTCACATCCTCCCAACGCAGGACACCATCACTCACCTTAATCAATCAGTCCATTTAATCTCATTAGTTGGTTATTGGTAAGCCGGAACTTCTTTTCAGATACCGTTCAGCATCTTGGTTTTCATCTCTGTTCATTTCCTTGGTCTATTTTATAAGTACATGCTGTCTTTCTCATTAATAGGAGTATCTTATTTATTCCTCATTTTTGTTCCAATATATTCTCCAAATTTGTCAGAGGTCTTGTATTCTTTATAGTATCGCTTACTAAATAACAGTGTATCATTTCTAAATATCAAGTCCGTGATCCTTCTCCTCAGGCTTACAACTCTATATCATGCTCAGAAAGACTCTTTCCACCTCAGTACTATAGAAAGTATCTATGCTTTCTGCCATTAATAATTAGATTTTAGTTCTTGAGTCTTTCTGAAATTTATTTACAACTTGGCATAGAGATCTAACTTGTTTTGTTTTGGATTGCCAATTTTCTCAAATAATCCATATTTTCCACATTGATTTGAAATACGACTATTATCATAGACCAAATTTCTATATTTACTTTTTTTGAATTGTTGGAATCTGTTCTGTTGATCCTTTGGTCTCTATCCCACTGTTTTAATTGGTATAACTTGGGATTTTGCCATTTGGGGAACTTTAAAAAATATAATCATAGATCAAAGATAGTAAAGAGAGGGCCTGTGTACCCTTCCCATTTCTCCCAATGGTTACGTCTTACATAATTATAGCGCAGTATCAGAACAAGGAAGTCCACATTGTACAGTGTGCGTATCATTCCATGCCATGTTATCACGGATTGCAAATTTGTGTAACTACAACTGCAATTAGGATACAAAAATATCCCATTATCAGAAAGATCTCGCCTGTGCAACCCTTTGTAGTCACCCCGCCACCCTCCCCCCGCCATCATCCCTAACCCCTGGCAACCACTAATCTGTTTCCATCTCTATGATTTTGTTTTTCCAAGAATATATAAATGGAATCATACAGTATGTGACCTTTGGTATTGGCTTCTCTGCTCCATGTAATGCCCTTGAGACCCATCCAAGTTGCTGTGTGTATCGACAGTCCACTCCATGTATGATGTATCACTGTTTACTTGACCATTCATCCATTCAGGGACATTGTGGTTGTTTTCACTTTGGGGCTATTACGAATAGAGCTGCTACAAACAACTACGTACAGGTTTTTCTGTAGATGTGAGTTTTCAGTGGGATCTGAGATAAATGTTCAAGAGCACAACTCCTGGGTTGTATGGTGAATGTATGATTTCATTTTTTAAGAAACTGCAATTCTTTGCCAGAGTGGCTGTACCATTTGACATCTCCACCAGCAATGTATGAGAGATCCAGTTTCTCTGCTTCCTCCCCGGATTTTGGGATTATCACTATTTTTTCTTAATTTTAGTTCTTCTAATAAATGTATAATGATATCCTATCAAGGTCTTAATTTGTATTTCCTTAATGCAAATTAAGCTAACGATATTGAATATCTTTTTAAGTGTTTATTTTTGCCATCCACATATTCTCTTCATGCCTTTTGCTCATTTTGTAATCAGATTTTTTTTTTTACTTTGATTTTTGAGAATTTGTTATTTTAGATAGGAGTTCTTTATCAGATAGGTGGCTTGCAAATATTTTTTTATCCCTTTGTCTTTCCATGTTCTTAGCAGGTTATGTTGTAGAACAAAAATTTTAATTGCTGTAATCTTTTCAAAAAATTTTTTTAATTGCTGAAGTCCCCTTCATGATTTTTTTTTTTTAATATACAGCATGCTTTTGATGTCGTAACTAAAAACTCTTCACCAAGCCCTAGGTCCCAACGATTTTTTCCTGTATATTTTTTCTAAAAACTTTATGTTTTACTTTTAAATCTGTGCTCAATTTTGCATGAGTTTTTGCATCAAGTGTGAGGTATGGGTGGAATTTCTTTTTGTTTTTTTTTCCTGTGGATATCCAGTTCAACACTATCTGTTGAAAAAATGATCTTTGGCAACTCCGTCAAAAATTAGTGGCCATAGTCATGGAAGTATTTAGGGGCCCACAATTTTGTTCCACTGACCTCTGTGTCTACCCTTCTTCCTATTCTGAGACAGCCTAGCCTACTGTGTCTACATAGTAAGTCTTGAAATTGAGTAGAACGATTGTTTCACTGTATTCTTCTTTTTCAAAGTTGTTTTAGCTATTCTAGTTCTTTTACCTTTCCATATAGATTTTAGAATAATCTTGTCTATATCTATTAAAACCCCTCAAAGATTTTATAGGAATTGTGTTAAATCTGTCTATCAGTCTGGGGAGAATTAACACCCTTACTATGCTGAGTCTTCCAGTCTCTGAATGCAAACCATTTCTCCATTTATTTAGATATTCAGTGAGTACGTTGCCAACATACAAGTCCCATACATGTTTTCTTAGATTGACGCCCAAGTGCTTCATTATTCATCAAAAGATTGCACAGTACATAGTACTTAAAACTTCAGTTCCCTCATGTTCATTGCTAATATACAGAAATGAAGCTGATTTTTTGTATGTTCACCTTATACCCTGCAACTTTGCTGACCTCATTTATAAGTTGTAGGAGTTTGGGGACTTAGGCTTTTTTCTTGTTTACCGTATTTTCCTTGGTACTTTCTACACAGACCGTCATGTCATCTACCAATAGGAGAAGTTGTAGATCTTTCTTTATGGTCTATATGACTTTTATTTCCCTTCTTGCCTTATAATATTGCCTAGAACTTCCAGTACGATACTGAATAGCACTGGTGAGATTGGACATCCTTGCCTTGTTCCTGATCATGGTGGGAAAACATCCACTGTTGTAGATGATTTTAGCTGTGGGGTTTTGTACATATTCTTTATCAAGTTAAGGAAGTTCCCCTCCACTCCTAGTTTTCTGAGAGTTTTTTTTTTTCATAAACGAGTGCTGAATTTTTCAAATGCTTTTTCTTCCTTGATTGCTATAATCATGTGATGTTTCTTCTTTAGCATGTGAATATAGCGGATTACCTTGATGAGTATTTTTTAATATTCAGGCATTCTCGTGTACTTTGGACACTAGTTCTTTTTACATAATGGTGAATTCTATTGGCCAATATTAAGAATTTTTGCATCTTCGTGAAGATAATGCTCTAGGTTTTCTTCCCTTTTTGTGCTATCTTTGTCTTGTCTTGCTATTCGGGTACTATTTGCTTCACAGAATGAGGTGAAAATGTTTTCTTCTCTTTTATTTTCTGGAAGGTATTCTGTAGAACATGTGATAATTCTTCTTTAAATACTTGGTAAAATTCTCCTGTGAAACCGTCTGGGTCTGGAGATTTCTTTTTCAGGAGCTTTTTAATTACAACTTTAATTGTCTTAATTGTTAAATGGCTTCAAACGATCTATTTTATATGAGGTGAATTGCGGTATTTATTTTCTAAGGCAATGGTTCGTCTCGTGCAAGGTATCCAATCTGTGTGTGCACAGTTGTTCATAGTCCTCCCTTTTTATCTTCTGATGTCTGTGGGGTCTGTCATGGTATCCTCTGTTTCATCCCCGATATCAATAATTTGTGTCTTCTCTTTTTTCCTTTGTTCGTCTTGCCAGAGATTTGTCAATCCTGTTGACCTTTTCAAAGCACCAGTGTTCTGTTTCAATTGATTTTCTGTATTGCTTTTCCATTCACAATTTCATCAATTTCTGCTCTTCTCTGTATTATTTCCTTCCTTCTTCTTGCGTTAGGTTTGTTTTGCTCTTTGTGTTCTGGTCTCTTACAATGGGAGCCTCTATCACTCATTGGAGAATTTTACCCTTCTTTGCTGCAGACGTTTGGTGCCGTGGATTTCCCTCCCTGCTCTGCCGCCGTCCTACACGTGTTGGTAAGATGTGTTTTCATTTTCATTCAGCTCAGTGTTTTTGTTTCTCTCATTCCCCTGAGACTCCCTCTTTGACCCACGGATTATTTGGAAGTGTGTTGTTGAGGTTCCAAGCGTTTCTCTAAACACGGGGAGAAAAGTATCTCCAGAAGATCATTTTCCACTTATCTTTCTGTTATTTCTTTCTTTTTTTTTTAAGATTTTTTATTTATTTATTTGACAGAGAGAGAGAGAGCACAAGTAGGCAGAGAAGGCAGGCAGAGGGAGAGGGAGAAGCAGGCTCTCCGCTGAGCAGGGAGCCCAATGCGGGGCTCGATCCTCATGACCTGAGCCAAAGGCAGACGCTTAACGACTGAGCCACCCAGGCGTCCCTCTTTCTGTTATTTCTACTTTAATCTTATGGCGATCAGAAAACATACCCTGCAGGCCTTCAGTTCTTCTAAATCTGTTGTGTTTAGGTTACAATGTAGGTTGCCGTCCACCTTGGTGTCTGTTCTGTGGGCTCTTAAAAAGAAGCAGTTCTGCCATTGTTCAGGGGAATGTTCTATGTATGCTGGTTAGAGCCTGGTTATGGATGGTGTTTTTGAGTTCTTCTATACATTTCCTGTTGTTCTATCTCGTTTGTTTTCAATTAGGGAGAACCATGTGGAAGTCCCCAGTGTGGATTTGTCTTCCTCCTTCCAGTTTTATCCATTTCTGCTGAACATACTTGGTAGCCCTTTGGTTCATTCATCCTTGGAATTGCTTTGTTTCTCTGTGGATTGACTCTGTCATCATATGTAATGTTTCTTTCTAGCACTGGCAATTTCCTTTGCTCTAAAGTCTACTTTATCTGGTATTAATAGGGCCACTCTAGCTTTCTACTGATCAACATTTGCACGGTGTATCTTTTCCATCTTTTTATGTTCCACCGATGATGAGTATCATTATATTCAAGTGAGTTTTTTTAGGCAATATATAGTTGAGTCATGTTTTTTAATCCATTCTGTCAATCTATGTCTTTTAATTGGTACATTTAGAACATTTATCTTAATTAACTATTGATATATTAAGGCTTAAATCTGCCATTTTATTTTTCAAATTTTTCTTCCCTTTTTGAATTTCTCTGTTTCCTTTTTCCTACCTTTGTCGGGTTTCTTGATCTTTTCTAGAATTCATCCTTATGTATAGGAATTTTGGCTGTATCTCTTTGGGCTGCTTGTTTAGTGATTGTTCTAGACATTATATTATATAATATATTCAAAACTTCTAAAGTCTATTGGTGTTGACATTTTACCAGTTCAAACGAGGTGAGGAAACCTGCCTCCCCTTATACCTCTTTACCTCCACAGTTAATAATATAGTTGATTAAAATATTTCCCCTAATACACTGGGAACCATATACTTTTTGCTTTGGCCACCAAACGTAATTTAGAAAACCCAAGAACAGAAGGAAAGTCTACAGTATTTATCCATATTTTTGCTCTACCATGTTTTCCCTTCCTTCCTGATGTTCTGAGATTCTTTCTCTTATTGTTTTTTTCTATTTAGAGTACTTCCTCTAGCCGATATTTTCAGGCAGGAATGTGGGCAATAATTTCTCTCAGTCTTCACATAAAGACTGCCTTTATTCCATCTTGATCACTGAAGGATATTTTTGCTGAATATAGAATTCTTGGGTTTAGACAATTTTTTTCAGCGCATCAAACAACGTGTCACTTCCTTCTGGTCTCCATGTTTTCAGATGAGAAATCCACCATCATTAAATTGTGTCTCCCCAGTAGGTAATGGGTCATTTCTCCCTGGCTACCTTCAAAATGTGTTGTTGTCTTTAATTGTGGGAAATATGACCATTAATGTGTCCTTGAGTGGGTTGCTTTGAGTTTATGAAGCTTGGGGTTCGCTTAGCTTTGTTAACCTGTAGGTCTCTCTTGACATCACCCTTAGGAGCAGGGGCTGGTGCCCCTTGAGGGGCCGTGGAAGTCCAGCCTCCCCGTCTGACCTCCACTAATGCCACAGGATACAGGAGAAGGGCTCGCGGCCACCCAGTGTGAATGAAAGTCTCAATTCCTCGCTCTGACACCATCCCAGTGGGAAGTTGGAGTGCCTTGTTGGCCCATCACAAGTGGATGTCTAGGCTCCCCACTCCACCAGCTGTGAGTATGGAGCTGGGGCCACAGCTTTTCCGTGGTGTTTGGTTTGAACAAAGCAGTCCCTGACTGAAAGTTTTCTGTCTTGCTACGCTGCTCCTTTCCTGGTCCTTTGTAGGAAGCTGACCTTTCTGGGAACCTTGTTTGTCCTGTGCACATGGGTATTTCCAGATTGCCAGCTTCTCTAGTGTCCGGTCTGAGGTATATGAGGCCAAAGAGAAAACCAAGAGACCTCACCACCCTGTCATTCCTGGGTTCCAAGGTCCCTAACTAGTCTGCTTCTCCAGTATCCAGTCTGAGGTATATGAGGCCAAAAAGAAAACCCAGAGAATGCACCACCCTGTCATTCCTGGGTTCCAAGGTCCCTAACTAGTCTGCTTCTCCTCTCGGCCAATCAGAGTAGATCCTATATTTGTTTTACAGATAAGTTTTAAGGTTTTTAGCTGCTTTTATTGGGAGGCATGGGGAAATGTCCATCTACTTCATTTCCCCAGCAGTGAAGTCACGAGAGCACGTTCTGCTTCTGATAAAGAAAAGCATGTTTATTTTTCAAAATTATTTTGGCTCTGATGTTTTGCTCTTTTAGAGACTATTTGGGATAAACTTGTTGAGTTCTCTCTTAAAATTCCCACTGAGATTAAATTAAATGTAAAGTGATTCTATGACCCAGTTATTTAGAATATTTAGTAATGCAATTGTAAATAATCCGGCTCTCATAGCAGAACGATTAAAAATCTTAGGGTCTCAGATCAGCTCTGCATCCTTAACAAAGATTCCAAGATCAGAGGCCTTCCACTTCATATCTAACAGGTTGATCGTCAAGTTCTGCCTCAATAGGTCTTTCCTCATCAGTGACTTTTTTTTCCCTAGCACACCACATCACTCTATTATAAAAATTCAGCTTTTTTTAATTTTCCACCCTAGTGAGAGGGCTATGAACTCTTGAGAGTGCGTACCGTGCTAACAGGGTATTAGGTTTACCAGCCTTTCTCATCTCACTGCTTTTAAATGAGAAGTCTTTCAGCTGATCGAGGAGTGGCATGTCCCAGTTGATAAAGAATCTGTAAACTCTGGTTTTAGCTGCCTCCCCTTCTTGAGAAAGCAGACTAAGATTCTTAAAAATAGAGCAAACAGGAGTTTCCTGATTGTAGTACATGTCTGTGTTTGTTTTCTACTGGTTACATAAATATAGCAAATCTCTCGACAGAGAATTACATCGCATCTCCTGGGCTCCCAGGAGGGAGTGTTTTCTCTTCACTTGCCATTTCTGCAAGAATGTGACAGCAGGAAGGAGGAGGTGGTGGTATTAAAACAAGGAGTTATGACTGCAAGTTGCAGAAGGAACATTTTTGGACAGATGTCGGAATGAAGAATTTCTGGTCTGGAGAGTAATTTTTATGTAAGAGCGTATGATGCAAATCACAGTGAAACTGGGAAAAGGAGAAGTATTTAAGACAAAGTGGGACTTTTAAATTCAATAACCAGCACTAAAGGCTTTTTAAGTAACAGCATCCTTCACAAATATCATAATGCCCCCACCTTCTCCCAGCTCGACACCCGTTCCGTGTTGGGGACACTGAGAACACGGCGGAGAAGGTCTTCATTGCACACTGACACGTGACAAGGCTTGGCTCTACCAAGCCTGATTCCATTTCTTTTTGTTTAAAGATAAAATGTAGGCATGCCCAGAAAAGCCCTCTTTTTTCCTTATTGGAAAGGGATAAAAGGACTTGGGGGGGGGGATAGGAGGAAGAGGAGGAAGGCCTCCTTTGTGATTGAACCACGAAGATGAGGTGACAACAGGCTTTCCTCTAGGGGACTTGTGTACGGAGCCACTCACTTCCTGGCAAATGAATTTAATTACATTTGACTGGTTGAGCTTCCAGCGTCCCAAGAGGAAATTTGTTAGCTCCTTTGCTTCAACATTCTTGTGCAGTAACATCTTGGAAAAAGCGTTTTACTTAAGTGGAGTGTTACGGGTTGAATGATCCCTGCCTCTCCAGTTCCTGTGTTGGAGCCCTAAGCCCTAGAACCTTGGAGTGTGGTTCTATTTGGAGATTGGATCCCTACTGAGTGTAATTAAGGTGAAACGAGGCCCTGTGGGTGGGCGCTAACCCCGTGTGACTGGCGCCCTGTCAAGAAGAGGAGAGGAGGACACAAGGAGACACGGCGGGAGGACCGCGTGGGGACACAGGAAGAGGACAGCCGGCTGCAAGCCCTGGAGGAATAACCGTGACTCCACCTTGATCTCCGAGGTCCGGCCTCCGTCCCCGTGGGCCAGAAGTGCCTGGTTGAAGCCCCCAGTCCCTGTTCCGGCGTCCGCGAGCACACTAACACGTGGTGTTGCACCACCTTAGCGATGAGGCTACGGAAACTGCTTTTTCTATGAATTTAAGTCATAGACAGACAACAGAATGTGAGGCGAGTCATTCGTGAACCTGGGAGGAGACAGACAGAGAAGGAGTCCTCCCCTGGGTGCTCTCTTGGGGAAGGTATGGGCCGCAGACCTCCCAGCACCTCCCAGCAGCAGTGTGCCCGGGTCACGCTGTGCTTACAAAGCCTCAGTGACCCAGCCCGTTGCTGCGAGTCACGCCCAGCTCCTGGCCCTGGCTCTCAAGGCCGTCCGAGTCTCTGTGCCCCCTTCTCCAGACCTGCCTTCTTGGCTGTGCTCATCTTCTTTCAGGTGACCCCCCCCCATTGCCTTCCCTCCTCCCGCCTGGGAATGTCCGCAGGGCTGCCTAAAGCTGCACCAGCCTTTCCCACCTGCCTGCATGAGTCCCACTCCTGGGGAGGCCGGTTCCAACACCAGGCGGCTGGTCTAACCCCTGTTGTCTTGCAGACCCCCCCCCACCCCGCTCCTTCTTTCACCGGCTTTCCTCCCCTCTGTGCCTGTGGGTTGGACTGCCTCCCCTTGAGGCTGCAGGCTCCAGAAAACACGGTCCCTGGGTTCGGTTGTCACGTTCTCAGCCCCTCGCACAGCTGCCTGGCTCGTTATTAAATGTATGCCCACAAATTATTTGATGAGTAGTAAAAAAAATCCTCTATAAGTTTCTGTCTGGTTCCAGAAAAGCAACAGAATGAAGGGATTAAAGATTCTGTCCCACGCATGAGTTTTAATAAGTCTTGGCCTCTTATACCCCAATAAGCGTATGGGAAGAGCCCTCGAGGCCTGGGAATGGAAGGAAATGAGGTGTATTTATCCTCTGGGCTACATTATCAGACTCATCTCAAATTTTACCTCATCCATACCAATTGAAGACTCTCTGAATACAGGCCGAATGCTGGGGACACAGGCCTTAACTTCAGTCTGCTAGATAAAGGGTGGGGCGGCCCCCTGTCGTGTGTTACTGACACAGAAACATCTGGAAAAGCTCTGTGAGAAAGGAGTGCTAAGGCACCCGTTATGGAAAAGAAGTGGTTAGAAGTCCCTCGGGAACCCAATCTGTGTGGTTCCGAAGGATCCTGCTGAAGTCATTCAGCCAACTCAGGGCTTGAGGCTAACTCAACAGGGCCACCTAGGCCCTTCGGTAGCTAAGTGATCAATAATCCAGGGTTTCACAGGAGAAGGCTTGGAACTCGTACACAACACATCAGATCCAGATACTTGATGAAGACTTCACAGTCGGGCCTCTGGCCCCACACCTAACGAGTTAATCTCAAGTCCTTACGGCCTCGATGCGTATTTCTTCATCATGCAAATGACAACCTGTGGTTTTATTACAACCAAAATTAGTGTAATTCAATTTGTAGTGTTTGTCTCATCATTATAGCATGACCCGTGTTAGCTTGGGCAAGCACATGGATTTCGTGAGAAAGGCTCCATCTCCTGGTGAGTCTCTAAACGTGCTCTCGCTAAGGGCAGCTCCGGGATGCCCACAGCGGGGTGGCTGGTGCCGCCCTCCCGGCAGCCCAAACTTCCTGAAATAGGTGACTTAGGAAAGGCAGTCTCTCTCCCCTGAGCTTTGCAGGAAGGGTCTGTCTTTGGCATTCCCCCTACGAACCAACCCTTTTTCACGGAGCCCTATGAAAGCCAGAGTTGAGGTCTTTTTATGCTAGCCTTGACATAAAGTAGAGCAACTCAAATTCCACATCCTGTCGGCTTATCTTGTTTAGTTGGATCCTGTTTCATCTAATATTTCCGAGGGTTGATTCTTTGAATGGCATAGAGGTTATTTTAAACAGCAGGGACCTCTGTGATACCCCCCATCCCATCTTTCTCCCCAAGCCCACCCAACACATCATGTTGTCCCCCAAAGTCACCAGCACCCACCTCCAGGCTGCCCCACAGCTCCCCACCCACCTCCCTCCCACAACAGGGGGAGATGTGACCACCGGGTGTGGACATCTGTGCCATGGGGACCCCGGGTCACACTGTTGCTTAGCTCGCACTAGCTCATCTCCGTGGCTCTGTGGCTCACCGTTGTTGACAATAAAAAAGAAAGATGCAGAAATAAGGGGGTCGTCCGAGGGGGTCTTTGCCTCCTTCTAGCCTTTGGGAGCTGGATGTGGGGGTGCGGCCAGTCTGGGACCAAGCACTACCCCGGCCTTTCCTTTAGAGTAATTCCACTCTCTGGATCTGCTTCTTTGTGAGAGGAATAACAATAGTACCTCCCTCCTAAGGATGTGATGAGATTAATGAGGCGAGGTAAGTCATTTAAAGTCACAGAGTAAGCACTCTGTAAATGCAAATCCCATCCCTGGTTACCTTCGTTCACGAGGAAAAGAGATTTGTAAAGAGGCTTTCAGCCTCTCCCCCTTCCCTCCTAGTGGTTCGCACAGAGGCATCTAATCACGATTAGAAATTAAGCATGTGCAAGCACTTCTCTTCACACTAAATAATTCACAGATGAAGAATCGGCCATAATGGGACCACCCGTCTGTATTAATTGTGAGAAAATAAGCTCTCCGAAGAGCCAAGAATGCCGGGAGTCAATACAGACATTTCTAAGGAGCAGGGCGGAAGCCACCGTGACCGGCGCTCGAGCGCCACCTACAGCCCGCGGTGGTGGCCGCAGGGGACCGACGACCTGCCGCCTCGCCGAGCTCCGAAACTGGGTGCCCCTCACTGCGAAGTGATCGGTGTGGATAAGAGAATTTCAGTCCTTTCAGTAAAACCTTTACACGGACATGAGTGTGTGCGTGTGCGTGCGTGTGTAAATGTTTTCAGTGGCGGCCTGGCCCCGAGCTCTGCCACTCAGTCCGCGGGGTGCTGGACAACGGCTAGAACCTCAGCTTGCCCACTTGCAGGACAGTGACACCGCTCGCCTAACCAGACTGTTGGAACGAGTCAGAAGATGACGCATGGAACACACCCACCACAGAGCCCGAGCCAGAACTACGGATGACGGCCGCCTGTCCATGCACCTCTTTCTTCAACAAGCACTGACCGAGCCTGCTGTGCCAGGCCCCTGCTGGATGCGGGGTTACCGCGGGGAGCCGGGCGGCCGGCCCCTTCCCTCCGCACGCCCAGGCTCACAGAGCCCATGGAACGGAGGCGGGGAAAGAACTGTTGTGTGATTTAGAACCGCTTTAATGCTGGGAGAGAGTTAATATAAACATTCTCATACCTCTTATCTGGATAGATACAAACCCCGTGGAACTGGCTGGAACATTCCAACCAACAACGTATACACTAGCCAGAGAGTGGCTTTCAGAAATTATCTGTAGCTTAATGTATTAGATCCTATTGCTACATACCAATCACCACGTACAACAGAGGGGCTTCCAGCAGCACACGTTTATTATCTCGCAGTTTCTCCAGGCCAGGAGTCCAGGTGCTCTGAGCTGGGTCCTTGTCTGGGGTCACCTGGGCGCTAGCAGGGATGCTGACCCCGGTTGGGTTCTCATCAGAGGCTTGACGGGGGAGGCTCCCTCGGGCTGTTTGGGTCCTTGTGGCCGTAGGATTCACGGCAGCTTGCTTCTTCAAAGCCAGCAGTGGAGAGTCGAGGGCAAGACTGCCAGCAACAGAATCTTACACAACGATGCCCCGATCCCAGAGCAACATCCCACTGCCCTGACCGCTCACATGGGTTTAAGGAAGCCGTGGGTCCTGCCCACACTCAGAAAGACTGGATCGTTCAGAGGTGTGAGCACAGGATGGGGGACCCCTTCGGGTCTGTCCACATCTCCTTCCCAAAACGTACAA
Organism: Halichoerus grypus; assembly: GCF_964656455.1. Classification (NCBI taxonomy): domain Eukaryota; kingdom Metazoa; phylum Chordata; class Mammalia; order Carnivora; family Phocidae; genus Halichoerus; species Halichoerus grypus. The sequence goes on from NC_135725.1 coordinate 4,383,467, forward strand.
AGTAGAAAAAGGAGAAACAGCAATTGTTTCTCAGGGACATCTTATTTCAGAAAATAAAACAGATCCAAGATGTGTCGTACACCTCACCACAATGATTCCCATGTAAATTCTGAAGACGGGGACCATGGCTCAACAGTCCAGAAGCTCCCAGGCTTACTTTTCATTTCCCTTAGAAAATGCTAGGGAGTTCTGAAAGAAAAATAAATGCATAGGTAACAGGACAGATGACAAAACTCCTTAACACTTGCATCGCGGTGACTTACATTTTGAGAAAAAAAAAAATCTCATCTTTGCAGATAAAAGTAAACTGCTGATCAATCAAATATTTGCTGATGGGTTACCTAGGAGGTAAACCCCACCTCCGGGTGTCCAAATGCCTTCTGAGATCACTGTCAGCATGAGGGGAAACAGCAGGGTCGTACGGCCCCACAAGCCACTTCGGCCACTAATGATGCTAACTCCCTCCCCTCCCCAGGTGGGTGACCCTGATACACGAGGGCTGATTGTGGTACAAGGGTGTCATTCCCCACACCCGCATGTGTGTCTGCATACATGGGCACCATACAACATGCAAACGGAAGCTTCACAACGTGGTATGATTGGTTTTAAAGAAGCATTTGTTCTTAAAATGTGGCTGGACAAATCCACCTGGGGACAAAATAGTCGTATGTTGTCCAGAAGTGGCATTTCATTAGCAGAGAACCATCAACTCAATAATGGGCTGTCCCATAGAAAAGTAGTCACCTTTATTTTCCTACCTTACACACACACACACACACACACGATGTATTCTAAATGGATGAAAGACCTAAATGTGAAAAGCAAATTGAAATTTTTGGAAGGAACTATGGGCAGCTCCCGGCAAGACATCAGGATAGGGAATAAATTGTTGAATAAGACCCAAAGCATAATGTCAAAGTTGATTCACTTTATTACGTTAGACACAAAAAGTTTTGTGAGGCAGATATTATAAACAAACTTAAAGTCAAATGATATATTAGAAAATATATTTTTAATTTCACTGGCCAACTAAGGGTTAATATACAAAATATGTAAAGAACCTCCATAAGACAGTAAGAAAATGTGAAGTCAGTCAACAGAAATGGGCAAGAGACATAAAGACTTAATGAAAATGGCCAGGAAATATGAAAAGGTGTTCAACGTCTCTAGTAATCAGGTAAATGCAAATAAAAACCAAATTAAAAGTGCAAATAAAAAGTGTTTGTTAGGGTACCATTTCATACACATGGGGCGGCAAACGTTAAGGCTTGCAGCCTAGCTCAAAACGGGGGGACTTATTTCCCTGGATGCTGAAATAGTGCCATGAGTTGTTGTAAAGCACAAATACAGATGGGGAGATGTATGAGCTACACCCCTTACTCCTCTGACCCCAAGGCCCCAGGGAGAGGCGTGGGCCCAGGGCGCTCTGTGGGCGCTCCTCCTGGGGGCGAGCCTCGCTCCCTGGACGTCGTCTGGGAAAGCTAGCTGCCCAACCTGGGAATCTGGGGTCCAGTGAGGGTTTAGGTCCTCCTGCTGGGAGATAGGGAGGGCTTGATCCCACCTAGCTCCCCCAGAGTTCTAGCTAGCAACCCAGAGGGGAACCCGGGGGTCATTTTGGGACGACTCTCTTTGCACGCTGAGCAGCAACCATACCAGCTTAAATTCAGTCTTCGTGTAAAACAGGCTGGGGTGTTTGCCCTCATCCCAGGGGCAATGGGGATTCGTGAAGAGCCTTAAGCAGAAAAGGGGACCTAATCCAATGTACACTTTAGGAAGTTTAGTCTGACCACCAGAATGGATGAGAAAGTCCTGCAGGGTTGGGGGTTGGGGGTTCGAAGGCTGTTGGTGTCACCCTCCTAAGGGGTGAGGGTGGCTTGCACAGAGGAAACAGAACTGGGTAGATGGTGGGAAGAGTCTCTGAAACAGAAACCAGGAGGACAATGGGTTTTGGGTAAAAAGATGATGTCTTTCGGTGAAAGATTTGTGAATTTGATGGGCCAGTGCGTCATGCAGGCAGAAATATCCAGAGGGCACTCGGACATGTGAGTGTGGGCACGGTCACCAAGAACCTCTCTCTTTGGGTCTTCAGCTCTGTCTTCACACCGCGATTCAACCTAAAATGGCTTTTACTGTGATCTCAGAATTCTTTCCAGCAGCTCCTAGAGCCCCACGTTTCATCGGTCATGTTCGGGGCAGGGGTGAGAGGGAGAGTCTTTTCCCAGACTTCTGGCAAGCCCTTCAGCTGCCGGGCTAGTTCAGGACATCCGCGTCTCCAGCTGATTCCACTGGGCCCGCTTAGCCCAGACCGCCTGCTCCACAACTAAAGTCAAGAGCAGAGCCAGCTTCTCTAAATCCACAGGCGTTCCCAAACAAACTCAGGGATATTGGAAAGGAGAGGCGGGGAATGGGTGCCAGGGTGATAGCCGACAGCTGTCCCCTAAAATGCAGAAAACGGCATGCAAGGAAGCAGGCCAGCTGAGCTCTTCCCTGACCGCTTTGTCTCAGCTCTCTCAGGACGGAGACACTGCGGAGCAGGGAGCTGGTGGGATCCGAGGCCACACTTGGAGCGGGGCGTCCACAGGAGAAAGCTGGTACAAGGCGGGATGGTTGCTGAGGAAAGAGCAGCAGAGGGGGGCTTGCCTTGTCTGGAGATCTGAGGCAAAGACCAGGAATGCACAGGGCTGAGAGCCCAGCCAGCAGAGAGCACCACGGGGAGGGTCGCATCTCAGCAACTGCCCAGCCCTGGGAGGACCTGCGTGGGGCTGCTCGTCCCAGCTGGCCAGGGAGGTGCCTGGGGACCTGGCCCGCTCCCCCCAAGCCCGGGGAGCCCGGACAGCTCAGCGCTCGTTTGCTTGCTCACTTGTTGGTTTTGTTTTTATCGACTGCATTCTCTGGCCCCGCCAGTGATGGGCTGGGGGTCAGAAAAAGTTGAACGACAGGAAACAATTCAGTCACAAAGGTTCTTACTCACAGCACGCAGACCAGAGCACACCCAGTGACTGCAGGAAGGTGCTGCCTTCCCCCCGCAGGATGGCTTCAGGAAACAATCCTCAACGCCACCTGATCCCAGCAAAAGACAGAAGAGGCGTCCATCGGCCAAGTCGTGGTTTAACACTGGGTTTTTTCTTGGTTGCCACGATGCCTGCCCTGCTTTGAAAGCCACACACCCAGCAGCCCCGTGCCCTTTGGAGTCCACGATGTGTCTGAGTGAGTGCGGAGCCACCTGACAGCAGGAGGCTGGGTCCCGGGAGGCTCACTACCGTTGTCTCTCCTCCAGGGGCTCACCTGCGTGACACAGGGCCGGCCACGGGACACAGAGAAGAGTCCAGAGAGCATTGGCGGCAGATCGGGTGCTGCAGGGGAAGGACACCAGGCCAGGAGCCTCTGATACGGAGGCAAGGGGCTTCACACAAAGCCCTGCTAGTGATGCCGGTGGGTCATGGAGGAGCCAACGGGTTGGAAGGTGGCTCGGTGGTTGTCCGGGTGGTATGCACAGCGGTCACAGCAAGATCCCCCTGGGGGAGAGACGCTGGGCCCATGGGGGGCACTGCCAGCAGTCTTCTAAGACCAGCTGGATGTTGTGGTCCGTCCTGTCGAGGACACTCCCTTCCGTGGAAACTGGTTGGTGGAGGTGTCTCGCCACAGGGTACTCTGTCCCCACAGGCTTGCAGGTAGGAGTCATCTGGGGAGGTCTGCAGGAGCAAGGGGACCCGGCCTCACTGACCCAGCATGGTACCCCTGCTCTAATAACACCGGATGCCTTTCTGAACTCCCCATGTCTGGAAATTGTGCTTGGAGGAAGATCTGTCCAGACAGCATGTATTTCTTTGCCACAGATGACTTTGTCAACCTTGAACTTAGGTCTTGTTCCACATCCATTTGAGGGGCATGTGAAACTGTAAAGGCCCAGAGACAAAGCCTTGAAGGTAAGACAAGTCTCCCACCCCGAGGGCACCCGCATTGAGAGCGGGTTTTGTTCGGTAGCTGTAGATGTGGACATCCACGTACCCGCCATGAGTGCGCAGCTCACCTGCCCCCATGAAGACCAGAATCTTCTTTGATTTCCACCACACACAGCTTTATTGTTACTTAAGAGCATCTGTTGCTTTTCCTGATGGCCAATGCTGGGCAGAGTCATGAGACATACAGGAGGGAAGGGCGGAGAGGCTCACTGCCGAGGTCCCAGTCAGCAGAGGGAGGAAGCCCAGATGGCAAACGTCACATCGGTGCCTCCCACTTGGGCAAAGGGAATTGGAAGGGTCCGACGAGAATGTGGTATCCATACACTAGTGAGAATTCTCAAGGGGCTTCACCAAACGCACAAAATGACTTGTAGAAGCAAACACGTGACTTTCAAAATTCAATACATGAAATGAAAACCAGGATAGTCTTTATTCAGATCGTCTGTAGAAGACCAAGTAGAAGAGTATCTCAGAGCATAAAGCAAAAATACAAAGAGGGAAATCATGAGGAGAAAGGTAGGAGACTTGGAAGACAGATCCAAGCCGACGGACCGTATGGCAAGAGAGAAACGTGGAGAAGGGGTCCCTAAGCAAACAGAAGACTTACGGGATCTAAGCAAACAATCAGACCCGCCAACTGGCAGATCAAGTATATTTTAAGAGACACATGCTTAGTGTTATCCGTTCAATTGTGTCCACCCCCGCAAATTTATAGGTTAAGGTCTTAGCTCCTACAACCTCAGAATGCGAGCTTGTTTGGAAACAGGGCTGTTGCAGATGTAATATACACGAGGCCATAGCAGAGCGGGGGGGGGAAAAATGATGATTATAATTTAAAAAAGAGACTCAGCATGGCATAGACCTTGTCTTCCAGGTCAGTGACACTTTTTCAAGGATCGCCCTCACATGGACTGTTATGCATTCCTCTTCCAGTTTGCTCTTGAACCCTCTGCCTCCCCACCCCAGTGTCTCCTGCGGAGACACAGTGGGATGGCTGGTGACCTCAGCAGCAGGCGGTCACCACCGCTGCCCTCTTGGCCCTCCTCCAGCCTCCCTGGACGCCCCTCACCTCCAGGGCCCATCAGTGGAGGGCTCCTCGGCTCCGTCTCCGGCCTCTTCTGCTTTTAATCGGCACTCACTCCTTTGGCGACATCCCGTCCAGTGTCAGGGCTTGGAATGTGCTGAAGGCTCCCAAACTTCTACATTTCCAGCCCAAACTTCAACCCTGCGTTCCAAGCTTGCCTATGCACCCGCCTCAGTCAACATCGCTGGCTGAACAACCAACAGGCATCTTTCCACCCTGGGTGGGAGCAAGTGGGGAGCCCAGGACCTCGGGAGAGTCTGTCTGCAGGGGTCAATCCACCAGCTCCAACCTCTCCCACTCACGGTCCCATCCCGATGTTTCTGCTCCTGTGGACAGCACGAGTGTGGTCACCTCAATGAGACGGGGAATGTCCGGAGCAGGTCCCTAGGGCGCCTGGGGTCCACACGGAGGGCCCCAAGTGGTGGAAAGCCCGAGGGGTGGAACAGGGCCCCTTGCTGCCCCTCCCAGCCCGGTCAAGAGCAGACCCAGCCTAGCCGAAGCCGAACACTTGGTCTGCTCATTCCCTTTCTCTCCTGCTGTCCTACAGCCCAGACCCGGTAGCGGCCACGGCCACCATACTGGCCTGTGTGGCCCGTGACTCGGGGTGGATGGGGTTCCGAGTCTCATGCACTTGCGGTCATGTGGTGGTTGAGGCTGGGGTCGCCTCCCCTGTCCAGTGACTGGCCTGCCCCTGACGACCTGACCCCTGGCTCCCCTCTCCAAGCCCGAAGAAGAAACCGTTCTTCCATCTCCAGGACTTTGCAAAGAGGTTTTTTTTTAAATTACATTTAAATGTAAATGGATTGGCCTTTTGAAATTTTGTGATTGGCAAGTATTGGTATCTGCTTTTGAGAATATTAGAGAGGTTCTTTATCTCTTAAAATAAAAAGCACTACTTTTTCCAGGTGCAATTTAAAGAGTATAATTTGTGTCCATTTAAAGTGTATAATTTGGTGAATTAAATGTAGACACTCATGTAACCATCACCACATTCAAGCTGCAGACTCTTTCCATCACCCCTGGAAGTCTCTACCTGCATCACCACCCCCCACCGCACCCTCCCCCCCAGCCCCTCACCCTCCCACCCCCCTGCATCCCCCGACCCCCCAGCTCCCGACAAGCCCAGAGATGCTGCCTGTCCCTACAGATTACTATTTCCTCTTCCAGAACGTCACACAGAGTCCGAGCGTATGGACTGTTTGCTTGGTCTCCTCTGCTCTGCATGTTCTGGAGACCCACTGGTGTGTGTGTGTGTGATTTTTATCGCCAAGTAGAATTCCCTGGCCTGGGTGTACCGCGGTTGGTTTTCCATTCACCTGCTGATGGACAATGGGAGGTCTCCCGTGTTGGGACATGAGGACTAAAGCCACTATGCACAATCCTGCACAACTCTGGGGAGACCGATCTTCTCATTTCTCTTGGGCAAACACCCGGGGGCAGAACCTCTGGACCATATAGAGGGCGTATGTTAGATTTCATAAAAAACTGCTGGGGCGCCTGGGTGGCTCAGTCGGTGAGTGTCTGCCTTCGGCTCAGGTCATGATCTCAGGGTCCTGGGATCGAGCCCCACGTGGGGCTCCCTGCTCAGCGGGAAGCCTGCTTCTCCCTCTGCCCCTCCCCCTGCTTGTGCTCGCGCTCTCTCTCTCAAATAAATAAATAAAATCTTTTAAAAACCCTGCCAGATAGTTTTCCACAGTCATCGTGTCACACAACGGGATGTGGCAATCCGTCTATAACTTGGCAGGGGACCCTCATGCAAGGGCTCTGTCTTAATTCTCTCTGCCGGATGGAGGTGGCGCCCGCTCGCTGAGCCCCCAGGGCAGGAGTGTGTCTGCCAGCCAGCCTGGTCCAGAGTCGGGAGAACCTTCCGTAAACATTCCTGACATCCCGCGCTTCCCCCAGCCGAGTTCTGGGCACCCGAGAGGCGGGCCAAGTGCCCGCTGCCTTGTTTTACTTGCCTCACTCCTTGCTGGAAATAGAACACACAAATATTAACAGTTTCTTCAACAAGGGGTACTCCTGCCAATTTCAAAATTGGGGAAGTTAAACTTTGAAAACTAGATTTAAACATGAGCATTTAAAATGTTTTTTTCATGGGGAGAAGATAGGTATTGAAGTACATAATGTTTTTTTTTTTTTTTTTTTAAAGATTTATTTATTTGACAGAGAGAGACACAGTGAGAGAGGGAACACAAGCAGGGGGAGTGGGAGAGGAGAAGCAGGTTTCCCGCGGAGCAGGGAGCCCGATGCGGGGCTCGATCCCAGGACCCTGAGATCATGACCTGAGCCGAAGGCAGACGCTTAACGACTGAGCCACCCAGGCGCCCCCATAATGTTTTTGATATCTGGGAGCTTTTTATCTAGGATTTTCAGCAACCTTCTAGTGGGCAGTGTGCGTCTCTCTCATGGGTTTTCCCCCATATCACACGGTGGTTTGCTAGTTCTGTCTTCTAAAATTAACTTCCTAAGAGATCCATCTCTTCCACTCCAGAATGTTGTGCCTAATGTTCAGCTCTATGGCTTGGAGCATAAGAATATAAAATTATAAAGAACAGTAATAAAATTAGTGATGTGTGATATACATCATGTTAATACCATAAGCTTTCGACTTGGTATTTAAAAAGTAGAAAATAAGCTTCCCCACTTTGGAGGTGACAAAATGATAAAATTCCATTTTGGGGAGTGTGTGGGTTTCCAGCTTAACTAATATTAAGTAATTGAGGGAGAGAAAATAAATGGACCAACATTTCCGTGGCCGGGGACCTCGAGTGGGGCTCCTTCTCTGGGGAACTGCCCTGTGCAGACCCCTTTCACTTGGGTCACAGTGATCTGTCCCTGAGGCCCCAGGCGGTCCCTTCAGCCCCGGGTCCCCTCCAGCCGGCAAGTGGGCCCATCCTGTGGGGGGAGCTGTCCTGGAGCGCGCAGTGGCCCTGGGGGGGATGGGATGGGGGTCGGTCTCCCCCAGGAGGAGTGCCACACCCCCTGAGTCCCTGCACCACACCCCCCAAGTCTCCACACCCACTCCCGGAACGAGTGCCTGCGCCCCCCCAAGTCCCCATGCTCTACCCCTGGAGGAGTCCCCCAGCCCCATGCACCACAGACCGGGCTCTCAGGCCTTGCCCAGCCCTCCCACGGCCACCCCCCTGGGCCGCAGCCTGCACCTCCTGCTGGGAAGGGCCAGTGGCAGGTGCAAGCACTGAAGTGTCCCCAGGTGGGGGAATCCTGGGCTGGCCTCTAAGCACTCCTGTTCCCAGTCACCAGACACGTGTCATCCCCTGGGCCTCAGTTTCCCCTGCTGTGAGCTGGGGATTCCTTGAGAATGTGGTTAGAGAAGGTAACCATAGCAGCTTCTCTGCAGGAGCTCATCCTGTGTCACCCCTTCTGTGTCTCCGCCCCGCCCCAATTCCATCAGTTTCCTAGTAAAAACAGCATACAAAGGGAATCTTTAGTCAGCTCACACCTAGAGAGAAAAAGAAAGAAAGAAGAAACAACAGATCGTAAAGGAGGGTCTGATTCGACCCAGGTTTGATTTAGTTCCTCCAGGAGAACACAGTGACAGGACATGATGTCCGTGAGCAGTTTTATCAAAGTGGCTTCACACCATGGGCCTCACGAAATGCCCAGCACGGAAATCATGCCATGAAATTTGTTACCGAGAGGGACAGATGCCACTTCTTGACTGCTTCACAGGATCCTGTCTCCTTGACCCATCCCCTGACTCCTGAGTCATCCTTCCTCGGGATCTGGGTGTTTGTGCAAGAGAAGGGGCAGCTCCCGGGCCCCCCATCTCCCTGGACTCAGACCCATAGTTATGGTGGGTCACCCTTCCACCGAGGATCTGATCCCTTCTGAGACAGAAGTGGAGAGGAGCTTCCCTTCCTCGAAAGGGTCCCTGGCACCTGGGTCAAAAGAGAAGCAAGAGGACAACAGACGCACCACTGCTGTGTCCAGTTACAGGGTCTTGCTTAAGCACCTGGGTGGCTCAGTTGGTTAAGCATCTGCCTTCGGCTCAGGTCATGATCCCAGGGTCCTGCTTCTCCCTCTCTTCCCCGCTTGTTCTCTATCTCTCGCTCTCAAAATATATAAAATCCAATTACAAGATCTTACAATCACCACAATTTAAAAAAAATTTAAAAAAAGAGTTCCTTGGGACCAATAGTTACAAACTTACTTCGCACAAGAGAGAGAAAGAAAAACGCAGACTTCCCTGGGCATATGGTTGTTTCGAAACTTCATTCCGTCTTAGTTGTGGAAATGGTGGTACTGGTGGGGGAGGGCACCTGCCATGGGCAGCTCACACACAGTGCATGTGGTTCTCCGTGGACAGTGGGATTGATCTCACAGGGGCAAGACACGAAGGCAGTCAGTTCTTAATCATCCTCCACCCCACAAGATGATGGCCACCTTCTGTTTTCCGGGATTATGGTCAGAGGGGAAGGCTGGTGACATCTCTACTTTCGGGATTTTATTCAGGTCGACTTTGTTGTCAAGGACACGATTGATAATGGAAATGTGCCCTGAGAAAAGATTAAACCCTCTGCATAGGGAACGGAATTCTCAGTCCCTTAGCTCAACCCAGGGATTGTGCTACTAATATGCTCCCGTGTTTGCTCACGTTTTTCTGACTCTCTCTTCCAGATTCTAGAAGATGCAGTGACGCCCCCCTGAGGGAGTTGTTGTTTTGTGTATTTATCTGCCCCGCTTGGTGTGGAAACATCTGTGGCTTTTCGACTGTTTCCTGGAGCCCTGCATTATCTCTGAGTACTTCTGGCCGTAAGTCCCACCATATTTAACACCGACATTGACCCTCTTCTTTTTTTCTCTGTGTTTTTAATCCATCTTTCTGACCAGAGGCAAGTCACTTCACCTTTCTCGGGGGAGGGCTGGGTGCACCGAAGATCTCCACCAGAGGCACACGTGGACTCTTCCGGCTGTGTTGGGGGGGGGGGGCCCTGGTCCTTCAGCGACATGAGTCACTGAGGGGTTAACTTCTGAAGGAACGCCAGCCCACACCATGAGCCCCTTTCATCCCATATCAATACTGGCATCTACTTCATCAGGATGAGGACTCATACTGAGATTTTTCATGGGAGTGGAGAGGTCATCTCAAAAATCTCAATACTTTCATTCCATGGCATTTATCCCGGGTTGATTTTCAAAAATGCACGTGCACTGGAATTCATGCAGACCTGACCAAGACCCGTGGCCACAGAGCCTTGTGTGTGAGGGTTTCCTACCGGGCTCAAGGACAGAGAGAGGGGTTTCTGGCGGGATGTGCAACTTTGTTTCCCCAGCGTCCACGTGTGGGCATAGATAGTTCCAGAAGACAATTGGTGGGTTAGAAGAAAGCACAAGGGCATCAGAACAGACAGGTTTGTAGGGTCAAATAGAAGTGGACACAGAGAGAAAGGGGAGAGCAAAGCAGACCCTGCGGGTTTGGGGAAGACGGAGGCAGCCACGTATCTGGTGTTTCTCTGTGCCAGGCATGTTGTAGGTCATGGTTTCGTGCACAAGAATGTCCATTGCAACATTATAATTGCATTCACAAATAGCTGAGTACTAAAAAAAAATCTAGCAGTGGAGAATTTCACTTACCAGAAATTCGCCACGAGGATTGTTAGAAAGCAAAGCAATCAATGAGCAAAGAATTGCAACTCCTCAGGGTGAACGGAGACGTGTGTGTGTGTGTGTGTGTGTGTGTGTGTGTGTGTGGTGTCAGACCTCTGGGGAGGGTGGCGGTGGGGGACACAGTAGCTACTTCGGGTTTGAGAATCTGGGAGAGGAGTTTCAGGAGGGATTCTTGATACTTTCCTGATCCCCCATTGTCTTTTCTCTTGATTGTTCCCCGTTTGCTGGGACACGGCCTTACGTGACTTCTTAGCAAAGGGGAGGTGTGACATCCACGTTCCCGGTCCTCACTGCCGTCTGTCCTGACACGTGATTGGGAAGAAGTCGTTAAACCCCTTACTGAGGGTCACGCTGGGCATCGCAGGGGGGAATGGCCGCATCTTCCCTCTGCTGCCTCCAGCGATTCCCTTCTGGCTCCAAATGTACGGAGTCTGCCCCCAACAAAGCCCTGGGGAGGCAGCCGTGAGAGGGAGAAAATCCCTGCCTTGGGGACTTCACCTCTTGGAATCCCCCCTTTGCAGGAGGGGACCGATCTGCGGTCAGAGAGGTCCCTGGAACACAGTTTTCTCCACTGACTGATACTTATATTTATGCCCCACCACACTTACGCGGGTGCACCACGGAGCTGCCCTGCCCTGTCCTTTTATTCTGCCTGCGAACCAAAATTATTTTTAGGCAAACAGATACAGAAGGAGCTCAGTGGACTGATTAGTTTATTTTCTAGTGGCCTCTAGTGGCCACTGTCAGAGTTGCATCTCCGTCCGTGGGTTGGGGAGCCCCCATGACTGGCCAGGAGAGGCAGAGGACACCCCAGGCTGGGACGGCCCCCAGCTCAGCTGCCCTCGGGGGGCTCACAGCTCTGCTGCAAGGACACCACACCCCTGCACAGCTAACCCTGTGGGGTAACACTGGCTTCCTGTCCCCATAAAAATCAAAACTGCTCACTACCCGTCTCTTTCTGCCGCTCCCCGTGATTCTGAGACCCCCAACCTTGTGAACGGGAAATTCACGGTTTGTAGGGAGGGATGTACGTTGTTAATACAGTGAACGTCTCGGTTTTCTGTTGTTCTGTCTTGCACGAGCGGACGTCTGTGTGGCTACACACCTGCTTGGTTTCGTTTCCAACGAAAGCGAGGGGAAAAGCCGTCACTGGTCACAAGGAAAGGAACTTGGAAGACAAACCTTTTTAGAGGTTTCTTGGCCACAGTTATTTCTTAGAGGCACATTTGGTGAGTAAAGACCAGATTATTTAGACTGCCCAGTCCTGCCTCGCAAGGAGGCTCCCTTCAGGCTGCTGGGTTTTCTTCAGACAACCGAGCATTGTGTGTCTTTGCAAGTGATCGCAAGTGACGAAGGACAGACTGTGTGTCACTTGCGTCACACGCAATTCGAGGACGTGTGTGGCTTCGGGGTCCATCTGTTGGAACCGCCTGGTTCTTTGCCTGACCCGCTCGCTCCAGTGGGGGGAACTGCAGGCTGTCACCAGCGTTTGTCACCGAATAATCTAATGATCTCGCCTCGGGTCAGCTTGGAGCGTGTCTTGTGTGGTTTCTGTGGCCCACTGCAGGTGGGACAGACCGTGTCACCCACAGTTCGATCCACACATGCTTGGGGTAACCGTGTTAATGGTCATAGATCCAGAGCAGAGCTTTCCACTAAGCACTCTTGTTTTCCTTCCTCATATTAGGTTTCCATGCTTCATTCTTTTAGCAAAAAACGCCCCCCCCCCAGGTATAATCAAGTTAATGAAACTTATTAAGAGAATAAATGCCCTGAATATGCATGTTTCTAGGACCCACAGAATCAACCCAGGTCTTCTTAGATCACTGCACACCATGACGTTTCTCTTATGCTAAGGAAATCCACACGGAGGGCTTTTTGAAGTAACTAGAAATGTACTCTTGTTGGATAGTAATTAAAACTCCAAGAACATTTACCTGTGAGAAAAGGAAAAGCCAAGCTCTCCCTGTGAGACAGGGACCTTGCAGATGGAGACTCCAGGAGCCCGAAGCTCCTCTGCCCCCTCCAGGGACAGGGGGGCGCACACTGAACATCTATTCTACCACAGAAGCCTGTGAGCACAGATGTGAAAAGGCAACAACTCTGATGTTTGCAAAAAAAATTGCAGAGCCATTTTGCGCTCCTGTTCAGCTCCTGCTTCTTCGCGTTGGGTTTCCTTGACATGCGCTTTGGCATCAGCTTGAGAGAGTAGGACCATGGAGGCCCGGTCACGGTGCGCCCTCACCTCCTCCTCCCTCTGGCCCGGGTCAAAGCAGCCGAGGGAAAGGCAGGTGTCGGGGAGGCTGGCCTGGGGTCTGGGGGCAGGCAGCCCAGGCAGGCGGAGGAGGACCTCCTGGGAGGACCGGGCACGGGGCATGGTGGGGTGGTCTCGGGAGAGGAGCCATAAGGACAGGCCCCTAATCTTTTCTGCACCACAGACAGACCCCTTTGCACTTGGGTCCCTTTTAATGCAGAAAATGAAACACTCCAGTTATACAGAAAACATCTATATTGAAATGATAAAGCATTTCTTAAAACCAGGTTAGGATGGGATACACGTGTTCTTGTATCACTCAGTAACAGGATTCTGCAGCAGGCCTGCTGATGGGTATAATCTTGGAGCAGTCGTGAGCGAGACCAAACGTTGGGACATTTGCCACACGGCAGCGGTTCGGAAGACACAAGTCTCACTAGCAGCCAGCCGTGAGTGCGAAGAATACTTCTTGGGTTTTCCCTACATTTATGATAAGAGGAAATGTTACATTTCACTCAGAGGTTAGTGAAAATAAAGATGTGACTTCCCCACCACATTCACAGGCAGGTCTGGGGGGCCTCGGGCCCCAGGATAGGGCCCTGCCGCCGTGTTCCGAGATCCAGGGAATGCTGGGGTCTCTAGACGAAAGCAGAGCCTCCACAGGGAGATCCCAGGAACCTACAGTCTTCACAAGCTCTGGAAGACGGTGGGCACCCACCCGCCAGCGTGCTCGTGATGGAGGGGGAAGCTTCTGTCCTTCATCACTTGCAAATGCAGGGACCCGATCTAATGATACCTGAGGGACCCTCGTCGGTCGCCCCAGCTGGGTTCTGCCCAAAGCATCACCAAATGGCAGGGACTGTCCCCCAGGAAGACTTAGCCTGTTCTCACAGTATTTCTTGTTCAATAACTTCCCTCCTGAGAAAGTGGGAATGTTTCCTGTCTGGTTCACCACTGAATCCAGCCATCAGGACATGTTGGAGAAGTATTTGTGGAACGACCATAAGAACACATAGGAGAAGGGCGTTTGGGGGGAACCGATACACCATCCACAGGACTTGCCCTGCACCTTCAACCCTTTCTTTCATCTAAGTGATGCTTTCTTTTAATATTCTTGAAAGTGGAAGGCTCTCATTAAAGCCAAGGAAAACAAAACAAACTGAAGATAACGAGGCTGGCGAAGAGGCGTTGAAACTTTAGTCATCAGTGTTTGCTGGTGGGAAGGTAAAATGGTGCAGCCTCTTTGGAGAAGAGTTTGGGAAATTTCTTAGAAAGATCATTGATTTACCCTATGACCCAGCAATTCCCCTCCTAGGAACCTACCTGAGAGAAATGAAAACCCATGTCCACATATGAACCTGTGCAAATGTTCATAGCAGCAGTATTCAGAATATCCAAAAACTGAAAAATTTCAAACGTCCATGGACACATGAAGGAATAAACAAATACAGTGTATCCATATAATGGAATACTATGCAGCAATAAAATGAACTTCTGGTAATGCACTACAAGATGGATGAATCTCGTTTTGGTCGCTGAAAGAAGCCAGAAGCAAAATGCTACATATTATATAATTCCATTTACATAAAATGTCCAGAAAAGGCAAATCCACTGAGACAGAAAACAGAGCAGATAGCTCAGGGCTGACAAGCATGAAGGATCTGTGTGAGGGCAGAGAAATGTTCTAAAATCAGGTTAGGGTGAAGTCTGCACACTCTGCAAATTTACTGAGAATCACTGAATTGTACACTTGGAGTGGCTGAACTTTATGGGAGTAAATTACAGCACAATTACGTTGTTAAAAAAAAAAGCGATAGTCAAGCGGAGACTGAGGGAGCCTCAAGATCTTAACCTGAAGGAAAGGCAAGTGCCTTCTCTGGAGCCCAGAACGACGTCCCTGTTACAAAATGCTGTGGGTCTCGCCAGGGTGAGAAAGGTATTCACTGTGCAGTAATTGAGTGAAACCAAAGCAAAAAAGAAACACAGTATTGGAACAGCGCTGCTGTCTGAAGCGTGAACCCATGAGCCCGGGCTCGTGTCCTTCTCCGTCGGAGGGACAGCTGGGCTCTATCCACGCTCCCTCCAGCTAGACAGAGCGTCACTCCTATTTCAAGCGCCAATCGCTGTGTGCTCACGAAGCTCCAGGCCAGCAAGTCCTTAGTCTCCACCACTTGGGCGACTGATGAGGGGGAGGAGGGGGCGAGGTGGGAGCAGCACGGACCTTGCCAAGGTCATCCTGGCTCGTGGTGGTGAGGTTTCCAGATGGGACCCTGACCTCAGTTCACTCGGACACAACCTCCTTCGTAAAAGCTCACCTCAGGAAAGGTTTTAAACGTTCCTGTAAGAATCTCGCACAGGAACGACGTCTGTGTAAGATCCGTTTTAACAAAGTTGCCCCCAAATACGCACCAACACTGAATTTCGAGGATGAACCTAAATGCAAAGGGAGCCTATTTAACCAACGCTTCCGTGTGGACAGAGGCCAGAAGCTTCCTGGCTGCGGAGGGGGAGCTGCTATATACGGTGGGCATTTAGCCCAACTCTCCAAAATTAGTACAGAAAAGCTAGCCTCTGCTCTGACAGACTGTTTCAATCGGGCTCGTTTATCAAAAAACATCAGGACTGCAAATGCTATTGGTGCCTTCGTGTGGCTCCATTAAACTAATTACACCTACCTGAGCCGCTCAGGAGCGGTGGCAGTCTCCCTCCGTGGGGTGGACAGGGCACGCGGCCAGGGGACGGCTCGCGCGGTGCTCATCTGAGCCCTGCCACTCGGCTCTGAGACCCGTTGTTCGGGAGCATCCCGACGAAGTCACGGTTCAACGAGCTTCAGAAACGAAGTGATCTTCCTGCAGATGCAGGACTTCACAGAGTGATCTGCAGCAAACAAGTGCTATATTGAGCCAGAGAGCAAAATCCCCCAGATCAAAACCTCTCCCGCTCTGCAAAAAACCCTGCAAACGTTTCTGCAGGACTTCTGCCGGGGACTGCACGGTGCTGCGAACAGGATCCCTGGGTCCCTGTCCGGGCAGTAAGCCGAGGCGGTGGCCGTGCCCGCGGAGAGGGCAGCCAGGTGGCTAGTTCCCATTTCCCACTCTCAGGTGCCAACCCAACGGTTAAACCATCAGGTGCACCAAATGAGAGGTAAGATTAAGTTCCTCTTTCCGATCAGTAGAAATGAGAAGTAGCTCCATTTAACCCCGAGCTCTTCAACTATGCAGCGTGGCCCACCCTGGCCAGGAGCGGGCCTCCGGGGGGCTCCCGTCCCGACCCCGATCACGCTGCTTCCTCTGCCAAGCACAGGAGAGTCCCCCCGGTTTCAGGATACACATTCAGACATGTGAGTTCTTCATCGGCCTATGCAGCTCTACGCATGAGCAGCATTACGCCAAAGCCGTGGGCGAGGGGCGCACGGGCCAGCGCTGAGGTTCAGGATGACCTGAGGTCCTACACGATCAGGATCGTCAGTGCTGGGCGTGGGTGGTTCGCCCAGGACCCTGAGCGCAGAAGCATCAGCACCAGCTGGGCACCTGTATGTGCGCACTCTCGGCCCCCGCCGCCCCCCACGACCTGCCCGGGAGCAGAGCCGGCCCCAGTGCCGTGGGCCCCCTCCAGTCAGCACCAGCAGACTCCTCGGCTGGCGCTGGGGGCCCTGCTGCTGGCAGAAGCTCCTCGGGGTCTCACCCCGCTTAGGCTGTGTTGCAGGGGAGCCCCAGCCCCTGGGGTACCCGGGGTTCAGATGAAGTGCCAAGGGAGCAGAGACACAGGCGGCCCTGGGCGGGTGGTGAAGGTGGCCCATTCGCGCTCACGGCCTCTGCCCCCAGCCCTGCTCCAGGGCCGGGCTCCAGGTCCGAAACTGTCAGGGGCCCTGGGACCTCAGAGGAGGGAGGTTAAAACCAAAGACCAACTTCACATCATCTGCAATGAATTCACCTCTGAGACCCTAACAGAGAAGCAATGGGGCGTGTTTCCATCATTTGCCCGCCAGTGTGGATCCGCACTCAGACGGAGTCGCGGGTCCCGGACGAGATCCCCAAGCCCACGGCAAGCACGCAGCCCACGCCGTCGCTGTTCGGTCACGCAGCACCTCGGCTGCCTGACGTGCTCACATCCTGCAGAGAGCCGACCCGAAGTTCTGTTTCACTTTATTGGATACACCAGGTATGGGAGTTACAAGTGAGATCTCTCGGTGTGCGGCCTGTGAGCCTTCTCTCCCACCAGCTCTGAAATGAATGGACCTCGCCTACATGTGGTACGAACACAAGCAAACCAAAACACAATCAGGTGGCGTCCCAAAGTGGGTAACGTAAACAGTTAAATTACTTAAGCTCACAATACTTCAGTGAAAATGGCATACACAACCATATAAATTACATTTCAGGTCTGTACATGATTCTAAAGAAACAAAATACCAATACTGTGCTCTGTACAACAGTGCTCCTAACATTCCAACCCCAAGAAACGCTTTCCCCTGAATTCCAGAAAAGGGGGCAAAATACACATGCAGGATAATTAAAATCATTTCACAAAAAAATACAAAATCGCATTGGTTTCTTTTAAGGCACATTTTCACGGAAGGCACAGAGAACTCCCGTCTCAGAAGCCCCGTGCTCACAGGACCCTGGAGGGAGCCAGCATCCCGTTCCCGTGAATCCTGGGCGGTGGTGGCGGCGGGGAGACTGTCCCTGGCGGGGGCGGCAGGGTGAGAGCACGTCTCCTCCATCCTCAAACAGGCCAGCCGCCGGGAATCTCAAAGCTGCCCCGCAGGCCCGTTTTCCCAAAGTTGCCCCACAGCCGATCCAGACGCAAGGTGGAGGGAAGATGGCACCTACTTTCCTGCAAAGCGCAGGCGCCGCTCACTGCCCATCTCCCTCAGGAAATGCGGGCAGCGTAGGGGGTCTCCGTGCATCCTGCTGGGCCCCCACCCCCGCCTGCCCAGGCCCTCCAAGCACCAGTGGCCCGGTCGGCAGCTCTGCGCGCCGGAGGACCACAGAGGAGTAGACGTCGCACAGTGAGACTGCACAGCAGCGCCCCCAGCCCGGGGCCCGGGGCTCAAGCCTCCCCCGAGTGCCCGGCGGCCCCGTGCCCCTCAGGCTTCCAGCTGGACCTCGGCCTCGTCCATCTGCAGAGTGTCATTGTCCCCCAGCAGCTCGGTCTCCGGGACAGAGCCGTCCTCCTCCTCCTGCGCTTCCTGCATGGGGCTCTGGGCCGCATCCTCCGGGGCGTTGTGCGTGTCCTCGGTGGCCTCCGGGAGCAGGGCTGCCCTGTCAGCCATGGACGTGTTGGAGGGCGCGGTGGTGACGTAGCCCGTGCTGGTGGATCCGCTGCCGCTGTGGTGGGAGCCAGGCTTGGGGACCACCTGGGCAGGCACCTGCTGCGGGGCCATCTGCATGGGGATCTGGACCGGGTAGAAGTTGGGCAGGTAGGCCCCGTAGGCTGGCACTGGCTGGTACCCGTTGACGGGGATGTAGAGCTGGGGAGGGGGCACCATGGGCCTGATCTGGCCTTTCATGGGGATGAACGGGGGCTGCGGGAAGGGCTGGGCCTTCTGCTTGGGGCCCCCGTAGCGGGCGTTGCTGACATTGCTGACGGGACTGGTGCTCAGGGAGCTGGTCTGCGTGGCGTTGCTGGCCCCCGAGGTCTGCGCCGAGCTGTTGTAGGTGGACAGGTTGCCCCAGGCCCGGAGCCTGCTGTGGATGTCCTTGAAGCGGGGCCGCCGGCTGGGGACCTCGTGCCAGCACTCGATCATCAGGGCGTACGCCCAGGCGGGGCAGTCGTCCGGGCAGGGCAGCACCTGCCGGCCGCGGACCATGTCCACCACGTCCTGGTTCGAGTGGCCGCAGTAGGGCTGCAGGCCGTAGCTGAAGACCTCCCACAGGACCACGCCGTACGACCAGATGTCCGAGTCCACGGAGAACTTGCCGTACGTGATGGCCTCGGGGGACATCCAGCGGATGGGCAGCAGTGCACTCCCCATCAGCTTGTAGTAGTCGGCCGAGTACACCTCGCGGAACAGCCCCAGGTCCGAGATCTTCACGCTCAGCTTGTCATACACGAGGACGTTGCGGGTGGCCAGGTCCTTGTGGACCACGTGGTGGCTGGACAGGTACTCCATGCCCGAGGCGATCTGCGTCACGACATGCACGAAGTCGGGGGGCTCCAGGGCGGACTTCACCGTGCGGTCGTCGTCCGTGCTGCCCACGTCCGAGTGCGGCGAGCGCATGACCAGGAACTCGTGGAGGTCCCCGTGCGAGCAGTAGCTGAACACCATGCTGAGCGGCTGCTCCTTGGTCACCACCCCCAGCAGGCAGACGATGTTGGGGTGCTGCAGCCGGGCCCGCAGCATGGCCTCATGCCGGAACTCCTCCCGCAGCGGCCCCTCCGCTTTGTCCTTCAGTGTCTTGATGGCCACGGCCTGGCTCTGCTCCCCCGGGGCCGGGCCAAACAGGTGGCCTTTGTAGACCTTCCCAAACCGGTCCTCCCCGAGCTCCTCCATGAACCTCACCGACGACAAGCTGATCTCCTTGAGCTTGGCCTGCCAAGAAGAAAAGCCCCAGTGAAACACTTCTGTCCCCACAGCAGGGGAAGGACAAGCCGGGCAGCTGGGAGGCGAGCCCGGAGGGCAGTCCCAGGGCCGCCCGCTAGCACGGCCCCGCAGAGGACCCCCAGTCCTGCCCACCCCAGGCTCAGCCTGCCCTGCACCCCGCTCTCTGCTCTTAAACATGCTCCTACACCGTGAGGCTGCCTGAGAAACTTCAGCGGGTCCCAACCAGGCTGCAAAGTATGTCCCGCAAATACTCCTGAGACACCATTGCAGGGTGTGAGTGCACGCCTGCTCACACTCAAGCACACACACACACACACACACACACAGCCACGCTGTGCTCCACTGTCCCGGAGGCTCCCCGGGACTCTCCCAGCTGCATCCCCCACCACCGTGTTTCTCTTGAACCCTGCCGTGCGCTTCCCCCGATTTCTGCCATTTTTGGAGCCTAGGCTGGCTTTTTCCCAGCTGTTCCTCAGTGGGCCCATCTCACTGCTTCTTCTTGATGAGATACATTGTGACAGAAGCACCACAGGGTGAAATCAATCCGAACTTCCCGCCTCTTCTGTGTGTCCTGCCCGGTCCTGCTCAGAGGCTCCCGGACGCAGGGGGTCCCGCATCTCCTCCCCCTCGACCCCCACAGCCCCCAGCTAACACACAGCGACTCCCGGCTACAGAGCTGAGTCCACTCTCCCCCGACCACCTTGAAGATCCCCTTCAGAGCCCAAACGGCACTGATTTTCCCCTAAAGCTTGCAAGTAATGTAAATGCCCCTTCCCGTAAGCCCAGCAGGCCGGGACAGACTCTCTCCTGTGCCGTATCTCGGGGTGTTCTCGCTGTCCTAAGAGCTCTCGGGCGGGGGAGGGGGTGGCCTATCCTACCTCCACTCTGGGTCTGCAGCTCCTCCCTTCCCTGAAAAGCAAAGCAAAGCAAAACCAACCCAGCTCCAAACTGACCAGGTAACAGGCCCCCATCCCCTACAGGAGCCAGCCGGGCCCTCACGCGGTAGACCAACCCGAGCCCTTCTCCTGTGGGGAGAGCGGCAGCCCTGCAGACGCAGGATGACGCCTTCGGGCTACTGCACCGGTCTGGGTGGAGGGAGAAGCCTAGACTCTGGGACGGGGGTTTCCAACACGCCTACCACTTCCTTCCTAAGGACACAATGTCCTGACATGTCTTAGAGAAGATGCGGGAAAACAAAGGGCAGTTCAAGATGGTTATGTGTTGTGTATCGAATAAGTCAAGAACCCGAATGCAGGGGTGGGCGGGGGCGAGAGATCTCCAGGCCGGGGCTTCGTCTGGAGGTGCCGGAGACCTGCTTGTGCTGGGTGATGAGAGGCATTTCCACATCCTGGCTGGGCGAGGCCATCAGCTGCCGCCGCTGAGGTGTGGACGCAGAGGCCTTCTGCTTGTTCCGGCACATGCAGACCAGGAAGAAAAGGCACGCGATGACCAAGGGAATCGCGATGCTTGGAACCAATATGTACAGAATTCCCATCCTGCTGCTGTGCTGGGGACCTGTGAACAGCAAGGTTCACAATGTTTTAAAAACCATCCCCCCTTCCAACTCCAAGTTCTCCACCAGTCCACTCCCTCCCCCAACTGCAATGTTCAAGCACAAGGGGACGGTCCCATGAGTTGCACAAAGGGGCGAAATGGCACGCCAAACCTAAGAAAGGGTAACATACTGGAAAACACACCTCCCACTACACATTTGGGAGACACAATCCAAAACCGCCCCCAAGGAATCAATCGGAACACACGGCTCAAAAAACCCACCAATGCTAAGGCTCTTACAGTAATAATAACCAAGGTACTGGGATGAGAAAGGACCCTTCCTGCAACATTTTAGGTTTTTCCACATTTTGTGTATAATAAACACATACTCATTTAAGATACTAATTCAAAATGCATTTGATTTAAAAGACCACTGGTAGCCAGTGAGTTTGACCCAAGGCAGTTATATGCCCCAGGGCCATAAGCGTGCGAGGAAATGCGGCGGTAAGATGTCCAGATTGAAGCTTCTAGATAGCTTTACGATTTTCACAGTAAGAGGCAATTCTCCGTCTCCCTCTACAGGACTCCCAGACAGGCAGAGGGGGCACGCTGGGCTGCAGCACTGTCCCAAACCCAGTGTCTGCCTATCTGATCCAACAGCCCCACACCACCCCCCCGCACCCCGCTGCAGATGAAATCACATAACACCATAGAACCCCCCGGCCCCACCCTCGAGGCAGATGTTCTAGAAGCCTCAGGGGCAGTGGAGGCTCTGGGTCATTTCTCTGGGGAGATTCCATGCCCCTCAGGTCCAGGTCAGAGATCTGAGCACCGTCCAAACATCTGTGCAACCATTTATTTTATCTTTATCTTTTCAAAATCACCAACAGATACCACGCTTATTAACAACTGCAACATTATAGCACAGTGACCATGCCTAATGGCCCATTTACCAAGGACTATACCACTGTTAATAGGCTGGTGTTCGCCCGACTTTCTATGTCCAGTTTAAGGTGAGCACGAAATAAACAACCTTCAGCTATCTTGACGTACAGAAGCAATAGTTTCACAGAGTTCTTTAGAATAGAATTTTAAATAGAATTCCTTTTAAATGCAATCATAGCCTCCATATTTCCCGACTGCTGGTTTTGTTGCAGAAGAATACATCTGAGACAAGGTCCCACAAGGAAGAGACAGCTCCAGGCATTCCCCGGGAGCCGCATGCAATGCCCCTTATGGATGTGTCTCGGTCATCATCTGACCCCTGCTGGGAGCAATCAGCCTGCTGCTTACCTAGCTGCTAAAAGCGAGCCCGCAATACAAATGCTTAGCATTTCTGCCCTCGAAGCGCAAAGTTTTTTGCAATATAAGATATTCCTAGAACTGCCAGATCAACTAGCATACGTATTTTTAATGTTCAGATTTATTTTTAATTACAAAGGTAATAACTGCTCATTGTGAAAGCATATTCTATTTTAACATTTCTGTAGGCCATGGGAAATCACTGCTAAAAGTTTGGTGTGTATCGTTCCAAAACTTCCTCCATAACAGGTAGGTGCCTATGTGAGCTCCCACACACAGGCACACACATTTCCTTTACAAAGAAAGAGACAGAGAAGGGAAGGGAGGGGGGATGCAGACAGAGGGGGCTGAAGGGAGGAAAAGCAAGCAGGGATAACACAGCTATTCCCCCACCACGTCCTTTCCCTAACAGGTCATCATGGACATCCTTCCTTGCAGGAAATTTTTTTAGAAAACTGTAGCATTCCATGAAGTAGCTTTATGATAATCTCCGGACATTCTCATTCTTAAAATTTAGTCCTGCAGTGAACACACATTCTTCAAGATCCGTGTTAAGATCTGTGCGGAGTTGAGAGGAGCGGCAAATTTGGAACTGCCAATTCTACTCCCACGAGGTAAGGGGTGCCAGTTTCCACAGCTCACATCCGCAGGTGGAGGCTCGCCCGGCCCGGGGCCACCAGGAGGAGGCTGGCGGGGGGACGGCGAGCCTGGCTTTGCTTCACCCTTAATCTCTCCTCATCCATCTGTTCTCGGTACTGTTCCAGCAACCCACTCCCTCCAGGGTCCAAAATGTAAGACTCAGAAGGCAGCCAACCTTCTCTCGGGGACCCAGGCCAGCGGGAACTGGCGAAAGGTAAATGGTCCCCATATAGAAATAGGAACGCTTGTAAAGTTTGCAACCCTTAATTGCACTCTCTGCTCCCGTTCGTAATTTAACAAAGACTTTGCAGGGCAACTGGTTACAAGACTGAAGTTCTGTTCTTCCTCGCTCTGCCTCGTCCACCCGTGCAAGCTGGTGCAGCAGGAGGCAAGGGAGGGCCGGAGGTGTCATGTCCCCAGTGCCAGGTGCCAGGCCGAGGGCTGTGGCCGCGGCAGGAAGCACGTTCACCAACACTGGGAAACGTTACGGGACAATGTTGATGGAGAAACCAGATGCCTGAGTGACCACCCCAGGACCACACACAGGAAAAGGACTGACGGAGGGGCCCCAAAACCTAAACAGCAGTCTCCACCGCGTGGAGAAATTTGGGGTGAGATGCACATGACTCCTCAGACTTTTCTCTAATTTAAAACGTCCCGTAATGACCAGGTGGTACTTCTAGAACAGGAATCGGCTTTACTTAAAACCAGTAACGGGGGAGGCGCCCGAGCCGCAGCACCCTGGGGCCCCGAGCCATCACACAGTGCACGCAACAGTTAATGCTTTAAAAAAAAAAGAGAGAGAGAGAATACATACTACAAGAGGGTACGTCACACAGTTCCATGCGTACGTTTTTATTCTGCGTGAAGCACCAGGGGCCCTCCATCTGCCCTCCGGGGTTGCGGCAGTAGGCATGCCCCCCTCCGAGCTCGGGGAAGTCTGCGCTGGTCAGCTGGTGGCTGTGGGGCAGCTGCAGGGCCCACGGCTGGCACTGGTGCCCCGACTTGGTGGTGCTCGCCGTCCCTCTGTAATCCGTGCCCGAGCCGTTGTAGCACTGATGGTCTGCGAGAGAAAGATGCGTGAGGGGGCCCGACCGTGAAGGGGAAGCAGCCCTCCTGGGGAGGGTGGGCCCAGAGCACCCCTCTCCAACTCTTCCAGAAAGGAACACCACCACCACTTTGCCTGCACGTACCCAAACGGGAATTTCCAGAAGACCAAACGATTTGACTTCCAAGAAAAGCAGCATTTAAAAGGAATGACTTCATGCAGCCCCGAGCCCACCAGTTAGGTTTGCGGGCCGTGGGGGCATCCGGGGACACAAGTGGGGAAGAAAACCCAGCCGAAGTTATACCACGATCGTGAAAGCACCTCTGGGGCCCGCGAGGACCTCCGCTGCAGAACGAGGAGGTCAACCCACGACCTCAGACACCCGCTTGCTGCCCAGGGAGGGTACCACGTGCATCTCCGCGGCCCACGGCGGAATCCCAGGCCCCTCTCGGAGCCAGACCCGGGGCGCAAGTGTGTTCAACAGTTTTGTGGAGCTTACCATGAGTGGGCACCATTCTGAGCACCTTCTAAAGATAAACTCATTTAATCTACATTCCATCTTCTGAGGTTGGCAGTTATTATCCCCGTGCAGTATGAGGAAACTGGCATTTAAGCAACGTGTCCAAGGCCACCTGGAGTGGGCCCTGCAGCCGGGATCCGGACGCGAGCCAGGAGCCCAGAGGCCAGGCTCTGACTGCCCCAGTAAGGAGGTCTGTGGGCTCTGAGAAGCCCCAGCCTCACCAGAGAAGTGAAGAGAGTCCCGAGCCTGGGAGAAAGCCGGTCTCTTCCCTGGGTGCCCCCCCCGCCCCGCGTTCCCCTTCAAGGGGCAGCAACCCTGACCTCGTCAGAGAGGAGAGATGCTCAGGGATCCCAGGGCAAGCGTGGAAGCTGGCCCTGCCTCTGCTCACGCTGCTAACAGCCTTTTGCAGCGGGCACGTAGCTGCCGCCCACCTTAGAGGAGCGAGTCTGAAGCCCACCGACGTGGGGACTCACGCGAGTCCCTAAGACAGCAGGTGCCCAGCGGCTGCGCGCCCGCAGCGGGAGGACCCCAAAGCCCCCGCGGCCGCCCCACGGGGCTGGAACAGACGCGGCCGCGGCCAGGAGGGACTCACAGCGGCCCAGCCTCTCGGCGGGGATGCCGATGCGCATGCAGTTGGCCGCGTCCGGGCTCTCGGGCAGGGGCAGCGCCTCGCACTTGGGCAGCTGCAGCCGCATGAGGATGAGCGGGTTGGAGCGCGCGATGCGGTACTCCTGGCGGCACAGGTCGCTCTCCAGCACCTCGCACTCGTCCCGGCACAGCTCGCGGGGCTTGGGCGCCCGGGAGCGCGCGTCGCACAGCGGGAACACGAAGTGGCAGAAGGACGGGATGGCGAACTGTGAGCACTGGTCGGACAGGTGCGTGGAGGTGCCGATCATGGTGAAGGCCGCTGCGGGGGCGGTGAGACGGGCGTCAGGGCGGGCGGGCACCTGCCCTGGGGCCCTAAACTCCGCCCGAGCCCCCCTCCCACGCCCCCGCCGCACCTGGTGCGCCTCGCCCCATCCCCAGCCAGGTGTCCCTCGCCTGCCTGGGCCCCTCCCCCCTTCCCCTCCCACCAGGGCCCCCCAACCCTCCGCCCTGTCCTCTGCACACCCAGAAAGGCTCTCACACAAGCAGGCCCCCAGGGAGCAGGGGCTGCCCTGATTTACACGGGACATAAAAAGTCTCTGGTCTCAGGGCTTCACTTACAAACATCACAAGTGGAACAAGAGAGAAGGAAAAACCAGGCCCAAGATCTCATCCGGCTAGATGCTTCTTCCATCATGGGAAGATTCGGATTTCAGACCCAAAAGCCACTTCCTAAGGCCCTACTAGGAACAGGGCTCGGCAAGCAATGGGCTATAGGTAGAGCAATGGGGCTGGGTGACGTCTAGAAGCAGAGACTGGAAAAGAGCGCAGGGCTGGAGCCCCGGTCTTCTGCCATCCCGGTCCTGTGGGCCTGCAGACAGACCTGGCAGCCTGGGGAGGCTTCAGCAGGGAGTGGGTGGCCCCAGAGGAGGAAGACAGTAGGCCAGACAGTTGGGCGACCGGCCCTGTGAAATGCAGCGGCAGGAGGAGTGACAATGGGAGAGGCAGGGGTGACAGGGAGAGCTACCAGACAGCTGGAGGGCGTTCAAAGGGGGGAGGCCTGGGGGGGGGGGGGGGGGGCTTTGGGACAAAGGGAGCAGAGAAGCAGGTCGAGCCAGGGTCTGGAGCCAGGGTCGGCTGGTTTGCTCCCTCGAGGTGGGACACAGGATGGAGCGGGAGAGGAATGAACGTGAGAGGACGCGGTGGCAGCTGTGGGCTGAGTGGGAACAGCAGTGCGTGCGGCAGGAGGGCGCCGTCCCCCTCTCTTGGCCATCAGGGCTCAAAGGAAGGCATCGACCAGCATGCCCACTGCCTGGAGGCCCACCCACTTTGACCTGCGAAGGCCCTGCTTGTAACGATATGACCCGGGACAGCTAAAGAAAGAGAGGCCCCTCTGCCCACACACCCTGCGGAGATGGGGAGAAAACAGGACATGTTGGACTTTATTTAGTCCCTGGGACACCGGCTCTACCCAGGACTTGTGGTGCGGTGCCCAGTGCGGCCAGAAGGTGGCGCTGCGGGCACCCATTATCCGGGGGAACCAGGGAATAGATAAGCTGGCGGGGGAGCCCCTTCTGGCTCTGCCTGTTATTTACTACAGGATAGTGGGTCACCCAGTCCTCTCTGGTCCTGTGTCTTTATCTGTCTAGTGACTTGTTGAAGCCTCACACCGGGGGATGGAAGCCCACACAGAGCCTCTAAGATAGCTCGTGAGATGAATACATGGTCCTTACTCCTTCTGGTCCCTTCTGGCCAATATTAAAATTGAGGAACACAGAGGTAAGAGGTTTAGGTGAAGGGTCTCTTGGAGATAGCTCAAGACCAGGTGTGAACTCAGGTCAGCCCCAACATGGCAGAGTTGGTGACCATCAGGGGGCAGTCATGCAGTGGGCTATGACCCCCAGGCACAGAAAGATGGTCCAAGAAAGCCAAACCTGGCATTTCTTTTGGGCTAACCGACCAATAGAGTGTCCTAGTTGACCCTTTAAGTGACTCCGCTATTCCCTTGCCCCCCTCAGAAGGTAGCACGTGAGGGCTTACTTCTGAAAGTATGGTTCTAGGTACCCAGAAGGACCAACAAACTCATGTCCTCGCCTTTATCCACTCCCCCAGGTCACCTTGAAGGTCTCTTGGAACCCATTCCCTGGGAAGCTTCCGGAGTCCTGGGAAGGCGTTCTGACAAGCATGCTCCCCAAACAGAACATCTCCACAGCCAACAGTCTCTAAACCACAAGACAGTCAGTCTAGAACAACTTCAACTTTATTCTAAAATCCACAAACCTAGAGATCCTCATTCTAGACTTTTGTCTAAAAACTGCTGTACCATCAGCCTGCTTAGATATTGGAGTTGTTCAATGCTTCAAACAGTTCCTGAAGACTAACTCGGGGACACTCCCGTGCCTGGAATCAGTGTTTGTCAGTTAGTGGGATGCAAAATTCTGGACTCTGTGGCTAGCATTCTACAAGACGATTAGAACAGAGGACGTCTGAATGCATGGTTCATATTAAGGCTGTAATCGATTCTTTCCTTAATGAAAGAGAACTGAAGAGAAAAATCCAAGCACACTGCTTTTGTTAAGGATGATGTCTGCTTCCTGGAACCTGTGTCACTTCTCTGAGACACAGGTGTGGGTATACACCTGTGGGAATCATTATTTAAAGTACATTTTACTGTATGTTGTGGTCAAACAAGTTTGAGCAGGTCTGCTTTAGATGGCACGAAAAGCTTTTCCAATGAGAGATACCAAGCTTCGCAAAACGTTTTCCTGTTGGACGACCGCCGTACTCCTACTTCTCACTGGACACCTGGCCCTGTCCTCAGGGGGCTCAGGAATGACAGGCCGGTCAGGCAGGCAGTTCCTTGCATGACCATGACCTTAGATCCTCCAGCTTGAGGTGAAAGACAAGGGAGGGCTGACCTGGATTTAGAAGGACATGTCAATGGGGCGCCTGGGTGGCTCAGTTGGTTAGGCGACTGCCTTCGGCTCAGGTCATGATCCTGGAGTCCCAGGATCGAGTCCCACATCGGGCTCCCTGCTCAGCGGGGAGTCTGCTTCTCCCTCTGACCCTCCCCCCTCTCATGTGCTCTCTCTCTCTCTCTCATTCTCTCTCTCAAATAAATAAATAAAATCTTAAAAAAAAAAAAAAAGAAAAAAAAGAAGGACATGTCAATGACATCTCCGTGAGTGTCCACCTAGGATCCTCACTCTTGCCCCTTACCAAGGTGGTGCTTTTTTTGCAAGCCCCCTCTGCAAACCCCACCCCGTCTCCTGCAGAGCCCAGCATGTGTGGCCCTAGGGGGCAGCCGGGGTCCAGAACTATTGTGTAGAGAACCCAGTTGCACAGGGACATCTGCCGTCTTCACAAGATTTTTCTCGTTCCTTATAGAGTCTGGAGAGAAAAACATGTGTGTGTTTGTGGGGAGAGCAGGGACAGGATTTGGTCGAATTCATTTTCTTACTTCTCAAAGGATTTCCCCCAAGATGATCTTCACATCCCCATGTAAAAGTCAGCACACTGAGGACTAACAGGCAACGAGAAATGGGTACTTCTAAAGAGATAGAGAGCAAGCTTCTCCCTGCCGAGGGATCTGCTCCATTTCTCATGCCGTGAAGTGACACCCGATAACCTGACTGTCCCCGGAACCTGCATGCTAACCATCGGGACTACCGTGCAGCATCCCCACGTGCCGCCGCTGACCTGCAAACCTCTCTCCCCAACACCGAAGTCGGGCCTGTGAACCTTTTAACCAAGCGAAAGAGTCAGGGAAGGCAGAACAAAGAAGTCAAGTGACCGAGTGTGGTGGGCACCAGCCTCCCTGTGGTGTGGCCAGCCCGGGGACGGGAGGCCCTGGCGATGCACCAAGGACAGGCCATCTCAGGACTCTGGACTCATGTGGTGGACCCACTGAAGTGTGCTGGCTGGTGTGAACGCACAGATGGGAACATCTGAGGGTAAACCATGGTGGCAGTCCCAACGGCTTCTAACGAAGCTCTTTGAGTCTCTGTTGCAAGACATGTGGAACAGGGACTGACTATCCAAGATAGGAAATGACAAATGCACAAGGGGGCCGGTCTGCACTCGCGGTCTCACAACAACGATGTGGGGCTCCTACCTGTGATTCGGTTTTCAATCTCTCCCTGCATCTGGAGGGAGTCCACATAAATGGTCCGGTTCCCAATGAAACGTGCACATGCGATCCCCCGGTAAGGCTGACAGAAGCCGTCCTCGTGGTAGTTGTCTCTGGGGGAGATACCGTCTGTGAGCACACTGGGTGGTTGTGTTTTTCTTCAAATCCAGCATCTTATCATCTAGTCATCTCCCTTCTTGGTATTGACCCAAAGGAACGGAGAACTTCGGACCACCCAAAAATCTGCCCACGAATGTTTATTGCAGTTTTATTTCTAATTGCCAAAACTCGGAAGCAACCAAGATGTCCTTCAGCAGGTGAATGGGTAAATAAACTGTGGTCCGTCCAGATAGAATAGTATTCGGTGCCAAACACAAATGAGCCACGGAAAGACATGGAGGAAGCTTACATGCACGATCCTAAGTGAAATACGAATCTGGAGAGGCTACATGCTGTATGATTCCAGCTATCTGGCATTCTGGAAAACGCAGAGCTATGGGGACAGTAAAAGGTCAGTGGTTACCAGGGGTTGGGGGATGGGGTGGTGCATGGGATGAACAAGCAAAGCACCAGGGACTTTAGGGCAGGAAACCTACTCTGTATGATACTATAATGGTAGATACATGTCTTTATTGATTTGACCCTAGAACAGCACAGGTTTGAACCTCATGAGTCCATTTACATGCAATTTGTTTTCAATAAATACAATAGAGTACAATAAATGTACTTTCCCTCCCTTATGATTTTCTTAATAACATTTTCTTTCCTGTAGTTGACTTTATTGCAAGAAGTCAATACATACTGCATACAACACACAAAATACGCGTTAATTGACTAAGTGATTGGTAAGGCTGCTAGTAATCAAGTTTTGGGGGAGTCAAAAGTTACACACAGATTTTGACCACGCATGGGGTTGGCGTCCTAATCCCCATGTTGTTCAAGAGTCTGTTGTCTGAATTCATAGCATGTACAACACCAAGAGTGAAAACTAACGTATACTATAGACTCTAGTTAATCATAAAGTATTGATATTGGCTCGTCGATTCTAACCAACGCACCACACTAATGCAGGATGCTACTAACGGGGAAACTGTAGGTGTGGGCGCTGGGGGGTGGTAGGTGAAACCTCTCCGTACTTTCTATTTGATTTTCTGGAAATTCCAAATTGCTCTAAAATATAAAATCTATTAACTTCAAAAAAATCCAGCATCTTTAAGGGGAGCAGAGCCATGGAATGTGAAAGATGGATTATAAATGTGAAGTGTACACGTGGGTGGGTACATGTCCACATATGTGAACAAATACACACAGAACGTTCACCATGAATATGTCTCATCCTATGTGTGAACTACAACAGAAACATTATGGCGCACCCCATACACTTCTGTTGTTTGCAAGCAAGACTTTTATAAAAGTGACTATAATTCAGAAACTGTGTTCTACCATTACACTGCATAAGAGAAATCTTTGAAATGCAGGGAAACAATGGGGGGGTGGAATTCCCAAAAGTCTGGCCTTCAAATAACTTGTACAAGGAGATGTTCTTATTATACGACAGAGAAGTGTGTTATGTAGATGGCACGGGTCACACTTAAAAACCCGGGGGATGGACAAGGAGCCTCATAAAAGCATGGCCCTCCCACCAGGCCCCCCAGTCCAACTCCCTCCCCAGGGCCTTTGCACGACCTGCACAGCGCCCTGCTGGAGTCCGTGCCACATTCTATTCTGTAGAACCTGTTAGTCCTGCCTTCAGCTGATGAGATCAGGCATTCTGAGTACCCCGATGCTTCTCAGAGGGCGCTCAGGATGCTCCAAGGAGACAGGGGCTGTGGCTACAGGAGATATATGAGAGCTTCCATCTGCTGGGAGCAAAGGAGAGGGGGGCTTGGGGCTCCCAGGGCAAACTGCTGACAAGTGCTTTGGGCCTGTAATTAAGTCACTTGTTTTCTAGCAAATCTGTAACCAGCCTCTAAGCCTAACAACACTCGTCATTCCACCCTACGCTGATTTAGACCATCCCCCAATGAAAATCTCTGTTGTGTCCAATTTTACCAAATGGATTTAAAAATCTGTATTTTAGCTCCCTCACAAATGTAAAATCTGGACGCTCATAACAGGGGAGACAAAGGATCTGCAAGAACATCCTTTCAGCGCCTCGGGCTCTCTCCCTCCTTGGCACCTGCAAGAACTCTCTTTTTCAAAGAAAGGAACCTGGAGCCATAAATAATCCAAACAAAGAGACTCTGGTGTCAACAAGAGCTGGATGCCCTTTCTCGCAAGCTCGCTTAGCCATTATTTCTTTGGGTCAAGGATTCCTTAAATTTAGTTTAACTAGCCAAGCACATGTGCTAACAATACACACCCGACCCCCTCCTTTCTCACTCTTTGTGAGCTGGAGTTAACTGTTGATTAAATTAAAACCAATACCTATGCTTAACAAATGCACCAAAAGTGCAAGTCAACTCTGTCCCAGTGCGTGCGCTACATGTCACTCTTTGCAGGTGGCTCAGGGCACTTGGCCACCACACCAGGAAAATCAAAGAGGTATGCACGTTCCGTGTAATGTCACGTATGCACGGGATAGATCTGATGCAGTCAGTCCCTTGGGGTGACCTCACAACAGTGAGCAATTTCTATTCTCCACTTCAAGAATCAAGGAATAGAAAGCCCGGTCCCTCACTGTGGGCTACTCCGTGGCCGCTGGTCAGATGCCCCCCGGGACTGGGAGAGCAGTGAGGGTTCAGGGAGACATGCTGAGAAGGGGCTTGATGCCATCTCATCTCATCCCCTACTACTAACTCAGCTTGGTGGGCTTCTAATCTGAATTGTAGAGAATGTCCAAAAACACAAACAGAAGTGTCTAGAAAATGACATCTTTCAGGTTTCTGACTTGTGAGAAAACAAGTGGAAATTACTTTCTAGTTTTGAGCACAATTATATTTTATCTTTACCTGGCCATAGTTTGGGACCTCTGAAGAGGGACAGAGCTGGAAAAGTGTGTAAAACTGTTCCCTCAGAGATCAAAGAAAAGCACTGAGACAGAAGTTGCCATCCGTAAAGCCCCTTCAACCACACAAGTGAAACACACGTTACCAAATCACAGAACATCAATATTACAGAAATTCAATTTCGGATATCTCCTACATTCCTAATGCCCCACACATTAATCTAAGGCCTAATGACAGAGATGAAGAAGAAACTTATAAACCAACAAATTCATGGTCAAGGAGGGGAGACAGATAAATAACTACAATATTGTGTAAAAAAAGCAAGGAAAGGAGTAGGTGACTGAGAGCAAAGAGAGGAAGTACAGAAAGTGCTATTCACAAAGGACTGAGAAGATGAGGGACTGATGGGCACCTTCCCTCCAGTGGTAAACACTAAACATAAAAATTAGTTTGA
The DNA here is from genome assembly GCF_964656455.1 of Halichoerus grypus. Lineage (NCBI taxonomy): Eukaryota > Metazoa > Chordata > Mammalia > Carnivora > Phocidae > Halichoerus > Halichoerus grypus. The sequence continues at coordinate 4,416,061 of NC_135725.1, forward strand.
AGAAAAACACAGAAAAATTCCTGGATATAAATAATGAATGATCTTTAAAAAGGGAAGTAGGCGCCTTTGAAATTGGAAAGTAATCAAAGTCAAAATTCAAATGTAGTTACACATTGTGTAAGAAGGTAACTTGCCCCCCAAACAGTATTTTGCTAAAAAGTGGTAAAACCACTTTCATAATTGTCATTCACATTATGAAAGGGTCAGCCTATATTAAATGGGCTGCCTGCTTGAGTGATGCACAGGAGGCTACATCTCTGGCATAATGGGGGGCAGAGCAAAAGCACAAAGAGTAAACTGAGATAAATCACTTTAACATAGCCTGATACTCAATTCCATAAGATTCAGGTGACCTGACAGTAATCGAATAGGCAGGCAGTAACAAAAGACTCTTTGGAGGAAGGTAACAAAATCTAGAGTACAAACTACAATCTCAGGTATACAATGAAAAATTAGCAGACATGAAGAAACAGGCAAGTATAACCCATCAGGAGAAACAAACCCAAAGATGATCCAGATGTTAGACTTAGCAGACCAGGGCTTTCAGGAGCTCTAACTGTGGTAAAAAAAAAAATGCATGGAAGAAAGTGTAATGAAGATACAGGTAATTTCAGGAGACATGAAAACTGTAAAAGAATCAAATGGAAGAACTAAAACATACAATCCCCAATAAACCCTTCTCTGGATGGTATGAACAGATTAGACAGAAGAGGAAAAAAATGGTAAGCATGACAAGTCAAAAGAATATTTCCAAACTGAAAAAGAGATTAAAAGATTTCCAAAAATAAACAGAGCTTCAGTGAGCTGTGGGCGAGTACAAGGGGGAGCCTAACTGATGTGACATCAAATTTCAGGAGAAGAGACACCCAAGGAGCCGGGAAAAAGATTTGAAGAAATAATCACCAACATTTTTCCAGAGTTGATTAAAAGACAGTTACAAACTAATCAAGCAATGTCAGTGAACAATAAGCAGGATAAAAAAAGATATAAATATTAATATATCTAATATCAGAACATCAAAATACATGAACAAGAGTTGACAGGACTAGAGGACAAAACAGAAAAATCCACAATTACAGCTGGAAATGTTAACACCTGTCTCTCAGCAGTTCCTCGAACTAGATAAAAAATTTGTGAAGAAACAACAGTGGAAACACTGATCACTGCCCTTGACATAATGGACATTTGTAAACAATATACCCAGCGAGACAGCATCCGTGCTTCAGTGCACAGGGCACATTCACCCAGACAGACCAGATTCTTGCCACAAAGTAACTCACAATGAATTTAATAGAACCAAAACCATAAATCTCAGATCACATTGAGTTAAACTAAAAGTCAAGAACAAAAAAGATCTTTAGAAGCTCTGCAAATATTTGAAAATTAAATAGTCCACTTCTAAATAACCTTTGGGTTCAAAAAAGAAAATGCAAGGAAAATTGGTAGTTTAAATGGAATTCAAATAAAATAAGAAAAGTGAAAACAGGATACCAAAAATTGTGGAATGCAGCTAAAACAGTAATTAAAGAGAAATTTATAGCTTTAAATGCTTAAATTAGATAAGGTTTTATATTGTAAAAAGCTGGAAAAAGAATGTCAAATTAAACCTGAAGTAATTAGAAAATACTAATGATGAGAACATGAATCAATATAAAAGGAAGAGAAAAATCAATAAAGCCAAAGTTAGTTCTTAAAAAAAAAAAAAAAAAGGAACAAAATTGCTTATATCTAGAAAAACTAAAAAAGAAAAAGAGAAAAGAAAAAGAGAAAACACACATTATCAATATCAGGAATGCAAAAGGGGACATCGCCAAAAACCCTATGGATGTTAAAAGATAATAGGAAACATTATGCACAAATATATGAGCACAGATCCAATAACTTAGAAAAATAGGGCAAATTCCTTGAAAAACACAATACACTAAAATTAGTGGAAATAGAAATAAAAACTCAGAATAGCCCTAAATGTCTTTAGGAATTTGAAGTTGTAAAAAAAAAAAAAAAAAAAAAAACCCTTCCCATGATTAAAAGCCCAGTCCCAAATAAATAGAAACTGGTGAATTCTGTCCAACATTTAAGGAAGAAACAGTAATTTTACACAAACTCTTTCAGAATATAAAGGAATAAGAGATACTTTCTAATTCACTTTATAAGCTCAAATGATACAGAGGACTCACAAGGATGTCCAAGGACATTACAGACCAAAATGCCCCTGACCAAATGGGCAACATACTTCACAAAACAAGGACAGACTGGACCCAACAAAATAAAAAGACAGTAGAGAAATGGGTAATGAACCAACTGGGCTAACCAAGAATACAACGTTATTTCAACATTTAAAAACCAGCCACTGAAAACACAGAAACAAAGAGGGAAACCATGTAATAATAATCTCAGTTGGTAAGGAAAAAGCAGTTGACAAAAGTTAACACTCATTCATTACCAAAACTCTCAACAAACAAAAAATCACTTTCTTACTCTAAAAAAGGGTGTCTATCAGAAGCCTACAAGGAACATGTTACTTAATGGTGAAATAAGGAACATCTTCCCCATAGACATTGAAAAAGACAAACCTGTATGCTCTTACCAACTCTAGCTGACATTGCCATGGAAGTCTTAACCATTATGATCAGGAGACAGAGTGATCAATTGATCAATGGAGAGATAGCTAAATGGTACATAGATAAATGGCTTATACACTGGAAAGGAAGAAATAAGACTGTTTCTACTCACACCTGATGTCATAATTTACAGAGAAAATCCTAAGGAATATATTTTTAAACTACTAAAACTGATACAGATTTAGTAAGGCCACAGGATAAGGTCAATACAATCAACCGTATTTCTCTATGTAACAATTAGCAAATGAAATTTTTAAAAAAGTATCATTTCCAGGGGTGTCTTGGTGGCTCAGTTAGTTGAGCATCTGACTCTTGGTTTCGGCTCAGGTTGTGATCTCATGGTCATGGGATCAAGCCCTACGTAGGACTCCATGCTCAGTGCAGAGTCTGCTTGGGATTGTCTCCCTCTCCCACTGCTTCTCCCCACTGCTCGCATTCTCTCTCTCTCAAATAAATAAATAAATCTTTTAAAAAAGAGTCATTTACAATAACGTTAAAAGCACACAAGAGTAGTCAAATTTATAGAGACAGAAAGTAGAATAATGGTTGCTAAGAATCGGGGTGAAGGGAAAATGGGGAGCCATTGTTCAACAGATAGAGTTTCAGTTTGGAAAGATGAAAAAGTTCTGGAGAGCATGTGGTGATGGTTGCACAACAACGAGAATGTACTTAATACCACTGAGTTACACACTTAAAAATGGCTGAAATACTTTGGAAAAAACTAATAAAATATGTACAAGACCTCCACACTTAAAATCTCAAAACACTGCTAGAAAGAAAGAAAAGAGAACCTACATAAATAGAAAAATATACCATATTCATCGGGTGGACCATTCAATGGTTTTAAGAAGTCAGTTCTCCAAAGTACAATATCACCTATCAAAATCCTAGCAGGATTTCCTCACAAATTACTTTAAATTATGAAAAAAAACAAAACTATATAATGAGAAAATAACCAAGTGAGCAAAATTAATAGCACCAATAAGGGGCAGACTGACATCACGTACCTCCAGATGTGTGACCCTGAAAAGGAAACATCACTTATATACTTTAAAGTAAAAAATGCATATGCAGCGTCTAATCATGAACATTGTAAACATCAGCCAAATTCAAATTCAGAGACATTCTGTGCCATAACTGCTTTGCATTTATCAAAATTTCAATGTCATGAAAGGCTGAGGACCTGTTCCAGATTAAAGAACACTACAGCCAACAAGGGGAGGATTCTGTCCCAGGGAGGGGGTCTACACAGCATTACTGGGACATTTAAAGAAACTGGAAAATGAATGGCAATTCTCACATAACACCCTGAATTTGAAGCTGTTGTTCTGTAAGGAAATAGATTGATCCTAAGATCAATACACACTGAAGTATAAAGGGAAAAGGGGCATAATGAATGCAACGAATTCTCAAGTGGCTCAGGAAAAGGAATAATTACAAATATGTACGGGAAAATGATAAATCAAATATGACAAAATCATAGTTGGCAAGCCTGGGTAAAGAGATACGGGATTACTTATAATTACTCTTCTTGTAACTTTTCTGTACAATTGGAGTTATTTCGAAATGGAAAGTTAAAAACATCCCAGTTCAGACTTTTGTAGAAATTGACAAACTGATTCTAGAACTTACATGTAAATGCAAAATAGAATAGCCACATCATGAAAGAGAGGAAGAATGAGGGTGAATTTGAACTATCCGATTGTAAGATTTACCACAATGTTACAACTTTGAAGACAATGTGATATTGGGATATAAGGACAGATCAATAGAATATGACAGAGAATCTCAAAATAGACCCTAACCTATGGTCAACTGATTTTCAATGAAGGCACTAAGGCATTTAAGGAGGACCAGACAATCATTTTAAAAACGGTGCTGGAAGAACTGGATATTCAGGGTTTTTTTGTTTTTGTTTTGTTTTAAAGATTTTATTTATTTCTTTGAGATAGAGAGAGAGAAAGGGAGAGTACAGAGGGATAAGCAGACTCCCCCATGAGCAGGGAGCCTGATGTGGGACTCGATCCCAGCACCCTGAGATCATGACCTGAGCCGAAGGCAGATGCTTAACTGACTGAGTCACCCAGGCGCCCCAAACTAGATATTCATATGGAAAAAATAAACTTAAACTCTTAACTCCTACTGTACACAAAAAATGCTTTTGAGATGGATCGGAGACCTAACCATAAAAGCTAAAACTATAGCACTAATAGAAGAAAACACCAGAGAATATTTTATTGTATCAAGGTAAGCAAAGGCAAAGATTTCTCAGACACAATGCATAAGAGAAAAAAAATGATAAATTAGAGTTATCAAAATTAAAGTTTCCTGGGGCGCTTAGGTGGCGCAATGGGTTAAGCAGCCAGCTCTCGGTTTCAGCTCAGGTCTGATCTCAGGGTCATGGGATCGAGCCCCATGTCGGGCTCCCTGCTCAGCGCTGAGTCTGCTTCCAATTCTCTCTCCCTCTGCCCCTCCTGCTCGTGCTTTCTCTCTCTCAAATAAATAAACAGATTTAAAAAAAATTTTTTTTAATTTTCCCGCTCATCAAAAGACAGCATTAGGAAACTAAAAAGGCAAACCACAGACTGGGAGAAAACATTTTATGTAATCTTTTCATTGACAAAGGAATTGTATACAGAATATATAAAGAACCCCTGTAACTCAAGAGGAAGAAAAACACCACAGTAAAACTGGACAAAAGCCTAAGAGATACATCAGAAAAGTGCGGCCTGAAAAGACAGTCCCACTTTTGGTGATGAGAAAATATAGATTAAACCACCACGAATCATCACAACACAAGATGCTGAAAGCCTAGTATCAGGTGACACCACAAGTTGGTGGGGATGTGGGACAGCTGGGACTCTCACACGCTGCTGGTGGCAGCAGGAAATGGAAAGACCACTCTGGGGAAGAGTTTGGACATTTCTTATGGTTCATGTACATACTGACCATCTGACCCAGTAATCCCACAGCCAGGATGTAGTCCGGAGAAATGAAAACATGCTCCCAAAAATACTTGAACACAAACGTTCAAAGCAGCCTTATTTGTAACTGCCCCAAACTGGAAACCCAGATGTCTATCAACAGGTGAATAAAGATATTGTAGTATCTTCATATATCAGAATACTTACCATCAATAAAGAGGAATAAACCACAGGAAGAATCTTTCAGATATTACATTTCATGAAAGAAGCCAGACACAAGAGTCTCCCAAGAGGATGTAAGCACCCCATGGCAGGAACTTTTAGTGTCCGTCTGCTTCATTCATTGTTGTATTCACAACACCTTGAACAGGGCCCAGCACATAAGTCGGCCCTTAATACAAATTTGTTAAATGAATGAATGCTTTCCTTAAAAATAAGACAACATGCTTTATATTTCTAATTCCAAGAAGAAATAGTCCTAGCATCCAGTTATGCTGATGTCGTATTAGATGTGGTCAAAGTTTCGACTGGGTCAAACTGAACACTCCCAACACCAACATTCAGGTCATAAAAACCCAATCAGCAGAACCTCTCAGAGACCATCTCCAAGGCCAAGATCACATGAGGTGGCCAGGGCAGAGAAACGGCGGCTTGGGTGTTACCAGTTCACTGGGAATAAGTGTAATTCTCCTCTACTCTGTTCAGGGGTTGGTCCCTCCCAGGCAAACCCTGGAAGGTTGGTATTTCCTTGTGTGATTTTGGAGGTCGGTGCGTGAAAAGCTCTCATCCGTACATACTAGGGCATAACAGCTCATGCACGGGCTCAAGTGAAAACAAAAAGACCAAGTGGAGGCATTTACTGTGTTACTACACGTCCAGTACTAATACCATCATTACTGCTAAAGCGCAAACACTTCTGTCTGGGTCGCTATGTGGTCTGAATTAAGGAGGGTGTGTGTGTTCTCTGACTTTACCCACGATGGTCTCTTTGTCACTTAATTGCCTGCATCACATAATCTTAAAATGGATTAAGTTTTTATCTTTTATTCAAGTTTGGCACTATGGGATTTAAGGAGTTACATTTTCCAAGAAATCGAACCTATCATAATAAGAAGTCACGGAGAAAAAAAAAATCAGACTGGCTTCTCTCCTCCTTCCAGCTCAGTTTGATTAGGTTGGTGGTTTAATGGCTTTAACATCAAATGCTCAGTGTCAGCCTTTTGCCTGAGCGAGTTTACTTACCAACGGCAAGGCAGCTTGATTTCTCCTGAAGTCATTTTTAATCACTGGCTTGTTGGCAGTTTCAGTGTGGTTTTTTTTTTTTTATAGTGCTATTTTCCTATAATTAGGATAAAGTTTGAACTCGGTTATGACAGTTCCCCAATAGGAGGGAGCAGATAGCCGAGTTCTGTTTAGACACGCCAACTGTGGGGTGCCTCTGAGTCATCCGCCCAGAGATGCCCCTAGAGATGGGGAGATAGTCAGACCGGGAACGGGGCTTCCAGGGCAATGAGAATATGGGTGGTGAGCGGCCAAAGCCTTGGAGTCACCTGCACTTTGTGAAGTAAGAAAAGGGCTCAGGACATGGCTCCAGGGAAGACGATTTCCCAGAGGTCGATCACTAACAGAACTTGTAATTGTCCAAAAGAACAACACGTCTCCCTTTGTGCACACGTGTGGCCATGACGTTGGCCCAGGACAGCAATGCAGGAACCAGGGCAGGTTTCAGGGGCCACCCCTGCCCCGCCCCGGCCACTGCATGCCCATGCCACCAGGCTACCCTGCGGTGTACGTACGGGCCTGTCATCGTGAACACGAACCAGTTTTTAAAAGAGCAGATAAAAATGGAACCCATAAATGAAACATGAGACACGTCGCCTCCCATTAATCCCCGCGTGCTATCCAAGCTGCTACCTGCGTAAGCCGCGATAATGCCGCCTTTGAACCCGTGCCTGTCCAGTCCCAGCCTGGTCTCAAAGCCTTTGTTCCCATCTGCACACCCTCCTCACCTGCGCTTCAAAAGCATGAAAGGAAAAGCAGGGTTTTAACGGTGGTAAATCCCTTCACCTCGCTCGACACATGCGAACCGGGGTCCGGAGCTCTGCTGGGGTCTCCAGTGTGGCTGTGTGAGGGCAGCCGCCAGGGCAGTGAGCCTGGAGGGGGGTCACCGCAGCTGTTCCCCGCTGCACTCGGGGATCAACCGAGGCCCCACTAGTACTCGCTGTTCAGCTCTCTGTTTGCAGGCACAGGCCCACTGCTGGTCCAACCAGGGAAGAGCCTAAGGAATGGCCCAAGAGAGGAGTCACAGATGGGACGAGCTAGGGACACTCCAGTGACAAAAATGGAGAACTTGTGGACAAATTTGTCTCAAGCCCACTGATCTCCCCTCTTTCTGTCTTGGTTTTGGTTAATTTCCAGAGATGTCCCAAGGAGGTGGAGGTTAGTCTACTGAAAGACAATCACAATCACGCGTGGGCGCATCAGACTACAAGATAACCTGATTATAGAAGGTCGTCTTCCAGCACAAAGCAGCAGATCGATTCAGCAGCCCATTGAAAGAATAACTCACCCTGATCGAGTGGATCTCAGGCCGGAACTGTAAAGTGACTCAGCGCTAGGAGCTCTATTTCGTAGCATAATATTAATATGTTCAAAGGAGAAAAAACACAGAATCACCTTAGTATCTGAAAAAGTAACTGCAAAAATCAGACTTCTACTATGCAATTCCAATAAAAATACAAACTGACAAAAATCCAGATGGAAGAGTAAAAGACAATGGCAAAGAAATCTAAAAGAAATGGTAGGGTGATAACGGGGATGTATGAGTCAGTCCAGGCTGCCGTAACAAATAGCCCAGATGGGTCAACCTGACTTTTCATAGTTCTGGAGGCTGAGAAGTTCAGTATCAAAGTGCCAGGTTCTTCAGCTCGTGGCTTATAGACGGCCACCTTCTTGCTGTGTCCTCACACGGTAGACAGAAAGAGCTCTGATAGGTCTTCCTCTTCTTGTGAGGACATGGGTCCTTATAGGATCAGGGTCCCACCTTTATGACTTCATTTAACTGTAATTTCCTCCTTAGAGGCCGTACCTCTAATACTGTACATGGCTCAGGGGGTTAAGGCTTCAATGTGTGATTTGGGGGGGATGGGGGGAGACATAATTCAGTCCACAGCAGCAGAGTGAAAAAATTTCTCTACATATATCAAGATATATTGCAAAGCTATACTGTCCGAATACTGTGATATTATTCCAAGTACAGAAGCTACTGGAACAAAATGGAGCTCAGAAGCAGATCCACATGTACAGAAATTTCACATATGACAGAGGTGACATTAAATTTAATGAATACAGATGGGGCTGTTCATTAGATGGTGCCAAAGACTAGGCCATTGATATAGAAAAATATTACAGTAGAGGCCCAGCTTATACCAGCATAAAAATCATTCCAGATGGAGTAAAAGCTATGTAAAAGTTATATCTAGAATATAGTTTAAAACTCTTGCAAATCAATAAGAAAAAGACAAATAACCTAATGAAAAATGGGTAAAGTACAATCTATTCTGGTTATTTGCAGTAATTATTTTCTATAAGGGTGTCGCAAACACTGAATAAGAAAATACTGAACCATGGCTCCTACTGGAAATACAGAGATGGTTTTCTAAAGTCTGGGGTCATAACATTTTTAGTATCCAATCAATACATAACCTTGTTTTATGTGTGTCGGTGATTCATTAACGTCAAGCTGAGGGCCCACAGCACCTTAACTCACGCCTGAAGGAAGCTGATCTAACACATGAGTTTTCTCCATGGGGCCCATCCCAGCTTTCTGGTGCTCAGGAACTCTAGAGAGCACTTCAGCGCTGTGCTCAGGGCCGTCCTACACAGCGAAATCACCCACGGAAAGCACAAAATGCGAACAGGCTGCGAAAACACAGTGTTTGCCGTGGGGTAGCTAAGACAAGAACACAGACCTCAGCTGTAACGTGTGCGTGAGCAACAACCATGTTTCACTGCTCTGCACATGTCCACGAGTGACAGCAAAAACAGCCTGAGGACTGATTCGGAGTTACAAGGAAATTTTAGCGAGTAAGAAAACGTGCAAACGCGGAATCTGCAAATAAAGAGACAGACTGCATATGGACGGGCAATTCAGTGGCTATTAAGCCAACAAAACATGTTCAACTTCTCTATTTACTAGAGAAGTGAGATTTAATGTAAAATTACTCTACATTACTATTTGACACCCAAAACACGGGCAAAATGTTAAGTTCTGGTAATCCGTGCTGGAAGACGTGGGGAAATAAGAACTCGTGCTTTGTTGGACGGACCAGGAGTTCCTTAGCCACTTGGGAGGTTCCTTAGGCGCCTGGCCGTACCTGGAGGTGTGGGAGGTGTACATCTACAATTCCACTCCCAGATCGTGGCCACCGGAGGACTCACGCCCCCAGGGACAGGGAGACAGGGACAGATGTTCCCGCAAGACGGTCTGCACCAGTTGAAACAACTAACCTTCACTTAGTAGGCACAAGGCCGATTAAAGAGGGGTTGACTCAGAATGAATCTTGTACATTTGTTAAAATGAGCACTGGGTGTTATACGCAAACAATGAATCGTGGATCACTACATCAAAAACTAATGATGTACTGTATGGTGACTAACGTAAGGTAATAAAAAGAAATAAAATAAAAAATAAAAATAAAATGAACTTAACCTACACACACTACACCCTGCACTTCCAGAATGGAAAACCCTCCTCACCAACCTCCAAAAAAATGTACTTACATGCTATTTACAAGACACCTGCATAAAGCAACACAGAAAGGTTGGAAAAAAAAAAAAAAAGTGAGACAAGAAGAGTAAAAGAGGTTCCTAGCAAATGCAATTAAAAAGAAGGTAGGGGGCGCCTGGGTGGCACTTAGAGGGAAAGTGATAGTATTGTATTAAGCGTCTGCCTTCGGCTCAGGTCATGATCCCAGGGTCCTGGGATCGAGTCCCATATCGAGCTCCCTGCTCAGTGGGGAGTCTGCTTCTCCCTCTCCCTCTGCCCTCCCTCCCGCTCTTGGACTCACTGTCTCTCTCTCTCTGTCTAATAAATAAATAAAATTAAAAAAAAAATGTTGAGGAGAAAAAGAAAAGTTCAAAGAAAGTGGTCCTTGACAGGCAATTTAATTTAGATGTTAATTTTCACCAACTTTACCTTAAAATTCATTATAATTCCAATCAAAATACCATCAGAATTTTTCAAGGAAATTAGGGTGTTCTTTCACAAGACACAGCACAAAAACCATACAATTATTGGTGACTATTGATTAACGAGAGAAAAATTTTAATTTCTGTATGATCAAGACATAAGAGATAAATAATTACTAAAAATCAGTAAGGAACAATGTTAGGGCAGTAGGCAAAAACTATGAAGAGACAGTTGACAAAGAGGAGTGTCAAGAAACGTCCATCGGCGAGCAAGCATGCCTGGTGGCAGGGCAGGGAGAATAAAGTGGCCACTATGGGCTTTCCTCTTCAGAGTGGCAAACATGAACATATTTGGTAATCACCTTGGAAGTTAAGGAGAAACGGGTCCTCACGTGGCAAGGAAGCAACCCGTGTGTGCCTCCAGGGCGGGATCGCTTATAAAAAATGTGCATCCCTTCTGGAAAACAGTATGGAGGTTCCTCAAAAAGTTGAAAATAGAGCTACCCTACGACCCAGCAATTGCACTACTGGGTATTTACCCCAAAGATACAAATGTAGGGATCCGAAGGGGTATGTGCACCCCGATGTTTACAGCAGCAATGTCCACAATAGCCCAACTGTGGAAAGAGCCAAGATGTCCATCAACAGATGAATGGATAAAGAAGATGTGGTATATATATACACACACACACACACACACACACACACACACACACACACACACACAATGGAATATTATGCAGCCATCAAAAGGAATGAGATCTTGCCATTTGCAACGACGTGGTTGGAAGGTATTATGCTGAGCGAAATAAGTCAATCAGAGAAAGACATGTATCATATGACCTCACTGATATGACAAATTCTTAATCTCAGGAAACAAACTGAGGGTTGCTGGAGTGGGGGGTGGGGTGGGAGGGATGGGGTGGCTGGGTGATAGACATTGGGGAGGGTGTGTGCTCTGGTAAGCGCTGTGAATTGTGCAAGACTGTTGAATCTCAGATCTGTACCTCTGAAACAAATAATGCAATATATGTTAAGAAAAAAAAAAAGAAGAAGATAGCAGGAGGGGAAGAATGAAGGGGGGGAAATCGGAGGGAGAGACGAACCATGAGAGACGATGGACTCTACAAACAGGGTTCTAGAGGGGAGGGAGGTGGGAGGATGGCTTAGCCTGGTGATGGGTATTAAAGAAGGCACGTTCTCCCTGGAGCACTGGGTGTTATGCACAAACAATGAATCATGGAACACTACATCAAAAACCAATGATGTAATGTATGGTGATTAACATAACAATAAAAATTTTTTTTAAAAAAGGTGCATCCCTTGCCTCTGCAAGTCTATTCTTCCGAATCTCCCCTAGAGAAACGAACACCCATCTCGGGACACACACAGGGTGGCCAGGGAGGACGTGGGACAAGGGAAATTCTCATCACTGTGCACAGAGACGGGGAGAAAGACAATCAGGGGAATTTAAAATATGCAGACACCCCGCTCATCAGACTTGTCAAGTATAAAATCTTTGGGTAAGAAAGTGAACGGCAGTGGGACGGGCTATCTCTCCACGTACACACACGTGTTAGACTCGGAGAGAGGTCCTGCCCCAGCACTCCCACCAGACCGTGGAGGCAGTCCCAGGGCACAGGCCTCGGGGATGGGATGCGGAAAGTTTCACTTTACCAGAACGGCCCAAATGATAGACGGGAATGTGTTGACTGAATCCTTAATTAAAAACCAGAAGAAAACAAATGCAAAAATATTGCTGAGTTTTTATATAAAATTTAAATATGCAAATAGAGTTGATATTTACATATTTAATAAATTACATTCTACTACACATAAATTATATTTACCTGTTTTTCCAATATTGCACATCTATATTATATAATATTTATATACGTAAGATGTCTAAGTATGAAAAAATAAAATAGGTCACCTTTTGAAATCATGGACACCTTTTCCAAAGCTTCCTAGCTGTGGTCTTGATACAATGTCTTCCTGCCTCGTTCTACACACAAACGACTGTTAAGGACAAATGCTTAGACAATACCGCTCAGCACAGGATGTTCTCAAGAATCTACCTTCTGCAAATGGTGCCCAGTGTATGCTTCTGGGCCCCCGTCCACACACCCACCCCAGTGGCCAGTGCTGACGAGATCTGGGGGGCCACAGAAGAGCAAACGCTCACCAACACGTAGCATGTGTCACCGTTCACAACATTTGGAGGTGAAGCAATGGCTCTCTGATCTGTCTGGACAAGAAATGGGGAGCCCAGGAGCCCCTGCTAACCTCAAACACAAGCCCAAAGAGAGTGGTTCTCGGGCATAGGATGACAGAACGTATAGGGTCCAGAGGAGAATCTCCCCAAATGGACGGGTACATGGAGAGATGAGGTAACGGGGAAAAGACACCTGGGTTCACAGCCAGGACCCAGCCACGGCTTGATGAAGATGCACGAGCCAGGCTCGGAGCCTCAGTGTCCTCACCTCTGAAGGGGGGTGTGGCACCCGCCTACACTGGAGGACACCCTGAGGCTCCGTGGCCACACCCGTCAGACTGGCGGCTGGTGGTGCGGTTGTGGGTGGTGCTGGGATTTCGGTGAGAAGCGCCTCCCTGTTTCCAGGACCCTGGTGTCCCCTGCAGCCTGGCCTGTGCGTCCAGACCCCTTCCAGCTGCCTTGTGAGGTCACGATCACCGAAAGGAACTAGCAACCACTACCCTCATGACATTTCTCCCTGACGCGAAGCCATGGAAACTCCCGCGGCGTCCCAAGCCGAGAGCAAGCATGTTGCCATCCTTGTGTGAAGTCCAGTCAACGTCCAGCAAATTCGGCAAAGACATGTCATTGCTGGATTTCAATCCTGGATTCTTCCATAACGGAAACCCTCGGGGAATGAGAAAATGGTTTGAGGAAAACAGATACTTACTGAAAGTTATGATTTGGGCTGTGTGTTGGACCTAAAAAGGAAAAAAAGAGACAGGTTATTAATACTTCACAATTTAGAATCAAACTTTTTTCCAATGCCCCCGATGGTAAAGGCGGCCTCAGCCCAGTGTGCTCATTTGTGGGGAGCCGCCCTCCGGCCAGGCTCTGCTGTTGCCTGAGATCATACGCCAGGGATGGCGAAAACCACGAAATGTGGAAGGGGCGCGCTCTCTGTTTATGCAGAAACGTTTGGAGGTATTTTTCTTGCTCTCTCCTCATCTAACCTTGATTCACAAGATCTATTTCCCAGCTGGGGCCCGAACGGTCTGGAGCCTGTGTGGCGGGGCTGGGGCAGCGCGGGGACCATCTCGCCACTGGGATGAGAGCGGACGCGTGGCTCCCCGTGGCCACCTGTGCCGAGCGCGCGCGTGGGGGGCCGTCACCGCGCCCTGCTCCGGCCCTTGGTCCCAGCGGGGCCCAGGCCTCTGTGCCCAGCAACTGCCTGTCTCCCTCAGCGCGGCCGGCCTCTCCAGGGGGCCACCTCCTGCCACGCGACCGTCCCCCTCCGCCTCGAAGCTCACCTTTGCGTCTGGGGTTATTTTCTGCACTCCAGGTTTCCAGACCACTCCATGTGTGCCTATTTTCTTTTATGACTAGTAAATGGGGATCAGGTTAAGCTGGGAGCTCGTGCACAACCCGAGAGGCCTCGGGGAATGGTTTTAGTGGTTTCCTTCCTGTGGCCTTGTGCGTGCTCACTTTCAAAGCACACACTGATCTCCTGTTCCGGGGCCGGGAGCGTTGCCATGTGCTCCCCGCACGCCCGGGCGGCCCCGACTCACCGAGCCGCACGAACAGGACGCCAGTGGCGGTGATGGTCTTCACGCCGTTGGTGGCCACGCACTGGTAGTAGCCGGTGTCCGTCGTGTCCAGATCTTGGATTCGCAGCCGGGAACCGTACTCCGTCTTGCGGATGATGACGCGCCGGGGCTCCTGCACCACGGGGGCGTCGTTCTTCAGCCACCGCACCGTGGGGGTGGGGTTTCCGGCCACCTTGCAGTGCAGAATGGCCGTCTGGCCTTGGACTATGGTGATGTTGTTCACTGGCTCCAGAAAGTTCAGAAAGTAGCCTGCAGAGGAGAGCGGTCACAGAACAAAGCTGAGTGCGGGCTGGAAGAAGGGGCTGCCCGGCGCGTCTCCTGTGACCTGCTCTGGGGAGGGCTTCCACGTTCTCTCACGTAAATACAGTCCTTTCCCATCACTGGCGGTACTGAAGTTCTAGAATGTTCTGAGAACACTGAATTAGCAAACCACTGCTCCTGGGGAAATACGGAGTTAGGTTCCTTTGGGCCTCTGGTCCCAGTATTTTCATCAATCATGGCATAACCTCATTTTACGTGTGTTTCTGTTTAATTAATTTATTAATATATATTGCTGATTCACTGACATTGAGCTCACGGCCAGCACTGCTGTTAACGCACGCCTGAAGGAAGCTTATCTAACGCGTGTTTTCTCCGTAAGACACATCACAGTGTTCTGGTGCTTAGGAACGCCAGACCGCACTTCAGCACCATCACTGGGAGGATTTAAAACAGCGAAGTCACCAACAAAAGGCAAAAAAAAAAAAAAATGCAAAAAACCTAGGACTATATAGACCACAGAAAGGACACTTGTTTACAATATGAGCTGGAACAGGTAGGCAGGTGTCATCTTGCTGGGCCTCAGCGAGCAACATGTGCATCGGGCAATTCTAAATTTTCACGGCTCGGGGCAGGTCTGTGAATGACCACACAATGGCACAGTGAGTCCCGATTTTGGGGTTACAGGTATACTTTAGACAGTAGGGAGCTCGAAAATATGGAACCCCAAAGTGAGGATCAACTGTGTTTCTCTTTGCAAGCACTAGATCTCATCTAATCTCACTGATTCATGATGTGATTCACGCTCAGAAAGGCCATCCTCCCTCCTGCCGCACCACCGAGTACAAGCCTCAAGAAGGAAAACTTCATCGCAAAACAGACACATCCTCAAAAATGAGCTAATCCCTGGGCTGGAGAGAACAAGGATGTCAAGGCTGAGGGCTGCTGAAGGCTCTGTCCTGCTGCACGTGGGGCAAGAGCAGGAAAAAGCTGTGCAGGGCTCCAAGCTGGGGGCAAGCAGGGCCTGGAAGGACCTGGAATACAGAGCCTGGGGGGCTGGAGTGTGGGGCTCAGTCCAACCAGGGATGGGGACTCTCCGCTGGTGACATAGGCCATGGGGAACAAAAGGAAGTGAAACAGATGGCAGAGGAGAGGGGTGTGTTTGTGTGTGGTATGTATGTGTGTGGTGTGTGGTATGTGGGGGTGATGTGGTGTGTGTATTCGTGGTATGGTGTGTGTGAGGACTATACGTATGTGTGTGGTTTATGTGTGTGTATGTGTGTGCTGTGCATCTCTGATATGTGTGTGTGGTGTGTATGTGGTGCATGAGATGTGGGTGTGATGTGGTGTATTTGTGGTGTGTAGTGTGATGTGTGTGTGTGAGATGCATGTGTGTGTGTACATGTGTGGTGTAGGTCAAGAGCTGGGAGATTACGCTGTTAAGATAAACATGCATGCTAAAATTCCATAACACACACACAAAACCTAAGGCTAGACAGATAAGACAATCAACCATGAGGAGATGGACTCACTTCAGACAAAACTAAGATAATAGAGCAATCTGAAAATGACCATAAATTATATTCATGTTCTGAATCTTTTGGCTTGATTTCTGGTAGGTTCCTACCCTTTTATAAAAAAATGAAGTTGAAAGATGGCACGTATCTGTTATTACGGCCTTCACTAAATGGAAAACTACAGGGTTTCTAGTGGACCCTTGAGGTACGTTTTACAGGCTGGGGGATGGCCCCTAGATGTTGGGTGACCGGAGGCAGCAGAGGGGATGGGAGGCTGTGGATTTTAAGAGGGAGGGATGGTTTTTCCTGACAAGGGAGAGTGGCCAGATGGCTGTCTGAGAGGGGTCATTAATTAGCACTAAGCATTATTACCCACATCATTAGATTCTACCCTGATTCTCTCCTAGCCAACCCTTTTCTCAGTGCACTGAATTAACTTCTGGAAGAGAATTCTCGTGGATGACACAAAGCTGTAATGTGAGGGACATGTCGATGACAACCCTCTGGAACCAAGTAGGGTGATGTTCTGGATGTACATTCTTCATGAACTCAATTGCACAAACTTGACTTGGGAAGACCTGGTTCCTACAGCTCCCACCCTAGACCCTGAGTCTTTGAACACAAAATCCAATCTGATTTGAGAGTTTGAAGTGGTTACTTTGACATGATCTCAGTCACAGATGACGGTACACTCACCATTTCACTGTGCTCTGGCCAGAGCCCAACTTAATCAGAGGGTTTCATAGGAAGCACTTTCAAGTTGCTTAATATTCAAATGCTTCATCAAGGTTTGCATAACACGAATGCATAGTGGGACAAATAAAAGAGTCAACAAATTGTAATGTAAAATAGCAAATGGCACATTAAAAGTACAACGATCTCTTCTTGGCCTAAGCTGAATTAGAATTCTCATCGCCACACTGATGACAGTTCCTCAAAGACATGTGACAAACCATAGCTTCCTGCAGACACAGGCAACAGCTTCGTGTAAAGGCTGAACATGCGGGTCTGTGTCTCCGAGCTGACCAGCAAACATCTAGAAGGGGCAGGCCTGGGGGTTCTGGGGGCCAGGACATGGTGGTCACTGACTCTCTCATCTCCTCCCTTTGCGGGACGGGCTTGACAGTAGCTCGGCCACCGTCCCCCTCCACTTTGAGGACATCTGCATACATCAACTTGGGACAGCTCCACCAGTTGGCTAAACATCCTGAAAGACAGAGGAGGAGCCTCTTCAACATGGAAACATTTATCTAGAAAGGGAGAAGGGAGAAGGGAGGTTAGAAGTCAGAGAAGGGAGGTTAGAAGTCAGAGAAGAAAGTTAAGGGGACCGTTCCTTTTGTACAGCCAAGGAGACCTGAGGAGAAGCCAGCCAGTAATTATTGCCCAATTACTGCAAACAGACCCAGGATCTGTTTCTTCTCCAGAACATCTTTTTTACATCGAATGTATATGGAAACATGGAATTCTTCTTCATCATACCTGTCAACGGCTTCTCCTACATCCTTGATTGACAAACTGGTAAGCGTTAGACTGTCTTTCCATGTTCCCTGTTCTCCTGCCTCCTCTGCCCTCTGCATGGACACGAAGAGCTTGGTACTAACCCCACCAGGAGGATACTGTGAAACCATCTACCAGACTCAGAACTAGGCTTAATTCAGAGACAGCGCCAGTATTTCTGTTAGATGTTTTCGTAGTCCTAGCTACCATGGCCTGAAGCAATGCACGTGTGCTGGAATCAAGCACCTTACACCATTGATTTAATCATTAAAGCATTCTTGGCTCTACCTGTTTATATGAAATATCCAGAACTGGTCAATCTATAGAAACAGAAAGCAGACTAATGGTTGCCAGAGGCTGGGGGAGGGGAAATTAGGGAGGGACTCTTGGTGGGCATGGGGTCTCCCTTTGGGGGGCTGAAAATGTTTGGAACCAGAGCTTGCGGATGGTTGCACAACATTACAAGTGTAGTCCTGGGTCAGAATATGCCCCTGAAGAGGGATGAGGGACATGTTTATGAGCAAGGTGAGAGCAGGCAGATAAACCAGGTAAAAGTGGAGGGTGGGGTGGGGCTGATGGAAGTATCAGGTGGGGAGAGGGGCCACTCTGTTGAAAGCATCCTTCCCTGAGTACTGAAAACCTCCCTCAGCTTAGCTCAGATCCTGGAATAAGGCCTCCACTATTTCTTCTGAGCCTGAGGTGTCTAATTTTCCCAGATCACCTTCACTCTCAACAGATGAACACTCACCCGTGAAGCCGTACCCTCCTCCACTTGCAGAAAACAAAGGAGAATCTAGCACAGTGATCTAGTCCCCACGTGGAGTTCTTACTAACTTTTCTTGATCCTACCCCATCTAAACCAGCAGACCTCACCTCTGTCTTCACAGTGGAGCCACCTGGGAGCTTATAAAAAAGACCACCTGCACCCCCACGGCAACAAAGACCCAGGAGGGGTCTGAGCAATGGCATTTGTCAAAAGCTCTAAGTGTGTAGCCAGGGCCAGGAACATCTGCTTTAAATTGCTGAGGACAAAACAACAACAACAACAACACTATAGTTTCATCCAAGAACAAACTTAGAGCAGGCCAGAAACAGCCCCAAGATGAAGGATCACTGGAGGAGAACATCAGGACTGGAAAGAATGTGCCTATACCCCCAGCACCAATCCCTGGAGCGTCTAGATGCAATGGCATATGAAAGCCTTGTCCAGCTGGGCATGGACAGGGCAGAATCTCCATGGATGACACCCATGTCCCAACCTGGGTCTTGAATCTACCTCCTTCATGCTCTACTGGAAGCTCAGAGACCAGAACGATAGGTAGATAACATGGAACTTCAAACCATAGGTAGATAACATGGTAACTTCATAAACTTACAGTGCCCTCCCTATATGGGTGATTAAAACTCAGTCTTTGGGAAGAAATTAGGAAGATGTATAATGGGGAATGGCTGAAATCCACAATATCAATACTTCTGAAATTTTCTCTACTCTTCCCACACTCACCCTGACTGGAAGGGCGGGGGGTCCCTTACCCTTCCTAATACACACCCAGTTGGTCCCTCATCGTCCAGTTGACCAGAACACCCAGTCCTCAGATCTTTGCTGTTTCTCCAGGGTCAAGTCTCTGCCAAAAAGTCGTGTCCATGGAGGGTGATCCCTTGGCTGCCCCATCTAAAACAGCCTCTATTCATTTCTTTTTTTTTTTTTTTTTAAAGATTTTATTTTTATTTATTTGACAGAGAGATAGAACAAGTAGGCAGAGAGGCAGGCGGAGGGAGAGGGAGAAGCAGGCTCCCCGCCGAGCAGGGAGCCCGATGTGGGGCTCGATCCCAGGACCCTGGGATCATGAGCTGAGCTGAAGGCAGCTGCTTAACCAACTGAGCCGCCCAGGCGCCCCTAAAACAGCCTCTATTCATTTCTAACCTCGCTCCCCACATCACTGATCTTGGCCTGTTTCTACGGCAGTGTCACATTTGTTAAATTACAATAACTGAGAGAAGTTGGGACATGAAGAATAACAAATGTTGGGACACCTGGGTGGCTCAGTCAGTTGGGCATCTGACTCTTTATTTCAGCTCATGATCTCAGGGTCGTGAGATCGAGCCCTTCATAGGACTCCACACTGGGTGGGGAGTCTGCTTAAGGTACTCTCTCTCCCTCTGCCCCTCCCCCCAATGCATGCACACTCTCTCAAAAAAAAAAGAAAAAGAGAAAGAAAAAAAACAATAATAAATGTTACTTTTGGAAGCATGTTTCTCAATTTTATGGCTACTTCTTATCCAGACTCAATTTAGAATCATCCTGATAACTGATTTAAAAATTGGGGTGTGGATGGAGAGAGGCTGCATTTATAGATGATTTGTATAAAACTGCCCTCTTGACAATATGGAGAAAGCATGGTCTACATCTCTATCTCAGACATTCTCACCTATTCAGGAAAGCTTTGTCATTTTCTTCGTAGGGACCTTCACATGTATTTTTAGTATTAGTAATTAATAATTAGTAACTAGCATCCTATAATTCTCCTTACTATGAGAGAATTGTTTTATTTCTATCTAAGTGTTTTAAAGAAGGCTTATAGGACAACTTCTGGATTTCTACATATCGCACTAATTTCCTCTTGCTGCTATAACAAATTAACACAGACTTAGTAGCATAAACCAACACAGATTCATTATCTTACAGTTCTGGAGGTCAGAAGTCCTAACATCAAGGTAACAGCAGGGCTGTGTTCTTCTGGAGGCTCTGAGAGTCTCTGTCCTTGCATTTGCAGCTTCTGGAGGCCACACATGCCCTGGCTGCTGGCACCCACCTCCCCTGCATTCAGCTCCACCTCTGCCTCCATCACTATGTCTCCAGCTAGTGACCCTGACTCTCCTGCCTCCCTCTTATAAAGACTTCTGAGATTACACTGGGCCCACCTGGATCATCCAGGATCATTTCCCATCTCAAAATCATTAACTCAATCCCATCTGCAAAGTCCCTGCAGCACCATGGAAGGTGACATGTTCAGAGGTTCCTTGGACATCTTTGGAAGGCCAATATTCTGTCCACCATGTATATTTTTCTTTTATCTTGCACTTTACTGAACTATCTTCTTAGTTATAATAGTTTCTAAGCTGACTATCTTGGATTTTCTATGCAGATATCTTCTTCAAATAGCAACAGAGTGGCCTTTTTGTTTTTAAAATTCATTCGGTTCACATATGTTTTTACTTAATTTTTTTGTTCAATAACAGTTCTTCTCAACAATTTTAAATACTGATATGGTGCAAACATACAAAAAATACAAATAGAAATATAATAGATACCAGTGTACACATCAACATTTTATGCTAACATTTTACCATATTTGACTTAGAACACTTTTTTAAAAATGAAACATTCTAGGATGCAAAGAAAATCCACACCTCCCTATTTCTCCCTCCCTCTCCTGAGAACTGGTATGCACCATTCCAATGCACATTTCTACTATTTTATATTTTTAGAAATTTTCCCTGAAAGATCATCTTTGCTAGTTTTTTTTTTTCACTCAAAAATCAGCTTGGGATTTATCTTTGTTGATGTTCATTTATTTTAATGATTGTATAATATTTCACTGTGCAAACAAACCATGATTTATCTTTTTTCCAACTGAGGGGCAGTAAGCTATACCCCCATTTTATTCCCCACATTTTTGCTAGTGTTTAATGACTACCTGTATACATGTCTCATCTTGCACACACACAAGAATATCTTGAGAGTATCCACCTGGATGCAGAAGTGATGTCACAGGGCCTTAAAATCTCTCGTTTATCTAAGTCTCAAGAGTCCCTGAAACCATGCGTGCTCACTATCAACGTCAGTGAAATTGTTTCCTCCAAAACTGTGTCAACATTTGGTGTTTAGGGGCTTAAAAATGTTTGCCAATCTGATGGACCTGAAATAGTGCTGTTTCACGTTGCATCTTAAGAATTTGTCATGAGTTTGAGTGTCTTGAAAGTTTGCTAACCACTGGGCTCTCCTTCTGCAGCTGTCTGTTCAAATCTTTACACTGCTGCTCTTTTTCTAACTTCTGCGGTTAATGAATTTTCTTTTTCTAATACATGCATTCAATGTGCAAATTCCCTTCAACTTTTTCTTTAGCCAACTAGCAAATTATCTAATCTCCATAAGGTTGGCCAGACCCAAATATCTTGTAACTTACATTATACTTTTTCCCTTTTAGGTACAAGTTATTGAAAATGTTCTTAACCACACTGTTGTCACAGAACATGGTCTAGGTGATGATGATTCTTTGATACCACAGAGATTTGTTTTACAGGATAGCACAGAGATAATACTTATAGTAAATGTTGTACATTTTATTGGTAAGAATGTGTTTTCTCAGGGAGCTTGGGTGGCTCAGTCGGTTAAGCATCTGCCTTTGGCTTAGGTCATGATCCTGGGGTCCTCGGATCGAGCCCCACATCGGGCTCCTTGCTCAGTGGGGAGCCTGCCTCTCCCTTTCTATCTGCTCCTCTGCTTGTGCTTGCTCTCTCTCTCAAATGAATACATTTTTAAAAATCTTAAAAAAAAAAAAAGAATTTGTTTCTCTAACTGCTCTGTGGGGGGGTTTATATATTCCCAGTAGATTAAACTTGTCAAGTTTTTCAAATTTTTAATATGCTTATCTATTACTTTCAATGGCATGTGTGTTCACTGATTCTGTATTTGTCAGATGACTATTAATAATTCTGTCAAGTTGTGTTTATGTATTGGAAACTATGTTGCTGGGTGCCTAAACTTCAGTCTTTAGATCACTGTTTAAGGCTTTTGTCTAAAAGAACATTTTATCTGACATTAAGGTAGCTACCAAGGGTACTTTGGTCTTACACTGTATTTTAAATTTTTTTTAAGATTTTATTTATTTATTTGACACAGAGACAGACAGCAAGAGAGGGAACACAAGCAGGGGGAGTGGGAGAGGGAGAAGCAGGCTTCCCATGGAGCAGGGAGCCCGATGTGGGGCTCAATCTCAGGACCCTGGGGTCATGACCTGAGCTGAAGACAGATGCTTAACAATTGAGCCACCTAGGTGCCCCTGTATTTTTAATTTTTTAAATCATTTTTTATGATTAAATTTTAGAGATGAATCTTGCAAACAACATTTAATAATTTAACACGTTAACTGATGTGTCTATATGGGTGAACTATGAGTTTTTTAACTGGCAAGTTTCATCTTTAATGTTTTCATTTTGTATTTTATTCTTCATTTCATTTTAATCCTCCTTTCCTGTTTTCTACTCGATTTCCTTCTTTATTCTCCATTTTTCCCTTACTGATTTATTGGCCATAAATGCTTCCCTTAGAGAGCAGGTTACTTAGGTGTCTTCTCATCCTGAATTATATTTGCTCTTTGGGTAAAGGACTGAGTTTGTAAACACCCTCAGTCTTGGTCTAAGGCTAACCTATGACTTTCACACTTGAGTGACAGTTTAGCTAGGTATGGAATTCTAGACTGGTGATTACATTGCCATCTTCTGGCTTCTGTGTTTACTGCTGCAAGTCAGGCTAGTTCTTACTCCTTTCTGGGTAATCTGACCTTCCCCTCATAGGCTACTTTTCATATTTACCCTCTGCCTTTGCCATTCCCATGTATCTCTAGCTGTGAACTGATTTGTATGTAGCCTTAATGGGCCTCAGTACCATTCCCAATTCCATCAATTCTGTAAAATTCTCCACAAATACCTCATTGTTTCTCTATTCCCCTTTATCTCTCTTCTGAAATCTCCTTCCAGATAGATGCTGAACTTTCTCCTGTGTGTGGTTCCTCAGTATGCTTCACTGCTTTTATATTCCCTATCCCTTTTTAATCTCTAGCTGTGCACCATCTGCTCCTTGACCTGCCCATCAAGTTTCTCATTTCTCTGACTACATTTTTTTTATTCCTAGAAGGTCTGTTTGGTTTTCAAACTCACCACTGCCTTTTCTTCCTTTATCTTTAATCCTTCTGGCTTCCTTGTTTACTAGCTCACCACTCATCCCAAGCCTCTCCAAGTGTGCTTTGTAATTTTCCACTGTAGGGCTGATTTTCCTGTGGGAACCCCTTGCGGACTGGGTTCCTGCAACAGGCCGTGCCAAATTTTCATGTTAACTCTTGGGCCTGGGATTCCCCCACTACATTCCCGTCATGTAAACTGGGTTTCCTGAGGTGTGGGTCCAAGTCTGATTTCTCATGGGAGCAGCTTCTGTGCTTGCACCCTTGAGCCAAGGTTCAGGCGAGGACTGGAGTCCCTAGGTCTCCTAGCTTGCTGCCAAGGGCTTACCTACCACACTCAGTTCTCTGGACCCCACGGATTCCCTCTGGTTTGATGCTGAAACCCACGGCTCCTGCTATAGCTGAGCCTTGCAGAACTGTTTCTGTAGTGGGATGATCATTCAGAGGCCCTTATTTAGGGTACAAGAAATGTAAATTCTTTCATTTTCTGAAAGGCAAATTTGATATTTGTTGCAACTCTTATTTCTCCTGATTGAAGGAAATGTAATACCTCTGATTCCAAGTGAAATCAGTAACACTATGGCATTTATTTATTCACATGATCTCAGCATTTTCCCAATCCCGGGTATTCTCTCTAGTGTAGCATTTACGTTTGGGGGCTCTTCCAGCATCAGTGCTTTGGAGAATGTGATGCATCTGCAGAAGCCCATTGCCCGTCCCCAGCTTTTGCCAAGGTGCCCATGACTTACTGGTGTTCCTTCTACTCTGGACCCCATGGATGCACCCAAAGCCACATGGGGACACCATCTTACGTCGCTGGGGAGCCCATGTCATAAGCTCATGATACCTGCAGAACACAACTCTTTGTCTCAAATAAACTAAACCATGGGGACATTCTCCAAGGCTGCTAACAGAGTGGGACCACCTCAGGTGGATCCTGCCTGGCAGCCCAAGGCTGTCACAATTCTGCCTCCTCCCTATTCCTGGCTCCTAGGCATTTCTCCATCTCTCTCTCTCTGCAAGTTCATCGAAGCATTTACATCTTCTGCTAATTTTTGTGGAGCACTTGTATGTAATTTAAGTGGAGTGTGGCCAAGTTTGTTTGGTCCACCACTGTAGCCATCATTAATTCTCTGGAGGCCAAAATGAAAGCCAGAAAGTAAGTTCTCTCAAGATGAAGCACAGTGTTGCTCTGGCCCTTGGCTTTATTCACAGGCACCATTGAAACTCCCGGCTTCATTTCCCTTTTGTGCAAAATATGGGGTTTGTATAACTTTCGCTAAGCTCTCTTCTAGCTCACAAAGCTCCCTTTAGGGCCACCCCAAACTTCTCCAGACATGACTGAACAGCCCAAGTGGGGCAGGACACAGACAACTGAGAACCTGGCTAACTTGGATCAGTCGGCACCCCACAGTGTTAGAGGGAGAACAGAAGTGTTCCCTTTTAATTAGCCAAGAAGGTTTCTCCTGCTGCACAGCAGGGTGGTTTTAACAACGATGCTAATGGACTCCGTGGCCCTGCTGCCCGGGCCAGCTCTCTGCTCACCCTTAACTCCGGACAGCGGCGCTCAGTCCAAGCATGAAAACACACCGAAGGCAGAGCTAACAGGAGAACCCATCACCATGGGACGCCAATCCTGCCTCACAGTCAGATCAGTGATTAATGATTTTTTTTTTTTTAAATCCCAGCTGACCGTCCACATGTTCACCAACTTGGTCAAATTACTTAGGTGTCTGAGGAGCTGCTTGTTTACCAGGCCACACTGACTGGTCTGGGAAGGAGATAAGGAAAGCCATATGCGCTAGGGGTCACAAGGTCACAGGGCTTTGACTGGTGGGAGATAAAACAGACAACCTGCCTCGCAAGGCAGGTGAGCAGGAGACCCAGAGAGCCGCACGGAGAACATAAAGCTGCTTTTCTCTGGGGGAAGCATTTACAGGCCAATAAATCAGCCGGGGGCAGGGGCAGTGGGTCACTCCCGCCCAGACGTTCCCGCTGAGCTGTCTACTGGTCTGCACAGAACCGGGGTGGACGAGCAGAGGAGCCACAGGGGCAGGACAAGAGGATGCGAGGTTAGCAACGATGCGCATCAGAGGACATGGGAACAAAGGAGCAAAGGAAATCTGAGGCCCTGAGGAAGAAGTACGTGTGAGTGTTTGCACGTTCGGAGGAGGGTGCCCGTCCTGTCGTGCGGTGAATGGTGGCCCCAACCACATGGGTTGGAGCCTAATCCCTGGAACCTGTGAATGTGTCCTTATTCGGAAATAGGGTCACAGCAGATGTAATCACGTTAAGGTGAGGTCACATGGATGGGTCCTCGTCCAATGGCTCGTGTCCCTATCAGAAGAGGGACATCTGGACACAGACGCACAGAGAAGACCATGTGACAACAGAGACGGAAAAGGGAGAGATGCGGCCACGAGCCCAGGAAGTCCACGCACGGTGGGCATCTGGCCTCCAGACCTGGGAGACGGTAGATTTCTGTGGTTTGAGGCACCTAGTCTGTGGTCCTTGGGCATGACAGCCCTCGGAAGCTACTGCAGGGGTACAGGGGACGGAGGAAGGAAGAAGCCAGCCGACAAGCCGACACCTCTGCACAGGGCGACGTCGGCAGCCTCACAAAGGGGCAGGGGCATGAACACACGTGCACACGGCAAGCAGACCCAGACTCAGGGGAACAGATGGACAAACTCAGAGAGAAATACACCCAAAGAGCAGGTGGAGGGGAGCACATGGGAGCTGGTGCACAGGGACATCAGGCGGAGAGATCCAGAGAGCAGAAGCGCACACGCGAGCACACACACACACGGAGAGATGTTAAGACAAGCACGCACGGACAAGCCCATTGCACTGTGGTGGCCAAACCCGATGAGCTAAGGAAGAACGGCCTTCCTCGGAACCGTGGCGGCCAGCTGCAGCGGCTCCTTTGCGGCTGAAGGGCAGGTAGCCAGAGGCGACCCCTGCAAGGACAGGGGGCTGGGATGGGGGGCGGGGGGGGACTCTGGGAAGAAGGGGAGATGAGAGGAAGGTGCGGGGGCAGGAACCAGCCTCGCTACTCTGGGAGCTGGGGCGCGTCCCCGCCCTCCCCGGGGAGGGTTCACGTGCACGTGCACGACGCCTCTCCCCCACGCTCAGCCCGGGACAACACGACTGTGCATGCTCTGAAATCTCTTCTCCGTGGGTTATGGTTTTCTCCCCACATCGTTCAGTCTGGCCACGTCCTGGACAGTCCAACGGGCGCTGCAAATCCACGGCAGCGGGAAGGAGCGAGGGTGATCCATCAATGGCCTTCCCCCCGGGATGGCACCAAGCTCAGAGCCCTTCACCCGATGTCTGCAACAGGGGGTGAGGTTTTCAACTTAACCCGTCAGCCTTGGAGCCCTCACACCTGCAGCAAACCCCAGGAAACCATCACAAGCGCACACACACACACACACACACACACACCCCAAAAGTTCCAGAAACGGACCCAACACATACACTAGTCAATCCATGCGTCCTACATGGTCGGGAACCCAAGGCTCAGGAGACAGAACAGCAGGCCTTGTCACCATGCCAACGCGGAGCTCTCTGCTGACTTTCCTGTTCCCTCTGCCCAAGGAGCCCTGGGGGGAGCCGCAGGGGCGGCCTGGTGAGTAAGGCATCACCGTCTGCCCTGTGATTAGAATGCCCTTGAGAGCACCTCTAATTGCAACGCAGCCTCAAGCGGGAAGAGTTCGGAACTCCCCTGCTGGGTTCACGGGGACGATGAGCAGCTCTCCTCCCCAGACGGGAGACGGGGGCACACCGGGGCTGTTTGCGGAGGCCGCCAGCCACACCAGCCCGGCAGCACCGCGCTCGGGCTCTCAGAAGTGATCTACTTCCCACAAACATTCCAAAGTACTGATTTTACAAAACCTAAGACATGTTACAGATGCACTTAAAATACAGCCTTGCTCAGGAGTAGATGGCCTGTAGGCCAAATGCATGCTCTTGTTAAGTGTCATGCCGCTAACAGGGACAGTGATAAAAGCGCCACGAATCATCTTACTAGTGCATCTACCGTAGCAAGGAATACAGGCTCCTGGCAAATGGCCATCCTGCGTTAACGCGGCACTTTAACTGGAGTCCTGGGACCGGCCGCAGTCCTGCGGTGACGGCCCTATGGCATATGGAAATTTCAGGCACACTTTTCAGCTGTGAAGTCACAAAGTCTGTGGTGTTTATTTTCTCTTCTACGGAGGCTTTTTGCTTGGGGATCCTTCTCTCTGAGGACCAACCACCAACTCTGTATGTATCAGGTGCTCACTACTCGCACAGTGTATCCAAGCACAAACGCTGTGTACACTTGGACCTAATTCCCAGATCCGAGTCTGCTCAGGAGAGGCAGAGCGGTTCTCTCACCCAGGGACTGGCCTACCGGCCGTTTTCACCCGCCTGTGCTCCTACAGACCGGGGCGCATCACAAACGCCAGCTGGATTACAGAAGTGGCTCCTATGGTCCATCCAGCTATTATTACTTTCTTGTAAGATTTAAGCCAAATGGGGCCAAGCAGTGACGCTCCCCGAAGCTGCACAAAGAAGCACGTGGACTAATGAGTCTGGCATGGCCATGCCGACGCCTTCTGTCATGGAGCCGAGGGAGCAGAAAGGAAGGGCAGAGGGAGTGTCCTTTTGTGCAAAAGCCACAACCCAAAAAGAAGTAACATCACACGACAGAGCGAGAGAACAGGGCTGTAAGGCAGTGACTGGGGTGTCCCTGAGACTCCCTGGGGCCATTCTCTAGGATCCTGTCCCCAAGGGGCTGCTGAGGTGCAGACGCCTGGAACGGAGGCACATGCTGACGGTCACACTGCCACACAGTATATGCCTCCTGCCGCTGCCTCCCGGGTGAGTGCTGTGCCCCGAGCCTCCTATGCCTCCGGTGGCTGGGGGCGCTTGGGCCGCAGCGGGTGCTGGAGCCCCCTCCAATCCAGGTGTGCGCT
The DNA here is from genome assembly GCF_964656455.1 of Halichoerus grypus. Lineage (NCBI taxonomy): Eukaryota > Metazoa > Chordata > Mammalia > Carnivora > Phocidae > Halichoerus > Halichoerus grypus. The sequence continues at coordinate 4,444,793 of NC_135725.1, forward strand.
CTGGCCAAGCCAAGCTCACCTGGCGGCACTCAGCATGCTGCACCACCACGCTGTGGCCTTCCGCTTCCTCTTGTACTGCCCCTTCACAGCATGCACGCACGTGCGCGTGCACACACACGCGTGCACGTGCACACATGCACGCACAGACACACGCATGCACACGTGCACGCACTCATGCATGTACACGTGCGCACACACAGACACACGTATGCACACGTGCACACACTCATGCATGTACATACATGCACACGCAGACACGCATGCACACGTGCACGCACTCATGCATGTACACATGCATGCACACACGCACACGTGCACACACTCATGCATGTACACACGCATGCACACGTGCACGCACTCATGCATGCACACACATGCACACACATGCACGCACACATGCATGTACATGCACAGACGCATGCACACGTGCACACACTCATGCATGTACACACGCACAGACACTCATGCACATGTGCACGCACTCATGCATGTACACACATGCACGCACACAGACACGCATGCACACGTGCATGCACTCATGCATGTACACGCATGCACAGACACACATGCACACATGCATGTACGCTCATGCACATAGACACACGCATGCACACATGCACGCACTCATACATGTACACACACATGCACACATGCACACTCATGCATGTACACACAGACACACATGCATGAGCACACAGCGACACATGCATACACACACACATGCCCGCACACGCACCCACTTCACCAGGGAACGTCTGCAGATGGTGTTTCTGTGCCCTGGAGAAGGGAAGGCAAGCTTCCAAATGCCTCAGCGGAAGCACCCACGGTTTTCACACAATCACATGTGGGTTAACAAAAACAGACCGGAGGCAATCAAATCCCCACTAAGCAGAGGGCATCACAAAGCATGCAGTTGTGGGTTTGAGAAATTGCTCGAATACCAAGAAGGAGGACCAAAAATACCACCCAAGGCACAGAATCTGACTTCTCCATGTTTGGAGCTTGTGGCTGGGTGGGAATAAGAATTCCTGAGAACACTCAGCCCACAGTCATTTCCGCACCTCAGTCAGCGAGTGCGTCTTCCTCCAAGTGGACCTGCGGGACCTTCCGCCCTGCAGCCGCCTCTGCCCCCCATGCTGCTGGAAGCACAGCTGTGATTGGGGGTGCTCCCACCCCCTCCTGACCCAGCCCAGGCCCCCTGGAGGCCTGCCCCCTGCACCTGCCGGGGGAGTGGGGGGAGGCTTGGGCAGGTCCGCTGCAAACACGGTTCCCCTGAGGAATACTGGAGTCCACAAGGTGAGTGCAGGTTAGATGTGGACTCTACCTGTGGCTTGTCCACCTCTCCTCAGCCAGCCCCACCTCCCCCCTGCTTGCTCCTCACCTCCCCCCTACCAGCCTCCTTGCCTCCCTCCCACCTGCCCCCTCCCCTCCCTCCCATCTGCCCCCTCACCCCCTCTTACTACCCCTTCCACTTCCCCTCCATCACCCTCCAGACCACCAGGAAGATCTTCTCAGAGAATGATCAGGCTACACCGTGTCCCAGGCCAGAACCTTGCACGGTGGAGGACGGCACTCCTCAGAATAAAACAGAACATTCTCCCACCACCTAAAGAGCTGTGTATGTCTACCCAGGGCTGCCCAACAGAACTTTCCGTGGTGATGGAATGCTCTAGATCTGTGCTACGGTGGCTTTAGCCACGAGGCCACTGAGCACTTGAAATATAGCTCAGAGGACTGAGGAACTGGATTCTTAATTTTATTTAATTTTAATTGATTTAAAGACCCACACATGGCTGATGGCCTCGGTATTGGGCCATGTTGGTTTAGCCCCGCTGATCCTTCGGACCTCAGCTACCCCAGCCCTTTCTCTCAGCTGCCCCAAGGCACCGAGCTGTCTTGACCTCAGGGCCTTTGCCCAGGCACTGCGATGGCCCAGGATACCCCTCTCCGTGACTGTCAGCTCTTCAGATCTCAGAGTAACATCCCATCCTTTGCCAGGACGCCCTTCCCTTCCTTCCAGCTCACCGCACCCGTCTTCCTCCGAGCTACTCTGTCAAGGACTCAGGATGCTGACTCCCCAGTATGGGAAACATCATGAGGCAGAGACCACACACAGTGGTGCTGTGTTGTTCGGGTCACCAGCATGTGCCCGGGCCTCACACAGCAGCTGGTACCGAGGGCCCGTCAAGAATACGTGTGGGCCATCTGGCCTGTGGGCTAAGTCAGCCTTTTGAGAAATGATTTCAGAATCTAACCATCCAAAACGATCTTCCTTCTTAAGGAATGTTTCCCGAGGCCCGGCATCCAGAGCACAGGCCTTGCCCCCCTGGGGACACATCCCTGTCCTGACAGAGGCCCTGCCCCCTGCAAGTGCCCTGGGTCCCTGTGAAGCCTTGTCATCACCAACTGAGCAGGCAGAGCTCCCCGTGCCCTTGACGGAGACGGCTGACCTCTCAGCACACAGCATGTGCTGGTGAGCGTTCTGGAACCAGGAGGGATCTGAGCGCCCCGTGTGACCCCAGGAAGCCTCTCAGGACCTGCAGGGACACGCCGGCCCCTAGGCTGAGGCCAGCAGACTTGAGTCCTGGCTCAATACCCAGAAGACCCAGCCATGGACACGTGGAGGAAAACCTTCCTGAGGGGTTGTGGGACCCTCAATGTACAGGTGGCTAGGAAATTAGTATGGGTTCTGGTCTTTGAATAATTAGAAAGAAGTTAAGCAGAAATAAAGTGAATGTCTTACTAGATTATCGTTTGGCATTGCATCGGGTCTCCCGGCAATGCACATTTGAAGGCTTAGCCCCCAGGGGGATGGTCTTGGAAGGTGGGCCTTTGGGGGGCATCAGGTTAGATGAGGTCACGAGGGACCCCCACAAGGGGGTCAGCGCCCTAGTGGGAAGAGCAGCTGAAACAGGCTCTGCCACGTGAGGCCGGGGTGGGGGGCGCCGATCGCAAGCCAGGCAGAGAGACCTCAGCAGAACTGACGCTGCTGGGCTCTCGCCCTAAACTCGCAACCGCCAGGACTCTGGGGAATGAATTCCTGTTGAGGAGGCCACCCATGTGCAGCAGCTGGGTTGAGACAGTGATCTAAGACAACACGGTGCCCAAGGGTAGAGTGGGAAGGGGGCCAGCCCCTCAAGGACCTGGGCCGGATCCGAAGAAGTATGTCTGATCGACTCTGCCACCCTCATATTCCTACAAAGTGTGCCCCGTGCGCCGTGACCCAGACAGGGGCCTGTGGGAAAGGCCGAAGCACAAGACAGAGAACCTGCCTGCCCACCTGACGTCCACCTGGCGCCCACCCACTCTGGATGAGGACATGGAGAGAGTGACCCCCAGAGGACCACCACCTGTCAGCAGGGGACAGTGGCCGAGCCAGGGGTCCAGCTCCTCAGGCTCTGCTAGGGCCCACGGAGCTCCCCACAAGGCCCCTGCCTCCCTCCAGTGGCCATCTGCCCACCCGTGCCCTGTCACCTGCCACCATCACGTTCCACCTGGCTGTAACCGCAGGGGCAGCGGCTGGCACGCCCCACGCCCACCAGCAGGGCAGCGCTGGGTCATGGGCACCCCGCCCCCCGTGTCAGCAGCCACACCTCAAGTAGAGATGGCAAGCTGACTGGTGCCTCTCTATGTGGGACCCCGAGAACACGTTCAAACACCTGCCCCCAGCGCTCCTTGCACTTTACCTTTCAGAGTTGGAAGAGGACCATCCTGTCCATCCATTTGTCCCAAAGGGTCATTCGGGTCAGGAGTCTCCACTTCCCCTGAGCAAAAGAGCACAGCACGTACGTTAGTGAGAGTTCACTGCAAGGCCTTCACTTCACTTCTCGTGCAAAGATGACAGTTTTCTAGCAAAACCGCCCGCTGGGTATAGAACACCTGGAGGGATGAGCCATTACGGTAACTTCCAGGGGGCTCTTGGAGCATCAGATCTGGTATAATAGCAACAGTGATCCTTGACGTTTATCCCAAGTGCGGTAGAATGCAGATGCTCTGCAGGACGCACCGATGAAACCAGCATGCGACCGAAGCCCTGAGCGCCATTCAGGGCAGGAGAGAGATTCAAACACTGGTCGGCAAAATAACACACCGCTGTAGCCGGAGTCTGCAGGTCGCCCTCCAGATACTGGCCTCTGGTAGTTCTCAACCAGGAACACCACACGAGGACGTGGGCGCCCGTCCCTGGATCCTGGGGGAAGGAAGGGCAGGTACGACGGACGCCCTGGCTCCATATCCCGGTGTGGCCCCTGTCCCCTTCACTTCCAGGCTGTCACCCGGCAGCCTGGCCTTGACCGGGTCCCACTGGTCGGGGGCAGGGGAGGGTGGAGGAGAGCTGGTGACGTCAGGGGTGGCTCTGACAACATACCTGGATGGATCTGGGTTTGTGGCTTCAAGCCTACCAAAGAGCGGGACACACACGCTGAGCATCATGTGGCTTAGAAAAACGGAAATCCTGCCCTGCGACACACGGACGAAGCTGATGGAAACAGCCAGACACAGAAAGACAAACACATGGCTGACGAGGTCCCTGGAGTCGTCAAGTTCATAGGCAGAAAGCAGATGGCGGGCACCAGGGCTGGGCCCGGGGACTCAGGAGTTAGTGTTTAGCAGGGACGGTTTCATACGGGGGAGATGAAAAGGTTCTGGAGATGGATGGCGATGGTAACAGAAGTGGTTCAGGTGGGAACCTTTAGGTCATGGGCATTTACCACCATTTTTAAAAAAAAGTCTATGGAAGACAGTTTATAATTCGGTTAGAGTCGGGGCCACCCCACTTGTCTCTTAAATGAGAAAGAGAGCTAACAAAGCACCAGACACTTCAGACCGCGCTCAGGATGAAGCCTTGCTCCCAGGCAGCTGAGGTCTGCCAAGTGCGTTCAGGTGGTTTGCGGATAGAACGAGGCACACAAGATCTTCAGACTGTTTAGGGGAATGAACACTGGCCAGCAGATATGTGAGGGTACCGGCGTCTCGAAGCTGATCCTGTCCACCCCACCAGCTCCTAAATCACAGGACGCGCCCGGTGACGCGTGAGCCTGCGCCCTTGGGAGTCCAGCCCCAGCTCCCAGGAGGCCAGCGAGAGCCCGTTTCTGCCCCAGCCCGGGCTTCTCGCACCCAGTTAAGGAAGGTTCCCTCTTTCTATTGCTTCCAGTCCAAACCCGGCCAGCCGTCAGAACCTGGCTTTCGTAAAATGTCCCCAATCAACCCCTAGGAAGCACCAGCCTGATTCTCCAAGACGACCCCCCAAACGGTACGTCTCTCCCAGAGCAACCCGAGCGTTCTCCGCTGAGGAATCAGAACCTGGCCCAGGGGAGCGACCGTAAACAGCAGTAGGACATCGGGGGCTGCGTCCCTGTGACGGCTGATGGTCCCGGCATTAACACCCCGACACAGGGGCTGCTCGCGCCACGGAGACAGGCGGGAACTATGCAAGGCAGTCAATGCGTGTGTGCTCAAGAATTAAACTTCAGCTGGGGTTGCAATGGTAAATTGGCATGTTACACACACCATCATTCAGCACCGTGTAAATGCAGAGAGACCGCAGGAAATCAAACACACTTGTACTGTATACACACATCTGAAAGAGGCATAAAAATTATTAACGGCTTAGAAATTGACAAGTGGTGTGAAACAGTCAAATAAATACACGCCCCGAAGGAAAATAAGCACCATTAGCCCGATTCCACTGCGGAACAGATTCCCAGCTCTTCCAAGGCAACTTTCAGTGCCGAAGCACGTGTATGTCCCGCGCATCCGAGGCGCTGCGCAGACGAGCATGCGCCCCGTGGGACGGAGCCGGGGGTAATCCCAGTGCTTCTGCTGATTCTTGAGCAGACGTCACCCCCAGCCAGACTCGCAGCGTCGCTGCTGATCTGAGAAATGCTAAGATTCTGTCTGGAAAGGTTGTGCCGGTCAGCACAGAAGCTGGGATTTGATTTTTCGTTTCTTTCAGCCTTCAGCTTTGCCTTAAAAAATTTAGTAAGATTTAGTAAAATTTAGTTTGGGTACTTGAGCGAAAGAGCATCATCTACGTGTTTGGAAACAGGGGTGAAGTTTCAAGTAGCCCACGAGGCTGACGCCAGAGCCCCCCCCCCCCAGACAAGTCACATATGTGAATAAATGCAGAATGGCCAACTGCCGTGGTCCTTCGCGCAGACGCCTCAAGTTTCGACACACCTGGGCCCTGTCGTTGCTTCCTAACTGAGAAATAAGGACCCCACTGCTAGTCTGATATGGAAATTGTCGTTCCTCTACACAGCGTACGTCAGACACAGAACGGCTGTCCAGACTTTAATGTATGAGCCAAATGTAACGGGGCAAATATGAACTTGGGGACAGGTGACAAGTGACAATACGGGCCAGCATTTCCACAGATTCCAACAGGGTCAGGGGGTCTCCTGCCCCCCCCACAAAGGGTTAAAAATACCCCAAAGGGAAAAAATAAGCACAAGCCAAAACCAACAAAACTATCACACACACACACATCAAAATGTCACTGTTACGTTATCTGGAATTACAAAGGTAATTTAAAATGTCTCCTTTTATTTTATTTTTAAACATCTCCACATGTGAAAAAGCATCACATTTTTAATTGAGGTAATTCACATACCATAAAACTCGCCATTTGCAAGTCTACGATCCAGTGGGTCTGAGGACATTCATAGGTTATGCAACGGTCTCCACTATGTAATTGCAGAGTATTTCATCACTCCCAAAAGAAACCTTGCTCCCATCAGCAGTCCACCCACTCTCACCTCTCCCAGACCCTGTAACCACTAGTCTGCTCTCCCTCTCTCCAGGGATTTATCTATTTTGGACATTTTACATAAGTGAAGTCATACGGTATGTGGCCTTTTGAACAAATACCAATTTTATGATTCAATGTTTTAAATGTTACGCCCAGTAGTAGCCAAGAAAAAAGGAAGAGAAGGAAGAGGCTGGATGAACCTGGAGCAGGTGATCAGCAAAGGAGCCCATGACCTGCCCCCTCCGCACGTCAGAGCGCTGACAGTCTGGGGGAGGTCTGGCTCCCCGAGTGGAACAGGATGTGGTGGTGCACTGGAGATCGGAGGTGACTGAGGGCGGGAGGAGCCGCTGGGAAGGTTGGGGCCACGCAAAGACAGGATGCTCAGGGCCTGAGACGCACCTGCCGGGAGACCAGCACACGTCCGCATGGTGCTGCAGGAAGGCGGGGCTCGCGGGCTCTGGGCAGAGGACTGAGTGGGGTTCAGCACCACCAGTGACAGAGCTGATGTCACCTGCTTGCCCCCTGACTAGCGGGTTCCTCGGCATGTGGGCGGTACTGCGGAACGACCTCTATCCACCTTCCTAACCCCATGCACTGCCCAGCTGGCTGGTGACGGTCTCAGGGGGTGTGAGCCCTGTGACACCCCCCAGATGGCCTCTGCCCAGCGCCTCCTCACACAAAGGCCCACTCGGGTTACCTGGTGCTGTTGCCCTCACCCCCACTGGCCCACCGACAGACCAGGGGACCTGAACGGGGAACAGCCTCGGGGAGGAGCCCCATCTGCCCTAAAGCCTTGGAACTCAACTACCTTCTACTGAAATGGAGGGTCTCCTCGGAGCAAAATGGCACATCCTTCACTTTGGCAAAATACTACAAGGTGTGCTATGAAGGCCTCATTCCATTTATGATGCCCTGGATGTGGGTGATTTTCACCGTAAAAACCCACACGGGCAGACAACGCAAAGCTGCTGGAAAACTCAAACCATTGATGGTGTCAATCAAGTAGGCGTGGTTTATTAGCCCCTTATTCGTTTTTTTGATGTTTAAAGAAAAGAGAACATTTAATATGAACCAAATTTAAATGTGGCTGGTTTAATACAATGATACATTACATGTATGGTTTGATCCGTATCAAAATTACACTTTAATGCCTAGAAGCAAAGACCAAACACACTGTGGTAACTCACATGGGATTCTGGAACAGAAAAAATACATTAGGTAACGTCTAAGCAAATAGGAACAGTATGGATTTTGGTTGAGAATTAACGAGTCAGTCGAGGCACACCCACTGTGACGAAGAGACCACACTATTAATGGAAGGTTTAACACAAGGTGAACTGGGTGTGCATGACACGCAACCTCGCTACCACCTTCACAACTCTCTACAAATCTAAAACTATCCTATGTAAAAAGCTTACTGGAAAACAATTCCACATCCCATCATGTGCTTCCAGCCCATAACCAGGGCTCACAGGTAAAGAAGGGCAGTAGGAGAGATCCTATCTCCAAACACCCTACATTCTTGCTCACTGGATACAGCCCCGAAGCCAGGCGGGAATGCTAACCACACGAGCGCAATACCACAGACTCACTGGATTTGATCTAAGTTGTGCAAAGATTCAACAGCAGGCCAGTGAATACTCAGACATGAAGTCACTTGGGAGAATGTTGGGTTTTGAGCTGAATCCTGCCTTAATTGTCAGGCATGGTGATATCAGCTCTGAACCAGGAACTTGGTTTATCCTTGGCAGGGCTGAACCAGCCGGCGTCTGCAGGGTGACCCAATGCAAGGGTTCACCGCTGATGTTTGGTGATGCTTGGTAAGTAGTCAGGGTTTCACGGGGGGCTGCTGAAGGTGCACACCCTGCCCCAATGTGGGGAAATGCATGGTAATTACAAACCATGCACCGGTCACCCAAAATCTTCTCTGGATCTGTTCTCAATATGGGCCTCTAATGGGACGTCTTGATTCGTGGTGTCGGGAAGAGAAATTTCTGTCTGCAGAGTGGCAAGTGGGTCTGCTCTGGTTTGCACGCTCTTTCTGTACTATTAAAATACTAACTCTCCTCATTAGTGGCAGAGACACTATTAGGCAAGAATTTACTAATGAAGTTCAACCCACGCTCTTGGATTTGAGTCCATGCTGCCTTTCTGTTTTGATTCGTGTCTCTTAAAATGTTTTGTTATTCATACTTTTCATCCATTTATCTCTACCTGTTGATCTGAATCAGGTACACTTGTTGTGATTTAATTAGATGTAGTCTCCGGCATATCTGGACAACTTCAAAGCAGGCTCCTTTTTAATTAGTGAGGGTACTTTATTCACCAAAGCTTGGCATTCTTGGACTTGGTCATCCTCGTGAAAAGGTATAATTTCCAGGATCTGAGGAAGAACAACAGTCAGGGCCCAGAAAAAGCCCCCAGCCTGGAGGGCTGATTGTGTAGCAGGCCAGGGGCCCCTGGAAGGGCAGGCAGAGATTTCCCAATGAAAACTCAGACAGCCCATCCACTTGCAATGGGAAATGTTGGCCGTGCGTTCCGGGGCAATCCCTCAGCTCAGCCGACACGTGCAATGAGAAACATCCAGGATGCTGGAAATGCAAGGACTGAAGAAAAGAAATTAATAACTGGGAAGGAGCACAGTGTATAAAAGTCCCAAAAGGTGCGTCCATTAGTCTGGGCGCTGGGCCAGACAAGGTACGTCAATAGGAAAGAGCCCCCATAACGTCAGCCTCTGGGAGCACCGCGGTTAAAACGCCGCACCGTTGTGTCTTCACGTAGAACACCACTCTGCACTCAGGTGAGCTGCCGGGGCCTCAGCGCTGGTAGCGTGACCAGTCTGTGATTTTTTATTTTCATTCGTGCTCACTCTGGGTGGAGTAAATGCCGGTGTTAGGCCTCCTTCAAGGGCTGGCCCAGCCCTGCTTTGGGAACCACCTGACATGGAGTCACCAGGGTCCCTCCCCAGTTTAAGCTCTGCTTTGACTCCACTTTGATGGCAAACACATCAAAGCCCCACGTGAATCCAAGTGTAGACGCGGCTCCCCCCCGCCCCACTGGGCACAGCCTGAAGTGAGAGCTTTTATCACTCGGTGTCCCAGATGGCCTCCAGGGCCCCGAGCAAAGGCCCCACTGTCAGGGCCCAGTGAGCGTGTGGCTGAGGAGAGGGAGAGGCAGCCCGGGAGGCTGAATTGGGGTCTTTCATCGACCCCCTCTCTTCCCCGACACCTAGAGCCCCCGGCCGCCATGGCGGGGCCCCCACCCCCAGATGTGGCCCGGAAGGTGAGACCCGCCATGCCTCCACTGCGAATCCAGCCCTGGGCCCGCTTCCCCGCTGGGCCCACTTATCACCTCGGCAAACGCGGCAGAAAAAGAGCAATCAGAAACGCCGGGTGCACACTCCGTGTGGGTGTCTCTGTCTCCATTTGGTTTCATGGAAGACTCTGGAATCCTGGACACACACAAGGTTTTTAGCTCAAATGCCTAGATTTAGTTAAAGGTAAAGGAAGAAAACACACCTTTTTTTTAAAGAAGGACCCTTATCAGGAAAAGAATTGAGTCAGGTGCGATCCCATGGCAACAAGGGAATTACTTTCCAGTTGCCTAAGGGACGGGTTTAGAGGCCCGGGCCCCCCACGCTGCAGCCGGACTCCAGGCTGCGAGACCCCTGGACTGGCGGGAACGCGACCGCGGACAAAGGGAGCGGAGGGGTCTGCAGCGGGTTCCATCAGCGCCTCCATGTCCCCGAGGCCTCGATCTGTTGCCCTATTGCAAGCAGGACATTCGTCCGCAGTGATGGCCTCACGTTCATGGAAACAAACAGCAAACGGGGGTGAATGTTTGCTATGGTGGCGACAATTATTTTTTTTTAAGTAGCTTCTATGTGAGTTTGCTAGTGACCTACAGCAAACCCACAGCCTGGGTGGCGTAATTCTGGGGGCTGGAATTTGCAGATGCAGGCGTGAGCAGGGCTGGTTTCTCCTGCGGGCTTGCAGACGGCCGTCCTCCCCCAGGCCCTCCCTAGTCATTCCTCCCTGTGCACGTCTGTGTCCTGATCTCTTCTTAAAAGGACACCAGTCACACTGGATCAGGGCCCACCATAAGGACCTCGTCCACAGTTAATTACTTCTGTAAAGAAGCTTCGTCCAGTGGGTCTATTTGGGGGAGCACGATTCAACCCATAACAGGTAGTGTTATTTGCCTCCAGGACTTCTTTAGAAGTAACGCTGATTTGAAAGCGGTATTTGCAAGTGCACGGTGCAGACAGACAGGACAGACACCTCTCACTGAGGTGACACAGACTAAGCAGGGGTTTGGACCAAGTACAGAGGTGCGACCGAGGGACCCGCCCACAGCCCGCTGATGGTTCTAGCACCCTGACAACGTCCTTTGGACACCCTCTTTCTTGTTCAAAAGACGTCCCGTGGCTGCGTCCAGCAGACGTCGGGACAGCACGGTCCTCGGAGCTCCGAGTCCCTGAGGTTTCCAGCAGCGGCTGGGACGCCTTCCAAGTCCGCATCGCTCAAGTCCCTGCTCTCAGGACGCTTACTTACATCAGCACCACTGTCCCCGTACAGCGGGCAGGTAGGCCTGTGGGCAGTGTGTGCTCGCAGGTGCAGCCTGGCCCCCTGCAGGCCTGCCCAGCGGCGGGCAGCGTGGGCATGGTGCCCCAGTTTACGCATGTCGTCCTCACGGACCCTTCATGTGAGCGCCACGTCTGGGCCTTCTCCTGTCCCCTTTCTCCCCAGCGAGTGTGTCCTCCTCCCCGATCCTCCGCATGCCGCAGCACTCGGAGCTGGGCCTGCAAAGCTCCCCCATTCTTTCCACCTCCATCCCTTTGAGGGCCTGTCGAAATGCACAGAGCCCCCAAAACATACCCTTACGGGTCAGACCATCCTCGGAAAGCCAGCGTCAGAGGCCCGGGGATCTGCTCATATCTGATATGCACATCACACTTGACTTGTCCGAACATGAACCCAGCTTCCCTCCACAGACTGCTCCCCTGCAGCCACCACCCGCACCCCCGCATCCTAAATTCTGACACCCTCCTTCCACAGGCAAAGGCCACGGACCCTGGGTGTCCTGACTTCCTTTTCAACCACCTTCTTTGTCCAACCCATCATGAAATGTCATTCGCTCTGTCTTCAATATCCGATGCTCCCAGCCCCTTGCTGCTCACACCCGGTGCAGAGGCTCCCGGCTCTGCGGGGTCAGGCGACAGTCCCTGGACAGACCTCCGCGGGCCCACCTCCCCACAGCGGTCACGCTGGACCTCTAAAAGGGGCTTGCCACACCATCCGCTGGGGGAGCAGAGGTGAACCTCAGAAGCCTAAGGCTGAGCGGAAGAAGCCAGACACAAAGAGCCTGGATTGCATGATCCCCTTCACACCAAGCTCAACACGAGGCAGGAGCATCTGTGCTGATGGGGGTCAGCATTACCTTTGGGGGTGACGGCCAAGGCGGAGCAGGACAAAGTTTTCTGAGACGTCGCTGGTGTGGTCTGGTGATGTGGGAATTTACACACTTTTATCTACGTGTATCACACCTACAGAGCTTACCACGGTTCTTCTAGCAGAATCTCTCCTGTAACGCTACCACCTTGAACAAGACCCACACTGACCTCATTCCATGTGCCCAACACGTCCCTGCACATGATGCACACGGTCCTGCTGCCCAGCCTGCTTCCTGTCTTCTTTTCCCCCTTAACACTTCCAAAAAACCACATGTTCATGTATTTTTCCGCCTCTTCTTCTGTCTGTGCTCCCTGTCCTATCCCCAGCACCTGTGTAGGAGCAGGGAGCTGTTCATCTGGTGCATGAATGAATGTTCCTGTGTTCTACACCTTCCACCTCCTCAGAGGAGCAGCCTGAACCTCGGAGGGACGGTGGGCTGTGCCTGTTTGCTGTGCATGGTGATGGTGGGGAGAGCTGATGCTCTGAAGCACCGTGGAGAGTGTCATTGCACAGGGATGGTGCTGTCTGGACTTGGGGCACCCGGGGGAGGCTCTAGGTCTGATTCAGCTGGGGTCGTGGGGAGGTGGCAGGCGGTGGCCACCACGGGGGCACGACCGAACACCATCAAACTGCCTCCTGCTAACTACAATGGCAGTAAACATGAGCGCGGCCCGGAATTTAAAAGGAAATGCAGAACCAGAGGACAACAGGGAACTTCAAACGGTCTGACGTATTTCTAGGATCAACAAGGTTGTGCACACATGGAAGGCCAGGGGCACACCCCAGGAAGACTGGGAAGGAGAAGACACTTGCCCCTCGCCGCTGGTGCCATCAGGAACAGGCAGTGAAGACTGAAGTTTGACCGATGTCTGCTCACAAGACCTTCTTGGTTCAAGACACACAGCGAAGTACATGAGAAAATCTCCTGACCAGTGACTGGCTAACCACACAACAGTACTGACCGAGATGTGACCCTTAGGAATCCAAGCTTGAAAACGTAAAGGACCTTATGTTTGTGCTCTTATCAGTGTCTGTGTCACCTCAGTGAGAGGTGTCTGTAAACAAAATAACAATAATAACAACAGTAATAACTAAAGAGAGGAGGAGGAGGAGACTTCGGGAGGTGATGGGTCTGTTTATAGCACAGACTGCAGTGATGGTTTCATGAGCATATACTTACCTCCAAATCAAGTTGTGTACATTAAATCTGTAAAGCTTTCCAAATCATACCTCAATAAAGTGGTTTAAAAAGAAAAGAAAAAGAACTTAAAAAGAATGACGGACAACTCAGTGGTCACACATCACAGGAAACAGAGAACCCACAGAATTAGTAAAGCAAGGCCACTAAACAAACAGTAACAAGAAAAACACCACCAAAAACCAAAATGAAAAACAAAAATAAAACCACAGCAGCAAAAACAAACTTTGATGGGTAGAGGGGTTTGCTACTAGAATTGCTAAAATATTATCTAAAATGTCCAGTTTTTAACAAAGAATCACAAAGACATGCAACAAATAAAATCAGGAAGTACGCCACATGCACAGGAAGAAACATCCAACAGAAAACGTCCCTGAGGGGACCAAAACTATTATAAATATGTTTAAAAAACTAAAGAAAACCACATCTAAAGAATCAAAGGATATTATAACAAATTTTTCTCACCACATAGGGAATATCAATTAAGTGATAGAAATTAAAAGAATCCTATAGGAATTCTATAGTTGAAAGAAAAACTGAAATTCACCAGGTGGGCTCAATAGCGATTTGAGCTGGCAGAGGAAAAAATCAGTGAATTGGAAGACAGTTTAATATCTCTACTGGAAAAGAGATTATCTACTCTGAAGAGAAGAAAATGAAAACAATAAAGAAAATAACAATCTAAGAGACCTGTGGGATGTGATCAAGAGCACCAACACAAATGAGTCCCGAAAGAAAAGGAAAAAGCAGAAAAAATATTTAAAGAAATGATGACCAAAAACTTACCAACTTGATAAAAAGTATTAATTTATACACTTAAGAAAATCAAGAACCAGGGGCGCCTGGGTAGCTCAGTCATTAAGCGTCTGCCTTCGGCTCAGGTCATGACCCCAGGGTCCTAGGCTTGAGCCCTGCATTGGGCTCCCTGCTCAGCAGGGAGTCTGCTTCTCCCTCTCCCACTCCACCTGCTTGTGTTCCCTTTCACTGCGTCTCTCTGTCAAATAAATAAATAAAACCTTAAAAAAAAAAAAAAAGAAAATCAAGAAACTCTAAGTAGGACAACCTCTAAGATATCTACAACTAGACATACCATAGACAAATTTGAAAAGCAAACACAGAATCTTAAAAGCAGCAAGAGAGGTGACTCATGATGTATGACATATGGGATGACATATTAAAAGTGTTGGGGGAAGAAAAAGACTGTCAACCAAGAACTCTATATCCAGCTAAACACTTTTTCAAAAATGAATAATTTAGGCCACTTCCAGATGAACAAAAAATGGGGGAAATTTGTCATTAGCTGACTGCTCTGTGAGAAATAGTAAAGGGAGTTATTTGAGATGAAATGAAAGGACTTTGGAAGGAATCCTAATTCACACAAAGAAATAAAATAGTACCAGCAAGGGATCTACATAGGTACTATGAAAGATAATATAAATGTATTTTTCTCAGTAACTCTTCTGCTATTTGTTTTACAAGATTACTTTATAAAACCATAATTATCAAATTGTGTTGATGGGCTTAAAATATATGAAGATATAATTTGTATGGCACTAACAGTTAAGAGAGAAGAAGAATAGCAACATATTGGAGCAAAATATTTATTATTAATATTAAGTTAGCATTAATCTGAATTAGATTTTTAAAGTAAGATGATAATAGTAATCTTCATGCAACCACTAAGAAAATAATTTTTTTTAAATTACGTATATGAGAGACAAAATAAAGAAATTTTTAAATCATACTAGGAACTATCTATTTAACACAAAAAAAGGCAGGAATCAAGGAACAGAGGAACAAAACAGAAGTGACACAGAAAACAAGTAGCGAAATACAGAAGTAAAACCTATCTTATCATTAATTAATTAAAGGCAAGTGGGTTAAAAGGACAAATCAAAAACAACAGAGACTGGCAAAAAGGATTAAAAAATTATCCATCTTTATGTAGTCTATAAAAGACACTTAGTATTCAAGAATACATACAGCTGAAAAGATATATCAAACACACAGCAAACATAAGAAAGCCGTAAAGACTTATATAAGTCTCAAACAAAATAAACAAGACATGAATCATTCCTAGAAACAAAGGGCATTTTATAGTGACAAGAAAGCTTGTCATTATAAAAGGACATTTTATAATAACAAGAAGGTCAACCTAATCTATTTTAAATGTATATGCACCTAACAACAAAGCCCCAAAAACACAAAGCAAAAACTTACAGAAATGAAAAAAAAAGTAGCTAAGTCAACAATAGTAACTGACGATTTCAATAACCCACTTTCAATAATGGATATAAGAAAGAACTAGGCAGGTCCGCAGGGGAACAGAAAACTTAAACAGCACTATAACCAACCACAGCTAACACTGTAGAACATTCCACCCCTACAGCAAGATATACATTCTTCTCAGGGTTACAGAGAATGTATTCCAGGACAGACCATATTCTAGGTAATAAAACCAGATTTAATAAGTTTAAAGGGAATCAAGCCATGCAAACTATGTTCTCTAACAACAGAATGTAATTAGAAATCAGTAACAGAAGGAAATTTGAGAAATTCACAAATACGTGGAAATTAAACAAAACATTTCTGAATAACCAGTGAGTCACAGAAAATATCACAGGGAGATTATAAAATACTTTGAGAAGAATGAAGGGATGCACAACATAACAAAACTTAAGTAATACAACTAAAGTAGTGCTTAGAGGGAAAGTTATAGTATTGTATTTAAAAAGATCTCGGGTGATGGACAGCTCAGTCAGTTAAGTGTCTGCCTTCAGCTCAGGTCATAATCTCCAGGTCCTGGGATCGAGCCCCATGTCAGGCTCCCTGTTCAGCAGAAGTCTGCTTCTCCCTCTACCTCTACCTCCTGCTTGTGCTCTCTCTCAAATGAATAAATAAAATCTTAAAAAAAAAAAAAAAAAAAGATCTCAAATCTATAACCTAACTTTACACCTTAAGGACTTATAAAAAGAGCAAACTTAACCCAAAGCTAGCAGAAGAAAAGAAAGACTAAAGATAGGGCAGAGACAAATAAAACAGAGAAATGACAGAGAAAATCAATGATACCAAAAGCTGGTTCTTTGAAAAGATCCGCCAAATTGAGAAAGCTTTAGCTAGGGTGATCAAGAGAAAAAGAGAGGAGACTCAAATTATTAAAGTCAGAAATGAAAGAGGGGACGTGCGTTACTACTGAATTAAAAGAAATAAAAAGGACTATAATACTATGAATAATCATGTGCCAACAAGTTAGTAACTTAGACGAAATGGACACAGTCCTAGAGAAATACAGTTACTGAGACTGACTTCAGAAGAAACAGAAAGTCTGAACAGGTCTATAACAAGCGAAGACATCGAATTAGCACCAGAAAACTTCTCAGAAAGAAAAGCCCAGGACCAGATGGCCTCTCTGGTGAATTCTACTAAATGTTTAGACGAGAATTAACACCAATAACTTCACAGACACTTCAAGAAGTATATAAACTTTTTTTAAAAATATTTTATTTATTTATTTGACAGAGAGAGAGACAGCAAGAGCAGGAACACAAGCAGGGGGAGTGGGAGAGGGAGAAGCAGGCTTCCCGCTGAGCAGGGAGCCCGATGCGGGGCTCGATCCCAGGACCCTGGGATCATGACCAGAGCCGAAGGCAGACGCTTAACGACTGAGCCATCCAGGCGCCCCCAAAAAATACATAAATAAAAGAGAGGATACTTTCCAACACATTCTAGGAGACCAGCATTACCCTGATACCAATACACTTCACGGGGCTTGCAGCACAAAGTAAATGTGTACATGAGATGCAGAAGGGTGCAAAGACGGACCCCTGAGTGAGCAAAGCAAGGTGAAAGCCAACTGTACCGTGTCCTCCCAGGCCACTCGCGGGCACACACAGGTGGGGCGACGTAGAGTCGTGGAAGCTCAGCAGGAAACACATCCATGTGGAGACTTACGGAGGAAACGGTGAGCCATGTCTGAATCGTTTTAGCGAATTCAGACAAGTCTTTCTCAATTTAAAAAAAAAAAACTAGCTAAGTTTTTAAGTAGAACAAAATAATTTACCTCAGAAATTCTATAATTAATGAAATTCTCTAGTTTTTTAAAGAATGTTAACAATTGGGGCGCCTGGGTGGCTCAGTCGTTAAGCGTCTGCCTTCGGCTCCGGTCATGGTCCCAGGGTCCTGGGATCGAGCCCCGCATCGGGCTCCCTGCTCCGCGGGAAGCCTGCTTCTCCCTCTCCCACTCCCCCTGCTTGTGTTCCCTCTCTCGCTGTGTCTCTTTCTGTCAAATAAATAAATAAAATCTTTAAAAAAAAAAAGAATGTTAACAATTTGGGGTGCCTGGGTGGCTCAATCGGTTAAATGTCTGCCTTCAGCTCAGGTCATGATCCCAGGGTTCTGGGACTGAGCCTTGTGTTGGGCTCTGTGCTCAGTGGGCGTCTGCTTCTCCCTCTCCCGCTCCCGCTGCTTGTGCTTTCTCTCTCTCTGTCAAATAAATAAAGTCTTTTTTTAAAAAAAAGAATAACAATTTAATGAAACTACATAACTTAAAATACCTACTGCACAAAAACAGATGTAGCTGTATTTAGATTTCCCTGCGTGCTCCGCCCCCTGCATTTTAAACAACCTGAAAATAGTCTTTATATTCTATTTCCCGAATATCTTTCACCCACCATCTTCACACAGTGAGAACCACTGGAGAATATCTGGTTTGTTCAATATAAAGAGCAAAGGTTTGCAACAGCGACGCAAATATTTGCATTTTATAGTTACAACTTTGGACCATTAATATTGACTATATTAAAGCAATATAAACCAGTACTAGTGCTCCTCATAAAAATGCATGGAATTGAGGGATGGGGTGGCTGCGTGATCGACACTGGGGAGGGTATGTGCTATGGTAAGTGCTGTGAACTGTGCAAGACTGTTGAATCTCAGATCTGTACCTCTGAAACAAATAATGCAATATATGTTAAGAAAAAAGAAGAAGAATAATGTAGCAGGAAGGGAAGAATGAAGGGGGGGAAATCGGAGGGAGAGACGAACCATGAGAGACGATGGACTCTGAGAAACAAACTGAGGGTTCTAGAGGGGAGGGGGATGGGAGGATGGGTTAGCCTGGTGATGGGTATTAAAGAGGGCACGTTCTGCATGGAGCACTGGGTGTTATGCACAAACAATGAATCATGGAACACTACATCTAAAACTAATGATGTAATGTATGGTGATTAACATAACAATAAAAAAGTAAAAAAAAATCTCCCCAACTTAAAAAAAAAAAATGCATGGAACTGCCAATTATCATTTTTTTCTATAAATTAATATCTTTGTCTTTTCTGTGCTTCTCCTTTTAAATAATTTATTGAAAGAATTAAGTTGGCAATCCTATCACCAGACACTGCCTATTTCCCCATGCTCCAATAAAAAAGGACATTTTTCAGTACATTGTTTTTACCTGAGTGAGACTCTTAAGCTCATAAATCATGGTTCTTTCAAGGTTTTCTTTGAGGCTTTTTTATTTTCACAGCCAGAAGCCCTAAACTAATCAATCATGGAGTAATGTCATGGGTAATTACCATGGGGCTGACTTGCTCGTTCCGTCTCTCCAGGCTGCAGGTGTGCTCTCCGCTTGGTATTCGAAAGCACTTTTACTTTAATAACCACACGGCACCCAGGAACCTCTCTCTGTCATTACCACGAAGACACACGTGAATGTATGATGCGGGACACCCAGCAAACACACATGCGTGCACCTGGGACTCAGAGGGTCCCTGCAGCTTCATCCTCAGGACTTGAGGCTTTCAGCAACCATAAGGAGTTATTTAGAAGAAAATGTAACCAGATGAAAAGAACAAGACAGGCTGGCATCCCTGGACACACGGGGGCGGGGGCTGACATCCCTGGACACACGGGGCGGGGAGCGGCTGGCATCCCTGGACACACGGGGAGGCTGACATCCCTGGACACGGGGGGGCCTGACATCCCGGACACACAGGGGGGCTGACATCCCTGGATACATGGGACCCTGTCTCTATCTCCTGGTCCAGTTCCCCTTCCAGACTCCCAGGGAGTACCCTTCCTTTGCCCCGTTGTCTCAATGGGCAGGGGGGATTCTGCACCCCACCCCGACATTCAGCAATGCCTGGAGACATCTGTCATAGTCAGACCAGGGTGGGGGCCCCCATGGCACCTGGTGGGGTGAGGCCAGGGATGCTCTCACACACATGCAATATGCAGGAAAGCCCCCATCATGTGGAATTATTGGGCCCCAAATGTAAACACTGAGGTTGAGAAACTCCGCTCCGATCCTGTATTTTCCTGCATGGTCTCAGTTTATAACCAGCAAGCCTGAGAGAGCCCAACATTTACATACACGTGGAAGCCTCGCCTCTGCCTCTTCCCAGCTCTGCACCAGGGGCATGAGAAGTGCCTTCTCGGCCGCTCAGACTCCTTAAATGCAAACTGGGAGCGAGGGGACCTTATGCCCAGGGTCGCCGTACGAGCCAGTGAGAGTCACACAAAACTTCGTGGGGGTGTGCTTTACATTCTTTCCAGGGAAGCCGATAAATGCCGCTTCTTTTTCTGCATCCGTCCTCCTTTCTCTACGTGTCCCTCCCCTTCCACCCTCACTGCGGGCGAGGCCATGGGCCATGGTGACCGCCCTCCCGGCCGGGGCGCCAGCATGGGACAGCGGCTGCCGCCAAGATGTGTAGGACTGGACAGGACCCGTGCGTGGGGCCTTGCTCTCCTCCACGGCGACACCAGCCACGTCTGTGTGTGTTTCTGTGACGCCCCAGCTGCCCCGAGGCTGGCATCACTGCAGACGTCCTGGCATGTGGCCAGGCGCCCGCGGGCCAGCCCCCAGCTGGGGCTGCAGAGGGGGTGGCGTCACTGTCGCCGGCTGCAGACAGACTCGAGTCGCCCAGATGGCTGAACCATTTGAGGAAACGCACCCTAAACAAGGGCAGGACGGACATGCGCTCTCATCGACCTGTGGCTTCTCGTCGTAATAAAAGTGCAAACAGGAAAGGGCAGGAAGGCAGCACCACGGGCTGGTGTGGGAAGGAGACAGGGAAAGGGGTCTGGGGCTGGGGCTTCCAGTGCCCACACGGCCGTGCAGACACCCAACTCCAGACCTGCACACCCTTTCCCACTGGCTTCCATGTTTAATTACTATGCCACAGTAAAGTTCACAGCCATGTTTCCAAAGAGACCCATTATTTATGCAAACAAGCCGTTTCCACGTGCGTTGGCTTGCAGACAGCAAGGAGCTCATGGTGGGACACAACTCTGCTTAAAATATTTATCAAAACAGATGCCAAGTCTTACACCACGTAAAAGTCGAGGGGACGGAAGGCCTGGAAAACCTCCACCCTGGAGGGTAAAGTTTTGCATAAGCGGGGATGTCAGACCAAGGCACTCCAGCAGCGGGGAGCTCCTACGAAGGCAGTGGGATTGTACCCCCCCGCCACCTGCCTTTCCTTCCCACCATTATCCCTGTGAGTAAAGACTTTACAGCAGGTACGCGGTGCGCCCACAATAGGAGGCTAGGCCATCCTTTGTACACAAGAACTGGCCAAGATATAAGATTTGCAGGGCAGGGTGCAGGGCGTGGTAATTCTCTTCCAGAGCTTCGTTTGGACCTAACTGACCCCCCAGGCCTCGTGCTAAAAGCAGAGAGTAAAAAGGGAAGACCTCAGGGATGTCTCGTTGGCAGTTTTCAAGGGGGGGAAATGCCAAGGGGAAATGCCAAATACCCTACCAGTGGGTAAATTCTCCTCAGTGGGAACAGAAATGGGTGTCCTGAGTCCACTGTGCTGTTGCCCAGCACGGACAGAAGAGGCAGCATCCACGCAGGAAAGCCCCCTGCAGGGGCAAAGAGACCTCTACCTGTGCAGCCTGTCAGCAGTGAGGGTCCCCCAGGGCCCAAGGCAGCAGCCGTGCGTGGTAAGTGGGCTCTAAAATGAACTAGGACTCAAGGGCTGTCGCGATCTGTCCAACATCCCTGAGGCCATCTTACCTGTCGACAGGTAGGCTGAAGCCATCTTACCTGTCGACAGGTAGACTGAAGCCATCTTACCTGTCGACAGGTAGACTGAAGCCATCTTACCTGTCGACAGGTAGGCTGTGGCCAGGGCCCAAGGAAAAGGCCTTGCGGCTGCTCCATCACCAAGTCCTGAATGACAAGCATACATACGGAACAAAACCACCCCTGGCAGGCTGCCAAAAGGAGTTTGCTCTTTCAGCTTACCAAGGGGAAGCAGGTGAATCTGTGCCGTGGAAAACCATTCCATGTGGGAGGGCCCGATTAAGCGACTCTGGCCTGTGAGCTCCCATGGACCAAAATTTACCTGATATTTCAGAACTGTGATGGTTCCCCCACATCAGCTGGCAAAGATCCCAGGCCAGGCAGGTGCAGACACAGCAATGGGTGTGTAAGTGCAGCAAAATCCACGCGGGACAGCCGCCTGAACCCACAAGCACATGCCCGCCACCCAACTGCTCTACCTCCAGGAAACGTATCCTGCAAAATGAACTCGCACGTGTGTGAAATGATATGTGCACATTTAATCACTGAAGCACTATGCTTTTGTTTTTGTTTGCATTTTAACTTTCAGTGTATAGACTTTTAACACAGGAATAAATTCACATTGCCACCACCACAGCCAATATAGAGAACAGTCTAATCACCCAAAAAACTCTTCCCATAATCTCCCTTCATATACACACATACCACACATACACACATGCATCACATTTTTTCTCCATCATTATAGTTTTGACTTTTTTGAGAAAAATGGAATCACACAGGATACAACTCATGGGGATCAGATCATGCCACCCCAAAATAGCCCACTTTGGCATGAGGATTATTTTGAGCTGAAGACAAGTGAGAAATAGCAGAGACAGGAGGAGCGCTCTGCCCTCACCATCTGTCTTAAAGCAGGACATAAATTTCCCTTTGTGAAGGTGTCCTTGTCTTTTGTACCACGAGGGGGAACAACCCTATTACTGTAGGTGGAGGCAGTACCAAGATGAGTCTGCCTAAGTAAATCCCACTAAATAATCCTTACCTACCATTAGTCTCCCACACATACTTCCTAGTCACTCTGTCATAATCTACCACCCTGGAAGCCCAAACTCTTTCCCTTTGCTTAATCTCATCTCCACAATTTATTGCCCTTTGCTTATATTGTATTAAGCACCCAAAGCTAACCAGTTCTTTGGGTTTTCACATTTTTTCTGTGAAGCCTTCATGCACATAAAAATATCAACATCAATAAAATCTGTGTGCCTTTGCTGCTGTGAAGCTATCCTTGTCAGTTTAATTCCCAAGCCTCAGTCACAGAACCTAAGAGAGTAGAAGAAGTTTTTTTCCTCCCCTACATAAACTTTTGAAACTGTCTCCTTTCACTCAGCATAATGCCTTTGAGGGGTCATCTAATTTGGTGTCTGTACAAATAATTCATTCCTCTTTTTTGCAGGTGTGGATGGCCCAAGAATGGTGAGCATCCATATTGTGAGGTAATCCCTTTGGACGAGGCCTCTTACACTTCAACAAGCACAAAAGCCACCCAAAGATCTAGTTATGTACAGGTTCTGACCCTGTGGGGTGGGGCCTAGGATTCTGCATTCCTAACAGCTCCCAAGCCATGCCATGCTGCTGGTCTGTGGACCACTGTGAATGGGAAGATCTTGGCTTCCAGGCAGACAGGCCATGCCCTAGTGCACCCTTTCAAGTTTGGGTGAGTGGGGTTAAGACTGACAGCCATCACCAGGTCCTTTGATTGGCCAATGAAGCTCCTCACAAATAGAGCTTTTCTTAATTTGGAAGGTTTTAGATGAAGGGTGCTCTTGGCATTTCTATTACCCACTGGAGCCCTGCAGGCATTTGGGTTTGAGACCCTGCTGAGTCTCATCTGTGAGCAGAGGAAAATATTTCCAGAGCACTGCTGTTTATAGACCCAGGATTTAAGGGTGGCACTTGCTCTGCACAGTGTAGTGTTTTCGAAGGCCACTTAAACAGAGGCAAGTTCACCGACAGGGCTCAGCAAAGATAGAAAGAGAAGGGACCAGGGTAGTGGGGAGGGGAGGCTCACAGAATGCCCATTAAAGAGCTCTGGAGGGCACCTGGGTGGCTCAGTTGGTTAAGCGACTGCCTTCGGCTCAGGTCATGATCCTGGAGTCCCTGGATCGAGTCCCACATCGGGCTCCCTGCTCGGCAGGGAGTCTGCTTCTCCCTCTGACCCTCCCCCCTCTCATGTGCTCTCTCTCATTCTCTCTCTCTCAAATAAATAAATAAAATCTTTAAAAAAAAAAAAAAAAAAGAGCTCTGGAACACCTCCCCTTTTGCCCATGGGAAATGGACTGAGTCCAGCCCGAGCAGGCCATGTGTGCCAGGAGAGCCAAGGTAGAAAGAATGTGAGGTTTTCCTGGTTTCCCAACCACTGGGGAGGCGCAGGAACCACCACACCATTACTCCAGGGAGAAAGTGCAGGGCAGCGGAGGGCCATGCAGGGGAGAAAGTGCAGGGCAGCGGAGGGCCATGCAGGGATGCTGTCTTGTAAAGCGCTGAAGGGATTGACCAGAAAATGGGCAAAGGACCAAAACAGACATTTCTCCAAAGAGGATACACAAATGTCCAGCAAGCACATGGAAAGATCACTGATCATTAGAGAGATTACAAAAACATCACCAGTCATTTGCAGAACAAATGAGATACCACTTGACGTCCATTCACAGAAAAGAGCAGGTGTTGGAGAGGATGTGGCGAGACTGGAGCCCTTCTGTGCCGCTGGTGGGATATAAAATGGCGCAGCTGCTAGGAAAACAGTATGGTAGTTCCCCCCCAAAACTAAGAATATGATTACCACATGACCCAACAATTCCACTTCCGAGTATACACCCAGAAGAATTGAAAGCAGGTTTTGAAGCGCTATCTGCACACTCATGTTCATGGCAACTGAAACATGAAAGCAAACCAAGCGTCCATCGATGGATGAATGGGTAAGCGAAGTGTGGTATAGACACACAAGGGAAAACTATTCGGTCTTAAAAAGGAAATTCTGGGGCGCCTGGGTGGCTCAGTTGGTTGGGCGTCTGACTCTTGATTTTGGTTTGGGTCATGGTCTCAGGGTCTTAAGATCGAGCCCTGAGACCGGCTCTGGCTCAGCAGGGAGTCTGCTTGAGGTTCTCTCTCTTCCTTTCCCTCTGCCCCTTCCCTACTGCCCACATGCTCTCCCTCCCTCTCTCTCTCAAATAAATACATCTTTTTTTTTTTAAAGATTTTATTTATTTATTTGAGAGAGAGAATGAGAGAGAGAACATGAGAGGGGTGAGGGTCAGAGGGAGAAGCAGACTCCCCGCTGAGCAGGGAGCCCGATGCGGGACTCGATCCCGGGACTCCAGGATCATGACCTGAGCCGAAGGCAGTTGCTTAACCAACTGAGCCACCCAGGCGCCCTCAAATAAATAAATCTTAAAAAAAAAAAAAAGTAATTCATCCATGTGCCACAACATGAATGAACCGAGGACATGATGCCAAGTGAAATAAGCCAGTCACAAAAAAGACAAATATTCTATGATTCATATGAAGTATCTAGAGTAGTCGACTCCCTCCGTGGAAACAGAAGGAAGAATGGTAGTTGCCAGAGGCCAGGGCAGGGGAGATGGGGAGTAGCTGTTTAATGGGTACACAGTTTCAGTTTTGCAAAATGAAAAACTTCTGGTGATTGCGCAACATCGCGAATGTACTTGACACTATTGAACTGTACACTTAGAAATGGTTAAGATGCTAAATGTTATCTGTTGTTGTTGTTTTTCAACCACAGCTGAAAAACAAATCCATGCACGCGGGATGGGCTCATCGAAGGACACACGGGCTGGAGTCAGGACACCACGTACGACGTTCCAAGCAGAGAAGGGCCCAGAGGTGTCACGCGGGACGACAGGCACGCCCCCGGGGGGACCACAGCCACACGTGGACGGAGACACGTCCACCTGGGACTGTCTGGAGCCCGCACTCAAAGCGGCGTGGTCTGGGCTTTCCACGGGGCCTCCGGCACCGTCAGGAATTATTCTGACTCTGCAAGTCACGCTTCACGACGGCTGCCTTTAGAAGCTCACCGAGTCGGGGTGTGGGCCTCAAGGCCCCCATCACGTGGGATCCTGTCTTCTCTTCTCTGGATGGAAGCATTTTACATTTTATTTTCAATGTACGATGACCCCACGGAGGCTATCATCCCCAGAAACACACTCATTTCCAAATGCCTGACGTAACGAGAGCAACTCGGGCTCTGTGCCCCCGTCTGGAAACAAGCACAACACCAGCTGCGCCCACCCTGAGAGCTGTGGGGCTCGGGGCTGGACCACTGTGAGTGCCCCCTACCTCCGAGGTCACGGGGGACGCGTTCGCACCATCTTGTCTCCGCCCGCTCTCTCCAGCGGCCCCTGATTTCAAACACTGAGCCAATGTGCACGTCACAGCCTGTGCCTGTCCCCACGGCAGCAGATCACCTGGCTGCCCCTGGAGGAGCCTCAGCTTGGCAGCCTCGTACCCTGAGGCCCTGTCCAGCTGGGCCCCCCCAGGGACGGGAGGCTCACTCCCTGGAGTCCTGGCCCGCAGGCTCTGTGGGCTCCCAGGCTCCCAGCCTGGGCAGGGAGGAAAAGGAGACACCCACGACTCGGGGTCAGGATTCGGCAGGTTGGCAAGAGCCTACTTCCCAGTGCACGCAATCCCAGCGTGCCTTCTGCGCAAGGCTGCTTTGCAATGTGGCCGGCTCTTGCCCAGTGCTCATTCCTGGAGATGCCACCGATGTTCCCAGGAATCCACCAAGAGCAAATCTTTAGGGATGAAACTACAGCAGGGGTCCTGAGCTCTGCAGACGAGAAGTATGAACGAAGATCGCTGTGACATTCCTTCCGCACATGACTTCTGGGTCGTTTTCCTCTTTTTAAATTAACTGGATCATTCGAAAGCTTCCTTTATTTTACCTAGCCGTCTCTATTAGTATTTTCCCCCCAGGAAAATTCCTTTTCCTTTTTTTTTTTTTTTTATGGTTTAAAAGCTTAAAGCAAGGTGCTCTGCAGGAATAAGGTATATGCCCTTAATCCCCTTGACTCATCTAAGCACTTCACGTTAGAAGTGTTTAATGACTGCAACTGATTTAAAGAGCTTCTGGCCTTCAAAAGCCACACGACTGTCCTCAGGTCTCCAGTCTCCTGGTATCCCCCTCCCTGTGCCTCAGTATCCCTCTCACACACACAGTGACATGGCAGAGAAGCGCACATCGCCCCATGACCTGCACAGGGAATTCGGCACGAAGTGCAGCTTTAATCGGATGTGAAAAAGTACAACTGCATCCGAGGAGCATTTCAGTGGTAAGACTAGCTGCTCTGGGGCTCTTGGGTGGGGAAGACGAGAGAGAGCGCCCGGGGTGGATTATGAACAGAGCCGGGGAGAACACGTACATGGTGGTTTGGAGAGGAGGAGAGACGTTCCACGTGGGGCCCGTCGGGGGAGGTCGATGAGGTAACTGTAGATGACAGACCGTTCCCAGACCAGCGGGCTGCTCCACTGGGACAGACGCAGGCCTGCTGTCCTCCCCTGGCCGGGGTCCTGGTCCCCTCCACGCCCTGGCTGTGACCCTCGAGGGTCACCCCTCGTCCCAAACCAGCGCACGGCAGCTGTGAAGGTAACTGGTGAGCAATCACGAACTGTGGTGGCAGAGGAGTGCTCGCGAGGAGGACGTCCCTGCCAGGAACACGAAGCTGAACGTTTCAGGGAGAGGAATCAAAGGGGCTGCTTGAAAGTACTCAGCTCCGGGAGCACATGACGGCGGTAGACGCTGCGGGGAGTGGACGCCTGCGGCTGCAAGTGTCTGGAGCGCTCTTCCCATTTTATTTTTAAAGATTTTATTTATTTATCTGAGAGAGAGAACGCACACGAGCAGGGTGAGGGGTAGAGGGAGAAGCAGGCTCCCCGCTGAGCAGAGAGCCCGATGCGGGGCCTGATTCCAGGACCCTGGGATCATGACCTGAGCGAAGGCAGACGCTCAACCATCTGAGCCACCCAGGCGCCCCTTTCTTTCCATTGTGAAGACTTGCAACCTGAAGCGGCTGAGAAAGATCAGGTGCGGCCTCCTGGGCTGTAACATCAGCACGGGAGTGCACACGGGGGTCAGAATAAAACGTGCGAAGGAGTGAATGTTCCGTGCTCCCCCAACCGGCCTCCCCTGCAGCTGACAGTCACCCCACCTGCAGAACGTGTATCCTGAGCCAGGGAAGGTGCTGAGAATTCTGCCGTCTTAGCTCCTTTATTCCTTCCCATGACCCAGTGAAGTAGTCCCCGTCGCCCCCATCCTGCAGGTGAGTAAACTGAGGCGAAGAGCCAGGAAGCATCTGAAGCCAATGTACACGGGGCCGAGCAGGGGTCTGGCCCGTGTCCAGGGGGCCCTACTCGTGGCCGGGCGCGCCCGCAGGAAGTCGCCACGACGTCTTACTGAACCTCCTCTTGTGAAAACAAAACTGCCAACACAGAGAGTGCACGGGGAAATACACACTAAGCCACAGCAACTGTCCCAGG
This sequence comes from Halichoerus grypus, assembly GCF_964656455.1. Lineage (NCBI taxonomy): Eukaryota > Metazoa > Chordata > Mammalia > Carnivora > Phocidae > Halichoerus > Halichoerus grypus. Next base: position 4,472,773 of record NC_135725.1, read on the forward strand.
TCATTCTCTTTTAAAATCCGGAAAGTGCCACTCGGGCCCGACGCATGAATTTTGGCCTCGGACCTCACTGGTGCGGCACGTGGCCCCGGCAACGAGCTCGCGGCCAGACACACCCGAAGGGCGCACACCTGTGTCCTAAAGCAGAGGGGACACCCGGACGGCGCCCGGGGCCCAGGCCAGCTCCACGGGGTGCCGCCGGCCCCACACCAGCACTCACATCACGGCCACTGCACTGGGTGACGCGGGGGCACGCTTTCCACGTGGGTGGAAGACGCGGTCACCAGTGAGATGGCTTATGCTCTCTCCCCTGAAAGGACACGCCAGGTGGTTGTGAACAGCTTTTCAGGACATCCAGCTGCCTAACTGGGGAGTCAGGCGTCTGCCCTTCCCCAGGTCCCAGGAAGAAAGCAGAGCTCAAGAACAGCCAGCAAGACCACCCGCCTGGGCGGCTTCACACTTTGCCCTGAGCTTCTTCCCAAAAAGTCTGCCGGTAGTTAGAGGGCCCCCATGACTGGGAAGAGATGGCCCTCGGCCTGGGCGCCCAGCAGAACCAGGAGATTGGTAAATCCCATGCTCGGGCTGCACCCACACCTGCCGACTCCCCGGAGGATTCCCGTGGCAGCCAGGGAGCACCGCCGTCCATCCCCACTCGGCCCTGCAGGCTGTCCCCGACACGGAGCAACCTCCTCTGCCCAGGGCAGCTTAAACCCGAGTGGGCCACAGAAGCCCCTGGGAGCGTGTGGGAAGAGCACTGGGTTCACCCCACGTGTGCTGCTCAGTAGGTCTGGGGTGGGGCCCAGGAACCTGCATTTCCAGCAAGGTCCCGGGTGGTGCTGATGCTGCGGGCCCAGGGCCGCACCTCGAAGACAGCTGCTCTGGACATTCCGTCCACACCACGTCGTAACGGCATCTGAGACTGATGCTCACTGACCCGCAGCAACAACAGGGTGCCAGGTTTCCTCTGCTTCCCGGGATCTCCGCTTCTCTGCAAATAACCACCTGCCTTTTCAGTCCCTCTTCGGGCAAAAGCAATGATGTTGCTTCGCAGTTCTCTGTATGCCTTTGGATAAACCACTGACTCTCCCCGCGACACACACACACACCTGAGTGACAGGGAGAGAGAGAAAGAGAAGGAGGAAGAGGAGAGAGAGAAGACAGTTGGGGGAGGGAGGGGAGGAGGAGGGGGGAGGAGGGGGGAGGAGGGAGGAAAGAGGGAGATGAGGGGAAGGGGAGGAGAAGGCTGGAGAGGAGGAGAGGCAAGAGGAGGAGGAGGTGAGGGGGAGGAAGGAGAGGAGGGGGAGGGGAAGGATAGAAGGAAGGGGAAACTAGAGGATGAGAGAAGGAGGGGAGAAGGGAGAAGGAGGGCAGGGAGGGAGGGAGAGGAGGGGGGAAGGAAGGGCAAAAAAGGGAGGAGGAGGAGAAGGGAGGAGGGAGTGAAGGGGGAAGGAGGGATTGGGAAGGAGGAGGGGGGAAGGAGAGGAGGGGGAGGAGGGGCAGAGAGGGGGAGGAGGAGAAGGAGGGGAGGAGAAGGAACAGGAGGGGAGGAGAAGGAAGGGCAGAGAGGGGGGAGGGGGAAGGAGAGGAGGGGAGAAAGGGGGGAGGGGGAGGAGGGGGAGGAGGGGAGAAGGAAGGAAAGGAGGGGCAGAGAGAGGGGAGGAGGAGAGGAGGGGGAGGAGGAGGGGCAATAGAGGGGGGAGGGGAGGAGAAGGTTGGGGAAGAGTCCCAAGTCAGGGAAGAGCCCAGCCGGCCTCATACTGTCCCCCGCTCCTACTAACAGGGAAGGTCCTGGCGAAAACCAAACCCCGGTCAGCAGCCTGTCAGCACTCACAGGCATGACGCACTTTTAGCAATTCACTGTGACGTGGCAACATTCTTTGGGTTTCCAGGGACTGGTGGGCAGCAGGGGAGGGCAAAGGCCGTGGGCGCCCTCCCTCCTGCGTGTGTCCAAAAGCACGCGCACCCACAGACCAGGCCCAGGAGCTTGCGTGAGCCTCCGTGACCCCACGGTGGGCATCGGACGGGCTAGTGCTAACCCTGAAGAGACGAGGACACCTCTAGGAATGGCTTTAACGCATTGCCAAACCAGTAACAGCACCTGAAGGACGGTCAGCTGAAACCGAGCGCTTCTCTCCGACACAGTTTGTGGCACTTTAGCAAAACTGACAGTAGACACCAAGAGGAAAAACGCGGGCCACGATGTGCCGTTAACCCCCGGCGACACCCAGCCACGAAGGCGGGGGTGGTGGGGGGTCCCGCCCTTTGAAAGGACCACGCAGGAGACGGTGGCCCCAGGCGAGCTCCCCCCACCGCGCAGAAGGTGCCGCACGCACTCGCGGGGCTGGGACCCGTCCCACCGTGCCTGGGCTGCCGCGCCCCGGAATCTGGAACGGGGCACAGTGACTTCCCCACGTTCAAGCATTCTGGCAGCAGTCCCGCTCTCTGGGGAAGCCTGCAGGCCATCCTGTCTGGCAGTGGAAGCCAAGTCAGCCCTAGGCATCCCTGGACCAGGGCAGCTATCCCCCGCCAGACAGGCAGCCAGCAAGTGCTTTCTTAGGAGCGACCGGCAGGATGCAAAGGCCGGCGGATTGACACGTGTGGTTTTGCATGTCCTGTAAGCAGGCGTTTTCACAGGGATTACCTGGCCGTGACACACGCTCCGAGGGTTTGAGGGGAGGAGCCGGGAGACAGCCGCCACACGGGGACCCTCCGCCCTGCCCCTGTGCCCTGGCTGCTCCCGAGCCGTGGCACGCCCCGGTCCCCTCTGCCGGCTGTGGCGAGCCTGCCCGGGCGGCGCCGTGTGGCCGCGCCAGGAGGACGCATGACCCGTCACCTGCAGCCCCCGACATCTAGCACCGGGGTCAACCGGATCTCCTGCGGGTGTGCCGGGAGGGAGCCCGGGGCTCAGGAATAAAGGCTGCCGTGTGGTTGATGTCTCTGCTCACAGCTCTGGCGGGGGATGTCCCAGAAGGCGGGGAGCCACTGCCCGGGTACGGCTGGCCATTCGGGTCACAGACAGAACTTGGCCCCTGTGAGAACGGGCCCTGGTGATGACCTCAGGCTCCTCCAAGGACCAGAGGCCCCAGTGAGGGGAACGGTGTGTTCAAGCTGCCCTGGGACGGGGCAGAGCTACCCCAGCCCACAGGGCCTGGCCACATCGCAAGGGGAGGAGCACGGCCCCCCACCTCACCCAGAACCCTCCCCAGAGTGCAACAGAAGAGGAGGCCGTCCAAGCCCGATGTGGGTTTGTAATGAGCTCCGCTTGCCCGCTTTCTCAGGCTGGCACCTGTGATGGGCTGGATATGCCCCCCACAATCCATGTGTGGGAGGCCTCACCCCCAGCACCTCAGCATGGCACCGTTTTTGGAGGTGAAGCGTTTAAAGAGGCGATTGAAGTAATAAGAGGTTGCCAAGGTGGGTCCTAATCCCAGATGGCTGGTGTCCTTATAGGAAGAGGAGATCAGGGCACAGACAGGCACAGAGGGACGAGCCTGTGAGGACGCGGGGAAGATGGGGTCTGCAAACCCAGGAGAGAAGCCTCCGGAGGAAGCAGCCCTGCCCACGGCTGGACCTCAGACTTCCGGCCCCCAGCCCAGGAGGCGATGCGTGTGTGCTGTGGAAGCCGCTGGGCTGTGGCACTTTATTGCTGTAGCCCCAGCAAGTGAGCACAGCATCTTGGAAAAAACCAGCGTGGAGGTGCAGACAGAGGCCACTGCGGCTGCCGGGGGGGTGGGGGGACGTGCTCATCTCCTGCCTGGGAGCCAAGAGCAGGCTGGCCTTCTCCTGCCTCGGCAGCCCCATTTATACTCATTTATAATCTGCTTTTGGTCATCACTCCAGATATAAAGGGGGGACTTAAAGTAGAGGAAGCCCGCCAATGGGGGTCCCCATCCACCAGCTGCAGGACATCAGAGCTGGACCTCCACATACCTGCTGGTGGGGGTGTGGCCACCTGCGTAGACACAGTGCCCCCCACACCTGGGAGGAAAACTCACAGGAGCCTCCAAGGACAGGCTGCAAGCCGTCACCCGACCCCAACTGCACTGACGGGGGCCTGTTTTCGTGGGTTCACTCAGCAACTCCCACGTGCCCACACCACCGGGGGCTTCAGGCACCACGTGTCCCCACGAGCCCCTGGCCTCCTGCAGCTCACACCTACCACTAAGACGCCATGGTCGTGCCAGCGAAGGTGGCTGGCCCTCTGCAGGGGAGTGGGGCTGAGGTTGGGTGGGGCCCAGAGGACACCTGCCAGGACCCCAGGAGCAGCAAGGCGAGGGGGGGAGCCAGGAAGGCAAGGTGGACGGCTGCAGGTGAGGGGCGGCAGGTGTGGATGTGGATGGGCAGGAGGCCAGTAGGGAGACCAAGGGTCAGCCAAGGCCCGCACGGACAGGGAACAAGTCCACGGTGAAGACGGATGGTGGAGGGGGTGCTGGCTGAACCCGTCCCCAGCAACCACTCACACCACCGCTATTCTTGTACTAGGTCAACAAGCCCCGACGTTCGAAGGCCACGCCCATCAGCTCCTTCTCGAAGGGATGAGGATGGGAGCCAGTGTGTGAACTTCGAGGCCCACTGGGGAATAAATTTCTGTGGTTGTTAGAATCCTTACATAACCTTAAAAGGAACAGTTAATAGCGGAAACCAAGGGTCTTTAATGACAATAGCATCAAAAGTATTTGCATAGTGGAACGTGAATTACGAAGCGCGTTCCCACGCAGGACCACGCACTCAGTTCTAACCAGCCTGGGAGACGTGGAAGTGTGACCTTCACGAACGGCAAAGCTGGAACAGGTCCCCCAGGCTGGAGCCTTGGGCCCGCCTTCAAATGGTGCCGGCTTCCTGCACATGGAAATGTGAGACCATCACACCTCAAGGTCAAGAACAGAAAAGAAAAAGCATGCCCACACGAGTTATTTTTCTAGAACCGTGTGAGTGTCAAAGGTAAGGTGACACAACCACACACGGGAAATAAGCAGGAAAGAGCCATGCGATCTTGTGATGAGCTGGAACATCTCTCTGCCTGGTTAGATCAAGCTAGGCACACCCCATTAAAGTGTCACGCCGGCATCCTGTGGCCTGAGACTCTTCTCATGGCTTTCTTCTTACAAGGATTTAGCTTGCTAAACATCATAAGCTTGTAAAGTAAATGAACAGATGCCCAGGAGAATAATACACTCTGTGATCCAATTACAATAACCTGATAAATTCAATACATAAATACAAAAAAATCCAAATAAAATGCATTTCCATATTTTATACACACACACACACACACACACATATATTTATATTCTAAAACAGAGAAATTCTAAGATAGTCTTAGAATATGTCCCTCTGCACACATCACCTTGCCTTGTCCTTGGACCACATTTGCATCCCAAATAACCCAGTGAGCATCCTTCCACACCTTTCTCCAAAAGACCTGCAGATGCTGAGAGGCCTCTACCCCAAGCCCATCCTTGACTGACCCCGGGACGAATGCTCAGGGGTTCAGCTTTACCACTGGAGCTATGCATTCACTTACTCCCCTTCCGTCACCACAAGCAAGACTATCATTGTACAAATGTCCCTATGACTTGGCGATTTAATACTTACCAGACTATAAAGGGAAGGGCTATCTTATCACCCAGGAGCACTGCTAGAACAAACACACCAAACGCTGTCCGGGAGCTTCTGAGCAAAGGCGAGGAGCGGAGGTGTGGAATCTGGTGCTACTGTCATCCCGTGTGGCACTCTGCGCCGACCGGCTGTGCTCGCCCGCATGGGCCCACCGCATCCGCACAGCCCCCGGGAGAGCCCACCCCTGCCCAGCGCTGCAGGGCCTTCAGCTCCCCAAGCAGACCTCCGGTTACCTGCCATCCCTGTGGGGCGGTCACTTGCGGGACTGTGGGAATGCTGGCCCTGGGACACCCCTCCAGGGACCCAGGGGGCACATCCTGCTCCTGGGTGTGGCTGCGGCCCAGCTGAGGCCTCCCTGAGGGAGGGGTTCTCCTTTGCATTTTCTGTAGGCCTGATGTTTTCACACTGGGTGGGGAGGGCTTGCTGACCCTGGAGAGACGGAGCCCCATCCCCCAGGGCTAGCCAATATGCAAACCCACCAAATTCTCAGACCATCATCCCCTGCCCTCGTCACCCGCAGGGCCAGGTACCACACAACGGGGGCAGCCCCCACACCCCGCCCTGCTTGGCCTGCTCAGCCTGACTCACCATTTCTTCCCGTGAAAACCACCATCCAGGCTCCCGCCCGCCTTCCCCCTCCCGCTCCGGACCAGCCCTGGAGCTTCCCCCGCGTGGCCCCGCGTGCCTGCCTCCTGTTTCCAGGGATCCGTGAGGATAAAGCTTCTGTCTTCACGACAGTCATTTCCACGTCTGTGCATTTACCGCACCGATTAAAACAAATCCCAGCCCATCAGAAAACGGAGCCTTGCTATGGCGGAAACAGCCCACACCCTTCACGCACCTGTCTCCCTCTCGCTCCGGGCCCTGGTACGGCCTGCCCTGGTGTTCAGTTCGCCTGATTCCTCCTTTGTGCTAAAACCCACGCAATCCCTTCAGCTCCGTGAGCGTGTGTGCATGCACGTGTGTGCATGGGCATGTGAGTGCACGCGCGTGTGTGTGCGTAACCAGTAGTTTATGTCTCCTGGAAATGGACACACAGAAGAAAACAAGCAGCTAGTCGAGATGACTGATCCATACACTGTCCCAAGCAGGTGACCTTAAAGCAAATACGGCCTCAAACCCCCGCGCTGGGCTGAGCGTTTGGGGACGAGGGGGCGTCAGGGAAACCTCAGAAGCCGATCCACGAGCTTTCAGTGACTGCGAAAATCAACCCACACATTACCTCCACACATAAAGCAGATCAGCACCTCGGAGGGGCAGGCACGCCCTCGTGTGTGGCCGCCTGGCGCCCGGGGAGCCTCTCAGACAGGCCTTGGACCGGAGCCGGGGGCCATGGACCGTGCCGTCGCTGGGGGGGGCAACCCAGCCATCCCTCCCTCCTCCCTCCTCCCTCCCACCCTGGTGACTCTCCTTTGTCTCCTTGTAAAGAAAACTACTTAATTTTATAGGACTTCACGTAGTTCCCACCTTGGCCAAAAAATAAAAAGAGGGAGCCTTCCCTCCGCCCACTCACAGAGAGCAGCCCGCCAAGGCTGTGTTGACTTAGGGAGGCCCCCCTACTCCTCCCAGGCTGGGAAGGTTCACGGGGCTCGGTACCTGGAGGCCACACTCTTCTTCTGTCTACTTAGTGTTGAATTCACCTTAATCACACGCCTTTGGGGTTTGCCTTCCGTTCATTTCCAGGACTAGGCAAAGAGCAGCTTCGAGACTGCTGTCCCCCGCACCGAGCTAATCGTCGTGCCCAAACCAGCCTCGCCAGGATGCTCGTTAACAATACCAGCCACCTCGACGGGGTTGACTTCTGGCAAAAAAAAAAAAAAAAAAATCTCTGGCAGGTGCTGCCCCCTCATGATTAATTCCCAGCGAAGGAAATATAACAACGTCGGCCTACTGGCATGATGACAAAATACACATACGCGAAAGGTGGGCTTTCTCCAGCTTGCATCACTCACGCCCCTCCGTCTGCACCAGCATACAAATTACAGCTGTGCATGTTTTCACATAATCTAAACGTTCACTCTGCAGACCTCTTACTTGTCGAAATTTATTTATACTCTCGGTAATGGAGGGGCTCATTATTTACACCGGTTGTTTAAACAGTAACCAGATTGTTTGGGGCTGGCCCGTCTGGGTCGGGGCGGGTCTGCCGACTGCGGACGGCCACTCGGAGCCCACACGCCTAAAGGAGCCAGGGAAGCGGGCAGCGGGGAGGTGACCACGCGGGGCGTTGTGGGTTGGAAACGGGCATACACCGTAGGGCCTGCTTTCTGGATCCTCGATGAACCTCAGAGCCAAAAACATGCAACCAAAGAAACCCGACTGGTCCCTGTCCCCAAGCCCAGCGCAGCCTTCTAGAAGATTTCATCGTGCCCTGTGCCCTTGGCCACACTGTGTCACTCAGTATGAAGTCAGGGCCCACTCTAGAAAGTTCCCTGAATAGACCTTTCCGGCTCTCCCTTCACAGACATCCCATCATAATCATAAGTTCATGCAAGTCAAGGAAGGCCCTCGGACACTGGAAATGAGCAAAATCCACCAGGAAAATGTAAAGATGGCAGAGCAAGAGAGCTGAGGACCCACCGAGCACCATGGGCGCTCACAAGAATCCTGAATTGTACTGCATTTTCTCTCTAAAAGGAGAAGAAATTGCAAAGTAAGGTGTTCTTTTGGGGCGGGGGTGGAGGGAATCAAAGTAAAAGAAAGTCGGGCATATTTCTACTCTTGGAAGGCATCTTCCATCTCCGGAGGGCAACAGCCGGGCTTTGTCAGCAACCCAGAGGGCAGAAGACCATGCCCGATGCGCGCACACACGCTCCGGCCTATGGCAGCCCTGCACACGCTCTGAAGAGGGGGACACCCAGCGCTGCAGGTAAGACGGGCTCCAGGGGGTATGTCACAGCTGGGTGGCTGCCCATGAGCCACGGCATGGCAGGTGTCGTCCTAGATCCTACTCACCCGCTGGGTTCTCTCTCAGTGACTGCGGTGCTGCCAACAAGCCGTGACTTCCAAATATAAGACAAAAATTCACCTGCTGGCTACCACACTAGCAAAAAATAGTTCATTTCAGTTCCCTGAGATTTAGGAACTCCCCTGGTGCTCCTAATGCCTTCTCTGTCAGACAGAAGCAACAGGGTTCCTTCGAGCCTTCCGAGGATCTGAACGATGGTGGGACAACCACCGAACTCCAGGAAAAGGAGATGGGGCATGTGTTGATTAGTAAGAATGTAGGCTTTGGAATTTAAAAAACAAAACAAAGAAAACAGAGTTCAAGGCCAGGTTCTCCAGGCTCCCACTAGCTGCACTCACTGGGCACCCCCTCCCCCCACCAACCCAACAGGCCCACACAGTCCATGACAACCCTCCACTTCCCTTAGTCACGGGGCGAAGGTGGGAAAGGCACTGTTCCCGCAAAACGCCTGGTCAAGTGTCTGCCATCCAGCAAAGTTCGCTCTCACCACCTGCTCAAAACCAGGGCTCAGAACACGGTAACGGTTCGAAGTCAGGATCCAGGAATGCAAGCAATTTAATTCTTCTACTGAATTGTGAAGGTATGTAATGGGTTTAAGAAAAAGTTCATGGTTATATAGATTAGATTTCCAGAAGGAAATCCAATAATGTCAAGCACCCTTTTCCATAATAAATGATATGCATTATATTTTAAAACGAACTACGGTTTCCAGCATGCCGCATTACAGATTCATGGCATATATAAAATGATTTTTCTCTGATGAGCAGTTATCACAGAGCAATATAGCTCCCTCTCAGGAGCAAAGAAACCATAGGCATTTTCATTCATAATAAAAGTTATCACATGGTTTGAAAAATAAACCTTAAGGCAATTAGGATACACGGGTCAGAAAAGGTGCTTAAAAGAGAACGTGAAATATTTGCAGGTAAAATGAGTGCATTTTGCTCAAGACTGTGGCATTAAATCAAGCTCCTCTTGCTTCTGACAGCCTCTTAGAGAATTACAGGATTTTCACTAATCCTCAAATAAACAGTGCAGTGTTCTTAGCTCAGAAATTGCCTGCTGGCTATCAAGGGGTATTTTTGATGGAAAATGTGACAGCACCATGACTGTCAACCTTCGAGAAACTGATGGTGTTCCTGTGAACTCCCTGCAAACCAAAACTATTTGATGGGATGCCAAAGGAATCAAAAAGGACCACTCTGCAATGCCAGGTAGCGCTGGAGGACCTTTTTAATTGATGAGGAGGAAATCAGCAAATCCCTAGGCAATACCCAGATGTCTGGAAGGCGGGTGTGCGTCCAACACCCAACGACGAAAACACAAAAGCAACAACCTCCAAGCGGGAGGGGTTGCCCTTGAATCTCCTTTCCATGGCTGTTCTCTAAGTATGCTCATGGTCACGGGCAACCGATAACACACAGCCCTGTAGAACTCCCAGAGCCTGTGGCTTCCCCCTCTCAGAAAACCCTTCTCAATAAATGGTCAACAGCCGTGCCTTTGATCTAGTTGCTCAAGGCAAACACCATCCGCCATCTTGCTCTGCCCTCCCCTAACTCTTGGCAGCCAGTTGGTCAGCAGTCACTTCTACCCCAGGACAGCTCCCAAAGCAAGTTCCTTCTCTCAGTCTCCCCCTGCCCCCACCCAAACACCAGCCACTACCATCCTGGTTCTGGTCCACCAACATGGCCTTCACCCAGGCTCCCTCCTTCCACACTCAAGCATCATAACCCGTGTGTTTGCATGCAGCCACGGGTTCCCTTTAAAAGATAAGCCCCACCATATCACTTCCTTGCTTCCACCTTCCAAGGAACAGCCCATCCCACTTCAACTAAAGCCCCAACTCCTCACTCTGGCAGCCTCGGGTCCTTCCACAGTAGCCAGCCGGCCTCCCTGCTGGTCTTCGCCCGCCCCAGCTGTCTCCTGACACAAGACGTGGACCTTGTGTTTTGCGGGCCCGGTTGCGATGCAGAGCCCCTTCTCAGACAGGCCTCCATACCACCTCCTGGGAGGCCACCCCAGCTCCCCATGCCCTGTCATTCCACCGCATGCCCCGCAACCCCTCCTTACTGTCTCCATTTTTGTTATTCTATCCGCAATCCCTTCATTTACCTTTTACTTGCTTACTGTCTCTGCTCCCTCCAGAACTGGCAGGTTCTGCATATTTCACGGGAAATTATACGACACTCCACAGAGGATTTAAACATGAGATAAAGAATCAAGGGCACAGGCCAGTAGGGGAAAACCTTCCTTTACCACTTGTTACTGGTTTTGAGTCCAACTTCAAAAAGAAACGACACTTATAAATGCAATTTGAGAAAGACATATAACCAGTCACTAAAAGATTGTACTAATATAAGTTGACATTATCTTAACTCTCCTCAAAATGTGACAAAGTGTATTTTAACTGACTACCCCGCCACCCCTCATCCCCGCTTCAAACACTGAGCCACACATTCTTGAAGCTCAGTGCCGGGGAGGCCCTTGGCTCTGTTTTGGCCAACTTTCATATCTGAGGTGGAGCCTGGCAGAGGAAGGTTTGGCCCCAGCTGTGGGACAGACCTGGGTGGCGTATCCCCCACTTCCCCAAGTTCATTCCAGGACAGTGAACTGCTTCCAGTGGGTGGGAGGCCTTCTGAGGTCTTCAGAGATCCCAGTGGCCGCCCGGACCCACAGGGCCATGCCTGCCCTAAGGCCAGCTGATGGGATCTCACGGTCACCGTAGATGAGCGAGGCCACATCAGGAGAAGCGGCGGCCTTGAGGTGTACCTGCATCCCAGGACAGAATGTCCACCACAAGGAGCCAGGGAAGAGAGTCTGTGTCCTGAAGGCTGTCGCCCCGTCTTCCCACCCCTGGCAGGCCCCAGCCTGGCTCCAAGAAGGGGATTTCCTTGGTGCCCACAGGTCCAGGAGCTGATGCCCGGGAACACAGCGCCATGGCCCCTCCAGACCCGGGCAGTCCTGTGCCCCCATCTCGCCAAGCCGCGGCCCCCTCTGGTATCCATGGGAATGGAAGAAGTCAAGGCTGGGCTTAAGGACCATGATGCAGATTTACTTAGGGAGTAAAAGCAGAAAGAAACCACAAGGCCGGCGGGTGGTTAACGGGAAGGCGGAGAAGGCAGGTGCAGGGCGGGCGCAGGGGAAGGGCCGGCCAGGACCCTCCGTGTCTCCCCGGGTTTGTCTGTGGCTCTTCCAGACGATCCGAAAATTATCAGGAGGGGGAGAGGGAGCCTCGGTGCGCGGCTTCACGGGGCAATTTATGAAGCATTTCCTCTTCTCTGGGGCCGGAGCTGGGATCACATGAACCTCTGCTTTTCTAAACTCCGTGTTTGTTTTTGTAGTTTCTGCCAAACTAAATCAATCCAGCTTGTGGCAACCTTTAAAGAGGCACGACTCGCTCGAACAGTCTTCAAGTTTGACTTCCTGCCAGGGACGTCGACCAACATTTGTAACAGCCTTCACATGCCTGGTGATCAAACCCTCTAATTACTCAAATCTGTGTCACATAACTGTACATTAGGGACTTCGGAGATGACAGATTTGCACTCTTTGATATGCGCGGCTCAATGTATTTCTTCATTCAAGTCGGCAGAAACACTCTCCCGGCCTCGCAGCACCCGCCTGGCAGACGCTAGATATCTCTTGTGCTCTCTGTGACCGGAACAAAAGGCCACGCGTCCCCACGCGTTCCCCTGCCTCCACCCCATCACCGCCACTAACCGCCACATGGCCACGCCGGTCCTCCCGCGGAGCCACCACTCGCAGCGTGGACACCGGCTCTCTGGAAGCCTGGCTCGTTCCTGACGGAGCCCTCCGGGGTGACAGAAGGAGCCCCCACAGCCCTCTCTGCGGGAAGAATGGGAAGAACGGTCCCAGCGGGCCACAGAGAAATCCAACCCTTTTATGCAGGAGAAAACAGAAGAACGGGTGAGCTCAGGGGCACTTGACCGCTTGAACCCTTGACATTCATGGGTAGAAACCTGCCCCTGATATGGTGGTGTGAGCAGGTGGCGGCTTTGGGGGGTGAGCAGGTCCTGGGGATGGGGCCCTCATGAATGGGATCGGCGCGCCAGAGCCCCCCCTCCCCACACCCCTTCCTCCACGTAGGACACAGGGAGGAGGCAGCTGCCTGTCACCACAGAGAGGGCTCCCACCAGACCCGCCAGCACCCTGGTCAACACTCCTAGCCTCCAGAACTGTGAGAAACCTCGGTTGTTTTTATAAGCCACCCAGTCTGTGGGGCTTCTTGATAGCAGCCCGAACGGACTAAGCCCACCTGGAAACACAAAATACCAGCCAGAGTGGGGAACTGCCCACCCACAGCTCCAGGCGTAGGAACTGTGGCCTTTCAGCCACAACGGATGCGGCCAACCATACATCAGTCCGCTCCGGTGAACGCTGACGTCCAGACCCTGGGGTTTCCCTACCTGTGACCAGCGGGGCGTCAGACCTTCCAGAGGCAGGGCCGCTCAGGCTCAGGCCTGCAGAGTCCCCTCCCCACCCCTCCTTTCTGCTCCTGTCCCTGAGTCCTCGTCACTCACCCTTGTTCTTCAAGGACGGCCCTGCCCTTCTGCTCCACAAAGAGAACATACGCCCCTGAAGAAGGCACCTCTCCTTCCCTCCTCAACTCCATCGAGGAGCCTGGTGGTCCAGCTTCGGCAAAAAGACCACCGCTGGGCAATCAACCAGGCCAGGGTGTGTGCCTGGGGGACAAGCGGCCGGCTCCCACTGTGGCCCCGGGAGGGCGGGCAAGGGGCCAGGAGCAGAGCGCCCCGTGGGGAGGCTGGTTCCTGGACGAAGCACAGTTTATGAGGCTGCTACCTGGGCAAGAATTTATAAAGCACGGGAACAAGAGGCCTCAGCCACTGCCCTTCTGGTTCCTTCAGCCACTGGGCACCTGCAGAGTTACCACCATACAGAGAACACCCTTGCTTCACGGTGTCCTGCGCACGAGGCCCGGAGGCACTGGTGAGAAGGGGCCAGCGCACCATCCCCCAGAGCACCTGCGATATCCTGAAGGCAGTGGGCATAGCTCCTGCAGGGGCTACATTACATGGTGGGGGCCGTGGGTGGGGGGGTGCAGTTCTCAGTGTTTCTGACATACACTGAGCTCATCAGGAATGACAAAGTAAAACTGGACAAATTCCAGCTGTGAACCACTAATGGGGGTGGGGGCTTTCCCTCTCCCAGAAATGTATGTTCCTCTGCGCGGCCATGAGTAGAAACTGGTTGAAAAACATAATGCAAAGGGTCCCTGTGGCCCGGACCCAGAATCCCGATCGTTCAAGGCCTTCCAGATGGAAGGAAGACAGCTTTACAAACTCACTACTGAAAAAAAACAAGAAAAGACCCTTCAAGGAATGGCAAACAGACAGTTAACCAAAGTTGGGATGTGAGGAATTCAGGAAAGTGATAAAAATACAGAGGAGTACATTCTTTTTTTTTTTTTTTTTTGGAGAGAGAAAACTCGAGTGCAGTGGGAGAGAGGGAGAGGAAGAAAGAGAATCTTAAGCAGGCTCCACACTTATCTCGGAGCCCGACACGGGGCTCAATCTCGTGACCCTGAGATCATGACCTGAGCTGAAACCAAGGTCCAATGCTTAATTGACTGAGACACCCAGGTGCCCCTGCAGAGGGGCATACATTCTAATACTAATTCAAATTAGAACTATCTGGACAAAGTCATGATTTTTAAAGACATACTTTTTCCTGGTGCTGGCCACAGAAAGGGCCTGGGAGCAATGAGGGCCCAGTATCCAGGAGTACACCAGCACCCACAGCCTGCTGTCTCCACACCACGAGCGAGGACCAGGGCTCCCTGGGAAAACAGCTGCTCGTCGGTCTGGGACAAGGGACGCTAAGGGACGTCGACAGCAAGAAAGCCTCAAACAATGAGAGGGTCACGTCCAAAGGACACAGGTGCCAGCCTAAAGCATCCCAGTTACGAAATGTGAGCATCGGGAAGAATAAAAATGACTTTAACTACAACACGTTGAGGTTTTTGAAAAAGCCTTGGTCCTCAATGATTCCCGAAAATTAGGGTGGGAGGATACTTTTCAGTATTAATGACTAAACGAGAAAGAACGTCATCATTTTGCAGCCCGCCGTGTAATAAGTGGTTCGGACAAGGCTCATAACGGGATGCGAAGCGCTGCTCAGAAGGCTGTCTGGGGAACAGGATCTGGGCAAAGGGTCCATGCGTGCGGCCGCTGAGCAGTAACAGGGCAACGCTGGGCCCCGACAAGGGCAAGGAGCCCCGTCCCCACACGTGGTCACATGCAGCATCCCCGCAGGTGGGGACCCTCCGTAGGCGATGCAGCAAGGGCACAGCTCAGCTCCCCAGTATGGGGGCCACAGACGCTCAGACATCCTCCCAGGAGCGTGCGCGGCGGACAGGGGCGGCCACCACCAGGAGGAAGGAGTCCGGCACTGAGGGCGTGCGACATCCCACGAGCTAACCAGCCTGTGGCCCCGCTCAGAGTCACAGAGATAAGAAAAAAGGCAGGGGGAGACTTTCTAGATTAAAGAGACCAAATGGTTACAACCACCCAGTTGAGGAGGGAACCTTGAATAGATCCTGGTTAGGGGAGAAGAAAGGAGATTTGGATCAAAGCGAGTATCCAGGAGAGCCTGGGGGGCTCAGTCAGTTAAGCGACCAACTCTTGATTTCGGCTCAGGTCACAATCTCAGGGTCGTGGGATCGAGCCCCGAGTCGGGCTCCCTGCTCAGCGGGGAGTCTGCTTGAGATTCTCTCTCTCACCCCCTCCCTCTGCCCGTCCTCCTGTTCCTGCACTCGATCTCTCTCTCCCTATTAAAAAAAGAAGAAGAAGAAGGAGTGTCCAGCCAACAACCACTGATACCCAGGCCCGCGATTCCTCTTCCTCCATTAACAACGGCATTGCTATGATACACCAGAAAGCCGTCATTCTTGGGGTCGGGGGAAATGTCACAATTCAACAGCTTATTTTCAAACTGTTCAGCACACGATTTTTATAAAATGTGTGCAGGGACTGCTGAGCCTGGGTGGACGGGCTATGTGCATCTGCCGTACCATCTTCCAGTGCTTGCACCCGCTGGAAAACCTGCATCATGGGGGGGGCGCGGAGCACAGAGGGACACATTGGCAGGGCAGCAATGAATCCACAGGGTTATGTTTAGTTAAGGAGGTTCCCAGGAGAGCCCTAAGATCCACGCCCCGAAGTCCCCAAGGCACTCGGCTTTTCAGTCTCCCAAATGCCTCCGACATACACAGTCCTGCGGGATTCGAGGCGGCCCCTCTAAGACGCTGAGCTGGTAGCCGCTGCTTCCCACCGCCCTCGGGCCCACAAGCCTATAGAAAGCAGGTCTTGTACCACGCATGCAGTCTCTCGGGGAGAAAATAAGAATGAAGTCTACCGACCACACATTGGCCGCACTCTCCTTCCTGCATCCCCAGTACTCATCATGACCACCCTGCAGGGGAGAGACGGCTCCTGGCCCCTTATCCATCAACAACGGGCTTCAGGAAGGTCAACAGATGCTCAGGGCCGCAGAGAGGTGGCCGGTCTGCCACGGGCCCGGGACCCAAGCAGCTGCTGTACACGCAGGTCCAGCCCACTCAAGGTAAGGCCTTTAGGGCAGCATCGGGGACACAAGGCGTTCCAGAAGTCTATTTATAACAGCAAACACATTCATAGGAAGAGAAGGGAGAGGGAGAAAGACTTCAAATCATTTACCAAAACTACAGAAGGGGGCCAAAATGCAACCAAATCCCCATGTTCACCAACCTACCCCAGGATGTCTACAGCAGGTGCATTTGGGAGGCCCACCTGAGCTGTGTCCTCCGTCCCTGGGAAGGGATGGCCTTGTTTCCTTGAGGAGAAACAGGGCGTCAGGGGTGAGACACACACAGCTCTCAGTGGGCACGACATGCAACTGGTCCCCAAGCTCTGGAACCAGCCCACGTATTTACAATCAGGAGGCAGCCTGCCACGCAGGGAGGACCCAGCAAGGCCTCTTCCCAGCTGCCGAAACAAGGCCCCCTTAACCAGCCAACAGCACTGCCCATACGGCCCCCTGTCCTCTGGCTTCCAGGAAATGAAGGGGAGGTAGCTCTGGGCTTCAGACATGTGCCCAAGTCTGATGGGCCACATGGCCAAGCCCCATTTCTTTGTAGCCTTCTGGAAGCACTGACAAATAACATGTGTCTCTCAGACTTCGGGGACAATCAGACAAACACACACATCGTTCCCACCACTGGCCACAGGGGCTGTGATACACAGAAGCCTGAACACCAGGCCCCCTCCCGATGTGGAAGCGAGCCTTCAGTCATCCTGCAGAGTGCTGACTCGCAGTGAAGTCAAATGTGCCCTGCAGGCCCTCGCCCCACGTGAGCCAGGGCTGTGGGGTGCAAGACGGCCAGCTGGGGACAGGCCCGGGGCACACTCCCACCCTGGAGGTCCGGTGTGGATGGACGGGCACTCTTCAAACTCGCTGGCGACCCCGCAGGTCCTGCTCACGTTAAATTCATCCCTAATCACTCCGGGGTGAAAACCTGAATCAGAGCAAAGCATCTGAGAAACCATCCTGGGATTCTGCCCTTGGGGGACCCTGGGGAGCTGCCACTGTCCCAATTACTCAAAGATTTCTACAAGAACATCCAGCCTGACACCCGGGAGGGGAGAGGGTAGCTTTGAGGATGCATCCTGACGGCCATCTTCTGGGGTGTCCCCAAGGGACAGGGGCACCCCCGAGGGACAAGGCGCCGATCACGTGTTGCATTTTTATAAATCACAGGACTTTTGAATCAGCTCGGAATTGGGCCGTGAAAGGAAAACCATCAATTTAGCAAAGCCACAGAGAATCCTCAGATTTTCTCCACAGCCACAAACTGCTGACTTGGGCAAACACTCTGATTTTCAGCAGGGAGAAGAAAAAGTCCTTCCTTCGGCAAAGACACCAGCGAAAGGGATTGGGGCTCATCAAGTCAGCCATGATCCGCAGGCCCGAGGGACACGGCCTTTCAGGTCCACACCCTCCTGGCTTCTATGAAAATCTAACGGGGTGAAAACAGGAAGGCACCCATGGGGGTTCTGACCCCCGGGGAGTAACTGCTTTTCCGGGGGGAATGCTCACAACATTGCTATAGTTGTCCTATGGTTTTGCTCCCCGGGTTCAGAGCTCAGCTCAGCCGAGTACTAGCCAGGCCCAGGACGCTCCCAAGGAAGCTGCTGTCCCGGCTCACAGGACGAAATGCACAGAAGTGTAGACAGAGCATGACCCGGTGAGCCTTCCACCCATGCTGATGTGCGATTTCATTTTTAAGCACCTGTATGTCCTCTCACACACTGCAGAACCTGCCTGTTTCACGTGGTCCCTTTAGCCTTGACATACCTACATCTTTCTTCGAGTTATAACCCAAGTGCTCCTAAAAACCCCACATACATTGTGGTTAAATTCCACGACCCGGCGATTGTACAAGGTAACCAGAAATCCAGCATTTAATCCACGAGTGAAGCAAATGATGTGGTTTTTTTTTAAGATTTTATTTATTTATTTGACACAGAGAGATAGTGAGAGAGAGACCACAAGAAGGGGGAGAAGCAGACAGAGGGAGAGAGAGAAGCAGGCTCCCCAATGAGCCCCTATATGGGGCTCGATCCCAGGACCCCAAGATCATGACCGAGCCGAGGGCAGACGATTAACCAACTGAGCCGCCCAGGCGCCCCGCAAATGATCTTTGTAAATGGGAATGAGTAACAATTACTGTGTGTATAAATTACTATGTGTTTAAGTTACTCTGTGTGCAACATTCTGAGAAGCAGCAGATACAGTGAGGGTTTCTGTCTTAACTCTGTTCTGATTACTAAACTATCAGTCAGATTTTATAGAGAATTTGGCAAGTACTGGAAAGAACAGGGAAGAAACAACGGCAAAACACCTGTCAGATTTGGAGCCAAACAAAGCCAGTATTAAAAATTTGGTCCATTTCTTTTTGACACCCCAGACTATACACCCTTATGTGCTGACACAGACAATTTTTGTTAAAAGATTAGAGTCATTTCCTAAATTGAGTTTTTTATTATCATTTTACCATTAATAATAATAATTCCTCCCTGAGCTATATGCCTCATAAGGAAGGGAATTCTTCTCCATAATTCAAACAGATCCTGGGAGTCTGGTGTCTATTAAGCACTCAATAGGTCTTAGTTGAACAGATGAATATTAGGTTGTAACATTTTCCCCATATCATTACAGATTAACATTATATTACGAAGATTTTGCTGTATCATCAATTATTCTTCGAAAATGTAATTTTTTAAATGTCTACAAAATACCTCTCTATGTATCGTATCAAGTTTACATAACTCTTCTGCTGCTGGACACTCAGGCTCTTTCTAATCGTGAACCGTACCAACGGAAGCTACCGTAAACCTCCCTGTCTATAAATCTTTATTTCTCTCCCCATATTCTCAAGACGGATTCCTAAAAGTGAAAGTAGTGGACACGAGGACTGATCCCATATTCACACATCTCTTTATATTATATATAAGAATACAATTTTTGAAAACTTCATAATTCAATAGCCAAAAAGTAGCCCATCGTTAAGCTTAATTTCTACTTGTGCACTCTGAAGGATTCTGAGGACTTTTTATATTTCTGTAAACACTCATCAGTATTTTTCTTCTGCGAAGTCACTTGTGCCATTTGCCTATTTTCCTATCAGCAGTCATAATGTGGGGCATAATCATACTGTATTAGTGACTACAGCTTTATATTTTAAAACATAGCAATGATCTGCTTTCACCACTTTACTTCTTTTTGGTAAGATTTTACTTATTTAAGTGCTAGCAGGGGAAGCAGGCAGAGGCAGAGGGAGAAGAAGACTCCCCCCTGAGCAGGGAGCCCGATGTGGGGCTCGATTTGAGGACCCTGGGATCATGACCTGAGCTGAAGGCAGACGATGCTTAACTGACTGAGCCACCCAGGCGCCCTTTAACCAATTCTTTATTCTTCAAGATGGGTGTCTGGTCATTTTGTCCGGTATCCCCCAAAAGTCCTACTATTTCAAATGTTTGTTACCCTGGGAGGAACGGACATCTTTAAACATTTAGTCTTCCTGGGGTGCCCGGCTGGCTCAGTTGGTAGAGCATGTGACTCTTTTTTTTTTTTTTTTTTTAAGATTTTATTTATTTGACAGAGACACAGAGAGAGAGGGAACACAAGCAGGGGGAGTGGGAGAGGGAGAAGCAGGCCTCCCGCTGAGCAGGGAGCCTGACGCGGGGCTCGATCCCAGGACTCTGGGATCATGACCTGAGCCGAAGGCAGACGCTTAACGACTGAGCCACCCAGGTGCCCCGAGCATGTGACTCTTGATCTTGGGGTTGTGAGTTCAAGCCCCATGCTGGGTGTAGCGATTACTTGAAAATAGAATCCAGACCATGAATGAATTATCGTCCTTTTAAAATTTTTCATTATTCTAACATGTTTTCATATTCTTTGGTAAAGGTACGGTTTATCTGGTTTTGCTTCGCGTGATGACATTTTTCCCCTAGACGTAAGCTTCTGATTATTGGTGATATATAGAAAAGCTTTCCCAATAGATCGTTTCCAAATATGTTAATGATTTTACTAAAAGTTTTTAATGTGTTTACTTAGGTCTCTGAAGTACACCATGTCTGAAAACAGTAATTGTATCTTCTATAATCCATTCAACCTCCCTTACAGAACATTGCCACATAAGGCTTTTATAATTGGCCTGATATTAACAGGATTATCTAGGTTACACCACTAATGTTTGTTTTTACTTTGGCCTAGATATTAATTAACATTATAAGAAGTTATCCTTCTATCTCTAGTTTCCTGTGGTTTTTTAAAAAATGAGAAATGTGTGATTAATTTTCTTAAAAGCCTTTTGGGTATCTCATCATCTCCCTATTTATAACGTCTAAATGATTACAGACCCGAGAAAATACACACAAGCTGAGAATGAGGGAGAATTCCATTTTCAAGTGGCCTCCAGGTACAGCTTAACCGCACACTAACCAGGGCGCCTGGGTGGCTCAGTCGGTTAAGCGTCTGCCTTCAGCTCAGGTCATGATCCCAGGGTCCTGGGATCGAGCCCCGCATCGGGCTCCCTGCTCAGCGGGGAGCCTTCTTTTCCCTCTCCTGTTCCCCCTGCTAGTGCTCTCTCTCTCTGTCAAATAAATAAAAATATCTTTAAAAATAAATAAATAAAAATAACTACACATTAACTATCATCACCATACTGCTGCACCTCTGAATAAACTCCAGCTCACATGCAGTCACGTCCCTTGAGTGCATTCAGAGAGACAAATAAATTAGCACAGTGCCATTCTCCCCTTAATGTGGGGCCACGTTTTCTTGCACATCTGTTCTTAACCACAGATAACGGAGAGCAGGCAGCAAGCTCAGATGTAATTGTGAGTATTCCCACATACCTGGAACCACGAGAGAAAATCTTAAACAGTCAGAACAGGGAGTGATAAATGAATGTGCGGAACACATTCTGGAACGCAGGTCAGCTGACACCTTCCTCCCAATGTGACCGGGATATGCAGACAGTTGATTAATGGAAGCAAATCATACAGTGGGGAAGTCGTGAAAAATGATGTACACCTACGACAAATATTTTATTTTAACCTAAAACACATAAATGGACCATCATTAATCAATGTACTGATGTAGAGCCCAGGGTCTCTCTTGGAGTAAAAATCTACTGATTTCTGTTTACACTGATTTCTTCACAAATCACAGTCAGATGATCCTTGAACAATATGGGTTTGACCTGCTC
Source organism: Halichoerus grypus (assembly GCF_964656455.1). Lineage (NCBI taxonomy): Eukaryota > Metazoa > Chordata > Mammalia > Carnivora > Phocidae > Halichoerus > Halichoerus grypus. Next base: position 4,494,150 of record NC_135725.1, read on the forward strand.
GAGTCCACTGTTACATGGATTTTTTTTTCGATATAGCACTTTAAATGTATTTTCTCTTACAATTTTTTTTTTAAATCTATTTGAGAGAGAGAGAGCAGATGCGAGCAGGGAGAGGGGCAGAGGGAGAGGGAGGAACAGACTCCCTGCTGAGGGCAGAGCCAGATGCAGATGCAGGGCTAGGATGCGGATGCAGGGCTAGGATGCGGATGCAGGGCTAGGATGCGGAAGTAGGGCTCATGACCTAAGCCAAAATCAAGAGCCGGCTGCTCAACCGACTGAGCCACCCAGGCACCCCATCCTTATGATCCTTTTAATACCACTTTTTTCTCTAGCCTACCTTATTGTAAGAATACAGTGTATAATACATATAACATACAAAATACGTGTTAATTGTTTATGTTACCAGTAAGGCTTCTGGTCAACAGTAGGCTCTTAGTAATTAGGTTTTAGTGGAGTTAAAAGTTATACATGGATTTTTGACTTTGATGGGGGTCGGCGCCCCGACTCCTGCATTGGTCAAGGGCCAACTGTATAACATATCATCTGTTTCCTGGTTTGTTTTTCTTAAAGTGACGTGTTTCCATACACCCATAAATCTGAATACAAACCCCTGATGGATTTTCATTATGACATATCTAAATCAACAGCCACTGATTTTTTTTAAGATTTTATTTATTTTAGAAAGAGAGAGGCTCGAGCGAGTGGAGGGGCAGAGGAAGAGGGAGAAAGAGAATCTCAAGCAGACTCCGCACTGAGCTAGGACAGCCCAACGTGGGGCTCGATCTCACAACCCTGAGATCAGGACCTGAGCTGAAATCAAGAGTCAGACTCTCAATCAACGGAGTCACCCAGGCGCCCCATCAACAGCCACCGTCTTAACAAGTTTTCCACATTCTGTATTTTCAAGGCATTCAACTTGCATTTTCCTTCCCTTTCACACTGTGTCCCACCCGAGTCCTGGGCTCCACGAGGAGGTGAGGCCCGCGCGGTGCCCAGGACAGCTCCCGTAAGCACGTCTGGGGAGACACCCGCTAACGCCACACACCCAGTGAGGACGCAGAAACGCGGAGCCAAGGGGGACAGGAGCCAGCAGCCTCCTCGAGCCTGTGTGCAGGCGGGCGGCGGTTCGCTTACACACGGAGCAGAGCTTCTAGCTCATTCTGCAGCCATGAGAAAGAGTAAGACAGAATTATGCGACCAATCCTTGAAATAAGCGATGTTTATGTTACAATGTTGAGAGAAAAAAGTTAACAGCAACACTTTTTATCAAAAAAAAAAAAAAATTGTTTTTGTATGGACAGAGAAGAAGTTTGGAAAGACAGACACACCAAACTATTGCCAGGAACTACAACTGGCCTTTGAGAAATGGGAACGTAGGGATTGACATTACACATTGTTTATGATTGGAGGTATTTATGAAATTCACCTTATTACTTTTGTAACTTAAGTTTGTGGTGTTTAAGAAAAAGGATGCAGGCAGGAAGGGGATAGATGGGTTTCTGGGGATAGATGAAGCAAGTGACTTTCTGGAAGGGACCAGCAGAGTTTGGATTTCCCTGCAGCTACTTCTTAGAGGCAACTGTGTGCAGAACCTCATTCCCTTTAAGAAAAGCAAAGTACAGGAGACTGCCGGTCTCCCAGGCCTATAAGAGGAGGCTCTGTGTAAGGCCAAGGCTAACGGAGAATGTCCCAGAGTCATGAAAGGCAATCCCAACCAGGACTCCTCACCCAAACATTCTGCAAATTGGGTTGGGCCCAGGTCTCCTCCTGCCCTGTTGGGCCTCACGGGCGGACCGCGTGGTGATCCTGCCAGGTCACCGCAAAGCTGGTTGGAGGAACGGAGAGAGCCCACGGAGCGCTCACGGCGCCCAGGACACAGAGGGCTCTCAGGCCACGTCATCCAGGATGGGGGTCCTTTTGACGGACATTTTCCTACTTTAAAATTTAAACATAGAATTGGTTACAGGAGAAAGCACTGATTATATTTCTTAAACACCAGCAGAGGTTAAGTTAAGCATGACTTCAGGTATGAATTACATGCTTCAGGTATGATGGCCGGGTCCGCGTGGCCAGCCTGTCGGGCCGTTCAGTCAAAGACAAAGGTGTGTGCTGCCTGTGATTAACGTCCTTCACCAGCCGCCTTCCTGGAGGGGGTCATCCTGAAGACCTGGGTGGGCCTGACCACTCCGCGGACCAGCCTCAGAGCAGGGCAGAGTCTTCTCGGAGGAAAGGGCCCTTCCACACAGGCCGCCCACAGGGCTCCACCTGCTAGCAGCCCACAAGCCAATTAAATCCTCCAGACAAACCTCTTCATACACATCTCCTCCTGTTTTTGTTGAATCCTCACTGATACGTCCCCAAATCACCCCAAAACAACAGAGAAACAGAAACGCAATCCCCATCTTGGAGGAAACCAGGAGCAGCCTCCTGCAGGCCCAAACCTCGGTGGAGAACAGGCTCCAGGGGCAGTGAAGAGAGGTCCCTGGAGGAGGCCATAGTACCGGCACCTCTGGACTGACTGACGCAAGCACGTGCACAGGTTCAGGTGGACTCTCCCCCAGACCCCAACACAGCCCGAAAGAGCAACGGGGGGCGGCGGGAGGCAGTGCACCAAAGCTCCCAGCCCTGCCCCAGCCCACCACTCCCCCATCCGCAGGAAATGGCAGCCACGTCCTCCAGGAGCCCAGCATCCCTGGTCCCCCCACAGCCCCCACAGACCCCAGCTCTGCGCACCATCTCCCAGTGCCTTCCCCTCCCTATAAGAGCCCACGTGCCACCCCAGTCTGTGGACCTCAGGTGACTTGACCACCACCCGAATACCCTCAGTGACTCATGTCCTGCCAGCTTTCTCCTGGTCCACTTGCTGGTCCCCATGTTCCCTCCTCCCCACACAGGAGATGGATCGAGCTCCTTGGGCCCTGACGCAAGCATCTGTTTGAATGCACTGATCAGAACCACTTTTTCCTAGCCCAGCTTTTGGGAAAATCCAAGGCATTTGTGAGCAACATGATCTCTTCCAAAGGTCTGACTGGGGTCAGGGATGGTGCCAGAGGGCAAGGAGAGGGGGCTGGCCCTTCCTCCTGAGCTGCTGAGCTGCAAAGCTCATCCAGGTTCCCTTCCAGCTGGAGACCATAAAGTAAAAATGTAGCTCAGGTTGCAAATTGATTTCCATGACAAAGAGCAGTAAATCTTGTTACCCAGAGAGAGACAGGCACACCCCTGGCTCAGGGGACAGGACTGGGAGCAGGGGGAGTGGGGGCCCGGCGGGGCATGCCTCCCCAGCATTCCCCTGATGTCCCTGGGGTAGCCTTTGGCCTCCCCACTTGACCAGCTCCTCAGGAACCACTGGGACCAGCTTCCTACATCCAAACCTATGGCCTCCCACGACCGCTAGCTCTTCAAGCCTGCCCTGTTTGAAGGGCACTGTGTTTTGTGGTTAATTTTTCAATCCAGCCACGGAGCGAACATGAATTCTGGACTTGGCCTGGCGTGTGCTATCTGAATTTTCGTTACTTCTAATGCCAACGGAGGCAGGAGACTGGCCGCCAAGCCTCCTGTTGGAATCACAGGGAGACCTCCTCCCCCAGCACACAGCCCAGCTGCCCTTCTGAGCCCCGCAAAGCAAACATCAGCAGGATTTATGTTCTAGCCCAAACAAAACCTGCATCACCAGGTAATGGACCCATCTACCCAAACACTTAAAATTCCAAAATGAAAAAAACTGAAGTGGAATCGAATTTTTTAAAGCCTTCTCGAGAGGTATGGGTCCCAAGTGGAAGCTCCTGTGATATTAAAGCTGAGAAAAACTTTGGTGAAATCCTGAATCTAAGGAAGGTGTGGTTCATCAAACGCAGCCCGGAGGTTTACCTAAAAGCTCCATGTGAGCAAAAGCCCAGACGCCCGAGGGGCTCAAGACAAACACAGCCCTAATAAAACCCGATAGCATGGGCTCTGCTCCAGGGAGGCCACTTTATAACCTGGCCAAGCCCTCTGCCAGGGAATGATTGCTTTTCCAACCCAGCACAAGAATGCGCTCTGCCTTATGTCTTGGAGCACAGACGTCATGCGGACGGGTGGGCCGGGGCAGAGGGCCAGAGGCCACACGGGTCTGAGAACAGTGATGCAAGCTCGCACGCCCGACGAGGACCCTCCGGGAACACAGCCCCTTGGGTCTGGGGTCTGGAAGCAGCGGCCGGAATGGAAGGGGGCCCACGAACCACCTCCCTCTTCACCAACCCAGCCGCTGTGGGCAGACCCAGGCACACTTCATGTTCAATGCACGTGGGGACGGGTCTCTCCAGGGCCCGGCTGCCTCATTCCTGGCCCCCCATCACTTACCAGGGAACGTGCAACGCTCCCACCCCACGAGCATGGGCCCAGGTGCCTGTCACAGAGGTGCTGGGCATTCTTTCCAGGAGACTCCTGAAATAATGGTGCAAAAGTCCCTGTGGGCAGGCCAGGAGAAGTGTGCGGACAGGGGTACCTCTGACTGTGGGACGGGGGGACAGGACTCAGCTGCGGAGACTAGGGGCCGGCCCCCAGAGGCAAAGCCACCCCCCAGCCTGGGAAGGCCACCTTGTGAGATCTTTCTCAAGGAGACACTAAAAAACACTCTCCAGTGACGTCTCTGGGCACCCTTCCCGCTCACGGTCCCGTTCCCCTCCGAAGATAACCACTTCCCAACCTCTCGGCACGATGACAACGCGTCCGTGGTCACCACCTCCCTACTTCTCTATACACTTCGACCGCCCACATCCTTTGCCTGTTGAAAAGCAACGCTCCATGTTGGAAAGCCGCACCCGGGCCGGCCTGTGGCCTCCTTCTCCGTCAGACATCCCGTCAGCAGGATTCATGCACGATGCCACGTGAGGCAGAAGGGCTCCCCTTGCACTGGCGTGTGGAAAGGTCCCGGCTCACGGATTCAGTGCTCGTTTTCGAGCAGCGCTAAGAACGTTCTGGACCGGGTGTCCTGTGTCCATCAGTGATGGCGACGCAGGGACGGCCCGCCCAGGGTCTGGGGGCCGCAGAGCTGCGGCCGCCAACAGCGAGTGATGGAACTTCTCGGGGCCTGGGCTTACCCAGCCTGCTGTCACGGCCCATGGTCACAGCCAGGGCTAAGCCATGCGTGGAAGCCAGACTGCAACGGTCCCGGGACCAACGTCCCTTGGCAGCCCCCGCTGCACACGGACCTCCTGGGTTCGAGGATCATCTCCCCAACAATTCACGCCCTGGGCAAGCAGCTAGCGACCCCAGGCAACCCACCCCACTAAGTGTTTACTGAGGCCCTACTGCGTGCGTCAGCTCACACACAAAACGCCTACTGCTATTCAAAAATAAGAGCGGCTCCTGAGCTTGGCTACTTTAGAACGACTTGAGGGCACTTCATACACATTCCCAGGCCACAGCCTGGACCAGTGAAGTCAGAGTCTCTGGGCGTGCTGGCCTGGGCATTTCCCGAGACAATCGGAAGGAAGAATGTCAGGTGTCCACCCCATGGCGGGCTGGAGACAGCGCAGAAGCCTTGGTCTTCTCCCACCTGCCCCTGAATCTGAGCGGGCTCTGAGGCTGCTCTGACCCCAAGAACAAGGCAGAAGTGATGCTGTGTCATTTCTGGACCCAAGGGCTCATGAGCCTGGCAGTCTGAGCTTCTGGTCTCCCAGAAAACTCCCCTGGGGGCCGGAACCACCTGCCCCAACCTCCCATGTACCTGGAGGGAGAAGAGTGACCTCTCCCGGCCCAGGGTCCCAGCCTCCTAGCCCAGGGGCCAGGTAAGGACACCTCGGGCCGCCTCAGCCCTGTCCCCTTCAACCTGTCTGCTCGAATGCACAGGGCCAACCACAGTATTTAAAGCTGGGGAGATCTCCGTTTGCAACCCCTGTCAATGGTACACAGTCAATTAGCTCCCAGAGAAAAGAAGTTCCAATGATTTCAGATTACTGGATTTCAGAACCATGAGAGAAAATTAATGAAAACATATTTTTCTTTAAGGAATGTGTATCCAAAGAAACTATCTTAAGAGTTCATTTCAGACTTTTAAACAATTATACATATGCACGTTACTAAATATTTCCTTAAGAATTTCTGTTCTGGGGTGTTTCCCAGGTTTAAAACAAGAAAAGCATGTAATGAGGTCCCATCTAGTGTAGCAAAACCCAAAACTGTAACAATTAAAAAAAAAAAAGTCACCAAAGAGTATAAGCTGTTAGAGAGGAAGGGGTAACCTGGGTCAATGGAAACCCCTACCCCACATGTTTATGAACGCCATCCAAGGATTGGAGATCTTCAGGGGCTTGGGGAGGGGACGGATCAGTTATGGGGAGGGGGTGGCAGTTACTCTCAAAAGCTTCTCATGAATTTTCCATTTTCAGACTGTCTCATTTCCAGGATGCTTAATGTGTTTCCAAAGGAGAAAAAAAAAATCCAGTTGCACACCAGAAAATGTCTTAAGGTCCAGGGTTCTTAGATTATCTGCACACATTTAGCAAGTAGAAAAAAATATAAGTGCTGTTGTGTGTTTGACTTATTTTCCCCCACCTTGATTTTAAACAACAAAGTGGAAGTAAAAAAATAAGAGATGGGAGAAAGTGCCACTTGCTCACACATTCTAACTGAACATGTAGAAGGAAAAAAAAAATCTCCACGGACAGTTCTCACTGTCAAACGGCTACGTTAAGTACCGATTTTAGGGAAAACAGAAATCACCCACACTCCCACTGCCCTCACAAGACCAAGACCGGTGTCGTGCCTGCCTGTTGACTCGGACCTTTTTCCTGCCTCGTCCAGAGTTTTATTTTGGGATTTATAGTCTATTAGGCAGTTAACATCTTTACGGTATTCCTTAAACTGGGCACACCAGAGATGCGGAATGCTCCCTTTGGATCCTCAAAGATGCCACTCAGACCAGAAAAATAGTGTCCCTTTGAAAAAGTCAGCTTCTCGGGGCAGCTTGCAAAGGCCAGTGAAACCAGGCGGTGCGAGCCATCTGGGGACAGAGCACGCCACCGAAACCACAAGTCTGACGCTGCATTAACCTGAAGGCCCGGAGGGAAGGCATCAGGGCCCAGCCCGCCCGGAGCCCTGCGCTGCCCACCCTGCGTGCCAGGCCTGCTCCCACCGGCCAGGGGGCCCAGACCCAAGCGGCAAGGCCTTGCCTGCCGGCTCTCCTCGAAAGCATCAAGCACACCTCCTTGTCCCCCTTCATCATGAATCACCTTTTTATAAAACAAGACACAGAAATACTCAGACATCAAAACCCAAGGGTCTCCCTCCTGATTGAGGACCTCACATTCAAAATGCTCCATTTCTGGGCCGGTCTGCTGCCGCCCAGGCCCCATGCCCCCACGGGGCAAGCAGGGGGAGGCCCACAGCGGGCCTCCGTCCTCTCCGGAGGGGAGGGGACTGGGCTCCTGGGGACACAAACCCCGAGCAGTCAGAACAAGTCATCTATCTGACCAGGCCCTTTTAAAATAGCAAAGCCGGCATTGTGTGTTTATGCACTTTAACCATTACAGATGTTATGAATCTTCGTGAAACCCAGCATTCATAAAAGCAAACGCTCCGCTCTGGGGTTTTAAATAAAAGAGCACAAAGAACAAGAAAATCGTTTTTCGGCATACAGTGGAAGTCTACTTGGGCAAAAACTGGAGAGAAGGATTCTTTGTGAACTCGGAGGGAAAAGTGGATAAATTTCCCTTTGGTGGAGGAAACCCTAATAACCGATCCCGGGCAAAGAGTCAAAAGGACATTGAAATAAAGATGCGTAGAGCTCACTCCCCACGAGGCGCGGGCCCCCCGCACTGCCACGTGCAGAGACGGCTGCCAGCCCGAGCCGACGGGACAGGAGGTGAGGAAGAAACTCAGCGACTCAACCAGAGGAGGGGGTTCACCACAAAGCAAGGGGACTTACTTTGTCTTTAGCAAAACACCTCGTCCGGTATCCCAGGCTGGCTCCTGGTGTGGCCAGCCCAGAGTATACGTGTGCACGCGTGCGTCTGTGGGTCTGTGTGTGTGCGTGTGTCACGGGGGGGGGGTGTGCGTCTGTCGCTCTGTGTGCAGGTGTCTGGGGAGGGGGGCAGCAGGGGCAGCATCAGGCCCAGCAGCCTCTCTTCTCAGCTGTGTCACCACACCACCCGGAGGCCAGGACGCCCGTGGCGAGAACCCCGTGTCCCTCCACCTTCTACACGTCAGCCTGTGACGCTGAACCATGTCTTCCTTCTCACTCGCGTGTTTGCTTCAGCCGCTCATCCACACGTGCCGGGCGCTCTTCTCCTGGAGGAACAGCATCCTACACCTGAGCCCGCCCTGGAATATTCCAGAGCTCCACCGAGATGTGTGGGTGCCCCACAGACAGGCCCGCGCCGGTCCAGGCGTGCGGCGGGGCGGGATGGCAGGCCTGGGGAACGGCGGGGCGGGCTGAGACCGTGGTATCCGCACGTGTGGTTGAGATGGACATCAGATGGGACAGGACGGATCAGAGCAGAAACCGCCAGCCGCACGGCTGTCCCCGTGTGCGACCCCACAGGGGCGTCAGTGCGTCCTTCCTGCTTTGCCCAGCCTTCCCTCGGTGATGAGGAAGGCCGAGTGAGGCTCTCAAATGGCAGACCCATGACAAGCACCAACACTTCCAAATGCATATTCTCAACCCGTCCACACACCGAAGGGCCTCTTGGAGGCCCCTGTTCCTAACAAGAAGTCCTCGTCCCGGAAGGAGAGGGGAAATCAGGTATTTTCTTACCGGCGGTGACACCAGCCAGCCAGCCGTCGGGCCTGGGTCGGGCCGCACAACAGCAAGCATCCTGCACGGTCCGCCAGGATCTGCCGCATGCACGGGGCAAGAAGGACAGGACAGACACACGGCCAACAGCCAGGGCTGGGGGGATGTGACGGACTAGAACACGGTGCCTCTCCCAGGAGGCCGTGCAACAGCCCCGTGAGACGGCAGGGCCCCGGCGCCAACGGAGGACCTCAGGTGCAGACCCTGAGAGGCTCCAAGCCCTCCAGCTGCCTGTTTTGCAACCCTTGAGCTGTGCGCGTTGTCCCGCTGTATACAGATGAGAGCATCCCGCACGTGACAACAGTGCTCTCAGCAGCATCCAGAAAACCGCGTGTCCAACACTAAGACAAGCTGGAGCGGCTCTTTAAACAGAACACAGAAGAGGACGTGCACGCAGACACACTCACAGACTGCAGGCCGGACAGCGCTGAGCAGCCCCGAGCAGACCCACTCTGGGTCCAAGCCTGCCCCCGCCCCGGCCCCCCTGCCCACCAGAGCGGAGCCCTCGGGCGCAGGATGCCCCCGTATCCTCGTTCCGCAGGGCAGGATGAGAAGGGTCGACGAGGACTACCTGACACTGGTGGGTTCTCGTGCCCAGACTAATAATCCCAGCCCCTCTACCCTGGGTCCACGGGCCATTCGGCATTTCCTGGAGCCTGACCCCACACTCTGAAACGGAAAGCATCCTCTCTCTAAGCTACAGTTTCTTTCTGTGGCACCAGGGCCTTTAGAAGCTCTTCCACTGAGCGTCCCTAGGCCTCAGAATGCAGCGTCGGCCCTGACCGGGGGACGCCCGCACGACAGCCCCAGGATAGTCCCCCCCAGGGCCGCCAGAGGCCTGAAGCTCTTCAAGACGTTCATTTTAAAGGACTGTTTTCACCGGTTTACTGCCAAGTGATGATTCGTGAAATCTAGCTCTGGGTGACCCGCACGTGGGCGCAGACATGGTTCTACGGCCGCCCGTGTGCTGTCATACAGAAGCCGCTCGGCAGCATCGGGAGGGGGTTCCTCTGAGGCCTCCCCCACCCCCACCCTCCCAGCCCCCCAGGTCACTGCCTGAGGCCCCTGCACGCTTCAGCTGCCCCGCTGGGAACGGACCGTCGTGCGTACGCGCATGTCCTGGGGGCCAGCCGCCGGCCCATGTCATCCTGCTCCATCCAGGTGACCCCGATGTCCTCCTGCAGCTGAGGACACAGGGCCTGCGAGTGCTGGCCAAGCAGAAGCCGCATCGCTGCCCGTCGACCTCCCTCTTCACTGTGAGGACAACACCGCCAGCCCATTCCTAATCACCACAGCTTCCCTGAACCCCAGATGATGAGCAGGAACCACCATTCTGCCCTGAGGGTCAGTTCTGGATGCTTCAACATTTCACTCTGTCCAGGGCCCCAGGCCTCAGCAGAACATCCGGGAGACTGGGAGGGGAAGGGCGGAGGAGTGCCGGGCTCCCACGGCTCCCGCACCCCCCGCCCCCATCTGCCGGGTCTGCAGGACTCCCAGCTAGCCTGCATGCAGCAGAGCCAAAGGGCTCAGAAGACACGGATCATACAGACTCCCCGCCCTCGGGGTGCGCTCTGTGCCGTCCCTTGGACCCAGGGGTCCACGCACACCACTGGTAGAGCCCACACTCCTGCAAGACGGCCTCTGGACTTGCTTTTCCAGGAGCATTGCTGGGAGATGATGAACTTACGAGAGAACCACCAGGGATAGGGACGGGAGGAAAGCAGCCCATCCTGAGCACGTCTGTGTGGCATGAGCCTGCTGGGCTGGAGGGAGCGCCTACGGTTGCCCGGGGAATCTCAGACAGCAGGTCTGGGGGTGTGGACGGGCCTTACAGACACCATTTATCCTAACCTTACAGACACCATTTATCCTAACCTTACATATGTTCCAGAAACGTTCTTCAGGCCCCGCATAATACATCCTGACAGTCCACAGGCCCCTGTAAGAAGCGTTGCTCTAGATTAGGGTGGCGGGGGGTTCCTACTTAAGAGCTTCCTTCCACTTAATGACCAGATGCCCACAGACTCTACGTGGCTGTGTGTCCTTCCACATATCCATCCACGTCTATACGTAACAAACCCGAGGGGCAGACGAGAGCCTGGAACCCTGTCCCATCCTCCTCCTCAACCCCTGATCCTCTTCCTGGAAACTCCAGCCTCCCTGGACACTGACTGGGCAGAGGCCACTTGTCCTGGGAGGTCACCCTGCCCACCGACTGAGCTGTCTGAGGAAAGTGCCACCACACCGGGGGAGTGGGTGCTTGGGGGTGGGGGGGGCAGCGGGACAGAGCCGAAGCTGACAGGTGACTGGTTTCCCAGGAAATGAAGGGAAAGACAGCACATACTGAGGGAACAACACGTGCAAAGGCACTGGGACACAAAACCAAAGGCCAACAGACCAGACCCCGCAGAAGGGGAGAAGGGCAGAACGCCCTCCATGGGGCCAAGGATGACGCAGGAGGCCAGGGAGGCTGCAGGGCCCTGCACCTCACCCACCTGCCACCACAAGGAAATGGGCACGGGCCCCAAGTCCACACCTGCCCGATGCTGGAAGTTCAGACAGCCTCGTCACTTGTGGACAGAAGCTGCATGATCCAGACACAGACGTGTCGCCCTCACCAGGACGGCCTCCAGGCTGCTGCCCCTGCTGCCCTTTGTGGACGGGGAGCCCCCAAGCTCGAATTCAAGGCTGTTCAGTGAGAGGGGCAGAGCACCGTGTCCTGAACATCTCAGCTCGGCACAAAAGGAAACAAGCCCTCGGCGCCGCGCTTCCCTGCTGGCTGGCCCAGCCCGGGCCGCCTCCCTGCAGACCCCCTTCCTTTCAACAGCCACTCGCTGCACCAAAGGCCCGGAGCCCCCCTTCTGAAGTGTTTTCTCATCCCTGGAGTGGGGGAGGCCGAAGGGAGGGGTCGTCATAACTCAGAGCTCCGAGCACTGCCCGAGCCAACAGCGTAAATCAGCAGCGGTCTTTAGCATTTCGGGGCAGAGGAAATGGCTCTCCAGCTAAGCTCCCTACTGTTTCTTAAAGTGATTATTTTGATTTAAACCGCTGCCTGGTGACTAGACTTGTAGCTACCAGCTCAGGCCGTTAGTCCCCGGAGCCGTGAGCACAAAGAAACACTGTTGGAGGGGTCTGGGGCCTCCTCCAGGAAGGGGCGGCGGGCTCCGGGCTCCGGCTCCTTCCACAGACGGGTGCTTGTTCCAGCCCGAGGATGCCGTGGCCACCGCGGGCCCCTCTGCCCACCGCGCCACGCGCACGCTCCAGAACGTTCGGCCGTGCAGCACGCGGCAGCCTCCCTCTGGTCTGCACCGAGCCCACAGGGCTGGCAAGGCCGACGGGAGAACCAGACCCCGGGGGGGGCTCACTGGGGCAAAAAAGGGCAGCATTTTGTAATTCTCGTTCCGTAACTTCAGCCATCACCCGTGGGTCAGGGCCGGACCAGAACGCGGGGAGGAATGAGCCCTGCATTTTCTACACGTGTCCTGATTCAAAGCAACCATTTCACGGTTTGCAAACTATTCTCAGGCAAAGCAAAATGCATTCATGACACGGTTCAGAATTATGGATCAGACCAAAAATGCAGGGGGGAGTGTGGAGGGGGGCAGGCTAGATGATGATGCTGGCCGATGCTGGTGATGCTCATTCGCTGTCCTCTTCGCTGGCCGGGGAGCGGCCCTCCCCACCCCCAAGGTATTCGAGGCAGGACACGCGGGGTCCCCCAGCATCCCCAACCCTGCTGTCCAGCCCATCCCGGACTCACACCAGCGAGGACCCCGCGAGGAGGAGGCCTCACCAGAACCCCACCCTGCTGGCACACCCTGGGGTTGGATTCGGGCCTCAGAGCTGAGGAGAATAAAGGTCTGTGGTGTAAGGCGCCCGGCCCGTGGCGTTCTGTCCCGGCGGCCTGCGCTAAGACACAGTGCGTCCCTTACAATCTCCGGTGCAGCCCCACGCTGCAGCATGTGACGGAGCCGCCCCATTCAACGTGCGAGGGGCTTGAGGTTTCAAGTCCTGCTGTCTCCTCAGTGGCCGAACCACCTCTGAATCCAGGGTTCGGGAGACACCCCCTCCCCGCCCCACCCGGAAGGCTGCCGGGCTGGGAATGTCTTATTGTTTATTGTTCCTTGCCTTCTACAGAAGACGAGATGCATTTCCCTGGGAAACCCCATGATCCAAATATCAATGACTTCGAGGACAGAACCATGCCTCCAGAAGCTACGTGTCCAAATGCAGAAAGATGTGCTTAAGAAAACGTGCCCATCAGATGCAGGGCCAAGCAGAGCACACAGTGCGGACGGAGATGCTGGGGCAGGGGAGGGACAGGGAACAGAGCTGAAGCTGACAGATGACTGGGTTTCCCAGGAAACGAAGAGAAAGACAGCACACACTGAGTGAACAGCACGTGCAAAGGCACTGGGACACAAGGTGGCACAGGGTGCGGTGGGGCATGGGGAGAGTTGGAGGTGAGTCTAGGGGGAGAGGTTGCAGCTGTGCAAGGGAATCTGGGCTGGAAGTGGGCGTGACCCCATCCTTCCCAAAAGGATACTAGGGCTGCTGTGGCCAGGACGGGCAGCCATTCACAAGAGCCCCAGGAGCCCAGGGCAGAACACTGTCCTCAACAGAGGAATGAGGTGAGACTCGAGGGGTCACGTCAGCATCACGTACCAGCCCTGCAAACAGCAGGGGCACATGCAGGAGCTGGGAGGGAGCACCGCCCCACCCGGACAGGCTCAGAACTAGACCACACGTGGTCTCCTCCAACCCTAATCTCCCCCAAGGCCCAACACCAAATACCACCCACACAGATGTGGGGGGAACAGAGACCACAGCACCCCCCCCCCCACACACACACACAGGCAGGCTGCGAGGGCACCGGAGCGGACAAGGCGAGAGGCCACAAACAAAGCCAACAATTTCAGTCTTGAAAAAGAAGTCTGAACCGACATCAACCCAGCCCTCCACAATCCCGCTGTCCTCAATTCCCTGCCAAGGGGGCCGGGCTGGGGAGTGGGGGAAGGGGGGCATTAGTGAGATCGCCCCCGGCCCACGGTGGACCCTGCTCCTTCCATCCTGCAGCTGAGCAGGAAGGCATCCTTCACATCTTGGCTGCCATCAAATTTAGACTCCCCAGAGCTCCAGTTCCGCTCGGCTGGATGCGAGTCTGCCTTTGATCTTGGGAGCCGCGCAGGCTCATTCCCCAGGACGGGAAGCATGCAGGCCCCGGCTTCAGCAGAACTTCCAGCCCGGCCTTTCCCACCACGCAGTGTGGATACTGCCTCGAAATGTAAAACAGATGAGCCTTGTAAAGGAAAAAGTTATTTATATTGCGGAATCCTTCGGAGCAAGCAGAAACTTGAAGAGGTTCATCACCTGGGGCACAAAACGCATGCTTCCTGCACTGAAGGGACGGATGTGTTTTATGGAAACGAAAGACAAGGAAATGTGTTGATTTGATTCTATTTCTTGATTTCTCTTTCCAGTAACGGATGCATGCTGCTCTCATCAATCAAGGAAAAACGCCATTCGGGGAAGGCACTCTTTGCTGAGCATCCCCCTGAAGGTCGGGAGGAAGAGGGAGGTTTTAAGGTAATTAGACCAGGGGAGGGAGGCTGTATCTCAACTCTGCTGGTTTCTCAAGAAGGGGTAGACATCTGTGTGTCCAGCCATCCAGAGACAGGAGGAGACGTGCACTTGGAGGCATGGGGCCCCTGCTCAGGGTCACCCACATTCTTCACCCGACCGCTGAAGCTCCGTTATTTCTACAACAGCTGAACGTGAGACTTCAGTCCATAATATCATGCTGGACTCATGCTGGCCTACAATTGGGGCCACTCTTCTAATCATCTCCAGATTCTACATGGAGGAAAGAAATACAGTCTACGATACTTCTGCGTTCAAAGACTTTTAAAGCAATTATAACCGTAGGAAATTCAGGGTTCTTAACGTTCAATCCCAGAGAACTGAGAGGTCACGTCTACTGCAACCACTGTCCACAAGCCCATGGATGCGTCCACTTCCACACCGGTTTGTTCTGGAGGCATCCACAGGCTGCGCACTGTGCAAGACCACCTTGGCCAACATTACCGTTGGGACTCACACCTGCAAGGAGGTCTGCTACAAAACATAGCTCTGGCCTGAGTCCTGGCCTGGACACATGGCTGAGCTCACACAGACCCTGGAGCTCGAGAACCAAGTCCACTACCCAAAGAGCCCAGGCTCCTGGGGTCTCACCGCTGCGTGTGCGACTTCTCTTTCAAGTTAGCTGCCCCTGCTTTTCAGACTTTCTCTCATACTATGTAAGTAGTACGTGAATACACTGCCCCCTGAGTCATGCCCATAGATGAAAATGAAGTTCGCTCGGGCTTCCCTCAATCTCCCCACACTTATCAGTTCGTTCTTTGTCACTGATGTTTCCAAAAGTAGATTGTTCTGAGTGTATCATCTCCTCTAAAGAGCATCACCGTGCGTGTGTGCTAATTTACCAATGACTTTTTTTAAATATTTGATTTTTTAAAGAACCATGAATTTATTTTTAGAGGGCGGGGGAGCAGAAGGAGAAGGAGAATCCTCAAGCAGACTCCCCATCGAGCGTGGAGCCTGATGTGGGGTTCGATCCAGGACCCCGAGTTCATGACCTGAGCCAAAATCAAGAGTCTGACACCCAACCGACTGAGCCACCCCATTTTCTCCATACTGTATTATATTCCCTGGTATGAATACGCCACATTTGTGAGTTTGCTTTTGTACCACTTCCAAAACAATGAACAGTTAACGTCTCTTCTCGCTCACAGACAGCAATGCCATGAAGACTCCCATACTCCCTCACCCCAAGCTCAGTGAGTCTGGAATGCAAGCCCAAGACACAGAATTACCAGGTGCACGGGAGGACGTGACTGTTGATTTATTTAAGAGATGGCTAAGTGACCTCAATACGGATGACCAGTCTATACTCCACAGTTCTGATAATGCCTATTTCCCCACACCCTCACCAGTCCTTAGGAAACTCCTTAAACCCTGTCAAAATGATGGTGGGAAATCATAACTCATTTTACGTTTCTTAATATCAGTGTGGTAGCAGAATTATGGTCCACCAAAGATGTCCACGTCCTAAACCCCAGAATTTAGGACTACGGTACCTTACATGACAAAAGACACTTTGGATTAAGAATCTTGAGATGATGATCCTAGATCACCAGGGTGGGTCCAGTGTCATCCCCAGGGCCCTTGTGAAGAGAGAGGCAGGAGGGTGAGAAGGAACCATGCGATGAGGGAGGGGAGGACACAGGAGGATGCTCAGCCATTGGCCTTGCAGTGGAGGAAGGGCCCCCAGTCAAGGAGCGTGTGTGCCTCTGGGAGCTAGAAGAAGCATGGAAACGGATTCTCTCCCAGAGCCTCCGGAAGAAATCCAGCCCCACCAGCCCACCTTAGATTTCTGACCTCCAGGACTGTAAGAAAATAAATCTGTGTTGTTTTAAGCAACCCAGCTCATGGTATTTGTTACAGCAGCAGCAAGAAACTAAACCACCAAGGAGGAGCAGTTTTTCTAATTTTAGTGGCGAATTGTATATTCCTTGCTGTAAATTCCTTGCTGTAAATTCCTGTTTTAAGATCCTTTGCCCATCACAGCTTCCAGTAAGATTCATCAGTCTTTTCTCTCACAAACCAGTTCTCATACCTACTTTTGTTTTTGTTTGGGGTCTAACATGATATTCTCCCCAAGGCCCACTCAAATGACTACAATATTATTTATTAAAAACTTCAGGGGTGCCTGGGTGGCTCAGTCGGTTGGGTGTCTGGCTCTTGGTTTCAGTTCAGGTCATGATCTTGGGGTCGTGAGATTGAACCCCACATCAGGCTCTGTGCTCAGTGCAGAGTCTGCTTGAGATTCTCTCCCTCTGCCCCTCCCCACCCCTACTTGTGAGCACGTGCTCTCTCTTAAAAAAAAATTTCATCACTTCCCCACTCATTTGAAAAGGCACATTTAGGGGCATTTGGGTGGCTCAGTCAGTTAAACATCTGCCTTAGGCTCAGGTCATGATCTCAAGGTCCTGGGACTGAGTCCCGCATTGGGATCCCTGCTTCGCAGGGAGTCTGCTTCTCCCTCTGCCTCTGCCCCTCCCCCTGTTGTGTTCACTCGCTCTCTCTCTCAAATAAATAAATAAAATCTTTTTAAAAAAATGAAAAGGCACATTTATCATGTAATAAACTCCTTTACCTTCCATGGTTCTGCCAATGGATTATCTACTCTATTCCTTACATCGATTTGTCTATTTAATTACTGTAAGACATTCTGATATCAGAGCAAAGATCCCACTAGCTTTACTTTTTCGAAAGGATCTTGGCTCTTCTTGCTAATTTTCAATTCTAGAGTTTAGAAAAAGCCAGCTAAATTCTACTAGAATAACTTACGAGGGCACTAAAGTGAAACTGCTGTAGATGTGTACATTCACTTCAAAAGCACAGAGATCTTCGTAATATCACCTTCCCATCCAACAGTTGCGTTTCCCCCTCTAGTTATTCTAATCTTCTTTTACATGTTTCGGTGACGTCACAGAGCTCTTGCGTGTGTTTCTTACTGAAGTTATCCCCGGGTATCTGACTGGTTTTGTTGCTGTGAGCAGGATTATTTTCTGTTACCTGTTCTCACCACTTCTGCAGGTGCATAAAAACGATAGTGATGTTTCTAAGTTGATCCCGAATCCAGCCAACCTGTCATACGCCCTCATCAATAGTGCTAAGATATGCAACTGAGACCTCTGTGTTTTCTATACATAGAAAATAGAACCAAATGCAGTTAATCATAGATTGATCACATAAAACTATATATACTTATTGTTCGCTTCATTAACTTCATCTTAGAGAAATTTTATTGTATCAAAGAGATCCATTTGACTCTTTACAACCTTCTAGTGTTTGTGCATCTGGTTTCGCCTCTCATACAAGGGGATACGACTCTCATACGGCTCTCCCACGTGTACCTAATTCCCTCCCGGGGGGTTCTGGGGGAGTGCATTCGAGATATAATACAGGATGGCTTCCTTGAAGAAGTGTGGAGGGCAGAATTTTAGCTCCAAATGCAGGAAATTTCAGCATATCTAAAAGGAAATGAAGAGACTTCAGTTGGGAGAGCAGAGCCATAAATAAGTGAAATCGATCCAAGGAGACATGAGACTGTAAGAAGCTGGAAGGGAATGTGGTCCAAAGTCCGCCGAGGAACTGTCCTTCGGAGACCATCATCTTTCCCGTCCTCATGGGGAGAGAGAAGACAGGAGGCTGACAGGACGCAGACCATGAGCCCGGTGCACTTCCCTTCCGAAGGCCTCTGTCTTCTCTGAGAATCAGGAGGCGGGACCTCTGGGGACGTGGAGGGGAAAGGAGATTTCCAGCATCCAAGTGAAGCCCGTCTCAGGCCACCCATCCCAACATCCTGCTTGATGTGCACATCATTTCACACCGCCCAACACCCGTCCACGCGCATGCTGCCTTTCTAGCCCCCTCCTGAGAGCGCCTGGGAAATGCTGGTTTAGTGAATGGATAAAAATAATCCTGGGAGAGTGTGGGAAACAAGCCCCTGAGCCACGTGGTGTGTCCGCCGAACAGCGAGAGGCCCAGCTGGAGGCCCTGACCACACGCAAAGGGGGTTTGAACCCTCTGGCCCGCGGGACGCCCTCCAAGCTGTGCATGGCCGCCAGGCCGGGGCTCACTGACCACGGCCAACAGCTGGGCTCCTCCAGGGCTGGGCCTTATCACGTGGTGCCAGGGCCAAGCGCTGGAGGCGGCGACCGCCCCTAGGTACTTCACCTGCCCGTCCTCAGCTCGGGCGTCCTGGATGCTAATTCAAGACGACAGGACACATCCCATTCGACATCCTGCGATGTGAGCAGATGCCCGGGCTGACGCTGGGTCGGTACCACATGAAGGGCCGACTTCTGTCCGATTCCACGTAGGCAGCGTGGTCCGGCAGTGCGGTGGGGGCCGCACCAGCCATGTACGATGGTAGAGACGCCGAAGGTGGTAGGGAAAGGGTGAACTGTCCGCAAAACAAGAAGGATTCATGAAATGTGCCCAACAAAGGACTCCTTAGCCCGAATCTGCAATCTCCAGGGTCGCTTCCCGGAGAAGTCAACTCGAAGACAAGAATTTGAGAGCAAGGAGTGTATTCGGCAGCTGAGCCCGGGCAGCCCTGTGAAGAATGTACGGTCCCCACACCGACCACTCCTCCAGCTCTCTAGACACCCCCCGGGCACCCCAACATTCACTCCTGCCACAAGCTGCCCAGACTTGGGGTCAGGCTCTGCAGCTTTCAGGGCCCAGTCCCACAACACAGCCCTCACTTCACATACCAGTTGCAAGGACTAGCTCCCCAGGGTCCCCACACTTCTGTCCAACTTCTGCAAAGCTGGGGGCTCCCACATACCCCGTCCCAGGTCCGATAATTTGCTAGGGGAATTCACAAAACTCAGGGCAACCCGTTCTTCTGTTTACCAGGATCTTATCAAGGATATGGATGAAGAGCCAGAGGAAGAGGCAGACAAGGTGAGATCCAGAGGAGGCCGGTGGTTCTGTGCTGTGGACTTGGGGTGCACCACTCCCCCTCCTGCAGCATGTGAATGCATTCAACCTGGAAGCTCTCCAGACCTCACAGTTCAGGGACTCTGTCTGAAGACTTCATCACATAGGCATGCTAGATCACTGACTCAGCCTCCAGGCCCTCTCTCCTCCCCGGAGCAGGGGGGTGGGCTCAAAGTTCCAAGCCTCTAATCATGACGTGGTCTTTCTGGTGACCAGCCATCCTAAAAACACCCAGGAGCCCACCGAGAGTGACCCTGTTAGAAGGAGACGCTCCTATCACCCAGGAAATTGAGGGATT
Source organism: Halichoerus grypus (assembly GCF_964656455.1). Classification (NCBI taxonomy): domain Eukaryota; kingdom Metazoa; phylum Chordata; class Mammalia; order Carnivora; family Phocidae; genus Halichoerus; species Halichoerus grypus. Next base: position 4,513,793 of record NC_135725.1, read on the forward strand.
TAGGAGCTCTGTGTCAGAAAAGGGGGCAGAGACCAAATCTACAGTTATGACGTCACATCTGGTAGTGAGGAAGGAAGAGGACAGGACAGAAGCCCAGCCAAGTGGGCTGATGAGCAGGTTACTGGGGCTCAATGGCACTGGGCCTCCCGGGGAGACCGTGCAGAACATGATCGTGGAGCTCACCCACCCAGGGGGCAAGGCAGCAGGTGAATTTCTTTGCCAGGTCCTGGTCATGGCTGGTCAGAGGCCATCAGAGGCGGGGGCCTTCAGGGCACCCTCCCTGTGGGCCAAGGATGGCCCTGGGCGGCCTGCAGAAGTGGCAGGGGTCAGGGTGGTGGCCAGCGGCAGGACTCTCCCCTACCTGACAGCCGGGACTAACACTTTCCCCGGCACATATATGCTCTGTTGCTGCCAAAATTCTGTGTGCGGACATTACTCACCCGCAGAGTCCTCGGTGCAGAGGAATAAAGCAATAACTTGATTCTGCCCTGATCATCTCTCAGTAAGGCTCAGGTGGCCTCCACATCCCTTCCCAATGATTTAAATCAAGAAATTCAGATCAAGGATCCTCTTTGAAGGAGCCCGAGTCAAGAGGCAGGAGTGGGAGCTTCATAATCTCAGGGCACAAGACCTTCCGTGGCCTCCAAGAGCCTGGCTCAGTGGCAGACACTTGGGAAGCCAAGGGTCTTACCCTGAAACGTGATCAGGCAAAACCACTTGCAGAAAAAGCCCTTCTAGTGTCGAACTCTAGTCAGAAGTGAGGTCTGAATTGTGGAGAATGGCTGAGGCAGCCTTCGGTTTAAATAAGCCCACAGGGAACCAGAAAAGGTTTCTTCTAAAAACTATAATTAGTAGAGATACCTCAATTATTCTACAAGAGGCAAATGAAAACTTCTATCACGGGGTTAAAAATCACAACTGTATTTCTTTTTTTTTTTTTAAGTTTACTTATTTTTTTAGTAATCGCTGCACCCAACGTGGGGCTCAAACTCACAACCCCAAGATCAAGAGTCACATGCTCCTCCGACTGAGCCAGCCAGGCCCTGCCACCACTGATATTTCTAAAATGCTTAAAACAATATTTTCAAGAGAATGGAATTAGCCTCATGTCAGTTTACTGTTCCACACGTGAGAACATGAAATCTAGCTCAGTTCCTCTCAAAAGTACCCCGGCCCAGGGGCGCCTGGGTGGCTCAGTCGTTAAGCGGCAGATGCCTTCGGCTCAGGTCATGGTCCCAGCGTCCTGGGATCGAGCCCCGCATCGGGCTCCCTGCTCAGCGGGAAGCCTGCTTCTCCCTCTCCCACTCCCCCTGCTTGTGTTCCTGCTCTCGCTGTGTGTCTCTCTGTGAAATAAATAAATAAAATCTTTAAAAAAAAAAAAGTACCCCGGCCTGAAGCTAATTCTCAGCCACCCCCCAACCCCAGAAGGACGGCTCGCCCTTCCCCAGCTAGGCTGCAGCCGGGCCCTCCGTTCTCACAGTCCTGGTGGGCGTTCTGTGGGTCCAGGAAGCACCTCGCAGGGCATCGGAAGTCTGTCTTCAAGTCAAGCCCGCTCTCCGATGGGGCGCCAGAGCAGCCTGTTCTCAGGGGGCTCAGTACACATCCTCGGGCCTTTCTTCCCACCGGTGCCACCCAGGGTGCGCCTGGGTGTGCATGGGGACGCGGCACAGACCTGGACCCCGACAAGCCCTGTGCCCCAGGGCCCGGCACTCGTCGCAGCGCACATCCCCACCTGGCCCAGGCCGCGGTCCTGCAGCCCTGGCGCCCAGACTCCCGGGCTGCGGCGGCGAGAAGCTTCCACACCCACGGTGCTGGCTGGGGCACGTGCCCACAGAAGCCACAACTGCACCCCCGTGAGCTGCCTGCAAGCAGGCGGCAGGTGAGGGTCTAGGAGGTAGACAGGCCTCGGGACAAACCGCGGACCCGGGAGCCGCGGCAGGACGGAGGTGCTGTGTGCCTGGGCGGGCGCGCGCAGGGCTCAGTGACCGTCGGCTGAGGCCCTGACAAACCCGGCATCCTGTCTGACCCCTGCTGTGGCCCGAAACCGACAGCCCCTAAGGACGGCTGACGGACGCCGGCGGCTGTGCGCGCTCTAAGTGCGCCATCTCGTCCCATCGGGGCACAGACGCCCCGCGACAGTTACCACTTCGTTACCACGACGCAGGAGCAACAAATGTGACCATTTTCTGCTGAGCTCACTCCCCCAGGCTCACCGCCGTGCACGCAGCCCCCCCCCACACACACACACACTCAGGTGAGTGCCGCGGCCACGGCGGGGGCAGGGCCAGGCCAAGGGGGACAGGGTCCTGTCACCCCGGGGCAGCGCCAGCAGGCACAAGCTCCCCGCCGTCCATGACCCCTCGGGTTCCCCAAAGGCCAGGAACTCCAGGTGCCAGGGGTGACGGGAGTGACGGGGGTGACGGGGCGCCCTTGCTTTCCCGCAGGTTCAACAATCTGGTTTTCATTGAGTGCAGTTTGGAGCGCTCTCCCACCACATTTTTCTTTAATTATGATAAAAGAGAGTAACTTAATCAAGCATACATCCTGTTGAAATGAATATGAGAAAATAAAGGGGTGAACGTGGAGAAGGGGATGGAAACTACACCCAGAGGTCCTCCGGATTTAGGAGGAAGCCTGCATGCGGCCACCAAGCCCAGTAAATAAAAATGCTGGCTCACCACCCCCCACCCGGAATCCGGCCCCAGTCCTGCTGCAGGAAGAGGGGACAAAGGCAGCCTGGCCCTGCGCAACTTAAGCACGGGGGACAAAGACAGTGTCCACCCAGGCTGTCCCCAAGGGGCGGGCCTGTGTCCCACAACCCCCAACCTCCAGGATGAGAAAATGTACACGCACACACACACAGGTACAAACATGTGCACACACTCACATGCACGTGCACACACACATGCAAATGCACACACTCATGCACTCACAGGCACACATGGACATGCACTCACATGCAAACACACACATGCACACATGTGCACACGGACACACACCTGCAAACACGTGCACATGTGTGCACACTTGTGCAAATGCACACGCTTACATGCACACACATATGCACTCAGGCACACATGGACATGCACTCACATGCAAACACACATGCACACGTGTACACGTGCACACGGACACACCTGCAAACACGTGCACATGCGTGCACACTCGTGCAAATGCACACGCTTACATGCACACACATATGCGCTCACAGGCACACATGGACATGCACTCACCTGCAAATATACAAGCACATGCATGCACACACATGTACACACACCACAGGGCAGTGGTTCCCAAAGTGTCTAGTGGCCCACGGCAGCCCAGAAGGTCCTCAGAAATGCCGAATCCCAGCCCCACCGCAGACCTACAGAATCCGGTACTCGGGGTGGGCCGTACGTGTACGCAGCAGCACTCCCAGCTAAAGGTGGAGAACTACAGTCACCTCGAGCGGGCCTTATTCATACAGAGGCAAAGTGTTGCTTTATAAAATGAGACAGCGATCCAGACAAGGGAATATTATGCAGCGCTAAAAAGAAATGAGCCATCGAGCCATGAAAAGACATGCAGGAACCTTCGATGCATATCACTAAGTGAAAGAAGCCACTGGGAAGAGGTGACATACTATGATTCCAGCTCTGGGACACTCTGGAAACACAGGACTATGGAGACAGTAAAGGGATCAGAGAGTCGCGGGGAGGGCTGAGCATGCAGAGCACTGCAGTGGTGGATCTGTGGCATTCCACATGTGTCCAAACCCACAGACTGCACACCAAGAGTCCCACCAGGGTAAACAGTGGGCTCCGGATGATTATGACGAGTCAATGCAGGTTCAAGGACTGCGACGAACCCAGCAGACGGTGGGGATGTTGAGGGTGGGGAGGCGCTTGTGGAGTCAAGAAGCACGGGGAAATCCGCACCTTCCACCCAAATTATCTGTGAACCTACAACTGCTCTAAAAATAAGGTCTTTTTACATTTAAAAAAACTTAGAGGACAATTTTATTACTTCACTTAACACTTCTTGTGCTCACGGGCAGTCATAACAAGAACACTCTGCATTTCCTGAGGGCCTCCATGTGCCACACACCAACTCACGGATCTCAGAGTGACCTCCTTGAGGCTCGTGCAACCACCTCCACCTCACAGCTGAGGAACGACAGCACAGAAAGGTTGAGTAACGTGCCCAAGATCACACAGCGAGTGAGGCGTCAGGTCTCCGTGTCCATCCCCTGGACACACAGTGATGGCGGGCATCACACAAGGCACCGTCCTGCCTTCCAGAGCTCCTGAGGAGAGATGTAGGACAGACCTGGACAGACTGAAGGACAGGGGGCTCTGGAGCTTGCAGGTCTGAGTCCGGCCACATGCAAGGCCCAGCTGCGGCCAAGGGGTCAACAAAAACCTTGGTGACCTGTTAGGAGACACCAAGCCTGGCCCGGCCCCAGGTGAAGGCCCTTACTAGACAGAGCATTTGAAAGTCTTGCTCATGCACACCCAAGAAAATCTCTGTTGCAGGCAAGGGTCCTCGCTGGAGCGTTCTAGACACGATGCGTACGGGCAGCCCCGGCTGGCAGGAGCATCATGAAAGGCATGGCCCCGAAAAGACCCAGCCACCTCAGCCCCACCCCCTCTGAGAGACACCGGGCGAGTGTGGTCCCACAGGCCCGGAATGCTGCACTCAGCAGCAGGGAGGAGGCCTTCCTCAGGAAGGCAAGTGGAGATTCCAACTGCGACGGTTTGACGAGGTACGGGAGGAAACGTACCCTCAGGAAGGACTAGGGTACAGGCCCTACCTATCAGGGAATCTGGAAAAGTGAACTCAGCGTTTGGAGACTTTCAACCTCGGAGGGAAAGGCTAAGGAGTCAAACCCACTCTCCTCTCTGTGATAGGGAGGCGACGGGGTTCCCATGGAGGCCGGACACTTCCGGGGACTCCTTGATTGTGAAAACAAGTCAAAGCCCACCCAGGGTTGTCCCCTGCTCTCTGGACGAATGGAGGGAACTTATCAGGAACAGAGGAGTCAGGAAGAAGAGGGAGTGGGGGTACTCAATCCACCTGTGAGCAAGTTGATGATAAATACACAGAAAATTAATACCAAAGGCAAACTGGATTTCTATGCACTGGCAATAAACAATCTGAAAATGAAGTTAAGAAAGCAATTCCATTTATAATAGTCTCAAAGACAATGAACTGCCTAGTAATAAATGTCATCCCCCAAGAGTGCAAAACTTCAAGTCTGAAAACTACAAAACATTGTTGAAAGAACTTAAGAAGATCTAAATAAACAGAAAAACACTCCATGCTCGAAGACTGGAAGAGAGTTTAGCTAAGATGGCAACACTCCCCAAATTCTTCTACAGACTGAACACAATCCCTACAAACAGACCAACTGGTTTTTTCTTCAGAAATTGACCAGCTTCTCTTAAAATTCATATGGAAATGCAATTGACCCAGAACAGCCAGAAGAATCCTGAAACAGAACAACAAAGCTGGAGGCCTCACACTTCCCAGTAACTGAGATGGTGCAGTTATGTTCTAGGACGGACATGCAGATCCATGGAGTAGAAGTCCCAGTCAAGAAATGAGCCATCACATTTACAGGCAACTGATTTTTGCCGGGCTGCCAAGACCATCCAGCTGGTGATGGGACAACTGGGCATTCACAGGCAAAAGGATGAAGCTGAACCCCTTCCTCACGAAATACAGAAAAAAATTAACTCAAAATCGACCACAGACCTAAATGCAAGAACAGAAACTATAAAATGCTTAGAAGAAAACACAGCTGTAAATCTTCATGACCTCCAGTTAGACAACAGTCTCCAAGATATGACACCAGAAGAAAAAGCAACAAAAAATACATGAGTTGGGTTTCCTCAGTATTAAAAACGTTTGTGCTTCAATGGACATCATCGAGAAAGTGAAAAGACACCCACAAAATGGGAGAAAAAATTCGCAAGTGATATATTTGATGGACTTATTTCTAGAATATATGAAGAACACTGTTACGGACTAAATGATTATGTCCCCCAAAATTCATACATTGAAGCCCTAACCCCCAGTGGGATGGTATTTACAGGTGGGTCCTTTGGGAGGTGATGAGGTCTTGAAGGGGGGCCCATGACGGGAATATGCCCTTATCAGAAGAGGAAGACATCAGACCTCACACTATCTGTCCGCCATGCGAGGACACAGCAAGATGGCGGCCAGGACGCCAGCCTTCACCAGGAACAGACCATGCTAGCACCTTAATCTGGGACTTCCCAGCCTTCAGAACAAGAGAAGTTTCTGTTTTTAAAGCCACCTGGCCTATGGTACGTTGTTATGGCAGCCCAAGGGGACTAATATAAACGCAACTGAATAATCAGAAGGCAAATATGGTCAAAATATGATCAAAAGATGGTCAAGATTCTGAATAGTCACTCCTCCAGCAATGATACACAAATGGCAAAGAAGCTCAAGTAAAGACGTTCAACGACATGAGCCATCCGGGAAATGCAAATCACAGCAAGATCCTACTTCACATCTACTGGGCAAGTCAAGAAGACATGTCGTAACAAAAGTTTTGGCAAGGAGGTGGAGAAACGGAAGCCCTCACACGGTGCTGGCGGGAACCTAATATGGTGCCGTTGCTGTGGGAAACGGCTGGCAGTCCCTCAAAATATTAAACACAGAGTTACCACGTGATCCAGCGATTCCACTCCGCGGTAGATCCCCAAGAGAAATTAGAACACATTCCCAGAAATACCTGTGCAGGAATGTTCACAGCAGCATTACTCATAACAGGCAAAAAGCAAAAACAACTTAAGTGTCCATACACTGATAAATGAATAAATAAAAAGGAAGGAACTTCTGATACAAGCTACAACAAGGATGAACCGTGAAACATGACGCTAAGTGAAAAGACACCCACTCGCAAAGAGCACATACGGCATGACTCCATTTATGTGAAATGTCCCAAACAGACAAGTCCCTAGAGACAAAAGTGCCTTAGTGAACGATGGGGCCAGGGCTGGGGGGTGCTGGGGAGACAGGGGTGATGGCTGAAGGGAATCAGTCCCTTTCTGGGGTGATGAAAATGTCCTAAAATTGATTATGGAGATGGTCACACAACTCTGTGAATACTCTAAAAGTCACTGAATTTTATACCTTATATGGTGAGCTGCATTTGTATGTGAATTATATCTCCATAAAAGTGTATGCCTAAGAATGACTAATTTGGAGTTGTTGGAAATAGGACAGGAGACAAGCTTAGTAATATAAAATTTAGAACAAAAGCAAGGAAGCAGAAACAGAGCAGAAGATAAGGTGGTTTCAGGAAAAGGTGGCAGTGGGCTCCGTTTGGGCTCACTTCAACATGCAAGGTTCCCATCTTCAGGCTCGTGTGCAGACTAATTCCCTTTGCCACGACACAGCTCTGTGAGCCCCAGAATTTAAACTCAACCCGCAAAGCCCCAGGACACGCGTGAGACTACCAGACACCCCCGGGAAAGCGGTCCTCCTGTTTCTGACACTCATCAGTGGTTTTGGCCAGGACAAGACCTGGTTCTTGCAATGGAGAAAAACCTACATTTTACTCTGAGTCACCAAACCCACCCTGGATCCCTATCCACCCTGGGAGCTGAGAACACAGGCCACGGACATCGGGAGGACGAGGGGAAAGGGAATAAGGAAGCTCTGCCAATACACACATTGCTGGAGGGGACCGTCCCAGTCCTGCCGTACAATCTTAATGACAATGTAGCGATGTTATGATTCTGGTGCCAAAGTCTACAGGAAAATGCCGCCCTTGACCAGAGCGTGTGGAAGGCGCCCAGCCTGGATTGCAAAAGTCAAGAGGGCCCCATTCCAGAGTGGTCACTCACACAGTGTCTCCTTCCAAACAGAAGTCCAAGAATCTGCAGTATCCACTGTTCATGAGGGCACACCAAAGGAGCTGATGGGGCCAGGGTATTTTTCAGAGCGTGCTCACTTTAGGCGACTTATTTAAAAGGCAGATCATTTTCACCTTAACCAAGCACAGAAAAAGTAACAGGTAAGTCCGATCTTAGTAAATTCAAATGTGCCATATGTTTTATCTCTGCTGATGCCCCACACCAGTTGTATCCTCTGCTCTGCTCTGAAGGGGAGGGCGGTGGTTCGTGAAAAAGTTCTTCTGCATCCTTGTAGCCAACAGACAGCTTTCCTCAAAAGGGTAATTCAGATGACTACAGAATTTCCCTTAGCCAGGAATTTTTGGTGCTTTGCAAAATACTCCCCCCACCCCACCAGCGAAGTCTTCGACTCCCTTGTCTGTGATCTACAAATCCCCAAAGTACAAGCTGAGGCTAAAAGGTTTTTTTTTTCAGTATAGTTTTCAAATACAGTAATTCTATATGGCAATAAAAAGCTTAAAAGATCTCCACCAGTCCTTTCAAGGGACAACAAAGGGAAAAACCACATGAAGGGACTCATGGTTCTTAAGCCCATCACTCGAAGTCAATAAGCAGTTTGCACACTTCCAACCAGCAGCTTCTTCCTTCGACATCCAGTGTCACCTCTCTGTGTAAGTGACACCTCGGCTTAGGAAAACAGTCACCAGATGACAGACCCACGGAATCAAATGACTCAATTGTGAAACCAGTTTTTTTCTGTTTTTGTTTTTGTTTTTAGTTTAACTGAAAATAATGTGACTTTAACCACATTACTTTTACTCCTCTTTACAAATAAAGATATCAACATGCTGGCTTCCCAGGGAAGGCAGAAAAGGCATTTCATTTTTAAAAGCACACAAAGTAACCAGAAGCAATTAGGTGAATATCTTATTCTAAGCAAGAAAGATATATCCATTTGCAGGGGAGTCCTTCATCATTCCTTTAAAAATTAGACAAGGGCAGGATAACATTTCCTTTCCCAAATATGGGCCAAAGATACAAGTTTATTTTAAAGACACAATTATGAGCCTGTGGACTAAGTTCCACTTTGGTTTGCAGTTCGAAACATGGTGGGGGGCACGATGAATAAATACTGGCTTCCTTGGGGGCCAGGTCAACCTGCCTCAGGCGATCTCTGTAAGAAGGGGGACAGCTTACTCAGAGTTGCTGGAGATGCTCAACAGCCACCCCCCGTCCAAATGAAATATATGGAAGATGTTTCCTTTAAGCTGCTCCAGAGCATATGCTTCTAACGTGGGCCACGATCCAAATTTAGCAACCCATCTTGAAAAAGCAGCCACTTCCTGAATTACTTAAATCAAAACAGGCCAGCTAGGTGTTGGGTTACAACAGTGGGGTCAGTTTCAGGCACAGAGAAAATGCTTTCATGTGAACTGGCAAAGGAAGAAATAGAGATGTTCTCTACCTTGACCCAAAACCAAGCTCACCAGCTGCATGCTTCAGAGCTGCACTACCCAGCAGGGGCACTGCCAGACAGGTGGGGCTGCTGACACTTCAATTAATTAAAGTGAAAGAAGATGTAAAATTCAGTTACGTGGTCCCACTGGCCACATTTCCAGTGCTGAGTAGCCACATGAGCCTAATGGCTACCATACGCAGACATGGAATGTCTCCATCATCCCCTGAAGTTCTATGGGTCAGAAGTGATGAAGCAGTCTTTTTCTTTATTAAGTAGGTTCTACGCCCAGCGTGGAGCCCAAAACGGGGCTTGAACTCACAACCCTGAGATCAAGACCTGAGCTGAGATCAAGAGTTGGACACTTAACAGACTGAGCCACCCAGGAGCCCTGTGAGGAAGGAATCTAATAAACCACTGCATGTAGAAGTTTTTGCTTGGGGGAAAAAAAATGGATAGGCTCTAGATATAACTTAAAATCCACATATCGTTCTCAAAATGGGGTCGGTGCTCTTGTGTTTTAATGCAAAATAGGAAATGAGATTTGCAAATTATCTATGATGACCAAGACACCTTGAGGGCTGTGGTTCTGGACGAGATGGCAGTAAGCACACTCTGCCTGAGTCTCCCAGTGAACGAATCCAGGCGCCCAGACCTGAAATGAACACGGCCCGCCACACACATGGGCACCAGCACGGGAGAGTGAGCGCCATGAAAAGCCTTCTAGCTCTGCTTGAGGAGTGCAGAGATAGGTATAGAAGAGTGTAGGGAGCACTCCCACTTATTTTTCATTTTCTTCCTTTTCTTCATTCGTTTGCACGCCAGCTCCATGAGATGCTGTGGAGGTGGTGCTGGAGACGGCAAGAGATGGCTGCAGGAACTTGAACTTCTGAGAAGAACCTACCTCTGCGATCAGAGGAGTTGGGGTCCCAGGAGGTCAAACCTGTTGTCTTTGTCTCTTTATGTCTTCCAACTGCTTAGCCCTAGACACCAGCATGGTCCAGGTGAGCAAGGGGCAGAAAAGGTAGCGAAAGCCTAAGGTTTCAATACTAAGGGACTGGAAATGGGAGCCCTTGGGAACCAGAAAGTATAGAGGAGATAAATCATGGGGAGGAAGAAATTCAGAAAAGTGATCTATTCAAGTTGTTTATAAACTCCTGAGGTCACCCATGAGCTGGGAGTGTGGATCCAACCCCAAAGAGATACAGAGAATAACTGGAAAACAGAATACCACACAGGTGCCAGACTGGCCACGGTGAGGTGCATGTGTGTGGGGGACAGACACGAACAGCACTATAAAGGCTTTGAAAGCAGAACTGACATTGGAACCACAAATACAGGAAGCTGTTGGGAACCTGCAGCTGAACCCAAATGGACCAACTATGCTCAAGCAACACCAACATCCCCCACACGGAGTCTCACAGCCAAATATAACATCTCAAGTCTCCATGATACAATCCAAAGATACTCAACATACAGAAAAGCAGGAAAATCTCAAACCATCAACAGACATTAAGAACAAGATGATGTAGATGTTGGAATTAGCTGACAAAAACTTTAATACAACAACTATAAAACACTCCAACAAGTAAGGATAAGTAAGCACTTTGGAAAACCACAGAAATATGAAATGTCTCAGCAAAGAAAATGAAGATATAAAAAGGAAAAAATGGAAATTTTAGAATGAAAACACAATAAATGGAAGAAAAACCTCACTGAATGGGATTGAAACTAGTACGGAGATGACAGGTATCAATAAAAATTACAGAATCTGAACAAAAAGATTGGAAAAAGAAATGAAGAGAACCTCACAGACTTGTGGGATGAAATTAAGCGATCTGACATTTGTATCATGAGAGTTCCAGAAGGAGAGAGAGAAAAGGTAAAGAAATAATAGCCAAGGGGCACCTGGCTGGTTCAGTCATGAGTTCAAGCCCCATACTGGGCATAGAGCTTACTTAAAAAAAAAGAAAGAAAAGAAAAAGAAAAAAAAAGGAAATAATAGCTAAGATCTTCCTAAATGAGGCAAAAAATATAAAGCCACAAAATAAAGACACTTGGTGAATCCCTAAAAAGATAAACTCAAAGAAATTTGCTCCCAAATATATACTAATCAAACTGCTGAAAAAACTAAAGACAAGGACAAAGTGAAAAGACCTTTAAAGCAATCAGAGAAAAATTATTTACGGAGGAAAAACTATTTTTATGGCTGCAGATTTCTCATTAAAAAATAATGGAGGTCAGAAGGATGAAAAACAAAATATTAAAGTTCTCAAAGAAACAAACTATCAAGCCGGAATTCTATACACAGCTAGCGAAAGCATCCCTACCAAATGAAGGATTTTCATTTTCTTTAATTTTTTTTTTAAGATTTTATTTATTTGAGATAGCAAGAAATCAAGAGAGAGCAGGAACTGGGGAAGGGGGTAAGAGGGAGAGGGAGAAGCAGGCTCTCTGCTGAGCAGCGAGCCCGATGCGGGGCTCGATCCCAGGACCCTGAGATCATGACCTGAGCTGGAGGCAGACACTTAACTGACGGAGCCACCCAGGGGCCCCAGGATTTTCATTTTCAAATGAAGGGAAACTATAGAACTCGCTGTCAGCAGACTTGCAGAGAAATATCTGCTAAAGGAAGCACTTCTTACAGAAGGAAATTAGTGTCAGAGAACTTGGATGATCAGGCATGAAGGAAAAGGAACAAAAATGGAATGAACTATTGATAGCTCGAACCACATGGGTGAATCACAAAGGTTTATGCTGACTCAGAAGGTTAAACCCTTTATGACTGCACGACATGATATTCTTGAAAAAAACAAAATACAGGACAGAGAACAGATCAGTGGTTGCCAAGACTTAAGGGTGATGAGAAGTGCAGCTATAAAGGGGTACCACAAGGAAGTTTTGGGGCTGCTGAGACTGCTCCGAATCCTGACTTTGGTCATGGTTACACAAACCAATCTATACTTGTGATGTTGAAAACAACTCAGGATCAAAAGTGATTTTTTTAATGGTGAATAAAATACTGAATGCTCAAAGTGCAGATGTCAAAAGAAAAAAAAAAAAAGCCCTCATATTTCAACAAATCTGGACTGCATTATTTTATGCAGCCTGCAAATGGCCCTAAGCCACAGATTTGGAACTGATTTTAAGGGGAGTCTGAGCAAGTGTGTATAATATTTTTATATACCTGGGGAAAATATTTATTCTAAGGACACTCACAAGAGCAAGGAAACTCTAGGCATGAGCTTCCTTTAGTTTCCAGAACACTATTAGCAGAGTTCATATTAAGTAAAAATACAATTACAAAGAATTCTCAATGCCAACGTTAAAAATAGTATTGTTCTACAGCTCAATCAAATTACTCTTTAAAAGTAGCACCTTCCAGAGAGGCACGATCCAGGTTTAGGGACTCTGCTGACCACGGAAACCCCTGGTTGTTCGAGCACAGCCCACAGGCTGAGACTGTACCATTTTCCCCAAGCGAGAAGATACAGCTTGCATCCTGCCCTCATCAGCTCCCTCATGCCAGTCTCCCCTCTGTCCATGAGTCTCACCTTCTCTGCTTATACACTGAGCCCCCGCCCTCTGTTGAGCCGCCGTCCATTACATGTACCACTATATGCCTATCTCTATCTAAAACATTGTCTGTGTCTTTTACTCTCTCTTTCTATCATTCTTCCATCTTGCCATCTATTGGCCATGATGCATCCAACAGCACCCACTAGATAAATGCTTGTTGAATGAATAAATGAATCAACCTGCAGATTGAAAGGACATGTTCATGGGCTGTATTATACAGATGTATACATGCCTATTTTAAAGGGATTTTATATCCCATCTAGATTTTAAAATCTTCGACAGGTTACATTTTCCAAGGAAGGCTGCAACAGTATCTTCTGTTTTACATGTTCTTCTGCAGGGTGACCTTGACACTCCCCACCAGGAGTTGGGGTCTATTTTCCCACCCTCCAGAATCAGCGTGGGCCCTGGGATGCCTTCAACCCACAGAATATAGAGGAAGTGACCCCGTGCCGGTTCTGAATGAAGCCCGTACCTGGCCAGATTCCACTTCCTGCCCTTAGGACACTTAGTCTCCAGAGTCCTTCTGGAACCCAGCCACCACGCTGCGAGAAGGCCAAACCACGCAGAGAGGCCACATACTAGTTCTCAGTCAAGAAACCCCTGAGTTCCAAGCCAACAATCGGCATCAGCCATCCGCCATGTCAGTGCCCCTTCTTGCACAAACAGCCTGGATGAGCCTTCAGATGAGACCGTGGCCCTAGATGGCGTGACAGCATCACGAGAGACCAAAGAAGGAACGTTGCCAATGCAGAGAAGGTTGGTATCAACGATAATAAAGGATCATTCCAGCCTCTAAATGGTGGAGCAGCATCTTTATTACACCGCAATAGAGAAACAAAACAGATCCGAAGAAGAATCTCACTCTCTCCATAAATTCTACTATATGTGCTGCCGAAGCGAGCACTCTCCATAAATTCTAAATATAGAAGGTTACATGACTTATTCAACCTCATTGTCACTTCTTCCTTTTTTTCCTTTTCCTTCTGGGAAACAGCCAGCATAAAAGAGATCCCCCCTGTCTTTGGTAGGTGAAGCCGAGTCCGTGGTGCATAGAAAGTTTTCTGACCCAGGTCCCTTGTTATAAATGCATTTGCAGTTACAGGCTCAGGGGGGCAGTTTACCCCTTGATCCATCTTGTCATTTTAATTAGGAATAACTGCATCGCCCAAGGGAAGCTGCTGTTCTTCCTCAATAGCGGTCAGCAATCCCCAAGACTTCCCACATGCGCAACGGCTCTTCCAGCCCGTGCTCGGCCTGGAGGAGGGAGCAGGCCGGCAGCATTCACACGTGGCCGGGACCAACTCTATTTTTGTCTGCACGGATTTTTGTAAGGTTACAACTCCTCCCACCTCAGTATTTCCCAACTCCTACTTTTGGCTGGCGTGCTCAGTGTGGCCCTCACACTGCTCACCTCTCAAGAGGCAACACCACCTGCTGCCAAAACACAGGGCGTGCGTTCTACCGTGTAACCCAGGAGGCTGGGCTGGAAATATAAAAATGTGCAGAATAAGAACTCCTTCAGCAGCTCCTCAGTATAAATTAGGAAGGCATGGCTCACAGCCAAAGTAAGAACACATGCTGGGGGACAGAGAGGGACCTACACACTGCGGTCCTGTTCACGCGGAGAAAAACAAAAGGCACCTTGGTGTGCTTTGCGTAAAACGAAAGAACTAGACCCACACAGGGCACAGGCCTAGTGTCCCCTCGAGGTGGTATGATTCAAGGTCAGGATTCCGTAGGAGAACCTCTGGGATTCTTCAAGTTCATGGAGACTCGACACTTTCATATTACTGTTATTGTCATACTTTCCTCCGATTGTGATAGCGAGGAGCTAAGGCTTGTCCCCCCTGGGGAGGACTTTCTGGCCTCGTGGGTTGGGTTCCTTCTTCTGGTTGAAACAGCATGAAGGTTGGGTTTACCCCTCCTCACACACCCCCAGCCCATCATCTTCCACTCGTGAGAACGGACTCACTCCCTACTGCTTGCATGTCCCTTGTCCCTGAGTCCCTTTTCCACCATCCTGCCCTCTGGCGAGAGTGCTAAGACACCACCGACGGGAATGCAGGGCTCAACAGGGCCTCTCTGCTGCAGCCCCACAGCCATCTGAGCACATCTGTACCCGGGCAGATGCATAAACCACCTCCTAAGTAATACAGCATGCCCAACCCGGCGATAAATACAGCTGCCGTTGACAGTACTGTAATTTACCCAGCGCCAAGCAGCTGAATCCCAGAGTCTCCTTCTCCACCCAGATTCTTCCACAAAGAGATGCCTTCAGGGAAACTTTACCTCCCCTGAAAATTCAGGCTGTAAATTACCTCTGACAAATTAACCTTCACTTCTCCTCGGAGATAAATTTTAAAAGGAGAGCATCTGAGAGAGTCCATTAAAGGCTTTTCCATCTGGTGGTCTGTTGAATTGGCTGGGGGAATTGGACTTCTGCTTTGACAAAGACTTAGACCAGTAACTCAGTGTCTGTCTGTAGAAAATCAAATTAGGACGTGGGGAAATGATGACAGCCACCTGGAAGGGGGCTGACCAAGCCTGGCTCCCAGAAGGGGCCTCTAGGAGCCATCAAATATGAGCTCACACTCGGGGAGACAGAGAATATCCTTCATTTCCATTCCAATGGTGGGAAACCAAATCTGCATCAGAGCAGGATTATTCCAGCAAAAGTCTCTCAACCAACTTCCACCCAAGCCACTGTTCTGGTTTGGGAGGTCCTCGTGGCCCCTGAAAAATGCACTGAGCAATCACAGTGAGACCACACTCCCCACTTCTGCTCCGCGAAGTGACGCACACACTCACCAGTACTCAACCACATCAGCTCCCAAACCTGTTCACACCAGTTATACCTATCAGACTATTAAATTGTATAATTAAATGTTGTCTAAATCTGTAATAGTTCTGCAGAAACATGAGGGCAAAAGAATTCTTTCTAGGAGAACTAAGTTGGCTTTGAAAAACATGGTAATGAAACGGGGTCTGGGAGATGAAAGGATAAGAGATTAAGAAGACCTTATACCCTTTGGACATTGGTCTGCATCACAAGTTCTTTTTAGTTTTCATTCCGACTCTAAAGAAACCCAAACTGAAAACTCTGGATGTAGTTTAGGCAAAAAAAAGACATCTGGGGACTCCTATCAGATGACCCTCACTGGAAGACCCTGGCCAAGATCCAAAGATTAGCAGATGCCTGGTCATTCACATGATTTAAGTTGCATTCAACGTTTAATACATGGATGTGTTGTTTTACTATCTTTTGCTAACTTTATAAGACATTTCTTTGGTGAGCCCACCTGATCACAGATCCCCGTGGCAGAACGTAAACAGACTTCTCCAACTTCAGCATGCAAAGCTGCCTGTGGAATGCCTAAAGATAGGCTCCAAGTGTTTTCATACTTTTGTTGACAGCAATTTTTTAAAATGGACAAGAAGCTGACTCTATCAGAAGTAAGAGACCTCTGGCAATGAGAAGCCTATGCAGAAATCCCAGTAGGGTTCTCAATCCACTTGACAAAGGTGTAGAAATGACAATGCTTTCAAAAGAATTTCCACGTGCCCTTAAGAAAGGAACTGGTTAATTTTCTTATTTTAAGAGCCAGCATAAAATAAGAAAGGCCTGTTGTGGTGCTTCTCACATTATTATATGCAGCAGGGGAAAAAACGTCTGGATTGACCACATGCTTTTCTGTTCTCCTTTCTAAATGCCTCACAAAGTAACGGGAATGAAATTAAATAAGGTATAAAACCCATAATCATGGAGAGAACAAGACAAAAGTGAAAGAAGAGGAGAAAGCACACGAATTTATAGAAGAACGCAAGCCACCAGCTATGTGGTACAACAGGCAGAATCCAGAGCCTTGGGGATCTATGGAGGATGCACAGAAGGACAAATAGCATAAAGAGTCCCAATGGCTAGCACAGGTGAAGAATGATTCAGAATTCAAAGATAGCAGGTTCATCAGACAGCTGGTGGGGGTGAAAAACAGTGGTACTGCAAATACGTAGAAGGACCAATAGAAACCCAAACCACCAACTCCCATCCCAACCAGGCTACATCCTCTCCCACCTGAGCTCGGAGCAGGCCTGGTACTCAGGCCCCCACTTCTTACCCTCCTAACCACTGCAACGGACATAAAAAGAGGGTGCCTGTTAATCAAAAGTAAAATGAAATGGACCACTCCAGAAACAGACTAGTACACCTTGCAAAGTGCCCAGGCCCAACACTGAACCCAAAGTGAGTCCACTTGGGCCTCACTGGTCGTATGCTATCATTTCTACTATGAATCAACCAAGGACCACAAGACATTGAAGAAAGCCCCCATGCTCAAGCCAAAAGACTCAAGCATCCAGAGTAAAAAAGCAAACCAGCACTCAGAAGAACGAACCAGAAGACATGTGCCTCTCATCCAGCATCATGAAATTTCAGAACACCAAGGAGAAGGAAAAGATCTTCAAGTCTCTCCAAGCAAAAACAAGTCACCAGAAAAGAAAGGAGGCTCCAAAGGCAGCTGACCTCTAAGAACACAGCACAGGGTGCTAGGTGACTGTGGGGTGACATTCCAGGGAACTTGGCATTTGACTGAGAATGATACCCAGCCAAACTATCAGCGTGTGTATGGAGAACTTACCAGAACTCAAACTTCCCAGTGATGGAGCATTTCTTATAAAGCTCCTGTCTCTGCTTCCCATGCCCCTCTCCACTCACGTTCTGACCTCACTCACCACCACACACTCAAGGTTTGACCCAGGCTTCCTAAAAGAAGGAGATCAGGAAGTCCCAGGGCATGTGCCCAGCACTGACTGATGGGAGGCAGAAAGACCCAGAATGAGCTCCCAGGGGACTGAGGGGTTCTAAGACCAGACAAGGATCAAGAGGGTCAGACAAAGACTATGGCATTCAGGGAAAGGAGAGGGACACCTATAAAAGGAAAATTATCATTTAGATGTGTCCAAATAACTGGATTTCTAGGAAATGTACTTAAGTGCTACCAGAGAACATTATTACATTCACTCCTAAGAGTCAATTGTTCAGTCTCGAATAACGCAAATGATGTGGTAAAGTCAATTTACAGCTGGAGTTTGCTATATACCAGTTATTCCTGTTATGTCTATTGACAGACTAAATTAAACTCAGGCAAGTCGCTTCATCTCCCAGATTTAGATTTTATGCTCAAACCCTAGGGGAAGGGGCCAAAGAGATAATAATACTTGACTCCCACCTCAGTGGGAGGTTGTAAGACTTACAATTAGATTGCATTTGCAAACAGTTCCAGAGCTCCCCAGGAAGAAGGGCTATAAATAACTCAAGGTATTATTATCCCCAAAGATAATCAATTATTTTCTCATCAAAAGCAGACTGAAAAAGAAAGACTTTAAGGCTGAGGACCCTTTAATTTGTTTAAGCCTCCAGGATTAACAAGATTTTCAGTGTTTAGAACTTCACAAGGCCCCAGCTCCAATCACAGCTTCCTCCAACAAATGGAATATTTACAATACCTGAGAAATCCCTTTATTGCTAGAAAAATACAAGAGTAGCACTTTGTGCATGTTCATTAAATTCACTTATTCTACAGACTAGTGGAGGCAGTGGGAGGTAGGGGCATCACAAATGAGTGACTCTCTCCTCAGCAGACCATGACAGCCCCCCATCCCTCTCCGGGTCCAAGGTCCTTCTCCTTTTCCATCTGGTGAACATGCAAAACCTGATAAACCCAAACTGTGGGACTTTCTACAAAAGTGGGCTGTTTCCTTCATAAGTGTCAAGGTTGCAAAGGTCAAGACCAGGCTGAGGAATGTTCCAGACTGAAGGAAACCAAAGAGGCCTGGGAACAAATGTAGCACACGATCCTGGACTAGATCCTTCTGCACAGACGGACGTCCCTAGGACCTCCGGCGACACCGTCATGGGTGGGGTCTGACAGCAGTCACGCATCAACGCTCGCTTCCCGATTTTGATGGCAGTGGCGTATCAGGATTACGTATGAGAATTTCCTTGTTTGTAGAAGATACACACGAAAGCCTCTGGGGATGATGAGGCACCCTGTCAACTACTTATTTTAAAATGGGTCAGAGTACTTGTGACTTTCCACTAAGTTTTAAACTTTATGAATAGAACTTGGAAAAAATGGAAAATGCTACATGTCTAAAAACAGTGGGGTGTTTGATCCGTGAAGGGATACCATACTTGACTGGATCATATGCAACCATTAAAAATGGTGGTCATACAAAGACTGAAGAAGCAACAAGAATGGGGCGCCTGGGTGGCTCAGGCGTTGGGTGTCTGCCTTCGGCTCAGGTCATGATCCAAGGGCCCTGGGATCGAGCCCCGCATCAGGCTCCCTGCTCAGCGGGAAGCCTGCTTCTCCCTCCCCCACTCCCCCTGCTTGTGTTCCCTCTCTCGCTGTGTCTCTCTGTCAAATAAATAAATAAAACCTTAAAAAAAAATTAGAAGAAGCAACAAGAATGAATGTTTGTCTAATAAAAGCCTGTTAGGTATGATCACAAATGTGTGACCATGCAAGTAAATACTCCAATTTTTTATATATGGAGTTATCTGCAGTAGCAAATGACAAATAATTTTTTCTCTTTTTAATACGGTTTTTCTCCCAAATACCGATATACATGAACCAATTGTATAATTAGGTGAAAAAGCTTACAGGTGGGAGGAGCTTCTCTGAGCTGTTCAGTTTCTTCAGGAAAGGCCATGAGCAAAGAGCAAAAGTAAGAGCATGTGGAAATATTAGAAGAGAAAAGGTTATCGGAAAGACCACGGAGGGCGAGAAGAGAAGATGCGAGGGGAAAACACCAGGAGAGATGTTAACAGACCAAAATTCTGAAGTGGAGGCTGGGAAGAACGTTCTGTCCAGGGGCCCGGAGGCCACTCACATGCTGGGCGTCCACGTATGTCCACATCTATTTGGGCAGAAGGAGTGCAGGGCTGTCCGCGGAGCCGCCTCTCCTTGTCCTATCCAGGGCAGAAGTCTACTAAGCCAACAACAAGTAAGGTCTGATTCCAACCCTTTTAACCGCGAAGGAAGTGACCCCTCAGCCCACAGAACTAGCCCGTTACCCAGGCTACCACACCCCCAAGAGAGCCATAAGACGGTCTCAAAGTGACCATGAAGAGCCAGTGGAGATGCCGAGTGAAGAGCGCAGCCTGCGGAAGCATACCTAACAGGCCTCCGCCTGCGTAAAGGCTCACACAGGCGACACGAAGCAACACGCTGTTCTGGGATGCTTACGGCTCCAGCGTACGGCTCCCAAATTCTTATGTTGACACCCTCGCCCCCAGTATCTCAGAATGGAACTGCGTTTGAAGACAGGATCTTCAAAGAAGTAGTTAAGTTTAAATGAGGTCATTAGGGTGGACCCTAACCCAATGTGACTGGTGTCAAAAGAGGAGATTAGGACACGGACCGGCACAGAGGGATGACCACGTGAGGACACGGGGAGAAGGCGATGATACACGCCAGGGAGAGAGACCTCGGAGGGTACAGAGCCAGCTGACACCTGGAATTTGGCTTCCAGCCTCCGGACTGGGAGGAAAGGCTCTCCCCTTGTTCAAGCTGCCCGGCCCCCGGTACTTTGTTACGGCAGCCCTAGCACGGGGACACAGGCACGCAAGCAGGTGATGAGCCTACAACCGTGAGCATGAGGATTACTGACACGGAACAGGGCAACTATTACAGTGGAAGACGATGGGGCCCAGCACGCTTCCTAGGAGCAGCGAAGGAAGCTCAGTTTCTTAGATGGGGTGGAGGGCACGCAGCTGCCCACTTCCTCATCCTTCACGCGGTGTGTGCACATGTTACACACTCTTCCATGTGGACCATTCCCAGACTGCACCATCCCAACACGGTAGCCAGAGCCGCAGGGGGCTCCTCAAGTCGAAATGACTTACAACCAAGTAAATATAATGAGAAATTCAGCCCCTCGGTCTCGCTAGTCACGTTTCACATACTCAACAGCCGAACGGGGTTGGTGGCTGCTGATCTGGACACTGCAGGTGGAGAACGCTTCCATCCTGGCAGAAAACCCCACTGGATGGTGCTGCTCCCCATGATGTCAGGAAGGAGGCCCCAGGATGGAGCCTGAGGACTAGAGCCCTCTCTGCCAACAGGGAATCGCCCCCTCTGTTCTGAGCTCTAGCAGCCACAGCCCCGTGCATGGTGGCCCTGCCACTGGAAGCGCTGTACGCTGGGGCCCCCTTTCCAGAGGAGCCCTCGCTGCAGCTGGGAGCCTCCCCAAGGTGATCGTCCCGGGCCCCCTGCCCCAGCCCGTTTCCAGCACGACTTCCAGCAGGGAGCAAAGTCTCAGGGGGGTTCATGCCTGCCGGCCCTTGCCACGGCACACGCGTGTCTTGGGAAGCACCTGTTGTGGTCCCTGCCAAAGCCACAAGGGGAAAGCCAGAGAGAAAACACACTCACTGCCCTGCCAGTTGGCGAGAGCCACTGAGCCACCCACGGGATCTCCATGTGGGAGGCCCAGACACCTGAACGTTACCCCTCCCCTCCTTCTTCCCCTCAACCTCTCTGTCAATCCGTCAGTCCATCAGCCCAGCTCCATCGTCTCGCATTCAACTCCACCCAGTAACACCGGCCTCCTGTCCTCGGGCCAGCTTCTGCAGAAACAAAGCCAAACTCACGCAGACGGTGACATACACACCGGTCAGGGCCGTGGGGCTAGCATCATGGGGTCACCACAGCGCTGTGGACGGGAGCCCCCGGGACGCAGTCACCCCCTCCCACAATCATGGCGCAGCATCCAGGCGACATTCACCTAACCGACCTACAAAGAGCATTCCTTACTCCCTGCTTATCCTTGATTATGTTTTTTCTTTTAAAGGCAGGCCTTCTGTGTACGAGATTCCAGTCTGCGTTCAGTTCATACTGTCAAGGATATCGGTGCTGAAGCGCTCTGCCCAGGCGATCTGACGGATCTGGTCTCACGACGTCTGACACACTCGTTCCTCTCCTGGATTTTAGCTTGCACTGGAGCTGGAACATCCCTCGGGCCGCCAAGCGCGTCCCACGCTGCTCCCCCCACTGAACACGCTTCCATGTCCAGTTTGACAAAACTTTTGAGTCCTTTTTTTTTCTTTTTCTTTTTTTAATGAATGTCAGGATGTAATCTGCAGAGGCATAAACATGCACCGAATTAAAGTCCAAACAGCCTCTGGACCAACTTTTTTAAAACATATTTTCTAAATTAAATCATTGGTTTCCTGTGCTGAGAAGGTGATTAATCGGTGGGGGAGGCTGTGTAGGAAACGTTTTATTGCCCTAACTCAGCGTTTTCTGTTCCCAGGCAAAGCTCACTAAGCCTTCTTCTTACAAAGCTAAGGCGCCACCGAGCTCAGGGGCCCCCGACCAGGCAGCCCCCAGAACCCGAGGTAAGAAAGCCAGCTTCTCTCTCCCACCACCTTCCACCTTCCCCCAAATTTGCATGGAAAATCGGAAGGCTCTGTACCCCGTCTCTGTCCCACCACTGAACCACGACCAAGGGGACAGTGGTGTGGTTTCCAAATGGCACATGGCCTGCAGCTGGCCTGAAAACAAAGGCAGAGAGAACAAGGGCAAAGGGCTGCAGAAAAGTTAAAAAAAAAACAAAAAACACCTCTGCTGAAGGAGGTGAAGGAGGTGAAGGAGCTGAAGGAGGATGGGGATGCCTTACGGAGGCCCCGGTCCTGGACCTCTTCAGCAGGAACCAGCCTCCAAGGAGGCTGCAGTTCATAAAGCTCGACACCCCCAGCCCAGTGGACAACTGCTCGTCTTCCTGGCTTCTGGGTCCCTTCACGTCCTGGGGGCCGGCGGGGGAGGGCAGGCGGGCCCCACCACCTGCACACTGCACCAGGGTGAGTATGCACGGGGTATCATTAAAGGACCAAATGCCTGGGACACGGAAGGACTGGGGACTCACAGACCCGGAATGCCAGCAGGAGACCTACCCGAGCCCCTCCCCCAGGGTGCGATTTTCTTCAGGGTTGAGATTTATGTTAATTTAACGTGTCTTAACTCAATCAGCCAGCTGCGATGTCTAGGCCTTATGTCAACCATGGATGCACAATTAAAAGTAAAATAAAAATCATGAAATAAACAGTAAAATGTGAACACTGCATATTTTATACTATGAAAGTATCATTCACTGTTTGAAGTGTTATTAGGGCAGTGCGGTTCCTTGGCAAAGGAGCCCTTCTCTTTTTGAGACACATAATAATGTTTTCACGAATGCAATGATGAATCCGGGGACTGGAATGGAGGGAGGAGCGGGCAGTTTCTGTTGGAGCCGGTGCGGGGCCCACGGGGTTCAAGCCACTCTTGCTTCTGGAGGAGTCTGAAGTTTCCCCTATAAACATTCCTATCAATCCCTCTCCCTCCCCATTTTAGAGGCTGCAGAGCCTGGGCTGGCCTGGGCGGGCCTGACAACGTCCAACCCCGAGGGCTCTGTGGACACTGCAGACTGTCTACACTGCAGACTGTCTACACCACAGTGTCTGGGCCTGGGAACCAGGACCGAGAGCCACTGCCTTCCCACTCTGAGACAAAGGCGTTCCTCCTCGTCCTCCACGACAGGACCCCACTCCCCCGTGCAGCGCTGGAAGGGGAGGAGGTGATCCCTGACCACCCCGCGCCTCTCTGGAAACACAAACCGAATTCCGTTCCCCGGATGAGGTTTCTTTGCTCTTCCCCTTAAGAAAATCAGGTTTTCCAGCTTGGGGTGGGGGCGGTGGCCAAGGGTGTAATTGTAGGGTTCTGGCAACACACAGACCCAGGGCTCCGGGGTGTTTGGCCGGCAGCAGGGAGATTAGCAGATGAAAGGAAAAGATAATATTACCTGCTGGGGTTATCTTTCTTCTCACCAAGGGTCATGAACCCATTACTTACCATTTAAAAGCCCGGCAGGAGAGGATCCCATGAATGTACAAATACAGACCCAGCCCTTAACGGATGGGGGAGATGGCCTGCCTTTCTTTTTATCCAGGACTGCGGGGAAATTCAACGTCTTCAAGCAAGAATCCAGAGCAAGACAACTTCTAAGGTCTCTCTGGCTCCCAGAGTGGACCCACGGGGCCAAGGCCGGGAGGGACCTGCCGGTGGAGTTTGGCTCTAGGCGACCAACTCCCACCCTGGGCCCGGGGCAAATTAGGGGGAAGAAGAAGATCTTTTAGTTCCATTTCTAGCATCCAATTATTCGAAGGTTTCAGGGTCCATCTGCTTTTCAGGTTTGGAAATCATTTAGTATGAAATATTTCAGACGTACCCCCCCCAAAAGTGAACAACACAAGAGCTGGGTGAAAGCCCTATTATCCCTTTCCCAGTACCCCCTCCAAAGTCCCCTCTACTCTGAATGTATATTAATTTAGGGTGCTCGCACAGAACTTCACACTTTTACCGCGTATGCATCCATCCCAAAGGTACACAAAGAAAATGGCTTTGCAGAGATGGAACCTTCCCATAAATACGGGTCATCTGGATCCTCCCTTCCCAGCGTATTTGTGTGCACACTTGGAATTGACTTCCAAACTGTTGTGAGCCTGGTGGGGCCAAGCTGTGCCTCCCTGGGATGGGACCGTGGAAGTCCTGTTGAGGAGCCTTCCCGAGGCTTCTTCCCAGGTGAGCTTCCTGTTACCGTTCTGAGTTCCATTCATCTAGATGGAGGGGAATGTGGATGTTCACACAGGTTTACAGGCACGAACAATGAGGACCCAAACTGTGCTGACCCATGGGAGAAACAGGACCACCTCAGCGGGCGCCGCAGGCGGGAAAACCCTGGGCCCGTAACCAGGTGCTGACACTCTCCCATGCGAATCGACTTGTTCACACTCGTTCTCCAGCTCATGGCGGACACTCTAAGGGCCCCTCTTGGCTCATCCACTCCGTCTACACACTCACGAGTGTGGCAGGCTTGGATGGGGTGAAACCGAGGAGAAAGCCTCTCCCCGCTGTGCCCAGACATCCTCAACCACTCTGCACTCAGAGGCGGACCACGGCCGAAGCCACGACTCAGAAAGGACAGAATGAAACGTGTGTCCCAGCACGTAACTGGAGACGAGGACACCCAGACCCAGTTAATACGGAGAAACCAGTGGCCACTGGGAGAGGAGCAGCCTTGGTCCAGATACTCCCAGCGGCTGCACCGGCCCGGAGGCCGGGGGTGGGGCAGGGCACCAGCCGCCAAGCCTGCTCCGCTCCCCAGAGCTGGGCGAGAGCTGGTGCTCGTCCACAGGCTGCGCCCCAAGGGACCTCTGAGCTTCTCTTCCCACTTCTCAACATTTACGGCTGTCCATTTTTCTTTGCTTTCCTAACTGGGTCTGAACAGCAGCTCATTAAAGCAAATGATCACAGAACAATTCTGTTCGGAAGAGAAGCCACGTAATCAACAAGAGATTGGGTGCTTCGTTCCCCAGCCCCCAGCCAATACAGTCCTGAACCCTGACTCCTTTCCAGTGACACTGGGGGCGACCTAAGGGTCCCGGGCACTGACCGAGCATGCCAATACCGGGCACTGAGCAAGCAGCCCCCGCCTGGAGAACTGAGGCTGCCAAGTGCGCAGCTCAGGGCCCCAGACTCATGACTGCGGGGCCGCTCCACACATCGGGGCCACTGGTGGACACACTGAAGGCCCAGCGTCAGATCTACATCATGAAAGTCACCCCACAGGGAACGGACAATGAACGTCCCTATGTGCCACTGAGCGCTGGGGCTCTCCAGGTCAGGAGGCCTGAGCCCTGCACCTGCTGTCCCTCCATCTGAGGGTCTGGAGCCCACCTCTCCGCCACGCTGACTAGTGCAAGAGGACCAGAAGGCATCTGCAGTCCCTTCCTCGAAAGCAATCGATGCTGGGCTTTCTCAACATACTAGAGCCAACAGAAGACGCAAAAACTCAGCACTGAACACCCTGAGCCCCTAAAACTGGGCCCAGAGAGACCCAGGTTCAGAAAGGCCGACTTGGAAATTTCTCGAGCTCTGAAAACTTTAAAATTGGCATCTGTGCACCTCGCCTCTTCAAGGGGCCTGTAGAGTGAATGAGGGAGTGTTCGTGGCCGATTCCTCCAGGAAATCCCCTCACATTGGACAGAGTAATTCTGGCGTGAGCCCCTGAGCTGGGCCTGGGGGTCGCGGCCCCTGAGACAGAGGCTCACAGCCAGCCAGCCCTTGTAAAGCACGACAGAGAGGCCTTGTACCTCTGCTGCCTACACGCTGCAGGGCCCCCACAACTTCGGCCCAGTGTGGGCCAGAAGTGTTCTCTTTCTGGACTGTTCTTTACTTAGAAAATGCAAACAACCTCTTGTCTTCAGTTTCCTGGAAAAAAAGCCTGAAGAAAGAATCAGAGGCTGGAGAGCAATTCAAGGGCCACCTCTGGGGACATGGACAGCTGGACAAGGACACTTCTGTGAGCAGAGACTCGCTCCCTGGGAACTCATGCTCAGCCTCCAGCAGGGACCAGCTTCTCGAAACTTCTGAGGAACCCGGGCAGCCTGTCCTGCGGGACGATGGTGCTTTCTCTCCTCCGGCAGCCTGTGTGCACACCCTTCCAGACCTCCCTCTCCCACCTGCCAGAACCTTCACCCATCCCCCCCACGCTCCCCACACAGACGCCCCAGCTTCCCAAGGCCTGCAGGGGGTCCACGGGGACCCCTGTGAGTGCACACATAGAATGTGCCCACCCTAGTTCCAGATCTTTCGGACAGACTTTGTAACTACGACTCACAGAACACAGTTGGGCTTCAAGGGGCTAAGAAGATGTCACACGAGACACATGTTGTTTAAAGACCAAGGTTCACACACTCCGAGTCCATTAAAATACGATGCCCAGCTCGTCCAGCAGGAAAAAAAAATCCCCTCCATCCAAAGAGTCCTCTTCCTTGCATGTTTTGGGGTACATATCTTGATTCTACGCCTACACACGGGGTTGAAGAGGAGGGTCTGCGAGGCAGCGTAGACACTGGCCGTCCTGTGAGAGCAGAGTCGCGCCTGGATTTCAGTGGTTCCCAAACAAGGCCACGTACCCCATCCTGTCTGCGCTGGGGTCGCTCCAGTTCCCTCTGCCCCCGACCTCTCTTCTCCGGGACAAGAAAGCCCTGAAATCGGGTGTCCGAGTGGAAGATTTCTCAGGAAAATGAGAAGAAATGCTCACTTCCAGATGCCGTCACCGTGCAATGATAACGCTTTACATCAAAAATGCAGGCATCTTCACCCACAAAGCTTTTTTTTGTATTCACTAAGAAATCTTCCCAGGCTGAGACTACAAATTTGACCTCTTAAGTGCACTCCTTTAAACCTTAGCTCAAGGGGCTCCTGGGTGGCTCAGTGGGTTAAGCGTTCGACTCTTGATTTTGGCTCAGGTCATGACCTCAGGATCATGGGATTGAGCCCCGCATCGGACTCTGCGTTCCGCGGGGAGTCTGCGTAAGATTCTCTCGTGCTCACTCTCTCTCTCTAAATAAATAATCTTTTTTTAAAAAAAATAAACTTTAGCTCAAAATCCCATCTGGAATTTCTTTTTGCAAATGATGAAGGGAGAGACATTTTTCCCCAGTCGAGAACTTGACAGCCCCAACACCTTTATCACATGAAGTGTTCACACAGGCGCGGCTCAGTTGTTTGGACTCAGCGTTTGGACCTCTGTTTTCCTACTCGGTCAGCGTTATTTGTTTTCAGGGGCTCCCACAGCGAAGCACACAGCCTGGGCGGCTGTGGGCAGGAAATGTCTCTCCTTCAAGTCCCCGAGGCTGGACGTCCACGACCGAGGTGTGAGCAGGGCTGCTCTCTCCTGAGCGTGTTCACAGCCGGACGTCTCCTCGCTGTGCCCTCACCGGGGCGTCCCTCCGTGGATGTGTGTGTCCTGATGGCCTCATAACCACACCAGCCTCACTGGATGGGGACCCACCCTAACGACCTCATGTTAACTTCCTTCTTGGAAGCCCGTCTCCATATGCAGTCCCTTTCCGAGGTAGTGGGAGCTGGGACGTCAACACGGGAGTCTGGGGGACGGTTGTCTGTTCCCATGGCAACATGGCAACATGGCACCATTTCAATCAGCAGAGCCTCAGACTACGCTGCGCTCTCTAGGAAGATCACCTCCCCACTTTGATTGTTCATTTTCAAAATGGCCTCAGTTGCGTTGAGGTTGTGCACTCCCACGTGAATTTTAGAATCACTCGCTGAGTTTGATGAAAAAGCCTTTTGGGATTCTGATGAGCAATGCACTGAATCTACAGACTAGCTGTCAGGTGCTTACACGTACTGGTTTTGTTCCGAGAGGGTCACTCCCGATGCAGCCGGAAACCGGTGGGCTTTCTATGCTAACTCACATCCGGTCACCTTGCTAAACGCTCTAATTTTGATACTTGTCAGTTGATTCTCTTGAATTTTCCAGATTAACATTTCTACAACGCACAAATAAAGACAGCTTTCTCTCACCCTTTCTAATTGTTATGTTGGCTGGGACTTCCAGAACGGCACCAGACAGCAACGGTGAGGGCAGACCTATCTGGTCACTGCCTTCCATGTGTTTTACCTGAAATGTAACGCTCCCTGCAGGTTTCCAGAAGACTCTTTTTATTGACTTAGCCAAGCCTATTTTGCTAAATTTTTCACCAGCGAAGAATTCTGAAATTCAGCACAAGCACCACAGCATTCGCTGAGATTTTTCCCACCAACCTGTTCATGTGGGTGTTTTGAATCATACTAGAATTTCTAGGGTAAACCTTCTTCTTATTGTTCTTTAACATGTTGCCTGGTATCATGGCTAAATTCTGTAGAGGAATTTTGCAACTGTGTTTTCAAGTGTTCAGTCTGCTTCTACTGCCACATGACAAGTCCCCACAAATTCGGAGGCTCCGAACAACACTTGATGCGGATGAGAAGTCCAGGCACGGCATGGCAGGTTCTCAGCTTGGCCTCTCCAACCCAGAAGCAAGCTGTCAGCAAGGCAGGGTTCCTTGCCATGGCTCTGGGCTCCCTCGGGTTGTCGTCTGATTTTTGTTCCTTGTATGTGCAGAACTGAAGCCCCTATTCCCTCGCTGGCTGTTCTTGGGAGCAGCCGCTCTCAGCTTCTAGAAGCTTTCTACATTCCTTGCCACATGGCCCCCTCCATCTTCAAATCTGGCAACACACATCAAATCCTTCTCACAGTTCGACTCCTGACTTCCTTCTCTGAAAGGAAGATCTCAGGAGACAGGCCAGGCTGGCTGGACAATCTCCCTTTCTTAATACAACCTAATGACGAAGGAGAAATCCATCCTAATCACGGGCTGCTGGGGGGGGGGAGGTGTAAGCTCAGGGCACCTCTGCATTCTGCCAAGCACCTGCAAGGAGGCAGACGGGCCGCCAGCTCCATCTTCTGCCACTCCTGGCTCTGCTCTTGGGCAGTGTGTTTTTTAACATAAAACCAGATTACAACATTCTTCCACTCAAAGCTTTCCAAAAGCTTCCCGGTGCATGCAGAATACAAATCTACATGCCTACTGTGGCCTGCAAGGCCCTCCGAGCCTGGCCCCGTTCCCCCAGCACCCACCTCCAGCCACACAGGCCCTGTGCTGTTCCA
Organism: Halichoerus grypus; assembly: GCF_964656455.1. Taxonomy (NCBI): domain Eukaryota; kingdom Metazoa; phylum Chordata; class Mammalia; order Carnivora; family Phocidae; genus Halichoerus; species Halichoerus grypus. The sequence goes on from NC_135725.1 coordinate 4,543,256, forward strand.
GGAACACTCCACCCTTGTTTCAGCCTCGGGGCCTTGGCACTGGCCATTCTGTCTACAGGGAAAGTTCTTCCTTGGACCTTCCAGTGTTTCTGTCCCACGTCTCCCACCTGTATTTGTACAACACGCCTCAGGCTCACCTGATCCCCACTGACATCATAATACAGGATTCCCCCGCTATCCAAAAGTAGAGGGCTCCCATGAAACCTTTCATAAACCAAAACGGCATAAAGCAAAGAAGGAATTACCATCCATTTCAATGGGCAATTTTTTGAGTATTCTCAACCCAAAAAATCACTCCTTATGTCCTAAGGTCTCTGAAAAGCTTATCTTGTTAACGGATGCACAAAATAAATCGAGATAAAGCACACATGCTCACAGACGCAGTTTAAGGCCCTGGTGGCTGGATGCTGAGATGCTGCTGAGTGTAGTTCCCAGGGAAGGAGCTGGGTGGCGCCACTCTCACCGCTCCTCTCCCAGGGCTAGCTGCAAAACCAACACTAAGGCTCTTTTCACTTCACGCCTGTTTTCATAAAAGTGAAAATCCTCTTCGGATTTCTTCTGACTAGTGAGAACAGGTACTAATGGAGGTCTTTCACAGAAGCAAAGTGGTGTAAGGCAAACTTTTAAAAAGCAGGGGATACCTGTGTGTGTGTTTGCTAATTGAGCACACCAATTTTAGATTAGATTACCCTTGAACAGACAAACACAACCATGAAAGTTCTCATAGAGAACTTGTAGGTGCCCCCAAATATGCCCAGGACCCTACTTGGAAACCGTGAATGTCCCTTGGCATTTCCATTGTTACTCCTGTGGATGTAAGAGAATTCTGTCCTTTCTGGTCCCTTTTAAGACACTCAATTATTCCTTCACTGAAAACTCCTCCTATTCAGAACACTGACAACACTAAATGCTGGTGAAGATGTGGAGCAACAGGAACTCTCATTTATTGCTGGTGGGAATAAAAAGTGGTGCAGCCACACTGGAAAACACTTGGCCGTTTCTCGCAAAACTAAACATACTCTTACCATTGTTGGTGGGAATAAAAAATGGTGCAGGAAAACACTTGGCAGCTTCTCGCAAAACTAAACATACTCTTACCATTTAATCCCGCAAGCACGCCTTGATATCTAACCAGAATAAGTAAAAATTTATGTTCACACAAAAACTTGCACGTGGATGTTTACAGCAGCTTTATTCATAACTGCCAAGATTTGGAAGCAACCAGAATATCCTCCAGGGGGTGAATGGATAAATAAACTGTGGTATAACCAGGCAATGGAATATTTCTCAGCACTAAAAAGAAGTGAGCTATTAAACCATGAAAAGACATGGAAGAAACTTAAATGCATATTACTAAGTTAAAAAAAAAAAGCGCCAATCTGAAAAGACTAATTCTGTAGGATTCCAACTCTATGACATTTGGGAAAAGGCAAAACTATGGAGATGGTAAAGAGATCAGTGGTTGACAGGAGTTTGGGGCAGGGATAATAAACTGGCAGAGAACAGAGGATTTTTAGTGCACCGGAACTACTCTGATACTATAAGGGTGGATGCATGTCACTGTACATTCGTCCAAAACTACAGAATATACAACACCAAGAGTAAACCATAACATAAAATATAGACTTTGGATGATTATGACGTGTCAGCGTGGATTCATGACTGAACTCTGGTGAGGGATGTTCGTAATGGGGGAGGATGTGCATATGTGGGGGCAGGAGGTATATGGGAATTCTCTGTACCTTCTGCTCAGTTTTGCTGTGAACTTCAAAGGACTCTAAAAAATAAAGTCCATTAAACAAACAAACAAACAAAAACCTCTTCCTTCATTTGATGATTCAAGTATTTAGTGATGCAGGGAACCCAGGGGAACCTGTGAAAACTCTGGGACGGCCGGAACAGCAGTAAAGCATTAACCCATGTCAGATCATCTAAGAATATTCAACGTTTTTACAAATGTTGGAAGTTTAGTGTTGTAAGCAATAATAACACCCATAGAGTCCAAGAGAAATTAGGCCCCATGATTGGAAAAGTTTCCCCAAATCTGTCTGTCTATCTCCTTCCAAAAGGGAAAATCAGGAGTCTGTACCCTGCAGTCTTATAAGAAAAAGCAGCTGCAGCTACCCCATCAGGTCCTGCCATTGCTGCTCCACTGGGCATATTCGTAGCCACAGACTTTGCATGGAACTGAATCTTCTAGATGCGACCTTGGACCCCCTGCTTCCCCCCAGTTCTGTCGCTGTCAAGTTTATCTTTAGAAACACTACAGACACACCTCAGAGATGTTGCAGGTTCGGTTCCAGACTGCCGCAACAGAGCAAGTAATACGTCACTAAAGCAAGTCAGATGAATTTTTTGGTTTCCCAGCGCACAGAGACGTTATGTGTACACTATGCTGTAGTCTATTAAGGGTGCAGTAACACTGTGTCTAAAACAACAATGTATGCCCCCTCAATTTAAAAGTACTTTATTACTTTAAAATGCTAACCATCATCTGAGGTTTCAGCGAGTCAAAAGCACAGATCACACAGATCACCGTAACGAATGTAATAATGATGAAAAAGTTTGAAATGTTGCAAGAATTACAAAACTGTAACATGGGAGACACAGAGTGAGCAAATTCTGCTGGAAAAAGAGCAAGGATAGACTTGCTCAACACAGGGTTGCCACAAACCTTGAATTGGCAAAAAATGCTGTATCCGCAGAGCACAATAAAGCGGAGCGTGGTAAGAGGAGCAATGCTTTACAATCAACAGAATTCATTATCCTTCAGATCCTCATTTCTCCTTACAAGGAGATCAAGCTCCAGGCTTCTCTCCTTGGCTTCTGTAAAGATCTGGCCCCATCTGGATCTTGTGCAGCCCAGAGAACTGTGAGTAACCAGGTGACATTTCCTGCTCGCACGTCTCTCACTCACCTCTGCTTCTGGCTCCCATTACAGAAACGGCCTCATCCGAGTGAGCAATGAGACCAGAACCTGGAACAGAGACCTGACCGGCCCCTTCCCCCAAAAGCTTAAACCCATAAAGTAGATGGAAAAATGTTCACGTGTATGTTGTAATCCCTTTTAAAATGACTTCTAAGGGTCCCTTTTTTTTCCTTTTGACTTAGAACTGATTAAACAAAACAATGTTCTGTCCAAACCTGCGTTTTTCTTATTACTTCCTAATCATTTTACCACCGACATAAAGGCCTGTTCTTTTCCAACACTGGGCTCTTTAATCATTCCTGACAGGCCTGCTTTCCGCTTGGCCAGGCCCCAGCCAACACCGGCTGGGCCGCACCGCCCTCCACGGCTCTCCTCAGACCCTCTCTCCTGGGGGTAACGGCTCACTGGGAGAGAGTGGGGAGTCAGGCAGGGAGAGGGGGCCGCTTCCGCCCTGGGAAAGCTCCTCTTCTTTGTCTGTTAAATTCAGCCCCAGCAGCTGGGCACACGCTGGACATCCTGGGGGCGGGGGGGAGCTGGAGGAACCCCACCCAGCCCAGCGAGGAGCTGTGATCAGAATCAACACCCCCAAATTAAGTGGGAGGCTGGGAGTCTGCAAGTCCCATTAAACTTGAGAGTCAGGCTAATTATTAACATTAGCAATTAAAACGATACTATTTAATTTTCAAAGTGCATCCAAATATGGTCTCCCGTTTGGAGTTAAAATAATTGCATAAATTCACAGCAGGCCTTCCCACCCCATCTGCACCAGGGTCTCTTGGTACACCCTTCTCCTTTAAGGGGCTGCCAGGCGACAGGGGCTAATAAATGGTATAAATAATCCCATGGCAGGGGCCCCTAAAAACTAGCACAGATTTGCATCACCATCAGATAAAAGCAAGCACACATCTGAGTGGTGCTCAGAGCAATGAGCAGGTTTTAGAGGCAGGACATGGAGGGCATTCTAGTGGGGGGACGATGCCTGGCCAAAGGTGTGGGAGCTAGGATGTGCGGTGAGGCTGGGGAGCCACGGTGCAGCCAACAGGCTTCCTGGAGGTGGGCATACGGCTGGGTAGTCGGGGTCACCAAGGAGGGGCCTGGGGCCAGGGCGTAGCTTACTCTGAACCTCGAAGCTTCTTTTAAATGAGAGCCCTTAAGATCCTGGGACATCCAGAGCTCCAGAAAGGAGGCCAGGCTGGTGTACTGGGGGTAGACCCGGGCCAGGACACCCAGAGTCCCTCCCTGAGGATGGGTCTGCTCCAGAGTGTCCTGAGCTGTGTCACCAAATCCACGCTCCTATTCATGGTTACAGAGGGAGCATCCCTCGGGCCTGGGAGCCACCAGGTGACAGGATGGAGGTGCCTGAGGACAGAGGGAGAGAGAGAGACAGGCCAGTGGACATTCCGCAGGTTCAAACCAGACCTCACCGCAGCTGGGCCCCCAGGCCCCCAGGGCCTCACCATGATGGTCACCACCTCCGGAAAGGGAGTCCCGGAAGGCTACGCACGGTCAGTGAGGCATCCCGTGTCTAGCTGCGTCCCTGCAAACGGACCACTGCAACCTCCCTCGGAGGAGAAGTGACCTGTGGCCTGTGTGAGGACCCAGGGTGCGTGGCGAGGTGCTGGTGCATGAAAAGGACGTGTTTCCTTCTGCAGACCCATGATGTTAAGCGACTTGCCCAAAAACACGCGGGAAGAGCCAGGCTCCGAAGCCCAGGATCACACTTGGGTTCACACCAACTTACTGAGGTGTCATTTCTGTATGACAACCTGGTTGTCAGGGTGTGACAAATGCACTCGTCCATGCAGCCGGCACAGCAAAGGGCCCCCTCCACCAGGGGGTCCGTGCCAGGGCCCTACACGCAAAGGGGACCCCCCCCACTCAGGTGCCCTTAACTCATGAATTCTTGTAGCGATGCCCAAGGCCAGTCCTGTTTACCAGCGGAGTCTGCCCCGTCTCAGGGTGTGGCCTCTGCCTCTGCACCCGGCTCGCGCAGAGCCCCGGCCGAGACCTGGCGCGGAGGAGAGAGCCGCCCGAGCCCGCGAGGGCCCCTGCCCACCTCCACACGCTCTGCCAGCCCAAGGCCCCAAGGAGGCTGCAGGGGGCCTCGGACCCGGCGTGCCCAGGGCCACTGAGGCACCTCCCACTGGCCTTGGCCCAGAGCACCCTGTTCTGCTCCAGAAGCAACAGCAGGGGCAGCTCTCCCAACAAGGGGGGCAGCTGAGAACGACAACTGGGTCACACTGTCCATGCCTCAAGGATGCACGCCGCCGGGAGCCGCCTGAGCTGCACCAAGAGGCCTCGTCCTATTCCGCTTGCTGGCGGAGTCATGGCCAAGTCAGAGCACCCAGGCGACAAATGCCCCCAGGAAGGCATGGCGGAGCAGGTGATGGTGGGGAGGAGGGCGTCTTGGAAACTGCTTGGGAATTACCGAGGCAGAGAAGCGGCCGCGTGTGCTGACAGCCTCCACGAGGGGACTGCAGGCAAGGACAGCAGGGAAGGGGCGCTGGGGGGCTGGAGGGATTGGGGGGCTGGAGCAGAAGAGCAGGGCTCTGGCACTCACTGGGAGGGGGACTGCAGGTGGAGCCTCTTTCCCCCGCGATGTGCCAGGGCGCGAACGTGCCCTCCCTGCCCCATGGTCAGGTGCACTATGGCGGGTCACTTACACGGAGGACGGGTCTGCTCAGGAGCACCGGGACAGGCATCTACCCGAGGACAGCCCCCCCCAGTGTCCCCCGAACTCCGCCTGTATCCACCTGACACCTCGACCCGAACATATCCACACACCATGAAATACACACAAAACATGCCACGAGCATATACATGCCACACACACACATACCGGGAAACTACACACACACACACACACACACACACACACACACACATACATACCAGGAAACCACACACACACACACACACACACACATACCGGGAAACTATACACACACACACACACATATACCGGGAAACTACACACACACACACACACACACACACACACACACAGCAGGAAACTACACACACACACACACACACACCAGGAAACTACACACACACACACACACACACACACCAGGAAACTACACACACACACACACACACACACACCGGGAAACTACACACACACACACACACACACACCACACACACATACCAGGAAACTACACACACACACACACACACATACCGGGAAACTACACACACACACACACACACACGGGAAAAAACAGGAAACAATACACACCACACATATACCAGGAAACCACACACAAAAACACACGTGTGCACACATACACATTACACGCATGCAGTGCACACTCACACGCATGCACAAACCAGGAAGAAGCGGATTAAGCCTATAAAAGGATAACATCTAGTGGCCTGTGACGGCAGCCTCGCCGGTTTAGCAAAACATTCCTCTGCAAGTACCCAGAGCCCCGAGGCATCCCAGCCTCGAACCCAGAGCCCCGCTCCACATGGAGATCGGCGTCACGTGTAACACACGTGGCTGTTGGGCCAGAGACAGTTGGGGGGAGGGGGACTGGCCGCCGCACACATTATGGGCCTGGGCTCGGGTGAGGCACAGAGGACACCCAGAGCCCGGGGGCGGGGGTCCAAGGCATTGGGGCCCCACCCTGCACGGTGCGCAGTCGGGACCCAGCGCCTGGAGCCCTGGCATCACACAGACGTGAAGACGACACAAAACCGAGTGGGCTCGGGCGGTGGCAGCAGCTAAGGGGGTCCCTGGGACAAGAGCATCCCCTAGAAGATGGTAAGCTGAACGGGTTGGCCGCAGAGCCCGGAGGTCTCTAGCAGGGAAGCCGGGGAGAGCACATCCAGTACCCCACTTCACCAGGGGTCTCCCCACTCAGTGCAGGTTGGGGCAGCCCCTGGCCAGGAAGGCTCTGCAGGCCCTGAAATCTGCAATCTGGGGCCCAGTTTGCCCTAAGGGTAAGGTGAGGGGTGGGGGACGGGGGTAGGGGGGAAGCTTGGGTGGAGGGTGGAGGTTGGGGTGGAGGCAGGGAGTGAAAGCAGGGGGTAGGGTGGAGGCTGGGGTGGGATGGAGGCTGGGGTGGGATGGAGGCTGGGAGTAGGATGGAGGTTGGGAGGTGGAGGCTGGGGGTGAGGTGGAGGCTGGGGGTAGAGTAGAGGCTGGGATGCCAACACCCTCGTGGGGAGGGTGGGGACAGGGCCTGAGAAGGAGGCCAAGTGAGGAGACTGACAGCCCTACAGGAGCACAGACAATGGGTACACGTGACTTCAAACAGCCTCGGCCCTGGGGGCAACAGTGAGGAAGTTTCCAAAGCCCCCACTGGCTGGCTTGTTAGAGAAAACCTTTCAAAAGCGACCATGGGGCCTTGAGAAAGGCAGACAGGAGAGGGAAGGGGGCTCCCTAGGGTCACGCTGGGCGGTCCCAGGTGGCAGGAAGGGCGGCACTGGGGGGGGGTGTCCCTCATCTATGTCATAACACTTCAGCCTCAAATGTCCCCAAATTGTCACTACGACTACACCTACTTTGCTCCTCGATCCCGTGAAGACGGAGGAACGTAAGTCCCCTCGCGGAGGCAAAAAAGCTGGAAGTCAAGAACACACACCTGTTTTTCAGAAGGGAATCCATTATTAATTAAAGCACAACTAAGAAAAAGAACTCTTGGAATTAAGAATTAGCACACTGTTCAATCAGGTACTAGATTGTTAAATCCCTTTTCTGGGAAGATTAAAAAAAAAAAGAAAGAAAGCTAGAGGGTTTTCGTGAGAAGAGTCAGGAAGCTGCCCAGCAAGCTCCTTGGCCCACGGATCAGACGTTCGACGCTCATCCGAGATCTCCCCGATCCTTCTCTGTCATTCATGTACAGAATCAAAGACTGTCTCATCCATCGGTTTTACTCTATCCGCCTGCAGTGCAAACTGCACTAAGAAGAGGGATCATGTGAGCTACACGCCATGAATACATAGAGTACGCGGTATACACAGAATGAGTTACACTGTATCCAGCTCCCCCACCAAATGCAAACCTGCTAACAGTTGCACATACCTGTGGGAAGTCATTAAACTTGTCACAACCAGGAAACAGAAACAGTTTACAAGTTGCTTCGCATGTAGCCAAACCAACAATGCTGTCACCCAGTTTATCTACCCTGCTCCCAATATAAAAATAAGCTCTAGGTTCCCACACAGGAGAGAAAGCTCTGGGTAATTTCAAATGCAGGCTTAGTACCTTACTCCTTCGGCAGAGGGTGAAAAAGAAAAGCACTCTGACGTTTCTAAACCTGAGACACGGGAGGAGCGCTGTTTCTTTGTCCACAGCTCCTGGGCAAACGGGGCCGTCTGTACCTGAGCCAGGTGCTGGCCAGAGTTTGGGACTAGAGCACCAGGCCAAGAGTGCTAAGGGATCTTAAAGGAGGTCCTCCAAGAGGCTTCTCCCTCAAGTGACCCAACAACGCTTTCATCCACACAATGCGGTTGTCACACCCATTTTGCAGATGGAGAAACTGAGGCTCCGGGAGACAAAATGGTTCATAAAGGCTCCAGCCGGCTCAAGGTCCCAGCTCCCAGACGTACTGGAGCTTTCTCCTCCACAATGACCCCGTGGCCTGAACAGGCTGGGATCTCTCCTCCAGAAACGTGAGCCAGCCTCCCAGGTACATCTCAAATGGCTGACTGACGTTCCACGAGCTCTGCGAAGAACTGAGAGACTGGGGCTCCCACCAAAACAGAGAGGAAGGGGGGAGAAGCAATCGTTCTCAAAGTTTTCCTCGTGTTTTCTTTATCTGATTCTTTCCTCCATGAGAGAAATCTCTCATTTCTAAGCCAGAGCAGAATGCTCAATTTTCTATGCTTCCTTATCACAAAATGGAGTAAGCCTCCCCCTCCCTCTCCGGCCCTTCCCTCTGGCTCCCCAGCAGCAGCTGTCCGGCCCACTTCCTCGCCACCTTCCCAATCTCAGCCCCGTGGGCCTGCGGCTGCCCCTACCAAAACCAGATCCCCCCACAAGCAGTCCCTGATGGGGAGCTGCTGCCGACGTTCACGCACTGGGGCCTCCAAACTGCCGTGTGGCCAGGGCACCCCCCCACCAACTCCAGACCCAGGGCGGAGCCGGCCCTCGCAGACACACCAGCCCACGGGTCACAAGAACACTGCTGAACTCGTGTTAATGTGAATCAGCTTCATCAGCATGGGGTCAACATAGCAGCATCTTATCCGCACCAACCAACCAAATGACCGTGTAAAAACCATATAACCAAGAAAGAAATCTTGTCATGTGGTACAGCATGGAGGAACCTTGAAGACATGACACCAAGTGAAATAAGCCAGTCACAAAAAGACAAAGGCTGTGACATTCCACTTACAGGAGGAACCCAGAGTCACCAAATCCACAGAGACGGAAAGTAGCCTGCCTGGGGCTGGGGAGGGGAGTAGGGGGTTCACCTTCGATGGGGACAGGCTTTCATTTCTGCAAGAGGAAAGAACTCTGGAGAATGGGAAGGTACTTAGTGCCAACAAACCGTACACTGAAAAATGGTTAAAATGGTCGGTTTATGGCATATCTATTTTACCACAATTAAAAAAATAAGGAAAAAAACCCTACCTATTTAAAAATAACAAAATACAAAAAAAAAAAAATTCTCCCCTCAAGTGTGATTTCAAGGAAAAAGGGAAAGCGGGCCATGTGCAGATGGTGATGGGGATCTTCCGTGCCCCCCAGGAAGGGCAGCGGGTGGGCCTGACTCCAGCCCCCTGTGGAGGAGCCTGCGTGGACGATGGGGCGGGGCGGGGGGGGTCCCGGGCGCTTGCCGACACACTGTGGAAGCCCAGGGAAGCCTGGCAGCTGGGCTCCCTCCCCAGGAATGGGTTCCCCCACATTCTCCAGGTCCCAGAAGGCAGCACACTGCCCACCGCTTCGGGCGGCCGGGTCATCCTGGGCACAGCGAGAATGTTGGCAGCTCTGCAGACAGGGGGCTCACAGCAAATGCGGTCGGTCTCTCGAACAGGCTCACTTGGAGCTCATAAAAATCCCCGAGTCTTAGGTCTGCTAAAAAGTATACGGCAATAAAATACCCACGCTTGTTTTATGTACACAAAAGCACACTGCGATATTCTCAAAACAAAATCCGTTTGATTTCCAAAAACACAATCTGTTGAGGGCTGAAATGCTTGTGAAGGAGACTGACTTTACATATTCAGAGGAACGAAATCAAGGGGAACCATCATCAGGCCAGGCTTCGCAGCCCCACGCGGTCAGAGTGGCAGCCTCGTGCAAAGCCCCGGTCTGAGTGAGCACCGGGGTAACAGCTGGGAATCCGGGCGAGGAGATTCCCCGAATCAGAACCTGGGAACCTCTCCCAGCTTCATTCCGTTGACCCAGGTACGCCCAGGAGTCGCCAGGGCCCAAGAATGCTCCTTCAAGTGGGTTCGGCCAGCAGTGAGGGGAGGGCACTCTCTTCCTCCAGGCCGCCTTCCAGGACTGGGCGGCAGGACCTGGGCCAAAGCCAGACGTGCCCTCACCCTGGAGCAAAGTCTCGGCCCTTCTGCTTCCCAGAGGGAGGACTGAGGCAGAGGCCTGGCAGGAGTCCAGGCACCGTGCCAGCCGCCTGGGGCTACCCTTAAGACAGCGGGTGGGGGCCTCTTCCCTGCACTCGAGGGGCCACCAGCCCTACAGAAAGGCACAAGGGTGCCCTTCCAGGCCGACACTCTCCAGTCTCCAAAATCAGACACTCTGGCTCGTCACGATCCCCCAGGGGTCTTGGACGGCTGCTCGTTTCTAAGGCCACCTCTGGCTTCAGGGCGCCATGGTTCATCCAGAAGGAGAAATAAAACTGCTCATCACTCACGCCCGCTGCCTGGGACTGCCCCTAGCCCACAGCTGCATAACGTGTGCACGTGGATACGAGTGCACACACACACACGCGTGCGCATACACATGCACGTGTGCACACATGGGCACACACAGGCACCAAACAAAACTGGGTCAAGCCCCTGGCTCCACACAGTTGATGAGTGGAGGGGGCGGCGGGGCGGGGGCGGGCCAAACGCACACTCCAGAAGAGGATGTGGAAATGAGAGCCAATGTGAAGAAACTGGGGAGAAAGTCCAAGAACAAAGACAAGGAGCCCACCAGCATGCTGGGTTTTTTTGCTGTTTTTTTTTTTTTGAACTAAGAGTGGAGACTTTCCTGGGAAATTCTAGATCCCAGCACGAGAATGTATATTAAAGGAAATGCAGAAAATTATAGACTACGTTTATATGCAACTCCGAATTGCTGGTTTTCAAAGAAACAATTATTAATGAAAAGGGAAAAACGCTGCTCATTTGAAGAGAATTCTAAAAAAAAAAAAACAGTAATAACTGCTGAGCAGGCATAATAAAGTAAAACTCAGAAGGAGGCTTTTTAAACCACACCAAACCCGGAGGCGTGGCGTTGGTCACTGTCCCAGCAGTGACCTCAGCTCTGGCTGCAGGAGGCGGTGACAGATTGGAGGCCAGCGTGCACAGAAGGCAGCCTCCCCCTGGGAGCCCTCCGGTGTGGCCTGGGGGCCCAGGGTCAGGAGGGCATGTGTGCCCCCAGGCTGTAGGCGGCTCTCCCCAGGGAGGGCAGACTGACTTTTCAGTAGTTATCCAGGTGCCAACCTGGGACGTCAACAATGACAAGCTTCCAGTTTAGAAGGAAAATACTTCCCTGACTCACAGAACCAGACCTGTGCCTCGGAATCTTCGAGAAGTCCGCACATTTGGGGGAAAAGAAGCCGCGGAAGATGGCTCAGCAGTCTGCGCGACTAGCAAACACTGACCGTCCACGTGGCACGGTGCCACGAAAATCCCTGGGAGGCGATCCCTCGCGGGCAGGCTCCTGACCTCAGCTGGGGGTGCCCCTCAGGGATCTGCCCCCCCCCCAGCCAGAACAGCCGGCTAGTCCAACACGCCACAAAGTGAAAATCCCTTCAGCTTTATTTTATTGGGGTTCAGCTTTAAATCATGGTCACGTGGTCTCTGCATTATTAAATGGATTTTATCCAATTGTTTTCTTTTTTTATTGAAGTACAGTTCAGGTACAACACCATATTAGTTTCAGGTGTACAACACACTTATTCTACACTTGCACACATTATGAAATGCTCACCCCCCCACTGGGGGTCACCAACCACCCATCACCCTACAAAGTTACTACAATATTATTGACCATATTCCCTATGCTGTACTTTTCATCCCTGTGACTTATTTAACTGTAAGCTTGTACTTCTTGATACCCTTTATTTATTTGGCCCAGCCCCCCACCCTTCCCCTCTGGCGACCACCGGTTGGTCCTCTGTATTTATGAGTCTGTTTCTGTTTTGTTTGTTCATTTGTTTTGTTTTTTCAGATTCCACATATAAGTGAAAGCATATGCTATTTGTCTTTTTCTGATTATTTCACTTGGCATCATCCCCTCTAGGGCTCCCCATGTCGTCATGAATGGCAAGATCTCACCCCTTTTTATGGCTGAGTGGTATTCCTTGTATATACACCACGTCTCTCTCTCCCCGTTCATCTATCAATGCCTTTCATTGTGATTTAGGAAAGTCCTGGTTTGCAGTGATTGGGGGGAAACTGATTCCTTCTTTCCCTGACAGTCTGAGAAGCACAGAGTACCGCTGACAAAATGTCGAAGCTCCAGGGAGGCCGGGATGGCTCAGTGGGTTAAATGTCTTATTTCGGCTCAGGTCATGATCCCAGAGTCCTGGGATCAAGCCCGGAGTCGGGCTCCCTGCTCTGTGGGGTGTCTACTTCTCCCTCTTCCACTCCCCGTGCTTGTGCTCTCTCTCTCTCTCTGACAAATAAATAAATAAAATCTTAAAAAAAAAAAAAAAAAAACCATTCAGGTTCCAGATTTACTAAGTTTCCACCCAGCCCCATGCCTTCAGTTCTTCAGGCTTTTTTAACCGTGGGAAGCACATCTGGTAAAATGAGATTTATCTTCACCCCTCCCAGGGTACCATCAGGTGGGACGAGGTCCATTCTCACCACTGTGCGGCCAGCCCCACATCGCCCCACATGGCCCTTTTCATCGTGCAAAACTGACACCATCGAGCTTGTCCACCTTTCTAGTCAAAGGGGCTGAAACACAGCAGCAAATGGAATCCCACATCCGTGAGAAACCTGCTTAATTATTTTCAAACCCTACCCAGGAAGTCACGAGGGACAAGCGCCCCACACTCTCAGGGGGCCAGCACACCTTCCTCCCAGCTGGGTGGGAGCGAGGTGGGGTTCTGCAGAATGAAAACCCAAAAAGTCAAGGGCTGGGAACGGCGATGTGAACACAAAGGGATCAAAATGAACTAATCAAGCCATCTTTCCGAGAAAAGCACACTCGGAGCAGCTCTCCCCAAGACCTGCTGGGCCAGCACCCCATGCATTTACACTCACCTTAATGTCTAAAGGGAGCCAGCTTTCAACCCAGCTCGATACAAGTATCCTCTCAGGACCTGTCAAGGGAGGTTTTCTCTTCGACACACACCCAAGAATGGAGTGGAATGAAAGCTGAGCCTTCCAGGACACGGAGCTGCAGTACGGGGTCGGCGTGCTGCCCCATCCCTGTGCTTGGGATGCTCGGGGGCATGGGACACCCACCCAGAGCAGGGGTCCAGTCCTCTGGGAAACAGATGGAGTGCGTGATCGAACTAACCTATACGGGAAAATCGCTTTCCTGGAGAATGCAAATACCATCCTGCAAAAACTCCACAAGGAAAAATTAAAAACAGGATGACACTACGACGTGGATATTCCACTTGGGGACCCTGAAAAGGACTGAACACTGGGTCTCAAAGAGACATGGGCCTGCCCACGTTCGCAGCAGCGTGATTCCCACGGGTCAAAAGGGGGAGGCAACCCCAGTGTCTGTGGGTAAAGGAAGGGATGAACAAAATGGAACACAAATGCAGTGGAACTTCAGTCTCAAGAAGGAGGGAAATCTCGGCACTTGCTCCAATGCGGATGAACTTTGAGGATGTTATGCTAAGTGCAATTAACGCGGCCCAAAAGGACAAATCCTGTATGATTCCATTTCCACGAAGGACAGAGAGTAGGCAAATTCACAGAGACACAAAGTGGCATGGTGGCTGCCGGGGACCAGGGACCGGGGACCGGGAGGGGATGGAAGTCAGCATTTAATGGATTCCACTGGGAAGACGAGAAAGTTCTGAGGATGGATCAATGCATTTAATGGATTCCACTGGGAAGACGAGAAAGTTCTGAGGATGGATCAATGCCACTCAAATCTTTAACTTAACTGTTTAACACCTTGAAGCGAATGGTTTAAAGGATGGGTTTTATGTTGCGTATCATTTATCACAATTAAAAATTTTTAAGTTTTTGTTTTGTTTTGTTTTAAACCAGGACAAGTTATGAAGGGTCTTCTGTGTGCCTGGGCATTTGGGATACAACGGGGAACCGAGTACAAGGTTCTGGAAACAGGGAGCTCCCACCCCCCCCCCCACTTCAGGTTCATAAACCAGGAATTAAGCAGGTTCATGACCACAGACATGTACCAAGTTATGTACCTAAGACCACGGATCCTAGATTTGGTAGAGATGCTTCTAAATGACACCAGTCATAAGCTTTGTCTTTTTGCCAGAACTTGGCCTCTTGTGATGAAGGGCAATCTAAGGGGGCTCCATCAACGTATGATCATGGGGGCCAAGTGAGGCAGGGGATGAGGATGAGGGGGGTCCCAAGGCTGCAGAAAGCAGATTCGAGCTCAGACGAAGGTCCATCCCGAACTGAAGCCAGTCACCCTCCTAAAAGTGCACTGGGGTGCACTGGGGGTGTCATGGAGGGAGGGAGATGAGACCAGCTCCCAGGAGCAACACCTGGGAAGGAAGGCGTTGACAAAAGAGGCGAGGCTACTCTCAGGTACTAAGGCTGCTTTTAGAAGCCACTTCTGAACTCCTGTAGCAGCCTGAGCACCTCATCGAGGCCCTTGTGAAAGGCACCCCCAAAGTGCCGGTGGAGGAGCGGCCTCTGCCCATATCAGCACAGCTGGGTGAGGCCGGGGACAGGTTCGGTAAGAGGGACAAGATAGAGGGGGAGTCTAAAATTAGCCTGGAAACAGACACTGCTGTGTTATCAATTGTGGGGGGTGGGGGTGAGGAGTGCTGGGCGTCCAGAGCAGTCCCTGGCTTTTGTCTTGGTCACCAGAGGAGTGGAGGAGACACTTTCCGTGCCTCGAAGGACAGGCTGGAAGACCCCAAAGGAGGCTGGAGATAAGTCCCCTTTGAGAGATGCAGCCCCTGAGGCACGAGGTCCGTGGCAGCAATGCTCTACGGGAAACATCTACCAAAACATCTCCCGCCCATGGGAACACGGAGTGTTTTATAAACAGAATCTCTAGATAGGGAAAATATAAGTTTTTAATGACTTTTGCACACAAGGAGCACAAACAGGTTTTACAGAGGTTATCTTAGCAAACGCCAATCCAGCACGTTCTGCAAGCCAAGCACAGTCCTAAGGGCTTTATAAATATGAACTCATTTAACCCCCAAGACGAGCACCCCGTGAGGTCTGCAGGTACCTGAACTTACCCCGTGGGAAGAGTGTTTACGTAGGAATCCAGAGCACACAGCTACCATGGGGGAAATAAACTATACTGGTCCCAAAGAAAGATGCTTCAAAGGAACTCAACATCCTTCCTCTGCTCCTTCAGAACTGATTATTAATTGATACGAATAACAAACAAAATTAATCTCATGTTTAAAACATGATCCAGAATGAGCTCCACTGAGATTTTAAAAAAAACACTCCATAGAGCCAAAAGAAGCAGCACTAAGATTTCAAGTGGAAGGTGCCAACTAAGAAAGTGACTCAAAGCCCTAGAAACGCAAACCCTTATAATTTCATTATGAGACCCTATAAAGCTGACACCTTGGACAGTTGGACTCCGCCGACCGGGAGGGTAAGTTTCCTTTCCGTTACCCCAAATTAGCAAATCATGGCAGACCAGGCGGTTGCCGGCCTCCAGCCAACACGAGGAATTTAAGAAGAAACCACAATGCTCCCCAAAGCTCTTTAATTTACAGAGCACCAGGGTCCACGGGGCCTAATACAACACACCGCTCTGCCAAAAACAACCTATAGAATTTCTTTCGGATGAGAAAATGAAAACGCTTTGCTAATTGCTTTTCCTCTCCGGCAACCTGTCTTGGAATCTGGGGGCCTAGGTGCACTTCTCCCACCACGGGAGAACAGGAGCCCAAGCTGCGCTCCCCTGACCCCCTGGGGTCCACACAGCGGCGTCCCCCCGCCAGGGGCCCAAGCAAGTGCATGCGAAGGGCACGCACGGGATGATCAGCGGGTTCTGTGGCCCGAGCAGGAAAGCTCCCCTTCCTATGGGAACCGGCAATGACCGTCAAAACCTTGACGGCCTCCTGGATGGCTTCCGCCTCTCACACTCACAGGATTCACCGTTCCTCCCATCTGGGGTCTCCCTTCCGCTCCAGCTGTGGATTTGGTCCCTGGGCAACCTTATTCTTTTCAAAGGAACAGAAATTCGGTGCTTGTTCTTCAAATCATCTGTTTTGTTGGGTTTTTTTTTTTTTAACTTTATGATTCTCCTTATGTTTGACCTGTTGATTCAGCAGAAGAGAAAGTTAAACGGTGATGCCAGATGCTGGCAGGTGATGTGGGGAAGCTACAGACGGGAGGGCAATGGACGGCTCTACCAAACAACCACAACATCCCCATGCATGTTATTATTACTGCTATTAGCTGCACCCCGAGAACATGTTGAGGACCTACTGACTTCCCCTATGGGAATCTACCTTAAGAAATAGCTTCACGTGTGGTGATGAGCACTGGGTGTTATACGCCACTAAGGAATCGTTGAACACTACATCAGAAACTCATGATGTATGATATGTTAGCTCATTGAACATAAAAAAAAAAGAAAAACATAAAAAAAAAGAGAAATCGCTTCAAACACAGAGAGACAGTCCTATCCACAGAAATCTGGTTTTATATTTAACGCCTAAAATACGTAACATTACTAAGAATATGGAATAATGGAAGCAACTTAAAATAGAACTAAAGAAAAATGTTTAAAAACACTATTATGGGGTCCCTGGGTGGCTCAATCGGTTGAGCTCCTGACTCTTAATTTCGGCTCAGGTCATGATCTTGGGGTCTTGAGATTGAGCCCTGCATCGGGCTCCATGCTCAGCAGGGAATCTGCTTGAGATTCTTTCCCTCCTCCTTCTCACCTCCCCCCCGCACTCTTCCCCCTGCTCACACTCTTTCTCTGTCTAAAACGAATAACTAAATAAAATCTTAAAATAACACTATTATGTATTCCCTATAAATAATATTTCTGTACAAAGAGCTAGGACAAAGCAAAGGATCCCACCACTGCAGACCCATCGACGCTGTCCTCTGCTCATTTTAAAAACAGACAAAACTCGGCGCTCTAGTCACAGGCTCTCTTTGAAAGCAGACGTTCCAATGGCTAAAGGAAGAAGGGAAATAGAGAGGAAACAGAAGGCCACTGTAATCAAAAGCCACAGTAATTATTAAGTTGTTAAAATCAATGAACAAAAAAAGCATGAAGAGACACAGAATATTTACTTAGGCTCAAAGTATCTCCCCAAAAGATATGAACTAATCACGAAACAACAGAAACCATACAGCAGAGAAAGGTGGCAGAGGCCACCCTCGCCAAGTGACCGGGCTAACGTCCCCAGCAAAGGGACACGTGGACGTCACACGCCTCCTGATATAATGCAGCATCACTCCCGCTGTCTTCCCGCCAAAAGTACATCATCTGAATCTGAATCCACACGTAAGAAAACAGACAAGCCCGAATCGAGGAACGTTCCACACAATGGCCAGTGTCGAGGTCAAGAAAGACAAGGCAATCCTGAAGAACTGTCGCCGATTGGAAAAGAAGAAGGAAACGTGTGAATTCAGTGAAATGTGGGGATCCTGGATCGGATCCCAGACTGACAACAGACATTAGTGCGAAAACTGGCAAGATTCAAACACGGTCTGAAGTTCAGTGAACAGGATCACGCCAATGTCAATTTCCTAGTTCTGATAAACGTGTTGTTTTGATGGATGATGTTAACACTGGAGAAAGTTAGATGAAGGGTTTAGGGACTTGTACTGTTTTTGCAACTTTCTATCCGTCTAAAACCATCTCCAAGTAGAAAACGAGGGTGCGTGTGAGTATATGTACAAGTCTGTGTGTATTCTCCTGCTGAGATGCAATTCTTCCAAGTCAAAGCATTGTATTTGAAAAAATGCGAAGGATAAATATTTCAGGAAAAATATTAAATCCATCAAACATGCAATAGGTGGAAATTAAGGATCTTCTTGGTTTATCAGTTATAACTGTATTCTTTAAGAAGTTTTTTAATGTAATATTTCTTTAATAGTCTATTTCCCACCTTCTATTAGAGTTTGTAGAGTCATTAGGCCTTTAGTTAACATTATCTTGAGAACAGGAAAAAATAGAAATCCTTATCACCCAATAGGCCAACAAAGAGTACAACGTGAAGCGTTTTAAAGAAAAAATTGACAATATTTATCGAAATGTAAAATGAAGACGAAAATCTATCATATGGGAATTTCTGATCTAAAGGCCTCGAGCACACTGGTAACAAGGACCATACTTGATAAAGTCTGAACAGACTTTTATTTCTTAGAACGAATCACACTGAAGAGATGAAGTCTCCTTTCTCTCTACGAAAGGGTCCCAGCTCTGCCAGTCAATGAAAACAGCCTGGGATTGTACCACCTGGGAGAATTCAGAGCATCTCAGCTGCCTTCCAGAGACTCAACGGACAAAGCCGACCAAGGAGAAGACAGAATTATCAGCAGTTGCCCCAGGATCCACCACTAAGTAAAAATAAGACGTCAACTGAGGCAGCTAGCTGATGCTCGCTGGCAACGGGAAGGGGAAAATGAGCATCACCCACGGAAGGTTCTGAGTCACAGAGAGAGGCAGGGGATTCCACGCAGAATGACTATTTCAGGCAAACGCGGGACTCACTTCTTGCTCCACAGAAAATTCCCCCCAAGGGCATAAGCTCTGCTTCCCATGATCTACTTATAACCCCAGATAGATTTCCTTTCCAAGCTATCCCCCAAAATCCCCTCCGCTCCAGCCAGTCGAGGCTCTCACCAGTCATGAAGTTGAAGAAATCTGATGTTCGTACATCTTCCGCATAGGGGATACCAAGTGCCACAGAGACAGAAGGTGGAATAGTGAGCGCCAGGGGCTGGGAGGTCGTGTTTAATGGAGACAGAATTTCACGTTTGCAAGATGTAAAGAGTTCTGGAGAAGGAGGATGGTGAAGATGGCCCAACGGTGTGGATGTACTTAATGCACTGAATAGTGCACTTAAAAATGGCTAAAATCAGGGCGCCTGGCGGGCTCAGTTGGTAAAGCACGTGACTCCTGATCTCCGAGTCTTGAGTTCAAGTAGATGAGGAGCCTACTTAGAAAAAATGGTTAAAATGGTGAATTAGTACATATGTAACCACAAATTTTTTTAATGTTTAAGAAAAAAAAAAAAAAGCTTCCACAGAATAAGATTACATACTCCCTCTGGAGCTCCGAGCCAGGAGAGCGCTTCCTACCAAACTGCAAATACTCAGGCTGCTACTCGCCGAGGCCAAGGGGCCGCCATCCTCGGGGCAGCCCCACACAGCCAGCCGAGGAAAGAGCGAGGCTGCAGGCAGGTGCGCTGAGGAGGAACGTCAGCTCCAGGTCTAAGCTAGGAACCCGGGCGCAAACCAGCCTCCCTTAGGCTCCTCAGATCAGCCTGCGGCTTGATACATTTTATTTTTCCCACCAATGTCTTCACAGAGAGTTTAAGGCTGCAATAAAATTTTGAGTTTTGCTCACGTGATGCAATTCTATTCCCGTGCAGGGGTTAGGATGCTTGGGGCTCTACGGATGACAGAAAAATCCTACCCGTGAGGGTCTTTACCTATGACGTGGTCTGCAGGGAGGGGTCCAGTGCTGTCCTAGAGGCCCGAAGTTCCCCTGTCCATCCCATCATGCTCAGCAATGACCTTTCACCCTCCTGTGTGTCACCTCATGGTCTCACATCAGAAGTCAGCAGCAAAGGAGGGGCAGTGGCCAAAGGCCTTCTCCAACCCTCCTTCCCTCACACCCCATTGGTCAGAACCAGGCTATGGACTGGCCCCCAGCCAATCACGGGTCAAGGAGGACGCGGCTGCCATGCAGGTCTTAGCCAATCACGACTGGTGCTCACGGGCCTGGCTGAGCTCAGAGCCTCACCTGCTCCGGGACACCCGGACACCGGTCCCCGGGAGAAGGTGGCCAGGGCAGGCCTCAGGGAAGGCAGGCAGAGCTCACACTGGGCTGAATCCTTCTGTTTCTTTTGCTGGTTTCTGGATTAAAACACAAGTCTGCTAAACGGCACCACTTCAGAGCCAGCTGGCCACCTTTTATATCCAAGGTGGTCCCATCCTCGTCAGAACATCTCCATTCCCGTAACGTAGCATCTGACAGCAGGACCGCCTCTAGGGTCAGCGGCTGGCCGCTCAGACAAAGGGACGCCATCCTAAGAACAGTGGCAGTGACCCCCAGGCTTTCGGCACCTGGCGCTTCTGGGAGCTGAAATCTCAATGCCAAGCTCAGCATTGACGAGGAGGTGCCGGAGGAGGATGGACCCAAGGCAGAGCGGCTCCACCTTCCGCAGGGGGATGAAGTGAACGGGGGACTGTGACGCCAGAGAGGACAGGTGCCCGGCCTCAGTGGCCCCTGGGATCCATCTCCTCCTCTGGCACCCGTGGGGAAGATTTCAGTACACTCCTATCTCCCGTTGGAGGAAGTGAGGAGAGGATGCTGAGGGCTGGCTGAGCGGAGGTTCTAGAGTGGGTGTTCGGTAGTCCTTAACGTCTGCCCTCAACTGCACCACAGTGTCTGCTCACAGAGGCTCTAAGACCTCAGTCTTTCCGAGGACCCCAAGCCACCCGGCAGCTCCTGGGAGGTGTGCGAGGCTGCGTCTCGGCTCCAACAGGCCCCACTCAGGAGAGCACCACGGAGCAAGGAGCCCGTGCCGGCCTGATTGAGAGACGGGGATTTGTTTCCCTGGTCACTAATCATTTCGGCGCCTGGAGTTCTTCCATGGTCTTGCCAGAAACCAATGACTCTGGACGGAAATTAGAAACTCAAAGTCACTGATGTAATGTATGGTGATTAACATAACAATAAAAAAATTAAAAAAAAAAAGAAACTCAAAGTCACGGATTGGCTCGTGTGGAGTTCATGTCCCGTTAGGTTATTTTGTGCAGGGGAAGCTGCCGTGACTTTTCTGTTGGTGAGCTCTCTCACCTCGCCAAGCATTTCCCCGTGCCACGTCCTGCCTATGAACGCTCGGGCAGCAACAGCGCCCCTCGCCCCACCTCTGCCCCCCCAAAGCCTCCCCTGGGCAGCCCCCGCCTGCAGAGAAATCCTGAGGGACCCTGGCCTCCACTGGCCCCCGCCCTTCAACCTTTATCCTCACGACCCTCCTCGACCCAAAGTCAACATCTGCTGGACCTCAAATCCAAAACTCCGCTTTTAGACGGTCAGAAGATTCTCAAGTGAGGCCTTGTACCCGTGAGACAGCCGATCCCACCCGTGGCCACAGGGTCACTCAGACCTCCAGGGCAACACCCAAGGGATGATAATGACTGTGTTCAGGGCCCCTCTCCAGGTCCTCACGCCAGGTACCTCGTACACGTTTTTCCTTGTAATTAAGAACAGCAACATAGCAACACTTTTTTAGAATGTGAGACCTTATTATATAAACAATACTGAATGACTGCTTTCTCCCAAGAAACAGGCGAGGAGGAAGAACACTGTGACCGGCCGCCACCATGGCGGAAAGACCTTCTAAGGTCTTTAAAAGGGGCGCCCAACTGGCTCAGTCCGTGGAGCATGTGACTCTTGATCTCGGGGTCGTGAGTTCAAGCCCCGCACTGGGCTCCACGCTGGGCGTGGAACCGACTTAGGAAAATATAAATAATAAATAAATATTCTTTAAAAATAAAGATCTTAAAAAGAACAGGGTTCCCAAGCACCCAAGGTTTTCTCATCTACGGGTGGAAAACATTCAGTGCCCCCAGGAACAAATGAAACCACGGGCCACTGTGCTCTTCCATAATTCTTCAGCTATCTTCCTCCCAGTGGCTCCAAAATTAATTCCCGTGCTTGTTCAAGTATTGGTTCTCTGCTTCATCCCAGCCGCCGGCGGACAGTCCTTAATCTCCTCCCGCTCCCTTGCACGCTGAAGGGCCACACGCGGGCTCAGCGCTCCCAGGCTGGCACGGGACTCGGGACTGGAACGCCCTCTTCTTGGAGCGGAATCCACCTGCCGCCTCTCAGGCTGCCCTTCCCCCCACACACACCAGTCTCCAGGTTTCTCAGGCCTAAACTGTGGCCACCACTATCTGAAAATCAAACCAGATTGTTAGAAAAGAATCCAAAACCCAGAAGGTAGGGGGAAGAAGAGATCTAGAGAGAAGCTACCAGGAAAGAGTTTTCCTGGAGATGTTTACTTAATGTGGCAGAAAAAGGCATGGAGGCCGCCACAGGTGGGACAATCCTGCGCCCTCGCTGCCCACAGCGCCCGAGGGTCACCCCCTCCTGCACCCGCAGAGAGTGCTCTGTGCCGAGGGACGGAGGACGGATGAGCCAGAACACCGAGAAAGCCACCCAGGATGGCCGGGCCACCTGCTTCCCAGGCTGGCACAGTTCCCACTTGCCGCTGCTTCTGAACTGCAAGATAGACAGGAGGCCGGGAATCGAGGGCGCGTGTGACACCCAGAAAATGCCTGGGGGCCATTTCAAAGGGTCAGCCTTGGGTGTCTTCAAAAAGAGAATCTGCCAAAAAGACAGGCAAGGACAAATGTGGGTGAGGACGTGGACAGGGAAGGCTTCGCCCACTGCCGGTGGGCCTGTAAGATGGTGCAGACACTACGGAAAAGTCTGGAGGGTCCTCGAAATGCTAAACGTGGAACGACCACAGGACCCCGCAGTTCCGCTCCTGGGTCTTCCTCCCCAAAACCCACAACTGCAGCGTAACCGTGAGAAAGACCCCAGATGAACCCCCACGGCGGCACATTCTATAAACCACCTGACCGTACACCTCAAAACTGCCACAGTCCTCAAACACCGAGTCCGAGAAACCGTCAGAGCTAAGAGGAGCCCAAGGACACGCGACAACTAAACGTAACATGGTGCCTGGAACAGAGAAAGGTCAGGAGGTAAGAAGCAAGGAGAAATGTAAAAAGCACGGAGCTGGGTTTCATCCATTAATCCTGAGAAATGCGCTACGCGGACCTAAGACGTTCACAGTGACGGAAAGCGTGCCCTCTGCAACCTGTGCACCTTCCCTACAAACCTAACACTATTCTACAACCAGTTATTTTAAGAAAGAAATGAAGTACTGATCCGTGGTGTGATCTGGATGAGCCCTGAGAACGTGATGCTGAATGAAAGATGCCAGTCATATAAAAAGGCCATCTCCTGTAGGATTCCATTTATAGGAAATATCTGGAACAGGTAAATCCACGGAGACAGCAAGCAGGTGGCTGGTGGCCAGGGCCGGAGGTGCAGGCTTGCTCTCGGGGGTCAGGAAAATGTTCTAACACGGACTGCGGGGGCTGCACAGCTCTGTGAAAGTGCCACACGCCAGTGAACTGTGCACTTTCAAATGGTGAGTTCATGGTATGCGAATCACATAAAGCTGTTATTACTGTTACGTGCAGCAAGAGTCCAACAGAGGGAAGGCTGAACCATACAAGCTAGACTGCGTATTTTAGAGCAGTTCAGGTTTACGGAAAAATGGAGCAGGAAGCACAGTGAGCTCCCACATGCTCCCCCGATCGCCCGAGCACCGCCCCAACCCCCACCGTGTCTCCATTTTGCGTTGATGTGGTGCATCTGTTACACTGATGAACCGAGAGCCGCAGAGTGTTAAGTCATGGACCTGCCATTACCGCATCCTGCAGAAAGGCTTCTCCGCCCTCAGAATCCCTGTGCACCACCTTCGCATCCTTCTCCCCAACCCTGGCACCGCTGATCTATTTCTATCACCATCGTTTTCAGATGGGCTTCTTTACCAATTTAATTCCATCACTTCTTACCTACAAAGGCAGCAATTTCATACCGTTCATTCAGCCTAATGGAATTCTTTGCCTTCAGATACACACAAAATGAAATCTATGCATATGCACTTGCACAGATATCTATATACACATGCACCTGCTTACGAGGTGGGTCCCACCATGTCTTCCCACACAAACCGAGAACCCCAGGGGTCTGTGCCCAGCACAGGGCGAGCTGGGGCTGCAGCCGTGGGAAAGGCGGCCACAGTCTTGTCTTCTGGAAGCTTCAGGTGCAGCAGGGAAGCTGGGGGCCCCAAGATGGCTGGGGTCGCTCCATCCCGACCTCTGGGACCCCAGATGAGGGCAGACACCCATTTTATGAGAACAGTGTTGGCCAGGGAAGCATAGGGGCTTCTCAGCAGAAGAGACTCCTTCTGCATAATAGACAAAAGGCAGCATGGCCGGTATGGAGCAGCCCCGGGCAAGAGTGGGGGTGCTCAGGAGGGCCCCTGCACAGCGAGCAGAAGCCAGGGAGGCCAGCAAGGAGCAGCTCCTGCTCACACCCCAGTGCAGGGGGTCCCCACCTCTGCTCCACTCAGTGATAACTGGATGCAGCACAGAGCTCACTGGTTAGGCCACTTCATGCCTGGGAAGTTCACTGCCGTGTCCCACTCGGCTTCACCCAGTGATGCTACTGTCCTGTCCTACTGCGGCCCCCAGACGCCACACAGGGCCACGGGGCGAGCGGTCCCACGAGACTTCAAGGATCTGAGGGCAGCCCATGAATCCCCTTTAACTCCATCCACATGTGTGGTTCCTGGCCTCAAACACTTTTAGGGTAGTTTACAGTAAGATGGAGGGAAAAGCTTATGCCAGTCTTTTTTTTTTTTTTAAGATTTTATTTATTTATTTGACAGAGAGAGAGCCAGAGAGCACAAGCAGGGGAAACAGCAGAGGGAGAGGGACAAGCAGGCTCCCCGCTGAGCAGGGAGCCCGATGCGGGACTTGATCCCAGGACACCAGGATCATGACCTGAGCCGAAGGCACATGCTTAACTGACCGAGCCACCCAGGCGCCCCTTATGCCGGTCTTTTAAGACAAATGTGTGAAAGCGGGACCACATGAAATGGCCACTTTTGTGGGCTGAAAATGGCCACAGGCCGGCAATGTCCTACGGCGGGTCCTCACGTCTTGTCTAAACAGGCATGGGTGATGGTGTGTCCTGCACGATGCTGGGAACATCCTAACACCATGAGTTCTAGGTGGGGTTTTACGGTTTGTGTATTTCTACAGCAGTGATTCTGGTGTGAAAATGAAAGGGGCAGGAAGCATGTGCAAATGACCTGCACACACAGTTGCTGACTGAGCGGCTGGCAAACACGACTTCCATTCCAGATGGCTGAAGTTGAAAAAACAAGACAGAATCAGCCGCCGGCCCCCTCTGGCCCTGGTCAGGCCGTCACCGAGACTGGCCACCATCCCCAGATCTCCCCGAGCCACCCAGCCCACGGGGCGTCTCTACAACGCCCATAGTCCCTGCTGACCTTACCTTCCAGGCCTTTCCTCAACACAACCGCGGGGCCTAAGATTTTTTACATTTTTAAACAAATGGAGTCCAGCTTCCCAGATACGCTGGAAGATCTCTTAAGGACAGATACGTGTCTCACATGAACTTCTTTGCTCTTCAACAGGCACCCAGTAAGGGTTCAAGATCACTGCTGACAATAATTAGGGTTTTTATACAAGGGCTCTTGCTTCTTCAACAGCTGACTTCTCGGGCAACCAGAACTCCTCAGCCCAACCGTGTAACACAATGTGCTTCGGATTCCAACACGAGCCTACTTATTTTTGACTCTGTTCTTTCTTTAAATACCCAATTCCTCCAGTATGAACTCGTATTAAAGCAAAGGCCAGCTCGTAAAAGCAACGGTTCAATAGAACTCACAGAGGCCTCACTGTCTCTGAGCACAGGGCCATCTGAACAACTCACCAGGATTTACGACCCTCCAAATATTATTCCTCCACCTCCAGCTCGCTTCCAGCACTAACGCCTTCAAAAATCTCAGAGGATCGTTTCATGCGTTAACGGCCTTGTTTAATTTTTTTCTTCTTACCAAACGTGTACCTGGGTTCCTACCAGACCAAGTGAGCCAAGTCTCCGGAGTAACTTATTCTTTCCGACTGTTGGCATCTCCATTCTCATTGCAGGTGCTCCCACCAGCGCACTGAGGTCTTCACGCCGGCCAGGTGCAGGCTGCGGCGGGGGAGGGCTGGACCCGGGCCCGCGCTCTCGGAGTCCGCTTGCTCGGACCTTGCCGGGAAGGTTCCTCTGTGCCCATCAGAGCAGGTATGCACCGTGCACCGCCGCGTGAAATCCGAGGGAGACAAGAACCGACAGCTCCAACATTTAAACTGGGCCTGCATTTCCTCGACCATTTTTGCACAGGCTGGACGGGACTGCTCTGAGCAGCCCCCGCCCCCAACCCCACACCTGCGCCTCTGAGGCCACCTGACCCCTGGGGGTCTGCAAGTAACAGAAGGACTCCAGCCCCTAGACATCCAATTCAACCCCCGATATTAGGAGGACACTGTGGGAAATGGAAGTTTTGAGGGCTATTTCCCCTCCTCTTTTGAGTAGCTGGTAAGAAGTTGGAAAAGAACCCAACCCTCAACGGATTACCTAGGAGACTCCACAGTGTTATTATTGGGACGTGAATGTTGACATAGTGCATTCTGCTGACTCGAAAACTCTGGAACTCATGATGTTAATCTTTTCTTTAACTTCAGACCCTTGTTTCTATTTAAGAATAAATACCGGGGGACACCAGGGTGGCTCAGTCAGTTAAGAGGCTGCGTTCGGCTCAGGTCATGATCCCAGGGTCCTAAGATCGGGTCCCACATCGGGCTCCCTGCTCGGCAAGAAGTCTGCTTCTCCCTCTGCCTGCCTCTCCCCCTGCTTGTGTTCTGTCTCTCTCTCTGACAAATAAATAAAATCTTTAAAAAAAAAAAAAAAAGAATAAATACCAGGCTTGGCGCTCCCGCCTGAGAAGGGGGAGAGGACAGAGGGCAGCGGGACGAGGCTGGCGTCTCATTCGCCAGCAAGCACCTCCCGAGCACCTCCTCTGCTACGTGCCCTTCCCGCTGCTGGGAGACGGGTCAGCACGGGGAAGAGAGGTCTCGGCCCTGGGGTGGGGAAGCGTGCAAAATGAAAGTGCATCATAAACAGACCAAGTAGATGGTATGTTCAAAGGGCCCAGAACGGGGGACAAGATGGAAAGTGGGACCCAGTAAGGGGCACCAGGAGAGATGAAGTGAACAGGCTTCGACTCCTGCAGCCCCAGACCATCAGGTCTGGGCCAAGGGAGGGGCCTGTATCAGAATGGAAGCTGGAGGTTTTATCAGCAGCACTTGACTGGCCGCTGAAGTGCAGAAGCAGCTCATCAGCCAGACAGCGCGGACCGGCCCCTCCGGGAGTGGACACGGGGCTCCCATCCTGGCCAACGGCAAGACCACGGTGGCCAGAAGGGAGAGGCCCTGTCCCCTTCCCACAAAGGGTCCCACAGGCTGGTAAACCGAGTCAAGAAGTCAACCTCAACACAAAACAGAACGTCTTTCTTTAACACAGGGGGAAGCTAAAGGCAGACTTCAAATAAACATTTCAAATAAAAAAGATACAGAGTTTCGAACCAATCACATGCAGTGAATCTTTTACTTGGGTGAATATACTTGCTCGCAGTTTTCTTAACAGACATATTTGTGGCAAAAGGGAAGCAGAATGAGGACAGCAATGTCTGCTGGCTCTGCGGAACCCCAAGCTCACACGGGGCAGGACGGGACAGGGTTTAGGACCCTGTGCTTCCGCGTGGGCGCCTCAAGCCCCAAGTTCTTCCCCGACCAACCTCAAGGGGGTCATGACAGCTGCACCAATAACAAGAAGACAAAACCATTACATGAGAATCTTTCCCAAAGCCAGTCAGCTGCTGGGTGTTAGCATCTCCTCTCCCGTCAAGCTCTGCAAACCGGCCCTGTGGCTGGGGGCCGTGCAGCCTGTCCAGCCCTCTGTCCTCAGTGCACGGCACTCAGTGCCTCCCAGCGCCGTCCCCCACAGGCCCAGCTGCCAGGGCCTCCCTCAGCCCCACCAAGCACATCATGCCCAAAAAAACACACAGCTACTCCCTCGGTGCTTGGGAAGCTCAGTCAGTTAAGCGTCTGACTCTGGATTTCGGCTCAGGTCTTGATCTCAGGGTCGTGAGACTGAGCCCTGCATTGGGCTCCACAGTCAGTGGGGAGTCGGCTCCAGGTTCTCTCTCTTCTCTCCCTCTGCCCCTCCCCACCGTTTGCACTCTCTCTTTAAAATAAATAGGGCGCCTGGGTGGCTCAGTTGTTAAGCATCTGCCTTCGGCTCAGGTCATGATCCCAGGGTCATGGGATCGAGCCCCGCATTGGGCTCCCTGTTCAGCAGGGTGTATGCTTCTCCCTCTCCCACTGTCTCTTCACCCCACTGTCTCTCCCCTTGCTCGTCCTCCCTCTCTCTCAAATAAATACATGTAATCTTTAAAAAAAAAAAAAAAACGGTTCTACTGAGCAGTATGAGACAGTGAACTCTACCAAAGACTCAGCTCCGAGGATTCCTGGGTGCACCTGGCACGTAGAGATGCTCCGTGTACGTTGTGGGATAAACCAACAAACGGGCAGCCCCCGGATGCAGAGCAGGTACTGCTCTGACCAGTGGCCGAAACGATGGGGCCAGGACGGCACAGCTCGGAGCAGCGCTGGGTGACAGAATCTACCGTGGCCACACTGTCCACGACGGTGGCCACCAGCCACGTGCAGCCACTGAGCGCTTGAACTCAGTCTGTAATCTTCATTCTAATGAGTTTAGACAGCCACGTGTGGTTAGTGGCCACCTGCTGGACAGGGCAGCCATAGAACAATGCATGCCCCAGACCTCCTGAGACGGCATTCCAGAAACTTCCAGGATGGGAAAACCTGCCGTGGGCTAATTTAGGACTTGGGGAGGAAAACAGTTATGGAGACCATGGGCTGAGGAAATGAACGTAGATCTGAATGGACGCTTTCTAAAATTAGCACGGGACGCATTAAAGACAGCACACCCAAGGACCGCAAATACGACAGTCTTCCTGAGCAATCGTTGTCTTAAAACGTATTCAAGTCAACAGCACTGACGTTAATACTTTAACCCTAGATCTGCAATTTTACCAACGTGCTTATAAATGTGTTGCCTGTTGCCAATAACGTCGACACAAAGGAGCCCATTTTCTGGACCGAGTGCCTGCCCAACTGCTCAATGTCTTTCTGATCCGGGAGAGGCAGGCCCCGGTGTGCACAGGGTTGGAGGGACACGGCTACTCCGCGTGTGGCCAAGGTTGTCTGATGAGCTGCCCACGTGGCTCCCACCAAGAGAGCGGGGGACAGCGTCAGGCTGCCTGGGCACCTTCCGCACCCAGAATTTTGCAGGAGGCTCTGCTTTCTCATATCCCACAGCAGGCCACACTTTGCCCCTTCATCTGCCGCTGCACCCCACCTCAGCCACACCGGGGGACCACTAGTTCTCTCCAGTTCCCCCCAAACCACTATGCGGCAGCCCATCTGCACTTCACACAAAGGGTCTGGCATCCCGTGGCTGGCAGGGGCACCAGGGCGGCAGCTTGTGTCCTCCGTGGCAGGTGCTGACCAGCCCCCTCCCTTCTTCTCTGTCCCCAGGCCTAGCCCCTGCAGTGGGGAGGGGGAAGCAAGGACAGAGCTGAAGGACAGGGACGTCCGGTTTTAACCCCTCTGCACTCTGTGACATCCTCGAGGCCGGGGCCCTCTGCCGGCCTTCTCCCAGCCCAGCCCACCGCCGGAACCACTACCAGGGCATCTCAGACTTCTGCCCGCATCAGAATCCCTGGGACAGCTTGTTAACACCCTGCTGAGCACCAATTTAAGGTTTCTGGTTCAGTAGGTTCCGAGGCTTGCCCAAGAACCTGCATTTCTAACGCCTTCTCGCCCAGGTGCTGCTGCTGGTCCAGGGACCACACTGAGACCATCACTGCCGTGGGGCTCCGACTCTCAGGAGAAGGACAGCCTCACAGCACCCAGCACCTGTTCATCCTGCAGACGTCAACTCACACGGCTCCCAGGATGCATTTACTCAACAGACAGCCTTCGCCCACCCCACTAATGGAACCCCAGCCCCTCCCAGGGAGCTCTACCCTCACCCAGCCAGGCCCCCAGCGATGCTCTCGTATATGTTCTCCAATATATGTGTGTTCGTGTGTGTATGCACATGTCTGGTGCTTGGCACAAACACCCACTTTTCCCCAAACTTATGACTTGGCCCTTCACAAGCCCCGATTCTCGATCCCCTCTTCTAATTATTCCCTGACTCGAAATGCACACACCCCTAAGTTTCCTGTACGGCAGCAAATCTACAGGCAGGTCGTCCACGGGAGCTCAAACTCGTGAGCGCCGCTCCGAGGAAATGGAGGTTGGCCCGCCGTACCATCCTTCCGACACAACCCGCCAGCCGGATCCGGAGGCGGGACTCCGTTCTGATCCCACGGTGACGGGCCCCTGCGCAGAACGGCCAGCCGCCCACGTCCTTCTCTGGGGCCGTGGGGGGGGACAAGTGTCCTGGGTCCCGGGGCCCCTGCCTCATTTCTTCTGCATCTGAGTTGGCCCTTAAGCACCACGGCTTTGAACCGAGCAGAACTGTCCACTTGGATGAAAAATGTTTTCCTGAATCCATTACAGAACCTTGAATGCATTTTCTCTTCCTTACGATTCTCTTAATAACGTTTTCTTTTCTCTGGCTTCCTTTTCGTAAGAACACAGTGTATCACACACACCACATTCAAACTATGTTAATCAGTTGCCGACGTGATCTTGGGGCTTCAGGTCAACAGTACAGTAGCCGCAGAAGTTCTGCGAGAGTCGGGAGTTATACGGGGATTTCCATGCCCCACGTTGTTCAGGAGGCAACTGTAGACTTGAGAGGACCTCGCGTATCTTCCCTTCCAACAGAGATTTAAAACAGATCGGTAACAGGGCG
This sequence comes from Halichoerus grypus, assembly GCF_964656455.1. Classification (NCBI taxonomy): domain Eukaryota; kingdom Metazoa; phylum Chordata; class Mammalia; order Carnivora; family Phocidae; genus Halichoerus; species Halichoerus grypus. The sequence continues at coordinate 4,574,329 of NC_135725.1, forward strand.
AATTTTCAAACTTCAAGCCATCATCATGGCCACCGGTCATCACGGCTGTAAGAGGCAGAAATCCATCTCCCTTCACAAAACATCAAGAGGGTTATGTCTGCAGACACCTTGGGGATGTTGCACAAAGTGAAATATGCCCGCCACAAAAAGACCCACACCGTATGAGTCCATGGACACGAGGTCCCTATGGTGTCAGGTTCACAGGGACGGAGGGAGAAGGATGGTTGCTGGGGGGAGTCAGTGCTTCCCCAGAGTTTCACTTTTGCCAGAGGAAGAGCTCTGGAGATGGACGGTGGGGATGGTTGCACAACAGTGTGAATGTGCTCAATTCCAACAAACTGCACACCTATTGATGATTAAAATGGCAAATTTTATGCGTATTTTTCCACAACTTGAAAAAGTCCAAAATAATACATTTTTTGGAGTGGTATGTCATTGGAGTGGGGGAAACGGCTCTCTTTAGCCCCATTTCACAAGCCAGACACAGCCCAACAGAGCAAAGTGATCTTCTTTAGGCCATAACTATTTCAGCAACCCCAGACTGTGTCCTAGACGGGACTGTCCTCCCAGAGCAGGTCAGCGGTCCAGGCCCCCCGCCCCCCGCCCCAGAGGAGCCTCCTGGAACTCCGCTGGGAGGGAAGAGGGTGCCCCAAGACCCTAGGATCTTAAAGACCCCAGGAGGGCCTCTGCCGTCCGTCCCATTTGGACACTCATGCAAATCCCAAACCACCCACAGTGAAGTGTGACCGGCAGGCTGCCCACAGGAAATATCCTCACTGACCCGCCCGGCCGGGACCGCTGCTGGGGCCACGTGCCACCCTGCCCCCACCCCCAGGCCTAACCATGCTGCTGCATGACATTCTGTTTGGCACCCAGTCATACAGAGCCAAATGTACTAACTAGATCCTCTTCTTTTCTGCCTTCTCAAAGCTCTGGCATCTACGACCTCAACCTCGCAGACTTGGCGGGGGAGAAGGAGCCCCTCCCAGGGCCAGCCAATTCCCAGAGACTGCAAGGGGCTCCCGGGCAGGCCTTTCTTGTGCAAACCAACCAGTGCAGGGCCCACACCCCGGACACCACCCTACCTAAGCCTCACACAGCAAACCAGTACCCCCCTGCCCCAAATCACCCAGGGCCAGGAGCCAAAGGACAGCCCCCAGGTCCCAAAGTTCACCAGAATTATTCCAGCAGGCCAATCCTAAGCTGTTTACTGTGCATGGTCTCCCCTTTCCCGCAGAACCCCAATAAGGGCTCTGGCTTACTCCCCCTCACTCCCACTTCTGTCTCCTGACCTCCTGATGCTTCCCTCTGGGGCCCTGCAGGGCCTGGCGTGAACCCCTGTGTTGGGACATGTAATAGATCCTTCTCTTGATGTCAGATCCCGGGAGCACCATCCGGGGCGCACCCACAGCCCACCCCGGTGTGGGGGCAGAAGAAAGGAAGGTGGGCCCCCCTCCAGTGTTGGCTGGGCTGCCGGGGAGAGGTGAGCGGGCTCAGGCGGGAGGAAGAACCCAGCCGAAGCTACTGCTGAGGGCTGACTGTGGCTCCCAGAGGCCTGTCGGGACGGCCCGCACCGCCGTGCACGGCCGCCCTGGGTCCCGCGGCCCGAGCCAGGCTGTGTGCGGCAGCTCCATGGCTGACGGAGAGCCACCGCGCCTTCTGTCGGTCTCCAGATCACCAGCCGTAGACCTCCACACCTGTGCTCCGCCCAACACCGTCCCAGAGTCAAAAGAGCTCCCGGAGCAAACACGTTCGGGAAACAGGTTTTCGTCAAACTGCACATGTCCGTCTCCAGGGGTGCTCAGGCCCTGAGGCTTTCTTCCACGACGGAACCGCTGGGGGGAGGGGAGGTGGCCAGGGGAACCCGCTTTGGGAAACAGAGGTCACTGCCGCCGCAGAGGGGATCAGAATTACCCACTAGGCCAGGGCCGCCTCAAGGCCGTCCCGACTACCAATACTGTGCAGTGGAGCAGGGCGACTAGACAGCTTCGTAGTGGTGTGCGCGTAATCGGGCGTCCCTGACCTCCCACGCCATCCAGGGACCGGAGCAGCACCTGCGGAATAAGTTACACTCCAGGGCACGAAAGAATTGCATCAGAGTGTGCTTCTGGTCCCTCGGAAATTCTTCTCAGCTCCGCCTGCCCTCCAAGCACTCTCTGACTCCCGATAAAGACAGCAAAGCAACGATGTGCTCTACTCCCCTCCCTGAGTCTCTCCGTTGTCAAGAAAGCCCAACACGGCCTCAACCCTCACCCAGGAGGAAACCAGACACAAGACTCACCAACTCCGCAAACCCCGGGAGGAAAAGGCACGCCCCACTGCTTCCCGTGGCCTCCCCACCCAACCCCGACCAACGGGTACCGCCGGGGATGCCGGTTCCGGGCCTGGGGGGTCACCACGCAGGGCACAGCAAGCACAGGGCACCAGCCCACAGCTGGCTTCCCCATCAGCGAAACGAGGGAGCAGAGGTGAAGGAAAAGCCAGGCACATTTCCCATCGTTGTTTCAAACTCCCAGACTCGGGTCCTACAGCAGAAACAGCTCTGCCTCAGCTGGAAGCTTCAAGAGCAGACTCTGGATTCACAAGCCACAGCCCAGCCAGTTATAAGTCTTAAGCAAGGGGGGGGGGGGTCGCAAGCTCCCCAGCAAAGCAGGGACCCTCGTTCAAGTCACTGGAAGTGCGTGGGCATGACCAGGGTCCCACGGGAGGCGAATGACATGCTGCAGAAGCGAGTGCATCTGGCAGGCGAGGTTGAGAATCACCTAGAGTGAGTCACAGGTCAAAGGGCGGACCTGCTGAGCACAGGGCTGAGACCCAGCGTAGCCACCGGGGCTATCCCCGGGCATACAGCAAACAGAAAGACACACATTCAAAGGCATGACCGATGACAATGAGCTAAAATAAAGAATTAATATGCATAGTGAAAACTGGGTACAGGCCAGTCATTACCAGGGCATGAACTGGTGAACGTACCGAATTTCCAAGAATTCATAATATGTGCTGGTTAATCTTTGCCATTCTTTTTATGTTTTACCTCCTGGTCACTTGGGTTTAGATACATAGGTTACATGAAAGTCAGAGAAAACAAATCAAACAAAAGGGAGAGAAAAAAGAAGCACTGAAAATAGAAAATATAGCCCAAAGAAAGTGACAGAATTAAGGGCAGAGGGAAAAACTTATTATCTAGAAGAGAGGACCAAAACCCAAAAAAGCTATTTATTATATTTAAAATTTTTGCCAACACCCAAACAACTAAGGAGGCAAACATTTTTAAAGGCAGGGGCGCCTGGGTGGCTCAGTCGTTAAGCGTCTGCCTTCGGCTCAGGTCATGATCCCAGGGTCCTGGGATCGAGCCCCGCATCAGGCTCCCTGCTCAGCGGGAGTCTGCTTCTCCCTCTCTCACTCCCCCTGCTTGTGTTCCCTCTCTCGCTGTCTTTTTCTCTGTCAAAAAATAAATTAAAAATCTTAAATAAAAAAACAATAGCTTTAAAAAAATTTTGTAAAGGCAAAGACGCACTGGTCTGATGTCATGAATAAGGAAGAAGCACATTATATTAATACACCTGATTTCATTAGAAGCGAAAAGCAAAAGGGACACTTCAGAATCATTAAGGGTACAATCCTCAGTGAGGATCTCTCCTGGATACATGTAGCAAAGATCACAGCATCCAAAACACAAAGCAGAGACTGACATAAACTCAGAGAAACAGAACTCAGGGCACGGAATGCTTGGCTTCAGCTCTCTGCGCTATGCAGGTAAAGAAAAACACAAGAACGGGAGCGTGAGGCTGCAAGCAGAGACACTAGGGAGCAGTTCCCGAGACGGATCAAGATTTCTTCTGAAACCACTCTCGAGTCGCAGAAGATACAGAACCTGAGATGACAGACGACCTGGAAAACAACAGTAATAAAAACACCACACCACACGTAACACAATCTAAAAGGTGTAGCTGAAGCCGCTCTCAGGAAAACAGAGACCCTGAAGAACTAAGAATAAAACTGCTCCAAGATCCATCCAGAAAGCTAAGTGAGACCAGCCAAGAAAACTCTGGGGGGAAATGGGTAAAAGGACAGATCACTCTTACCGAATGTTAAAATGTATCATAACTGAAAGCGGGATGGACGATGAATAATCCAAAAATAACGCCAAGCTAACAACAGATTTTTTTTTAAGATTTTATTTATTTATTTGACAGAAAGAGACATAGCGAGAGAGCACAAGCAGGGGGAGTGGGAGAAGGAGAAGCAGGCTTCCCACCGAGCAGGGAGCCCGATGTGGGGCTCGATCCCAGGACCCTGGGATCATGACCTGAGCCGAAGGCAGAAGCTTAACAACTGAGCCATCCAGGAGTCCCACAAGAAATTTTTAATACCAAAAAAAGGTTGCGGTTCCAATCATTGAAAAGAATGCATTATTCAGTAAAGGATCTCAGGACAATGCGTGTCTGAGGAGAATAAAGGTGCATCCAAATTCCACGTGAGTCAAAGATTCAACCATGAAAGATGAATTGTAAGAACCCCGCCAAAAAGGATAATTTCAAAAAATAACCTTACCACGGGAAATTTCAAAGTACAAAAAACCTAGCTTCATTTGTCCCCATAAAATTTTCTGCATGGAAATAAATGCCATAAAGCAAAGGCCAAGGGCAACCTGAGATAAAAACACTTTTGTGTGATCAGGAATAGAGCTAAATATTCTTAGAAACCAGTGAAACAATGGACAACAACTAAGAGAAAATTAGTAGAAAAAGAAACAGTTATTTCCCAGGAAAAGGAAACACAGTGACTTATGAAGACACTTGGCCTTGTGGACAATTTTAAAAATGTCAAGGGGCGCCTGGGTCCGTTGAGTCCGTTGGGCGTCTGCCTTCGGCTCAGGTCATGATCCCGGGGTCCTGGGATCAAGTCCCGCGTGGGGCTCCCTGCTCCGTGGGGAGTCCGCTTCTCCCTCTTCTCTGCTCCTCCTTCTTGTGCTCTCTCTCTCTCTCTCTCCCTCTCTCTGACAAATAAATAAAATCTTAAAATAAATAAAAGTGTCAATACACAGGATTAATGTGTGTTTCTACTATCCAGGCTTACCAAGACGAAAATGCCTGACAACGCGAAGTGCTGGGGGCAGGGCTTGCTCACACCCTGGCGCCAGGAGTATAAACTGCGGCCTTCTGGAAGAGCAATCCCCTAGAATCTATAAAAAATGTAAATATAAATATGCCAGACCCCCCCAAAAAAAATTCACTTCTGGGAAGTGACCCTACAGATACGCAAGGGCGAACACAACACAACAAAAGAAAACAAGTGTGTGTGCAGATGTCCCGGGTTCATGTACCAGCTACAACTTCTGATCGCAAGCATCCATCCACAGGAGGCCAGTGAAATGCGTGTCTCCCTGGGGACCCAAAGGGCAGACATTAGCAAAGGTCTGGGGGGAGAACGGTGCCAGGCATGCGCTAATAGGGAAAGATTTCTAAGAACCAGGGTCTGTGTGGCATTATCTCACCGAAAATAAAAACAGATCAGGGATGCCACAACACGGCTGAAGCTTGGAAACATTTTGCCCAGGGAGAGAAGCCAGATACAAAGGCCACAGAGTATAGATTCTATTTATATGAAATGTCCAGAATAGGCAAATCCGGAGAGACAGAAAGTCCGTGAGTGTTTCGGGAGGCGGGGGGGGCATGACCACGGATGTAAACGGGGGTCTCCTCTGGGGGTGATGGGAATGTTCTGGAAGCTGATGGAGGTGGTGGTTGCACAACACTGTGAATGCACTAAATGCCCCTGGATTGTGCACTTTAAAATGGTTAATTTTATGTTAGGTGAATTTTAGCACAATTTTAGAAAATAAAGGAAGGAGATGCACAGACAAGCCTGTGTGCCTAGAAAACCTCGAGAAGGAAGCACCAAGACTGACAAGACTGACGGGCCACCATTTATCTGGGGATCGCAGGATGGGGGGGGACGTGGGAGGGAGGTGGGGAGAGGAAGAGGGGCTTCTCATTTTACACCCTTCACGGGTTTTTTCCCAAACCATCAGCGTTTGTTACTGGGGTTTTCGTTTTTGTTTTGTTTTTCCTGACTTCTACTCCGTCATGTAATAAATACGTTACCCCGAGAGAAAATTTAAACACTCCAGAGAGAGCTAAATGAAGCCCCAAAGCCAAGAGAGGCCCCTGGGAAGTAACTGCCTACATAAAAGACAGCAAATAGTATAGAATTGTTTTGTGGGGGGTTTCACATAGTGATTCTTTAGATAATTACTTGTAACTGTAGATTAGTAATTGGGCCCAAGCCAAAGCTCCCTCAACATTGTAAGGACCCCCTACTCCCCCCACAGCCCCAGAACATAGGGCAGGCCCCCTTCTACTGCTGGGGACAAAAACAATTATAAAGAGCATTTTGAAAACCTTAATCCTGAGCAGATCAACTTACACCCACACTTGATTTTCATTCGTTTTGCTTTGTATTCAATCAGCTTGGCTTCTAGACTCCATAATCTAAAGCAAGTTAGTCAAGTACAAGAAACTTGACTATCTTCGTTTTTTTTTATTATTATTATTTAAAAAGAAAAAGAAAAGAAAAGAAATGAGCTCAAAGTTTAGAGTAGCAAAATGAAACAACAATAAAAGTAAGTGAATTTCAGTTGAACTCTGGAAACACTCCACTCATTAGAGGTAATTGTGCCTGAGCTCTGCCTTGAGAAACAACGGGTTGGTTTTCCTTCTTCCAAAATAAAATGACAACGACATGCTGACTTTTGCAAACAGTACAGGTCAAAAAAAAAAAAAAAGCCATCTGAATCTTAGCAATGAGATCTCGTGCTGGACCATTCCTGATGCGGCCAGGCCGGACCGGGTAACACATCTCATGTGGCCTCCACTCCCTCCAATGCCCCCCTGCAGTCCGACGGGAAGGCCCAGCAGCCGCTGAGGGGCATGCCGACACCCCTGCGTAGAATTCTCCTCCCCATGTGGCCCCATGCGCTCCCCCCCCCCCAGCACCCACAGGAGCCGACACCAGGAGCCGCGCTGGTGAGCTCTGGCCGTGTGCCCCTGCGCCCTGCCCAGGGTCCCCACAAAAGCTACAGAGGGGGCCGCCAGGGGCCCCCGGTGACAAACTGCGAGCCAGCTTGGAGTCAGCGCCTTTTTCTGTCCACTGGGAACTCCCCGCTGCCTCCAGAGCCAGCCCTGCGCTCTGGAACAGGACAAAAGGGAAGAAGGAGGACCTGTCCCTCCGAGAGCTCCTTCCCTCACCTGCCGCCCCAGGAGCCCGAGAGCCGGGGGACCCCACGAGCCAGCCGGGGCCACTTGCCCCTTCCTCTCCATTTGGCGCTCGCCTCGCTTCCCCGCGGGGGCCAGACTTCAAGGAGTCCGAGCCTCCTGCTTCAAAGGCTCCGAGGCCCGGATAAATCACACGCACTGACAGGGGCGCAGCCCCAGCGCCCAGGGTGTTTGCTCTCAGTGGGTTTTGTTTTTGCTGTTACCGTGGTTCCCCCAAGGGAAACAACGGCATGGGCGCCTGGCACCTCGGAGCCTCACCCCAGAGGGGGGCGTGCGCAGGCTCCCCACTCTGCTCTGACCTCTGGGAGCCCCCCCGAGAGCCAGGCGAGCAGAGGGAGGAAGGGGGGGCACAGACAGGCAGCGGACCCACGGCCCCCCGACAGCGGCCCGGCCCATGGCTGCAGCAGAGGGCTGGCCGCAGTGCTGTCTCGGGGAGCAGCAGGGGACAGTGAGCTCTGGGCCAAGTGGCTCGTCCCCGTCAGGCCTGCTGCCCCCCGACTCCAACCCCGACCAGTCCCGGGGCTCCCAGGCTCGTGGACAGAAGGGGTGTCCGCTGGCAGGGCCTGAGTCAGCCCGGGCCGTGGGCGGCTGGAACAACAGACGCTATCATCTCCTAGAGCCAGAGACGGGGGCTCGGAGATCGAGGGGTGCGCACGGCTGGTGGCAGCATCTTCTCCCCGTGGCTTCCCGTGACCCTCTCTCTGCCATGCCCGTCTCTGGGCCCGAGTTTCTCCTTTTTGTAAGGACACCAGTCATACCGCATCAGGATCCACCGTAATGACCTCACTGTCACTTGATCACATCTGTAAAAAGTCCTCTCTCCAAATCACAGCACATCCTGAGGTCCTGGGGGTGGGGACCCCGGTGGACCTTTCTGTGGGGGACACGGAATTCCTCCTGGGACCGCGTGGCGTCCTCTTTATGAAAAGTCACTCGGTGAGAGCAACGGCCTCCAGCCTAACAGCCAGAAACATTTTAAATGGTTCATTTTGAAAAGACAGCTCCAGTTGTATTTCCATCTTAACATGCTTTCGGATTTCCCCAGTTTTCGCTGTAGTTTCAAAATATCCAGAAAACTCTGGTTCCTGCAGCCATTTACACAAGGTCCAAGGATCCCCGCAGCTCTGGGGGTTCAAGGAATAAGCGCCGCCCCAGAACACTCAGCCCCTGCAGCGGGTTTGGGGACAGCTTTAAAAATGATAAACAGGTTAAGAACAGGATGTGGATCGAACACTTGCGATGCCAAGAGTCGCCCCTCACGGAGAGTCTGAAGACGCAGAGAACTAGCTGGCCTGGGACTCCTGCATCTCAACCTTCCACGTCTTTACCCGTCCATGAGCACCCCACAGATCAAGGTGCACCCCAACAGGCTTAGCAACTTCACGGTCTCCTCAAGAGACCGCCTTCCCACGTTTCTCCTGCACCGCCTGCTCTGGCCCGAGCAGGACAGAGCAGGGAGGAATATGATGGGTGTGGACAGAATTTGTGACAATGGCCCGACCCCGTTATTTAAATGCCAGACACAGCGTCTTCTCTGGGGGCTTAAAGAAAGGACCCAATGAGGTGTCACCGGTGCGGGAGGCACAGTGGCACCGAAGATCCCGAGACTCCTCCGTCCTCCTCTGTCCTCCCCCAGGGGATCCGCTGGTGTCAGTCTGGGCGTGTAGGCTTAACACCTGATTCTGGAGGCTGGCATCTCCACACACACGGGGACAGAGGGGGGATTGTGTAGACCAATCACCTGCAACACGAATCCTTCTGCAGCCTGCTGTTTGCCCCACCCAGAAACTCACGCGGAATCACTGCTCTGTCGGCACCCACAGGTCCCCGTTTTCATTTCGGCCGTCGTGGAGACACGGTGCCGGTGATCCAGGTCCCGTGAAAAGACATGTCGGTATTTCCAACTTGTCTCCGTTAGAAACGGGGCAGCAGTGAGCAGCATGCCTCCCCGGCGTGCGGGGATTTTCTCAGAGCAAGCCACAGAAGGGTGTATTTTGGATGTGAACGGTCAACGCGAATGGCCCTCAAAGTGGCCACATACACCCCCCCCACCTCCACCAGGCCCCCTGCGCCAGCGCTGACACAGTCCTCCTTACCCGCTCCGACTCCAGCCAAAGCTCAGCAGAGGGCCACTGGGGTACTTGATCATCTGCACCGTGTTCCCGCCCACCAAGGCCAACGCTCTCCCCGGGGTCCTGGCCTCCTGTATTTGCCCCTCCACAAGTCGCCTGCCGTACACCGTGTCCCTGTTGTCACTGGGACGCTGATCTTCTCACCTACCTGTGAGTCACGTATTCCGGATACGAACCTGCTCATCTGCCCTACAGGTCGTGAACAGGTTCTCGCCGTCCCGCGGGCTGGGTTTTAGGGTGGACGTCAGACCCTCCGCAGCAAGAAGCACAAAACGGAGTCTGCTGATGCGCTGTTGCTGGGAAAACCGGGAGGGCCGGACAGCTCCAACACCTCCCTCCGCCTTGGCTATCGACACCTTCGTAACCTTTGCCTGATGAAGGCGGGCCCCCGGGAACGGCGAAGAAGGGTCTGCTCCAGGCAGGGTGCCGCAGGGCCTCTCTCCTGGAGGTCCTGAGGAGCACCCGCCAACAGGGGCCAGGAATGAAGGATCAGCCCAGCTCGATGGGGCCTTCCCGGGGCCCCCACACACCCCCGGTGGGGTCCTTCCCCACAGAGTGCCCACAGCCCCTGCACCTGCTGGAATTCAGCGGCGCAGCCCCACCGGGACCCCCAGGTCTGGCCGAAGGGCCGCTCGGATGGTGAAAACCAAAGTTAACGGGCACACCTTGCCTGCATCCCGCCACGAACAAAGCCAAGTGTCAAAGGCCATTTTGCAGCGAGCTGGGAAAACAGGGCAGGGCCTGGGTCTCAGATAACACTTGCCTGTGATAACAGGCAAGTATTGAGATTATGTGGAGAACAGTCCTGACCATTCATGCAGAAGTATTTACAGGTAGAAAATGAAGGCTGTCTGGGACCCGTTAAGAGGGCCAGGGGAAATGAAACCAAATTAACAGAACATGTCACTGTTGAGGCTGCATGAAACATATAGAGGGGTTCACTGTACCAGTCTCATTGTGTGTATGTCTGAAGTTTTCTATAATTAAAAAGGAAAAACGTGTTAGAAGTCCTGGCGATCCAGAAACGAGACTAAGACTTGGGCAATTTTCAGTCTAGTCGAAGAAACTGGTGTCAAACACACGGGAGTCCCAGCCCTCCCCCAGCTCTGTGTGAGGTCTGACACCATTTCCGATAAAATACAACCGTTTCTGTCTTTCTTCTCAGGGATACTGGCTACGGTCACACGTGTGTATCCCTGTTCAGTCCTCTCTTTGTAAATCATTTCAAATTTGCAGAAAAGTTGCAAGATTCATGCAGGAATTTCCCCCCACCCATCCTCTAGACCAGACCCACTAATTTTTCACATTCCACCCACGTCTGTCATTCCGTCTCCATACACACGGTGCTCTCACTCCGAGCCTCAGAGAGTAGACTGTAGACATCGTGCCCCTTATCCAGTAACGCACGGTATGGACTTCCCAAGAAGCGGGACATTCTCTTCCATAGCCCCCCTACAACTCACAAACTCAGGAACCTTGACTTTGACAACACTACTGAAGAACTCACCCTCACGTTCCCATTTCACCAAGCGTTCCACTAACGCCCAGGTCGGCGCGTTTCTGCCGTAGCCCAGACCCGTGTGAAATCACACTCTGCATAGAGTCGCCCCCTCCTGCCGCCTCCTTCGAGCTGGACCCGTTCCTTGATGTCTTTGCCCTTCACGACCTTGACGTTTTCCACTAAAAGCCAACTGCTTCATAAACTGCCCGTCCCCGTGTTGGGCTTGCTGGTTTGGGTCAGGCTGTGTTCCAACCCAAGTGACACCCTTCTCAGAAGAGCGACGTCCATCTGCCCGCCCTGGTGGCCTGAGCCTTGATCACCCAGTTAGGGTGACGTCCTGTGCCTCCAGTCTTGTCACTTAACTGTCCCCTCGCACAGGAGGGCTCTGCGGGGAAACACTCTGAGCCAGGAACTTCTCCTGCTCCCCACCACGCGTGGCCTCTTCCAACTGGATTCAGCATTCATTGATGACGCTTGCCCAAATCAATCTCCACGATCACTACTGCGACCTGCGATTTTTCCGACTCACTGCCCATTTATTAGTTGGTGTTTTGCTAAAGGGCAGTGGCCTCTCTTCCCCATCCCTTCTATTTATGGAACATAGTAGCGTCTCCCAAAATTCATATCCACCTAATACTTCAAATGGGACCTTATCTAGAAATCATCTTTGCAGAAGTAACAAGGGAATTGCCACTGTTACTCTGTTTTATTGATAATAGCTGTCATCGTGGTTGTGAGGTGGGACCTCGTTGTGCTTTTGATTTGTATTTCTCTAACGACTAGTGATGTTGAGCATCTTTCTGTATCATTTGTGTTATCTCAGCCTTCTTGTATATCTTCCCTGGGGAAATGTCTACTCAAATCCTTTGCCCATCTTTAAAATCAGATTGCTTGGGGTTTTTTGGTTGAGTTGTGGGAGTTCTATATATTCTGGATATTAACTCCTTCTCAGGTATATACAGGTTTGTACGGATTTGCACATATTTACTCCCATTCTGTGGGTTGCCTTTCCACTCTGTTGATCATTTCTTTTGGGGCACTTCCAATTTTAATGAATCCAGTTTGTCTATTTTTTCTTGTTTTACCTGTGCTTTTGGTGCCGTATCCAAAAAAAATCATTGCTAAGTCCAATATCATGCTAAGTCATGACACTGGACTTCGCAAAGTTTACTTATGTTTTCTTCTAAAAGTTTTATAGTTTTAGCTCTTATGTTTAGGTCCCTGATCCATTTTGAGTTAATTTTTGTGTATGATATGAGGTAAGGGTCCAACTTCATTCTTATGAATGTAGAAATCCTGTTTTCCCAGCACCCTTTGTTGAAAAGACCGTTCCTTTTTCATCAAATGATCTTGGCACCCCTGTCATTTGCCATGGGATAGGGCTTATTCCTGGGCTCCCAGGCCTACTCTGTTGGTCTGTGTGTCTGTCCGTATGCTATTGTCGTGGTTACTGTAGCTTTGTCATATGTTTTAAAATCAGGAAGCGAGGGGGCGCCTGGGTGGCTCAGTCAGTGAAGCATCTGCCTTCCGCTCAGGTCACGATCCCAGGGTCCTGGGACTGAGTCCTACATCGGGCTCCCCGCCCTACTCGGCGGGGAGTCAGCTTCTCCCTCTCCCACTCCCCCAGCTTGTGCGTGCTCCCTCTCTCTGTCAAATAAATAAAATCTTTAAAAAAATAAAATAAAAACAAAATAAATAAAAGATCTGAGGTAATCCGTATCACTTTCTATTTCTCCTTTCCTTGTTTTTGTTTTGAAAACTAAGCAGATGCACAACCAGCCAGGCCCCCAACTTGTGCACTGCATCCACCTCTCACGTTCATTAGACAGAGCACCCCCTTGTCACGTCTCCTCCTGTAGACTTATCACGGTCCTCGATTTTTCACTATTTCAAACTGCTCTGGAAACATGTCCGATGTTATACGAAGACTACGATATGGTGACAGGGGGCTTACTTCACTGTCAGGAAGAAAATTCCCAGTTTCCAAATGTTATTTCCAAATAACATAAATAATAAATAAAATAATAAATAAATAATAGGAGAGTGTTCTATAAGAAAACACAAAATAGCATCCTATTGGAGGGCTACAAGGTAGACTCTCCACGGAGTGTGACCCAGGGGCTGTGCCTGAAAGCTTTTTCCCTCCTGCAGCCCCTCCCTCCCTTCTCACGGCCCTCCTGCCATCCACTTGTGAGCTGCTCACTTTCTAGAGGGAGCTCCTAGGTCCACACCAAATTCCTCATTGTACCCCAAACCTTACTCATTCTCCTATCCAATGTTGTTGCCTGCCAGGAGCCAAAATGTTGAGTGCGACCCTCCTCCAGACCCCGAGGGGATGAATGGACTTTTCCTCTGCCCAGTTCCCCACCCCCCCCCGCAGGAAGCTCCTTATGCAGTACCTTTCCTGGGAATTCCCCCAATGAGTCCAACACCAAGCCCCTCAATTTTTCACGCACCTCCTTCCTTGGGTACAAACACATGACCCTCTCAAGCCCACCCGCTGCTGCCAAATTATCCCCTAAAACACGGCTGCAACACACCACCCCTTGGCCCACGCACCCCCTCACATCTTCACATCCCCAACACCCCTGTGACTTGACTCCCGGGACTCCCGCTGCCCCATGGAAGGCACAGTGCTTTCACTTCCTCCTGCTCCTTCCTGCTGTGAGCACCTGGCTGCCCTGGGGGCCGTGGCTGGGGTCTGGGGTAAGGGAGCTCTCCACCAGGCGGCCCGCATTGCCGTCAGGGTGAATTTGTCCCTGAGCGCGTCCTCACATGTCACTTCCTTTGTCCCCCGCCCTAGAAGTGGGTCTCCCGGGGGGAACCTGCTTCTGCACGCCCCAGGGTGCCTGATATCACATGGGGGCTAACAGGCAAGGGGCAAGGTGTCCTCGGTCCTTCCTCCGTGCACATGCTTGGAACCTGCAGGGTACACGTTCCTCCAGGACGCGTTCTTTCGAGTCTTCCAGGCGTCGGGTTTTGAGATCGCAGACTTGGCCTAATTCAAGCCAACAGTCGTCACAAAGACCATTTTATGTGCTCCTCATGGAGCTGCGGTGTCGCCCCTCCCAAACACACGTACGCACACACAGGCGTGGTGCACACACGTGTTCACGTAATTCTGTGTAGCCCCGTGCGGGGCGCAGTAGGCTCCGCGCTGGGCGCCTCTGGGGCAGGGCCCTCTGGGTCCACACGTTAGAGTCCATCCAGCTGGGTTCTGCCTTCCCACCTCCCACAGGCAACAAACAAAGCAAACCAAGTGGAACCCCTCCTTGCCCCGACAGAGGAGAGGAACAGCCCCTGGCGGGGGGGGGCGGGCGACAGAGCTCCCAGCAGTGATGGGAATGTCCTCTGTGTGCGTGGACCTGTGAAATCCAGCCAGTGCAGCGAAGGAAGTGAATCTTTCATCTCAGTTTAATTAATTTTAACCTGAAGAGCTACATGTGCCCGGCAGCGACTGTCCTCCCGGGCTCAGGTCTGCAAGGGGGATTTCTGTCTTTTCAGTGCATGCTGGGTTAACTAGCCCCCCAGGGGGGCGCCGGGCTGCGGGAAATCACTGGGCTGGGAACTTGGGGGATGTGGGGCAAACCCTCCCCCACTCCCAGGGGACTTGAAGAAGCAGCCACATTCTCCCCAGATAACATCTCACAAGTGACAGCCTACTGGAGCTCATTCCAAAGACAATTAAAGACACACACACACCACTTCCCACTGGAACGTGAGACTTTCTAGAAGACAAGCCACTTAGTCTAATTAGGCCAAATTTTTCTGTAATTACTTCCTTCCCTTTGGCTTTTGATTTTTTTTTTTTTTTGGTACTTTCTGAGATAGAACTTAAACACACACAACAAAACAAACAAACAAAAAACAGAACAGAAATCCCAAAAAATGGTGCAAACCACACCAGCACGATTCCTTATTTTTGAAAAGCTTTCCTCAACAATTCCTTGACCACTCTGTTACTATGATTTTAAATAGATCACACTGCCCGTACATTCTCCGACAATTGCACATGTGAGCAGAGCTGTCCTGCCCTTATTTCCAAGCTCCTCGACATCACCAAATAAATACCTACCAGAGAGAGGCTGGTACCAACCCCCACCAGTTGCAGCCATAATTAATGGAGCTCCTCTTGTTGCTCCAATTGTTACTTCAAAACTCAGGAAGCCCTCACTACTCATCAGACTCCTACCATTTCTGTTCTGCAGTGAACAACACAAAACCAAAGAACCCAAAGGGTCACTGCAGGGCAATGTTTCCAACATCAGTGCTTTTAACCCCAACTGTCCTCTCATGAAGTGGCTACTGGCCACGGCAAATCCAGACCTCTCGGGCAATGCTTCCTCTCTCTGCAAAGCAAAGCCCCCTCTGCTCTGAAAGCTTTCGTGCATGGTGTTCCTGGAGGTCCCCTGGCAGTCACCACAGGGTCCCCAAAGAAGGAAGGATCTTTTTTTTTTAAAGATTTTATTTATTTATTTGACAGAGAGAGAGACAGCGAGAGAGGGAACACAAGCAGGGATAGAGAGAGAGGGAGAAGCAGACTTCCCGCTGAGCAGGGAGCCCGATGCGGGGCTCCACCCCAGGACCCTGGGATCACGACCTGAGCCGAAGGCAGATGCTTAACAACTGAGCCACCCAGGCGCCCCAAGAAGGAAGGATCTTAATGACAACCTTCTCTACCGGGATGGAGTCGGAGCCCTTCAGGAGCCCCCCGTGGGGCACAGCAGGGCAAACCCAAAGCTTTGCTACCGTGCCCTTTTCCACACTGCTGCAGGGGAGGCCGAGGGGTCGGTTCCCAGGGAATGGACCAAATAAACACCAAAAGGCATCTGACATCAACGAATGTTTTAGAAGGTGGTCGTAAACCTTGGGTGGGGGTAACACTTAGCAGCCCACTGCCTTTTCCTTGACTGCAACTTGGAATGATATAATTAGAGCTCTCCCAGGGGAAAGAGAGAGTACACAAATTTCCTGTGCTTCATCAGGCTGACCAGGATTCTGCAGATCAGGGAGACCAAGCCCTTCACACCCAGGTCCCATTTCAATGATAATAACTTTCCACATCCTGGCCTCCCCGTGGTGGAATGCATTTTAAAGGAGCGCCCCTTCTCCAGCCCCTTCTTCTGAAACCTGGCTTCAGAAATCCCCCTTTAGAGGATTCATCCTCCCTACCTGTCTGAGGAGCTGTGGCCCCAGGACATTTCTATCCCACAGATGGGGGTGGGGAGGGAAGATTCCAGAGGAAAGAGCCCTGTTAAACCCAGGCTCTGCAAGGCTTAAGTGTCTCAGAGGTTAAACCAAGGCTAACTGACTATTCATGGCGAACAAGTACTTCACAGCAAAGAGAGACACAGAAACACCAAACGAGGCTGTACTTTGACCAAACAATAGGAAAAAGGTCTCCGTTATAGGAAATGGAAATGCCGTTCCCATTGCCTGGTCCATCTGCAGATCACTGTCCCCAAAAACTACCCCAGGAAGCCCATTCTGAAACCCCTGCTGTTTTTTTGCATAGGAAACATTAAGCAAAATTCTGGTCGTTTTTCCAACGGTGACTTGCTTTGCTGATTGAGAGCTGGGCCTCACTGCCTAGAGGCCCGCGGGCAGCCCGCGCTGTTTTTGTGAGCGCTCAGTCCCGCAGCTCACTGTGGGTGCCCTTGAGGACCAGCAGTGTTCGGGTCTCAGGACGGCATCCAGCATGGAGCAGACACCAGGGTTAAACGTGCTCTCGCTGTTAAATACTGCAACATTTCAAACGCGGGCTTCTTTGCTCCGTGCACAGCCGTAATCAAAAAAACATGTTGTCTTACTATATACATGAAAACTTTTCTTTTTCCAAAGTCTTCTTACTCAAGATGTTTTCGTTTGCTTGCTTCCAAATGGACCACGAGCATTATTTATTATAACCATCAGTCCAAGAATCTGGGCCAGAAGTCAAAGCTGCTGCGCTGTCAAAACGGGGAAAGGGAGAACTCCCAAAACGGCCACTCCCAGCGCATCCTACCTAGGCGGGGCACGCAGCCCATCAGGTGTTTGTCTCCTTAGGGAACAGAGCCGTCCATAAAAATGTACAATAAGAACTTATAAATCCTTCTACAATACCCTTTCCATGTTTTTACATAGTAACATCTTTTGTGTATAAAATACACTCAGGTTACAAGGAGGCCTCTTCACAGCAGAAAAGATGCCAAGTCCCCAAATCTCCTGTCATCATAAAATTGTATTCATATTTTGAACATGAACAAATTTGAATTTTCAGCTAACCGAGCATTCCAGAAGAGGACGATGAACACCTTTCCTACTCCCTCCCCAACTGGAGATGATTATTTTATAACTGGAAAAAAGAAAGTTACCTCCGCTCAGGGTTCAAGAGTTAAGGAGAACGACCCAGGATTGCTTTGTTCCTCAGAGATTTCTGAAACTCGACTGGGAAAGACAGCAATGTTTAAACTACTCCGCCCGGAAACGCGAGCTACTTTCCCGAGCTCGTTCCAACGTTGGTATGAGCAACAGAAGGGTGGTCTTTCTCCCGGCGCCCAGCTCTCACCCCTCCGCGCCGCACAGCACCCCACCCTCCGCACGCGCAACGCAAACCACCGCAGCCGCAGGTCGGCCAGGCAGAGAGCGTGGTGCGGGACAACCCAGCCCCGCGCGGCCACCGCGCGTCCGGGCGCCGAGTTAAGCCGCTTCCGCCCCCCTCCCACAGCGCAGCGAACGGATCCCCCCGCCCCCTCGCTCTAAAGGGGAGAGGGATTCTTGCAGGGAGGAGGGGTGCAGAAATCCGCAGGGATGTTGGCGAGAATCCCCCAGGCTGACTTCGAATAGGCTAGTTACCACTGCACCGTGCACGCACCCCGAGCGCTTTATGCTTTAAGGGACAGCGACAGACTTACGCAAGCCCCCTTCCCAAACCAAGTAACCAGAAATGTCTGACATAATCAGCATCTGCTTAAACCCAGACGACTCCCTGAAAAGGCTGCCCAGCATTCCTGATTGTGTAGACAGGTCCCGGAGCGCGCAGCTGCCAGCAAGACGCGGGCGGGAAGAGTGAGCCCCCTTCTGCGACGGTCCCCTGACTCTCACCTGCCGGCAGGCATACATGGTGGGTGGTGCACGATGCGAGAGGCGGGCAACACTGAATCCCTCTTAAGTGTAAGGGGGCAGCTCACACATTTCTGGGGCTGGAGGCGAACCTCCTCAGCCTCCCAACGTCCCGGCCTGGAGGCACCGCCGCCCTCCCCCACCCCGGCAGGGTGCCCGGAATTCGGCCGCGGCGCGCGGGCCGGAGGTGCTCGGGGGTCCGGACGGCGTGGGCGAGCGCCGCCTCCTCCGGCTGCCTAGACGGGGGCCCCAGGCTCCCTCCGCACCTCGAGGCAGTTCCCGCATGCCCCGGGGCCCACGCACACAAGCCCGCGCGGTGACTCCGGGGGCAACGTGTGCCCCTCCAGGAAAATGCCACCGGGAACCCGGGCCCGACCCTCCGGCCGCGTGCCTCGTCCCGGGTCCCGGGGTGCCGCCCCAGCAGCCTAAAGGCCGCCCCGCGACCCCCCGACCCCAGGCAGGAAACGCCACTCGGCTACCTCCCGGCAGTGGAGGAGGGAGCTGAGGGGCCAACAAAAGGGAAGCCAAAGTCCCTTTCGATCTAGAGGTGGGGGGCGGGAACCCCATCCCCCGGGCCCCGCCCGACTGCGGCGCCGGCCCTGGGTGGGGGGCTCCGGCGGAGAGGGGGGCGCGGGGGCCGTGAGCCCTACAGGGGAACCTGGGAGGACAAGGACCGAGTCAAAATCCTGAGAACTAAAGACACATCTGCGGACCCGGGACCGGGCCACCTTCACACTCACGACCCTCGCGGACTCCTGGCCGGGGGCTTCCCCGTGGGCGCCGGCGCCGCTCGCCGGGTCTCTGGAAACACTTAGCCATCCCCAGAGCGCGCCTCATTGGAAGCAGCCCCGGGCGGCGGGGCGCGGGGCCGAGGCGGGCCCGGCGGGGAGGGGCCCTGCGCGGCGCCCCCTGATCGGGAGAGAGGCCGGGGGCACAGCCGCGGAGGCGCAGACCCGAGAGCGCGAGCCCCCCCGGCCGTGCACCAAGGCGACGCGCAGGGGAGGGCGCGGGGCGGCGGGTCCTACCTGAGGTCCGGGGCACGCAGAGCAGGAGCGCGGCGGCCACCCAGACGGTCGGGGCGCACATCAACGGCAGCGCCGAGCCCGGGGCCATGCCGTGGGCCGTGGGGGCCGGGGCGCGGGGGCCGGCGGGGCCGGGCGCCACCACCCCTGTCGGCCGCGCGTCCGCTGCCCTTTTTCCCGGGCTCTGCGCAAGTTGGTCCCTTTCGAAGAACTCCTAGTCTTCCTCCTGTCGCGGCCCGAACGCGCCGCGAGGCTCCGGGCGCGGCGCGGGCTGGCTGCGAGGCTCCGGGGCGCGGGCTGGGCGTCCCGCCGGCCGCGGGGATGAGCGCTGGGGGCGGACCGCGGGCGCGCAGGAGGCAGGGTCCCCGGCTCGCCCGCCCCGATGGGCAGAGCAAGGCCGGCGCCGGCGCCCCCTGCCGGAGGGACGCGCCTGCGGCAGGCGGGGCGCGCGGGCGGCGAGGGGCCGGGACCAGGGGCCGCCGCACCAGCCCCGGACGGGCCTCCCGCGCGCGCCCCCGGCACGCTTAGACGCAGGGGTGCGCCTTGGGGGCGTCCCGCCGGACCTCGCCGCGGCTGCCCGCGCCACAGCGGCGCGCTGGGCAGTTGGCATCCACGCTCAGGGGGCGGGACCCCCGGGGGCCTGGTCACAAATCGGTAACTCAGGCCCACCCGGCCAAATCAGACAGCTACTCGGCCCCAGAAACCGGCGGCGCAGGAGGAAGAGAAGCGAGGGCATGGAGAAGCGAAACGGTCAAGGAAAGAAACAGGCCAGGCCGCGTCCCCGCCGGGGGCCCTCCCGGGCGCTCGCCACGCTGCGCGGTGGGGACGACCAGGTCCTTCCAAAATGCCCAGAAACCGCCGGGACTAGAGCAGCGTAGAGGGAGCGCGATGCTATCTGAAGCCACCGTGGCTTTTGGTTTACTGTTAAAAGCAAATTGTGTAATTTTACCCATTAAAGGCAGAACACTATTTGTTCTCTGCAGAGCCCCAGAACATGCAGAAGTAATTTGCTTCACTTGTAAAAGACATTTTGAATGCAATTCAAATAGCATATTTTCTTGCTTATTCTTGGTTTTGCTTAACACATGCCAAGGTCTGGAATTGGAAAGCCTGACCCTCCTGTTTGTAACTTAGGAATTTTCTTTGTTTTTGCTCTCTTGCAGAAAGGATTTGGAACCGCCCCCGTCTCCGTTGTTTGTTTTGTGAGATTTATCTTTCAACTGATTATCAAGCAGTTTGGCGTTTTTTGCTCAAGCCCCATTTCCTGCTAGTTGGGGTGAATTAGGGAGAGCCCTGGCCTTGGGTGCCAGACCCGGAGGCAGCTGGGCTTGCCCCCCTTCCCCACCCCACCCCCGGATTGCCCCTCCACTGCCTCACACATGGCAGGAAATAAAAGTTCTCTAGCCGTGGTCTGCTGACAACATGGCTGAACCAGCCCCCGCGCATTACCGCTGTTAAAATGATTTAGGCCCGCACGTCTCTGGCGAATCTGTTTGCGGCAACATCCCACACACTTCTCTTTCCTGATGCACACTGTAAGGACCGTGCCTGGCCAAGGGACAGCCGGAAATCCAGGGAGAAAGGGAGATGATGATAAAATAGTTATCCAATGGTGGAGGCCTGAGCACAGACGGTCGTCTGAATTGTTTGAGGACCGCCAGGTCTTTATCTTTGGTTTTTTCCTCACTTTCCTTCCCCTGGGGGCCCTCAAGGATGCTTTCAGAGTAAATAAGGCCTTAAGAGTTGGTCTTGAGGCACTTGGTTCCAGACTCCTGCATTCTGGATCTGGTGGAAAGCAGAGAGGGAAGGCAGAGGACGGTCCCTCCGCAGCGCTCCATCCTGTTGCTGGATCTGTGCTCCCTTTTGCTTTCTGCTGCAGAGACTTGACCTTGTAGTTCCAGGACTATTCGGTCCAGAGCTCCGCCACTTACTTTCGGTGTGAACTTTGGGGAAATGATCTAATCATGCTTCAGCCCCTCATCTGTGTGCAATTTCACATGACTGGGCTCCCCGCAAACCTGACCTGAGAGTTTAAACAGCAACATGTATTTTTGCCGACAGTTCCTTGGGTGGGGTCAGAAATGTGGATTATATCACACATGATTCCTTAAAGGTTTATAAAAATTATCTTTTCAGCATTTCTTTCTCCGCAGTTCCCCTACCTATAACTCTGGCCGGCTCCTGCCTATCTTCCCCCTTCACTCCCTCCTTCCTCCCTTTCTACAGGTTCAGAACCTATAGGAACAAATGCAGTAAACTTATCCTCATGAACGGGGACAGTTGAAATAATGTGCTTTCTAAGTAGTAGAATGTGGCTTTGATCCCAAGTCAGACGGAGGCTGCTTGTCCCCTCCACCCTGGACTATACTTAATGATTGCGGCAGGACACATCACCACCAAACCTAACAGCGTGAACCAGCAAACTTTTATTATTCCACTAGTTTCTGTGGGTTGAGGATTCAGGAGAGGCTTAGCGCAGTCTGGCTTCGGGTCAGCCCGCGCTGCCTCACCTGAAGGCTGACGGAGGCCAAAGGGTCTTCACAGGGCAACCTGCTCACACTCCTGGCTAGTGAGTGCTGGGTGAAGGTGGGAGGCCTCCCTCCCTCCCACACGGATCTGTCTACAGGGCGCCCTGAGCATCCTCCAACACGGCAGCTGACTGACCCCACCGTGAGAGCCGGGGGGCAGCTGCAGTGTCTTTTATAACTGAGCTTTGGAAGTCACACACAGTGATTTCCACAGTAGCCTGTTGCCCTCATAGGCCTCTTTGTGGTAGGAGGCGGCTGCATGGGGCTGTGTATACCAGGAGGCTGAGTGCCGCCCCACCTGGATGGAGCACGGCCATGCTGCCCTCAGAATAGGCAGCAGGAAAGAGGGAGAGGAAATGAGCGTGGTGGGCCCCCTGGAAGACCACGAGGGGAGCCATGCAGGTATCTGGAGGAAACCATTCAGGTGCAGTGACGGGCTGGTGTGAAGGCGGAGGGGTCCTGAGGTATCTCAGGAACAGCCCATTGGCCATTTGTATGCCTTCTTGTGTGAAATGTCTGTTTAAATCATTTGTTCATCTTCTCACTGGGTTATATATCTTCTTATTTTTGAGTTTTACGAGTTTTTTGTATGTTCTCGATAGAAGCTTATTTCACGCCAGATAAAGATTCAGATGACGTGTTCTCTCAGCCTCCAGGTTGTCTTTTGGTGTTTTTTTAACAGTGTCTTTTCATAAGAAGCACTTTCTCATGTTAATGAAATTTTTTCTTTTACGAGTAGTGCTTTTTGAGTATCAGTAATGCTGGATCAGACCAAAAAAATGAGGAGGGATCTGGAGTACCAGAGCGTAGCAAACATCACTGCACTGATGGGAAAGGTGGGCAGCCACCACTCACTGCCCCTGCCCACTGCACTCTTGTGGGGAACACATGCACCCCAGTGCAGGGGCGATGCTCACATGTTCGTTCCTCTTTCAACGGGGAGAATCCTCCCCTGGATTGTACCCTTCTCCTCTGCCAGCAGCAAGCGATGCAGAGGTCCAAGCACAAACAAGATGGCCCCATGGCCCCACCCTCTCGGCCAGTCCAGCTCTGGGCCCCCCTTGAATCACACAAACAGCGTGGCCAAGGTCAAGGACATCTTTGTTTCTCTCTTGCTCAGCCTTTCTGCAGCATGTTATCCTAGACGGTTGCTGCCTGAAAGTTCACGTTTCTGCTCAGCTTCATGACACCAAGGACCCTGGGCCCCCCCCCCCCCCCCCCCGCTGCTTCTCTTGGTGTTCCTCCTTGTTCTCCCCTTGGCCTTTAGGCTGGGCATGGTCTCTTCGCTCTGCCATCTCTTCCAAGCCTGTGGCTTCAGCTGCCACCGTCTGCCCGGCAACGCTGGTGTTTATATCTCCAACCTGAACCATTACCCTCACCTCCAGACCTGTGTTTTCAACCGTCTCTTTGGCATCTCCACTTGTCTGTCCCACTGGCACCTCAGACTCAAATTATCCACTCCTGATCTACACTCCCCGCCACCCTGAACCTGGCCTGAAACCTAATCTTTTCCCCAAATTCCCTCCCTCACCCAACGGTACTGCCATCCATGCTCCCTGAGACACACACGGAGGCCCCGCCGTTGGCCCCTCGTCTCTCTCGTCCACCCCCTTGCCATGTCCTGTTGGTTTTACTGCCTGGATGCTTCTGCCTACTGTCCTTTGTCCCCAGTGCCCTCACCCTAACTCAAGAAAAGATCATCTCTTGCCTAGTTAAGAGCCTCTGTCCCAGTCTCCCCACTTCCTCCATCACCCAGCTCCAACGGGCTCCCCACACCTACATAAAAGATCCTTTCTTTCTTTCTTTTTTTTTTTTTAAGATTTTATTTATTTATTTGACAGAGAGCAAGAGAGGAAACACAAGCAGGGGTAGTGGGAGAGGGAGAAGCAGGCTTCCCGTGGAGCAGAGCCTGATGCGGGGCTCGATCCCAGGACCCTGGGATCATGACCAGAGCATGATCCCAGCAGATGCTTAACCGACTGAGCCACCCAGGTGCCCCCATTTTTTTCTTTCTTAAGTAGGGTCCACACCCAGCATGGAGCCCAACAAGGGGCTTGAACTCACGACTCTGAGATCAGGACCTGAGCTGAGATTAAGAGTCAGACCCTCAACTGATTGAGCCACCCAGGCACCCCAGAAAGCTCTTCCAAGCCCAGGTGGAACTCCGTTGCTCCCCAATGGCCTGCCAGCACTCTGAGTCAAAGTCTGACGCCTTTACATTACATAAGGATCTGCCCCCCACAAATGCCCAACCTCATTCTGCTCCCTGCTGCCCCTGCTCTGACATTCCAGCCATTGGGGTCTTTCGTTTCCTCAAAGCCCCAAAGAGCACCAAGCTCCCTCCCACATGGGGCCTGTCCCAAGCTGCTCTTCCTGCCCGGAACGTGCTCCTCCTGATCTTCCTTCACCGAGGTGTCTCTCACTCCTCCGCTTTGGCTGTCCCTTCCTCAGGGACCCCTCCTCGATCACCATCACCCCACGACGGGTCAAGGCTGCATGTACAGTGTGCCTGGAACCCCACCTGGAGGCACGCGTCATGGGTATAATCGTGCCCAGTGCTGCAGACGTACTTGACCTAGGTCTGTTCTCCCTACCGATCTGCCGCTGCCCTGACAGCTGGTGTCAGCCCACCAGCGCCCGAGAGGCGAGAGGCGGTAGCGGCGAATGTGGAAGGGCAGGAGGGAGAAGAGCAGAAAAGGCTGTGCTCAGCGCTGATTTAGGACAAATACAGTACCTTCTTCCACTTACCAGCCCACTGCCTTTCTCTAGCGTGGAGTAGAGCTCTACAGCATGATGCCGGCAGGTTCTCCACTTCACACTTACACGACTGAGAGAATTCTTTATAGGCTTATCCTAAAATTAAACATCCGTCCAAAAGTACGGTGGTTTTGTGAAATAAATTTTATCTCAAACCATGTATGTCTACGTACAGTTTAAACATGCTTTCTTGTTCCCCAAAATTCAGACTTGGAGCTGATGAAACCAAAACCCCAGTTTTCACCAAGAACTGCAAACTTCCAAAGCTCACACAGCTTGAGCACGATCGTGATAACAAAGAAACTTTATCCTAAATTTCCAATCTTTATGTCAGGAAATGGGGGCAGCAGAAAGACCCTGACAGGAAATACCTTTCTCTGTGGGTCAGCATTTTGAACAAAGATGACTCCCAGGTGGCAAGTGGGCATCCTGAGGGGGTCTGCCACCAGCTGAAGCTCTCATCTCCCTAGAGGTTTTCGTGGAGAGGTGTTTTCCTCTCCTGACAGGAAGTACATGGCGTGTTTTCCGACACCAGTTTTCCAAAGAGCAACTGGGGGTCCCTCAACGTAACTCTATTCTGACACTGAGCACACGCAGTTAGCACCAGACCCCACAGGTCACGGGCTCGGTCCCACCACACAGCCTCACGTCAGGTGCCCGTCCCAGCTCCCGGTGCCCTGGTTCTGTCCCTGTCCCACACTTCTGTTCCACTTGGCTCCTCAGTTCTGATACTCTGCTAGAACGGTCCTCAGAACTCAGGAAAGTACTTTACTGACCACTTCTGGTTTACTATAAAGGATACAGCTCAGGGACAGCCGACTGGAAGAGAGGTGTGGGGCAAGGTAGGGGGTGGGGGCACCATCCCCAGCTCCTCCATGTGCTCACCAACTTGGAAGCTCTCTGGACCCCTTCATTTAGGGTCTTTATGGAGGCTTCATTACATAGGCACAATTGATTAAATCATTGGCCACTGGCGATCCATCTCTGGCCCCTCTCCCTTCCCCCCTACCCATGGCTTGGTCTTTCTGGTGAGCAGCCCCCATCCGAAGCTGGTCAGGAGCCCTCCCACAGTCACCTCATTAGCATGAACTCAGGTGTGGTTGAGAAGGGCTCCCTATGAAAAACAAAAGATACTCATCACTCAAGAGATTCCAAGGGGATTAGGAGCTCTGTGCCAGAAACCTGGGACAAAGACCAAATATAAATTTCCCATTATACCACACATATGGTCAGAATATTTTCCCTGACGGGGCAGTTAAAAATAATAGTTCCTTCTTTTTCGAAATGGAAAGTCAATAAAACCAACATGTATTTATATCACCATGGTTACTACAATAGGACGATTGGATGAAAGTACTAATATTACAAAGGTTTTTGTTCAACAAGGTTTCATGCCGAGAATACCTTCCAAAATCCTCTTTAAAAATTATTTATTTCTCAGGCTTAAAAGCAAATGTAGACTCACTATCCCCCGTGGATCAGCAGCCACATCCTTACTGGCTGGTGCTTAGATACACAGCTCCTCTCCTATGTAACACCATCTCTCAAATACACAGGGGATTGTCCCGGTTCCATGAGCTCAAACTTCTGGGAGCCTGAGACCTACAGTGACCTACAGTGAGCTGGTTTTGATGTACATCATGGGTTGCCTTGTGCCCCCCAAAATATGTGGAAGTTCTAACCCACAGTACCTGTGAATGTGACTTCATTTGAAAACAGGGTCTTTTCAGATCATATATACTACGATGAGGTCATCAGGGGCCCTAATCCACCATGACTGGATCCTTCCCAAGAGGCACGGAGACCGACAGGTATGGAGGGAAGACACGCAGGGAAGATGGCAGGGATGCTGCCACGAGCCCAGGAACGCCCAGAAGCTGGGAGACGGGCCTGGAACGGATCCTTGTGCTACAGGAAGACCTCAGTGCCTTTGTACCCAGGAGGGAGCGAGTGCGGGCCCCATGACCGCCGTGTCCACGTGGACGCTCCCGCTCTGGGGGTGGGGGCATCCCATGCATCCCATGACTGGATTCACCCTGAGGACTCGCATCTGAGCGAGAGCCAGAGCTTCCGGGAAAGACCTGATCTTCCAGCTGTCGGTGAGAAGGCCGGCATGCAGGTGCCAGGTGGGCCTTCTAGGCTCTGCAGCCCCTCCCACAGGGCTCACAGATCTTGCAGAGACATGCATGAGGCCAGCCTCGTTCCTGAGAAGTTGAGGTGGGCCTCAGTCCTCAGACGTCAGCGGAGGGGGCGTTGGGCCGGAAGACCAGTAGCAGGATGATGTGCATGATGTCTGCGCTGTCGTCATCCCGGGATGAGGGGGCGTGGGCTGCACGCAGCCGTTCTCCTCTTCCACTGAGACTTCGGGGGGCATCGGGGACGTCAGCCTGAGTCTATGACACGGAGCCGGTGTAGACATGCCGGGCGGGGGCGGTAAGTACCTCGCGGCTGTCTGTCGGCGGCGGGGAATTGCAAACCGAGGCCAGCAGTACGGGGACACGCTGGGGGCTTGCGGCAGAAAGCAGCCCCAGCAGGGAAACCGGGAGGGAAGCACCCCGAAACCCAGAAAACATCCTGTTGGTCTCTCTTCCTACAGCCAGCTAACAGGAAAGTCAACCCAAAGGGCCAGTAAACACAGAAAAGCAAATACTTGACTCGTAATCAGGGAAATGCAAGATGAAATGAAATCCCATTTTTGATCCGGCAAGCGCTCTAAAGGACGAGGGGACCCCCAGTCCTTGTGGGTGGGGCGGCCAAGTGGTGCTCGGTCATTCCGGGGAGGAGCTAACTCAGCAGGGTTTACTGAAATGTAGCCCCTCGGTTCTCCGTGTACAGAGAGACGGGGAGGGGGTCGTACCGATTACCACGGAGCCTTCCTTCCCCGTGGCTGCGCGCAGTCGTGTAACACCGCAGTGCGCGCCACCCCTCGGGCTCCCGTGGGCTGACCGGGCTCAGCTGCGTGGTTCCCCCCGGGCCGCGGAACTCAGAGGCTCCACTAGGTAAAAACACCCAAAGTGCCTTCTTCCCGCTCACGTCCGGCCCGTCGGTGCTCCTCCCGGTGGCCGCCAGCTCCGGGCAAAGTGTGGGCCAGGGGCTTCCCCGTGGCCGCGGCCCGTGGCCTCGCCCTTCAGAAGGGCTTTGGGCTTCCCACATGGCGGCCAGCTCTGAAGACCACAGAGGCGGAGGCGGCCGGCCTCGCTCAGGCTGAGCCCCCCGCCCGGGTTGTGTTGGTTCCAGAGTGTCAGCCCAGACCCCGGGCGGGAGGGGACCGCGTGAGGACACAGGAACGGAGGCGTGCTCTTCGGGATCCACCTTCGCAGAGCGGACGCTACCACACACACTATCAGTTCCCACAGCAAAAACATCAGAAATCACCTCAATGTCGACCAACAGCGGTAAGTCTAAGTGGACGCACCCCTACGGAGCACATGAACTTGTAACACAGAGCACGAGTGCTATGTTAACAGCGATATTGGGGGGACACGCATATCGATCTATGCGTCTCTCTCAGGACACCGCACTGCGGTGCAGGACGGTGAGGGAGAGCCGAATGCACGGACAGACACGCCTGAAGACGTGTTCAGCTAGAAAAGGAAGTCACAGGACAATCAAAGCAAGCTTGGAGCTTTGCCAAGCCCCTGTGGCCGGCGCCTTCTCCAGCTCGGCCGCCCAAGCTTTCTCATCGGCCTGTCGTTTGCCGCAGCTCCGTGCACCTGTGGATCGGGACAGTGACTGCGACACCTTCTCAACACACCTCTCTTCTCGCCGGAGGAGCTCCGGGTCAGCCACACAAAGACAGCCCCGCACGTGGGTCTCCCAGGGGGCCCCGGACGCGCGTCTCTGGGCCGGGGGCGCCTGGAGAAGTTCCCCCAGCTCTGTGCCCTCCCTGGTGGCTGTCAGGCTGCGAGGGGGTGAGACTTTGCAAGGCGGAGGGCGGGACACGAGAAAAGGGATCAATGAAGGCTCCACAAAGCTCCTGTTCTACTCCAGTGTCTTTCTGCTCTGACTGAGGCTTGGCTGCTTGTCTTGCAGAAGTGCTTCCTACGTTTAGGGTTTGCCACAAGCCTTTGGTTAGCTTCCAGCGTTCTTAGAAAGTTGACTCTGAGAATTTTGCCAGTTTTCTCATTGTCTTTATGGAGCAGAGAATTTTCAGATGTCCTCACTCTACCGTTTCCTCTGACCTGGAAATCACCTCTAGCAGGATTTCACCACGACCTCTCCACAAAGGCTCCCCGTGACAGGGTCTTCCGTGGTTTCCGTGGTTCTGATTTCAGCAGTCAATTATAAGTCCTAATCTTGTTTATCAGTAGCCTTTGACCTTCACCTTTTGGGAACCCTTTCTCAGTTGGCTTCCTAAACATCCCCTGGTTTCCTTCCGACCATGCTGGCCACTCTGTTTTCACCTCCTTTTCTGTTTCTTCTCCTCTCCCTAACTTCTAAATGTCGGGACATCTCATTCCCTGGGGGATGGCAGGCAGTCTTGTGTCTGTAAATGCCCACTGTAGACTGAGCATCTCAGCTAGGTCCCTCCCCTAAACACCGCTGTCATAGGCCCAATGACACACTCAACATTTCCACTCGAATTTATCAGGGGCACATCCAACTTAAGCTGCCCTAAACACAGCAGCTGCCCTTTTCCCCCGGCCCACTCCTTCTAGTCCTTCCCATCTCTGCAAGCATCACTTGGGCCAGAGACTTCTAGGTCATCCCTGACTCCTCATTTTCTCCTACGTCAAATCCATCAGAAGACATGTTGGCTCTATCTTCAGAATACAGCTTCCAACAAATCAATTTTTACGACCTCTACCACGGTCCCGGCCTCCATTAACTCAAAGCTGAATTAGCACAATGAGATGAGAGCCAGGATGACACCCACCAACTTCCTCTGCAACAGTCCCCATCTGCAGAAAAAGCAAACATCTCTCCAGGGGTTCACAGATTCCACATGATCTGCTCTCCAGGGACCCTCTGCTCCTACGAACCTCCCTGTCCCTCCTTCCTCACTGGCTTCCTTAGTCCCCAACAGCCTGGGCCCCGTATCGCTGCCTCCTGGAATAGTCTGATGGAGAGGCTGCGTGGCACGCTTCTCCACCTCCTCCAGGTTCTCCTCAAACATCCCCTTCTCTGTTGCGCCTTCCCTGAAACCCTGTTCTCATAGCCAACCATTCCCATCTCCCTCGGCTGCTCTATGTTGTCTCCTTAGCATGTATCACTACTTATAATTCTACATGTTTTACTTATTTTTAATAAGTATTTACTCAATATTCGACTCCCCACCTGAGTTGGCCCAAATGTTCCTGGTTTTGTTTTTGTGTTCAGACTTCATCCCTTCTCTTCCTTAAGACTTTGTCTGGGAGCCCTGGTGTAGCTTACAGCATCCTGCCTATGAGGGGAGGGAGAAACGTCCTCGGGTCCGCACGTCCTCGGGACTCGTACCTCAATTGGTCTTCACCTCCTGAATCAGGGCTCTGACATTCCACAGATGTGTGCACAGTTCCTTTGCTGGAGCTCATGGGAACTCCTTCTACCCTGCTACACAAGAATGTATGATTTATTCATCTCTTAGGGGGTGTAGATTATACAAACAATGGAGTATGCCACAAATTCCAGCCCTGCTCCTGTCAGTATTTGTTTGAGGGTCTGATGCCACATCATAAAAATGATATGAAAAGTAACAACTAAAATTTATCGGGACTAGTTGAAACAGTAAGATTGAGAACTTGTTGAAATAATAAAACACAAAGCGTTTTTCTTTTTAAGGAGGGAAAGAAATTTAGTGTTCACGTGGGATGGAAACTGAATCCTTTTTGGTAAATCTTGATCTAACTAACGTAGCAAAGTTATATACCAGGATGCACACCATCCTTAAAATTGAGTGCACTCTTGAGTTAAACATTTCCTGAATTGCCACATATAGCAATTCCCACTGCCCTGTTGTAAATGGACTACTTAACAGTGAGGTAAGGTTAAATAAATGAATATACGAACAGCACTCAGAATGGTGCCCAGCAAACTGTAAGCACCATATATGTAAGCAATTATGATTCATTACAGAGCACAAAGCCGTGTGTTACATTAGGCGTTTTTACTTTCTACATGAAAAAAAATAGTTTATAGTAACATCACCCTGTAAATTTACCAATTTTATCCCAGCAGCTTTTTGAGAACTTTTTGAGGCTTAAATGAACATGCATTGTTGAAACCATGAAGAATCTATACTAACATGCAGTTGAATTTCCTGATTGTGTTGCATTTTAGGCAGGCATTTCACATTTTCCAGCATAACCTTTCCTTTTTTTTTTTAAGATTTTATTTACTTGACAGAGAGAGAACAAGAGAGCACAAGCAGGGGGAGCAGCAGAGGGAGAGGGAGAAGCAGGCTCCCGCTGAGCAGGGAGCCCAATGTGGGGCTCGATCCCAGGACCCTGGGATCGTGACATGAGCTGAAGGCAGACGCTTAACCAAATGAGTCACCCAGGTGCCCCAGCTTAACCTTTCCTACCTGAAGCTTGTCAAAGGCTAATTTGAGCAGAGAATTTTTGTTTGTTTTCTTCTTGTTTTTAAAGATTTTATTTATTTAGAGAGCAGGTGTGAATGTAGGGAGAGGCAGAAGGAGAGAGAGAGAGAGAGAGAGAATCTCAAGCAGACTCCACGCTGAGCACAGAGCCTGACAAAGGTCTTGATCTCATCCTCCTGAGGTCATGACCTGAGCCGAAACCAAAAGTCAGACACTCAGCTGACTGTGCCACCCAGGCGCCCCTGCTTTCTTGTTTTGTTGTTACCATGTAGATTACGAGAATGGACTTTGGATCAGACCATCTGGGCTCTAAGACTATGTGACAGAACAATTCGTGGAGTTTAAAACATATGTAGAAGTAAAATATGTGACAACAACTGAATAAAGAATAAATAGAAGAAAGAAGGGAAAATGGAAGTGTAGTATTACGAAGTTCTCATACCATACACGAAGTGTAATGCCACTTGTAAGGACATGGTGATGAATTAAAGATGAATACTATAAACCCTAAAGCAACCACTAACATAACAAAACAAAGAGCTGTAACTCATTAGCCAATGAAAGAGATCAAGTAGAATCATAAAAAACATTCATTTAATCCTAAAGAAGCCAAAAAAAGACAGAAAAGGGAATAAAAAGCTTATGGGACAAGTAGAAAACAAAGAGCAAGATGCCGGACAATCATAATAAGTGTGCCTAACACCATGATTAACAGTCAGAGATCATCAGATTACTTGAAAGACAAATACCAAAGCTCATTCTGAAGGAAATAAATTGAATGACCCTATATTTATTAAAGAAATTGAAATTGTAGTTGAAACCTTCCTCCCAAAGAAAATGCCAAACCCAGATGAGTTTGTTGGTGAATTCCACAAAATATTTAAGGAAGAAATAACAGCACTTCTATACATGGTCGTCTATGTCTATACATAAAATTGAAAAGGAGGAAATATTCTCAGCTCAATTTATGAGGCCAGCGTCACCATGATACTAAAACAATATGAAGGCATTGCAAGAAAACAAAACTACAGATCCATATCTCCTAGGAACTAGATGTAAAATATTCTAAGTCATATTTTAGCAGATCAAATCCTATAGATAGAAAAAGGCTATACATCATGACCACATGGAGTTTATCCCAGGAGTGCAGGTTTTGCTACGGGTGCCCCTGGCCACTCTGTCCCCATAGAACATCATGGTCTTACCCCCAAATCCACTGCCATCTTTTCCTGAGGGTCTGTTACTTTCTCCACTTACTTATCGTTACATAACAAGCCACCCCAAAACTTAGTGGCTTATAACAACCATTTGACTTTTTAAAACATTTTATTTATTTTTTAAGTAAACTCTACCACCCAACGTGGGGCTCGAACTCATGACCCCGAGATCAAGAGTGACATGCTCTACTGGCTGAGCCAGCCAGGTGCCTCCAACCATTTGATTTTAAGCAATAATTTAAAAAAACAGCTATTGGTTTTTAAACAACCATTTGATTTTGCTCATGGTTGTCGGTCAGGAATTTTGGAAGACCTCAACTGGTTAGTCAGTCTCTGAGCTATGCAGGGTCAACAAGGGTGCCTGAGGCTTGGCATTTCCTTCCAGATGCCTTCTCTACTCAGCATGTCTCCACGCTTGTGGGCCTTTCTTGCCCTTTCTTTTCACATGGTGTCTTCCTCTCTGGGACGTCTTCACTCAGTTTGGGTTTTTCGTAGCTCGATGGCCTTGGGGGAGTCTGACATACATGCCTGCTCAGGGCTTCAAGATGGTAAGATAACGTCTACTGGTCTTAAAGGCTATGCCTGGATTTGATGTAGCTTCACATCTGCCACACTCTTGGTGATAGACTATCAAAGAATACTCTTCTGGAGAAGTATCAAAGAATTTGTGACCATCTTGAACCCACTGTCTACATTTACCCCACTTCTGGTACTAATTTATGTGTTACTTAGGGCTTATTTGCTTATTCCCTAAGGAAATAAAAATTTGTATGGAAGGATATCTCCACTACCTCTCAAACTAGCAGAGCCCTGACCTGCTATAGTTTCCTTCCTTGCTTAGGAGCCAAAATTCACTCCTTTTAGTTCCTCAAATACTGAATCCATTATCTATTGTAAAACACAGCATCCCAAAACAGTTTAATGGCTTAAAGCAGCAATGGTTCATTGTTCATGTTTCCGTGGCTGGGTGGGTAGGTCTTCGCCTGGTTTTTCCTAGTTTACCTGGGCAGGGAGGTCCCAGATGACCTCACTCTCACATACTAGCTACAGGCTGGGGCACCTTAGTTCCCTTCTGTCCAACTCAGGCTAGACTGCGTGGTCTCCTGGTTCCACCAGGGTGACAGCAAGAGCTACAAGTCCTCTTGGCTCTGGATTTGGCATTCTGTTACTGCTGAGGAAGCGACCCTCTACTGATCAGAGCAGATCACACGGCCAACCGAGATTCCTGGGGTGGAGGAACAGACTCCACACCCAGATGGGGAGAGGCAACAGGACACAGGCACCACCGGACACAGGGACGTGTGATTCACTGAGGCTACTGTCATCAGTCTCCTGCAAATACCAAGAGGGGATGCCACCCTCTTTAGTAAATAATGGAGCTTAGTTGCCTTGACTGAGTCCAGACTTTCAAAACCCAAGTGAAGACAACTACCGAATCACAGGGTCAGGATACTTCCTCAAAGATTAACCTTTTGTCTGCTCCCTTCAGCAATGTGATGACTCACTCTGGGACCATGAAGGTCTTACTATGGGAAGCACACAGAAACCTGTTCCTTTAATTCCAGACTGACAAATCAGAAAAGAAACAAATTTCAAAAAAAACGTAAGGACCTCTATCTGGAAATTGGAGTTAGATCCAAAACAAGGGCCATGGGAAAGTCAAATCTACCTTCTGAGTGATCTTTGAATGTAAAAGTAGAGCAAAGAAGGCGCCCACCTTTATAATAAAAATATCAATGTGTTTCATAAATGCTCATTTTGGGAAACCTGCATAATCCAAAAAAGGGGGCACAGAGTGGAAAATAAAGATTACCTTTAACACTGCTGTCATGCAAAACCAACACCTCTTTCTTTCCAGCATGTGACTTTCCAGAATCTTTTAAATGCTCCCTCTTCATTATGTCAATAAAAAGGAAAAGGAAAATAAAATCAGAAAAAAGAACACAGAGGCCTCTGAGGAAAATATGCAAGAAGTTAAATTTGAGTTGGAGGGAAATAACTCACTGAAAAAAATTTTTTTTAAATAGCTTTTTTAGGATACAATTCATACGCTATACAATTCACTCATTTAAAGTGTACGACTCGGGGAGGCCTGGTTGGCTCAGTCAGTTAAATGTCTGCCTTCGGCTTGGGTCACGATCTCGGGGTCTTGGGATCAAGCCCCGCACTGGGCTCCCCGCTGAGCTGGGAGCCTGCTTCTCCTTCTCCCTCTATCTCCCCACCCCCTGCTTGTGCTCTGTCTCTCTCTCTTTTTTGTTAAAGATTTTATTTATTTATTTGACAGAGAAAGAGATAGCAAGAGCAGGAACACAAGCAGGGGGAGTGGGAGAAGGAGAAGCAGGCTTCCCGCTGAGCAGGGAGCCCGATGTGGGACTCGATCCCAGGACCCTGGCATCATGACCTGAGCCGAAGGCAGATGCTTAATGACTGAGCCCCCCAGGCATCCTCTCTCTCTCTCTCAAATAAATAAATAAAATCTTGAAAAAAATAAAATAAAAAAATAAAGTGTACTACTCGGTGTCTTTTAGTATGTTCACAGAATTGTGAATATATCACCCTCAAAATGGAATTTTATTTTTTTTATTTATTTTTATTTTTTTAAAGATTTTATTTGACAGAGAGAGACACAGCAAGAGAGGGAACACAAGCAGGGGGAGTGGGAGAGGGAGAAGCAGGCTGCCCACGGAGCAGGGAGCCCAATGCAGGGCTCAGTCCCAGGACCCTGGGACCATGACCTGAGCTGAAGGCAGACGCCCAACGACTGAGCCACCCAGGCGCCCCTCACAATGGAATTTTAAAATGTTGGTCTCCCCTAAAAGAAACCCTCCCAGCCCCATTTCCCCCCAAAACTCCCAGCCCTAGGCAACTGCTAATCTACTTTCTGCCTAGAGGGATTGGTCTATTCTGGAACTTCAAATAAATTAGTGAAATCCTACAATATGTGGTCATTTACGACCAGCTTCTTTCACTTAGCAGAATGTCTGCAAGGTCCTCCACACTGGGACACATATCAGCACCCCATTTCTTATCACTGTTGACTCATTTTCCCTTTGATGGATACGCCACATTCTGTTTGTCCACCCATCAGCTGACAGGCATTTGGGTACTCACTGAAATTTTAAAATTAATTCTAAGCTCGTTTTTAAATATGTTGACCAGCAAGCTATCTATATTGTCAATTATTTTTAAAAATCTTTAAAAGGTTTTGAACACCACAAAAGTAATATGGGCCCTGAGAAACTGAAACACTGCAAAAGTGCAGGCGAAAGACACTGAAAGTCTCCCTATGTCCCCCAAACCCCTTTTCTTCCCAGAAATGAACCCCCTATTTCTAGTGTTTTTGTCTAAAGCTTTTCCCTCTGCATTTGCAAACACATATACGTACACATAATCCTCACTATTCGTGGAGTCCATATTTGCAAATCTTTCTAGGAACTAAAATTTATCTGTGACCCCAACATCCATACTTGTGACACTTACCACATCATTTTTGGACATCAGTGCAGCCGCAAAAAATGTGTCATCTACTCGCACGTCCCCAGCTGAGGTCAAACAGGTGACGCTCTGCCTTCTTGTTCCTGCTCACACTGCACACAAATGTCCTCTACATGGTCTGCTTCCTGCCATGTTTTTCTCATTCTTGGGCATTTGCTGGTGATTTCTCTGCTGAAAATCCCCCCAAGCATGGTGCTGACGTG
The DNA here is from genome assembly GCF_964656455.1 of Halichoerus grypus. Classification (NCBI taxonomy): domain Eukaryota; kingdom Metazoa; phylum Chordata; class Mammalia; order Carnivora; family Phocidae; genus Halichoerus; species Halichoerus grypus. Next base: position 4,610,079 of record NC_135725.1, read on the forward strand.
TTGTCTTGTGCTCCTAAGCCCAGGAAGGCTGTGATGGTCCCGTGGAGAAAACACGTGCGTCGGATAAGCTTCCTTCAGGTGTGAGTGTCGGTCCTGCTGGCTGTGAGTGCAATATTCATGAATCAACAATGTATTTTAAATAAGGTGCCTTTAAATGGAAACACAGGTAAAACAAGGTTATATATTGAGCAGTTGTGACCAGACTCTCGCAGGAACCTAAATCTATTTCTTGGCTTTATAGAACGGGATTATTATGAGTAATGAGAGTTGAGTGCATATGTATGTAATTTCACATATAATTTTTCCCAAAACTGCATCGTATGATACATTGCTTTCCAACTTTATTTTTTTAAACTAATGCATCATGGAGCCATTTTCATATCAGTACATGTAGATCAAATGAAATCCTTAACACAAAGAGCAATCTGTAGTCAAATCCAGCCTGTGGTTGCTGCCTTTCTCCTTTCTTTCTTTTTCTTTTTTTCTTCCTTCCTTCCTTTTTCTTTCTTCTTCCTTCTTTCTTCTTTCTTCTTCCTTCCTTCCTTCCTTTCTTTCTTTTTCTTCAATCTCTACACCCAATGTGGGGCTGGAACTCATCACCCCAAGATCAAGGGTTGCATGCTCTTCAGACAGAGCCAGCCAGGTGCCCCTGGACTGCTGCTTCTTTTCATAAAGTTTTACTGAACCACTGCCATGTTCATTAATTTCAGTACTGCCTATGGCTACTTCTACTTTCTAATGTCAGAGTTGAGAAGTTGCAAAAGAGACTGTAAGCATGGCACCTTAAACCTAAAATATTTACTATCTGGCCCTTTACAGAAAAAAACTCACCAAACTCTGCTTCAGAAGGTTACAGAAGATTCTGTGGTATGGATACTCAACATTTTATTTGGTTGTTTCTCTGAGGGTATATAGGTCCCTTATCACTGTTTGCTATTTTAATTCATACGGCATGGCCCATTGTCAATATTTATTTGTGTGAATAACAGACACAAATATTTCTGTCAGAAGCGGGATTGCTATTTAAATGTGTATGTGTGTTTAAATGTTTGAGAGATCTTGGCAAATAATCTCCCAAATAGTTCATATGTTTATACTTCTACGGGAGTCTATTTCCTTTTGCCTTTACCAAAACTAGATTATCAAAATAAATGTTGACCAAAATGATGGGGGAAGAAATGGTTTCTCGTTGTTTCACTCGGCTTTTCCCTGATAGATAATGAGGAAAAATCTGTTATTTTTCCATATTCATAATTTCACCACTACCGCTTCAGCAAAGATACACTTCTTGTAATTTTGAGAATAAACGTACTTATGTTTACTCTTACCTTTCAAGACAAACTCACTAGTGTTTTTGTTGCCTTTGCCTTTGAACTATCTTCAACCCTCTTTTTACCTCTTTCTCCCGTATTTCACTGAAATAATTGGCAGTTGCAGTTCCAGATTCACTTTTATTTTAAAAACCAACAATGTATGCTTCCACTTTTTTGGGAATCCTTATTCGACAACTGAAGTCCACTTGATAGCCATTTCATCATAGACATGCTTCTAATGTCATTATGTATCTTGGCTCACCATTTTTCTTTGATTTGTGTGTCATCCTTTTCCTGACTGCTTTTCCATTGTTTTGGAGTATGTCCTCAAGTAATTTTTTCAGAAGGGCTACAAGAGTGTGTGCTGGACATTGTTATTTGGCAATCCAGTAGTCACATTCCCTTCTTTCTCTCTAAGAAAACCTGCGTTGTTCAGGTATTTGCCCCTCTTCTGCTTAGAGCACATGACTCAGGGTAAGTAACCCCCATTCCCAGTTGGTGGATTGATCTAAGACAATCAGCACATGTTATGCTGTGTAGGGCACAAACAGCCTGAATCAGTCCAATGAGATTGAAGAGAAGTACTACTATCCTGTTGCTGGAAGTCAAGTTTCCCCTCTTTCTCTTCTGATACACATAAATGAGGAAACTTGACAACCTCGTGGGAGCAAGTCTTAGAATGAAGCCAGTGCTAATGACAGTGGAATGGAGAGATGGACAGACAGGAACGGGGTCTCCATGCATCATCTGGCTCTGAAGCAAGTCTATGTGACATCGACCCTCTCTCTGGGTCTCTTGTTACTTGCAATAAAAAAACCAACTTTGCCTTTATTTTCCCTCATTCTGTGTTGATATTTTGGGTGGGTACAGCAGTCCAGGTTCAAAATAATTTCCCCTGAAGAAGGAAAGCATTGTTCCCTTTTCCTCAAGTGTCAGATGTAGCATCAGATAGAGCCCGCAGGCTAATTCTTATTGTTTATGAAACAAACTGTGTTCCCGCTTTGAAAGTTTTGGGGTTTCCTCTTTATCCTTGGTATTAGCAGTTTCTCCTACTTGTACCTAGATGAGTATCTTTTAAACATTTCTTCTTGGCACTTGGTGGGTTCTTTATATCTCAAAACTTGAGTTTATATTCATCTCTAGGAAATTTTCTTACATTATTTTTTATTGTTTCCTACCTGTGTATTGACTTTATTTTATTCTTCAGAGAATCCAATAGATGTTTGACTCCTCTATATATTTTTAGATAGTTTTCTTAAGTTTTCTCTAATTTGTGAAATCCTAGGTTTTACCTTACAGACCACAAATAATTCCCTTTGCCTATGTTAAATCAACAATTTGAAACTTCAAATGAAATTTTCAGTTATAATAATCATTCATATACATAATTTTAGATACACAAAATTTTTAAAAATTCTAGCAACTTTTGCTTTGATTGCTCCTTTTTCATAGCAGCCCATTCTTGTCTTATTGTTACAGTATGCACTTGGATCTAAGGATGGTGATTCCTTTTTTTTAAAAAAGATTTTATTTATTTATTTTGACAGAGAGAGAGAGAGAGCAGAAGCAGGGGGAGGTGCAGAGGGAGAAGCAGACTCCCCAAAGAGCAGGGAGCCAGACGTGGGGCTCGATCCCAGGACCCTGGGATCACGACCTGAGCCGAAGGCAGACGCTTAACCAACTGAGCCACCCAGGCGCCCCTAAGGACGGTGATTCCAAGTCACATTGGCCTCTGTGTCAGCTACCACCTTCTTGTTTGAGATTAGGGACAATATTTCAATCCTCTGATGTTGTTTTTTATCAAGTCCGTGGATTTGTCATTGAAAAGTAAGTTTCCTCTCATTTCAGTGGGATTCGTGAAGGAAGAAATACTGTGCTCAGGACTCAATCTTAGACTGGGGACCCTACAGTGCCTTGACCAACTCATGGCTTTTTCAAGTCCTTCCTGTGCTTGGCATCCGAAGCTTAGGAGGGAAATGTGTTTGGACAAGGGTCAATTGGTTAAAGACTGAACTTTCACTAGAATTTTCTCAGGAAAAATAAGAAAAGATTCTTGTTTATATTTGTTATTATCTTATCTAGAGAACATCTGGAAAACATTGTCACGAACTCACTCCATTTGTATTGTTTTTCCAAGAAGTAAAAAAATAAAAGGAAATTCCAAATGACAGTGTTTTCCTTTGCAGAGCCAAATATTATTATACTTCTCTCCTTATTATAAACATATTTGGCTCTGTACATAGACAAGTATCGATAGAGCTTTCAACGCTTGGTAAGCCAGGGTGGTAGTGGGTATACACTTGCAGGTTGTTGAATGTAACAATCGCTACCTTTGTTAATCAAGTGTTCCGTGAGGACCTCCCACGTATGTAACATGGTGCCTCAGAATGCGGGACATACAGCATTTAAACGTGGCTCCTGCCTGCAAAGAACGTATGGTTCAGTTGGTGGGGATAATATGAACGGTCCTGGTGTAGTTTGAGATAATGAAGCATGTGGTTCTGACAATAAGAGATCAGCAATGGGGCGTCTGAGTGGGTCAGTTGGTTAAGCGTTTGCCCTCGGCTCAGGTCATGATCCCGGAGTCCCAGGATTGAGCCTCGCATCGGGCTCCCTGCTTGGCGGGGAGTCTGCTTCTCCCACTTCCTCTGCTCCTCCCCACTCGAGCTCTATCTCTCTCTCACTCACTCTCTCTCTCAAATAAATAAATAAAATCTTAAAAAAAATAAGGGATCAGCAGAGACTCAGAGCCCTAGGGTACCAAAGATGAGAAGGTTCTTAGGCAGGTCCTTGGAGGCTGACCAGGCATCTCTTCACCTGTGCTGTGTCCTGCTGGTCAGAAGCGGGTCCCTGGTCCCACCCACACACAGGGCCATGTCTACTGTGCTTGCGACTGTAGACTCTGCCTGCAGGAGAGAGATGACCTCTGTATAAAGCAGAGTACAGAGGATGGAGGTGTGGGACCACGAGAAGACATGTCAGGCCAGGCACGGGGACGGCATGCAGCTCTGGACAGGGAGAGGAGACACAGGACCGATGGCCTGGAAGCTTGCCTGGGTGTGGGAGGTGGCCCATGGCTTCATGTGATGAGAAGAAATCATGAGAAATATCCACGGGGATCTCCTACCGTGTCCTTGCCCAAAACATTTTATTTTATTTTATTATTATTTTTTTTATTAAAGATTTTATTTACTTGACAGAGAGAGACACAGCGAGAGAGGGAACACAGGCAGGGGGAGTGGGAGAGGGAGAAGCAGGCTTCCCGCGGAGCGGGGAGCCCGATGCAGGGCTCGATCCCAGGACTCTGGGATCATGACCTGAGCTGAAGGCAGACGCTTAATAACTGAGCCACCCAGGCGCCCCTGCCCAAAACATTTGAACTCAAATCTCATCAGACCTTCCCACATAACTCCAGTTATAGGAAATATGGGGACAGAGGAGCCACGGAATGACACCAGCAGGAAACAATCTGAGAAAATCTGTAAAGTGAGACAGACACTTTTCATGACAACTGTCTGGGCTCTCCAACAGGACAATGTCACACAGAAATAAGGGGAGAGGGATAAAAACACAATGCAATGCTTGGATCGTGGTTCTAAAAAAGCAACTATAGGAGACATTTGGGGTGGGCAATGGGGTAATTTGGATATGGATTGGGCATTAGATTATATTAGGAAATTTTTAATATGATCATGCTATCATGGTCATAGAGGAGAAAATCCTTATTTCTTGGAAGTGTAGGATGGTGTATTCCATAGCAAATGGCATGAGAACTGTTACCTATTTGATAATGGTTCAGAAAAAATATATACACAGCCTTATGTTGGAAGGTCATAGGAGAAAAAACAAAATGTACTAAGACCTGGGGATTTGACTGTACTCTCAAGCAGGCTTTCCTATACATTCCAAAAAGCATCTTCCTTCCAAAAAGCGCTGTCTTAGTCAAGCTGTGTACCTCCCCTCAAACTACCATAGTGCTCTGCTCAGAGCAACTGCTCCATGATCTCTTGCTTCAGAGATTATTCAAAAGACACTAGGCCACCTTTGGGCTAAAAATGGCTTCAATAAAGAAGGGCTTAATTTTCTTGCAGAACAAGAAGCCTGGGATAGCAGTTGTCAGCATGGGCTCAGCTGCCCCATGATGCCCTCCAGAATCCTAGATCTTCCTATGTCCCCGCTCCTCCCCACTAGGAGCAGCGGGTCTCAGATTCACGCTTGCTGCTTGCCTCCTATCTCCACTGGCTCAGGGTCCGTCAGTGGGAGAAGAAGGGGAACAGGGTGGCACTGGTCACAGTCCCTCCCACGGGTCTTTACGGATACTTTCCACTTTGGCCATAACTGGCCCCATGGACCACTGAACCAGAGGGGACCCTCCCCCCCCAGGGGTGAGCTAAAGAGCAGGGGCTGTGATTTGGGGCTGGGAGTGCCTAATGTACAGGTTTCATGTCCAAGCATCTCCTACAATATCTAAATATATCTAGCAAGTGGATTTCTTTAGCAGGTATTTATGTACAACGAAAGGAAAACAAAACGTTTTTTAAAACTTAATTTGGAAAGTGATCGAATTTAGTGCAGATGGAGCATTCCTTCCTCCCACTAGCATTTAACAAGCCCCCAACTACACAGCAAGCCTTGGGCTGAAAACCCGAGAGCCAAGGATGAAGGAGAGATGCTTCCCAGCCTCAGGAAGGTGAGGGTACAACAGTGGGGACAGGAGTGGAATAAGAAGTGAGGGTGTCAGGTGGAGAGGAGCCTATCAAAGAAACACAAGCAGGCAGAGATAAACCAGCCAGGGAGTGGGCCAGATTTAGAGAAAACTCAGCATAAGGGAAGGCCTGGTGACCAGGCCAGTGGGCTGCCAGCGGCTTGATGGGACCACTCTCATGAGGGTTCGTTCACGCTCTTCAGCAGGTTTCCATTTCTCAGCCGCGTGGAAAATGTGCAGGACGTGGACTCAGCAGTCTATTTCTGGCTTTGCTGATGATGAGCTGCATGTGATCCAGTCTGACATTGAACTCAGGGAGCCCCACACTTATCACCAGCATCTGAGAACACGTCGCATCCCGTGGGGACGTGCGCTTCGCGCGCCAGCGCTTCGCCGTGGGGGTGGGAGGTGCAGCCGTCGGCCGGCACTCGCTATACCGTTTTGCGGAACAGGCCAGACGCAGCTCATGGGGGCGAATCTGTGCCTGGAGATCACATGGGGGTGTGATGGCAGAGCGCCCGGCGGTCTTGGAGCAGCAAGGCCGGGCCACGCAGAGCAAGCCCGCTTCCCGCATCCCCGAGCCGGCGATTCCTGGGGCTTCCCAGTGAGGAGCGGGCCCCCAAACAGACCGCTCCCCACAGGAGAAGACCTGAAGTCAGGAAGGAGTCAAATAACTGCATCTGCCAAATTGGGAGAGAGAGATTGCAGGCTGTCATCGCTGCTCTAACTTAAAAACTTTTTTCTTAATAGAAAGTCTTCGCCTCTCCTTTTTTGGTCACTTAAGCTCTTTTGCTGGTGGTTTAAAAATGTCCTTTATTCCATGACATTATACGAGAGGCGCTTTTGGAGCCATAGTTTAGTTATAAATGAGTCCCGCACAACTGTTTTTTATTTCCATTTTGTTTCACTGACTGAGAATGTAAATTGAACTTTAGTGCTATTGTGCTTTGTTCTGCCTCTCTTTGTGGAAATGTGTTCTGAATTAAAGCCCACGAATAAACCAGAGTGGTCCCAAATATTGCCCTTCAGCTTTGGAATGGCCTGTGAGCCACGAACAGATAGAGAATGTGCTTTTATGAGCCCCAGATGGCGCGGTGGGTGTCACGGACGTCTTTATGTGGAGAGGTCACAGGTTCAGTCTCCATCTGGAGCCGGCCCAGAGCCACTCCAGATCTAAGGGAGTCAGGATGGATCCTGGGCAAGGACACGGTGCCTCGTCCCCCTCGGCAAGCAGCCTCCGTCGGGCCCGGGTCACCGGCCTTGCCCTGGACACGGGCCCTGTCGTGGGAGCCTCTGCGCTGCTCGGCTGGGGACCTCGAGGCACCCTCTCACTTGCTCCTGGAGCAAGAAGGGGCGCTCCCAGGGTATTTTCCGGTCACCCCAGGGCTGTAGTCCTTGCAGAGGGAATAAATAGAAGTTTCGGAGACTGTCCTCTGCCATCCAGCCCTAGCAGCCGTCAACTTGCAAAACCCAAACCCTGTCCCGGTCCCCCCTGCCCCCGGCCCTTGGCAGCCTTGACTCAGGGACTCCAGCTAGTCCTCTGGGTACAAGCTGCTGAGAAACCCTCCTCCCTCTCTCCCCAGCCTCCTGAGCCTGGCGCACCAGCAAACACTGTCTCCCCTTGGGGCAGACGCCCGGGGTCAGGCCTTGTCTGACGGGTGTCTGGGGGAAGCAGGGGGTGCCTGGCTCACTGTGGCTTCTGCAGATTTCCAGATCCAGCCACCGGCTCTCCTGCCTCCCTGCTCTCCTGCCGCGGCCGCTCAGATCTGCCTGTGGGTGGGGCTGGACCGAGGGTATGGAGAGAAAGCCACCGGAAAGAGAGAGAAAACCCCTTTCTCCAGCCAGCTGTAGCCGAGTGGAACTGGAATTTGGATCTCTGACTGTCTTATTTGTCAACTGGCTCAGAACTCAGGAAAAGAGAAGGGGTGTTCCTTGTGGGGCCCCCGCCCCAAACTCTGCACGGGCCTGAGAACATGGCACAGGTTGCCCAAGAGCGCTGGCCCTTTGCTTCCAGCGACCGGGCTCGTCTGGCTCGTCACACTGAGCACATTTGCAGCAAGGACAGCACCCCGTGCCGGCCTGCCCTTCTCGGTGCGGTGTGCCTCTCAGGGTCACCGGGTCGGGCTGTCTGACCCTCCGTGAGGGTGCCCTGGGTCCCCTGGGTCGGGTTGTGTGTCGGGGTCCCCACTGTGCGTCAGCAGGAGAGGGGGATTATTCTCAGACACTGCAAATGCCCCGTTTCTCCTCAGACCTCCTCCCCGTCCTCCTAATATCCCCCCCTCTCGGAGGACCTTGCCTCTAACAATTATTGCTTGGGGTTTTCTACTTCCCTTGTTCCTTCGATCTTCATTAACTGGGATTCATCTGTGAGAAAGGGCTGTTCCCGCTTCCCGCACTTACTGACCTGTAATTCAAGCCTGTGTCTGCACAGTATGGACTCACCGATACTTCTTTTATTCTGAGGGTCAGACTCTGTTGTCCTAATTCTGCTGCTTGTCTCCCTCCTGGGGTGCGTAAGTGATGGCAGAATGGCCCTAAAGTGGAGATGGCCTGTGTCTCACTCCGATGGGGGTCCCCTGCAAAAGTCACCAGACATTTTCTAACATCTTACTTAATAGACTATCCTACCCATTTATCTTGATTTAATGATCACATTTATTCGTCATGTAAATATGGTTTGGTACTCAGGGGAGGCTTTGCCTGGTTTTTGAGGGAATCAAACATGTGCTTGACCAACTGTGAGGGCTCATTAAACACTAATCACTATTATTATTGTTGTTCATGTCACTCGAGTGCAATATAGTTATAAATAGGACAATTTATGAAGATGCGGAAATTCAGAAAAATCATCTATGTAAAATTATTATTACTATTACCTTGTGTTTAAGTGTTAAGTGAACCAGCACCCGGCTAGCTCAGTCGGTAGAGCATGAGACTCTTAAGTGTTAAGTGGACCATCTTCAAATGTTTCTTTTTTAAAGAATGCTCCTCTCAGGCACCTGGTTGGCTGGCTCAGAGGGGAGAGCAGGCAACTCTTGATCTTGGGGTCATGAGTTCAAGCCCCACATTGGGCATGGAGCTTACTTAAAAATAAATAAATAAAATAATATTAAAAACAGACTGCCCCTCTACTCCCTGAACTAACTCTGTCACTAGTTAGGTTACTACTTTCAAGTCTTAATAATAATTTGTCTGTTATTTCTGTGCAGCAGGATCAAGGGTGATTTTGTACTTGATACTTTCTTTAAAGGCTTTTAGGTGTATTCCCTCTATTATAATAAAATGTTACTTAAAATACAATGTTACCCTTACGCCCTGGTCCAAACCCAGTAGAAATCTCACTCTGCTGCAGAGACAGGATGCTTCTTCCCGCTCGATGTTGCCCGTGGGCACCCACACCTGTTTGTTTACACGTCAGAATGGTGTTAGGGAGATTATTTTGTTAGCTTGTAAAATACACATAATTTTATTCATCGTTCTCCTTTTTTAAATAGTAGCACCAGAAAAACATGATCTGTTAAAATTTCCCCAAATCAGTAAAGAATTTTAATTTACTTATGTTTTGGCTTTGGGAGAACAGGACTGCTTAAGCAAGCTCCCTCCAGACGCTGTGGGCCAGGCGCTGGATTACATTAAACAAGCTCAGTTTCCCTACCTAAGTATAACTGTATAGGAGTATTAGTGCTGCATTAAAACAGCATTTGTTCACCAGGCTCTGCTAAAACTTTGAATGGATCTTTAACCAAAGTGGGTTTAATTCAGAAAACTTTCTACAGAAGTAAACTTTGAAAGCATTGCTATCCAGGAAAACATTCAGAATAAGGCCGCGCATCCCGATTTCTAGCTGAGATGGAAGGAGCCTAGTGGCTGTAAGCAGTCATGCTAGGTAAAGCCCACCGGAGGGGCTGACACTGGGAAGTCCCCTGCCAGGGGCCTGGTGCCAGGGCCCCACACATTCGGGTCCTGCAGCAAAGCTCATCGAAGTGCCCAGAGCCCTCCCATGCAAGAATCTCCAGGCTGTTTACTTGCTTAATGAAAGGTAATGCCCCTGCCCGGGGGGAAGGCTGGTGGGATGGGGGTGGAGGGAAGAGCAAGGGACCCTCCCCACCGAAGGCATCGGGACATGCCACCCTAAATCATGCCACGTTGTCATATTGATTATTTTGAGCTAAAGGAAATTGAGAAACAGCAGATGCGGGAAGGGCTCTCTGACCTCCTTTCCACCTAAAAGCAGGTCATCAAACTTCTGCGATGAAGTGCCCGGCTTGTACCAAGAAGAGAATATCGTCATCAGCTGAGACCAAGAGTCAACACTGACTCAGATCCGCACAAACAGGCCTTTACCGAGACAAACCTTGCCTTCCATTGGTTTCCCCCATATATTTATCTCCCACAATTTGCCACTTTCCTAGAAGCATAAACCCCTTTCCCTTTGTCTTGTCTCCACAATTGGTTGCTCTTTGTTGAAAACGGTATATAAAGTTCTCAGACCTAACCATTTCTTTGGGGTTTTCGTTTCATTTCTGTAAGGCCTCGTATATAGATATGAAATAAACCTTTTTCTCCCGTGAATCTCTTTGTTTTGGGGTTTTTTTGTGGGCAGTTTAAACTGCAGAGCCCTAGACACTGAACCTAAGAGGGTGCAGGAACACAGATTGTTTTTTTCCTTCCCCTAGACCACCTATTGACTCTCTTTTATTCACGCAAGTAAAACTCACTCAAGGAGTCCCAGAAGCTGGGGACACTGAAACTCTCTTTACTATAGAAGTTAAAAAAAAAAAAAAAAAGTTACATCTGTCGTTTTTGTGGGGGAGCTTAAGATTCAGACCGGTGGTATGTTTGGTAAATGAACCATCTTTGAGAGGATGAGCCTCTTTGAGAACCTGCTGGAAGCCATGGCAGAAAGTCGGCAGGTGTCCAGCTGTGAGTCAGGAGAGTGGGTGGTCCCTCCTGACAGCCTCCAGAGCTGGTTCTTGCTAACCTAGGGGAGAGCGTCAGGGAACGCAGCCTGGGGCACTGTGGGGTTGGCAGGACTGTGGCCCACACCCCAGGTCTGGATCGATGGCTCCTCTCACCTTGGTGAGGGCCCCGACCAGTCATTCTTCAGAAACTCAAGATGTCCTTGCAGTGGCCGGGGCTTATCAGCCCCTTTCCAGCGATCTCTCACAAGCCGGCCTAAGCCTACTCTAAACAACATTCCTTTTTTTTAACTGAACAGTTGGGAGTGCTCCTCCCAGTAGAGGCAGGAGCAGAAAGAGTAGCTTTGTCTTGTTTACCCATTCCAAGAAGTCTTGCGCAAGTGTCCTAGGCAGTTTGTTTCTCGGGTTTCTCGTACGTAAAACTGGGGTAACCATAGTATCTTTTGCATACAGTTTTTGTGAAGAGTGGATGAGCTAACATGTGTAAAACTGAAAACTGTCCCGGTCCCGGGGAGTGCTATCTACATACCATTATGTATTTACATGTATCAGTGATACATTATCATTCAGGGATCAATGGACTCAGGGATCTCTAAGCTTCCCCTGCTCTGAGGATCCATGAGTCATAATGACATGAAAGCTATCTCCGTATACTAATCGACCACCCTGTTGACACGCTTTATTTCACTGAACGCCCTGAACAATCCTCTGACTCAGGCTATATCACCCCATTAGACAGAGGGGAGACCAAACTCGGGCAACATGCATCAGATCACACACCAGTGGGTTCAGTCTCCACGACAACACAGCCAGAATGCAAACCCTCACCTGCCTGCATCACAGAGTGGGAGAAGTTATTTGCAACACAGAGAACAAGGGAATAGTATCAGAATACAAAAGAAAGCTCACACATCAGAAAGGGAAGAGACAACAAAGTATGTAACCCGAATGGACAGTTCCTGCAAGAAACCCACAGGCAAATAAGTCTGGATAAATGCTCAGCTCACTGGGTATCAACAAGTGCAAATTAAAACCACAATGAGATACCACTGAATATCCATCAGTAGTGCTAATTAGGACAGGGGGAAGTAGGGATTCTCTCTGCTATAGGCAACTGATAGTCTTTCTGAGCTGCAAAGATATCCTCCCACTATCTCCTAACTTCCCATACCGCTGCTGAGAAGTCCTATGCTACTATTGTTCCTGATTCTTTGCATGTGTATTTTAAGATGCTTTGGGTAGCAAGGGACTGCAGGGGAGAAAAAAACTTTTCATCCACCCTCTTACGTTCTTGGACTGCGGTTTACAAATTAAATCAACGAGAAGATTAACAGGACAAAAGGCACACAAACTTTATTTGATGTTAATCTTAATTTTTACATGTACACGAAGCTCTTTGTAGAAAAGAAGTAAACACCCAAGGAGGTGGATAGACCTGGAGGCTTATACATAATAAATTATATATGTGACTTATATGTGATAACTTGTACAGACACAGCTGGACAGAGGAAATAGGTTTGGGCTTCTAGTGGCAGTAAATTATGGGAAGGTAACAATATGGGGGAATGTACTGGGAGATAAGGGTCATTTAGTAAGCTCTGTTTATGCAGACTCATGCTGGTAACACCTCCACCTATAGTCATAAATGTTGTTCCTCCCTTGCTGGTTATAGTAGAGGGGGACACCTTCACAAAGGGAAATTCATGCCCTTTTTTCAGGAACATAGGGGGAGTACAGAGAGGTTTTCCTACATCTGCAGCTTCTCAATTGCTTTCAGCTCAAAAATAATCCTTACGTCCATGTGGCACATTTGGGGTGTCATGTTCCAATCCTCCTCAGAACATAATATCTGTCTAAAAACGAAATGAGTACCTTGACTGTTCCATTAGGGGGAGGTCTGGAAGGAAGCAATCCTGAGGTTGGTTTGGCACCTCTCCATGCTTATCAAGGGCCCAGGCACCTTCCGGCAATCCACTCCTCCATCTCCAGCATGTCAGCCATGGATGGCGCTCTTCATTGGGATAAGATGGTTGCATCAGCTCCAAACCTCACATCCTGAGTCACAAGGAGAGGAGCAATAAGATGAAACCATTCTCAGCAGATGTGTCCCTGTATTTCCTTGCTCAGGGCCAGGCCACACCACACCCAGTCCAGCACCTGGCCAAGGGGTCCTAGATGACCTTGTGGGCCCCATCATGACTCCTCCCACAGGAGGGGCCATACGGCAGGCCTCCAATCTGGGTTCTACTAATTCCCCAGAAAGGGGAAAGGGCTGTTGGCAGACATCTGTGGCATCTGTCACAATAGAGGATCTGTGCTTTCTTCCTCTGGGAAAGTTTAGGATTATCAGTTCTCTCTGGTGTTTGGGGTGGAAATAGAGAACTCGGGAGTCCCATATTTTTTAATTCTGCCTTGGTTATAACATTCGGCTGAAGTAGAAGCATTTAATGAGAAACCCCCCAAAAATCGGAATCTTCTAAAACAGGTGCTTTTAAAAAGAACAACCCTGAGCTGGACAGTAGATATTTTTTAGATAGATAAGGAGATGTTCCACTGGACAAGCCTGTTAAATCTACACAAATTGTGTATCTCTTCAGCATAAAGTTAAGCCCTGGCTAAGTCTTTGAGATAAGAAGCATAAGGGGCTTTCTTGGAATACTGATAGTGTTGTGCTAATGTTTTCTTGTAACCTTGGGACCAGAGTATGTTTGCCACGAGACAGTCCAAGTTTTGACTATTTGGTATAGACAACTGTGTTTGCTCACTTTAAGTTCTAAACTACATTTCTTATTGGAGGCTGACTTCACTCACAACCGTGGTGATTCAGTCTGATTAATTCAGCCTCTGGAAATTGGCTGGGTGGGTCCTCTTAAAGTTAGAACCATAGCTCAAGGCACAGCCTTTTATGAATACGTACTTATAACTTGAACAGGTTAACTTTGGAAACACAATTCAGATTTGTTATGTGAAGTTTCATAAGGATGTACTTTGCCATAGGTCTTTGAAACTCATTTTCTGAGGTGTTCCAATGGGCCTCTTTGATATGGAAACTCATGTCTCTGGTTTTGGGAAATTTCTGTGTATTAGTTATTGAAGTGTGAGAACCCTGGGTTATTTATCCATTTACCCATTAATCACTGTAGAAGGTCCAACATCTAACTAAGAGTTAAGCTTTCAGTTTATTTAACAATATGTTACCAGGGCCCCTGGCTGGCTCAGTGGGTGGAGCGTGTTGACTCTTGATCTTGGGGTTGTGGGTTTGAGCCCCACATTGGGTGTAGAGATTACTTAAAAATAAAATCTTAAAAAAAATAGAAATACATTTCTGTTCTTTTATTCTGTGCTTTCTGTTAATTAGATATTGTGCCTCCTAGAATGATTCTCTACTTTTCTTACATTTTTCCCTGTATTTTCCATGTCTCTATCCCCTTAGCCCAATAGGTCCTTAATTTCATCTTTCACTCCACCTGCTGAACTTGTAAAAAAATTTCATTTAGGCTGTTTTTGGCCTCTGATGATTATTCTCAATTCATGATGCAGAATTTTCTCTTCTATCTCTGATGGTATCCAACAACAGGTGTACGTGGTGTGTGTGTGTGAGTGTGTGTGTAATTCTTTACTTGAATGGTCTGCTTTGTGTGCTCACTTGTTTTGGTTTCTCCCACGATGGTAATGCTTGTCTACGTTTGCACTGAAGAGCAGGTGCTAAGAAGTGAGCCAGCAGTGTGTGTGAGGGGGGCTTGGGGCTGGTGGCCCTGCTGGAGTATGCTGGGCAGGGAGCCAGCACTCTCACACCACATGTCAGCTCCCAGAGGCCTCTCCTCCGAAGAAGGGTCCTGGGAGGGGTGGCACCAGGCAGGGAGAGCCTGCCTGCCCGAATTCTAGAAGCAAGAGAGGGCGAATGTGCTGGACAGACACGCCATCTGGTTACTCCTTCCAGGAAGAGCTTGCCGCCCCCAGCTGTCAGCTCCTTGAGGGTCTGCCTCGGAGGCAGGGAGCCCTTCCCCGGCACCTGCTATCTGTGCCTGGGGCTGAACCTGAGCAGCAGAGCCAGGCCTGCTCACTGGGCCAAGAGCACCCAACGTCCCTTGAGGTACCCGCTAATGCTGAGTTCTCTTCAGCAAACCTCTAGCAGCAGCTGTACCAGACACTGCGGACGCCACATCTCCTTGGAGCTCGTGCTCGCAGACCCACGACCCTTACGGCAAGTGTCGTGCAACGAGAGCTTGTGTCGGGGGGCGAGGACGTGCTGGAGCAGCCCCCAGCCCCAGAGTGGGCAGGAGTGGTGGTAGTTAGCCATCCTTGGACTCGCCAGGCAGTGAGCTGGGAGGTCCCCAGCAGGACGGAGCCCCAGCTGCCCACAGCAGACGCTCGCATGGATGTCGTTCCCTGGAACTATATCAGCGCCTTGGCCTCCCCTGCAGGCGCCTCCTGGGACTGCCTCCCAGATGAACTTGTCCCTTTATCCTCATTTTAGGGCCTGCGTCTGAGACACGGCCAGTCAGCCCCAGGCTAGACACGTGCATGCATCCTGCTGATCAGAGCGGCCGCGAGCGCTAGCTGTGGGCTCCATTCTGGCTGGCCATTGTAGGTGGGATGAGCATCCTGTCACCTCTGCCCCCGTGGGGTCCCCACACAGCACCGAGAACCAGGTGCGTCCACCTCGTTTCAGAGGGGAAACTGAGGCTCAAAATGTTGCCTCAGGCTACACGGCTAAGAGACTGGGAGGCTGTTATTGGAATTCTCTCTTCCTGACTCCAAAGTCCTGTGTCCTCCACGTGGGAGAGTCTGCTCGGCCTGCACAGAAACCCAGATGAAAAGTCATTCAGAAACAAGGCCCCAGGAATCTCAGTAATGTTCCCAAGACTATAAACACCTATTCTGCAACAAATAAATTAGTTTCCCTCACTTTGTGGCTTCTAGAAAGCCATTTTTGATACACAGAAGGGAAAAAACAAATGCCATAATTTGAAGGGGAAAACAATCCCGAATTTAGAAGTAGAATTTGTGAGTGGGACATAAAGCGTGTTGCCAAGTGGAACAAATGAAAGTCATGTTGGGTTAGAAGTCAAGGCAGATTCAAAGGCCCTTTGGGAAATTATTGGTTTCCTGAGATTTTATCTTTCAGGGCAATGTCTAGTCCACTCTGGATTAGCTGCGTGATAGACAGAAAGGTGCAGCAAGGGCAGTCCCGGGTATCACGAGTGGGTGTGGGTGACACCCCGGCTGCTAGTGTGTCTGTCTCTGTCTTATCCTCTGTGAGTAGGTTCTGTGGGGCTTTACGGGACATGCAGCTCTGAGACACAACACTGCAGATGCTAAGACTCTTCAGCTCTGGGTGACTTTCAGCTAAGACTTGGGGAGAGAAACACGGGGGACCCGATCAGGTCACCCTGGTGTGCATGTGCACGAACGAGGCTCTGCATTCAGATCTTCCTGGTGCAGAATCTCTTCCCAAAATATTTTTTGTAAAGCTCTTTCCAAATATCAAAACAAGCCATTCATCTTTGAGGCAGAAGTGTGCATGGAATTTGGTTTCAGTGAAATTAGCCGAGAAGTGGCCATGTGACTGTTTCTGAAACAACAAAGAAGAGGAAAGACAGACGGCCGGGAAGCTCTTCAGATGTGAAACGGATTGTTTTCTTTCTCTTTTAACCAGACTCTGATCCTGAAAAATAAACTTTCAGATATAAACATTCCCGAAATCAGAAAACTGGACTTACTAGCTGTTGAAAAGTGGGTGAAAGCCCAATTTTACCCACTCTTGTTTGACTACAGATGGGGTGGAGGGCAGGAGACCATCTGGTTCCCAACTTCTGGCTGCCGCGGGCGCCAAGGCAGTGAAGCCCCTGAGACAAAGTGGGCAGGGAGCCACAAGGCTACCCACACAGCTGCCCACAGCACCCTAGCCACGTTATTAGTGGCAGGTTATTTTGGAGTTATTTTTTTATCCATTTAAAATATTCATCGAAGAGCCTATTGAGTGTCACGCTTCTGAGGGAAGGCATTGCATGCAAAAAAAATGCTCCAGGGTTAAGTTTATCCTTGGCATGAAAGCCAGCATCGCCAATGAAGCACAAAGGGTGGTGCTCTAAAAGCTTATCACAACCTGGCGCTGAAACGACAAAGCCGAGAATGACGGTCCACGCTGGCTTCCAGGTATTGGGAGCGCATGCTAGTTTCCCGCATCACCTTGGGATACCGGCCTGGCTGCAGTAGCAGCTCCATCAAGGGGGGATCCCAGCGCCCCACAACCCAATTTAAAATAACCAAGTCCAGATGCTGGTGCCAAAAAAGAGGTTTGCACCATTCACCACCGTGACCTGGATCGTATTTCAAAAGTGTCAAATCAAAGCTGTCCCACCAAAGCCTGATTTCTTAATGAATTCCTTATGTGTTCATCTCTTGAATACAGAAAGTGGGGTATCCACTGGGGAGTAAAAGATTTACAAAAACAAAACCCGCGGGTGTGATGTCTTGTGAAACACACCCCGTGCAGTGGACATCTCACCGTGGAACTGCTTACTGCTTCATTAGGATGCTTTCATTTAAAAAGCCACATCTGAGAGGCATCATAATATTTACGGAGAAGAGGGAGCATGCGCTGAAGGAAATCTTATAGAAATCTCATTATGTAGAGGCTTTAAAAAATGCTGAGGTTCTGTCATGTTAATACAGGGCTGTTAAGAGCAAAATTTAAAGAATCTTGTCATTTCTATATGTTAAATGCTGGCCTCTTTCCTGAAGAAAGATTCCGGCTAAGGGGTTGTCTTTGAGTCCTGACTTATTACGCTAAGTATGTCTGGGTACTGAATAAAACAAGTTTTTTGCTTTTTCGAAAAGAGAAAAGAGGTATGAGACTCAAGGTGATTAGATAAATACCTATATACGAACAGAGAGATGGATGAACCGAAGGGCAGATGAACAAAGATATGAGCAGACAGTAGTGTCATCAGCTTTTGGAGAATAACACTCTCCTACCTTCAGACTACCACTTCAATGTGGTTTTTGCTCAGAAAGGTGCAGCCTACAAACTCCGAGAAGGATTCTTGAGTATTCTTGTCCAAGAACTCAGGGAAATGGCGCTCTGTCTTACAAAAGCCTTCAGGACACTGAAGTTAGCCCATGAAAACTCCACTCATCGTTCATTCAACAAGTAATGAGTGACCAGAGTGCACCCTCTGTGCCAGGGCCCAGTGGCTCTTGCAGCCATGGATTCCAAGTGGTTCATTTCACTTTCCATTTGCAAAATCTTCAATGGTACTTCCAGCTTCCGAACAAGAAAGCATAAATTCATGTATCCACCCCCTCTCTCCCAAACACAATTAAATAGCCTGGAAATAATCCGACAGAAAATGGCAAAGGGACTCTGAGAGCAGAAAAGAAGATGGGGGACTGGTTGGGGACCTCAGGTCTTCCGGTGTGGTGATATACTGAGGTCTTTGATCTCTCATACACCCCACATGGGTGCCAAAGAGGCCTGAAGCCTGGAACTGCCAATGGGCAGAGACAAATAAACACACAAGAAAGGCCTGGCAGAAGAACTGGGAAAGGAGGAGCCCAATAGAGCCCAAATGGGGGCTGCTAACCAATCCTTCACAAGGGGACAGAGCAGGGAGCCCGATTTGCCTTCAAAGCCCCGCGGGGCTGACCCAACCCCCACTCTGCACTTGGTAACTGCCTGGTGGGCTGATCCTCCAAGGCGGCTGCCTGGCACAGCCCAGCAACTCTGTGCTCTGCATCCAGTGGCAGGAGAAGACCCAGGCTCAGTGGCTCAAGCCCCTCCCACGTCCCAGGGCAGAAGGTGGCCCTAGCAACACGGATAACCCGGGGAAGCAACTTCCACCCTTTCAGGCAGCAACAGGGGGTACTGAGCAAGAGCCCAGAAGTGCCGGAAGAATGAGGCCAGCCGGTGGCACCGTAAGGGCTCTAAAAACTAACCCCCCCACAAAAGCAGGTCAGAACCTAGACAGTAAATGTAAAAGGGGACACTTGCCTGCTAAAATGGAAGATTTAAGTAGCATTAAGAGTCCCTTAACACAAGAACCAAAATGTCCAGATATAATAAAAATTTACTCATCATACCAACAATCAGGAAAACTACACTTTGAGAAAGAAAAATCACCGGATGCCAATACTGGAGCGAAAGGATGTTGAAATTATTTGACAAGGATTTTAAAACAGTGTAATTAAGAATGTTTCAATAGACAATTACAAATTCTCTTGAGAAAAATGAAAAAATTTAAAAATCTCTGCAAAGAAACAGAAGTTATAAAAACTCACTGAATGAACTCAATAGTAGAATGGAGATGACCTTGGAGAGAATCCATGAACTTGAAGACAGATCAATGGAATTTATTCAGTCTGAACAAAACAGAGAAAATAGACTGAAAAAAATGAATGGAGTCTCAGGGATCTGTGAAACAGATGTCTAAGTATCCAAAATATCCAACATTTATCACCCGAGTTCCAGAAAAAGAGAAAGAGGGTGTAGCTGAAAAACAGTCAAAGAAACAATAGTTGACAACTTCCCAAATTTGGCAAGAGATATAAAACTACAGATTCAAGAAGCTGGGGGAAATCCAAACAGGATAAACAGAAAGAAATCCGAACAAAGACACATCATTATTAAACTTCCAAAAAACTAAAGACAAAAAAAAAAAATCTTAAAAACCAGAGAGAGATGATGTATTACCTGTACTGGAAGACCAAATTAATAACACCAGATTTCTCTTCTGAAACCATCAAGGCCAGAAGTCAGTGATACATTTTTCTAGAAATAAAGAAAAGATCTGTCAACCATGAATCCTATATCTGGCAAAACTATCCTTCAAAAATAAAGGGGAATTAGACTTCTCAGATGAAGGAAAATTAAAAGAATTTGGTGCTGGCAGTCCTACCTTTAAAGCCTGGTAAAGGAAACCCCCCAAACATTAAAAAAAAATGTAGACTGAATTGCGCCCCCCACACTGCCATTCATATGTTGAAACCCAACTCCCAATGTGACTGTATTTGAAGACCTTTAAGGAGGTAACTAAGGTTAAGCAAGGTTCTAAGGGGGGGTCCCAATCTGATAGGACCAGTGGTCTTTACAAGAAGAGGAAGAGACCCCAGGGGCGTATGCACATAGAAGCGATGTGAGGACATAGGAAGGGGCAGCCTACAAGCCAAGGAGAGAGGCCTCAGGAGAAACACCTGCCAACACCTCACCATGGACTTGCAGCCTCCAGAATTGTGAGGGATGCACTTGGGCTGTTTGAGCCCCCAGGCTGTAGGATGTGTCATGGTAGCCTGAGCAGACTAAAGCAGAAAATGACAACAGACAGATGGTGGGACCTTCAGAGAGGAAGACAAGGACAGTGGAAGGAGAAGATACAGAGGCAAACATAACAGACTGCTCTTCCCCTCTTGAGTTTCTTTAATTATACTTTATGTTTGAAGCCAAAATCATAATACCATTTGATGTGGTGCTCAATGCATGCAGTGGAAACACTTAAGATAATTATATTTAAAAAGTGGGGAGGGTTGGGGCGCCTGGGTGGCTCAGTGGGTTAAGCATCTGCCTTCAGCTCAGGTCATGACCCCAGGGTCCTGGGATCGAGCCCCACGTCGGGCTCCCAGCTCAGCAGGGAGCCTGCTTCTCCCTCTCCCTCTGCCTGCCTTTCCCCCTGCTTGTGCTCTCTCTCTGTCAAATTAAGAAAATCTTAAAAAAAAAAAAAAAGAAGTGGGGAGGGTCAAAGATCTAAATGGAGGTAAGTCTTCTACACTCAGAGGGTAAAACACTGAGAGAACACAGGTTGTGGTATATCATACAGGTGTCAGGTCACAGCTAGGGCAACTGGCAGTAAAGTTATGCAAAGTGGCATGTAAAAAAATACTATAAATAAAGAAGAATCTAATGTTATAAAATTATATAAATAATTATATAAATAAAATTATATAAATAAAAAATACTATAAATAAAGAAGAATAATGTTCAAGTAACTCACAAGAAAGCAAGCAAAAAACCCTCCAAAAACAACCAAATAAACAAAGAAAAAAAAAACAGAGGAATGAAAAAAGGGGACAAATATAAAACAAAATACTAAAATGGCAGACTTAAGCTCTAACATATGAATGACTATTTTAGATATTAGTAGTATAAATATACCAATTAAAACACAGAGATCAGTTATTCTTCAGTAAAGTTGGAAAAAATTAAGAGTGAGAAAAGGTAGAGACAGGATGGGTAACACACATGACTCAATCACTTACAGTCTATGAGAAAAATGACTTCAAAACAACACTCTATTATAGATAAGCAGGAAAGGTAAGGATGGGAAGGCTGCATCATGCACATATGAATTAGAAAAAAAGCAAGAGTGATGATAATAACAAAAAAGGGCATCACAGAACGATAAAGACTCGGTCAACCCACCAAGATCCAGCAATCCTAAGTTTGTGTGTAGCACACCGCAAGGTTTCAAAACACACGCAAAAACTGGCGGAGAAGAAAAGAGAAACAGATAAATTCACAGTTGTGGCTGGGGATTTCAAAACCCAGCTTACAACGTTTGCTAACCAACAAGGCTCCAGAGGAACAAACACCATGGCCCACTGGATTTGCCTGACGTTACTGAACACTCTACCCAACAACAGCAGGATACACATCCTATGCAAGTCGCACGGGACACTCACCGGGAAGAAAGGCCAGATCCTCGGTCATACAGCAAACCTTCACCAACCTAAAAGAATTGTAATTATACAGAGTATGCTTTCTAACCACAATGCAATCAAATTAGAAATCAGTAAGTTGGCTAACTGAATATAATAAAAATTTTTTAAAAAATCAGTAAGTGAAAGACAATAGAACAATCTCCAAATTCTTGGAAATTCAACAACACACTTCTAAATAATCCCTGGGGCAAAGCGGAAGTCTCAAAGGCAACTTAAAAATAAAAATGAATGAAGGTGAATGAAAATTGAAATGAAATTGAAAATACAACATATCAAAGTTTGTGAGGTTCAGTTAATAACAGTGTTTACATTAGAAAAGAGAAAATATATCAATCAATAATCTAAATTCCAACCTCAAGAGGCTGGAAAAAGAAGAGAAAGGAAAAATACAGCAACAAAAAAAGCAAGCAGAAAGAATGAAATTTAAAAAAAGGGCAGAAATCGCTGAAAATAAAAACATGAAAATGAGAGGATTAGTGAAGCAAAAATTTGTCAAAACAATCAATAAAATTGACAAACCCTTAGCTCAACTGACAAGGATAAAAAGAGAGAAGAGACAAATGACCAGTGTCAAAATGAAAGAAGGGCACCACAAAGGATCCTGCAGACATTATAAATCATAAATTTGTCACACATGTCAAAAATTTGACAACTTAGAAGAAATGGGCTAATTCCTTGAAAACCACAAACTACCAAAACCCAGCAAGATAAAACAGATACATGAATAGTCCTATAACCTCTAAAAAATAGGATCTGTAATTTAAAAGTTCCTGAAAAAAGGAACTTCCAGGTTCCAGATGTTTTCAAATACAGAATTTCTCCAGCATTTAAAGAATTAACACCAATTTCACAAAATGTCTGCCAATGAAGAGAAGAGGAGGGAACACTTCCCAACTCATTTTATGAGGTCACTATTACCTTGATACCAACGTATAACAAAGAGGACATACAAATAAAGCTATACATCAACATCTCTCATGAATTTAGATGTATAAATTCTCAACAAAACAGTAGCAAAATGAATCCAGTGACGTATTAAAACAAACGTACGTCATGACCACGTGGGGTTTGTCCCAGGGATGCAAGGCTAGTTCAACATTCAAAAATCAACCAGTGTAATCCATCATATCAATAGGGCAAATCACTTGCATGTCTACTTCTGTCTTGATGTCTGCTTCCCAGAGGATCCAAACTTCATTCATATGCAACAATCCCGCAGCAACTTAAGTTGAGAAATGTAACAGAGAGATTTTGGATGGATTATCTTTACGATTCATTACCCGGTAAGGATGCCCAGGGCCGCTGCCGCCATTTAACATTGTTCTGGGGATCCTGGGCAATGCTGTAACAAAAGAAAAGGAAATAAGAAGTGTAATGAACATCTGCCTAGAAAAAAAACAAAAGAACCACCCAACTGCAGTTGACCCTTGAACATGAGGGTCAGGGACATTGATACCTATGCTGCAGAAAATCCCCATGTAACTTTTGACTTCCCCCAAACTTAACTACTAATAGCCTACCGTTGACCAGAAGCCTTACTGATAACACAGTCGATTAACACATATTTTGTATATTATGTATATTATGTACTGTATTTTGACTATAAAGTAAGCTAGAGAAAAGAAAATGTATTAAAAAATACATTTATAGTAGTGTGCTGTATTTACTGGAAAAAATCTACATATAAGTGGGCCAGCACTGTTCAAACCCATGTTGTTTAAAGGTCAACTGTATTAGAACACGTACAGAAGTTCAGCAAGTTTTCCAGATCAATTTACAAAATTAATGGTCTTGTGCTCGCTTCGACAGCACATATACTAAAATTAGAACAATACAGAGGTTAGCACGGCCCCCTTGCACGGATGACACTCAAATTAGTGAATTGTTCCATGTTTTTATTAAGGAAGGTGCTTGTGATGAGCACAGTATGTTGTATGTTAAGTGTTGAACCACTATATTCTACACCTGAAACTAGTATTACAGTGTATGTTAACTAACTGGAATTTAAATAAAAACTAGGGGGGGAGAAAAAGGAAAAAAAAACTGATGGTCTTTCTCTATGCCAGCAATAAGTGTACTAAATATAATAAAAGTAAGATACAAATTACGATGACTAAAAGTATAAAGTGTCTAGAAATTATCCAAGAATCCAAAATCCTTTTATGGGGAAACAAAAACTCTAATAAAGGAGATTGAAGATCTGAATAAATACAAAGACATCCCATGCTCTTAGATAGGCACATTTCATATTATAAGATGTTGATTCTTCATAATTTAATCTATGAATGAAATGCAGTATCAGTCAAAATTCCAGCTGGTATTTTTCAAAGGAACTCAACAAAATTATTTAAAAATACATATAAAGACATAAAAATCTATGAGTATCGAAGTAAATTTTAGAGAAAACAAAGGGTGGGTGTGTTCTGCCAGATACTGAGACATGCTAAAGGGCCATATTTTATTTTAATTTATTTTTTATTTTTTAAAGATTTTATTTATTTGAGAAAGAGAGTGAGAGAGTGGGGGGGGGGCAGAGGGACAAGCAGACTCCCCGCTGAGCAAGGAGCCCAGAGTGGGACTTGATCCCAGGACCCTGAGATCATCACTGAGCTGAAGGCAGACACTTAACCGACTGAGCCACCCAGGCACCCAAGGGCCATATTTTAATAAAGACATACTGAAATTGACAGAAGAACAGATGAATAGACCAAGGGAAAATGACGATTTGAAGGTGACCCACATGTTTGTATGAGACTCAGCATAAGATAGACTATAAAAATAAATTAATGGGGAAACAACAGACTGTTTAGAGAATGACTTGGGAATACAGAATATAGAAGAAAAATAAAATTGGGCCCCTACCTAATCCCAGACCTAGAGGCATAGATAAAGTCCTGAATGTGAAAGATAGGAGTCTGGAAATCAATAGAGAGCAAAGAATGCTAAAAAGTCCTCAAACAAAAGCATAAACTGTAAGGAAAAAAAAATCAATGGCTCTCATTACATCACAATTCAGGCTTCTGCTCAATGAGAGAGTTAAGACACAGATGGCAGGTCTTTAACAACACAGCTTCATGAAACTATATAGGGTTGGGTGCCTGGGTGGCTCAGTTGGTTAAGCGACTGCCTTTGGCTCAGATCATGCTCCTGGAGTCCCAGGATCGAGTCCCGCATTGGGCTCCCTGCTCAGCGGGGAGTCTGCTTCTCCCTCTGACCCTCCCCCCTCTCATGTGCTCTCTCTCTCTCATTCTCTCTCTCAAATAAATAAATAAAATCTTAAAAAAAAAAAAAAAACAACTATACAGAGTTATTGCCTAGCATAAACCGGGAGCTAATAGAAAAATACACCAGGGAAGGGGGTAATTCAAATAGAAAAATGGGGAAAGGATATGTACAAAACATGTTCAAAATAGGAGATCCTAATTATGACTTCAGGTTGATAAATGAGGAAATGGGGGCATAAAATTATTTAGACAAATGTTTTATTCTCCAGAAGGAACAAAGGGGAAATGTTTTAAGGGGTTACCTCCTGATAGCGCGGCTGAGTGTGGGAACTGTTGGGGTGGAAATCCTTCAATACAATTTGATTTTTTTAACCATGTGCATGTTTTACTTTGCTGACATTTTTAAATTTAATTTTTTTTTTTTTTTTTTTAAGTAGGCTCCACGGCCAGCATGGAGCCCAATGCAGGCTCGAACTCATGACCCTGAGATCAGGCCTGAGCTGAGATCATGAGTTGGATGCTTAACCGACTGAGCCACCTAGGTGTCCCAACATTTTTAAATTTTAAAAGAAAAGAAACTAACAGCAAATAGCCTTATCCACATCTTTCAGAAAGTTAAATATCTCACTCAAGAGTCACCCAGACTGAAAACGTTGCATAAGAATGAAAATTTAAAAATATTCCCAAAATGATGGCAACATATTCTTCTTCTCAGGATTATATATAATCAACAAACAGAAGTAGCACAATGAAAACGTGACTTTGCATAAGAAGCTGTGATTTGGTGTTTTCTTCACTTAGCAGAATGTCTTTGTTTTTGGGATTCATCTATATTGTAACACGTGTTAGAAGTTTATTTCTAATTTTTAATTGCTGAATTGTATTCCACTGTATGGATATACCACTTTTTGTTTGTTGGTTCATCAGTTGGCAGACATTTTGGTGGATTCGTTTGGGTCTGTTATGAATAACACTGCTGTGAACGTTCACGTACAAGCGTTTGCGTGAGCTTGTGTTTTCATTTCTCTTGTGAGTGACACTGCTGGCTCATTTGGGAAAGTTATGCTAACTTCTTAAAATACTGCCAAACCGTTTTTCCAAGGTAGTTGCACCATTTTACCTTTTCACCAGCAGTGTATGAGGTTTTCATTTTTTCTCTATCTTGCCAATGGCTGGTATGATCTTTTTTATTATACTCATTCTAGTGGGTGTGAGGTGGTATCTTGGTAGTTTCAATTTGCATTTTTCTAATGATTAATGATGTTGAATAGGTTTTCATGAGCTTTTTAGACACTAACTGGCTCTTGGTGAAATGTTTTCCACCATTTTAAAATGAGGATTTTTGATTTCTTATAATTTCTTCATATACATGGATACACATCCTTGATTATATGTTTTGCAAATAGTTTCTCACAGTCTGTGGCTTGTCTTCATTTCCTTCATTCTGTCCTTTTGAGAGCAAATTTAAAACATTTTAAAACTTTTTTTTTTTTGATATAGAGAGAGAGCCGGGTGGGGTGCAGAGGGAGAGGGAGAGATAAAGAGAATTTTAAGTAGGCTCCAGTCCCAGCACGGGGTTCGATCTCACCCTTAGATCACAACCTGAGTTGAAATCAAGAGCCAGATGCTTAACCAACTGAGCCACCCAGGCACCCCAATTACGTTTGTTTTTGTTTGTTTTTTCAGTAGGCTTCATGCTAGTGCGGGGCTCAAGCTCACAACCCTGAGATCAAGAGTTGGACACTTAACCAACTGAGCCACCCAGGAACCCCTGCAAATTTAAAAAATTTTAATGAAGCTTATCGATGTTTTTCTTTGGCCCATGCTTTTGGTGTTCTACATAAGAAATCTTTGCCTAACCAATGAGTTGAAAGATTTTCTCCTATGCTTTCTCCTAGAAGTTTTATAGTGTAACCTGATATTTAGGCTTTGGGTCCATTATGTGTTGATTTTTGTATATAGTGTGAGATAAAGGTCTACTTTATTTATTCTTAAAGATTTTATGTATTTATTTGAGAGAGAGAGAAAGAGCAGTGAGAGAGAGAGTGAACACGAGCCGGGGTGGGGGGGAGGGTAGAGGCAGAGGGAGAAGAAGGCCTCCTGCAGAGCAGGGAGCCTGATGTGGGACTTGATCCCAGGACCCTGGGATCATGACCTGAGCCGAAGGCAGATGCTCAACCGACTGAGCCACCCAGGCGCCCCATAAGGGTCTACTTTAAATCAAGGCATCATAAAGGCAACACTCGGTCTGATGGCTCTGGGGGGAACCTCTTCCTGGCCCATTCCGGCTTCTGGTGGTTGTTGGTGTTCCTCTCCTTGTGGCTACTCACTGCAGCCTGTCTTCATATGGCCTTCTCCTCTGGGGTGATCTCCTCTGTCTAAGGCTCTTTTTGCCTCTATCTTAGAAGGACATGTGTGGTGGCGTTTTGGGCCCACCATTGTAATTCACAGCAATCTCATCTCAAAATCCTTAACTTCTTCATAGGTGCACAGACCCCTTTTTCCAGATAAGATAACATTTACAAGTTCCAGGGATTAGGACTTAATTCTTTGGGTGGCCATTATCTGACCTACTAAAATATCCAATTCTCTCAGCAACATCTGTTGAGACTATCCTTCTCCCTTGGAATCAGGACTTTGGCACTGCTGAAAATCAACTGACCATAAATGTAAGGGTTTATTCCTGAAGTCTCAACTCTGTTCCATTGATATATCCTAGTATCAGTAATACTGTCTTGTTAACTGCAGTATTATAGTAAATTTTAAAATCAGGTAGTGTAAATCCTTCAACTTTATTCTTTTTAAAAATTGTTTTGGCTACTATAGGTCTCTATTTTCATATAAATTTTAGGATCAGCTTGATTTCGGCATAAAAGTCTGCTGGAATTTTGATAAGGACTGCACTGAATCTCTAATGTGGGAAATCTTCCAATCTATGAACACAGAATATCTTTCCATTTACTTAAATCTTCGTCAATTTCTCATAGCAATATTTTGTAATTTTTGTATTTTTCAGTGTACAAGTCTTTACCTTTTGTTAAATTTATTTTGAGGCTATTCTTCACAGAATTGTTTCCTTAATTTCATTTCAGATCGTTTGTTGCTAATATACAGAAATACAACTCATTTTTATATATTGGTCTGGTATCTTCTGATCTTGCTAAACACATTTATTACTATAGTTCTTTATATAGATGCCTTAAGATTTTCTATATATACTGTCATCTGCAAATAAATTTACTTCCTTTTTTCCAGTCTAATTCCTCCCCTGCCATTGCACAGGCTAGATTCTCCAGTAAAATTGTGACTAGAATTTAGGACTTTTTGTGTCCATGTTCAGGAGGGAAAGTATATGCAGTTTTCTTTTCTTGTAATTTGTTTGGCTTTGGTATCACATCTCCTCCATTTTTTTTCTGAAAGAAATTTGTGAGTGATTGGTATTTTTAAATGTTTGATAGAATTTACTAGTAAAGCCATCTAGATCTGGACATTTTTGTGAGATTTGAAATTTCTAATTCAATGTATTTGTTATACTTTTATTCAGATTTTTATTTCTCATAGAATTTATTAATCTGTGTCTTCCTTGGGCGCCTGGGTGGCTCAGTTGGTTAATCTGTGTCTTCCTTGGAATTCATTCACGTAGTCTAATTCATTGGCATAAACTTATAATACTCTTCTTAATTTCTGTGGAAATGGTAGTGATGTTGACCCTCTAGGTCTTTTGGTAACTTGTGTCTTCTCTGTTACTTTCTTGGTCAGTCCAGCAAGGGTTTGTCAATAGTTTCATTAATTTCCTCTATCTTTGTTTCTATTTTATTGATTTCCTCTCTATTCTTTATTTCTTTTCTTCAGGCCTCGTCTGCTCTTCTTTTTCGTTTCTTAGGGTGGAAGCTTAGGTTATTGACTGGAAACCTTTTCTTCTTTTCTGATACAGGCATTTAAAGCTACAAATTTCCTTCTACCCACTGCTTTACCTGTGTCACATAAATTTTGTTATATTTAATCAGTTCAGAAGATTTAAGAAGCTTCCCTTGTGATTCTTCGATCCATGAGTTATTTAGATACTTGGGGTTTTTCCAGTTTTCTTTTGAGAATCTCTGACCTAATTGTGTTGTGGACAGAGAACATATACTTTTTTGTGATTTCAATCTTTTTAAATTTATTGAGACTTGTTTTACAGCCCAGCATGTGTTTATCCTGAAGGCTTTCATGGGCAGTTGAAAAGACCATGTGTTCTGGAGTTTCTGAGTAGAATGTTCTACAAATGTAGGTAGGTTTGCTCAAGTTGGTTGATAGTGCTATTCAGGCCTTCTTTATATACTAACTTTCTTGCTGTTTGTTCTATCAGTTATTTAGGGTGGGCTTTTTCAAATTTCCAACTATTACTGTTAAATTATCTATTCTTTCAATTATGCCAGTTTTGCTTTATGTATTTTAGGACTCTATTTTTAGGAGCATATACACTTATATGTTATAACATAAATATATATATTTTCACTATGCATTGACACTTTTATCATTCTGTAATATCTCTATTTGTAGTAATACTTCTTGTCTTAAAAGTCCATTATTTTTCTAATACTGATACCAGTCACTCCAGCTCTCATATGGTTCTTGATTACATGGCAAATTTTTCATCTCCTTAATTTCTACTTATTTATGTCTTTATGAAGTGTATCTCAGCATAATTTAATTTTTTTAATATAATCTGCCAACCTCAGCCTTTTGAATGAATTGCTTTGTCCATTTATGTTCTAATGCAATTATCTACATGGTTGGGGTTTTGCTGTTTCATATTGATTTTTGTACCTCTATTCTTCCTTTTATTGCTTTCTGTTATTTTTCAGTTTACTGTTTTAATTCTCATTTCCCCAGTTATTTCTTGATCAGAAGGAGCTGTCCCCTAGCAGATTCCTCAGGAAGGGCTTATGAACACAATATTGAGCTCTAACTTTAAATTGTTTTTCTACCAACTTCTTACTTTTGAAAGACTGCTTTTCTGGATACTTGATTCATATTTCTTTTTCCCTTGAATCTTGACAATGTTGCTCCACTTGTTTTCCTTTGTATGTTGCTTTTCAGAGATGACTTTTTATTTTTAAACCTCCTACCCCATTTTCCTCTTTACGAGGCACTAGGTAGGAAAATGAAGTTTAGGTATTCTCTACAGCATAATCCATACTGTAGGTGTGTGTTATGAATGATTTTATTTGATATTCTCATAAAGACAGTGTTTTGGGAAGACAGAGATAACTGAAATGTAGGTGGCCATAATCGTCCTCACACATTCTGTCTGCTGGGACACTAAGGTTTTACGTACACAAGGAAAGAGGGCGTCAGGCCTGCACATCCAATGATTACAGTCTTATTTCATGGATTTAAAGATGCACCTTTTCCACAGACATTACATTTGTTATTGAAATGCATCCTACAACTGGCATATTACATTCAGTGGTACATGAAACAAATGCATATGGTCCCGTTTGTGGAGTTCTAGCTTTGAAATACTGCTCCCTTTTGTGTCCCAACTTGTCCAGAGCCCCACACTTCCTGAGTTGGCACCTAGCTGTAGAGAGGGAGGGGAGCAGTCACTTGGCTTTTCCCACCCCTGTGGGCACCTGTGCCGAGTGAAAATGGTCCCCAAATGGCTTCCGCACTGCCTGCCCCAGCCAGGTCACGGACAGAGCCCTCCAGAACCTTCTCACTGGTTCTCAGAGAAATGTGTGCCCTGCTTCAGATTTGAGAGGAGTTTTCACTCAGCATTCCCCCTCAGTTTTATACAATTTTGTTATTCCTAGCATATATTTTTTTTTGTGGTGTATATAACTGGATGTTGGTCACTGTGTAGTTTTAATAGAAAGACTTTAGTTTTGTTTTTTTGTTGAAAATGCTGATGTTCCCAAGGGCTGAAGTTAAATGCTGTGTTGTTTCCACCATCTTTCCAGGAGCTTCTGTCATTTTTAAAACATAACAATGAACATCTAGATGTTGAAATGTTGACTCAGAAAATATTATGAAAAGAGCTGAAAAGTTGCTATCACCATTTGCTAATGACAACAACAGCTCAGGCTTCTGTGCTTAGTGGCCCAGGCTCAACCAGTAGGAACCCAGAGAATTCCAGACACTATACACTGACGAAAGGCACTAAGACATTTAACTAGTATTTTCTAAACACAGACACCAAGAATACCACCCTACAAATGCAGAAAAGTTAAAATCAAGAGACTGTTCTGTTGAATATACTACACATGCAAATAGACTGATTATCAGGAATGTAGGTTTATTTCATTAAAAAATAAAGCAGAAAGATTCACCCCCAAAGAGAGTACCTTGCAGCAGCAGTCACAAGGAACAGATGTATGAAGTAGTGCCTCAAGCAAAATAGAAACTGAACATTAAAAAAATATGTTATTTAAAAAGACGTTGAAGACCATTTGTTAATAGGAACATAGACTATAAAAATGGCATTCTTATACATTTTTTAAACAATTTTATTCCTTTACCTTTACTAAGACAAGAAACAATGGTGTAATGTTTATGCACTACCTTGTGGCACCCAGCACAACATTTACACCACCGAACCTGGTCTGCTAAAGAAAAAAAAGATAGCTAAAGTACAGCTTAAAAACTTTATTTTTAGTGCGTTCACATTTTTAGATATTTGAAATCCATAGCTAAAAGGAAAAGTAATTTTCCTTAGCTTAGAAAAAGACTGTAGTTATATATCCTTAGGCAAACCACTCCACAAAAAAGGAATACATTCAAGATATTCTAAAATATCAGGGACATGATTTCTAGTCCAGGAACATCACAGTAACCCTCTTCCTAAAACAGATCAGAAGTCAACACATAATAAATGTGAAGGTCAATTATATTAAAATAAAGTAGTATTTGATTTAAATTATTGATCACTTAGGAAATACAATGAGTACTCATTCTCCGGTTAGGTATGTTAAGATTAGCTATTAGAAATGGTGTAACATCAATATTTAGTGTGTATAAAAATTTTAGGATTCAAATATATTACAATTAAAAGTTTATCATAATCACACAAAAAGCGTTTCCTTATATATTAGCCACCACTGAGCTGCACAGGACGAAGGCTGAAAAAGATGCGGTTGAATTAGACCCTTGAGAACAGGTTTTGTGTCCTAGACGGTGAGGTGTTCCTCCAAGCTCTAATGCTGCAGAGACGTTATTCTAGGAAACGTTAAGGAGTGCTTGCACACTCTTTACTATTGGAGGGAGAGAAGATAAACCGAAGCTCCATTTTTAAACAACAAAAAAAGAATATAAAATACTAGTATAATAAAACATTTAAACAGTACTAAATAGCACAATTTAAATACCAGTTATATGCTGTCATTAGTTTTCTTCTTTAAAAAATCAGTTCCTGGGCTTTCAGATGTGTTTTCTTTTTAAAAATAACCAGCATCCTCCTCGTGGTCGGGCGCCAAGTCCACGCCCACGCCCACGCCCGGTGGCCACCCCTCCAGGTACCCGCAGGCCTCTCCCAGGTCACAAGGCAGTGATGCAGAGGCCTGTGCGTGTGCCGCGTGGCGGCTGCCGCCTGGCCCTGGGACCTGGCCTAGAGCAGCACAGCCTGGGCCACCTCCTTGATTGTGCGCGCGGCTCTCTCCAGTTCTTCGTCTGTTTGCTCCACTGTGACCACAACCCTAATGCTGAGAAATAACGACACAGAAAATCGTCAAAGGAGAGTCTAGGGCACCTGTTTTGTCAGTCAAGTTCTACTGGCACACGGCCCCACTCATTAGTGGGCCTACTGTCTACAGCCACTTCCTCACTGCTCAGCGGAGTCAAGTGTGCACACGGGCTGGCCAGTTCCAGAAGTCTGCCACTCCTGGCCCGACTGCTGGTGCATCTAGTCAGGGAAGCTCGTGGTGGGGCTCTGCCCGGGGGTGCCGGGAATCCCGCCCTTTACATCATCTACTGCCCTGAGCACCACCAGGCCCGAAGCTGGAATTCAGTACGTCTCAAATCAAGGAGTGTCTGCGTGCCCGTGCTCATTTACAGTTCGGTAAGTCATGCAGACGTTCTGTAATACTTGAGGCAAGGCAGACACTTTTAAGTTTTCAGGAAACCGAAGACCAAAACCATCAGTTTGACAGGGCACGTCTACCTCTTCTTCCCCACTTACTTCCCTCTGCAAACATCTGTATCATCCACTGGACACCTGCACTGAGCTGTGCTGTGCTGGGCAGGGAGCCCCGAGGGTACAAAGCAAGTGTGGCCCCTGTTCTGAAACACAGGCTCACGGCTTTGCCTGGGTGCAATCGGACATGAGAGGGCAGGATCTTTAGGGCACCTCCGAGCTGCTGCCAATGGTCTTCCAGAATCCCGGTCTGGCCCTCCGTGTCTGCACAGTGCTCGGGACTCCAGAGTGTTCCCAGACCCCCCGGGCTTTCCCCATTCTCCAGGGCCCTCTCCCTTGTCCCTCTCAAGCTAGTGCTCTGGCCCCCCAGACGCACTTGAGGGTCTCCACACCACCGCACACCCTGCTAGAAGGTGGTACCAACAAGTCTGTCTGACGTACTTGATCTTTTGGGTTTGGCTTGAGCATCACCTACTCTTAGAAGCCTGAGCCCCTTCCAGGTCAGAACGAATCATGCCCTCCTCCTCTGACCTCACCGACCTTGTGCTATGACCCTGAGCCCTTCGTGCTCTGGATGTCTACCTCCTTCGACTATACTTGAAGTGCCGACGAATGAGCACCAATTTTAAATCAAGAGTCCAAGTGCTCTCCCATACAGCTTCTTGAACCTCTCTAGATCTTCCCCACTGTTGCTTTGTTTTTCCCTGGGTGGTTTATATGTGTTTGCCAGGTGAAGTACCACAC
Source organism: Halichoerus grypus (assembly GCF_964656455.1). Lineage (NCBI taxonomy): Eukaryota > Metazoa > Chordata > Mammalia > Carnivora > Phocidae > Halichoerus > Halichoerus grypus. Next base: position 4,643,813 of record NC_135725.1, read on the forward strand.
AGCGCTCCAGCCAGCAGTGGGGTCAACACCACCGTCTGGATGTGCCCCTCCCACAGGACAGTCCTCACGGCGGATGTGGCTGGCACAGCGCGTGCAGCTTAGGGTCGTGGTAGACCTCTGCGGATCAGAACTTCGGCTGTCCCAGCTCAGTCCTGGGGTCTCACACACTTCTTTGAGTTAACTGGGAGGGTACAGTGAGTCCTGGGGCGGTGCTTTACAGTTAAAAATTAAAAAATGGCCAGTTTAAGAACAGAAAACAGATGATGTACTATAGTACACATTCTTCCTTATCCTGTGATAGTCTTTCAAACATTTTCAGAACAGAATACATTTTATACAGAGTTCTGAAAGTAGGAAAAACAAGTCAGGTCACAGTTTAACGTCCACCAACCTTGGAGGAGGGAGGCACTTCTCTTCTTTCTCCAGGTAGCGTGCCTGGGTTAATGCGATGCTTCTGTCCATGCACTGTATGAAGAAGAGGGACACGTTTGCAAGCTGGGCTGTGGACACTGTGCTCATTACAACAGGAAGGTACTCTGAAATGCTATCCTTAACCACAGCATTCATTCATTTTTCCGGTTACAACTGTGAGAAGGCAAAACAGCAATACCAGGACCCCATCCTGAGCAGCCCCAAGCGACACGACTGCCCTGCGGCGGCGCCCTCCACTCTGGACCGCCCAGGGCACCGCCATGAGCCATGTGGCTGTCCAGCACCGTGCAACAGGGCTAGTGCCACCGAGAGACTCAACTTTTAATTTTACTCAATTTAAATAGCCACAGGAAGCTAGGAATTTCCATTTTAAACAAAGCAGAAGAAGGACATGGGGAAATAGTCCCAGCAAAGCCCCAGGAATGAACCAAAAGTTGGACTTAATAGTAACACCAGGTGAATGGTTTCAGAGACAAACTGGTCACACTTCAAATATGAGCCATTCCTCTGATTCCCGTGGGCTCCCTTCGAGCAGGTGCTACCAGGCCAGAAGTCTGGTGTCACCCATTTTTTGCATAGCTTTCTCATACCTTAACCACTTGTCAATATTTTTTAAAAGTTCAAACATGCTCTATCAAAATAAAGAAAGTATGAAAATCAGACTGAAGTCACGGTTGATCAGGGTTTCTTTTTGGGTGATGAAAATGTTCTGGAATGAGGTGGTGTACAACCTTGTGAGTGTACTCAAAACCACTCAGCTGTATTATTTTAAAAGGGTGAATTTTCTGGTCTGTGCATTATATTTAAAAAAGCATCAGTCAGAGCCAGGGGACTGATAAAGGAAGGAGCAAGCACTCCCAGGGCTGGGCAGTGAGGGTGTCTGCCGAAGAGGGGCCCCGCTGTGCGCCGCCGCATGCCCGACGGCAGCCACCAGCAGGCAGCTCGGCAGACTCCCACTCATGCTCCATCTGCACTATACTCGGAGGGGTTACTCCTGAACACATCTGCACTGGCTCTGCTCCTCGCCCTGGCTAGCTAAGGAACATTATAAACCATCGCTCAGTTTGTAAAAACAGTGTCTTGTCAAGCAACTCAGCGAGCACTTGGCAAGAGCTCTGCGCTGTGCAAAGCTCACGCGACGGTCCGCACCACAGCTGTCTCCTCTCTCTCCAACACTGACCGGGCCGTGCAGCAGAGCTCGAGACGAGGACGCAAACACACTGCAGGACTGCTCTTCTGTGCACGAAGGCAGTTTCCAGACTGTATTTTGTCCCTCCCCCGAGGCTCTGCTCCCTGATTCATGAGGGATCTCATGAGGAGGTCTCGGAGAGAGCCGGCCTGGGGCTGGGGCCTCAGACGGAGTCTGGCATCCGTGAGCTGTGCAGACTCTCGCCTTCTCTTCCGTTCTGAGGACAAGACGCACAAGTGTGGCCCGCTTGCCCTCGGCAGTGTCTCTGGCACAAGCAGAAGGAAGACCCCACTGCTGTTCTCTCTCAAGAACCGAGGGGGCTCTCACGTGGAACGAGCGCCCTGGCAGCAGGGACGGCCCACGTCCCGCGGCGCGGAGCCGGCGCACAGCGCCATCCCGAGGGGGCCGGAGCGGGCTGGGGTGACGGGGCTTGCGGCTCCGGGGGGATGCCCTGCAGCAGTCGGTGTCGGGCACCCCGCTGGGCAATCTGCTTAGCGCACGAGCTTGGCGGTCACACGAAGCCAGCGTGACGCTCTTACTGCCGCGCCCACGTCACTTGCATCCAACCGACAAACTGCTGTGCTGCCGCATCCGTACCAGAACCCTAACCCCAAGGACGCTGTACTTTGTTTACATCCGTCTCCACTCAGTGACCTCACGGCACAAGTGCTGAGGTGGTAAGAGGTGCCCCTGGGATGATTCTTCCCTTGAGAGGGAGTCTGTCTTCCTCACGCTCGCAGAGCTGCCCCAAGGGGACACCTGTCCCGTGGTACCTCTGCACTCAGAAGGGGACAGTCCCTGCAGCCTGACTGCTCATAATCGCACACATTTCCTTACTCAGGAATCTCGGATTCTGCGTTTGGTTCTACGAGAGGACTGACTCCAGAAGGCCACAAACTGCACGAAGCTCTCCACGATCCATCCTTCACACTGCAGGACGCAGGACAGCTAAAGCAAGCTGGGACGCAGAGGGTGGCGTCACCCTTGGTCTCCACACTGAGCAGTGACGGGACCAGGGAGAGAGGCCTGACCCCCTGGCCACAGCAGGGCAAAGGCTCACGGCAGAGGACAGCCATCACCCTGACGCCCGGGGGCAGGGCCTCGGAGACGAGGCCCCTGGAAGGACCCATCAGGACGAGCAGCACAGGGAGGCAGGACGAAGCCCGCTTCCATTCTCAAATGCACGCTAGCTGCACTGAAGGGTCAGGTAAAGGCAGGGCCACCCCAGCACGCTCGCCCAAGAGGCCGCACGGCCACTTCCGTTCCTCTGTGAGGAGGAGGGGGAGCTGCATGGAGGCAAGTGAGCGGGGCAGGGCTCCAGAAACCAGCTCTACTGAGCACAGAAGGGCAAGCAGTCTTCCCCGGAGAGGCATTTCTCAGTTAATAACTAAGTTACAATTCCTAGTAAAATCACTTTCAGGAGATAAAGATATTTAAGTCAACCTCCAAATCAGGCCTGGTAAAGGAGTGGTCTTTCTTCCTTTCTGGTTACAAGAGTATTTGGACCTGTCTCTGAGCTATGTTGGGGTTTCAGTCCAGACAGCTGTCCAGTGCTCTGTGGGATTGTGACTCATAATGCCACCCCACCTACATGTATGAAAGCCTGGCTTTGGACGCTAAGCGAATGGGTTTTCTGAAAAGCTAATCATTTAGACATTTAAACACTGTGTGGGGTCAAGGCAGAAGAACTACATACTTACATGATTTACAATCTCCTGAAGTAGTTTAACGTCTTCTTCTCGAGACCCAGTGCTGTCTGTTAGCTGTAGGTGAAATGCTGGAGAAATGGACTCCCCCACCACTTTTAACCCAGAGATGCTGAAAGCAAACACACATGCAAGTGTAAGTCCCTTCCAGGTGCAAAGATATCCCACATCTAAGTAACCGTACAAAGTCTGCATTAATGAATGGAACAGAAGCTTGTGGCTTTTCCAGGTAAGCATCGTGTGGTGGCTCCAATCCCGACAGACACAGCTGAAACCCATGCTCTGGGCGGGGCTCGCTAGTCTAGGATGCGCCTACAGGGCCGCTCTGTGAGTGTGGCTGCAAGGCAGGTCCGTGTCCTGACAGCCACCTCTGGCTCACACCTGCAGGCCGCTCCCTCCTCTCCGCCCGCAGTTACCCTCCTCATCTGCCCCTCTCCCTGTGTTCTGCAGTTGGCCAATAAGCCAGGTCCCAGCCTGAGGACCACCTCCTGGGGCCTCCCTCCCAAACCACTCTTCTAGGGAAGCGTCTACACCATTGTTTCCTACTACTGTTTCCTTCGTGACTACTTACTATTGATAATGTTCCCTTGTTTATTATCTCAGTCTTTAGCTGTATCTTGTCTTTCATAAATTATAGGGATGAATTCTGATATTAAAAACATTGCATTTTGACCATCAGAAGTGTGTTTAGATTGTATAGTTCCCTTCTTATTTGCATGTTTTCTGTTAAGTTTTACTTGAATTATGACTATTTTCATCTTTCTTAGGATTTAACAGCACAGACATCTGCAGCTTCTCAGGGAGGGAGAGAGATTTCTTTAGGGGTAAAATCCTGTATTTTCAAATGATTATTACAGATGTCAAGAGGACTGCAGGTCAGGTTCACTTAAAGTTCATTTTTATCTGATACTAATAATAGTTTGATTTTGACTCATCTCCTAGGCTATAAATGGTGATACATGACCATCTGAAATTGAGCTAAACATTTTTAAATTTTTTAAAATTAAAAAAAAAAAGCTTTTATTTATCTGAGAGAGAGAAAGAGCGCACGCACGAGCAGGGGGAGTCGCGGGCAGAGGGAGAAGCAGACTCCCCGCTGAGCAGGGAGTCCAACATGGGGCTCAACCCCAGGACCCTGGGATCATGACCTGAGCTGAAGGCAGACGCTTAACCAACTGAGCCACCCAGGCACCCCTGAGCTAAACATTTTAGACTGCCTCTGTTTAGCGAGCTTCACTTGGAAAGATTTGCTTTTCCCTTAGAATGAAATTAGCACATAAAGCACTTTGTAGCACATTTGATTCCTTAAGCACATTTAGGACTCACCAAGCTTTACTGAATGACTACTGTGTGTCAAGCATCATGTGAGGTGCCAGAAGCCAATTGCACCTGCCTTTCAAACCACCAGTGAGCACTATAGTTTATGTCTCCTTTCCTTAAATGTAATGTATCCTACTAGGACCTCTCAATAAACCAGGCTGCAGAACAGCACAGGAAAAAATAATGTAATCAAATAGGGTTTTACTCCAGAATACAGTAAGTTAACACCAGAAAAATTATAACAATGTAATTCAGCATAAGACTAATCTATGATTTTTAAAACACCTCCAAATCTAGGAATAATTTGATAAATACCACCTACAGAAAACTTACAGTATGTTATTTCATACTTAATGAAGAAATGTTTTTATACTGTGAACGACAGGTATATCACTACTGTGACAGAAGATGTCAATAGCATGTTAGTGACCTACACCAATGCAATAAGAGGAAAAATTACTAAGATGTTTAAGAATCTGGAAGGAAGAAAGAACCATTATTCAGATAATAGGACTTTTATATACATCATCATAAACAGAATGAAACAAACCACTAGAAGGAGTTTGGAAGGACTGCTGGGTATCAGATCATGAGGACAAAGTGCAAACTCCAGAGAAGACTAGCTACAAGGAGAAGTGGCAACTGGCTAGCAGCTGGAGGAGAAGGTGGGGTCTTCGAGGGAAAGAAGCAGTTCAGACAAGAGGGTGGAGTGTACTCAATGCTAATCAAATGACTCCTGAGAGGGTGACAAAAGAGAGGAGACAGCCAAAGGCGCTGGGCCCTTGAGGGGGAAGAGCTATGATGGCAGGAGGCATTTCTTCAGCTGTAACCTGAGGGAAGACTGGTTCAGACGCCTGTGTGTGTACAGATTTGTGAGGGAAGATGCGGGAGTCCAGGTAACAGCAATGAAGCCAGGCTGTTTGCTAACAGTGGGTGGAGTGCAGACAGGGGGCTGGGGACCCAGGGGGGAGAAAGGTGGGAAAGAGTGGGTAAGGTGGAGGGCTGGGCTTATAAGATGAACACCATAATACCACTAGACAGAATGAAGGGCACCCGAAGTTGGTGTTCCTAAATTTACAGTGACTCCAACATGCTGTACTGTGTTGGCATATTAATATTTTATAAACCAAAGTAACTGGGACCAACACAAATAATGTCTCCTAACCATAAATCATGCAAGAAGAACTTTTGTTACTATCATGTAGACACACCCAGAACTTTAATTATTTCTGCCCCTACTTTATCTGGAACAGCTGTGATCTGCTCATTTACTCACTGTCCTTGTCCTTTACAGAAGCTTCGAGTTTCCACATCTGTCAATAGGTAGGACTTTCATGATTGAAAAGACATATTTCCACCTTAAGTAAGGCAAAAGGAAATACCTCGGGCAACGTGAGATCATCTTCTGTAAGACCAGGAATCTGCCTGAAGCTGTCACCAACCTGAATTTTTTCTCCATTCCAGAGGAATCTTACAGAGCTACTCTTGTGTAGTTAAGACAAACACAAGTAAAAACTCGAAAGGTTCATTTCAATTTCACCTGTTTTTCTTATATTAATTTAAAATAAAACTTAGTAATTTTCTAAAGAGTATGGCCAGTATGAACCCACTGTCACCTAATTCCATAACATATAATGGTATCATTTTATCTGTACAGATGTGGAGAGATTCTCCCATGTTTACCCGAAGTTATTTCTGGTGGTAGCATGTTTGATGGTTATTTTCATCTTTGTCCTGTATGTACTGCTATATTATTAGTGAGCTTGTATTCTTTTTAGAAAAACAGTCATGATTCTTCAACCACAAAATGGATGTTCTGGCTTCAAGCCCACAGACAAATCTGACTGAATGGAGTCTCTCCTTTCTTAGTTGTAATTCAGTCAAACTGATCCAAGCCTATTAAATATACTCAAAACCAAAGAGGTGACATTCAAAATTTTTCACTAGTTGTTTAAATGTGGTACAGATAAACTTTAAGTTGGTTGAAAATATATAAAACTTACCCTTGTAAAGCTTTATGAATTCGTTCGCACTTTTCCTTCAACACTAAAAAAATACCTGTATGAAAAGAAATGCACTTGATAGTATATCTGGAAGATCTGCTATTACTAATCTAAAAATATTTTTAAAGATTTTTAAAGTTCAAGTTCATCAATTTAAAATGTTGTAAATACTCCTACAGACTACTAGCACACAGACAGGAACACTTCCAAAGGCCCAAGCCTTGGTCTTTGGCACACATGTCCTGGCAGCTCCTCACCCACTTTCAGCAGAATCTGGGATGAGGTTTTCCACAATAAAACAATGGCTCTTGTTCTCATCAGGTTCTACAAATAATCTGGCTAATAAAAGGGTATAAATGTATTACTTATTTCTGGACCCTTAACAATTTGGTAAAAGATAGACACTGTAGTATGTTTACTACCTTTCCCTTGATATTTTCACTTTATTCATGGAAAATTAAAAAACAAACACCTAAGCAAGAGGCACGAGTGCCAGGCCTTCTCACAAGCAAGCATATGAATGTGCACCCAGAAACATTCACATTTCCTGATTCTCTGAATTAAAACCGTTAAGAATTTAGAAATTTTAAAAATTCTAAATTTAGAAATACCAAGTAAGGCTTGCTTTTCATTTCTGTTTTAGGCTTTGTGAGGAGTGCTATCACAGCCAAAAGGCACATTTGAAATTTAGTCAAATTGGCCCGTTAAGGAAGCTTTAATGGTTGGTAACCAGGTTTGGCTTTAGTACCAACTCATCAGTCAAAGGCTGAAGGAAAAAAACCGGATAAGCTACAAATTATATGTACCGAGAATCAGCAGCACACTTCAGCTAACTTCTCCAATGACAACTAGCCCAGAGCTGACTCCTCCTCCTGGCACCGCCGCCCATCCTGGGAGCCAGCCCCACTTTGGCTCTGGCTTGTCTCCTGGGAGGAGAGAAGCTCTCCACTGAATCCCAGAGGCAGGATGATGTCTTCACTGCCATTCTCCCTATAAACGCCAGGTAATGTCATTCAGAGGCACAGCTCTGTGTGGTCAACACTTTCCCTCCAGCTAATTACTCCAAAAGAACGCCAGCAGCCTGGCTGACGTCACCGCGATGCCTGGTGTCCTGGGTTCAGAAGATTATACCTGGATTCTCCTCCATGATGTTGAGAGCCTCGATGGCAGCGGCAGCCAACAGCGGGGGCAACGAAGCTGAAAAGCAGTACCCCTGGCCGGAAAGTCTCTAAGAAGAAACGAACAAGTTAAAGATATAAATATGCTTCTTTTTTTTGGCCTAAAAACCTAAAGGCACCAGCTCTGCAACACCTCCAAACAGTGTGTACAAACGGTAAGGTGGTAACATCCACACGTGTGTACAAGTTATACTTGTGTACACAAATAAGACTTTTTTAAAAAGGGAGATAATTTCAATTGTAAATATTCTGAGTGATTCCAGTAACAAATCGACTTTTAAATAAAAATTGTGGTAAACTAGGTCAGAATGAAATTCTGTGATTGGAAGTTACATGCTGAGTAACTGCTTAGCATGACCAGTGGAACAACTGGTTTCAGTTTCTGCTTTTGTTTTTCAAAATGAACCCACCTGATGGTCAATCACAAAAGATCGGCCACAGCAGAAACCTCCAATAGAAGCGAGGGAATTCTCCATGTTGGCACTAATAAGATCAATGTCATCAATCTGCAAAAAAGTGGGACAGTAGTAGTTATTCCTCAATTTACAAGAAAAAATAAAAACCAATGTCAAGCCTGCAGACAAAATTTCAGTCCTGATCACGTCAACATCTCCGTTCAAACACACTACGTACATGCCAAGTGAAGGGTAAACCATACAAAATTTATCCCTACAAGGACGGATGTGTCGAAGTGCACCTCTGAAAGGGTCTCACTTTACACTTTTTGGCCATTTCATCATGCACACACAATTTACTCACAGCAGTAGGAGAGAGAGAAATTAAAAGAAAATGAAATCCAAAACTGCTTCATACCAAAAATATTCAGAGGTACAAAATAAGATCATTTCCTTGCTTAAACAGTGTCCAGCTGGCCTTCCCCTAGAAGGTACTTGAGAGAAATACAAACAAATCTATCAGAGTTTTGAGCATTTTATCCCTACATTCAATTTACCTTTCAACTTTTCAAAAATAAAATCAATTGCTGTGTACCCGTGGGCTTCTGAGTCCCGCCCAACTTCTCAACTCAGCGCTCCGCTGACCCTCACCTTCTGCACCAGCACCGGCTCCAGCACCGGCTCCAGGACCAAGTGCATCCTGGGCACACAGCAGCCACTCAAAATCACTCACTGATGGCCGTGATGACAGCTGGTCCAAGCACAGCTGGGGGTTTCTAAATGGTCCACAGACCCAACAAGGAAATCTGTGTACTCTTTTTTAAAAAAACCTTTTATTATGAAAAATTTCAGTCATATACAAAAGTAGAGAGAATAGAGTAAACAATTCTCATCACCAGATTCAGTAATGATCGGCTCATGGACAACCCATTACCTTGTATAGCTCCCTGCTGCCCTCATTATTTCTTTGGAGCAAATCCCAGACTTCATATGGTTTCATCTCTAAGTATTTCAGTGTGCATTTCTAAAGGATATGGACACTTTCAAAAACATAATCACAAAACTATTATCACACCTAAAAAATGAAAAATTTCTTAATATCACCAAATATTCAGTGTTCAAATACCTGTCTGACAAAGCTCGTTTTCTGTAGTATTTGCTGGAATCAGGATCCAAATAAGGTCCATATATTCTGCACTTTTTCTTAGTGCATTTAATCACCAAATGTCAGTCTGTCTTTGAGGAGTATATGTCAGTCTAACTTCGTGTGATATTTGTTCTGCTCTCCATTTTTTTCTGGACCATATTGGTAGTGGGATACAGATAATCTAAGGTGATTTTCATGCTCTTTAGTTCAACTTTTTAACATAGGTTGCAAAACTTTTATGCACAGGATTTGCAGAAAAGTTCCCTTCAGCTCAACAGGTGACACGGTGGTGGGTGAAGACAGGTCCTGCGGACAGGCTGACGTTGCTCCTCCCTGACAGCCTCCAGGGGCACAAACCATTAAGACTGGGGGCAGGTGGGGCTCATTTCCCATCAGCAAGAGGACACGTGACCAACTCATTCCAGTTGTCGGGAACCTTGAGGCTTTGCGTAATCTGCGCCAGCATCGTTTCTGACTCTCTACAGAAGTCATGACTGTCTAACAGCCCACACACAGAAATAACAGAGGACTCAGAACTACGAATACTAGAAAAAACAACATTCACTGCCATCATAATATTTTCTAAAGGACTACTTTAGGGACTTCTTACTGTTTTTAAGAAAAACACATTTCTAGAGAAGAGATATTGAAAGCCAAGATCAAATGCTACCAAGTAAACAGACCACAATTCTGTTGAGTAGCCACTGTGAGTTTACAGGTTCTGAGGGAAGAAAGGCCTGGTCTGGCTGACCTGATCCTCTAGGGGCTCAGCGAAGTGACACACCCCAAAGCTGCATGACCCTGCACACTGATGAGGAACGCCGTCTTGTGCCCATGAAACGTGTCCGGCAGGATGGGACTGCATGTTTTCTATACGAGGAAATGTCCCAGAGTAGGAGAACTTACACTGATTCCAAAATGTTCAGTGACTCCTCGACCATGCTCCCCCAGAACTCCGAACGAAAGGCTTTCCTCCAGAAAGATTCTTGCTTTGTATTTGTATTTTAACTTAACCTAAGTGGTAAACAAAACACAACTTTAAAATACTGATGATTAGCACACTAGAGAATATATTGGGAAGAACAAACCTAAACCTAAAATAAAAAGAAAAAAAAAAAAGCATGTACAGTTGATCCTCAATACTGGTGGATTTGTATTTGTGCATCTGCCCACCTGCTAAAGTTTCTTTGTAATCAACACACAAGGCATAGTGTAGAGGGGCAAAATCCTTGCATATTCCCAGCTGCTGGGACTACTGCTTCAGCTCATACTGTAAACAAGTGTCCTTCTTCAGGATTTCTTTATTACCATGTTTTTTGCATTTTGTGCTCTCTGCTGGCGATTTTGTTTAGGAGGGCCCCAAGTACAGCGTTGAAGTGCCGTCTAGCATTCTTAAGTGTCAGACAGCTACGATGTGTCTTACAGAGGAAACAGTTTTGTTAGATCAGCTGCATTTCAGGCATGAGTTACAGTGCTGACAGCCCTGAGCTCAATGTGAATGAATCAACAATATGTGTTAAACCGGAGCGCCTGGGTGGCTCAGTCGGTTAAGCGTCTGCCTTCGGCTCAGGTCATGATCCCAGGGTCTTGGGATCGAGCCCCACGTTGGGCTCCCTGCTCAGCGGGGAGCCTGCTTCTCCCTTTGCCCCTCCCCCTGCTTGTGCTCTCTCTCTCACAAATAAATAAAATCTTTAAAAAAATAATAATAGAAACAAAAAAACTCCCCAATATGTGTTAAATAAAATGTCCTTGAACAAAAAACACATAAAACAAGGTTAGGTACTGAGCGAATGATGAAAATGCTCTGACCAGAGGCTTGCAGAGAACAAACCACATTTGCCCTGAGAGCCACAGTTCAGTATTTACAGCCTGTATGTAGAACATAACTATGTACGTGCACTTTCTAGAACATAACAACAGGTGGCCCTTGAACAACACAGGTTTGAACTGCACAGGTCTGCTAAGATGTGGATTTTTTTCAATAAATACAGTCCAGCACTGTAAATGTATTTTTTCTTCCTTATGATTTTCTTAACATCTTCTTTTCTCTAGCTTACTTTAAGGATGTATAATACGTATGACCTACAAAACGTGTTAATCAGCTGTTTACGTTATGGATAGGGTTTCTAGTCAACAGGAGACTATTAGTAGTTAAGTTTTTGGGGAATCAAGAGTTACTTTGGACTGCGTGGGGGTCAGTGCCCCTAACTCCTGCACTGTTCAATGGTCAACAGTACCACGACGACGAAAAGAGGCTGTACTTTAGATGCTCTAAATTTAACTCAGTAATATACACAGCACAATGCCAATTTTTAAAGACGGAAATATTAAGATATGAATGATGACATATAATCTATCTGTTAAATACTGGTTTGATTATACATAAAATTCCTGAGGAAATGTATATCATTCTTCCCTCAGTGGCACTGTGTTTTAATTTGAATTCATGGCATTTTTTTTTTAATTCAGAAAAAGCTTTCATTAATATGCTTTTCAATCTGTTTTTCTCTTTGCTTTTGGTCTTATAAGAAAGTCTTTTCCCAGCAAAGGTTTAGATGTATATTTAGCTTAGGTTCTTCTAATTATTTCATGTTACTTTTTGGTTTACACAGTGGGAAACTGAAGATATGCAAGCCTATATACAGCTTCCCCCCTCAATGTTTAATTGATTTATCCCTAAATGGTATGAACGTGATCAGTATCACAAGTCAATTAAAATACAGTGATTATCAACCACTAAATTTAGATGGATTTTTATTAATAATGAATAAGCTAATTTGGGGAGAATTCTATCTTTTCAACACTATTTGCCATCCATTCATATGTATGAAACATTATAGGAATGAGATATTTTTTAAAAATCATGTTTTAGAAAATTTTTAATAATATTATGACAGCACTGGTACACAGACAATCAGTGAAACAAAACAGAAATCCCAAAGTCAAACCCTAATCTGTATTCTGTAATCTTTACAAACTCAATGCTACTATATACTTGACCTGTTCCTTACACTTTATATTTTGTTTCATGGCTTGGCTGTATTATCTGTCCACTGGTACTGCTTTACTATCAGAGTCCTAAATATGCAATTCTGGTATCTTTTGGCCCACTATCACCCCCACATGCTTCTATCAGTCTTTGACATGAAAATAAGAAGAGGAAAACAAATACATCTCTTTCAGTGATATTTAAGATGTATTTAGATTTCCTCAAGAAACAGTGAAAAACTTTAAAAACAAGATATGAAATCCTTATTCTGAATCTTCATTCAATTGATGAACTCACAGATTCAAGTTTCAGTGGCTGAATGCAAGGGTGGCTCAACATAGGAAAATCAACTATATTAATAGGATGAAGGAAAACACATGATCAACTCATCAACTGATACAGAAAAAGCATTTGACAAAATCCAAACCTCGCATGGTATAAACACTCAACATATTAGGATGGGGGGGGGGAACCTCCTCAACCTGATGAAGGGCATTTAGGGAAAACACACAGCTAATATCATACTCAATGGTGGCAGCCTGAAAAGCTTCTCCCTCTTGCCACTCCTAGTCAACACCGTACGGGAGGTTCTAGCCAGAACAATCAGGAAAGAAAAAGAAATAAAAGACATCCAAATTGGAAAGGAAGAAGTAAAACTATCTCTATTCATAGATTACAGGAGTTTATATATAGAATATTCCGTGATACAAGATTAAAACACAAAATCAGGGGTGCCTGCCTGGCTCAGTTGGTGGAGCATGCAACTGTTGATCTCGGGGGTTGTGAGTTTGAGCCCCCATGTTGGGTGTAGAGGTTACATTAAAAATAAAATCTTAAAAAAATAATAAAAATAAAATAAAAAATAAGAAACCCCTCAAAATCAGTTGTTATTTCTATAAACTAGCTGTTAACAACCCCTAAAACAAGTTCATTTATAACATCATCAAAAAGAATAAAATACTTAGGAATGAATTTAACCAAAGAGATGTCAGACCTGTACAGTGAAAACCACAAAACACTGCTGAAAGAAATTAAAGAAGATCTAAATAAATGGAAATACTTCTGTGTTCATGGATTCAGACTTAATATCATTAAGATGGAAATACTTCCTAAAGCAATCTACAGATTCAATACAATCCTGATTCAATACAATCCCTATCCAAATTTCAATGGCTTTTTTTTTTTTTTTTACAGAAATAGAAAAGCTGATCCTAAACTTCAAATGGAATCTCCAGGGACCCCAAATAAGCAAAAACAATCTTAAAAAAGAACAAAGTTGGAGAATTCACATGTCTTGATTTCAAAATTTACTATAAAGCTACAGTAATTGAGATGGTATGATACTGACATAAGGCTAGACATACAGACACGTGGAACAGACTCGAGTCCTGAAATACAGCCCGTCTCTCTATGGTCAATGGACTAGGACCATTCAGTGGAAAACAACAGTTTCTTCAACAAATGGTACGGGGACAACCTGAAACCACATGCAAAAGAATGAAACTGGACACATCCCTCATAGCACATACAAAAATTAAGTCAAATGGATCAGAGGGGGCACCTGAGTGGCTCAGTCGGTTAGGTGTCTGCCTTCAGCTCAGGTCATGATCTCAGGGTCCTGGGATCGAGCCCAGCAGCAGGCTCTCTGCTCAGGGGGGAGTCTGCTTCTGCCTCTCACTCTCCCTCTGTGCTCTCTCTCTCTCTCAAATAAATAAATAAAATCTTAAAACAAACAAACAAAAAACCAAAATGGATCAGATATCTAAAACAAAGCTAAACCTAAAAACTCTTAGAAGAAAACACAGTGGTATATCTTCATGACTCTGGATTCGACAACAAATTTCTTAGATATGACACCAAAAGCACAAGCAACAACAAAAAACTAGATAAATTAGACTTCATCAAAATTAAAATCTTCAGTGCATCAAAGGACACTAATCAAAGAAATGACAAAACAACCTACAGAATTGGAGAAAATATTTGCAAATCATGAATCTAGTGAGGGTCTAGAATCCAAAACATGTAAAGAACTTAACAAGAAAAACAACCCAATTTAAAAATGGGCAAAAGACTTCTAAAGACATTTCTTCAAAGATATACAAATAGCCAACAAATACAGGAAAAGAGGCTCAACATCATTAGTCTTTGGGGAAATGCAAATAAAAACCACGTGCTTCACACCTACCAGGGTGGCAGAAATTGAAAAAAACAACTGAGTGCTGGTGAGGCGGTGGAGAAACTGGAACCCTCCCCGCTGCTGGTGGGGATGTAAAATGGTGCAGCCACTGGGGAAAAGCGTCTGGCAGTTCCCCAGTAAGTTAAACACAGAATTACCATTCGATCCAGCAACTGTATGGCCAGGAATATACACAGAACTGAAAACAGGGATTCAAACAAAGACTTGTACACAAATGTTCATGGCAACTTACAACAGCCAGAAAGCAGAAACAATCCAAATCTCCATCAACAGATCAACAGTGCAACACGTCCACACGAGGGACTATGGCTTGGCATTAAAAGGGAATGAAGGACTGATACATGCTACAAACTGGATGAACTACGAAAACATGGGAAGCAGAGGAAGCCAGATACAGAAGGTCATAGATGATACGATGCTATTTATCAGGTATAACCAGAATAGGTAAATCCATAGAGACAGAAAGCAGACTGGTGGTTGCTAGGGGCTATAGGCAGGGGAAAATGGGGAGTGACTGCTCAGTGGGCAGGGGTCTTATTGGGAGAAAACCAGATGGTTGATGGTTGTGTAACAGGGTGCCCGTGCCAAATGCCAGAACCGTACTCTCTAAAATGGCTAATTTTATCTTATGTGAACTTCACCTCCATAAAAAAGAAATCTCAACAGTCATGGTTTCTAAAAACAGTATATTGCTTTTCCTGTTAAAAAAGCTGTTTTGGGCCACCTGGGTGGCTCAGTTGGTTAAGCATCTGCCTTTGGCTCAGGTCATAATCTCATGGTCCTCACATTGAGCCCCCCTTCTGGGCTCCTTGCTTCTCCCTTTCCCTCTGCCCCTCCCCATCACTTGTGCTTTCTTTTGTTCTCAAATAAAATAAAAATCTTTAAACAAAAAAACTGTACACTTAAAGTAAATGTATTTTATTTGTATGTCAATTACACCTCAATAAAGTTGGTTTTAAAAAGCTGGGCCTAGGGCGCCTGGGTGGCTCAGTTGGTTAGGCGACTGCCTTTGGCTCAGGTCATGATCCTGCAGTCCCTGGATCGAGTCCCGCATCGGGCTCCCTGCTCAGCAGGGAGTCTGCTTCTCCCTCTGACCCTCCCCCCTCTCATGTGCTCTCTCTCATTCTCTCTCTCTCAAATAAATAAATAAAATCTTTAAAAAAAATAAGAAAAAAATAAAAAAAAAAATAAAAAGCTGGGCCTTGTTTATTCTTTCAAGACCAGGGTCGGCATGTGATGTAATTTACCTCCCGGGTACAGTCAGGATGTACTTATGGCACCTGTGGTACAAAGCAATGCAGATGCTAGACATGAGAAGTGCACACGGAACAGACACTTCTCCGAAGAAGACATACAAACGGCTAAGAGACACGTGAAAAAATGTTCATCATCATTAGCCATCAGGGAAATTCAAATCAAAACCACATTGAGATACCACCTTACACCAGTTAGAATGGCAAAAATGGACAAGGCAAGAAACAACAAATGTTGGAGAGGTTGTGGAGAAAGGGGAACCCTCTTACACTGTTGGTGGGAATGCAAGTTGGTACAGCCACTCTGGAAAACAGTGTGGAGGTGCCTCAAAAAGTTAAAAATAGAGCTACCCTACGACCCAGCAATTGCACTACTGGGTATTTACCCCAAAGACACAGATGTAGTGAAAAGAAGGGCCACATGCACCCCAATGTTCATAGCAGCAATGTCCGCAATAGCCAAACTGTGGAAAGAGCCGAGATGCCCTTCAACAGATGAATGGATAAAGAAGATGTGGTCCATATATACAATGGAATATTACTCAGCCGTCAGAAAGGATGAATACCCAACTTTTACATCAACATGGTTGGGACTGGAGGAGATTATGCTAAGTGAAATAAGTCAAGCAGAGAAAGTCAATTATCATATGGTTTCACTTATTTGTGGAACATAAGGAATAACATGGAGGACATTAGGAGAAGGAAGGGAAAAATGAAGGGGGGTAAATCAGAGGGGGAGACGAACCATGAGAGACTACGGACTCTGGGAAACAAACTGAGGGTTTTAGAGGGGAGAGGGGTGGGGGGATGGGTTAGCCCGGTGATGAGTATTAAGGAGGGCACGTACTGCATGGAGCACTGGGTATTATACGCAAACAATGAATCATGGAACACATCAAAAACTAATGATCTACTGTATGGAGACTAACATAATGAAAAAAAAGAAAAAAAGAAAAAAAATAGAAGTGCTCATAAACAAATAGCATAGCTGCCCCATGGTCCAAGTCCTGAAACACTGAGTAAACGTGGTTGCTTACCAGTTCTGGAAGAGGACAAATAGTTCCAGTGTTCATATACAGCCCTTCCACTACAATGAAACGTCGTGTGACCCGAGCTTTGCGAGGATTCTTGTAAAAGGAAAAAAAAAAAAAAAAAAAAAGACATTTTAAATTTCAGTAACTCCAAAATGCAGAATCTGTTAGATGCTCCCTAGCACTCCACTTGATAAGATCTATACATCTGAGTAAGTAAACAAAAAGACAGTCTGGGTGAGTTTCAAGTTCATGGTTTCATACCCTGTTATTTTGAGACAAAGAACAGTGCTTTCTTCTCTGATGTTTTTCTCGTTCACACAATCAACAAGGTGACCACACACACGCACACACACAATTTAAGCACTCTGAGAATACTGAAACAAACAAAGCCCTCCAAACCCAGAATGACTGAGAAGGAGCCCAAGGGAAATTTCTGGGGAGATGGGCACATTTTAGGTCGCAACAGGGCCATGATTATCTGGATTATTCACTGGTCAAAATGTATGGCTAGGATTTGTTCACTTCAATGTCTACAAAGTTTACCTAAAATAGAACTGCAATGATGATGGGAATCATCACAGAGATGGGGCAGGGAGTTTAGCCAAGGCTCAGATGACACAAGAATGGCAGAATGTTGATAACAAAGCTGGGAAAAGGGCACGGGGGCTTCTTATACTACTGTACTTCCTTTGAAAGTGCCTGAAATTTTCTATGATAAAAAGTTAAACAGACAAACCCTGCTCTCCATCTACCAAACAGCAGATAAAATCTTCTCCTTCCTAACTACTGGGTCAAGTACAACTCAACCATGACCTCATCCAGGCATGTCTGAGGTGGTGGCGGAAGGCCTATTTCAAACAACACATAACCTTCCTGTACCCCACTGATGGCAAGTCACTAATAATAAACCACTCACACTGGTCAATTTGTAGATGCTTCAGGTGTGCAAGGCTAAAAAAATACTGAGATCCTTAGGTAAAGTTGGCACCATCTTCCTACTCAAAGGTTTCTTGCCTCTTAAGCTTCTAATCAGGACATTTTAGAACCACCGCTGTAATGCTCAGAAAAGTGTCTGTTGAAGTATGCAGAAGTACACGCCACTGTGTTTGCTTGGCCATCTTCACTCTGTTCTTAACTCAAACCTGAATGCCATGGGTTTGCTGGGGGGTCACGTGAGGAGAGGTGAGCCTCTCCTTACCTTTCCAAAATGAAGTATTTTTATTATGACTTAAAAATATTCAATGTAGGAATCTTGGGAAATGGGAAAGTACATAAAATTTTTAACAGATTAGCTAGTTACACTACCCGCTGTCTTTCTTGTAAATACGTATCTTTATAAATGACTTTGTTCAAATCAGGATTTTACTGCAACAGTGTTACGACCAGAGTTAAAAAAAATTTATTTTAATTAATAATTACTGAAAACACGATTTCAATGGAGATATACTATTCTACCGGTGGATATACCATATATTAACTATTCCCCCAATGCTGGATGTAGGCTGTTTCCCTCCTTTTGCTTTTTTACGTCACATTGTGACTATCTTTTAATCTTTAACACCACTTGGGACTCTCTTCTAAAGACAGCACCCCAGATACACTACCAGGGTACAGACATGTAAGAATTCTGCAGCCCATTTACCCCCAGTTGGCACTCTCCCCAAAGTTACAGGAGGGCCTGTTTCAGTACACAGATCAGTGCTGGCACTGGTTATTAACGGTGAAAAATGTTCCCTCATCGGACAGGCGAAACCTCCTTGCCTAACTTCACCAATTCTTAGTGAGACCCGAGTATTTTTCATTTGCTCACATTTATTTGTATTTCTTCCAAGAACTGTTGTTTTTACCTACTGTCCTTTTTTATTTTTTAAAAGATTTTATTTATTTGACAGAAAGAGAGCACAAGCAGGGGGAGCAGGAGAGGGAGAGGGAGAAGCAGGCTCCCCACTAAGCAGGAAGCCCAATGCGGGCTCGATCCCAGGACTTCGGGATCATGACCTGAGCTGAAGGCAGATGCTTAACCGACTAAGCCACCAGGCACCCCCCTACTGTCCTTTTTTAAAAGAAGAATTAATATGGAACAAGAGAACCTTATATGAAAGAGAATGAAAAAACATCTATGAACTACCTGAAAAATGGACACCAAAAAATTTGTTCCAAATTGGATGAAACCACAATATTTTAATTCACTTTCAAATAAAAGATAAACGTCTAAGTAGAAAATATTCAAAAGCTGGGCATTTAGTATTTATCTGAAAATAGAAACTGAAAAAAAAATTATTTCCAAAAACCCAAGTGTAATAAGGTTATTTAGAAAGCCTACCCGTGCCAAAAAAAATGTGGTATAAATTAATTAGCAAAAAGGTAAAAACTATAAAACGGAAATAAGTTTCAAGAGAATTTTATTTCTCATTGTTCATAAAAAAAGTTCCACAGATTATAAATCTTGTAAAACACACACACACACACACCCTATCTTCCAAATCAGTACGAACTCCCTTGGGAAAATAAACTCTACAGGACACTGGTTCACTGGTCACATTCTCAAGTCTGCCTTCTCCAACCTGGTAGCATTCTATTACGGACATCTTTTTACAATTTGTCAAAAGAAATTCATCAGTGGAATGGTCTCAATTTTAAGATTTTCCCAACAGACTTTTCTAAATTACGTAACTATGAAACACTGGCCTATAGCACATGCAGCATCAAAGAGTGAGAATCCGGGGCGCCGGGGGGCTCAGTTGGTTAAGCGACTGCCTTCGGCTCAGGTCATGATCCCAGGGTCCTGGGGTCGAGTCCCACATCAGGCTCCCTGCTCAGCGGGAAGCCTGCTTCTCCCTCTCCCACTCCCCCTGCTTGTGTTCCCTCTCTCGCTGTCTCTCTCTCTCTGTCAATTAAATAAATAAATAAAATCGTTAAAAAAAACCCAAAAAAACAGTGAGAATCCATGCATATTCATCATAGGAAAGTGTGTATTCATGAAGCACTGCTCTTGGGCTGTCACCTAAAACAGATGACAGAATCTTAAAGGAATGATGCATGTATCTGGAAAAATGAAAATTAAAAAAAAACAAAATTAAGGAACACGATGAGCATTTTTCATCAGTTACTCCGGTAATGAATGAGTTGCACTGGGAAAAGTCCTCTGGAAAGTGGTATTTGTGACAAAGGATGTGGTGCCCAGGTTGAGAACCGCCTTCTCCATCCGGGTCGTCAGGGGAAGTACGTGACAACTACAAGCCCGGTGATGCTCTGGGCACCTTTCCTGTGCCGCACTCTCTCATGAGAACACCGAGAAGCTGGCCCCCCCACTCCCGCCCCTCAGGGATGCAGTGCAGGTGCTCAGGAAGGAAATCAGGCTGGGGTCACTGCTGCCCACAGGCAGCAGCTGCTCGGAGGGACAGAGGCCCTTCGTTCATAAACTCATACATTAAGATCCGCTAGCACTGTTTCTTCCAGTTAATTGATACATGATTTATTCTGATAAAAATAAACTTTTCTTGAACCCACACGGTACATCCTGTCACCACACTAATGCATTCTGGTGTTATTTCTGTAGAGTTGAGAGTCCACCCCCAGCCCCCAACACGCACACTGTTTTTCTCTTTTGGAAAGCTGCCTGCATTACCTTCCCCCAAAGCTGCCGCATGTAATTATGGCAACGCTGAGGCCATTACCAGCAGACTTGGCTCTCCGATGCGGAGTGCATTTAATAAGCAGGAATGCCCTCACTTCATATCCAAATGTGATCCGCAGGCAAGTTTTCATGACAAATTACCATTTCATATATAATTCAGCTGGTTAGCAAGTACAAAAGAACTGTATAATTTTCTTCAAAAGACTCATACCTTTTGATCTTCCATCTCTTGTTCTTTTAGTAGACGCTCCAGGTCAGCCATGTCATTGTGCTTAAACAACTTGATGTCACTCCGCGACGCCTGCAGCCCTTTCTGAATGGCAAAGCAAGCAGCTCTATCTCTGCGAGGAAGAGAGACCCACCAAACTGGGGTTTTAAAAGACCTTGTCAACATTCTCAGAAGAGGAATGCTTGCTTTTTGTAAGCTGGTGAACATCCGCTTGTTAACACAGTACATCAAGAAAACAAATTTGACGGCTTACACACCACTGGTTGTGCTTCCCTCTGCGTGTGCTTTTCACAGAACTACCATGTTGATTCCTCTCCAAGGAGCACACCCCTGCCGCTTTTACCCTCTCCGAAGTCAGCATGCACGTCCGTTCACCCGCAGCAATTTTCTCTGAGAAACACACACAGCACCCATGATCTCACCCTTGGTGG
Source organism: Halichoerus grypus (assembly GCF_964656455.1). Classification (NCBI taxonomy): domain Eukaryota; kingdom Metazoa; phylum Chordata; class Mammalia; order Carnivora; family Phocidae; genus Halichoerus; species Halichoerus grypus. The sequence continues at coordinate 4,664,953 of NC_135725.1, forward strand.
CGTCTCGGATTTGACCAGCACAGACTCTGCCATTACTTTGCCATGAGGAGTAATACTGCCTGTTGACTCTGGTTCTTGCAGATGAAACTACAGTAAGATCTTCTAAACTTAGTTAGGGAGGGAATATGCTTTTGAAATTAAGTTGTATTATTTAAAAGTATACGTAAGACTTCTTCCGCAAAGATGGAATAGTCCTATTTTCCTTGTTTTTCTAAGTACAACCCCAAACCCTGGATGTTACACATAAAACGAACATAAGAAGACTGAAAAGTGGAGAGAAGTGACGGGCTGGCTAAGGACCTAAGAAATGACATCTCATGGACTTCCCTGACTTGGAGCTGACGACTCTGGCCGACTTGAAGTGCCAAGGGGCACAGGCAAAAAAGCTCAGAGAAGCCTGGGAAGGGGGCGGCCCAGCAAGTAGAAATGACTCGACTGCAGCCAAACCACAGAAAAGCCTGGGCCCGTCCCCTCCACACCAGCGAGGGTTGCGGGGTGCCGGGATTCTGACCCTCGCGAAGCTGAGAGGCACGCCCACAATGCCGCGGTGGCATCAGAGCAGGGAGCCGGACTTTGATCCCCGAGACGGTAACCAGTGGCCCTCACGGTGGCGTCAGTGAAGACCACATGGAGAGCCCCTACCTCCGCTCCCCTGCAGTGAGGTGCACCCTCCTTTTCTTGGCTCGGGCTGTATCAGAGGAGGCTCAGGGGAGAGTGGGGCTCTTACTGAGGCCAGCAGAAATGCAAACAGCTCCAGCCTGGTGTCAGTGCAGGCAGAGGGGGTACCCTGGCCGTGTTCCTCTACCTGGCAGCAATGAGGCAGGAGTGCCTCTGCCCCTAATGGAAGAGTGACAGAGAAAGCCAACTAAGACGTAAGAAGATATCAAACAGAATGAAAGAAAATAATCAACAAATGCCAATACTGAGTTGACAGATGTCAGAGTTACCTGATAATGACTTTAGAGCAGTCGTGATAGAAATATTTCAGTGAGCACTTATGAACATGCTTGGAACAAGGGAAAAAAACAGAAAGCCTCAGCAAAGAAATAGGAGACACAGAATCTCATGGAGAAACGAGGACTGAAAAACACAAAGACCCAAAGAAAAAGTACAGTGGGTGGGCTCAGCAGCAGGCTGGGAGGGACAGAGGAAAGACTCAGAGAAGTGACAGACGCAACACCAGAAACCAGGCAGGGTAAACCAGCGAGAAACAAACAACGAAGAAAGCACAGAGCCTCAGGGACCTGGGCAGCCACTACAGAGAGCCATGCCGGCCTCAGTGGAGTCTGGAAGGACAGAAGGATGGCAGAGCTGAAAAGGTCCTCAAAGAAGTAAGAGCTGAAAATGCCTCAAATTTGTAAGAAGCTGAGCGATACTGATACAGGTAAACCCAAATAAATAAATGCCAAGATTGTAGTAAAGCTTCTGAAAACTGACAACAAAAAAATCTTGAAAGCAGCCCCCCTAAAATGACACCTTACATAGAAGAGAAAAATAATTTCTCATCAGAAACCATGGAGACCAGAAAAAAGTGTCACAATATATTCCAAATACTTGGAAGAAGAGAACTCTCAACCAAGAATTCTATAACAAGCAAAAAGATCCTTTAGGAGTAGAGGGGAAACCAAGGCATTCTCAGCTAAAGGAAAACCAAGAGAAGATGGCCCCAGCAGACCAGGGGAAAAGGAATGGCTAAAGGAAGCTCTCTACATAGAAAAAAATAAGAAAAGAAAACAAAAGAAAGAATCTCAGAGTATCAGAAAGGAAGAAAGAACACAGTAAAATGTATGAACAAACACAGCAAGCTTTTCTTACCTTCCCAAGTTTTCTAAATTATTTTGGATGATTTAAGTAAAAATTGTAACACTGTCTGATGGGGTTTTCAATATATGTGCAGAAAGTACTTAAAACAATTATAAACAAGGAGAGCAGAGAAATGCAAAGGAAGGTAAAGGTTTCTCTACCTGAATTGGTAAAATGATGAAAACGGCAGAATGTGATAACTTATGTGTATACACAATGTCATATTTAGAGCAATGACTAAAAACAAACAAAGCTATGCAATGAGAAACACTCAAAAACACCATGGATAAGTAAAAATGGAATTCCAAAACATGTTCACTTAACCGAAAGGGAGGAAAAAGAAAACAGAAAAACAAAAAAGATAACAAACAAAAAATAAAATGCCCTCACATATCCAATAATTACTCTAAATGTAAATGGCCAAAATACACAGCTTAAAGACAAAGACTGGCAGAATGGATCAAACATAACCCAACAATAACCTGCCTAATAAGAAAATATACAATAAGACATATAATAATGTAGTAGTAGATGTATATGTAATATATACAATAAATATAGCATGCAAACATTCATCAGGAAAAAGCAGAAATGACTATATTAATATCTAATAAAGTAGACCTTGGAACAAAGAAAATTACCAGAGACAGAGAAGAACAGTATACAGTGATAACCAGGATCAATTAACCAAGAAAATATGCACCAAACAACAGCACTACAAAAGGTGAGAAGCAAAAATTAAGGTAAGTGAAAGGAAAAAATAGATAAATCACAACTACAGTAACTGTAGAACTATCAGACAGAAAATCAGCAACGGTATATTAGACCTCAACACACCATCAACTAAGAAGATCTAATTGTCATTTATAAAACAGTCCACTGAGCAATGGCAGAATACTCTTTTTTAAGTGACGAGGGGACATACTCCAACACAGACCACATCATGAGCCATGACACAAACTAGAACAAATTTAGAATCTCCCAACACTTGGAAATTAAACACACTTCTAAATAATTTATGGGTCAAAGAGAGTCTAAAGGAAAATAAAATACACCGAACTAAATGAAAATAAAAATAAACAGATCAAGGTGTATGGGACGAGGCCACCGTAGCGCGTAAGTAATGCACAGCACTAACACATTAGAAAAGAGGAAAACTCTCAAATCAACAATCAAAATTCCCAACTAAAGAATCTAAAAAAAGAAGAGCAAAAAGAAACCAAAAAAGAGCAGAAGGCAGGAAATAACACCAGAAAATGATAGGACTGAAAACAAAAATACAATGGAGAACAATCAATGAAACAAACAGCCAATTCTTTGAAAAGATAAATAGAATTGACCACCTGTGGCAAAACTGACTTCTAGAAAGAGAGTAGACAGATTACCACACAGGAATGTAACCTGTTATCACTTCAGGCTCCGCAGACATTAGAAGAATAAGGATATATTACAAAGAACATGACATATAGAAGTTTGACAACTGAGAAGTGAACCAATTCCTTGAAAAACACAAGCCATCTTAAATCATCAATATGACATTGATAATTTGACCAGCCTTGTAAGTACTAAGGAAATTGAATTCATAATTAAAATACTTCCAAAAAATAAATCTCCAGGCCCAGTTGGCTTTACTGGAGAATTCTACCAAACATTCAAGGAATTAACAATAATTTTATACAATTTCTCCAGAAAATACAAGAGGGAATCCCAGCAGATTTTATGGAGTAGTTTCCTGATGCCAAGACCAAACAAAGTCCAAAAAATGTAAACATCACTAGCCATCAGGGAAATAGAAATTAAAATCACAATAAAATATCTCTACACACCTATCAGAATGGTTAAAATTTAAAAAAATGACAACACCAAATGCTTCTGAGGATGTCAAGAAACTACATCACTTACATACTATTTATGGGAATGTAAAATGGTACAGCCACTCTGGAAAACAGTTTGGCAATTTCTTAAAAAACTATGCGATGCCGTATGACCCAGCAACTGTACTCCTTGGCATACGCATCCCACAGAAATGAAAACTTAGGTTTAGAGAAAACCTGTACATAAATGTTCACAGCAGCTTTATTTGTTATAGCCCCAAACTGGAAACAACTCAGATGTCCTTCATAGGTGAGTGGTTCAACCCACTGTGGTGCTTCCATACCATGAAATACGACTCGGCAATCCAAAGCAATGAATACAACATGGATGGATCGCCAGAGAATTAATGCTGAGTGAAAAAAGTGAATCCCCAAATATTACTTACTATATGACTACATTTGTATTAATAATCTTGAAAGGACAACATTACAAAAAGGGAGACTAGCTAGTGGTTGCCAGGGGTAAGGAGTGGGTAGGGTGGGGGGGACCACACGTGTGGCGACTGAGGGATCCTTGCAGTGATGGAAATGTTCTGTATCTTGACTTTATCCATGTCAAAATCCCAGCTATGAAGTAACCACTGGGGGAGACTGGGCAAAGGGCACACAGAATCTCTGTATTATTTGTCATAAACAGGGACAGACGTAGCATATGAGCAACCACTGTGCTTTATCACTATTTACCTTTTAAAAGGAAGAAATTAAGCCCTAGGCATACTGTCTAGGCCTAATGAATTTATCAAATAATTTACTAAACACCATCATTACCTCTAGTGTTCCTATCTCTGAATGAATTCTGGGCAGAATATTTAAAACTACGTGTAAGAGAATAACTAAGCTGCCTAACTGAGTAGCAACTGAAGCTCTCCGATGCGGTGAATGGCATGTGGGAGTGAGTGTGGCCCAGGCTTCCCGGCAGTTAAAATGGGGAAGACAATACTGTATTCGTGATCTGACAAAGGAAGCATATAAGTTCAGCAAAGGCCGTGTGTTGGTGCTGCTGGGCTGCTGCGGGGCTGTGGGGCAGGACGGGCAGCACCCCTGCCCCCCAAGCCCAGGCAGAGCCAGCGCTGCGGTGTGTGCTTGAGCTTGCTGCACCGGCAGGAGCCTGCCAGTGAGAGGCAGGAGGCCGGTGCAGGGGCCACGGGAAGCTGGGCTCTGAAGCCGTGTCACTCGGACCCCTCTTCTAAGCACCAATCTCTGTTCATTTATTTACTGAGCTGGTGTTTACTGAGCACAGGTGAATGGCAAATGCTCTCCTAGGCAGTAAACTAGGATAAACCGATGAAAGTGCAACAAAAGAAGAGCACCGTGAGTGTGAGGCAAGATGAGCAGAGAACAGAGGGGCTGTGTGTGTGTGCACATGCGCGTACGGAAGGCCTGAGAAGCAGAGGGACTTGGCCAGGCAGCGTGAGCACCATGAGATCATGGATTCACAAGAATACCAAACTCCTCTGGCCGTGAGATTTCCTCCACACGCAGCAGGGGCTCAGCTTGGTCTGAGAGGTTGGGGAAGGCTTCCCTGCAGAGGCGATATACGTGCAGGGTGAGCAGAATGAGCAGGTATCAAGAGGAGAGGAGGAGACTATTCTAGGCACAGGGACTGGCGTGGGCAAAGGTCCTAAAACGAGAGGAAACTAGCATACAGGGCCGATGAGGCGACAGCACGAACACCTGAATGAAAAGGGTACAAAATGAGTCTGAAAAGGTAGTCTAGAACGCAGAGGATTGTAATATGGGCTTGGATCTTTATTTTAGGAATGATGGAAGCTCTTAAGCATGACATAATCAGATTAGCACTTTTTAAAAAGATTGTTCTAAAAAAGGAAAAGAGGAAACAAAAGTAAATCTGAGACCTAAAATTCAAACTCACTTAATGGTCCACTCAAAAGATGACAGAGGCCTGGGCTAGAGGGCAGTGTGTGCGGTGGGTGCAGCCAGCTGCCCAGCCGTGCCAGCCCCACCCCACTCTCCGCTCTTCCTCTCCACACAAGTGGCCAACGCCACACAGCCCGTGCGCGTGGGCACGAGTGTGCAGATTTGCTCGTGGCTTCTATGATCCTAGCAAGCCATGAAGCGAGGTCAGCAGAGACCAGGACTCGGGGTGGGGTGGGGAGCAATGAGGGACTCTGCCAGGCAGTTTGAGTGACCACGTAGGCAGTGACCGTGGACTCTCAAGGACAGAACTGCAGAGGGAAGGGAGATAACTGGCCTCACCCAGGGTAGGTTTGGCTTTCCCAACATCAATAAATAAAACCAATTAAAAAAAAAATACTTCAGGCGTCTTTCTAGTGACGGTCTCATCAATGCTGCATAATTACTTCATGGAAGTTACTATGTACTTCTTTAAACAGAAAGTCAGTACTACCTAAGGCAGACAACCTCTAACAAAGGAATTCTCCAGGAAGATCGCCGTTACGCCCAGAGGAACTGTGATCAGACACGCAGGTGGAGCTACTCACACGAACACCAGGTCCCCCCTCTTAGAGTAGGCGGGGATAGCGCTGGCGATGGTGGCAAACCCATACGAGTAGATGATGGCTTCTTCTGTCTTCATAAACTTCGCTAGGCGGTCTTCCAAATCCAAGTGCACATCTATAATAAGACGTAAACGGTTAAAACATCTTCTAATTCTTTTTCTTTAAATAAAGAATAAAGAAAATAATGTAAGCAGTTTAGTTAGTATTACTGTCACTTTATGGCCAAAATAAAATTGTTTTGAGTTATAAATTATATGAGATCTGTTTAGATGATTCTCGGCCAAAATGATTTCTCAAACCTGTGAATGGAATCAGCTACTCCTCTGTCCATACAGTGTGTTAGTGGGGCAGCTCCAATTCTGGGTTTTGCTTCTACGTCACTCTAGCATGGCAATACAAGGCCCAGTGACTTCACCTGCTTTAACTTCCCTCAACCAACCACACCAAGGCGTCACCAATGTGTGACACATTAATTTATTAAAGCCTTTTTGCATGCTAGCAGAAGGTACCACACCAGACATGAAGACAACTGTTAGCCAACTCTTAGGAGGAAAACGACGAGTAAAAGAACCCCACATACTCGCACCAAGCCGGTGCTCCCTTCTCTGGTAGCTGTACCAGCACACACCTGTGCACCTGCTCACTCGGCAGCACTGACTTTTCTGTCTGAATTTCTTTTTAAGTGTACTGGGCACTTCAAATGTACAGTACAAGGAGAAACGCAGTATTTTACAGAAGCCCCTTGGGAAGAATGCTGATGTAACAGCGGGAATAGATTGTGCCCGTTAACCTGGTACGTCTCCTTCTCCTATCGTGGTTCCTTACTGCTGCTCACCTTCCCAGGCTCAGCCACGAGGCTGCGTGCCCTGGCAGGGAGGGCCCAGCAATGTCTAGAATAAACAGTGCACAGACCACCTTTGAACCTGAAAACTTCAAAGTGGTCCTAAAATGAGGCATTACCCAGGAGAGAAGAGGACTTTTATTTTATTTATTTATTTATTTTTAAAGGTTTTATTTATTTATTTGACAGAGAGACACAGTGAGAGCAGGATCACAAGCAGGGGGAGAGGGAGAGGGAGAAACAGGCTTCCCGCTGAGCAGGGAGCCCGATGCGGGGCTCGATCCCAGGACCCTGGGAACATGACCTGAGCCGAGGGCAGACGCTTAACGACTGAGTCACCCAGGCGCCCCGAGAAGAGGACTTTTCAAACTTCCTTTAGCTCTTTTCACTACAGCAGGACCTAAATCAGATTTCTGCCACATGCCCTGTCAAGGGTCAGGGAAGCATATACATAAAGTGGGCTTTAGTTTATTTTCTGGGTATTGCTGCTCAATTCTCGGATTCCTCACTATAGGTCTCCTGCCATCAAACTGGGGTTTAGCTTAGTTTGCCACCTCTCACTCGGTGGTTAGTTCCCACCCGTGCCCTCAGTTCACAACCAAGTGCTCTCAGTCTTCGGTCAGAAATCACGGTGCACGTGTTGTACTTCTGAGTGTAGAAGGGGCCAGCAGACCGCAGGCTCGACTTGGCCTCGTCCCTCCGGGCTTGGAGTTCCGGAGTTCTCCTATGCTAGCTGCTACCTGCCTCTCTCAGCTGTGTCGCTTTGTCAGGTGGCACAAACCTGGTCTTTCTCCCTGACCCTGTGCTTATCAGACTACCTGTCTTTACGTGACAGTCACTGCATGTTTGCTTAATAAATGACTAACTGAGAACATTACTGGACTTCCCTCATCTAACTACTTCCTACAATGTATTTTTAACAAGTCCATTCTTCTATTATTACTTGATCGGAATGGGATAAAGAGTTCATTTTCACAATCCTCCAAGACGCGTATACATAAAAGACCAAACATGCTTCTTCCTATTTATAGTTAAAAATGTACACCAACATAATCGATTACAAAAAGCACAGGAAGTGCCATTTGATTTCCATTCCCGAAAGGTCATAGTCATTGTACAGAATGACATCGACATTAAATAAGGATGGGATTTTATAGTAACAAAGTTAAGATGGCTACATCCCATTTGATCAAAATGGTATCAAAGGGGTGCTCAGGTCTTCAAGCATCAGACCTGCGACATCACCAGCACAGAGGACATGACCCTGACCCTGACTGCCCGCCCTCTGCCACATGCTGCCAGTGACAGGTTTCGGGGAAAACCACCACACGCTGGAGAACTGGGCACCTCCCACGCTGAGCAAGGAGCGCCTGCCCCTTCCTTAGAGCGCTACAGGCAAGTCCCCATCACCCCCACTTCTGATCGGAATGAGGGCAGGTCCCCCTTCTACAAATGACAATGTGGCCTCTAAATCAGGACTATCTACCCCAAATCTCCATGATTTAGCTAGCAGACGGACAATCCGAGCCCCAGAACTGCTCTCATCCAGTATCTCCATTTCAAAAACAAAATACGTGCTATGGACACAAACTATTTTTGCCAACTACGAAAAAGATTTTAAATCATTCTGTAGACTCCACTTTAAAGGGCTCATTTTTTTCACTGATGAGCGATGAGAAAGTAAAACAATCTTGGCTTAATTTCAGGGCTTTAGCGTTAGTTACCCAGTTGATGAAAATTGCATGCTTGAAACATTCTCATGGTTGTACATACTCATAACTGTTTTTACATCACTGCCATAAAGTGGTTAAGAAGAATCTACAGTAAGTCAAATGACTTACTGATTGTTGCCTTTCCCAAAAGTTTAACAAAGACTGGCTTTTTTTCTCCTCGTACCTGAAGACACTGGGTTTTAGCTGAAGGCAGCCTTGCAAAGCAGGTTTTGTGACAGGTAGATATGGAGAGCTGCATAACTTCTCCTGATGTGTGATAGCTACTCTGTGCAATGAAAAAACTCTCAACCCAAGGGAAGGGGAGGCAGCAAACAGGAAAAGTGCCAGGCCATGTTCTCCTGCTTCTGATGTCTGTCTTCTATAGAGACGATCTGTTCCACCGACTGGTGCCACAGATTCGCACGGAGTGCAAGTGAAGCACCACATCCTATGATTCACTGCTAGGAACAAACTGTAGGGGAGAGGTCACGGAGGGAGGTTTCCCTCCCAGCCATCGCTGCCCTTTCTTGCACCTGTTCTCTAACCAGAACCTAAAAGAAGGGATTCAAGGCCGGTACAGGATGTCTGGCACCCAGGATGGGGCCTGGCCACGGCAGTCATCGCAGGGGGTTCCAGATCTGGCCTCCCGCCTCACCAGGTGTGGACCAGGGCAGGCCTGAAACTGCTCCGTGCCTCTCAGGTCCTTCCTCTGTCAAACAGGTAACAGTCAGACCATTCTCAAAGGATTGTTACCAGAACTTGTGTACAAGTCAATGCCTATGAAACACTCAGAGTAACGTCTGGCATGGAAAAACCAATACACCGTTTAAGTGTTTGTACAATTAAATCAGTATTTGTAGAATAAAAGAAAAGGTTTTCTTTTAAAAGGAAAAAAGCAGTTACATTATTTTCTAATTAAGTTGTCTAAATCCCAGATATTTAAGAACTTTATATTACAGTAACTTGTTCATTCAGCTTCCCATTTATATATCTCCTCCTTTATTCTGCTAAGAGGTATTTTGGCTTTCTTGGTTGTCTTCCAAATGAAAGACTATAAAAGAGTCAACTTTAGAACAGTTTAAAAACAACAACTACATTTTTTATTAAGGCTTCTATATTTTGTGTTATATACTGTTTTCTTTTTAATCCCTCGAGACTCGGACAACTTTTCTTAAAACCAATAATATCACTTATGCACTCATTAGAACATAAATACAGGGCTGAATGTTTTCCAAAATGTTTTTAAGTGCAGCATCTTATGTGATTCTTGCCAAAATGCTATAAGCTGTGCAAACAAGGACTGTCCCCCTCCTACACTGCAAAAACAATCCCATGACCGGTAAGTAGTGGCAGATCTAGGACCTTTATGACCAAACGTTCTTCCTAATAAAATATGCAGTCATGATTCAGTTGACTGCTCTAAAAGAAAGAATATATTTTGAAAAATAAACAACTGAACAATTTACTTTTTACTAATCGCTCTTGAACACAATTAAATGCCACTATCCCTCACCATGAAATCCTGCCACTGACTAAATTCTGATTTAGTTTAAGAACAAGAAGTCAAGTAGGCATTGTATATGCAAAGTGCATCCTGGGAAACCAGTGATAAACCTCAAGCAAAAGAGATCTGAATGTATTCAAAGAAAACAAAGAAGTTGGATTAGAGAAAGCATCAAAGTGCATAGAGGAAAGTACGCTCTCTAACCTGACAAATCCACTCGCTCCGTTCTCAAACACACATTCTAACAATAAAATGAGACGGTGGAAAAACTCCTAACCATATAGTCCTTACAAGATTATCAGAAGAACTTGTGGATTTCTACTTACCAAAGGCAGGAGAACATTCAGCCTAAGAAACTAGACAAATTTTAACTCAACCATTGTTTGACGACTTCTGTATTAATCATCTAATGTCATTTAATATGTTACTATGAAATAATAAAAAAGAGAACATTTTAATAAAGAAATTTACTTTTACTAGTGATTTACATTCATTTTTGAAAAGTTGAGAAAAGAGCTAAATAAGGAAGTATTTTCATCTTTGAAAATAGATGCCTGAATGTTACTCCCAGAAAAAAAAAAGATGAAATTAAAAATAAGCTTTTGGGGGGGCCTTTGGATGGCTCAGTTGGTTGAGCATCTGACTTTTGATTTCGACTCAGCTCATGAACTCAAGGTCATGAGACTGAGTCCCGCGTCAGGCTCTGCACTCAGTGAGGAGTCTGCTTAAGACCCCTGAAAATCCAAATCCAATTTAAATTTCAAACAAACTCACTCCAACAGCAAGGTACAGAATACATGTGGGCTATGCTACCATTTTTTAAAAAATAGATGGAAAATGTATGTATGGAAGCGTTTTCATTTGCTGAAGAAAGTCTCTGGAAGAATTAATAAGGAACTACTGATAGCAGCTGTCTTTTTTTGGGGGGGGGTGCGATAATGGTGGAGGAGGAGACAACTTTCATTCTCTATACTCTATAACCTTCCAAAGCTTATATCATGGGCTGAATTATTCAGTCAAGAATATTAACTTAAAAACCATTAACTAAAGGCCTCACATCTGGAAGCACACAACAACCTATTATTGCATATTATATTCCAGGGGATCCAAACAGAAAGCTGACTGGGTTATTTTACCAGATCTGGGAAAACTGGTTTTGAAGAGTTGAAACTTTTCTTTTCATGACTTGATTTAGCAATAAATCTGCTATCTGTTTTCTCAAATTAACTCCCAAGCAGGAGCCAAGGCCACACATGAAAATAAAATCCCCTAGAAAGAAAAGCTTTTAAGAGAGTTATTTTTTTTAACCCCAGCAAGCAAATCATAGAAAGTCTTGATCGGATTACAACAAACAACCCATAAAAAAATGTCTTTCCTAGCTTTCTAATACTATGTATCTAGGATATAATTCCTTACTAATAAAAACTAAGCAAACAACCCATGTTTGCACTAGACTGAGGCAAAGAGGAAGACTGATTGGTGCTCTGTAAGTCTTTGATCCTGCCATTAAGACTGGCAGTCAGGATACTTGGCTTCTAGTTATAAGGCTGAAATTAATGAGCTGTGTGACCGTGAGGAAGTCACATAATCTCTCTGAACTTTCTATGCTGCCTCTGAAGGGCTGGGATGCTGGAACACAAGATATTTCAGATCCTTTCCAGCTTAAAAGGCTTGGACACCTACTCTGTTGTCGGTTTCCAATACAAATAATTTAACTACTAAGCTAGCTAAGGAATAAAGAAAGGTGCTCCCTTAAATAAAAACACCTTAACTGTTTAAGCGAAACACACACACACAAAGGCCTAGAAATGGAAACTCGAACAGAAGACAGAAGAGACTTCCCTGGACTCTATTTTCCCCACATGCTGACATGTGTAAGCCAGAAAGTTATTTCCAGGAATACATTCATTTGAACAATTATTTAACAACATTTTCTCTGAGGACTCTTTGTTAGGGACTTTGTAGTGTTTGAAACCACACTCATCCTAATATGTAGTTGGAAATCAATGACCCTTCCTCTTCATTCCAGAAAGAAAAGAGCTACATTATGAATCCTTCGCCCACCCCCTACCCCCATCTGTTCTGGTCTTCCTTCCTGCGGGAGGTGGCTGCCCAGCTGAAGCCATCTCCCAGTCTACTCAGTGAGGCTTGACCCAGGTTCTGGGCTCCCCAAGAGAATGTGGGCAGTGATGTGCAACGCCCCCTGCCTGCCTCAAGGGGTACTACGGCCATGCACGCCTGCTCCCCCCAACACTTGCCACCTGGCTGCACCCTCGCGGACAAGGACAGTGCCCTCAGCACTAGAGGAAGGGGACGGGGAGGAACCAGGTTCCTGCAGAACTATGAAGAGTGGAGCCACCTGCAACGGGACCCTTCCCCTTCCAACACTCATGCGCGACAGAAACAAACCAGGTCTCCTCGTACTACTCTCCTTGGGGAGCCTACCAACAGCAGCTCAGGCTCCGCCCTACTGACATGGTGCCCCCGAGGCAGCAAGGCCTTTCCTCCATGAGCGACATCCAGTCCCGGACTGCTGCACCTCACACAAAAAGCACTCACCCACTCCACATCACAATTAATCAAGGTTATCTTTTCCAAGGAGTTTTGAAATCAAATTGAATCAATCCTTAAAAGCAGTTAAGTAGGGGCGCCTGGGTGGTTCAGTCGTTAAGCATCTGCCTTCAGCTCAGGTCATGATCCTGGTGTCCTGGGATCGAGCTCCGCATCGGGCTCCCTGCTCCGCAGGAAGCCTGCTTCTCCCTCTGCCACTCCCCCTTCTTGTGTTCCCTCTCTCGCTGTCTCTCTCTCTCTGTGTCAAATAAATAAATAAACTCTTTAAAAAAAAAAAAAGCAGTTAAGCAGTTTGAAAAAGACAGCAGAAACATACCAAACGTGCCATAAAATCCTCTAGGTCCACAAGTCCCCACGCCATACTTCTTTAGAGATGCCAAAGCTGCTGCCTTTGTGGAAAAAAATTCAGGTCTTTAATAATTTATCTTTCAGGGTTCAAAACTGACATTTCCTATTCTTTAACACCCCCCCCCCCAACTACTTTCCTTCCTCAGAACCGTGGCAATTCTAACAGGATATAAAAAGCAGACACATGTAAAGATTTAGGGACAGAACTTCAAACATGGAAAAGTTGTATTAGTTAGTTATCCAAACGTGGTTAACTCAAGGCCTTTATGATTTTTGGTATTTCCGGGCATAAGTCTTTCCTCAGAACGGTTCACTGGCTCACAACCTCCCAGGAGACAGAGCAATTTCCTAGGCACACCTCCGACTATTACCTGGGGCTGGCTCACACGGGTCTCTGGATGTCACCGCTGCTAAGACACACCAGACATCCTGATTGCCCACCCTTTGTCGAAACCCTGCTCACAGCTCTGCCAAGAAAGAGTAATGGCAAATGGCCAGCAGACAGAGCCCTTTCCGATGTTCTGCATTTGTCTTTTATCTCGTGCCCAGTTTCATAAGTAATCGTGCTGTCTTCGGTAGGTGTTACTTACCTTGACCCGAGGGTTATCCAACAATCCCAGAAAATTAAATGAGGCAAAGTTGACACATTTTTTTCCATTCACCACAATGTTGTGGCTGGGAGGGCTGGGGAAAGAGAGGAGAGTGGTATATTTGAGCGACACAGAAGTGATGTCACTCTACCCTAGTTGCACACCAGTCACTAGCTCTCTATTCTAACTAACTGACTGATTATCTTAAAGATTTATTTATTTCTAGAGAGAGAGTGTGAGTGCACACACGGGAACAGGGGGAGGGGCAGAGGGAGAGAGAGAATCTCAAGCAGACTTGGAACTGAGCGCGGAGCCCGCCATGGGGCTCGATCTCATGACCCTGAAGCCATGACCTGAGCCTTAATCAAAAGAGTCAGCCGCTTAACCGACAGAGTCACCCAGGGGCCCCTCTTATTTTTAAAATGTAAAATTAGAAAGTGGTATATTACAAATCAGTCACTAATTCTATTCTTATTAGGCTAACTTGCAGTACTCAAAAAAAAAAAAAGTGAGCTAAAATTCCAACACAGATAAATGGCAAATCTTTTATTTGGTTTTAAAACTCATTAAGAAAGAAGTAGCTGCAGTAGTTAAAGAGTCTGCCTTCGGCTCAGGTCATGATCCCAGGGTCCTGGGATCGAGCCCTGCAACGGGCTCCCTGCTCCACAGGAAGCCTGCTTCTCCCTCTCCCACTTCCCCTGCTTGTGTTCCCTCTCTCGCTGTGTCTCTGTCAAATAAATAAATAAAAAAATAAAATTAAAAAAAAGAAAGTAGCAGCTAAATGAAGTGAAATACCTTGGGGGAAAAAATCTGGAATAAGACAAACAGGAAGGAAATATAAAAACATCAAGATCAAAAGCAAGAATGGGCAGAACAAGTTATGGCTTTACAGTTAAGTAGTTTACAAATACATGTTAACTATAGAAAGACACCACAGCAGTCAGTGGGATGTTTCCCAGGTCTAGTTAGTGCTGGAATACTACGTTAAGAGGGATCCCTCCCCCTATCCCCGGGGAGAAACAAAGAAACAAGGTGGCCAGCAGCACGGGAGCCCAGGTCTCAGCTGGGCTGGGAGGAGACGGGCTCTTTAGATGACCAAGTGCTCTGCTGACAATACTCCCAGAGGCCAGACTGCAAAACCACGGGGCCAAACCGCAGGTCACGAGCTAGTGGGGCCAACTGGTCACGACCAGCCTCTTCTAGCTGAAGGAAGCCGTGAGAGAGTGGCTCAGAGACCAGCAGAGCGCCCGGCACAGGGCACAGGGCAAGGGCTGTGGCACGAAGCTGCTTCCCGCGTCCCCCGTGCTGCTGTGCCCACGGGCTGCTTGGGAAGATGCACTGCGGCCAGAGAAGGCTGGGCAACCCTGCTCTCGGGACCGGCTCACAGAACTGGTTTTCGAGCAGAGAAACAGAAGATGCTGGGAAACCCAGGAAGGAAGAGAATGACCACCAGAAGCAGGTGGACCTGTATAGAAGGCAGGGGGACTGCCGGAAAAAAACATGGGCTGCAGTGAGGCAGGCAGACCCCACCCGCACTATGGCTCCTCCTGGCTTCAGGAGCTCGGGGAACCTCCCTGGCTCTGTGAGTCTCTGCTTCTTCATCTACGCAGTCAGGACAGAACCCATCTCTCAGGGTGAATTGCTATAAAAGTGCGTGGTCCATAAGAGGTGCTCTCTAAATATTCCTTCCTTCTTCCCTATGGCCTCAAGGGCTTCTTCTCCCCCCAAACACCTGCTCTGATTCTGAATCCACCATGTCAGTTTCCTACCTCTCGGGCCTTCATAAGTGTCCCGATCCTCCTGGTATGGAGGTGCTGGTGCTCACAAAAGATGAAAAAACAAAGCCCTTGGAGACAAGTCTGTACTAAGGTTACTGCTGGAAAAGTCAAGGCCATTCTACAAAAACTAATAGGCAGAGAAATCAAACCATCAAGAAAAAATACGCCCAAAGCCCCTGACCACAGCTGATAAGCTGTCAAGAGGCATCATGACGTAGGAGTACAGGGATCTTGCTTCTGTCGGCACATGGAGCAGGGAAGGAAGGCAGTTCCTAGCAGAAACGGAAGGTTCACACGTGAGCTCTGCGCAGGCCTGCAGGTATGTCACACCCAGCACTTACACACACGGGAGGCCGGAGCACAGGACCCTTCAGAGTCTCTCGCAGAAGCAAAGAAAGCCAACCTACAAAGACAACTCCATAATCAAGGCATCAGAGGACTAGAAGGACGGAAAATAAAACCCTTTCCAATCAAAAGCCACCACCTCACTATTAGTGAGAGTCAGTAATTATAAAGTGAACTTAAAAATAAGGAGGACAGTGTTTTTAACAGGAGACTAGGATTACAGAACCGCATTAACAATGGTTTGGGTACCGTGTGAGAACAGGCACTTAGAGCAATGAAAGACTCTAGAACTCAAGAGAACCGTGTGTATACAAATGCCTGGAAAATGATAGCAGGTGCCCCACAAACTACCAAATCACACACATTTCTTTTTCTATGGAAAAAAATAAAGTTGGATAAATATGTACAAAGGTGAATTCTAGATATATTAAAAACCTAGAAGATATTTTGAAAGAGATAACAAAAGAAAATGTGGAAAAATGTCCTTGTGACACCGTGGAGTATAGAAATGATTTCTAAACAAGTCCCTCCACACACAAAGAGCGAGACCAAAATGGATGAATAGGAGTCAAAATTAAGAATTTTGGTTGGGGCGCCCGGTGGCTCAGTTGATTAAGCATCCGACTCCTGATCTCAGCTCAGGTCTTGATCTCAGAGTTGTGAGTTCAAGCCCTGTGTTGGGCTCCACACTGGGTGTGGAGCCTACTTAAAAAAAAAAAAGAAGAGAATTTTGGTTCAGTGATGACACCACAGACAAAGCTAACAGATGGGTGATATTTACTGTACTTCACTGAATCTAAGATGCCATCACTGTTTTTTAGCTACAACTAAGGAAGGAAAACAGTGCCAATGAAAACATAATGATGTTTTCTTGTGATCTTACAATTTTTGAGTTTACACTTATATGAAGTTCTATTAGGTATGCTTAGACACAGATTTCTGTCACACTATGTCTGCACGTCTAAAAGGGAAAACATAACATAAATCAGTCAACACATCCCTAACCTCTTGACCCAAGTCTCGACTGTTTTCTCCCTGCTGCTAAGTCACGGATTTCACAGGTGCTCCTACAATATTCTCCTCCCTGCTGTCAGGAGTACCCCATGTCGTGTAGGAGGATGCTCCCCCATCACCTCTGAGGTTACCTGACAGGTTAGTGTCCCCCATGCCTCAAGTTTTGATGCTGGAATTTTCCCACTGGACTAAAATCATCTTTCCCCCGATCGACTCACATTTCTAAAAGTAAGCTATAATTATCCATTGGCAGCAGCAGTTTGACAAAGGCTGTTCAAAGCCTCAGTCACTGCAGCCTCTGTTCACTGGCTCGGAGGAGTGTGGCCCTCTCTCCTGCCACCCACCGATCTACCTGACAGCAGTGTTCATAACTCTACTGACGTGCTGGCAGTAAGCACAGCAATGACCAACTCATGGAGAAACGGGCAAGGACCCCCCCGCCGACAATGGCTCTCAGCAACCCTAAGGCTCATCCCCATTTCAGAGATCTTAAAATAGGAAAAACAAGAACGTGTGTCTTAAAATTAACGTACAGAGTATTGTATTGAAAACAGACCCAGATGAAAGTCTACATGGTACGTGGGATTCTTGCTAATCAAAAAACACGCTAAGAATCCAGTAAAAAAAAGAGGTAAAAGACGTGAAGAAGCATTCACAGAGGGGAAAACCCCAGCAGCTAGTAAGAAGATGAAATGATACTCAAAGGCTCAGATAATCAGAAAAATACAAAATAAAACAATGTTGCCAAGCAGGGCTATGGGGAAACTGGTCCCCATATCCTAACTCAGGGGAACGGAGATGCGTGGATCACCATGTAGAGAAGCCCCACAGGGAAATCAGACAGGCGTGTGTCAGAACCCCAGGCCTGGCTCCAGAGAGCTCATGCAGCTGTACAAGGGGCCAGCAATCACCAGATTTTGTATTGCAGTGGGGAGGGGGACAGCTTAGGTATCCATCATGAGGAAAGCAGCTAAGTACACAATGGAATCCTACATAGCAGTCAGAAGGAATGAACAAGAAGTACATCCAGTCCTCCCACTTCTTCTGTTTGCCCCGCTTTGAGATTTCTTCATTATCACTTAACACCAGCTAACATTCTACTTACTTCACTCTTGGCTTGTCTTGTCGCAGAAGAACTAAGACTTTGATTTACTGTATGTGCTCAGCACATTCCTAGATCACAATGGGCATGCAAACATATGTTCAAAAAAATGAGTGTGAATTAAAAAATCACAATGAAGTCTGGAGCACAAAATTAAAAAAATACATTCATAAACCATTAAGATGTGGTTTCAAAGGTATTGTGACAATTAACACTGGGAAACCTCACTGAAGCAGACTCGGGGTGCTGGAGGGGAGGCTGCAGGGGAGGCTAATAGGGGGAGCAGCTTGGCTCAATGTCAGGCACAAGGAAGAACTGGGGATTACAGGCCCCTCACAGGGAAGGAATCTTCAATTACAGGCCCCAACTGGGAGAGATGGACACTGCATCTCCTACAAGAGATCCACCACCCCTGCGACTCAGCCTGTAACAAACCCTCACTGCCCTGAAATCTTGCTTTTCTCCAATAAACTTTCATTAAAACAACCCCTCTCAACAGCCTCTTCCTTCTCCAGAAAATAACATTCTTCTCCCTTGTTTGTTGGACTTGCCTATGGTTTAGCCATAACTTGCTGGTCCCAAATTGCAATTTTTATTCCCAAATAAACCCATTTTTGTTGGTTAAAACAACTATTTTTAAGGTTAACAATACATGAATAAAAATAATAAAACATATCATCTTAATAATTTAGAAATATATGACATCAAATGATGAATGAAAGCTTGGTGGAAGTATTTCAGTGGGGGGGCTGAGTGGGGGGTGGGGGGAGGATGAAAGGAGGCAACGGATAAAGCACCCAAGAGCAGAGTGCTGTGCCGTGTGGGCACCAACCGGAGCAGGACGGAGGACAGGGTCAGCATCTGTGTCCATAAGAAAGGCCCCACGTGGAGAAACCAAGACGGAGCCTCAGCTGAGTCAGAAGACAAGCCTCTGGCAAAGCTGAGTGAGCGAGGGGACGCAAACGCACACTGCCCGCGGGGGAAACGCGACCCCGCAGATGTGCCGTCATACACGTGTGTACCTAAAGGGGGTATGTTTTACACCTGCAGACCAACAGAGTCCTAGAATCTGCTTCAGGCCAATACATTCAAAAACAGTAAGAAGAAATGAACAATTACTAAACGACAGTACCTAAACTTACTCAAGAAGGACACCCGAACAGCTTGAAGAACTCACTGAAGACATGAAGTTCAGGACGAAAAATCGAGGCTCGAAAGAACCGACAACACAACAAATGCAGACTTGTTAGAAGGCGGAGGAGGGTCAGTAAAGTGTCCTCCAGACCGAGAAAGCACTTCAACACTGAAAACCGAAGCCAGCCACTCCATCGTGTTGACGGAGCTTTGTTCGGGGTAACTTACCGACGGGGTGATGAAGCAGCAGGGCAGTGCGCAGCCTCCTCGGCCCCCATCCTCGGCCCCCACCCTCAGCCCCCACCCCGGGCCCCCACTCTCGGCCCAGTCCAGGTGAGCCTAACCCCTGGCTTTTACGGAGCACAGGGTATGGGGGTGAGGTCACAGGGTAGTTATCTAAAGTGGGGCCTTCTGCACGCCAGTCATCTTGACCAGTTACCTAAAGTGCCTTCTTTAGGGAAGATCAGAACAAGCCCTCCCTCCTTCTGGTCAGGGCACACATTAACCTCCACGGGGCTGGATCACGGAGCCATGAGGGAGGTCACTGCACAGGCAGGACGAAGATGGAGGGCCAGAGGCAGAGTCAGTGTTGCCAGCATGCCTATGATATGGTGGCTAAGAAAAGGGTAAGACCAATTATATCTGATACCCGAACTGGACCAGGCACAGTAAGGGAAAAGAAACAAAACTCACGCTTCAACATACAGGTTAAGAATCCCAAACATTAGCAAAACAAACCAGCAATGTATAAAAACTAACCAAACAGGGGCGCCTGGATGGCTCAGTCGTTAAGCGTCTGCCTTCGGCTCAGGTCATGATCCCAGGGTCCTGGGATCGAGCCCCACATTGGGCTCCCTGCTCGCCGGGAAGCCTGCTTCTCCCTCTCCCACTCCCTCTGCTTGTGTTCCTGCTCTCACTCTCTCTGTCAAATAAATAAAATCTTTAAAAAAAAACCAAACAACTAACCAAACAGCCTTATTCCAAGAATGTAAGAACTATTTATTAATAGGAAAACCTACCAGTGGCTTCTGGTAAACAAAACAGAATGAAGGAAAAACCCATCAACCTCTGGTCCCTTCTAATGGGACATAAAATGCCTCCAAGGTGTAAATATCTGATGCTCCTAAGACCAGGATGCAAGGAGAGATGACAGTTAACAAATGGACAAGTTGTATTTGAGAAGTCAGAGACCAGAGAGAAAGGTGCACGTGAGCCGGCAGTGGGCAGCTCAGCCCCAACTCCTGGAAAACGACCCCACGCTAGGGGAACGGCTCCCTCTGAGCTTGGGGACAGCCTGGAACCCTTCTTGTAAGCAGCAGCCATTCACTCAGATCCCCTTCCTGCTCTGCAGAAAGACAGGAGACTTACTCTCTGGAAAAGCCTGAATATAAACTCAAAGTCCTAAGGACAGCTGAGGGATGGGGCCATGCTGAAAACAGGAATCAAATATAAATCTACCTAATGAAAAATGGGACACTGAGCCCTGCTCCTGGAAGGAGTAAATCTTCGTAATCTTGGATTAGGGAAGGATTTTAAGATCTAATACAAAAGCACAAGCAACAAAAGAACAAAACAGATAAACTGGACTTCATTAAAATTAGAAACATTTGTGCTTCGAAGTACACTGTCAGAGAAGTGACAAACCCACAAAATGGGGGAAAATATTTGCATGTCATATATCTGATAAGGGACTGGTATCCAAAATATACAAAGAACTCTTATAACTCAATGATAAAAAGGCAAATAACCCAATTAAAAAATGGGCAAATGATTTAAGTAGGTTAATCTCCAGAAAAGACATATAAATGGCCAATTAATACATGAAAAGATGCTCAACATCATTAATCATAGGGAAATGCAAATCCCAACCACAGGGGGATTATCACTTCTCATCTAGCAGGATGGCTACAATGAAAGACAGTAAGTGTTGGCCAAGACAGGGAGAAATTATAACTCATGCATTGCTGGTGGGAATGGAAAATGATTCACCCACTTTGTAAAACAGACTGGTGGTTCCTCCAAGTAAGTTTCCACAAACCTCAACAATTCCATTCTCAGGTGTATACTCACGAGAAATAAAAACATATGTCCACAGAAAAAATGTGTACACAGAGGCACCTGGGTGGCTTAGTCAGTTAAGCATCTGCCTGTGGCTCAGGTTTTGATCCCAGGGTCCTGGGATGGAGCCCAGCGTCGGGCTCCCTGCTCAGTGTGGAGTCTGCTTCTGCCCCTACCCCTGCTTGTATACGCGCTCTCTCTCTCAAATAAATAAAATCTTAAAAAAAAAGGGTAAAATTTAAAAAAATGTGTACACAAATACCCATGGGAGTTTATGTACATACATAATTTTTCTCCTTTCATATACTCCCAAGTGAAAACAACCCTCAACGTCCATCAACTGATGAATGTACAAATAAAATGTGATATATTCAGAGTGAAATATTTTATTATTCAGCCACAAAACTGACACATGCTACTATGACACGGACAAACCTTGGAGATATGATGCTAAGTGAAAGAAATCAGACACAAAAGGCCACCTACTGCAGGATTCCTTTTATATAAAAGTCCAGAACAGCCAATGCATGGAAAGCAGATTAGCAGGTGTCAGGGGAAAGTAGCTGGGGAAAGGGGGAGGCAGGGAGTGAATGGGGGTGAGTGTGGGATTTCTTTTCGGGGTGATAAAAATATTCTGAAATTAGATGGTGGCAACGGTTGCACCACTCTATGAATATAGTGAAACCCACTCAACCATGGTGAATTAAAAGAGCGAATTTCGGGGCGCCTGTGTGGCTCAGTCTGTTAAGCATCTGCGTTCGGCTCGGGTCATGATCCCAGGGTCCTGGGATCGAGCCCCACGTCGGGCTCCCTGCTCAGCGGGGAGCCTGCTTCTCCCTCTCCCACTCCCCCTGCTTGTGCTCTCTCTCTGTCATATAAATAAATAAAAATCTTAAAAAAAAAAAAAAAAGCGAATTTCATGGTCTGTGGATTATATGTCAATAAGGCTGTTATTGAAAGAAAAAAATCTATCCAAGGTAAGTAAATTCAGTTACTCATGTTAACTCGGTACTGAATGAACAGCACTTTTGCATTTACTGAAAAGTAAATTTATCAACAACAGCAAAACAGGCTTCAAGATTTTTTGGTAGTTTTTGCAGACTGTTTACAAAATGCTGTTAATTACTATGAAAATATTCTATATAGTGAAAACAATATAGATGCTAAGGATCACCAGACACTGAGGTGTCTAACAGATCAATAAGAACCGATAAGACAATCACTCTAGTGTAAAAAAGTAAAATAAAAAACAATTTTAAGATGTGTAAGGTTTCAGGGCGCCCAGGTGGCTCAGTAAGTGAAGCATCTGCCTTCGGCTCAGGTCATGATCCCAGGGTCCTGGGATCGAGTCCCACATTGGGCTCCCTGCTCGGTGGGGAGTCTGCTTCTCCCGCTCCCCCTGCTTGTGCTCTCTCTCTCTAATAAATGAATAAAATCTTAAAAAAAAAAAAAAAATAGATGTGTAAGTTTTAAAAAAAATGTACCCTTCATAGCCCTTCCTCAGGAGGCTATGTGGACTCTAATGTGAGGGAGGAAGCCGGGAAAGAGGTGGCCAAGGCAGGAGAGGGACAAAGGGAATTCCTGAGCCTAGGGTGATGGGAGGGCCCGGGCCGCCCGGGGAGGCAGCTCGAGGAAGCAAGCACCAGTCAGGCCAAGGCAGGACAAAGGTTTCAGGAAGACAGGAAATGAACCCCACAGATAACGTACATGGGAACATTCTGAATGGAGACTGACGCTCCTGGAGGCAGATGACAGGATGAATTAGGTTGACTTGGAGAGCCAAGCAAGCAAGCAAGCAGGAAACAAGGAAAACAAAAGCATACAAGGGAGAAAATGTAATTACAATTGTCTACATACTGAAAAAAAAAGGTGATGCTAAGCTTAACTCATGAATGATACTAATGTGGTCACAAAAGTGTCAACACTAAATAATCCAGGGCCACCTGGTGTAGTAACAAATCTGTGCTGGGGAGAAGGGAGGAACAGGGGCCTGCGTGTGGCTTGCAGGGGATGTCCTGTCAAGGGGGCCCAGGGAGCCCCACCACAGCCGGGGGCCACAGCAGGCTGCTGCCTTTCCCGGGTCAGGGGCCGCCTTTCTCGACCACATGAAGGCAGTGGAGGGACGACTACAGCCTGGGAGTGTGGGTGTGTTTTCAGAGAGCCAGTCCTTACCTCCTGCAATGAATGGGTAAAATTAAAACTGGAAAAGAAAGGACACCACCAAGAAATAACAGCATAAGCACATTCCTTAGAAAAATACAGGTAAATCCCAGAAACAGAAAGTGATTACTTGGAGAGTGGGAATCTGGGGTGAGGAAGGGTGGCATGGTGGGCTGCAGTCTTTCTCATAAAAACTTACAACTATGCATCATTTAAAAAACCTATCAGTATAATTTAACACAGTAACTGACTAGAGCAGAGAGATCATACCATCATCTCAACAGATACAGGAAAACATGGGATAGCATTTAACATTCTGATTTAAAAAAACTAACGAAAAAGCTCCCTTAGCAAACTGAGACTTGGTACAGGTCATCTCTCAGAGGCCACCAGGACATGGAGGCTCCTGTCACCACTCCTATGCAACTGCATGGGAGGTGTCCTAGCCAGCGCAGTAACACAGGAGCAGGAGAAACGAACACGCTCTGGTTCCCAGAGACAAATCCATTAAAAGACACACAACATCCACGTCCTGGTTGTTAAGCAGGCGTTACCATGGGCGGAAACTGATGAGGGGTAAGTGGGATCTCCCTGTATTACTTCTTACAACCACATGTGAATCTACTCTTATTTCAATGTAAAAAGTAGAGGGAAAAAAAAAAGATACGCCGTCTTTATGAAGAAAAATACAGAACTTTCCTGTAAGACACGAAAGACCACAGTGATACACCAGAGGCACACAGTGATAAGATTCAGTGTCAGCGAGATTCCAGTGAGTCCAAATCAGTGCACTGCTAGTCACAAACCCAAACTCGTTTTTCGGTCAAACTTAATCAGTTAAACTGAAACTGACACTGAAGAATAGAGCTGCAAGTAGCCCAGCGATTCTGAAGGACAAGGAGGTGAAGGGCTCACTCTAGTCAAGGCTTGTTCTTAAGCTGTGCTATTTCTATGAAGTTCTGGCAGAGGGAGAGACAAATACGCCGACAGAGGAGAAATACAGCCAGAAACAGACCCGTTAGAAGGGCACGTAGTCTACAAAAAAAGGGAAATTTCTGTTCAGTAGGTATACAACGGACAATTCAATTAAGAATGCTGGGATAGCTGACCACCATACAGGAACAGGCACATTCGACCTCTCGGAGTAGGGAAGGACTTCTTAACCACAGCATTCATGAAGAGTAAGTCTGAGTTCAGAACCCGTAAAAATTTTGTATGACCACAGAAATCCATGGAGTGAAGAATGCAAGCTTCCCTCACATCAGACCAGAAATGGAAGGATACACTCAGGAGAATATGCCGCATCATATTTTTAGACAAAATACTGAATAATTTCATGGTGTCAGGGATATGTGTAAAAGTATAAATATAGGGGCGCCTGGGGGGCTCAGCCAGTTAAGTGTCTGACTCCTGATTTTGGCTCAGGTCACGATCACCAGGTCTTGGGTTCAAGCCCCGCATCAGGCTCTGTGCTGAGCGTGGAGCCTGCTTAGGATTCTGTCTCCCTCTTCCTCTGCCCCTGCCTGTTCTTGGGCACGCTCTCTCTCTCTCTCTCTCTCTCTCTCTCTCTCTCTCTCAGATAAATAAATAAATAAATAAATTTACAAAAAACCCCCAAACAAACGTATAAATGTAAGTGAAAGAAAGACAGCCACCAACTTCATGA
This sequence comes from Halichoerus grypus, assembly GCF_964656455.1. Lineage (NCBI taxonomy): Eukaryota > Metazoa > Chordata > Mammalia > Carnivora > Phocidae > Halichoerus > Halichoerus grypus. The sequence goes on from NC_135725.1 coordinate 4,689,933, forward strand.
TAATGGTTGTCCTTTGTGGCAGATAAGAGTTACGTGGTAGATGGGAAGGCATTTCTTTAGCTATATCTGGAATGTTTTCTTTTTTTTTAAGGTAGATTTGAAATAAAGATAGCAAAATGTTAATGCCTATTTATTCTGGATGGTGGGTATACATGGGTCAGATAGTTCCTGTAAAATTAAAATACTTCTTCATTTAAGAAAGCATCTATGGTGAAGCAAAGACTAGCAACAGAAGAAGTAAACACAAAGACAGATCAGACCTTGGAAGCAGGGAGTGAGGCGGCACAAGGAAGGTCAAGTTTCAGAATTCGAACTGTGAAAGTCAAGTGCTGCTGTCTACAGCTAACCACTAAGCAGAAGTGTGAGCACACTATTAACATCTGGCTACGGAGGTAGCCCACTATGAATCTAAAATCAGTAACAATCAAGCTGAGAAAGAGCAGGAGTGCTGCTTTTCATTTCAAGTGTATCTCACTATTTGAAGTATTATCAGGAGCATGTATTATTCCGCAAAAAAAGATTTTTCTTTTCTTTGAACGGAAAAAAGGGACAAACTGCAATGCCCAAATTGGAGACTATAAAAAATATCCATACACCCTTAATAGAGAGTCATATATTGGGCACTAAAGCAGAGAGTTTCTGATCTTCAGAGACTTCTGAATATTTTATTTCTGTTATAAAAGAAATACTACATAAACCTCTGTATGGTTTGGCAAGTATACCTATAGGAAGCCAAATACAAGTCCTTCGAGAAGCAAACCACTTTACCCTGAAACAATGTTGTAGTTGAGAGCAGGATGGTCTTTCGAGATGGGAGGAACAAGAGGTTCTGGCTGCCACTCTTCAATCAATTCTTCCTTTTCCTACGGGAGAGAAGGAAATAGAATACAGCAGGGTGCTGGTCACCGGACAGCGACTGTTTGGTTCCCACACTTCCGTTACAAAGCAACCAGTAAATTGCTCATCTGTTTCTGCCACTGACCACGTGGCAGCCCGCGAGGCCGGGGTATGTCACCCACACTGTCCACCTGTGACCATGGGCCAGAAGTCAGAAGCAACTCAAGATCCCCTGTATTCAAGGTCCGTAAAACAGAAGGGCACTGCATCTATGCTGCCAGAAGTTAAGCTTTAAAAACACAGTTTTTTTTCTTCCACAGCTTTGAGGGTAAGATGTCTGTGATTACTAAATCTTGCTAAGTTCAGCTTTCAGAGGATTACTCTAAAGTTATGTCTAGTCATTCTTTTAAAAAATGTATATATGTGTGGACTGCCAGCTTTATAAACAAAAACTCAAAATACCAGGAATGATCAACCGCTTAAAAAGCTGAGCTAGAAACCAGCCACCTGATCATTCACAAGGAGTTCTGAAATGCCAAGGGAAAAAACAGAGACAGGACCTTTGCCCTGGATGGCCCAATCTTACTACAGTGCTATCCAGAGTGTTCCATGGCACACTAATCCCACAAGGTAGTCAGGACAAAACAGTGGGGGAGGGAAGGATCTATGGTCAAGGTGAGGGCATCATTCCATACAGAGGTTCAAATATCCACTGGCCTAGTAAAGGTTACATGACATCATACAAAAAGACATCCCCTACTCTGCTTTAGCCAGGTTTCCAAATTATATTTGCCCTAAGAACCATGTGCTTCATGTCCTTTGGGGGACACTGCCTGACCGTCTTATGATTAATATGAACGATCAGGACGGCGGCAGCCAGCCGGTGCAATGCGGGAAGTGATCGCCACACTGCTGCATTAATTCTACCCCAACTCCACACTGTACTCAGTGATGCCTTGTGAACCAAAGTTGTACAGATTTTCATAGAAAAACCTTTCTCACAGTCACTGGTTTCTCTAAGCATCCTGGCCCAGCGCTACAGAGGCTGGACAGGGAACGGATCCGAGTGACAGAAACCACGGTGCGGTCAGAACCGCTCTTCCCTCTTGCACTGGGGCACCATTCCTAGGTGCTCCCACCGGAGTGAGAAGGATAAGCTTCTTTTCCACAAGCCCCCTCATCCTTCAGGCGAACAGGACTCCATGTGGGCAGTGCCACAGGTCCCCTAGACACTTCTGCTTCCTAAGGTTTGCCTGGCTTGGGCTGGGTCCCTTACTACAGAGAACGTATCAAAATTCAGTTTGGGGTGGGGAGGTGGGAGGATTCTTTCCAACTCTGAATTTCCTTTATGAAGAACACAGGGAAAACTTTCGTTTGGGTTTCAGAAACAGTGGTGCTCTTCCTGAGCAGCTCACGTCACCCTGTACATTGACAATCGAAACCCTGTTGCTGCCCATGCTTCCCTCCTACCGTCTGTCCCTAAGACTGCTGCTTCCCTCACAAAGTGCAGCGCTCTGTGGCAGGGTGCTCCTCTGGGTATCTGCTTTACCCCTGGCTTCCCCGTATTTTGCTTCCCTGATATTTCCTTTCCCTTGATTTTTTTACATTACAGAAAATATTTTAACATATATAGGTGAGCCACCACAAATACTTTTTGGAAATATGTAGCAACTGTAATCATACACTGAATAATGACAGAGATTTAATTTCTTACCTTGACTGTAAGGTCAGATCGTTCTTGTAATTTGTAAGTTTTAGAGAACAGAAGTCTGATTATCCAGAGAATGAGAATTCCTTCCAAAATAAGATGGTAAGCAGGAGCCTAAGAATGAGTCAAAAACCAAAAAAGAAATGAAATAAACACTTCCAAAATCTGCACATAAAAAGTAATGCATTCATATATATTGCCTCCCATGACCTTTAACCTATTACTTATTAAGATTTATTTTCAAAACTCCTTTCATTTCTACTCAGTCCTTTCCCCATTTCTAACAGTCGGCAATTTCTCTTTCACATGAAAAATCTCTAATAGCACAGCTTTAAAACCTCTATAGGAAAGAAATTTAATTCTTTTTTTTTTTTTTTTTTTTAAAGATTTTATTTATTTATTTGACAGAGAGACACAGCGAGAGAGGGAACACAAGCAGGGGGAGTGGGAGAGGGAGAAGCAGGCTTCCCGCGGAGCAGGGAGCCTGATGCGGGGCTCGATCCCAGGACCCTGGGATCATGAACTGAGCCGAAGGCAGACGCTTAACGACTGAGCCACCCAGGCACCCCAAGAAATTTAATTCTTAAAATAAAATCGGACGCAGAATCCCAACATGTGAAACAATACCAACCATCAGATCCTTCAGATAATGTGTTTCTACTGGTGGGAAAGGGCAGTAACCAACATTTCACAGCTTTGCTAGCCTTCTACCACCCCAGTGTACCATGGATAAGTTAGGAGAGTTATCTGAAATTCAGTTTCCACAATTCTTAGAGTTTTGCACATCTTACTATATTTTCTGTATCCCTGATAAGCCTCTTTAAATCCTTCTTGGAACATGGCTGAGAAAAAAGACTTTAGAATGCCTAAAGGAATGGCAGGTTTTTTTTCCTACAGCAGTTCCCCAAAAGTATGCAGTGTGTTCCAAGTCAATAGGCAAAAAGGCACCTTACTGAAATTATCCATGCCAGGTCTTCTTCTCAACTGTACATTTCCAAGATAAAGGCTGGGCTGACTGTTCTGTTTTGCAGAACTAGACACACTAAGTGCATGTGGAAGGTTGCAGATAGTGACTAAACCCCAATCAGTTACACAGTGGTCTACTCCAATAGGCTGTCACTGGAAGGTCATTTAAAGAGGTATTTAGAAATGTAAATGCAAATTATTTGCAAACATTAGACAAAAAGAAAGTGAAGGTGATTCACCATAGTTTAAAAAAAAAAACTCCAGAATGTGGAGACAGGAAAACTGCAGACAAATTCATAGGTAAACTTCTAAGTCAATATACAATTATCTTTCTAACTACATACGTATGTTACATACACATACTATTATTTCTCTTTTGGGTATAAGACTCCTCAAATTCTATACACTAACTGTAACTAACAAGACTAGGAATAAGAATGGAAATTTCTCTTTAAGATCATTTTTAAATATACTGATCCCCCCTGAAAATAATTCATTTAAGAATAAGGACTCTAGCCTAAATATTCTTTTGGTTTTCTTGGGACACCTGGGTGGCTCAGTTGGTTGTGCATCTGACTTTGGCTCAGGGTCATGATCCCAGGGTCCTGGGATCCAGTCCTGCGTCTAGCTCCTTGCTCAGTGGGGAGCCTGCTTGTCCCTCTGTCTGCTGCTCCCCCTGCTTGAGCTCACTCTCTCTCTCTGACAAATAAATAAAATCTTGAAGAAAAAAATATTATTTTGGTTTTCTCAATAATTGTTTTCTAGTAGGTAAGCATCTGCCCAAGTCACTAAGCATCTCCGCTCCACAATGAAATCATGCTGAGAAAAACAAACACCAACATACAACAATTCTGTCCCCATTACCTGTTCCACAGTCCCAAGGACCTGAATTCCCTAGGACCTTCCCAGACTCAGATCTTCCACTCTATTTTCACCACCCCGTTTTACCATCAGTCCCAACTCTGGTTTTTCAAGACCAGCCTCGCTCCTGCGGCCCCTCCCACGTTTCTTTCCTGAGCCCCAAAGGAGACCCTCGGTTCCCGCTCCGCCCGTGCCTCCCCCGCGGCCCCTCCAGCCAGAGAAGCTGAGGGTCGGGACGTGACCCAGCCAACCCCGCCCAGGACTCAGGCCACAAATCCACCAGACCCGTCCCACCCCGGAAGGGCCTGGTGTGGTCGTGGGCCGCTCGAGCACTCAAGCTCACCTCGTAAAGCGCCTGTACCATCTCCACCAGTACCCACTGCTCCGCGACGGTCGCCATACTCAGCCACTGGAGCTCCCTTCCCGAAAGCAGGTCGCAGGTACGTCAAACAGCGCGCGGCGCAGCCCAGTGACGTCGTAGCGCCTGGGGCGGGGCTGGCGAGCGCTGGTCACCGCCTCCTGGCGCTTGCGCGCTGGAGGAAGGCGGGAGGCCGGGGCCTCAGAGACCTGGCGGCCGCGAGGGGTGGGAACAAGTGTTCCTCTGCAGCCGTGCTGTGCCAGGACCCGTGCCAGGCTCTCGGGAGGGAGGGGTTAATAATAAATGGCCCCTGCCTTGGGCCGGTAGTGTTCTGTAATCACAGACGTGCTCTTTACTACTAAATGACAGAAGTAACCCCGGAATGTATTATCCTAAAAAATACAGAAGTAGAAATAAAAGTAGCCTCTTCTATAGCACGTGCGATGTGTTCTGCATAGACCAACGCTTGGCGGGAATTAAGTCATACGGCAGTTTGGTGTGGAATCTTCTGGAACCTTTGTAGGCTCGTGCAAACGTGGTGTGCACACGCTTCCTCGGACGGGACGTGTTAGATCCAACAGGGACCCTATGGGCAATATTGATCGACAACCGATTCACCATCGGGAAACGTTTAAGGAAAATGGAACAAGAAATATGTCTATATAACACATTATTCCAAGACACGGTCTTCATTAAGATTAAAAACACAAGATTTATGGACAAATGGGGAAAACACTACAAGAAAAAATGGCTTCTGCCATTTTAATAGAGATTAAGTAACGCCTCACTGAGTTTTCTTTTTTACGCCTCTGGTTATTCGTCAGGTTGGGCAACTTTTATTGGCATTTGTAGCACTTTTGTGAATCACCAATTCATATTCTTGGCCCATTTTTCTTTTGGTGATTTTTCATTTTCTTATGGATTTACAGGAGCTCTTTCTACATTCTGAGTATCTTTTAACTTTCCTCTTTTATAGGTGACATTTTTGCCCAGTTTCTTTCTAGCTGTTTATGTTGTCTTCTGTCACACCTACAATTTAGATTTTAGGTAATGTGTCAGACTGTTCACTGATTGCCTCTGGATTCAGATCTTGCTTAGAAAGGGCATCTCTTCCAGACCTATGCCATCTTCCCAGGCTTGCACCAGTTTGTTGTTGTTTACAGCTGGTTCTTTAATTACTTTGGAAACTATATTTTTATAGGATGAGACGTATGGGCCATGACAAATGATCACAAACTGGGTAGCTTGAAACAGAAATTTATTATCTAACAGTTCTGGAGGCCAGAAGTCCGAAATCAAGGCGTTGGGAGGGCTGCATTCCCTCCAAAGGCTCTGGGGAAGAATCCTTCCTTGTCTCGTCCAGCTTCTGTGTCTCTTCTTCAGCTGTGGCTGCATAACCACAATCTCTGCCTCTGTCCTTGCATGGCCTTCCCTTCTCTGCCCTCCATGTGCCTTTTAACAGACATTTGTCATTGGATTAAGGGCCCACCATAATAATCCAGGATGATCTCATCTCAAGGGCCTTAACTTAGTTACATCTACAAAGAAACTTTTTCTAAATAAGGCCATATTCACAGGTCCCAGGATTTAGGATGTAGACATGTAGACAGGGAAGAAATAAACGGGTCATCCGTCCCACCACTCAACCCACTACAGTCCAACTTCTGGCCACCCAGTTCACATCTGTCCCACATGCAAAATACATTCACCCCATCCAACCAAAATCTTAACCCACATTTACACATCAGTAGCTCAGAAGTCCCAAATCTCATCATCGAAGTCATCAGAATCAGATAAGGGATGTGGGTGAGTCCCGGTATCATCCATCCGGGGACAAAGCTCTTCTCCGTCTATTGACCTGTGAAACTAGAAGATCACATACAAAATGCAATGGTGAGACAGGTACAGGATAGACATTCCCATTCCAAAAGGGAGAAAACGGAAGGAATAAAGGGGTCATCCGTCCCAAACAAGTCAAGAAGGCAGCAGAACAGGTTTCATTTGGTTTCAAGGTCTGAGAATTATCCTCTATGGCTTGGAGCTGCATTGTCTGTGCCCACGGCTCCACGGGCCCCTGTTCCCACACCTCCGGCTTCTACCTCTATGTTCGTGCCTCTGCCCCCACAATCATTCTTCCTTTTTCTTGAAAGGCAGCATATTCTTATAACTGAGTAGCTCTATCAGCCCATTTTCTGGCTATAGAATTCTGGAAATCTCACAGCCCTCTTCTACTTTGTCTTGTCTCTGTCCCTCAGGCCAACCTGGCAGTGTCCCGCTGATACAACATTCTCAAAAACTCTGTGGGTCTCCCATGTCTGTCATGAGGTTTCATGCCATCAGACAAGAGGGTCCCCCACACATCCTTCCTGCAAACGCCATCTCTGTTCCTGGCTCTGCGGAGATAGTTGAGTGGATCCATCAGTCCCCTGCTCATGTCTTCAACAGAAGGTTGTCCAGCCACATCCTGCCCCCCCACCCTCTCTCATGCACTCCCTCACAGTGAAGCTACTCATTTTTCATCCTTTGCAATATGGATAAGCCAGGATTCTCCCAAATCATCAAGTGCTGGTTTTGTTTTTGCTCAACAGTGCCTTCTTCAACTTACCTCTATCCTCTCCCATTTTTTAAGAATCAGCAAGAAGGGACCAGTCCACACCTTCAACACTTTACTTAGAAATCTCAGCTAATTATTTAAGTTCATCACCTACAGGTTCTGCTTTCCCCATGACTGCAGGACATGATTCAGCCAAGTTCCTTGCCAGCACACCACAAGGATCACCTTCCCTCCAGTCCCCATTAACGTGTTCCTCATTTCCTTCCGAGCCCTCAACAGACACGCCCGTCACATCCATATTTACTAACACACTGTTCATGATGAGCTATGCATTCTCTGAGAGGGCAGAAAACTTCTCTCCTGTGCTCTTCATTTCCTTCTGAGCCCTCACTAGGTTGCCTTTAAAGTCCATATTTTTACTAATAGTCTCTTCAGGAAGTCCAGGCTTTATCTCTCACGCAGCTCAAAATTCTTCTAACTTCTATCCAATCACCCAGTTCCAAAGCCACATCAATGGTGTGAGGCATTTTGTACGGCAGCACCTTGGCTTCCCAGGACCAAAATCTGTAGGAGTTTCCTAGGGTGGCCGTAACAAATTATCATAAACTGGGTTGCTTAAACCAAGAGAGATTTATTCTCTTAGAGTTCTGGAAGTCAGAAGTTCAAAATCCAGGTGTCTGCAGGGCTGCAGTCCCTCTGAAGGCTCTAGGGGAGACTCTTCCCTTGCTCCGTCTAGTTCTGGGGGCTCTGTGTGTCCCTTGGCTTGTGGCCGCATTGCTCCCATCTCTGCCTCCATCTTCACGGGGCCTTCTCCTCTTTCTCTATGTGTCTCTCCTCTGTGTTTCTTATAAGGACACTTGTCATCGGATTTAGGGCCCATGCGGATAGTCCAGGATGATCTCATCTTGGGATCCTTAATTACACAACAACCTCCTTCTCTTCCTGATTCGACCACTCAGCCAATATTGTGTAATGTTATATCATTATTGTATAATATTATATAGAATGTTGTATATCATATAACCAATATTATATAACTATATATATAATATAGGACGTACCCATGTACATACTATCACATGAGTGCCTAACATTCAGCTTTTGATTGCGGGGGCTTCCATTTCAAAAGACATCCATCCTGAATAAACATTCTTCCAGATGCATCACACAGCTGCCCGCCAAACAGCCAGAGAAGGAATTAGGCTGTCCCCACTGGTTAGGGTCAGGGTTTCTCGCTCAGAAAGCCCTGGGTAACCTAGACACCTGACCACTTGAGTGGCCCTGCTTCCCCCTTCCCACACCCTAATTCCCTAATATTTGCAAACTATATATCTGATGAGAGCTTAATATCCAGAATACATGAAGAACTGCAACTCAGTAACAAAAACCCAAACAATCCAAGTAAAAAATGGGCAAAGGATTCAAACAGACATTTTTTCCAAAGCAAATATACAAATAATCACTAAGCACATGATTGGGTGGTTATCGCCACTGAATCATACACTTAAAAGTGGTTAAAATCGATTTTGTTATGTATGTGTTTTACTACAGTAAAAAAAAAAAACCCCTACTTTTTCTTTATATGTATATATTTATCTTTTATATAAAGTAACTTTTTTTTTCAAAATTTCCAACTTTCATCCTTTCATGCTTCATCGTGGTAAAATTTCTGAAGTCAGTATTCCAGTCCACTAATTTTATCTTGTGCCTATGCAGCCTGTCAGATCAGTGGTTTCAGCTTGAGTTTCAGTGATCATTTCTAGGAATGTTAATTCGAATTTGCTTCGTTCATTCCTCAGCAGGTATTTCCTGAGCACTCCCTCTAGCACTGGAGTCACAGGACCACAGACAGGTGACGTCCCGACCTCCCCGGAGCGCACACTGTCACGGGAAGACAGACCATAAACGTACACAACTAAAGATGTGGTTTAAAGTCATGAAATGCTATGGAGAAAAGGAAAGTATGGACGGAGATAAAGAATTACAGAGAGTGGACAGGGCATGCCTCTCTGAAGACATATCATTTGGACAGAACTCAATAAATCGAGGGAAGGAGACCCATGAGTGTTCTGCGAGGGAGTGATGCAGGCAGAGGGAAATGATGGGGAAATGCTCGGGGGGTTCACGAAGCCCCGGAGTATGGCTGGTGTGGGGTGAGTGCGGCTCCCGCTCGGGCGCCGGAGGCAAGGGTGGCCGACGTGGGAAATCCTCATGCCTGACACGGTGTTTGAAGGTGGAGCTGATAGGATTCGCTACTGTGGGTGGGAGAGCAAGGGGATCAGGGATGACCCAAGATCTTCCGCCTGAACCACACTGTGTGAATGGTGTCACCGTTTCTAAGATGGGGAAGATGGAAGGAGAGCAAGTCTGGGAGTGGGCATCGGACCTGCAGGTGGAGACGTGCCAGGGGCAGGTGGGTGTTCGAGTCTGCAGCTAGACAAGGGGTCGGGAATAGAAGTGTACAGCTGAGAGTCTAGTGGCTGAAGCCCCAGGGAATGAGTGTAGACACAGGAGAGAGGAGGTGAGGGCCTCTGCCTTGGAGCGTCCCTGATCTACTGAGGTAGGCTTTCTCAAGAAGCCCCTGGGTGATATGCAGCTCCCAAACAAGGGAGCAGACAAGAAAGAAGCCAGCATGAGATAGCTCATTCAGGAAAGAAAGGGAGGAGATCCCGGATGGCAGCCAGGGGGCAGGCCTCCCTACCGTGTGACCAGGTCATGCTGGATGAGGGGGAATGGACCTGGGTGGGTCGCCACCCAGCAAATTAAGAAAAAGAGGCAATTACGCCCAGAAGAAAAATGTTACAGAAATAAATCTTTGTTTGGTTTAGCAGTGAACCACATTTAAAGTCATGTAGTCATGAAAACATGCAGAAGGAACTTTAAATAATGGGTCCAAACGACGCGGAAAAGATGGGAGCTGGTGGAGTGTGTGTGAGGGGGGAGGTGAGACCCTGGGATCCTCGCCGTCTGCAGTAAGTGGTCGGTGAACGGTAGCAAAGTGAAAGCATCGGAGATGGTGGATAGCGTGCCATTTAAACACAGGAGGTTTTCACAAGAAGTAACTAAAAGAAATGGTTGTCTTTTGGAAGTGGGAATCTGGGGGTGGGAAGGGGGGGACAGGACTGATGTTTTTTGTTATAAACCTTGTGCTTTTATTTGAGTCCTTAAGCTGTAATGTATGTACTACTTGGGGAAAATCAAAATTAAACCAAAGTGTATCTTTATAATTCTTTACCTTTATAATTCTTTACCTAACATAGTTAGTGCTATGTGTGGGTCCCTGTCATTAGTGATTTATGTGTAGGAACCAGTGAAGTAATGTGGAGAGATTTCTGTTTAGATCTAAAATTGAAAAGATTTGTTGGCATAATAAAATTAACTGAAAATCCCTTAATTCTCCCATAACCCAACAGCATGTCAGACATGTAGTTTTGTATACACTCCTTTTTTTTTTAAAGCTTTTATTTATTTATTTGAGAGAGAGTGAAAGTGAGAGAGATCACAGGGGCAGAGGGAGACGCAGACTCGCTGCTGAGCAGGGAGCCCAACGTGGGGCTCGATCCCAGGACCCTGGGATCATGACCTGAGCCGAAGGCAGACGCTTAACCAACTGAGCCACCCAGGCGCCCCTGTATACGCACTCTTGAATCCATTCCTGCAGCTCTTTCTTAGTTTCTTAAGGGCTTTCAACTCATTACTGTTGTATCATGGTATATAAGTCGAGTCATCCAGATGGCTAAGTTTATAGAGCCCTTGTAATCCATCCCTCTGTTCATTTCTCCCTTTTTGTCCCAGGTCCCCACTTCCACTCCCATCCCTTGTCCTTCTGGACACCTGCTCTCACATCTTTAAGTATACTTGTAGCCTTGCAGAATTTATGCAGTGACATTCTCCACTCAAATCATTTGTGAAAAATGTAAAAAGTGAGATTCAGGTTGTCCCTGGAGAGCTCTAGTTCTGTGGACCAACAAAGCCACTGGAGATTGGTTCTTCTGAGATCTTTGCTCCACTGCCCAGAGTATTAACTTCTTTTTAAGACCAATAGCAAGATCATTTGAAGACCAGTACTCTACTCCTTACTGGCCATAAGTCCTCAGTCGATGGTAATCAGTTCTGAATGATCCCATGTTCAGGTCCAGGTGAAGAGAGAGATGGGTTTCCTGACATTTCTTCTTAAGAGCAAGGAACTAACTTTCTCGGGGACCCTGAGAGCTCGGCCCAAGGCTCCCTGGCCCACAGTGGCTTGGGTCTGCCCATTCCTGACTCAGTCAGTGTAGAGGAGAGAAGCGATGACTCACGGCTACACAACAGAGGGACAGAATGGATATTGGGAGCTAATCACAATCCTCTAAGGCCAGCTTGCTGGTCTCTCCATTTTATCTGTATCTGGTTTTTCCTCCAATCCATTCAATACAGCAATCATCTGACTATGCCACCCATCACTTAAAATGCGTTGATGGTTGGTAGCTCATCTTCAAAGATGGCCATTGCACTGAATTACACCTCCTGGTAGTCTCACCTTGAATTTGGCTTTGCTCTGTGATTTGCTTTTGACCAATGATGTTGTGTGACTTCTGAAAGTGGCTCATAAAAAACTGTTTATGCCTGGGCCTCTAGGAATGCTCTTTTTTGGAATACTCACTCTAGGAAACCAGCCACGATACTGTGAGATACTGAAGCCACGTAAGAGGCCAAGTGTGGGCACGATGGTTGACAGCGCAGCTCAGATCCCAGCCAGCAGCCATGTCAGTGAGCCACCTTAGGCATCCAGCCCAGGTGAGCCTTCAGGGGACTGCAGCCCCAGCTTCCCTATGACTGCAACATCCTGCAAGACCCCAGCTGGGCAGTCAACCCACAGAACCATGAGAGATAACAGCACACGGGTGTTTATGTCATTCAGCTCTGGGGTGGGTTGTGACTTAACAGCGCATCACTGAGATGAATACCTTCCCGTGTAAATCAGTTTAAGCTGCATTCAGTTGTGAGTGAGAGGGTACCTGGCCGGCAATGACTTCCACGAAGGCGCTCAATGACTCCGCAATCCCAGGAAGCCTGGGGGAGGCAGTTCCAGGATTTAATCAGTGGCTCAGCCATGTCAAAGACCCAGACTCTTTCAAGTTTCCATTGCGCCATCCTCAGCAAGGTGGCTTTGTTTTGTTAGGACCATCACCAACTCCAGATGACCACGGTGCCACGCAATCACAAGCAGTCAGGACGGGACAGTCAGGGCAAAAGTCTTCTTCTCTCGAGCGCTGAGGTTTTATCCGGAAACCTGATTTTTCCCAGGAATTCTCCAGGATTCTTCCCTTTATACTTTATTGGGGTTAGAATTGGCCAACCACTTATGATTCATCTTCTGGGTCTATGGTCTGTCCTCGCTGCGATCAAGGGGTCTCTGCCCACTGCCTGAATTAACTGGGGTTCTGTTTTCTGGAAAGGGGGGTGGGACTGGATGTGCCGTAGTACCTGCCACACCATTAGATCCAGCCCAGTCCTTGGCCACGCCTGTGTTCTGAGCCCCATCCCCACTAGCCGTTCCCTTCTTCACCGCTGTGCGTCTTGGCACGTGTACCGGGAGGTATGCTCTGTCGCTAGAATGCTCTCTTCTCCTCCCAGCCAGCATCTGGGGTTTGCATGCTTCAGACAGCAGCTCAAACACCACCTTCTCAGGGAGCTGCCCGCTGAGTTGCATGCTGTCTTCGAACTCTGCATTCCTCGGTTTCATGTAATAAAACCGAAGTATGGAAATGTGCGTGTATTGATGAACGTCTGCCTTCTCCACCAAACATGTGAGCTGTGGCAATATCTTTGTCACTATGTTCACAAGTATCTAAATACTCAATAAATAACTAGTAAATAGCTGAACAATGGGATTTCCTCCCTCACCTTCTCCCACAATCCCTTACGCTGCTGCTGGGTCATAACTGAAGGCATTTTTAAAAAGTTACTTTGGATCGTAAATCCTAAAAAACTTCAACAGGGTGATCTTAAATTGCCCATATGGTAAGTTCCATTTTGCTTAAACAGGAGTTTATTTTATGCTTGGTGAACTTTTTAAGTTTCAGTTCGGGATACTACAAATAAGCAATTTATAAGGATACAGAATCCTATTAATCTTTCGAGTTTTGGGTAACTATGTTACCCATTAAGAAAAAGGCCAGATTGACATGATAACGTGAGTCCCCTTAAAGAAGGACGTGGATAGTTCTAGAAATTAATGCATTTTATTAATAACCCCACCCTGCAGTGCTCAGTGTTCATACTTCATTATAAAGAAGGGGGCACGGGGTTCTAAGTTATGGCTTGCGCTTATGGATGTCCCTCCTACACGTACTGGCTGTGTGACCTTGGGCGAGTTGCTTAACATCTCTGTGCTCCAGTTTCCTGAGGTGTTAAAGGGGGTGCGCCGTTGTGAGAATTAGGCCAGCTGGTGCACGCAGAGCACTGACCAGAGTGGCCGGGCCCTGGCAGGCGCTGCCCCACCGTGGCTGGTACTCCAGCATCTATCACAGCCGCTGGCTCTCGGCGCAGAGTCGCCAAGGGCGTGGGCTTCAGACCTCTGTAGTCTCGTCTGTGTAATGGGGGCATTAGTATCTACCTCGGGAAATGGGGTTACATGAAATCAAGGGCGGCTGTACGCACTCAGCATATGGCACTGTCCTTGCCTGACACCTGGGCCTCCGGCAGCCCAGAGGGCCTGAGATGGCAGGGCACCAAGGGCGTTTGAGTTCAAGTTCAGTCATTTTTCCGGAGAGGGATAAAGGGACTTGTTGAACGTCTCCCAGCTAGTTAGGAGAACCGGATAACCCGGGTTGTGAAAGAAGAGACTCTGGGTTTTATGAGGAGATATTTTGTTTCGTCCTGTTTACCTTGTGCTCTGGTGCAACAGGCCTTTGTTCTAGGACTAGCAGGTCCTTCCCAGGTCCTGCTGCGACCCAGTGAGGCAGAAGAAGCAGGGAGAAATTAGTCCCATGAGCCAGGACCCCTAGCCCGTAACTGGCCTCTGGGTGCCCTGTCTTGGACGATGAGTTTTCTCTGGTCCTCTGAGGAGGAGGTGCGGATGGACAGGGCAGCTCTGGGGGCCCCGGGGCAGAGACCACCGTGGCTCTGAGGCCCCCGTGCGGCCCCAGAGCCAGAAGTCCTGGATCCTTTTTTTTTTTATATTTAATTTTTTATTGTTATGTTAATCACCATACATTACATCATTGGTTTTTTTTTTTTTAAAGATTTTATTTATTTATTTGAGACAGAGAGAATGAGAGAGAGAGAGAGAGCACATGAGAGGGGGGAGGGTCAGAGGGAGAAGCAGGCTCCCTGCCGAGCAGGGAGCCCGATGCGGGACTCGATCCAGGGACTCCAGGATCATGACCTGAGCCGAAGGCAGTCGCTTAACCAACTGAGCCACCCAGGCGCCCACATCATTGGTTTTTGATGTAGTGTTCCTTGATTCATTGTTTGTGCATAACACCCAGTGCTCCATGCAGAACGTGCCCTCTTTAATACCCATCACCAGGCTAACCCATCCCCCACCCCCCTCCCCTCTAGAACCCTCAGTTTGTTTTTCAGAGTCCATCATCTCTCATGGTTCTTCTCCCCCTCCGATTTCCCCCCCTTCATTCTTCCCCTCCTGCTATCTTCTTCTTTTTTTTTTCTTAACATATATTGCATTATTTGTTTCAGAGGTACAGGTCTGTGATTCAACAGTCTTGCACAATTCACAGCGCTCACCATAGCACATACCCTCCCCAGTGTCTATCACCCAGTCACCCCATCCCTCCCACCCCACCCTCCACTCCAGCAACCCTCAGTTTGTTTCCTGAGATTAAGAATTCCTCATATCAGTGAGGTCATATGATACATGTCTTTCTCTGACTTATTTCGCTCAGCATAACACCCTCCAGTTCCATCCACGTCATTGCAAATGGCAAGATCTCATTCCTTTTGATGGCTGCATAATATCCCATTGTATATATATACCACATCTTCTTTATCCATTCCTCTGTCGATGGACATCTTGGCTCTTTCCACAGTTTGAAGTCCCGGATCCTTAACAAATCTCTCTCTCTGTTCCCTATACTGGGCAGAATATAAATGTTCCTTCAAATGACTGCACTGGTTTTTAGTTGAGAGTCTTCTTTTAATCAGTGACCTCTGATACTGTTATGGTGCGCCTACGGTGAGGTATCTACGAAGGGCTCCAGGGCCGTATCAGATAAGTACTGGTATGCGGAGAATACTGCGAGCGCCTGCCGGCTCTTGAAGGCTCACGGAGCCACACGGAGTCCAAGTGAGCCCTGCGTGGCCGGGGAGCATGCTGGTGGTAGCACTGGGGGCAGCGCTGGGCCAAAGGGGGGCTCACCGAGGCGGCAGGCCTGGATTTTCCTCCTCCCCGTGAAGTGCTGCCCAGGGTGGCCGCTGCTGAATTGGGCCAGCCACGGGCCTGGCACCCACCCCAGTTTCCCTCCACCTCCTGTGGAGAGAATTGTACCTGCTTCTCCAGGGTGGACCCTGCTCTGTTCTTCCAACGGGAAGAAAATGTAATCAAGATAGAATTTCCGAAACAAAACAATACAGAATCTGACTTCCTAAGAAAGTTAAATATGAGACGAGTTGACCTGGGGTCAGAGGAGTCAAACCGAACAATGAACTGGAACTGCTAAAAAGAGTAAACCCCACCGATGATGGGGCTGTGTCCTTGTGCTGGGCTGTGGGGGCGAGCTCTTCTCGAGGGGAGCCCCGGGAACGCTCCGGGCACACAGACGGGACGGTGAGCTGAACATCGCCACGGGCCTTGGACCTAGGGCAGGGGCAGTGCTGTTTAGATGGGGTCCCTCCTGACCCTCCAAGATGTGTGCATCGTGTCAGGGAGAACAGGGGGTGTGGAGCAGCTAACGTGGACGGGGTCCAGCCCCACATCCCCCCTTCCTGCTGTGTGAACTCGGGCGAGGTGCCAAACCCCCACGCCTGGTTTGGCAGGGATGACATCAGCAGCCTCCTCCTCGTGTGACCAGGGGGATAAAGGAGCGGACACACACTACGAGTTCAGAACTGTGCCCCGCATGAGGCCAATGCTCACTGGATATTTTACTGTGCTCGTGCCCGGAAAAAACCTGGTGTTTTAAAATGAAAAATTTCTACCAAAAACCTTACATTGTCCCTTTTATTTTGCTTCGTGTTCTATGTTATTTTCAAAACCTAGTCCCACTAGTCTTCATTTCTGAGCACCCAGCATGTTTTAGATTCGGTGCTGGGAGCTTTCAGGGAGCTTCTTCTTGCAGCAACTCAGAACCACCTCAGTGATCACGGTGGAGGGTCTGTGGAAGGTCCTGCAGGGCTTCAGAAGAGGAGAGTAGAATTGTGAGCTTGTGCTGCTGAGAGAACCTCCTGGAAGAGGTGTGAGCTGGGCCGCTAGGGAGGCGGCAGAGGAAGCAAGAGGGGAGAGCAGGTCCGGAGTGAGGCTCTCAGGGGAGGGAACAGCGTGGGCACGGGCAGGACGGCAGGGACGAGGGACGGGCGCTGTCCTCCTGGCACACGCGGTCACCTTCCCTGGTGACAGGGAAGGAGAGAAGGCAGAGCTGCTCCCATCCCGCCAGGGGGTCACCGGTTGCCCACGTGGCCCCAGGCCCGCGCCGCTGGCCGAGATGGGTGCCGGGCATGCTTCACTCAGGAAGCAGCTTTTGCCATTCATCTCAAAATGACTCACGACCCAGGAGTGCGCCTGTCGTGAGCGGCGCGGGATGTTGTGTGGAAGTGCTGAGTCACTAGATCGCACCCCTGAAACTAACGTCACACTGTGTTAGCTAACTGGAATGCGAACTGGCCTGATCTGTCGGGGGTGCTCGGGGAGGAGCCCACAGAAGTGGTGGTGGAGTCAGGGGAATGCTGCGGGCAGCCCGAGGGGGCTCTGAGCTCCTCCGAGTCCCTATCACTACCCCTCCCCACGCCCCACATTTTTTTCATTTGGAGAGTCAGTCTGTTCTCCATCTGGTGCAAAGTGCCTTACAAAGGCAAGGCCCAGCCCCTCCCAGATGGAGCCTTGAAGTCAATCCTTCATCCCAAATCTGGACTGAGTTAGGCTCAATTAGCTTTTTAATGTGAAACTCGACTGTGTTTTTTTCCTGCAACCTCAAGCTCTCAAACAGAGTTAATTTTTTTTAATGTCACAGACTGAGGGAAATTAATAACCTCTCTTTCTTCATTCCGAACATGAGTGTGTTCAGGTGTGTGGCAACGCCATCTCGAACCCAGAGTGCATCTTGTTTGAGTGGGACAGGGTGAAGGAGCCAAGGAAGGTGGGAGTGTCCTGTGTCTTCCTGGAGATCTTGATGAGAATTAAGTGCAGGGTTTCTGGAGTCAAACATTCAGGATCCACAGGAGCAGGACAAGTTTGACAACATCATGTCCTCCTTTGCTAGATTCCTTTGAGTTGGATTTCTCAATAGCAGGTTTGCACAATAGCATTTAAGACGCCTACACAGCTACCTGTTTTAACACTGGGTTCCCTGTTTATTCCTCTGATTAAATGTGGATTTAAATCCTGGAACAGCATTTTTAGGGAGGGTAAGAGGTTTTCCCAGTCCAAACTATGGTTGTTGACACACGAGTTCTAACACTTTTTAGAATTCCTGAGGAAATTGAAAGGTGGTTAGGAATTTACTGACTAACCTACCTGAAATACTTCCTCTTCACTCCCTATAGGGAAAATCAGCAATGAAATCACCACAGAAATAATTGCAGAACAATGCTGCTCATGTCTTTGTTACTCATGGTTATGTTTTCTTTAAATTAATAAACTATTTTTGGGGAGCAGTTTTAGGTTCATGGCGAAAACTGAGAGGAATGTACAGATATTTCCCAGAAACCCCTGTGTTCCCCCACTATAAACATCCCCACCAGAATGGTACGTTCGTCACATTTGGTGAACCTACACTGACACATCATAATCACCCAAAGTCCATAGTTTACCTATGGGTTTAGACAAATGGATGATGACCCGTTTCTAGCCCTGTAGTAGTACTATGTAGAATAGTTTCACTGCCCTAAAAATTCTCTGGGCTCTGCCTATTCATGCCCCCGTCCCCTTCTGGCAGCCACTGATCTGTTTATTGTCTCCATAGTTCTGCCTTTTCCAGAATGTCATAGAGTTAGAATCATACCATATGTCACCTTCTCAGACTGGCTTCTTTCACTTAGTGGTACACTTGTAAGTTTCCTGCATGTCTTTTCATGGCTTGACAGCTCATTCCTTTTTAGCGCTGAATAACATTCCATTGTCTGGATGCAACATAGCTTATCTATCCATTCACCGAGGTGGTTGATTCCAAGTTTTGGTAATTATGAATAAAGCTGCTATAAACATCCATATGCAGGTTTTGGTGTGGTCATAAATTTTCAAATCATTTGAGTAAATATCAAGGAGCATGATTCTTGGATTGTATGGTAAGAGTATCTCTACTATATGCCCATCCATAAACATCCATAAATATACATATCAAATACACAGTGGCTGTTATTATTTTGAACAAACTGCTATCAGAATAAGAAAAATAAAAGTTTTTATTTTACCTTCACTTATTCTTTCCTGGATGCTCTTCCTTTCTTTATGTAGATCTGAGTTTCTGACCTATTTCATTTTCCCTCTTCCTGAAACACTTTTTTAACGTTTTTTACAAGGCAGGGCTGCTTGCAACAAATTCCCTCAATTTTTGTTTGTTTGAGAAAGTCTTTATTTCCTCCTCATTTTTATATGCATAAGGGTAGTGGGGTTTTTTTGACATTTATCCTACTTGTTGCTTACTGAGCTTCCTGGATCTGTGGTTTGGAGCCTGATGTTAATTTGGGGAGTATTTCAGTCATGATTGCCTCAAATTTTGCTGCTCTTCCTTTGTCTCTTTCTT
This sequence comes from Halichoerus grypus, assembly GCF_964656455.1. Taxonomy (NCBI): domain Eukaryota; kingdom Metazoa; phylum Chordata; class Mammalia; order Carnivora; family Phocidae; genus Halichoerus; species Halichoerus grypus. The sequence goes on from NC_135725.1 coordinate 4,709,114, forward strand.
CTCCTTCTGATGTTCCTATTACACGTATGTTACAACTTTGCAGTTGTCCCACAGTCCTTGGATAGTCTTTTATGTTTTTTTCCCAGTCTTTTCTATCTTTGATTTTCCGTTTTGGAATTGCTATGGTCACATCCCCAACTCAGAGAGAGATTCTTTCCTCAGCCGTGTCCAGTCTACCAATGAGCCCATCAAAAGCGTGCCTCAGTTCTGTTAAAATGTTTTTGATCTCTGGCTTTTCTTTTTAACCTTTCTTAGAATTTCCATCTCTCTGCTTACAGTGCCCATATGTTCTTGCATATTGTCTACTTTTTCTATTCAAGTCCTTAGCATATTAATCAGAGTTGTTTTAAATTCCCCAGTCTGATAATTCCGACAGCCCCGCCATATTTGAGTCTGGTCCTGATGCCTGCTCTCTCTTCAAACCGTGTGTTTTGCCTTTTGATATGGCTTGCGATTTTTTCTAGATGGCCAAGCATGATGCACTGGACAGAAGGAACTCCCAGGAACAGCTTTTAGTAACGTGGTCGTGAGGTGTGGGGGGAGTGGAGCTGTTCTCTAGCCCCGTGAGGAGGTCCCAGTCTTTTGGTGAGCCTGCGTACCGGGACAATGAACCTCACCAGCTTTTATAATTGTCCATATATTTATCTTTATTGACATCTTTATTTCTCTACGTGCCTTTGAGTTACTCTTTGACCTTTCATTGCACCTTGCAGGACTCCCTTGACCTTTTTTTTTTGCAGGGCAGGTCTAGTCACAGCTCCGCCAGCTGTTGTTTCTTTCAGAATGTCTTGATTTCTCCCTCACTTACAAAGAACACTTTAACTAGATACGGGATTTCTTGGTGACAGTTTTCCTGTTCTCACGTTGAATGTATCAACCCACTGTCTTCTGGCCTTCCAAGTTTCTGAGGAGAAATCTGCTTGCAGCCTTACTGGGGACCCCTTGCCCTGTGTTGACTCACTTTTTGTCTTTAGCTCTTGAAAGTTTGATTATAATGTCTCATTGTGGGTCTCTCTGAATTCATCTTACTTGGAGGTCACTGAGCTTCTTTGATGTTTATGTTCATGTCTTTCTTCAAATTTAGAATTTTTCAGCCATAATTTCTTCAAGTATTCTCTCTGCCCCTTTCTCTGTCTCTTCTGTTTCTGGGATTCCCACGATATGTGTGTCGATCATTTTGAAGGTGCCAAAGTTCTTCTGGGTTCTGCTTGCTTTTCTTCAATCTTTTCTCCTTTGTTTCTCAGCCTTCATAATGGGTCAAGTGTCATCTTCAAGCTCAAGGATTATTTTCCTGCCTGCCTAGCACTGTCTTCCAATGCTTCTCCCGTGTTTTCCATTTCAGTTACTGTACTTTTCAGCTCCGCTGTTTCTTTTTGGTTTCTTTGCATGTTTTCTATCTCTTCATCGATGCTTCCATTTTGTTCACACATAATTTCCTTGACTTCCTCCAAGCCTTCTTTTAGTTCTTTGAGCAACCTTAAGAGCATTATTTTGAAGTCTTTGTCTAATAGATACTCTGTTAAATGTTTTCAGGGACAGATTCTATTGAATTACTTTTTCCCTTAGAATGGGCTATACTTTCCTGTTTCTTTGTATGCCTGGGATTTTTTTTGTTGAACGCTAGACATTTGAATTTAATAATGTGGTAACTCTGGAAATTACAATTTCCTGTTTCCCAGGGTTTGCTATTTTTAATTAAAAAAATTTTTTTTAATTGTAGCCTCTCTGTGCCAAGGATCAGCTTGCAGGATAAACGTAATGTCTTCTTAGGTCTTGTCTAAGCCTTTCCTTGGGCATACAGTCATTTTCTACTTTTCCCCGTATATGCAGTTGTTTTTGAATGTCCTAGTCTTTAATGTCTGGCTCCTGAAGGGGAAAAGCAAAAAAAATTGAAGGGGGAATGAAATGGAACTGGCCTCTGAAATCTCCTGGATGTCTCTTGAGCCCAAGAGGACGGGTTTGCAACACTGGGGGAAGAACAACAACCGTTGTCTGTCTGCACCTCTGTGATCAGAAGCAGCAATCAGTGATCACGGCACAGATCCCCAATATTTGGAGGACAGTGTCCTTTTTGCCTGCTCTACGTCCTGCAAACTGTGTGTGAGCTGCTTCAGGAATACATGCACAGCTGCCTGCCACATGGCTGGGGGTGGGGAATGGGTAGCTGCTACTGTGTTAAGAGCCGAAATTGCTCAAAATTGAATGCAATTTACCACCCAAGTCTTCTCCTGGAAGTTGCAAGCCTTCAATAGACACCAGATTTCCAAAAGAGTTACATCGGACAGATTCTGCCAGTGCAACTGTCGTCTAGGTGGGGGGACACAGACTCTTGGTGCCTCGTACCCCCTCATCTTCCCAGAGACCTCTCCTGCCAGGCCCTTTTCTACAGCAACTGCTGCCTGGGGCATTCCCACCAGCAGTGCAGAAGTGTCCCAGTTTCTCCACGTCCTCGCCAACACTTGTTATTATCTCTCTCAATAAATGCTCTTTCATTGATGAACAGGTGAGTAGCAGGGACCAGAGAAACAGAAAAGAACTGTTCAGAAGAGAAAGGACTGATGGAAAACTCTGTGAAAAGGGAGCAGGGGGGATGGGGAGGAGTGGCAGGGACCGGAGGGCCAGGGTGAGGAAAGGCTGCAGAACACTAGGGTGAACAGGGGCAAACAAAATGGAAGGGGACAGACAAAAGCACATGGGTGGGCTGGGGCAAGGCTACCGGAGGAGGAAAGACGGGACGGATGTGAGCATCAGGGCCTGTGGGGATGCTGGGGACTGGAGGCCAGAGGCCAGGGCTGTAGTCGAGTGTGGCAGAAGCTCCAATGACAATGGATTGGGATTCTGTTAAGGAAACGTAAGACTGCCTGGTGTGTCGTGGACCCATGGAAAATACCACTTTGCAGGACAGAACTTTTGGCCATTTGCGCTGTAACAATCCTTCCTTCATCACGGAAAAGGTAGATTTGATAAGCTGTCACTTGGGGAGACCACAAGGCTGGACTATTCTCTTCCCAGGAGACAATTTATATGAATTACAAGGGAGGGAATGAAAGTCTGGTGAAGTCTGTGTGTGTGCTTTTTGATGCTTCCTACTTGGTGAGGTTTCTCTTAGAGGTGGCTCCCCTCTCTGAGTCTCGAATGAGAAAGAAGGAGTTAGGATCAGATGCCATTGCTCTCAGTCATCTCAGACATGAATGAGGGAGGCAGGTGCTCAGTCTCCAGGTCAGATGTGTGGACACACACTTGCCTCTTTGTCTGCTTGTCTCAGGAAGGGGGGGTGGTGGCTCTTTCCGTGAAATCATTCAGGGAAAGAAATCTCACCAGCAGAATATCTGATTATTACTTAAAGTGAGCGGAAAAGTGAATAAGCGTGGCTGAAAAATTCTTCTGACAGGGCCTGTCCCTTGCTGTTCTACCTCCTTCATTCCCTGCCTGCCCAGGAGAAGCAAGCCTCCCTTGGGTCGAGTGCGATCACCTCAGACCTTCTGGCAGTTGCAGTAGGAGGCCCTAAGGGAATGGAGCACCTTTGCCATGGGGCTGGCCCTTCTGTAGATTCGATGAGAGTTGCTTAAAATATGGTGGGCTAGTGTGTTTCTCCTTTCTCCTTTCCTTTCTTGAATTTGGTGATCTCTCAGAACAGTCAAAATGGAGGATACTTGGACAAGGCTAAAGGAAACCCCCAAATAAGAATTTTCTCTCCTTTAGTGGCCAAAAAGGAGATCAGTTCATTGAGCCAGAAATGAATCAAATGGAGAATGATTCCAAGGTTACCCACAACTGCAAGGAAAAAGAAGTTTTAAGAATTCAGAGAAGCACCAGAACAAGACACACATCAAACGAAGAGTCTTTGAAGAATTCTTGGGTTTCTTGGCTACAACTTAAGCTGCAGTGTTAATTTTTATTATTTAAAAATTTTACAGACAAGGGGGGGTGCCTGGGTGGCTCAGTCAGTTAAGTGTCCGACTCGATTTCGGCTCAGATCATGATCTCAGGTTCGTGAAATCCAGTCCTGCATCGGGCTCCATGCTTAGCAGGGAGCCTGCTTCTCCTTCTCTCTCTCCCTCTGCCCCTCCCCCCTGCTTGCGCGCACTCTCTCTCTCTCAAATAAAGAAACGTATCTTAAAAAAATAAAAATTTTACCAACAATAAGTCAATATTCTTTTGGGTATACAGTTGTGAGTCTTAACACATGCACAGATTACTGTAAAATGGAATCATACGGAGGTGCCTGGGTGGCTCAGTCAGGTAAGCATCCGACTCGATTTCGGCTCAGGTCATGATCTCAGGGTCATGGATCAAGCTCCAGGTCAGGCTCTGTGCTCAGTGTGGTGTCTGCTTAAAATCCTCTCTCTCCCTCTCCCTCTGCCCCCCACCCCACTCTCTCTCTCTCTAAGACAAATAGCTAAAATCTAAAAAGTGGAATCATATACTATGTAACATTTTGAGAATGCACTCAGTGTAATGTCCTCAAGCTTTATCAAATATGTGATTAATGATCACAATGTGATTACAATGATTTATCAAGAGAGCTGCTATAAACATTTGTGTACAGGTTTTGTGTCACGGCTTTCACTTGCCCAGACTGAATACACAGAATTGGGAATTGATGGGTCAAATAGTGTGTGTATGTACTTAACTTCTTGAACGTGCCAAGCTATTTTCCAGAGCGGCTGTGTCATTTTACATTCCCACCAACAATATGTGAGATTTTCAGTTACCCTGTATGCTTGCCAGACATTTGCAAAGATTTAAGCCACTCTAATAGATGGGAACTTGTATCTCATTGTAATTTAATTTGCATTTCCCAAATATCTCAGAGATTTGCCCATGAGTTGCAGGTAGTCACATTTTCTCTTTTTCTTCACTGTTGTTTCTCATTTGAATATATCATACTTATAAAAATGTTTCCTACTTTTGATGGATGTCCGGATTGTTTCTAGTGTTTGGCTATTATGAAAGAATTTGCTGTGAACATTTGCATCCAGGTTTTGTCTCCATACCTGGATATTTATACTGTGTTCCAAGAGACGGCACTGCTGGATCACAAGCTGTGCATATGCTCGGCCTCAGAAGATTCTGCTAAAGAGTGTGCCTAAGTAGTCTTATTTACACTCCCACTAGCGATCTGTGAAACTTCCCATTCTTCCTTATCTTCGCCAACTCTTGGCACGTTTTGTCTTTTTAATTTTAGCCATTTTGGTGGTTTTGTAGTAGTATCCCACTGGTTTTGATTTGCCTTTCTCTGAGTATAAAGTTGGTGTTGTGTTGCCTACATTTTTCCATTGACTCGAGACACACACACATGCACACACACGCACACGCACGCACACATGCACACGCGCGTGCACACACGCACACGCACGCGCACACGCACGCACACACGCACACGTGCACACGCACGTGCACACACGCATAATTTGTATTACATATAAAATGCATATAACTCATACAGGTGCATATAGATCATAGATTGTATCACACATCAGATATGAGACCTTCAACAGACACATCAGTTACTAATCTCTCCTACTCTGAGGCTTCCCTCTTCGCTCTCTTGCTGGTGTCTTAGGATGAATGGCCATTCTTAATTTTAACATGGCCATTTTTTCCTTTATAATTGGTACTTTTTGTGTCTTAATTCGGGAAACTCTGCCTACCTTGTTTGTCATAATAATTTCATGATTTTTCTTTTAAATATTTCGTTGTTTTACATTTCACATTTGGATTCATAATCTGTATGAATTTTAGAATTTACTAACAGTGTGAGGACCTTGACACACTAACTCCATTTAGCCCCCTTCTGCCTCTCCTGGACCATCATTTATTTTACTTACACATGTATTTTTTTTTTTTTAAGATTTTATTTATTTATTTGAGAGAGAGAAAGCATGAGAGGGGGGAGGGTCAGAGGGAGAAGCAGACTCCCTGCCAAGCAGGGAGCCCGATGTGGGACTCGATCCTGGGACTCCAGGATCATGACCTGAGCTGAAGGCAGTCCCTTAACCAACTGAGCCACCCAGGTGCCCTTACACATGTATTTTAAAGCTATATTAGTTTTCCCATTTAAATAGTTGGTGTTTACGTAGATTTATCCACATATTAACCTTTCTGCTTTTCTTCTTTCCTGCATTAATTACCATATTCCCATCTGTAATTCTTTCCCTTATGACTCAAAACTTCCCTTTAGCATTTCTTTCAGTGTGGATCTGTGGAAATACATTCTTTGATTTTTTGTTTGTTTGTGTGAAACATCTTAACCACCTTCGATTCGTTCCCCGTTTTACTGAGAAACAACTGTCGAAGCCTCAGGTGTAGAGCACGAGGAGCTGACTTACAGGTGGGGTGAAATGATGAATGATGACCACAGTCAGTCTAGTTAACACCCGTCACCTCAGACGGACGGAAGGTGTTTCTTCCCTGTGGTGACAAGTCTTGGGATCTGCTCTCTTCATAACTTTCACATTACCATCCAGCAGTGCTGGCCACAATCACCACGCTCTACGCTGACCCCCAGTAGAACCACCTCCATATTGGAAGGCTATCCCATACGGGGTATAGAATTATCAACTGGCAGTTATTTTCACTAAGCACTTCAAAGATGCTGTTCCATTATTTATTTTCTCAATTTCGTAATCTTTGTGAAAAATCTTACCGTTACTCCTTTGAAAGTCAAATGTCATTTCCCCCCTCTTTGTCAGTAATTTAATCAATGGTGTGGAAATGCTGAATTCCTGGATTTTTATCCTGGTATTGTGGTTATGCAGGACGTGTCCTGACTTTTTTTTTTGAAGATTATTAATTTTAGAGACAGAGAGGGAGCACATGAGTGAGCAGAGGGGCCGAGGGAGATGGAGAGAGAATCTTGAAGCAGACTCCCCATGAGCACAAAGCCCAACATGGGGCTCGATCCCATGACCTGAGCCTAAACCAGGAGTTGGCCACTTAATTGACAGCCATCCAGGCGCCCCAGAGGTGTCCTTATTCTTTAGTATTTAGTGTCTGCACCTTATTTTCAAATGGTTCAGAAAAAACATGTACATATTACATATACAGAGAGAGAGAGAGAGATAGAGCAAATGGGGCAAAATGTTTAAAACGGTAAATTTGATAAAGAATTTATAGGAGCTCTTTTTCTATTCTTATACTTTTCTGCAAGTTTGAAACTATGTCAAAATTAAAGGTTACTAAGAGAAAATCTCACAGTAAAACAAAACACTTATAAAGAAACTTACGATTCCTATTATCCTGTCTATACACACATATTCATATATGTACATCTTCATACATATGGACCTCTATCTGGATATACATCTTCATATACATATGTATCTGAACATTCGTAATTCAAAGGCTGTGTCGAACAGTCCGGTATCACTATGTCATCTCCTGAGTGCCCTCCTGCTTTCTCCCACCTACCACCCAGGGAAGGATGAGCTCCTTCCCCCGAGGCTGGACCGTAACACATGGCGCCCGTCCAGTCTGCACGGCCGAGCCGTCAGGGTAACTGCTGCTTGGGCAGGAGGTGGCCTCGGAACCCCCAGAGAGCATCAGTTGGCCTGCAGCCAGAGCCTCCTTTGGGCTGTTGGAGGGCCAGCAACTAGGCTTTCCTGGTCTGGCAAGATCTCCAGGAGGGAAACCCTGGGAGTGTTCACATCACTATGAGCAAAGAGAGAACTCCCTCCTCCCGCAGGATGAAAGGTTAGAGGCCCCTGCGGAATGCCTCAGGAAGGTACGTGGGCCCACGGCTGTAGTTCTTTCCCTGTTAATTCACCAACTATAACCTACGCACACTTTCTTTTATATCTAATTAATAGTGTCTGTACTCAGCTGAGAATCAGGGCTTCGGTTTTAAAATGTGTATTTCTCTTTTTAAGATACATTTCTATTTGCTTCTCTTACAAATTGCAACAGGAAATGGTGCTCGGAAATGCGGGTAACCCTAGGTTTAAAATACATCATGAAATTAACGAATTTGGAAATTAACCGAATTTATAATTCCTAAACATTCTTCAGTTCATCTTCCTGAGTCATCAAGTCTAAGGTTTTGAATGAGGATTAAAATTAATTACAATTTCTGTAAGCTAACTGTTTTTTGGGCTGTATTTAACAATACACAGTAGAAGGTGTGTGCCCAAGAGCTGCAACAATTCGAGCAAAAAAAGTGTGTTGCTTTATATAACAAAGTACAACATAAATATATGTGAGCACGATGGTTCTTGTGATGAGTGGATAAATGCAGGAAATAAATAAATATGCAGATGTCATGATTTACTGCCTCAGGATACAAAAAAAAAAAAAAAAGAAGGTGCGTGCCCAAAATGTTCAGGCATCAGAAGATCAGAAGATATACATATATATGTCTATATCTTGGATGCTTCTAATAACAATGCCCATCATATGTGCATTAATACCCCATTTCATGGTTTCAGTTCAGAGATGTTTTGTACTACATCTAGGCTCTAACTCCTTGGAGCTAGACCCAACGGGTGCTCAGGACCACGTGGCCTAATGCCTTACAATTTTCGCTGCTATGTTTCTTCCCTGCACAGATCTTGGTTTGTGTCTGAATTGTCTAACCTCTTTTAATTGTGATTTGTTCATGGGCACTTATTTCCTTTTATTTCCCATAAGAATTTGGTCATATGTTGTGCCTGGTTTGCTTCTCTGATTATTAACGCACAGGAAAGAAGTATTTTTTTTCTCCTAAAAGCCTTTCATATCATGTATCCCGTGTTAAGTATATTTGAGATGCAGCCTTGTTTTAACAAGTTCCAATATAGTTACATGTAATATAAAAGCATCGTCGTTGAGCCCAACGAAGTCTCTCTAGATCAGATTTGAAGAAATAAATTCTCCAAGCACATCAAGTTCAGTGATATGAGAATCTGTGACATTTCCTCTATGGTAAGGATACAAAATGCTCTTGTTCTCATTAGCAATAGAAATATTCAAAATTGCATAGCTGGTTTCTATAGGGCACATCTTCTCCAAGGGCCTCGAGGAAGGTGCCTGTTTTCCCGGTGGGCATTGGCTGGGGTCCAGAAGAAGCAGTGATCTGTGGGGATTGCCAGCTTCCTGGAAATCACGGGACGTGGGAGATGCTGAGAGCAGGCTGCACTCTGCCTGTGTCTGCTCCACTCCAGCCCCAGCGCTGGAATGACCTGGGGCGTCAGAGGCAGATGATTACTCACTGACAGTATTTTAGACTTAACTGTAAGTGACTAGTTAGGCTGCCTCTCTTCTTTGGTCCTTTGTCTCCTTCTTTCCTGAAGTCAGATTTTGTTTTGCACCAGCGAGCGTCCTGGAGGAATTTCAGAAAAGTGTGTGTGTGGTAAACCTTCTCTCTCTGCATGCGCAAACGAGTCTTTCGTTTCTTTCACACCCGGGTTGTCATGTGCCAGCCTCACTACTTGCTGTGGGGTGACGGGGCGATCCTTCTGGGAAGAGAGGCCTAATGCCGTGACATTATTCAGTGGTGTGCACCGTACATACTGCTCGGCGGCCGCCTGGTCCACAGATGGGCGGACTGTAGAATTTCAATGCCTATGCCAATATTTAAGTTAATCTCTAAGAATAAAATGTCTGGGATCGTGCCCTTTCTTAATCAGGTCTGTAAAACTGTCTTTGCCTTGAAAGAAGGAATGGTTTCTCCAACCAGATGCACGATCTGAGTCCAGGAAGTAGGCTGCTCCGGCCCAGTGCGTCTTAAGTTGATGGGGCCACTGCACTTCCTAGGAGCCTTGTCAAAATCCAGGGCTCTACGTTTGCATTGGTAGCATCACCAGGTTTTTACTGTTTTTCGCTGGTAGTAAAAAAAATTCTTTAGGACTCCTTCAGTAGTCTTATGTTATGATTTACTGTCATGTGTCTTGGCTTCTACCCTTATTTATGCTGATTTTCTTTTTCCACGTTAGCATTTCATAACTTTTACTTCCTACATTCTAGCATCAGGGATGAAAAGGATAGTCAGGGCTTGACCTTAGAAATAACCAAAGAAGTGGAGTCTTGAAGAAATTCCCACTCGGTTACAGGAGCAAGGGTGGGTGTCATTCACAGACCAGCAAGGCTCACGGGGTGGAAAAGACAGAAGCTGGAAACCATGATGATGAAGTTGCTGAACTATGTCAATATATACAGGTCTCAACCCACAAAGAGCCTTTTCCTAAGAAATCTGCCCGGCTCTTTGCCAGCAGTGGTGGGGGGTGGAGGTGGGGGGACAGCTATCACGGTGTAAGTATAAAAATGAGACTGTTCATATGACTCTTTAATACTGTGTCCAAACTTAATAAAAAGTAATGGATTTTAACAAGCAATTTTCCTGTTCACTATTCAAGAAAAGTAAAAGTCCTGAGCACCTCCTAAATTTTTCTGGATGTGATTTAAAACAGCGTAAATAGAAGACAAATGAAAGCCTACTTAACTGGTTTTGTAGAAGATGCCAGGGCGATGGAGCGATTTGATCCACGGGGCGTGTCGGCCATGCTTCAGCTGGAGTCGGCTCTGGACAGAGAGTGAGCTTTCGGACAGGCGCTCCCACAGGCTGCTGCCCGCACTGCACACTGGTGAGCCCGACTGTGCCATTCTCAGAACGACACAGAGTCTGGTTGCGAAGTATTCATGGTGCGGTGACATGTTCAGTCTCTTCCTATGACATGGAGTTCAGTTTTCAAAAAAAAAAAAGATTTCTTCTATGAAATGAAAAGTTATGAAACATTTGAAAACAATTAGGTACTTTTACCATATGTACTTTCAACAGGCATTCATTGAATCCGGCATGTCCATAAAATGCTATCAATGCTTCTGAAAACTGATACATTTGTGAATGAGGTTTCTGTTGTTTTTTCCTTCTTATTTGTCAAAGTTCCTGATTCCCAAGCACCCAAATCCTCTTGTAAGCAATACCCTGTGTATGTAGAAGAACACCTGTTAATGAAAATAGATTGAGGGAAACTAAAAATTGTTGCCTATTTCCCATAGATCTTTAATTTCTGAAGGGTCCACTGATGTTGGTTTCCACGTATTTTTAATTATAGCTTATAATTTATCTTGTGTACTGCAATATGTGTATGTTTTAAAAGGTGCCTCTCCCCATTCTGGTTAGTGGAGAATTTTGTTCCCTTCTGCTGGTTACTAGAGAATTTTGTTCTCTTCTTAACACAAACATAGGGCAAATAAAACCCCAACAAGGTGAATGACAATACAATAATTATACAAATAGACAATAATCGTAGCTAATGATACATCAGTGTAGGTGAGATGGTGTTAACAGTGCAGGGTAAAAGGAAAAAAAAAATCCCAAATTCAACCCAGTGTAAAAATACAAATATGACATCTGTTTCCTACATAAACATGCTCTAAAAGCATCACTGAATGAGATGGGAAGAAAGACCAGCCTCTGAGGGCCACTTTTGTGCCTAAACCCTTCTGCACTTGACTGTAGTCCTCAACGTCTGGATCAACTTCAGTGCAAGAAGGTGAATTACTGAAAGCCACAAGCTTCATATGTTACAAATGATTCAGTTATAAGAAGACCAGTATCCTTTATTTAAAGGAGAAAAGGAAAATACATTTCTCAGTATGAGAATGAGACAGTGTACAGAACTATCAATAACATCTGTTATTGGTATTTATTTATTTATTTCAGAATAAATGTGGTATTTCAACTTATGCCCAAGGCATCTCAATTCATACCTTTGCTCAAAAGCAGGCATGTGAATCAGATGGAAAATAGTGTGTGTATATATATATATATATTCATTTTTTGTTCCATTATATATATACATTCATTATTCATTATTTACTCCATTATTTTGGTTCCCTATTAAACAACCCTGATGCAATTGTCAAATCTCTTTTATTTGTAATGTTTTTAAACACAAAATTGGACTGACTGAGGATCCTTACTGAATTATCCCCACACTCCAGTTATATAGGAGCCAATTATAGGTCAGTCTCTAGCACTTAGCGCTTAATGACATCTTCCCTTCTTTCTGCCTCTTTTAGTAAAATGAAAGCCAAAGAGAAGTACCAATCCGATGTGTGGTTAGAAATTGAACACCTGAATGAGGGTGAGGAGCTCAGATCTAAAAGGGTATGGGGCTAGTTGTTGCCTAGGTCAGGACCTATTGCCCTCCACTCCCATGGGTCCCTGTGGCCACGTGAGAGCCAGCTCACTGCTCAGGTGGGAGAACAGCAGCCTGAGATTCCAGGTTAGTGTGTGTGTGTGTGTGTGTGTGTGTGTGTCTACTCTTGATAAAATATTGAGAGAGCCATTTTGTTTGGTCCAATTTAATACAATTTAGAGATTTTTCTATCACGGTGAAAGCTTTAAGTGGAACTACATTTTTCCAGTACCATGAAATAGTTCATAAAAATGTTTTTGTCATCGATACAACATTTTTATTTTGCACCAGTCACTTCCCACAACCTGAGGCGAGGCCGCTCTGGCCGTCTGCCGGTCCGCTATGGGTCAGGCTGGGTAGGGCTGGGGCAACACGTGTCTGCGTGTTCCAAGCTGTAAGAGGTCGTGTGGGGAGACAATGTGCAGCTGGGGAGACACCAGGGAGCCTCACTCGGACTTGCATCGGATGCTAGTGATCATCCTCCACTTTTTGGTTCTTGGAGTACCTGCTTTAGGGCATTTTCAGCAATTTATTAACCCCCCCTTTTTTTCCCCATTAAGATTTCCTGGACATTTTCCCATGAATCAGGAAGCTAAGAATTGTCACACTCTTTAATACATGAATTCGTTAAATTTTCTTCCACTATGACAGTATTACTGATATGAGAATTTAATAAAAATAAGCAGTGAATGTTACCTTTAAATGAAGGGCTATTCCGTGTTCTGAACAGAGGCCATTTCTTATACAAATCAGTTAGAGGACGTTCCACGTGTCCGAGCTCTCCTTTCTGTTCACTGCATGGTTCTGTGGCTCACTAGCCTGGACCACGGGGGGTTTGCACCAGCTGACGAATATTCTGGAGGGCAGGGAGCAGGCTAATAAGGAACCTGAGATAGGCAAACTCTGGAAAGCAGTGACTGTTCAATAAATATCTGTGGCTTGGCTTTTTTGTGGACAGTAAATGAAACAGTTAAAGAGAACTCGAGGGCCCTTGTGAGGATGAGAACCGGGATAGGTTCTAATTCAAGAGCGATGTAAGTAGGCACTAAACATGGGATAAGAGATGCGGAGCATTCGGGTGGTGGTGGCCCAGGGGCGGCTGCTCCAGCAAAGTCAAGGCCACGGTCTTGCCCTCTGCAGATCTCCACTGGATGGGGTATGTTGGGTGCCAAAACATCGATTGGTGGGAGTCCTGATGGGCTTGACATTTTTAAGAAGGAACCTAAAAAAGAAAGGCCGTATATTATCATCATGCTTTATGAAGTTAACATTTTAACCTCGAGTTTTATTTTTACCATTATTTTGTCTCTGAATGCTGCAGAGCAATAAAATCTTTGTTCAGTGTTCTGTGACATTTCTGAACACACTTCCTTATTTGACTATTAAGCGATCATGTTAAGGATTTATAGCTGAAAAACTTCTAGCAATGTCACTTGCTAAAGGTATGCTTCTTAGAGTCTCAATCTGTGCTTTTCCATCTCTGATATTTAAATGGAATTATAAGCATACTTCAAGATTTCATTTTGAATACAGTATATTTAAAATTAGTACAATTGGTAGATAATAAAGTATGGAATTTCTTTAAAATACCTTTGAGGAGGGGCGCCTGGCTGGCTCAGTCAGTAGACTATGTGACTCTTGATCTCAGGGTTGCGAGTTCAAGCCCCACGTTGGGTATGGAGCCTAATTAAAAAAAAAGAAGAAAAAAAAACTTTGAGGAAAAAAACCTCATAGTTGGATAGTGTATTCTGTCTAAATAAATATCTTGATACTTTGATAGAAGTTTTAAGTATAACTAATATTTGTTCTAGACCTGCCTATGTTCTTACTACAGATAATGTAGGTTAAGAAGCGCACACTACGTATGGGGTGGGGGGGTGATGTGAAACGGATTCCTGGGGGGGGAGCTGGTACAGAAAAAGCAGCCATCATTCGCATGACCATGTTTCTGAAATCCCCTCGGGTCTTCCCAAAATGTGTTAAGTTTTATTTAAATGTAATACTTTTACATTTAAAAGAAAAAGAAAGCAAAGATGTGACACACAGGAATTATATTCGTGAAAACTTAATTTATTTCTTTCCTTATAATTTTACCATGAATTTGCTAAAAATTGTTTCCTTTGAGATGCAGAGTTCTAAGATATAGTAAATTTGTTTAATTTATATGAATAAATAGAAACATTTTGATTTAAATATGTATACATGAGAAATCAGATCATCTCTGAAGAATATAGGCTGAGAACAATTTTAAATAGATTAAGACCAAAAAAGCATGAACATTAGTTTTAGTTTTCTAGCTTAAAACATGTTTGCCCTTGTCTCCCAGGGACAGTGCAAGAAGACCCGGGGTCACCCTCCGTGGCTCTCTGTGACTCGGCCCCTGGTGCTACGGCTCGGTGTGAGGTAAGAGCGAAGCTCCTGGACGATGTTTTGCAGGCTCCTCAGAAATTACTGATGTTCTCAAAATCGTACTTTCCTCTTGCACTAAAACCGTTGTGACACCCTTCCAGGTGAGAGGCCCAAAGGCTTGACGCAAGCACACGGGAAAGACACGGGTGTGGTGGGAAATTAGGCTGCAAGTTTACATAAGATGTAAAGTCATTTTAGTCATTCGATTAAAATAATGGACAAAACATTTTACATGGTGAACTATGACACACACACAGAGAAGTGCATTAAACAGCTGTGTGACCCGCACTCAGGTGCACACGGAAGCTTGGCTGACACTCCAGGGACGCTCGCTGCTGGGTAGCAAGCTCTCCTTCTCTGCGGGGGCTGCTGCTCAGGGTACTGGCCTCCTCACCTCTTGTCATGTGTTCACACTCCACAGAGGATTCTACTTTAAAATGCATGTAGTGGAACCATGCTGTATACAAGTGTTGCGTTTGTGAGTGTCATTCACGTGGGGCAAAGTATATTCAGCTGTCTCTGTGTAGTGGTCCATTATATGAACATGGTGGGGTTTGCTTCCCCGTTCTTTTGTTGAGAAACTCTGGATATGTGTCTGGCTCCAGTCAGGAAAACAGGAGCTGTACCAGTTATTTTATTTTATTTTATTTTATTTTAAGATTTATTTATTTGAGAGAGAGAGAGAGAGAGAGCACATGTGCACAGGTAGTGGGGAGGGGCAGAGGCAGAGAGAGAGAGAATCTTAAGCAGACTCCACGCCCAGTGCAGAGCCCAACTCAGGGCTCAACCTCATGACCCTGAGATCATGACCTGAGCCAAAATCAAGAGTTGGATGTTTAACCCACTGAGCCAGCCAGGTGCCCCATGTATCAGTTATTTCAATAGAGACATTTTATTTTATTAATTTATTTTAAACAGCTTTATTTAGGTGCAATTGATATACAATCGATGTACATAGTTAATGTATACAATTTGACACACACAACCTTGAAACCACAATCAAGTTAACAGACGTACCCATTACCTCCAGAAGCTTCCTTATGCCTCTTTTTCGTTGTTGTGGTAAGAACAGTGAACACGAGATAAACCCTCTTCACAATTTTTAGGTGCACAATACAATATTGTTAAGTATAGGCTCAGTGTTGTGCAGCCAATCTCTAGACCTTATTCATCTTGCACAACTGAAACTTTATGCCGTTGACCGACATCTCCCCATTCCCCCGGCGACCACATTCTACTCCCTGCTTCTGAGTGTGACTATTTTAGATGCCTCATGTAAGTGGAATCATTCTGTGATGGGCTTATTATATTTCGCATGTCCTCCGCGTTCGGCCATGTAGTAAAGACATTTTAAAACAGGCATCAGGGGCAACTGGGTGGCTCAGTTGGTTGAGTATCTACCTTCAGCTCAGGTCGTGATCCCAGGGTCCTGGGATCGAGCCCCACATCGGGTTCCCTGCTCAGTGGAGAGCCTGCTTCTCCCCCCCGCTCTCCCCCTGCTCATGCTCTCTCTCCCTCTTTCTCTCTATCTCAAATAAATAAAATCTTACAAACAAACAAAAAAAAATTAAAAAAATAAAACATGCATCAGAGGACTAACAAGGCAAAAAGCAAACACCGAGGCAGCAACCGCAAGAAGCAGCTACCACCTCTGGGGCTTGCGAGACAAACGGATGGGGCTGGGGTTTCAGAGCCCGGAAGCCTGGAAGACAGGCAGGTTCACAGGGTGTGGAAGGGAACTGCAGACTGGGCCAATGACCTCTGGCAGGCAGGGCTCTGCAGATGATTATAGAATTGGCGTGCCCTGGGCAAGAGGAGACACCCAAAATCAGAGATTGTCGACGCTAATTCCTGAGAACCACTCTGGTCCCCCCACCAGGGTCCACCAGTCAGCACGGAGCTGTGGCACACTGGGCGGCAAATGACATTTTGGCCTGGGACGGTCTCTCAGTGGGCCCAGTGGTCCATGCCTCTAACCTGGGGTGAGTTCCATAGTCATTGAGTATATGATGGGAATAAACATACTCAAAACCTGGTATGACCCATGCATGAGCTCCATGGCCTGGGGCCGTTCCTTGTAGGATAGTCTCGTAGGCAGGACTCTAAGTGATCCCTAAGTTCCATGCCACCTGGTGTACAAATGCTCTAAGATCCCCTCCCGAGTCTGGGCAGGATGAGTGACAACAAGGTAGACTATTGGCTCCCATGGCTAAGGTACGAATCAGCTGAGCTTCAATGAGAAGCGAGATTACCCTTGTTGGACCTGACCTAATCATAATATAATTACTCTTTACAAGAAGTTTGTGTCTGAGGGACGTTCTCCCGTTGACCCTGAAGATGCAGCCCCTATGAGTTTGATAGCTGCAAGGAAAGGAATTCTGCTAACAACCATGAGAGCTACGAAGAGGACCCCAAGCCTCAGATGAGACCCCAGCCCTTTCCACCACCTTGATTTCGGCCTTAGGAGACCTTCAGGGGACTAGGAGCTACACCCAGACTCCTGATGCACACAACTGTGAGATGATGGACCGGTGGAGGGTGGCGACTTAGGGTAATTTGTGAGTCAGCAAGAGGAAGCTAAGACAAATAGTAACGCGAAAGCAATGCCATGTCCAGGGCCAGCTGCAGAGCGCAGTGCGAAGCCCTGAAAAACGCTGGGCTACTTGTCTTTATCGGTCCTCCTCTGCTGCCTGTTTGTTCTGTGCAGAAGCAGATAGACCTTGGAGAATGCAATAGTTCATTGAAACTTAACCACATGGTGACCCCAACTGCAACTCCTATTCCCTATCTGCTATCTTTACTGGAGAAAAAGACCTCTCACACCTGCTTTATAGTTATCTATCTTACAAATGCTTTTTTTTCCTCTTATACCAATTTCTAACTTCAATTTTGTATGCATATTAATGATCTCTATAACTGCTTTTTGGCTGATAGTAATTATAAGTCATTAGTTTCCATACATATATCTATTTCAGAGATGTTAAAATGTTAAAAACAAAAAAAGGTGTGTCTTATAGTTTGTAAAATATGGCCAATGACACACCTCGAAAATAACTGCAGGGAAAAGGCAATAAAATGTGTCATGCCATATTCAGAAAATAATCAAACAGATCTTCTGGAAATGAAAATTATATGGACATAATTGGCAGGAAAAATGAACAGAACAGAAGGGAGAATTAGTGAATTGTAAGACAAATCAGAATGGGACAGAGAGAGAAAATTCTAGAAAATACAGCAGGGAGGATAAACATAGCCCGAGTGAAGTGAGAAGTCTAACCAGCATTTGGTCCAAGCTCTGAAGGGTGAGTGGAGAGAACAGAGCAATAGTTGAAAATGTAACAGTGAGACTTTTTCAGACTCAGGAGTAGATCCATAGACTCAAGAAGCTTAGCAAATCCCAGGTGTGATCAGTGAGAATAGATTCACATCTAGACACATAGCAAAGCTGCAGACCTACATCTTATGTCATCCAGAGTAAAAAAAGATAGATGGCCTAAACATGAGAGCAGATGGAATGATATGTGACTTCTTAACAGTATCACCAGAAGCTTGAAGAAGAAAGACATATTCATGTGCTGTAAGGACATCACTGTCGACCTAGAAATGCATGCACAGCAGAAGTATCTTTCAAGAATGAGGGTGAATTTCTTTCATTTACAGACGAATGAGAACTAAGAGAAGAGAATCTGTCAGCAAAACAATCTCACTGAAGGAAATTCTCAAGAAGGTACTCTAGGCAGAAGAAACGGGTCTCAAAGGATAGGTCTAACATAAGAGAATAGAGAACAAAGAAAGTGGTAAACATATAAGCTAATGTAAACTAACACTGACTGAATAAAACAGTGGACACAATGTCTAGAGGACTGAAAAACAAAACAAGATGGACTTAAACTGGAGACAATAACATTTAATTCAGGAGAGAGGTAAGCAAATCTACAATAGTCTAAGATCCGGGTATTGCCCAGGAAGGAGGGGAAAGATTTGATCACATTCAGGTTTGTGGAGTTAGCTGGGCACGCTTTAATTTCCAGGGAAACTACAAATAGAATAGAAACATTAGGAAGACGTTCAAAGGCAGAAACAGCAATCACAAACAGTCAGCTAATCTAACAAGACAAGAAAGGAGAGGCAAAGAAATAGTGAGCAGATGGGACAAATGGTGAGCACAAACCAAGATGGTGGAAAGAAATCTCAGTAACCGCTAACCAAACTGATTACAAGAAACGAAAACACTCCAGGGACAAAATAAATACTGTCAGAATAGATAAAATAAAATCTAACAGACACTACATACTGTTCATGAGGGAAACCTCTAAACTTAGACTACAGAAAGCTTTAATGTCAGTTAGACATTAACTGAAGGGAGGCTGAGATCACTAAATAAATAATCAGATAAAACCTAACACACAAAATGTTATTGGCAGTAAAGAAAGTCATGTAATAATATAATGAAAGGCTACTTTTACGTAGAAGTCATAGTAGTTTTAAATATATATGGACCAAATAGTGCACCTTAAATATTTGTAGTATGGGACAGAAGTACAAGGAGAAATAGACAAATCCTCAATGATAGGGAATTATTCAGTAATTTATAGGAAATATTTGAATAAAATGATAACAAAATTGATCTAATGGACAAATACAGAACAGGACACACAACAAATGCTGAAAGCACTTTCTTCTTAAAATCACAGAAACTTTTTTTTAAAAAATGAGCAGACGGACCACAAACTAAGTCTCAACAAACATCAATAGGTTGGACTCATGGAGAGTATGTTGTCTGACCAGGAAAGAACAAAGTTAGAAGTATTTAAAATATATATGTTGAATTCCTATATGTAAATTAAGAAATACATTTTTAAGTAAACCATGAGTCAAAGGAGAAATTCTAATGGAAATTAGAGAATAGTTCGGACTGACTAATAACAAAAACACTACAC
The DNA here is from genome assembly GCF_964656455.1 of Halichoerus grypus. NCBI lineage: Eukaryota > Metazoa > Chordata > Mammalia > Carnivora > Phocidae > Halichoerus > Halichoerus grypus. The sequence goes on from NC_135725.1 coordinate 4,728,582, forward strand.
ATCAGTATTTGTGGAATGCAGCGAAAGCAGTAATTAAAACTTATGTACATAAAATATAAAAGAAGAAAGCCTGAAAGATTAATGAGCTAAGCATCCATTTTTAGAAGTTATAGTAAAATAGCAATTTAAACTTGAAGAGGGTGGAAGGCAAAAAAATAATAACCAAGAAGCAAAAATTCATGATATAGAAACAGTAATAAAATAGAAAGGAACAGTAAAGCCAGTAGTTTCAACTTTGATAAAAACCAATAAAAGTGACAAAAATATGTGATGGTTCACTGAGAAACAAAAATGGGAAGAAAAGGCACATAAGGCCAATATAAAAAAAATGGTAAAAAGGACATCATATCTGAGGCAGATAGTTAAAGATAACGTAATACATAATAACTTTGGACCATTTCAAAATATGAAAAAAATTTCATATCAATATGCAAGGAAAATTTCAACAAATTATTAGAAAATATCAATTATTCAAATCAACTCAAGAAAAAAATGTGAAAAACCTGAATATTCCTATAGTTATTAAAGAAATTGAATCTGTTGTTAAATATCTTCCCCCAATAAAACTCTAGGCCCAGATAACTTCTATCAAACATTCAAGAAGAAATAATTCCAATCTTACTGAAATCTTCCAGAGGATAGAAAAGGAAGAACTACTCCTGTGATGGTTAATTTTCTGTGGCAACTTTACAGGACCACAGGGTGCCCAGACATTTAGTCAAAACATTCTGTCTGTGAGGGTATTTTTGGATGAGATAACATTTGAATAAACTGAGTAGAGCAGATTGCCCTCCCCAATGTGGGTGGGCCTTATCCAATCAGTTGAAGGCCTGAAAAGATCACATACGCTGACCCTCTTATGAATAAGAGGGAACTCCTTCTGCTTGACCGAATGGGCTGGACATTGTCTTTTCTTGGATTTGAATAGAAACATTGTCTTTTCTTTAGTCTTAAGCCTGCTGGCTTTTGGACTGGGACTTATATCATTACAGCTCTCTTAGACTTCCAGCTTGCTGACTGCAGACCTTGGGACTTTGTAGCCTCCATAATCATGTGAGCTAATTCCTTTTAATAAACCTTTATATGTCTATGAAGTTAAAGTAACACATATAAAAATATAAAGATATATAAACAAATAAGTAAATATATATATTTATTTATTACAAGGAATTGGCTCACATGATTACGGTAAAGAACCAACAAGAGATAGATGGATCTAGATAGATGTACTTCTGATGGATCTGTTCCTCTGGAAAGTTCTGACCAAGAAGGATTTTGGTGCCCAGAAGTAAAGTGCTGCTCCAATAAATACCTAAAAATGCAGAAGTGGTTTTGGAACTGGGTGATGGGCGAGGCTGGGAACGGCTTGAAGCACAGCTAGAAAAAGCCCAGATTACCATGAAGGGGCTGTGGGTAGATTACAGGCGTTCTGGGTGATTCTGGTGGGAGCCGGGAGGGAAAAGTAGGGAGCGGGGGAGAAGGCCTCCATCTTCTTAGAGAACACACAAATAATCACGACAGAGCGCTGGTGGAATATAGATAGACAGTTCTCAGATGGAAATGAGGAAGAGCTTACTGGAAAGCCAAGGGCAGGCAAAGTTTGTTGTAAAGGGGCAAAGAACTTGGCTGAACTGTGTTCTAGGGTTTTGTGGAGGGTAGAACTTGCCCTATTTAGTAGAGGAGATTTCTGGGCCACGTACTGAAGGTCTGGCTTGGGTCCTCGTTACTGCAAGAGGAGAGAAATGAGTTGAAAGAAGGAATCATCAAGCAGGGATGAGCCAGAGGGGAGAATACCGTGTGGAGGGGCAGAGACTCAAAGGGAGGAAGAAGCCCAGGAAGATGGAAACAGATGTCGGAGCTATGCTGCGGGGAGCTCAGGCTGCCTGGGGCCACGGTAGCTGGGGTGGCAAGGAAGGATCCTTCCCAGAAAGCCTCGGAGGGAGCCGGGCCCTGCCTGTGCACTTCTAGCCTCTAGAACCTCTATCGTCATCAGCAGGTGGCTTCCACTTTCCCTGTAGGCTTGTCCGAGCCTCTGCTACACACTACAGACATGCTGAGTCTTCAACAGTGAAGGACAGTGTCAGGGCCTCGTGGAAACAAAGACTGCATCAGCTGAGAGATAGATGACTCACGAGAGCAGCCTGCTCTCTGCCCAGGATCCAGCGAAATGAGAATTAATTAAGAAGAAGTGAATGAAGCACGGAAGGAAATCTAGTTATGGTCACTTCTTATGGAAAGTAGGGTGGTGTTGCTACATGTTCACTGTTCTGTGTGATGAGTAGATAAAAAAGCCTTTTCTTCTTGATCCATTTCTAACTCTGGATTTAATAGACTATGCTTTTGCAAACTGAAATAAAACATTTTTTAAATTAAAAAAAAAGGAATCAGAAATTAGAAGTTTAGAAAATTCTCGGGCGCCTGGGTGGCTCAGTTGGTTAGGCGACTGCCTTCGGCTCAGGTCATGATCCTGGAGTCCCGGGATCGAGTCCCACATCGGGCTCCCTGCTCGGCGGGGAGTCTGCTTCTCCCTCTGACCCTCCCCCCTCTCATGCTCTCTCTCTCTATCTCATTCTCTCTCTCAAATAAATAAATAAAAAATCATAAAAAAATAAAATATTAAAAAAAAAAAAAGAAGTTTAGAAAATTCTCAAGCCTGTCCATATCGCAAAAAAGGAGAAAGCTTTTCCTGAGAACACCAAGGGCACGGCTGAATCACCATTTGATAAAGACATCATGGCTGTGACTCACAAATTTAAGCAGCCCTGTCAGCAGAGGCCAGGAACAGAGATGGCATTGAACCAGCAGAGACACTGACAGTTTGAAGGGAAGGGGACAGACAAGGCTGACGGAATGAAGGACTGGATTTTACAGGGCTGGACCACAGAGCTACTGGGCTGTGAACGTGCACTATTCCCCGTATGGGCTGGGGCGCCTGGGTGGCTCAGTTGGTTAAGCGTCTACCTTCGGCTCAGGTCATGATCTCCAGGTCCTGGGATCGAGCCCCACATCGGGCCCCCCGCTCAGTGGGGAGTCTGCTTCTCCCTCTTCTCCCTCTCCTCCCCAGCTCAAGCTCTCTGTTGCTATCTCTGTCTCTCAAATAAATTTAAAAAACCAACCAACCAACCAACCAGAGCCCATAAAGGCTCTCACCACAAGCTAAGGGGGCAAAACTATGTCTGTCCTTGGTTTCAGAGGGCAGAATAGCTGCAGAGTACCACGTGGGCCACGGGAGGGGATAGTCACCTCAGTGGGCCTGGATGGGAGGACATGGAGCCAAACAGGATTATTCTCCAGCCTTAAGATCTACTGGAATTTGCCTGTTTGGACTTGCCTGGGACCTGCCACTCCTCACTTCTTTCCTGTTTCTCCCCTTTTGGAGTTGCAAGGTCTCTCTCCCCTGGGCCTGTATTTTAGAAGCCCATAACTGGTGTAGTTTCACAGATTGACAGCTGGAGAGGAATTTGCCTTGGGACGAATCTACTTCTAGTCCCTCCCAGACCTGATTTCCGTGATACCGAGACAGGACCTTGGGCTTCTGACTTAGAGGTGGTGCTGGAATGAGTAAAGGCTTTTGGGGATGTTGGGGTGAAATGCAAGAATTCTGTATGTGAGAAGGACATGAATTTGGGGGGACAGGGACTGTAACTATAAAATGAATTGTGTCTCCCCGCCCATTCTTATGTTGAAACCCTGATCCTCAATGTGACTGCATTTGGAGATAGGGTTTTTTATAAGATTATTAAGGTTAAATGAGATAATAAGGTTGGGGGCTCTACTCTGATGGGATTGGAGGGCTTCTCTCCCTCCTTCCCTCCCCTCTGCCTACCCCTGTCCCCCAAGTGAGAATGCAGCCATCTGCAAACCAGGAAGAGGCTCTCACCAGAACCCCACTGTGTTGGCACCTGGTCTTGAGCAATAAATTCCTGCTGCAGAAGCCCCCCACTCTACGGTACTTTGTTTTGGCAGCCCTAGTTAACTAAAACACTCCCCGGATCATTTTGAGTGGCTAATGTAACTTGATAAGGACACTATTAGAAGGAAGGATTACAGTCTAATCTTACTATGGATAAAAAGAATGCTTTTTTAAAAAAATTAGTATTTTATTGGTTTTGTATCTGCTGTGAAAAATACAAGTTTTTTTGTCTTAACTGAGAACATAGCCTTAAGTTTTAGCCACAGATTTAAAAGATTGTTGTGGGTAAGCCTATAATAATGATGCTCCTATGGTTATTAAAGAAAACTGTATACAACCCAGAATTTTGGCTGAGTACACAGAAGCATCTTTGAGCTGTAGTTCTGAATTCTAACAAGGACAAGCATGGTTTCACTCATGCTGATAGAAATGGTATTCCTTGAAGCAATTCAAAGATAATATACATTGTTTTCAATATATTTCATTGTTATTGCCCAAAGGTGGAACATCTTTGTGAAACACCAAATCTGACCTTTTGAATGATCTTAGCTGTACAATGGGAATTCCCATGAAATGCTGAACATGAAGAATTATTTTTAAAAAATTGCTGAACTGAATCCAGTTATATAAAAAAAATAACATAGCCTGACTTATCTGGTACTTTCCCAGTAAGGCAAAGTTTGATACTAGAAAATGCATCAGCATAACATATTATTAACAGATTAAAAAAATTAAACTGTATAATTTCAATAAGATCATAAAAAATCTGATAAAATTCAGTATCTTTTTAACAAAACCCCTCAACACAAGCTGGAAACAGAAAAGAACCTTCTTTATCTCATAGAAGGTATCAGCAACAGCCACACAATTTTTTTTTTCAAAGATTTTATTTATTTATTTGACAGAGAGAGCACAAGCAGGGGGAGCAGGCAGTGGGAGAGGGAGAAGCAGGCTCCTTGCTGAGCAGGGAGCCAGACGTGGGATCCCAGGATCCTGGGATCATGACCTGAGCCGAAGGCAGACGCTTAATCGACTGAGCCACCCGGGTGCGCCCAGCCACACAGTTTTTAGCAGTATTTTTAATGGTGAAGTGTTGAAACATTTCAATTTCTACATTTAGGAACAAGATAAAGATGCCCGCTATGACTATTTCTATTCGATATAATATGGAGGGCCTTTTCAACATATTATTAGAATTAATAAAAAAAAGTGTAGCAAGATGGTTGATTTGCTAATATATATACATATGCAGAAATATTTACAGAAATCAATATGTGAAATAAATTGTGTATAGAATATATTGTATATACAGAATATATTGAGACTACCATGTTGATACACAGAAATCAAATGGATTTCTATACGCAGCTGAGAAATATTATGTAATTACCTTTTTTTAAAACAGACATCATTAACAATAGCATAAGAAATCAAGTTTTTAGAAATAAATATAATAGTAGCTAAAAGACCTCCGGGAAGAAATATTATAAAATTGTAAAGAGGGACATTTGAAAAGGCCTAAATAAAATAGAGAGTAACACTATATTCCTAGACTGGAAGACTTGATATTATAAAGATCTCAATTCCCCCTTAACTGATCATATTCAACCAACATTCTATCAAGATTGAAGATTCAATAGACTATATCAAGATTCAATATAATCATGATAAAAATCCCAATTTTTTCTCCATGGAACTTGAAATGTATATGGAAATGCAAAAGAGCAAGAAAGCAAGAATGTTTTTGAAGATGAAATTGGATAAGCTGGCTCTACAAAATGTCAAGACATTAAAGAACTACAGTAATTAGGGGCACCTGGGTGGCTCAGTGGGTTAAGCGTCTGCCTTTGGCTCAGGTCATGATCTTGGGGTCCTGGGATCGAGTCCTGCATCGGGCTCTCTGCTCAGCGGGGAGTCTGCTTCTCCTCTCCCTCTGCCCCTTCCCACAGCTCCTTCTCTCTCTCTCTCTCTCTCTCAAATAAGATCTTAAAAAAAGAACGACATTAGTTAAAACAGTATGGTATTGGCAAACATATAGACACATAGACCAATGGAACAGAACAATATCCAGAAAAAAAGGTATCTGTGGATACTTATTATAAAGCTAGGACTGCAGAGCAGTGGGGCAAAGACTGAAACCACAAGCCTCAGAGTGGAGAAGGATACTTGCACCATAACAACTAGCAAAGGCTTACATTCAGAGTATATGAAGAACCCTCTATCAGTAAGAGAAAGTCAGCTCAGCAGGAAAGGGGCAAGAAGCTTCACAGGCAATTCATAAAAGAGGAAATCCAAATAGACAATAAAAATACTAAAAGTTCTAGACCTCCTGAGACAGCACGACACAGTGACCGCAGAGGCGCGGCAAGCACTGGGAGTATTTGGCGTAATGAGGACGGCATGTACCGTACTATACACTGGAGCAATCTTGCACATCTATGCCAGGAAATACATCTACGAATGTTCTTAACAGCTGAAATGGGAACAAACCCAAATGTTCATCAACTGGGGAGTGAACAAAGGGATTGTAGTGTATTCATATAATGAAATACCACATAGCAATAAAGATGAATAAGCCACAGCGATACACAACCCCATGGATGAATCTCATCAACACAATGTTGAGGGACGGGGTCCCTGGGGGATGGGCATTAAGGAGGGCACATGATGGAAAGAGCACTGGGTGTTATATACAACTGATGAATCACTGGACTCTACCTCGGAAACTAATAATACACTATATGTTAATTAATTGAATTTAAATTAAATTAAATTAAATTAAAAAGAAAAACCCACAGCGTTGAGTGAAAAAAGCCAGGCACGCAGGAGAACACACAGGGAACAAAATGGAACTCTAGCTGTGTCTGGGTCAGCCTATGAGCAGGGATGCTCTCTGCTAGGCTGGCTGGGGGCACTCAGCTGGGCCTCTATCACTAGCAGAGCGCCCCGCAGACATTTCCCACAGCCAGTGTTGTGGTTGGACTGGCCTTGTGGTTCTTATTATGATTGCAAGACTCATTTCAACAACAACCTTCAGGGAACTCTGAGGAACTGAGATTTATCACGGACAGTCCTGGAGAATACACAGCATGCCCAGGGCCACGTTTTATTGGCAAATTTAAAGCATAAGCCTAGGAATTAGGATGTGCGAAGGGGGAAGCGGGGCCCCTCAAGTGGTCAGGTGTCTAGGTTACCCAGGGCTTTCTGAGCGAGAAACCCTGACCCTAACCAGTGGGGACAGCCTAATTCCTTCTCTGGCTGTTTGGCGGGCAGCTGTGTGATGCATCTGGAAGAATGTTTATTCAGGATGGATGTCTTTTGAAATGGATGCCTCCGCAATCAAAAGCTGAATGTCAAGCATTTAAATTACCATCAGACGTTTCATGGCAGTTGCTTACACCGTAGTAGTGTTTAGGGATGCATACTTAATGTGGTAAAGTCCTAAACAAATGCAAAGAGGTGACTATTGTACCCAAGATGGTTTCCTTTAGGGAGGAAGGAGGCTGTGACGGGGACACAGGAGGGGCTCCTGGGTGCCACCAGTGTCCCAGTTTTGGATGTAGGTGGTACATTCCAGGTTGTGCGCATTACAGCATTACAATAATTAACGTTATATGGCGTAGGCCCTTTTCCCTGTATTTGCTACATCTCACACTGAAAAACAGTTTACTGAACAAAGAGGGAGAGGACCAATGTCAACGGAATAGCTGGTGAGGTAGAGGAGTGTGACCCCCTGCGGCTGTGATCGGAGGTCGGGAGGGTGGAGTGAAGGGACCACAGCGAGTGAGGTGGGAGGGCCTGAGTTTCCGGTGAGTGACGGGCACTGTGATGACCGCTGAAGGAGCGCAAGGCACCGGGCCCTACCAGGGAACACGTCTATCAGCAGTAAGTGACAGGCAGGCTTGCCGGGTTTTGAGTTCCAACCTTTAGCATTAGGCTTAAGGACTTTGTTGGGAACCTTGCTGATTTCTTAAATATTAGCCACAGAGAACATGGAATTAATGAACAGGAATCAATCCAAAAGCGGACTTTTAAACTCTCCACACCAGAAAAGCACCAATCAAATATTACGTGAACAGTGTGTCCTATTTCACAAAAAGGGTCACATGAATTAACGATCAAAGGTGCTGTCTCCAACTTGAGAGAAAAAAAACAAAAACAGGGCATTCGGGGATTTAAGCCATGTTTTGGATGCTGCCTTGAACTGATAACAAGTCCAGGAAGTAATTTACTAAGCAGAGATTTTTGCTTTGCACATCATCAATTATTTCTGCTTCTAATTATCTGGCCTGACTCTCTGAAGAGTTTGTTCTGTTGGCCCAAGAACGTGCTCAGACAAAGCCTTAGGTTTTGTTTTTTTTTTTTTTCCATCAGTGAAGGCTCCGAGACTAAGGGCTGCTCAGGCCGTGTAAGCCTTTCTATAATGTCTCCCAGCTCCCCCAGAACCCCTAAATCCCCAGTTACAGATGCCATCACCACCACAACCACCACGAGCATAATTTTGTATGTATTATTAAACAACAGAAATTCAACTGAGTAAATTTAAAGATCTAATGGGCTTCATTCAACAACTTACGAATCGGGCTGCATCTCATCTAACAAACAGAAGGGAGCTCTGATGAGTAATACAAACGGAAGGCTTTCACAGGCAGAAACAGGTGGGAAAAGGATGTTATTAGCAAAGGAAAGAAAGGATGGTCTCAGGGAGGTCACCTTCCCCGAGGAGGAAGGGCATCAACAGTGTGGTGAGGAAATTCCAGACTGATTGGCTCACAGTTCCAGTGCTGGGAGAGGCTGAAACAGCACTTAGATTAGGTGTGAAGTCTTGGTGGGGCTTAACGTAAGTGACTCCATTTTGAGTATATTGTTTCTTTTTTTTTTTTTTTTTTTATTTATTTGACAGAGACACAGCGAGAATGGGAACACAAGCAGGGGGAGTGGGAGAGGGAGAGAAGCAGGCTTCCTGCCAAGCAGTGAGCCGGACGCGGGGCTCGATCCCAGGACTCCGGGATCATGACCTGAGCCGAAGGCAGACGCTTAACGACTGAGCCACCCAGGCGCCCCATATTGTTTCTTTTTAACAACATTAAATATTAAGTGTACGAAAATAGCAAAACACACTGTTTTTCTTCTCTAGTATCATACAAAACACTGTGTGCATGCAACCCCAAGAAGGCTCCCCCTTGTCTTTGCACCGATCCCCTCCTATACAGAAATCCTGGAGCTGCCTCTGCATTTTAAGATATTTTATAACTTTGGAAATCACTATGTATTATGTATTATATGTATTATGTATGTATTACATGTATGTATTATGTATTATATGATCTTCCAAACTCAATTTTAAAAATTTCTTAACATGAACGGTGTTGGCGTTGAGTGCCCGTGTTTCTGTGTTGCTAAATAAGCAGGGGTTTGTATTTCACTTAATGCCTGACGCAGTGTAGGGGAGGAACAATTCTCCCCTCCTCTCTCTGGGTCTCTGGCTGGGCCTGAGAATTAAACTGACATAAGAAATTAACAAAACAAAAACATACCAGTTTTAACTGAATGTTCACTTGTATGCGAGAGTCTCCACAAGACAAGAAGTGACCAGAGCAGGAAGCTCTTACGCCTTTTAGACAAAGAAACAAATCGTATGTGGAGACTTGACACGATAAAGGGGTTGGGGCTGCGGGCAGTGAGTGCTGAAGAAGTAACTAGGAAGCTGTGGGCTAGTTAAGACGAGGTTTGTTTACACAGCCTTCCTGGCCTCAAATATCCCACCTCTGGTGATAAGAATGTCTTCCCTCCTCCTGGTACAGGGAGGGCACCTTTCACAGGGGAGATTTATCACCTGTTTTCAGGAAGACAAAGGAGGGTCAGAGTGTCCTTCTTGCACTGGACTGTTTCTCAAGTAACTTTAATTCAAAATAATCAATATACCAAATTGGCATACCTTCGTTAAGGACTCCCACAGACAGATTTCTCTTTAGTTTCTAGTTCATTTCTCTACTACCCACTCTGGATGGAATCCACTCTTCTTTTGACATCTTAGCACTTTCCTTGCTCCCTCCCTCCCTCCCTCCCTTCCTTCCTAGGTTTTACTTATTTATTTGAGAGAGAGCGAGAATAAGTAAGCATGAGCAGGGGAGGGGCTGAGGAGAGGCAAACTCCCGGCGGAGCAGGGAGCCCGACGCGGGGCTCGATCCCAGGAGCCTGGGATCACGACCCGAGCGCCCCCGGCCCGTGCCAGCACGTGGCAGCAGAACAGAAGGATGCGGTGGAGCAGGCTGCTCACTACGGCAGCCTCGTACGTTGAAATACTTCTAACAAAAATACTAAAATTATAGTTTGTTACTGAGAAATACTGTAATGTTCATGACTGACATTAAGAACTGTGAATTCTAAACAATGAGCTCCGGATTTTTTTTTTTTCTAGACAGATCCAGTTGAGAACATATTTGAACAGAACCTCAAGATCAAGTTTTACATCAGTTCTGGGTCCACATCTCCGTCCTCTCACAGTGGAGACGAAGCTGACCCAGTTAAGGTGCCTCCCTGGGGTAGCTTTGCTCCCAAACTCTGCACGTGCAACAAAACAAAGGGGGAACGAACCCCAATCAGAAAGAGAGCGGCATTTCTCTCCTAGTCAAATACACTGTGTGGCTGGCACAGCCCCTTAGAGGGTATTAAGGTTAACTGGTACACTGGGAGACTTGAAACTCGGATGAGAACACTATTCCCGAAAGTCAGCAACAAATGACAAAGCTTCTACTGGGTCTGGAAGAACAGGCTTCATCACTGTGTCCACTCTGAACGTTTCAGGAGTCAGGATAGGGCAGGGACATAGTATATTGTAACGCCAAGTCTGGGGTTATGTATAATTAGTAAGCTATAAAATACATTTGTGACGATGCTTATTAAGGTCTGAGATAGTTTCTTCTCTTCTGTACAATGGTACGTAAAGCAATGCTTCATTGGCCCTTCCTTCATGTTACTCAGAGACTGTGAGTCGCTGCCAAAGAAAATCTTTCCTCCAGAAGTCGAGGGGTTTGGTGTCTCTCAGCTCACACGCTCCCTGTTCAGAAATGCCGCTCCCCTCCCGCTCTGCATCTCCTTCACCCCGATTAATCCATTAATCCGGGCAGGGATTGCTTCCTGCCTGCTTTGGAATCTGGGGGCTGGGCTACAAGTTGTGGGGGGGGGTGTATAGTTTAGTGGGGAAAGCTTCGGTGTGCCTTGCAGCCAGGCCAGACGTTATCTGCAAATTCTGCTCAGATTCTCTGAAATTTTGATAACAATTTTATCTTACTGTTTTAAAAGTTTAATGATAAAGTATTTCCGTCATAGAGGAATAATCTATCATGAATCCATACACCTATTGATATACCTACTGCTCACAAATTTAGCAAAACAGGGCTCAATTTTTGTTGTACACAATTTTTGTGTTAGATAAGAGAAATTAGATGAACTGGAAAGCACGGGACGCGTGAACTGCACTCTCCTCCCTCCTGGGAGGCTACAGGACATCACTAGCAGATGTGTGCATTCTTCCTGCCACCTTCTTGTACATGTGCACATGTCCTTCAAGTGGGGGGACTGCTTCGCTGGCTTAAAACACTCACACAAAGAGTCTCCCTATTATTGCACAACTAGCCATGCTGAGCTACTTCATTCATTCCGACTGCTGGGTGGTATTCCAGTGTATCAATACACTTAGACTTACAGGACAGGGCTCCTTTTGATGCACATTTGGGTTGATTCCATTTCTCACTACCGCAATTTCTCCATTATAACGAGCCTGTTGGTTCCTGCTGCTTCTACGGTAGTCCCCTCCCCCCAGTCCGTGATTTCAGTCATCTGCAGTCAACCAGGGTCCAGAAGCAGATGACCCTCCACCTGACACCTGCTCAGAAGGTCAACAGTCCCCTAACACCAGGTCCCAGTGTCCACAGCATTCACCTCGCTTCATCTCATCACAGGGACATTTTATCATCTCGCATCATCACAAGAAGAAGGGTGAGGACAGGACAAGATGTTTTGGGGCGGGGAGAGAGAGAGAGATCGACCACATTCACGTAACTTTTATTACAGTATATTGTTAAAATTGTTCAATTTTGTTATTAGTTATTGTTGTAATCTCTTACTGTTCCTAATTTATAAAGTAAACTTTTTCAAAGGTATGTATGAATAGGAAAAATATAGTTTATATATATAGGATTTGTTACTATCTGTGGTTTCAGGCATTCACTGGGGGTCTGTATACATATGGGAGAGTTTGTTATTTTCACATATATGCGTATTTTCAATGTAAAATTTTGGCAACAGTGCTTTAATTTTTGGGGAATAGTTATAGATTTTATGGGAACTTTGCAGGTACATATGAATTTATTTTTCCTAGACTACTGAAGGCTGCTATCTGATTTTCTATCACCTCAAATATGTCAGCGTGTATTTCTTACAATTAAGAATATTCTCCTACACATACCATAGAGACTCTTAATCATAGGAAACAAACTGCGGGTTGCTGGAAGGGAAAGGATGAAGGGATGGGGTGACTGGGGGATGGGCATTAAGGCGGGCACGGGATGGAATGAGCACTGGGTGTTATATAAGATTGACGAATCACTGAACTCTACCTCTGAAAATAATAATACACTATATGTTGATTAACTGAATTCAAATAAAAAAATAAAGAAGTTAAAAAAAAAAAGAATATTCTCCTGCATATATATATATACCCCCACAGTACAAGCATTGTGCCTGATGGTGGCGCATTCCTACCATCTGACCCTAAGGCCCCATTCAGGTTTCACGGGTTGTCCCCGTGGCGCCCCTCACAACAAAAGGATCCTGGTCAAAATCCTGCTTTGCATGTGCTTGTCATCTCTCTTCAGTCTCTTCCCATCTGCAACAATTTCTTAGTCTTTGTTTGATTTTGTGACCTTGAGACTCTCAAAAGCCACAGGCCAATGTCGAGTAGAATGCTCCTCATTTAAAAAAAAAAAAAAAAAGTTTCGTCGTGGCTTTATGCAGCTTACGCCTTATTGGCCAGAATACCCCAGAAGGGATGTTGTGGTTTTCTCACTCTATCCCACCAGGAGGGATGTTTGCTTTGACCACTGCACTAAGGTGGGATTTTCCAGGCCTCTCTTTTCCTTGGTAATTGATAAGTATTTTGTAGAGAGGTACTTTGAAACCATTTAAGTACCCTATTGCTCACCAAACTTTCCATTTATTTATATCTCTATGGACTCATGGTTTCTTATTTTATTCAATGGCTTACAATCCATTCGTGTCATTATTTATTCTGATGTCCATACGGTCGCAGATGTGGTCTGTGTGAGCCCTTTGGTACTGTGTCCATCTGACGTTCACTGAGGACCTTCTTTCTATCTGGCAGAACAAGACGCATCAACTCATCCATACGGTATTGCCCCAGCCCTGCATTCAGCCATTTCTCCAAGGAACACTGATTGCTTTTGATGGAGAATGGTATTCAGAAGTCTCGCTCTAAGTGTTAGGTGTGCCCACTGCTACTAGAATATCACTATTCCAGGCCCTTTTACTACAGAAAATTTGTACATCAGTCTAAATGTAGAAATCTTTTTTTTAAGATTTATTTATTTTAAAGAGAGAGAGAGTGTGCGCGTGCCTGAGTGAGCATGAGCGCGGGGAGGGGCAGAGGGAGACAAAGAATCCCAAACAGACTCCCCGCAGGGCACAGAGCCCTACGAGGGGCTCAATCTCATTACCCCGAGATCATGGCCAGAGCTGAAATCAAGAGTTGGCCATTTAACTGGCTGGACCTGGACACCCAGGTGCCCCCAAATCTATCTATCTATCTATCTATCTATCTATCTATCTATCTATCTATCTACCAAAACTGAGTTCGTGCACACATAAATAACTAATTCCAGTCCAACATTATAGGGTTCATCTCTGCAGATAGCCCATCCTCACCCCACGTGGGCTCTGCATCCACATTCCAGGGTACCCTGCATGTGCACACTCTTCTGCCTGGAGCAGAGAGTTTTTGAGAATCGACTTCTACTCCTACTTAGCAGCATGTAAAAATTCTCATTTCCTTATATCCATGTCAACACTGACACTAGACATTTGAAATTTTGTAATTCTGATGGGTATAAAGTGGTATCTAATTATTGCTTTCATTTTGTCACACAGAGGTTTTTAAGTTATGGTTTTAACACTGTAAAATTCATCAGTCCTTTCTTTTATTGCTTGCACTTTTTTAGTGTTTTCTGAGAAATCCATTTCTATCCTATCCTTCTATCCCAAAAGTTCCAAAAAGATTTTAAGGTTTTGCTTTTCACATTTGGGAAATTAGATCTTTGCTTGCTAGAAAATACAAATCAACTATTGCCAGCATGATAGCTGTCCAATCCCATGGACTGACTTGTCTATTATTTCCCTGATAATTTGTACAGGTAAATTCCATTTCACTGTGCTTTGCTGTATTGTACTTCACAGATACTGCGTTTTTTACAAATTGAAGGTTTTTGTGGCAAGCCCGTGTCAAACAGGCTCTTGGTGCCATTTTTCCAATAGCATCTGCTCACTTCTTATCTCTGTGTCACATGCTGATAATTCTTGCAATATTTCAACTTTTTCATTATTATTGTATTTGTTACGTGATCTGTGATCAGTGACTATGACTCGCTGAAAGCTCAGATGATGGCACTTTTTAGAGATAAAATATTTTTAAATTAAGATATGTACATTGTTTTTTCTTTTTTTATTATTGTAGTATAGTTGGCATATAATGTTTTATTAGTTTCAGGTGTACAACATAGTGATTCAACAATTCTATACATTACTCAACGCTCACCGCCCTAAATGTAATGCTTTCTAAGTGTGAGACCCCCAACTCTGTTCTTCTTTTCAATACTGTTTGGGCTATTTGGATCCCTTGAGAGTCTATATGCATCTTGGGATAAATTTTCCTATTTCTGCAAAAAAAAGTCTCTGAGATTTTGATAAGAATTGCACTGAATTAACCCTAACTTATATGATCAACATACATTATTACATAATTACTGACTATATTCCCTATGCCATACTTTTTCCTCTCCATGAGTTATTTATAAGTGGAAGTTTTTATTTTTTATTATTTTTTTAATTTAAATTCAATTAGCCAACATATAGTACATCATTAGTTTTTGATGTAGTGTTCAATGATTCATTAGTTGCATATAACTGGAAGTTTGTATTTCTTGATCCCCTCTGGCAACCACCAGTTTGGTCTCTGTATTTATTAGTCCATTTCTGTTTTTTTGTTTGTTCATTTTGTTTTTTAGATTCCATATATGAGTGAAGTCATATGGTATTTATCCTTCTCTGTCTTATTTCATTTAACATAAAACTCTCTAGGTCTATCCATGTTGCTGGAAGTGACAAGATCTCATTTTTTATGGCTGAATAATAATTTGTTATATATATGTATACATATATATACACATATTCACATCTTCTTTATCCATTCATTTATTGTTGGATACTTGTGTTGCTTCCATATCTTGGCTGTCATAAATAATGCTGCAATAAACATAGGAGTGCGTGTACCTTTTCAAATCAGTGTTTTCATTTTCTTTGGGTAAATACCCAGCAGTGGAATTACTGGATCATATGGTATTTCTATTTTTAAATTTTGGAGAAAACTCCGTATTGTTTTCCGCAGTGGCTGCACCGGTTTGCATTCCCACCAACAGTGGATCAGAGTTCACTTCTCTCCACATCCTTGTCCACACTTATTTCTTGTGTTTTTGATAATAGCCATTCTGACAGGTGTGAGGTGGTATCTCATTGTGTTTTTGACTTGCATTTCCCTGACAATGAGTGATGTTGAGCATCTTTTCATGTGTCTGTTGGCCATTTGTGTGTCTTCTTTGGAAAAAAAATGTCTATTCAGGTCCTCTGCCCATTTTAAAATCAGATTATTTGGCTTTTTGGTGTTGAGTTGCATGAGTTCTTTATATATTTTGGATACTAACCCTTACTGGATATAGCATTTGCAAAAATCTTCTCCCATTCAGGAGGCTGCCTTTTCATTTTGTTGATAGTTACCTCTGTTGTGCAAGTTTTCTAAAATTTTGGTGTAGTCCCAATAGTTTATGCTTGCTTTGTTTCTCTTCCCTGAGGAGACATGTTCATAAATATGTTGCAAAGGGTGATGTCCAAGAGATTACTGCCTATATTTTCTTTTAGGATTTTTATGGTTTCAGGTCTCCCATTTAGGTCTTTAATCCATCTTGAATTTATTTTTGTGTATGGTGTAAGAAAGTGGTCCTCATTCTTTTGCATGCAGCTGTCCTGTTTTCCCAACCCCATCTGTACCATCCTTTTCTTACTGAATGGTCTTGGCACCCTTGTTGAAAATCAGTTGATCATATAAGTGAGTTAATTTCTGGGCATTCCATTGGTGTATATGACTGTCCGATGTCAGTATCACACTTAGCTTTCTAAGTGTGAGACCCCCAACTCTGTTCTTCTTTTCAATACTGTTTGGGCTATTTGGATCCCTTGAGAGTCTATATGCATCTTGGGATACATTTTCCTATTTCTGCAAAAAAGTGTCTCTGAGATTTTGATAAGAATTGCACTGAATCTGTGGATCATTTTGGGTTATATGGACATCTTAACAATATTAATTCTTCTAATACATGAATATGGGATGTTATTCCATTTATTGGTGTCCTCTGGATTTCCTTCACCAATGTTTTGCAGTTTACAGTAAACAAGTTGTTTGCCTCCATGGTTAAGTTTATTCCTAAGCATTTTTTTTTTCTTTTCCATGCTATTACAAATGGAGCTTTTCTTTCTTCAGATATGATCATATCATCTGTGAATCAATATCCATATATCCTCTTCCCATATAAATTTTAGAATAATATTGTTTATATCTATAACAAAGCCTTACAGTACTAGTATTCTGAGAGAAGTGGCATTAAACCTGTATTTAATCTAGAGAGAATTGGCATCTTTCCTATGCTGAGTCTTCCAATTCATGAACTCAGTATGCCTCTCCACTTATTCAGATATTCTTGGACTCTTCTCAACAGCATTTTGTGATTTTGAGCACACAAGTCTTGGATGTGTTTTGTGAGATTTACACCTAAGTATTTTTTTTTTTAGCAATTGTAGATGGTACTATACTTTTAACTTCAATTTACATGTATTTGTTGCTAGTATTGTTGAAGTACAATTGATTTTTGTATGCTGATCTTGTAACTTGAGAACTTGCTAAGCTCATTAATTTCTAGGACGTTTGTGTGTGTGTGTGTGTGTGTGCAGATTCCTTGGAATATTCTATGATCATGTCATCTGAAAATAGCTTCCTTCCTAATCTGTATGACTTTTCTTTCCTTTTCTTGCCCTACTGCCCTGGCAAGAACTTCTACTACTATCTGATAAGAATGGACATCTCTTGTACTCATATTAAGGGAAAACAATTCAATCTTTCACCATTAATTATGATGGTAGCTGTAGGATTTTTGTAGATGCTCTTTATCAATTTGAGGAAGTGTCTCACTAGGTTGTGGAGAGTTTTTATCACAAATGGATGTTAAGTTCTGTCAAATGCTTCTTCTGCATTAATGTATTATCTCATGAGCTTTCTGTTAGCCTGTTAATATGATAGATAACATTGATTGATTTTCAAATATTGGATCACCTTTACTTTCCTGAAGTAAACACAACACTCATAATGTATATGCTTTGTATATACTGTGGAATTCTATTTGCTAATTTACCCTTAGACTTTTGTATCCACATTAGCCCAGAATGTTGCTCAGTAGTATTTTCATGTGTGTACTGTGCTTGTCTGAGTTTGCCATCAGAGTAATACTGGCTTTATAGAATGTGTTGGGAAGTATTCTCTTTTATTTTGTAAAAAAAAATTATAGAGAATTATTGATAATTATTTTTTAAACATTTGCTATAAGTTTTCAATAAAGCTATTCTGGAGATTTCTTTCTGGGAGTTTTTAAATTATAAATTTGATTTCTTTAATAGTTATCAGGCTATTCAAATTACTTATGTCATATTGGGTGAGTTGTGGTAGTTTGTACTTTTGGAGAAATTGGTCCATTTCATTTAAGTGATTTCATTATGGATACATAATTTACTACTATATTGTGTCAACAACGTTTTATCTGATCAAATGAAGTGTGTCAACTTCACCTCCCTTTACATCATTTTACTCTTCCCCATTTGTAATATAATTGTGCTACATATTTCTCTCTATGCACTGAGGGATATTAGTGTTATGATGTTTGCTTCAACCATCTAACATAATTTAGAAAATCTATCAAGACTATACTTTCAGGGATCATTTCTATAGTTTGTTACTAGAGAAGTTTCTCTGAATGTGTAGAGTACTCGAAACCACAAGAAGGAGACAGTGTCCCTTCCTGAGCGTGAAGCTTCTCCAGCTGCCCTTTGCCATTGATGATCGTTTTTCTCCTTTTTTGGAGGGGGAAAAGGGAGGGACACCCTTTGAAAGGTTTCTAAAAAAAAAAACACAGGATCCTATTTACCCATATTTTCACTCTTCCCATTTGCTTCCTTCATTTCCTTTCTTGTAGAGAACTTACTGTAGCTATCCTAAGTATACTGCAGACAAGTTCTCTTAGAGATTTTGCGACTGTTTTGATTTAAAAATCACTTAAAAAATTAGTGGGCTTTAGGGATACCTGGCTGGCTCAGTCAGTAGAGCACGCAACTCTTGATCTCAGGGTTGTAGGTTCGAGCTGCACATTGGGTGTAGAGATTATTTAAAAATAAAATCTTTTTTTTTTAGGATTTTATTTATTTATTTGACAGAGAGAGAGAGAGAGAGAGCACAAGCAGGGGGAGGGGCAGAGGGAGAGAGAGAGAAGCAGGCTCCCTGCTGAGCAAGGAGCCCAATGTGGCCAGGACCCTGGGATCATGACCTGAGCCAAAGGCAGATGCTTAACTGAATGAGCCACCCAGGTGCCTCTTAAAAATAAAATCTTTAGAAAAAATTAATGGACTTTATTTGGGGGTAGTTTTACATTCACAGAAAAATTTAGTGGCAAATACAAAGTTTTTACTTACTTGTCTCACCACCACCCACCCCACCCGCGCCCCTGTCCCAGTTTCTTCCATTATTAACAACTTCCATTATTAACAATTTATGTACCAACACCAAAAGTGTGGTATATTTTGTTACAGTTATGAGCCATTATTATTAACTAAAGTCTATCATTAAGGTTCACATTTTGGATTATACATTTTACAGATGTACAACTGGATAAATGACAAATGGACAATGACATGTATCTATCACGACAGTATCATATAAGTGCACTTTCACTGTCTTAACAATTCCTGTGCTCCACTGATTCTTCCCTTCCTCCCTCCACCTGAAATCCTGGAAACCACCGATCTTTCTACTATCTTCATAGTTTTGCTTTTTCCACTGTCAGATAGTTGGAATCATACAGCTTTTTTCAGATTGGCTTCTTTCATTTAGCAATGTGCATTTAATATGTTGTTTCTCTCTGGCTGCTTTCATTATTATTTTTTTAAATTTCATTTTTGCCTTTAGTTTCCAGAAGTTTTACTACATTGTGTCTTGCATGTATTTCTCTGGGTTTATCCTATTTGGAATTCAGTCAGCTTCTGGAATCTACTATGTCTTTAGCCAAACTCAGGAAATTTTCAGACATTATTTCTCTGAGTACTTTCTCAGCCTCACTCTTTACACTCTCCTTCTGGGATTCTGATGTTAGATCTTTGGTAATAGTCCTATTTTCCTGTCTATTTTCTCTCTGATGTTCATATAGGATAACTGATATTGTTCTATCAAGTTCACGAATTCTTCCCTCTGTCCTCTTCATTTTTTTATTGGGCCATCCATTGATATTTTAATAATGATTATTGTATTTTTTTAATTTCTCAAATTCCACTGGTTCTTCTTTATATCTTCTATTTCTTTTATATTTTATATATATATATTAAATATTTTTAAAATATCTTTATATATATTTTTTAATATATTTTACAAGTTTTTAAAAAATGCTTCTGTTATTCTAGTTTCTTTGAGTCCATATAAAAACTAGAATCTACTCGTCTGTATCTACAAACACTCTTTCTGGGATTTTGATTGGTATTGCATTAAATGAATAGATTAATGAGAATTAATATACTAACTACATGGCATCTTCCAATTCATGAACATGATATGTCATTCCATGTATTTAGGGCTTCTTTAATTTCTTTCATCAGTGCTTGGTAGTTGTCAGTCAACAGATCCTGTGCATGTTTTGTTAGGCTTATTTACATATATATGTAAATATATATTTACTTATTTAGTTTTATATATATATATATTTAAATTTTAGAGGTACTGTAAATAGTATTTAAATAGTACTTAAAAATCAATTTCCTATAGATTCAATGCAATCCCAGTCAAAATTCTGGCAAGTTATTTTGTGGATGTTGACAAATTGATTTTATAGTTTATACAGAGAGACAAAAGACCAAGAATAACCAACATAATATTGAAGGGGAAGAACAAAGTTGGAGGACTGATGCTACCCAATGTCAATATTTACTATAAAGCTACAGTAATCAAGACAGTGTGGTATTGGTAAAAGAATAGACAAATAGATCAATGAGACAGAACAGATAGCCCAGAAATAGACCCACATAAATATAATCAACTGCTCCTTGACAAAAGAGCAAAAGCAAAACAATGGAGCAGAGATAGTCTTTCAACAAATGGTGCTGGAACAACAGGACATCCACATGCAAAAGAATGAATCTAGACACAGACCTTACACTCTTCACAAAAATTAACTCAGAATGGATCACAGATCTAAATGTAAAATGCAAAACTATAAAACTCACTGAAGATATCATAGGAGAAAATCTAGATGACCTTGAGTTTGTCATTGACTTTTTAGATACAATATCAAAAGATAAGCTGGACTCCATTAAAATTAAAAACTCCTCTGTAAAAGACAATGTCAAGAGAAGGCAAAGATAATCGACAGATTGGGAGAAAATATTTGCAAAAGACAAATTTAAACTATTATCCAAAATATACAAAGAACTCTTAAAACTCAACAATAAAAAACCAACTCAATTAAAAATGAGCCAAAGACCTAAATAGGTACTTCAACAAAGAAGATAGGTGGATTACAAATATGCATATGAAAATATGCTTCCAATCATACATCATCAGAGAAGTACAAATTAAAACAACGAGATACCACTACACACCTATCAGAATGGCCAAAATCTGGAACGCTGACAACACCAAATGCCAGTGCAGCAATAGCAACTCTCATCGCTGCTGCTGAGAGTGCAAAATGGTACAGCCACTTTGGAAGACAGTCTGGCAGTTTCTTACAAATCTAAACATACTCTTACCATATACTACCCTGCACCTATACTCCTTGATATTTACCTAAAAAAAAGGAAAACTGATCTCCATATCAAATTATATACATGGATGTTTACAGCAGCTTTATTCATAAATGCCACAACTTGGAAGAAACCAAGACGTCCTTCAGCAGGTGAATGGATAAATGGTACATCCAGACAAGGGAACATTATTCACTACTAAAAAGAAATGAATTATTAAGCCATGAAAAGACATGAGGAGACCTTAAATTATTAATAAGTAAAAGAGCTAATCTGAAAAGGCTCCATACTGTATGATTCCAACCATATGACATTTGAAAAAGGCAAAACCATTGGTATAGTGAAAAGATCAGTGGTTCCCATAGTTTGGGAGAAGGGATGAATAGGTGAAGCACAGAGGATTTTCAAGGCTGTGAAAATACTCTGTACGATACCATAATGGTGGATACATGCCTATACATTTGTCCAAAACCACAGAATGTACGACACCAAGAGTGAACCCTAATGCAAACTGTGGACTTTGAGTGATTATGATGTGTCAGTATTTCATTGATTCTAATTCTGGTGGGGGTTGTTGATAACTGGGGAGGCTATGCATGTGTGGAGACAGGGAACATTTGGGAAATCTCTGTACTTTCCCCTCGATTTCTCTGTGAACCTTAAACGGTTCTGAAAAATTGTCTTAGTAAAAAAAAAAAATCAGTTTCCAATTATTTATTGGTGTTACAGAGAAATACATCTTGTGTCATAGGATCTTACCAAACTTAGTAGTTCAAGATTTTTTTCCTTTGACATTCCCTGGAATTTTCTGTGCATACAATCATGTCCTCTGCAAATAGGACAGTTTGCTTTCTTCCTAACATGTATACCTATCTTTTCTAATTCTGCCTGACACACTGGCTAGGGTTTTCAGCTCAATGTTGAATAAAAGTGGTGGTAGTGGTCATTCTTGCCTTGTTTTCATTCTTAGGTGAAAGCATTTGATTTTTAATCCTGAGTGGTAATGCCCGCCTTTGTTTTTTTGTTGATTTTTCATCCTGAGTGGTAATGCTTGCTTTTGTTTTTTGGTAGAGGCCTTTTATCAGACTAAGGAAGTGCTTCCTACTCCTAGTCTGTTGAGAGTTTTATCATGAATAGATGTTGAATTTGTCAAATGCTTTTGTATCAACTGGTATGATGTGGTATCTCTTCTTTAGACTGAAGATAGTCTCTTTTTAAACAAAAGAAAGCTAAAACAAGGGTAATTCATCAGTACATGTATCTAAGATTTTTAAGAGGGAATCTTTATCATATTCGTTTTTATAAATTCATATGAAAAAGTCTATTTAATGGGATATATAGTAAAAGGAGTGAAACACCATCTTTTTAAAGTATTTTTGTAAATATGGCAAATGTCCTGGGTCTCCTGCATTTACTACCAAACTTGTATGTTTTCTCCATGGTATCTGCCATCCTGAAAGGAGGGACATTCATCAAATCTGTATACTTACATCTTCTGCTCAACCACTTAACATCTTCCTTACAACTAGGCTGTACTTCCCAGTAACACCCACAAGCATCCAGTTCTTCCCATTTCAAGAATTATTTTCTATGAGTTCCCAGGAAAGAAATGTTTTATATCATATAAACAGCAAAATTTTATATAGTTGTTGAAGTCTAAGTACATAAAGGTGATCTAGATTACCTAAGAATATTTTTAGATAGTTAGTACTCACAAAATCTTGCTGAACCCTCTGTAATTGATTTTGATATATTCCTATATATGTACAGCCATAAAACCCCCATTTACACTTATAAAACAGGTATTTCAAAGAGTCTTTTGAGGATTCTGATTATATATCTACTTATTAAAAGTCCCTTTCAAATATATGTATGATTAGCATTCTTTTAATGTAGTATACATGCTACGACATAATATTTTAAAATAGCCCACCTGCAATAAATTGTATAAAATATACATATATTTTGTTTGTAAAAAGTGAAGCATATATCTAAATTACTTAAAATATCTTTTCACCACTGTAAGAATATTAATTTTACTATGTTTTTGTCTATTAACAAGTATAATTCTTTTGCCTCACTTGAGGAATTATTTAATTCTTATAATTTTGGAGATATATGTCACTTGCCCTTGTTTATTTTCATTTCCTTGATTCAGATTGTAGATTCTGCTCATCTACCGGTTCACACACCAACAATAAAGAGAAAGGAATATCATAGTAGTATCCTCTTTCCAACCAAGGTACGTGATTTAATTATAAGTTTAGCGGGTTCCTTTCAAAATGAGAATAAATTGGTTTTGCTGTTACTGTCTTGGCATTGACCAAAATTTTTTTGCAGTTACATTCATCAAACATCTGATCAGATTTAAAAATTTACACAACAGAAAATTCCACTGTAAAAATCTTCTTAAGGTTGAATACAGCCAACATAGGGGTAAAACATTTAGTGACAATTTCAGGGGAATGTCTTTTCTATTAAATGGGCTTTGTTTTGTGTCTGTCAAGTCTCATTTC
The DNA here is from genome assembly GCF_964656455.1 of Halichoerus grypus. Taxonomy (NCBI): domain Eukaryota; kingdom Metazoa; phylum Chordata; class Mammalia; order Carnivora; family Phocidae; genus Halichoerus; species Halichoerus grypus. The sequence goes on from NC_135725.1 coordinate 4,752,405, forward strand.
GAAATTATAGATGATGGTAAACTAATTAACCGAGTTTTGCCTTGAAATCTGCTCAAGGGATTCATATGCTGTATCTCATAACTTACTCCCAGATAAATTCTAAATTCAGCCGTAATTCAAATGTAAAACTGAAACCACGTAAGTACTAGAAATGTACTAGAAAGTCTTATAATTTTGGAAGAGAGAAAGCCTTTGTTTTTTGAATCAATATACTGCCTATTTATTTATTTATTTTTCAATATACTGCCTATTTAACAAATAATTTAAAATGACCAAAATATTCAAAGCATTCCTCTTTATTAGCAATAAGTAACCAGAGGCTGTAACAAATAGCAATAAAAAGAAAATTCATAAATACAATAAACCTGTTTTCCCAAACCTGATAGCAAATATTATCATAAATGATGAAACACTAAATCTTTTCAATTAAAACCAGGAACGGTATAGAATTACCCCATATCACCATTAGTATTCAGTAGTTTCTAAGCAATGCAATAAAAATGAAAATAAAATGACTGGAATAAACGTTGGAACATAAAAGTCTTTCGTAAGATTGATATGATTGTTTGCCCACAAAACCTAAGAGACTCTGGTTTAAAAAAAAAAACCAAAAACCTACTAAAATTAATAAAGTAATCTGAACATAAGGTAAATATATAAAATAACATGGGTTATCTCTGTTATATAATGAATACCTAGAAAAGAAATAGAAGATATTTATATGCCAAGATCAACAAAAATATATATTAAAACCAAGAAAAAAATAAACATGATGAGGATTTTGTCGAAATTAATGTATTATAAGGCAGTATCAATTAGAATATCAAAAGTATTTTATTTTCTTTCCTGTTTTCCTTCCCTTCTTCCCCTGGGGACTTGTGGTTAATCACAGTATATTAAAAAAGGCATACATCTTTGCTTTCTAATGAAAGCCAATAAAGGGAGAAAAAAGAACAGGCAAATAAGTCGGCATAAGGTTGGAAGATGAAAGCCTGGGTGAGGTTAGCAGAGCTGAGAAATCTGCATGCCAAGTGATGGGGAGGGCCTACTGAAGAGTCACAAGACAGTCGGTAGTTTGGAAGCCCAGAGAGACTCAGGGATTGGAGGCACCAGGTGCCCCAGGAGGGGAGGGTGATGTGCAGCTCTGCAAATGGGGGCAAACTGAAGACCTGAATGGGGTGCAGGGAGCCCGGTCCACACAGAGTGCCCATGGCAGGGCCTGTAGACTCTGCCCTTTTGTCCACTTTACAAGGAGGGAAAAGATATACAAAGGAGAGCAAACTTGCCAACTAGTGTTTGGAGAAGCCAGAGTTTGTTAGGATGTACTTATTGCTAATTTGTGATAACAAAGAGGCCCGATCAAGAAATGGATAGTCCTCGGGGGGTGACTGATTTGTTGCTAATTCTGTGACAGCATTTGCAGGTTTCCTTGTCGGGGTTTCAGTTAGAAATTTCTGGATGCCCTCTGTCTCAGAGTGACATAGCCTGCTTCACTGGACCTTCCAATTCATGATTATTTTTTTATTGACAGTAGAAAATGAAACACATGATTTGCTAGAGAGAGAAAATTTTGAAATTATTCTTTCCCTCCAGAGAAGGTATAAAAACCATGTTATTTTTTGCTTACCCTTCCTCATTCAAGTATATACACAAAGGCAATTTTCACTCCACCGACTGAGAAGGAAACAATCGAAGAATCTGTCAGTCGAGAAAGCATCTTTGCAAGGTTCAGGATATATCGGCCCAAATAAAAGCCAGGCTTGATTTATTTGGTTCCAAACAGTATTAATGAATATGTGATCACCAGTGAAATCATTCTCCTCCTCTTCTTCCTCTTCTCGGTAATTTTTTTTTGGATCTCTTGCTCAACATTTCCTAATTATGAAGTAATGAGGGGACAAGAATCTTCCATTCTGGTGAGAAAGTGGGGGAGCTGCTTTTCTTTGTACATAAAATGATATCTGGGGCAAGGATTTGTGACCAGAATCACCCCTTCCACGTTACTTCACCCTCAGTGCTTGGCTGGTCTGTCTTGTAGAGTCAGAGCCACCGGTTTTTCCTCACGTCCTTCACGGCCCCCACCAAGTGTCACCAGTGCACGTCTCTGATGGTGGGTTTGATAAGACAAGGCTGTGCCTGTGACGGTAAGAGCTGGGGAAGAGAGGTGTGGGGGGCCAGGGCCGGCAGCTTTACACTCACGTGCCCCCATCCGCAGGGCCTGCCGGCAAAGCACACTCCCTGGGTGGCCTATAAACACAGGAAGGAATGGCTCACAGGCCAGAAGTCTGAGATGAGGGGGCCAGCGTGGGCCGGCTCTGGCGAGAGCTCCCTTCAGGGGGGCAGACTGCTGACTTCTGCTTGTACCCTCCCAGGGCGAAGGGGCCAGGGAACTTTCTGGGGCCTCTTTCATAAGAGCATTCATCCCATTCATGAGGGTTCCACCCTCAGGTCCTCAGCGCCTCCTACAGGTCCCACCTCCAAATACCACCACACTGGGGGATATGATGTCAACATATGAATTTTGCAATACGTTATTAAGCAAAAATTTTGTTTTCTGAATTGCAGAAGCATGTCAGTAAAGCGACCCCTTTGCTAAAAATCTCTCTGAATCTGTTTCATATTGGAAAGATTGGACCCATGGCCATTGGGAATGCTTGGGGGGACCTTGGCACTGTGTGACTCCGGCCTTTTCAGCCTGTGAACGCTGTCCCCGGAGGTCCTGTTGTGTAGCCTGCAGGCAGGGCCATATCTATTAAGAACATGCATTTAGATATATTTCGTTCTCCATAGCACTGGTAGAGCACGAGGACCCAATTCACTAGTTTATGTGGCAGGGAAATGGAACACTATCGGTGAGTTGCAATTGCTTTATTTGACTCATTTAATTTATCGCGGTAAACATTATTGTAAGGGAGCAATGTGCTTTTGGAGATACCGAACAGTGGATCACTGTGCCCTTGGACAAGGCATGAGGAAAACTTCTAGGGAACAGACTCTGTGCCGTGGGTTCCCTTAGCCAATCCTGTCCAGTGCTCCCTCCAGGACACAGCACTAAGCGGGACAACTTTCCTGCCCTCAGCACTGCCATGGTTGGAGGCACCTTAACCATAATCGCAACCTAGTGCATGAAACAAAACAGGATTTAAAATGGGGAATTAGGTGCGTATAATATCCTTCCAGGGCTAAGGGAGCAGGCTCTGAGCTGAGTGCTCAGAAGCGTCTCCTGCCTCCAGCGTGGCTCGGTCTCTGCTGAGCCTGGGACAGCTGCTACCAGGGTCAGAAAAAGATGACAAAATCAGGCCGCGGCCACCACGGGGGCAGCTCCCAGAGCCTGCTACTTCTGCCGGGATCAGGAAAGGCCCTGCGACTTGCAGTCTGCACAATCAGAATATCACCCACGGAATAAGGCCACCACCGCAGCTGGGACCTCACACCCCTGCGGGCTGCATCCATGCAGTAAAGTGGGTGGTCTGCATCCTGCACCTCTCCCAGCCTGGCTCAACGCGGTCTCACAGGAAGTCCTCTTACTAGTGGAACTTCAATCAGGGCCAAAACTCAGCTGCAAGGAGTCTGGAAAATGTAGTTTTGAGCATTTTGATCTCTCTAAGAGCAGACAGAACTGCAGTGGGGGGTGAGAGAGTAAAACCATTGTGTTTCCCGCTATCATGTCTCTTTATTCCCTTCAAAAAGCATGTGGGTTCTCATGTCACACAACCTGTGTAGAAAAGGCTCCGAGAGCTTGTCCAGCGCCTTCTCAACAGAAGAAAGGTGCCCTCTGTCTGGATGCACAGAAAGGCACAGGAACAGCCTATGAAGGCCACGTCTGGGTAAGTGTCACTATTTGGGGTTTAGATGAACTCTAGATAAGTTTATTAATCACCTCGCACTCTGTGAGCACATTTGTAAAAAAAAGGTTATATAATATTTATAACAGATTACACAATACAAATCATATGCAAATCAACATATTTGTTCCATCCTAAGAAGCTAGTTTGAGAACAAAATTTAGCTGTCCCCAATAGGATATTTTTAAATGTCTCTTAAGTTTTCTGTGCAAACCTCACCCCGTGATGAACAAATGTTGAAAACTAATGATGGAACTTTGAATTCCAGTCAGCAATGACAAATTTTGAGACTAAAAGTAAAATAACCTTTCTGAGAAATATTTAAACTCTGAGTTGAATTTGAGGCATGGTGTTACCAAATTTGAATTTAATGTTACCAGAGACAAAGAGACAAGTGTCAATCTTATTTTCACAAGAGATATTCAGTCTTCAAAGGAATTCCCTTGTTTTTTAAAATTTTAATTATGTTATACACAGTTCTGTTCCACAGCTTTAACAAGAAAAGTGACAGATTTATAACACATTTATTATTTTAATTTTATATGTAATAATTGGATAGTATTTGATGTTTCAGCTCAGATTGTTTTTATTTGTTGTTGTTGTTTTTTTAAAATCAAAACTAAAGATCCCAAAGAAAGCAGGGGTGAAGAAAGGATGGCAGAGAGCACTAGCTATAGTTTGTGACTTCAAGCTCTTCCTGTATAATATGGATGAAGAAAAAGACTCAAAACCCAATGTTGTCGTGAGTCAAGTGATTGACATGAGGTAAGCTTTGAAAGAGAGAATTTTTTTAATTAAAAAAAATGGGAATAAAAATGGCTTCTGATATTTTCTTTAAATACTGTTGTCATTAAAATTTAACTTTATGTTAAAGTTCCTAATTTTCTCCATTGCCATGTAAACTTCAAAATAGAAGATTTTTGTCTAAAGTTTGCATCACCACCCTTAAGGTATGCATTATAATTCAGGGCGATATTTCTAAGAGTTTTTTACCCAAAAGTTATCTTCTTAGTCTGTGTATGTGTGTGGGTGTGGGTGTGGGTGTACGGCAAGAGAAGAAATAGCATCTCAAAACCAGACACTTTATAGTGAGATGTAATTCACACACCATAAATGTCACCATTTTAAAGTGTGCAATTCACCAGTTTTTAGTATGTTCACAAGGTTATACAACCATCACCACAATCTAATTTTAGAACATTTTCATCATGCCAAAAAGAAACCATATAGGCATTAGCAGTCATTCTACATTTTCCCTTGCCCCAAAGCCCCTGGTAACCACGAATCTATTTCTGTCTCTATGGATTTGCCCACTCTGGTTATTTCACATAAATGGAATCATATGTGAAGCTTGCCTTTGGCTTCCTTCACTGAGCATACTGTTTTCAAGTTTCCTCCATGTCGCCTGTATCCATATTTCATTACTTTTTACGGCTTATGCCCTTTTTTAGGTTGAGGAAATTCCCTTCTATTCCTAGTTTGTTAAGTGTTTTTATCGGGAAAGGGTGTTGGATTTTGACAAATGCTTTTGCTGTGTCTATTGAGGGAGTCATATGGTTTTTTTCCCTTTTATTATGGTGTATTACACTGATTGAATTTTAAATATAAAACCTACCTTACATTCCTGGGATAAATCCCACTTGGTTACGTTGTGAGAAAAATAGGAATATCCTTTTTACATGCTGCTGGACTGGATTAGCTGCAAATTTATTGAGGATTTTTCCATCTGTATTAATACAGAATATTGGTCTATAGTTTTCTTTTATTAGATATTTTTGCCTGGTTTTGGTGTTAGAGTAATAATGGCCTCAGAATGAGTTGGAAAGTACTCTTTCCCCTCTTATTTTTTTGGAAGAATTTGTGAAGGATTGGTATTAAATATGTTTGGCAGAATTCACTAATGAAACCATCTGGTCTTGAACTTTTATTTATGGGAAGTTTTCTGATGACTATCTCAATCTCTACTTGTTATAAATCCATTCAGATTTCTCTATCCTCCTGAGTTAGCTTTAATACTTTGTGTTTCCTAGGAATTTTTCTATTCTTTTATATTTTCTAATTTTTTTGGCATGTGATTGTTCATAGTATTCCTGTATACTTCTTTTAATTTCTGAAAGGTCAGTTAGTTATGTTCCCTCTCTCATTTCTGATTTTAGTAATTTGAATCTTCTCTCATTTTTTTCTTGGTTTAGCTAAAAGCTTGCCAATTTTGTTAATCTTTTTAAAGAACCGAATTTTGCTTTTATTGATTTTCTCTTATTTTTCTATATTCTGTTTTATTAATTTCCACTCTTTCTTTGTTATTTCCTTCCTTCTGCTTATTCTGGGTTTAGTTTGCTCTTTTTTCTAGTTTACTAAGGTGGAAAGTTAGGTTATTGAATTGAGGTCTTCATCTAATTACTCCTTTTGTCCCCCTTCGTCTCTTCTCTTACTTTGGGATTCCCATGATGTGTATCTTAGTATTATTTATGATGTCCTGCAGGTCTCTGAGGCTCTGTTCATTTTTCTTCATTCTTTTTTCTTTCTTTTTCTTAGATTGGATAATATTTACTGACCTATCTTCAAGTTCAGTGATTTTGTCTTCTGCTTACTCAAATCTGTTTTTGAGCCCCACTAGTGAATTTTTCACTTCAGTTATTTTACTCTTCAACTTCAGAATTTCTATTTGGTTCTTTTTTTACAATTTTGGATTCCTTATTGATATTTTCTATTTGGCAAGACATCACTCTTATAATTTTCTTTAGTTCTTTAGCCGTGGCTTCCTTTAGGTCTTCAAACATATTTAAAATAGCTGATTAAAATCTTTGTCTAATAAATTCAACATATGGGTTTCCTGGGGAACAGTTTCTACTGGCTGCATTTTTCCTGTGTATTGGTCATACTTTTGTGTTTCTTTGCATGTCTTATAAATTTTTCTTAAAAATTGGATATTTCAATTAATGAAATTGGCAACTCTGGTAATTCAATTCCACCTCCTCTCCAGAATTTGTTGTTGTTGTTACTTGTAATTGTTTTTTGTTTCTTTGGTGACTTTTCTGAACTAATCTGTAAAGTCTTTATTCTTTGTCATGTGTGGTCACTGAAGTCGCTACTTTGTTAGCTTAATGGTCAGCTAATGACTGTGCAGAGATTTTTTTAAGCATCTGGATCCATTATATCTCCCAGTCTTTGCTGAAGGGCTTTGTGTGCAAATTGGGGCACTCCTTCAGTACTCAGCCAGGCAGTTGATAACATTGTCCTAGCCTTTACTTTCTACTTGTGCAAGTCCTTAAGAATAATGAAAGAAATAATGGCTGAAAACTTCCCAAATTTGATGTAAAACATTAATCTACACATCCAAGTCAGCAAGAAGTGAGAACTTATGGCCTTCTCAGGTCTTTCCCTGAGTATAGCACAGCTCCAGGAATGTTCATAGCCCTATACATGTGCATCGACATCTAGATTCCTAGCAATATGCCCGAGCTTTTCAAAGACCCTATGGACATCTCACTTCCTATCTTATCTTTTTAAGATTTTTGATTAATCTCTTTTTTTGCCCCAGTTGTTAAACACTGCCTAGGCAGCTGTGTAGTTAAGATGCTTCCTGGTAGTTGTTTTCTATAAGAGCCCCTTGGGGATAGATTTTTCAAACTTGGAGAGCTCTGAGTTAAATCAAATATACCAGTTTCTTTCTAATACCTCCTCCTCTTTTCTGCTCCCCCCAGTATCCACTGGCTTCTAGGATGCACTGTAAATAGGCTGCCATTTTTCAAGGCTACTGAGGAGCTGGAAAATGGAGCATGCAACTAGGGCAAGTTAAATCATCACAAAGCTCAGGATTCCCATCAAGATTTAGCTGTTTTTCTTGAATAAATCCTCCTCAGATTGCCACAAACTTTGGTTATAGAGTTCTGAAAAAGTTGATTTTGATTCATTTTACCAGTTTTTTCCCTCTTTTTTTTTTTTTTATGAAGGGGAGAATCTTCAGAGATCTTTACTCTGCCATTTTTGCCGATGTCTCTTTGTTTATTATTAAGTAATTATTGAATCAGTGAACTTGTAGCAAGTGTATCTTATTGAAAGAAATGCAATAATATGTTGTCTCCCCTGCCCTTCTGAATCTCTGAAGTCCCTTTGCACATTCCTCTTAGTGTATCTGGGTATCTCTCCTTGGCCTTTTACTCTTCCCCCTCTGCACACACCCAAGGTGATCCCATCATTTCCTGTGGCTCCAGGCATCACCTGCACCATGATGACATGCTCTGCCTGAATGTTCTATCACAGATTATTTGGGTCTTCATATTCATCCTGTCTTATTTTGATTCCTTACTCAAAAACTCTGCTCTATATTCTTCATACAAGTTAATGTCACCCTTGTCAGAAATTTGATAGTACCTTGAATAACTGGCACAGGAAACCAGATTATCTTGAAGGTGACTTTGAAAGATTAGTCTGGCAGTAGATTTATTTTTTATGTGAGAGAGTGTTTGGTGTTGGGGATGGGAAATGAAAGCAATGCTGGAGTCAAGTCCAGCTTGCAATCATCCATTCTTCAGACTGAATGAGTGTCTGTGCTAATGTGATGGCTCCAGGAATTACAAAAGAAGAGATGGGTACAAGAAATACTACTAAGGTGATCTCACAGAGAAAGGAAAATGAAGAAAAGAGTAACAATAATAGATGGTACTGAGGTTTTAAGTCATGAAGAATAAGAAAGGGTAACAGCAGTAAAGTTACAATGGAAAATGATCATATTGGGGGAAAGATATAAGTTAGTTTTAGATGTTGAAGCAGCAGAAAATCATCAAGTGAGCCAGATCAAACAGACTTCTACTTTCAACCAAAATGGAGTAACAGGGACTCAGGGTGCGGGACTGGCCCAGTCAGAAGAGCATGTGACTCGATCTCAGGGTTGTGAGTTTGAGCCCCATATTGGGTGTAGAGATTACTAAAAAGAATTAAAAAAAAAAATGGAGTCCCCTGTTACAGGGACCATATTTAACCTTCCCTCTGAAACAACCAAGAAACTGATTTAAGGTGCTGCATATCAGATAATAAAAGGCAGTGACTCCTAAAAAGTGGAAACAAATGAGGTGATCTCTATATTTGCCTCAAGTTACTGCCTTGTGAGAGTTTCTAGGACATAACACAGGAAGAGGAATTCCAGGCAGAGCCAGGTAGACTCCTAGAGTTGAAGACATGTAGCTGAGAGGGAGAGACAGAGAAATCTCCAGGGATCTACAGAAGATTTCATTCAAGGAGTCAGCAAATTACTGATCAGCACATGCATGTGAGGAAACTACCAGACGCTAGTGAAAGAACCACCTGAAGGATTAGAGAGAAGAGTGCCTGTTCCAACCAGCCAGACTGGAAACCTCAAGATAACTGAGTAACTCTGTATCTTTAAGTAATTCAATTTTAATGAAACATTATAGAAAATTCCAAGTCCAAATAGTTTCACTGAGGTTTGTTTTTTTTTTTTTAATTGAATGTCTAAGGAACACACAATACCAATTCTACATAAAATTTTCCAGGAAATTGAGGAGCAGGTTCCTAACTCATTTATGGAACCTGCATTACCTTGATACCAAAGCCAGACAAAGACATTACAAGAAAACTACAAACCTTTCTTCTCAAACTATTCCAAAAAATACAAGAGGAAGGAAAACTTCCAAATTCCTTCTATGAGGCCAGTATCACTGTGATAACAAAACCAGATAAAGACACCAAAAAAAAAAAAGGAGAATTACAGGCCAATATCTCTCATGAATATAGATGCAAAATTCTTCAACAAAATATTAGCAAATCCAACCCAATAATACATTAAAAAAGTCATACAGCACACGTCAAGTAGGATTTATTTTTGGGACACAATGGTGGTTCAATATTCACAAAACAATCAACATATGTCACATCACTAACAGAAAGGGTAAAAACCATGTGATCATTTCAATAGATACGGAAAAAGCATTTGACAAAGTACAATTTCCATTCATGATAAAAAACGTTCTGCAAAATAGGTCTAGAGGGAATATAGCTCAACATAATAAAGGCCTTATTTGGAAAAAACCACAACCAACATCAGACTCAATGGTGAAAAACTGAGAGCTTCTGCCCTAAGGTCAGGAAGCAATCAGACAACAGAGAGAAATAAAAGGCATCCAGATTGGAAAAGAAGAAGTGAAACTCTTGCTATTTGCACAAGACATGATGTTATGTATAGAAAGCCCTAAAGACTCCACCAAAAAACTGGTAGAGTTGATAAATGAATTTGGTAAAGTCACAGGATACAAAATCAATGTACAGAAATCTGTTGCATTCCTATACACTAATAATGAAGCAGTAGAAAGTGAAATTTAAAAAAATAATCCCATTAACAACTGCACCAAAGACAAGAAAATATCTGGGAATGAACTTATCCAAAGAAGTAAAAGACCTGTACCCTTAGAAAACACTGATGAAAGAAATTCAAGACAATGCAAAGAAATGGAAGGATATTCCATGCTTTTGGATTGAAGAACAAATATCGTTAAAATGCCTATACTACCCAAAGCAATCTACAGGCTGAATGCAATCCCTATCAAAATGTCAATAGCATTTTTCACAGAACTAGAACAAACAGTCCTACAATTTGTATTGAACCACAAAAGACCTCGAATAGCCAAAGCAATCTTGAAAAAGAAAAAATTGGAAATATCACAATTCCAGATTTCAAGTTCTATTAGAAAACAGTAGTAATTAAAACAGTATGGTACTGGCATAAAAATAGGCACATAGATCAACAGAATAGAACAGAAAACCCAGAAATAAACCCATAATTATATGGCCAATTAAACTTTGACAAGGGAGGAAGGAATATACAACAGGAAAAAGACTCTCTTCAACAAATGGTGTTGGGAAAACTGGATAGCCACGTGCAAAAGAATGAAACTGGGCCACTATCATTCACTATCTGCAAAAATAGACTCAAAATGGATTAAAGACCTCAATGTGAGACCTGAAGCCATAAAAATCCTTGAAGAGAGCATAGGCAATAATTTCTCTGACATTAGCTGAAGTAACTCTTTTTTAAATATGTCTCCTGAGGCAAGGTAAATAAAAGCAAAAATAAACTGTTGGGATTACATAAAAAAAAAAAGTTTCTGCACGGCAAAAGCAACTATCAACAAAACTAAAAGGCAATCTACTGAATAGAAGATATTTGCAAATGGCACATCTGATAAAGGGTTAGTATCCAAAATATATAAAGAACTGATACAATTCAATACCCCAAAATCAAATAATCCAATTTAGAAATGGGCAGAAGACATGAATAGACATTTCTCCAAAGAGGACATCCAGATGGCAAACAGACACATGAAAAGATGCTCAACATCACTCATCATCAGGGAAATGCAAATCAAAACTACAATGAGATACCACCTCACACCTGTCAGAATGGCTAAAATAAAAAACACAAGAAACCACAAGTGTTGGCAAGGATGTGGAGAAAAAGGAACCATCTTACATTGGTGGTAGGAATGCAAACTGGTACAGTCACTGTGGAAAAGAGTATGAAGGTTTCTCAAAAAGTTAAAAATAGAACTACCCTACAATCCAGTAACTGCACTACTGGGTATTTACCCAAAAACACTTATTCAAAGGGATACATGCACCCTATGTTTATTGCCACATTATTTACAATAGCCCAACTATGAAAGCGGCCCAAGTATCTATCAACAGATGAATGGATAAAGAAGATGTGGTACACACACACACACACACACACACACACACACACGCACACAGGAATATTATTCAGCTATAAAAAAGAACGAAATCTTGCCATTTGCAACAACATGGATAGAGCTAGGGAGTATAATGTGAAGCAAAATAAGTCAGTCAGAGAAAGACAAATCCATATGATCTCACTTATAAGTGGAATTTAAGAAACAAAACAAATGAGCAAAGGAAAAGAGAGAGGGAGAGAAATCAAGAAAAAGACCCTAACTATAGAGAACAAACTGATGGTTACCAGAGGGGAGGTGGGTGGGAGGATGGGGGAAATAGGGGATAGGGATTCAAGAGTATACTTATCATGATGAAATAAAATAAGATAAAATATTTTAAAAAGCGCAAACCTATATTCTTTGTGAACTTAGTTGCAAAAAGTCTTTACAAAATGTTAGTAACTTGAATCCAATATTATGTAAAAATTATATTGCATCATGAACAAGTATGGTATATCTGAGGAAGGTTGGATTAACATTCCAAAATCAATTTACTACGTTAACATATGAAAAAAGATCATGTCAAAAGATACAGTAAATGCATTTGACAAAATCACATTTATTCTTGATGAACTCTTAGAAGGGAGCTCCCTCATCCTGATAAGGGCATCTATGAAAATCTTGTTAACATCATAAATTAGTGGCAAAAGACTCAATGTTTTCTGTCTAAGATCAGAAGCAAGAAAAGGATGTTTACTCTTACGACCCTGATTTATTTAACATTGTACTGGAATCCTAGCCAGGGAAGAAAAAGAAATAAAATACATCCAGGTTGGAAAAAAGGAAGCAAAGTTATTCATAGACAAAATGAACATCTATGAAGAAAATCCAAAGCCATCTATAAAAAAGCTATTAGAACTAATATATGAATTTAGCCAGTTTGCAGGATACATGATCAATATATAAAAATGGACTGCACTTCTTTACACTAACAACAAGTAATCAGAAATTGAAATTAAATAAGCAATACCATTTGCAATAGCATCAAAACATATTAGAAGTTAGGAATCAGTCTGACAAAAGATGTGCAAGACTTGTACACTGAAACTATAAAATACTGATTAAAAAATTAAGACCTAAATAAATGGAGAGTGACTGTGTTCATGCATTGGAAAAGTCAATATTTTAAAAATATGAGTGTTCCCAAAATTGATTTATACTTTCAACACAATCTTAATCAAAATCCCAGCAGGCTTTTTCACTTTTTGTAGAAATTGACAAATTTGATTTTAAAATTCATAGGGAAATGCAAAGAGGTGGAAGAGACAAAACAACTTTGAAAAAAAGAACAAATCCAGAAATACATACACAAATACATACATATATAAAACATTTATAACATACATACAAAATATATTTGCAAATATACAAAATATATTTACGTATATACATAACAGATTTGTGTATACCTTTCTGGATTTTCTATTCTATTAGTTAGACAGTTGACCCTGGAACCACACTGGTTTGAACTGCACAGGTCCAGTTACATGCAAATTTTTTTTTGATAAACACAGTACATCATACTGCACTGTAAATGTATTTGCTTTTCCTTATGATTTTAAGAACATTTTCTTTTCTCTAGCTTAAGAATATAGTATATAACATATATAAAATACAGAATATGTGTTAATCTACTTGTTTATGTCATCAGTAAGACTTCCAATCAACAGTAGGTGACTAGCAATGAAGTTTTTGGGGAGTTAAAAGTTATACATGGATTTCTGACTGCACGGGGATGGTCAATGCCCCTAACCCCCACATTGTTCAAGGGTCAACTGTATACAATATTTTCTACAAGTTGTAAAGGCTACCAACAAATGGTACTGGAATTTTAGATATTTGTATGCAAAAAAAAAAATAAACTCTGATCCATACTTTTTACCATATACAAAAATTAACTCAAAATAGATCATAGAACCAAATGTAAAACCTAAAACTGTAAAGTACCCAGAAGTAGACACAGGAGAAAACCTTTCTGACCATGGATAAGACAAAGAATTTTTAGATGTAACACCAAAGCACAATACGTACAAGAAAAAAAAATTGATAAATTGGACTATATCAAAATTTAAAACTTCAGCTCCTTGAAGTCCACTGTTAAGAGAAGTAACAAGCTGCAGAGTGGGGGAAATTGAACTCCTGACAAGGACTTATATCCAAAATGTAGAAAGAATTCTTAAAACTCAATAATAAGAGAATAAATAGCTCAATTTTCAAAAAATGGGCAAAAATTTGAAAAGATACTTCAACAAAGAAGATACACATATGGCCAGTAAGCACATGAACAGATGCTCAACATCATTAATTATTAGGTAAATTCAAATAGAACAACCATGTGATGGCACTACACATCCATAAGAAAGGCTAAAATTGAAAAGACTGACCGTTTCCAGTGTTGGGAGGATGTGAGGACCTAGAACATTCTTACACTGCTTTGTAAATCGAGGAATCACTTTGGAAAAGAGTTTGGAAGTTCCTTGAAAAGTTAAATGCACATCTACTATATCATCCCGTCTCTCTGGAGAGACTGGAATACCTGGAAATACTCCCAGGTATTTCCCCAAGAGAAATCATATGTCCATGAAAGATACACATGAATAGTCGTAGCAGCTTTATTTAAAATAGCTCCAAACTTGAAATAACCCAAATATCCATTATTGGGTGAAGGGATACGTTGTGGCATATCCATACAATGGAATATTGCAAACCAATAAGAAGAAATTAAATATTCATCTGTGCGACAACATGGATGAATCTCAAGATAATTATGCTGCGAAAAAGCAGCCAGACAGAAAAAATACATATTGTATGTCTTCATTTATATAAGATGCTAGAAAATTCAAACTAAAGTGGCAGGAAGCAGATCAGTGGTTGATTGGGGAAGGGGAGGGATTACAAAGCAGTCCCAGGAAACTTTTTCGGGTGATGGACATGTTCATCATGTACATTTTGTGGTGATGGCTTCACGGGTGTATACATAAATCAGAACTTTTCTAATCGTCCACTTTATAAATATGCGCAGTTGTAGGTCAGTTATACCTTAGTATAAAAAAATCTATCAAAGCAGCTGATCTGAGGGCACAAGTCCCCTATTCTAGGCAGTGGCTTTGGAGTCAGTCAGGTGCTCCTATTCCAGTCCATGAGGACTGTCTGAATTGGGGTCAGCCTAGAGTTTACTGGTGTTTCTTTCTTTCTTTTTTTTTTAAGATCTATTTATTTGAGAGAGAGAGAGACTGAGAGTGCGTGAGTGGGGAGTGGGAGGGAGAGGAGAGCGGGAGCCTGCTGTGGGGCTTGATCTCACAACCCTGAGATCACAAGCTAAACCAAACCAAAAGTCGGCACTCAACCATCTGAGCCACCCAGGTGCCCCTACTTGGGTTTTCTAATATGCTGCTGGGCAAGCACTGCTGATACAATATTTTGATTAATATCAGTTACTATAGAAAAGAATGTAAAAAATCAATGAAATTAAAATTGATGATTATGTTTATATATTGTTTTACTCACTTTCAGGTGATTCTACTCACTTTCAGTGTCTTGCTTTTCCTCCAGGGATGGAGCATTTTCTGTCAGTTCTGTCTGGCCCTCTGATTTTATTCCTGCAAGGAGAAAGGAAATGCCCCGTATGTTTAAAGTAAGCATGCATGCTGCCACTGGATCTCTGGATGGTACATTTTGTTTCATCCCTTTCTTGACTGTCTATAGAAGGTCAAAGCACTTTGTGCTGCTGAAGGTCATTGAAGGTTGAGATTTCAGAAGTGCTGGGGGATCATGTCCCCCCTTCCTACCTCCCAATTGCGACAATAAATCTATTCCCCTATTTCTAGTTGGGGATAATGTAAAGAGCTTTTTACACGAGCCACAGTCTTTTCATCCTTCAGTTAAATCTAAGCCTTAAAATGCAGATGTTCCTGAGGAGGTCCATTCATTCTACACTATAAGTTAACAGGACAGATGTCAGTCTATAGCTGAAAACAGAAGCTTACAAAGCAGAGTGGTATTGGGAGTATGAACGAAGAGGGGAAAAACAGTGACGGAGAAAGAGAGATGACCTCCTTCAAGGTCATCATGACCAATGGTTCATCATGGACCTTGGTAGCATGAGTGTGCGGCTTCTGAAACTAGAAGCACTTTGTAAAACTGTTTCCTTTGAGGCAACCTTTCGAAGTCAATTCAAATTCAAACCAAGATTACAAAATAAAAAATCAAGGAAGAATGTACTTTTGCAATCTCTCTTTTTTTTTAAAAGATTTATTTGTTTTAGAGGGAGAGAGAGAAAGTGCACGCACGGAGGGGGGTGGGGCAGAGAGAGAGGGAGAGAGAAACACAAACAGACTCTGCTGAGCGTGGAGCCTGACTCAGGGCTTGATCTCACAACCCTGAGATCATGACCTGAGCCGAAACCAAGAGTCAGACGCTCAACCGGTTGTGCCACCCAGGCGCCCCTGCATTCTCTTAAAAAATAAACACTCCGCTCTTTAAAATTCATTTAAAAAATTAAAGTGATTTTGGAAGTGATTCTTTATCTATAAAGTGACAGAGAAAGCAAAGGACTACAGTCCCCTTGTGACCCAGGTGGTTACAGTCAACCCATGACTCTTGTATTTAACACACGCTGCACAAAGGTGCTTCTAGTTCCTTAGTCCAGGGATAGAAATCTATGTAGACCCTACCCAACCACCAAAAAACCCTACAAAGACCCGGCCATTGGCACTGACTTAGGAAGCAGGAATTTATTACGCTGCTGCTGCTTAATTGATGTTTACAAAAGAAGTTTTACATAAAATTTAGAGTGCTGCTAGGCTAAGAATCTATTTTTAAATTTAAATTTTATTTGCCTTCACTAGTAATGATGTAAGTTATAGGCACGTAGCAGCCAGGAAAGCATAATTACTTCTAAGTATTTGTGACTTAATAACAAAGGACCCCTGAATGTTGCATAATATCAAAATTGATTATGATGACTGCAATTAAGACACATTGCCTGATTGCAATTAAGACACTTATCAAAAGGTATAAAGCTGTGTCTAGAATTGAAGAAACAGAGAGGCTCAGAGTGGGGTTCTGGCATCATACTGCTAGCAATTTTTCCCACTGTGCTTGTCTTCTCACCTGTAAAATGGACAGAATAGTGGTATCTACCTGCTGAGTTTTCCATGGGGATTAAATCAATTAACATATGTACATTTCTTAGAGCAGTTCCTGGTACAGAGTCCTCAATAAAATGGTAACTATTTTCATCAATGAAGTTCAATATTATTTAGGCAGAGTACCCAGTATTTTTATGAGGATCAAAATAGAAGTGATTCTGACATTTTTCTTTTGGCCTGGGTTCTGATGCTCTCACATCATTTATTCTACTAACCAAGGAGAGGGTAATAGTATTAGAAGTGTCATCTACCAATGGTGATTTTGATGAAAAATGTTAAACAGGTTGGCATAAAGAGTTCTGCTTTCTTATAACTGAGATATTCCTTAAATCATTGCAGGTCACGGCTTCTCAGCTCTCGGCGCCTAGCAATCAGTACTCAGTACCAATCCTAGCAGACAGTGAGAATGACAAGTGTGAGTGGGTGGGAGTGCTGAGTGACTTGCACAAGATGCTGAGAAAAAGTCACTCCAGAGACCGCTCAGTCTACGTGCTGAAAGAGGCTTATGATAGCAGTCTGCCCCTGATCAAAACCACCCAGACAGCTGCAATCATAGGTATGGATTTACAACATTTATGCCCTAGGTTCGTATGCCTCACCCCAATCTCCAGATCAAGATCTGAAAACCATAACTTTATTCACAACTCATGTGTCAGCCAAACCTGACTGAGGGGTCTTCCCCACAGCCCACCTGCCCATTACTACTCAGCAAAAATATTAATATATTTGATTCTATGATGGTTCCCCAGGCCCTATGCAAAATGATGTCTCTTTAATATACAGTAATACCTTTCTTGAGTCTGAGTAATTCTGAGTTCCCAAACCCATCTGGCTCCAACGCATCAGAGGTGTGACCCTGTGTAGTAATTGTGAACTACCTACATTGGTGGCAGAGACTATCTTTCGTATCTGTATTCCCAATGCCCAGAGCTCAATAAATAAATGAAAAATAATGAGCAAATGAATGATTGCCAAGATCAATATTCAATAAACAAGAATATTTTTATTTCCCAAACATCCTTTCTTTTGCCTTAGAGCCACTTTGCTATTTACTGCTATGTAGCGTGGAACCTGTTACGTGCTTATGCATTGAGTGCAGATAATTCCTGCTTTCCAGTTATGAAGAGGGTTAAGTGAGCTAATATAGGGAAGGTTCTGTGCTTTGTATTCAAGGCATTCACTCAATAAATGCTCTCCTTGCACTCTGAGTTTTAGTTCTCAGTGTGTTCTTACACACACCCAATGCTGTTACAGTTCAGGCCAGGAGCACTGACAAATTAAATGATACAATTTTTTGCATTCACGAGACAGTTACTTACTGATAGCAAATTAAAAAATATATCATTACTTAAATGTTATCTTCTTTTCAAGTATTCATAAAGATAATGATCTTTCTGTTGAGAAAACTCATGTTTTATTTTTACTTCTATAATCTGAAAGAAAAATAGTGCGAATTGTTTCATTTTTACATATGCTAAATATGTATCTAATTTGACTTTAAACTTTTTCCATATTGATAAATTTGTCCAGTTTATTTTAATAGCTTTACTTAATGTTCACCCCCCCCAAAAAATCCTTGACGTTTATATTTATGTGTCAAATATAGATCACAAAAGAATTGCTCTGGGAAATGAAGAAGGGTTATTTGTTGTGCACGTTACCATAGATGGTAAGGAGAGTCTACTGTTCTGCTATAACGCTAAAAATAACAATAACAGATTTGTTCTCTTTTATTCTGTAAATCTTCCAGATCTGGTTTGATATGTTTTCAAGTCAAATGATGACTTTTCTAATATCTGAAGATCCATAATTCCCCAGAGTCTAAATATCTTCACAGGTGATTTTATATAATAAGTCTACTGTAAGAACTCAGTTTACTGTCTTCAAATTGGCACCTGAAAAAAAACACACAGTTCTGCTTGTTACCCCCTCCCCCCACCATTACATCGGTACCACAGGGAGTAATAACATACAATTGGGTATGTCCTGGAGAAGATAGTAGAGTTCTTTGTTTTTGTCTGGGTGCTCACGGTTGTTTGAAGGAGAAATGGAGGACTAGATGAAGTCAAACAGAGCTATTCTATACCGCTGTCCTCTTGAATGTCTGGCACCTGTACGATGGCTTAGCTAAAGGAGAACCCACATTTGAAGACATTAACTGTGTTCTGCATCGAAGGCCTCCTGTGCTGTGTGGGTGACTCAGTTGCTGAGGAGGCCCATGAAAGGTCCAGCAGGTGTCCAGCAAGAGAACAGGAACTGGTCTCTTTTTGTTTGCACTGCACTCCATGCACTTAAACAGTGCCTGGCACATAGGGACCACTCAACACATACCTGTGTAATAAAGGATTCAATGTAGTGCCAGGAAAAAAGGACACTTTTTTTTTCCCCCTAAAAAAGTAGTATGTGGGCACCTGGGTGGCTCAGTCCATTAAGCATCTGCCTTCAGCTCAGGTCATGATCTCAGGGTCCTGGGATCGAGTCCTGCATCAGGCTCCCTGCTCCGCGGGGAGTCTGCTTCTCCCTCTCCTGCTCCCCCCTCTCGTGCTCACTCTCTCTCTCTCTCTCTCAAATAAATAAAATCTTTAAAAAAAAAAAAGAAAAAGAAAGAAAAAAAAAAAAGAAATGATACAACTCACTAGCAAAAAAATCTCCAATCTGCTTTGAAAATGGTCAGAGGATTTGAATAGACATTTTTTTCCCCCCAAAAAGACACACAGATGGCCAACAGGGGCATGAAAATGTGCTTAATATCCTGAATCTTGAGGAAAATGCAAATCAAAACTACAATCAGAAAGATAAGGAATAACAAGTGTTGGCAAGGATGTGGAAAAAAGAGAACTCTTATATA
The DNA here is from genome assembly GCF_964656455.1 of Halichoerus grypus. Lineage (NCBI taxonomy): Eukaryota > Metazoa > Chordata > Mammalia > Carnivora > Phocidae > Halichoerus > Halichoerus grypus. The sequence continues at coordinate 4,771,996 of NC_135725.1, forward strand.
CTATTGCTGGGGATGTAATTTGGTTCAGCTGCTATGGAAAACAGTATGGAAGTTCCTCAAATAATTAAAAATAGAATTACTATATGACTTAGGAATTCTAGTTATGGTGATTTAGCCAAAGAAAACAAAAACACTCACTAGAAAAGATATCTGCAACCCCATGTTCACTGCAGAATTATTTGTAATAATCAAGATGTGAAACCTATGTGTCCATCAATGGATGGATGGATAAAAAATATGGTATTCTATACAATCGAATATTATTCAGCCATAAAAAGAACATCTTTCCATCTGTGACAACATGAATGGAACTTAGGGCATTATGCTAAGTGAATAAATCTGACAAAGACAAATATTGTATGATGGCTCTTTTATGTGGAATCTAAACAAACAAGCAAAAAAACCACACACACACACAGACACACACACACCAGGCTCATAGATAACAACACATTGGTGGTTGCTAGAGGTGGGGAAGGGAGGGTGCAAAATGGATGAATGGAGTCAAAAGGTACAAGTTGCCAGTTATAAAATAAATAAGTTGTGGAGGTATGATGTATAACATGGTGACTATAGTTAATAATACTGTATTGTATATTTGAAAGTTGCTCAGAGAGTAGATCTTAGAAATTATCATCATAAGAACAAAAATTTTGTTAACTCTGTATGGTGCTGGATGTTAATTAGCTTATTGTGGTGATCATTTTGCAGTATATACAAATATTGAATCATTCTGTTGTATACCTGAAATTAATATAATGGTATACCTCAATTATACCTCGTTAAAATTTTTTTTAAAAAAATAAGAAGACATTGCTAATTTGAATGTGACTTGCCATTTGTAAAGAATTTATTCACATTAATAACATTAAGAACATTTATGAGATCATTTTTATTGACCCCTTTCAATTGCTTTTGCATAAAATTGAAGAGAACATTCAAAATAAATAGAGATCTTAAATTTGAAAATGACTTATAACTATGTTTATTTGTGTAGAAATTATTCGGGTTGGTGACATGAAGAAGATTCATCAGATTGAGCTCATTCCCCATGGCCAGATGGTTGCAGTGATCTCTGGGAGAAGTCACCACGTGCAGCTGTTCCCCATGTCAGCTTTGGATGGACGGAAGACTGATATTCACAAGCTGGCAGAAACAAAAGGGTGTCAGACATTGACTTCTGGAACAGTGTGCCAAGGGGCCCATACATGCCTCTGTGTAGCTAGGAAAAGCCAAGTCTTTTGTTATGAGCTGTTTCAGAGCAAGAAAATTTCTCACAGAAAATTTAAAGAGCTCCAAATCCCAACCAATGTCCAGTGGATGGCCATCTTCAGTGAACAGCTTTGTGTAGGATTCCAGTCAGGATTCCTGAGATACCCTTTGAGAAGAGAAGGAATTCCATACAGGATGCTCCACTCACATGATCCTACACTATCGTTTATTGCTCATCAACCAGTGGATGCTCTCTGTGCAATTGAGATCTCCAGTATTGAGTATCTGTTATGTTTTAAGAGCATTGGAATTTACACTGACAGCAGGGGCCTCCGATCTAGGCCAATTGAACTGATGTGGCCTGCAACTCCAACTTATTGCTGTAAGGCTATCTTAAAATTTGTTCCCTTGTCTTTCTGTATCTTTCTTGCCTTTTTTATTATATTTCTATTTCTGCTATTGTTAGTGATAGGTTTTATTTCTGGAAACAACATCACTGAAGATATTTCCAAGTCTTTCTAAGTAGAACAGCTCTAATGAAGTTGTATCTAAGTCATACATGTGATAACTTAGCCTTTATCTTTTACTATATTCACAGGAAAATTTACCTTGAATATATCCTTAATCCAAATTGTTGCTTTTTGTAAGCTCCTAAATAGGTTATCTTCATGGTCACTGAAAATCACATACACATTAATAAACCATAAGAAATAGTTACTATTTTTTACCTTTTAGGTTTAGTTTATGTGAAGTATACATGTAATGTTCCTAAATAATTTTAGCTTATTTCATATTTTATTGGTGCAGGCCAATTTTATAAATTAATTTTATAAATTAAATATGGCCTTTTTTATTCACTTAGAGAATAGTATTGAGCACTTAATATGAGCAACTTACTCTGCCAAGGGTTAAGGGCACAATATTAAACATAAGATAAACTAGTCTGTGTCCATATGGAGATTATAATCATGAGATGAGACCAATAATTAAGAAAGTGCTGTGATAGGGGAGCAGAGTTTTCTACAAGAGCACACAGGAGGGATGCTTAATCTAAACCAGTGGGTCAGGGAAGGCCAGCTAAAGAAATGTGAAGGGTTTTTGTCTTTCAACACTTCAAAAACACATTCCACTGTTTTCTAGCTTCCATTGTTTCTGATGAGAAATCAACCATTTTCATCATTGTTCCCTCCATGTCTTTTCTATTCAGCTGCTTTTAAGATTTTCTCACTATCTTTGGTTTTCAGCAATTTGACTATGATGGGCTTACATGCAGTTTTTTTTTTTTTTGTATATATTCTGCTTGGGGTTTTCAGAACTTTTTGGATCTGAAGATTGATATCTTTCATTAGTTTTGGAAAATTTTTAGGCATTATATTTCCACAAATTTTTCTAACCTATTTTCTCTTTTCTGGGGATCAAATTACATGTTTAGCAGACCTCTTCATTTTTTAAATAAGATTTGTTTATTTGAGGTAGCGAGCATGCACGTGCACACACCAGCAGGGTGGGGTGGGGGAGGCTGAGGGAGAAGCAGACTCCCTGCTGAGCAGGGAGCCTGAATTGGGGCTGGATCCCAGAACCCCAAGATCATGACCTGAGCCGAAAACAGATGCTTAACTGACTGAGCCACCCAGGTGCCCCCAGATCTCTTGATTTTGTTTCATAGGTCACTGAGGCTTTTTTTTTTTTATCCTTTTTTCTCTCCTTCAGTTTGGATGATTTCTATTGACCCCATCTTCAACTTCACTGATGTTTTTTCCCTGGTTTATCCAGGAATTAAGCATTTGAGATATTCTTCTGTTTATAATTTCAATTTTTTTGAAATTTCCAGTTAGTGAAATTGTCCTATCTTCTAATATGTTTATATTTTTCACAAAGTCCTGAGCTACTTACAATAATTATTTATAATTATTCCAACATATGGCTCATTTGTGGGTCTGTTTCTATTGACTTTTTTTTCTTCTTGCTCCAGGATGTTTTCCTGCTTTTTTACATCTTATTATTTTTTTTACCCTTCACTGGATGTTATCATGCTAGGACATAGGGGCTCGACTACATTATGCATTTCTCTAGAGAGTGCTGTGTTTTGTTCTGATAGGCAATCTACTGATGGACTAGTCACCTTGGTTTTGCTGAGGCTTGGCCTTATACTTTGTTAGGATGGGCCTATTTTGGCTTTTCTTTTAGTCCTTTCTCCTAAAGAATGGCCTTTTTGGGGTCTCAACTGAATGACCAGGGTTTTTGCCAATGTCTCTCCACTCTGTCTAGGTCAGAAATCTAATGTCTTTCCAACACTGTACTACCTATAAAATTTCTGTTCATCCCTCAATGCTCTGAGCAGGTCTCATGGAGTTTTGCTCTGTCCACGAGCAGCTTTGGATTTGGCTAGGGACTTTGAGGGATCGGTGTGCAGATGTCTGGGACTTTTTTGTGGCTCTTTCCTCTGTGTACTCTACCTTGCAAATTCCAGACACATTAGAATCTGTTTCCTCTGCCCAGCAAAACTTCCACTCTATGCTTGGGCTCCATTTTTTTCTGCATAGCAGTTTGGAAATTTTCCCTAGCAGAAAGCTGGGGGAATGTAGGATCTATCTCACATCTTTCTCCTTTTTTAGGGATGGCAGTCCTGTGCTGTATACTAATACCTAAAAAGTTACTTCATATACATATTTTTCCAGCTTTATAATTACTGATTGTGGCAGGGTATGTCCAACATCAGCTGCTTCGTCACAACTGGAATAGGCCATCCAAACTGCACTTTGTGAGGAACTATAAGTTCAGTGTTTCAGGCATCGAGTTCAAGATGACAGTTCAAGAGATGGGGCTGGAGGGGTTGTCATGAGCCAGACCACAGAAGGTGTTTTGTAGGCACATGATTAGATTTGCATTTCAGAAAAATCCCTAGGTTCCAATGGTTAGATTAAAGATGATGCAAGGTGAGACTGGAGGCCAAGAGACCAACTTGGAGGTCATTATAGAAATTGTGGATTAAAATTGTGTAAAGTAGAGGCAGTTAGGGTGGAGAGGAGAGAATTTGAGGGATATTGAAGAGATATAACTGACAAAACTTTACACTTGATTGGCAGTGGAAGCTGAGGTACAAGACAATCAGTAATGATTCTCAGATGTTGAACTTGAGCAAATGGGTGGATGTCACTGATATTTACTAATAAAACACAAGGAAGGGTAGACTCAGACAGGGGATGAAGGCTGTGATAATTCAACTTCTTTCTTTTTTGTTGTACTGAAATATTTTAAATCAAATCCCAGAAGTCCTTATCATTCCACCTCTATACATTTTATATTACATCTCTAAAAATATGGACATTTTCTCATAAAACCACATTGCTTTTATCACCCCTTAAGAAGTTACAAATGGTTCTTATTTTCATCAAATACATAGTCCATATTCAAATATTCCTGATTATCACAAAGATGTCTCTTTTGACAATGTATTTCTTGGAATCAAAATTTGAAGAAGGTCCACATATTCCTTGTTATTATTATAACTTAAATATTGTCTAATCTTGAGTGGTCTTCCATGCTGCTGATTTTTTTTACCCTGCAGGATGTTCCACAATCTGGGTCTGTTTCCTCATGGTGCTTTCTTTCTTCCTCTATATTCTAAATTTCCTGTAACTGAAAATAAGCTCTAAAGACTATTATTAAGAATACATCATTAATAGTGTTGTGTATGTCACACTGAAGCACATTGGGGCACATGATATCTGCTCATCTACTCGTGGCAATGCTAAAATGAATTACTAGTTTCTGATGTCGTCAGCCTGATTCCTTGGACATGCTGAGTTTGTACTGCCAGTGGGAGAGTAAACAGAGAAAAGGGCACAGGTTAGAGAACCGAGAAACACAAATGTTAGAGGGATGGTCAGGGGGCAAGAAGCCCACAAAGGTTAATTCTGGAAGGCGAGTATCACTGAGTAGTCAAGTAAGACAGACTAAAAAGTTTCTGTTTGTTTCAGCAACAATTGGTGGTTGAAGATTTGCTGTGACAGCAGTTTTAATGGAGGAGTTAGGGCACAAGTCAGACTGCTTAGACTGAGGTGTGGAAGTGGGGCAAGAAAGGTAGATGGCACTCTTAAGAGCTTGGCTATAAGAAAAGGGAGAAGGATGGCACAACCGGAGCATAGAAGAGTTGTTACATTGCTGTTGCTTTAATGGGGAGACATTCATGTGAGACTTACATAATCATAAATTATTATTAGTAATGTAGAAAGTTCCAAAAATGTTAGTGGCTGCAAGTTTTCACTGCTTTGTTCATTAACTTCACTCTCCACATATACTTTTCTAATCTTACACTATATTCTTGCCATGAGCTGAATTAGTTTAGAAGCCGCAGATTTTGAAATGTTACACAGTTACTTAATAAAGCTGCCATTAGATGAAAATGTTAGAAAGCTTTTTGCCAGACTTTCACTGTGTCGTATTTTAAAATGTAAACCATGTGCATCATCGTTTTTATTTCTTTTAACCATATTAAAAATATTTGAGGCAGCAACTATATGATAATTAGAATATTATAATGGGATTCTCTTAGGTTCCCAATCTGAAGGTTTTTTTTTTTTTAATGTATTATGGCTTAGCAGATATAATTTATCATGAATGCTGTGTGATTCCACTCATTCATTTTTGAAATGACAAAATTTTAGAAATGGGGGACAGATTATTGATTCCCAGGAGTTAGGGAAGGAGGGGATGTGGGTGGGGTTATAAAAGGGAACCCTGAGGGATCCTCGTGGTGGTGTAAATATTCTGTATCTTGACTGTAGTGTTGGATACGTGAACCTACACAGGTGATAACACTGTAGAGACCTACACACACACACATAAACTGGGGAAATCTGCCTAGGATGGGTAGGTTGACTCTGTCAATGTCAGTATCCTAGTTTTACAAAATGTTACCTTGGGTTCAGCTAGGCAGAGTGTGCAAGAGATCTTTCTGTATTCTTAAAACTGCATGTGAATTTATAATTATTTTAATAAAAAATCCAGTTAAAAAATGAATCCTGAAGCCCACACTTGCTGTCACCTCCTCCCCATCTCCCAGGTTACAATGCCCCATATCTCTCCGTGTACAGTGAAAATGCAGTGGACATCTTTAACGTGAACTCCATGGAATGGATCCAGACTGTCCCTCTCAAGAAGGTGATTTGACATTGAGATCATGTGACTAATGAATTATTGGCTGAAAATGGAAACAGGAATATTCATTTGTGCCTTTACTAATTTGAAGGCTGAACTGAGAACAGAAAATCCACATCAAAACCCCAATTGGTTAATTTTATTACTAGTACAAAAGCTATTTTGTGATTCATACTTATATTAAAGTAGGACTGTTATGATCAAATAGTACATTTATACGTATTTATTTATGTCATACACTATAGATGCTACATACCACATTCAGTTTAGTTTCTTTTACTTGTTACTAATTTTCACTTCGTATACTTTTGCATCCTGAAAAGGAAAATTTTACAAGCTAAGGAAAAAAAAAAAAAAAAGAAAAATATATAACCAAACCTGTGTTTAAGATTCTCAATTAGGATTTTATAAATTCATAATAAAAAATGTATATCTCTACTACAAATAATCTGAAACATAAATAAAAATTTAAACAATAAAGACTGCCATTCTATAAGAAAAGATCACTGAAGATTTAAGAATAATTAAATTTTGGGATATTTATACATAAGATGAGCTATGTATCAAAAAAAGTTTATACAGGAATAGGATGAAGAATGCAGTCACAATTATGTGAGATTTTGTCCTACTTTAAACAATATCAGCTTGGGAAAAGCTTTTGCAAGGACTGCCCAACTACATAAAACATGGAAGTTTTCCAGCATTCTAAATGTGAATCAGTCACATTAACTGTTTGATAAAATGAATTTACGAGGCAGATGAATCTTCTGAAGATAACCTTTTATTGCTAGTAACTTTTAAAAAGTTAACTTGAAAATGGAATGTATTTCTATTTGTTACCAATTTTCGGATTTCTTTAACCTAGGATATTCACGTTTCTGAAATTTTATCCATGATTTTGTAACACCATCCATTCTCTTTGACTGGTATTTTTCTGTTTTTTTTTGTTTATTTGTTTTGTTTTGAGAATAAAGTATTGTGAGGCGGGCGCTTAGAATATTTTATTAACTAATGCTTTATATATAAGCAAATAGACTTATAACTTAATTTAAAAAAATTATTTGAGATGGTAATCTTGCTTTTTATTATTTTAGGTTCGACCCCTGAATAGTGAAGGATCCCTAAATATTTTACTTTCGGAGACAATTAGATTAATCTATTTCAAAAATAAGATGACATGTAAGAAACAACTTCTCTTCTTAGTAGAACTACTTCTAAGGGACCATGTCTCTAGCTGACTTCCCAAGGTCACAGAGCAAGCAAGTGGAGAAGATGTGACATTGATTCAATGTGCTGGTGGCAAAGAGTGATTCTCCTTCATTATTGGCTGAAAATGGAGCCAATATAATCCAAGCCCTACTTCAGCCTCCCCCACCTATATTTTTAGACTCTAGATTTGTGGTATGAAAAAAACACATGGATTCATTTCTTTTTTTCCTTATTTTACTGAAAGAATGGAATGCAGAGTGTAGCTAAGTATTAGTTTGCTAGGACTGCCATGACAAAGTACCACAGACTAGGTGGCTTAAACCACAGAAATTTATTGCTTATCAGTCCTGGAGGCTACAAGTTTAAGATCAGGGTGTCTGCAGGGTTTGTCCCTTTTGAAGGCTGTGAGAGACAACCTGCTCCAGGTTGGTCACTGCAATGACCTCATCTTAACTTGATCATCTGCAAATACCCTATTTCCAAACAAGGTCACATTCACAGGTATTGGAGGTTAGGACATTAATAGCTTTTGGGAGGAGACTCAATTTAACCTGTAACAAGCTTTCTCATTTTCTTTTTGAAGTCTAAGACAGTTTTGATGGTTTCTGGGTGACAGTTCTATTTACTTCTAGATATTAAGAACTGAAATAGAGTGGGCCCTGGACTCCTAGGGGTCTAAAGAAGAGTTGCATCCTCCCCAAAGTTTAGAAGAGGCAGACAGTAGAGGCTGATTCTTACCTCCAGTAGGTAGGTATTGACACTATCTACCTGGAGATAGGGTAGTACCGCTGAAGAGCTCAGTCCCAAGACTGCCCCCTCCCCTCCACTTCAGACGTAAGTCTCAAACCCAGGTTGTCACCTGTGGTTCTGACAAACAGGGTATAGGTCAGAGGCTCCAACAACTCCTTCCTAGGGTTTCCTTTCACATCTTACCTCCAGTAGGTAGGTATACCTCCCCTTTACCCGACCTCTGCACCTCTTCCTCCTGTTGTGGGCCTCAGAAACGCTTTGCTTTGTTACAGTAATTGTTTTAATTTATAGAAAGATTCACCCTTTACATTTTACCCTGCAGCACAACAGAATATTCTAATGCCCTTACACCACAAAAATCTGGTAGGAGGAAAACAGCACAGACACGTGAAGGCCAAAGTGGAAAGACACCAGTGCAACTGCTCTCTCCTTCTACAGAAATGATGTTGCTTTATAGATATATAAGTCTATATATCAGCAGTTTTATTTTTCAAGTATTGTTTAAACTGAACATTAAATTCTGTTCATTAATGCTCCCCTCATATTCTTGATAATGGATAATGGATGCCATAAGCATCCAGTTTTAACTTTTAAAAATTAGAGTAGTAGATTTGTACAGTTCCTTAATTGTGAGATTAATGTGCAATTAATGGATGGGGAGGCATTTTAACAATTTAAAGGATGCTGTTTTATTTGTTTAAAAATATGTATAGATGGAGATGAGCTGGTATTTCCTGAAACATCAGATAATCATCAGAAGCAAATGGTCCGACACCTCCACAGCAAGCGGCGGTATTCCTTCAGAGTTCCCAGAGGGAAGGGGAGGCCGCCCACGGGGCTGTGATCGCCACTCTTCACACGGGGGCCAGAAGGACCACTCCACAACCACATGTTATTTGATGTTATTTGGAAGAAAAAGAAATCTCTGAAACTTGGGCAGAAATCTCTGTTCACATCAGTTTAATGTTTATTTCTCTGTGAAACTTCAAAGAAAATCTTTATATAGTAAGTATAAATGGAAGTGCAGTGTCGATTCATTTCTCTGTGAATGTGGAATAACCGAAATACAGTATGTAAGCCTCCATATAACATAAATACAGAGCAAATGCGTATACACATCGTAATGTATGTCCCATAATCATTTTGTGAACAAATAAATAGTACTGTGTATGCATGTACATTGATTACTCTCTGACTCTGGATGTGTTTTGCTTTGATTTTAGGATAACTTTTGGTAATGAGCCATTACTTGGCAATAATCTCTGTAACTGAACAGGCAGAAAAAATAGGCTGATCTTCTTTGGATTACAAATAAAAACATTTCTAAAGTGATGCAAATTCTTTTAAAAGAACCATAATCATATGAAAAATACATAACATGGCAGAGCTTCTTTGATGTCTGTGGCTGTTTGAGGCAGTATTTCTACCAAAAACTTTGAAGTTTTTCAAGTTTCAAATTTTCAAGTCTTTTTTTTTTTTTTTTTTTAAAGATTTTATTTATTTATTTGACAGAGAGAGAGAGCGAGAGAGGGAACACAGCAGGGGGAGTGGGAGAGGGAGAAGCAGGCTTCCCGCGGAGCAGGGAGCCCGATGCGGGGCTCGATCTCAAGACCCTGGGATCATGACCTGAGCCGAAGGCAGACGCTTAACGACTGAGCCACCCAGGTGCCCCGATTTTCAAGTCTTTTTGAAAGAAGAGAGAACTGTTAAAATCTTCAATCTTAACTGTGGATTTCTCTATTTTTTTCCTTTCACATCAACAATTTTGGCTTCATATATTTTTGAAGTTTTTTTTTTTTTAAAGATTTTATTTATTTGACAGAGAGAGACACAGTGAGAGAGGGAACACAAGCAGGGGGAGTGGGAGAGGGAGAAGCAGACTCCCCGCGGAGCAGGGAGCCCGATGCGGGGCTCGATCCCAGGACCCTGGGATCATGACCTGAGCCGAAGGCAAACGCTTAACGGACTGGGCCACCCAGGCGCCCCTTGAAGTTTTTTTTTTATTGGATTCACATGCATTTAGGTTATGTTAGATAATTATCATTATGAAAATTTCATCTTTCTCTTTAGTAGTATTCCTTATCAAGGAGTTTCCTTGGTCCAATATTCATTTAGCCACTCTAGGTTGTCTTACTTTAGAATCTGCATAGTATATCTTTTTTTCCATCCTTCACTCTTAACCAACGTGTGTCAAATGATTAATGCGTTTCTTATATACAGCTTATGGTTAGGGTTTGATTTTCTTTTTTTTTAAAGATTTTATTTTATTTATTTGACAGAGAGAGAGAGAGACAGCTAGAGACGGAACACAAGCAGGTGGAGTGGGAGAGGGAGAAGCAGGCTCCTGGCCGAGCAGGGAGCCCGATGCGGGGCTCGATCCCAGGACCCTGGGATCATGACCTGAGCCGAAGGCAGACGCTTAACAACTGAGCCACCCAGGCGCCCCTAGGGCTTAATTTTCATTAAGTTTTATAATGTCCATGTTTTAACTGGGAGTATTCAGAACCCTTACATTTAATATAAATACACTGCCATGTTTGGTTTTAAATATAACATCTTTCTTGTCTTAGCCTTTTTCTGTCTTCTTTGTTTCTGTATTCTTTTGAATTGTGTATTTTACTATCCAATTTTTGTTACAATTATTGCTTGTACCACTTTTATTTGGGGGGGTGGTTGCTCTCCAATTTAGATTATTACAATTCTGATACCAATTAAGATGTGTGAGTTTTCCAACACCACCAAGAAATTCTGATAGCAGCTGGGTGTCCTTCAATTCCACTCAATTTTGACACTATCTACCTGGAGATAGTGTAGCACCTGTTAAGAGCTCAGTCCCAAAAGACTGCCCCCTCCCCTCCACTTCAGACATAAGTCTTACTTATTAACATCTTACTTATTACTGGTTCATTATAAAAGGAACTCAGGAGCAGTCAAATGGGAGAAACTGGACAAGTTATATGGGAAGTGCACAGAGTTTTCATCCTCTCTCCAAGCCCAGCATCTCCCTGAACCTCCATGTATTCACCAGTTCAGCTCTCTGAACCTTGTCCTGTGTTTCCATGGAGGCTTCATGACATAGACATGACTGATTATATCGATTGGCCATTGGTAATGGATTTAACCTCCAGCCCTTCTCCCTTCCCCAGAGGCTGAGGAGAGTGGAACTGTAAACTCCAACCTCCTACTCACATTCTAATCACATGGATGAGTTCCTTGGAAACCAGCCCCCATTCTTAGGTGCTTTCTAAAGTCACCTGATTTAACATAACAAAAGACACCTTTATCACTCTCATCACTTAGGAAATTCCAAGGGTTTTAGAAGCTCTGTGGCAGAAATGGGACAAAGACCAAATACACATTTCTTATTATAAAGCACAGTATCACAAGTATGCATCTTTAACTTATCACTATCTACCCTGAAATAATACCAATTCACCTATATTGTAAAAACCTATAACCTATTTACATCTCCCTCTCCAACCTTTTGTGCTATTGTAATACATTTTGTTTCTATATGTGTCGTATTTTTTTTATTATACCATCATACTTGGGTATTGTTTTTGCTTAAACAGTAAACTATCAAGAACTTATTTTAAAAAGGTAAAACAATTTATATTTACCCACATATTTATCATTTTTGGCAGTCTTCATTTTTAATGATTTTTAATGATTTGTTTTGTCTGGTAACTAACATTATTTTTGAAGAGATAAGATCTGTTGTTTGCAAAATGACCCACTTTGTGAATTTGTTTTATTTTTATTGTTGTCATTCCTTCATTGAATATTCTCAAATTGGGATCATCTATCAGGCATCTATTATACATAGGCAAAAAGAATAGCATTTGAAAATGGGAATACCAGTTGTTATCACCTGGAGACTGGTTTTCAGGGAACATTTGGTAAAATCTGAAGGTTTTTTTTTTTTTTTTTTGGTCGTCAAAACCGGGTGGGATGGGTGTGCTACCGGCATCTAGTGGGCAGAGGCCAAGTATGCTGCCAAACACCCTCCCGTGCACAGGCCTGTCCCCTACAACAAAGAACTATCCGGCCCGACGTGTGAACAGTGTGGAGGTCGAGAAATACTGCTGGTGACGCGTGAAGCACTGTGGCTAGTTCTGAAAACTCCAAGTATTTTTGTGCGGCTGGAGTGAAGTGTGCAGTGTTGCTGAGAGTCCAATACCAGGGAAAATGGAGGACAAGAGATCAGACAGACCAGGGTCCTAAGTATATTGCAACAAGGTTTGGATTTCATCCTGCAGGACAGAAAACATGGAATTATTACCTGAAGAATTAACATGAATAACAGTTTGAAAAGACTGCCCTGGGGGTAGTATGGACGGACTGCAGAGCAATGGGGCACTTGCAGTACTTTAGGCAAGAAATGCACAGGCTTTAAAGCACATAAAGGGCTTAATGACTTTCCGGACGTGGGGAAGACGAACTGAAGCACGAGCACTAGGGTTCCGCCTTGACAGCTGCTCTGTGAGGTCGGGGGCACAGGACCAAGGAGCAACCCTGCGGTGGAAGGTGCTGCGTCTGAGATCACCGGAGGGCTTGCAAGGGGACATGCCCAGGGGGCCGGTGGCCCAGTGCTCGGGAGGGAGCTGCGTCCTCCAGGAACTGAAGCATTGAGGCGATGGCTGAACAGCTGAAGCGCTCGGGGAGAGGGTCTGACCGGGCGAGGAGGACCCACACACGGGAAAGGAACCACGCCCACGTCACGGAAACGAATACCAAGAGTTTCAACCAACGAGCTCTCAAGCGCTGCCTCAGAAGGTGCGTCCCCTAAGTCACGGCCCGGAACGTGTCCCTTCGGCGCTCAGAGATCTCAGAAACCCCGCAGGGCAGCAGCAGAGGGCTGCGGGCCGAGGAGCGAGGCCAGCCGTACTGTCGACGGCCCCGCGGTTCCGACTCTCACGTCCCTCGGCCCGGCTCTCCTTACCCTCCCCCCCAACGCCCCGCACCACCCTTGCGCACGACAGTGTCGCGCCGGGAAGCACGTCCCCACTGTTTTCTCGCGCCCCCCACCCCCATCCAAGCCACCCGGAGCTTGCCTGCTCATCAGGTTTGAAGCATCCCGGCTCTCGCCCCGGTCCGCCGCTGGACAGTCTCCCGGAGAGCAGCCTGGGGTGCGGGGGGCGCCACACGCGGGGCAGGGCCAAGCCCACCGCCCCACACCCCGCGGGAACCTGCGGCGACACGCACAGCGACTCCACGTGTCTTCCCGCCGCGTCGAGGGCGGCCACGCGGAGCCTGCTGGGAGCTCACCGCACAGCACCCTGGGGACGGCCCTGCAGAGCCTTGTGCGCAGGCGCGGCCCCGCCCCCGGCCGCAGCGAGCCGCCCCGCCCCAGGAGCGCCCTCCTGCCGTAAGGGGCTGGATGGAGGGAGTGGGCGGGGCCTGGGATTGGCCGGTGCGGCGGGAGCCGGCTCCTGCTCTGCCCCGGGGTCAGGTTCCGCAGGGCGGGTCTGCAGGGAAGGCTGCGGGGAGCCAGAGGGCCCAGGCAAATTCTAGCTGCTGCTGAGGAACCAGGGCCGAGGTGCGAGATTGCTGACGCTCCGTGTCCGCGTCTGCCCGCGGGCACTGCCCACGACGGCCCTCGTTCTGACCATCAGGTAAGATGCTGCCTGCGAAGGATGAGCCAGATGCCCAGTGATAAGCACTGGTTACGTGTAAGCTTCTGCACTTAGAAGACAGTTCGTTCTTACCGTCGTAATTCTCTTTTTGTAAAGAACATAAAACAGGTGCAGAGAGGTGGTGGGATGTACTCGGCGTCACAAGATTTTGGGTGAGGGAGTTCAGGTTCAAAGGCTCCTCTGCTTGTGACTTCTCACCAGAGCCTCAGAGTGGAGATGGAGGAACAGGGAGAGAAGGTTCTAGATTTGAATGGTCGAAAGCAATTCTTGATCCTCCTGACCAGATCCTGCCGGCCAGACACTGGGCGTGCTGCCACATCCAGAAGCCATCAGACTGTAACGAGCTCCTACAACTCGACGACAGAACCACCTGTTCAACAATGGGCAGAAGATCTGAACAGACTTTTCTCCAAAGAAGGCACACGGATGCCCGACAGGTCCATGAGAAAATGCTCAACATCACTCATCATCAGGGAAATGCAATCAAAACCACAACAGGATGATGTCACCACACATCCGTCAGACTGGCTAGATTCAAAAAGATAAGAAGTAACAAGCGTTGGCGAGGATGTTGGAGCAAAGGGAACCCTCGTGCACTGTTGGTGGGAATGCAGACTGGTGCAGCCACTATGTTCCTCTGTGGACCACATGGAAAAGCCACTGTGGAGAGTCCTCAAAGTATAAAAAAGTATGATACGTATGATCCAGAAATTTCACTTCTGGATATTTATGTGAAGAAAACAAAAGCACTAACTTGAAAAGGTATCTGCACTCCTATGTTCATTGCATCATTATTTGTAATAGCCAAGGTGTGGAAACAACCTAAGTGTCTGTCAACAGATGAATGAATAAGGGAATTGAGATATACACAGACACAGACACAATGAAATATTAAAATATTACTCAGCCATAAAAAAGAAGGAACGCTTGCCATTTGTGACAATATGGATGGAGCTAGAAGATATGATGCTGAGTGAAATAAGTCAGACAGAGGAAGACAAATACTTCTGTGTGGAATGTAGCCCCTCCCTGAACCCCCCCCCAAAAAACCCCACCACCGCAACAAAGAACAGCTCTCTGTAGCAGGGAACAGATTGGGTGGGTGGTTGCCCTCTGAGGCAAGGGTGGAGGAATGAGAAAAATGGGTGAACTGCCTTTTTTGTTTGTTTGTTTTGTTCAGTTATGTTTAAATAAATTCAGGGGGCAAAGCCAATCTCCTTCCTGGGATCTAGGAGGTCAAATATGACCTGGACCCCCCTGCCTCTCGAATCAATGCCCTTCCTCCCGCCCCACTCAGCCCTCAGCCACCAGGCCAACTTCCTGTTCCTGGGAACCCTCCTCTGAGTGTTCATCCCTGTCCCGACCTCTCTCTGGCACATCCTTTCCCCAGACAACCACTTTACTCTATCCTTCCTCGCTTAGGATTTTTGCCCAAGTGTCTGCTTTTCAGCAACCTTTGCTGACCCTTCTGACTCCCAGTGCTCAACTCCATATCCAATGGCACTGCCGCCACCCCGGCTTTGTTTTCTCCATAGAACATACTACCAACATGCTATGCGCTTTACTAACTCCTTTGCTTCCCTTGTCTCTGTGCTGGAAAGAATTTTGTGCTCAGCAAAGGTTTGTGTGGTCACATTCTAATGTCCCTGTGCCGTCTGGGCAGGAAGTCTCCCTATGCTCTCTTTCCAGCTCAGCTGTGCATTCAAAAGATTGCTATTTGGGGCACCTGGGTGGCTCAGTTGGTTAAGCATCTGCCTTTGGCTTAGATCATGATCTCGGGGTCCTGGGATCAAGCCCCGCGTTGGGAATCCCTGCTCAGCGGGGGGCCAGCTTCTCCCTCTCCCTTCGCCTCCCCCCACCCCTGGCTTGTACGCTCTCTCTCTCTCAAATAAATAAATAAAATCTTAAAAAAAAAAAAAGATTGCTGGGGCGCCTGGGTGGCTCAGTCGTTAAGCGTCTGCCTTCGGCTCAGGTCATGATCCCAGGGTCCTGGGATCGAGCCCCACGTCGGGCTCCCTGCTCCGCGAGGAGCCTGCTTCTCCCTCTCCCACTCCCCCTGCTTGTGTTCCCTCTCTCGCTGTGTCTCTCTCTGTCAAATAAATAAAATCTTTAAAAAAAAAAAAAAAAGATTGCTATTCATGTGCTATCCAGCATGATGATGTGTTTGCCTGGTCGGCCCTGTGGCCGGACCCTGAGATTCCCAAACCCGAAATCATTTCTGCAACCAGTGTGGACTTGTGGGGGACCTCAAGCACCATCTCTGAGGGTTGGTCTCCAGTTGACCAGGTCATAATTTTAAACATGGCTTTTTGAAATGCTAAGGCACATGAAGAGTGCTGGCAGCCCCTGACTGCCAAGGCACATGAGGCAGTGACCATTGTAGGTCTAATAACATCATCTTGGGCATAATATTTTAGCGTTTTAAGATCTACTTTTAGCTTTTATTTTCTTGACTGTTACTCCAATGTGTTTTTATTTCTTGTACTTGAAGGGATAGCAGTGGTGGCTACTCTGGCTCTCTTTAAATTTGTGGGACACAAACACATCACATGAATATGAAACAGTAAAGCCTGAGCTGGCACGAATTTACTGTGTATTCAGCAAAGTTAAATTTGGAATGGCTAAAGATGTGCAGAGTAATCGCTATGCTTCATGGCAGGTTAGACTCACAAATGGTAAGAAGATCATAAATCACTGAGTAATATCACTTTGCACAGATGATCAGGAGTTTACATTTCTTTTCCTTTTTGCTTTGTTATATGTTAGTGCTGCTTTTAGCTCTGATAGATTGAGGTCAATGATCATAGAGTCACCTTAGCAAAGACAACTGTAGACGCCAAGCTCCTGAGGGCAGGGATTGTCCCATTCCTGTGTATCCGGGACACGGTGCTCCGGCGTCTGGCTGGAACTCAGCAAGTATTTGTTGGATGAGTGAATGAATCCCATTTGGCTTCTTGCTAGCTCTGGTTTGGGTAGTTAAGAGCTATTGCATACTTTCCTTTGTAATTTAGTTAATGTTCTTTTAAACACCTTTCAGAATTTAACCTCAGGAAAGGAACATTTTCGATTGTTCAGGAATGTAAAGATTCTCACATCACAAAATGTTAAAATGTATTTGATGTGTGCTACACATGTAAATATCCTGGTTCTGTGTCTTTGCTTGTGGGTTTTGTATATATTGCTTTAATGATTGTTACAATTTATAACATTTTTCTAAAGTAGACTCCACAGAGCTTGAACTCATGACCCTGAGCTCAAGACCTGAGCTGAGATCAAGAGTCAGACACTTAACCACCTGAGCCACCCAGGTGCTGCAATGGGAGGATTTTTAAAAAAAACTTTAAGGTGGTGAAGTTAATTTTGGGCTGCTGTGTAATGAAGCCATGTGGCCACTAGGTGGAGGTGTTGTACAGTGTAGAGCATACACCCTTCTGCTGAGACTTTTCATTATTCTTTTTTAAAGATTTTATTTTTTTTAAGTAATCTCTACACACAACGTGGGGCTTGAACTCACAACCCTGAGATCAAGAGTCGCACGCTCTTCTGACTCAGCCAGCCAGCAGCCCAGAGACTTTTACTGTTTAATACGGAAAGTCAAACGGGAGTTCTCTGGAGGAGGGCACTTTTGAATATATGTCCGTATTAAAGTTTCAAAGCAGTAAATATGACCAGAACATTAAATTGTAAAGATAAATTATCCTGGTAGTGTTATTCTTCATTTTCCTCTTTTTAAAGGGTTTATTCATTGTTCTTTTACACATCAACGCTTAATATTTTCAGTTTCAAATTCCATGTACAGCATATAAAAGGAAAATGCAGCGCTATCTAAAAATCAAAGAGCACACATAATATGCATCGACACGTAAATACATAATTTTTACTGTAGTATTTATAGGGGAAAACAATGACCTCTTTTGTCATGAAAGAACGCTTGATATTTCCATATATATTACTCTTTTTCTCAGCAACTAGAAAAGTAGCCACAAAGTTAATTTGAAATTTTTTTTATGTTTAGACAATGGCTATTCACAAACTTGATCACTTAGACTGTCAGGAAAGAGAACAGTACATGTCAGAATGGCTTTGGAAGGTTCTGGCATGTTTATATTGCTCTATCGGGATACAAAACTCGAAAGGCCTTTGCTCCGAATGGATTTCGTTTGTCACCATTTACTTGTACTTTTGTTTTCAAACAACCCCAAAAAGTCAAACACATTTTTTTGTGTGTTTATTTTTAAAGGAAGCATTGTCATCTGTGATATGTCTGTGGGAATTCAGTGCCGTTGTTTTACTTATCACATAATAAAGTAGTCAACTAACATCAGGTTCTCAGGTGCTCTTTCCCGGAACAGGAAATGAACTTTGGGTGCCGTGCTTCCCTGGCTATGGGTCCACCAGCGTCATTGTTATGACGCGTGCCTGGGGCCAGCTCAGAAAGCTGTGATAATTACACGGGAAAGGGGCGTTTTCCAAACTGGGTCATTCACACTCTGTCCGCGGGTGGATGGAGGAAGATGCGGGGAGAATGGTTCTCCGCAAGGACCCAGGAAACACAGGACTCCAGGGGACGAGCCCTCCTTCACCATCCCACATCGGCGATGATGCGCAGGTTCACAAAAGCTTTGTGAGTTGGTCCTCCGGGCGCCGCGGGGCCAAGTCATGCCCTGGGGAGCTCCTTAGTGGGGTATCCTGAGTGGCCCTGCAGAGGTCAATGCCGCCCAGGCTTGGAAGGACCTCCTCAGAGTGCTAGAGTGCTCAGTCCAACCTGCCAGCTCATTCATCATTCATTCATCAGCACGAGTGCCTGCGTGTATCGTATCTTCTGTACATAGATGAGGGAAGCAGGCAAGGGTGTGGATGGAGAGCAAGGAGAGGGGAATGCCCAGGACTGAGTCCTGCAGGAAGCACATGCTCAGTAGATGGAGGGAGTTGCGACATTCTGGGAGGCCAGAAATAAACCGGGAGCGTATGGTGGCACAGAGAGAGCTTTAAGGAGGTGTGAGCTGTCACAGTTGTCTCCTGCTGCTGGGAGTTCAAGTACTATGGTGCCTGGGATCTACTGGGAATGGCAACAACAAGACGGGGGGACCATCGGGAGGGCTGTTTGGTGGAGTGGGGGGCCCAGAAGTCCAAGTGGGTGAATGGGAGATGGGGAATGAAGAATCCTTCATGCCTTTTTGCCTTTGAGTAGTGGGAGAGAGATGGGCTGTGCAGGAGGGGGGTAATGCAGGTTAGAGCAGGAAAGTACCTGAGTCAGAGACACCCACACTCTGGAGGGAAGCCCCCCACCCTGCACTCTCCACATATCATCCTGAGCCAGCATCCTGTTATCCAAACCACATTTGCTTCCAAGGAAGAGGGTTTTCACCTGGGCTCAGGAGATAGACCCCAGCTCCCAGCCAGTCATGGCTCCACCCTACAAACATGAACAGGTAACTAAGAGATACCAACACATGAAAAAAGCCAGAGAAGAGTCATTTCAGAAAACAGAAGAAAATTATGCTCATCCAAGGAAGGCAAGGATGGAGAGAGTAAGCCCCGATCCAAGATATTTTTGGTGCCCTGGATACAGCTGTACCTGAAACCTGATCTCGAACATTTTGATTACACAAGCCAAGATGCCTCTCTTGCTACAGCAGGTCTGAATTGCATCCGTCATCTACATCCAAGATAGCCTTGGCTGTGTTCACTGATGTATCTATTCTTGGAAAATTCAGGGACATTTTTATGGTGACCTGACATTGAGTGTATCAATTTCAGGAAAAACAGACATTAATTCCGATGCCATTATTTCTCCTGAAAATTACTTATGACACAAAGAAACGAGAGAACTAAACAGAAGAGTACATTAGGTTTAGGACAGTATCAGAGAGAGTCTTCAGAATGGACACATGTCATTGCTTTATGACCCATTTAATAAGTTCTTAGCATCAATGATGACCTGTAGGTTTTCATAATTTTCTCCAAAGAAATCGGTCCACTATAACTCTGCTACCAGGTGTTGTCACATGGATTTATTTCATTACCCCCTGTTTTGCTTTTCCTTAAAACTTCATGCATTAATAAACTGTTTTCGGTTTCAGTCTGTACTGGTGCATTTTATCTGTACAGCTGCTAACCTTTGGCATCAAAAGCTGCCTTTCTCCCACTTCCAATTTCCGTGCCCCAGATACTGTTGTGGAGCTCTAGGTCACACGGTCTTAATGAGGAAGGTCTGAGAACTTTCTTCGCTTGTCTCTGTGGACACAAAACGCCTGATCTCCCAAGTATTTTGTATCTGTCTTCAACCCTGTGTTCCTGGTTTATTGTATTTTCCATTGTTAGCTCTGAGATTCCAAACCCCACAAGGTTCGGGATGAGAGCAGAAGTCCCGTGAGGAGCTACCACGGTTGCAGCCCTCACTATAATCGGGTATCTTTGCTTTCTCGTCCAGAGCAGCCCACGTTTATTTATTTTATTTCCCTTGAAATGATGACACTTTTCCCTTCAAGGGAAATAACAGTCTTATGGCTCGCTGTCCACGTATAAATCATCCGGTGGATACAGGTGGTGAATGCAGTGCTGAATTTCAAAAGATGAAATTTCAATCTAGGCTTTAAATTTTATTCTTTTTTTCACTAATTTTTGGAATTCAGTGAAGGCAAAACCTTCACTGAATTAAGTCAAAGAGAAGACCAAGGGTGGAAAAGGGAAGAGTGAAGTTTTACCTTCAAAAGGCCAGTGTGCTGGGCCAGCCGAGCACCTGGTGAAGGGAGAGGGGCCGTCCTGACCGCGCCATGGCTCCCCCACCTGATCTGGCCGATGCATCACCTACTGTTTGCACCCTAACCCAAGACGCTTTTGTTTATTTATTTAAATTCTCAAGTTCATAAAAACGATGAGCTTTCTAGTTAACAAAGGAAGGGCTCTGAGCACCATAGATGTGACATGATGGTGAATTTTCCTTCCTTCTTCCTGAGAGATAAGAACTCCCCATATTGTTCAGTTGATGTTGCTACAAAAGCCTCTCTGTCCCCCAGAACAGGAGGGGCAGAGTGGAATTAGATAATGGTAGTAAATACTTTTGGTGCTTTGGCTCTGTCTTCCCCTTTATCCCTGTCGGTATGTTTTCTCCCAAGGCTGCCCCACTCCTCACCCCTGGGGGGACTGTGTTTCTGTTACTTAGTCGTGTGTCAGCCTGGGTGGGGATGAAAGGAGGATGGTGTCCCAAACTGGGCCCACCACATCCTGTCCCCAGAAGCTGGGGACTGGGATTGAGGGATGCTGCTGTGTGCTCGCAGATCTCTTTAACTTAGACTATTGAAGTTTGGGACCTCTGGGAGAAATCTGCACACAGACCCATAGACGGAAGACAACGTAAAGACACACAGAGAGAAGACAGCCGTCTACAAGCCAAAGAGACAAGACTGGGAGCAGATCCTTCCCTCATGGCCCCCGGAAGGAATCAAATCTGTCTCACCTGGATTTTGGACGTCTGGCCTCCAGAACCGGGAGACAGCAAAGTTTGCTATTTAAACCTCCCGGTCTGTGTTGCTTTGTTACGGCAGCCAGAGCAGACCCAGACAGGTCCTACTGTAATAGGGCCGTGGAACCGGGCTGTAGAGCTTCGAGGGTCCTCAGGTTCCATTTGGATCAGAACTATGGAAGAATAGCACAGCGCCAGTCTCCAAGGTGGGCACTTCCGTAATTTAAAATTTCCTAGAAGTTGTATTAAAAAAAAAGAGAGAGAAAAGAAACCAGTGAAATTAATTCTAATAATATATTTTATTTAATCCAATATATCCAAATATCATTTCAGTGAGGCATTTTGAATATAAACGATATATTTTATCTTCTCTTTGTGGTCCTAATCTTTAAAATCTGGTGTGTGCATTTCACGCTGACAGAGCATCTAAATGGTCAATAAAAGGTAAGGATATTTTGACCAACGAAAATTCTTTGGGGAGGGCACTTGAAGAAGACACAGTTTCTCATTGTACTATTCTTGCTCCTCTTCTGTGATTTCAACATTTGTTGTGGAATCATCTGGTCCTTTTTTTTTTGTTCTGATATCTCATCTTGGTAAGTATAATCCTTCCCGACAGAGATGTGATATTGGGCGGGGGGGACCCATCACTAGATATTCCAAAGCACACAGCAGGCTACCGTGTTTTGATTTTCTGCGTGTGATGATGCCAGGAAGTTGATCAGACCTCGGTGTTTGCCACAGTGAAGACCCCAGCCCCGCACTGCACACCCCCTACCTCCTGCCCCTCTCTTTCTTGTTCAGGTGGATTCTTGGCATGCCACCCCTGAGAGGAATGGTGGGGCTGCGGGCTGAGCAGCAGAAAAACCAGGGCTGGAGAAGGCTCTGCTTTCTGCCCTTTGTCTCTGAGCCTTAAGAAAAGGGGTGAATCAAGCAGCATCCTTGCTTTTCCGATACGTCACCCTGATCTGAGGATCTGACCTTGTTCCCTGAGTATCACAGCAGTGGTTGGATCTTAAGGGCTCTTGGCAGTGAGGAAACATTCCTTTTTCCTCATTACCATATTCAAACGAAGGCACAGATCTGTTGGTAGTTCTGCCACGATTTTGCTCATCTTTGAGCAAAACTGTAGTGAGTGTTCGCTAAAGGTCATACTAGAAAATTATAATTAATTTCTTCCCTCTGGGAATCTTTACCTATGGTTTTATTCCTTTTAAATTTCTATGTTTTTTAAGAGAAGTATGTTCTGGCAAAGTGAGTTTTGGTAGTAAGTGAGTGGCCTGGAAAATGCTCATTTTCTCACGTGGGGCGGATCTGAATTTCCTCTCTGCTTCCTTTAAAAGGAGATCTACCGTGACGGTTTTTGAAATCACATTTTCTGTCATTAAGGAGGGAAGCAGGAAGACTGATCGCCACAGTCTCACAACTGAAACCATTTGGATGGTTCTCTTCAAAAAACTCCAACACCTTGTGATTAACGCCTAAGTTTATCTTCACGAGGTGAATGAGGCAAAAACGAGATACATAATTTTACCTTCATAAGAATTCATTAATAACTCCTTTGATTGAGTTCTTTCGTCAGTCAGCAAGCGTTTATTAAAACTCAGGGTTAGTTGGGAATTGGGCCGGTCGTGGAGGGGTCAGAGGTGAACGCCCTGCCCCGATGCTTCTGGATCTCCCCCCTCCAGTGAGTGGGCTGGCTTGACTCATGAATAAAGACCCTGCAGATCCCCCTTAAACTGCCTCTGTGTACTGTTCTCTGGGAAGCTGAGCTCATGCTAGGTATTTCATACAAAATGGGATTAAAGACTCTCCACATGTTAATTCGAGTAATATGAGCTGATACTAAACAACTGATGTTGGATTTTATTGTCATTATTCTACGGCTTTCTACCTGCTTCCGATGCTGCGAGAATTGCCCCTGAGAGTCCTGCATTGCGGAAAGGGTTAAAAAAAAGCCTCTTCTTGGGCGCCTGGGTGGCTCAGTCGTTAAGCGTCTGCCTTCGGCTCAGGTCATGGTTCCAGGGTCCTGAGATCAAGCCCCACATTGGGCTCCCTGCTCAGTAGGAAGCCTGCTTCTCCCTCTCCCACTCCCCCTGCTTGTGTTCTCTCTCTCACTCAAATAAATAAATAAAATCTTAAAAAAAAATGCTTCTTCTTTTATCTTCTTTGTGTGAGTCTTGGGTTCATGTTCAGGATGGGTGGGTTGAAAGGGCACAACGAAGAGATAAACACGCGTCCGGTTGAGAAACGTTTCCACGGAGGCTTCTGCTCTTCCCTTAAGTTGAACGAGGTAAATACAGAATGTCTTAGCACTGAGGCATGCTTCAGTCACACCCCTGGGCTGTTAGAAAAATGAGCATGGGCCGGAAACGTTCCCTTGGGTTCCCTCTCCGGTGGATTGCCTCGAGCTGGCGCCTAGCCGGTTATCTCCAATAGGCAACAGAACCTCTCTCTCTCCCTCCTCTTAGTAAACAAAGCTGTTATCGTTTTACCTTTACAAGCCTGTATTAGGGCCTGATTGCTGCAGTGACAATTCACCACAAACCCAGGGACTTGAAACAACACCAGTTTCTTCTCTTACAGTCTGGAGGGCAGGATTTCTCAACTCCTCGGAGGGCATCAGGATAATCTGTTTCTTGGCCGTTTGCAGCTTCCAGAGCACACCGGTACCATGGTCCCCTTCTGCATCTCCCCAGCCACAGCGCAGCGTCTTCAAACCTTTCCCTCTGTCACATTGCTGCCTCTGTCTGTGGTCAGATCCCCCTCTGTCTCCCTCTTACAAGGACCTGATGATTACACCGGGCCCACCCAGCTACAGCAGGAATACCTCCCCACAAGATCCCTAACTGATTCACATCTGCAACGTCTTTTTGGCTGCCTAGGGCAGCATATTCCCAGGTTCCAGGGATTAGGACATCTTTGGGATCATTACTCAGCCTTACAAAATCCCAGAGCCTGTGCACTCCGATGGACTTGGATTTCACCGTGGCCTGATGGGGCATCACACCAACCTCCCTGCTCCTTGCAGAGCCAGCAGTTTGGGCCGTGGGACCACGTGTGAGGACAGGCCCTTTGCTGTCTGTCTGTCTGTCTGCTTGGCTTCTACATAGACAGAGGGAAAACGTGGGTATGGGGGCTTCGAGTTTTGGGCTGAAGCTTAATAGCACACTTGAAATTAGAAACATCAGTTTAAAATGTTTTTATTGTCTTGTTTGGAGAGTAACGGAAAACTCTCTGAACCTCCGTGGAGAGAAGGATGCGGGTGGAGAAACCAGTCTGCACACCAGACGCGGAGGTTCCTGCTTCATGGAGTTTGCCCCTTCGAGAAGTAAGCAGTCATTTCCAAGCGTATCAGAGCGAGGATTGCCGTGAATGGTTAACGCTTACACGTGTTGGATTTCTGTGTCTGTGTAACAGACTCGTCTGCGTGTTCAGCTCTCACAGAGGAAGATGGCAGTTGGACAGTAGATTGTCCAGAAGAGGGGGCCCAAGGCTTTAAAAAATGCCAGGAGCCCTGTAATGATTCAAGGCCACAACAGGAAGAGGCCTGCCCCAGCGAATCAAGCATGTGACCCCCTAGTTCTCCTGGGTGCTTGCTACTATCTTGCTGGGCGCTCACCTGAGCGCCTCGTGCCTCCCTGGGAATCGATCATGCAGGACCTGGGGGTCCTGGGACCTTACAGTTCCCCATTTAAGGTCCCTCAGGCCCACCAGGATAGAATAAATTATGAATACCTGCTTTGTTCGTTTTCTGTTTTGGTTTTGGTTAATTGTAAAAGGAATACTGTACACTTGGAAAATTCACAACAGAAAATAGCAGTGTCCAAAGCTAAAACTCTCCTTCTCTCCCCATGGACAGAAATACTAGTACCGGTTTGCTTAATAGATTTTTAAACATGACATATTTATATTCTTTGCTTGAATGGCTCCCATTCTCCACTTGTTTGGAACGCATGCCCTGTTCCCATGCACACTCGACCTCACGTAGACTTTCTAGTGACACCAGGTAACAAGAACCCGACTGGTGAGTTGCATGTGACGGCATCTCCGTGGGGGCTGGGTCGTAACAATAACCAAACTACCACCACAGCTTGTGCACCTGTTAGGGGCTGAGCTGTGTCCCCTCCCCCAAAATTCATTACGTTCAAGTCCCAACCCCTAGTACCTCGGGATGTTACCACATTTGGAGAGGTCATTACAGAGATGAAGTTAAAATGAAGTCACAGAGGTGGCCCTAATCCCATCCGACTGGTGTCCGTATAAGAGCGAGAGATCAGGACACAGACGCCCATAGAGAGGACCCCGTGAGGACACAGGGAAAAGACCGCTGCCTAAACCCCGAGGAGAGAGGCCTCTGGAAACCAGCCCTGCCGACACCTTGATCTCGGTCCTCCACCTCCAGACTGGGAGGAAACCAGTGTATGGTGTTGAAGCTGCCCGGTCTGTGGTGTTGTGTGCTGGCCGCCCCGGCCGACCAACACGGAACCTGTTTCCAGGAGCCCGGTGCCTGTTCGGAAAGGCGTTGTGTCTGTATAATTGTGTGCAGGGCCCGGCGTGCCCGCAGCAGAGGATGCTAGGGCTTCTGCCGACGGGGGAGCCTGTGCAGCTCCCGATCTCACCTGCTCTGGGGGGTCGGCGAGGAGCGCGGCATCGGGACGCCCCAGGCCCTGGTCCAGCATCTCTGCCTCCCGCTCAGGGCGAGGGAAGTGTCTGGTCTCTGGATCCCAAAGCACTGGGGGCCAGGAGCGTCAGTGGTCCCCTCCTTCCAGCCAAAGAGCAGAAGGACCTTGCATCTGTGACCAGAGAAGCGGGCCGCTTGTCGGTTTCTGCGGGAGTTAATCGCCTCCCGTCACATGTCACAGGTCAGCTCTCAGATTCCCGGATGGCGGGGCGTGTCTCCCGCAGTGACAGCTACGGTGGGTGCGTCTTGGCCGCCCTTCCCTCGCTCTGCAGCTTCCAGCAGCTGGGGCTCCGGCGGCTCCGTGCGGGGGCCCAGCAGAGCCTCGAGCGCTGGCTGAGCAGGTGTGCACGGCGGGCGGAGCGCGCTTCCGGCTGACAGGTGCAGAGAGGTCAAACCTGGCTTCATCTCCTGCCGACCTTGCCTACAGGCGGGGTGTCGTTTGGTCCTGAGTGTCAGGCTGCGATCTGAGCTCTGTCCGTATTCAGCACGGTGGCCATAACCGAGAAGTTTGTAGCGGAGAAGCTTGACAGGCAGGGTTTGTGCTGAGGCACCAGCGGGGGGCCGGGGGGGGGGGGGGGCCCTGCCGCCCTCCTTCCCCTTCTGCCTCCCTGGGAGTCAGCTTCCATGAAAACAAGGGTCTGTTGTTAACTTTTCATGCTTCTCATTGGATCTCAGCTTGCTTCCCTGGCACTCCCCTGCTTTTAGGTTAATATAAACAACACATTTTGAATCATTTTAATTAAAAAATGGGTACTGACTCTGTCTCTGTCATGAAACCACCATGAGAGTCTTCTGTTTTGGAAATTGCTTATAGAAACTCAAACCAGTCTCAAACACTGTTCTTTGCACATTGCGGCGTGTCCTTTTTAGCAACCCTGTCCTTCTGGCAAACTCCTGCTCATGCTTTGTGTCTCTGCACAAATGCCACCTCCCCTGGGAAGCCCTCCCTGCTTCTACCCAGGCTCGATTTTATGGCACGTCCTTGACACCATTTCTGTAATACTTTCCTCATCTCTGCAAGATTTTCTTCACAATCTTCATAAACTTTATGAAAAGAGTTTGCTAATTTCTTTAAAAAGTAAACACAGCTATCATACGATCCGGCATTCACTGTTAGGTATTTACCTAAGACACATGAAAGCATGCGTCCACACAGAGATTTGTGCATGATGTTCATAGCAGCTTTAATTGTCCTCGTCAAAGCCAAGAAGCAGTGCAACTGTCCATCAGCAGGTGAGTGGGTGCAGAGTGTGGTCTGTCCACACAGCGAAAGGCTACTCAGCAACAAAAGCGATGAACTGGTGTGTGCAGAAGCATGGAGATTTCTCAGACACGTTTTGATGAGCAAAAGAAGCCAGACATAAAAGAATATATACTCTGTGATCCCATTTATAGGAAATTCTAGAAAAGATAAATATGAATTACAGCACAGAAAGCAGAGCAGTGGTTGGCTAGGGCTGGGGGACAGGTAAGGTTAGCTGCTGGGAGGGGGGTGGGGGGGCAGTTATGGAACATCCTGGCCTCGGAGGTGGCTCCCAAGAGGGCAATCGAGTGTCCAAATCAATGTCCATGGGAGAGTGGGGGAGGCAGGACTGGATGTGGGTTGGTTTTGCAATCCAAGGTGGCTGCTTTGCAGGGAATAGGAAGGAAGATGGGGTGAGGGGTCAGAGGACAGGGTCCCCTGAGATGGTGGCTGGGGTTAAAGGCACAGGAGAGAAAGCCGGTTAGTCAGTTACTGAGACAGGAGCCAAGTATATCCGGGAGCATGAAGAGAATGGATTCCCCAAACAGAAGTTGTAGGAAGACCAGGGATCCGAAACATGAGTCCTCTCCTACAGCTGAAATCGGCGTGGCCCAGTGGAAGGCAGGCTCTGTAGCATGGGGCACAGAAAGGCTGCCTCAGATGGGGGCTCACAGGCAGGGCACTAGTGGGGTACACAGATACGTCCCGGCTCAGTCAGACCCGGCTCAGGGCTTGGGTGGGGCATGTCCTACTGGCCCCCAGGGCTCGCCCAGGAGGTTGGTGGGGCAGGACGGCACCTGCACGTTAGTGCCCCCCCTCTGTCCATACCAGGAGGCAGGAAAATGGGCTTCTATTTTCCATCCTCTTTTTCCTTATCACTAGGTAGGTGGCGATGTTAATTCTCTGAGAAATGACTCAGAGGCAGAAAAGCAAGATCAAAGTGGAAAGCGAAGCAGAGGGGAGAGGGACCCCAGCGTGAGGGAGCTCTTGAGTTAGCACGTCACTGAAGCGTGAGAAGCCACACGAGTGTGGGAACAGTTCAGTCACCGGGGACACTGTGGGTTTTCAAGAGTAAGTTGAAAAACTTACTATACATAGTAAGACTGTATGCAGTGACCGAAGTGGGAAACATCCGTTGGAAATAGGACAAGCCGATGCATCCGAGGTGTGAGTATCATGTCTCATGAGTCCTCCCTGTAACGCACAATTTTGGGGACTGCAGCCGGCCGCCTTCGAAGCCTCCCTGCCTTTCGTGTACCGGTGGTGACACCAGCTCAGACACGTGAAGAGGGTTTAAACTAAGCGAGTGCTGATTCATTTTTCACATCTACCCTATTACTTACTACTCACTATGTTTTAAAAACAAAACAAATCAGAGCACAATGTTAACAGAACCGTTTATTACAAACAGCTACTTACTGGATCAAATTCAAGCATTTGGTTTGTTTTGCCCAAAACACTGCTGTTGAAATTTGTTGAACAATCAAGCCTTATCTCCTATTTCTTCTAGTCTTTTCCCAGGTAGCCTTTCCCCTCTCTGATGTGAAAGAAGTCCTGCCAAAATTTGTTTATGAGACAGACTTGACCTGCAAAGGATCAGATCACGGTCAGCCAAGCAAGGATGCGCGTGGAGACGGGAAACTTTCCCAGGTGTAGACACGCTGACCTGGGTACCAGGTCTTAATCTGAATAGACACTGTTTCTGACCCACATTGCCAGTACCTCCCTTTCCCCTCCTAGAGTCATGTTGCTGTGAGACCTAACAGTGAAACTATTATGTGCAGCCTTGACATTGGGTTAAAGTGGGAGGGGCTCAGATGGCCTGACCACATGCCCTCTCAAGCAGGGTCCCCCAGCCCAGCAACCCTGCTGATCCCAGGGGCCAGGTGCACTCCTTCTCCCCCAGCTGTGAGTATATGTGACTAATAAATTGCCATCGGTCTCGTCTGTCCTGTGCCCGATGCTGTGTGTTCGGCCCTCCCTGGAAAGCGAGGTGGGACTCCCTCCTTCATCAGGATGAAGGGGAGCAGTTGAAGAGTCATGTACGAAGTGCATGTCTGCATGGCTTCTTGTCTCTTTGGGCATGGTGAGTGTCAGTAAGGAGACACCAGCTCTGGGGCAGTGACCCTGCAGCCCTTACGGGGCACCAGTCCACCTGCCTCTCACTCCCCTCTTATGAAAACACCTCTTCTCAGTGCTGGCCCCTGCCCCTCCAACCTCAGTCTGGGCTTAGGAACACTTCTCTGTTCCCCTCCTCTGGTTACATGCCCTCTCCCCAGAACTCCCCCAGTTTTCCTGGTTGGCTGGTATTCTGCTGCTTCTGGGTTTATCCATCTAAATCTTCAATGAAGTTCCCGCTTCAGATCCCCATCTGACTTTGGGATGCATCCGTATTAGTGACCAGGCATCTCTTCAAACTAAACTGGTGTCAAGTGTCTCATCCTTTCCATCTCTTTCCTCAAGTGTGGACACCAGCGAGCACCATTGTCCTTGCCGATGCCCTTGAGCCACCTTCCAACAGATGGGATGACCCCCTTGCTTCCCTTTCCTGGGAACCCTCCTGCTCTTGTAGTTTCCAGCTCAGAAAAGTGGTTTATAAAGCAAATTCGAGAGGCAACGTGTATCCAACTGCCAGTGGGCATCAGGTACTGACCACCTCCGGGGTGAATTAGGCACGTTTCCTCATTGCAAGGCTTCAGAATGATGGGGGGCGGGGAGGGGCAGAAGCGAGCATCCAAGCAGCACCTTCTCTGCTGCTCTGTGAGCAGTATGTACGTCATGGGAAGGTGATTGGGTCAGTCAAGTCTAAACGGTGTGATGCTTTGGCTACTTCTTTTCAGTTTCTCTCCAAGTGGATGCCATTTTAGGACTCCTAGAGTCAGAATTGGTTGTCATTAGGGTGAGCCTTTCAGACTCATGCAGTTGTGCGTTCCCTAAGTGCAGGGGGGAGGGGCACACAGTGACGACTCGCTGAGGGGCTCCGGACTCAGACGCTGAGTTCTAGAACACTAGAACACTAGTTCTGGTGTGTGGTTCCCCCCACTCCACCAAGCAATTAACTCCATTCTGATGGTTTCTACCTGGAGACACATCAGATCCTCCAGGCTAAGGACTCAATCCCTCAAAACTCACCGTCACCCCTTATCAGACGTTAGTCGTGAGTCCAGGCTGTCACCTGTGCTCTGGTTCTGGCTATAGATTGGTTTTCACTCTCCCAACCCCACCCTGGTTTTGATGAATTTGCCAGAATGGCTCATGGAACTCAGAGAAACATTTTACTTACTGGAGTACAGGTTTATTATAAAAGGATAAAACTCAGGAACAGACAGGTAGAAGAGATGCATAGAGCCAGGCATGTAGGGAAGGACACAGAACTTCCATGCTCCCTTCAAGGATTGCCTGTCCAAACCCCCACTTCCCCATCCTTTGGAGTTTTATTGTTTTGTTTTATTTATTTATTTATTTTTGCTATCACTTCCATTCCCTGAAATAACACTCTTCTCAAAGTAACTTGCAAAAAACACTCATAACCATCATAAATAGATGTATTTTTAACACTTTTCTTAATGCATCACAGAATGTCAAATGCGTCTCTTCGCATGAAAAAAATACTGTTTACTTCCTACTAAGTGGTGAGTACTTTTTAAATATTGTTATTCCAAGTGTTTATAAACACTTCTCCAAATGCATTACAGATAATCTATCACATCCGTGCTCTGCGAAAACACTCTTCTGGGTTTTTATGGAGGCTTCATGACGTAGATACAACTGATTAAACCATTGGCCATGGGTGACTGGGTCAACCTCCAGCCCCTCCCCTCCCCCAGGTTGGGGGGCTGGGGCTGAAAGTCCCAACCCTCCAGCCACAGGGCTGTTTTCCCTGGCAACCAGCACCCACCCTCTGTGCTTTCTAAAAGTCGCTACATTAACACAAACTCAGGGATGTTTGAAAGGGATTTGTTATCAATATCAAGACATCTTTACTGCTCTTATCACTTAGGAAATACCAAGGGTTTTAGGAGCTCTGTGCCAGAAATGGGGACGAAGACCAAATCAACGTTTCTTATTATAAATCACAATATCACACAGGCTCTCCTTGCTGGAGTGATTTGTGAAGTTGCTTCTTCGGAGAGGGAATTGTACCTCGCTAGCCCTCTGGTAAGACTTTCTTTATCGGGCTGCATGTTGACCTCAGAGGTGAGGGGTCCTTGTCACCGACCCCCTTTCAGACCCACCTCTCTTGGCCCCACCTATGGTCCTGTGAGTCTCCTTGGCTGGGACGCTCTTTCCACCTTCCAGCCCAGGTCAGAACCGACCCCTTGACAGTTCTTCCTGGAGGCTCCAGCTCGTGAGCTTACATCAGTCTTTCTTTCCTCTGGATTCTTCACCCAACAACTCAGCCTTGCCTGGGAGGCACTGTCATGGCCTCCAGCAAGGTCACAGTAACTTACATTCTGAGGCAATAAAAGGCTTTCTGCACAGTTTTACCATGCACCAAACAATTCACTGACATTGTTAAATTGACTAGAGTCTTTTTAGCATGAGCTTTTGTTTTGCCGTCAGGTATCAGCCATCCCATCAGGGAATAGAGGGCACGTCTGACGCCATCTTAACTACGATGTCAGCAGTAGTCGTCCCAACTTGCCTTTCTTTGACCGCTTCTGCGTTTTGTTTCCATGAGTGTGTTTCTCAGACACAGGTTCCTTTCTGAAGTGATCCCTACATCCTGGTGCAAAGGCGTTCCCTATTAGCTCAACAGAGCAGTTCTTGTTCCTTTTCTAAAACCCCACTCCTGTACCAAGGCACCATCGATCATCACGAAAGTAGAACAAAAGGTCCTGGTTGAGCACCTGTCACTTAATCTCTTTCAAAAACTAATGAAGAGAAACCAAACCGTGTGGTAAGATGAGTCAGGTTTAGTTCTGAACAAATTGGCAGTCTCTTAAAAAATGATTTGGGCTCGAACAGGGAGCATGAGAGAAATGCACTAGGATTTTCATTGTTTTTCTGCTTCAGTAGGGTAGAGTCTTGGTTTTTGAGGTGATGTTGCCTATTTTGGGGCGCCTGGGTTAAGCGGTTAAGTCAGTTAAGTGTCTGCCTTCAGCTCGGGTCGTGATCCCAGGTTCCTGGGATCCAGCCCCATGTCGGGCTCCCTGCTCAGTGGGGAGACTGCTTCTCCCTCTCCCCTCTGCCCGTGCTGTCTCTCTCTCTCTCTCTCACTATCTCTCTCTCTCTCAAAGAAATAAATAAAATCTTAAAAAAAAGAATTTTGAGGATGTTGCCTATTTTGGTTCACAACCAAATAATTAACGGTAACTTTATATTTTTTTTAAACTGCAAAATATGTTTTTCTCCAAGTGACTTTTGAAATAGGAGCCCATGTTACCAGGACCTGTACATAAAGACGGAGAGCCTTGAGAGCTGAAGGTGGAATTTGCAGCCCTGACAACTCCATTCAAACACAGCTGTCTACTTCTTATCAGACCCGGTTAGCCCAAGGCATTCCCATGCCCTTTCTATGGTTCCCTCTTGGTCTGTCTATTACTGGCCCAGGAAAACGTAAGGCTCGGTAATTTGTAAGTGTAGTTCAACTCTCTGAAAGAGGTAGACTCAAAACTAGTTTTAGAATAAGAAGAAAACCACTGTGTGCTTTCTCTTAGATTTCTAGATTGCATGGTTGACTCAGTTCTACACATAAACAAGTTATTCACATTTTTGGAGAATATTATCAACTCAGTTCAGTTCAGCGCAATCTCATTTGTTGAGCTGGTGAACGTGGGGGAAGGTGAAGAGGGCAGAGCTGAGTCAGGTTTCAGAGCCCGACCGCCGGGCCCACTGTGGAGTCTTGGCCTCACACTTAGCTTCTTGAACACCACAAACGTGTAAAGTGAGGAAGCAATACCTCCTACATCATAGGTTTATGAGGAGGATTCAAGTGCAACCAGCAAATGCGTTTCCTCCACTAATACTGAGCTCCTGTCTCCACAAGGACTCAGGCCATACTCGTCAGCCCCCTTCAGAGGGGGCATTCGTATTCTGGGCATCAGGTGCGGGTGAGGGTATCTCCACTTCTTTCCACTTCTGAGGCGGTAGATCCAAATGATCTAGTCCAGTCGCAGTGCACCTTATTTTTCTCTTTCCTGGAGTGTGGGATGCCAGTCTGTGCCAGCATGCCCTGCTTAACGAGGGCCTAACTAAGAAACAGAAACCAACTCAACTTTCAAACAGAGGGACTTCGGGGAGCCTGGCTGGCTCAGTCGGGAGAGGATGTGTGACTCTTGATTTTGGGGTCGTAGGTTCGAGCACCCTGTTGGGGGTAGAGTTTACTAAAAAAAAGAAGTAAAACAGAGGAAATTTAAGTTATTGGGGAAGATGGTAGTATTGTGTATGATCCTTAAAATAAAACAAAACCCAACATATGGCATGATGTCCATAAGATAAATTTTGTAAGCACACCAAGGAAATTAAAGAGTGGCTTCCACGCAGGGATAGGGTACACATGGGTGACAAAGGAGCTGATGAGCCAGATGGAAAACAGAGGCCACCTGGAGATGAGTAACTGGGGATTGTCACCCCCAAATCATAGGGCCCAGGCAGGAGGGAGTGTTCCCCAGCTTCCAGGAAGCAGGGACTGTGACCAGAAGCTGGTGCCATGAGCGGACTTGTTCCCTAGGACCCAGAGCAACAAAGGAATCAAGAGCAGAGGACGAGGCTTCTCCTTTCCTTCTGCTTCCCAATTTCCCACCAATGTGTCCACTGGTAGAACCCTCCAGAAACTGACCCTGGGGGCCTAGGAAATGCAGGTGACAGGAGCTAGCCCCCACAATACAGAGGAAGAGCTGAGAAAGTTGAGGGATGATCTGAGGGCAACCTGGTCAGGGACTGGTACAGTCTACCTAACATCAGTTTGTGGCTGCCAAAATTATGCACAGAATCAGCCAACTACCAACTGTCAGGGCAGACAAGAAGTCCTCCGAGCCCAGGTCAGGCTCAGCTGAGTGGCTCAAGCTCTGATAGACCACTCATGTGGGTTGAATCGACATCTCCTCCAAGAATCTAGTTACCGTCTTCTGATGAGCAGGTTGCTCTAGAGTGTTCTTTGCCTGACAATCTCAGAGACACAAGAGGGCAAGCCAAAATGGGGGACCACTTGTGTCTAGACTGAGAAGGGACACGCTCGCTCTTTTACCAAAGCAAGTCACCTAGCTGAGCCCACTGTCAGAGAATGGGGAAGCATGCCACCTTTTGTGGGAGGGACTATAAAATTGTAGGGCAAAGGGCATGGACACAAAGAAGGTTGAAGAATTAGGGCCAGTTAATTCCATCTAGAACAAGTCCTTTCATAGTAGAGGATGACAACACACGTAGGTTGAACCAACAATGCATGATCACTACCGCGAAGTATGAACATGATTCCAGATGTGAGCCAGTGGTCATCTTTACCGCAACCCTTCCACACCAAACCTGTTGCTGCTTTCAACCTCACTTTTTTTGGGCTGTGTAGGAACTTCGTACTTTCTCTCAAGTTCTGCACCGCCCCCCCCATTACTGAGCACCAGGACTTTCTCATGCCAGGGAGGGACGCAGGGCTTTCCATGCTAAGACGAGGACAGTCCCAGACACCTGAACCAATGGTGCCTGACCTGCTTGCCAAAAATAAATAAATAAATAAATAAATAAAGCACAGATGCTTTTGCCTCAAAATGACCACCACGATTTTTGATCATAAAGTCAGCAACTCTTACAACTTGGAAATAAAAATTAAGAATTAAGTCAGGATGGGAGATGAGTCCCGTTCCTCTTGCTCAGCCTAGGAATGCAAAAGTGCACCTGTAAAAATATGAGTGCAAAAGGACATTGTCCAGCCGACCTTCTCAGAAGATCTCAAACACTCCCCCACGTGAAGTTGGAACATCACGGTCTCCCATAAAAATTCATTTGTTCTGATCTTGAAGATTTGGAAGCTGTGATCATTTGCACCAGGGAACATGTTAAGGAAATTAACCTCGTAATCAATGCTGCAGTGGGAATAGTTTGCTGAACTAGAATCCAAACACTTCTGCCCTTTAGAAGCACTCAGCACACATCGATGTATATTAATTATAGGACATTTTAAATTATTCTTTAAAGAGTGGGGTCTTTGTGGGGAAGTATAGTGGTTCACTTGAAGTTAATGTGAGTTTCCGAAATAAACCATTTGTTTGGAGACATTTTTGGAGGCAGACTCGCCACCCATTCACATTAGATTCTCCCAGGCCAAACTGGTAGGAGGAGGCTTCTCCCCATTGAGCTCCAGAAGGGATGCTGGGGCTCACCTAAACCATGGACTTACAGAGCCTTGGAGATCTGCTCTGGCCTATGAGGGAAAATGCCATCGTTAAATCACCACTGTGTTCCTCTTGGAGTCTCACGGGTAAGAGGCCTTAGTGTCTCTTGTTATGGATTCCAAGTTTCCTCTTCGTCACTCTAGTTTTACTTTTGGGGGGTATATGAGGAAGTTAATACACTTTTCCGTCTCCCCACCACCAATGGATGATGGGTTGGGGATGTTAAATCTGAGCCTTTAAAAAAGTAGCTCATTTTTTTTCCTTATTATCAATACATGCTCATACTTTAAATTTTTGAAAGCATAGGAACATGAAATAAAAAAAAAATTCATTGCAATTATTCTTTCCCAAGTACCATCCACACACAATAACATTTTTTTTTTTTTTAAAGGTTTTATTTATTTGACAGAGAGGGAACACAAGCAGGAGGAGTGGGAGAGGGAGAAGCGGGCTCCCTGCTCGGCAGAGAGCCCGATGCGGGGCTCGATCCCAGGACCCTGGGATCATGACCTGAGCCGAAGGCAGACGCTTAACGACTGAGCCACCCAGGCGCCCCAACACACAATAACATTTTTTAAAATAAACCTTTTGTTTCGGAATTATTTTCATTTATTGAAAATAAAATCTTAAATAAAACCAATATTATAAAGAAAGCATGCTACATAAAGTTCCTGTGTACCCCCCTCTTCCATCAAGCAAAAACTTAACACGGGTACATAATAACACGAAAAAATATTAAATTCCAGCTTATTTCCTTATTTCCTTGTTTTGTTTATTGTTCATTTGAGTAGACTTGACACACAATTTTGCAACACAGTGATCCCACAACTCTGGATGTTCAGCTGTGCTCATTTCTTTCTTATTTTCAAAGCTGAGATCATGCTTTCTTTATAATTTTATTCTTTTTTTTTTTAAGATTTTACTTATTTATTTGAGATGGAGCGAGAGTGAGAGAGAGAGAGAGAGAGAGAGAGCATGAGAAGGGGGGAGCGGGAGAGGGAGAGGGAGAAGCAGGCTCTCCACTGAGTGGGGAGCCCGATGCGGGGTTTGATCCCAGGACCCCGGGATCATGACCTGAGCCGGAAGGCAGACACTCAACCGACTGAGCCACTCAGGTGCCCCAATTTTGTTCTTTCTTTTTAACATTCTGTCATAATAATTTCTCACATCCCTGAAACACGATGCAAACACTAAATGTCTTTAATATTCCATTTTATTAGTGTACCACAACTTACTTAATATGCTTCTATCTTGCCCGGTAAGATTGTTCCCAGTTTTTCACAAAAATAATACTGTGAAGAACATCTTTATGCATTATTCAAAGTTCAGATTCCTCCTTTGTTACCCATTTAGAGAATTACTGGTCCGAGAATCCAAACATTCCTAGGACTCTTGAAGTTTATGGTCCAATTCCTTTCCAGTAGAATTATATTTTTCAGCTTACTCCTTTTTACTTCAATGGTCACCAGTATTTGTCACCACAGTACTGAGCCCTGTGGGTGTCCTGTGTCTTTCACTGTTACTGGTGAAAGAAATAAAAAATATAGAAATAGTTCTAATTATATTTACCTTTTTGAGACTTAATATTTTTAATATATGTTTGCCATTTTTATTACAAATTTGTGGTGTGTCTTTTTCTCTGCTCATTTATGTATTGGGATTATTATAACTTTTAGTGGATTGGAATGGACTTCTTACATGCAATAAGCTTGATTCCTCTCTTTCCTCTACTTTCAGAAAAATCCTGAGTGTATGATGGTTTCTGTTCCTTTTTGAGAAAGTGTCCCCTGGCTGATGCAGCTTCCCCTTGGAGGCTCAGGGCCCGAGCCCTGCACGCTGGTGCTCCAACAGCTAAATGACACATTCAATCTTGGGCAGCTCCTATCCTTTTGTACCTTGGGGACCGTGATGTCCACATTCTGGAGCAGTGTTTCTCCTGCAAGCCATTGGTTCTCTTCCCCTTTAGAGCGAGAGCCCACTGCCCAGCTCAGCTAAGTCCAGGCTGGGGCACCTACATGACATTTATGTGCAGCCAGTATTTTCCCGAGGGTCACCTGCGTGCGCCCGGGTCTCCGCGTTACCACCCAGCACACGTCGGTACAGCCTGGGAGCAGGGGGCACCCATGATAGTTGTCCAAGGAGTGCATGCGGGAGCCTTCTTAAAGTCACACCTGCCCTTCTTCCCTCCCAGCTCCAGCACACCCGGAACCGAGCCCTCCCACGCCACGGTGATAACTGGTCACAGCACTGGTTTGGCTGCTTGAGTTAAACTTGCTTGTCAACGTTGTTCACATATTATTTTGAAAAGATCAGAAACAGTTTGCGCCTAGGTACGTAACACGTCTCCTGGTGCCCTGGTACCTTTGTGACGTTCCCACGGAAAGGAGTACCAGAAATTCACCGGGGAAATGCTGTTTTTCTGTCTTTGTCTCTGACTTTGTCCTACCTAAAATCGAGCCCTTTTTTCTCCCCTAAAAAACGTGAGATTGCACGTCCTCTGTTTGCATGTCATCTCTTCTCATTGTGGGATTTTCTATCTCGTACCAGTGTCACTCTCCTGGAGCTTAGGAAGGACGGACAGACAGGAGGGGGCAACAGAACGAGTGACAAATAAGCTAGGTTTTCAGTTGGGAAACAGGTTAACTTTGGTGCATTTTGCAGAATCTGGGCTTGAAGCTGTGATTTCGGGGTGCGCATGTAGCTGCCGGCTTCCTGTGCACACCTCGGCAGCGGGCACGGCTCAGGCTGTCTGTGGGGCACGACTCCGGCTAACGGGCAGCCACCCCTTGAACGCTGTTCCCTCCTGGTAAACACATTGAAAAAAGTGTGCTCTGAATTCTCCACCACTCTCCCCGCGTCTCAGATGGACCAACGAATACATTTATGTCTTCCATGCATTAGTCTGATTTACCTCCTAAGAGATTTTTAAAAGTAATTTTCACGTGGATTTATTTTCTTCTCACCCTTAAGTGATGGAGACTGATTTTCCTCTCCCCCCTCCAGCTCTGGTGAGGCTATGCACCGCCCGGAGTTTAGCAAGGCAGTCCCACAGGCTCGGGGGTGAATTGCATTGTGAAAATCACAGCGTGTGGTAGACACAAGAGTGGGGACGTATATTCTTGTTAAGCCTCCGTGCGACAGAGGAAGAATCAGTGTGGAAAGTCAACGCGTGCGGGCAGTATCTACGGAACCCGACGTGGCTGAAATGTTGGGACGTTTAGCTGTAGGTGTGGAATTATATGAGAAAAATTCTTCCTCGGCTAGTGGTCCAGACTGGCTTTGAGGAAGGGAAAAGCGTGGAACGAACTCGGATCACCTGGCCATGCGAGAGGGAAAGACTCACGTGCTCTGATCTCCTCTGAAGACACACTGCTATGGAAGGTCCTAGAGCTTGTGACCTTATCCCTGGACAGGTTTAGATGGGCAGGTGCTGTGGACTGAATGTTGGTGTCCCCCTGCCCCCCAAGTCATACGTGGAAGCATATTAAGTCCTTGCAAGCCTAACAGCCAGCCTCCCGGGACTTACCCAGATTAAACACCTCCAATTAAACACCCCTTTTCTAAAAATAAATGAACAATGCCTCTCTACTAAAATATGAAGTGTAATGCTTGGTGGTCTTGTTAACAGCGAGCTTTTCTTTTTCTGCACAGTGTCCACGTGGCCGTATTGACAAGAGAACAGAGCCCAGCGCTCAATCCTCAGGGAACCTGTCCCAAAGCTGCTGTCTGTCCCTCTTCCTGGCAGGTTATGTTCCTCCTTAGAAAACTCTGCCAGGCTCCACAAATCCAGTAGTGAAGGGTACCAGGGAAAAGGAGCATGAAACAAAAGTAAAACTCACTGGAGATGCATCTCATGATACGATGGAAGGGCTGGGGGTGATTTTTCAATTACTTAGTGAATCAATGCGTGTGGGCTTGGGCTCTCTTCGTATTTTCCCACCAGTACTTTAAGGACAGCAACCTCGGAGTCACTTAAGACAACCTGAAAGAGACCGAGGACTTCCGTTATGACAACAACACTTCATTGTTCTAACTCCTTCCAAATTCCATGCTGAACCTCATGGCGTGATCTGAAACAGACATGTTTTTAATGCTCTATCAACTGACATTTGGTGAACATAAAAGAACTGTGGGAGGATGACTCCAGTCACTGGAGTCATAAGCTCTAACGATTTCTGGGAAGTTCACCAAGTGACAATAAATCATACCTTCTTCTCGCTCCCATCCGTTTTGTTATCACCCAATAAACTCAGAATTAGACATATGATAGATTCCAACACACTCTGCGTATTCACAGAATGTGACCCGGATGGTACGCCCTGGGGGAAGCAGGGACTTCCTCCCAGTTCTGTCACAAAAAGTCCCATCTAGATGGAGTCATCACATGACATCAAGAAAAAAATTATCTACTTATTGCAGAAACAGGTTTGGACATTTCCGGTGAAAATTATTTAAGCGCTACATGGATTTCACCCAAAGGAAATGTGCTGTGCTTCTCAAGTTCAGAGAGCACCAACACTAACGACCTGTCATAATATTCAGCATGGCAACAATATGTTCTTGCTATTCTACAAAGAGTAAGCGTGTATGGAAAGGACTATAACCCGGTATTTGATTGAATAACCAGATGAAAACAAACAGGCCAGCAGGCTGCCCGGCTGGGGCTGCAGGACATGACTTCACCGCCAGAAAGCTGTTTTTCCCTCTTGGGGTATTTCAACTCAAAATGTAACGGACACAAATATTTCCAATGAACTTTAAGATTGCTCACGACCAAAGTGAACAAAGAAACAAAAATAAAATGTGCCAAAAGCTTTTAAACATCCTGAATTATTAATTCTCCACTGGAAGTCAGGCCTTTTCTTTTTTATTGTTTTTTTTTTTTTTCTTGCTTTTGGCAATCCCCAGGCCTGCAGGAACCCACTCTACCCAGCACAGCACCGTCTGCTCAGGACCCGGGTGTTGGGCGGTGGAGGATTCCCCCTGGGCCTCCTGGATGGTTGGATACTCAGATGTTTACCCACAGGTTCATCTGTGCTCACAGAAATCTCCCACGCAACATTTTTTTCCATTTGCTTACTTACATATGTTTGCTTTTAAGGGTCTCAAAAGAGCCCAGAGTGTTGGGAGCCCTTGTGGTATTTTTGAATGCTTTCTGGAGTATTCAACGATCCTACAAATAGTGGTAATCATGTGGTTATACTCAATCACAGGAAGCCATTTACAAAAATTATACTTTTTCTGTTTTTGGTTTTTAGTGGGCTTTCCAAACCTTTAGAAATCTATTCAGAAAACTAGCTTCTCGGGCGCCTGGGTGGCTCAGTCGTTAAGCGTCTGCCTTCAGCTCAGGTCATGATCCCAGGGTCCTGGGATCGAGCCCCACATCGGGCTCCCTGCTCCGCGGGAAGCCTGCTTCTCCCTCCCACTCCCCCTGCTTGTGTTCCCTCTCGCGCTGTGTCTCTCTCTGTCAAATAAATAAAATCTTTAAAAAAAAAAAGAAAACTAGCTTCTCATGAGAATGCATGAGCCTGAATTGGAAGTAAGTTTCATTTCAAAGGAAAGACATCTTAGTAACAGGAAAAAAAACACCTGGATAAACGTCTATAAACTATATAGAACAAGGCCACATTTAGAGGATTGGATTCCTTGTCAGCTGTATTTTGCAAGAGATACTGGGTATTACTAGGGCGACATGACACAGTGAACTGTCTAGAAACAAAGTCACAGGATCATTAAAACATAGAAAAAAGTGTAAGACCACTATATGTCAAAAAAGAAAATTAGATTCGATTTTGAAAACTAAAGTTTATCAGGAACAAATGTCATTATAGTATTTCTTGCTTTTTAATCATCAAATCAGTCAAAAAGTGAGATAATGCATTTTCTATTATTAGATGTATTTATTTATTATTTATTTTTTTATTTTTTTAAAGATTTTATTTATTTTTTTGACAGAGAGAGACACAGCGAGAGAGGGAACACAAGCAGGGGGAGTGGGAGAGGGAGAAGCAGGCTTCCCGCTGAGCAGGGAGCCCGATGCGGGGCTCAATCCCAGGACTCTGGGATCATGACCTGAGCCGAAAGCAGACGCTTAACGACTGAGCCACCCAGGTGCCCCACTATTATTAGATGTATTTAAATGAAAGATCTTTTCTCCATGTGCAGGATTTATGCTTTAGGTGAAGAGTTAAACCTGCATTTTCCAAACTTCCCTTCAATGCTGGCATTCTGTGCTTCTGACGTGGGTCTGGGAAGGGCCCCCAGGTTCCACGCGAAGGGCCAGAATCTTGAGCATGACCGCATGACCCACTGTCATCATGCTGTATGGCATAGTTAAGTTCAGAACAAGGAGATTATCTAGGAGGGCCTGACCCAATCACAAGAGCCCTTAAAAGCAGAGAACTTTCTCTGGCTGGTGGCAGAAGACAAAGGCAAAAGGAGAAGTCAGAGCATCCATGCACTGGAAGGATTTGACCCACCGTCGCTGGCCTTGAACATGAAGGATGCCAGGTGGGAGGGAGTATGGGTAGCCTCTAGGGGGCAGAGTGTGACCCCTCCAGGTGACAACCAGCAAGATACCAGGGTCCTCAGTCCTGCGACCAAAGGAACTGGATTCTGCCAACGATCTGAATAAGCCTCGACGGTCCTTGTTTCCCAGAACCTCCGAGTAAATACTTCCCTACTAACACCTGGTTTCAGCGCATGAGACCCAGAGCGGAGCCCAGTGCAGCCCCCCGAACGCCTGACCTACAAAACCGAGATAAGAAATGCACGCTGTTTGAGCCACTAAGGTTGTGTGTGGTACTTGCCAGGAGAAAACTGAGACAGTTGGCCTCTGATATTTACTGAATTCCTTAGTGAGTTAATGCCATTTGAGTGAACCATCAGCTCTGAAATGGGCTACTTAGCCGTCGTGTGTATTCTCTCATATATTATTTAGACATTCTGGGTTTTTGCCTTCTTTTCATCTGAAAGCAAACACATATACACATATTTTTAAAGAGGTAGAACCAAGGCAATCATGTTGACTGAATTTTTTTCTCTAACTTGTGAGGAATTTGGGGGTTTATTATTTTCATTCCTAGCAAAACCAAAACAGAAACAGGGTGGTGCACTGTTCTCTGAGGTTGAGTTAGTTCTCTCTAAAATGACCAAGGACTCTTGTTTCTTTGTATCAAGTTTGAGCATATTCAAACATGCCGAAATCATAGTTCACATCGTGAAATTCACGTTCATTTATTTCGTTTTGGACATTTGGGGCTGGAATGGCTTACTGAGTTTCTCATGCCTTCAGTCATGTTGCATTGCACATCCTTCAGAAAAAAAAAAAATCAAACTCATTTTAAGGTTTATATCCTTTTAAAAAAAATAGTTTTTACGATGTTCTTACAATGTTCCAGCTCAGGTTGTGCTTCAAAGGCTGAGTCTCGGGACCATCAGAGAGCTACTAGAGGATGGCAGACAGACACAGCGGTGCTATCCTGAGCTGGAGGACACAAACCACTGCTCGGGGCTTTTAATGCAAATTAGGAGCCAGCCCCAAGGTGCGCGGAGCAGCGAGTCTACCTCTTCATCGTAGTAGAAGAGATGGGAAAGAGATATTTGGGTTGAGCACGAGTATACAACCTTAGGAGTGATCCATGATATCATTCGTGTCCGTTCCTTCCTTTTTGTCCCATTGGATGATCAATATCCTTATTATCCCCTTGATTTGGCTCTCCTGGAAACATCCAGCAGAACCAATTCCAGCCAGGGCTGAGAAGCCCATGAGAGGGCAATGCCAAGAACAGAGACAGAACATAAAAGTTATAAAACTCCGAGTAGTAGGGAACTCGGCAAGTACAATGATTTCCACCTGCACATAATTTCCAGCTGCACAGACCATCTTTGTGGCTACAGCTCTCTAGCGATGGGCTGGACGCAGCTCCCAGGGCACATATTTGTGCTAGGAGAGACACAGACCGGCAAGCTGTCTCCTCCTCCTTCAGGGACCACCTCTGGCGACCGGTCTTCATGACAACAGTGATCCCATTCTCCTGAGCTTGAATTCTATCTCCTCTGTGAACACTCTCTTGTCACTCCAGGGGCATCTGTCGCTGCTTCAAACTTCTGGAGTACTTT
The DNA here is from genome assembly GCF_964656455.1 of Halichoerus grypus. Lineage (NCBI taxonomy): Eukaryota > Metazoa > Chordata > Mammalia > Carnivora > Phocidae > Halichoerus > Halichoerus grypus. The sequence goes on from NC_135725.1 coordinate 4,815,803, forward strand.
CTGGCTATTCTGCTTTTCTGTAAACAACATGATTTCGTGTTTATGGCACAAATAATTTCTTAGCCTGGGGATGATAATAACTATATCTCCTACTCCACGTTTCTCCTATTTCTCTCTCTTACTGCTGAGCGGCAAACATAAGAAGGGAATGGGTTTGGTTAAAGTAGAAAAACATATCAGGGTGGGTTTATAGAGACAGAAAATACAATTTAATGATTCTGGGACACTCACACGTTAGGGGTGGAAATCCTAGGTGGAGGTGAGCAGGTCAGTCGCTGGGGCAAGGGTGGGACACATTCCCGATTGGTCGCAAAAACGAAAAAGCTTTGCCCTTCTTCAGCATCTTCTTCCTTGTAATTCTGATTTTCTAAAACATCCTCCTGACCTACGCATAGTCTTTGGTTGCACCGATTTATCACGATCTATTCTTACCAAGTAACCTGGATAATTTTCCCTTCCAAGCAACACTTCCCACTCGACAATTATTTGGGAGACAATGGAACCAATTACTTCACTTCAAATATGTTTAAAATAATCAGTAATTTTAGACAGCAAATTAGACAGCATTTTCTCCAAGTAAGAATTCCTGATTGAACTATAACTTTTCATTTCATCGGTAAAATCCATTATTTCAGTTTCTATTCTTTCGAAAGTATACCACAGGTTTAAACTTTCTGAGAATGAGAGGCTCTCGAAAAGAAACCATTTGCTTCCCTCATGCAGTCAGTCCATGGCCATGTATTTTGGGCAGGGATGGAAAGTTGCCTTCATTCCTTTTACAAAATCTGATGGATCTATTGTGGCTACCTGGAGCTTCATCTCCACTCAGAGGAGAAGAACGTGGTGATTGACTAGTCATGTCTGCCTGGCATGGGGTGTGCGTGGAAGGCAGAAGAATTTTGGACAGTTGTCTTTATTACCAGTGCCTGAAAATGTGCCTGCAACCTGTTTATTTTATGACCATCAGCGCTGACAGATTTAGAAGAATATCCTAATATCTAGTGGAGGAAAAAAAGGAAAAGAAGTGACATGAATTCAAATCTCAATTTTTTAATGGAGATGTATAATAACACTTGGCTAAATGTGAAAACAGCAACAGTCACTCACATCTATTGAGTGGCCATGACACGTCAGGAATTGTTCTAGATGAGTTCCTGTGTCTAGCCATGTGTTATATATACTCAAAGGTATTGATTGTCTTGAGTATTTTTCTAAAACATGAGAGACAGAAAAGGTTCAAGGGAGGTTCTTGCAAAATAAAAATAGAGAAGCCCTTTTATATCATTATAAGAAGTGTTGTTTTTATACATCAAAACAACTTATTGAGAATTTTTAAGGAGGGTAATAACTGTGATCATATATTTTTTAGAAAGTTTAAAGGGAATCCCCATAAAAATGAATCCGTAGATTAACACTTGGATGAACGCTTTGCGCTCCAAATATGCAACTCTGATGGATAGAGTACATAAGGGTAAAGCAAAGATAAATGGGCGTGCTCTTGAAATCCACCATGCCATGGACAGGAAGGGGGAAAGCCGAGAGTGAAACTGAAGACTTGGATCCAATGCTCTCAGGCTGTGTTCACCAGGTTCCCCCACGCGGGCAACAGGGACTGTGTGTTTGACAAGACTTGACACCAGGGCTTAAGGTGAGACTGTTCACCCCAAGATGAAGCAGGGGGGCTGCTGCCAATGACATTTGAGCCTACGACTTGTATGGAGTAAGAGACATGAACGGCAGGGATGCAAAGACCAGGCTCATGACCAGAGCTGAGTGAAGCCCATGCTGGTCTGCAGTCCCCAACCTCACCAAGGGCAGGAGCTCTGGACCACTGCAAAACCTGGTCCTGACTGAGGGGGCTGGGAGCCTGGGGGTAACGCCCCCCAGACATATGCATATGTGTGCACATACACATACCATATCACCACGCACACACATGAACACTCCATACCGCACATACCCCATATCTCATAAACACACACAAGCACATGCACACACACATGCACACACCATATCACCACACACACACACACACGTACCATATCACATATATACACACATGCACACGCACGTTCACACACACCATACCACACACACACCCCAGATCACCACATCACACCACATACCACACACACAGTTTACAGGTTGAAGATCCTTCTGCTCATAGGAGCGTACAAGTTAAATTTACTAAACTCATAAAGAAATCTCATGCTAAAAATAACAGCAAAATTAATACCAGAGAATTAGCTGAAGGCATAGGAGTTGAATTTGTATGAGAGTTTGACAAAGATTTTAACATTAGAATGTATAGGAGCCTCAAGAAGATAAATAAATCAATAATATCCATTAAAATAAAAAAATGCAACACAGAAACAGGCAGATGTGAAATAAGAACAGGCTAACTTAGAAAGTAGCAGTTAGGGGGGTGCCTGGGTGGCTCAGTTGTTAAGCGTCTGCCTTCGGCTCAGGTCATGATCCCGGGGTCCTGGGATCGAGTCCCTCGTCGGGCTCCCTGCTCGGCGGGAAGCCTGCTTCTCCCTCTCCCACTCCCCCTGCTTGTGTTCCCTCTCTCGCTGTGTCTCTCTCTGTCAAATAAATAAATAAAATCTTAAAAAAAAAAAAAAGAAAGTACCAGTTAGGGAGATGGCCACCCTGCCAGAGAGACTGGAAGAAGGCAACCCTTTTACAAAGGGACTTTTTTAAAAAAATAAAAAATCTGTTAGATAACAATTAGATGCATGCATTCAAAATTGTCCCCTTAATCTATTGACTAGGATGCACTGTGTGCCTGGTATGCAATGTTGTGGAGGACGAACCTCTCCAGGGCTCTGTATGAGTTTTAATGTTTTCAGCTGTAAGAAAGAGAAAATCCAGTTAGAAAACTTTAAACAATAGGAAAAGTTAGCTCACAAAACAAGAAGTCCAGAGTAGGGCAGCTCCAGAGTTGGTTCATTCAGTGGCTTAGTGATGTCATCAAGCATCAGGCTGCTTCCACCTTTCTGCTTTACCATCCTCAGTGTGTCCTGCCCAGACTAACCCCCTCGTGGTCCCAGTATGGCTGCCACAGCTCCGGGCATTCACAAGCAGGCATCAACAAGCATACAGGACACCAGAAGGAGGCCAGGCACCATTTCTTCCAGATCTATTTATTGACTAGACTATTTGTGGCTTACCCGGTGGAGCTGGGCATGGGACCCAGCCCCCTCTGAAGACATGGAAGGTGAGTATCAGGAAGTAAGACACAGCATCAAATATTAGTGCAGGGATGCTTGTAAGTAATTCTTGTGTCATCTCAGATGCCACAGGTCCTCATGGCAAGATCCCGGTAACCAACGTATGGTGGACTGATGTCCCTCACCACAGTAGCCAGAAAATATCAGGCAGCTGGAATATTCCAGCAAGAGCCTTGAGTATGAGGTTTCTGCAGATGCCCCATAATGGGACAACTGGGGATACTCTACATCCTCATATCTAGCAGTCTCCTGGGTGATGATAGTCTTTATGAAATACTCCTCTTTATCTTGTGACTGAGTTTTATCCTGAATATAAATGTACTTTGTTTTATTTTTGTTATCATTTTATTTCTGTTGTCTTTTTGTTTTCTATTTGTCTCCATTTCCCCTCCACTGGTTATAGCAGTTCTCACCCTTTTATCTTTGACCTCTTCCAACTCACATAGTCTTTAGAGTTTCATTCAGACATAGTCGGGTTTTGCTCTGTGGTCTCTTGTGAGGAACTTTTCTCATAAGAGGCGGATTTATCCTGTTTTCATCTACTAATATGACAGATATATTTATTTGTATTCCTGTGGTCTGTTTAAAGTCTTCCTTTGTTTCCTATATATTTCCATATTGTCTTCTCTTCTTTGTTTTTCTAATTTACTCTAATAATGTTAAGGTTCAGTAAACATATGTTTGGTTACTCTGGAGATTAACTTTTTTAATGTTAAATAAAATATATACATTTTAAGTATATATGGTAGAATATGGACATAAAACTCCATATCCTGATTCTCTAAATCTCTTCCTTTTGGTTCAGAACCAAAAAATGGCATTAATAACATGGTCTTTGACTGAGGACTATGGAAACTAACAGATTGTGAAAAGAAAATTGTCTTTGAGGCAAACGGACCTCTCTGTCAGGGCTGATGGCAGCGGCCATCTTTTTGTGGGTATATTCTGCACCAGTGAAGCTAATTTTTATGGTTACCTTTTGAAGCATGCATCATTTGATGTTCCTGATAATTTTGACTTCTACAGAATATACTTGAAATTAGATGAATTAACTTTTTAAAAAAAAATTAGTAGAGGCTTTTAAAAACTCAGTAAAGACATGCTAGCCTAAGGAAAACACCTCGGACAAAAGAAAAGGCATCTTTTCTATGCCTCTAGTGAAAGACTACTCTCTGGTTCTAAGTTAGAAAAATGCAAAGGCCTGTTTGATTTTAGAAGCCACTAGGAGACCATTTATTGCAACAGCAATTGTGCACAAAATACCATAAACATGAATGTACCAAAGAACGAAAGTGCAGTGGAACAGTATAATAAGCAACTTTGGAGATAACGTAGGGAGGGTATTAAAGTGATAACTTATCAGGGCACCTGGATGGCTCAGTTGGTTAAACATCCAACCCTTGATTTCAGCTCAGGTCATGATCTCAAGGTTAAATAGAAAATAGTTAAAAATTCATACACAACCATGTAAATAAGTATAAGTTTTAATATATGACACTTGATTATAACTTAGATTCAGCCAAATACACACTTTCAGAGGAAGACCCTTATTATGAATGAAAAGCAGTGATCAAAAAGGAACAAAATATTTAGATGATGAAGAGCTATTGAATAGACCCAAGAAATTGGGCCCCGATCAAATGTAGAGAGGAAAATTTCTTGAATTTTGAGAGAGTATTATTTCCAAATTTTGTGAGGAAGCACTTCTTCTTCTTATTTTCAACTATATAAATCACATTCCACAGGGCGCAGGATAATAGGTGCATAGAGAGTGCATAGTTTTTTATAAACAGAAAAAATGTGTTTGGTGTTCCTCATAATTTAATTGAGAGGACAAATCTACAAAGTGATAATGTGCTTTTGTGCTGCTATTTAGCTCTTAGGAAGACCACTACACTTCAAGTGCATTGGGTTTTGATGGCAGGGGTTAAAAATAGCAGCTAATGAAGAAACATTGCTTGCATGGGCCTTTGGATCAGTGGACCTATCAAATAGGTCTTGCATTTACTCATGATTCTCTAGCTCACCCCAAAGAGCTTTTCCCTTGGCCATAAGCTTCTCCGTCTTCTGGGCATGGTTCTCATTCTGCACGCTTTGCCATGAGCACAAAGATAAGTACAGGTTAATTTTTGTCCTTATCCTACAGAAATTTGTAGGATAGATAAAACATGCACAAAAGTAATTGTAATAGTAGATGGAATTTCCTATGAGCCATGAGAGTGGAATTACTATGACGTCAAATAGCAACCCCCTCAAAGATACTCACATTCTGATCCTCGGAACCTGAGAATCTGTTATTACACATGGCAATGGGATTGCAGCTTTGATTAAGAATTTTTAGAGGAGGTGATTATACTGGACTGTTTGGGTGGGCCCAGTGTAATCACAAGGGTCATTCTAAGTGAAGAGGAGAGGATGGATGGCCAGCCATCAGAGTCAGAGAGACGCTGTGCTGTGCCTCTGGAGGTGGAAGAAGGGGCCACCAGCCAAGAAATGCCAACACTTCTATGCGTTGTAAAAGGCAGGAAACAGATTTTCCTCTAGAGCCTCTAGAAGGAACGTGGCCCCACCAACATCTTGACTGTAGTCTGGTAAGACCTATTTGGACTTCTGACTGAAGAGAATCATTGTAAATTGTTTTAATCCAGTGTTTGTGATGATTTGTTATGGCAGCAAATAGGAAACACATACACCAAGGAAGGGCAAAGAAGGACTCACATTTTCAGCTGGAGCCATAGAGGAAAGCTTATTGAAGGAAGAAGCATTTGTTGACTTTGGATGGCATTGTAACCTTCAAGGGAGTTAGTGCCATGACCCAACGGGCAGAGCAGTCACTGTGAGGCGTGCATAGAGGTTCTTGTGAATTGTTCTGTTGGCCAACCTGGGGATGCGGGAAGAGGAGCTGGGAGGAGGGGCTGGGCAGGGACAGTAGGACCCGGAAGTTGGAGCCTGGGCTCGAGGTGGAGTTACCTTGGAAGATTCCGAGCTCAAGAGTGACCTGGTGTATTCTGGGAAACTCATCTGGAATAATGTCTAGTGGGAGAGGGGAAGGGGGGAGCATTTAAGAGGAGGAAGAGAAGTGGCCGTGGGAATTGAAAGGTGGGATGGATGCACAAGCAGGAGGCCTGATAATGTGTAATTGTTCATTTATTCGTTACAGAGAAATCTGTATGAAGTATTTTCCGTTAGCATCTCTCTGACTCTGGTGCCTGGCCGTCCCTTCTCTCCTTTACACTTATAATGACCCTTGTCTAGATTTGGATCCGGGCACCTAGCAGAAGCTGACACGTTAGAGCATGGGGGGATGGGAGACATACCAGCTAAATATCCCCACACATCCGGGTAAAAGCACATAATGAGAGATGCCAGAAAGGCGGGGGGTCTCATGCTGTGCATAATAATGGTGACAAGGTGAGCTCACCCTTGCTGAGATCTTAAATCATTGGCGAGTGATTGAAAAGAACTGTAGATCAAGGCCAGATGATGCCACATTGAGAGTTTGGATTTGTCCTTACTAAAATATCTTTGGAGAGCTTCCAAATGCTCCCATCCCTTCTTTTTAGGGACCAGGAGCCACAGTGCAGAGCTGTGGAACTCTACCTGGTGACCCACTCTGAGAGCCGGGGTGAGGCTGAGGGTCTTCCTGCCTCGGGATCCAGGTGGGGCATGTGAAGCCCTGCTTTCTTCATTCAAACCTTCCTTAATGAAACATCTATGGAACGCTTTCCAGAAAGGCTTAGAAACAACTAGGAAGTAAACCACATGGCCCCAGGTCCTGCCTTCAAGTACTTACCTTACTTGAGTTCCCTCCTCCTAGGCAGACAGGTAAGTCCAATTGACTAATCACCCTCAGGTAAAGAAAAAATAAGTAAATAAGGAGACATCAAGAAGCATATCTTTTAAAAATGTTTTTGTGACTTTCAGGAAGTTGCTATTCAATTTGTTGTCCACTATGCTACTCATTTTCTCCTGTTAGGTTCTATATAAATCCTTCCCTTCAAATTTAAAACAAAGAAAAATCTTATCTCAGTTAATGTTAGAAGGTTCAATGCATGGTAGATGTCATATTCTTTTGTGGTTTTTCATTTCTAAAATAATAACTTTTAACTTTTTTCTAGAGATCCTTTAAATTTTTAAGGAGGATAAAGGATGGAGGATTTCATGAGAAACTATAGTTCTTTCCTCCTGACCATTCCTTCAATGGTCAGGCATGTGTCTTACACTATTTTCTATAGTCATTGTGAGTCTTTTTTTTTTTTTTTTAAAGATTTTTATTTATTTATTTGTCAGAGAGAGAGAGAGGGAACAGAAGCAGGGGGAGCAGCGGAGGGAGAGGGAGAAGCAGGCTCCTCACTGAGCAAGGAGCCCAATGTGGAACTCGATCCTAGGACCCTGGGATCATGACTTGAGCCGAAGGCAGATGCTTAACGACTGAGCCACCCAGGCGCCCCTAGTCATTGTGAGTCTTAACATTGAAGGGTACACTCAGTCTAATGCTTCTTTCCTTTCCTTCAACCCTGTTAGGAAATTGATTGTCTTAACATCGATAGGTTCTTAGAACTGAACACATAGAGTACATTCCTCTGGTATTTTCTCTATATTTTTCTGGGGTGCAGGAAATTCCCCTAAACGAACATTGAACACAGAGGCTTCCTTTTGTTGTAGAATTTTGTGACTCAAAGGTCACAAGCTAATGTTAGAAGTTTCAAAGCATGGTAGATGTCATTTCATTTGAGGTGAAAATTTCTTTTCACCACAAAAGTAGAAACTATGGTTACAACCAGAATCGCCGTGTCTACTGATTTTCCCTCATAAATTAATAAATGAGAACACAAGAAGGATGGTCAAAACAGGGAAAGAAGGGAAGAGGAGGCAATTTGAAATTTAATAAGACACATAATGCAAGTTCTAATATTTGCAAGCTCCCCCAGGAAGCAAGTGAATTGGCATGACAGTATTGGTAATATCCTAAGCTCAAGAAAGAGGTGTCTTTTTTTAAAAAAGATTTTATTTATTTATTTGAGAGACAGAGAGAAATAGAGATAGAGAGAACACGAGGAGGGGGAGGGGCAGAGGCAGAGGGGCAGAGGCTGAGCGGGGAGCCTGACTCGGGACTCATTCCAGGACCCTGGGATCATGACCTGAGCCAAAGGCAGATGCTTCACCGACTGAGCCACCCAGGTGTCCCGAGAGACATTTCTATGCAGACCATCACAATGGAATCTTTGCAAGTTAGTATTTGTCAGTATTTTAATTACCCAATCACAATGATTTCTTGGACCTAGAAAGCCCCTGTACACAAGTGTCAAAGTAACATTTTGAAGTCTTTTTAAAAAAAAATTCAGCTTAGATATTGCACAGGTATCTAAAGAAAAGACATGGGACATTGTTTCTCTTGGTGGCCAGCTCACAGTATGGTGACACGAGGCTACTGGATAATTCTGGGTGTCCTCGTGTAATCAATGGTATCTGCCCTTAGGCCCCTCTTGGTGCCCCCTCATTATACCCACACACACCCTGGAAAGCTATCAAAGGGAATTAAACATAGTTCAAGGTTCCAATTCAGAGCCTCCATCTTATAGAGGAATAATAATAATAATAATAATAATAATAATAATATGGGTGTTTGGGGATCCTTCTTGTTCTCTTTGAAATAAGGCCCAATGCAGTATTGAGAAAAAAAGTATCAAGTTCCTTTTCTGGTGATTTCATGGGTTTAGTTTTCCCAAGGACCTAATTAATAGAAGGGGGCTCTTGTGGCCGTAAGCCCTCCCCTTGTCATGCACACTCACAAATGCAGACAGTAACGGGGACCCATGTATGTCCTCCCGGTCACCCCACATTGAAACATACTTCCCACCCAAATACATATAAGAAGATAACTGTGTGAGAACTAAGATCCCCCCTTGGCAACCTAACTTTACATTTGCTCAGGGAAGTCCTTGCCCAGGGGTATAAGATTCAAAACCAGTTTCCTGTTTCCTTCAGGAAAATTTTGCAAAGCAACTTATCTGGACAAATAAATCTTGTTTTAGGGCAATAGCTTGCTCGTTCCACAAACTGCTTGCTTATCAGAAAAGGGTTTCTTTAGGAAGACTCACTTCAAAATCTTCACCTCACTATTCCCACCAATCCTACATCTCCGGGATTACACCATCTTGACAAAGCTCCTGTGAGCTACTCAGCTCCAGACACTAAACCCATAAAGTCTTTCTGAGGTATTATTAAGACGTCAAGTTGTAGGCCTCCTCACTGCCCTGACTTTCTCGATGCCCAGGGTTTTTTTGGTGTCACGTGAAGGGCAATAGTGGGCAAATCACATAGCATCATAAAATGTTTTGGTGAAGCTTTTGTTATAGAAGTGGTTCTCAGGAGGATGCTTTCTGTAAACTCCACAAAGAGCAAGCCTACCCTAGACAGACCGCTAACATCCTAAACAGGGGCTCTGCGGCAATAATTAGAGAGCAGGACACGTTATTTGTTTAGGTCACTACCAGGTCAAAGGAACAAAATGGAGTCATTGCGTCTAAGGATACATTAAGAAGGAGAGGGAAGTAAGAGATGAGCAGACATGAAGAAAGGGGAAAATGAGATCAGGTGGTAGCACACTTTCTCCAGTTAAGAGGCTGCAGAAGTAAATTCTGCCTTCTTCCTTCTCCCTTCCGAGTTCCAGCCCCATCACTGGGAGAGTGAGATGCGGACGGCAGGTGTTGAGCATATGGAGGAGACAGGAACGGGAATATTTGAACAGAGAGGCTGGGTAGAGCTGGAAAAACAGAAGTTTGCAGTGCAGATAGTATGTGAAAATTCAGCAGCCCACCACAGATATAAAAGAGACCATTTTGGGGGGTGTCTCGCTGAATCAGACCCTAAACCCACTGGTCGGTGGCAGTTTGTCCTTGTTTCCCTTCCACAGTTCTGTCTTGGTCTCTCTCCCATATCTGTCCCCTGTCCCTATGTCATCTGTCTGTCTGCCCCACCACTCCAAAGACTGCCCCAGTTGTCCACACCCCCGCCCGTCGTGAAAATCCACCTTGTCTTTCTTCTCCGTTTGTCCTTTCCTACTGAGTAATTCACATCTTTGTACTGCTACTGGAACCACCTTAAAAAGTAAAATCTTCCTTGATACTTAAAATAGTTATGCTAAAGTACATCTAATTAACACACTGAGAGAAGTTATTTTTCTCCTCCTGATAATTAAAAACGAGAGTCTATTAACACTGATTATTTCCGTAACTCCAATTTATTACTTTTCTTGAAAAATCAAATAAAAATTCATCATATGAAATAACTATTCCTTTTCTTGTAACAAAGATCCATTTTTCTTACTAATTAGCGTCTTAATTCTCTCCAGGCTGCAAGGAACATATTTGAGTATCTTTTTAAAAATCTTGCCTGCGCAAATTGTACTATGGAAAGCATATGTCTAAGTAAGGAGTGGGTAAACAAAACTCATTTTAAAGTCAAATTCGGCAGTAGCAGGAGCATATACATGAAGGCTGACTCCCTGTCGGTCTGTACTCCACAGTACTTTTCATTTCTTGATCTCTCTTTTTTTTTTTTTTTAAAGATTTTTATTTATTCATTTATTTGAGAGTGAGAGAGAGAGAGCACATGAGAGGGGGGAAGGTCAGAGGGAGAAGCAGACTCCCTGCCGAGCAGGGAGCCCGATGCGGGACTCGATCCCGGAACTCCAGGATCATGACCTGAGCCGAAGGCAGTCGCTTAACCAACTGAGCCACCCAGGTGCCCCATTTCTTGATCTCTTTTTCTCCAGTCCCAAAACGGCATGGCGGCACGCAACCGTGCAAACCAGCTTCAGATTCTTAACGTTTTACTAGAGTCTGCCACAAAATATAGCATGCCATGCCAAATGTGTTTGGATATGTTTCTGTTGTTTTTTACATAAGTATTTATAACAGCTTTATTCATATTGGGAAAAAACCCAAATGTCTTTCAATGGGTAAACGGACAAATCCTGGTACGTCCACACAAAGGAATACTACTTAGCCATGAAAAGGAACAGACTGGATTCACACTGAGACTTGAAAGCATTTACTACACAAAAGAAGCCACACTCAAAAGACTATGTACTATAGAAATCCACTTATAGACATTCTGGAAAACTAGACAGCTGGGAACTTAGTGGTTGATGAGGGTGGGAGTGGGTGAGGGGTGACAGGTGGAAATTTTGGGGGGTGATGGAACTGCTCTCCATGATAATCTTGAGGGCAGATATACTACTCAATGTACTTGTCCAGACGCTTAGAACTCTACACCACAAAGAGTAAATTATGTTTTCTGCTCCTTTGTGCTCCTTTCCTGAATTTGTTGCCTTCTATCTTTGCTATCAGGCTAGATGGCAACATTCTTGGGCAGTAGCATTAATCAGCAAGGCAGCATGATTCTTTGGATGGAAATCTCTTGCAATACTTCCCAGGCATTAAACATTCTGTTTGTTGCAATAATAGGAAGTTAATTTTTTGAGAAAGGTATACAAGCACATTGTTACGTCTCACTTGAGAAAAGTAATTTTTCTGGAGTTAGTACTTAGAAATGCAATTGTTGTAGAGTAAGATATGCACATTTTCCGTGTCAATAGGCATCGTTCAACTGACTCCAAAGGGGTCACTATATGAGAGTTTCTGTTTCTCTATGACCCAAGCATACCTGATATTACCAGACTTTAAAAATCATGCTCACTTTCTAAATAAAACATAATTATACATGGTTTTAGTTTGAATTTTCCTGATTGTTGGTAATATAGAATATATTTGTCATATATTCGTTGACATCATTTTCTATTTTACCTAACGCTATCTGCTTTTCTCCCCCTTCACGATAACTTAGAGTCTTACATATATTCTGGGTATTGTCCCCAGTTTAGCAGATGAAGAAAATAAAACTAAGTGTGGTCTTAATTATCGTGCCCAAAGTTACATGACTAATGATTTCCAAGGCACTGTTTGTAGCCAAATGTTTCTGCACGTAGGGATTTACTATAACAGAGCTCATCTCCTTGAGTAGCTCTATTAAAACCAATGTCAGCTTCCTTCATTTTCTACACTATCAATATGATTACATTATAGGACGATGATCTTACTTTCTCCCTTTCAAGCGTTTTCATGGCAATTGTGCATTTTTATGTTATACTAATGCCAACAAACCATGTGTTGTCTGATTGAGTATATTCCACTGTGAAAACACTTCAAAGTCTGCTCAGAATTTGAATACAAAGTTTTAATCAGCCAGTATTTTACCAGTGCTAAATTATTCATAGGCTTGTAAAGGAAAAAGGAAGTGTTACACTAACAAAAACATGGTAATCCCAAGAACCAATGGCACGCTCTAGAAAACAGAATCTTCTTTCAAAACTAGCAGGTGACACTTTATTCAAGTTTCTGGTAGCAGTTTCTGTCTTGACAAGTTATTCACACATTGTCTTGCATTATGGCACCTGCTGATGGCTGAAGATGCTGCTTTCGCCAATCACTTGACCAGTGATCGAACACCTCTCTCCTGGATGACTTACAACCTTAGCCCCTCCATAGTCATACAATGGCAGAAAAGGTATTTCAGGTCTCCCAGTGCTTCAGAAGCTAATGAGAGCTATTTTGCCTGCTTACTCTGACTGTTTTTCACTAAAGGAAGTGTATTTGTTTACTAAGGGCTGCTGTAACAAAGTAGCATGGAAATTCAGTGTCTCCCAGTTCTGGAGCCTGGAAGTCTGAGATCAGGGTGTTGGCTCCTTTTGAAGCTGGGAGGGAGAATCTGCTCCAGTCTCTGTCCCCCTTCCTGGTGGTTTGCTGGTGTCTTCAGCATCCTCGGCTTGCAGATGCTTCACTCCGATCTCTACCTTCAGTTTCATATGGTGTTCACCTGGGCGTATGTCCGTCTCTTGTCCAAACTTCCTCTTTTTACAAGGACAGTCATACGGGATTAGGGCTCACCTTAATGACCTCACTTAACTTGATCAAAGACCCAATTTCCAAATGAGGTCATATTCATGGGCACTAAATTCAGGCTTTAACATCTTTAACATCTTTTTGGGGGAGATCCACAGTCCTAATGTTTAATTTTGTCCAATATTATAAAGTCTTTCCTTGCTAATTGTTCCAGTTACTGTATCCATTGCCTTTGTTAATAAGAATCTGTTTTCTGGGGTGCCTGGGTGGCTCAGTCAGTTAAGTGTTTGCCTTTGGCTCAGGTCATGATCTCAGGGTCCTGGGATCGAGCCGCCTGTTAGGGAGGCTGCTTCTCCCTCTGCCTCTGCTCCTTCCCCCCACTTGCTCTCTCTCAAATAAATAAAATCTTAAAAAAAAGAATCTGTTTTCTTTTGTCTTTTTCCTTCTTGTTTTTGTGTTTTTGTTAATTCTCATTAATGACTTCGCTAAAAAGCAATTCTCCATCTTTATCTTCTTAATCTGCCAGACAATCTGCTCCTTTTGATACATAATTTTCTTGCTTCTTTTTATGACATTTCATTTTCATAAACTCTGGATGTCTCCCCATCAGATGCCGCCTCTTGTTCTTGGCGTTTTGTTTTGTTTTGTTTTGTTTTGTTTCATCACACTGAGTTGCAACCATCATCTGAGCTTAGCGATGCTCCAAACACAGGAATACACTAAATATGCAGGACAATTGCAAGGCTTTGTATTAAGGAGAGGGACCCGTCAGAGCCATGGAGTGCCTTCCTTCTGGCTTATATATGGCAGTTTCGATGGTTCAACGGGAACCATTTCAAAGTCACAGAAGATTAATGTACAAACACAGGTGACATTCAGCAGTCTGTGATATTTCTCCAGGAAAGTTCTGTCTGGACATTCTCCATGCTGCACCCCTCGGCCACCCCACCTGCATTCCCTGCCCAATCCCACTGTCAGGAGCTGGCCTCCATGGAGCTTCTCCCAGCCCCTGGGACCTCAGTCAGCCAATGGGAGGTGCTGGGGGTCAGGAGGGCAGGAGCAGAGAACCAGGACACTCCCTCCGTGCCCTCTAGTCCTTGCTTGTATGCAGCGCTGGGCAGTGGCTGGATCATATGGGCACAGCTATGGAGGGACAAGGGCTCATCCACAGCAGACTCTGGTCCAGCTCCAGGAACACATACCCTCTCCAGCCCCTTCAGACCTGGGGGTGAGCCATCTTCTTGCTGGTGCTGGTCTCCAGTTCCCGGGTGCCCACATCCCTCAGAGTCCCCTTCACCCCTGTGAGCAGTCCCCTCTCCAGTGAGCACGTTGTTCATGTCATCTGTTAAAATTTGAATCCAACCCTCCTTTTTCTGTGAATCTTGGAAAGGCAACAGGTAACAGGTAACAGTCCGCTGGTCTTTCAGACACGGGCTGTTGTATGCTTTTCTAGAACTTTTAAGTTTAATCACGAACGTTTATCGATACCCGTGGAGTGAGGAAGGTTTGGGATGAACATTTTTATTATATTCCCCAATTCAATTATATTCATGATAATATTTCCATCTCAGAACAATTTTATCTTTATCAATTATAAAAATGCCTCTAGGAGTCACTTACTTGATGTATTGATGCAATTTTCTTTGACTCTGTAAGAAAATGAAATCGCTATTCTTTGAAGCGCTATCCACCACCAGCATTAATTACGTCCCTAGGGGGAGGATCTTTCCACAAAGACGTCCATTTTGCAGAATTGTACATTATGTGCAAAGATACAAAATAAGTTAGACTGTTGAATATGTCATTACTCTGCTGTTATTTACCATTGCTGCATTCGGATGACTGAGTAATTTGGTTCTCTATCTGGGGCAGCCCAAAAGAGATCTCAAAAAAGCCCAGTTCTACTCTAATTGTTTAAAGGAGTCTCCAAACAGTGAATGCAAGATTGGTCACTTTGATGACTCTGACATGTTACTATGGACCTCATGGTCTATTTTGGATCTGGTTCACTTCAAGAAAATTAAAAGAGGTTATGTTTGGATGTTCAGAAGAGAGCGCTGCAATAAGAAATAAAGAGGGGGGGGGTGCCTGGGTGGCTCGGTCGTTAAGCATCTGCCTTCGGCTCGGGTCTCAGGGTCCTGGGATCGAGCCCCGCATCAGGCTCTCTGCTCGGCGGGAAGCCTGCTTCTCCCTCTCCCACTCCCCCTGCTTGTGTTCCTGCTCTTGCTAACTCTCTCTCTCTCTGTCAAATAAATAAATAAAATCTTTAAAAAAAAAGAAAGAAAGAAAGAGGGCAGAGCAGGTCCACAGTGGTGCTCAGTCAGTGGTAACTTCTCCCCAGCTGGGACTATTGCCCCCCCCACTACGGGTGCCCCTAGCCCAATGCACTGCCTGCAGCCCCCCTGGTAATTCCAGGTCATTTGTGTCTGCACCTTCCAACTGAAGGTTTAATCCCGCCCGCCCCTGGGGTCCTCTACTCCTCAATCGGTTGTCAAATGTCTTCTGAAGACCCTGAGGACGCATCTCAAGGAGGAGAGTATGAGGAACATGACCTGGGGACGCACTCCCAGCCAGTTCCTGGCCACGCTGGCCGCGCCCTATCTACCCAGTGGCTCCCAGATGCCCGCCCCGGGGCAGCCCGCGTCCAGGTCCTCAGCGAAATCAGGACAGGAAGGAGGACGTGATAGGTTTCTCACAAAATCAAACCTGTTCAATTAAAAAGGCCTGTCCTTCATTCTGAGATTATGCGCTTCCTAGACTTTGCATTAAAATTCACCTTCTTTTAAGAGATCAAAGTCCTAAAGACAGCTTAATATTTTATATTGTGCTTTTGTTTTAAATATGTTTATGTCTTTATTTGGCCAAAACAAACAAACAAACAAACAGAAAACAAAACAAAACAAAAAAAAATCACAGCTTACCTTTGGAGCCCTTGGTGGACTAGGTCCTCGTGGTTCCCAGGGACAGAGGGGTGCACAGTGGGGTGTCCTCCGACCGCCATCGTGTGGTAACTGGGCTCGGGTGCCCTCGCGTGGACTTACAGCTGACATGGTCTGGTTATAACCGAGGGGCTCGCAAGGAATGGACAACTGCTCCTGCCGAGGACCGGGGCTGAAGAGACCGTTACCGCAAGCAAGGGGAGTGGGGACAAGGAGGGCATGGCCGTGCCCGTGACGGCCAGGCCACGGCGACTCTGGCAGGAGCACTCCCGCTGTGGAGCCGCTGCTAAGATCAGTGAGCAGGGAAGAGCAGCAAAAATCTGACACTGCCGGGAAGACTCTGAAACACGAGCCGACGAACATTCTGGCAACAGCGAGCTGTGGTCCCGGGGCCGGTGGTACGCTGAGGAACGCGGCTGGAGCAACGAGCAACCTGTCTTCTTTATTCGTATCTAGTACTCAGCGCTTCTTTCTGTGTATCATACCACGGTTTATGTAAGCATGCATAAGTAAATACGCACATGCGAGGGGGTCTTTTGGTTCTGATAGGGCAACAATCCATCACAGTTTTGGAGCTCCGTTCTGGAGAGCAAGGCCTGCAGACTTACTGACTCCCGTGGTTCTGGGACAGCCCCTCCCTGCCTAAGTGCAGCATCACCCCAGCCCCCAGGGGACATTACAGTGCAGGGGCCCCCACCTGCTTTTGCAAGCACCCCCGGGAACCCTTTTCCATGGGCCTTTACTGTGGGCACAAAGACTGTCCGCACATCAAGGCTGGGGGCACTCCTGAGTCCATCACAGATGGGCACCAGACTCTGAAGTCCATAGGGGTGCGATCTCAGGCAGTGACGATCGTGCTTTTTCACTCAAACACACCTGGGGGATCTCGCTGTCACCACCAGTGACAGTAATTCACTGAGTGCGAGCCCTGGGCTGAGGTTTTGGTAAGGGAACAGCTTCACTAAATAGCCAGATGCTGTCCTGAGCACCGTACCTGGATCAAGTGAATTACGGTGTCCACAGGACACAGGTGTGGAACCTGTCGGAGGAGTTGGGTGGGTGACTTTGCCCGAGTCACTCAGCTGCAGAGCCACAGAATAAGGCTCCAGACCCTCTCTTGATTCGCAGACCCTGCCATCACTGGCCCAGCTCCCCTCCGTGCACACGAGCAGCCCCGCAGCAGACTCTTCAAATGCCTAATGCAGTTCAGCCTGCTTCATCCTACACTGCAGAGCCCATGTGTCCCTGGGGCCCACACTGAGCTGCAGCTATAACCCACTGACAGGTGGCTTCTCAGCCTTTCTGCAGGAGCTGCCCAGGTGCCCACCTGGGAGGTCAGACTTGTCACCAGTCTCAAGTGTCCGCCCAGACAATGCCGAGTTCTCCGTGGAGTGCTGAAGCCCTGTTTTTAGGTGGGGAGAACTGAGGCTCCAAAGGGTGCAATTTTCCTTCTGCAAAACAAGAAATCTCCATTGTAGTTGTCAAAGGTATTGATGAGCACGGAGAAATAGGAGATTGCCTTTCAAGAGCCAGGATACCAAGAGTGCTCTTTGACCCCATGATCGTTAATGCCATCAGTGAGAAGTCCCCACGAGCTCGCGGAAGTGAGGGATGACTTCCAGGCGTCCCGGGTAGAGCCATGAACATAGCGTCTACCAGCGCCGCCCCCATGCAGGTGCCCTGGGGGCCTTCCATGGCGGGGAGTTTGCATAGAGGGACTCCTGTGTCTCTGGGATTGGGCCCCGTGTCGGGCTCTGTGCTCAGCGAGGAGTCTGTTTGTCTCTCTTCCTCTGCTCCTCTCCCTGCCTGTGCACGCGCGCGCTCTCTCTCTCTCAAATAAATAAAAATAAAATCTTAAAAAAATGAGATGGAGACCAGCGTTGAGGGTCCCCCGGGAGACACAACCATTTAAGCCACCTAAGCAAAACAAATCTAGCTTGTTTCCTGAACACAAGCAATACTTAACCTAGGTTATTTCTTGTAAATGTCTCTGGTGATCTTAAAAAAACCTTAAGTCATCGTCCTAAAAATGGATAAGACAATCGCTTTTAACGGATCCCCTGCTGTCTGGAAACCCCCACTGTAATGACCAACCACCGTAAAGGGTGAGCAGCTCCCTCGTTTTTACTGTATAAGCCATCCCAAACCGTCATGCCCCTGAGCTTCATAAAAGTTTGAATCTGAAAACTCCCAGGTTGCATATGAACGGTTCTTATATGCACAATAAACTCTTACTAAATGCTATTTTATTGATCTGCTTTTAATTTTTACTGTTTCTGGATTTTTGACATTAGTAATTTTGTGGAGAATATCTTGCAAATATATGTAGTCAGTTGGAGCCAAGGGTTGAATTCCTTTGGCAGTTACAGGGAAATTATAAAAAGAGATCAAAATGTTTGCATTTTTCATATTTGCATCTTTCTTTTTCATTTCATTCATGATTTTTTTGTAACGTCAACAGGAGAAAGATAACAGAATTTATACTTTGCTTATACTCATGGCTACTACCACACCTCAGTAATTTAATAAATAGCATTAATTTAATTCTATTAAATACATAGAAATTTAATAAATATAATTGTGATTACTAATGATACTGCATTTCATAAGATATTTTCTACAGTTGTTAAAGATGTCTTTAATTAGTTTTGGTTTTTTCCATTCAAGTCCGTTCCTGAATCTTTGCCTAAACTTCATTATAATTGTTAGTAATTCCACAAAAATGGTCTTTACCTTCTTTCCTAGTAGAAATGACTGAGGAAGAAATAAGAGTAGGTAGGGTATTTATTTCAGACATTAAATATAAAGATAGTGTACATGTCTTCGGATTGTTTAGGAAAAAACAACACAGGCCCCAAATGGGGTCACTTACATGGAGTTCATAAACTTGTGCTTAATACATAATCAAACTTCAAGTTCAACGTCCCCCAGAAATGTTGCCTTAACTGGTCAGTCAGGAACTTTCCAGTGAACCCACCATGTGGGCCCTCTCCACACCCCAAAGAAAGATGAGGTCGTCTCATGATAAGACCCCTCATTTTTCCCCTAGAGAGCAGCCTTGCCTGGAACATTTTTTTTCTTTTGCTAGTCACTTTCTTGCCCCCGCCCTCTGTCTGCACAGATTGCAGAGTTAACTGTAGTGTGTTGTGCTGATTTATTTGAGGCCTCTGACATACAATCCAGGCAAAATTCTTTGATCGGAGGCCTTGGCTCTGGGGGCTGAGGTGCTCCGTCCTCGAGGCCTGGCTCAGCATGGCAGTGGGGCTGGCCCGGCAGGACTGCCAGGCCAAGGGCCATACGCTGAGGACACACAGGGGCAGACTTCACCGACTGTGTGACCCAGGAGCCAAGGACAGAGTCTGGGAGGACACTGACGACATGATGGAAAAAACAACGCTTGCAACAAACCAACACTTCTCTAGAGAAATGTTAACAAGAGTCCTTGACGGAGAATTTTTGAAGCCACTGAGTTTCTATAGAAAGTAGTCAGGAACCGAAGTATGGTGTAAAATGGTAACAGTGAATAGGATGAAGAAAGACTATTGATTGGCCTAGGTTGCAGCAGTGTATCAAAAACCCCTAAGAGGAGCGCCTGGGTGGCTCAGTCGTTAAGCGTCTGCCTTCGGCTCAGGTCATGATCCCAGGGTCCTGGGTTCGAGCCCCGCGTCGGGCTCCCTGCTCAGCCTGTTTCTCCCTCTCCTTCTCCCTGTCTCCCACTCGTGCTCTCTCTTGCTCTCTCTCTCTCAAATAAATAAAATCTTTAAAAGAAACAAAGACAAACCCCCCTAAGGAAACAGAAACTCTGTGGAGTAAATGAGGAAAAAACTGAACAAAACCAAAGTCTCCCAGCACGGAGGCCGCCGCGGCACCAGGTGGGAACGAGGCCCCCAGAGCGCACCCTCTCCCGGGGCCGGCCTGCACCCACACTCCCTGCGTGGCCTGCTCCCCAGCTCCCTGGAACCTGTGGGAAGGAACAAGGGGGCCTGCAACAGCCACATGCCCGCAGACTGGTCCTTAGGACTGAGTTGCCTCGCGGACACGGAGAGAAAGCCAGGGCTGGCTCTGGGGTGTCAAGAAAAGATTATTCATGACGTTTGCCAGGCCGACTGCCTGCAGATGGGCTTTACTGCGATGGGGTTTTATAGTGGGGGGGGCAGATTGGGTTCAACTCCAAACACAACAAGGAAAAGGGGGATTTATAGCCAAGGGTGGGGCGGGGGGAGGGCAAGTAGACGGAAAATCACTAAGAGGAAAGGTCAGGAGTAAGGGAGCTTCTGGCAAAACTGTCCTACCAGGATTCTTGCTGAGTGCAGGCCAGGGAGAGCAGACAGCCCCCGGGGGATGGTGGAGGATACAGAACCTTATCAGATACCAAGGGCCCAGGGTGATCTGGCCAAACTGACAGCAGGATTCTTGCCAGAATGGGACTCCACAAGGGAGGGGCCTGAGCAATCTTTGCCAGTGGGTCTGCTGTCCCCTTCGTTGACCCTGGCTGGACCAGGTCCTGGGGCATGCGGGGAGGAGCCAAGGTTGGGCTGGGTCCCTGAGCATGGCCCTGCCTGGACGTTCGGGACCACAGCCCAAAGGCAAATAAGACTGCATTCTATAAAGAATGCGTAGAAGGCTTCTGGGGTGACCTGGGCCCTGCCAAGCCGCAGTCTTCCCCAAGGCTCCCTGCCCTCCAGCCCTGTCCCACCCACTCACCCATGCCCCGGGTTCTTGGCCAGCCAGCCGCTCCCTGCCGCGCCTGGATGGCCAGCAGCCAGACGTGTCTCTGTCCAGAGGCCAGGGGCCCCAAGGCAGGCTCTGGGCTGGGCCCTGTCTTTCCTAGACACAGACAATCAACAGATGATCCCAGTAACCTCCAAGGACGCAGACATGGGAAAAAGTGGATGAAGACAGGGGAAGGCCCATGGGTGGTGGGGCGTCAGCCCAGCGCTGGTGGGCTTCATGAGGAGGGTCCCGCTATGAACACATAAACACTAGATCTAATATTGTGTCAGGCAGGGGTGTGAGCTAGCAAGGACAACAGAGACCTTTTGGAAGCTATTTTGGATGGGCACTCAGGAGACCCCACCGAGGTGAGTGATGGAAGCGTGTGCTGTGGGTGGGAAGAACATTCCAGAGTGCAGAGTCTCAGAAGGAGTATCCAGAGCATCTGAGGGAAAGCACAGAGCCCAGCAAGGCTGCAGTGCAAGGAGCGAGGGAAGGAGGTGAGCGTGAGGCCAAGAGGCCTGGGGCCAGGCCATATATGGGTGTTATAATCAGATGGGACGCCACTGGACAATTTGGGGGGATGGCACAGTCAGACTTACATTTGCAGGGGTCACTGGCAGCTCTGCGAGCAGGCCAGGGGTAAGGGAGAGGACACAGGGCCATTGATAGGAGGTTTTTGCAGTAGCTGGAGAAAGAGACTGCGGGCGGAGGATCTGGTGGGCTCCGTCCCCCACTTTTGTTCTTGGTATTCCAGCTGCACACCTTCGGATGTGGGACACTGAACGGTTTCCTCCGTCTCACCCACAGACCACAGTTTGATCCAGAACTTGACCGGCCACACTTCCTGAGGGTGGACGGAGAGCAGATTCATGTCTCAGGTTGGCAGTTCTGACAGCCGTTTAGTTTAATCCAATGGTCGTGGTCTGTGGTTACACTTGCAGTTTTATGGCTGTGACATTATTTGTTTTCTGTCTGCCTTTTACCCTGGACTATATGCTTCATGAAAGCAGAAAATTATGTTTTAAATCACTACTGCATCCCTAGTCTTAACACAGTGTCTGACACCTAGCGGTTCCTCAAATTGCGGTGTGTTCCTGTCTGGGTCTTACTGATAGAGAAGGAGAACACTGCAAAGAGAAAGGTTGGACATGTATTCCTGTGTTCTTTCCTACGTTAGACTTTGAGTGCCCTAATTTCTCCTCTTTGTCTTCTCTGTCGTAATCTTTTCCTTACTGCCGTGAAGAATGAGAAGACTTTTCTGGGAAAAATTTAAACGTCTCACCATCAGTTCTAACTGATGAATGTAATACTGAATTCATAATTTAGTTAGTTTAATTTACTATAGTTAGTAAATATTTTTCCTATGCTTTCTATATTTTGAAAATGTGTCAGCATTTATTACTTATGAAAAACAGGCGCTAAATAAAATTCATTTTTTGAAGCCTTGGGACTATAAATTATAAGGGCCAGAAGCCACATGTTTATGGTTCTGTTTCTCAAGCATCCAGCCCAGTGGTGTGGTGAAGGGATAATGGTGACCGTGGGGACAGATCTCTGCTGACACAGGGACTCAGCTTCTCACCAACCTGTTTGACTTATTCCATAGAGAGTGAGAATTTTTCTGAAGGAATGTTGGTTTCTGTGTAACTTAGCCATTGTCTGTTTCTACTGCTACTAACCTAATAACTGCTGAATATGACATCTATATACTCCTTATTGAATATGACACTCCATATCATCTTTGTGATAACCCAGAGTAAAACAGAGGGAATAGTGAGGTATCTATCTGATATCTCAAAAACTCAAAGAAGAGATAGGTATGTTGATATAGCTCAGAGCCTATCAAGGGGTAAGTGACTTATGACTCCACAAAAAAAAGAAATCTGAAAATATGATTTTAGGGGTGGCTGGGACACTGAACGGTTTCCTCCGTCGGTTAAGCATCTGCTTTCAGCTCAGGTCATGATCTCAGGGTTCTGGGATTGAGCCCCGCATCGAGCTCCCTGCTCAGCCGGGGAATCTGCTTCTCCCTCCCGCTGCCCCTTCCCCCACTTGTGCTCTCTCACTCTCAAATAAATAAATAAAATCTTTTAAAAAAGAAAAAAAAATCACAGTTTATTAGACAAGTCAATTGCTTTTATATACCAGCAATGAATAAGTGGAATGTGAAATTAAAAACTCAATGCTATTTATCTTAGCATCAAAACAAATGAAATACATAGGTATAAACCTTACAAAATACGTATAACATCTATAGGAGGTAAATTTCCAACCTCTGATGAATGAAATCAAAGAACAATTAACTAGGGACACCTGGGTGGCTCAGTCTGTTAAGTGTCTGCCTTTGGCTCAGGTCATGATCCTGGGATCCTGGGATCGAGTCCTGCATGAGGCTCCTTGTTCAGTGGGGAGCCTGTTTCTTCCTCGGCCTGCTGCTCCCCCTGCTTGTGCTTTCTCTCTCTGACAAATGATAAATAAAATATTAAAAAAAATAAAGAAGTATTAAATAAATGGAGACATAGTCCATGTTCATAGATAAGAAGACTCAATATTGTCAAGAGTCAGTTCTTCTCAACTTGATCTATAGATTCAACACAATCGCAATCAAAATCCCAAGTTATGTTATGGATATTGACAAACTGGTTCTGAAGTTTATATGGAGAGGGAAAAGACCCAGAATAGTCAACACAATATTGAAGGAGAAGAACAAAGTTGGAAGACTGACACTATCTTACTTCAAGATTTACTACAAAGCCACAGTAATCAAGAGAGTTTGGTATTGGTAAGAGAATATACAAACAGATGAATGGGACAGAATGTGGAGTCCAGAAATAGACACACATAAATCAAGTTGACTGATCTTTGGCAAAGGACCAAAGGCAACACAGTGGAACAAAGACAAAGACAATCTTTTCAACAAATAGTGCTGTAACAACTGGACGTCCACATGCAAAAACAAAACAAAACAAAACAAAACAAAACAAAACAAAACAAAAGACACCTCAAAATGGATCACAGACCTAAATGTAAAACTATAAAACTCCGAGAAGAAACATAGGAAAAATCCCTGATGACCTTGGGTATGGCAAGACTTTTAGATATGACACCAAAGACACAATCCACAAAAGAAACAATCAGTAAGCTGGAAATCATAAAAATTAAAAACTTTTGCTCTTTAAAAAAAATGTCAAGAGAATGAGAAGACAAGACACAGACTTAAAAATATCTGCAAGAGACACATCTCATAAAGGATTGTTATCCAGAATACACAGAACACCAAGCTAGCAAACTGATTCAAAAATGGGCAGATCTGGACACTGCGCCAAAGAAGTTGCATGGGTGGCCAATAAGCATATGAAAAGATCCTCACAATTATACGTCATTAGAGAATTGCAAATTAAAACAACAATGGGACACCACTAGACACTTAGGAGAATGGCCAAAATCCAGAACACAGACAACACCAAATACTGACAAGGATGTGGAGCAACAAGAATTTGCATTTGTGACCGGTGGGAATGCAAAATGGTGCAGCCACGTTGGAAGACAGTTTGGCGGGTTTTTACAAAACCGAACATACTCTTACCCTACAATCCAGCGCTCCCACTGGAGACTCCTTTTCACCCAAAGGAGTCAAAAACTTGTATCTACACAAAAACCTGGACACATGTTTTTAGCAGCTTTTTCCATAATTGCCCAAAGTTGGAAGCAACTGAGCTGTCCTTCAGTAAATGAATAGATAAATAAATGGTGTCCATCCAGACAATGGAATATTATTTAGTCCTAAAAAAGAAACGAGCTATCAATCTGTGGAAAGACATGAAGGAAGCTTAAGTGCATAATACTAAGAGAAAGAAGCCAATCTGAAACAGACTGATAGACTTGGGTGGCTATAACACTGAGACCACTATTATGGGAAAAATTTTCATGTGTGTTGTCATTCAAGTAGGATGATTTTCACATTGGTTATCCATTTTCACCCTGAGATTGCAAAAGAAGGCGGCAATAACAGGACTACAGGATGTATGAACTGTGCTGGAAGAAACAGAGCTAGTTAATAAACAGCTCTCAGCTGTGGATGATGCTGTGTGTCCATCTGGTCAGCAAGGGACAGGAGTGGACAGGAGTGCTGCCTTCAGACAAGCAGCCCCCTGGATTGCCCTGAGCCACAGACCAGAATGGTCTGGGAGCCCCGACCAAGTCACCAAGGAGGAATGTTCTAGCCAAGCCCACATGCACCATTTCCTCCACTCACTGCTCTTCTAAATTCTTCTAAACAAATACATATTTTTATCCCTCAATAAAAATAGTACTGGATGCTTTCTCTACTAGAAAGTTAGAAAATTTGTTTTCCTAGTCTCTCTGTTGGATGAACTTTTATTGTTGTCAAATCACTCAGAAAAATATTCATCCTGCCAACACGTCCCCTGGACCAGCGTCCCTCAACACGTCCTCCAACCCACGATATCGAGGAACTCACCAGCAGGTAAAGAGGTGCTTGAATGTGATTTTAGTACCTGAGTAATGAAATGTAATCATATTTATTATCCAAGGGAAAACACAGCCAAGCACAGCAGGGATAACGGCCCCTGGGAGCTCTCTCTGCTTCTTTTCTATGGTCCCCCTGTGAAATCTGGTCACCTCTCAGCAGTCAAGCATCTCCCTGAGAAGCACTGGGAGAAGGCCCAGCTCCATTCTGGGGATACACTGTTCTCCTGCTGGCCTCTCTAAAGTGCCCAGAAACCTCCACACAGGCTCTGGTCCCACTTACCAGAAGTGTCAGAGGGCATCATGAGCTTGTCAGACAGCTCTTCATTTTGACGATTTGGCTTTTAATTCACAATTTGTTCCTGTTCCTAAGCTTTTAGAGCTTTTCACCAACTTACGGGAAACATCTTGAAAAGGTCAGGTGGCCCTCAACTCTAAATGATTCCACCTAGTATGTCCTTAAGTCTGATTTCCCCCCAAAAGCTTCATGTCTGCTTTCTCAGAAGAGAGATTTTAACATAAAAATAAATGCACAAGTGAAAAATATTGGCATCTTCACAGCTCATTTTTTAAAAAGATTTATTTCTTTATTATTTTGGGGGGCGAGGGGCCGAGGGAGAGAGAGAGAGAGTCTTAAGCAGGCTCTGTGCTGAGCCTGGACCCTGACGCAGGGCTCGATCAATCTCACGACCCAGAGATCATGACCTGAACTGAAACCAAGAGTCCGATGCTTAACCGACTGAGCCACCCAGGTGCCCCCACAGCTAATTTTTTTTTTTAAAGATTTTTATTTTATTTATGTGTGAGAGAGAGCATGAGAAGGGGGAGGGTCAGAGGGAGAAGCAGACTCCTTGCTGAGCAGGGAGCCCGATGTGGGACTCGATCCTGGGACTCCAGGATCATGACCTGAGCCGAAGGCAGTCGCTTAACCAACTGAGCCACCCAGGCGCCCCCCCACAGCTAATTCTTAACATATTTTCTGACTTTTGTAAAGAAGGAAGAAAAATTGACAAGTACTTTTGTAGGTAAGTGACAGCATTACATAAATAAACCATTACATGATATTATGTAATATAATATTTTATAATATTTCAGTATTATACAAATAAGTAAAAATAAATAAATTTCCAAATAATGTAAAACTTTATAAGCTTATATCTTAATTCTTTTTATTGAGAATAAGAAAAGCTCTTTTCAACGAACTAGTAAAAGGTGGAACAAGGTTAATTAAAAATGAAAAGAAAAATCTTAAAAGTTGAGATTAAGAAAAAAAAAATTGAGATTAAGGCAGCAGCATAAAGGCCTGACACAATCTCTAGGAGGTGAGGGTTCCCAGATGAGAAAGTGAGGCCCCAACCCACCCAGCAGCACCTGGAAAGGAGGGGTGGGTCGAATGTGAACCTCTACCTACTCTCCAGAGAGAGTTTTCAGTGCTGGGAATGTACCCTCAACTGCTGTCACAACAGGGGGCATCCAGGAACCAACTTTGGGAATCTGCTCGCATCCCCTTGGCATTTGGGGACCCAGGGCATGACTGTCTGACCACCCTCGAGACATCCTGGGCCAGGGGTTGCTTTTGGGAGTAAGTGCTCTCCCAGGGTGGAGGGCGATCCAGAGGAACCACTGTGGCCCCGCTCGAGAGGGGAGACCATGGGAAGAGCAAGACCACTGCTCTGTGATGGGGGCACCGTGGGGGCCGGCTGGACGAGGCGCTGGTCCTTGCTGCAAGGAACGGCAGGTGCGGGGCTCTGGAAACAGCACAAAATGCCTACGAGAGGAAATCCACTCTGACCCCCTGCCAAGTCCCGGGGGCACCGCTGTGGGCGCCCCTGCTGGGCGATGAGCAGCCCGAACCCGAGATGGGTAAGCAGGTGAGGGTGGTGGGCATGGCTGGGAAGACGAAGCAGCACCAAGCGCATCTGGAGAAGTCCGTGCGTTCCCGCAGCTCCCACACTAGCATCCCATCGAGGTCAGGCTGCTCTCCTGGAGGATGGAAGCTTCGTGTTGAGATGCAGCTTGGCGTTTTGACTCCTACCCGGGACTGTGTGATTTAATGCCTGAAACCAGACCTTCTCTTGTTACTGAAGATAACCAGAGGACCCCCCGATTTCACCCAAGGCGGGGGGACCAGCACCCAGGAGCAGGTGTGAACAGGCAGATGGAGAGAACAGAGTTGGTTTTGAACTACCACAGGAGTCCAGCTTGTTCAAGGCAAATGAAGGAACAGCTTTGGGGTTACAGAGTCCTTTACAATCAGAATGAATCAGGAAAGACCTACTAAACACTGTGTCGCAAAAAATGATTTGGAGATTACTTGGAAGAATATTGTTTACTTTCTCAGAGAGGGTGTTTGATTTTCAATACATAAAAAACACTAGCTTTTGTGTGAGAATATTTAATTCTATAAAAAACAACTAATTGTGTGTACTTCGTTTTACAAATAAAAATGACTTGGAAATAATAATATGAAAACATAAAAACAGCAATAACAGCAACATCATTCAATACTTGCTAAGCACAGTGTTTTATAATTTGAACTCATTTTCCCTTGGCCGCAACGCTATTAACTTGGATCCCCATTTTCCGGGTCAAGGAAATGAAGTTTGGGGGCACGGGGTGACTTGCCCAAGTCACAGAACTGGTAAGTGGAAAGTTTAGCTCACTCCGGGGACACACACTGCAGAATAAATGTACGCACTCTGCAGACGATTTACTGACCCTGGACATAGGCGTGGGAAGGGTTAGGGGCATAAAGTTACGGCAGGTGTAAGGAGGAGGAAGGATGGCGGTCTGGCTTCTGAGGTTTAAGGGCAGTGCCTGAGCTGAAAGAGGTCCACCTGGCTGGACTTCTGGCTGAAGCAGTCGTTGGAAGTAAACGGCACAGATCGTGGAAGCCACAGGGAGCAGGTGTTTCGGACTCAGAGGCGTGAGGGGGAGCTGCAGACCCCCTTAGGGTGAGTGCGGAAAGACGGCGCAGAAGCGCGTCCAGCCGGAGAACCGTGTCCCCCACGTTGGCCGAGAGGTGCCACCTGCCTGGCGCGCACCGTCTGATGCTATCTGCAAGTTACTGCCCCCCGCGGTGCAGGGTGGCCGTGGAGAGCACGGGGGCCTGACGCGGGCTCTCCCGGTTACCGGAGCGCAGGACGCGGGGCAGGACGAGGGCGGGCTCCCCGGGACACCCGAGTCACGGACACCCGCCTCTGCGTGGGACAAGCAGCAGTGCCCGTGGCCAGGGGCTCGATTCTGAACACCGATCCCGTTCCTGGAAATGACTGTGTATCTGACCCCGCTCAGAGAGGTGGCAACGGTTGGGAACTCCTCTGGATCTGGATGTTCCCTGCGGTGCCCCCGTGCTGTGAGCACCGCAGAAGGTGGGGGGGGGGTGTATTTGGGAACACTTCCAGAAGTTTCTGCTGATAAAGTAAAAGTGTATGAAACTTTTGTGACCTATTAAGAGGAACGCTCTTAAGGGTGAACACTGTAGACTGAACACATTTTTTTTTTTTTTTTTTTTTGCCTTTTGGGAAAAGATCTTTACCCTGTGGAGTAATAAAAAGTATTCACGTAATTGCCACCCTCCACATGTTGTTCTCAAATACCTGATTTATTGAAATCAGTGTGAGGCCTGTTTTAAATATAAATTGTTTTCAAAACCAAGCTTGTAACATATTCTGAATAGCATGTAGAGAGGCTGGTGGATTAAAAATCACTTCATTTTCAGCAAAATGGAGATCTGTGTTTGTTATTTCCTCCATTATGTTTAGTTTTTGATTTCCATTTGTTTGGTATCTATAAATGGTGAAACGTTCATAAGATTTACAGGAGGTGAATCTTGTTAAAAATAAAATACAGGGAGCCATAAAGTCTGGAAATATTCACAGTGTTTTTCTAATAGATTGAACCCTCTTAACTGTTTGTTCTAGGGTGAAGGTACAAGTTTATGTGGTAGAAATTGTACCCACAAATCATCAGAGGCGACCTATGACAGGCGTGCGTGCCGTGACTGATGGGAATGTTGCTTTAGTGCATATTAGTTCATCGAAATCTTACACAGTTTACTGAACTATGAATTGTTAGTGAGGGAAACACATTCACATGTCATAGGGATAAACTATTATGGACGTTTCTCTATGTTTGCAGATTTCATGGCTACGCTGAACGACTTTAATTCAAAAGACTGAATAATAATCACTCCATTAAATCGATTGAGTCAACTAGAAAAGGATATACTGCTCTTTGTAAAGCATTTCCTGGACGAAAATTTTCCTAATTGGCCCCATTTTGTTCTGATCAGCAACCTGTTCTACATTAGCTACACTAAAAAATAAAAAATACTATCCAATACGATAACACATCCACGACCATATGCCATCATTTTGTGATTCAATGACGTAAGGGAGTAAGGGAGAATAGAAGGGTATTTCTTGTTGAAATAAATAGGCAAAGAGCTTTCATTTAGCTCTGCTTCTCTTAATGAAGACTGACCCTATAATCCTGATGGATAATCTGAGAGACTTAACCAGGGACACATCCTTGGCAGTGGTCATTAAAATAGATTTTAACAAGGCAAGAAAAGCGAGTTGCTTATGAGTAGCAAGAAATATGCATATACTCTCATTAAAATGCACCCTTTGGAAAGTGTTAGTTCTATAATGTGAGGATTTTGATGATTAGTGTACACTTTTTCTATACATTAATGTACACTTTGATTATTACTGTACACTTTATTCAATTTAGATATGAAGATGTCCCTTCTAGTAATTAGTTCATGTGCATATCTTGTGGATTAAATGATATATTTTGTAAGTTTTCTAACTATTTGAAACAATGTGTCCTTTTTTAGCCCTATAATGAATACAAAATGGAGCCTGATTGCCTGAGTCTCGCAAAATGTGCATTTTTAAAGAATTATTTAAAAAGGGAATCCTTCCAAGTAGTACATCAGTTTAAGCTAGTCTGAACATTAAGACTTTGTCACATCTGGAAATATGTGTAATCTCATTTGAGGGCATTACCACATTTTAAGGAAAAAAATTTAAAAAGTATAATTTTTACCAGAGGATAAAATAGAAATATTTCTAGATACCTGACTCATTTGTAAAAATCTTCACATAACTGTGAGCCTGTTTCCTTTAAAAATAAGACAAAACTCACAAACCTGACAAAGCTATTATGTGCAAAATAACATCCCAGCCCCCTGGGAAGTGAGAGTCCACATTTTTGCTGGTTTATTTTATTCCTCCAGCCGACTTGCCACACGCCTTTACCGTGTTTCCAAAGTAAGGAAGTCAGCCATTTTGAATTCAGATCTTGTCTCCAAAAAATGTGACACGGACATCCTTTGACTAGACATTAGTAAAACTTGACAAATAAGATATTTTCTCTCATTGGAGGTTGGTGGCATTTTGCTTGTGCTTTTGTTTCTCTAAAGTGTGGTCCGAACAAGCTAATGAAAACCTGTGGAGGGGAGAGTTTGCATATCTACCGGTGGAATCTGTAATTCTTTTGTTCGGGGGCAAGGACCTAGCACAAGGATAAACATTCATGAGCCTTTCCCCGAGCGGAGACCCCCATGTGGGAAAATGCTGACAACGTCCCAGAGTCAGGGGTTCTCAGGAGGGCACAGCCTCGTCCTGCACTGCAGTTTGCTAAGTGGTTTCAGGTCCACTATGAAGGTCCTGTCACTGTGTGGCTGCTCGGCTCCTAGTGACTCTGAGGTGTCAGGCTCTGTGTGGGACCTCTCAGAGAGGAGTCTCTGTGCGGGATTTCCCAGTGTTCATCTCTGTGGGTGTTCTCTCAGTGTGGGGTCCTTGGATGTGAGGTCTCTCTGTGTGGATCTGTGGGATAAGTATTTCTGTGGGTCTCAGGGTGTGAGTCTCTGTGGGAGGTCTTTGTGTAGGGTCTTGCTGTGGGGTCTCTTTGTGGGATCTCTGTATGGGGTCTCTGTGTGGGGTCTTGGTGTTGGTCCCAGTGTGGGTCTCCGTCAGAGGTCTCTGTGTGGGGTCTCTGTGTGGGTCTGTCAGAGGTCTCTGTGCGGGGTCTCTGTGTGGGTCTGTCAGAGGTCTCTGCGCGGGGTCTCGGCGTAGGGCTTTCCCTCTCCGGCCTTGCACCGTCTGGCAGGAGAAGGGCAAAGGGACTTGCTCCTTCCTGATTCTGGCTGTTCCACCAGCATCCCGTCCGTGGCACTTCTCCCGACAGGAGCGTGGGGTGCACGTCTGGTTCCCCAACTGCAGGACTCACCTCCTGGTGCCCCTGGGAGGACCTAGCAGCAGCCAGGCTCAGGGACCCTGCTTTGGGCCACCCTCTCCTGAGCTCCCGAGGGCCCAGGGCGCTCTCTGTCCCGGTCCTGCCTCCCCCGGGGCCTGGTTGCCGTGTCAGTGCTGGGCGCACCCTGGGGGCCTAGAGGCAGGACCTGGCTCCAGAGAGAAGCTGCGGCGGAGCAGGCCTGCGCCCACTCCGCCCTGCACCCTGGGTCCCCTCCCACATGTGGGGTCCTGATGGCATGGGGGCAGGGCCATGCCTGCTGCCATCTGGATCGGGGGTCCCTCCTGGAGCAGGACTCTCCACCACACGAGCGATGTGTGGGGGCCCCGGAGGATGATGTTGGGCTGGGAACAGGGCATGCAGGGGGCCCCTCCTGGACTGCACCCTCATTCTGGACGGTCCGTTCCAGCCGGGTGTGGGACAAACTCTATCTGATGACCTCCTCCCCCTTCGGGCTCTGGGGTAACCAAGACCGGGAGCCAGGCAAGACTTGCTACATGATCCGGGCCAGTCCCTTGGCCTTGGAGTCCCCACCAGTCCCCTGGGAGCTGTCCTTGGGCCACACAAGTAAGTAAAGGTCGCAGACTACAAGTCTGTCCCGAGGCCCCCAATCCCGTGCAATCTTATCAAATTGTGCAGAAATTAAGCTTCCCTGCCCGAAGGCCTTGCTGCCTCTGCGCGCCTGACCCTCTGTGTGGGAGCCTCAGGGGGCTTCTTTCCCCCTGGGCCCGGCAGCTGGAGTGGGGTGGAGGCCCTGCGGCCACGGGGCCTCTAACTTGTCTCCACTGGGCCTGTAGGTGACAGTGGGACACCACGGGTCCTCGGTCGTCACACCAGGTATGGGCACACCATGTCACTCTGCCTCCTTCCTGGAGTCCCACCTAGGTGCAGTGTCCCCCTGCCTCCCAGCCACCCCCCTGCTCCATCCCCCAGAAGGGGAAGGGGTTGCTGGTGAGCAGGGCAGACTGGTCCACAGTGGCCTCTGTGCTCCCCACTGCACACCCTCAGAGCCGTGAGCTCCTCCCTCGCTGCTCCAGAGCATGAGAACGGGGGCAGGGGGGGTGACACTGAGCTAAGAGGGGCTCCCGGGTGATGTCAACCCAGCTTCATCGGAGAGAGAAGGGTTCCTGGGGTAGCTGTGCCCTACTCCCCCAGGAGATGGGGAGCAGGATTTCTCCCACCTCTGCACTGAGGGCCAACCTTGCGCCTCCAAACTCCGCGCCCCACTCTGACATAGGACTCTGTCTTCCACATGTCCCGGAGCCCGAGGGGGATTTCTGCCTCTGCAGACCCTCCCTACAGCCACACAAGTTCAAGGTAGAGAGAAAGCAGGAGAGGACGGGCGGAGCCAGATCCTGGTCTTGGTCATGTTCATCTTGTCACGGAAACCGAAGGCGTGTGAGGGAGGGGGTGGGGGTGCACCACACGGTCCCCCTCCCTCCAAGGCCCCATGCCTTCTGGAAGCCAAAGCAGGCACTCGGGGAGAGCAGACCTTGATCCTTCCCTTCCCCCGAGCAGGGCACAGACAAAGGCCGGCATCTCTCATGAGAAAGAAACATTTATTTTGGGGAAACAATAAAAATTGTGGTCCAGAGAAGCCCTTAGCCCATAGAGGATGTGCTAACATGAGAAATAAAAGTTCTTCTCTGCACTGTTTGCATTTTTTCTTGGAGAAAAGCAGTCCCACCAGGAAAGGCATGAGAAGCATACCCTGACGGGCCAGATGAGACGTATCGGAGGAGGCAGTGCCTCGGGCAGTGGGGGTGCGGAGGGCGGCCCGAAGCTCCTGGCACCATGGACCCGTGCTGGCAGGGTCTGCCCGGGCACCCCGGCACCCTGGCTGGGAAGGCCCACCTGTTGTCCCTGCTTCTGATCCACTCGGTCTCGTTGGCGCAGCTGTGGCCCTTGGTGGTGGCTTGCTGGTTGGAAGCTGTCTCCCTCATCACTCTCCTCTGCTCTTGATAGGAGAGGACTCTGTGGTAGCAGACATTGGGACCTGCCGAAGCCTGGAGATCCCTGTGGCACCAGCTGAACTCCGGGGCCCGAACTCCGTGGTGAGGCACCATTTTCTGCTGTAGGATCTGTCCCACAGCCGTCATGAGCACCTGAGCCTCGGCCGTCGCACTGTCCACAGCTGATCTGCCTGTGACCGGTCCCCGACTCCGGGATGATGAAGACTTGCCTTTTTGAAGGGGATCTTCCAGTCCTTTGCCTTTACTGGAAAAAAACCACTGTATAAAGTGCCTCAACCTTCTTCTGAAGTAGCTTTCCGGAGGAGCCGTCTCCTTTTTCAGCAAGAGGTGACAGGCCTTTCTTCCTGAGGACTCCGCTGCGTCCTTGTGCTGGACAGTGCGGCTCATCTCACTGATCTGGAGGACCTTTAGTGCTGACAGCTCTTTTCCAGGCTCCCTCGGGCTGGGCCTCCTGTGGTCCTCTCTCTCAGCAGTGGGGGCAGATGACTTGCTCGGGCTCTTACATTGGTCCCGCGGTCCCAGAGGCTCCGGCTGCCTCTGGATTTTCTGTCTGCTTGATCTGCGGCCGTACAGTACCTGGGAAGCTGATGTGTCTTCACTGGACCCACTCTGGAAGCCATACAGGGACCCCTGAGAAGCCAAGATGTCTGCAGCAAGGAATACATCGGACTGACAGTCTTGGAGAAGGCTGTCAGTGGCGCAGTCTTGAAGGAGGACACCCGTTTCACAGTCTTGCAGGAGCACGCCGGCGGCATTGTCTTGAGGCTGGTTCTCTGACTCCATGAACTCCCGGAGCTCAAACTCTCTAAGCTGTGCATCAAGGCAGAGCTCTTCTGGGTCTTGGCCGACCAACTCTGTAGGTGGCGAGGGGCTGTCACTTTTCTCTGAAGACCCTGATCTTCTCAGATCTGCACGGATGGTTTGGTTGTTGGCCCACACGCCGGGTTCCAAGGTGACTTCCCAAGCGGGAGCCTCCTCGACCTCCCCAGCGTCCCAGGACTCTTTGGCACTCAAATACTGGGACTCTAAGTCGAGCTCTAGCACTTCTATGCTAAGGCAGGAGTCTTGTGAGGCCCATCCCCCACTCTCCCTCCTTGGCTCACTTGTGGCCATTGCTGGACTTGGACTTGACTCCAGGTTGCTATTCATAAGAGTCCCTGAGGCAGGTTCCCTGTGCCAGATTCTGCCCACAAAGCTGTATGTGAGGGTCTGAGAAGGTGACCTGGCCTCCTGTCCAGCCAGAGGGGCCTCCGATGGCCCACGGCCATCACGTGGTGAGGTCCCTTCCAGGGCCTGCTGGATTTCCTCACATGTAGGCTGGGGAGCAGGGAGAGGACTCCCCAAGGTGGGATCAGACTCTTTTACCACCTTCTCTCCTTGATGGGGCTGAGGAGGTTTTCCCAAGAACTTGGTTTTGGAGCGGGCCTTAGATACACAGGTGGCTAAGCAGGGAAGGGAGGACCGGGGAAAGAGGAAGCCCTTTTTCAACTTAAAGAGATTTACAGGCTTGAGGACCTTGAGGGGTAGTCTCCACCTGTGCTTCACCCGAAACCTTATAATATGTGCTTCTAGCATCCGTTGAGTGTATGGACTGAGGATGGAAAAATTGTGGGAGGTGGTCCTGTAGGGTTCCCAACCCTTGGAAAATGCTGGCTTTCCAGTTTTCCTGTGAGTGCTTGGCTCTCTGGGAAGGTCCAAGGCATGGTGGGCAGCGAGCCTGGAATGATGAACATCTGCAGGGATCTGACCTTCTCTGATCTGTCCCAACTTCCTGCCCAAATGCGCTCTTAGGACCTTCTCTGGGTGCTTCTCGTCTGCGCTGCTTGTTGAAGGTTTCAAGTCTGTGTCTGACTCCTCAGAATTTATTCCTGGAGCCTTCCCTGGAGAGCTCGCCAAGCCCCTGTGTAGATCTTTCCGGATCCTTCCTGCAGTAGACCTTGAATCCTTGTCCAGGTTTTTTCCCGGCATGGTCCTTGCTGGGTACCTGGACCCAGTCTTCTGTGTAGCCTGGCAGGTTCCGTCTCTAGAGTCAGACTCAGACGCGGGTCTGTGCCAGGCCTTTGCCTGTGGCACCTTCCGGAACTCTCCGTGAGGCTGTATCAGCTTTACAGATAGCTGGATCCTGTGGGGCAGGCTACTTTGGTGCTTCACGAGCCTCTTCCAAAGGTGCCACTCCAGTTGCTCCCGGAGCTCAGGGTCGATCAAGTCCCCGGGAAGGACAGAGACTGACCCGTGGCCCTGGGGGCCCTGGCCATCCTGTGGAAGGTTGGGAGGACCTTGACTAAAGACTTCCTGAGATCTTTTCACCACAGCAGGTAAGGTCCTGCCCCTTTCTAGTTGCTTCTTCAAAAAGTGACATTCCAGGTTTTGAATTGCAGTTGAGGTGAAAGATGGTGTCTTCTTCTGGGATTCAGGGCAAGATACCTCACAGGTCCCCATCTCGGGTGGAAGAGAAGGTGGTCTGATTGGGACAGAAGGTGCAAGGTGGGCCTGGGGCTGGGGCTGAGCCATAGGCAGGGGCTGGGGCTGGGGCTGATCCAGAGGCAGGTGCTGGGGCTGATCCAGAGGCAGGTGCTGGGGCTGAGCCAGAGACAGGGGCTGGGGTTGATCCAGAGGCAGGTGCTGGGGCTGATCCAGAGGCAGGTGCTGGGGCTGAGCCTGAGGGAGGGGCTGGGG
Organism: Halichoerus grypus; assembly: GCF_964656455.1. NCBI lineage: Eukaryota > Metazoa > Chordata > Mammalia > Carnivora > Phocidae > Halichoerus > Halichoerus grypus. The sequence continues at coordinate 4,851,997 of NC_135725.1, forward strand.
CTGGGACTGATCCAGAAGCAGGTGCTGGGGCTGATCCAGAGGCAGGTGCTGGGGCTGATCCAGAAGCAGGTGCTGGGGCTGAGCCCGAGGCAGGGGCTGGGGCTGGGGCTGATCCAGAGGCAGGGGCTGGGGCTGAGGCTCATCCAGAGGCAGGGGCTGGGGCTGATCCAGGGGCTGGGGCTGATCCAGAGGCTGGAGCTGGGACTGGGGCTGATCCAGAGGCAGGGGCACGTGCTCGGGCTGATCCAGAGGCAGGGGCAGGTGCTGGGGCTGAGCCAGAGGCAGGGGCTGGGACTGGGACAAGTCCAGGGTCAAGGGTTGGGGCTGGGCCAAAGTGTCAGATAATGGCTGGGTCAGTGAAAGATGTGGAGCTATGTTGGCCTGAATTTGGAGTGGCAAGGCATGAGAGAGTTCATTGAACTGGACAGATGGGAACTCCAGTGGGGAATCAGTCATGCTGACAGTGGCCACCAGGGACTCACTGTGCAGAAAGGGAAGACCCCAGAAGAGCTGGTTGCGTTTCTGCTGTAAATTGTTCCCCGAAGTCTTGGGATGTGGGGGCTTCTCAGGACCGAGCAGCTGTTGTGGTTTGCCTCTCAAGCTGCAGAACTGTTGGTCACCCATGGTGTCCCGCTTGTCACCTGGCAACTTGAACATTCTCCCAAAAGAGGTCAGGTGGCAGTCTGCCCCTTCCTTCTTTTCCTTCTCCTTCCAAATCTTCAGTTCTGTTCTCTTGGCGATTAGTATCTCCAGAAGCTTCTGGATGTCAGGGTTGATGAAAGGGGGGATTCCAGTCTCTCCCTGTCTGTGTGTGGGGTCTCCCCAGAGCAAGGCCTCTGGTAAGGGGTGGGCCAGAGGCTCTTGATTGGACTCCAAGCGTGTGGAGGTGGAGAGGCTCCAGGTTTTGGCAGCCTCTTGCCACCAGGACAGCGCTGAAATGGGACAGCTTGAGCGGCCCAGGCCTGAGATGACTGGGACAGAAGAAGCTAACCAAGGGGTGTGTGGAGACGAGCTCTGTGGGATGGGGCGCAGTGGGGGTGCCATTGAGTCACACTGAGGGAGAGTCAGAGGAGAGTCTGGCTGCTCCGGGGCCAAGGAGGCTGTCAGAGGCGGAGGGCAGGCTTCTGAAGCGGGGAGCCATGGTGGGGAAGGGGGAAGAGCAAGTGGCTGGTGTGAAAAGCCATCCGGGGGAAGGAAAGGCTCTGATGGCCAGGAAGTACTCAGGGAGGAGTGTGAATGAAAAGAAATTGAGGAGGTCATTGGTCCTAGTGACAGGGTGGAGGCCAGAGGTAGAGGGCGTCCCGTCAGAGGAGCGGGGGAAGGTGATGGGGCCATGGTGGGAGCATCTTCCATAGGCTCCCTGCATGGTTGATGGGCTCCAGCAGGCAGTCCTCTGCGCACCTGCCCAGGGGCTGCTTGCTGTAAGAGCTGAAAGCGCCTCTGGGCAAAGAACCTTGCCAGGTGGCTGTGGGAGACAGGAGGTGTGAGCGGGAGACAGGAGGTGTGAGCCGAAGCCAGGAGCAGGGGGGCCAGAAGGGTGGGCCCCATGGCCCTCCATGCCCCCACACCCACTTCACAATGCTCCTGCCGTCCCTCATCCCAGGGCTTTAGCCACACTGTCCCTGTGGCTCCTCCCAGACCCCCAGAACAGCCCCAGGGTGCCTGCAGCCCTGGGCTCGCACCATAGACTCTGGGAGGAGCACCCTGGAGAGAAGGGGGAAGGTTCTTTACCTTTGCAGAAGGGAAAACAGGTCCTGAACCTCTTCCAGTTCTTGCAGGCAATCTCTGAAAGCTGGAAACAGGAGACCGGGTCACAGAGCTGAAGGCGGGGGCCCAGGGGTCTTATAGGAGGCTGAGTACAATGTCCCTTTAGGGGAGACCTTTGGGGGATTAGACTCGGGAGCCCCAAACATCAGTGTCCAAGGCCACGTGCCCGCACAGTGATAGCAAGGCTCATGATGGGGATCGCTTCCCCATTCATGACCTTGTTGGGGGAGGAATGACCGGGTCGCCTCACAGAGAAATCTGAGCAAAGCTGGGCAACTTGTCCACAGTTGAAGCTGGAGGTCCCACCTCCCAGGCCAGGCCCTGGGGCCCCTGCTGGGCGACACCCGTTTCCAACCCCTCGGGGCTTCGTTCTGGCCCAGAATCTGGGAAGCGTCCAGGTTCCGCTCTCCCTCCCAGGAGCCCCTCCCCCTCAGGAGCCCCTTCCCCACTCCTAGGAGCCCCCCCCGCCAGGGCTCTGTTTCCTGAGGGATGGGCTCAGGCCCTGGTGTCCTAGAGACGGTGGGGCTGGGCCCTCAGAGCAGGGGGGACGGTGTAACTGGGGTGCGCAGGGCTGAGTGGCAGATGCTCACTTTTTAGAGTCCGCCTTTTCTTCTTACTTCTGTTGTTCCTTCTCCATGGCTCCTCCTGATGCTGAGATGAGAGAACACGGGGAGGTTGGGACCCCACCCCCAGCAGCAGATGTTCACTGCTCATGAACAATGTGACCTCCTACATTTAACTAAGGGGGGGGGCTGTGGTTTTCTTTCGTTTTACTCATTTCCTTTTCAAGATGGATAAAAACGTTTTCAGTTTTCCTTCTTTAAAGAATGTACAGAAGGATTTTCTATGTGAGAAATTTCTTTGTCACTATTCCTCTGCTCAAGAAACACACATATTCCCAGACCTATAGGCGCATCTGAGCTCCTTCACGTAGGACCCCACTTCCCGAGGCCAGAGCCCCACTCCAGCTGCTACTCGGGGCCTCCTGGGCTCAGTACTGCCCTCGATCAGCCCCGACAGAGGAACATTCACCTGAGACACCTGCCCCGGGAAGGTGGGTGGTGAACCGGTGCCCAGGGGCCTGACCTCTGCTAGAGATGCAGCTCTTAACTGCCAGTCCTCGGCCACTGGTCACTGTGTTTGGGACGTTGTCCTGGAGCCCTCCACCACACCTGGACTCCTGGCCTGAGATCTTTGGGTAGAAACCCTTGTGCCCCTCTAACCCCTGCCTAGTCTGGCTTATCCCTGGATGGATGGTGTTCTACTCTTTCCTGAGAATACACGTTCTATTCTTTCCTATCCCAGGAGTCTCTCCAATAATTCAGAAAAGTGGAAATAGTAATAGAAAAGAAGCTGGTGCAGCCACTCTGGAAAACAGTATGGAGTTTCCTCAAGAAGTTGAAAATAGAACTACGCTATGACCCAGCAATTGCACTACTGGGTATTTACCCCAAAGATACAAATGTAGTGATCTGAAGGGGCACCTGCACCCCAATGTTTACAGCAGCAATGTCCATAATAGCTAAACTATGGAAAGAGCCTAGATGTCCATCAACAGATGAATGGATAAAGAAGTTGTGGTATATATATATACAATGGAATATTATGCAGCCATCAAAAAATGAAATCTTGCCATTTACTATGACATGGATGGAACTAGAGGGTATTATGCTAAGCGAAATAAGTCAGTCAGAGGAAGACAAGTATCATATGATCTCACTGATACGAGGAATTTGAGAAACAAGACAGAGGATCAAGGGGAAGGGAGGGAAAAATGAAACAAAACTAAACCAGAGAGGGAGACAAACCATAAGAGACTCTTAATCTCAGGAAACAAACTGAGGGTTCCTGGAGTGGATGGGGGTGGGAAGGATGGGGTGACTGGGTGATGGACATTGGGGAGGATATGTGCTATGGTGAGCACTGTGAATTGTGTAAGACTGATGAATCACAGACCTGCACCCCTGAAACAAATAATATATTATATGTTAATTAAAAAAATAAAAAAAAAGAAACCTAAAAAAAAAAAGATAGAATCATACTCTGCTGGGTCTGGGCCAAGGGTTCCTTACCTTCTTGATGTTTCTGTGTTTCCTCTGTGGTGGTAAGGATGGATTAGGCTGGGAGAAGGAAACTAACAGGAAAAAGAGCCCCAGTCCACATAGGAAGGCGAGGATATTAAGTGCCCAGGAAGTGGGACTGGAGCTCAGACAACCACCAGTAATGCATTTCTGAGGGAAGAGGTAATTCTCCATCTCTTTCCTCTGAAATTCATTAGTGTCAGATCACACTGCTGCCCTCAGGTAGCTGAGCACTGGGAGTGCACTTGTGGACACAAAACCCAGGCCCACATCACAGAGCTGTGGTCTGGTCACAAAGGGCTCTTGAGGGCAGGTAGGGGACACAAGTAGATGGACCACAGCCCCTCCCATCCACCCAGCCCTGCAGCTCCATCATCCCTCCACCCTCCCGGGCCTGACACTCCTACCTTCTCAGCCTGCTAGAGATAGACCTTTGTCAATTTGCTATTCATCCTGCTTGGAACTCAGATAATACCTGGTTCCCTTGAGAGCTCTACTTGCACTCCATCAGTTTCATAGCTTTTAAAAATCTGGAGTTGTCCTTGGAATTTTGGTTAATTCCCAGGAACTTTTGCCCTCTGTCTGCAACTTCAATCTCCCCACATAATATGTTTTTGCCTTGTATCACCCTGGTACAAAAGAAACTCAAATGTCTTTTGTGCTTCTTTAGCCATGTATATTTTGAAAACATTTTAAGATGTTTTATTTCAGTTCATCTCCACTATCTTCAGCTAGAGGGACTTAGAAAATTAGTGATTATTCAAAATTTACAAAGCTAAATAAGTATAAAACAAATTGAAATAGTTAAACCTCCAAAGTATGTTTTTCATATGTTTCTAGTATTTTTGCTTCTGAGATCAGTAGAGAGTAAACTGCAGAAACAGTTTCAGAACATTCTGTATAGACACACATATACATGTTTACCCACATTCTTTAACAAATCCAGCATTTTTAAATCTAAGAATCAAGTTTTTGTTTTGTTTTGTTTTGTTTCATTTCAAAAGTTTCCTTTTGTAATTCTTGTAAGTTTGTATATCTGGGAATATCTTTATTTTGCCTTCATTTTTGAAGGACAGATTTGCTGGGTATGGAATTCTGGGTTGACAGTTTTTTTAAAGATTTATTTACTTATTTTAGAGAGAGAGAGCATGAGCAGGGGAAGGAGAAGAGGGAGAGGGAGTAGCAGATCCCCCACTGAGCAGGGAGCCTGACACAGGGCTCGATCCCAGGACCCTGAGATCATGACTTGAGCCAAAATCAAGAGTTGGATGCTCAATTGAGTGAGCCACCCAAGCACCTGAACAACTTTTTCCCTTTCAGCTTTTTGACTGTTGTCATTTCAGGGCCTTTCCCCCACTGGTTCTGACTAGAAGTCGGTGGTTAATCTAGTGTGGTCCTCTGGTGTATGAAGAGAAGTTTTTGTCTTGCAATTTCAAAATTTCTCCTTTGTTTTTGCATGGTTTGACTGTGATGTATCTAAGAGCAGATCTGCTTGTTTTTATTTTACTGCAGGTAAATACTGAATCTATAGATCAAGATTTTTCCATCAAATTTGGTAAGGTTTCAGCCATTATTTCTACAAATATTGTGTCTTTCTCCCCATTTCTCCTTTCTTTCTGAGAACACTCCCTTAAGTAGATAAGAACTTCCAAATGATCCCACATTTCTCCCAGGCTTGCAGAGAACTGCTACCCACGACCCCAAATTTCTCAATATTCACGTTAGTATCTAGAAAGTAGTTTCAGTTCTGAGAAGGTCTTTGATACGGAGTGTTTTGCAGGCATCATGGAAAGCTGCCTATGTAATGATGTCATGCCCGTGCACATGTGTTCTGACTGTGGTGGGGCTCTGAGTTAGAGCCATCACTTTGGAAAATGCTTTATCATGACCTGGTCCAGGCTGAAGAGAGCGGGCCTTTTGACAGAGTGATGAAACAGCTAGAGCTAGAGAAACCCCTCCATTTTGTAATATCAAAAAATGGGGACCAACCCAGTCCAATCGAGTGGAAGGTATGTGCTCAGCAATATGCCGGAGGATCGTGCTCAAGTTAAAATAAATGAACTACAGCGAAACATCGTAAGAGTAAATTATGTAGACATGCTACTGAGCAAGAAATAAAAGCGACTTGCAGAAAAATTGTACAGGATGATTCCTTTTGTTCTAGTTTCAACACTAAAAAATAAAATACGATTTAGCAACGCATTTACTTTGGTAAAAATATAAAGAAAACACTGAGAATAATGAACAGGATTGATGAACGGAGGGATGTACAGATGATTCCAAAGGTGTGGATGATCCTGCATTTCTTAGACAGGTTGGGATGTCTATGGCTGTTTTTCATTATTCCTTACATCTTCTATATAATTTATAAATGTCAACTTGTAACTTTTAAACACTAAGACACATGGTAATGTAAACAACTCTATTGGAAATAAAATCGAACATAGCAAAAATAAAATAGCCAACAGCCTCATCAGGAAGGGAGGAGAGAAACTGATCGTAAGGATGCTCTGTGCTCTAGAGTAGTCTTTGTTCTCCACACCTTAAAGATCCCCATGTGACTTTCAGTTTTGAGGCCGTGCATTGCTGGGGCCTCCCCACTGCCCTGTTTATGACAAGCTGTATTCAACTCAGATCACTTTCTGACGGTTTCCAAACCTAGAATAACAAAATACAGATCTGTGATTCTTAGCGGATGGCACTTGCTTCTTCTTGGCTGGAGATTTTCAGCAGTAAATGAAGGTATTGGGCTCTGGCTGTTACCGTGGCTACATTCTGACTGTGCCAGGCAGCAGGACCTGGGTCTGACCAGCCCACGATCCAGGCTCTTGGGACAAGGTGACCGTGACTCGACAGAAAACAGATTCAGACCAGACCTCACACTTGTGGATGAGTTTTTATGAAAGCAAGGAAGAGGAGGTGCGAATGTATTTGAATTTAGACCAGTGACTTTCAGGCTAACAAGCCCTGAGCTCGCCAAGTGACGGATAGAAAGGAGCTTTTCATAAATAAAACATGGGGAAAAGTAAACATTTGAGATATATAGCTGCTTTTGAAGAAACTTAGATAGGACTTTCATGTTTGGAGCATTTTGCTTGTTTAGTTATAAACACTGATCTAAATATTTATGTGTAATATGTATTTTTTATAAGAAAAAAAACACAATGTTTCTATGTATTTACACTGGGCAGACATTTGAAATGCACTATTTTGGAGCTGGTGTGACATCCTTCTCCTTACATGCCTCATAACGGCAATGACGGTCATGGAGATGGATTCCACCCTTGTTTTCCTGTTCCTTGTGCTTCATCTGATACATTATAAAATCTGTGCTGACAGAACACATGGTATACCATCTTACCTTTTCTGTGACGAATGCCAAGATTTGATAAATGCTTTACCTGAGAGTGCTCACTCAATAGCCCAGGTTGTAACATTGAGCCCTTTTGTGTCTCTGTGTCATCTATTCAAATCCAGGAAGGTCAGTTGAGGACCTGCCCAAACTCTGGGTCAGAGAGACACAAGTCTCAGATTATAGAACATTACCTGAAATAGACAAGAACTTCCAAATGATTCTGCATTTCTCCCAGGCTTGCAGTGAAATGCTGCCCAGGAAACTAACCTTCTTAATATTCATGTTAGTATCTAGAGAGTAGTTTAGGTTCCAATATAAATATTTTTGTAAATAAAGCCAGTGCGATGAGATCTGAAGGGTTTTTGTTGTCCTTTTCACTACACAGAGGATGCTTATGCTGCATATGATCTATATCCTTTCAGCTTGCTATGATTAATTAAGTTGCATTCACTTTGCCTTACTACCCAAGACTTCCATCGACAGATCAAACTGCACACATTGGAGGATATGCTAATGCGTTTTGAATCATCAGATTGGCTAAACTAAGAAATGATGCTGGAGAAGGGGCAGGATCACAGGTGTGCTCATATATGCTGGTGAGGTGTGAGTGGTTGTCATTTACTCCAGAATATTTCAGGAGGAGCTATTGAATTTTAAAAATAGGCTTATGTATATGTTTTCAGAGCACTGTACAAGTATGGAGCACAGAAAAGGAAACCATCAACATGATGAAAAGACAACCTACCAAATGGATCCCAGGAAGGACAACCAAATGACTATCAGAATCAAAATAGGATATGTGATGAAAGGTTCAACAATTTGGGTTATTTTAGTTTTTAATTGACAAAATAAAGAAGTGACTGTCCCTCACTATATATGATATTGGGAGATTTTTTTTTTTAAAAGATTTTATTTTATTTATTTATTTATTTATTTGAGACAGAGAGAGATAGCGAGAGGGAGCAGGGAGGAGAGGGAGAAACAGACCCCCTGTGAGCAGGGAGCCCGACAGGGGCCTCGATCCCAGGACCCTGGGATCATGACCTGAGCTGAAGGCAGATGTTTAACTGACTGAGCCACCCAGGTGCCCTGAGATTTTTTTTAAAAGATTTTATTTATTCATTTGAGAGAGACAGAGAGAGACAGAGAGAGCACAGCAAGGGGAGAGGCAGAGGGAGAGAGAGAAGCAGACTCCTTGCTGAGCTGGGAGCTCAATGCAGGGCTGGATCCCAGGACCTGAAGATCATGACCTGAGCCGAAGGCAGATGCTTAACCATCTGAGCATTATCCCCTCCCCTATTAGGAGATTTTTATGAAATGGTACTAATTAGCTTCTTGGATCCTCAGAAGACCAAGCAAGTTGAAGTGGATCTGAAGGAGGTTTTACTAGGACATTGGAACATCCTGAATATCAAGTTGATAAGACCCATTCTATTATACCAAGGCACTTACAGATTCAGATTTGGACATTTAAGAGAAAAGGAATGATGCCTGGATCTTCCTTGACAGTGAGATATTTACTTGTATTTGTTTGGGGCAGGAGCAGGAAGTCGCCCGGGCTCCTCTCTCAGCTGATGCTTCCAGTATGATGTTTATGTTCCATTCCAGCAAGTTTCCTTGAAAATGCAGTTCCGTGGGCAGACTTGACTCAGACTAACTCACCTGGCTCCAGTGACCCCAGTTGCAGTTACCTAGCCGACTGGCTGGCCACATGTATTTCCACCTGTGCAGCTGACTACATGAAAGTATGTGAATTTTGTGTGGTCATGCTTCGTATGATCATAATGATAGTTTGTCCTTTTCTGGAGAACATAGAACGTAGACCGTGAGTTGTCACAGGTTGGATGCGGAAATTGATAAATCAGTGCTGTTGCTACATTCTCTCTACCCCTTTTTAAAAATGGCCAATGTGAGCCGGAAAGGGACTGAAACTAATTCTTAATCCAATTTCACTTAAAAAATTATTTTGAGGAAACGTGTGTTTCTGTGAAACTCCTAGAGGTTCTTGCAACTTTATTCGACAGCGGACACCCATGGATCACCCCCAGGGGTCCCACCGAAGCTAAGAGCGGACTGTCCCTTCAAGTGGTACATAACATCAGAAATGGAAAATAGTATTTAAACTCTTCAAAGAAAGCTCTTTTGGATTATTGCTTCAAATAAAAATGAACAATTTACTTAACAATTCTGAACCCTGGCCCTCTCCCTAAATAGACCAGGGGAGGTAAGCCGTAGTCAGTGGCTCTGGCCCCTTAGCCGTGTCCATAAGTAGACAGCACCCCACAGATACCATCATGATCACAGCCAGATTGACACCCAGGCCTGAAGCCAAGAAATCCTGAAGCACCAGACATTGCCTTTGCAACGCATTCTCTGATACCGGGTTGATCTCTCCAGCCCGTTTTCATATTCATGCTCTATGTAAAGGCATTCATTATATCCCCGTGCCATAAATATTCAGAAGAAATCCAATGAGTGGGTAAGAGAAGATGTCCTTGAAAATAATTTCCAAGGGAACATTTTTTAAAGGGGACAGTTTTTTTTCCCCCCAGTGTTTGGCATGTTTTGGAGGATGGGTTGTTCTCTACTTTCTTCATGATCATTTTGAAAACTCAGATGTCATGATGACTCACTGGCATTTCATTTTGTTTAATTGTGCAGCCTTTCTGATCATTCTTTTTTTAAAGAAGATTTATTTATTTATTTGGGAGAGAGAGATAGAGCACACGAGCGGGGAGAAGAGCAGAGGGAGAGAGAGAGAAAGAGAATCTCCAGCAGACTCCCTGCTAAGCGCTGGTTAGCCCTGCTAACCCTGAGATCATAACGTGAGCTGAAATCAAGAGTCAGGCACTTAACCGACTGAGCCATCAGGTGCTCTATTGTTCTTTCTTTTATGCATCAGCCTGCCATGAGTGTCCACATTGATGTCTTTGTTATGCAACTCTACTCTGCTCAATCTGACCCACTCATTACCCTGATAAGGGTGGTAGTCAGAACTCCCAATCCATCCCAGGAACAGCTGATCCCAGAACCACATGCCCTGTACCTGGTGTGAATTTCAACGTGAGTCTCCTTGCTTCTAAGCTTCCTAACCAGGCTCATCTCTGTGAGATAATATTGTGCTAGCTTAGGGATGAGAGTCATTCTTAATAATCACAATTTTGGTTGATACTGCTATTCTTTATGCTCAGGCTTATGTGAGTGTGTGATGGATGGTCTATCAACAGTTCCCCAAAGGAAAGAAAACCACGGATGAGCTCTTTAGCTGGTAGCTCTCTGTGGGAGGATCAAACCCAGACCGGCTTGCTCAGAGTTTGGAGAAACCTAACATCCTGGCTCCATTACCTCCAGGAGAAACAAATCACATTCTCATATTTTGTTGATGTCTGGTTATATGTTCCTTCTTAGTTGCAATAATGTATGTTTTTTATTTGATTAATTTTATTCTTATTATCACCTTTCCTACTATTTCATGAAGTTACTGGATTTTCATTTTGTTTTGGTTTTTTTTCTAGGTTTTAGTTTATAGCCTAATCCCTTTCTATACTTTCTTTAAAGGTGCATTATTGTGAATTTACTAGAGAATTTTGTTAGAAATTTTATAATTAATAACCAAGGCACATACCAATAATTTCTGAATATATATAATGCCCATCTTCCATACTTTATTCATCTTTTCTTAATTACAAATATTAAGTACTTTCTGTATTAAGGTTCTAGGATATGTGTGTGTGTGTACTGAGAGAGAAAAAGAGAGATAGAGACAGAGACAGACACAGAAAGAGAGAGATTTATTTTAAAGAATTTGCTCACTGTGAAAGCTGGTAAGTTTGAATTCTGCAGGTTGGTGGCAGACCAGCAACCCAGGGAAGACCTGATGTGGCAGCTTGAGTCTAAACCCTGGCTGGAGGCAGAATTCCTTCTTACTTGGGAGACCTCAGTCTTTTCTCTTAAGGCCTTCAACTGATTAGATGAGGCCCATACACATTACGGAGAATAATCTGCTTTTCTCAAAATTTAAGTGAAAATCACATATAAGAAAATACCTTCACAGCAACATCCAGATAAGTATTTAATCAACTATCTGGGTACTCTGGCCTACACAAGTTGTCATGTATAATTAACCATCACAATTAACCCTTGTCAATTTAGGACCCACACACGTCTCTTCAATAACAAGGCTCTACTTCTGTCTAACATGATACAGTTATCCTACATACAACTTAAAATGCACTAATACATTCCCTAGCGGATGATACAAAGTCCTTGGAGCTGTTCCCTCTTCTCCCTGATAACCTGTAACTTCAATACTGTGGTGCAAACTCCATACATCTTATGTTCTATGATAAAGGACCAAGAGAAGGAAGAAAACAAAGATACAGACAGACACACTCAAAAATATTCATAACAAAATAAGGAAGAACTATTCATAAGAATTAGAGTCCTGGAATGCCTGGGTGGCTGAATCGGTTAAGCATCCGATTCTTGGTTTTGGCCCAGGTCATGATCTCAGGGTCGTGGGATCGAGCCCCCATTGGGCTCCGTGCTCATCATGGAGTCTGCTGGAGATTCTCTCTCTGCCTCTGCCTCTGCCCCACCCCCCACTTGCAATCTAAATAAATAAATAAATAAACAAATAAAATCTTAAGAAAAGAAGAATTAGAGTCCTTATTTCTGTAACTGGTCCCCTGGTCACAGCTGGTATTATAACTGATATAACAACGATATACTTCTGCTGCTCATTCTATATTACATTTGCTGTGAGCAAGCACCTCAGCTGGTTGTGGTTCTTTATCTGGTGGAGTGACCCAACCCTTCACTCCTGAATTTTCTGGACTATCAGTAGTCTTGCCTGCATTGGGTTGTTGTAGGTTTTCACTGACTAATCACAGGGCTTGGTGGTACTAAGAGACACTTACGGAATCTCCTGTACTGAAGACATACCCTCCCTTTCCTCCACGGTGGATTAACAGTCTCATTTTTCTGTGTAGTCAGGATCATTAAACACCTTAACTCTCATCTTTATGTGTTTACTCAAAGGCATGAGGAGCCCAAGGTGGCCGGGCAGCGGTCTTCACTTCCAGTTTAATGGAATCATGGTCGTGTCTCCTGGGGGTAGCATTCCTCCCTTTGAACTAGGGTCTCGAGATCTGCAGGGCATGAGGTCACAGAAACAAGGAGCAAAGATTTCTTAGTGACATCACTAGGGTAATACAGGTGCTCCTCTTATTTCTAGCCCTAGCTTCCTTGATCGATGAATCCTGACTGTGGGAGAAACAGCATAATATTTGGATGCATTGATTTAGAGCATACTCAGCCTCCTGGAGAACACTGCCCAGGACAAGTTTTGCCTGCAAGTTTTTGCCCCCCAGCCAGCACTGTAACTGAGTCTTCAAAAGGTCATTTTGTTGTTCTAGCAAGCTAGTTGCTTTAGAATGGTGGAAAACATGGTAAGACTGTGAATTCCACCATCACGGACCCAAAGCTGCACTTCATCTGCTATGAAATACATTCCTTGATCAGGGGCAACACTGTGTGGGATACCATGTCAATGGGTAAGGTGTTCCCTAAGTCCAAGGAGAGTAGATTTAGCAGAAGTACTGTATGCAGGGAAGGCAAATACATATCCAGAGCAAGTGTCTATTACAGTAAGAACAAAACAAACACTTCCTCTTCCATGATGAAAGTGGTCCAATGTAATCAATCTGCCACCAGGTAGCTGCTGGTCACCCTGGGGAATGGTGCCATATTGGACTCTGCTGCTGTCACTCAGCGGTGGTTCATAGCCTGGTTGGACCCACTAAGTGGGAATACATGTTGCTGAGCCCATACATAATCTCTCCCACCATGGCCACTTTGTTCATGAGCCCTTTGAGCAATGACAGGAGTGGCTGAAGAGAGGAAATAATATCCACAGAACAAGTCATCCTATGTACACAATTATTAAAATGCTCTTGTGTTGAGGTCACCCTTTGCTGAGCATTCACATGAGATAAAAATATCTTCACATTTTTTTTAGCCATTCAGAGAATTTCATCCATAGACCTTTTCCCCAATTCTCCTTGTCACCAATTTTCCAATCATGCTCAAGTCCTTAACCATCCAGCCAAACCATTGACTGCAGCCCCTGAATTGGTATAAAATTGCATGTCTTGCCACTTTTCCTTTCAAGCAAAGTGAATAACTAGGTGCACTGCTTGAAGTGCTGCCCACTGGGAGTATTTTCCTTCACGGAAGTCCCAGGGAGAGGCGTAGCAAGGCAGTTGTCCACTTTCAAGTGGTACCTGCATATACGCCAGAACCATCTATGATCCAGGTATGACCTTTCTCTTCTTCTGTCAGTTGATTATAGGTAACTCTCCATGAGGAGGCCGTAGGTGCATAATGGGAGAGAAGACAGTGTGTCAGGAGTTGGGGCCATGCACACTTGGACAACTTCTTTGTGTAACTTACATGCCCAGGACTGCCTGGGCCCAACCATGTATATATTGGTCCCACTGGATGATGGAATGCTGCTTTAAATGTTCTACTTTGTGGCGTGGTGGGTCAGGTGACACCCACCTGATGGGTGGGTGTCATGATGGGTCATGTTCAGGTCACATGTTAAGTGGGTGGCCCAAGGTTAAGTAACTCTCCCAATGCCCTCTAATAGGTCATGAGCTGTTTCTCAAAAGGAGCAATTATCCAAAGAGGATGGTGGGGCTCGGTCCCCAAATCCTAAGGTCCTGCACTGCAAATCACCTATAAGAATCTGCTCCAGAGCAACCAAAAAGCTCCAAATAGCAACCTTATCTGCCACCGCCACTTCAAGCCCCACTGGAACTACTGGATCTCGTGGACTGAGTGGCCGAGCAGCTCGTACAGCAGCGTGGACCTGTTACAGAGCCTTCTGTTGTTCTGGGTCTCACTCAAAACTAGTAGCTTTTTGGGTCACTCAATAAATGGACTGGAGTAACACATGTAAATGAGGACTGTTTTGCCTCCAAAGGTCAAAGAGGGTCACTAGGCATCATGCTTCTTTCATGGTTGTAGGAGAGATCAGATATAACAAGTTACCCAAGTTAGAAGGGACATCTCATCGTGCCCCACACTGTGGGACCCTAGAAATTTCACTGAAGTCAAAGACCTCTGAAATTTGTCTGATCTATTTCCTACCCTCTAACGTACTAATGTCTTACCAATAACTCTACAGTGGTTGCTACTTTTTGCTCACTATGTCCAATCATCAGTGTCATGGGCCAGCGTGATCTCTTATGTGGAAGGGAAAGGCAGTCAAGGTCCCTGTGAACTAAATCATAACACAGGGCTGGAGAGTTGATACACCCCTGAGGTAGGACAGGGGAGGGTATTGTTGGCTTGGCCAGCTGAAAGGAAACTGCTTCTGGTAGTTTTTACTAACAGGTTGGAGGAGAAAGCATTTTTCAGGTCAATAGCTGTAGACTCGATTGCAGGGGATGTGTTAATTTGTCCAAGCAATGAAACTACATCTGGTGCAGGAGCATAGAGTCACCATCTGGTTAAAGTTATGAGAATCCATAGTCATTATTCAGGATCCATCTGTTTTCTGCACAGACTTAACAGGCGGGCTGAAGGAGGGAGGGATTGGCTGTCACCACCCCTGCACCCCTCAAGTTCTTGATGGTGGGGCTAATCTCTGCAATCCCTTTAGGAATGTGCCATAACTTATGGTTTTCTACTTCCCTACAGTAAAGGCAGTTCTAGGGGCTTCTACTTGGCCTCCTCACCATAATAGTACTTACTCAATAGGCCATGGAATCAACGCAGGGATTCTGGTGGTTGCTGAGAATGTCTTTCCAATTATGCATTCCAGACCTGGGAAAATAACCACAGAATAAATTTAGGGATCCACTGGGCTGACTCTGAGATCAGCCTGAGAGAAATTCCATTGACTCTATGATTTCCATAAGCTTCTACTCTGAGTGGTAGACAACAGTGATGTTTTGGGTCTCCTGAAATTCATGTCAATTCAGAGCCAGTGTCCATAGTCTCTGAAAAAGCTGATAGTTTTCTTTTTTTGCAATGCATAGTAACCCTGTAGAGGGCCAGAGGTTCCTTTGGGGAAGTCTGGGTGAAGGATTCACAGTAAAATTTCTGGCAGCATAGCAGAGTCCCCCTCCTGGCCTTCCATCCATTCAAAGGGTTTTGGGTCTGTAAACTGGCTCAAGTCTGGGAATTGACTGAAAAGCCATTATTCTCTGTTGTCAGGACTCATGTTAAGGTTTGTTCACTTGACCTAGTATTCTTATGCTCATACAGATCAAGTTTTGGACTTCCCATTTCTTTCATTTCTAGGAACACAATGACCAAGTGGCCAATGCCATGCATCTCTGTGTCTCTATGCGGATTTCTGGGTTGACTCTGCTATCCACTATGGCTACCAAGTCCACATGGCTTTGGCTGTGGAGTGCCACCACTTGGCCCATGCCACCCCAGATCCAATTAATTCCATTGTGTTTAGGTTTCCCAATTATAACCACGGTTCCCACTGTAGGGTCTGGCCTACAGTGAAGAGAAATCACAGAACCCTTCAAGGATTTGGGGCTCCACTCACTAATAATTTATTTCTCACAGTCCTGATGAAAGGTCTGGGTTCTGGTCCTTCCCAGGGGGGTCAGAATGTCCTCAATGACAACTACACTCTCACTTTCCCAGCCCGCCACAACAGACTGAATCTTTCTGTCCCCTAAAATCCATATGCTGAAAACCCAATCCTCGGTGCAATTGTCTTGGGAGGAGGTCCTTGCGGAGATGAATAAATCAGGAAGGGGGGACCCTCATGAATGGGATTAAGGCCCTTAGGAAAGAAACTCCAGAGATGTCCCTTCCTCCTTTTGCCATATGAAGTCACAAGGGGAAATTGGCAGTCTGCAACCTGGGAGCCGGCCCTCGCCAGAAGCCGAGCACGCTGGCATCCTGATCTCAGACTTCCAGACTCCAGGACTGTGAGAAATAAATGTCTGTTGTTATTATGCGACCCCATCCATGGTGCTTTGTACAGCAGCCCAAACTGGCTAAGAAACTCCCTAAGCTTTGAATCCCTGCCTTTGTAGGACACCAAGGTGGGTCTGATGCTTTAACTTTATTTAGCGGAAGCCATCTTTTGGGTTATGTTTCAGCCAACCAAACTGTTCGAGCCCATTCCAACCCAAAGCTGCAACATTAGATGCAGACTCTGCTTAGCAGGTCTGTCTCAACAAATGTGTCTTGATCCACCTCTTATTCCTTCTAACCTCAACCCCCAGCCCTAAGGAGATAGAAAACAAGGCATTATGGGATTGCCTCCTTCAGGGTCTAACTTTTGGAATAAAAGTTGGCTTTCTGTAATGTTACTTTTTAATGGGACTTAACACAGGAGGTGATCTACAGATTCAGCCTGGTTCAGAGAAGTCTAGGCTATTTGCTAGTGAGGTCGGTACTTGTGATACATCGCTAATTAGAATATGCCAAAAGGCTTGAATAGGTTGGGTGATATTCAAATACAGCTTTGAGTTTGGACTAAATTTTAATATTTATTCCCCTTTATCTCAAATATTGGTGTCAGACTTCAAATTCAGCTATGCTCAAAGATCTTCCCTTAAATCAGTAACCCGAAATGGATGCTGGTTTCACTTTAAAATCCAGTAATCCACCTCCTCCATGCCTCTGGCTTCACTTCATACCTGTGAGCAGAACAATTGTCACAGACTCAGCCTCCCTTGGAATCACTGATTACTTGTCAGCCATGTTAGGAATCATCAAACACACCTCAATCCCACCACGTTTGAAATTGAACCGGGATCTCACTCCCAGCATTACTGTTCCTGGATAGGCCAGCCAGAATCCCAGCAGAATCCCTGACGTCTTTGTCTCTCGAGATCCAGTCATTCTGGTCTTCTCCTAAGGGTGGTTCAAATTCAACCATTCTCCCCTGACATCAGCCAAATCCAAGTTGCTTGTCCTCCTTGAATTCTGCAGGAGACTCCTCAGTGACCCACCTGCACCCATGTTTGACTGATGTCATCTATTCTCCACATATAGTGAGAATAGTCTTTTCAAAACGTTTATCAAATTTGTCCATCCTCTTCTTAATACATTTTAATGGCTATCTGTTGTTCATGGGCTAAAGAGAAAGACCCTTAATGAAACCACAGTAAGTCTTCAGGGTAAGATATCAAACTCTACTTCTGGCAACATTCCCTAACATATGTAAGTGTGTGTGTTTCTCTCTATATATACACACACACCCACAAACATACATATAACAATGTATAATTATAAAACTATAATGTACATTATACATAATGTGTATAACTATATACATAATGTAAAATTACATATAATTATATGTATAATGTATATTATAACTGTAAAAATATATATAATGTGATTGTAATTTTATAATTATGTGTATAATATATGTTTAATGTATAAATATATTTAATATATTATGCATAATAACCACATATATCTATACCACAAAGAAGTATTAAACATTATTAATTATTAACCTAATAATGCATAGTCTAAAGCATTATTAAAATCCATTATTTGCTTCCTGGTCAAACTATGCATTACAAAAACTTGAGATACATTCTGGTTCTTCTGCTGTAAACGATCACTCTGAGAGATATGCTCCCCCCAGTTTTCGGGACTGAGACTAATTGTTTAGTAAACTGGGATTTATGACAATGTTATGTCCCTTCAGAGAGGAGTTAGCTGCTCTTTTCCGTGATAGCTGTGAAGATTATATTTTTATTAAAGTTCAGATAACATATAATTTATTATTTTACAGTCTACAATTTATTGGAATTTAGTTCAGTCACAATTTTGTGCAACTATTACCTTTGTGCAGATGCTAAACATTTTTACTGCCCCAAAGGAGATCCCAAACCATTAGGCAGTTACTCCCTTTTCCCTCTCCCCTCTCCCCCTGGCAACCACGAATCTGCTTTCTGTCTCTATGGATTCATCTATTTTAAATATTTCATAGAAATGGAAACATATAATATGTGACCTTTTGTGTCCGCCTTCTTGTACTGATCATG
The DNA here is from genome assembly GCF_964656455.1 of Halichoerus grypus. Taxonomy (NCBI): domain Eukaryota; kingdom Metazoa; phylum Chordata; class Mammalia; order Carnivora; family Phocidae; genus Halichoerus; species Halichoerus grypus. The sequence goes on from NC_135725.1 coordinate 4,870,245, forward strand.
ACATGTTTGAGGTTCATCCACATTGTAGCATGTACTTTATTACTTTTTATGGCCAAATAGTAGTCCGTTGTGTGGATAGACCACGTTTTGTTTATCGATATCCTGAATATACTGTCTGTGGGATTTCTTGTTTTCACCTCATTCCCCTTAGGTACCAGTCTCTCCTGGGCCATAGGACGTTTGCAAATTACTGCTTCCTAATTAAAAAAAAAAATCAGTTACTTAAAGTAAGTTAGTCACCTTCCTTTGTACAGAGATTAATAGAACCACAGGTCCACAAACACCCTCCTCACAGCATTTCCCACCCTCATCATCACGTCTCTGTTACCTTCTCCACAAAACACTCCTCTTAATATGTCTGGTGTGTGTCCTTAAAGATGCTGCAGCCTGGTAAAATGTGTGGTGGCTTTGAACATGTGCTTTTCCTCTATGTGAACAGTTCCATGCCGGAAATCTCGTTCTCTATCTTCTCTTCTCCCCTGTGCGCTCTCCATCTACCTACGTTGCTATATGTACTTATTTCAGCTTTGGGGTTTTTCCTCGTCAGAGTTCCATAGCGTGCTCCAGCTATAACTTCCCCATCAGTTCACCTAATAATACAAAGTAAGTTGTTTCTAATTCCCTGCCACAACAAACCAAGCCCTCTTCTGTGTCTCCTTATGGACGAATTTAAGAATATCTCTCAGATATATGACCAGGCACGAGATAGCCGGTCACAAGACACACTCTTTATGTCATTGAATGCTCTCCAGAGTCCTTTCCAGAATGCTCCGTGATTTACACTCCCACAGAAGGGCTCGAAAGGTTGTTTCCTCCTATCTTGGCCACCACATATTATTACCCACCTTATTAGTCACTTTGATGGAGGTGAAGTGTATCTCATTGTTTCAACATATGTTTTTCTGGCTTACTAGTGAATTGAGCATCTCTTCACCAAATGGATTTTTAGTGTCCTTCTCTGGAAATTGCCCATCCGTATCTTTTGTGGATTTTTAAAAATAGGAACCCCTTAGCTCTGTTGTTGCTGTCATCCTGGTAGCTCATTTGTAAGAATTTTTGGATATGGGATGCCTGGGTGGCTCAGTCGGTCAAGCATCTGCCTTCAGCTCAGGTCATGATCTCAGGGTCCTGGGATCGAGTCTCGCATCAGGCTCCTTGCTCAGCGGAGAGCCTGCTTCTCCTTTCCCTCTGCCCCTCCCCCTGCTTGTGCTCTCTCTCTCTCTCTCTCTGTGATAAATAAATAAAATCTTTTTAAAAAAAGAATTTTTGGATATACTAGACTTTGATATATTGTCTTTTAGATATGTTTCAAAAATATACAGTATGCCATATGCATGTGGTAACTTGTATGTTGAAGTCTCTTTGGGTGTTGAAGTCTCTGTGGGTGTTTATTATTGATTGGAAATGCTTAATTGTCTTTAATGTTTTTGCTGTGTTTATATTTTCCCTATCCCTAGGTTAGCTTTATATTCTCTTCTTTCTTCTTTTGATCTTTAATCTATTTGGAGTCCAACTCTGTATCCAACAACTGAATTAATAAACAAACATGGGAGAAGGAGCAAATCACCCTCACAGAAAAATTTCAATTAATGAATGCAGACAGAATGAGGGAAATAGAAAATCATCATTAGAACATCACAGTGATACTGCTGCAGGCAATATCCATGGATGAATGCCAAATATTTATTAATTACTGTGATGGTTTTAACATATGTCCACAAATTATTTGATATTCCTTTTTCCAGGAGGTGAAGCTTAATTTCCCTTCTGTTGAGTGTGGGCTAGAATTAATGACTCATTTCTAATAAATAGTGAATAGAAAGGGAAAATTGTAACTGTACAGTGAAGTAACCAGGCAGGCACCAAAGTGATGAAGGTTAATGTCACCAGTAATAAGTCATGTGACTGATCTAATGTAATGACAGGCACATCACCTCTGTGGTATCCTTCCAAAAATCTGCTCCTCCCCAGATCTTCCCAGAAATCCCACCTTATCATGGGAAAACACTAGACAAACCCAAACCAGAGGGCATTTTATGAAATACCCTGACCGGGGCTCTTTGAAAGCATCAGGACCAACAAGGACAGATTGATAAACTATCTCATCAGAGAAAACCTAAGGAAACATAGTGACTAAATACAATGTGGAATCTTGGGACACCAGGGGAAAAACTAGTTAAATTCCAATCAAATCTGCAGCTTGGTTGATAATAACGTATCAATGTTAATCTCTTAGTATTGGTAAATGTACAATGATTATGTTGGATAACATTACGGGGAAACTGAGTGAAGGCTATATGGGAACTCTGTGCTCTTTGCAACATTTCTGCCAAACTAAATAAGAAGTAAAATTCATTTCAAAATAAAAATTTTAAAAAGAGCACAAACACCTTACAAACAGTATAAAAAACTGGAAGGAATAATTTTTCATAGCAATGTGGTATAGAATGTATTTTTATCACTGACAAATTTGACTACATAATAATCTTTCAATAAAAATAGCAAGGCAGGGGCGCCTGGGTGGCTCAGTCGTTAAGCATCTGCCTTCAGCTCAGGTCATGATCCTGGTGTCCTGGGATCAAGCCCCGCATCGGGCTCCCTGCTCAGCGGGAAGCCTGCTTCTCCCTCTCCCACTCCCCCTGCTTGTGTTCCCTCTCTCGCTGTCTCTCTCTCTCTGTCAAATAAATAAAATCTTTAAAAAAAACCAGCAAGGCAAAAAATATACTATAATTAAAACTAACAGTTAAAGAACAAGCTGGGGGTCCTACAATGCCACACATAGAAAGGGATCCTGGATGCACAGCATCCTGAACACTAGGCACGCCCATAGGTAGAGAGGTACTTTCGGTGATCATGAAATAATTTTACTTCAAAGTCTGTTTTAAGTGTATCTCTGCTTTACACTGCTCCTGGGTGCTGGGTGTGTGGGGTGCAAGTCTCCGAAATGTAAGGACATTCTTCAGGTGACATCTGGTCACAGCACCCGTTTACTGCTTCCTCGTTAATCCATTCCTTATAAATCCACGTGAAATCTTTCTCATCTTCTGCGCTCGGGCAGCCTCTGCCCACATTCTTAACTCATTATTGTTAGTTTCTTCAGTCCATCCAAAGCATTGCTAAACAAGCAAACAAACAAACAAAAACAACTTTTTGCCCTACAACATGGCTTGATCAGCTTATTTCCCTGGTCCAAGCACTGCAGCGCTCCTTGCTGCAGATGAAGTTGTCCTCGATGCCTGCACCCCCCACCCTGGGGTCCAGCCTGGTTTGCAAAGTCACCTATGGGACCCACAGTGGGGAGGAAGTGGGCCACACTTATCTCAAATTTGTATGCAATTTTTAAAAACTCTTTTTTTTTTTTTTTTAATTCCTGAAGAAGGGTTTGAAAGGATTTTCTAAGGGGACCAGGTCCAAAGGAAATTAAGACTCCCCTGGCTGAGTCCACTCATTACTCCCATTAAAACTTGCAGGGGGATGGGTTAGCCTGGTGATGGGTATTAAGGAGGGCACATATTGAATGGAGCACTGGGTGTTATATGCAAACAATGAATCATGGAACACTACATCAAAAACTAATGATATACTGTATGGTGATTAACATAACAAAATAAAATAAAATAAATAAAATAAATAAAAATAAAATTCCGTTTCTTCATCTAAAAAAAAAACTTGCCTGTTAAGTATTACTTCAGACAGTTACAAGGATGTTTGATTGTGAAAATTAAAAAGACTGTTTCCTACCTAAACTGGACACTTGGCCTTCAGAAATATAGGACTCTTCCTTAGGTGCCTGAGGGCAAGGAGGGCACCAGCAGAAGCCCGAGGGCTGCAGCATGAACGTGGGCTTGAGAAACTAGACGCGGATAGGAGGGTGTCTCGGGAATCAGGTGTCAGAGGGTGGATGAGGTCAGAACAGTTGGCAAAGAACATGAGAGTCTTTTTTTTTTTTAATTTTATTATGTTGTTAGTCACGATACAATACATCATTAGTTTTTGATGTGTTCCATGATTCATTGTTTGCATATAAAACCCAGTGCTCCATGCGATACATGCCCTCCTTAATACCCATCACCAGGCTAACCCATCCCCCCACCTCCCTCCCCTCTAAAACCCTCAGTTTGTTTCTCAGAATCCATAGTCTCTCATAGTTGATCTCCCCCTCTCATTTCCCCCCCTTCATTTTTCCCTTCCTTCTCCTAATGTCCCCCATGCTATTCCTCATGTTACACAAATAAGTGAAACCATATGATAATTGACTTTCTCTGCTTGACTTATTTCACTTACCGTAATCTCCTCCAGTCCCATCCATGTTGATGTAAAAGTTGGATATTCATCCTTTCTGATGGCTGAGTAATATTCCAGTTTGGCTACTGTGGACATTGTTGCTATGAACATTGGGGTGCCTGTGGCCCTTCTTTTATACCACGCCCAATATTGTAGACCTTCCCTGTGCGCTAGGAGTGTTATACAAGGAGAGTCCCTAAAATAGGGGCGGGGCAGAAAGTTCAGTGAAAAGCAAGCAATCCTGTGACGCATCTATTTATGCATAACAAAGGCCACCGTGGTGACTGTGGGCAGAACACATTCTACCTCCCCTTCCTCTATCCCTTCTTGCTTCTCTACATTTCCCCTCAGTCAGTGATTTTCAGATTGAATCCAATAGCCACTGGATCCCTACGGTTTTCCTCAGGGTAGGGTGGGCATGGAGGTGATAGAGTGAAGGCTTGAGCAGAACCCCAACATTTCACCAGGGATTCAATTACAGAAACTCCCCATTCATCTCTTGCTGTACTGAGCTTTGCTAAGAGTTGCATCCTAAAAGCAGAGATGGAATCCCCCGCCCAGGCTAGCCCCACCACTGTTCTCCCATTATGCAGATGTGTGCTCACCCCGGGGGTGAAAAATAACACATCCCGCTGTAGAGAATGTTTTCTGATTCTTCTCTGGAGTGGACTTCATTTAGGAATGAGACAAGAGTGCAAACCTGGAAGCAGGAGGTGAATGAAATGATTCTAGGGGTCTTCCCAGCTTTATGGGTCTGCAGCTTAGTGGTGGCTTCATGCTGAGCTGCTTTTCTTCCTGCACAAGTGAGTTGTTAAATCTCGGGAATGGAATTCTTTGGAATGGAAGGTAATGACCTCATTCTCCCAAGGAGCCAGTGCGATTATGTTATTCATTTATAATAGAGCAAGCGTCCTTTGTTAAAGTTTATGGTCCTTTTTGGTTACTCTCAGCTCCTGGTTGATTTCCCCAGTTAACACATATCCGTGAAGAGTGAGCTTTAGTTAACTGCACACTTTATGGTGTGCAGCTCCATGGGTTTTGACAAAGGTGGACAGTCACATATCCACTAGCAAAGCCATGACACTCAATGGTTCCTTTGTCGCAAAACTCCCATCATGCTGTGCTTCTGTCATGGAACACTCCAGGCACCTGCCACCCTTGACAGTAACTGATCTGTGCTCCATCCCTATTGCTTTCCCCTTTTCAGAATGGAAATCAGAATGGAAATCTTTCCCCTTTATAGATGGAATCAAAGACTGGAGAGCCTTTTGGGCCTGGCTTTTTCACACCATGAAATGCATTTCAGATTCGTTCACGTTGTTGCATGAATCAGGAGTTCCTTCTGTTAGTGAGTCATGTTCCACTGTATGGATGTACCACAGTTTGTGAATTCACTCCCCCATTGAAGGACTTCTGGACTGCTTTCACTTTTTCATGACTACGAAAGAAGTTGGATTTATAACCCTGGACACTGGTAACCTTTATTAACTCACAAAATGAAACCAGCAAAGGAGTTTATTTATCCCCTACATACCCCAATTTCCCAACTGGCCTTCCTGGTCCCCAGCGGTCTTTGAAGGAAGGAAGATAAAGGGAAATGTGACTTGACCCTCCTTGCTTTCTTACCCCTGAAGGAAAGAGCAAATGGTTCTGGAAAGCCTGAGAGAGAGAAAGAGAGAGGAGATGACAAAATCATTCCTTGCTCATGCGATGAAAGCCATAGCAAAATGTGAAGGTTGAATTCTCCTTCATGAAGGGAAGAAAAGTTGCTCAGAGCCTAGAGACACATAGAAAATTCAGTCTTTGAGGTGATTGAATCAGCTAGGCTTTTCTGTACTTCTCCCTTCTGGAACACCTGCCCTAAAAAAATATATATATATTTCTCGACTCCTCAAATTGTCACAAGCTGTCCCACAAGTTAGCTCTGGTTAGATTTTCTTGAGTCAAGTGTAGATACAGGGTAATGAGAAAGACGATGTTAAAGAAATAACATAGATAAAAAAGCAATAATGTAAGACAACAGAGGATAATTGCATATAGGACCTTGAACTTGGAAAGTAATCTAAGTTCTTAATTTATTTATTCTGGTGTAATTTAATAAAGGGATGAGAAGTCTTCAGAAACTTCTAGTGAACTGAGATACTACAAATTAAATATAAATTGAAAATGTTAGCACATTTATCTGCAGGATATTCCGCATTAAATGAGTAAATCCTAAGAGTGGATGTTTGATTTTGAAAATTAAAAAGACTGTTTCCTACCTAAACTGGACACTTGGCCTTCAGAGATATAGGACTCTTCCACATCCTCGGTGTGGCATCCACTCGCTGAAATCTTTGTGACCCAAATGAAATTTTCCCCAAATCTCCTCCTCCAGTGTTCCTGGCTGAGGCTACTGGCCCAGCCTCCCGGTTCCCTGCATTTAAACCCCAGGGCCGCCTTTGCCCTCTCCTCTGGGGGTCCTGCCTTCTGTCTCTTACACACATCCCGCCACACATCGGTTCTTATCACACTTGGCCAGGAGGTGTGTGAGCCACGGTTCTATCATGTCTCCATTTAGTTTGAAAACCTCCTCTGACTCCCTATTACCTAGACGATGAAGCCGAGTGTCTCTGACATGCAAGGCCCTCCCCACTGCAATCCCAGACACTCCCTGAAAGCCATGTGCCCCGCACTCCAGGCAAATCCTGCCACCAACACTCATCAGAAGTTGTCGAGAGTCACTATAAGCCCCTCTCTTTCCTGCCACCCTTTCTGTGAGTGGGCAGACCCTCTGCTTAGAATGGCTTTTCCCGTCCGCGCATGTTCAACCCCTCTATACACGTCAAACCCTCTATATGCTTTGTGATAAAGGTCATTGCCTTAGACTTCAGGAAGGAAGGCTGAAGAACGTGAATGAAAGCACACGTGCTACCTGGGAGCCCTGCCTGCAGAGATTCAGACAGTGAACGTCTGTCTCCCTCTGACTCTGTGGGATCTTGCCTGCCCTGTGGGACCATGCTGCTGTTTGCAGGGCACTGGGTTAGAAACAAGGGGACACAGCGGACAGGTGCACAGGTATTTAATGAAACCTTACTCACATATAGAGATTGACCACTTGGCCATACACGCAACACAGTAACGGGCTCATTTAAATTGTTGTGTAATGCCAGATTGCTTCCTGACAATCTCACACAAGAGCATGTTCTGCATTCCAGGCTCAGCTGCCTTGTTCTCCTCTCCCTTCCTGTCCTCATTCTCCACGAGGAGCCCTTACCACTTTCTGCACACATGCTTCATCCCCGCACTAGACTGGAGGGCTCATTAAGAACAGGAGGAGCATCTGCAGATCTACTGGTCTGAAATAAAGCATGGACTGAGCGGTGTTCTGAGACAAAGTGTCCCAGCAGCTGGTGGGCTGCCATCCTCCCCTCTTCCCATCCTGATCAGATGACTGGGCCACCGTGGACTGGCCACCCGTCTGGAATGCAGCCACCAGAGGTGATCCTTCCCCAACTGTCAGAGGATCTTCTGACACCAAATGCATGAGCATTTTCCACAGCAATGACCCAGTCTCTGATTCTGTGACACCAACTGGGTGTTGAACAATTCAGATCAATTCTGACATGAATTAACCCTGACTTAGGGCAGACCCCACAGTCCCACAAGACCATCTCCCACTTCAGAAACCAATCGTTAAACCACAGGCCATTCATACTTCGGCCGGACCAGCTATAGATTGGGGATTCCATGACCTCCATGACCTCAGGTTTGATAATTTGCTAGAATGGCTCACAGAACTCAGGAAAGTGCTTTACTTACTATTGTCAATTTGTTATAAAGGCTACAAGTCCAGAACAGCCAGATGGACGAGAGGCACAGGGTGAGCCATGTAGAGAGAGACATGGCGCTCTCATGCTCTCTTGGGGTGCACCACCCTCCCAGCACCGCCATGTCTTCACTAACCTGGAAGGTCTCCGAGCCCCTTCAATTAGGAATTTTTAGGGTGGTTTCATTACATAGGCACAATTGATTAATTCATTGATCATAGGTGATTAACTGAACCTCTAACCCCTCTCCCCTCCCTGGAAGTCAGGAAGGGGGGCTGAAAGTTTTAGCCCTCTAACCACATGGGTGGTCCCCCTGGCCGTCAGCCCCCATCCTGGAGCCACCAGCTATGTCATTGGAAAGCAAAAGCTACTCCCATTACTCTGAAGATTCCAAGGGTTTTTGGAGCTGTGTGCCAGGAAACAGGGACAAAGGCCAAATATATATGTTCCCCATGTTATCACAGTTCCTCTGCTCAAACCCTGCCATGGTGCCCCATCCACTCGGAGTAAAAGCCAGAGTTGCCCAGTGGCCTACAAGGTCCAGCATGACCCAGCCCCGCCGGATCTCATCTCCTGCCATCTTCCCCAATCTCACTCTTCAGCCCCCACCAGCTGCTGCTGCTCACACACAGCTGACATGGCCCTGCCTTAGGGCCTTTGCACCTGCTCTCCTCTCTGCCTGGAGCAAGCTTCCCAGATGTGTGAGCGGCTGCCTCCCTCACCACCTCGGCATCTCTGCTCAAGCATCCCTTTGTCGAAATAGCAGCTTTCTCCCTGGCACTCCCTCCCTCCTCCTCAATGTTTCTCCCTGCTGCTCACCATTTCTGACACTCTGAGTCCCTTTGTTATTCATTGCCTGTCTCCCCTCTGCTCCCAGCACTGGAAGTGCTGAGAAGACCCCTCTCCTGGGCTCTGGGTCTCCCACGCTCTTGCGTTTAGTGGTTCTTTCCCCCTAGGTTGGCCAGCCAGAGCACCCCCGGCGTTGGCTGGGTGACAGTCTGCGTGGCAGAGGAGGCAGGGAGGGAAGGAGCGAGGCTGCCGGGGTGCAGCCCACCGTTGATTAGCTCCCCAAGTGCAAGTTGGCTGGTATCCAGAGATGTGGGGTGGGTCTGAGAGAGGAACCCCAGATCTTCTGAGTCCCAGTCCCATTCAGTGGACGTGGCTCTAAAAGGCTTTCCTGAGTCAGTGTTCGTATTCTGACCTAAATATGTTTTATTTGTGGCAGGAAGAGACTTCACCGTCACCCACCACACGCAGGTGTCATGTCCTCAGGCATTTCTGAGCCGGGGACAACGGACAGTCAGGTGCTGCTGGTGTTAAATGAAGAATATAAAGGTGTAAGGGAATTGCTCTGTGTTGATCGCACCGTGGGGAGACACAGCCCACCTTGCTGTTTGAAATCTCCTGCGTGTTTGCTGTGGCTGAACCACGACTCCAGCTCATTAGTGCCCTACCGCGGGCTCGATTTATTCCAACCGGGGAATCATCCCAGCAGCTCGCAGGCAGGGCTCCCACCTGCTGCCGTTTTAAATAATGAACACTCATACAATTTTATCTTCCCGTTTGATAACTATTTTATGGTCTTTCTTACAGTAAATATAAAGACTCCTAATTTTTTTATACCTTAAAGCATAAGAATATGTCATTATGGAATAGACAGCAAGATATTGGTATTATTGATCCCAATTTCTGTTATTTGTGATATTTGCTTTTCAGTTGAGTCGAGTCGAGATAGTTTACTAACCAATGTCTAAGATACATGAAACATAAACTATTTTTGGTCCGCATCATTTTTGCTAGCACTTTAATGGAGATGGTTGGAGTTGTGAGCATCTCATATTTTGCTGTTAACATCCTGCTTTCTCCCCCTTAGATAATCTGATTTCTGGTTGTCCAGCACTTTAGACAATGTCTGTCATCTTCCAAATCTATCTACGAGTGGCTACTAATCACTTTTTCTACCAACTAGGATTCTAACAGCCCCTGGTCAGGGGTCGTTGGAGCACTTAATCTAGGAGTGATCAATATTTGGTGTATCAGTGAACAAACCAAAAGGGGACTGCTTTACCCAAAAGTGACTTCTGACTTATCCAAGATGTATTTTCTTTATACTTCAGTGTATGTATGACTTGGGATCTGTTCTTCGTTTAATCTGTCTATACAATTATAACTCCTTAATCAAATGTTAAATTTTCTGAGCCATTATTAGCCATGCACTGAACATGCATTCTCTGTAAAGTAAGAATACAAACATAATAAGCTAGATAAATTAAGGAGTTATTATTCACATATAACCATTCCTCTCTTTTGCTATGCAAATAAAAACAATCCTGCTTTGGGGCCTGGGTGGCTCAGTCGGTTGGGCGTTGGGCTCTTGGTTTCAGCTCAAGTCCTGATCTCAGGGTCATGAGATCGAGCTCCATCCACATCAGGCTCCGTGCTCAGTGTGGAGTTTTCTTGAGATTCTCTCTCTCTGTCTCCCTCTACTCCTCCCCCACTTGCTCTCTTTCAAATAAATAAGATCTTAAAAAAAAAAGCAATTCTGCTTCCTCACACCTCATCAGAACATATTAATAACTTATTTTTGAAACTTCTCAGACTGAAAAGCTGAGAGGAAGCCAATGTGGGTGGACTGGTGAAATGATGTCTCTGTGTCTGGGAAGGAGGTGTTGTCATTTGAGAAAAATATCAGAGGTCAAGAAAGTGAAACAAAACAGAAAGGCACGTGGGCATTTAAAAAAAAAAAAGGAGGACATTGGTATAATCTGTGCTTTTGAAGAATTGGTTGCTACAAACTATGGAGAAATATGGATCACTTAATTATCTATTTATTTTAATAAGAAAACAGGCTCAGGGTTTTGTCCCAGAAGCAAAGCCTCAGGGAGTGATCCAGAAGGAAGCTTCTGCCCTCCAACACATTCCCGTAGGCATGGCATCATCCCCCCTACAACAAAGGCATGCATTTTGTATTGGCATTGGAGGGCCGTGGAAGCCATGAGGGCCGGGTGAAGTGCCATTCCTAACAGGGGATACCCATTCCAGGCACCCCGAGAGCCAACTGTCTCCCCACCCCTCGCCAGGGGTGTCTGCCAGTTCTGGACACTGGCGGAGGAACAGGGGTTGGCCAAGGCCAATGACCACCTCTGGGGACAAGAGAAACCAACAAAGCTCTGGCAGTCATGCAGAGTCAGACGATGGGAGTCTTCCAGGGCATTAGACACAGGGAGGTTTTCCTCAGAAGACATTTGCTGAATTTTGAGTGGAAGGTGACAGTGTGACGCCAAAGCTTATGAAAAGCAGAGTAAGATCTCCTGTAGCCTCGGGGTCTTCAGGAAACAAAGAGCTGCAGCAGTAGGTCCCTGAGACGAGACCTCTACAGGGAGGGGTGAGATGACACTGAGGGGCTACCCTTGCTCCTGGCCTGAGGGTCTCTACTGCATTTGCTGGGAGACCTCTGCTGGGGGCATTTGCATGAGATTAGAGTGGCAGATTTAGAGACTTGGGGGACCTGAAGCACACAGTGGTTTCTTCACTCAAGACATTTGTGAGATTTTGAAGCTGTTGTCTGTTTGGCTCAAGAGGAAGCTGAAAAAAAGAAAGAGATCTTCTACAACTCACTAGATCCACTACGGATTCTCAATTGAGAGGACTAGAGGTGAACTGAAGATAGACCGAATCTCACTAAAACTTACCCAAACCACCACCCAGTTCTGATCGAGTGTAACTCTGACTGGTGTAAGGCTAAATGCCCATCTGGAAAAAAAAAAAAAAAAGGAAATTTAAAATTTTCCCTGATGCATAAGGGAAGGAGAACTCTGTCCTCCTAACGTCTCTATGTCATTTTGTTTAGGAAATTTGAAGTTATAAGTGCTCTATTTGCCTCTATGGGATGTAGATAAACCTGTGTAAAAGCTAAATCAGACTCATTGCATCCCAGGAATGTCTTTCTTGGAGATCTTGAAGATATCTCTTTGAAATACAAACACCAAGGAGTATGACACCCCATCTTTCCATCTCAGGGGGTTCAAGTTTAGACCCTTAGCTCCAGGTGGTAACTTCCTGCTTATGAAAAAGACACCACAAGTTCTAATTTTCTTTCTGATAGATAAAGACAATTTACAAGAATGCAGTGGGTTGAGTATCACTAGCTACGGAAAAGGGTGGGATTCTACTCTGTCTTTGCAACCTCTTTAGTGAATTATCTAATGGTTGTGCAATGCTGTCTAATTTGATGCTTATTCAATAAGAAAACTGTTTTCTTGCCTTTTTTTTAAAAAAAAACAAAAACCTTTGTGGAAATGTTTTCTGGGTTGGCAACTGGCTTTATTTTTAAGCGTTTTCCCAAAACTGGATGTGGGGAATCAGTCCCCACACGTCATCTGACAGAGAAGAACCCCCTCAATAGTGGGGACATCATTGGTCCTCTAAGGATGTACCTGGTACACTCTCAGAGTGCAGCTATGCCAAGAGGCAAGAGGATAGAGCAGGTAACCAAGAGAGACAGGGGGCAACAGAAACAGAATCACAGATGACCTAGCTATTAACAGTGACAGACAAGGGCTTTAAAATAACTGATCGATGTATTCAAGAAATAGATGAAGAAGACCGGAAATGGAGGGTTTTATCAGAGGATTGGAATGTATGAAAATCAAATGAGCATTCTAGAACTGAAACAATACAGTATCTTAACTTATAATATCAGTGGATGAACGTAAGAGCAGATTGGACAGGATTGTTGCACCCGAAGACAAATCAATAGAAAAATCCAAAATAAATAGGAAAGAAAATAAGCATGGGGGAAAATAAAATCATAAGGGACATGTAGAACATGCTCAAAATTTCTAAGGGATGTGTAATTGGAGTCTCAATAGGAGAGAAGAAACAGAACAAAGCAGAGGCAAAACTCACAGCGTTTAAAGAAATACTGGCCTTTATTACTTTCCAGAACTGATGAAAAATATTAACTCAGAATTTTTGGTGAACCAAACCAAACCAAAACAACAAAACAAAACAAAACACCAGACCTTGGTCCTTTTTAGTAAAATTGTTAAAAATCAATGACAAAGTGAGGCACCAGGCTGCCTCAGTCTGAAGACCAGGGTTGTGAGTTCAAGCCTTAGGTCGGATGTAGAGTTTACTTAAATAAATAAACTTAAAAAAACAATGACAAAGAAAAATCTTTAAGGCAGCTAGACAAGAGTCAGAACATTGAAATATTCCTTTCATTTCTAATTACTTCATCAAACTATTTAAAATATAAATACAAATGGAACCACCACACTAAAGAACTCTCAATACTTTATTTGAAGGTCATAAATATATACTTTTAAAAGACTGTTCCTGATAAATAAGATTTGTTATTAAATCTGTGAATTTATTTTACTCCTATGAATATGGCTCTGAAAGCAGGACCTACTACCAAAATGGTTCCTTTGAACGAGAAGGTAAAATCATAAAGCAAAGATGTTGTCAGATGGAAAATCATAAATATCAACATCCAAGTGGGAATGCTCCGCAGAGAAATAAATCTGATGGAAAAGCAGGAAGTGGAGGAAGAAGCTGGGACTCCAGACGAATCAGAGAGTTGAAAAAAGAGCAGTTATATTTCTAAATACACTTGCAAGAAAACGTGTGCCGTGAGGTAGGGGAAAATGTGGCATGCTTGCTTGTCATCTGGATTTATGCAAATACAAGTATCCCGAAGTTCATTGAATAATCTCTTTCCTATATTACCCAGATGAAACAACACCACGATGTTTCACCTCCCTTTTAGTCCTTTTGTAATTCAGCATCAATATTAAAAAGAAAAAAATCTCCACTGCATTAAAATTGTTTCAGAAAAAAAGGGATTTGCTATGACTCAACTAAAAATCACTTTTTTGAGTCCTATATATTCTGGCTAAGTCAGTCTGATATACATTTTTAAAAATCAATAGGGTCTACCAATTTAGCTAAAGCAGTATGAGAACTCGAGTCTTTGTGGTCAAATTCTGACCTTCCTGATAAACACTGACCAAAAGGAATGAATACCCCAAGCTATTTCTCTTCTATCACAGGAAATAGGAAACCTTGTAGCTTTCCTGGGTCTTGCCTACTTTCCCTGATAACTTTGTAATTTCTTTCTGAAAAAAGTTCATTTTCGGTACACTTATGATGGGGAACAAAGCTCATTTTCTCTGATGCTGGCCAATGGGAGAGCTGGCTATGTGGGAATTGGCGAGAATGACACGACGTGCAAATTGAGTGAAGGATTTGGATTCTGCCCAGCTAAGCCTGCAGTTTGTAGACTGTGAAAGAGAAACGCTGAATTTAAAAGCAATACATAGAATCAAAAATATCTATAATGGATGTAAATAATATATCTTATTATAGGTGATCTTTGAAAAGTAATCATAATAATCATTTCATTTGACTACAAAGATGTTATTTTTATGTCCATGGTAGCCTGGTACGGTAGAAAGAACATAGAATCAAATGGGAATTCAAATCCATTTCTTCCTGGGTATGTTGTCTTTGGGAAGATGTTCAAGTCTTCCAAGTATTCATTTCTTGATAAGCAAATTAAATGAGTAATATTTACATCAGACAGATGCTCTGAAGATGAGAGAGAAAAAACAAGAAAGCTTTTAGCACAGCACCTGACACAAATGTCAGTCTCTGGTGTCCCCATCCTGCCTCAATCATGCAGATAGATACACATAGAAAGAGAATCAAATCACCCATTGGAGAAAGGGAGCATTAAGTAAATGGCCATATTTATGTTGCTAATTCACTAAGGGATCTGAGCATTGTAGAGGTAAAACTCTCTCTCTCGGCATGTGTTTTATTCCTAAATCTTGTCATCTTGTCAGAAGACCCACTTGGATTTAGGGCACAGGCAAAAAGAAAAATAACTAGAAAATATTAAAGGCAAGATTGGGCTTTCACATTCAAATTTAGGCTTTCCTCCTTCCAAAAAAAAAAAAAAAAAGGCTAAGTCATTAATGGCTACCATGTATTGACTATTTAATATGTTCCAGTAACTGTGAGTTTAAATATATACTCATTAGCTCACTTAGTCTCCATGCAATTCTGAGAAATGGGTATTGTTCACTTCACTTTATAAGTGAAGAAACTGAAGCCAAGTGTGAGTAGGTAAGTGTGTCAGAGTCCGATACCTGGCGTGCCTGGGTGGCGTAATTGGTTCAGTTGGTTAAGCGTCTGAGCCTTGGTTTCCGCTCAGGTCATGATCTCAGGGTGGTGGGATCAAGCCCCATGTTGGGGTCTGCGCTCATCACGGAGTCTGCTTGAGATTCTCTCTCTCCCTCTGCCTCTGCCCCTCCTTCCACTCTCATGTGCATGTGCGTGCACACTCTATCTCAAAATAAACAAATAAAATCTTTTTTAAAAAAGTCGGGTACCTACTCAATGGTAGAACTAGCATTTAACCCCAACCTTTTGAATTACAAAGCTTACATCCTTTATTTGTTATAGCACATCGCCGACACTCTACACAAATATACCAGTATTTGTTCAGTGGTTTCATGGTGAAAATGTGTAGTTAAGGGGACACTTGAAAGAAAGAAAGAAAAGAAAGAAGAAAGAAGAGAGAAAGAAAGAAAGAAAGAAAGAAAGAAAGAAAGAAAGAAAGAAAGAAAGAGAAAAAAAGAAAGAAAGAGGGAGGCAGGGAGGGGAGAGGGAGGGAGGAAGGAAGGAAGGAAGGAAGGAAGATTGGTGTGTGTTCTCTAGGGCTTAGAATTTTTTTTTTGTTTTTGATTTAATCATCTCCAATTTATAGACATTTCTTAGAGTCTCAAAAATACAGTGCAAGTACTTCTACTAAATCCAAGACCAAATCAATATTATACTTAACTGAGCAATCAGTCTCACAGGGCAGGTCAAACAAAGCTGGAGTCTTGTCATTACTGCCAAGTAAGTGATACCTGTTCCACTCCCAGGGGAGGAGGCCCTTGCTGGAGGGTCGTAAGCACAAGAGCGGCAGTCCCAGGATGTCAGCCCCCTGCTGGGTTTGCATTTACTGGGGCTGCCAGAAAGGCATGACTCCCGCAGGCACTGGATGGAACGATGCTTTACTCCCATAAGAAGAGACGGGCAAGACCGGCTTCAGGAGTGTGAGCACGGTCTCCATGGGCAGCGGGTCTAAAGCCTCAACCCAAGCATGGCTATGGTCTGCACGTACCCCTCTCGGCTGCAGGGGAAGCGCCTCATTTCCTCCCCAGTGGGAAGAGGTAGAGCAGTGGGCTTGGCCAGGTGCCATAGGACACATACACGCACTTAAGCAGAACAAAGAATTGCATGTCAAGCCTGGAACTAGAGAAGATAATTCCCAAACAAGGTGATAAGACAGCACAGGTTGGAGGGCTCCTATTTCCGTGCAAGGAAATGTTCCAAATCTGAGGCCACTCTCTTGATCAAGAGTTGGTAGGCCACACAATCATCTTTTCCAACAATTATTATTTCATGAAATTAGACTTCTGTTTTGCTGTTTTTAGGTCTGTAAAGATTTTTTTTTTCATCTGAAGAGAATATGTAGGGTAACCTTTATCAAGCCAAATAATCATTTATGAACAGTTTGGAATATTTGTCATAAAAACATGATGCCAGTCACATCTAAAACTAACCAATTCATGGCAAGTTGTGCCGGTAGAAGAATTCAGGAAAAACTAGAATTGATACTAACAGTTGGTTGTAATAAAAATACTATCAAGTCACGTAGTTCGATAATATTTTATTTATTTTTTTAAAAGATTATTTATTTATTTATTTGAGAGAGAGAGAGTACAGGGGGAGAAGGAGAAGCAGACTCCTCACAGAGTGGGGAACCCGATGTGGGGCTCGATCCCAGGACCCTGAGATCATGACCTGGGCTGAAGGCAGACGCTTAAACCACTGAGCCACCCAGGCACCCCAGTTTGATAATATATACATTTTTGGATAATATTTTAAATGGCAATAATAAACATGCAAATTTTTATAATTGGTAGAAATAATGGACCTGAAATAATATTGACAAGAGATCAAACTGCAAGTGGTAAAATAGTTTACTGGGTAAAAATTGACAAATCTTAAACCTTTAAGACTTTGGATAATTGTTAACTGATTGATCAAAGTAATGACCATACATCAAAAAAGGCACCATGACAAAAACTAGACTTAGTGAAATAGATATGATACTGTACAGGGCAGGACTGATAAATCAATAATAATTAATTTTATAAAATTAAGACAGAAAAGAACTGAAATTAGTGGACTATAAATAATGACGTAAAAACTTCAAGGTATTTTACCTGTGCTGCAAAGCCTTTGATCAAAGAATTAGTAGGCTATAGACAATAGTTTTAATGGAAAAGAATCAATCAAGAGCATGACAATTGCACATTTTATTTACAGCGTCCTCAGGGCGGAAATGACAAGGTCAAAGCCTGAATCGGATGAAACTGGCAGGACAAGACAGAAAATTAGACATCTTGTAACAGCGGGTTTCCTACCCTTGCCCTTACATTTCAGAGGCTTTCATGATTCATGGATAAAGTAAACACACTTCAAAGGGACCAGAGCCCTTGACTTTTCTGGGAGGATATGGAGATCGTGTTTGTTCCTACCAAATCCAACACACTTTACAATTTCTTCTCTCTTTAGATGACTTTCCAATTTTGGCATCTTTTTAAGGATTTTTTTTTTTCCTTGTTCAACTTGTGACCGCGAATTTTGGCTTCCGTTCCCAGCTCCTGTTTTGCAAAAACGTTTGCAGAAACCTAGACTTATAATGTTGCATTTTGTAATGGCAGTGGTGAGTCAGACTCCGCTGAATATCTAGCTCTATAACTTACTTACTATGCGACTTTAACAAATTACTTACATTTCTCAAATCTCCATTTCTAAATCTCTAATAAGGAGATAACAACTCTCGATTTATGTATTCATGGTGAGGATAAAATGAGACAGTCCTTACAAAGTGCTTTACATGTGATTAATATTCAGTAAAGTGAGCATTTGTCTGCCTTCCTGTAAGGTGAATTGTGAATCAGATTTTGTTTATTAATTCTTTCTTTAAACATACCTTCATTCATCTTTGCACTCCAAATGGTTTACTATACATTTCAGGTTTCGCTCTTTCGACTCACACATCCCATTGTTAAATTCATGGACTAACCCTTTGGATTGTGAAAACTCTCATTATGTCAATGGGTATTTGATGTGGAGACATGTATGTGTCTTAATGGTAAGGCCAACAGATCAGAAGATGACTTCCCTTGAAAAGAGAGTTTATTATACTCACAGGTCCCCACAGGAGGGGGCCTGCACCACGGGAGGCCACGTGAGAGTCAGGAGACTGAGGTGGAGAGGCAGAGGGCATGAGGGGAAAATGTGGACAAGGACCTTTATTGTGGTTTCTGTGGGACAGAACAGGCGAGGCAGGGTAGGCAGGCTTAGGATTGGCTAGCTTGAACCATGTCAGTATGCTGTAGGGCAGAGAGGCTGTCCCGAGCTGCCTGGTACCTGGCCTGGGGCAGGGCCTAGTGGGCTGGAATACGAGAGCCCACCACCCGAGGGAAATGGTTGGGTGTGGAGCTAACCAGCTGCTCAAGATGAGTAACTGATGGGCCTCTAGTTGGAGCCTCAAAGCTGGGTCAAGACAAGATAGAGAAAACTGTATCCCAGCGTGTGGATGAGGAAGAAAAGACCCTCCTGCCATGGGGAGTATAGCTCATCCCCTTGGAGGCTGGTTCTTAAATCAGGGAACTCAGGAAACCCAATGTAGCTGGAGGCCTGGGGCCATCTCATCTTCGTTCCTTAGCTGGGGGGGCAGGCCACCATCGATAGCCACAGAGTCATATAATAAACTGTCAGACTCCTGGCTCACGCCATGTGCCAGAGAGTGTGCCAGCAATTTGGAGAAGGTAAGATTTAATTGCAGAGGAAAATTTAATTTCCTCCTGGGTCTTGGCATAAACCAGAATGTGTAGAAGAGCGTGGGAAGCGGGAAATGGATTAGCGCACGTCTCCGGGAAAGTGTTTTCTGGTGAGGAAAGACCTGTGTGGGTGTGATGACTGTCTTCCCTGGGTGGGTGGCCGCTGGATTTTGTCTGAGGACTGCCTCAAAGACAGCAGACATCAGCCAAACATCGCGTTACCAAGCAAACTCTTCATCAAGTCGAAGAGGCCGTTTGTGGTCGCACATTGCAAAGCAGCTTGCAAAAAACAGCACAGTTCCGTCGGAAATTCCAAGCCAGACCTAGGAAATTCAGTGTAAAGAGGAAGGAAATGAAGTCCAAACACTCAAGATGCATTTTTAGCTTTTTCATCAGGGACCTACTTATCCCTGAGGTATAGCAGGCTGACGAAAAGGCTTAACTTTGATTTCTTCTAAAATTATGAGGAAAAAAAATGAATATAATAATAATGAATATATTAAACAATTGGGGCTGAATTTTATTTGTCTTTCTACCAATACGGTCATATGATGTAACTTTTAATGCTTTATAATGGAAGAAATAGTCCACAATGCGAATATGCCCGTTCTGTTGGTGAGAATAATGGCCCCAGAGTTGCCCACATCCTAATCTCCGGAACCTGCCTCTATGTTACCCCACATGGACAAAAAGGACCTTGAACATTAAGGATTTTGAGATGATCCTGGAGTACCCGGTGTGATCTCCAGGGTCCTCCTAGGACGGAGCAGATGGGAGAGAGAGAGGGAGGAGGTGTGACCACAGAAGCAGGGGTTGGAGCGATGTGCTTCGAAGGTGGAGGATGTGGCCATGAGCCAAGCGATGTGGGCGTCCTCGAGAAGCTGGAAAAGGAAGACAGTAATTTCTCCCCTGGAGCCTCCTGAAGGAAAGCAGCCCCACCGACTCCTGACTTCACTTCAGAAGACTCGCTTCAGATATCTGACCTCCAAAGCTGTATGACCACAAATTTCGGTTGCTTTAAAACATTAAGTTTATGGATTTGTTAACAGCTGCTGTGAGAAACTAATACACCCACCAAAGTCGCAAAGCAGTCCCGTCACCTTAGGCAAATCTCTGACATACTCGGGCTTTAAGCTCTTCCTCTGTCATGTAAGGGGATTGAAGCAGGTCTCATTTACATGCTCAGATGATTTCAAAGGCAAGACAGGTAGCACAAACTGGTGACTCTAGACCCACGTTAGGAGCAGGAAGGCTGCCTGTGGCATACTGGTGTTGGCCTAGCCAAACAAAACACACCGCAGAAATGTGTGGGAAAGAGTTGCATGGAGTCCCTCTCAAAGTCCTTACAGAATTTTCTTTTTTTAGATTTTATTTATTTATTTGAGAGAGAGAGAGAGCACGAGCAGGGGATGCGGGGTGGGGAGTGGGGTGGGGCAGAGAGAGAGGGAGAAGCAGACTCCCCACTGAGTAGGGAGCCCCATGAGAGCCTCGATGGCGGGCTCAATCCCAGGACCCCAAGATCATGACCTGAGCCAAGGCTTAAACCCACTGAGCCACCCAGGAGCCCCATCCTTACATACTTCTAAAGGAGACAGGTCAAACTTTTGAAACTGTAAATAAACTTGGAAAAATGTCACATCATATTAACTAGTAACATATACCAGCTCAAGATTTTACAGGTTCATTGTTATCTAGATATAAAAAAATGGGTTCTGAGATCTGGCAGAGTATTTGGCATAAAACGTGGCTTCCTGAAGAGCTTGCTTTGAAAAGAGAAGCACGTCTTTAGATGAAAGGTCCTGAATGATCACAAAATCAGACCTTCCCCCGGAGCACATGAAGCCCATCTAGTCTGAGTTCCTAAATAGCAAGTGTTTGCTTACTTGTTTCTACACATGCTTGGAATCAACATATTTATCCCCCTTGAGGGAGGAAAAAGGATTCACTCGGCCCAATTTCCTCTATAATCTCCCTTCCTTCCTGGAATTAAGATTGCATCTAAGTTTTTATGTCTTGATAGGACCGAAATGACTCTGTCAGGATCCCCAAGCTGTGCCTCCTGCTAGATGAGTGGTCTGCACTGCAGACAGATGTCACCGCTGTGTTTCTCGTTTGACTGCAGGACATTCTGATGAGTAATTCCAATGTCTCTTCATACCAGCAAAACCAATAAAATGCATCATTATTGCCTAAAAAAAGACAATCCCCAAAGTCAAAATAATTCTGAAATTGTGTTCTTCCCAGTTGTGGAAAAAAATTAATAAATTTTTGTTTTAAGGATTTTCCCCTCTTTCTTTAGGAAAAAAAAAAAAATTGGATCCCAGAGCTAGAAGAGAGCTGATACAAGGGGCTTACTAAGTATTTGCAAAATATTTTCCCATTAATTAAATGGTGTTATATGTCTAATGTTACATCCATAGTCTCCTAACCTTTTTGCAGTTAAATTTTAATAATAGGAATAATAGATATTTTAAGCCAATGTGATTTCTTGGATGCCTATAAAAAGCCAATTACTAGTATACATTCACAGCCAAAATTAAATAGATATAATGATAAGAAGATATTTTGTTCAGAGCAATAACATAATTAACTCAGAAAATATCTTCTTAAATTTTAAAATTTCAATTATAAGTTTGTTTTTCATTGATTTGGAAGATTTTTTTTTAAAGTTTTTATTTTAAATCCAGTTAGTTAACATACAGTGTTCTATTAGTTTCGGGTGTACAATCTAATGATTCAAGATTTGGAAATTTTTTTTTGTTAAGCCTTTCGGAACTGGGACTTCTTTTTTTAGAATCAGAAAAAAATGGAAAAAGGTATTATTAGTGTTTAATATCAAAATATAGTTCTGCCTCTAGCAAATTTATTTCCATGTCATTTAAAACTGAGTAACTGATGAGTGGAAAACCTAAAGAATCTAACATATAAAATTGGACTTTCACTTAAATATCATTACTGAACACAGATCCTAGGGGATCAGTTTGCAGAAAATGAATAATAAACATATAACAAGTATTACTGTAGACCATAAACATGTTGATATTATAAATCTTACAATAGCGGGCATACACTGCTGCAATAATTGATAGATGCAGACTTCTAATCAGCGATCAAGCCAAAGAGCCATACTTAAACAGATATTAACCAAGTGTTTGTCAACCAAAACACAAAGAATCCAGTGGTGAGCAAAAAATTAGAGTTCCTGTCCCCATGTGATTATCAACTACTGGGTAAGACATCTTACGAAAGCACATTTTTTTAAAAACCACAAAATACACAAACTGGTGATTTTAAATCATAAAATGATTTGAAGGTAAGAAACAGCATTTGAGAGAAAATTAGAGAATCACATTTGCCTAAGAAAAGGCAATATTCAAGCTCAGTGCTGAATGCCAATTGGAGCCAGTCAAGCCGGGCTAAGGAAGCACATTGTAGGTAGAAGGAATAAAAACTGCGTGCAAAGAGCCAGGCTTGTTCTAGAAACTGGACAAGCCCCACTGTGAATGTGGCAGAGTAAGTCTGGGGATGGGAAGCAGCATAGGTGAGTGGCAACTAGGTTATGGAAGTTTATGAGCACAGATCAGCATACTCATGTAAGAACACTTCCCAAGGCAGGGGAAAGAACCACCTCAAAGTATCAGAAGGGGGACACCTGGGTGGCTCAGTCCATTGAGCATCTGACTCTTGGTCTCGACTCAGGTCATGATCTCAGGGTCGTGAGATGGAGTCCTGCATAGGGCTCCATGCTCAGTGTAGAGTCTGCTTGGAATTCTCTCTCCCTCTCCCTCTGCCCCTATCCCTGTTCACACACACACACTCTCTCTCTCCCTCTCTCTCAAATTAAAAAAAAAAAAAAATCCCTGGGACTCACACAGGGCCAAGAAAAATGCCTGGTCTCTCCAACCAGAGTGGGAAACCCTCAATACATGAGAACTCAGTCCTGAAAAGTGGGGAACACATTAACATAAACTACACGTTGGTTGGACCCCACCTAAAAAAGCTTAAAAGCAAGACTCAAAAGGACAAAATTATTTTCAAGTAATTTAACTATATCCCAGAACTAAATTCAAGAACGTTTATAGAAATACTAAAATATTCGGCACCAAAAAAGTAAAAATTGCAATGACTGGCACCCATTAGACATTATTAGGCATGCCAAGAAGCAGGACAATCGAACCACAATAAGAAGGAAAAATAACCACCCATTAAGACTGATCCAGAAATGGAGAGATTAAAGCATTGGTAAACAAGGAAATTAAAACAGATATAATAGCTATATTCCATATCTTTGAGAAACTACAGGAAGGATTGAACATGTGAAGTAGAGGCAAGGAAGGTATAAAAAAGATGCAAATTAAATTTCTAGAGATTAAAATTAAAAGAGATCAGATAAAAAGTACACGGGATGAGATTAACTGCAGATTAGATATTGCAGAAAAAAATTACTGAACTTGAACAAAGAGCAAGAGATATTATCCCAAACAAACTCACAAGTAAAAATTTTAGAAACTTAGAAAAGAAATGAATACCAAGAGAATGAGAAGACAGGCCATAGATAGGAAGAAAATATTTGTAAAGCACAAATCTTATAAAACCTCATATAAAAATATACAAAGAACTCTTAAGGCTCAACCCTAAAAAAATTGAACATCCTGATTTAAAAATGGGCAAAAAACTTAGTAGACACACCAACAAGAAGATATAAACATGCCAGGTGAGCATATGCAAAGATGCTCAATATCATACATCATTAAGGAATTATAAATTCAAACAACAATAAAATACCACAATGCACCTATTAAGATGGCCAAAATCCAGAATGGTGACAACATCAAATATTGGTGAGGATATGGACCCACGGGAACTCTAATTACTGCTGAAGGGAATGCAAAATGGTATAGCCACTTGGGAGACAGTTTGGCAGTTTCTTAAAAAACTAAATATATACTTAACATGCAATCTGTCAATCAAACCTCGTGGTATACACTCAAATGAGTTGAAAACTTATATACATATAAAAGCCTACACATGAATGTCTGTAGAACTTTTATGCATAATTTCTAAAAATTGGAAGCAACCAACATGTCCTTCCTAAGTGGATGGACAAATGAACTGTGCTAATGCCCATGTAATGGAATATTATTTAATGATAAAAAGAAATGAACTATCCAGCCATGAGAAGACATGGAAGAACCTTAAATGCATATTCCTAAGTGAAAGAAAACAATCTAAAAGGGCTACATAGTGTGTGATTCCAACTCTAGGACACTTTGGAAGGCAAAACTATAGAGACAGTAAAAAGATCAGTGGTTGTCAGGGTTTGGGAGGACAGAGGGGTGAGCAGGTGGAGCACAGGGGATTTTGGAGCAGAAACTATTCTGTATGATGTTATGATGGTGGATGCATGTTGTATTAGTCAGGGGTCTCCAAAGAAAAAGAACTTGCATGGTGTGTGTGTGTGTGTGTGTGTGTGTGTGTGTGTAATGGGGGAATTGATTCATACAATAATGGATGCTGAGAAATCCCACAATCTCCTGTCTGCAAACTGGAGACCCAAGAAAGCTGGTGTAACTTGGGTCCCACTCCAATGGCCTGGGATCCAGGGGAACCAGTGATGTACATCCTAGTCTGAGGATCAGGAGAAGGTGAGATGAGATGTCCCAAGCTCAACAGTGAAAAGCAAGAGCAAGTTCTTCCTTCCTCTGCCTCTTATTCTATTTAGGCCCTCAACGGATTAGGTGATGCCCACCCACTTTGAGGAGAGCAATCTACTTCTTGAGTCCACCAATTTCAATACTAATTTCATCTGGAACACCCTCACAGATACACCCAGAAATAATGCTTAATCTGGGCACTATGTGGCCAATCAGGTTGACACAAAAAAATTAGCCATCACAAATAACAAACCCTGTGTCAATATGACACTTATATGAATCTCCTTAAACCATACTTAACCTCCAATAAAGACAATAAGAAGGTCATAATTCTACCTGATTCTAACATGATACAACAATCTTACATTCAGCAGAAGATGCACTAACCCCATCCTCAGAAGGGGAGGTAGAGCCCTTGAGTAATATAATTTAATGTAAAATCAATAATTCTTATGTACTGGGATATAAAATCAATACATCTTAATGTTATGTGATAATAAGAGAGTAAAAACCACACACACACACACATTCATAACAAAAAAAGGAGCAAATACTCCAGACGATTATAGTCCTCACTTCTGTAACTGGTCACATGATTGTAGCTGGTATTTGTACCTTCTTCCCCTACCCATTCTGTAATCCCTTTATCTTGAGCAGGCACCTCAGCTGGTCATGGTTCTTCATCTGGTGGGGTGACCCACGTCTTCATTCCTGAATGGTCTGGGTCATTGGCAGTCCTGCCTCAATTGGTTGTTGTAAGTTTTCTATTGAACCTAATCCCAGAGCATTAGGCCTTAACAAGAGCTGCCTTAAGGAAACTCCTGTGTTGCAGATACACTGTTCCTCACCTTCACTGTGGAATTGGTAGTTTGCAAGTAGTCCCCCTGGTAGTCAGGATCAATAAAATTTACCTCTCTTCTTTGCCTGTTGATTCAAAGGCATGAGGAGGCCATAATGGCCGAATGGTAGGCTTAACTCACATTTAAATGGAATTGTTGTGTCTCCTGGTAGAAGCATTCATACCTTTGGAACTACGCAGAGCATAAGGTCATGGGAACAAGAAGCAAAAATTTTCTAAAGGCTCACTAGGGTTAATAATGGTACTACTTCCATTTTGACCCCTTGATTCCTGCACCTATGAAGCTTGGCTATGGAAGAAACAACACCACATATCAGATGGTGATTCAGATCACATATGGCCCCCTGGAGAACCTTGGACCAGGATAAGTTTTGCCTGCAAGTTATTGCCTCCCAGGCAGCACTGTAACTGAGTCTTCAAATTTCATTGTTTTATTAAGCCAGTTGCTTCTGGATGGTGGGGAACATGGTAAGATCATGAATCCCACAACCGTGGGCCCATGGCCACACTCCGTCTGCTATGATATGAGTTTCTTGATCAGGAGCAATGCTGTGTGGAATACCATGCCAACGGATAAGGCATTCTGTAAGTCCAGAGATAATAGTTTTGGCAGAAGTATTGCATGCAGGGAAGACAAATCTGTATCCTGAGCAAGTGTCTATTTCAGTAAGCACAAAATGTTGCCCCCTCCATAATGGAAGCTATTCAATGTTATCAATCTGCTACCAACTAGCTGGCTTACCACCCTGGGGAATGGGCCATATTGGAGACAGTGCTGGACTCTGCTGTTGGCAGATTAGGCACTCAGTGGTGAGCATAGCGGCTGGCCTTGGTGAATGGAAGTTCATGTTGCTGAGATCGTGCATAACCTCCATTGTGCCACCATGAACACTCTGTTGATAAGCTCATTGGGCATTGACAAGGGTGGCTGGGGAAAGGCTGACTTGTATCCATAGAACGAGTCATCTTATGTACTTGAATATTAAAATCTTCCTCTGCTGAGCTTATCCTTTGGTGAGAATTCACATGGAACACAAATATCTTCACATTTTTGACCGATTCAGAGAAGTCTATCGATATGCCTCTTCCCTATATTTCCTTATGATCAATTTTCCAATCATGTGCCTTTCAGGTCCCTGACAATCCAGCCAAACCATTGGCCACAGCCCATGATTCAGTATAAAATCACACGTCTGGCTATTTCTCCTGCCAAGAATATATCCTTCAACCAGGATGCCTGAAGTTCTGTCCACTGGGAGGATTTCTCTTCACCACAGTCCTGTAAGGATGTCTCACAGAGGGTCTACCGTGCTGTGGCAGTCCACTTTTGGGAAGGGCTTGTATAGTAAGCAGAACCATCTGTAAACCAGGACTGGGTCTTCTCTTCCTTTGTCACCTAATCATACGGAACTCCTTGAGAGGCCCTATGTGTACACACAGAGAGAAAAAGCAGTGTAGCAGGAGTGGGGACCATGGGTATTCAGGTCACGTATTTATGTCACTTATTTGTGCGTCCAGGACTGCTCTGTACTGATCATATATATACCACTCCCATTGGATAATGGGGTGCTGCAGTGCAAGCCCAGCTTCATGGCTTTGTGTGTAAGGTAGCACTCAGTTCATGATGGACAGCTGAGGTCACCTGGTAACTTGGTGGTCATGGTTAAGCATTTAGTCTCTTGGCCCAGTAGCAGGCAAAGAGCTGTTTCTCAAAAGGACAGTAGTTATCTAGGGATGATAGAGGGCCTTGCTCCAAAATCCTTAAAGCCTGTTCTTTGATTCCCCTGAAAGGGCCTGCAAAAGGCCCCAAACAGCAACCCTATCTGCCACTGGCCCTTCAAGCACCATATGGCCCAAATGGAGCATCATATGGCCCGAGTGGCCAAACAGCTTGCACAGCAGAGCCTTCTCCTGCTCTGGGTCTCACTCAAAACTAGCAGCTTTTTGGGTCTCTCGGCAAAAAGGCTGGAGTCACATACTCAGATGAGGAACATGTAGCCTCTAAAATCCAAAGAGGGCCACCAGGCATCACGCCTCTTTCATGGTTGCAGGAGGGGTCAGATATAACAACTTGTCCTTCATCTTAGAAGGGATGTCTCATCATGCCCCACACCACTGGACCTCTAAACATGTCACTGAGGTAAAAGGCCTCCGCATTTTGTCCGATTTATTTCTCCCCTCCGACACACAAATGTCTCACACAAATCTAGAGTAGTAAGTTACTACTTCTTTCTCACTACGTTCAGTCAACGTAACATCATCAACATAATGGACGAGTGTGATATCCTGTGGAAGGGAAAGGCTCTCAAGGCCCCTGAGAGCTCAGTTAGGCTGGAGAGTTGATACGCCTGTGAGGTAGGACCGTGAAGAGGCATCGCTGGCTTTGCCAGCTGAGAAAGCTGCATCCAGTGTGGGTCTGATGGACAGGTGTGGAGGCAAAGACACTTGCCAGATCGAGAGCTGCACGCTAGGTGCCAGAGGATGCGGGAAATTGCTCAAGCGATGAAGCCACATCTGTCATGGCAGCTGCCTTTGGAGTCGCTGGCTGGTTAGGCAGACAATAATCCACTGCTATTCTCCAAGCCACATAGAACGTGGTGGGAACCACCAACCCCTGCATCTTTCAAGTCCTTGATGGGTGCGCTGACCCCTGCAGTCCCTCCAGGGATGTGGCGGTCCTCTCGCTTTTCTATTTTCCTAGGTAGATGCAGTGGGTCTGATGACTCCCATTTAGCCTCTCCTGCAGCCGTAGCCATCACTCCACAAGTCAGGGAACAAAGGTAAGGATTCTGCCAGCTGCTAAGTTATGTCTATTCCAAATATTCATTCCAGAAGTGAGGAAATAACCACAGGACTTGTTTGGGGACCCACGAGGCCCACTGTGAGATGGAGTTGATCACCCAACCTCCAGAAGCCCTAATTCTGACTTTTGGGCCACTGTGATGTTTTGGGGTCTCTCGAAATAGTATCACTTCAGAGCCAGTGTCCAGTAGCCCTTTAAAGTTCTGCTCATATGCTTTTCCTCAAGTCGTGGTTGCTCTGGTGAAAGGCCATGGGTCCATCTGGGGAAGACTGGGATAAGGATTAACAATATAAACTTTCATTAGTGCGTTGGAGACCCAGCCTTCCCTTCATTCAAGAGCTTCGGGCTCATGTCTGGGAATGGATTGAGGAGCTGTGACTTTCTGTTTTATGATTTAATTTAGACTTTTGTTCACTTGATCTAAAACTTTTCTGCTTATACAGATCACATAAGAATTTAGTAGGCTTTATATCCAATTCACTTCTAGAAACACCATGATCAATTAGCCAATGCTATAGGTCTGCCTGGGTCGGACAATTCTGATTGCTGCTTTGACTCTGTAGCCACACTTTGCTTTTGGTGGTTGAATGCTGCCACTTGGTCCCTTCTATCCCAGGACCCAATTATTCCATTGCATTTAGATGTCCTAATCCAGTGACTGCAGTTCCCACTATGAGGGCAGCCTCCAGAGAAAGCAATCACAGAGCTCTTCAAGGATACAGGAGCTCCCCTCACAAATGTATTTTTTATAGTATTGGTGGACAGTATGTCTCCTGGATCCCCCTGGTTGGGTGAGTAGGTTTTACATGAAGAATACACTCTAATATCCAATCTCTCTAAGACTTGAATTTCTCCCTTTACATTAAACAAAAGCATGTCCAGCACTTCCAGTGTACTCATGGTGGGCCACCTTGTGGTCTGTGTTTCAGTCAATCAACCAACCATTTAGAGCCCTCTCTAACTCCCTGAGCTGCGGCATAAATGCAGAAGCTGTTTATGGATCTGCCCATAAGTTCAGATCCAACCTTAATAATGAATTCCTTCTTCCAATATCTCACACCCTTAGTGTCCATTCCCACACATGTTCTTCCAGATTTTGTCTGTATACACTATGAGACTGAGCTAGTTCTTTTGGAGTGTGGCACAGCTCCTTATGAGTCATATTGTAGAGGCCACTTCTGCTGGGCATGAGGAGGACAAGACTGCTAGTAAAAGAGCCTCACCACAATTTAGAGGCTTAATGCCCCCAGCTTCATCACAATCTTCCCACTAGTCCCCATCCCAACTTATAGGATCCCACTGTTTCCCAGTCAATGTCCTCACTTTAACAGTGGACACCCTTTAAGGCTGGGAGTTCAACTTGCATTGTAACTCAACCAGTTGCATCATGAGGTTCTGTGCTTGATTGTCAGCCCTGTAGTAACAGGAGGTAATGGTCTCCTTTAGAACACACATAGACACTCTTAGGTCACTTATATGGCACTTGCACTGGGAATTCAAATCCCTAAGCTCATTCTTTTCTTTCAGCATTTTGTCCAATGATATTAGGAGCAATCAAACAAAATCATACACATTAGTTTTCCAAAAATGTTCAAAAGTATTATATACAGAGTCATTTAGCTCTTTATAATATTAAGAGTATCCAGTGCAGATATTTTGCATATCTCCATAAAAATGTCACACCTATCACTGCTCTCTTTACTACTAGAAATAGACACATTAACGTCTTAAAATCTAATCAGATTAGAGAACCAATTCCAGAAACTCTAGAAACAATTCAGAAAACTTATCCTTTTAACTCCATTTCTCTAGAACCCCTGTCAATACCAAAATCTGTGTTAATCAAGTTTCTCTAGAGAAACAAAACCAATAGCGTGTATATATGATTAAATTGACATATATATGAAAGGAAATTTTTTATGAGGGATTGACTCACATGATTCTGGAGGCTGTGAAGTTCCACAGTCTGTCATCTGCAAGCTGGAGACTCAGGAAATCTGGTGATGTAATTTAGTCCAAGTCCAAAACCCTCAGAACCAGGGGAGATGCTGGTACAAGTCCCAGTCCAAGGGCAGGAGAGAATTAAATGAGATGTCCCAGCCTAAGCAATGAGACAGGAAAAAAAGGGCAAATTTCTCCTCCCTCCATCTCTTGCTCTAGTCAAGCCCTCAGTAGAGATGGACATTGTATAATGATAAAAGGGTCAATTCTACCAAAAAGACATAACAGTCCTGTTTATGCACCAAACAACAGAGCTAAGAAGTAAAAACTGATAGAACTGAAAGGAGAAATATATGAATCAACAGTTATAGTTGGAGTCCTCAACATCCTTCTTTCAACAGTTGATAGAAAAACTAGACAGAAAATCAGCAAGGATATAGAATAACTCAACAACACCATGAATCAATAGGATTTGATTGATTCTATAGACTACTCCACCTGTCAAGAGCAGAAAACACATTTTTGTCAGGACATAAACCAATATAGACCATATCCTAGGCAATAAAATTAACCTCGACAAATTTAAAAGAATTTAAACCATGTAGAATGTGTTCTTCAACCAAAATGGAATCAAACTGAAAATACAAAATAAAGATAACAGGAAAATTTCCACTTAGAAAATAAACAATACACTTCTATGGAGGAATTTCAAGGGAAATTATAAAATACATTAAACTGTATAAAAATAAAAATATAACATATCAAACTTTGTGGAACAGAGGAAAGCCTTTGTTGAGAAGGAAATATATTTTTATAAAATTCATATAATTAGAAAAGAAGAAAAGTCTGAAATAAAAAAATCTAAGATATCATATCAAGAAACTAAAAGAATGGTTGCAAAATAAAACCAAAGAAAGCAGAAGGAAGGGAATAATAAGAGCAGAAATGAATAAAATAGAAAAAAATAGAGAAAATCAATGGAAATAGGCAGATTATTTGAAAAGATCAGTAAAATTGACAATCTTCTAGTAACTGGCAAAAAAAAACAAAAAAGAAAGAGAAAGAGAGATCTCAAATTACCCATATCTGGAATATGGAGCATCACTACAGACACTGAAGACATGACAATGGTAATAAGAAAATACTGTGAACAATTCCACCCACATACATTTGATAATTTAGAGAAAATAGATCAATTCTACAATAAACCCACCACATAAACCAGAAATTACGAATATGGGAAATCATCCAAAATGGGACACATCATTTTAATAGCCTGAAACCTATTAAGGATATTGATTTCATAATTTAAAAAACTTCCAAAAGCAAAATCTCCAGGCCCAGATGTTTTCACTGGAGAATTCTACCAAATGTTCGTAGAAGAATTAGCACCAATCTACAAAATCCCTTCCAGAAAGTTGGAAAGGGAATAATTTCCAATTCATCTTATAAAGTTAGTATTACCTTTAGGATTTTGATGGATTCCTGTCTCACATTGAGGTCTTTCATCCATTTTGAGTTTATCTTTGTGTGTGGTGTTAGAGAATGATCGAGTTTCATTCTTCTGTATATAGCTGTCCAATTTTCCCAGCACCATTTATTGAAAAGACAGTCTTTTTTTCCATTGCATATTTTTTCCTGCTTTGTCAAAGATTAGTTGACCATAGAGTTGAGGGTCCATATCTGGGCTCTCTATTCTGTTCCATTGGTCTGTATGTCTGTTTTTGTGCCAGTACCACGCTAACACAGGCAGTAAGCTCTTCGACATCGGCCACAGAAACTTCTTTCAAGATACGTCTCCAAAGGCAAGTGAAACAAAAGCAAAAATGAACTTTTGGGACTTCATCAAGATAAAAAGCTTCTGCACAGCAAAGGAAACAGTCAACAAAACAAA
The DNA here is from genome assembly GCF_964656455.1 of Halichoerus grypus. Taxonomy (NCBI): domain Eukaryota; kingdom Metazoa; phylum Chordata; class Mammalia; order Carnivora; family Phocidae; genus Halichoerus; species Halichoerus grypus. The sequence goes on from NC_135725.1 coordinate 4,902,402, forward strand.
GAGGCAACCCACAGAATGGGAAAAGATATTTGCAAATGACACTATAGACAAAGGGCTGATATCCAAGATCTATAAAGAACTTCTCAAACTCAACACCCAAAAAACAAATAATCAAGTCAAAAAATGGGCAGAACACATGAACAGACACTTCTCAAAAGAAAACATAAAAATGGCTAACAGACACAAGAAAAACATGTTCATCATCTTTAGCCATCAGGGAAATTCAAATCAAAACCACACTGAGATACCACCGTACACCAGTCAGAATGGCAAAAATGGACAGGGAAAGAAACAACATTTTGGAGAGGTTGTGGAGAAAGGGGAACCCTCTTACACTGTTGGTGGGAATGCAAGTTGGTACAGCCACTTTGGAAAACAGCGTGGAGGTGCCTCAAAAATTTAAAAATAGAGCTACCCTATGACCCAGCAATTGCACTACTGGGTATTTACCCCAAAGACACAGATGTAGTGAAAAGAAGGGCCATATGTACCCCAATGTTCATAGCAGCAATGTCCGCAATAGCCAAACTGTGGAAAGAGCCAAGATGCCCTTCAACAGATGAATGCATAAAGAAGATGTGGTCCATATATACAATGGAATATTACTCAGCCATCAGAAAGGATGAATACCCAACTTTTACATCAACAGGGATGGGACTGGAGGAGATTATGGTAAGTGAAATAAGTCAAGCAGAGAAAGTCAATTATCATATGGTTTCACTTATTTGTGGAACATAAGGACTAGCATGGAGGACATTAAGAGAAGGAAAGGAAAAATGAAGGGGGGGAAATCAGAGGGGGAGATGAACCGTGAGAGACTATGGACTCTGAGAAACAAACTGAGGGTTTTAGAGGGGAGGGGGGGAGGATGGGTTAGCCTGGTGATGGGTATTGAAGAGGGCACGTACTGCATGGAGCACTGGGTGTTATACGAAAACAATGAATCGTGGATCACTACATCAAAAACTAATGATGTATTGTATGGTGACTAACATAATATAATAAAATTAAATTAAATTAAAAAAACAAAGCTAGTATTACCTCGATATGAAAACCAGACTCTTCACTCTAGAGAACACACTGACTGTCAGCAGAGGAGAGAGGGTGGGGGTGGGGCGGTGGGGGAAGCAGGGAATGGGGATGAAGGGATGCACTTGTGATGAGCACCAGGTGTTGTATGGAAGTGTTGAATCACTACATTGTACACCCGAAACTAATATAACACTGCATGTTAACTAACTGGAATTTAAATAAAATCTTTAAAAAAACTCAGACTGTACAAAAAGGAAAACTGCAGATCAATAGCCCTCATAAACATAGATGTACAAATCCTTAACAAAACATTAACAAATAGAATTTGACAATATATCAAAAGAATTATACACCATGTCCAAGTGGGCTTTATGCCAGTGATTACACTCCTAGGCATCTCTCCAAGTGAAATTAAAACTTAAGATACACATATCTGTACATGATTGTTTATATCAGCTTTATTTGTAATAGCTATAACGTGGAATCAACCAAATTTTCTAGAATAAGTGAATGGTTAAGCAAGCCATAGTATATCAATACTGTGGACTACTATTCCACAATCAAATGGATCGTCTATTGCTATGTGCAGTTACTCCGATGGATCTCAAAGACATTATGCTGACTGAGAAAACCTAACCTTTGAGTTGGCTTTTGAAGGGCACATAGTGTATGAGTACATTTGTATGGCATTCTTGAAATGACAAAACAATGAAAAAGGAGAGAGGTAGGTGGTTGCCAGGTTGTAGGGATGGTGGATGGGGGTAGGCAGGGGAGGAGGTGTGTGTGACCGTGAAAGGGAGGCGGGGGCGGGGGGGAATCTTTGTGCTGATGGGTCAGGTATGTATCCAGATTGTGGTGGTGGTTACACATGTCATAAAATGACACACAGGTATTGTACCAATGTATCCTGGTTCTGATAGTGTTCTCTTGTTACGTAAGATGGAACCAGTTGGGAAAACTGGATGAAGATTACATGGAGTCTCTTTGCCCTATTTTTGCAACTTTCTGGCAATCTCTAGTTATTTCAAAACAAAACATTTAAAAAAGTAATGTGCTAAAATAAGAAAAAGTCTATATAGAAGTGTGGGTTTTTTTTTTTTTTTGAGAATGATCACTTGTTCAAGACATTTCAACTTTAAGGCAGTCATTTTATCATTGGTAACATAAGAGAAGCACAATTTTTATAAGAAGACTATATTTCAGGGAGAATTTAATGTAACTTTTGACACACTCTATTAGAAATATTACTCTGCTGAATAATATTAGCTCACTTTTTTTTATTATGTTATGTTAATCACCATACATTACATCATTAGTTTTTGATGTAGTGTTCCAGGATTCATTGTTTGTGTATAACACCCAGTGCTCCATGCAATATGTGCCCTTCTTAATACCCATCACCAGACTCACCCATCCTCCCACCCCCTTCCCCTCTAGAACCTTCAGTTTGTTTTTCAGAGTCCATAGTCTCTCATGGTTCGTCTCCCCCTCTGATTTCCTCCCCTTCATTCTTCCCCTCCTGCTATCTTCTTCCTTTTTTTTTAAACATATAATGTATTATTTGTTTCAGAGGTACAGGTCTGTGATTCAACAGTCTTGCACACTTCACAGAGCTCACCATAGCACATACCCTCCCCAGTGTCTATCACCCAGCCACCCCATCCCTCCCACCCCCCACCACTCCAGCCAACCTCAGTTTGTTTCCTGAGATTAAGAATTCCTCATATCAGGAGGTCATATGATACATGTCTTTCTCTGACTGACTTATTTCTCTCAGCATAATACCCTCCAGTTCCATCCACGTCATTGCAAATGGCAAGCTCTCATTCTTTTTGATGGCTGCATAATATTCCATTGTATATATATATCACATCTTCTTCATCCATTCATCTGTCGATGGACATCTTGGCTCTTTCCACAGTTTGGCTATTGTGGACATTGCTGCTATAAACATCGGGGTGTACGTACCCCTTCAGATCCCTATATTTGTATCTTTGGGGTAAATACCCAGTAGTGCAATTGCTGGATTGTATGGTAGCTCAATATTAGCTCACTTTTGAGATAGGTTAACCATGAGCAGATAAATCTGGTAATCAATGAATAATGTTAAGACAGAAAGGCAGTCTCTTAAGATACACGATATCATGCTATATGGAATTTTTCATTAATTTAAGCAATTTTGTAGCACTCTGATGTCAAGATAACTGACAAGTCCAATGCTCCTGAGATTTAATGAAGAATATAAAAAGTTTACATAGTAAATTGCGGCAAATGGATTCAGTGATGGAAACAGTTGCAGAGCTGGTGGAGAAGTGAGCCTTCATGGTGAGACATTTTCTGAGAGATTCTGAAGAGATTTGGTGACATTTCCAATTTCACCCAGGACTGGGGACTGGACCAAGTCCAAGACTATTCGGCCCCTGACCCGTGATCTTCCCTGAGAACCACCTTCTGTTCCTTCCCACTGGCTTCATGCTGTGTGGTTTCTGCCAGATTTGGGGCTATGGACAGCGTCCCCCCCACACGTGCCTGACGGCAGGCTGGCTCTGTGCTCTCTCTCAAGAATCATCCTTCAATGAGTCCCATTACAGCTAACGAGCTTCTCTGCAGCCTAAAATACTTTAGTCAGAAGAAAGAAAAATATTTTAGAAAGTGTCTAATTGGAGCTATCCCAATCACATATTTTTCATCATCAGCCTTTGTATTCCAAGCTTTTGTCAGCCCGGTTATTCTGAGACACATTTTTACGGAGAAAGGAAAGGGTTGTTTTTTTCCTACTTTAATTGTACCCCTTCGGTCCTCATTGTTGATATTACTGAGTGTGTAAGACCAAAAACATTCACATGTTCATATTTACATTGGGGAAGATTTACTTTAAAAATGCCATTTTAGGGGTGCCTGGGTGGCTCAGTCAGTTAAGCGTCTGCCTTCAGCTCAGGTCATGATCTCAGGGTCCTGGGATCGAGCCCCGCGACAGGCTCCCTGCTCAGCGGGGAGTCTGCTTCTCCCTCTCCCACTCCCCCTGCTTGTGTTCCCTCTCTTGCTGTCTCTCTTTCTCTCTGTCAAATAAATAAATAAAATCTTTTTAAAAAATGCACTCTCACTAAGAAAGTCATGATAATACCTTCTGTAATAGGGCAGGAAATGTGACTGTTATTTCTCTGTAACATCAAATGTGATGCTGGGCAAGTGGTGGGCACTCGGTTAGTGTGGGCCTGAGACCACACTGGGGCACCAGGTCTGGGAAGAGCCCCTGGGGCAGCCAGCCTCCAAGGCTGCGCCCTTCATCTGTGTCATCAGCAGCTTGGCCCAGAGCCCATTCAGCTCACTTCGCTATAATTCTGTCCTGCTACTTCTTAGGGGGATAAAAATGACTTAGAAAGTAGCTTAAGAAGAAAACTCTGGCTGACCTAATATGGGGGAGGACTAGTCTTCCCTATTTTGAGTACTATCCCTAAAATACCTACCAGTGGTCGTCTGGCTATTAAGGTGCTTTTCATGAGCATGCGCTCCATCCAGAGCTGCTGGCTCAGGGGGAGACGCGTTGCGCTGCTTCCGTATGCTTTCTCTCTGCCAACTCAGAGAAGAAAACCCTGTAACGAGTCTGCTTTTGCAGGATGACCCGAATAACCAGAATGTGTGGTATTCACAGGTTCTCAAGGTGTGATCTCAATTCCAGTTCTGCCGGGAAGGAACCATGTGAGCTTGGAGTCTGTTTCATCGGCACTAAAAAGCAAATTGAGAGCACATGGCCGGAAGCTCTCGGAGGTCCCTACTTGCTTCTGTGAACTGTTTGGGAATCAGGAACGAACATGTGAACGGCAGGATCAGCTGTTATATTCTGGAGTCAAGACTTCATGCTGATAATGGATGAAGGGGACAGATTTTATCTTCTTGGTGGTTCTGACCGCCGGCTAGGAGGCCTAAGCCTTGGACTCAGCCGATGCGATCCTCCAACCCAAGACACAATCAGGAACACGTGGGGCAAAGATAAAGGAGCATCTGGATTTTGTTGTGGTGCTGGCAACTCTTCTCCAGTGGCTACCGGAGCGTGCAGGGACAGTGGCCTCTCTGGCGGGAATGGGGGGGCGGCGTGTGCAGGGCTAGCTAAGCTGGACCTGTCCATGCCCCGGGTTGCATCCTGGCTGATTCCCCAGCATACTGTTTTATAGGACTCCGTTATGACTTGAACTAGCAACCGCTTTCGCTTTCACTTATGAACCGTGTGACGACCTGCTCACACTTTTCTTCTTGCCACTCAGTTGGGGACCCTGGATTTAGACATTGTCAGAGCCACGAGAAGGCTGCTTCCATCAGCAGGCACAACAGTGGTCCCACTGCATGGAGGCTGAGACTGCTTCCTGGTATCCCAGTCTCTGCAAATCACTGGGTAAGTTGGAGGGGAAAGGGTCATGGGATGGCCAGAAGGAATCCTATCCCAGTTATCAAGGGATCCTGTGTCTTGGTCTCCTTACACTCTATATCTTATCAAAACCAATGGAGCAGCAACAATACCACACTGGCTGGACCAGGAAGGTCTCAATGTCCTCGAAATGAAGGTCTGGGTTGGGTCACCAGGTAAAGAAGGCAATGAGCTAAGTGCTGCTTGAGGGCAAAGCGAGCATGGGACAGGGCGTGGCTGATGGGCATCACGTCACGATGCCAGGACTGTTGCAGAAGCACATGCTGACTCATATTTCCTTCCTTGCTCCAGAACTAACTTCCCTTCCCCCTCCCCTTGCTTTGTGAAACCCATTTATAGGGACTGCTTTGGGGATGGCTAAACTCACTGTTACTCTGTGGGTTTCAGAGGATGGAGATGTGCCTGTGACCGTCTTGGAGGAGAGAACTGCGTGGCGGCCAGTGATGCTGAGACTGGGGCAGGAAGCAGAGGTGTTGTAGTCTTTACCGCTTGAAAGATAACTGTACCGTGTTAATCATGAACATTTACAATTTCTGGAATTCTAAGTGTGTATAAGAATGTGTATGAATTTTGGGAAGCCATGCTTGTTATTTTTTTGACTGTCCAGTCCCCACCTGCCTCCCCAGATGTGATCTCCTATTGAGAAGGAACGTGCTGCCGCTATTATGAACAATGCTTCACTCCCCCTCCAGGTGTATGTGTATGTGTGTGGGGGGGGTGGCCCACACTCTGTGCTAGGCAGGGCTTTTTTTGTTTTGTTTTGTTTTGTTTTTCCTCTCACCCTCTTTACTTTTTATTATTCTGTGATAAGAGCACTGGGTGTTATACACAACTAATGAATCGTTGAACACTACACCAAAAACTAATGATGTACTATACGTTGGCTAACTGAACATAATAAATAAATAAATAAATAAATAAATAAATAAATAGAATTAGGGAAAAAAAGAACACTTGACATAAGATCTATCCCCTTAGCAAATTTTTAAATGCACAATATTTTTAATTGTAGGCAGGATGCCGTATAGCAGATCTCTAGACTCCATCCATCCTGCATCACTGAACCTCGTACCTTTGACTAAATCCTCCTCGTTTTCCCTCCCCCAGCCTCTGGAGTCCACCATTCCACTCTCTGCTTCTATCAGTCTGACCATTTTAGATTCCTCATGTAAGTGAGATCATGCAGTATTTGTCCCCCTGGGTGCGGCTTATTTCACTTAGCAGGATGTCCTTCAGGTTCACCCATGTTGTTGCAAATGGCAGAATTTTTAGTCCGGGGTTTACTGCGGTTGGGATTTGGTGCTGGCCTCGCAGTTTCATTACTAAGGAAATCATGGGGTATGCCCTTAAAGATCTGTAACTTAAAATAGAAGTTGAGTCGGATGATAATGGGAACAAAGAGGAGTTCTGTGGCTCTGGGGTTTTGATAAACCCCTCAAGAACCTGAAGGACAACAAAGTGCTTCAAAGAATTTCAATAACGTCCCAAGGACATTTTCATACACGGCCTTCCCTATCCTCAATTGGGAAATTTGTAATGCCGTTGTATTATTTATTTTCAGGAACTTTCTGAGCCTGAAACTCCATCTCCAGGGAATTCCAGCCTCTCTATGGAACAAAAGTACCTCTTATCAAAAGCTCTGTGGGTGGGATCTTGAGATCCTGCTTCAGCAGGTGCCTTTGTGGGATTTGATCTCTTCCATCTGTCCTTCATCCCTGGAGTAGGCTACAGCACGAAACTTCCAATGCTGAGTATGACGCTGGAACGCCCATGAGTTGAGTCAGGTGAGGATTTGGGGCAAAGACGAGTCTTTACACTCTTTCCAGCAGAGGGACCACCTCCTCAGGCATGAAATAGGCAGTTGTGCCAGAAGGCATGCATCTCCGTATCTTTAGAAATTCTAGAGAAACATAGCTTTAGAAGGAGCCATGAGACAGAAGCAGGGACTTACTCTGTAGACTACGTTCTGAGCTAGAAATATCCATGTGTACATCCAGGTGTAAATTCAGACTCCATTCCAAAGTTGCTGATGATTCAGACATTGAGGGCATTTTGAGTGTTGGATCAAATCCTCAGGGAAACAAGGATTCCACATTCTCTTAAGGAGGATAAGAAGAAAAAAGCATGCGGGTGCTTTCCAAATTTTAAAATTTTAACAGACGACACTTAAGTGAGAGAAGGAACTCCGAGTCTGTTCCAAGGGAGATGGCGGCTATTTCGAGGAGTCAAGAGGGTCACAGTTGAGGGCTGAGGGTGGGGACGTTGACAAAAATGGTGGGCTGTAGTAAGCACCTGCTGTGGTCAGATGTCCTGAGTCCTTTACTCCTTGAATCCTCACAGCATCCCTATGAGTTCAGTACATTATTACTCCCATTTTACAGATGAGGAGCTGACACACAGAGAGGTTAAATGACTCGTCCAAAGTTGCACACTTGCTATGAAAAGTTAATGGTCAGAGTAAATATTTTAGTGCTATCTGACTTTTAAAACTATGTGCCTGTATTATTTTTGTGACTAGGCCTAAAAGTTGCAAGAGTATGCTTGCAAAACTTGATGCAAAATTCGATCCAAAGATATCATGCAATATTTTAAATTGGTGTTTATAGGATCGGGCACAAGCTTTTAGAAGTGACCTTCTTGTTAGCCAGAACTCCTTGAATTAAATTCTATTCAGGAATCTCAGCCTATTGTCTTAATGCATCTTCAGATAGAATTACCAGAATGGCTGAGCCCACCTGTACTTGAAACATCATTTGTCTAATTGCTTCTACTTAATTAAGCAGTACATATCACAACAGATTTCAAATTGATTTTAACTTAAGTAAGATCTAGTAAAATAAGGACTAACATAAGCTGGATTAACTTGGGTGTTGTTTTTGTTTTGTTTTGTTTCCTTTTTTTTCCTTTGAGGAATTTCTTACCTTTTTTTTTTCAAAGGAAACCAGGAAACTATAAACATGTTAAATGAAGTTCTATCCATATCATAAGATCTGGACTTCAGATGAAAAAGGCTTTTTTATAAATAATCTTTCTTTTTTGAGATATTTGTAATAATTCAGGTCATTCCTTCTGGTCAATTGTTTATCATCTAGATAAACAAATTTCCAATTTTTAGTATGTATTTAGTACTTATGGAATATTATGCAATGCAGTCCAATTTATGGGATGAAACACGAATTTAAATAATTGAATATGGTTTATAATGCATCTTTATTTCTCCTACACAGATATGCATACATTTTAAGAGTTGAGCCTTTATGACTTTATATGGGCAAATCTTTTTGGAAGAGAAGTGCTGAGTCTGATGAATAGAATAAAGGTTTAGAAATGGATTTTGGCTTACAAATACACTTACATATATACATATATTATGAAAATAATTTTATTCTATTCTCTAAAACATTATGTACATGTCTTTTCCCTGGAAATACGTCCTATGTGAGTCAGGGTTCTTCAAATATATGCTAAGAGATAATGTTCAGTGTGTTACAAACATAATTTAGTTAATATCTTTTGAGTTTACCTTCCAGTGCCTCATTTCAATTTTTACAGATTATAAGATAGAAATCACACCTGTGAAGCGTACATGCGAGCGGTGTTCAGCCTGGATGTGGTTGACATTACTGCCAATGGCTATTTTAGTCTCTTAAATTCAAACAGGTAATTGATTGATGCTCCCAAACCATCTATGTATGACTCTTCAAGTTTAGATCAAGTCCCCCAGGACCTAAGGTTTAATCCCAACATGTGGGAGGGGGTGTCCTGTAGAGCTAAAGAGTACACTGAAATGTGATTTTCACTCGATATGGAGATGAGCTGGAGACTCGAAATATCAGCTGCTAAACATCCCTATTAACAGATTCCCAAGTGATGTTTAAAAATCATCAGCAAGTAATCATATTATCAGTTTTAGGTCTTAAACTCTTTTTGTAAGATAGCTTCCATTTAAAATAATCATGCTAATTCAATTCCACTCATGTTGGAGTGAATCTCACGGAAAGCAGCTCAAATAGTCAGATACATGCCACAAAGTTAAACAACCAGATACAATAATTGGGAGAATTCATTTTCCAAAACTTCTTCCTCTCTATGGCTCTCACATTTCTTCTTTCTGATGTCTAATCTCTTTTCTTGGCAAGCCCTCCAAGGAAGACAAAGCTTATTTTGTGAATCCCTGTAATCCGAACGTTCATCTCTTCTTTCGTTCTTCCCATTACTTTTGATGACAAAGCCACTGTTGTGACTGAGCTGATGGCAATACTGGGTATTTGTACTGCGCTCTATCTTTTGTATTTCCTCTTTGAAGTGGCATTCAGTTGAGCTGGTAGCTTCATGAAGGAGGATGTGCTCTTCTGCCTGTGTGTGTTGGGGGGGTGGGGAATGACTGTAATTGTTTTTATTCAAAAATAAATGCTCAAAACTTCAGCCCAATTAACATTGTATACAGTTTCCGTGTCATTAATAATGACAATTGAAAATCTTGTTGGAACAGTCCGTGGACTGGAAAGAAAGTATTTTAAGGGTCTCTTGCACCCGTGATTCTCCTAACCTTCACTGAAATCAGTAAAACATTGATGTTCACTCTGGAGTTTTATACTTTTAAACATTATTGACTTTCTGGTAAAAAGTCAGATGTTAAGACCTTAGAGCATGCGCTCTGGTGAGAGACAAACTATTAAATACTATTGGTTTAACTTTATAATACAAATCTAGGCCCTTTGATTTATTTCACCAGCTTTATTGAGATATAATTCACATATCACACTTACAGTGCACAATCCAGTAGTTTCTAGTATATTCACAGAGAAGGTAATCATCCCCACAGTTAATTTCAGGACATTTTCATCACCCCAAAAAGGAATCCCATACACTTGGGTGATGACCCCCCATCTCCCCAAGCCCCCGAGCCTAAGTCACCACTAATTCACTTTGTTCAAGTCTCCAAAACCTTCATGAGTCAACACTTTCATATAAATCTCCAACTCTCTCTGTCACTACTATTTGAATTTAAGAACTTTTTTTTGAGCTGTTTTGGGTTTATAGAAACACTGAGCAGAATGTATAGAGTTCCCATACACTACCCTAACCCTCACAACGCCCGCATCCCCTTTCCCCTATTATTAACATGTTGTATTAGAGGTACATTTGTTACAGTTGATGGGCCAATACTGAAACATTATCGTTAATTAAAATTTACATTAGGGTTCACTCTTTGTGTTGTACATTCTAGGGCTTTTGACAAATGTATAATGTCATGTGTCCACCATCATAGTCTCCTACAGAGTTTCACTGCCCTAAAAATTCCTGCAATCCACCGATTCATCATTCCCTCCCTTGTCCTTAGCTCCTGGCAACCACTGATCTTTTTACTATCCTCATAGTTTTGCTTTTTTTCCACAATGCCATATGGTTAGAATAATATAGTATGTAGCCTTTTCAGACACACTTCTTATACTTACCAATATACTTTTAGGGTTCTCTATGTCTTTTGTTTTTGTTTTTGTTTTGTTTTGTTTTGCTTGATAGCTCTTTTTTTTTTTTATTGAGGAATACTATTCTGTTGTCTGGGTATATCACCTTGGTCTATCCATTCATCTACTGAAGGTAGATACAAAGGAGTGTGATTGCTGGATCATATAACTGGAGTATGTTTAATCCTGTAAGAAATTGCCAACCTGTCTTCCAAAGTGACTGTACCATTTTGCCCATGGCCACCAGTCTGTGGGTTTGTAGCAGGTTTTAATTTAGTGAAATCCAAATTATCAATTTTTCCATTCAAGAAGTGTGCTTTTAGTGTTGTGTCTAAAAATCATTGCCCAACCCTGGGTGACCTAGATTTTTCTCCTCTGTTAAATAGCTTCGTGTTTTACATTTAGGTCTGCGATCCTTTTCAAGTTAATTTTTGTGAAAGGCAGGATTGCCTCTGCTCTTTTGTCAAAGATCAGTTGACTGTATTTGTGTGGTTCTATTTCTAGGCTCTCTGTTCAGCTCCACTGATCTATTTGTCTATTCTTTTGCCAATACCACATGGTCTTAATTACTGTAATTTTATAGTAAGTGTTGATGTTGGGTGGTGGCAGTCCTCCAACTTTGTTCTTCTCCTTCAATATTGTGTTGGCTATTCTGGTTTTTTATGAACTTTGGAATACATTTGTCAATATCCAGAAAATAACTTGCTGGGGTTTTGATTTGGATTCATTGAATCAATAGATCAAGTTAGGGAGAACTGACATCTTAACAGTTTTTGATCTTTCTATAAAAGGGAGATGAAATATCTCTCCATTTATTTAAATATCCTTTTGTTTCTTTTTATCAGAGGTGTGTGGCTTTTAATCATGTATATCTCATACCTATTTTGTTAGACTTATACCTAAGTATTTCATTCTTTTTGGGCTAATGTAAATGATATTGTGTTTTTAATTTAAAACCCAAGTGTACATTGTTGGTGTATTGGAAAGCAATCAACTTTTATATATGAAAATATACCCTGTGATCTTGCCATAATTGTTTTTTGGTTACCAGAATTTTTTGTTGATTCTATATGATTTTCTGCATAGACAATCATGTCATCTGGGAAAGAAGACAGTTTATTTCTTCTTTTCCAATCTATATACTTTTTATGTCTTTGTCAAATGCTCTTTCTGCATCTACTGATATGATCATGCAGTTTTTCTTCTTTAGCCTGTTGAAATGGTGAATTTCACTAATCAATTTTCTAACATTGAACCAGTCTTGCACACCTGGAATAAATCCCTCTTGGTCCTGGTATATAATTCTTTTCATATATTATTGGATTTGGTTTGCTAATATTTTATTGAGGATTTTGGTATCTATACCCATGAAAGAATGTTTCCTTTTTTAATAATATTTTCTATGTTTTTGATATTGGATAATGCTGACCTCATAAAATACATTTAGAAGTACTCATTTTGGTTCTATTTTTTGGAAAAGGTTTTACAGAATAAGCATAATTTTATCCCCTAAAATGTTTGGTAAAATTCACCAGTGAACCCATCTGGCCTTAGTGTTTTCTGTTTGGCAGATTATTAGTTATTGATTCAAATTCTTTAATAGACATAGGCCTATTCAGATTGTCTCTTTCTCTTTGTGTGAGTTTTGGTGCTGGAACAAACGCATATCTATATGCAAAAAAAAAAAATCTAGACAAAAACTTCATACCTGTCACATATATGAACTTAAAATAGACCATAGAAATCAATATAAAGTGCAATGGAACTTTATTAAAATTAAGTACTTCTGCTCTGAGAAAGACACTGTTAACAGAATGACAAGTCAAACCATGGTCTGGGAAAAATATTTGCAAAAACATGTATCTGATAAAGGGCTGGTATCCAAAATATACAAATATCATTTGATTTTTGGAATTCTGGAGCATCACTATGTTTCTGAAAAATAAAAAAATATATATAATTCCAAATATATAATAATTATAGAAATATATAACAAACTGGTATTTAGAATTAAATTTTTAGATGTGATATAAAAAGCTGTTGTTTGATTTGTTTTCACATGAGGCAGAAGCAGTGTTTTGGTTGTTTGTTTAATTAAAACTATGTAGTTTGAAAATATTTTTTAGTCTTATTGGAGGTCAACCAATTCCATATTAACTTTTATTAATTTCAATAATAATGATTCCCAGTGTAATACTTAGAGAGGCATGACTCATTCACATTTTTTAAAAAGATTTTACTTGTTTGAGAGAGAGAGAGTTGGGGGGGAGCAGCAGAGGAAGAGGGAGAAGCAGACTCCAGACTGAGCATGGAACCTGACATGAGGCTCGATCCCAGGACCCTGAGACCATGACCTGAGCCGAAACCAAGAGTCAGACTCTTAACCGACTGAGCCACCCGGGTGCCTGACCCATTCACATTTTCAAATATGAGTCAGGACTTTCCTTGGGATGAACCCCTTGTGACCACAGATTTTGCCACTGGATCTTAATCAACAACATAATTTATATTTATTAATAATCTATTGTTAACTGACTGGGTTATACTATAGATACTGAAAGTATGATCAATAAGTTTGGCTTCAGAAAGAAGAACAGTTCGAAAATAATGAAAAAATCTATATTCTGGTCTTCAATATTCATATGATGCCGTGGACAAGTTTGAGGGTGTAACCTCTAAAATCTCACCCTCTTACGCTGACACACAGCTCGTTTTATGGAGCTTAGCCTCACATCCAGTAACGCAGGATTTCTTTGTAGGAAACCTGACACTGAAATTAAAACTGTTCTTTTTTATCGTTATCCTTCTTTGGTTCTGAGAAGTCTATTATGACACAGAAGCAGCCTTTTCATTTATGGACTCTTGATTTTTTTTTTTTTTTTTTTTTGGTTGTTTTGTGTGTTTTATGAGTGTGAAATAATGGAATAAGGGCAAGCTGCAAACTTTTGAAATGGTGGATGTTACCTTCATTGTGGGCAAGTGTGGGTGGGAGGAAGCAGGAAGCCGCGCGGCCATGGGGTGCCGGGAGGACGGTGTCCCGGGAGGACGATGTCCTGGGAGGGCGGTGTCCTGGGACGATGGTGTCCCGGGAAGATGGTGTCCCGGGAGGATGGTGTCCCGGGAGGATGGTGTCCCGGGAGGACGATGTCCTGGGAGGACGGTGTCCCGGGACGATGGTGTCCCGGGAGGACGATGTCCTGGGAGGGCGGTGTCCTGGGACGATGGTGTCCCGGGAGGATGGTGTCCCAGGAGGATGGTGTCCCGGGAAGTTGCCGCGGGGTTGGCGGTGGCTCCTCTCACAGGCTCATCTTCTTTGGGGCCATCCAAAGTGCGTCACTCAAGGACAAAGATTTTGCAGTTCACCTAGCCTTACAGGGTATGAGGTTCACAGGTAAAAGGGCACACACTTTCCGCTATCCTTTTCCTTGTCTTGGAAGAAAGAATATTTAACTGAGAGTCCTTCCAGACTTCTGGATTCTTAAATCTACTCAGCACCAACTGAGGGGCATGTCTCTGAGCAGCTGAAAAGCCATGCAAACTAAGATTTAATACAGGACACCTACAAAGCTAGGTAATTTATATTGGCTTACTTCACTTTAACTTCGTAAGAGCCATGTAAAATAGGTATGTCTTTAAAAAATTTCCTTTATTTATTTATTTTAGAGAGAGCGAGAGCGTGAGAGCGCGTGTGTGTGCATGAGTGGGGGAGGGGCAGAGGGAGAGGGAGAGAGGGAATCTCAAGTGGACTCCCCACTGAGCGTGGAGCCTGACGCAGGACTCAATCTCAGGACCCTGAGGTCATGACCTGAGCCAAAAACCAAGATTCGGATGTTTAACCGACTAAGTGTGACCCACAGCATTCGTTGTTTTCAACAATCTGCAGAGACAGGATGGATTTCTACCCAAAGTTTGGTTTGGTTGTCAAAAATGATGACATCACACACATACACACACACATACACGCCAGGAGGGCATGAAAAGGTTTATACTTATATATGAGACTTTCTGGGGAAAGCAAGGAAGCCTTCCCAAGCTGGTCCAAACATGGCTTGGAGGTTTTATGACGGTTAGGGCTTGGGTTTGGGGTTGAAATGAAGATCTTGGCATGTGACCTGAATGTCTCACCTGAGCCAAAGGAGGGGACACTTGCATTTCTTATCAGCTTGTCCATACAGGGGCATGAAGGGAAGAGGGAGGAATGAGGCTTGAAAGTCTCAAACATCAAACAGTGGGGTCAGAAATCTTTTTTTAAAGATTTTATTTATTTATTTGAGAGAAAGAGAGAGTGAACAAGAGAGAGAGAGAGCGAGAGAGCAAGCACGAGTCGGGGAGGAGCAGAGGGAGAGGGAGAAGCAGACTCCCTGTTCAGCAGGGAGCCTGACGTGGGGCTCGATCCCAGGACCCTGAGATCATGACCTGAGCCAAAGGCAGACGCTTAACCAACTGAGCCACCCAGGCGCCCCTACACCCTTGATATGCAAGAAAAATGAAGAGATATAAAAGAATGTTTGTGATAATAAAAAACAGTGAGATAACCCAAATGGCATGAATGAGAACATGGATAATCAAATTGTAGATATCTTCACGAAGGATATCTACACACAGCTGTGAAAATAAATGTATTACAGTTCTGTAGGATAAAGTGGAGAGATCCTAATAAAATATTGTTGAGTGAAAAAAGTCAGACGATGTTCATTAGAAAATCATTTTTAGAAAGTTCAAGAACAAACAAAATCAGAGAATGAGTGTTGAGGAACATCATTGAAAAGATGTGCCTGCTGATTGACCCGTGAGCTGGACCCAGGCAATCGGGAACTTCTCACCCCCTCTCTGCCCTTAGAATGTGGGTTCTGCTTGCCTTTCCCGTCCCCAGATGCTGCTCCAAGGGCATGGCCTTGAGATAGCGATGTGGGGTGGAGACCATCTGGATGGTATACATGACTAAATCCAGGTAAGGCCTCTTTGTAAACATTTAAGATTTGGCGGGCAGGTGAGGGATCCTTTCATCCCACTGCTGCCCAAGACAAGCCTCCTATGTGAGTTCCCTTTGCTTATTAAAACCACCACCTACCAACCTGGAGTGACTTGCCTCTTTCTTTGGTCTCCCCGGCCTCTGTGTACAGGAACCAGTTTCAGATTACACCAGCTCTCAGGAGAATTAGGAACCAACAGTAAGTTATTTATTTTTATTATTTTTATTTTTATTTAAGTAGGTGCCATGCCCAGCATGGAGGCCAACGTGGGGCTCGAACTCATGACCCCGAGATCAAGACCTGCGTTGACACCAAGAGTCATAGGCTTAACCGACTGAGCCACCCGGGTGCCCAAGACAGGTGCTCATATTGATAAAAGGGGGACATTATGAAGGAAAAATACATTGGCAACTATTTTACTTTTTGGGTTCTGGTTAACTTCACAAGTGTGTTATTTATATTATTTTTATATGAGTATTTTAATGCTCATTAAAATATTACTTAACAAATACATTAAAATAAATAAAATTAGGTTAAAGTCAGGCCAACACATGAACCAATGATCAGTGGGATTAGAGGCGGACACAGAGTATCCATTCAAACAAGGGAAAATCCAAATTGTTCTAGGTGCTTAAGATTCTTTTAATAAAAAGGAAGCTAAGTTTCTGAGAGCTTCACTTAGCGATTGTGAGCAGCACAGGCAGAACTGGTCCGGAGTCTGTGGGGCTCAGACCGGCTCTGCATGACTTCTCCCCGCCCCAGGGGCCCTGGTGGCCCTGTGACCTCCTCTGCAAAGCTCTTTCCAATGTTGCGCCATATGTATGCATTTTACAATGTTTACTTTTATTTTAGAGAATACTGTGCACAGTTTAACACCTCCCAGTTGCAGTCCGTTTACCTGTCATGATCCTGGTACTGTGATACACGGGAGGTTCTCCAGGATCCCCTGGCAGCTGTCAGAATCCCCCAAACCCCTCCTGGAGGACAGGGGCACCACTCCGATTGAACAGCAAAGGAACATCCTTACAGAGGGCCAATCCACAATGGAGTACTGACGGCTTTTTATTTACAATTTTTGTCTAATCCTTATAAAGGACAGAGAAGAATGAATTAACCCCAGGAATCTACAAAGATAGGGACAGGGGGAGTCGGACACCTCCTGAGAATTAAACTGCCTTTCAGTGTCTAGATTTTGTGGATTTTTATTTGGTCCAATATAAACAACATCATGAGAATAGCTTTTGTTTTTGTAATTACACCGCGGCCGCCTGCCCCCCTTGGTGGGGGGCTTCCTTTGATTGAATGATACGTCGTAATTACCTCTACATCCTAAAGTGGAATACAAGCTTAAAGTAAATCACATTTCCTTTTTGTTTGCTTCTGTTAATACGTCAGTAGGAAAGAAAACTACTCTCTAATGACTTTTGAACAAAAAGTAATGAATAAATAAAATAAATAATAATATTTGATTATGGAGCTATTGTGTGCTCAGATTTTTTGTACAGGCATCCGGAAAGTCATAATGAGACTTAAAATGCCCTTATTCGCTTATTTCAACAGATGTCAATTTACATTTTGGAATACACTTACTATACTCAGAATATGGCAGATATAATCACAAACACCAAGAATACTTTTGGAATTTTCCCAGAATAATTTATGGAAACATTAAATCGTGCTTCTGCTGCCCACATTTTCCCCTCCTCTCTCGTTTTATTCTGGTAACCCAGCTTTGTCAATGCTTGCCTGGGGCTCCCCGCTGGGCTCCACACAAGGGAAGCCCGAGGTCAGTCTTCAGGAGCAATTTTGGCTTGTCTGAGGGCAAGGGAGAGAGAGGAGCAGTCGGGGTAGGGGACACCCGGGCCCAAGGAGGTGACAAGATCTCAAAAGGGATGTGGTGTGTGTACCTGCAGAGAGGCTCCAGGGATGGGGCTCACTGGAACTCGGCACGGGGTCAGCTGGAGCCTTGCTGGGACCCTGGAGCCTGGAGGAACGAGAACAATGGGGGTTTCATCCTCTCCCGCACTGGAGTCTGGGGTCTCACCTAAGTGCATTTATAGAAAATAAGAAAAATAAAATAAGATGCTATAACATTTCCTGCACCCCAAGTTTTGGAAGTTGAAGCCAAGCCCCGTTAGCCAGCCTGTGATACTCCACCTACTCATGTGCGTATAGCCTCGCTGCTTCCCTGGGCTTGGATTTGCTCACCTCCACCAGCTTCCTGCATGTCACACCCTCGAAGCTGGAATCACCAGCACACCGTGTACCATTTCCAGTGTCTTCTTATTCAATATTCCAAATTTCAACTACATTTTCTATCCTTCCAGCTCAATTGCTTCAGCATCCCCGCCTCAAGCTTTTCTATGTCACTGGGAAGCCAGACCCTGCACTTCATGCCTGGTTTCCAGCGATTCTTGCCTTGATTTTCCTCCTTGTTTAGGTGAGGCTCCACCATGCGACGGACACTATGCTCTCTTCCCGGCACGTACCCTCCACAGTTTAGATCCTTTCTGCCTCCCTGTATTTGCTTCCCCCCTGGACCGCACCCCACCTATGGAAACCTTCCTATGAACAAAACAGTAGGAGCAAATCTAGTCACTGGGCTCACCAGGCTCTCCTGAAGTTTTTGGTCCCTCACCAGACACATTTAACTGTGCTGTGGGATCCTACCACGCTTTCCAGCAGGCTCCTTGCTCGGTGTCTGTGACAGCTTCCCACCAACGAGCCTCCCTTTCCCCCTCAGCTAGTGGCTTTACCTTCTACTTCGTTAAGAAAATAGAAGCATTTGGAAGAATTCTCTCTCCTCTCCATGAGTCTTCCACTTACTGGCAACTACGTCATCTTCTGCTATCCCTTTAAAGGATAAATTTCCCTCCTCCTTCTCGCTCCTGCTCTGGGTCCCTTGCCCCCTTACAGCTTCGTGACCTCCCGTCTTCAATAAGTTGTGCTCTTTCCGGCATCACCGGCAGTCCTCTCTAAACTGGATTATTCCCAACACAACATAGACATGTTCCGCAATCTTTTTTAAAAAGTCTGTTGTAAAACCATCTATTTCCACTCTCTACTCTCCAAATTCTCTTTCTCTTCCTCTGGAATTTTTTTTTTACAAAGTCGTCATCCATGTTTGCTGTGTCCACTTTCTCAACCCCTCTTAATTCTTCCCCTTACTCAGTGTCCTGGGGCTCCTGCAGAGTGACACGGCCACTGATGGCCTCCATATTACCAAGCACAAGGGACACATTCCTCCCTCATCTTACTCAGCCCATGCACAGGGACGCACCCAGTTCAACACCCTTGCCTTCTGAAAACATTTGCCTGCCGTGCTTGGAAGCAAACGAACACCAGCGCAATGAGGACAAGCTAGTTATTCAGAGCTCGTTCTAGCAAGGGAGTCAGCCGCCATCGCTTGGGTCTGGCGGAGACTCAAAGGCAGACGGGTGTGTGGGAGAACTTTCTGGTGGAGAAAAAGGAAGGTTCAGGTGTGCCCCGAGCAGAGGCAGTGGTGTGGGGGGAAGCTGGAGGCAGCTAACTAGCAGGTGCACATCCCGGGGGACTGGTGTTCGGGGAGCATAGCTGGCTTTCTCTGGTGGGTCCTGAGTTGGAAGTGGGACAACAAGGTAGGAGAGCTGCCAGTTATTAGTTAACTCTTGGCTATTTTGGCTTCACTGCCATGGAAGTTATCTGGGCTTCCTGTATTATTTACAGAGTTACAAGTCTGACTTAGAGCAGACTGCCTTACCGGGCCGGTTATAGAGAAGAGGTTGGCTTCCTTGGCAGGTCACTGAGGTTTTGAGTCAGAGTTTTATTTTTATATATGGTCTGGCCATGGTCCGTTTGGATATTCGGTCTCTCGGTGTCTTCCAGAATCCTGTATTCTCCTGACTGCCTTCCCCATCTGCCCTTCTCAACGGCCTATCTGGCCCCTGCCCTTCTGCAGATAGCGAAATATCTTGTGGATGAGTTCTGCATCCCAAGTGCTCTCCTTTTTTCTCTGTACACACCCCTTTCTTGTGGACCCCTGGTAATCCAAACATTTAATTGAGTTTAAGAGGTTGGCTTCCTGTAAACCTGTGTTCTCTGAGAGTGCCCAATTTTATTTCTGCAGCCTCTTCCTGGAGCTCCAGATCCAGATGGGCACCTGCCCACTCCACCTGC
Source organism: Halichoerus grypus (assembly GCF_964656455.1). Taxonomy (NCBI): domain Eukaryota; kingdom Metazoa; phylum Chordata; class Mammalia; order Carnivora; family Phocidae; genus Halichoerus; species Halichoerus grypus. The sequence continues at coordinate 4,922,456 of NC_135725.1, forward strand.
CCAAACTGCCTCATTTCACCTGGGAAACACCCAAGGTGATGGAGTCAGTTGTCAAACTCGGACTCTAAGCTGCCTCTTTTGGTTTTTAATCCTCAAGATTCTCCCTGACCTTTGGAATTTTCATTATTTATGAAGATTAGTGATTTTGGAAACAATTTGAGAAGATGAAAGAGAATGCCAAATATTCCACGTGTGCTTTTGAAAGGTGAGAACCTTGGTGTATCTGTGGGGTCGCCCAGTTGCGCCTCCTGCTCGGGCCCTGGTGGCTCCTGGGTGTTCCTGGGTGACGTTTCTCGGGTGGTGGCAGGCGTGGGAAGAGGCTGGGAGGGGAGCCAAGGTTGCCTTGAAATCAGGGAAATCATTGTTTTGCTGTGTATCTTTAAACAGGTGCACATTTGGAAATGCTCCTTTTAATCAAAATCACAAAGCGATACCATTTTCAAGTGAATCTCATTTAAATATAGCTTCAGACTCCTCTAAAAAATTTTTTTTAGTAAAAATAAGCTTTTTGAGTCATATCATATCTAAGTAATGACTGTCAGTGAAGGTTACACTTCTAGGGGCACAGAAAGAACCAGGCTCTTCATTCTTTGACACGCTGCTTCCCCACCTGGCTATCCTTTCTCCCCACTTCGATTTTGACTTCCCCCAATTTTAATCGATGGCTAAAAGCCCAGTTAAAATTTCACACCCCTTGAAAGCCTTTCCAGATCCTCTAAGTCATGTGTTTTTCCCTCATTATGCCCTATTTCAGCTGGTTTGTACTTCTACAATATTTATGAACTCTATCTTCTATGTTCTGTGTAGATATCTGTCACCTCCATTGCACTGCGACCTTCTTGAGGATCGGTGGTTTGCCTTATTCATCTTTGGACCAAGTTCAACACTTGTTCTGGTTCAAAAATACTAAGTAGAATACATCCTTTGACTTGAATAACACTGAATCTTTGTTGATTTAAAATTCATTTTCACAGGTCTACAGGTCCTAAGTGGTGTAGGGACACAATATTGTTTAGAAGTAAAAATTTAGTGAATACATTTATGAAATCAGTCCCTCTCAGCTTTCCTTCACTCATAGTTGTAAATACCTCCAGGCCAGGTGTTTGATTCCTTCTTTTCGATAGTATCCACCAATCAGAGCAATTGCAATGAAATTGCTTGCAAGGGAAATAGCCCCTTTAAAGAAGGATGTTGGGACTCGGTGGAGGGCAGCTATGGGGAGGAGGGAGAAGAAGTAGAGGTGTCCAAGCAGCCTCCCCAGGAGAGGGGGAGGACCAGAGGGAAGGAAGAGTGGTTCTCTTCTAGGAAAACAGTGGGAACAGCCAGGACTGGGAGGTTGCTGAGTGAGGATATGCCAGCATTCAGGAAGGATGGAGCTGTAGGTTCTAACTTTCTAGAACATATCTCAGCTTCAGATGAGAGCCTGTTATCAGACCCATGCACAAAGTGCTAGGCATTAACTATCCTATGAGAAAAAATAGTCCAAAATTATAATGGCATAGAACAAATGTGGGCCCAAGTGTTTTTAACAGAGAAGCATAACATATATACTAGATATTGTCAAATCTTATGAACCCAGATAACAGCAGGGAAAAGACTGCAGAGCTACTGTTTGAAAGCGACCAGTTTTCCCGTGTGTATATATCCGTGCAGGTGACCCTTACTTCATGCACCCATAGTTTATGGACTGGCTCATGCAGTATGATTCACACTTGCTCTTTGTTAAAGTATAATTTTCAAAAATTAAACCCATGACTCTCATGCAAATATAAAATGAGCATATGTCATAGATTTAATTAGCTCATTAATAAGAGAACCAGCTTGATGGTAATTCTGGTTGGAGAGAACAGGATGGAGTGGAAGCCTTTTCAGTAGCTGGAAGAGAGAATTCTTACATAAGATCATTAATTTTAGGTAAAAAAAACACTTACAAAACCAAACCAAACCAAAACAAAACAAAACCACCTAATCTTCTGCAGGGAAAACCCGCTGAAATTCTAAACTTTGCGGGTTATCTTTTCTCTCAGACAGGAATCATTTGTACCCACTGGACCAAGTTCGTTTGTATCGCTGTCTGACAAGAATCGTTTTTCTACAAGTTAGCATCAACCCTTTCAGAGTTATAACACACCATTAGCAGTATTAAATAGCAAGTCAAACAGAGAAACAAAAGTACATGCCTGGAGAGTCAGATAATCCTCAGGCAGACCTGATAATCAAGCTCTAGTTTGACCCCAAGAAACAGCAAGCTAAAATCTTTTAGCTTTTTTCCAGGTTTTTGGGTAATTTTTCTTAACACCAATTTACAAGGGTTTTTCTCTTTCTTATCTGACCAATAAATATCTAGGAGACTGCATATTACTGGGGAGGGTATTCCCAGACGCATTATCCAGCTGCCCCATTGTAACAGTGAATCTTGAAACTGTTCACATGATTAAAAAGAAAAAAAACCCAGACTATGTGGGGTATTAATCTGAGTGAGAGCAGAAACTGCTCTTTGAAAGCATCGTATTGGTGAAATGTGGCAGGTTCCAGGTAGCTGCATCATTGGAGAGAAGGAAGCACCGCACATGCATTTTACTCACACTTGGCCAATACAAGGGAGTGCAGTGTTTCCTGCTTTCTGACAATCCTGAGGCCGTTATTAACACCATACCTGAAATCCATAGGCATGTTGCACTTTCTCGAGGGTCTGTCTTGTGTGCTGAGCTGACATCATGCTTAGAACATGAATTTAATGGCTTTACCTTGACCATGTTTAAAAGGAAGTATGGAAATAGTTTCTTAAATAATATCTGTATATAGGACTCACATTGCAGAAAGCAGATAACATTCCTGGACACTGCAACTCTCCCGGATATCCTAAAAGGCAGAGGCAAGACAATGATACCAAGGGAGGGTGCTCGGGCTAGAAGACCCTGGTGACTGATGGGATGATTTGGTCAACTCCAAAGTTTACCCTGATCTCACCACTAAAACACATTTTCTCCTTTATTGCTAATGTTAGAGAAGAAAATCTTTTCCTCTACCCTCTTAGGCTTTGTCCCAAAGGGTGTGCAAATTAAACTGACAAGATACAGATTAATGGGAGAAAAGACATACAATTTTTATTAATCTTTTATTATGTATGAGAATCCACAGAAAGGGAGTGAAACTCAAAGAACCAGTTAGACACAGGGGTTTATATTCCATTTTTAACAAAGGAAAGGGGGTTTGGGCTTGAAGGGATGATACATTGTAGGAAAGTGACTAGGAAATGGATGAGGGAATCTAATGGGAGGTAAGAGTTATTTTGGTAAGGTTTTTTTATGTGGACGCATCTCAGTGCCGATTCTCTCTTCTGCTTGGTACGGAAGCAGATACACTTTCACAAGGGAAGGTAATACTGTGATTTTAGGCAGAAAAGGGGAGGAAAGTTTCTCGTTGTATCTGTTGATTTTCAACTGCCTTTAGCTCAAAACAATCTTGATGTTAACAGGGCATATTTTGGGCTGGCATATCCTGATCCCCTTCACTAATATTTCAGCTCCTTCAAGTACGTGGGGGAGGCCTTTCTGCCCTATTGCAAAATTGGAAGGACCAATTTTGCTCCATTGTCAGGAATCCTTTTTGAGTGTTTATTAGTGAAGTTAAATTATCTTCCTTAATTCCACCACTTGATTGCAAAGAGGACAGGTTCCTGGATGCTGCCCTGGTCTTTCTCAACAGGTTTAATTCCAATGAGCTTCTGGTTTTCATTTCACTGCTAGAATTCTGCAAGCTTTGTGCTTTAGTATGGTGGTTTGTTTTTCTGAGCGTTAAGACATGCTTTCCACAGCAACTTTTCCATCAGCACACTGGGCTGGGGTGTTCAGGTGCTCAGCGGGAGAGGCTGAGCATTCTTTTTTTTTTTTTTTTTAAATCTCATTGTTTAATTTTATTCAAGTTGAAGTTCTGTAATCACCTCTACTACTTTTTTTTTAATTTTTTTATTGTTATGTTAATAACCATACATTACATCATTCGTTTTAGATGTAGTGTTCCATGATTCATTGTGCATAACACCCAGTGCTCCATGCAGAACGTGCCCTCTTTAATACCCATCACCAGGCTAACCCATCCTCCCACCCCCCTCCCCTCTAGAACCCTCAGTTTGTTTTTCAGAGTCCATCGTCTCTCATGGTTCGTCTCCCCCTCCAATTTCCCCCCTTCATTCTTCCCCTCCTGCTATCTTCTTTTTTTTTTCTTAACATATATTGCATTATTTGTTTCAGAGGTACAGATCTGAGATTCAACAGTCTTGCACAATTCACAGTGCTTACCAGAGGACATACCCTCCCCAGTGTCTATCACCCAGTCAACCCATCCCTTCTTTACACCATTTTTGGACTCTAGGTCTTTTTCATACTTTTATTAGGTAGGTGTGTGTGTAGTGGTGGAGTAATATATGACACAAAGAATAAGGGGGGTGGGCGCCTGGGTGACTCAGTCGTTAAGCGTCTGCCTTCGGCTCCGGTCATGATCTCAGGGTCCTGGGATCGAGCCCCGCATCGGGCTCCTTGCTCAGCGGGAAGCCTGCTTCTCCCTCTCCCGCTCCCCCTGCTTGTGTTCCCTCTCTCGCTGTCTCTCCTCTCTCTGTCAAAAAATAAATAAAATCTTAAAAAAAAAAAGAATAAGTGGGGTATGTTATCTGATCCCTTGAAAAAATTTCAAGGGATCAGTGTCTTAGGAGTTTTGTTTTTTCGTTCTTTTTCATACCAAAGAGGACATCTTGGAATGTTTCACTGAAAAAGTACCATTTAACCAAATGCCTTTGGGAATTCCAACAGTAAAAATCATAAAGCTCACTAGGTAATATTTTTACATTTTCTCTTTTTTTTTTTGTAGGAATGTGTTTCTTTTGGAGCAACTTTAGTAAGGTATAATCGATATGAACTAACCTGCATATTTTGAAGTGTCTATTTGACAAGTTTTGAGACATATATACCCCCATGGCACCATCCATCTTCACGATCTAGAAAATGAACGTATATCCATCTCCCCCAAAGATATTTCTTGCTCCTTTATAAACTTTTCTGGTCACCTCTCTTTGCCATCCTCATCAACTGACCACCGCTGATCTACTTTCTGCCACTGTAGATTGGTTTGTATTGCATATAGAATTTTACATAGAGTCACAAAGAATATATTATTTTTTGCCTGGTTTCTTTTATGCAGCATGATTATTTTGTGATTCATCTATCTTCACAGTTATCTATAACACATTTATTTTTATTGTTGAGTATTCTATTGTATGGATATACCGCAATTTGTGTACTCAGAGATATTTCACCTACTGATAGATATTTGTGTTGTTTCTGTTTGGGGCTATTACAAATAAAACGTTTGCTATCATCTGTCTTTTTAATTTTAGCCATTCTAATTGGTATGTAGAATAATTCCATTGTGAATTTTGTTTACATTTCCCTAATGACTATGACGCAGAGCATCTTTTCCTGTGCTAATCTGCATTCTATACAACTTCGGTGAAGTGTCTATTCAAATTTTGGCCACTTTTTTTAAAAAGTTGGGTTGTTTATTATTTTTTTATTGAGGTATAACTGATATACTATGACATTATATTAGCTTCAGATGTATAATAGAATGATTCAGTATTTGTATATATTGCAGAGTGATCATCATAGTAAATCTAGTTAACGTCTGTACCACACAGAGTTAACACAGTTTTTTTCTTGTGATGAGAACTTTTAAGATTTATTTTTTTTTTTTAGATTTATTCATTTATTTTTCAGAAGACCTTTATCATGTTGCGGTACATCCCTTCTATACCCACTTTGTTGAGAGTGTTTATCATGAATGGATGTTGAACTCTGTCAAATGTTTTGTCTACATCTATTGGATGATTGTATGATTTTTATCCATCATTTTGTTAATGTGGCATATCAATGGATTGATTTGCAGATGCTGAACCCTCCTTGAATCCCTGGAATAAATTCCACTTGTCATGGCATATGATCCTTTTAATGTATTGTTCAGTTTGGTTTGTTAATATCTTGTTGAGAATTTTTATGTCTATATTCATCAGAGATATTGACCTCTAATTTTTTTTTTTTTTTTTTTGACATCCTTGTCTGGTTTTGGTATCAGGAAACTTTATTTTTTCTAAAATGAATTGAGAAGTGTTCCCTCCTTTTCTATTTTTTGAAGAGATTGATGATTGGTATTATTCTTCTTTGAATGTTTGGTATAATTCACCAGTGAAGCTGTCTGGTCCTGGACTTTTTTGTTGTTGTTGTTGTTGGGAGGTTTTTGTATACTAATTTAATCTCCTTACCAGAAATTGGTCTGTTCAGATTTTATTATTGAGTTTCAAGAGTTATTTATATATACAAGTTTTTTTTTAATCAAATCTGTTACTTGCAAGTATTTTTGACCAGTTCATGATTTCTATTTTCTTAACTGAATGTTTCTTCCAAAGAGCAGACATTTTCATCTTGATAAAATCTAATTTATTGACTTTTCTTATATATTGTGATTTTGGTGTCATAGCTGAGAAATAAGTGCCTAATCCAAGGTCACAAATATTTCCTCCTATATTTTCTTCTAGAAATTGTATTGTTTTAGGTTTTATATTTAGGTCTATGATCCATTTTGAGCTAATTTTTGTATAAAGTATGAAGTAGAAATGAAAGTTTATTTCTAAAAAATTGGATCAAATAAGGATCAAATTGCTCTAGCACTATTTCTCGAAAATTCTATCCTTTCTCTACTGAATTGCCTTTATGCCTCATAATGAGCCTCCAAATCATTACTCTTATGTCATAAGATTTTCCCAAACTCAGCCAGATACCCATCTTGAAAAATCCACCTGAAACCATTTGAGTTCACACTCCAAACCCTACAAATACACTCCCACAACTCCTGCATCTGACTACGGCTAAGATTCCGTCAAGATGGTCTTCTTGCTTGCTGCTGGAGGTTTAATTAATTTAGGTGTGCTTCACTGAGAAATTACCAACTGACAAATTCCAATCCCATCTGATAATTTCCCTATTCCACACTGAAGTAATTATTAAGGAATGTGTTTGGATGGGAGATGTTATGTTTAATTAGAGTTCTTTTTGTCAGGTGTGACTTCCACAAGGAACGTGGAACAACTTAAAATTTTCTGTTGTGAAAACGTCCGACAGTGGCTTCTGAAAAGCACATTAGTCAAATTTTCACTTATGATTCTTTCATTTTTAAATAAGAATTGCTCACACTTTAATATTTAATATGCAATTCATAGGAATGTTTCTTACTTTTGTTTATTCATACAAAAAGTACTGTCGAGAAACATCCTTCTGTAACACGACAACAAGAAACTACAGGGGGTGTGGAGCAAGACGGCGGAGGAGTAGAGACCTGGATTTCGTCTGGTCTCAGGAATTCAGCTGGATAGGGATCAAACCATTCTGAACACCTACTAAATCAACAGGAGATCGAAGAAAAGAATAGCAACAACTCTCTGAACAGAAAAGCGACCACTTTCTGGAAGGTAGGACGTGCGGAGAAGTGAATCCGAGGCGATATTCGGGAGGATAGACGGCGGGGGAGGGGCCTCTGTTGGCCGCTTCTGGCAAGTGATAGAGCCGCGGAGCACAAAATCGGAACTTTTAGAAGTCTGCTCCGCTGAGGGACGTCGCTCCGGTGGCTAAGTGGGGGGTGGAACCCTCGCGGGACAGTGTGGTCTCAGGACCCTCGGGGTCACAGAAAGACCGGGGGTGCCTGAGTGCGGCAGAGCTCCCAGGTATCGGAGCGGGGAAGCCGGCTGCAGAGACAGAGCCGAGGCACGGGCTCTCAGCTCGGGGTTGCCATAAACCGTGATCCGCGGCACAGTCGGGCCACTGCTCCTCCAGCGGGGACCCAACAAGCGGCAGATCCGGGGAGACTCCCCTTCCTCCCCTGGGAGGAGCGGCGCGGGAGCGCACCGCAGGGATCTGCTGGGTTTGGAGACTCCACACGGGGTCGGGTGCCAGAGATAGAAACGCTCGGTCACAGGCCGGGTGAGCATGGAGTGTGGCCGGAGACCGGGGACACGGGAGTGACTGACTGCTTTTCTCTGGGGTCTTGCTGAGGAGCGGGACCCCGAGTTCTCGGCTCCTCCGGGGCGGAGACTGGGAGGCCGCCATTTTCACTCTCGGCCTCCAAAGCTGTACGGAAAGCTTGCAGCGAAGCACAGAGAACCCCTCTCAAAATCAATAAAAATAGGTCAACACCCCGACATCTAATAGTAAAACTTATGAGTCTCAGAGACAAAGAGAAAATCCTGAAAGCAGCTCGGGAGAAGAGATATGTAACCTACAATGCTAGAAACATTAGATTGGCAACAGACTTATCCACAGAGACCTGGCAGGCCAGAAAGGACTGGCAGGATATATTCAGAGCACTAAATGAGAAAAATATGCAGCCAAGAATACTATATCCAGCTAGGCTGTCATTGAAAATTGCAGGAGAGATAAAAAGCTTCCAGGACAAACAAAAACTAAAGGAATTTGCAAACAGGAAACCAGCCCTACAAGAAATCTTGGAAAAGGGTCCTCTAAGCAAAGAGAGAGCCTAAAAGCAACATAGACCAGAAAGGAACACAAACAATATACAGTAACAGTCACTTTACAGGCAATACAATGGCACTAAATTCCTATCTTTCAATAGTCACCCTGAATGTAAATGGGCTAAATGCCCCAATCAAAAGACACAGGCTATCAGATTGGATTAAAAAACAAGACCCATCGATATGCTGTCTGCAAGAGACTCATTTTAGACCCAAAGACACCCCCAGATTGAAAGTGAGGGGGTGGAAAACCATTTACCATGCTAATGGACACCAAAAGAAAGCTGGGGTGGCAATCCTTATATCAGACAAATTAGATTTTAAACCAAAGACTGTAATAAGAGATGAGGAAGGACACTATATCCTACTTAAAGGGTCTATCCAACAAGAAGATCTAACAATTGTAAATATCTATGCCCCTAACATGGGAGCAGCCAATTATATAAGCCAATTAATAACAAAAGCAAAGAAACACATCGACAACAATACAATAATAGTGGGGGACTTTAACACCCCCCTCACTGAAATGGACAGATCGTCTAAGCAAAAGATCAACAAGGAAATAAAGACTTTAAATGACACACTGGAACAAATGGACTTCACAGACATATTCAGAACATTCCATCCCAAAGCAACGGAATACACATTCTTCTCTAGTGCCCATGGAACATTCTCCAGAATCGATCACATCCTAGGTCATAAATCAGGTCTCAACCGGTACCAAAAGATTGGGATCATTCCCTGCCTATTTTTAGACCATAATGCTTTGAAACTAGAACTCAATCACAAGAGGAAAGTCAGAAAGAACTCAAATACATGGAGGCTAAAGAGCATCCTACTGAAGAATGAATGGGTCAACCAGGAAATTAAAGAAGAATTAAAAAAATTCATGGAAACCAATGAAAATGAAAACACAACTATTCAAAATCTTTGGGATACAGCAAAGGCAGTCCTAAGAGGAAAGTATATAGCAATACAAGCCTTTCTCAAGAAACAAGAAAGGTCTCAAGTACACAACCTAACCCTACACCTAAAGGAGCTGGAGAAAGAACAGCAAATAAAGCCTAAACCCAGCAGGAGAAGAGAAATCATAAAGATCAGAGCAGAAATCAATGAAATAGAAACCAAAAGAACAGTAGAACAGATCAACAAAACTAGGAGCTGGTTCTTTGAAAGAATTAACAAGATTGATAAGCCCCTGGCCAGACTTATCAAAAAGAAAAGAGAAATGACCCAAATCAACAAAATCATGAATGAAAGAGGAGAAATCACAACCAACACCAAAGAAATACAAACAATTATAAGAACATATTATGAGCAACTCTATGCCAGCAAATTCGATAACCTGGAAGAAATGGATGCATTCCTAGAGATGGATCAACTACCAAAACTGAAGCAGGAAGAAATAGAAAACCTGAACAGACCTATAACCACTAAGGAAATTGAAGCAGTCATCAAAAATCTCCCAAAACACAAAAGCCCAGGGCCAGATGGCTTCCCAGGGGAATTCTACCAAACATTTCAAGAAGAATTAATACCTATTCTTCTGAAACTGTTCCAAAAAACAGAAATGGAAGGAAAACTTCCAAACTCATTTTATGAGACCAGCATTACCTTGATCCCAAAACCAGACAAAGACCCCATCAAAAAGGAGAATTACAGACCTATGTCCCTGATGAACATGGATGCAAAAATTCTCACCAAAATACTAGCCAATAGGATCCAACAGTACATTAAAAGGATTATTCACCACGACCAAGTGGGATTTATCCCTGGGCTGCAAGGTTGGTTCAACATCCGCAAATCAATCAACGTGATACAATACATTAACAAAAGAAAGAACAAGAATCACATGATCCTCTCAATAGATGCAGAAAAAGCATTTGACAAAGTACAGCATCCTTTCTTGATCAAAACTCTTCAGAGTATAGGCATAGAGGGTACATACCTCAATATCATAAAAGCCACCTATGAAAAACCTACAGCAAATATCATTCTCAATGGGGAAAAACTGAGAGCTTTCCACCTAAGGTCAGGAACGCGGCAGGGATGTCCACTATCACCACTGCTATTCAACATAGTGTTGGAAGTCCTAGCCACAGCAATCAGACAACAAAAAGAAATCAAAGGCATCCAAATCGGCAAAGAAGAAGTCAAACTCTCACTCTTTGCAGATGATATGATACTTTATGTGGAAAATCCCAAAGACTCCACCCCAAAACTGCTAGAACTCATACAGGAATTCAGTCAAATGGCAGGATATAAAATGAATGCACAGAAGTCAGTGACATTCCTATACACCAACAACAAGTCAGAAGAAAGAGAAATTAAGGAGTCGATCCCATTTACAATTGCACCCAAAACCATAAGATACCTAGGAATAAATCTAACCAAAGAGGCAAAGGATCTATACTCAGAAAACTACAAAATACTCATGAAAGAAATTGAGGAAGACACAAAGAAATGGAAAAACGTTCCATGCTCATGGACTGGAAGAACAAATATTGCGAAGATGTCAATGCTACCTAGAGCAATCTATACATTCAAAGCAATCCCTATCAAAATACCATCCACTTTTTTCAAAGAAATGGAACAAATAATCCTAAAATTTGTATGGAACCAGAAAAGACCCCGAATAGCCAGAGGAATGTTGAAAAAGAAAAGCAAAGCTGGCGGCATCACAATTCCAGACTTCCAGCTCTACTACAAAGCTGTCATCATCAAGACAGTATGGTACTGGCACAAAAACAGACACATAGATCAATGGAACAGAATAGAGAGCCCAGAAATGGACCCTCAACTCTATGGTCAACTCATCTTTGACAAAGCAGGAAAGAATGTCCAATGGAAAAAAGACAGTCTCTTCAACAAATGGTGTTGGGAAAACTGGACAGCCACATGCAGAAGAATGAAACTGGACCATTTCCTTACACCACACACAAAAATAGACTCCAAATGGTTGAAAGACCTCAATGTGAGACAGGAGTCCATCAAAATCCTAAAGGAGAACACAGGCAGCAACCTCTTCGACCTCAGCCGCAGCAACTTCTTCCTAGAAACATCGCCAAAGGCAAGGGAAGCAAGGGCAAAAATGAGCTATTGGGACTTCATCAAGATAAAAAGCTTTTGCAAAGCAAAAGAAACAGTCAACAAAACCAAAAGACAACCGACAGAATGGGAGAAGATATTTGCAAATGACATATCAGATAAAGGGCTAGTATCCAAAATCTATAAAGAACTCATCAAACTCAACACCAAAAGAACAAAGAATCCAATCAAGAAATGGGCAGAAGACATGAACAGACATTTTTCCAAAGAAGACATCCAAACGGCCAACAGACACATGAAAAAGTGTTCAATATCACTCGGCATCAGGGAAATCCAAATCAAAACCTCAATGAGATACCACCTCACACCAGTCAGAATGGCTAAAATTAACAAGTCAGGAAACGACAGATGTTGGCGGGGATGCAGAGAAAGGGGAACTCTCCTACACTGTTGGTGGGAATGCAAGCTGGTGCAGCCACTCTGGAAAACAGTATGGAGGTTCCTCAAAAAGTTGAAAATAGAGCTACCATATGATCCAGCAATTGCACTCCTGGGTATTTACCCCAAAGATACAAAAGTAGGGACCCGAAAGGGTACGTGCACCCCGATGTTTATAGCAGCAATGTCCACAATAGCCAAACTGTGGAAAGAGCCAAGATGTCCATCGAAAGATGAATGGATAAAGAAGATGTGGTATATATATATACAATGGAATATTATGCAGCCATCAAAAGGAATGAGATCTTGCCATTTGCAACGACGTGGATGGAACTGGAGGGTATTATGCTGAGCGAAATAAGTCAAACAGAGAAAGACATGTATCATATGACCTCACTGATATGAGGAATTCTTAATCCCAGGAAACAAACTGAGGGTTCCTGGAGTGGGGGGTGGGGTGGGAGGGATGGGGTGACTGGGTGATGGACACTGGGGAGGGTATGGGCTCTGGTAAGCACTGTGAATTGTGCAAGACTGTTGAATCTCAGATCTGTACCTCTGAAACAAATAATGCAATATATGTTAAGAAAGAAAAAAAGAAGAAGAAGAATGTAGCAGGAGGGGAAGAATGAAGGGGGGGAATCGGAGGGGGAGAAGAACCATGAGAGACGATGGACTCTGAAAAACAAACTGAGGGTTCTAGAGGGGAGGGGGGTGGGAGGATGGGTTAGCCTGGTGATGGGTATTGAGGAGGGCACGTTCTGCATGGAGCACTGGGTGTTATGCACAAACAATGAATCATGGAACACTATATCTAAAACTAATGATGTAATGTATGGGGATTAACATAACAATAAAAAAAATAAAAAAAAAAAAAAGAAACTACAGGACTACGGGACCAAAACCACTAACATTTCATCCTGGCATACCCTGGCCAACAGAAGATAGACTCTAGATTAGAGACTATGGTAGGATAGATTAAATCCTTGGGCTAGAAATGGGTCACCCAAAATGCATTAGGGCATTAAATATGTTCTTAGGAGATTCTTATAGTTATTTCTATTACTAATATTACGCATTTATCAAATTATCATTATGTTACTGGCCCTGGCCATTTTCCATGAAGAGTTTTTATAAAATACGTGTGATTTTATTTTCACAGTGGAAGTGTGCAGACTGAGGTTTATAGCACTCTGGTGAGGGCCAGACCACCAAGGTGTCGTGTCCCGGCCTGTTGGACTCTGTACCATCTTTATCCTAAGAGCCCTGGGAACCTCAAGTCTACTGAAACTGATTTGGTCCTCTCTCTCCAATGCCAACCAGCTGGTTTCTTTATTTCTTTGTTCTCATACACCACCGAGGTCATGGCCTGGAGGACTTGTATGCAGGGTTATTTGCCATACGTGTCAGGAAATCCCTTCATGTGTGTTTTTCAGTCTTCGGCCATGGTGCCGGCAGTGGTCTGGGTTCACTCCTTCACTGTCATTCCTTAGTTGTTGCATTGGGGAATCCTGGCAGCTGATGCACCATCAGGCATAATAGTCTAGACTTGCTCCTCCTTTGAATACTTCATAATCCGAAAATTAAGTGCATACATTTCACAGGTAGATTAGAAACAGAATTTTCTTCTCTGCACTTTTTATTTGCAAACTAGGTTTTCAAACCCTGAGTTGTGACGTGGACTTTATCTTGTTTCTGTCTTCCATCTGCATGTAGGGGGTGACTTTGGTCCCCAGACTTCACTCATGTTATCCGCCCACCAAGTGGCTTCAACCATGTGTTGGTTCTGAGGAATAAAATCCTACTTTCCAACTGCATGCTTCCTTCCAGCTACTCATCGGCACATTACAGACTTTGTAAGCCCAACTTTCTTCTTACGGCTTGGAGATTAATTCTACAATTCCTTTGTTCTTCGAGAACCATAGTTATCCACATGAGAATTAAACAATTGCTTCTTTAAGCCACTTTGAACCACATTGGGTAGGAAATGTTCTCCTGAAGATTGGAAGATCTAGTTGGTGGGTGGATTTGATTTCCCTGAATCTTCCATAATAGTCTCTGCTTCGTTGTGCTGAGAAATAAGTTTGCCATGAGGTTGTCTGGAGTTCTGAAACACAAATGTTGACATGTATAAACATTTCTCAAAGCTCTATTTTTCTTGAAGTAACTTTATCGTCTTATGTGTAATTCCAATGAGTAAAATAATATCACTTATTTAATATCCTAACGTATTTTCAGCGGTAAAATTATGGGCATGCCTATGGAAAGGAGCATTTCTTCAGAGATGAGAATGGCAAGTATTTAGGAGGGCAGCTGTCATTTCAGGAATTTACCTGGGACAAAAGTTTGGTTAACTTTTTCTGTAAAGGGTCAGATGGAAAATATTTTAGGCTCTATCGGACATATTGTATCTGTTGCAACTTCTGAACTCTGCCATTGTGGAGTGAGAGCAGTCGTAGACTGCACCCAATGACTGGATGTGACTGTCTCAGTAAAACATTATTTTTTGAAGATTTTATTTATTTATTTAGAGATAGAGCATGTTGCAAGCAGGGGGAGGAGCCGAGGAAGGAGAGGGAAAGAATCTCAAGCAGACTCCCCACTGAGCAGGGAGCCCGATACGGGACTCGATCCCAGGACCCCAGGATCATGACCTGAGCTGAAGACAGACAGATGCTTCACCGACAGAGCCACCCAGGCGCTCCTCAATTAAACATTATTGAAACAGCTCAGGCCAGAGTTCGCTGACCTTTGGCCTAGACACAACTGTGAAGTATCATGTTCATTTTTGATGCCCTCCATGATCTCTTTTTTTTATCATCCCCCAACCCCGCAGTACACCCTGATGTAGAGTTGCCAGATTTATGTGTAGTATACGGATGTCCCCCAAACTATGTGTTTCTCTGAAATTCATGTTTATGTAGGTGTGCTGTATTTTATCTGGCAACCTTATTCCAGTGATCTTTTCTTTGCACATGTTACCCTTTCTTGGGGTTTGTTGTCCTTCCCCAGATCAAAGCCGAGGATCCGAGGAGGGAGAATTTAAGGCAACATTGCTTGTCTTACAATTAATTGCTTTTGTTACATGTTCGAAACAATAAAGAGGAAAAGGAAACAAGGTTTTTGTCTTTTGCTAAATATTAGTGAGTCTATACTTAAACAAGAGAGATTTGGTAGGGGTCAGAAGTTCATTCCCATTCCCTGAAAACCTGCCCTGCTCACAGGTACCGATTATTTCTATATAAGGTTAATCCTGATGGAGTCTACATGGAGGATGATATTTCAAAAGGAGAGGTCACAAAGGACATCTATAGAATTTTTTTTCTTTTTTAAAGATTTTATTTATTTGACAGAGAGAGACACAGCGAGAGCGGGAGGACATCTACAGAATGTTTTAAACTTTAGTTGGCAGCATCACGGTATGCTGCAGATGGGAGATGAGAGAACCTATGCAGGACAGGTAAGTGCCTTAGGGCATTTTGCCCATTATTGCCCTCTCGTTTTTAACACCCCAATTATTTTTGTTAATTCATTATAAAAAATTCAAAGAGACACTCTACTTGTCTACTTTGCCTTTGCTTGATTAGTAACTAAGCCATTGTTGGAGAGAACATGTAGGAGAATGTAGAAGACAGTTTGCTGATTTCACAAGATTAAAGGATTTCATAACTCATCTTAAAGGACGTTTTGCTTTGTATTCGAGTTCAAATTACATTCCAGGCTGACTCTGAAAGGGACAGAATTGTTTTCCAGAAAATGTTGGCAAAGTTCTGCTCGGCTGTGTGAAGTCAGTTCTCATGTTCTCTGGCGTGTGAGAGAACACTCTGTCTTTCCCCATAAACACTAAGGGAAGGCAAATAGGCTCGGGGGGCTTCTGAACGTAATGAAAGGCGCCTTCATACCCCTGTTGTTCGGCACCATTAACCTTCCTGATAATTGAAACACGTGGAAGGGGGAGAGAAGAGAGAGGCAGAGCCCTGGTCTATTTCCTGGCAGGTACAATTACTTAAGCCTCCAATAACGGAGCAGCTTTAGATTCCTACTTCGAGCCACCACTTTTAAATCACTCCTTACAAAATCAACCACAGCCACCACTTAAAAAAACAAACAAACAAACAAAAAACAACTCTAATGATATAATCATTTCTTTCCTCTGATTCTTGCCTGTGGATAAAAAGTATACCCAACACTATATAGGTGGGCATTTGTTACATAATTCATGTAAGCGATACAGTCCGATACAGTCCGTCATGCAGAAAAGGTAACAACAAAAAAGAATGTCTTAAAGGCAGGCCATGTGAGACCCATTTAGGATTCAAAGTCGTTTTAGACTGACAGGCAAAAATAGGATTTCATTTTCCACATATGAAGCCACTCTCTGGAAATAAAACGTGCAAACCCAGAACACGATGCAGAGTAATGTCACATTATAATTACAACACAAATAAAATGAATCTAGTCCTATAAATGAACATAAAGAAAGAGTTATCATCTGTTATATCAGTGACATAGCACTTTTCATCCACAGGCAAGAGCAGGGGGGAGTGTGTGTGTGTGTGTGTGTGTGTGTGTGTGTAGGGGGGTCGTTATTAACATTTTCCTATTCTAATTACACTTGTGCATACAGGCATGCATTTTAGTGATAAGAGAAGAATATTTAGAAAAGCACTTTAAAAAGTAGTTATCTTTGTAAAAGCTAAAATTTCCTATAACTAAAAGGCAAGTCATCAGGCCGGGTTCTCCGTAGTTTCGCCGAAAGCATCTTGGCCAAGAGCATTTTTGCAGCAAACACTTTCGCCACATTCCTAATTGGCCATAAGGCCATTTTGCCATAAAAGATAAAATCACAAAAAGTGAAAGAGAGACATTCTTTAAAAAGGACCCAATGAAACATGAAAAATCAATGGCAAAATTAAAAAGACTTTATTGTGAAGTACAAAATATTTGAATACATTTAAAAGAGGTGTAGATTCATGCCAACACTGCATATAACTGATTTTACTTTCTGGATTGTACCTCAACACTTGTCTTTCAAGTCTTTGTTCATACTTTTGTTTTGTTTTGTTTTGCCTGTCGAGTTGTGTCCTCATTTTGCATCACACTTTTTTTTTCCCACTAAAATTCCTTCCTTCATTAAAAGCAGTGTCAGTTTCCAAATACTAGGGTACATATTTGTAACTGAGTTTTGTAGCCTGTTGTGAAAGCCTTCCACACTGTTTTTTGTTCTTGGCATATTGCCAACGTGTCCGTTGCGAGATGTGCCAAAGTTCTCCGGGCAACGTAGGTTCAGAACCGTGCCACTCTGTGGACCACTAGGGGGGTGAAGATTTATATGCTATAAAAATGAGAGTAGCATGTCCATGGAGAAACGAAACCAAACTGTCAAACCAAACTGCCAACCGGCTATTTTTTTTTTATCTTTTTAAAATTTTGATGGCCAAATTCCTTCACTGCTAGTTATGCAGCAAAAATGCTGGTGGTGAACACACCTGAGCAGCAAAGACGTCTGCCACAAAGACGCTTTAAGGAGAAGGTACCGGACACAGTCAAGGCTCATGTCACATACAGCATCGTCCAGTGGCATTTACGTCAGAGTTTGCTGTTGCAAACAGATTCTATTTGCTTTTGAATCTACCTGAATTATGCAGTCATTATTCAAGCTGAATTACAAAGATGTTAAATGTGGCTATTATTTAAATCAAGATTAAATGGAAATAAAGCAAGACGTCTCAAAGTTCCTGATACAATTGTAAGTAGAAATGGGGAGAAAATAAAGGTGAAGCAGAATCTGCTCTCCTGACCCTTGATTCTGAGTTAGGCCACGAGATTTGCTTTGGTCAGTGGAATGCTCGCCAAGGTGGTAGATGAAGGGCTTGGAACAGCTTTGCATTTTTTCCTATGTCTTCCCTTGCTTCTGCGCCACCTTTATAAGAGGTGCTTGGGTTTGTTGGCTGCATGGTGAGACGGGAGTTGAGTCATCCCAGATGGGGCCATCCTAGATCAGCCAACGGCCAGTGTCCCCAAGACAGGTGAGGTGAGACCGGAGCACCTGCTGAGCCGACCGTGGCCCTGAGCCTGGGGAGCTCAGTATGGCAGCATCTGCCACTGTGCTTTGAGGTTGTTCATCTGCATTATTATGGCAGTAAATAACTGATAGAGCTGCTTATGGTTGTGAACTCTCCTTTGTCAGTTAAATTTCTATTTGGAATAGCTGTGGTCAAGTAGATGTTAATGGGTTCAATGTATTTCTAGAGTTCCTGTATTCTTTTTTAAAAATAGCTTTGAGATACCTACCATCTAATTCACCTCTTTAAAGTGTCCAACTCAATGGTTTTTAATACATTTAATGAGTTGTACATTCATCTCCACCATCCATTTTAGAGTATTTTTATAACTCCCCAAAGAAACCTTTTTCCGCTTAGCTGTATCCTCTTGTTCTTCTAACTGTACCCCCCCCCCAAGCCCTAAGCAATAGCTAATCTACTTTCTGTCTCTGTAGATTTGTCTTTTCTGAGAAATTCTTATCAATAGACTCATATAATACATGGTCCTTATAGCTGACTTTCACTTAGCATGTTTTCAAGGTTCCTCCATGTTGGAGTATGCATCAATACGTTGGTAGTATTTCTTCCCCAGTCAACATTTTAATAACTGAAATTAATCCAAATTAAGATCTGTAAGTCTACTAAAGTTACAACTTTTGTATCTACGAAGCTATATTTTTGGGATTGTATATTATTGGGATACAATACACATAACATTGTACTGGATTGGATTGCATATTATTGGGATACAATATACATAACATAAAGTTCACCATTTTAATCATTTTTAGGCATATAATTCAGGGGCATTACATTCACAATGCTGTGTAACCCTCACCACTATACCTTCCAGAACTTTCTCATCTTCCCCAACTGAAACTCTGTATGCCTTAAACACTATCTCCTCATCCTCCCTCCCCACAGTCTGTGGTGACCACTAATCTACTTTCTGTCCCTTCATTTGTCTCTGAAAGTTCCCTTATAGAAGTGGGATCATACCATGTTTTCTTTTGGGACTGGCTTATTTCACTCAGCATGATGTCTTCAAGGTTCTCCCATGTTGTAGTATACATCAGAATTTCCTTCCTTTTAAAGGCGAGAGAGTATTTAACAGTATGAATAGACCATATTTTGTTTATCCACTCGCGTGTTGATGGACATCTGGGTTGTCTTCACCTTTTGGCTATTGTGAATCATGCTGCGCTAAACATTTGTGCTTAAGTTTGTGTGGGGACATGGTTTCATTTCTCTCACATATGTAGTAGTAGTCGTCCTGCTAGGTATTATGGTAACTCTACGTTTAACCATTTGAAGAACCACCAGACTTTTTCCCAAAGCAGCTGTACCAGCTTACATTCCCACCAGGGGTGTACAAGGACTTCTACTTTACATCTTCACCAATATTTATCATTACCTGTCCATTATTATTATTATTATTATTATTATTATAGCCTTCCTTATGGGTGTGATCTCTTTGTGGTGAGTTTCAGTATTCTTAAATTCAACACAGTTTGGAGCAAGCTTTATTGTCAAAATAAGGTTCAAATACAAATTTATCAAAAATGATAACATTTCTTTACCAGTGATTACAGCAACATAAATTGCACTTATGAACATCATTTCCTTATAGGACTTTAAGCCCTTTAACCAAAAAAAAAAAAAAAAAAAAAGGGCGATAGAATTAATACAATTTCTTATCCAAGTATTAACCTAAAAGGAGAAAAAAAATGCAACAATGTTCATGCTTCCTGTCTTTCTGAAGAACAAACTTTATGTTTCTTGATGGCAGCATACAAAATATGGTGTTGATTCACTATCAGGGCCTTCTGGTCAATTTCACATGGAGACCAGAGCCAATTTTATTCTCAATCAAATTTAGAAAGTATGTTTTATACCTGGAATTGGATGCTCAATTACTTGTGTTACCTTGTAATAAAACCAAGGCTTCACACTGACTATATTTTCTTTTCTCTTCTTTCTTCTTCTTCTTCTTCTTCTTCTTCTTCTTCTTCTTCTTCTTCTTCTTCTTCTTCTTCTTCTTCTTCTTCTTCTTTTTACATTTTCTTAACTTCTTCGAGGTGGTCACGATTTAGAGATTAAGTATGTGTTTCTTAAAAAGTTTCTTAACTTTTCACCATTAAGCCTAAAAATTTCAACAACTAAATTCATGAAAATTTTTAACTCCCTTTCGGTTTCTACTCAAACTCTCCTCAAACTGCAGTATATTAACTGGCATTTTGTTTTTGCCCTAAAAGCTCCATTTAGTAAATGAGATCTCTCAACCCAAATGGAGTCATTTATTTATTTTTTTTCTTTCTATATTAAAAGAGGTACAATTTAGAGTCTGAATACATAAAATCATATTTTAAAATTGTGCCCCTTCATGTAGGAGGGGCACTCTTATGTCAAGTTCAGATGTTGATTTTAATTTTAAGTGAAAAAAAAACCAAAAAACAAAACCTTTTTAGATACACTCCACCTTGCCTCCTTCCTCCTAGCCCCAAAGAAGTGAGGAAAAAAATCAGAGGTACCTTTCATGCCTTCCATAGAATTAGAAATTTGGTTCAAAAAGTACAAATAGATCTCTGTAATTTTTTTAAAAAGAAGAGAAATATTTGTGGAAACTCATGTCGTTGATTCCGTGAATGTACCTGCGTGTGGGCTGTGATTGGAGGGAATCCTATCATCTTCCTTCTCTCCTGAAAGTTGTGTCATCTGTGGGCGTGGGCAAGGATTGGTCCTGGAGAGGGCAGTGTTTGAATTTGGTGGAGTGCTGGCCACCTGAATCTGAGCTCCATCTTAATTTTAAACTTCTCTGATTCTATCCAAGCCAGAATGTCAGGGAAAGTGTGTGTGATGATCTGGGAATAATCATGTGGAATGTTTCCTCACGCACTTTGGGAAATACCACACAGTATTGTTTTTATACTTCAGGTTCTTCGTTATGACTTATTTTTAGGTTGTCTTAGACACCAGCGGTTGTCACAAAAAGTCCTACTGGGTCGAAGCAGACTGAATTTGTAAGAAGTATGAGGCTGACTATTCTTGTAGCTGAGATTTATGTAATCAGATGCATAATCCTTTGGCTGTTAAAACCCCGGCTTTCCAAGGACTAATTATAGGGAACACAGCTCATCAGAGAGAACCTGGAAAGATGCTGTGCAGTGTGTCCTATATCACACATGTGACATTTATTCTCGCTGGAGTCTGTCTCTTGATAATTGTTCTTCAGGATTTGTTGCTCAGGGGCTTATGGGAAAAATTACTCTTAATAGAAATACTATTATATTTTATTCACAGTATTCTAACTTTCAGAGGATTTAATGACAAATCTGTTCCCATTATGAGAGTAAAGTTAAATGTATTTCTAGATTTAAATAAACCATGCAGAAATAAGAATTTATAGGGAAAAATTACTGAATGAAGAGGGGAATTAATGGCATCATGTTTCAATCTGTGGAGAGCCTTCAGAAGAGTCTTCACTCTGGTCGGGCAGGTTGGCCCTTCCTCTGCTCAGGGACGGAGTGGACCCAGGTGTGCAGGGAGGACAGAGGACGTTGATCAGGAAATGCCACGGGCTTGGTTTCACCTGGAATAGTTCTGTCGGCACCCTGTCTGCGGTGACATACACGAGTGTCCGCACGCTCCTGAACATCAGCGCATTTCTTGTCTTTAGTCTGTGACTCATGCTGATACTAAGTTCTCTTTTGTGTTTTGTATAAATGCCGCAGCCACGCACACGCACACACACAGTTTGTGGGTTTGAATCATCAGCCACAGAAATGTGCAAGATTACGTCTCCACGTTTGTTTCATCTTTCCTGCTTAAAATAGCAAAGAGCTACGGAGAGGGGTCGGGGAATGCAGTGTCTTAGCTTCCGGCGGGTGGCGGCGCCCGGGCTGCATCCTCGCTCCTCGGAGCCCCGAGCCCCAGCGTCACGCCCACCCGATCCAGGGCCCTTGCGACAGGCATGACATTAAGCGCTCAACGTACATTTTCTCCTTTAATGCCTGGATCAGTCCTCTGTGGAGAGACTCCGGTCACCTTAGCAAACAGACGAGGAAGCTGAGGCTCCCAGGTGCCGGGGAGCAGGTGGGGGCTCGGGGCTGTGCCCGCTCCCCGGGCGGCTCTGCACCTGGTGCGCTCTGCACGCTCCAGCCTCCTGCGGGGGTTTCAAACCTGCAACTTTATAACGGCTCCGTGACTGGCTATGATCCCCATTACACAAACAAAAAAAAATTAAAAACAAGCCACTAAATCTCCTACTAGAGGAGACAGCGGGAGAGGGATGAATGGACGAGCCATAGGGGCCGCCTGCTAGCAGGTCTCTGCTCCAGTGTGATATCTCCAACCCTCCTCACCTGGGGCTCCCCTTGTCCTGGGAGGTCATGCCGTGACCCCAGTGCTGATGTCCAGTCCGGCATCTTTTATTTTTTAAAAGATTTTATTTATTTATTTGACAGAGAGAGAGAGAGAGAGAGAGAGCACAAGCAGGTGGAGCAGCAGAGGGAGAGGGAGAAGCAGGCTCCCCGCTGAGCAGGGAGCCCAACTCAGGGCTGGATCCCAGGACCCCGGGATCATGACCTGAGCCAAAGACAGACGCTTAACCAACTGAGCCAGTTCTGGTCCAGCATCCTTTTAAAAAGAGAACCACAAGCCCAGACTTATGCTAGACCAAGCCCCTAAACCGGGGCTTAATACCTAACCTAATTAAAGTTTCAACTTCTCCCAGAAATATAGTCTTAACTGATCAGTCAGGAGTTTTCAGATCAGCATCAATAAGGTAATAAGGTAAGTCATCACATGGGCCCTCTCCAACCCCCAAAGGAAGATGAAGTAATCCACCTAATAAGACCCCTTTTCCCTAAAGGAAGCTGACCCCACCCCAAATAATCCTTTTTTTTCCTGTTTATGACTCCCTTGTCCTTTCTTTAAAAACCTTTCCCTTTCTAGAGCCCTTTGGAATTCCCCTCTGCTTGCTAGAGGGGATGTTGCCGGATTCCTGAATCGATTAATAAAGTCAGATAGACTTTAAAATTTACTCAGTTGAATTTTTGTTAATAGCTCAATGCTGTGCACCGCAGGGGGAAGGCCACCCAGGGGTCTCACTCCCTTCTGTTGCTGGGTGTCATCTGACTTGTAAAAACCCATCCTAATGCCTGCTCAAGTGATTTACCATCACTGCCCTTTTTGGTTTTATCAGCATCAGTTAGTGAGGTGCTTACTAATGCATTCCAAATGAGTTTCCTATGAACCAATGAGTACCATTTTCACAGGGTGACAACTTTTCCGTTGCAGAGACACTGTCTCTGTGAGAAGGTGTTTTCAGAGCTCAGTTAACCTGGCTTCCAATCCTGGTTTGCTGTGTGACTCTGGACGCATCCCTTACCCTCTCTGAGGTCCAGCTTATCTGTTAAATGGGCATGGTACTTCAAAGGAAAGTTGTGACCATTTATTTAGACTAAGAATACACACACATGCACAGTGCTTGGTCTATAGGTTGTTTAAAAAATATATTAGACCCTTATGTATATCATTAATTTATATTTGCTTTACAAAATTAGAAATAAAATGTTCCAGTCCCAGGATTCCTGGCAGGCCCTGGAGAAGTGTCTGAATGAAGGTCATTGCAATACCTGTGGCTTTTTGCAAGGTTCCAAATACACCTTCTGAACAGGTTTTGCTGCCACTGCCTTTTGCTGGGAGGTGGGGGGTGGGGGGGGTGGGAAGTGTTCCCAATTCCTAAGGGCCCAAGTGGGGATAGAGAAAGAAGTAAAGTTGGGATCAGAATCTCTGTATTTTGGTCTAATTCTCAGCATTTCTAGCTGTTAATACTATGACTTTGGCAAAGCTATTTAAATTTTCCACTTCTGGTTTTGTTCTCCCCCCCCCCCACCAGGCAAAATAACCATAAAAACACTTTTCTGCATCCTTTGCTGTCAGGCAAGTGGGGCCCTGCTAAAGGTTAAAGTTCCTTTTGTATTCCAATCACTTTGGAAGGTACAATAATGCCTGGAGCCTGTTTCCCAATCTCAGCACATTTGTCACCAGTCTGATCACAGTTTTAGGAGAGTATTGATCTGAGATGCGATGCTCATAACTCCTGGATTTACATCTGCTGGGAGCCCCTTCAGGGAGGAGACAAGGCCACTAAGCTGGCAACTGAGTTCCAAGTCATGGGTCTTGAAATCCTTCTTTCTCCATGGGCCTTTAGGTTTTTGTCTTTATGCTGTGAAACGCGCCCCACCCTTTGGATATGCTTTTCCTTTAATATTCCATCATTTAAAAAATATGTTCCTTTGGGGAACTGTTATGAAAGCATCTGAGTGGAAAGCAATACACATACAGTAGATACAAGTTGTTTCAAAAGCTTTCATTCTGCAATTAAATTTATTCAAGACACTGACTCGGTATAAGGTGATTTCTGCAATGGTATTTGGAACAACAGTCCTTCTGTCAGGGTGCCAGTTTATGGTTTTATCTGTCTGTTGGTCATAGCCCTCAAATCTCCTAGCAGGAATATCCATAGTAAAATGCTAGCTCAAGTAGGGTAGGGTTTACAATTTATATATATAGTATCTTAAAAATATATGTATATTTTAAATTTTTCCAGCCTTATTGAGCTACAAGTGGACATGCATCACTGGGAAAGTTTAGAATGTTCAACACTATCTGATACACGAATATGGAGCTCATTAGGTGTTTCTACTATGAATCATTAAATGAGTTCAGAAAACAAGAAGTCTTCTTTACAATCGTTTTCAATACATGTAAAGGTTTTCTTCCAACCCGATTAGTTATTTCTCTCCCAACTTCATCTTTTCCACTAAAAAAAAAAAAAAAACCACACAACAAACCGAAACCCACGGAAGACACTTTTCCGAGCGTCAGTGCTATGCTCAGCGCCTTGCGGACGCTCCCGCATCATCGCGCCGGTGCCGCTCGCCTCCTCGGACTGCGGTTCGTTGAACCGCGCGCCGTCGCGAGTGGGAGACCCGCAGATGAAGGAGCGGGGCTCGCGGAGGCGCGGCGACCCCCGCTGTCCCCGCCCCGGGCCGCGCAGGTACAGGCCGGCCGCGGGCCGAGCGCACTTCCGCCCGCCGCCGCCAGGGGCGCCCGGGGCCGCGCAGCGCGGGCGCGGGGAGGGCGGGGGTGGGTGTGGCCGCAGGTGGGGCTCCCGCCCGCCGGCCGCGCGGGTCCGCAGAGCGCGGAGGAGGCAGCGCGACCCCGGCCGGGAGCGAGCGGCCAGGCCCGCGCGGAGCCGCTGCCGGACGCCTCGGGTCCTGGGGCGGGGGACCATGGACCCCGGCGCGGGAGCCTTCCTCGGGATGCTCTTTCTTTTGTCTGCTCGGCCCTGGAGCCCAGTAGTGGCAGGGAATACTTGTGAGTACAGCACATCTTTTAAAACTTGCATTGACAACTTAGAATTTGTGTTTTTATTAGTAACGAATATTTGCAGAAGGGAATCGCTGGCGTGTTTTTGAAAATAAGGCATTAAAAAAAAAAAAAACACATCCCCAAGTACCAGCGCCAAGATAGGATGGTTTATCATGCTTTTTCCTCCTGCCAAGTCTGAAATACAGCAAAACCTGTATTTGACTTTTTGTCTGTGAGCTGAATCTTCTTTGAGAAAGCTCAAGTTCTAGTGATGCCTAAAAATCAGCATGAGAATACGGAGACGCGGAGAATCCAGCGAGAGAATAGCTTCCGATGCGGGGAGGCCAGCAGGCCGGCCGTGGTCATCGATCTCCTTCTGGTGTAAATGCGTGCTGTAGGAACTGTGTCAGTGGGAAGCGGCGGGTCCTGCATTAGCGCACGCGTTCGCAGTGGGCGCTCTGCGGAATCCGGGGCCGCAGCGCAGCCCACCCTGCCCTGCACGGTCCCGGCAGCTCGGGAGAGCCGGACCCCTCACGGGTAGAGGGAAAGCAGCCTGCCCTCCGGGCTCATTTTATGTCCATGCTTTGCATGTTGTGATGTGTGTGCTTCTGATTTTGTAGGTCCACCGGGGCTACATACGTTAGCCTCTGGGTGCTGGGCTAGCTCGCGCTGAGTCCGATCTTAAAGATGCTACTAGCCGCATGGACTCAGCCCACCTGAGTCTGAACGTCAGAAAAAGTTTTCAGAGTGTTGTTCAGATTGAAATCTCCATCCGGGGCTTTTCTTTCCTTGAGGGGTTTTAAGAAAGTCCCCCTTGTCCTCCCTCCCTGCCCCATTCCCTTCAAGAAAAAAAAAATTAAAAAAAAAAAAAATCAGGTGTAGGGCTTAGGACAAGCTGGTGTGTGTTTCAAGAAAGGGCTAGCAGGCTTGTTCAGAAACTGACCTTGCTGTTGGGTATCCAGATTTAGCTCTTGGGGGTCCAACTCTGCCCTCACTGGGAAGTTTGCTAAAGTGAAAAAGCATTACACATAAAGTCACTCTCCCACTCATTCATCCATGGATGCGGCAGGGCTGCGATGATTTAGTGGTGTCATCATCTAGTATCAGCTCACTTAATGCCATATTGGGTATGAGTCACTCCTAAAAGTGAGCCTTAATCTCCGTTAGGCAAATACTGCCCTGTGTTTCAGACACAATTTTAATTTAGCTTGGTGCGACAACTGCTCTGAATTAATTAAAATGGGGAGCATTTACATAAAATCAAATCCTTAGATCCTGCAATAGAGCACTTGTCATTTAGCTAAGAAATTAAAAACGGGGACCACTACTAAATGATTTGTTGATATTAATAAATTGTAGAATGATTCAACGTACTACTCTGAGGTACCATTAAAAAGTCACTGGAGGTCACTCCTACTTAAAGGAAACGTGGCTTCAAAAATCCTTCCCACGAGAGAAAGCAGAGTGCCCTGTTGCCTTTCTCGTCTCCTTCGTTGTGATTACAGCATATTGCCAAGATCAGTTGTTTTGGTATTTATTTATTTTCAGTTAGCGTTTTACTCCCTGAAACCCACGGAGGTATCAGGTTCTTTCACGCTGAACATCCTTCTTAGGAGTCACATGCTCTGGGATGCTCCGCGTCTGAATATCCATGCAGAACTAATGTCTGAAACCGCCGTGTCTCCAGGCTCAGTCCCTCTGGGTCTCTGGCTGACTCTCCAGATGCTGATGCTAGTTTTCGCTTTTCAGCCTCTGTTTGTTTAGGTGTATTTAGTACTCTTGCAAAAAGTTCAATAAATTAAAGAACCTATGTACATTTGCACTGCTAAGGACATTTTAGATACTAAAGTTAAAGTCCTTGATCAGATCACCACAAAGATGACACTCTTCAAGTGTCGAGTATATATTCAAATGACTTTGCAGATTTAAAGATTCATAGAGACCACACAGATTGCCTTTGATAATTTCTCAGTAATCTTATCTGGCCGCGTCATTTGTAACAGTAGAAGTAAATGGTGAATGAATCTCATGTCTAGATTAGCTAGTTTGACCAATTCAGTGTTTCTTTAACTCCTGCATATTTGGGAAATGTGTGTTATATGTGCGTACAAGCAAGGTACATCAACATGTATTTGCAATCTGTTACTACTAAGTCAAGGTAGAGGGGTCTTTTTTGTTCTGCCCCATCATTTGAGAAATTCTAGAGGAGTTTGCCAGCAGTGTGGGATTTAAGGTACAAACAAGAAATCATGAACATCAATATTGCTCAAGATTTTTGTTGGATATCCTCCTGCCCTCCCCCCCCGCCCCGTTTTAGTGTTTTCAAAACTCAAATAATCCTTTCAGACAGGACTTTAAAATGAACAAAAATGAAATATTCTTGAGCACTAATAAGAAATTAATGAGAGTTGTGTATGAGTAAAAAAAGACAAAGATCTTCTCCCCAGATGGATCCAAAGACATAGTTACTCTCTTTCGAGCAGGTTCTCAGTAGTAAATCGGTCAGCCAGGGTTTCGCTGCGGGGGAGGTTCCAGCCTAAGAGATCTTCTCAAGGAACAGGACTTGCTTGAAAGATTTGACATCTCAGCGATTACACATGTGCGATATGAATCTTTTTAATCAGTGGGAAATTTTATATCAGGAAGATGACACACAGGAGGGAAAATGTTTTTAAATGACCATGACCATGAGCTTGTTTTGTTGCTCTGTATTCTCTGTCTTTTTGAAGATAAAACAAGTTGCGTTCTCCAAAATATGGCTTAGGACCCGATATTTTTTAAAAAATGTGAACATCTCCCTGGTCTGCCTTCTAGAACTGTCTGTCCTGAGTCAAGACGAGAGTGTTCTAATATGGATCTGTCCTCTTAAATAACCCAAGAGGGAAGTTAGAATATAGATCCCAAGTTAGAGCCCTGCTTTCTGGAAGTTGTTACGTAGGCTGTTGTTGGCTCCTTCACTTCCTAACCAGAGCCACAAATGGAAGAAGGTGATAGCTCTTCGCTTTAGAATCATTCTTGTGAATCCACGATTCCTTTATGAATTCCAAGACCCTTTGGGAGGAAGAAGAGACATAATCTGAGTATGAAAATGTCAACATTTTGATTGTGTATTTAACGTTGTAAACCTGTTTCCCGGATTGTGCATCACTCTGAGGGGTAATGTGTACCCCCTCCCCACTTGGGAACAACACAATTGACAGTTAATTCACAGCCACATTATTGTCCCCATGTAAGTAGAGTATAAGCTGTAGCTGATGGGTTGCTGCCCCCTTTCCATCTCCACCGAAAAAGGACTGAAGCATATGTTAGAAATTTCAGGCATTGGTGGTGATTATTTGATATGAATGATGACATTTTTGCAGATCCAGGGATTCAGTTTAGTAAGTATGACTGACTTGTTTTCACTTTGTTAAATCTCAGTACTTGTAATTTTTTCTAGAAGCTTCCTTGTGATTCCTTCCCGTCAAAAGTGCCCTTCTTGTTGCAAGAAAGAAAGATATATTTCTGGTCCACTACAGGTGGGGTGCACACTTTGAATTGCTGTTCTAGGAGTGAGCATCTGAATTTGTTTTTATATATTGACACCTGTCCTTTTCCCCAGTAAATCCTACTTACATAGGAGAGATGTCTGACCATGACTGGTGGTGTGGATCAAGGCCATTTTGCTGGCCGCCATGGGAAACCAACCCATGATCTTCATGGACTACATGGTGCTTGACCTAAGCAATAAACATGCTAGCATCTCAGTTTGAAGATTTGTACCAGAGTTGCACACTTCCTTCATTGGAACCTTGGCTTCTGTATGTGCTAAAGCCTTACTGTATCTTCTTTGATGAAAGTGCATTAATATAATCCTGTAATAGAAATATCACACAGTATTATCCTTTTAAAATATAAATAACAGGCACAGTTTGATATAATAGTGAGGCTCTTGTAGTCTATGAATCATCCTAACCTCGTGATATGATTTGCCTTAATAATTTGGAATAAAAAATATGCATCAGAACTTAGTAACTGGACATAATGCTATAATTGCTAGGAAGTATAAAATCACAAACATTTATTTATTTTTTTAGAGACACTGCACGGGCACACGTGTGGGAGGGGCAGAGGGAGAGGCAAAGAGTCTTAAGCAGACTCCCCACTCAGCACAGAGCCCCACGCGGGGCTCGATCCCATGACCCTGAGATCATGATCTCAGCCAAAATCAAGAGTTGGCTGTTTAACTGACCGCACCACCCAGGCACCCCACGAGCATTTATTTAAGTAAATGTATTTGTCATATGTCTCTTCTCGAGGGTTTTGTTTTTCATGAGTCTTGTTATTTCAGTGGACGTGGATTCTTGTAATTAAGTAAGTGTCATTAAAATTCTTTATTGCTAACTGAGCATACTCAGTCTCCAGTAACGTCATGAGTGAACGGCTCTATATCGTCTGTAAAGAAATTTCACCTTGACTAATGTGGACTAAACTCCTTCCAGTGTTTTCACTGGTTCAGGCTTTTCTTTGCCTCAGTAGCCGGGTTTGTGTTTGTCTGGAGTGAGCCCAGTCTTCCGAGTTCGTCAGCCTGGGGCAGGAAGGTAGCCTGTCAGAGGGTGTGCCCAAGGAGCAGGTGAATAGGGGGGTCCATTCCTGATGCACTGAAATGTGTTGGGGAAAATGAGCACAGAATATATGGATACGTGTTTTAGCAAGCAGTGGAGCTCAGAATTTTTGGAAAGAGCCTTTGACAAACCCATATTTATAGTATTTGAATGCACTTCCCAGAAATACTGAGGTGGTGAGGATGCTTTTGGAAACACAGAGAAAACAAACAAAAAACTTACAAAGTCCATCCATGGTGACTCTCAACACAGAGTGATGGGCAAGAACAGAGCCAGCTTATACAATTTTGGGAGACTCTTTAAGCAAAAACAAACAAAATGACCAGAGGATATGTCATCAGTGACCCTCCCAGATCTAGAAGGATGTTTTGGGGAGAGGACTAGAGGTCATGAAAATCTGCTTCTTTGTGTTGATTTGGAAAAAAAAAAAAAAACCAAATCATTCAAAAGTACTTCATAAAGGACCTATTCACTAACAGAAACATCTCAATGAACTGAGCAAATTTTAATTTTAATTTTCTCCCTTAAATCAAAATTGGACTTGGAATATAAAAGTATAAAATAGTTCAAACAATTTGGAAGTAATAGATCCAAGGGCCTCTCCCCACTAACTTTTTAGAGCCTTGAAAGGCTTAGCTTCAACATACAAAATTCTTCAGAGTAACTTCTGCAGGGTGCCCACCCCACCTGCCACCCGCTCTGGTGTTACTGCTTTAGGCATGGGTTGCTTGGTGTTGAATAACTTTTAAAAAACTCAATTATTTCTGTCAGCCTATTTCTGAAAGGCATTAGACCAAATGTAATATGTTCCATCAAAATAGACATAGTTGTTATTCCTCGTTTGAATTCTGTGGCTTAGGATTACATGCTTTAAAGATGTCTTTTATCATGTGTTATGAAAAATTATACACAACTTGTAAATACTGCAAAAAGAGAGTATGACCGCATGACCTTTTTACACTTAGGCAGGGCATTGTTCAATAGGCCCACGTGACTGTTTAATTATTCAGAATAATGCACCCATGGCTGACTTGGTCATTTACCGTTTGATCAGAGCTTAGACATTAAGATGTTACAAGTTAAATGGATTTTTTTTTTCAGGTACAAATGGTAACTGCACAGGTTTTATTGCCGTGTAGCACAGTTGTAGGACAAAAAAATGGTGTAATGTATTTTATCTGGGCGGTGCCTTTTATTACTCTGGATAAGATACTCATGGGGGGGGTGTTAGTTATAGCTAAATCATGGAGAGACACATGAAAAAGTTTGCTTTTTGAACTGGCAAATACAATTATTTTTGGATGTGTTAATTCAGGGAATATGATAAACAGTGTAAATTTATGTCGTCCTGAGTTTTATTGAGGTGTGGCTTTCACATACTCCATCACTTGTGGTTACATCAGCTAATTTCACGGTTGTTGCCCAGGGAGAAGGAATTTCTAGGCCATGTGTTCATTGGGCCACTGGGAGACAGGGGCTGGCCCACCTTGTTTGGAATCTGTAGGGGTTCAGTATCCTCGGGCGGCCCCTTGAGTGCTGTGGCTGAGACCCAGTGTCCCACATGCTCCTGCCACTGTCGTCCCCTTGCTTGGGGTGTTCAAGACCCAATGGAAGATTTCTCTAGAGCTTGTGAGCCAGCAGGCAAATTGCAAGCTTGGATGACAGCAGGAGTGACCTGTTCCCTCGAGACATTAAATTAAGCACTGCCTGCGGGACTCACGGTTCTAATGAGTTTTTTATTTTAACATCTATAAATCCCCAGGCAACCAGAGAGCTTGATAAAGTTACGCTGAGCACACTGTTTCTGGGAGTGGTGAATTGACGGCAGGGGTGTGAGAATGCCCACAGCGTGCATGGGTTGGCGTGTCCCGGGGAGGTGGATGGGTAGAGAGGGCTGCGGAAGGGACTGGGAACCACCGTCGATCGTTAGGAGCCAGGCGCGTGGTGGATTAGGTGGCAATCCAGTTATGCGGAATCGAGTTGTTTATTATCAACTGTTGTGTAAGGTGGATATTCTCCAGCTCGGATTGCTGAGCATGTGAGTGATTCAGAAATCCGACATTCGCCCCGTCCCAGGTGAAAGTATTACCTTCTCGAGCCACGGCCCCGTGCTGCAGGTGTTGGTACGCAGCCGTCCCGAGCCCGCCGCCCCTAATCCCGTCCTCCTCCCCGGGAGGAGTGTACTAAGGATGGGGGGTAGCGTTTTGATTTACAGGCCAGTAGATATACTAAAAAGAACCCAATTAGCATTAGAAAATAATGCAATGATTTGGTGAGGCTCAAAGAAAGTCATTGTGATCAAATCTTCTATTATGGAAGAAAATACTTAAAAGAACCGGAATCTATTTTCGTGTCTCAGGTCTGGCAGACTTAAGAAAAATAATACATGTCTATAGACATCTGTTCAAATGTTTGGAGATTATCAAGATTAAGGATTTATTATGTACCTTCACCTTTGTTGTGCTTTTGATGACTAAAACTTGCAAATAAGAGCACTGCGACACTAAGTATTACAACATGGAAAGAAAAATAAACAGCTGTGTGCTGTCATCACGCGAGCTGCTGCTGCATGTCTGTGAGTCTTAAGCTTCTTTACAATGTTGCGTTGATTCATGGAAGTTCTGATAAGAAACCCTGTGATCTTGACCTTCCAAAGCACATCCTTTTGTATGATGTGGGATGTGCAGGCATTGCTAAGAGTTAAAAAAATTGGAGGACTCAAGGAAGGCGTGTTGATAGCTTAAGGTGTATTTCAGTGTTTAAGGGAGCAAACACCAAATTACTCTAAGCTTTCTTTCTTTTTTTTTTTTCTAACATTTATTTATTTGGGAGAGAGACAGAGCGTGCGGACGAGGGGGGAGGTGAGAAAGGGAGAGAGAATCTGAAGCAGACTCCACGCTCAGCGTGATCTTATAACCCCGACATCATGACCTGAGCCGAAACCAACAGTCGGTCGCTTAACCGACTGAGACACGCAGGTGCCCGTACTCTAAGCTTTCTTAAAGTATAAGGAAAACTAAAAATTTTTTTTGCAGACATAGAACATAATAGAGTTGACAGATATCAGAGTCAGTTCCCTGCTAGGGAGAGTCAAATGATCTATTCTAAATTATAGCGCAAGTCTAAGAAAACACAGTGTTGGTTTTCTAGATCCTAAGAGTAAAATTATCATCCTAGAATTTACTATTCTTTGTGATGATGAGCTACTGCTCTACTTTAGTAAACCTGAAAACCTGATCTTTGAGAAATTTACATCCCTACCGATGATTGATTTTACTCCTGTCCTTGTTAAGTAATGGGACTCATTTGCTGGAGGACAGGTTGCATATTTGCCTAGAAAAAAGATCCTTTCCCTTGTGAGTATTGTTGCAAGGCGAGGCAGGAGGGAGTGGGAGGCTAGTGTGCTCTTTAACACGAAAAAGACACCTATGTCATTAATCGTGGCCCCATTCTCCGGGGAGGAAGTTGGGCAGCCCCCCTGTGTCCCCGGCACCCTCATCCCCAGAGCCTCCATGAGCATCTTCCTCTTCCGTTGTCTTGGATGGACAATGAGGCTGAATGACCGCCTGGGTTGACTTGCGTGGATTGGGCTGGCCAGAGAGGTGTCCTTCGTCCTGCACTGCTGCCCGTGGGGTCGGGGCTGAGTGCAAGGGGCAGTGTCACCGTGCACAAGAACACTTCTCAGGACTAAGTGGTTGCTTGATTTTGTGTGTAGACTAATAAGAAATGGAGGTGTCAGGATTAGGGTATCGGCAAGCATCTTTCAGTTCCAAGTGGCAGAAAACCCCATCAAATGGACTTACACCAAGAAGGGAATGGTCGGCGATTCTGATAATTTCATTTCGGGCAAGGTTGGAGCCGGTTGGTGAGGCTGTGCCGGGAGGCTCGGCCTCTCTTCCTCCTTCAGTGCTGGCTTCCCGTGCTGGCCTGATGCTCTAGCAGCGTTCCGTTTGGCACATCCATGACCAAGGTCAAGCTGCCCAGCAACACTGCTCGAGAGAATGCTTTCCGCTAGTTGGGACTTTGGCCCTCATCACTATGAAGCAGTGGTCACTTACTTACTTGTTCATTCCCTTGTTCCAAGCTCCAAGAAAGCAGGGGCCTCTTGAGGAGACGGGGTAGTTCTGAGAGACAGTGGGCTCTCGAGTAAGTAAAAAGGTGAATGATTCACTTTCCCGAAACATCCAGCCAAATCCCCAGATCTGACTCTCGTTGTCTCTGCTGTGTTGTGTGGCCATTCCTATCGGGGGGCTGTGACAGGAGGGGGTGGCCCTCTGACCGACCCGAGATGGAGCCAGGAAGTGATCGGGACTCGGTCCTTGGCCAGGTGCTTTCCCTGCATCATCCTGACAAGGAAGCGAAACGCACCATCCATTTAGGTCATTAGTTGAACATCTATTATGAAAGCACCAGCTTTCAGGCTCTTATCTGCTTCATATAACAGATGGTTGGTTACGTGTATGCCTCCTTCATTAGATTTTAAAGTTCCTGCAAACAGAATCACAGTTATTTGTCTCTACAGCTCTGCTGATGGCACTCAGTAAGTATTTACCAAGAAAAGAAGTAATTAATATGTTGAAAATACGCTGTTTTGAAAGTATACAGAAGAAATGGAGCGTCCTCATGTGTGTTTTATAATCATTTTGCAGGTAGCCTAATAAAAAGTTAATTTTTACGTGAGCATCCCTGAGCTCACCATTTGTCCATGGAAAGATCCCCTGGCTGATTTTGAGTGTTTCCTTTTCTTTCGGTTGCAAAATGCATGACATAATTTCTGTCCTGAGGCTTTGATAAGAAGCCTGGTGCGTATAATAAAAGCTGCTGGGGACCCCAAGGAGCGCTGAAAAGGCCAGGTGTCAGGGGCGCTACCCAGGACCGATGAGCAGGAACTCGGAGGCCTCTGGGCAGGGGCCATTAGACAGGATGTCTGTTTCTAGGGAGATCCTAGATCAAGCCCGAGCCGGGCTCCATATTCGGGCTCTGAAATAGAGGTGCCTGGGAGCAGTGTGTAACTGGAGGTCTCCAGAAGCCTGGTTCGTCCACTAGATACTTGCAGCAGTGTGTCATCCAAGTGGGAAAGGTTGGCTGCACAACAGGGCAGAAGACAGGCAGGCGGACAGATGGCCATTGCACCTCAGCATGGGTGTCCAGTGCCAGAAGGCTGAGTTGATTTGAGCCACAGCTGTCTCTGGCGTGACAGCCATGGACTCTGTGTCTAGGAACCTGCCACACCAAGAGCAAGCTCCCTTTGCGGTCTCGGACTTGACACCCCTGGTCTGGGCTGTGGGATTTTCTGAGTCAACAAAACCTGTTATTATTATTGAAAATTTTTATGACTAGCTGGCTCAAGGGCATGACGACCTCTAAAGAATATCTCTATTTTCAAATGAAGATTGCTTCTAATTTTTTTTTAAAGATTTTATTTCTTTATCTGACAGAGAGAGACACAGCGAGAGAGGGAACACAAGCAGGGGGAGTGGGAGAGGGAGAAGCAGGCTTCCCACTGAGCAGGGAGCCCGATGCGGGGCTCGATCCCAGGACCCTGGGATCATGACCTGAGCCGAAGGCAGACGCTTAACAACTGAGCCACCCAGGCGCCCCGAGATTGTTCCTTATTTTCAGAATGACATATTGGGGGCACTGTGGAGGTATATAAGTGAGGATGATTCCAGCAGCGTTCTTTCAAATAGCATAAAACAAAAATTCAACAAATGTACTAAAGTTGTGGACCACACTTTCAGATAGACGAGAGGGGGAGGTTGGCACACGTTACATTAGATGTCCAGCATAGTGATTGGATGGTGATTGGATAACTCTCTACTTTATGCTCTGCTTACAAGAAGTGTGGCTACCATCTGTCACCATACAACCTGACTACAATACCACTGACTACTCCCTAGGCTATACCTTTCATCCCATGACTTATTCATTCTGGAACTGGAAGCCTGTACCTCCCACTGCCCTTCACCCATTTTGCCCATCCCCTCTGGCAACCACCAATTTGTTCTTTGTATTCATGGGTCTCTTTCTGCCTTTGTTCGTTTTGTTTTTTAGATTCCACCTATAAATGAAATGATAGTATTTGTCTTTTCTGTCTGACTTATTTCACTTAGCATAATACCTTCTAGGTTCATCCATGTTGTCACAAATGGCAAGATCTTATTCTTTTTTATGGTTGAGTAATATTCCATTGTGTGTGTGTGTGTGTGTGTGTGTGTGTGTGTGTGTGTGTGTGTATACATAATACATATATATATGTATATACATATACATATATACACACATGTACCACATCTTCTTTATCCATTCATCTACTGATGGACAGTAGGGTTGCTTCCATATTTTGGCTATTGTAAACAATGCTGCAGTAAACATGAGGGGTACGTATATCTTTTTGAATTAGTGTTTTAATTTTCTTTGAGTAAATATCCAGTAATGGGATTACTGAATCATATGGTATTTCTATTTTTAATTTTTTAAGATTTATTTATTTTAGAGAGAGAAAGAGAGAAAAAGAATGTGAATGGGGGGAGAGGCAGAGGAAGAGAATCTTTAAGCAGACTGACATGGGGCTCCATCTCAAGACCCATGAGATCACAACCTGAGCTGAAAACGAGTCAGACGCTTAACCAACTGAGCCACCCAGGCACCCCTATTTTTAATTTTTTTGAAGAACCCCTGTACTGTTTCCATAGTGGATGCACCTATTTACATTCCCACCAGCAGTGCATGAGGGTTCCTTTTTCTCCACATCCTCACCAAAACTTGTTATTTCTTCTCTTTTTGAGTTTACCCATTCTGATAGGTGTGAGGTGATATTTCCCTGGGGTTTTGATTTGCATTTCCCTGATGGTTAGTGATGTTGAGCATCATTTCATGTGTCTGTTGGCCATCTGTATGTCTTCTTTGGAATAATGTCTATTCAGGTCTTCTGCACATTTTAATCAGATTATTTATTTATTTATTTGGTGTTGAGTTGTATAAGTTCTTTATATATTTTGAATATTAAGCCCTTATCGGGTATTTGCAAATATTCTCTTTCATTCAGTAGGTTGCCTTTTCATTTTGTTGATGGTTTCCTTCATTGTGCAAAGGCTTTATATTTTGGTGTAGTCCCAACTGTTTTATTTTTGCTTTTATTTCCCTTGACTCAGGAGACATACCTAGAAAAATGTTGCTAAGTTCAATGTCCAAGATTACTGCCTATGTTCTCTTCTAGGAGTTTTATGGTTTCAAGTCTCACATTTAGGTCTTTAATTAATTTTGAGTTTATTTTTGTGTATGGTGTAAAAAAGTGGTCCAGTTTCATTCTTTTGCATGTAGTTGTCCAGATTTCTCAACATCATTTATTGAAGAGACTCTTTTCCCCCTTGTATATTCTTGCCTCCTTTGTGGTAGATTAATTGACCATAATCATAGGTTTATTTCTGGGCTCTCTCTTCTGTTCTGTTGACTTACATGTCTGTCTTTGTGCCAGTACCATATTGTTTTGGTTATTATAGCTTTGCAGTATATTTTGAAATGGACTGTTATACCTCCAGCTTTTTTCTTCTCTTTCAAGATTGCTTTGGTTATTTAGAGTTCTAGTTCTGTGAAAAATGCTATTGGCATTTTGATTGGAATTGCATTGAATTGGTAGACTTTTTTGAGTATATGACATTTTAACAATATTAATTTTTCCAATCAATGAGCATGGGATACCTTTCTATTTTTTTGTGTCATCTTCAATTTCATTCATTAGTGTTTTATAGTTTTCAGAGTACAGGTCTTTCACCTCCTTCATTAAGTTTATTTCTTGGTATTTTATTCTTTTTGGTACAATTGAAAATGGAATTATTTTCTTAATTTCTCTTTCTTCTACTTTGTTATTTGTGTATAGAAATGCAACAGATTTTTGTATATGAATTTTGTATCCTGGAACTTTATTGAATTAATTTATTAGTTCTAATAGTTTTTTTAATAGAGTCTTTAGGGTTTTCTATCTATTGTATCATGCCATCTACAACTAGTGACAGTTTTACTTTTTCTTTGCCAATTTGGATGCCTTTTATTTTTTTTTCCTTGTCTGATTGCTATGGCTAGCACTTCCAGTACTATGTTGAATAAAAGTGGTGAGAGTGGACATCCCTGTTTTGTTTATGATCTTAGTAGGAAAACTCAGTTTTTCACAATTGAGTGTGATGTTAACCGTGGGTTTTTCAAGTATGCCCTTATTATGTTAAGGTATGTTCTCTCTAAACCCACTTCGTTGAGAGTTTTTATCATGAATAGATGTTGAATTTTGTCAAGTGCTTTTTCTGCATCTGTTGAGATGATCATATATTTAGGGGTGGGGTAATTTTGATAGGATGCTTGGATGGGAATTCTGCTTCTATAATTAATGTCCATTGTGTGACCTTGGGTAATTTGCTTATTCTCTCTGTGCCTCAGTTTATGCATCTCTAAAAAATATAAGTAATAGTAGTAACCTACCTCATAGAGCTACTGGAAAGATTGCATTAATTAATGTATGTAAATATTGCCTGGAACATAGCAAATCCTGAGTAAACTTTAGCCACTGTTATTGCTCCTGTAGACCTCAAGTATAAAATCAGAAATGTGACTTTAGTCCATGATCCTGGGTAGAATAATGACATAAGCAATATTTTAAGGAAAAACATTTGTACTGGGTATTTCCATTATCCAAAATATTATCACTATGATGGAAGATTAAGATAATATTACCTAATAAGAATATTAAAAACAAGACTATGGTAGAGAATCAGAACCTTGTACAGTACATTGGTTAAGTTTTGGCTTTCTGTAATATCATACCTCTGTAAACAATAAAGTTCCTTAGATTTTGCTCTTTGGATTAACTTGTTATTAACAATCTTAATCTTTAACTTCTTTCAATTTTATATATTTTTCCATTAGCCAAGAAGGATTCCCCAGATCAAGATAACATGCCCCTGAAACTGACCCTTCTTTTATCTGGCTATTTTTTTCTGAAGTCTTCTAGGATACATAGTATCTGGCCATCAACACAGATTGTTCAGCCTTTATGATTGTTAAATGAGTGTTAGTCTCCAAGCCAAACATATTTGCATAGACATTGGGATGCAGTCTCAATTAAAATGGATATGAAGACACCTGTGTGGATCCTTAGAGAGGGAGCATTACTGCTTGATTCTGAAAGATTAGGTTTAGCGCTCTCTCTTCAATTTGTCCCTGTTGTCTTTTCTTCAATTATTCCAGCACTGACTTGTTCAAACCCTCCATATTTCTGGAATTTATGTTCTGTAATTGTCTCCATGGTTTCC
Source organism: Halichoerus grypus (assembly GCF_964656455.1). Classification (NCBI taxonomy): domain Eukaryota; kingdom Metazoa; phylum Chordata; class Mammalia; order Carnivora; family Phocidae; genus Halichoerus; species Halichoerus grypus. The sequence continues at coordinate 4,961,841 of NC_135725.1, forward strand.
TTGTCACCAGCTTACATCCTCCTAATCCAGTTTATCCTACTGCCAGAGTAATATTTCTAAAGATGATCTTACCTTCCTTGGTAAAACTTTCATGTATTTTCTCATATCTCTCTCTCACACACACACTCTCTCTCTCTCACAGACACACACACATACTCTCTCTCTCTCTCACACACACACTCTCACACACACACTCTCACAGACACACTCTCACACACACACTCTCACACTCTCACACATACACACTCACACACACACTCTCACACACACACTCTGTCTCACACACACTCTCTCTCTCTCTCACACACACACACACACACTCTCTCTCTCTCTCCTTGAAAGGTCCCTTCTCTTCACTCACCACTTTCATCCCCTCTTTTAACTGACCCTGAACTACAGCCACCTCACTCCACCAGCATTCTCACCAGGACTTTCATCCCCCTCCCTCTGCCTCCGGTTCTGTCTCCTCATGTCTTGTCTTCCCGTTGAATGTGTTTTGCTTCTGCAGTCAGCTAGGCTTATGGGTCCATGTCCAGGAAACACATGCTCACAATAAAAATAAAAATATAAAGCACATAGAAGACACAAAGCACCATGAGGGAAATCAGAAGAAATAAGAAACTGCACAATCAGATAAAAATAAATGTAGATATTGAGATCAATTTAGAATGTACAATTTGTTGTGTATGTGTAAGGAAATAAAAGATGGGGAGACTGGAAAGAATAACAGATGATCAAAATGGTCAAGCAGAATTGAAAAAGAACAGTGTTGAAATGAAATTCTTTATCACTGAGGTAAAGAATTCAGTGGCTGGTGACATGGCAGATTAGACACAGGTGGAGAGAGACTTAGCAAATTAGAAGACAGTCATGGAATGAATAACCAGCATGTTCCACAGGGAGACAGAGAGGCGGGAAATATGAAAACCAGGCCAAGGGGCAGGGAGAAGATTGCAACAAGATCTCTGTGTCTGATAGGAGTTCTGGAAGGAGGAGATGTGGAAAGAAGAAACACTTAAGAGGTAATCTATAGAAATTACCCAGAATGGAAAAGGCACCAATCTTTAGATTCAGGAAACCCCTCAAATCCCTAGTAATACAAAGAAAAAGAAATTCCCACCCACAGCAACACTTTATGTTGGAACTCTTGAACACCAGGATCAAGAGAAGCTGATGAGAGTGACCTGAGATAGGAATAACAAACAAATAATAAAAGCAGAGACATGAACTCTTAAGTTTGTGAGATGGAATACTTAACATAACATAATAAAATAAAATTAAAAAAAAGAATTGTAGACTTGTTGCTTTATGGTTCAAGAATGAAGGTGAAATAAAGTTATTCATAGAAAAAATAAAATCCAAGAGTATTAAAGCCCAACAAACCTTCACTAAAGAAATGTGGATGGATAAGTTTAGCAAGAAAGGAAATGATTACAGAGGGGAGTATGAGAGGTAAGAATCTAGTAGCTAGTGTGCAAATCTGATCACACATTTAAGCAACAACAAAGTTGTACGTACAACATCAGTGTGCAGTTGGTGGAATGAAAAGAAAGAAGACAAGATAAATCTATGTGAGCAATGGAAAATAAACATGAAAAGGGATGATCAGACATAAAGCATTTTACAATCCTTGCATTATTCTATGGAGAGAATTAAAATCTGTTTAACGGTAGGCTTTGTTAAACTGTTAACCAAAATGCAGTGTAAAACTTTAAGGAGGCCCACAAGAAGAATAGTAATAGGAAGTATACATTCCAAACCAATAGAATAAAAAATGGACTAGGTGGGGGACAGATTTCAGTCTATTCAAAAGAAAACAAGAAGAGAAGGGAAGAAAAAAAAAAGTTTTGGATAAAATAGACAAATAACTACATAAAATAAAATATAATGAAGTGATAAGGATATGGAGATATGAATAAATTATTTCCAGGTTTTATTTTTATGGGTATAGATTATATTGGACAATATTATTCAGGCTTTCAACTATATATAGAATATTTACATTTTTACTTGACCAAAAAACCAGTTTTAATAAATTTCAAAGAATTATCAACATAAAAACAAAAGAAAATTTCCTAAAACTGAAAAGGAATAATGTGTTTCCATTACAGAAGCTCATGTTGTGCTGAGTTAAATGGAGCACAATTGTCAAATGAAAATTGTGGAAATGGGAAAACCAGGGAAACATGGTCCCAGTTTTGGTCACCAAAGATAATGATGTAAGCTAATTTGCTATAATGAAATGAGAGCTTGTTTGACTTTATTGGAGCAGTAAGATCAGAAGCAAAAGGAAAAGCAGAAATAAATACAAGTTTTGGGGGCACCTGGGTGGCTCAGTCGTTAAGCGTCTGCCTTCGGCTCAGGTCATGGTCCCAGGGTCCTGGGATCGAGCCCCACATCGGGCTCCCTGCTCAGCGGGAAGCCTGCTTCTCCCTCTCCCACTCCCCCTGCTTGTGTTTCATCTCTCGATGTCTCTCTCTCTGTCAAATAAATAAATAAAATCTTAAAAAAGAGAGAAATTTACAGTCATGAGTGGGGAGAATGACAAGGGAGAGTAAAACTCTTGCTAATATTCTTCGGGAAATAAGTAAAATTTTGCTTGAGGCATTGTTCAAAAATTGAGAGTAAGCATTGTGTTAAAAATAGAAAGATAATCAGCAGAAAATGAATTAAATGTGATATTTTGCATGCTGTTCAACATAAGGAAATTTTTTTCCTCTTTAGGAAAAAAATCATGTTTTCTGTTTCATGTTTTAATATGATTGTATGTTTATTGATTTGTCTTTTATCAGATATTGAGAGTATTCTTGATTAAACAAAGAAAATGTGTTTATACTTGAAAACAGGTGGATGGGATCATTTAAGTGTGTGGGGTTTTTCACCTAACCTCCTTTTCTTATGGACTGCTGTTAGAGTTACAGCGATAATTCTAAGTATGACAGTTGGCACCATGGGTGGATTTAGGTGGCACAATTTAATTCGTGCTCATAACACTTTACTAGTATACTTATGAAGTTGTGAAGTTTCAACAATTATTGCTGATAAATTACTGAGACAATTTTTTACGGGTGTCTGAAATCTTGAGCTATTTCTCATATTTTAAAACAGAACAAACTATTGGATTTTATCATGCATTTTTCTGTTAAAGTCTGGAGGTCTCTGAGGTTAGGGGATTTGTATCTTTTATAAACTAATTTTAAGTCCTGTGGTCTTATATAATGCCTACATGGTGCAGATAGAGAGTCAGGTTTATAAAAGAAAAGGCAGGAGCTGTACATGGTATATTTCAACACGTGCTGTGAATTTTAAATCTCCACTTGCTGCCGAACATTTCAACATTTCCCCTTCTTTTTGACGGGAGTGCTATATATCAGCATGGCTCGGAAGGTTAGTAGAGGAGTAAAAAAACCCACCCTCTTCGAGTAATCTTTTAAAAGAAAAGTTTAGTTGTACCCTGTGAAAATAACATCAAATAGATATATTATCTTTGTGAATGTGTCTAATGAGATATCTGAAAACGTACTGCTTTATTCAGTGGTAATCTAAGTTTGCATTTACTTGATATACATATACACACACTCACACGCACACGCACGCTTCCTAAAAATGATTGGATTTTCCACTTGTGTAACAGCAGTGGCCTCTAGTTGTGAATAAACATGAACCATTAAACAAAATGATTGTTTTATGGAAATTTTTTGGGCAGAGACCCAAGTTTTCAGTGAACTGTTACTATTTAAATTTAAATAATTTCTGGGTAAACATTACATTAAACAACAATACTAGCACCTCAGTGGGTTGGACCAGAAAATACTTAACTGTGAGTGGATTGTATTGAAACTTTAAGAATCATCTAAATTCCATAATATATCAAATTCCATAATATAAAAACCTTCCTTTCTCCCCCCATGTATTTTGTATATATTCTTGGAACTCTACAAAGAAATTACTGCCCTGTGTTTTTCCCCTTCCAACAAAATGGGGAAGAATGGTATTTTGTGGAAGGGTCATGTGCAAATACTCGTGCTTGGACTGGATTGATTGTACTTGCTGCCACCAACTGCAGATCTGTTTTGAACAACTATCCCTTGTTGACTCTCTCAGAGGAAAGAAGGGAGGGAGGGAGGAAGACAAGGAAGAAGGAGAGGATGGGAGGGAGGAGGGAGAGAGAACAAAAGGCAAGTGTATCCAAATTACAGAACAAAGCTCGTGACCAGACTTTCATCTGCAGTCACACAAGCTTTTTGAACCTCCCAGTTGATTATTTAAAGCACAAAATACATATTTCTTTGCAATGGTGTGTATTCTGTTTCTCATTCTTATAAAGCAGTGAGTCTTTAGCTTGGGGATATGTTAGTTATTTTGTTTTTATTGTTTTAAATTCTTTCCAGTGAAAATGCCCAAATACCAAATATTCTTTCCAAGATAGTATAAAAAGTTCTCACGTCACCTAAGTTTTGTCCTAAAAATTCAACCATTGGTTATAATATTTGTGGATCAAATATGATAGGACGTCATTAGGTTTTTTGGTTAACATTTTTAAGTCCTTTAAAGTCACGTCGACTTTCAGGAGAAACATTCCTTACAATATAAATGAACATCTAAACCCTTTCATGTTTCTTCGTAAGTGTTTAAAAACTTTGTGCTGTACTTTTCAATTGCTTTACCATCATACAGTAGAGAGGGAATGAAGGAACTTTGTTTCCAAATTTGGGGTGGAGAAAATTGAGAAACTTAAAAAATTTGTGCCAAGTTTCAAAATAAATTATTTATTCACTCAAGAAATATTTATTAGCTATTGCTCCCCGGCCAAGCAGGGAGCCCGATGTGGGGCTCGATCCCAGGACCCTGAGATCATGACCTGAGCCGAAGGCAGACGCTTAACCATCTGTGCCACCCAGGTGCCCCAAGACTTTGCTTTTTAATAGGCATTATTTTTAGAGCAGTTTTAAGTTCTCAGTGAAATTAAGCAAAGTATAGCAGCCTATGGAGGAGCAACATTTACAGAATGAAGCTATGTGATTTTATGAGAATTACAGTATTTTGGTAATTCGTGCGAACAATGTATGAACAGAAAAATTAAGAACAGGCACACTTGATTGCTCTGTGACCATTTTAACAATGTGAGTATAGTTTGTGGGATATTAGACTTTGCCTCTTGAATTGGATATTTCAGATTTATGTGCCAGCAAGGCAGTTCTCCAGTTAATGAGCTGTGGATAGTTAAAATCTTTTTAAACAAAACGTGTAGGGCAACATCAATACTAAGATGAGTCAACAGCTGGCTTTCTCAAGTGCGTCCTTCCGGGTAGGAGCATGATAGGGTTTCGGATTTTTGCAGTCGTGTCTTTTACCCGCCAACTCGCCAATACTAGTTTAAATGCTGCCCACAGAACACAACACGGGTGCCGCGGCCGCTCACATGAAAACCGGTGGCCACGTTGAGCTGCTCTGCCCACAGTCGAGGTTTGCACGTGTGCACTTTGTCCTCTGAAGAGCAGAATGTGTCTGTCTTGAGCACACAAGTCCCATCAGTTGTAGCTGAAATACTCTGGTTCGGTGGGGCTCAAGGTAAAACACACTCACTAAATTAGAATGGCGGGGGCGGGAGAATGCCAATATTTAAAAATGCCCCAGGTGCTTTTTACTGGTGTTCAAGTTTGCTGACAGATGCTCACCGATGTCAGGGATTGGCAGGTCCTGCCTGGGGCCTGGGCAAGTCCTCAGCAGGTGCAGCATCCGGACCCCATGCCACCCTTCAGCCAGAGCACCTCTGTGTCCTTCCGAGTCCTGTGGGGAAGCCACATAATTTCATGGGTGAAGAAAGGTCCCTTGAGCATCAGTGTCCAAGAAACTCTTGCTATGCCTGTTTCCCCCTGAATTTGTATGGCACAGAATTGTACAATCTTGACACATCTAGAGATGATACTTTCTTCTCATGCAGAGATGTTGTATTCTTTCCGTTTGTGAATTCTTTCTGAAAAATATCCCGAGTGTGGTGGGTTGTTGACTTTTACTGATATGTGAAAGCAGGAGCAAGAATGAAAGGAGTGAAACCGTCCCCTCGTGCTGGTGCGGACCCCCCTTCTTTACCCGTGTTCACTGCCACACACCGGCCCCGCCCCTGGCCCGGAAATGAGGACGGCAGGCTTTTCCTATCAGGATGAATTTGGCTGTTCCGATAGTGTAAGCTCAGTATGTGTCAAGATGAAATATAACTTAGATATGGAGATTTAAGAAAGTTGTTCTCCAACTTGTGGCCAATTTAATTCAGCACACATTTATCAGAGGCCTACCGAGTGCCAGGCCCTGCGCTAGAAGCTGAGGAAATAAAGATAAATATTGGTTCTTTACAAAACCTGCTGATCCTATACGAGAAGCAGGATGACTCATTAAAATGGCACCAGTTGTAATTCTGGAATCACAGTCACCATTGGGTATCCGTGCCTTTTGCTGAATATAAGTTTTGGGGGGACCTTAGTGGATAATAATTGGGATTTTTAAAATTTGGCCTTTCAAACAGGTGCAAATCCTTGGCTCCTTAGGGTGCGGAAGGAGGGCAACCCGTGAGAAAACTGGAACAGTTCTCCCCCAAGGCTGTGATTCCTCTGAGGTTTGGAAGTCACACAGCTTTGCATGATTTTAAAACCAGGAAGGAACAGACTTGAGGTTTTCGGCCAAGTGCTAGAGCTAAATTTCGCAGAGGCTTCTTGACATACAGCTGGAGTAAAATCAATGTAAAGATTAAGTGTTTATGTCTTTTCTTAGGGAAGTTATTTGAATCACAGCCTTTATTCTTAAGTAAATTCTCAGTTCTTGATAAAAAGAATGACTTCGCTTTTTTTTTTTTAAAGATTTTTTATTTATTTATTTGACAGAGCGAGAGAGCACAAGCAGGGGGAACAGTAGAGGGAGAGGGAGAAGCAGGTTCCCGCCAAGCAGGGAGCCCGATGTGGGGCTCGATCCCAGGACCCTGAGATCATGACCTGAGCCGAAGGCAGATGCTTAACCATCTGAGCCACCCAGGCGCCCCAAGACTTTGCTTTTTAATAGGCATTATTTTTAGAGCAGTTTTAGGTTCTCAGTGAAATTAAGCAAAGTATAGGGATTTCCCATATTCCCCCTTTCCCTACCAATGCACGGCCTCCCCTATTATCAGCAATCATTCCCAGAGTGCTTCATTTATTCAAACTGATGAACCTACATTGACACATCATTATCACTCAGAGTTCATGATTTATGTTAGGGGTCACTCTCAGTGTTGTATATTCTATGAGATTTGCCAAATGTATAAAGACATGTATCCACCACGACAGGATCGTACAGAGTAGCTTCACTGCCCCCAAATCCCCTGCATTCCGCCTATTCATTCCTGTCTACCTCTTAAACACTGACAGCTACTGATCTTTTTACTGTCTCTATAATTTCGCTTTTTCCAAAATGTCATATAGTTGGAATCAAACAGTATGTAGCCTCTTCAATTGGCTTCTTTCACTTAGTGATATGCATTTAAGGTTCCTTCATGTTTTTTCATGGCTTGATAGCTCATTTCTTTTTAGTGCTGAAAAGATTCCATTGTCTGGTTGTGCCACAGTTTCTTTATCCATTCACCTACTAAAGGACACTTTGTTTGATTTCAGGTTTTCGCAATTAACAAGTAAAGCTGCTATAAACAGTGCGTGCATGTTTCTGTGTGGACGTAAGTTTTCAACTCCTTTGGGTAAATACCAAGGAGTGCAATTGTTGGAATGCATGCTAGGAGTATATTTAGTTTTCTAAGAACCTGCCAAATTATCTTCCAAAAAGACCGTACCATTTTGCGTTCCCACCAGCAATGAATGAGAGTTCCTTTTGCCCTCCATCCTTGCCAGCATTTCATGTCGGTACTGTTCCAGGTGATGGCCATGCTAATAGGTATGTGGTGGTATCTCATTGTTTTCATTTCCATTTCCCTGATGACATATGATGTTGAGCCTCTTGTCATATGCTTATTTGACATCTGCAAATCTTCTTTGTTGAGGTGCCTGGAAGTCTTTGGACCAATTTTTACATGGAGTTTTTTTTTTAATTGTTGAGTTTAAGAGTTCTTTTTATATTTTGGTGAACAGTTCTTTGTCAGATGTATCTTTTGCAAATATTTTCTCCCAGCCTGTGACTTGTCTTTTCATTTTCTTGACGGTGACTTTTGCAGAGGAGAAAATGTTAACTTTCATGAAGACCAGCTGGTCAATTCTTTCCTAGATCATGCTTTTGGTGTTCTATCTAAGAAGTCATTGCCAAACACAGGTCATCTGGATTTTCTCCTGTGCTGTCTTTTGGGAGTTTTATCGTTTTGTATTTTACAGTTAGATCTGTGATTGATTTGAGCTAATGTTTGTGAAAGGTGAAAGGTCTGTGTCTAGACTCATGACTTTGCATGTGGGCGTCCCATTGTTCCCAGACCATTTGTTGAACAGACTGTCTTTGCTCCTTTGTCAAAAGGGCCCACTTCTGGGCTTTATTCTGTTCCATTGATCTGTTTTGTCAGTTCTTTTGCCAATACCACATTGTCTTGACTGCCATAGCTTTGTAGTAAGTCTGGAAGCTAGGTGGTGTCAGTCCTCTAACTTTAATATTCTGTTGGCTATTCTGGGTAGTTTTTCCTTGCCACATGAACTTTAGAATTGGTTTGTTGATATCCATAAAATAACTTGCAGGGATGTTGATTGATATTGCCTTGAATTATAGACCAAATTGGAAACACTGACATCTTGACAGTATTGAATCTTCCTATCCTTGAATGTGGACTATCTCTCCATTTATTTAGTTCTTTGATTTTATGCATCAGTGTTTTGTAGCTCTCCTTGTATAGATTGTGTACATATTTTGTTAGATGAATGCCCAAGTATTTCATATTTGTGGATGCTCATGTAAATGGTGGTGTGTTTTTAATTTCAAGTTCAACCTGTTCATTACTAGTATACAAGAAAGCAATCGACTTTTGTATATTAACCTTATATCCTGTGGGCTTGCTATAATCGCTTATTAGTTCCAGGTTTTTGTTTTGTCAATTCTTTTGGATTTTCTACATAGATGATCATGTCATTTGTGAACAAAGATTTCTTCCTTCCCAGTCTATATTCCTTTTATTTCCTCTTCTTGTCTAATTGCATTAATTAAGACTTCCAATAGGATGTTGAAAAGGAATGGGGAGAGGGAACATTCTTGTCTTGTTCCTGATCTTAGTGGGAAAGGTTCAAGTTCTTACCATTAAGTATGATTTAACTTTAGGTTTTCAGTAGATATTCCTTTTCAAGATGAGGAAGTTCCCCTCTATTCCTAGTTTAAGAGTTTTTATGACAAATGGGTGTTGGATTTTGTCAAATACTTTTTTTTCTGCATCTATTTATATGATTGTGTAATTTTTCTTCTGTAGCTTATTGATGTGGTGGATTACATTAATTGCTTTTTGAATGTTGAATCAGTCTTGCATACCTGGGTTAAATTACACCTGTTCATGGTGTGTAATTCTCTTTATACATTGTTGGATTCAATTTGCTAATATTTTGTTGAGGATTTTGCTTCTATGTTTATGAGAGATATTGGTCTATAGGTTTCTTGTAATATCTATGACTGGTTTTGGTATTAGGGTAATTCAATTGTCATAAAGTGAATTACAAAGTATTCCTTCTGCTTCTAGCTTCTGAAAGAATTTGTAGAGAATTGGTGAAATTTCTTCCTTAAAAATTTGGTAGAACTTACCACTGAAGCCATCTGGACATGGTGCTTCCTGTTTTGGAAAGTTATTAATTATAGATTCAAATTCTTTAATAGATATAGACCTATACAGATTGTCTTCTTTCTCGTGTGAATTTGGCAGATTGTATCATTTAGGGATTAGTTCATAATATAGATTATCAAATTTGTGGGTATAAAGTTGTCCATATTATTTCTTTATTATCCATTTTAATGTCCGCAGGATCTCTAGTGATGTTCTTTCTTTCATTTCTGATATTAGTAATTTGTGACCTCTCTCTTTTTTTTAAGCTAGCCTGGCTAGAATCTTTTACTGACCTTTTCGAAGAGCCAGCTTTTGATTTTGTCCATTGATTTCCTATTTTCAATTTTATTGATTTGCGCTCTAACAAGAAGACTTTTTCAAAAGTGATTTTGTGCTTTTGAGTTGCAGATTTTCTGGAACTTCAAAGCCAGATCATTAGGCAGGGAGCTCTTTTGATTAACAAATATTTGCCCAGTTACATCTTCTCTACCATTTGGATTCAGCATTTCGAATATACTATTTTGTAATTTAAAAATTTCTCAAAAATATGTAAGACATTTTACAAATGCTTTGATCTAAAAAAGGAAACACTACCAGTATGAATTCACTCAGCTGGAGGGAATATGAGGTATAATTTAATTATAAGAACAATAATTATTTCAAATTTATACTTAATAATAGTTGCAATTAATGAGTATTAGTTTGCTATATCACACCACTAAAATTAATGGCAAATTGTTTTTGTAGTGTTACCATTTGACTTACAATAAAAAGTGAATCCTTCAATGCTGAGGAATAATTTTACAGGCAACATCTGGATCTAGATCTATTCATTAAATAGCTCTGATTTAATACAGTGAACCTAAACCAAACCTTTGGAGTAATTCATGACATAGGTTACGATAGGAAAGGAAGCCTAGAAGTAAAAACAAGAGTGCTTAACTTTGGACTGTGCTAATGGGTAAGCATGCACTCTCTGCACGGGTGAAATAAATAAATTAGCGAGGAACTTGGAGTAATTTGCCCTTTCTGACTTTGTTCTCACAGAGATTTAACTATATTCTATTACTGGCATCATAACTTATTGGAACAGACAAGAAATCTGAAATCACCTCTGCTTTCCTCCACCTGAATTCCTAACAGGCTGGCTTTGAGGATCATGAAACGAAGCAACTCAGACCCGCAGTTGTTCAAACTCATGGGATGCCCAATTGGTGCCAAGTATAGACCCACATGGGATAATTGCAGATCTGAACACACAGCAGCACATATTTTCAGGGGCAAGTGAGGGTGGGGGTGGGTGAGATGGAGCTGGAGAATTATGTAAGGGTCATTAGAGCATCCTGCATGCCATGCTTACAAACTTGGAATGTCCTGTAGGTTATCAGGGGGGCATTACCTCCGCTCCACTATGCGTGTACCAGAGGGTTGGAAACTGGCCAGTGCCCCCAAAGACTTGGCCAAGTTCAGCACTGTGGTCCAAAGTGCTGAAGACATGGATCGGGAATCTGTATGGATTGGGATTCTGTAAGCACACACCTTGGGAAAGGTGGGGAGGGGGCCCCAGATGTTCACAAAGTTCTCAGAGGCCTTGATGGGCCACCAGGAATGGTGGATATTAGAGCAGCAACCTAGCTCTGGGCCTCGTTCCTCCTGAGAGAGAAAGATTCCCGGGTATCTTCAGGTTCTTCTGAGTTCAGATGTTCTTGCTGGTCCAGTGGCCAAGGGGCACCACTGCGTGGGTCTGGGCCTTGATTCGAGCTGCCCACGTGGGAGGAGCAAGTAGGGCCAGAAGTCGAGGGGACTTTGTGTCATACTTTCTCTTCCATTCCAGGGTCTGAAGTCCATTATGATATGTTGAAGAGTGAAAAACAAGCAACAAACAAACATGAATTTTCTGTGTTGAGGAATTTTTAATCTCATCCAGAAGATAATGCACCCTGAAAATATACCATTTATACACAATCGAGTATAAACTGAATTTGAAATGTCAAAGAAACCAGAGCAAATGTATTACCAACGGGCTGTGGTTGACTAAGGGAGTCTGTCTGGAGTAGTTTTCTGTTTGTGGGGAGGGGTAGATTTAAGTAGTTTTAGAAGGAGGTCAAGAGCCTGGAAAACCCTCAGATCAGCTCACTTAGATTGGGAGGACTAAGCCAGTTATATTTTCCCCAGTTGTGTGAAGTTCCAAATTTCTAAGATTTCACCTGGAAAAATATATAATTTTCAAAAACAGAAGCTGAAATATTGTTATAATCTCAGTCTAAGGCTGTTCTGTAGGTAAGACATACAATAGGCTTTTGATTAAAATGGCATTGTAACAGGTACAACTAGTGAGAAAAGTTTTGCGTATTTCATAAATATGAATTTATTATATCAGAATGCACACAAGGATGTCCCTAGCACTCTGATCTGAGTCATACATAAATCATGAACAATTGTGGTGTATTCGTTTTTTCTCTAAAACACATGACAATGGACCATCACTTTTCCTTTAGAATTCGTAAGCTTCTCCGAGAACCTCACCTTGAGTACATTTGAACCACTGAAGGATGAGTGCATTTCAAAATTAAGATTATTCCATAGAATCACTCTCATTAATATGAGTGGTTATTATGAAGGGAAGTAAAATTGTTTTAGCTTAACTGTAATATTCTCTGTCTATTTTCATATGTTATTTCTCATAAGCTTATAATTTGTACTCAACTTGCTTTTCCCTCTAAGTGATAAATAGTGGTTCTTTAAAATTGTTTTGCAATCTCACTTGTTAAAAACCATAATTTGTGAATAATTCTTGTAGCTTTGAAACATTTCAGGAATCATCTATATTTTTTTGGATAGAAATAATATTTATCCGATTATTCATAAGAGTGATACTCATTTAGTTGGATTCAAGTGTTTTATATGATGCCAAGAAAAAGAAAATTAAGTTGGGTCTTGACAATTTTTGCTTCAGGAATCTTAGTAGAAAATATAGACATTTCAAGTTGAAAACAAAGATAATGGAGGTTTGGGATGGCTCCTGAGCCTTCACCTTACATGGATTAAGTTTCGTTAGAAACACACTGAATGCCTGAAAAACACTGTGCAAATCCAGAGTAGCTCCTCTCTAGGTTCCCTGTAAGGATGTGACCACTTTTTTTTGACCACACATATTCTCAACTTTTACTATGTTGCCATAAATTGGAACACTGTTTTTGAAGCCTCTAAGTTAGGGTTATAAAGAAAATTGTCATTTTAAAATAAACTTTATAAGTTGTTCTTCCAAGAAAGATTACAGCACACAAGCTATTACTTTCTTTTTTTAAAGACTAAGCTTCATATGCCTTCTTTGAAGAAAGAATAAAAAATGACAATATGGTTTGGAACTTTGAACACTGTCTTTTACATCTCTGTATGGGGAAAATGTCCTTATAGCATCTTTTTTTTTTTTTAAAGATTTTATTTATTTATTTGACAGAAAGAGACACAGCGAGAGAGGGAACACAAGCAGGGGGAGTGGGAGAGGGAGAAGCAGGCTTCCCGCCGAGCAGGGAGCCAGATGCGGGGCTCGATCCCAGGACCCCGGGATCATGACCTGAGCCAAAGGCAGACGCTCAACGACTGAGCCACCCAGGCGCCCTGTTATAGCATCATTTGAAGGAACTTAAAAAGTGTGTCTTACCATAGTGAGAATAATAAAAGCAAATACTTTTAATCCTCAGCAGTCCTCTTAGTGTGTGAGTCCCCATTGTACCCCCTGCCATATTGCTGTGTGACTTCCATTGTATAATTGTGTAACTCCCCCCTGTACAGTTGTGGGGGTTGACTCTCCATTGTATAATTATGGGATATCATCATTGTCCAGTTGTGTGATTCCCCACTGTACAGTTGTGTCTCTTCATTGTCCAGTTGTGTGACCCATTTCCCATTGTCCAGCTGTGTGTCTCTTCACTGTACAGTTGTGTGTCTCTTCATTGTCCTGTTGTGTGATTTCCCATTGAACTGAGGAGAGAACCAAGGCTTAGAGAAGGGTGAGTGACACTCCCAAGAGTAGGCAAACCTGGTAAATGCCAACCCCACCCAAGTCCGGTTCCAAAATCTATGCTAGCTTCTCATTCAGTTTCCAACTTCAGGGGAGACCATAAGTGGTGAGATGACAATAGTGTGAACAGAGGGGACGGAGAGGGTGGCATCAGGACAGATCCCTAAAGGACACTGTGTGGGGCCAGGGCTGGGAAGAGAGAAGGCTTCCTGAGACACACAGTTAATGGGAATAATCCTCTCTTGCCCTCAGTCTGCTGAGTGACTTCAAGGTGGTGGTGAGGTCTCCAGAAACCCTCTGCATACGGGGAGAATAATGCAGGTCTGCTCAACATGCTGCTACCCCTGAGAGATTTCTAGGCTCATACTCAAGTTAGCTCAGTTGACTGTGAACTGTAGATAACCCTCCTCCTCTGGAGTTTTCTGAAGTACGAATAATATCCCAGTAATAACTCAACACTTTGTGCTTCCAGTGTACACACCATCACAGGGACTTCTGACGCCTTCCTTGTGCCACAGACCCCTTTGGTACTTTGTTGAAGTCTGTGTCCCCTTCTCAGAGCAATGTGTAAAACATATATATATATATATATATGCCAGTTACAGTGAAGCGCTGATATCAATAAATTAGAAATAGTAATATAATAAGTCTCCTTAGTTATTAGCACATTAAATAACAAAATCTACTGGTGAGTAGAATAAATAACGATTATTTTGAAGTAAGGAAGAACATGAATGATATTTCTAGATATCTGTGACAATGATTGTTATAAGAATATCTGTAACTTATGATGGTAACAAACAAAAAAGCATGGGCACTACTGAAAATGCTGTGGTTTGTCTATGCTCATGATTAAAGAAAATGCTGAATTTCAGCTGAGGGTTTAATGAAAATAAAGATGTAGTTTTTCTCTGTCTTCACAGGCTCCTTAAATCATATCTGTGCCCCATGTTACGAACTCCTGAGTCATGGTTCCTCAATTCAATTTCTATGAAAAAGCCTCTTGGGCTTTTGATTGGACTCCTAATGAATCTTTAGATCAAACTGGGGATGACTGAGACTTTAAAAATACTGTCTTCCTGGTTGTGATCACTGGAGTCTGTATTTTATGCGGTTTTGCTTTAATGTCTTTCAATACAGTTTTTATAATAATACCCATAAACGTTTTGCACAGTTTTGTAAGATTCATTCTTAGATACTTTATGTGTTTTGTTATTAGTTGCTATTCTATTTATCATCTAACCCCAGCTAGAGTTTAAAATGAAATCAGTTTTGGGGTATTGAGCTATTAAGCCAGTCAGGTACTTAATTTTGGATTTTCTACCTCCACAATCGTATCATCTGAAAGTGATGACAGTTGCTTTTTTTTTTTCCCGATTCTTTGTTTTTAGTTTTTAAATGTTCTCTTATGTACCGATAGGACTTTGAGAGCAGCTTTCAACAGAAGCAGTGATGCCTATTAAAGTCTTCTTCCTGATTTTAAAGGAAATTCTTCTAATAGTTATCCATTGAGGGGCAGTGGGCTGGAACCAACTTTTAGTAGCTAGCAAGAGCCAATCGTTAACTTTTCATGAATTTTGTAAGCCAGTTGTTAAAACACAGTCATTATTAAAGATTAAGTTATATAAAGTTACAATTAAGTAAATCATGTTAAAAACAAAGGTAAATTCTCCAAACTCACCACTTATTACTCTATGTCATGGCATCTTACTATTACCTATGCTCTTGAGGTTATTTCGGTCTCTTGGATCTGCATGGTGGAAATACTATAGAATGACGTGACACGTGTGAATCTCTTTCCAGTTCCATGGTTGGTGACATCACGCTGACAGCTTGGAATTGCCCATGATGGGAGTATTTGCACCATGGAAGATGGCAAATGCTACCAATCAGGGCTTTAAGAGCCTGTTGTTAAACATTTACTAACACACCTCTGATGGAGACTGATGTTTGCCACAGGTTCTAGCATTTTCTTAGCCTGCTAACTAAAAAGGAAGGGAAGAAGGAAGGAGAGGAGGGAGAGTAGGAAGGAAGCAGGAAAGGAGGGAGGGAAGAAGACGGGAAAGCCTGGAGCAGGGGGTTCATCTGAATTTGGTATTTTCTGCACAGATAACTGTGATGTTCCGCTGGCATCCACCTTGCCTCGAGAGTCCTTCAGCAGCTCGTCGGAGCTGTCCAGCAGCCACGGCCCGGGGTTTGCAAGTCTTAATCGCAGAGATGGTGAGTCCGATACCGTCTTGTTGTTAATCCATCATGATTCTTTCTCAGAGAGAACAACGATCATTCTTACTTAATATTCATTCTCATGATTCAAAAAGTAATTATATTGCAGTTTAATGAAGATGAAGCAGCAGGTTCAACATTTTATCATTTGCTAGCTTCCTTCGTCTTTAGTATTCATCTTTTTTGTTTGTTCTGACATTTCCCTTGCCTGTTGATGGCCTGCAAATGATCATAAATGAGATGCAAATCAGAAGGGAATTATTGGAGGCTCTGGAGTATTTCCTATTTTATCATCCTTTTTTAGTTTTAGAGCACTCTATGGATGGGTGACTAGTCAAGTACGCTTATCGTGGGTAACTAAAACAACAAACGAACGAGCCAGCGTCACGGGCACTGGGGAACACCAGCAAGCCACTGGCTGGCATCAGTGAAATGTGAAGCTGCTCACGGGATAGTGATGGGGAGACAGCTCCATCCCAGGACCTGGCCTGGGAGGAGCCTGGGCAAAGGCTCTTGTTGAAAATAGATTCTCTTCATATCCGTGGGAAGAGAGCTTACTTTTTGAAGAGGTATTCATTCATTCTTGCTCCTTGAGTGTCATGGACTAAGTTACTTTCCCTTTTGCACGAATAATAGTTCAGCAGATTGAATAAGCTAATACATACGCTGAAAACTCAAATGTTTTACTGCCTTTGAAAGGGATGGATTAACTCTTTTGGTGAATGATTCATTCAGAAAGTAAAATTTTAAATTGACTGTGTCCCATGTAAATGTAAATTCTGAAGATATTACTATGGAATGGAGCATTTTCCTCCCTTAATTTGGTATTTCTAAGATTACAGTTTAAGTATAGCTTGAGTTTTATTGTGTCCTCAAAAATCAAATGCGGGAACCCCACAAATGATCAATTAGACTGGTAGGGCAGAGTAAGGACACAGTGAAGGATTTTGGTGAGTATAGGTGGTGAGAGCATGCCCACTGATGACCACCTTCATGGCCTTTTACTATGAAGAAGCATTTCTGGCCAGATAATTACTCCTCCAGATATTTACGAAGCATCAGTCATGATAACTTTCAGTACTCCAGTGAATATATCTTCTCATTGAAGCCAGTTTTCAATTAATAATTAAATGATCAAATTTACTATTTTTGGTCTGGTGGTTACTCTAATACCAGCTTAACATCTAAACTTTCCAGTGGTTGCCCAAAGACTGTAAAAACTAAATAAGCACCATACTTAATTAGTTTAAAGGATCCCAAGGGGCCTGTGTATTGTGTTTCTGATTTGCATACACAGAATATCTTTATGATTCAGGCCTCCGGTCCTGTCAGCGTGGTGGCACTGGAAAGTTGATAAGCATCGGAAGGGAAAATCCCAATGTTTAAGATGAATTTATTTCCATTACATTTAATTAAAAAATAAATAACTTAGAATATGAAAAGCAGCCATTGTAAAATGGTAAGTATAAAATGTATTTACTATATCCAGATCTCTCTTTGCAGATTTAAATTAATTTTTTTAAGAGCATGGCAATCAGGGGCACGTCTTTTAAGCGTCTGCCTTCGGCTCAGGTCATGATCCCAGTGTCCTGGGATCGAGCCCCACATCGGGCTCCCTGCTTGGCGGGAGGCCTGCTTCTCCCTCTCCCTCTCCCCCTGCTTGTGTTCCCTCTCTCGCTGTGTCTCTCTGTCAAATAAATAAGTAAAATCTTAAAAAAATAGAAAAGAGCGTGGCAATCAACTGACGAGGTTCTTTCTTGTGGTTGTTGCTACTCTGATTGTGTACAATACACATTTCACTAAATATTCCTTCATTTTACCATCTGATTTCATACCCATTCCTAAAGCAAGATTCAGACAGCACAGTTTATCAGTATTCCTTCTGAAGGATTATCTATGAATATTTTCTGTTAAAAGCCAGCATCCCAGGGGCGCCTGGGTGGCTCAGTGGGTTGAGCATCTGCCTTCGGCTCAGGTCATGATCCTGGGGTCCTGGGATCGAGCCCCGCATCGGGCTCCTTGCTCAGAGGAGAGCCTGCTTCTCCTTCTGCCTCTCACCCCGCTTGTGTGCTCTCTCTCTCTTTGTCTCAAATAAATAAATAAAATCTTAAAAAAAATAAAAGCCAGCATTCCAGATTCTTTCCTGACATTTCTTTTGCCTTTGTAAATGCTGGAGAACAGATTAGTTCATTTCAGTTTAGGATATTATAATGTAAAATGAGGATTGTATAAAATGTGGATGATTATAATAATGATGATGATTCTTCATATGTAGGGGTTTTAGCTTTTTTGAAAATTCAGTGCATGACCTGGTGATGGAAATCATGTTAGACTACCTGATTATATGGTTAAAATATCCTTGGTCTATGTTATGGTACCTGGAGGTTGTAAAGAAGGTGGTCTGTCTTACCTCCCTAGTTTCTTATTTTGCCCAGCAGTGTTTGAGCTTTCAAATATTTTTATGGAAAAATAGAAGTATCTGAACTATCATGGCTCCTGCCAGGGATTTTATATGTAGCTGATCACTGCATCTACCTGATGTATAGGGTAGTAAGAGAATAGTCAGTACATAATTTTATTTTATTTTTATTATTTTTAAAGATTTTATTTACTTAATTTAGAGAGAGAGAGAGAGAGAATGCGAGTGAGGGGAGAAGCAGAGGGAGAGGGACTAGCAGACTCCACGCTGAGCGCAAAGCCCAACACGGGGCTCCATGTCACGCCCCTGGGATCATGACTTGAGCGGAGATCAACAACTGAGAATTTACTTAGGAATAAAGGCTGTGATTCAAATAACTTCCCTAAGGAAAGGCAAAAACACTTAATCTTTATTTTGATTTTCCATCCAGTCACGTTCAACTGCATTGCCCCTTCTAGGAATTTCCTTTTTTTTCTGCCCAGGATTCCTGGCAAATGAGGTACCAGCTAAGGTGACCTTCATGTCTGCCAAAGTGGTAAGGTCCAGTTAGCAGTCATTGACGAGGCACCTGGGATCCCTACTGGTACACAGGTGCCATATTGAAATCAACGCAGGAGTCCTGAACCGCATGTTTCATTTGTGACCCAGGAAGACCATAGCCAGGGACAAAGGCTACTGGCACCTCTCCGTGGGCCCTGCGGTCACCTGCTCTGCTACCATGAACGTGGAGGGAGACCTGCCTGGACTAGGGGCTGACGGGGAGCTGGTGGAGTGGGCTTTGCTCTGACACATTCAAGTGCCATCCCTTGAATGCCCCCACCCCGAGTGCTGCTCGTCAGCAGCATGCACATTTTGCCAGGCTCAAGCCTCACCCTTTTTGCATTCATTATGATATTCTATTTTGTATAGCAGGTAATTGGTACACGACTCTTTTCATCGGAGGCTCTCACGGCGTGCTTACAAATTGTTATGAATTAAGCCATACAACATCCTTAAAGAAAATGCAAGTTTTAGCATCAGTGGAATTTTTTTTTTCCAGAGGCATTTGGCTGACAAGCAGTCACAAATGGGTGGATAATTTAGTTGTCATGGTTTTATTTCTGAGCATCTCACCCTTGCATTTCCTGACATGATCCTCCACCATATTTTTTTTTTTAAAAAAAGGAGACATTGCCTTGAGAGCAAGCAGCGGAGCATCCGTGGGGAGCGCTGGGGGCGGTGGAGCTGCCCGTGCTGGCCTGGCCTCCTGGTCTTGCAGGCGGCCTGGACTCCCCACTGGTCTGCACACAGCAGAGGGCGGTGCCGCTGTTCAGACTGGCCTCAAGGATGATCGGATATCCTGTCTGCTCTGCATAACTCAGGGGGCCGCTGAGATGATGCTTTCATAGCATTAGGACACATCCCAGAGCCGCGCTCCTTGTAAACCTAGAGATTTCACGGGACATGAATAAGCTTAGTCACACATTTTATTCAGTCACAAATGAGGGATTTATGACTTGTTTGGATTCTTATAGGCTTGCTGGGCAATTCTTGTTCTGTTTCTAAGGTGAGAAATTAGCAGAATCATCTTACGGTTTTGTCAGTGCAGAACTTCAAACGAATCAGAGCTGGAGAACCTCGGATCAGCTCAGATCTCAGTGGTTCTCTTACTGTATGTTCCTTTAACAAGTGATCAGGAATCGATGTGAGAACAGCAAAACAAAACACACAGGATTGACAGATTTTTGTTTATTTTATGCAAAAAGAGCCGCAGTTGGAATGCTTGGTGCCTAAGGGCACGGCAAGTTGTCCCTGGGGAGGGTGCACACGTGAATGCTTACAGGGTGCTTTCTTTTCCTCAAGATCACTGGCATTTAATATAAATCTCAGATTGACCAGTGAACACATATTTTTATTTAACTTCTGAAGGGTCTGTTTACAAGGCCATTTTAGGGTATCTTCACATTGCACAGGAATGCGGTTTACAATTAGACAGCTGCCGCTGACTTTTCCCTTCTGGATGCGTTTTGTGGGAAACGTCCTGTCCCCCCCGCTCAGGCTGCTAGCAGAGTGCAGGAAGCCACGGGAAGGGAAGCAGAGCACACCTAGGCAAGCCCAGAGGCAGGGTTTCTGGGCTTACTCCATCCCGATAGCTAGAAATGCTACCAGGAGGTAGCTGGAATTGCCTCCTAAGGAATCAGAACTGCAGCAAATGCTTTAATCCCCCCAGTAACATGGGCAGGGTCTGACCCAGGCTTCAGCGTGTGCAGCGTGAGGACCTCTGAGTGGGGAGGTCAGGGGGGCACCCACCCATGGAGCCCGTCTGCCTGCCGGGCCGCCTTTCCTGGGGATGTCAGTCATCTCCCTGGGGAAGGAAGCAAGGGGTTCCTGCTTCTCTCCTGCTCTTCCCTCGCACGCTGGGCCCCGGCTGGAACTTGGAGTAAATCTTCTGTGGACTGAGATGCGTGTAAGTGAGGAAAGAGCACCCATCGCTGGATGAGATCCCATTTGGGACAATGGAGTAATGATCGTGGGGGGAGACTTCCCTTGGCAACAATTGCAGCTTAGCCATTTATCTGCTCTGCATATAGATGCCCTGAGGATGGGTAGGTCTGTTCACTTCAAATTAACCCACTTGACTTTTGTTTCCATGGGTATCTTTTTTTTTTTTTCTTTTCCAAATTCAAGTTAGTTAACATATAGCGTAGTATTAGTTTCAGCGGTAGAATTTAGTGATTCATCAGTTGCATACAATACCCTGTGCTCATTCCATCGTGTGCCCTCCTTAATGCCCATCTCCCAGTGACCCCATCCCCTCACCACCCTCCCCTCCAGCAACCCTCAGTTAGTTCCATAGAGTTAAGAGTCTCTCACAGTTTGCTGCTCTGGTATTTGTTGAAGGTTGAAGAAGGCATAAGCTTTGGCTTTTCTCCCCCAGGTAATGTTCTTCTCTGTGTAAAGCCAACAGTTTGTGAGAGCGCATGCCCTGTGACCACCAGGAGCCGTGGTCACTGTCATCGTGATCAGTGGGCAGAGTAATTGAGGCCCCGCTGAGAGTTTCCCATTCAACCTTTCCTCTCCCCGAGGACTCGTCCCTGCCTGTGTCTGAGCCAACCAAAGGCAGGGGAAGCAGTCACACAGGATTAACTAGAAACAGAAACCTTGCGACAGATCGATATAAAATACAGTCTGGTTGGTGGTCAGCAAACAATACTGGGTAACTGATAAACTGCACGGTCTTACCTCTATCTGGTGTGAAGTGGCAGGCAACAGACCCTTCAGTAATAAGGTGACTGGAAAGCTCAGCACCTGGGCTGTGGCCCCTCATTCACCTAGAAGCCACGGCGGTGACAGCCCCTTGTCTTCAGTGCACGGCAATCGATGGGAGAGAAAACACTGGGTGCTTAACACATCCTCCCGCCGCATCCTCCTTACAGCACCAAAGCGCCACATTTTCCTGAGGAGTGAGAAGGATGTTTCGTGTGGGGTGACCTCCCAGGCACTGGGACTTTGTTCTGTGCAAGTGGGCCCCCCTTGGATAGATTTTCCTTTGTACACATTTTGACACTTTATTCAGGAAGTGGCGGAGGTGGGAGAGAGGCAGGTGGTGGTGGGAACGCACGGTCCGCAGTGCACATGGGAGGGAATGCCCAGCAGCCCACATCAGCACCCAGCAGTGATCTGGGGACTGCGGGGGACCGTGTTATCCCGCTAAAGCGAATCGCCCCCTGGCATAGGGGATTCTGCTGTTCCATCCCTTGATCACAGCCTCTAGGTAATCAAAGAGCTTAATTTGCACACCATAGCACCTCCTCACTGCAGGTGAGGGATAGGAGATGCTCAGGGTCTTAGCTGCGCGTGTGGAAGCCTGATTGGCAGGTGGGCCGCTGCACCTGTGGGAGAGGCCGGCCCCGAGGCAACATGCTGGAGACACCATGATGTGTTTACTGAACTGTGCTTCTCCACGCGGGTGATGCCATGCGGATGATACTTCCTGGCTTCAAGAGAGATTAAAATTGGCAGGGAAGGATGGCGAAATGTGGGCAAGTGTATCATCAGTACTTCTACAGAACTTTACTACCAACTAGGATGAGCTAGGATACAGGACTTGGAGTAGTTCGTCAGAGATTTGAACTGATCCATAGAGAATTTCAAACGTGGAATCTCCACGTTAAAATGATCAGCTAAATGCCAACGCCTAATTTTTAAGTTTATTTTTGTGACTATTATAAAATCACACCCAGCTGCAGAGTAATGTCCCTCAGACTGTTAGTTAGCTCTCAGAGAGAATACAGAAAGACTTCCATTTATCAACTGTTAGTGGGACCCTCGGACAAAACAGTGGAACCAATCCTGTCATGAGAGGCGAGGAAAGACTGCAAAACTGTCATGGGTTGGGGGACACAGAGGAGACTCAATGTCAAAACAGGATCCTGGGTCAGAAAAATAGAGTTAGTGGGAACACTGGGGAAATCAAAATAAAGTTTATCATTTCATTAATATCGTACCCGTGTAAATATCTTAGTCTTGATACAAGTCCCACGATGACGTAAGATCTTAACTGTGGGGGAAACTGGGTACAAAGTAGACAGGAATCCCCTATATCATGTTTGCAGCTCTTCAGAATACAAAGTTTAAAAATGCATTACAGAACAACCAAAACTGCAGCATATTTGGGCTTCTGGGTCCAAGGAAAAGGCATTGTGCTTGCGGTAGAGTTGAGAGGAAAATTTGGAATATTTGAACAAAGATTCAGTGCGGGAAACCAGGGTAGAAAGAAATGAGAAAGAATCTGGGTTCTAGAGAACTTGTGAGCTTTAGACTTTACTGAAGCTCGTGCATGAACACGTTGTGCGACTAATGGAGGACGTGGTGAAGAAATGTACGTGCCCACCTCCTGGGGACGCCCCACACCCTGATGCAAGCGCCCCACTTCCATTTCCCTCCCAGCCATCCTGTGACCATGTCACACACCTCCTGACATACTCTCAGCCCTACTGGCATTAGCAAACCGAGTGTGGGTGTCAGTAAGAGTTCCTCACGAGAAGACGCTCAATGTCGATCAAGTCTAATGCATTCGATGATCTAATGCATAGACGATCAAGTCTAATGCATTCGACCTCATTATGAGAACCTCAAGTGCGGTGTCAGAACAGTGCCAGAAAAATTGTTTTAAAGACTCCTTTTGTCATATTAGGCATTGTTTACATTACTCGTGTTTTCTAGACACAGATAATTAGCAAAACACCGGTTCCAGAAGGTGTTTCAAGCTTATTTTCCAATTTTTTATTGCTTATTAATTTAAAATCAGAAAATTCAATGTGACATCTAAATCCAAATTCAAAACTCATGTTTCTGTGACACCAGAAGAACAAAATATGTCAATAGCACATCCTCGGGGAGCTCTTAACTTTTCTGTTTCTCATCTGTTTCTCACTGGACCAAACAAAGCATCGTGATTTCTGCTCTGCGGCTATTCTCTCCAATACCTGAGAACGTCCTTATTTACTCGCTCGGGGTTCTCCCTCAGCCTCCCTGCGGCCTCTCAGAGTTCTCCCTCCCTGCACAGAAAAACCTTCACCTCCGTCCCTGCCACGCTGCATTTCAGATCGTTCTTTGAAATGCCTGTTTCTTGCATGAATCTGTAAGCATATCGAGTGTACGGTTTGGCCATCACCACTGTTCTTATCCCAACATTCACTACAGTACTTCCTCATGTTCGGATTCCAGAAATAAGCTTTTCTAGTTCTACCATGGTCTGAATATTTTCCTTTAGGTCCAGCCAAAGGTAAGTCATACATACAGGCCAGTAAAGACACTAGTTTTAAGCTGATATTGCCACATGGTGGGAAACATGGTGTTTAGTTGTCCACCTGTTGCGTGGAACCGGGGGACAGCAGTCAGGGGTTATGAGCTAAAAACCAAAGCAGTTAATGATGAATGTAGGATTCATCTGTTTACTTAACCCGTGGTTTTGAGTGCATGCGTGTGTGTGTGTGTGTGTGTGTGTGTGTGTGTGTGTGTGTAATCATGGGGGGTTATATGTTCTAGAATTTGGAACTATGATTTTCATAAATTTTATTTATGATCCCATTCTTACAGGATAATGTAGCTCTTAAAGAATTCTTTCCCTTTACTATTTTTTCCTGTTTCTATTTCCACTCAAAGGGGCTGGTGGCTGGTCTCCACTTGTGTCAGATAAATACCAGTGGCTGCAGATTGACCTTGGAGAGAGAATGGAGGTCACAGCTGTGGCCACCCAGGGAGGGTACGGGAGCTCTGACTGGGTGACCAGCTACGTCCTCATGTTCAGTGACGGCGGGAGGAACTGGAAGCAGTATCGACGGGAAGAAAGCATCTCGGTATGTTCCTTCACTGAGAGACCTTTGTCAGAGTATGAATTACACCAATTACTCCATGTTGCCGCAAATCTGTCAGATCAAATATAGAGATGGAGTCTCCTAAAGTACTTGAAAATGTTTTCAAGTGAATATAAGACACGTGTGGCATTTTAAAATACGATGCCCATGTATAATTTATGAAATAAGTAAAAGTAAAACAATTCTGTACTGTAGTGAAATATGGAAAAACGTCTTCCCATTATTCCTTAACATAGTGTGAAATTGAAGGAATGAAGTCACATACAACCTACTGTATTTTTTGTTCCATAATCCAGTAGCTGATATCACCTTGCTGTTGTTCAGTTAAGGAAATTCATTCTTCTGAGTCCTCTAATGATTAAGTGAGATTTCTGAAGGACCCCAAACATTTAAAAATACACGTAATGGGCAGTCTCCCTATGGATGATGGCGTGTTGAGGGACAAAGGTCCAGCTCCAGCAGGAACTTGGGCACTTGTGTGGCCCCTTGTAATTCATGGGGGATAGATCTCTAGGATTCTTTGGAATCATAACTACTTTAAATTATCTTACACCGCTGACGTAGTTTCTGCTTCTGATGACATACCCTTGCTTCTTTGAGAAGAATTAAATTTTGCTTGCCTGACTTTTTGAATATTAAAATATATGAAGTTTATTACATATTCAGCATTTGGAGTCTTCAAATCATAGTCTGCCCTGAAGGAGGAGCTCTGAGAGTAGAGTGTGGTAAACATCGGCCTCGTTTGCAGTTGGTTGATGGGGCAATGGATGGAGGGGTGTGGCCTGAAGAAGATTTGTCAGGTGGGGAAGGAATTACTTTCTTCTTATTATTAAAAAAACACTTGGGGCACCTGGGTGGCTCAGTCAGTTGAGCTTCTGACTCTTGGTTTCAGCTCAGGTCATGATCTCAGGGTCCTGGGATCGAGCCCCGCATTGGGCTCTGCATTCAGTGGGGAGTCCGCTTGAGATTCTCTCTCTCCCTCTCCCTCTGGTTCCCCCTCTTCCCCACTCACACGCACTCTCTCTCATGAATAAATAAATCTTTAAAAAAAATACACTTTAACTGCTTGCCAGGGGCTTGGGGAAGGGAGGAATGGAGAATTACTGTTGAATGGGGACAGAGTTTCAGTTTAGAAGATGAGAAAGTTCTGGAGATGCATGGTGGTGATGGTTGCCCAGCAGTGTGATTGTTAATGGTATACAACTGCATGCTTACAAGTGGCCAAAGTGGTAAATTTTATATTATGACTATTTACTCACAATAAAAAATATACAGTTTAGCTTCCATTTAATTTAGGCTAAGGATATTATGTAACTCTTAAAAAATTTTCTTGTCATGGTAAGAGGAAAAGTAGCAGGGAAAAAGCCATTACTTGTTAGCTCGTAGCTTATCTGTAACACTAACAAGCAACAAAATTTTAATACTCGTTGGGTAACAAATTGGCCTCATTTGAACTTCTTTAGAACTCTGTTACTTAGTATAACTTCATAGGTTATGGTCTATTTAATTTTTTATCTCTGGACCTCTTTATAGTTCATCAATAAATGTTGATTTGAATTGAATTTAGAAGTAGTCAGTTGTCTAATATTAGGTAAAAGAACAAAATAGGAGAGAATTTGTGCTTGGGGGGCTGGCTGACTTAAATACCCTAAACATGGCATTTGCCAAATGTGTGATCAGAAGTAGATATTGATGTTGAGCTGATTCTAAGAACACCAGGTCTAAACCAGGGTTAAGGTCAACATTAATTAAGAATGAATAACAGTTAAAGCTTAATGAAGCATCAATTTATATGGAGAACTTTTGTTTCAAATGAAGTCTTGTTTTTTTCGAAATCAGGTGTTAATGCATGCTTATTCTTAGTTGTATTAATCAAGGTTCATATTTTTACCCCCGTCCCGCCCCAATACATGGTTGCAAAATTGTGACAATTCCTGTTTTTCAGCTTAGCAGCTTGGGGTGAACCATATCCAAGCACCACCATCTGGCACCTTGTTTAAAGGAGCCCAGGGGAAGTAAGGGTCAAGAATAGTGGCATTATTGATCCTAGACCACGCAGGTGAGGACGTATGCTTGGACCCGTCAGTCCTACCGGCCATTACTCAGTCAAGACTGGTGTCCCACACCTGGAGAGCTCGCTTACAGAGACCCACCTTCTCCCTCTGTGTCCCGAGCACTTCACGGTGCATGGGCCTAAGCAGAAAGTTGGTAAATGTTTACTAGATGAATGCATGAGTGGAATCTACCTTTTGGCAGGACGCTTCTCTTGAGCTCCCTGCTCTGCCTGGCTTTGAAGCCCTTTGTCTCAGCTCAGGGGTTCTTGAAGCTCCAGTGCGGGCATTCCTTCTGCATTTTGATCTCCTCTAGGAAAGGGACTCATCCTTGCATTTCCTTCAGCCATCACCACAGCTTAAGTGAATTAATCTCTCTGCCCCTGTCTCCGTATATGGCTGACTCTGACCACAGTGAATAGCACTAGTTGATAATTGTGCGATTATACCTACAGTTTCTTGAAGAAGATCAGGCTGATTTGGCTGCTCTCTGGCCCCTCTCACACAGAGTACCTGCTCTTAATCCTAAAGCACAGACCCTCCCAGAGGCTCTACCCATTCTTCAGGTGCTTGTTTTTAATCTATGGATTGCTGCCATTAATTTGAGAGTGAATTTCCTATAACACCCAGTGCTCTATGCGATACATGCCCTCTTTAATACCCATCACTGGGCTAACCCATCCCGCCATTATAGAATTATAAATAATTCTATTGAATAAATTTCTTTTGCCTTGAAAAAATGTGTTATCAGTAGGTCCCCGGGTGAAAATAAAAGAGAAATAGCAAACCATTTGGAACTTTATTCTACTTTGGATAATTTACAGCCTAAACCAAGTAGAAAATGTCGACTAATTAGCGAGGCTAATTACTATTGTATTGAAAGACACAACAACCTTGTAGTGCTCTACGAGAGCAACAAAGGTGACTCCCAAAGATTTAAGGTAGAAGAAATGACAAGAAAATATTGGAAACAAGACAGATGGGATGGGGGGCTGTTTGTTACATCTGCAGTGGTTTATTTATTTGAGAGAAGGAGCTGAGACACCTGCAGCGAAATATTCGCCTTGTTAAATCCGGATCACAGGTACATGTGTGTTTGCTTTTTAACATACGTTTGAAATGTGGCATAACCAAAAAAACCCCCAAATATTGAATTCAGGTTTAAAAGAACCATGGTTACTTGGTATAAATAGAAAAATCATGAGACCCATCCATGATTTCAAAATAAAGAGGGATAAGAACCGTGTCCAATCATGATAAGAACAACTTGAATCAGAAATAAGGAAGAGTGTTTGTGTGCAAGGAAGTAGGCACTCTGCTAAGTAGGAAGCTTTGCTGGGAGCTGAAGTGGAAATTCACCTGACATAGGTTCATACTAGTTCAGTCATTTAAATCGTGTTGGTTTATTTCAGGTCTAGGTGCATACATTTATTACTGAGTAGACAACCCAACAGAGCCAAGCCCCACCTCACAGGGGTGGTTGCAGAAAGGGTCCGTAGGGTCTGCAAGGTCAGACGTGGGGCTTGGGCCAGTGCCAGGCTCACCAGTTCCAAGTTCAGCTCTGAGACCGATTGGTTTATAGCAGAACGGGAGCGACACTTCGACGATTCTGTTATCAGTCACTTCTGTGTACTCAGCCTTGTTGGGGACATGGGTGTCTCCCTCTTAACCATCCAGCTCACCACACACAGCATATTGATCACAGCGACTCTGTACCATACTTCATTGATTGTGCTTACCATTGTGGACCGCGATTGGATTTTCCATACGTGTCTTCCCTTCCTGGGCTCTGAGAGCCATTAGGTCAGCAAGTGATCTCCCCGGAGGCCCAGGCCTATTACGGTTTCTCAATAAAGGGCTGTTGGATTGAATTAAGGGAAAGCTGTTCTCAGACCTCAACCAGATGGGTAGTTAAGGATATGGAAACCTTAGCCAACCATGGGATGCTGTATGCAGTGGGAGGCTTTTGGTGCCAAATCTGAGAGTGAGAAGAAGTTTAACAGTTTCCCCACAAAGCTGTACAAGGATGATGCCCTATTGAGCCTAAGGTGGTCCCATGTGCCTTTAACTGCAGGTCTCAGTGACAATAGAGATAAATGCTGGATTCCATCCATGGAAAACTCAGAGCACCTGGAAAGGTTGAGGCAGAGAAGTACATGAGCCATCTGAGCTGCAACCACAAAGTAACCAGGGGCTCCCCAGAGGCAGGGTGTCCTGTAACAACTGCTTTTGTCAGTGCTCCCTGCTTTATGTGCAGAACTTCCTTCCTTCCTTCCTTCCTTCCTTCCTTCCTTCCTTCCTTCCTTCCTTCCTTCCTTTCTTCCTTCCTTCTTTGTCAATGATAATCCTCCCCAACCCGAAAAGCTTCACTCTGTACTGAAATTGCTTAGACACTCCCTTCTTTCTCATTTCTCACACACTACTCTCTTTTACTCCATTCATTCATCTCGTGCCTATTTCACCTCTATTCTGGAGTCAGGGACTCTGGCTTGTTTCTCTCCCAATCCTTTGTACCTACTTCATTAAAAGCAGGATTTTTTTTTTATTCATTGAAAGAGCACAAAAATAAAAACGCTTTTTGTGTTAAGCAAGAAAAGTGAACGATGGAAAAATTAAATTCTTACCAAAAAAGTTTCTCCAGCAGCGCAGTCATTGAAAGGAAATGCCACTGAGCCGAGTCTCAGGGAGGCAGAAGGCAGGGAAGCTTAGGGAGCATCTCCAGCAGGATCTCCTAGAAATTCTTCCTGCCTGTTGCAACTTGGGCAGCTCAGCTTCAGAGGATGTTGTACTAATAGTTGGTCGCAGATGGAGTGACAATCAACTCTACAATTTCTACAGATACTGTAAATACACAGAATGCATAAGGGTGGTGTGTACTTGGGGCTCTCTGTGGAGGATTTCCTGGGCCTTTCATTTTGACATAAGAAATTCAAAAGTGGCTTGGTGCCAGACTGGTTGGGGTCTTGAGGAGATGGCCCCTGCGTGAGGGGTAGTGGTTGAGACCACTGTTGTGTTCACATCTCCTGATAACTCCTTTGGTTTTATGCCCACCTGCAGTAAGAACAATTTTCTGCCTTTGATGCGAGCACATTTTATGCATTTGTATAGACAAAGGCAGCAATGAAATAAATATTAATATTTTGCAAAAGAGGATGTCAGGTTTTGAGTATTTAAAAAAATGTTAATGTCGCCAGTCTTAAAACTCTGAGATGATGAGAATTTCTGATTAGCAATCCTCAAACTTTCCAGGCATCAGTTCAGAAGCTGGATGTCATCTAAATATTCCCTCAGACTGAGAGAAATATCGGTGTAGACCAGGGGTCTGCAAACTTTTTCTGTAAAGAGACAGATAACAAATATTTTCAGTGTTATAGACCACACAGTCTCTGTTGTGACTATTTAACTCTTCCATTGTGTGAAAGCAGCCACAGGCATTATGTAAATGAACAAGTGTGGCTGTGTTCTAATAAAACTTTATTAACAAAAACATGCAGCCAGCTGCATGTGACTCTGGACTACAGGTTGCTTGATCCCTGGTTTAGTCCATTTTGTATCTATTTAAGGTGTGAGGTAGGGATCCGGGCTTATTGATTTTTTTCCAGATGGCTACCTAGTTGTTCCAGTATCATTTACTGAGCAGTATTAAGCAGGGAATAGTATTAACACTGATGTAAAATAGATGCCTGTTCACCAATTAAATAGATCAGTGCTTCTCCACATTTCTGTCATGAGGGTCCTATGGGTGAGTTGTCTTCATAAATGGGTTGTGTTACTTAGGTAAAAAGTAGTCTTTCCCCTTATTTTTTGTTCATCTCCGGATTAAGTTTTAAACTTCTACTTCTGCCTTATTTCAGAACTTGTCTCAGAGAGAATAAATTTGGGGTTTCCCTTACTTTTGAGAATATGGAGGGCTTTTTAAAAGCACTTATTCCATGTGACCTGAAAAGATGAATGTGTTAAGCCCTCCTCTCTAAGTCTCTA
The DNA here is from genome assembly GCF_964656455.1 of Halichoerus grypus. NCBI lineage: Eukaryota > Metazoa > Chordata > Mammalia > Carnivora > Phocidae > Halichoerus > Halichoerus grypus. The sequence goes on from NC_135725.1 coordinate 4,992,658, forward strand.
TCCTTACATTCTCAAGTTATTAAGTGCATTCTGATAGAGGAGGAAATAATACAAGAGGCATAAAAATTAGAAATGAAGATAAATTATCATTATATGCTCTTTGAGAACATAAGAAACTCTCCTGAGAAATAATTTAAAAAAATAAAATAACTCAGCAATGTACCTCCTTATGAAAGTAATTTCCAAAATTAATTAATTTCTCTTTGTACCTATAAGTAATTAGCTAAAAGATAAAGGAACCATGGACCTCATTTATAATAGAATCACAAACAATACAATTGACAAGAAATGCTCCAATAAATACTTAAGACACCATTAAGGGGTATAAAAGAAAGTGGGATTAATCCCTGTCCTCGGGTATCAAGACTTGATAGTGTAATGATGTATGCTCATCCTAAACTAACCCTGAAATAAAATGAGGTCTTTCTAAATTTCATCTTAAAATGTTTTCATGCATGGGGCGCCTGGGTGGCTCAGTTGGTTAAGCGACTGCCTTCGGCTCAGGTCATGATCCTGGAGTCCCTGGATCGAGTCCCGCATCGGGCTCCCTGCTCGGCAGGGAGCCTGCTTCTCCCTCTGACCCTCCCCCCTCTCATGTGCTCTCTCTCTCTCTCATTCTCTCTGTCTCAAATAAATAAATAAAATCTTTAAAAAAAAAAAAATGTTTTCATGCAGAAATAGCCACAGCGATTGGTAAAAACAACAGCATTAAAGGGAATTATTCCTGTTAAGTTAGTAAAATGCCTTACAAAGTTTAAATCTAGCTGTTTGAAACTACTTAATATTAATATTGTTTATATTAGCATATTAATGCAAAGATTAGTGAAGAAACACAATAGGGTTCATTAATAAATGTATTTATAGAATTAGCAAACAATAAATGTGGCATTTCAAATCAGTGAGAAAAAATGGATTATTCAATAAACGATACTGGACAACCTGGAAAAAATAAATAAAGGTTGATCCCTATTTTATACCTTAAATAGATACAATTTAAAATAAATCAGCCACAGAGAAAGGACTAGATGCAATTAGAAAATGTTTTGTATGGATAATTGGAGAGAGCATGCTAAGCAAAATGGGCGACCCAGATGCTACAAAAGAAAAAACTGATAAATCAGATTAATTTGAAAATGATGTGTGGAAAAAAATGCCATGAGAAGACACCAAACATAAATTGGGGAAAATTTAAATATATATGACAAAGAGTAAGTTTTCTTCATTTATAAAGCATTCTTATAAATAAATGGGTAAGATTTAAAAAATCATTTAAAAACGGGTAAAGATAGAAATAGGCAGTAAAAAATGAAACAGAGAAGTTTATAAATGTGTGAAAAGTTCACTCTCACAAACCTTTAGAGGGTGATTTCCATAAAATCAAATAAAAGTGTCCCAAACACCTGCTGTTTAGCTCTGAAGATGACAATCCCAAAGGAGCAGCACCTTAAATCTACACCAAGTAGAAATTCCGCTTCCGGGAATGAGTCCCATGGGGACACGTGAGCTGCACAGAAAGTGCTTATGAGAACAATGCTCACGTCCTTGTTTCTGGTCACGATCTGGTTCTCTGCCAGTAGATGAGCACATAGATAAAGTATGATACCTCCATTTTATGGAAGGGTATAGCATTACATAGAATGCGTTCCTTTGAAAAGAGGGAGGTAAATCTATTTATTGACGAAGAGCTTTAGGAAACATTATTTTAAAGCAAGGAAAAGTGATGCGTATGTACACTGTGCTCCCATTCAAAGTTCCCGAGATGAACAAATACATACATATGCATGCAAACATTTGGAATAATTCTGGAAAGATACACAACAAATTAGAAATAGCATTTCTCCCTATGGGGAAAGGACTAGAGGCTAAAAATACACAGTAATTGTTATTTTTAAACTACAGGTATATATTGCTGTTCAATTAAGTACTAGGTGTTGAAAGGATTTAAAAAAACAAAGAAAATACAAAATAGTTCTTTTTATTGTGGTAAAAAAACACGTAACATTAAATTTACTATCTTAACCAGTTTTGGGTGTACTGTAGTGTTAAGTATATTCATATTGTTGTGCAACGCATCTCTAGAAGTTTCTCATCTTGTAAAACAGAAGGTCTGAACACACTGAACACAAATTTCCCCTTCCTCCTCTCCCCAGCCGTCAGAAACCACATTTTTACTGTTTCTATGATTTTGACTGCTTTAAATGCTTCGTGTAAGTGGAATCATATAGTATGTGTCCTTTTGTGACCGGCTTATTTCATTCAGCATAATGTCCTTGAGATTCATCCATGTTGTAGCATGTGACAGGATCTCTTTCTTTTTAATGGCTGCATAATATTCCATTGTATTGCTATACCACATTTTGTTTATCTATTGCTATGATCTGAATGTTTGTGTCCCACTCAAATTCATCCACTGTAACCCAAACCCCCAACGGTGATGATGGTATTAGTAGGTGGGACCTTCGGGAGGTGCTTAGGTCATGAGAGTGGAACCCTCTTGAAAATGATAGTGCCTTGTAAAAGAGGCTCAAAGATATCTCTACCCCGTTCTGCCCTGTGAGGACATAGTGAAAGTGTGCAGCCCAGAAGAGGGCCCTCACCTGACCATGTTGGCACACCAGCCTCAGACTTCCAGCCTCCAGAACTGTGAATGGTAAATTTCTGTTGTTTAGAAGGCACCCTGTCTATGGTATTTTGTTCTCCTAGCCTGAACGGACCAAGGTATCAATTCATCCATCAATGGCCACTTGAGTTGCTTCTACCTCTTGGCTATTGTGAATAATACTGCATTGAACATGAGCGTGCACCTGTCTTGTGGAGATCCTGCTTTGAATTTTTTTGGACGTATACCTAGAAGTGTAATTGCTGAATATGGTGATTCCATTTTAAGTTTTTGAGGAAGCTCCAAACTCTTTTCCACAGCGGCTGTACCATTTTGCATTCCCACCAACAGCACACAAGGGTTCTAATTTTTCTGCATCCTCATCTACATAGTGCGTTTGTGTGGTTCTCTTACCCTTGAGATTTGTAAGGAGAGGCAATCCCCCATGGACCTCAAGAGGCCCTAATGTCCTTGCTGGATATGCCAAGAGCTCAAGACCCTGGCTGTGGTTTATGCAGGCTATCCTCAGAGTGTATCAGAATAGCAATCCTGAGAAATGAGGGGCTGCCTCCCCCAGACTAAGTCCAGGTTTGCTTCTGCTCACTCTAAGTGGATCCCCCCAAGCTCCGTGCTCTTGTCCTCTAAAGCAGTAGGACCCTTTGCATCTCTGTGGTACTCAGGAAGGCATGATGAGCTGACCCCTTATTCACAAAGCCATGTCTTCTCTGTCAGGTGAATGGCTTCCAAAATGGCGTCATTTCCCAGCTATTTTCCTGGATGACCATGACCGACATGATGCCCAGGGTCTCCCTGATGGCATTTGGAAACTTTCAGTTACTGACTTTTCTCTTTCATGGTGCTTCTATGCTGGCCTTTCTCCCCAGATTATACCCTTGACATATATTGTGTCAAATCTAAGATCTATAGGCTCGTGGCTAAAAGTCATAAAATTCATGCTTTTTATTACCCATAAAAAAAATTAAAAATATGCTCGCTACTTATTTGAGATTGTCAGCTGAAATGAGGATTTAGGCTTGAGTGTCCTTCATGTAAATAGAATCTTAAGTCATCTCCACTGTGAATGTATTCCTATTATAGGCTTTTTGATGATACAGATAAGAATAAATACTATTCCAATTTAAGGAAAACTTTTTTAGGTGACTTTCTTCTTGCGTATAAAAGGGCAAGCTGCCTCTGGAATTACGGTACAGGGGTCTGCATGGAGATGAGCGTGTCTGCCCTGTGTCTGTCCGCCAAGTGAGCGTCACACCTGAGACACCCACTCCCCTGCCAGTCATTTTCCCAGTTAACGCTGTGCTGTGCTCAGAACTCTGTTTACTTTCTTATTGGCATAATCGTCTTTTTCCTTATGCCCTTGAGGAGAAATCAGTTAAAACTCTCAAAGAGCCCAGTTTTGAAAAAGAATCCAAGGTCAGAGCCCTTTTCCAGAAGGAGCTGTGAGCAAGAAAGGAGAAGGGCAGGCAGCGGAAGTCCCAGAACTTCGCCTCGCATTACGTCTGTGACCAAGAGAGAGAAGTTTAAAATAAATCCCATTTGATGTGCATTAGGCAAATGCACTTTATTTGGATTTGAAGTCCCATCTTCTATTGTGTATGTTTTAATGGTCTTAATCATTCAAACCTGAGTGGCTTATCTTCCTTTCAGAGCTTTGAACATTGTAACGATTCAATAGCCTTCTTTTTTAAAAGAGAGAAGAGAAAATTTTCAGGAGCAGCGGAAAGAGACCCCTGGGGAGCTTGCGTGCATGCTGCAGCAAAAGCTTTATTAGCCAAAGTTCCCACTGAGGGAAAATTCAGACACAGGAAAAGCTCGCAGAAAAGTGTCCCGAAAATGGAATGCAAAGTTACTGTGGTAATGCTTTTTCATCTGTACACCCCCAAATAATAATAAGTGAAATGCTCAATGCATTCATTACATTGCTAATAGATTTTCTACCCTTAAATTAAATAAATCCATTCATTGATTATTTAAGGAAGCTCACAGTGATCTCCTGGCTCTCTTGGAAAACCTGCCTCTCAGACACTCCCGGGCACCTTTAGCGGGAAAGGGATTAAGGCTATCCCTGTAAGACTTTCCTAGGTACTGTTGACTAAGTACCTAGGGCTTAAAACAACAGAAATTTATTCTTGCACAATTCTGGAGGCTAGAAGTCTGAACTCAATCTGTTGACAGGGCCACGCTTCTCCTGAATGGTCTAGGGGAGAATCTTCCATGTCCTTCTCATAGTTTATGATGTTGTTGGCGATTCTTGGGGCCCCTGGCTTGCAGATGCATCACTCCGATGTCTGCCTCTGTCATCACGTGGCATCTTCCTGTGTCTTCATGTCATCTCCCCTCTGCTCTTGTCTCTCCTCTTCTTATAAAGACCCAGTCATATTGGATCAGGGCGCATCCCAATGCCCTCATCTTAACTTGACAATTGCAAAGACCAGATTTCCAAATAAGGTCACATTCACAGGTTCCAGAGTTAGGATTCCAACATACCTCAATGTGACAATGGCCAGGAAGGACAAAGGTGGCTGTAGTCACACGATATTTATTGGACAGGAGGAGAGATACTTTCTCATATTGACGGTTGTGACCATTTTTTGTAAGGGAGGAAGAACAATAATCTGGAATTGACAGGAAATTGAAAAAAAAAAATGCTTTTGGACTCCCTGGCAAATAGAACATGGGAAAATGAGCAAACAGCACCCCCAAGTGCTACATGGAGTAGGACCCAGAAAGGGAAGCTGGTGTGTGAGTCAAGGTGAAGCACGGTGGCTGGCATCTAACATTTGCTGAGTGGTTATTGTGAGCCAGGCATAGTTTCAGACGTTCAAGGTGCATTATATCATTTCATCTTGTTCAACAAGTGTCTTCATGTTACAGAACAAGAAACTGAAGCTCAGAGTTACACAATGGTCAGTTTCGTTGCTACCCTTGAATATTGCTGGATCTGATCAATGCAGTCCTTCATTTTCCTTTTCGTTATTGTTCTTGTTTTCACCTGCTTTGAGATAGCTTCCCAGCACACGCAGAAGAAAGCCTTAGAGAACAGGAGGGAGGAGACATCAGAGATGGTTGTGCTCTTGGTGAGGTAGAAGCAGATCTGGGTCACCCAAGGCTTAGGTTTTGCAGGTGAAGGTGCACCCAAGGACAGTGGTCAGGAAATGTCTGGGGACTTGCTGCCCTCAGGATCCTCAGTGGCATTCCAAAATGATGTGGTTTGGCTACCGTCCCAGCCCAGCCTGTGCCATCTTGTTCAGAGTTCTCACACGGTGCCTCTGCCGATTCTTTCTCTCCGGTGGGAGTGAGATGTAGAGCAGGCATGGCGGTTTCCTCCAGGTTTGGGACCCAGCAAAGAGAGCTGCTCAGCATTGGGAAAACGCGTTGCCTGCCTCATCCAGGGCTGTGGACTCGCTCAGCATCTCGGGGCATCTTGGTTCGGGGAAATGCAAGACAGTGAAGTCTGCCATACTAGACCTGCCTCTGGTTTTCTGTGGCTCTTGTTTGGACACAGCGTCTCTGAGCTCAGTTCTCTCTCTGCCTTTCTGGCTTCCATATCCTTTCTCTCTGAAGCCCCTGTAATAGGAGACCCTCCTCTGCAGCCCTTACACATCTTGTTCTCTGGATCACTCCAAACCCAGAGCCTGGTCCTGGGGAACCACTGCAGGCCAAGAATGAACCCCGAGGAATCGAGAAATCAGGCAAGGGAATGCAGGTGAGAGGCGGCCGGGAGGTCCTGGCACCATCTGCCCGTGCAGAGCCTGCGACGGGCGGCTCGACTGTGCCAGCCTCCCTCCATCCACCCCCGGCTGCGGGCTGGACAGCGCCCCAGATCCCGTGCTCTCCGTTCAGCAGTTCAGTGTCATTTTCAAATCTCATTTTAAGTTTCCTTTCCCATTCACACTTTGCGGCTGAGTGTGCTTCAGTTTTGCTTTCTGCTTTTTTCTCCTGATTTTAGCATTATGACTTCCAAGTTATACTTTTTTTTTTTCCATTTGCTGCTTTCCTCTTAGACATTTTATGTTGTTTGCCAAAGGCTGATTTTGTTACCTCAGTCCTGCTTAGCCTATTTGGCAGCCTCTTGAGATGATCCCTCTCCTGCTTTGTGTTCCCCAAGAAGCGGAGTGGGGACAGGCTCACAGACAGCCTTCTGGGAGAGGCTGCTACCCGTTCTCAGGGCGGAGGGCAGTTTCGGTCAGACCTGGCTGCTCAGCCATATGCACCACACCCGGGAAAATCATAGGGGGGTGGGAGGTGGAGTCTCTGCCTTTATCCTGATGGAATCATGGGATTGTAACTTCCTGTGTTTCAGGGTTTTATTTAGATTCATGATTCAGAGTTCATTAACCTGAAGATGTAAAGGTGTTGGTGCTGAAAACACCTAGATTAAGAGTGGGCATTTTGGGTGCCTGGGTGGCTCAGTCGGTTAAGCGTCCGCCTTCGGCTCGGGTCATGATCCCAGGGTCCTGGGATGGAGTCCTATGTTGGGCTCCCTGCTCAGCAGGGAGCCTGCTTCTCCCTCTGCCCATCCCCCTGCTTGTGCTCTCTCTCTCTCTCAAATAAATAGAATCTTCAAAAAAAAAAGTGGGCATTTTGAGACCCTCACTGTGTGAAGTTGATGGTGGGTGTATTCCCACTGTGTGAGTACAGGTGAGAAATTGTGTCACGCGTTCTGCCACTCTGTGACTCCAAACGAGGCGTGATGGCAGATGGGTCCCGTGTCACTGATGTGAAGTGGGGAATGGGCACGGTGGCAGACGCACAGGGTGACCAGGAGAACTGCACTGGGGTGCTGGGGTGGGTGGGGTTCCCCATCACCCCAGGGAGTTCATGTTTAGGAATTGGGTTTCTCACTGGATCACAAATCAGGCTGGGTCTCATTCACATGAATGAAAGCACACCTTTTGTTTAAATATTTTTTATTGTGGTAAAATATACATCACATAAAAGTTACCTTTGTAACTATTTTTAAGTAGACGGGTCAATGGCATTAAGCATATTCACATTGTGCGTCACTGTTACCACCATCCATCTCCAGAATCCTTTCCATCTTCCCAAACTGACTCACTCCCCTTTAGATACTAATTCCCCATTCCTCCCTTTCTCCAGACCCCGGCACCCACCGTTCCATTTTCTGTCTCTAGGAGTTTGACTCATCTAGCTACCTCATCTAAGTAGCATCATACAATTTTTGTCCTTTTGTGACTGGCGTATCTTACATAGCATATTGTCCTCAAGGTTCATCCATGCTGTGGCATGTGTTGAATTTCCTTCATGTTAAGGCTGAAGAGTGTTCTACTGCATGTATATGCCACAGTTCGTCTATCCACTCATCTGTTGATATATACTTGGGCTGTTTCCACCTTTTGGCTGTAGTGAATAATGTTGCTGTGAATTTTGGTGAACAAATATCTCTTTGAGACCTTGCTTTCAGTTCTTTTGGGTATATACCAAGAAGTGGAATTGCTGGATCATATGGTAATTCTATTTTTAATTTTTTGAAGAACTGTCTGCTTTGCTGCACTGTGTTACATTCCCACCAGCGCACATGGGTTCCAGCTCATCCTCATCAACACATCTTATTTCCCATTAAAAAAAAATAGCCAAAGGGTGTGAAGTGGTATCTCACTGTAGTTTTGATTTGCATTTCCCTAATGACTACTGATATTGAGAATCTTTTCATGTGCTTATTGGGCATTTGTATATCTTCTTTGGATGAATGTCTATTGAAGTACTTTATGCATTTTAAAATCGAGTTGTTTGATTTTTTTTTGTTGGGATGTACGAAGTTTTTTATATATTCTGGATATGAACCCCTAATCAGATATATGATTTGCAAATATTTTCTGTCATTCATGGGTTGCCTTTTCACTCTATTGATAGCATTCTTTGATGCACAAAAGTTTTAATTTTGATGTATTTGAATTTATCTATTTATCTTATGTTGTCTGTGCTTTTAGTGTCATATCCAAGAAATCATCACCAAATTTAATGTGATAAAGCTTTTGTCTTGTTTTTCTTCCCTAAGAGTTTTTATAGCCTTAGGTCTTATGCTGAGGACTTTGATTCATTTTGATATGTTTTTGTATATGGTATAAGGTGAAGGTCCATTCTTATTCCTTTGCATACTAATATCCAATTTTCCCAACATCCGTTGTTGGAAAAACTGTCCTTTCCCTGTTGAATAGTCCTGGCACCCATGTTGAAAATTATTTGTAGATCACTTTGGGAAGCATTGGCATCTTAAAAGTATCAAGTTTTCCCAAACATGAGCATGGTGTGATTTTCCGTTTGTATGTGTCTTCTTTAATTCCTTTCAGCAACATTTTGTAGTTTACAGTGTACAAATCTACTGCCTCTTGGCTAAGATTATTCCAATGTATTTTATTCTTTTTGATGCTGTTGTAAATGGAATTGTTTTCTTAGTTTCCTTTTTAAATTATTCATTGCTAGTGTATTGAATTGCAGCAGATTTTTGTATGTTGCTTTTGATCAACTATCATTGATTAGTTCTAAAATTGTTGTTGTTGTTTTCCTGGAATCTTTAGGGTTTTCTACATATAAGATCATGCCATCTGCAAACAGAGATAATTTTACTTATTTCTTTCCAATTTAGATCCCTTTCATGCCTAATGGTCTGGCTCGTACTTCCAGTATTATGTTTAGTAGAAGTGACAAAATCTGGCATCCCTGTCTTGTTCCTGATCTTAGAGGAGAAGCTTTTAACCCTTCACTGTGGAGTGTGATGCTCACTGTGGGTTTTTTCATATATGTCTCTTATTATATTGACGTAGTTTCTTCTATTCCTAGTCTGTTGAGTGCTTTTATCATGAAAGTGTGCTGAATGTTGTCAAATGCTTTTTCTGCATCAATCGAGATGATCATGTGGCTTTCCTGTCCTTTTGCAATGTGGCATATGACATTAATTTTTTCTCGTATACTGAATCATTCTTGCATTCCAGGAATTAATCCCACTTGGTAATGGTGAATAATCCTTTTCATATGCTGCCAAATTCAATTTGCTAATATTTTGTTGACGATTCTTGCACTGGTCTTAATAAGGGGTGTTGGTCATAGTTGTCTTTTCTTGTAGTATCTCTGGATTATGAAGTAATGCTGGCCTCATTGAATGAGCTAGGGAGTTCTCTCTCCTCTTCATATTTGTGGAAAAGTTTGAGAGGATTGGTGTTAGTTCTTTAACTTTTGGTAGAAATCACCAGTGAAGCCATCAAGTCCAACGCTTTTCCTTGTAAGGAGACTTGATGACTGATTCGGTAGCCTTACTTGTTACGGGTCTGTTCATACTTTCTTTCTTTTTGCATTAGTCTTGGTGAAGTTTCATGTTTCTAGGAATTTATCCATTTCATCTCGATTATTCAATTTGTTACTATACAGTGTTCCCAGTACTCTCTTATAACCCTTCCCTATCTAAAATCTGTAGTTATGATCTACTTTCATTGCTGCCTTTAGCTGTTTGAGTCTTCTCTCTTTTTTTATTAGTCAGCATAGCTAACGGTTTGTCAATTTTTGATTTTTGAAGAATAGACTCTTGGTTTTGTGGATTTTCTCTGTGTTTCTATTCTCTATTCTGCTTATCTTGTTTTGCTTATCTTATTTTTATTCTCTCTTTTGCTATCTCCATTTTGCTAATCTTTATTATTTTCTACCTCTGTTAGCTTTTAATTTGTTCTTCTTTTTCTAGTTCCTTATGGTATAAATTTAGGCTGCTGATTTTGAGATATTTCTTCTTTTTCAATATAAGCATTAATAGTTATACATTTCCCTATGCTGCATCCCATAAGCTTTGGTAGGTTGTGGTTTCATTCCCATTTGTCTCAATACATTTTCACATTTCCTTTGTGATTTATTCCTTGGCTCATTTGTTGTTTAAGGTGGTGGTGTTCAATTTCCACGTATTTGTAGATTTTCCAGTTTTCCTTCTGATCTTGATTTCTGGTTTCATTTCATTTTGATCAGAAAAGATACTTTGCATGATCCCCATCTTTCTAAATTTTTTAAGACTTGTTTTATGGGCTAACATCTGGTCTATACTGGACAATGTTCCATGCCTTTTTGAGAAAGATGTGTATTCTACTGTTGTTGTATGGAACGTTTTGTAGATCTCTGTTGTGACCAATTGGCTTATAGTGTTGTTCAGGTCCCCTAATTCTTTACTGATCTCCTGTCTGATTGTTCTGTCTGTTATTGAAAATGTGGTATTGAAGTCTCCTTCTGTTATTCTAGATCAATCTATTTCTCCCTTCAGTTCTGTCAGTGGTTTGATATGTCGATGCTCTGATGTTGGTTTGCACATATATTTATAATTCTTATATCCTTTTGGTGAATTGACCTTTTATCATTGTATAATGTTCTTCTTTGTTGCTTGAAACACTTTTTGCCTGAGTCTGTTTTGTCTGATATTAGTATACCATCCCTGCTCTTTTGGTTACTAATTGCATGGAGTATCTTTTTCTATCCTTTTTACTTCCAAACCTATGCTTGTGTCCTTGTATCTAAAACGAGTATCTTACCGATAGCATAAATTTGTATCCTGGGTTTTTTTGTTTTTATTTTCGGTTTTGGTTTTTTGGTATCATTCTGCCAATTTATGTCTTTTGATTGGGGAGCTTAATTCACTTACATTTAAAGTGATTACTGGTAGGGACGGCCTACTATTGCCATTTTGCTAATTGTTGTCTTTATGTCTTAAATGTTTTGTTCCTCCTTTATTGTCTTCTTCTGTATTTAATTTTTTTACTCATTTTGATTTATACATTTTGATTTAATTCTCCTTTCCTTTTCTGTAAATTCTGTAAATATTTCCTTTGTGATTTCTATGGGGATTACAAATAGTATCCTAAAGTTATAATAATCTATTTAAACTGATACTTAACTTTATTGCATACAAAAACCCTTCGTTTAGCTCTTCCACCCACAGTTTATTATTTATTATATATTTATTATATATTTACTTATTCACCCACATTTTATCTTACTGATGTCACAAATTACATCTTTATATATTTTGTACTTATTAACATAGATTTATAATTATGATATATATATATTTATAGCTATTTGTTGTAAATCTTGTAGAAGAATAAAAAGTGGAGTTACAATATATGTCAATAATTTCTTAATAAAACTGAAAAAGAGTAACAAACCAAAATTACAATAATACTGCGCTAATTTTTATGTTTGTCCATGTATTTGTCTCTTCTGGAGAATTTGATATTTTCATATGGCTTTGAATTGCCATCTCACATCCTTCATTCCAACTTGATAGACTCTCTTTAGCATTTCCTGTAGGGCAGGCCTGGTGGTAATGGTCACTCTCAGTTTCTGTTGATCTGGGAATGTCTTTATTTCTCCCTCATTTTTGCATGACATTTGCCTAATATAGAATTCCGCCTGGCCTGCATTTTTGCCTGAGGAATCCACTGATAATTTTACAGAGGATCCCTTGTATGTGATGAGTCACTCTTCCCTTGGTGTGGGTCTCTTTGTGTTCATCTACTTGGTATTTGTTAAGCTTGTATTTCTATATCCATGTCTTTCCTCAGATTTGTGAAATGCTTGGCCGTTATGTCTTTCAGTAACTTCTCTGCCTTTTTCTCTGTCTTTTCCCCCTCTGCATCTCCCATAATGTCTGTATTGATCGGCTTGATGTTCTCCCATCATAAATCTCTCAGGCTCTGTTCACTGTTCTTCCTTCTTTTCTCATTTTGCTCTTCAGTCTCAATAGTTTCAAATGACCTGTCTTCAAGTTTGCGGATTCTTTGTTTCTGTTTGTGTCTGCTAATGAACCCTCAAATGACTTTTTTCAATTCAGTTTTGTATTTTTCATCTCCAGAATTTCCATTTGATTGTTTCTAATAATTCCAAATTCTTTATAGATATTCTCATTTTGTTCATGTATTTTCTTGATTTCCTTTAGTTCTTTTGATCATGTTTTCTTTTAGCCTCTAGAGCATATTTAAGGCAGTTGTTTTAAAGCCTTTCTCTAGTAAGTGCAAAGCCAGTGTTTCCTTAGGGATGGTTTCTGGAGATGCATTTTGTTCCTTTGAATGAGCTATGTTTTACTGCTTCTTTGTATGCCTTATGATCTTTTGTTGAAAACTGGGTATTTTAAAAAATAGGCCCCTCTCCCAGTCTTTGTGTGCTGGCTTCATGCAGGGGAAGACCCTCACTAATCAGTCTGGCATGCACTCTTTACGCCTTCTCAGGCCTGTGTTGTCCCTAGATCTGCATGTGCTTTCTTCCCATTGATGTGGCTGCTTTTAAATGTCTTACTTTCCGTAAGGCTCACACCCTTGCTCATTCTAGGGCCTTAGCTGTTCTAGTGTATTCCTCAATCAGTAATCTCTTACTCCAGATATTTGTGTCTGTATTTACCTTTAGGATGGTTTTAACAAGTTGTATCTGCTGCTTCCAGTGATTTCCCCTATTTTGAGATGTGAGCCACTTTTGGTTGTCTGAACTCTGAATTGGGGGTCACGAGACCAATCCCTTAAGCATCCCGCAAACAGGTTAGAAATTAGAGGGTTACAAGGGAGTGTACTCTGCTCTCTGGTGTGCAGAGGGGAATAGCATTTAGCACCCCCTTTGCTTAAGCTGCGCTGTCTGCACTTTCACAGAGTTTCCTCCCCTGCTGCATGTGGCTTGTTCTTGATTGGGCGCTCACTTGGTTGCTGTCGATCTTTGACCATTCCCATCGTTCCCATAATGTTATTTTGGCCAGTCTCTGGTTGTGTATTTGATGTTTCTATGGGGGGAACGCGTCTGGAGTTTTCTTGTCTGTCATCTTACTGACATCACTCTCCTGAATTTTTAAAGTAAGTTTTGTAAATATCCAGTCTATTTCAAAATGTGCTGATTCACCCATGTTAGTGTTCTGTTATTTTTGTCTGCCTTTTCCCATATTTTTAAAATGAAAACACGAGTATGGATGGATTCTAGTCACTTCTAGAAGAAGAGGTCGTTACTCTGCCAACCTGATATGTGTGATGCTTAAGAGGACCTTTTGAACTGCACATGGATTCTGTCACTTTTTGCAGAGAACCAAGTGACCATGTATAATTGGAGATGCTTCTGCTTTTTAAAAAAAATTTATTTTATTTTATGTTATGTTAGTCACCATGCAATACATCATTAGTTTTTGATGTGGTGATCCATGATTCATTGTTTTTCTCCTTAAACACAGATCTGCTTCCTACACTGAGGGGTGGTGGTCTTCTCCAGGTGCTGCTGAAAACACCACCACGTGCCTGGACACCCACAAGATTTAGAGGGTACTGACAATGCTCCGGGTCCCAATGACCACCCCATTCGTGCTCAGGAAGTGACAGCAGTATTATAATGTGATGACATGCCGGTTACCAAAGCAGCCTTCACTCCTCAGGGGAGGTTTGTGGCCAGCATGTGACACTGACAGGAAGTTGGAACCACAGCTGGGACGCAGCACTCAGAGCAGGCTCCTCACATGTCCCTACGGACCTCCAGGCCATGTCCTGTGTGCCTCTGTCCCTGGCTCTGCAAACCCCCTCAGCCCTTCCCTCCTCCAGCGCCTCCTCCTTCAGGCCCATTTTCAGGGACCCACACTGATTTCCAGTGGGACGTTTCCCGAAGGCCATTAGATGGGACCCTCACCTGGGCCGAGCAGTGCCATCTCGAGGACTCACTAAATGACCATTCTGTGGGGCACATCCTCACAGCTCAGGGATCCTAACAAGCACTAGCAGGGAGGCTGCTGTCAAAGAAGGGACAGGTCCTCGGGGCCCCTCTCAGGGCCTCAGCCCAGGGAGAGCCCTCCAGAGGAAGGAGGGACAGCCCACCTCTCAGACCTCAGGCTGGGGAGGGTGGAGGACTCGGGATCCATGCAAGTCTTCCAGGTGCCGGCCCTCCCCCCGGGAGCCCTGGATGAGCCGCGTCTATACAAGGAGATGGGGACCCTGCTTACTGCGGCCCCCACCCACGCAGAGTTAGCTACGGGAACTCTGTGTCACCCTGATTTCACTGTAGCTGGTTAGAAAAGAAGGGAAGCCCAACAGCAACAAAAGCAAGCCCGACTCAGCACCAGGAGATAAACCAACTTGCAAGCTTCCAAGAACTGGTCTCATTCCAAATGAGATGGTCTCTATTTCAACTCACTCCTGATCACTAATTAGCTTCATTTCAGATACAGTTTGTAAAAAATAGATTCCTGGTCCAGGTTCAGAAGCAACCCCCAGCTCCCATCCCCCGCTCCGGGCTCTGCGGGGTCGTCCCACCAGAGCAGGTGGGCGTCTGTGCCCCCAAACCTCCCCGGGTGCCCCTTGCCTGAGGACCGCGGTCGCCCTTCCTGGCTTGGACACTCAGGGCCCCTCACCGTGCGGCGTCCTGACCAGGCTTCTGGGCTCGTCACCTGGCCAACCCGTTTCCTAAACGTCCGCGCGGTTCCCTGGGGCATCCTGCCGGTCCTGCCGGTGGCCTCCTTCCAGCTCAGCGCCTTCCCTGCAGGTGCGCTCTGCCCCGGACGCCCCTCCTCTCGTGGCCTTAGCCTAAACTCCCTGCTGTGAAAGCCCCGCACCCACGCCCTCCTCCTCCAGGGAGCCTTGCCTGACTTCCCGCGAACGCACCTGCTGCGTTTCCCTGCAGACCCGGGGGGGCTCCCGAACCGCGTGGTGCTGGTTCCCGGCCCGCAGCACCAGCCTACGCAGCCCTGAGAGCCCGGCTCCCGCCCCTTGTGTTCGATGCCCGGTGTGTTTTCTCACCTGTCAGTCATCAGAATCCTGTAAGGGAAGTATTTACTGCATTTCCAGGTGTAAGCAACTGTCATCTCATAGAATATAACCTTTTTAAATGATTCACTGTCTATAGAGCATATCATAGTTTAATAATTGGTGGGTGAGCAGGGCTGATGTAAAATATTTTACAGTATTCGTAGTGCCAAATCACCAGGGTGAAGATGAAAGGCAAGGACAGCTATGGCAACTTTTGCAGAATAATTTTGAATTCACAAATCCCTTTCATTCTAAGACTGAAAAGTCATGTGTGACATAAGCGTATGGTGAATACATCCACAAGCACATCGTTATGGTCCCCGAGGGCCCAGTGATGCACTTAGATCCTCTCTGAGCAGGTTAGCATTTAAGCTGCATTGATGACTTCCGAATTGCTGATGCTACGATATCCCATAGCTTTATGGTTCATCTAATTTAGTAAAATGAGACCTAAAAATCACACTCGAATACATATTGAGCAAAGGTCAAACTGACTCTTTTCATAATAATAAAAAGATAATATTGGGAAGTGTGATTGTCCTTTTCATAAAGCATTCCAAAATTATGTAAGTTAAATTACATTTACTTAGCACACAGTGTCTTTTGAAAATAAATCATAGATGGTGAATGATCTGAGGGATGCACCTGCACAGACTGAGTTGCATATCCACCTGTGCTGGATGATGTCCCTGACATCTCCTAATTCATCTTTTAAAAAGTTACTTAGTGTTTTAAAAGAATATGGCGGAAGTATGACTTCTGCCTAAATCACTTGTTGTGCAAGGTCCTCATTCTAGTGCATTTTACACAATAGGAATTCACTAGTCATAAGCATGGCTGATGGTCATGAGAACAAGGTTAGTCAGTCGTGAGCAGAGAAACAAGGGTGGGGGCAGAGAGAAACTGAGCTGTTGTGATCTACTGTCCAGGAAACGGGCTCTCTGAGTTTATCAGGTATCTAGGACACAGTGAGACCTTCTAGAAGTGTGGGTTAGTAAATCACTTAGCTTTCCTGGACCGCATGTATTTGTAATGAAAATTCTGTTTTCTACCAGTTTCACTGTGTTGTGAGTGGGGGAGTTCAGTTGCCCTTGTGGGGTCTTTAAGGAGCATTCCAACGCCGTTGTGGCAATCACACTCAGGAAAGCTAAGGAATGACAGCATTTGTTACAGTCACAGGTGCTAGGGCGGGAGGCACAGCCGGCCCTCCTTGCTGGTGGCTGCTTGGCAGGTGCGCCCAGGAGGTGGCCCTACCCAGCAGGTGCGGAGCTGTGCTGGTGAGAACCCCTGGGCAGGTACCCGTATTCGGGGCCGGGATGGAAAACAAAGCCTTGAGGGTTTTCACTGGTGTTGGACATCCCTGGGTCACAGACAGGGGAGGGCGAGAGGGGGAATTTGGGACAGGAGCCAGCCTGACAACCCTGATGCACCCGGGCGAGGGGCTCACCCCCTCTGCATAGGGGTGTTGGGTTGTCTGGGAAAGAAGTGTTAACAATTTACGATCCAGTCGTCTTCACTCTTTCTTCTCATTTTCAACCTTATTTTCCGTCTCCAGGTAAGAGAACCAAGACTCTGATACCACCCCGTACAGTTCCAAAATATATAAACAGTCTTTTGTCACCTGAAACTGACGGAGAGGAAACGCATTCTGTTAGTTTGTGGTGCCGGGGAACTGGGATTTGTGACATTCTCCTCAGGCTCAGGGGTCTGTGGTGTCCGCCGGGCTCTGGACCCCGGCTCCTGGCACCTTTCAGACTCCTCAGTGCATTTATTACTGTCTGAAGGAAAAAGAACACCTCGTCTTTCTGTTTTTGTTCCTTCTTTTACTTCTTTCTTCCTACCTGGCCTCGTCCCACAAATCACCGGCCATGGAATTCGTGTGCTTTTGCTCAGTCTCTAAATCACGAACACATCTTCCCTCCTCCGTGATGGGGGCTAGCCAGGGCAATCACTGTCGCCTCGATTTTGCATCGAAAGAATGGAAGTTCAAGAATATTCAAAGATTTACGCACAGACGCTGCATGACAGTCAGGAGCTCTGAATTAGATCCACTTAACAAACATTATTTTCTTCACCAATCCATCACTGCCTCACTAAGATTATATATATGTCAAATGTGGGCAGAAGGCTCTCAGAACCCTAGTTTTTGGGCATCCACCACTGCGTCCTGGAAGTAGGTGGCCAGGAGCTGAGGTGGGGTGCTGTCCTGGGGTCGGCGGGGGGTGGGGGGGAAGAGGAAACCCAGGGGCAGCAGTGCTGAGCGTTCTCACTGCCCTTGATCTTCCCTGTTGCTCTCCTGGGCCGTGGTAGGACTCTGTAGGCAGACCGTGTGGTCTCCAGGGCTCTCCCAGTGGGTCCAGCTTAGAAGCCAGCATCCCAGAACACTGACCCCAGTGGTCCCATAACCTGTTGGTGGCACAAAGTACAGCAGGCAGGTTTAGTGATGGGACAGAGCCCGCACAGAAGTAGCGGAAGATGTCAGCTGGTCCTCTGTGCTTAACTGAACCTTCGAGAAACAGGCATCGAATGGAAAATACCACCCTTGTATCAGGACACCTAGCACATTTACGTCACTTTCAATACACAGCGTACTCAAAAACACAAACTAAAAACTTTGAGGCATGAAAACGGGAGAATTTTATCTTTTAGTATTTCTACAATATTTGAAGTGGGTATTTAAAGTGAAAAAAAAAAAAGGAGTCCAAGTATTTTTTCTAAATCACTGCTTAAGCAGCTATAAACATTTTTAAGGAAAATAGCCCAGGACAGAAATATAATAGAGATTGCACACATTCATGAATCTATCTGACTCCTAACAAGCTCAGCTTGGGAGGCATGGAGCATTTTCTATGTTAGAAGCATAATTATAAATCGTTAAAATACCCACTTGATCACACTACAGAACATTTTTATGGCTTCACTTGAATGCTCACTTAAGAATTTTCTCTGAAAAGTACTCAGAGCAGAGACAGTTAAACAATAAAAGTGAGGTATTGTAAGGCCATAATACTAACTTAGAAATAGTTGGTGTAGAAACCACTTACCTGGCTCAGCCTTTCTACATGTTTTGTTTGTTTGCTTTTCTGGGTGGTAAGTCTCGAATGAAGGAAGGATGGTATGTGGATGCTTACAGGAAGGAGTACCAGAATTCTCTCCCTTCCTTTCTGTATGAAGCAGGCCTGTGAGGGGATAAGCTGTACCTTTCTCCCCAGATGTCCCTGGCTTCTTCTGATGCAGAATCTTGACCCTCTCTGTTGTCCTTTAAACTCTTGGGAATTGGTAAAATCTTGTCATGGGTCTTTCTTTTTGCCAGAGTGGATAGGGCTTCTGAGCCCATCCGTCCAAACCCTCAGTGTGCTGAAGGGGAGGCTGAAGGCATGAGAAAGATGAAGGATTGACTTAAGACAAACAGTAACTCAGCATCCTACTCTTGATGTTTCTTTCTTGGAGTTTTTCCCGGAGAATTCCTACTTACTGTTTCCATCACACTAGAAGTGTGTGTAGATAAAACCTACCGTCAGTAAGTGGATTCCTCCCAGCCTGCGCTCTAGTGTGTTGTATGTTATTCCAAAAAGCTCCCACCCTCAGTCTCAGAGGAGGGCTGATCCCTTGCTCCACCGTTTGCTATAAAGCTTGTCAAAGAAACTTTTCTGATCTGAGCCTCTCTTTTTCTTTCTTTCCATAAAAAACAGCCTGATATATCCTAACACCCAGGGTCATGGTATGGATTTATTGAGATCCTGCTTCTGAAAAAGATCACATTTAGTGTCCTGGAAATAGTCAGATCTTAGCACAGGTGAGCCCCTTTTCTTCAGATGGATGTCTTTCTGGTTCAAGCCAGCAAAGAGGCAATATGGGATCTTCTTCCAGGCTCCATGACAACCCTGGATGAGGCGTTGCTGGGGGAGAAGCTGCGGGGACCAGGACAGGGACCACGAGGACAAGGACAGAGGCAGGGGTGCCCTGGCTGGAGGCTCAGTACCTGCACATTATATGTTTTCCCATATGTTTTATGTTCTGTCCACAGAACGAGCCTGAGGCAAAAGAGTAAGGCAGGCAAAGAAAGTGTTCTGTGATTTTCCCCTCCTACCTGCTCAGAGATGAGCATTTCCTCCACTCCGTCCTCGTCTGTGTCCTCGCTCGCAGGTAGGAATAGAGGACAGTGAATGTAAGGTGAATGTAAGCTCTCCTAAGCTTTCCATGCTGCTTCTGTCTCCCATCTTCCGCAGAGCCTGACACAGCGCCTGCCCGCAACGGTGGTTCAATAAATACTGTTGGATTAATAAACGAATGAGAGACCCTGACTTAAAAGAATGGCACACAAGGGTAGTTCTATTTCAGAAAGAGACTTCTCCAGATTGAAAAGCTTTCAAGACTCACAGTAAATCCCAAGTTCGAGGCCACAGCGGCCCCTCAGACTCTATGGGAAAGAATAGGAGGGATGTTTTGAAAGACAGGGACCACTTCTAGTATTTTTCAAATCGTACATCACAGTTTGCCCGGTGATTGTGAAGTCGATGTTGCTTACGTGTATTGTCCTTCTTTATAGTTGATCTGCTGTAGATCTTTGCTCATCTGTTGTCATTCAGGTGTTAGGCTTCAGTCATTAATTCTGCTATCTTGCTTTTTTAGCATTTACATGAATGAGATAAATCTTTGCCTTTATTTGTTTATAGAAAACATTATATATTATATTAGCGTTTCTGAAATGTTTGTAGCTAAGGTTTGTGAGAAAACATGGGAAGATCCACTCTTCTATGCAAGGGAGAATTTTCTTCTGAAACTTTGTCTAATGTCTGTGAAATAATCCAGGAGAGAGGTGATAACGAGCAACTTTGCTTTACAAACCAGACAACAGCAACAAACTCTTTATTGCACTTCGTCTGGTTAGATGGATTGATTCATGTGTAGGTGGGAGGGGTAGGTTGTGACAAGTAAGCGAGGTGATCAAAGCAAAGTTCCTGGCTCAGGGCTTCATGCATAGGAAGCACTCCACAAACACAGAACATCATCATCATTATCATTTTGTGAATAATTTGGTAACATATTTTCTCCTCTCTTGGATTCTCCTCTCTTGCATACTTCCAAAGCTAGTTCAAAAATTTCAGTTAGGGGCGCCTGGCTAGCTCAGTCGATGAAGGGACCAACTCTTGGTTTCGGCTCAGGTCATGATCTCAGCGTCAGGCTCCCGGCTCAGTGGGGAGTCTGCTTCTCCCTCTTCCTCACCCTTTGCACCTCCCCTTCTGCCCCCCCATCTCTCTCTCTCTCTCAAATAAATAAAGTCTAAAAAACAAAATTTTGAGTTAATGTAAATTTCATGAAATTTTGGAAACTGATGGCCTTCTGTTGCCTAGTGGCGGAATACCATCAGAAATTGACTTGGGAGGATGCATAACAAAGCTCCTCCGTCATAGAGGGGAAACGTGATCACGTAGTAGTGTGTGCACAAACTTCAGGTAGCAATACTATTCGTAGGAATCTGTATTTCCGAATTCCTCGAATCAGGGCCCTCTCCCCACTCCCGCAGATCCACTAAGGTGTTCATGGTCACTGCAGCCTGGGTTTGTAACAGCCAAAAATCAACAACTACCTAGATGTCTATCCATATGGGATGGGTGGATCATGTGAAGTCAATATTTAGTTTCTGAATATTTTATGAGAACACCTTGATGTCTACAAAGTAAATGATAATAAGTAAATAAGAAAATGATAAGCAGATACTTAGTACTTCCTAAGTGCGGGGCACTGTTCCCCACAGCAAGCTTTTGAAGTGAGTACTATTATCATTTTACAGGCACAAATGGGCTAAGGAAATTGTCCAAGATCTCACAGTTAGTGGTTAGCAGTGAGGTAAATAAATTTATTGAATAACACAAGGAGGGCTGGATCTAGATGCGCTCTCAGATCTCTCGAGTGGTCGGAACAGCCTGGGCTTTGGGGTCAGACAGCCCTGGGTAAGAACCCAGCGCTGCCACTGGCCATCTGGCCCCTGGGGCTGATGACCCGAGTACCTCAGAGCCGGTTTTCTGGTCTGTGCAAAGTAAAGAGCAGGCATGGTCTCAGGGGCTTACAGGCGGGGGAGCCCATGGTGAAGACCCAGGGGGAGGAGCTCCTAGTGGGGGACCCACTCTGAACCTCAGAATTGGCATGAAGATTATTTTAAACTGAAGGCCTTGGGGAATGAACAGCTGCAGAAAGCGGCCTTCATGGCACTAATTTGACTAAAAGCAGCCACTTCTGAGAGGTGAGGCTGCCGTGAATCCCCTGCTCTAGGCACGTCCACTCCCAGGGGAGGGACCGAGATAACCTACCATAAATCCTCTCCGCAGAGGTTCATGGCACAGAAAAAGAAGGACCACTCTCACCTGCATCAACAAATATTATCACAAACTTCCCCATCTCTGGTTCATTCTCCCTAAAACCCATTTGTCTTTCCTAAAGAAACTACTTTGTTCTTTCCTTAGAAGCCCTGTCTCCTCCCTCTTTCCCTGCTAAATGAGGTCTAATAAGCCTCCACCTTTAGCCAGGAGCTAGCTTCTTCTCTTGTTAACTCCCGTTTATAGGAACACACTTTTTCTCCTGTTAATCTGCCTCTCGTCGGTTTATTCTAGGGCCCTCCAAAAGAGCCGAGAAGTCTTTCCTCCCTGACATTAGCAGGTGCTCAGTGCATAATATCATCATCCTCTGTGACTCTGAAATCTCAGGATTCTAGTTTAATCTGCATATTTAAAGAGCCCAAAACATACCCTGAGATTATAAATGAGATCATCAAGCATACTGAAATACAGAGGTAAACATTTTGAAATGGAAAAGATCTGGATTGTACACAGAACATAACGTAGATTTCTTCCAATTCTGTAAGACTTTATGTAGGTGGAAATTTCACTGCAGAGACGAACTGTGGAGAAAAATTACATGAGTAGAATCTAGCGTAGCAAAACTTATCACTGAGCAAATGCGATATATAGTTAATGAGATGCATACTTTTTTATTATGCCACATGTTGATTAAAAATGAATGGTAAGCAGTTTACAAAAGTGACTTCAGTTGATCTGGCTTCTCAGTGGTTAAACCAAACATGAGCTCCTGATCTGCCTTTCCAAAGATTGGGACCTGGGCAGATCTTTCCTACCTGCTTCCCTTTTGGAGGAGAAGGGAAGAGGGGTGTCTCCAGGTGACAGGGACTGGTGTCTTGTGGATCCAGCATGCTTCCCTGCTGGGGGGACGGATGAGGCAGTATTTGCTAATATTTTCCCCAGTGCCTGGGATGTCGGCTGGAGCTTCTCTAGAACGTTGTTAATGATGGGAAGGATCCTGTGGCAGGGGGATGGCACCTGCTGTGCCTAAGCCGGCGACCTCAGGTCTGCCCGTCTCTAATCACGGGGATCCCTACTTTAGAAAATCTGGGAAAAAAAAAGGACTGGTGGGAAGCAGTAAATGCAGAAGACAATTATAATAAACCATAAGCAATGGCTAACTGGGGACAGGGGAAAGAGTGGCTTCTGCATGTTAAGCTTTTCTGTACTATTTGACTTTTCTGGCCAAAGCTATCTATGCTTATCATTTATTTTCCATGTCAACTGGGGTTTTCTTGCTGGTGAGAACATCGACCACATTTTGTTTTTTCTTGGTATTTTTTAAGAAACAATATAACACGTAGCATTTAAAAAATAAATTAAAAAATAATTTGTAACCATGCATTAATAAAAGCAGACAAAAGAGCACAACATAACAGACCAATATATTAAAATATATAAATGTTTGCATAGCGGCTTGAATTAAATAGATTATTTAGTCCTATGCCTTTTCCTACACGTTCTCTAAGAAGTCAGGAGATGGATTTTAAACTTTCCTTTTAGAACTCTGAGGTGTCTGAGCTTTTGCTCTATTTGCAACAAGTTAGCCTGCTTGTTTCCTGGATGCTGGGAGAAGACAGGAGGCTCCTGGGTCAGAGACAGGGGAGTGTGTGACTGACTTGGTTATTCAGAAAGCCCGGCTTCATAAGTCCCGACCTTGGTTCTCCTTGACCCTACGTCACACGTGTGCCATGTTTATAGGCCCAGATGGTTGCCTGCACATGCAGGGGGTTACGTTACAAGAGCTTAGGGAACCTGAATCTTTTGTGCGGGAAGCATGCCTGCCCTTCGCCTGGAAGAAAAAAAAATGATCTTACAAGGCTGCTTTCTACATAAATGTCCTTGAAAGACAGTTCAGAATAAAAGATAGTCAGGGCTTCTTTTTGTAAGATGTGCAGAAATGTGAGAAACCCATGGAGAATTGTCTTACCTCTGCTCTGGCCCCCACAGCCTTTTATCATCCTTAGGAAATGGCAAGTGTATGTGGCAAGGGACTTACATCATATGTATTTCAAGTTACTTTTTGGAGATGTATTTCTTTTATCCGGTTCTAAGCATAATTCTTGTGTCAGAATTAATTTTGAACTCATAGTGACCCTAATCACTTTGGTTTAACAGTATTGCTCACTCAAATTTAAAATGCTAAGAAAAGAACAGGTTTTTTTTTTGGGAGGGGGAGGTTACTAAAATAACCAAAACAACCTTAGATAGACAAGTAGTTGAAACACAGCTATTTGATCAGGATACAATTTTAAGCTTATTTGCCTAAATCCTATGTAAGTTAATACTTCCTTTGAGTGCAGAATTGTGACTACCACTCAGAAATGACTCTTATTTTTTAATATATATGACAGCAAAATCTTGGGATGGTAAGTATGTTTCCCTTATTAAACAGAGTGTAGGATAAATCTAAATATCTGATTGGAGAAGAAAATTGAGAATGGAAAACACTGTCATTCCACTACTGCAGGATTGTTTGCTTGTTCCCCTATATTAAAAGGGACAGTTTGCCTCTTTCTTAAAAATATGTATTTATTTAAAGTTTATTTATTTATTTAAGAAATCTCTCCGCCCCACTTGGGGCTCGAACTCAAGACCCTGAGCTGAAGAGTCGCATGCTCCTCTGACTGAGCCGGCCAGGCACCCTGGCAGTTAGCCTCTTGAAAGAAGTTAAAATCCACATAGAAGGTTTTAGAAGTATTTATTTAGCTGCTCAGTGGTATTCGCTCTCCCTCAGAAATTATTTAAAAATGGAGTTTTTGTTCAAGATGTCTAACACGAATGCCAATTTTTTTCCCCCAGTTTATTGTACTCTAATGGCGCCTAACATCTTGCTGAGTCCTCACGTGGTCCTCCCTCCATGTGCACGTTCCCTGCGCTCT
This sequence comes from Halichoerus grypus, assembly GCF_964656455.1. Classification (NCBI taxonomy): domain Eukaryota; kingdom Metazoa; phylum Chordata; class Mammalia; order Carnivora; family Phocidae; genus Halichoerus; species Halichoerus grypus. The sequence continues at coordinate 5,017,265 of NC_135725.1, forward strand.
CTCTGTGCGTCCGGATTTCCTCTTGTAACAACCCAGTCACATTGGATTAGGACTCACCCTAATGGCCTCATTTTACCTTGATCACCTCTTTATAGACCCAGTCACATTCTGAAGTACTGGGGGTTCGGGCTTCCACATATGAATTTGGGGGGGCCACAATTCAGCCCCCCACAGTAAGTTAGATGAGTTCCCTACTTTATGAAGTATTTTGATGTTGACTTAAATACATATGGTATCACTTCAAGTCACTGGTACTTCTTGATGAGAAATCTTCCTAAATTTTGTACAAATAACCTGTTTGACGTATCACTATTTTGAACACATACAGGAAGCTAACAGGATAGTGCTATCCTACCAATAATCTGAATTGTTAAAGAATGCCCTCAAAACTGTGCCTAGAGTCAAGTTTAAATGTTATATTTAATTCTTTTCATTCAGTTAACTTATTTAATTTCTTCAAGCTGCTGATAGGAGATGCACACTATTAAACGCTCATTTGAGGCATTTCTTATAACACTAGCAATACTTCATTTTGGTCTTTTGTGTCACTCTTCAAATACTGAGAGCTAATTCAGTTTTCAAAAAATAAGCTTGTGCCGTGTATCAAACCACACATATTTTTTGCGATGTTCTGGGATTGTTTTCAATAACCATATATTGTTTTTAATGTATGCTCTTGTTGCTATTGGAAATTTTTTTTCTGGCTTTTTCTCTACTTTCAACCACTTTGCCAACACTAATGGGCCTTTCAGATATCTTATAAAATGTATTTCTCCTGATCACTTAGGAAGATGGGGAAGGGAGGAGTATTGAGAAACCCAAACGAGTTTTTCTGCAGAGTCAAGGAAACTGGGTTCATATTTCAAGCAGAAGGTAACACTAAGCAGTAAAAGCCTACAACTTAGCAATGTGTTTTAAAAATACTCTATTTCAATAATATTTTGGTAATGCTTACATTACCCTTCTTTATACAGCACAGATAACAAAAGTACGTCAATGAAGAGCAGCATTTGGGACCCTGTTTCCTGCATCTGCATTAGCCCTGGGATGTGGATGAGTCCAGGGCCAGGCACAATGGGTTTCTATGTGGTGCAGCTGTGCGGGGCGGGTTCCCTCTCAAAGTAGGGGAAGGTGCTGGGACACAGAGAAGTGATCGTCTCTTTTTGCTCAGTCCCTGGTTTGACTTTGTGACTTGCTTCCACCAAGAGTCCATAAAAGAACCCAGGAAATACTTCTTAAGTGCATACTTTTTCCAACACATTGAGATTTTCACATCAGAAGATATCGCATACATGCCTGTAATGTACATATTCTGTGCATTAATACATACATATTAGACACAAGCAGGTCTTTTAAGTATACTTCAGGTACACGTTTGCTTGTTTTAAGTGAGAAGAGAGATTATTCATACACTTTCTAGAACATTGTTGAAGTAAACTCATCTGCACGAGTTAAAACTTCAGCATTCACCTGGCACAAAGCACCCTGGTTAACTGAGATCTCAAGGGGTGAGCCACTCCCTTCAGATCATACATTTGACATCCCAACCCGGTTCACTCAATAAAACAAAAGGAGAAGGAGGATACTTTCCTTGATTTATTTATGTATAAATGTTATATTACTTTCTAGTTCACTCAAATATTAAAAATAATTTATAACAAGGGCATTTACTTTAAAGCAACTGAGTACAACTTTTATATGGTCTAACTACAGGAAATAATTTAGTACATCCTTTCATGGTCTGTGAGCCTCCGGAAATAACAGGGACAAAATATTATTTTTAATAATAACAATAATTATTATTATTCCCCCATTACTCATGAAGAAGCTGAGACGTGAGGAGATTTAAACATCTTGTCCAAGACCATCATGGCCCCGTAATTAAAATGGCCAGAATTAGAGCTCGGGGATTCCTGCACACTCTCTTAATCTCAGCAACATCCTCCCTCTTACCTCAGAGGTCTTAAAATAAAATGAACACATGAGTGAATAATGAAGCTCGGATTTCCTAGGGGCCCACAGTAGAGGCTTAATATTTATTTATTTTTAAAATCACTGAGACTTATTTCATCACTTGTATTTTGAAATAAGGCATTGCTATAAAAGCCTACCTTAGGACACAGGTATTTCAAACCGAAAATGACAAATACATAATAGGCATCTTGAAGGTCATTTGTTGATTTTAATGCAGAATTGTGAGGACTCACATTACACCAGAGACCATGGCTCTGCATGAGCCTCCTAACGATCCTTTCTCATGATTTAGATCCTACTGATGTGACTGCTTACTAAACTCAATGCAGAGTTGGCAGCTTTTCAGAAATGTCATCGATTCCTAAAACAAATTATTTTGGAAACACACTTGAGTGGAGCCCAAGCCATGGAATCGGGTTACCTTCAACATAGCTAATGTGGAAACTGAAGACTTCATCAGACATTGTTCCTAATAGTGGATGAAACATTCAATTGTGATGCCTTTAAAGTGGTTGAATATTGAGTCCATGTCCAACTAAGGTGTTCCTGGTGATCAGTAGTGGGGAGGGTTTTGTTGGTTTGTTTCTTAATGCTAGGGGAGCCAAGGGGGATGCCAGAAAGACAAGCCCATGAGACTGCTTACACTAACTCATCAGAATTGTAAGAGAGGTTTTCTTGTTCTTACTTTACACGCGAAAATGCTGGCTTCCCGGAGTTCACTCCTGTAACGAGAGATGGGGAAGATGGGGTCTTCATCTTCCCACTTGTTAGAACAGAGAGCGGGCCTGCCAGTCTGTGTGTGGCCTGTGCATCCAGTCTGTTCTGGAAACACCAAAGCAAAAGTACATAAGGCAAAGAATAGATTCTACCATCTCTTAAGAGATAAACATTAGCTTCACAAAAATATATGGGATCATTTCAGTAATGAGCCCCAAAAGTGAGAGTGACATGCTAGTAGGGATCCCTCGTGTGCCAAACTCATTTCATTTAATTTCTGTATCTTTAAAGAAATGTATTATTGATCTGTACCCAAAGGGACTGTTGACAGTTCTACCTAAGACAAAAATAATGTAATTCCTTAAAATTAGAATGAATAAAGACGATTGCATAGGTGTATACGCATACATACGTTCCAAGTATTTGAATATAATTAAAATTGTACGTGACGAATGTTTTGTTTTGTATGCAGATTCTCAGGAGTTGTAAAGAGTGCTTTCTGAATCTCCTCTTTTCATAGACTCTTAAGACATTATTGCCATTTGAAATATTTCTTAAATAGTATTCTGTCTGAATTCCATTAAAACAGAACTAGAAATTCCTTTTGCTGTATGGCATTGTCATCACAATCTGAAGTACGGTGTTCAGAATTTTTATTCCATAAACAAAGTACTCCAGAAGGAAGTAATGATAGCCAAGGAAAATAAAATAATTTGTTAAAGTATCCTTCCTAGGAAATCATTTCATTATATGGTTTATACTGACGTTTAGAATTTTTGTCAGTTACACTCAAAAGATATTGACTTAGTTCTTAGGTTGAATTAGAATTTTGGCTTCACAGTGGATATAGGAGCCAACGTCCCTCTCTTGAATGTTGATCTGCACGTCTTGGGTATTGAACCTGAGACAGAATGTAAGTAACAAGATGCAGAGTTTGACAAATGAGCCGCCTCTGCCAAATGTGCCCACAGTAACCAAAATGGCAGCCATGGCCACGGCCACAGTGGCCACCCTCGTGGACCAACTACCTCCAGGCAAGAGTGGGAACATGACTTTTCAGATAGTATCTCACTTAATGGCACCTCAACCTTTAGAGTTAAGTTTGACCAAGCTGGTTTTGTAGATGAAGGAAGTGTGGCTGGCAGCCTATAATCATAGCTAAGACCATATGCTGGAACGTGGTAGCGTTGGTACAGTGCAGGTCCTGGGCACGCCAGCCTGTGGTTCCAGCAGCAAGGTGGGGGTGGGGAGTGCACATTCCCGACTTCCCATTTGGAGCATGGCGGCAATGGAAAGGGCTTACCTGATCTTGGCGTAACAATTGCTAACCCTTGAAAAATGATATTGGGCAAAGGTTATGCTTTCACTGAGCAAGAGAGAAATGACTGAGGGCCTCTCAGTTGATGTTTCATTCACTAGCCAAGAGGAAGTATTACAGTGTCTGAAACTGGGACTGCCATCACATTTGGGTTTTCTATATTCCTAGTTCCATCTGTTCATACCTGCTTCTCATGGCTTACAACCCTGAGTAGTGATTGGGCTTGGTTTGGTTGGGTTTGGTTGTTAAGGCAGGTCTGGTGTTTCACCAAGCAAAACAACTAGGCAGGCTGAACTAAGTTCTTCGCTGAACTAAGAGCTTTGGCCCTGTGCTACATGGTTATATCTGTTTGTTTGTTTTACCTGCAGGTGGGTAGTGGAGTCTGTCCTTCTAGTGCAAGTGAGCATAAGAAAGGGTCAAGTCCTTTGTCCCTTAATTTTATTACTATCATAGGAAGGAATATTACGAGAACATCTTTGGCCGTCTGGATGATAAAACTTGGAGAGATCAAAGAGTGCAGAACTTGAACTTTGGACGGTGGGTTCCAAAGAACTGATAGCATTTAGATAGATTTAACATTTGACATTAGATTTTAAAAGAGACACACCATAGCTGAGGCTCTAACAGTTTGTCTTCAGAGCATAAACTGGCAAGGTCCTTGGATGGGGCAGCATTTTCTATTAAGATGCTGTGTTACTATTAGGAAAACCTTAGGTTGTTAGGCTTCACTATTACATAGGCCATCTGGGAAAACTGATGAAGAATCTGATGAAAAATTGATGGAATCAATTTTAAAAAGGGATATAAAGCTTCAGGGGCAGACTCTAAAATGCTCAGAGCAGAAAGAGCCCGTTGAAATCCTGGTCTGAAGGAGGCGAGAGGAGGTTCTGGGGCTCAGGTGGCGGGACAGAGGAGCCCAGCATTTCAGTGGACTTTGCGGGCACAGACAAATTATTTACACATGAGTTGTGATCTTCCGATGCATCCTATGGCCTGACTACTGATGTGTGGGCGTTAATGCTTACTGAGGTAGGCAAGACCATAGGGGTGAGCAGGAGTGGATTCGCTGATGGCTGAATGGATGATAACTAAATCCATGTCATCGGAAACCCACCCATCTTTTCCCACTCCCTGAATAAAAGTACGGAACACTGCAGTCAACACTGTTAAAGAGAGGTTGCCAGGACAGGTGCAGAGGCTGCATGGGAACGCACATCCTGTGTGTTGGAGTCTGTGCTGTGTTTTGTAAATTTTCTTGCATGTATGTGTTGCCTTTAAAAAATTGATTAACTTGTTAGTAACATATCTATGATTAATGTGTATATATACGGAAGCATCACCCTTTTTTTGGGTTTCCCTATATGCATTCTGATATTTACATGAAAAACAACGCCATGAGAAACGAGTCACACATTCCCTATAACAACATCCGGTGCTCTCATGTTGGCCCCTTCTAGCATGAGGCCAGGTGCCCGTGTCTGAGCTAGCGCACCCCTCCATCTTGTGGGTCTCCTGGGTGCTCCCGAAGTGTGGCTAACTTGGGGCAACCTGAACACACACAAAGAACATTGGGATTGATATCCAAAGCCCCAAAATCTAGTCTTGGTCATGCTGGATAATAGCTATCCTACCACTGCAGAATCTTCCTACTTTCTTAGATTTTGGTTTTGCATTTATAAATGAAGGGTTTTGAACTAGAACCCTGTCTAGGTCCCTTCCGGCTCTCAAATCCCAGAGTTAAGTGTTCTTACTGCACAAACTGCAAGTTATCCTTGTGCTTGATTGCCTTGGATGTGGGGCTGCTTGTGAGCATTTTAACTGCTTAGAGATTAGGGAAATGCTTTAGGGGAAGAGCACCTTTCCAAAAGCAAGCCTTCAAGGGTAGCAGGTTTATAGCCAGCTTAATGGTGCCACTAAAATTTAAATCACCCTGCAAATAAGGAAAACTTAGAGCAATGGTGACTAATCTAGGCCCTGAAGAAAGGTTGTCACATTCCTCTTAAACATTAGCAGCTGGATATAGTATTCTTGGCTGCATATTTTTTCTCATTTAGTGCTCTGAATATATCATGCCAGTCCTTTCTGCACCCCGATGTTTATAGCAGCAATGTCCACAATAGCCAAACTGTGGAAAGAGCCAAGATGTCCATCGACAGATGAATGGATAAAGAAGATGTGGTGTATATATACAATGGAATATTATGCAGCCATCAAAAGGAATGAGATCTTGCCATTTGCAACGACGTGGATAGAACTGGAGGGTGTTATGCTGAGCGAAATAAGTCAATCAGAGAAAGACATGTATCATATGACTCACTGATATGAGGAATTTTTAATCTCAGGAAACAAACTGAGGGTTGCTGGAGTGGGGGTGGGGTGGGAGGGATGGGGTGACTGGGTGATAGACACTGGGGAGGGTATGTGCTATGGTGAGCACTGTGTATTGTGCAAGACTGTTGAATCACAGATCTGTACCTCTGAAACAAATAATGCAATATATGTTAAGAAAAAGAAAAAAGAAGAAGATAGCAAGAGGGGAAGAATGAAGGGGGGGAATCGGAGGGGGAGACGAGCCATGAGAGATGATGGACTCTGAAAAACAAACTGAGGGTTCTAGAGGGGAGGGGAGTGGGGGGATGGGTTAGCCTGGTGATGGGTATTAAAGAGGGCACGTTCTGCATGGAGCACTGGGTGTTATGCACAAACAATGAATCATGGAACACTACATCAAAAACTAATGATGTAATGTATGGTGATTAACATAACAATAAGAAAAAGAAAAAAAAAACAAAAAACATTAGCAGCATTTCCATAAAGCAGGCAGCCTTTTGCATATTAACAGAGTGAAGCCTCCATCGCTCTTGGGCAAGAGAAGTGACGTGAACTCCGTGTTCTGCAGACACACTGATCCCTTTCTCCCTTCTCAACCAGGGTTTTCCAGGAAACACAAACGCGGACAGTGTGGTGCATTACCGACTCCAGCCTCCCTTTGAAGCCAGGTTCCTGCGCTTCCTCCCCTTAGCCTGGAACCCTAAGGGCAGGATCGGGATGCGGATAGAAGTGTATGGATGCGCATACCGTAAGTGGTGTTTAATGCTCCCAGCACCCCCCCACCCCTGCCAAGATCAGTGACAGAGGGACATGCTCCAAAGGCCAGGCTGAAAACTGAGCTTGACTTTTTTCAGCCTTTTAAATATCCCTGTATGTAAAACTGTTTTTTATGGAAAACCTGGATATTGCTGTCTTTAGTTATTTTCTAGTTGAATGTAGAGGTGCGCCCCAATTGAGCCTCAGAATCCTAGATTCCCAGAGGAGAGCAGGGGCCCTGTTTTAGAGTGGGTGCATCATAAAAATAACAAGGTTCAAGTCAACAACAGTAATTCACTGTGACGGATGGTGCTGTTCTCGGACACTGAGGTGACTCTGGTGTGGGGACGCAGGTGACAGCAGGTGATCTTGTTTTCCCCGTAATCCGCAATGACTCTGAGCTTCTCCCATATTCACTGCTTGAATCCCCACTTTCCTTGATGTGAACCTTCATTTGAACATCATTTATGAGTTGTGTCTTCCCTCTTTTCCCCACTAATGAGAAGAGTGACAAAAGTTGCAGCCAACGTGAGCATGAACACAAGCAGAAACGCATTCAGTGACATCTGTGGGGGAATCGACTCTACGGTTGCCATTTTGATGATCTGCAATATACTGGAATTTCTTAAATGAGTCCAAAAGAAAAAAATTATTCAAAAAAATCTAGAAAACTGGAGAATAACCCAAAGAGTATGTTGGATGGGAACATCTTGGGAGGTTGGGTTTTTGGTCACACTTCATTTCATACCTGATCAGAGCATTAGCTTTGCAGAAAAGTGTCAGTAAGATCTATCATATGCAAAATATGTAATGTGTCAGATCCTACCTTACAGACATTTTCTCATTCAACTCCCACAACAGCCAAATGGATCTGGTATAGTAATAAGCTTTCTGCGTCAGAGGAGGAAGAATCTTCGCCTTGGAGAAATGGAGATGTTTGCCAGAACTATTATATACTGGATCTAGGATTTAAAAACTATGTCTTTTTCCCCAAATTTGGTTCTCATAACTACTATATTATTCAGGCTTTCATTTCTCTATTCCCTCCTGTGCCATATAAGAATTTATCGGACACTTGCTATTTGCAAAGAACTGTGTTAGGGAATGGATGTGGGGGGCCCTTCTAAAATGATTGCTTTTCTTTTTCAAGATTTTATGAGAAGTCATAAAATTGCACAAAACAAATGTAAAATATTGGAACACGAACCTGGGGCCTAGGGAGTAGAGCAATCAGTCAGTTTTCAAAGTGAAGGGCTTGGGAGGTGAGCTGGGGGTGGGAGGGGCTTCCAGGAAGGAGGAAGGAAGGAGCATGCGCACAGTGGCTGCAGGAATCTCGGCTTCTGGTGGCTCAGGGATCCAGGAGGGTGTGGGCACTGAGGAGCAGGGAGGGGCTGCATAGCAACGATACCATCACCCCTTTGTTAACCCCACAGACAATGAGGCCTTTGGAGGTGAGGCTCACCATCCCAGAAGCAACCCCATCCTAGATTCAAGGATCCCCTTCGGCCTCAGCTCCATCTGTCTTCCCGAGGACAGGCTCCGCTTTCACTCCATTTCCAGACCCTGTCTCTGGTTGGCACTTCCGTGCGCGGAGATGGTGTTGCGATGCTCTCAGCCTTTTTTCCCTCTTTCCATTGGCCATCTCCTTCCCTCCTTTTGTTTCTGAAATCCATGAACGTGCTCACTGCTGCAAGCGGCTGGGACACCTGATACTCTGTCTTCTCTTTGATCCCATAAAATTAGTTTCTCCTTTCTCCCATTACTTTGGAAACAACTTCAGGTTTACTGACTTCAAAGCAGAACATGCTCTTTGATGGCAATTTGCCATTAGCTTGATGTTCTTCGTGAGGAGATACTACTCCAGTTCCTTGGGTTAGAGGTCAGTACCAGGGAGATCAAAGCTGCCGGCCTGGTCCCCAGAAGGGCTTGCGTGCATCCTAAATTCAGCAAACACGAGCTGTCGGGCACAGGGGGCTCCTAGCATAAAACTGTAGACTGATGATAATCATCGCGACTTGTAAAACTAGACAGAGTACATTGCTTAATAGTGGGGCCTCTGTATGGTCTTCATTTTTATTATTAATAATTGTTCAAGCATAAAGCTTTGTACTTTTATTTTTGACAGTAATTGAATATGATATGGTTTATAGCCCGAAGAGCTCATTATTGTCTTTTTTTCCCCCATTTCTATTTTCACTGCTCTGTGGATATTGAGAAAATGTCCGATTGCTTATCTTGGCATATAATGTCTCTTAGATGCAACTTCTCTTCTTGGTTTCATTTCTTTAAACTCCAATTACAGTTATATTCGCTATTCCTATAAACACCAGGCATTTTTCATCGCTTCCTGGCTTGGCACACACATGTTCTCTACCTGAAAATCCCTCCCTTCCCCCGACTCTGAGAGTGGACGTGGAGTATGTGGGGTCTTCTTAGAGTCCCTCGTTCCCTCCAGCAGCCCCGTGTGTCCAGTGCCATATTCCCCACAGACTTGTTCTAGGCTTTGTATCCCACTCTAAAAAGAACTCCATTTGGGTGTCCTCCGCTTTCTTAAATTTTCAGTAACAGTTACACACTCTGATCAATTCCACATTGACATCCTCAACGCAGGTCTCTGAAGCCACAGACACCGACACTGGCCCCAGGTCCACCTTCATTTCTTTCTCTATTGTTTTTCTTCTTTGGGGGGTCTTCTCTTCCTTTTTTTCTACTTCGACTACCCATGTTCATGGTTGGTGTCTTCTCAAGCATTCCCTTGAGCTTGTATCATTCCCATGATGTGGCGTGCTCTCCTAATATAATCTTAGGTTTATTTGTGTGTTGATTGTTTGAATAAGGGAAGGGAGAAAGAAGGAGGGGAGGACAGAAGGAGAGAAAAGAGGAAGGAAAGGAGTACATGAATCCTTAGGAATATGGAATACGTAGGCACAGAATGGCCAACACCATGGGGATCTAACAGTCATCCACGTGACACTCTAGTCCTGTGTCAAATCAGGCATTGAAAATAAAATGGGTACGCAGGGAAGAGAATGAGGGAATAAAACATGTAATTAGCCATTTTAAAATATTGTGTTTATTTGGGGCACCTGGGTGGCTCAGTCAGTTAAGCGTCCAACTCTTGATCTCAGCTCAGGTCTCTATCTCAGGGTCGTGAGTTCAAGTCCCACATTGGGCTCCACGCTGGGCATGGAGCCTACTTAAAAAAAAATTAAAATATTGTGTTTATTTAAAAAATGTATTGACTGTTGCAGCAAAAATTTATAGGTTTTATTTAGCAACCTCAGCAAGTGTCAATATTTATAAGCCTGATGTTAACATTCTATTTTATATGCAATATAAGAGTTTGTGTTTTATATACAATGAGATAAACACATTCATTGACCCATGTAAATTCTGATGTTCTCTCTTCCTTTGTATTGATCCATATTTCCACATATAATTTTCCTTCCCCCTCAAAGACGTCATTTAACGTTTTCTTGCAGCATAGATCTGCTGGTGAGGCATCTTTCACTTTTTGTATGTCTGAAGAAAGTTGGTATTTCGCCTTCATTTTTGAATGTTACTTTAACTCAGTATAGACTTCTAGGGTAACATTTTTTTGTTCATCACGTTTAAGATGGCCCTCTTCTGTTTCCACACTTGTATCCTCTCCACTGAGAAATCCGCCGCCATCTGTAATTATGTTTCTCTGGATGTGACATTCCCTTTTTTCTCTAGCCGCTTTTAAGATTTTGAGCAATTTGTTTCTGGTCTGATTCCGTTTTGTTTTATTCTGTTTCTTGTGTTTGGAGCTCATTGGGTTATTTGGAATTGTGGGTTTATAGTTTTCATCAGCTTTGGAAAGTTTCAGCCATTGTTTCTTCAAATATTTTTTTCTAAGTTTTCTCTTCACTCTTTTCCTTAAAAGACCCAGTTATCATCAAATAAAACATGTATTAGGCTGTTTGACTTTGTTTTCTTACATGACTTCACTGATGTCCTGGGTTTTTTTTTTTTTTTTTTTTTTTTAAAGATTTTATTTATTTATTTGAGAGAGAGAGTAAGAGAGAGAGAGAGCACAAGAGGGGGGAGCGGGAAGAGGGAGAAGCAGACTCCCCGCTGAGCAGGGAGCCCGATGCGGGACTCGATCCCGGGACTCCAGGATCATGACCTGAGCCGAAGGCAGTCGCTTAACCAACTGAGCCACCCAGGCGCCCAGTCCTGGGTTTTTTTTTTAATTATTATTTTTTTCCTCTTTGTTTCACTTGAAAATATTGCTATTGATGTGTCTTCAAGTTCACTGGTCTATTTTTCTGCAATATTTAATCTGCCAGTAATCCCATTCAGTGTATTTTTCAACTCAGACATTGTAATTTTCACTTTTTTTTAAAGTATCTTTTGTGGGGCACCTGGGTGGCTCAGTCGGTTAGCCATCTGCCTTCGGCTCAGGTCATGATCTCAGGGTCCTGGGATCAAGTCCTGCATCAGGCTCCCTGCTCTGCGGGGAGCCTGCTTCTCCCTCTGCCCCCCTCTCTCTCTGTCTCTCATGAATAAATAAATAAAATCTTTTAAAAAAAAATAAAGTATCTTTTGTGTATCTTCTTGACTTTTTGAACATATGGATGACAGTTATAACAACTACCTTAATGTCTTTCTTTGCTAATTATAATATCGGTGTCAGTTCTGTTTTGATTGATTTTTTTTTTTCCTCATTGTGGGTCATACCTTCCAGCTTCCTTGTATGCCTGGAAATTTTTGAGTGGATGCCAGACATTTTGATTTTTACCTTGTTGATGCTGGATATTTTTGCTTTCTTATAGCTTGAGCTTTCTTCAAGGATATACTGAATTGAAAGGATTTGATCCTTTTAGGTTTTGCTTTTAAAATTTGTTAGTGCAAACCAGAGCAGTGTTTGGTCTAGGGTAATTATTCTCACCACTGAGGTAAGATCCTCCACCAATGGCAAAGACTGGTGAGGTTTCCAGACTGGATGATACAGCGGGTACTGCTCCCAACGCTGTGTTCATGCCAGCACTCTTTCCCATTCATCCTTTTAGATGGTTCATTTCCTGGTCTTGATGAGCTTCATCACTCGCATGCACTGATCAGTTCTTTGCTGAATGCTGATCACCAGTGTTCTCACTGTTTATCCTTCTCTGCTCCATGCTCTGCCTGTGGACTCCAGGTGCTTTGTTCCCATCAGACCCCTGACCCTGTCCCCTCTTCTCAGGGCGTCTGCTGGAATCTGCCCCAGTTTCTCCTTCCTGCCCTGTGACCTGGAAACTCTCTTAAGGCAGTGCCCCAAGTGGTGTTCCAGGGCTCATCTTGTATGTCTCTCATCTCTTGGGCATCATGAAGACCATTGTTTTATGTGCTACCCTCCCCCCCCCCCCACACACACTATTTTTTTCTGGCTTCAAGTGAGAGAGTAAATCTGGTTACTCCATCTTGGTCAGGAGTGGAAGTCATAAACACGGCTCTCACTCTTGTGGCACTTCCTTTTCTTCACCCAGTGCTCTAACATAATAATGTAGCCAACACCCATTTTTCAGGTGCTGTTGCACACACTGTCTAGATGTTGACTTAGCTAATACTCCGTATCAATGCTGTGTGGGAAAGGCCTCTTCATCCTCTGCAGATGAGGAAACAGGCACAGACGGGTTAAGGCTTTCTGCAATAGAATCAGAATTTGGACCCTCACAGGGCAACTCCAGCCCTTTCTCTGAGCTACTGCTCTGTGTTGTTCTGAAAGGCTGTTTGTGGGACCAGATTCAGAAGCTATGAGTCTATCAGTACAAATTTAGTCTCACTACTGGTAAAATGGATTTCTTTCCCTAAACGGCTAGTATGTGTGGGCCCTTTTTTTTTTCATAATATTGTTAGTGATAGTCATCAAATATAAATATATATGTAATATAAATATATATAATATAAATATAAATTTATATATGTAATATAAATATATGTAATACAAATATATGTAATATAAATATAATAAAATTTTAAATGCCCATAATGAATACAAATAATCAACTCTAACATTTTTTATTTGAATAAAAACACCAAAATAATGCATTAAATTACCGCTTAGCATCACACTTAACTTTGACGAGAAGGCTTCATGAAAAATGTCTTTGTATGTAATTCAACTAATTAAATAATTGGGGTACTTGAAACAGAGGTCACTTATTATGAATTAGAATGGGAAGCAATAGTTTCATCTATTGTAAGAGTACAGAACCTGTATTCCAAAATAGAAAATGTGATACTTAATTGAAAATAGGAAGTGTTTTTCTAATTTTATATTATTTTAATTTATAATTATTAGTTTTATTAACTGAAGTTATAATTTGATGACTATCACTAACATGTGGCATGAAGGTGAGGGGAACCTCTACTTAGTGGAGATTACACTCAAGGGGGCCTGCCTGGGGCTGTCCCCCATCTGCACTTGGAGAGCTAGCTGCTACAAATTCACTGGGCTAAGTATTCTCTGTCTCACAATATGATGTTTTGGTTTAATTTTAAAAAATCTATTGCCTTTAAAAATTGTGTATGAGTGACACATGTTTAAAAATGTTATTTTATATTTAGTGACTTGTCAGTTTGTTTTCAGATATTCAGATTGATTTATGAACGTTTATTAGTAAACATCATTTTATAGAATTGATTCTCTTTGATGAGGCCTAAAATTGAGTTTCCAATCTAAATATTCCTGTTGTAAGTCATCTTTGTGATAATGTGTACTCTTATTTATCATGTGGGCTCCACACCAGGGCTTCTTGATCAACAGTATAGCCCATTGTTTGAACCATGTGGGCTACTTTCAGGTGCCTATCTGTAAATTGCATGTGACAGGAGCCATATGATTGCTAAGGTCTTACATTCTTTCTTTCCAGACACTTCCCCAGAGAAGAGTCCCCTTGCCCCTACTTCCTCCATCCTGACTGTGAGCTTCCTTGTCTCTAGTTTCCTTAGCAACCCACAGTAAGACTAGGATATTCCTGGAGAAATGCGTTCTTTTCATGATAGCAGAAGTGAGAAGGTGAGGGAAGCACTGTCGGCTCTGGGAGGGCCAGGCCATGTCTGTCCCCTTGGATTTCATCCCAGCATCCCAGCCACCTAGTGGGCACTACACCCATGTTAAATGAAAATGGAGGGCGCCTGGGTGGCTCAGTCGGTTAAATGTCTACCTTCAGCTCATGTCATGATCCCAGGGTCCTGGGATCGAGCTCCACGTCGGGCTCCCTGCTCAGCGGGGAGTCTGCTCCCTCTCCCTCTGCCCCTCTTCTGCTCATGCTCTCTCTCTCTAGCTCTCTCTCAAATAAGTAAATAAAATCTTAAAAAAAAAAATGAGAATGGAGCTGTACTTGGGGAACGAATGGAAATTAAGTCAGGGCAATGTGGGGGGAGGGGAGGGAGAAAAAGTGGGGGAAAATGGTCTTTTCATAACAAAACTGTATTTGCCAAAGCAAAATCCCTGCCAAAGCAGAATCTGAAGCTATGGAAGACTGTCCATATAAAACCAATCTTTTATATTACTACACAGGAGCCAAAATATTTACCCATTTTTTGACCTCATAAATATATATTCAGGAATAGCCACAAATGAAGTGTATTGAATTATGCAACAGGCAGATCAACGAAAATAATTAAATTTGTGATTTCCCATCTAAAATAGGGTTTTTAATTTTTAAATTGAAGAAGGATCGCAATGCCTGGCCGTGAGCTGGTTCTTATCATGGCCACCTGGAAGCAGTCAGGAATCCGGCACAAAATCCATCACTGGTTGGTGCCGCAGAGTGTGGGATGACAGGCGTCTGTAAAGGGCCAGACAGCATACATTTTTGGCTTTGTGGGCACCTGTGATCTCTGCCACGATTTTTTTTTTTTTTAAAGAACCTTTAAAAATTAGCTTGTGGAGCCGTACAGGCTACAGAGTGATGTGGGTCATTTCAGATGAAGAGAAGGAGCAACCTCACATTCCAGATTTCTAAAAGCAATTCCTGAATTTTATCTGTGCTCTGTTTACCCTCTACACTGAGCTTACATTTGTTATCATTTAAGATTTTAGTGAAACTACCAGGAATACTACAAGATATATTGTTTGAAGTGGTTTTGTTTTATTCAGTTGACGACATATCTAGATTATAATTCAGACCCCTTAGAGGCTTAGTGAACCTGTCAAAATACATGTTAAATGCACCTCATAAGATATGATGTGATGATTAACATGTGGTTGATTGTTCTAGGTACAAGTGTTAGTGATCTCACTGGAGAGAAAAGGAAAACATGAGAACAAAAGGGTTTCAAGGCCATTCTTTTTGTGTTTCTACGAATCCAATAAATTTTTCACTACTCCATTTTGCCTGAGGGACTGTCCAGGAAATATAATTTAGGTTCTTTAGAGCAGTGGTTCTGATATGTAGTCACCAGACCAGCAGCATCAACATCGCTAGGAGACACGTTAGAAATGCAGATTCTCGGGTCCTGCCCCGGGCCAGCAGGGTCGCAACTCTGGGATGGAGCCCAGGATTCTGTGCTTAGCCAACACACCAGGACATCGTCATCCCTAGAAGACCAATGTTACTCTTACAAAGCAATAGTGGCAACAAGGAAGCTGGGGACAGGCATGATCTGATCAAAATAAGCCTGACAAAATCATTCATGGAACAAACATTTCTTCTTCACTAACTGCAGAAATGAGCCTTAATTATTACTATTGCCTTTCAGTGACGTCCAGGCGGATAAACTATACTAGTAAAATGTGAAAACATTTAAATCCTTCATTATAAAATTCTCATTACTTTATTGTCATCTGACACACTAAAGGACATCATTTGAATTTGACAAAGGGTTATGTTTTTATCAGACATTCATTGAACTATGCAATGAAGAGTAACTGCTTGTTTCCATGATTTTTAGACACACTACCGTGTTTATGTATTTTCCACCATGTATAGAAATCAAAATGAAACTCCTGAATTTTCAAAAGGTGGCCCCATGAAATAAATTCCTTAGAGTTGCAAACATAAAGGGCTTACTGTAAATATTTTGGTTCATCTGAATGAAATGCAGGTCCCAGTGCACATTAGCCACAGGCTTTTGTGAAGTTAAATAAACAACATCGTATCATTGGCTCAAAAGACATCAGCTTCCTGTTTCACTGGATTTCTCTTACACCTTCATCTATTACACATACACGTTTTTAAAAATTTTCTTTTTAAAAATTTTATTTGAGTGCAGTGTACACACAATGTTACGTTAGTGTCAGGTGTACAACATAGTGATTCGATGACTTTATAGGTTATACGATGCTCCCCACAAGTGTAGCTGCCGCGTGTCCCCATACAACTCAATTACAATATCGTTGACCATATTTCCTAGCTGTACCTTTCATACCGTGACTTATATTCTTCATTCCATAACTGGAAGCCCATACCTGCCACTCCCCTTCACCCATTTTACCCATCCCCCCACCCCGTCCCTTTGATAGCCACCAGTTTGTTCTCTGCATTTATAGGTCTGATTCTGCTTTCTGTTTGTTTATTCATTTCTTTTGTTTTTAGATTCCACATATGAGTAAAATCATATGATTTTGTCTTTTTAAGGCACAATAATGTCTTGTCTTTTTACTTGTGAAATATGAAAAATATGAGATATTTTTCTGGGCAATATGAATCCCTTTGTGGATCTCTTGTTCTGTCTTCAATTGCTTTGACCAATGTCCTTTTTACATTAATGATAAAATATAACTTTTTCAATAAAGAGAATGCAAGTGACCTTGATAGTTGGAAAAATAAGACTATCAGAAAGCTGAGGGACAATGGCAGCTTCGTAGCCATGATGTGATGCGGCGGGGAGTGACTTCAACTTCTTTACCGATCTTCATTGTTTACAGGATGAGAAGTGGCCAATGCAAAGGCAGAAGCAATTGGGCTTGGTCAACAGAAGTATTTCTAGATGATACATGTTAAGGAAAATGTCAGAAAAGGCAAAGAGGAGTTTAGGGATCTCAACTACTGGTATCAAGGGAGAATTGGCGGCACCGTTTTTTCCCCTCTGTACTAAACAAACCAGAGATGTATTATGTCTGTGTGTGTTTGTGTCAACTTGCTCATTTCAGTGCATGAGTAAAGATGTATTATACTTAGATTACTTTTTAATGTCTCCTGCTGTAGGATCTGAGATGGTTAATTTTGATGGAAAGAGCTCCTTGCTATACACATTTAATCAGAAATCCGTGAGTCCAACAAAAGATGTTATTTCTTTGAAATTTAAAACCAGGCAGACTGATGGGATTCTACTCCACAGAGAAGGACAAAATGGCAAACACATCACCCTGGAGTTAGTTAAAGGAAAACTCATCTTATCCCTTAATTCAGGTAAGAAACTATAAGTGAGTGTTTTCGAAAATATGCTTATGTAGATGAAAGTATCTTTTTATACTTAGTTTTTCACAGTTAAGTAGTTAATTTATCCTGAACAGAACACTTTTGAGAAAGAAAGAAGACCCTATAAATAATTACTCTGAAGCAATAGGTGTGAACCAGAACGGTGTAGGCAAATGGAACCATGGTCGCTCCACAGTTGAGGTGTACTATAGACAAAATGCATGTATCCTGAATATACGTTACTGTAAGAAGTTTTATAGCTTGATAATTGTATAAGACATGTAAAGACATGTAAAGACATGTTTTATAGCTTGATAATTGTGTAAGACATGTAAAGACATATAAAGACATGTAAAAATTTTATAGCTTGATAATTGTATAAGACATGTAAATAACCTGGTTCAGTAAATAACCTGGTAATATTGTGAAGTTCAGTAAATAACCTGGTAATGTTGTAAAGACAAGGGTGGGTCACTGAATTTATGAGGTAGTACTGTACATGAGGTTCTAGGAAGAAGATATTTTTAAGAAAAATGAAAATGCAATAATTAATAATAATAAAAACATGAAACAGAAGAAATCATTCACGAATGAGAGAAGGTCGTATATAAGGCTAAGATAAAAGCAGCTGACCAGTTCTCGGGATAGAAGGATGTAAGGAAAGTAATTGGGAGAAGTGCTGGCCTCCCACATGGCAGCCATATTGAGTTGGATGGAGTGGTTCATTTGCTTCTCCTGTCCTTCTAGGCCATGCTAACCTGCCCTCCCCTGACACCCGTGCGACCCTCACCCTGGGCAGCCTGCTGGATGACCAGCACTGGCATTCAGTCCTCATCGAGCTCCTGAATACACATGTCAACTTCACCGTGGACAGGCACACTCAGCATTTCCAGGCAAAGGGCGAGTCCAGCTATTTGGATCTTGATTATGAGGTGTGAACATGACTTTTTAAGTATTACAGATTTTATTATTTAAATGCACCATAACCTTCTAAGAAAATACCGCGACGCAGAGACATTCCGTTTGCTAGTAATTTGGAATGTTTTTTAGAAACGTTTCCCATGGGTGACGTCGGCATGGTGGGAGATATACATGTGCACTGTGGAAACGGTGTAGCACTCATAGGTGTTAGTTTTCACATGAGAGGAAGTAGTCACTAAATCTGGGAGATGTGTAGACGAAGAGCTATCGGTAGGAAAGGTGGCACGTGAAAATGCATTTGTTCGGACAGTTCTTCTGTATTACATCTGGTGTTGGCTGTGAACCTTTCCCTCGGAGATTTCTTTGTGTTTTAGGGCAATCCTAAACAGAATTAGCAATCTAGGGTACTTTGGAGAAGTAATCAACATATATTCCAACCTGCATTTTCGAGGAACAAGCGAGCCAAAAGCACGCGATTCAAAATACTGTTTCTTGGGATACTTACAGGCTCAACATATTCACAGCACGTTGCCTCCTCATATCTAACCTGCACTGAAGTGCACCTTTTGTTCTGCCAGTTCTGCTCAGCACATCTATCAGAGCAAATGGGAGGATTTCAACATCCATTTAGTATAAGTGGCCTCAGCAGAGGAGACCAGCTGGAGAGTCTGGTCCTGAATGAGATTATCAATGGCTTCATTATTCTAACCTATCAGCAGCATCATGGCAAAGACCAGGACCCTGAAGTCTGGGTTCTAGAAAGGTTTATAAAGTAGAATGTCAACACAGTCAGCTGCATTGTCACACAGATCAAGAGTGACCGTGGAAATGAATGTACAATATTCCCCGTCAACTGAAGTGACATAGCCATTTGAGTAGCAAATTGCAAGAAGGGGTATTTAACCTACTTATCTAAATATAATAAAGAAAGCATTGGTACATCGACATCTAAAACTTCACTTGAAATTAACATGATAATGTTAAAATAATGCCAGATAGATTTGAGGCAATTATCCTGTACCTGCTAAGCATAAATGTTTTAGGCAGATAATCAGAAAATCATTAAACAATATTATTTATGTCATTTTTTTCTTTCTAAGATCAGCTTTGGAGGGATTCCTGGACACGGAAAATCAGTGGCATTCCCACATAAAAACTTTCACGGCTGCTTTGAAAATCTCTACTATAATGGAGTGGATGTCATTGAATTGTCCAAGAAACACAAACCACAGATCCTCATCATGGTAAGAAAGTGTATATGCAAGGTCTAGAGAAAAGGGAACTGCAGCTTGTCTGATTGATCCAGTCTTAGAATATGTTTCTTCTGAAGGCAGGGGATGTGCCAATCATATATGCCTTTTAGTTCATATTTGACTTAATTAACTAATTAGTTAATTTAATTTTTAAATTTAATTTTTTAAAATTTTAGTTCCAGTTAGTTAACATACAGCATAAAATATTAGTTTCAGGTGTACAATTTAGGGATTCAACACTTCCATACATCACCCGGTGCTCATCACAAGTGCCCTCCCTTCATCCCCATCAGGTTTCTCAGTTTTTACACGTGTATGGAAACAGATGCATGCTTTTGCAAATATGTCACAGTGCGTTCGAATAAAGACTTTTCAGTGCAGGGTCTCTGTTTGTGATTGATTTCCTCTTGCTTCTTTCTCCTGTTACTGAACTCCAAGTTCAGCTGCCTGTCACTCGCTCGAAGGGCCAATACTCCAGAGATGAATTTTGATTGGAAAAGAATTTGAGCTTAATTTAATTTGAGGCCAGCAAACTGGAGAGAAGGTGGACTCTTGTTCAAAGGCCAACTGCAAGGTTTCTGCCAGGGGTTTTTAGAGGGGTTTAGGAGTTCGTCAATAAAGGGAGAGCGGTGGTCTGCAGCGTCTCTTGATCACGTGCAGACTCCATTATGCTGGCCACAAACCTTATCTCAGTGTTCAGGGGCTCTCCAGTTCCTCTTTTGTGATGTGCAGAAATGCTCGTTGTTTCAGCAAAGGGAGGCAAAGCCCACAGATACACAAAGGGAGGTTAGTAAAATCATTCGTGTGACCTAAAACAGAAAAACATTTTACCAGAAAAGTTGCTGGCTTTTCAGAAGGTCGATGTGGCTTCAGTCAGGCAGCTGGGAAAGTTCGGGTCCTTCTATCGTCAAGGCCAGGGCTCTGTCTGCTATGGATCTGGGACCTTAGGTCAGCAAGTAAGGAGTGTGTTATCTTGAAGCAGCTTAGCCCCTGTCGGAGTGTTGCCACATTTCCATCTCTCCACACGGCTGCAGGCCCTCCACCCGGGCTGGCGTGTTACTAAGCTAGCATCTGTCCTTCCATGTTTGGTTCATTATAACTGAATTCTCGACGGATCAGTGGCCTCAGCTTCACACGCATAATTGTGAATATTGATGCCTCCATATCTAGCATCGTTTACAGAAATGGGATTGTTTTATGTAAGCTTTTCTCCATCTCGATTTTCTAACTCAGCTAAACCTTGTGTAAATGCTTTTTTTTAAAAAAAGATTTATTTATTTGAGAGAGAGAGAGAGAGAGAGAGTGAGAGCGTGAAGGGTGAGGGGCAGAGGGAGAGGAAGAGAGGGGATCTCAAGCAGACTCCACACTCAGCGCAGAGTCCGTCCCGGGGCTGGATCCAGGACCCTGAGATCATGACCTGAGCCAAAATCAAGAGACAGACGCTCAACTGACTGAGCCACCCAGGCGCCCCTAGCCTTGTAGGAATTCTTTCCAGCCATCAGCTGCAGCTCTCTGTTGTAATGGCTGCTCAGGGTTCCATTAGGAAAGTTATCTCCTAATCAAGATGTTTGCTTTATTTCTGCTTCTGTTTTACCACAAATAGGCAATCACACCTCTGTTTTCAGATACTGGGTCTTTTATTCTGATGGCAAAGGTTTCAGATGTAGAATTTCCCGGTTGAAAGTTTTATATAGCTTTCGATTTTAATAAATGTTGTTGGGTTGTTTTCCAAGAAAAACCTGTAACATGACATTTGTCACTAGCAATGTACGACAGAGCCCTCCCCTCACGTTTCAAGCAGCCACATGTCGTCAGACAGCTCTCAGGCTCTTGCCAGCTCAGTGGACATGAACTAATACCTGATTGTTACTATCTGACTCCTGATGAATGAAATAACCTTTTGTCTGTTTAGATTTGCTTTTCTGGTGATTGTTGATTCTTATTCTTTTGCCATTTTTAATTTTATTAATTTTTTTCTTGTCAATTTATGAGAGTTTTTTTTAAAGATATTATTTATTTATTTAGAGAGAGAGCGTGCGTGGGGGAGGGGCAGAGGGAGAGAAATTTCAGGACCCTGAGATCATGATCTGAGCCAAAATCAAGAGTCGGTCACTCAACCGACTGAGCCACCCAGGTGCCCCAATTTATAAGAGAGTTTTATGTTTGATAGGTTACCCTTTTTCATCCATGATCCAAATATTTTTTCAGATTAATCAATTTTATATTAAATATAAGATCATGTTATAATTATATATTATATATTGTATCTTTTATATTAAATGTGATATGCTATGTTGAGTATATAAATGTTTTTATTTATATGTGGTCAATGTGTCTATGTATTTTTTTTTATAGCTTTGTAATATTCGGTCTTGCTTTGGAATGCTTCTGAAAACCTAGACTCTAGATATAGTCTCATGGATTTTCCCATAAAAAGTTTTAAGTTGGTTTTACTTATTTTAAAATTGAAAAAAAATTAAGTCTTTGATTGTCTAGGATTTATCCTTTATGTGGATCAGTTGAAATTTTATGCCTTATGGGTACCCATTTGTGCCTGCACTATTTAGTAACTAGGCCCAACCTTTGTTCACAGGGTTGAATCATACCTTTCATTACATACTGGCTGGACATGTATTCTCAGGTCTTTCTGTGGGTTAGTTATTGGGCTCTGCTGCTGTGTTTATTCCTACACCAATACCATATTGACTTGATTACAGTGCTTTTATCATATGTATGCTTTGGTATCTGCTATTTAAGTCCCATCTTACTGTATTTCTTTGCATGATATATTTTGGAGAGGAAGGGCAATGTTTGGGCCTATGTTCCTCTGGAATTTATGAAAATTTATCCAATCTCAGGAAAAATTCTTGTAGAGATTTTTTTCTTTAAGATTTTATTTATTTACTTGAGAGAGAGAGAGAGAGAGAGCACAAGCAGGGAGAGAGGCAGAGGGAGAGGGAGAAGCAGGCTCCCTGCTGAGCTGGGAGCCCAACGTGGGGCTCCATCCCAGGACCCCGGGATCATGACCTGAGCCGAAGGCAGCCGCTTAACCGACTGAGCCACCCGGGCGCCCCACTTGTAGAGATCTTAACTGGAGTTACTTTAAGAACTTAAGTTCCTTCTTTCCAAGCACTGTGATTAAAAATAAGTTTGCTCCTGGAGCAATAGACATAATCTAAAGATAAAAGTTGTGTTTTTTTGTAAAATAGAATGAAATAAAAATAACAACAGCCTGCCAGGCAGGTCAGACATTAGGCTGGGTGAATGCACTGGCTGACACGGCCCGTGCAAGCTTCAGAGAGGCAGCCAGCCAGCCCTTGGGATGGCCAGGCCGGCCACATCCTTTCTGTCAGATCAGTCAAAGCTCGCGGCCCACCTAAGTCAGATGTACATGTCACCTGAGTGACAGACCTATAAGCACGTTTACACAACCAAGGAGAGTGCAGGAAAGTTCTCGGAGTATGTGGTTCTTGGTGCTGAGCTTCATACTGGATATAAATGTCTAATACCTTGAGGGAAGATATCTGTCTCCTCTGTTGTATCCCTTGCCCAGCACGAGGACTGGGAAAGAGATTCCTTTGCCGATGGCCAGAAATGGAGGAGACACAGCTTCCCTAAAAGACTCAGAAATACGTTTGCCCAGTTAGGGCAGTGCTGTGGTTTGAGAGACCTATCAGATAAATCTGGATTTAAGTTGGATGGGGAGCCTAGTTCTTAAGTCCTAGTTTGCTAGAAGGTTGATAGGAAACTGCAAATCTTGGAAAGCCCATTGTTAATGAAGTAAAGTTGTCCCTCCTGCCCCTTCCTAAATCCTCTTCCACTGTATCCACAGGGAAATGTGTCCTTCTCGTGCTCACACCCTCAAATTGTGCCCGTGACTTTTCTGAGCTCCAGGAGTTACTTGGCTCTGCCGGGCTCCGCTGGAGAGGACAAGGTGTCGGTCGCTTTCCAGTTTCGAACGTGGAACAGGGCAGGACTGCTGCTGACCTCTCAGTTTCGACACGGGCCAGGGGCTCTCATCCTCGTTCTTAATGATGGAAAACTCAAGCTGAGTCTCTCCCAACCTGGACATCCGGCGAGGGACGTCACAGCAGGTAATAAGCGTTTGCCATGACTGCACCGTTCTTCCGTCATCTCTGCAATAAATGAGCAACTGAATCAATAAGATATTCGTAATCCTTCTAGAAGGAACTAGATTTCTTTTACTTTTGAACTAGGTATCTCCAGGCTGTTGGTGTGTGAGTCAGTGTGACACAAAGTTGGCTATATCACACATACCTATCAAAAAGTTTAAAAAATAACTTATTTATAAATTGATGGTTAGTAATTGGCAGTCAACTTGAAATACTGGAACACAGTAGCCTAAGCCTGAATCCTCTTGAGAAAATAGGTTTCTTATAACTGTCTTTTGAACCTATACACACTCTGGTCTTCATAATATTTGAAGTTACGATTTTTCCCTTTTTTGTGAGCACTCCTGCTTCCTTTGGGAATCCCTGTTTTGGATAAGTTTCTTAGAACTATGGGTGAATGTTCTGCTCATCTTCCAAGAAGGACCCACGTTTCTAAACTGACTTCCAGAGTCATGTTATCGTTGGACTCTGGGGACTCTTTTGCATTTGAGCTGATGAAAATTTAAACCCAGGCAGGTGTCATTCCACGAATGTTGAATATGGAAGAACATCTTGCCTGACACAGGGTTACCAGGTCGGGATTGAAAGCCGGGAATGAAACTTAGCTTTCTGTTTCTCTTTATAAATGAAAAAAATCTGACCACCGGCGTACGGAGTTTCCTTGTGGACCTCAACAAATGAACAGAGCCAAGAGTGTCAAGTCCGATTTAGGAAATCGCTTCAATCTTGGTTTGTGTAGATTTATAAGCCACGTGTCGCATTAACTAAAAGAGATAGTTTTACTGTTGCTTCATGTGAGTACACACTGTTCTCCCTTCCAACACACGGGTATGAGTTACTTAACTTTTTTTGAAGGCCGGCACTGAAATATTACACAAATGTTTTATTGCATTGATTTTTAAGCTTTTACAGTGCAATGTGTTAATTTCCGAAAGCAAACCAGAGGTGAATTTTTCTTGCTGCCTTTTTTAGAAGCATTTGAGGGGTGATATTTTTTACATTTGAAATACAGGCATGCCTCAGAGATATTTGGGTTTGGTTCCAGACCAAATATTGCAATAAAGCAAATTAAATGAATTTTTTTGGTTTCCCTGCACATATAAAAGTTATGTCTACAATATACTGTGGTCTATTAAATGTGCAGTAGCTTTATGTCTGGAAAAACAAATATATGTACCTTAATTAAAAAATATTTTATTGCTAAAAAATGCTGTTACCTGAGCTTTTAGCAAGTTGTAATCACTGATCACAGATCACCATCACAAATGTCATAGTAATGAAAAAGTTTGAAAGATTTGTGACACAGAGACACAGAGTGGGCAGATGCTGTTGGAAAAATGTTCCTGAGAGGACACGCTCTGGGCAAGTTGCCACGAACCTTCAGTTTGTAAAAGGTGTGATCTCTGCAAAGCACATAAAGAAAAGCCCAGTAAAACGAGGTGCAGCAGCACGTGGAAAACGAGACAGATTGCAGTTGGTTTTTCATTTCAAACCTTGTATGAAGTACAAAAGCCCCTACCAAACCAAGAACCACGTTTTAAATTACGTTTAAATTTTAATTTTAAAAGTAAATCGCATTAAATGCATTTTTCCAGCTTTTAGATCCTTCTTCCTAATAGTTAACCTCAATATGTTTTTGAAGGGATCTAGAAAGGTGCAAAGGTGTATAATCTAGTGTGTGTGTTTTTATGGAACTGGGCCTGCGGAGCGTGGTGGGAACAGAAGGGCAGTGGAGGAGGGAGGAAGCGTGCATTCCCTTTCTGCAGGAAAAGACACAGCCCCACCCTTTCCCGAAGGGCCTCAACTGCCCGGGCATTATTCTCTGTCATGAGGATAGATTTGACACAAGCCAGTGGGGGTGGTGAGCGAGAGGACTCACCTCCCAGGCTCATTTCCAGACCTGCCTCTGCTGCTAGAGCTGACGGGCTCCATGAGCGGCACCTGTGTTCTCTGCTAGCCTCAGGTCCTCGTCTTTGAAGTGACACCAGTGTGACCGATGGTAGAAGCAATGATGCTGTGTCTACGAACCGTCAGCCCAGTACCTGCTAGTCAGCAACCACTCTGTAACTTTTAGTTCTCATGATTCCAAAACTAACGCTGCGACCATCAACCGCCCCGCCCAGAAACCTTTGCGGGGCTGGGCAGGAGCGCAAATCAGAAACAGTCAATCCTCCCTTCTCCATCCATCTTTTAGTCTCCCATGCCTGGGAGACATGCCGTCCTTCCATCAGAAGCGGGGAGGGTAGAACATACATAAAAGAAACACAAAGGGTGAGAATTATAATGGGTAGAAACAGAGAATGAACGTAAGTGCAGGCATTTCACTTTTAAATGAGCATGTCCAATTTTATTAAAAACAGTCTTTTATTATAGAGGCAAATGGCATCTATTACCCGTTCAAGGAGATATTCTGGAGTGTTTTCTGCAAGTTCTCCCATGAAATAACTCTATGTCCTAGACAGATGGGTAGGTGGCGGGGGGGGGGGGAGGGAGCCGGAGGGAGTATTTCACACACCAAATTAAATACTGGGTTTTAATATCAGATTTTAAACGGCTGTGGTTACCATGCTGACAGATAATGCTATGTAAGCTTTAAAAAAGAGGGCACGCTATGCATGGAGCACAGGGTGTTATACTCAGACAATGAATCATGGAACACTACATCAAAAACTAATGATGTAATGTATGGTGATTAACATAACAATAAAAAAGTAAAAAAATAAAATAAAATCAATACTGAATGACAGGAGTGGAAGGAACATTCACAGAATCTTGTTTTTTAGCTTTAGCTCTTTTCTTTAGCTCCAGGGCTGGGGGATTTCCTTCAGGACCAGTGTCATCACCGAAATCCTCCTTATTCTGTTCTCGGCTTTCTCATCATTGTTCATGAACCTAACCAGTGTTGAGTCTTTGGAACAGTTTTGGCTTCACAAATATGACACAGAAAGTGAGAGTCTGGCATTTTTATCATACTGAATGTGCGTACACAGCCAAGAGCTGAAGTGACTGTTAGTGACTTTAAAACTGTCCCCTCCCTGAAAGTGTGTGCTGGGAAGTACCATCGCTCATATTTCACAGCCTGAGGAGAACAAAGGTATCGCTATTTTTACAGTAGGGTCTATGACCTTCAGGGTCAGGTCAGAAACATATTTCTCACGCACGCGGATCTCGAGTCCATGTCAACGTCACTGATGAGAGATCAAGCAAAACCAAAAAAGATGTATTTTAATTTTAATTTCTAATTGCAGTATAGTTGACATATTGAAGAGCATTTGAGGGACATGGATTTACGTGGTTGATTGGGTTACTTGGGCCAAACTCTGATATTAAATTAAATATGACTGGTTAACTTTCTACCGGAAACATGGCCATATTTTCTTTGGGGCCAATACCCCCATGAGCTATAAAATAACTCCTGATTCTTGCAGGTTGACTTCCAAACTTAGACGGCTCTAAGCAGTCTGTAACTTTATCATTTGTAAGAGGTATAGGCTGATATATCGGGACAGTTCCCTAAGATGATCAGATTAGAGTCAAGCAGGCTCATGAGCATACTCAGGCATGACATCAAAGAAATCAAACGATTATCACTTTGTTGTTTTTAAATGAGCTAAAGTGTTTCTTTATGACCTCCTACCCTGGTGGCCAAGACAATTTCTAAAGATTCTAATTGTTCACTCAGCTCCTTCAGAGCAACAGGTATCTTTGTGGGTGTGGAAGTGGCCGTGACCTCCCCGTGGAGGGGAGGAATCCCTTACCTTTGAATGAATGACATCCACCACATCAGAGCAGAAACCACAGCAAGATTCTGCCAAATACCTTTGTTTCTCAGCCATGAGGCAGAAATGGGGCCATCCAGTAGCCTCAGTCCTGTGTGAATAAATACTGAGGGCACAGAGAGCGGAGCCCCGACTGGCCTAGGACCAGAACGACAACCAAACCCTTAATTGTTCCTCACCGAAACTCAGGGATTATTTGCTTTGACAAAATAATCTAGTAGATACTAAGTAACAAACTCTGGGGTACCTACTATTTACTGATTTGTCTTCTGCATGACACAGCATTGGATTTCCATTAAGACCTGGCCAGGAAGTGTGCAGGAGACGCTAAAGTCACATGCAGTTGGTCGCCACTGGGCAGTGGTTCAACCACATGTCCAGCCCTAACTCCATCACTTTAAGAAAAAAATAGATATTTTGCCTCATGGATTCAAGAGACAGTGGCTGCTTTAGGGGGGACTAATATCAGTTTTTCAGAATAATAACATAACAATAGCTGGAATGTGCCTTAACAAATTTGGGAAAACAGAAAATGGAAAAATGACATAAAATGAAAGCAAACACAATTCCCTCACCCAAAAGTTGATGTTAATATTTAAGAATATTTCCTACCAGTCTTTGTCCATTTTTAGACAGTGATTTTATGCAGTGATTGAGTATGCATACACGCATGCTTTAATGTGATACTATTTTAACTTTACATTTTGTTCAAGGAATTTTCATGTTTTATTAATACTTAAGTTGCTGATACATTTTTCTGAAGAGTTATATTGATATATATGATATATTTTTCTAAATAGTCTACCAAGGTTATATATAGTAATAATACAGCTAAATAACCTGGTGGGTTTCAGGTGAATTTGTGGTGGTCTTTGGTAGGTGGTCTTAGATCTTCATCATATTGTTTTCAAGCATGGCTCTGTTTAGAAACATCTATAGGGTTTTTAGGAATCTCTTTTACCTGATTTTGTTTACCTCCAGGTGCTGGATTAAGTGATGGGCAGTGGCATTCAGTGTCCTTATCATTGAAAGGAAATCATCTGAGTGTGATGGTGGATGGTGAGGCAGCCTCTGGGGCTCATTCCCTGCGTGGGCAGATTGATTCAGGGGACATCTATTATTTGGGCGGTAAGTGAAAGGAACAGGCTTTGTTGGCAATCAAACCATCCTTGTCTTTCCAGCTCCCGTCTTCTAAGACAACTGACAATTTTAAATGAAGATTAATACTGAAGAATGATCTTTCTCTTTCAGTTATAGTCAATGAGAGTGTTGAGCAAAGACAATACATTTTTTTAAAGATTTATTTGTTTATTTTAGAGAGAAAGAGAGAGCACGAGTGGGAGGGACAGAGGGAGAGGGAGAGAGAATCCCAAGCAGACTCCCCATTGAGTGTGGAGCTCAGCAGGGGGCTTGATCATGACCTGAGCTGAAACCAAGAGTAGGTTGCTTAACCTACTGTGCCACCCAGGTGCCCCGGACAAAGGCAATAAATTATGGCCTAAAATGCAGGTCTATGGGTGGACTTGTTTAGATGTGCATTTGCTATGATTGGTTTTAAATTTAGCACTTGTTTTCACTGCAGTCACCTGGGAAACTTCCACAATGCTAGTGCCTAGCTCCATCCCCAGAGATCCTGATTTCTCTGGTCTGAAGCCCGGGGAACATGCTCTCCAGGTGACTCTATATGCCGGCAACTTTGAGGGTCCTTGTTCTCTGTTTCTTACCTTTCGTACTTTGCTGTAGAGTATTTTACTAAGGCCAAATGACCCTTAGAACCTTTTCTTCAGGTTTTTATGTGACAACTTTCTTGCTGCACGTGGGTGGTCTTCTTTCTGTTAGCCACTCTGCTCCCCGAGGAGCCCAGGTCCTCAAGTGTGGCCCGGGACCCAGCAGTGCAAGCTAGTCACAGATGCAGACGTAGCCCCCCTGACTTCCTGAACCAGAATGTGCATTTCCCCCAGATCCCCAGCTGGTCTGTTGCCCTAAAGTTTAGGAAGCATTCTGTTGCCCACTGTCCGTAGAGAAGGGCACCCTTATATACCACAGAGAAAGAAATGAATTTAATGGCTACTGATGTTCACCCCCTACTTTGTGATGAACTTTACCAAGACAACACCAGGCCATCTCTCCGGACTGTAGGAGATGGAGTGTTTGCCTGTTCAGTAGATGTTGGACTGAGTCTGTCCAGGATCCGTTCAGCCAGGGAGGGGGAGCTACTGAGGGTAATGAATCTCCATTCCTGAGGCATTCAAGTGAAAAATCCTGAGCCACCAGAAGCTTAGGCCTGTCAATTGTAAGACTTATTTCTAATCTTGGCTTGAAGCCATCCTTGATATTATTCCTGTTTTGCATTTTATAGTTGTTTCTTTCCAAAATAAGTTTGGAATCATGGTGGAGATAACTTGATAGCCCAACAAGAAAGTATAAAATCCTCCCTAAGAATTGACAATAAGCACACAAACCGTGCATCAGGGTGTTTAATCTTTCAAGCCCCCTAAAGCAAGCATCACTGTGAACGTGGAGTAGTGCCAGGAGCATTAAAAGATTGGATTGCTTGCTTTCCTTGCCTGCTAAATATGGTGCATTTCTGACCCAGATAGTTTTTTAAACCTTTTATAGCTTTGCAGAGGAGCAGATTCCTTCAACACTAAATGAAGAATTTATCCAGGAGCTATAACTTTAAAGGTAAAAGATTTTGAAGCATTAAAAGGGATAGGAAGAAAAATCCTTGCTGTATTGTTTAATGATGTAAAATAGAATACTTGTTATTTTGTATTAAAAAGTAAAGAAAAATACTTTCCAAAACCACAGAATCTTCTCTCATATTTGAGCATTCTGCATGTTCCAAATGTACAATGCACAGCTACCTGAGAATAGGTACTTTCCATAAATATTTACATGTTGATATGATATGAATCAGTTGTTACTATGTAATATATGTATATATTTTAAAATACTATTCATGTTTCTTGAAAGAATATTTATGGGCTAACCCCCTAGTGTACACAATTAAATACTGCAATGCTTTTAAAGCTTCCCTTGCTCCTCTAGATTCTCATTCCCCCAGTTAAGTATTACCCTGCCCCCCCTTTTTACTAATCTTTGTTTGCCTTTTTATTTTTCAATTCAGATATAATCAACATGTAACATCATGTCAGTTTCAGATGTACAGCATAATGACTCAATGTTTGTATATATTGGGAAATATCCCACAATAACTCTAATTAATATCTATCACCATACATAGTTACAATGTTTTCTTGTGATGGAAACTTTTAAGATCTACTCTCAGCAACTTTTAAACTTACAGTAAGGTATTATTAACCATGCTGTACATTACATCCCCATGACTTACTTATTTTACAACTGAAAGTTTGTAATTTTTAATGTATTGCTTTTCTTTATAACCTATTATCCATGTAGGTAAATTTAAACAATAATGTTTTGTGTTCCCTTGCTTTTAACTTTACAAATAGGGCACTAATGCATTCTTCTGTGTTCTTTTTATTATTATTGCTATCATTGTAGTTCTATATTAGTTTTTGAGATCCAAACCTGTGAATATTTATAGGTAAAGTTAATTAATTTTTACTGCCCTGTGGTTTTAGATGTATATTATACCATGTTTTACTTATTAAATCCACCCTCCCATTTTACTGTTGAGCGACAATTTGATTGTGCCCCATTTTTTTTGCTATTATAAAAAATGCGATAAATATTCTACAGCTGCCAAGAATCATCTTGCCAGTGATTTTAAAATTTTCCTTATGTACAAACTATCAAGCTTTCCTAATATGCATAGTCAACTTAATGAAACAAACTTTTGGTTGTTTCCAGCTTTTGGTCTATGGAAGGACCCTAGAGATTTGGAGGCAATGTGTTGGAAAAAAAAAAAAACGTAATAGACTTTTCTTATGTATTTTCATAAAATTGTGTTCATGTGCAGAAAAACTGTCTCATTAGTATAGTTTTGAATAACAAATAGTGTTTCTAAGATGAGCAGAATTACAAAGTTTAAACATCCCATGAGAGAGTATAATGACTTTTTTTCTTTACCACTTAGTGCTATTTTTTGGTTGTAATTATAATTTGGCACTGAGTGGCAAAAATAGTATAAGATCTTGCAATCACAGCACATTATCTATAACTAACGTATAAATTCAGAATGACCTCTGCTCAACTCAGCTGTAAATACCCAGTTGATTCCTACAGAACAATTCCAGGCACTGATTCAAACTAACTTAGTCAACTGTACATTTTATACCAACATAACAGCATGTTTTCCTCCTAGAGGAAGAATATATACTATTTAAACAACTCAACTAATGCCCTCACCAGGCTGCAACAAACACACAAAACCAAAACACACCAACTTACTGATGTTAAATAAAAAGATGAGTATTATTTGTTGTCAAGGAAAAGCAGGAGAGGCAGGTCTAGGACCAGTGAATATGGAGTCCTGATTCTCAATAGATGTACTATATCCACAAGTTTTATGCACAGGTAATGACTCCCTTGTTCAGAGCCCCTTGTGTCTATGGTCCGTTGGACTTCCCAGCTCTGTTCTGGGGAAAGGGGGGCAGGTCAGTTTCAAATTGAGTGGAAACTTTGAGACCCAAAGACGTCAATGTCAGAGTTATTTTATCCAATCCCAAGAGTGGTGTAGGCCAGTGTCTTTTTAATGATCTTCTTAATTAATGTCCACCAGAACCACAATATGCATCTGATTAACAATGAAATTCATTTTATCCAATTCATGCTCTGTAGCAATATTTGGTATTCTCGGAAATCAATACCCCATGTTCTGAGACGCTCCCTAACCGGTTCTCCTTCCTCTTTCTGTTTCTCCTGATGGAGGTTCAATTGCAAGTTCCCACTCACCATGTGGTCGGTCACACTTTGTTGCAGTGCTTTCCCATAAAGGCAGACTAGTACGTCTTCCTATTACAGTTAGGATGGCCATATAATTTGTTGTCCAAACCAGGACGCTTTAGCTAATGAAGATGATCTCAATAATGATGACAGGACAGCAAGCATAGAGCAGGGCTCTGTGGCTTTCTTTGCATGACGGGGGGTCCTCTCGCAGATTAGCGGCCCTTTTTATATGTCCCGTCAGCACTATGTGATGCAGGTTTCCCTTTTTCCTTTTCTATTTCTTCTCAGTGAGAGCTTTGTTTGTAAATCGTTCTTCCAACAACAGTTTCACTCTACTGTATCATACAGAGTTTTGGTGCCTGCCAGGGAGGGTAGTGGAAAGATGCCCTCTTTTGGATTCCTTTTGTGGAATCTTTGTACTATTCAATAGCACACTTGCACTGCAGAGTTGGGGAATATTAAATTATGTTCCGAATCTCTCAAGTGTCCTTGCGTGTGTGACACATTAGCAGACCAGGGAGCCAATGACTGTAATGAGGTCTCACCTCATGACCCATTCTGGTGTCGTGACATAAAGTGACAATTTCTCCAACATCCTCAGAGGTACTTAAATTTCTGACTCCTTCCGTAGTGATGGACATGTTCCGTTAACTCAGCAATAAATATCCCCTGTCCACTTTCACTGTCCATCCTGAATCAGGTCATCGAGGAATGACCCTCTGCTATTTTACCATCAGGGCTTCAGGCAATCTTCTGCATGGATGAAAGGATGACTCATGGTCTAGACACGTCTTGGGCCGTGGCACCCCTTGCTTCTTGACCTCTATCTCATAACTGGAACAATGAATTACTTGACGGTTTGACCTTTCCTTCTTAAAGTTCCACTTTGAGAAAGATTTCCTTGTGACCACTGGATTCAGTTGGGGTTTGTTCTTTACAGGAATACTTAGGTACTGCATTTATTTTTTTTTTAATTATTTATTTATTAAAAAAATTTTTTTAGAGAAAGAGAGTGCGTGTGAGCAGGGATGGGTGGGGAGTGACAGAGGGAGAGAGAGAATCTTAAGCAGACTCCATGCCCGGTATGGAGCCCGACATGGGGCTCGATCTCACGACTCTGAGTTCATGACCTGAGTGGAAATCAAGAGTTGGATGCCAACTGACTGAGCCACCCAGGCGCCCCAGATACTGCATTGTATTTTAGATGAGTTTGAAGTTTGTGATCTGGAGAAAAGAAAGGTTTATTGATTTAATGTTTCTGATCCTTTATCCTAATGTTCTCAGTTCCTAAGCACTGTAAGTAGAAGTCACCTATAAATAGGATTCAAAGATAAACCAGGTGTCATCCAAATATATCCAACCTTTCAGAAATTCTTTTACAAACTGAAATGTGCATATTTTCACATAAAACAAGGAAAAAGTAAAGGGAAACTGGAGAGTTAGGCAGTTCTTTATGATGTAACATTACATTTGAAGTGTCAAAGCCTCTATGAGGCTAATTTATGGGTTTCCACTGTGCTCAACAGTGGGTTTAACTGATGCAGCCTTGGCTGGTTTTGGTTTATATTTGTCAGGAATACAAAGCATCCAAGCCTCAGTCACTGAGAGCAGAAGAAAGATGGACTACATGCATTTTGTGGAAATTCTTAGGCAGCAAGCTAGCAGCTGTTGGGCGAGAACAAGAGGAGGCTCTGTCTTTAGTCCCCACCCTTCGAAGGTGCACCAGTGAGCCTCACAACAAAAGTTCAAAGAGAGGGGCATGAAAAACATATAAGTATAATGAGTAAAATCTTTATGAAATTACTGATTCCAGGGGCTCCTGCGTGGCTTAGTTAAGCATCTGTCTCTTGATTTCAGCTCAGGTCATGATCTCAGGGTCCTGGGATCAAGCCCTGCGTCGGGCTCCGTGCTTGAGTTTCTCTCCCTCTGCCCCTCCTCCCCTCATGCTGTCACTGTCTCTCTCTTTCTTTCTCTCACATAAATAAATGAATCTTTTTTTAAAAAAAGAAAGAAATTACTGATTTCATTTCATTTAAAAAAATTAGAGCCTTATCAAATAACCTCAAACCCCAGGCTGTAAATATTAACAAAAACTTCCTTAATATTTAAATGATTGGAAAATGATTTTTTAATGATTTTTTTTAAAAGATGAATCGTTATGACTTTGTATCCAACAAGTTAGAAGAAGACATTTTCCTGGAAATTATGTCAATGAGACATAATTGTATAAGGCAAAGAATAAATAAAATAAAGAAGTTTCCCAGGAAGCATAAAATTTACTTCACAATTTCTTGGAATCAAAACAATATTAATTATTAATAAATGCTGTGCATTTTCATGTTTGCATGTGAAAATAAAGTATTCAATTAAGTGAATGCTTTGTGATTTTACCCCACATTGCTGCAGGTAGGTTCCCCAGGAAGCTGGCTCTCTGCTTGGGAGATTTGTGTACCGTGGCTTAGTGAGGTTAGTTCTCAGAAAAAAACCCCGGTGGGGGGTGAGAGAGCAGCTAGGTTGAACAGAGACAAGGTGAGGTGTGATGCCGTTGCAACAGAAGCCTCAGAAGATCCCACGCAGGCTCTGAAGGAGCTTTGCCCCTCAGGGACGTCCCAGTTGAGGATGTGGGTCGCTGAGCACTCCATTGCATCCGTGGGCACCAGTCATACCACTCTGCGAGACTCAGCTCCCCACAGCCAGGGCAGTTCCTGGGGAGAACCTCAGCCTCAGGCCCAAAAATGAGGGGCATGTGTGTAATGGAGACTAGGCTGAGTCTATAGATTTCCTCCAATTGTGGCCTTTTACCAAAGCATTTACAGTGACAGCGTTCTCTTTCGGGAGCGTTTACTTTCCTCCTGTACAGGGGGAACTTTGCCGTGCTCAAATCAAAGAACCTGTGATTGCTTCAGAGGGCAACTCAGTGGAGGGTGGGAGAGCACACTCCACCCTGCTGGCCCCACACGTGGGGAAGGAGGTGGTTCTGAACCCAGTCGGCTTTGACTTTGATTTCAAAGCTGTGTCCTTGCTCATCATTGTTACAATAGGATTGTCTTCTTGGGAAACCCAGGGGAATAAAATAAAACCACTGTCCAGGAATTGTGGTTTTAATGGTAAAAGATAACCTGAGGCATATTAAAATTTTTAAGGGTATGTTTGAGCAAACATTGATTCAAATCACACAACACCAAAGTAGAAGTGGTTAGGGGTGCTCTGTGGACAGGAGCCAGGGGAAGGACTTATATAGAGAAGGTGTGGAAACAAAGAGAGGAAATTATTGATTGGCTATAGCTTAAAGCCTGGTGGGCTGTCTGAGGTTGGCTGTCCTTAGGTTCCGATTTCAGAACCTTGAGGCATTTACAGGCTCAGATTCTGGTTTGCTCTCCTAGGCCATTAAAGCTTTTGGTGAGTCACCTCGGTCTGATGGCTTCTTTCCTTAATTAATTTAACAGTAATTTACAGCAAGCCAATTAGTGAATGCAGCAGAACTTGTAAAAATTTAACTCTTATTATTGAAAACGATCAAAGCCCATTTCTTTTTGCATGGAATAGTCCATATGCTAATTTTCCTCCATTATTTTCAGTGCCATATCATTGAGATACTTGTTAATTTTGTGTGCGTGTTAATGTTAAAAGGTATTTGACTAAAATGCCTCATTCAGAAACAACTGGAAATGTACGTATAAATTGTTCTTAGATGTCTTTGACCATTTTTAATCAAACATTGTTCTAACTATGCTCGTGCATGCACACACACGCACAGAGAGAGTAGAAATTTCACATACATAATTATTTCTCAAGCATTTTAAATTTCGCAAGTCCTATTAGGCCTGTGATTTTTTTTTTCTGATTCTGTTGTCCCATAGCCTTTAGTTCATATAGTTTAATATCATGCTAAAAGGAGTGATTTATTCTGGGCGCTTTCAAAAGAGAAATCAAATTCTGCTTAAATTAAATGGGCCTTGACTCTACTGATAGGATTTTACATCCTACCTTTGGCTCATCTGTCCATAAGCCTGGCTCCAGTTGTTATTTCTGTGCTTTACCAAAACCAGTAACGTCTGTTCTCAGCCGTCCACCGCCCCCCGCCATGAGGAGCATGAGCCTTGCAACGCGTGTAGGAAGCCTAATAATCCTCAGGCGTCTGCAAACAGCAGGAGGCAGCAAACTTGCATGTACAAAATCTGTGCACTATTTTGGCCCCGACTGTTGACTTTCTCCTTTGTGTGTCTCCATGTTCATTCAGGCTGTCCCAACAGCAGCTCTGGCCCTGGATGTGGAGGTCCCCTGGCCGGGTTTCAGGGCTGCCTGAGGCTCATCTCCATTGGCGACAAGGCGGTGGACCCCATCACAGTACAGCAGGGGGCGCTGGGGAGTTTCCGTGACCTCCAGATAGACACCTGCGGTCTCACGGACAGGTAAAGCCATCCCATGTCATTTTAGCATTCTTGATTTCAATTTTTTGATAGTAGGTTAAAAACAAATGAACCGCTGAGAGAGAGCACCTCCTTCTAGCCCCTTCTTTCTTCAAGATATCCAATCCGTATGGAAAAGTTATAATTAATTGAAAACAAGAAAATGACAATCTTTAATTTTAAACAATTGCTCCTTTCAAATGATATTTTCTTAGAAGACTCACTGTCATGAATTTTCCTTGTGTATGTCCCCAAGCTACTTAGTTTTTACAGGATCCTATTCATGGTGCTGTAATTATTGATGGGTGTAAATACTATGAGTATAAATACTTTTAAAAACTCTTCTACTGCACAAAACAGATTAGAATGTTCTAAAGAGATGAGGAATCATCTCGAGGACCAGTAAGTTAAAAGGTACATGTGGTCATCGGGATGCACCCCATGCTCCCTTATCTACGTGGAAAATGAAAAGTAACTCTTCCTCCTGGAAAGGTCGAGCCTTTGGGGATTTCTGGTCACGTAAACACAACAAAGAATGGAAGGAACCCGGTTACCATATCCTGAGCACTGTACCAGTTCAGTGAAGGAGGTAATGGGTGAACAAAAGACACAGGCTTCCAGTTATGAAATAAGTAAGTCGTGGGGGTGTAATGCACAGCGTAACGACTTGAGTTAATACTGTTCTGCGTATCTGAAAGTTGCTGAGAGAGTAGATCTTGAAAGTCCTCATCACAAGAAAAAAAAATTTTGTGACTATGTGTGGTGCTAGACTTACTGTGGTGATCATATCCCAATATATACAGCTATGGAAGCATTCTCATCATTCTCTTGTACACCTGAAACTAATATAATGTTATAAGGCAATTATACCTCAATAAAAAAAGAGAGAAGCTTTGAAACACTAGCATGTTAATATCCTTAAGCATTGCAACTTTATTCAAATTGTCTTGTTTGTCATGCTATCTGACTTTCAGTTTTTCTGGCTAAAAGGGATGGCTTAGCTTTAACACATTAAATTTTTTTCTGTGCCTTCTATGTTTGACCTTCCTGAAGTAGGACTGCCTTATGTTCCTGTTGAATAAACGAACACACTCCAGACACCCTCCCACGTCCGTGCGTGGCCACCCTCTTCAAAGTTCATGCTTTGCAAAGTGCTTTGTGCAGTAAATCTATTCCCAGTTTAACACTAATTGGAATTCCATGTTGTGTCCAATAAACTACAAGTTGCATTGCAATTTGGCAGTGTGTTAGAAAACCATAAATTCCAGTACTTAAAATATTAACTCATAAGAACTTGGGATTTCTTTAATGCAGATGTTCATGTGTATAGTTTACATTCTATTCATTTGTAGGGGAGAAAAGAGATTCAAAGAATTAGGCAAAAACTCTGAATCCTAATTTTCAGATTTTGAAATGTATGCTGGCATAGAAACTGGCTTCATCTCTAAGTTATAACTTCAGCCAGCTCTGAAATCCTGAATCTTGGTATTGGGAGGGGGTTCAAAAATATTTGCTTGCAGATAGGGTATAGCCCTCACCCATGGGAATGGCCATCAGTGGCTCAGGAGAGTCAGGGGTCAGGGGTCAGGGGTCAGGGGCC
This sequence comes from Halichoerus grypus, assembly GCF_964656455.1. NCBI lineage: Eukaryota > Metazoa > Chordata > Mammalia > Carnivora > Phocidae > Halichoerus > Halichoerus grypus. The sequence goes on from NC_135725.1 coordinate 5,055,704, forward strand.
AGGTTGTCAATTCAGTGGTGAAGCTCACAGGATGTTACTTAAGTGCCCAGGGAATTTCCTCACAAAATATGATGTAATCACAATATTTCTCTTACATAAGAAACGCGTGTTGCCCCTTTGTGCATAAAGGTCTTTTAGCCAAAAACAAAACAAAATGAAAAACCAACAGCAAAGTATGCATATGTGTGTGTGTATATATATATGATATATTTATATATATATCACCAAAATAGAAAGGTTTTCCATATCACACCTAAAAATGATTTTTAGAAATATGTACCAACAATGGATGGAGACCTCTGGGATCCAGGGTATTAAGTTACCTTCTCCGCTCAAAGCAGAAATTGAGGTTCATGGCAATGCTGTAAGTGGGTATGAAAAGAGCTATCGGCACTTTGGCTGATATAGTCAATAATTGGAATTTTTTATAGTTTTTATGGCTTAACATCTGAAAACATGTCCTTATTCTCCACTACTAGAAATGTTCATTCTTCCTTAGTGCTTCAGGCCGTACCTACCACCTCCATGTTCAATGCACCATGAAATAGATTCAGGTAAAAAATACGACAAAGCAGCCATCCATGGCCAGGCTCTTGCCGGGTGCTCTGTGCTGAGCCCAGCTATCCACCAGCCTGTCCAGAGCCCAGCCATCCACCAGCCTGTCCAGAGCAAGTCATGGTGTGCTCAGGTGAAGCTGAGATTTATTATTAAAATGCAGGTGATTTTGTAACTCTTATCCATCAGGCATAGGAGTTAATAATTCATGATGCATAATAGCATTCCTGGCCCAACGGCACAGCAGGTTATGAAAAGATGTTTGAAATCTGCTGGGGATATAGGAGACCTTCCTGAGCCACACAAAGACTCATGTACATGGTGCTCTGTCCTCCCGAGGCTCCCATGACATGGGGACAGTGGTGGATTCTTGGGGACAAGGCTTCAAGGACAAGGTTCCTGTGAGGAGGGACCGTGTCTTACACCAGTTGTGTTTTGGACATTAGGATTTCATGTCATATAACTCAGGTTACACGGTCCTTTCCAGGTTTCTTTTAAGATCACAGGAATGCCATCTTGAACACCTCTAGGCATGGACTATACCAATGGGGCCACTTTTCCCACTTCCGTGGACTTTGGCCAGCGTTAATCTTCTAGATGCTAAAGGCAACATCATGCACTATATGTGTTGGTTTTTAGAGATTAGTAGGAAGTTGTGGGGGGTTGTGGAGACATGTGCGAGGATGAGGCAGGCTGTCAGAGAGGAGGGAGGGACACCTACACTGGGGTGGAAGGTGGATCCGTCAGTCAAGTGAGAGAGGCTGGACATCCAGTGAAGGTACAGCCATGTGCCCAAGCCAAAGTGCAGCCATGAGTCTGCCTGTTTGAGCATGGCTACTGTAGAAATTGGGAGTCTGAGGGCGAGGAGCAGGGGCTGGCGAGAGATGGGGCTGCCTGGCTGGGCAGGGGCTACACCACAGAGGCCTGGTGGCCAACTCAAAATCTGGACATTGATCTAAGGTTCCCTGGGAAATCACTGAGGGCTTTGTGCTAGGAAGCCACTTGCACAGTTAAACAATACTGCCCACAGGGGAAGATGATTTGGGTGTGGACCGCAGAGAGAGGGTGTGTGACCGGGAGGCCAGGTAAAGGGCTGCCTACCCATGTGAGAAAGGATGATTGACTGAAGTAGGGAAGAGAAAAACATAGATGATGTACACGGTGTTTGGTGGATAGAATCACAAGCTGAAGAGCTGCGTGGCTATGGGGGGATGGAGAGGGACCTGTCAGGATGACCCTCAGGTTCTGGCTCGGACAGCTGGATAAAGGGTGGTATCACCACTCAGTGGAATAGTGATGGAGGAGAAGCACGATTTTGGGAGGCACAGAGTCAAGAGGTTTAGTTATTAAATCTTAAGATATTTTGAGAATCATAGAAGTACAAAATCCTAAAGTTGAGAAGAATCTTAAAGGTGACATCTATTGAAGTCTCCATCTCAAAGCAGGGATCTCTTTCTCACTGTAGAGAAGAGGATCCTGCTTCTGTTCCATCTTTCAGGAACGAGACCCTTGCCCATTCACCAAATGCGTCACCAGTGTCCTCTGTCCCACCCAGATTTCCACCATGAATCTTCATCTTTCCTGCTCTAAGTCTAGGCATGCTTTACCCCCATATTCTGACAAGTACTCAGTGAATTTCCTGAATTGGCTCGCCTCTAGGCTAATGTCTGTTCTCTTTGCAGTCTTTTAGAGGCCAGGGTGTTAAGCACTATTCCAATCCTGATTGGCCTCCTCCGCATCAACTCTGGCCGGCATCTTCCCTAAATCTGGAAGGGACTTGGTCCATGCACGGTGTGTAGGGTTCATAACCTCCCTTCCCAAAGAAACTGGTACAGACTAAGCTCACCTCATCTGCTTGTAAGCACAGCCAGCACGCTGGACTTGTGGTTCCCACCAACCCCAGGTCTTTGGCAGTGGAGCAGTGTTCAAGTCAGGTTAAGATACGCGCTGGTGTGGGAGTGTGCTGCCGTTTTAGTTTTCTTACTACAGCTGGTACCTCTCTCTGGTCTTCCTTGTGCATGCTGAGTCCTGCCAGGAAAGCAGGAGGTTTGGGGTAAGAAAGCCGACCTCAGGTGTGTAGTCGAGGAAACTGTCCTAAATAGGCGAAGGACATGGGACAACAGTCCTTAAGGGAAGGGCCTGGATGCAGACTGACCTGCCCTCTAATCCTTGGAGGTGAAGAGACATCCTTCTATTTTCCCAAGAAGCGCACCTTCTAGTTCTTGGCATAGAATCAGGTGTCTTCCACTCAAATGCCAGAAGACCTAGCAGGAGAGTGTTTATGTGTGTCCTTTGAAAGAAATTGGGCTCATTTCCAGCATCTTTCTCCCAAACAGCAAAGGAGTGCTAACTGTGTATAGAGTAGAAGTAACCCAAAGTTACCCATTCCTTTGACTCCTTGAGAGAAAGAGGCATTGAGCTCCAGAGGATAATGAGTAATTACATAGCTCCTGTAATTGTATGAGGCTTTTGAGGGACTATATTGAGAGCTTTAACTATATAGCAAGAGAGGCCGTGTGGCTTGTGGGGACCTAGGTAATCTTCCTTTAAATTCATGTGGGTCTTCTTTTCGACATCATTGACAAAGCTGTGATGAATAACATTCCTTTGTAAGGATATAACAAATTTGTTTTATCCTTCCTCACTTGATGGACATTTAGGTTATTTCTACTTTTTGACTCTTATGAATAATGCTGATATGAATATTAATGTACAGGTTTTTGTGCGGACTTGTGTTTTCAGTTCTCTTGGGCATATACCTAGGAGCAGAATTGCGGGGTCAGTGGTGACTCTGTGTTTCACTGTCTGAGGAATTTCCAGATTGATTTCCAAAGTACCGTTTTACATTCTCAAACAGTGATGTAGAAGGGCCCAAATCCTCCTCATCCCTGCCAAGAGCTGTTATTATGTCTTTTTGATTATAGCCACCCTAGTGGGTGTGAAGTGGCATCTTGTTGTGGGCTTGATTTTCACTTTCCTAATGACTAATGATGTCTGGCATGTTTTCATATGTGTGTTTTCCATCTTGTTATCTTCTTTTGGAAGGCGTCTGTTCAGATCTTTTGACTCTTTTGACCTAGTTTTTAATTGGTTGTTCATTGCCCTTATTGTTGAATTTTAAAAGAGTTTTACCTATATTTTAGATATCCATCCTGTGTCAAATATGTGTTTTGCAAAGACTATCTCCTAGTCTGTGGTTTCTTTCTCATTCCCTTAAGTTTTAAATTTTAATGAAGTCCAAATCATCTATTTTTTCTTTCCTAGACCATATCTGAAAAGTCATCACCACACCCAAGGTCAGCTAGATTTTCTCCCGCATTATCTTCTGGGAGTTTAACAGTTTGGTATTTTACATTTAGGTCTATGATCTAACTTGAGTTAACTTCTTAAATTTTTTTAGTTTTTAATTGAAATACAGTTGATGTATTATATTAGTTTTGTTTGTTTGTTTTTTATTATGTTATGTTAATCCCCATACATTACATCATTAGTTTTTGATGTAGTGCTCCATGATTCATTGTTTGTGTATAACACCCAGTGCTCCATGCAGAACGTGCCCTCTTTAATACCCATCACCAGGCTAACCCATTCCCCCACCCCCCTCCCCTCCAGAACCCTCAGTTTGTTTTTCAGAGTCCATCGTCTCTCATGGTTCATCTCCCCCTCCGATTTCCCCCCCTTCATTTTTCCCTTCCTGCTATCTTCTTCGTCTTCTTTTTTTTTTTTTTTAACATAGAATGTATTATTTGTTTCAGAGGTACAGGTCTGTGATTCAACAGTCTTGTATTATATTAGTTTGAGGTGTACAACGTGATTGAGCCATTACATGCATTATGAAACACTCACCCTGAAAAGTGTAGTTACCATGTGTCACCATACAAAGTTATTACAATATTATTGACTATATTCTCTATGCTGTATTTTCCATCCCTGTCATTTATTTTATAACTGGAAGTTTGTATCTCTTAAGCCCCTTCACATATTTTGCCCTTCTCCCCTCCCCCATCATCTGGCAACCACTAGTTTGCTCTCATATTTATGAGTCTGTTTCTTTTTTTCATTGTCTTTTGTTTGCTCATTTGTTTGTTTAGTTTGTTTTTTTTTTTAGATTCGAAATACGAGTGAAATAATATGGTATTTGTCTTTCTCCATCTGACTTATTTCACTTAGCATAATACCTTCTAGGTCCTTCCATGTTGTATCAAATAGCAAGATTTCATTTTTTTATGGCTGAGTAATATACCATTGTGTATATATGTCACATCTTCCTTATCCATTCACCTATTGATGAATACTTAGGTTGCTTCCATGTATTGACTATTGTAAATAATGCTTGCAATAAACATAGGGGTGCATATATCCTTTTGAATTCATGTTTTTGTTTTCCTTGGATAAATACCCAGAAGTGAAATTACTGGATCATACGTTATTTCTATTTTTACTTTTTGGGGAGCTTCCATACTGTTTCCATAGTTGATACACCAATTTACATTCCCACCAACATTGCACAAGGGTTCCCTTTTCACCACATTCTCCCTAACACTTGTTATTTCTTGTCATTTTGATTCTAGCCATTCTGAGTGGAGTGAGATAATATCTCATTGTAGTTTTGATCTGCATTTCCCTGATGCTGAGTGATGAGCATCTTTTCATGTGTCTGTTGGCCATCTGGATGTCTTCTTGGGCAAACGTCTGTTCAGATTCAGTGCTCATTTTTTAATTTGTTATTTGTTTTTGTGATGTTGAGTTGTATCAATTCTTTATATATTTTGGTTAGTAAGCTCTTATCAGATATATCATTGGCAAATATCCTCTCCCATTCAAAAGGTTGCCTTTTTGTTTTGTTGATGGTTTCCTTCACTGTGAAAAAGTTTTTTAGTTTGATATAGTCCCAGGAGTTTATTTTTGCTTTTGTTTCCCTTGCCTGAGAAGACATGTCTAGGAAAAATATTGCTAAGGTTGATGTGCAAGGGTTTGCTGCCTATGTTTGCTTCTAGGAGTTTTATGGTTTTAGGTCTCAAATTTAGGTCTTTAATCCATTTTGAGTTTATTTTTGTGTATGGTATAAGACAGTGGTCCAGTTTCATTTTGGCACATGCCTGTCCAGTTTTCCCAACATTTATTGAGGAGACTGTCTTTTCACCATTGTATGTTTTTGCCTCCTTTGCCATAGATTAATTGATCATATGATTGTGGATTTATTTCTGCACTCTCATTTCTATTCCATTGATCTCTGTGTCTGTTTTTGTGCCAGTACCATACTGTTTTGGTTACTATAGCTTTGTAGTATAGTTTGAAATCTAGACTTATACCTCCAGCTTTGTTCTTCTTTCTCAAGATTTTTTGACTATTCAGGGTCTTTTGTGGTTCCGTACAAATTTTAGGATGTTTTTGTTCTAGTTCTGTGAAAAGTACTACTGGCATTTTGATAGGGACTGCATCCAACAGGTAGATTGCTTTGGGTAGGATGGACATTGTAACAATACTAATTCTTCCAATCCAAGAGCATAGCATGTCTTCCTATTGGTTTGTGTCATCTCTGGTTTCTCTCATCAATATATTACCGTTTTCTGGGTATAGGTCTTTCACTTCCCAAACACTCTTCTAGCCTCTGATGTATCAGTTTGCTAATGCCCCATTTGTCAGAGCAGGTCCCATGCCCAACCCAGGCTGAAGTAGGCTATGCCTCTCAGTGGAAGGATCTGCAGGTCCCACTGCAAGGACATGGAGGCAGGGAGGGGAACAGGTGTGGCTGGCCGCCTGTGGCCATTGCTAGCACTTCGTGTCTCTGATCATGGGTGAAACCAATCTTGCCTTATTTGTGAAAAAGCAAACACATTTTTTGATGTAATGCAATGTGTAGAAAATTTATCTGCTGCCAATACAGGACAATTGGTAGCATCTGGTGGGTTTCTTTTTTTTTTTTTTTTTTTAAATTTTATTGTTATGTTAATCCCCATACATTACATCATTAGTTTTAGATATAGTGTTCCATGATTCATTGTTTGTGCATAACACCCAGTGCTCCATGCAGAACGTGCCCTCCTCAATACCCATCATCAGGCTAACCCATCCTCCCACCCCCCTCCCCTCTAGAACCCTCAGTTTGTTTTTCAGAGTCCATTGTCTCTCATGGTTCTTCTTCCCCTCTGATTTCCCCCCCTTCATTCTTCCCCTCCTGCTACATTCTTCTTCTTCTTTTTTTCTTTCTTAACATATATTGCATTATTTGTTTCAGAGGTACAGATCTGAGATTCAACAGTCTTGCACAATTCACAGCGCTTACCAGAACACATACCCTCCCCAGTGTCCATCACCCAGTCACCCCATCCCTCCCACCCCACCCCCCACTCCAGCAACCCTCAGTTTGTTTCCTGAGATTAAGAATTCCTCATATCAGTGAGGTCATATGATACATGTCTTTCTCTGTTTGACTTATTTCACTCAGCATAATACCCTCCAGTTCCATCCACGTCGTTGCAAATGGCAAGATCTTATTCCTTTTGATGGCTGCATAATATTCCATTGTATATATATACCACATCTTCTTTATCCATTCATCTGTTGATAGACATCTTGGCTCTTTCCACAGTTTGGCTATTGTGGACATTGCTGCTATAAACATCGGGGTGCACGTAGCCTTTCGGGTCCCTACTTTTGTATCTTTGGGGTAAATACTCAGTAGTGCAATTGCTGGATCATATGGTAGCTCTATTTTCAACTTTTTGAGGAACCTCCATACTGTTTTCCAGAGTGGCTGCACCAGCTTGCATTCCCACCAACAGTGTAGGAGGGTTCCCCTTTCTCCACATCCCCGCCAACATCTGTCATTTCCTGACTTGTTCATTTTAGCCATTCTGACTGGTGTGAGGTGGTATCTCATTGAGGTTTTGATTTGGATTTCCCTGATGCCGAGCGATATTGAACACTTTTTCATGTGTCTGTTGGCCATTTGGATGTCTTCTTTGGAAAAATGTCTGTTCATGTCTTCTGCCCATTTCTTGATTGGATTCTTTGTTCTTTTGGTGTTGAGTTTGATGAGTTCTTTATAGATTTTGGATACTAGCCCTTTATCTGATATGTCATTTGCAAATATCTTCTCCCATTCTGTCGGTTGTCTTTTGGTTTTGTTGACTGTTTCCTTTGCTTTGCAAAAGCTTTTTATCTTGATGAAGTCCCAATAGTTCATTTTTGCCCTTGCTTCCCTTGCCTTTGGCGATGTTTCTAGGAAGAAGTTGCTGCGGCTGAGGTCGAAGAGGTTGCTGCCTGTGTTCTCCTTTAGGATTTTGATGGACTCCTGTCTCACATTGAGGTCTTTCAACCATTTGGAGTCTATTTTTGTGTGTGGTGTAAGGAAATGGTCCAGTTTCATTCTTCTGCATGTGGCTGTCCAATTTTCCCAACACCATTTGTTGAAGAGACTGTCTTTTTTCCATTGGACATTCTTCCCTGCTTTGTCAAAGATTAGTTGACCATAGAGTTGAGGGTCCATTTCTGGGCTCTCTATTCTGTTCCATTGATCTATGTGTCTGTTTTTGTGCCAGTACCATACTGTCTTGATGATGACAGCTTTGTAATAGAGCTGGAAGTCCGGAATTGTGATGCCGCCAGCTTTGCTTTTCTTTTTCAACATTCCTGTGGCTATGCGGGGTCTTTTCTGGTTCCATACAAATTTTAGGATTATTTGTTCCATTTCTTTGAAGAAAGTGGATGGTATTTTGATGGGGATTGCATTGAATGTGTAGATTGCTCTAGGTAGGATTGACATCTTCACAATATTTGTTCTTCCAATCCATAAGCATGGAACGTTTTTCCATTTCTTTGTGTCTTCCTCAATTTCTTTCATGAGTATTTTATAGTTTTCTGAGTACAGATCCTTTGCCTCTTTGGTTAGATTTATTCCTAGGTATCTTATGGTTTTGGGTGCAATTGTAAATGGGATCGACTCCTTAATTTCTCTTTCTTCTGACTTGTTGTTGGTGTATAGGAATGCCACTGACTTCTGTGCATTGATTTTATATCCTGCCACTTGACTGAATTCCTGTATGAGTTCTAGCAGTTTTGGGGTGGAGTCTTTAGGATTTTCCACATAAAGTATCATATCATCTGCAAAGAGTGAGAGTTTGACTTCTTCTTTGCCAATTTGGATGCCTTTGATTTCTTTTTGTTGTCTGATTGCTGTGGCTAGGACTTCCAATACTATGTTGAATAGCAGTGGTGATAGTGGACATCCCTGCCGCGTTCCTGACCTTAGGGGGAAAGCTCTCAGTTTTTCCCCATTGAGAATGATATTCGCTGTAGGTTTTTCATAGATGGCTTTTATGATATTGAGGTATGTACCCTCTATCCCTATACTCTGAAGAGTTTTGATCAAGAAAGGATGCTGTACTTTGTCAAATGCTTTTTCTGCATCTATTGAGAGGATCATATGATTCTTGTTCTTTCTTTTGTTAATGTATTGTATCACGTTGATTGATTTGCGGATGTTGAACCAACCTTGCAGCCCAGGGATAAATCCCACTTGGTCGTGGTGAATAATCCTTTTAATGTACTGTTGGATCCTATTGGCTAGTATTTTGGTGAGAATTTTTGCATCCATGTTCATCAGGGATATTGGTCTGTAATTCTCCTTTTTGATGGGGTCTTTGTCTGGTTTTGGGATCAAGGTAATGGTGGCCTCATAAAATGAGTTTGGAAGTTTTCCTTCCATTTCTATTTTTTGGAACAGTTTCAGAAGGATAGGTATTAATTCTTCTTGAAATGTTTGGTAGAATTCCCCTGGGAAGCCATCTGGCCCTGGGCTTTTGTGTTTTGGGAGATTTTTGATGACTGCTTCTGTTTCCTTAGTGGTTATAGGTCTGTTCAGGTTTTCTATGTCTTCCTGGTTCAATTTTGGTAGTTGATACATCTCTAGGAATGCATCCATTACTTCCAGGTTATCGAATTTGCTGGCATAGAGTTGCTCATAATATGTTCTTATAATTGTTTGTATTTCTTTGGTGTTGGTTGTGATTTCTCCTCTTTCATTCATGATTTTGTTGATTTGGGTCATTTCTCTTTTCTTTTTGATAAGTCTGGCCAGGGGCTTATCAATCTTGTTAATTCTTTCAAAGAACCAGCTCCTAGTTTCGTTGATCTGTTCTACTGTTCTTTTGGTTTCTATTTCATTGATTTCTGCTCTGATCTTTATGATTTCTCTTCTCCTGCTGGGTTTAGGCTTTATTTGCTGTTCTTTCTCCAGCTCCTTTAGGTGGAGGGTTAGGTTGTGTACTTGAGACCTTTCTTGTTTCTTGAGAAAGGCTTGTATTGCTATATACTTTCCTCTTAGGACTGCCTTTGCTGTATCCCAAAGATTTTGAATAGTTGTGTTTTCATTTTCATTGGTTTCCATGAATTTTTTTAATTCTTCTTTAATTTCCTGGTTGACCCATTCATTCTTCAGTAGGATGCTCTTTAGCCTCCATGTATTTGAGTTCTTTCCGACTTTCCTCTTGTGATTGAGTTCTAGTTTCAAAGCATTGTGGTCTGAAAATAGGCAGGGGATGATCCCAATCTTCTGGTACCGGTTGAGACCTGATTTATGACCTAGGATGTGATCTCTTCTGGAGAATGTTCCATGGGCACTAGAGAAGAATGTGTATTCCATTGCTTTGGGATGGAATGTTCTGAATATGTCTGTGAAGTCCATTTGGTCCAGTGTGTCATTTAAAGTCTTTATTTCCTTGTTGATCTTTTGCTTAGACGATCTGTCCATTTCAGTGAGGGGGGTGTTAAAGTCCCCCACTATTATTGTATTGTTGTCGATGTGTTTCTTTGCTTTTGTTATTAATTGACCTATATAATTGGCTGCTCCCATGTTAGGGGCATAGATATTTACAATTGTTAGATCTTCTTGTTGGATAGACCCTTTAAGTAGGATATAGTGTCCTTCCTCATCTCTTATTACAGTCTTTGGTTTAAAATCTAATTTGTCTGATATAAGGATTGCCACCCCAGCTTTCTTTTGGTGTCCATTAGCATGGTAAATTGTTTTCCACCCCCTCACTTTCAATCTGGGTGTGTCTTTGGGTCTAAAATGAGTCTCTTGCAGACAGCATATCGATGGGTCTTGTTTTTTAATCCAATCTGATAGCCTGTGTCTTTTGATTGGGGCATTTAGCCCATTTACATTCAGGGTAACTATTGAAAGATAGGAATTCAGTGCCATTGTATTGCCTGTAAAGTGACTGTTACTGTATATTGTTTGTGTTCCTTTCTGGTCTATGTTGCTTTTAGGCTCTCTCTTTGCTTAGAGGACCCCTTTCAATATTTCTTGTAGGGCTGGTTTCGTGTTTGCAAATTCCTTTAGTTTTTGTTTGTCCTGGAAGCTTTTTATCTCTCCTGCAATTTTCAATGACAGCCTAGCTGGATATAGTATTCTTGGCTGCATATTTTTCTCATTTAGTGCTCTGAATATGTCCTGCCAGTCCTTTCTGGCCTGCCAGGTCTCTGTGGATAAGTCTGTTGCCAATCTAATGTTTCTACCATTGTAGGTTACATATCTCTTCTCCCGAGCTGCTTTCAGGATTTTCTCTTTGTCTCTGAGACTCGTAAGTTTTACTATTAGATGTCGGGGTGTTGACCTATTTTTATTGATTTTGAGAGGGGTTCTCTGTGCTTCCTGGATTTTGATGCCTGTTTCCTTCCCCAAATTAGGGAAGTTCTCTGCTATAATTTGCTCCATTATACCTTCTGCCCCTCTCTCTCTTTCTTCTTCTTCTGGGATCCCAATTATTCTAATGTTGTTTCGTCTTATGGTATCGTTTATCTCTCGAATTCTGCCCTCGTGATCCAGTAGTTGTTTATCTCTCTTTTTCTCAGCTTCTTTATTTTCCATCATTTGGTCTTCTATCTCACTGATTCTTTCTTCTGCCTCATTTATCCTAGCAGTTAGCGCCCCCATATTTGATTGCACCTCATTGATAGCCTTTTTGATTTCTACTTGGTTAGATTTTAGTTCTTTTACTTCTCCAGAAAGGGTTTCTCTAATAACTTCCATGTTTTTTTCAAGCCCAGCTAGTATCTTTAAAGTGATGATTCTGAACTCTAGATCTGACATCGTACTAATGTCCGTATTGAGTAGGTCCCTGGCAGTCGGTACTACCTCTTGTTCTTTTTGTTGAGGTGATTTTTTCCGTCTTGTCATTTTGTGCAGAGGAGAATAGATTAATGAGAGAACAAAATGCTAGCAGGGTAACAACGTCCCCAGAAAATATACTCTAAACAAATCAGAAAAGACCTGAAGCAGTGGGAAAAGAAAGGGAAAGAGAGAAAAAAGAAAAGGAAAGAAAAAAAGAAAAAAGAAAAAGATAAAGATAAAAACAAACAAAAGCAGAACAAATCAAAACAAAACAAAAACAGAATGTGATCAAATATGATCAGGCTGGATTATAGATCAGTGCCACACACTAGATTTTGGGTGTATTTTGGTCTGTTAAAAGAAAGTCCCTCCCAAAATTTTAGAGAAAGAAAAACTTATATATGTACAAAAATAAGGGTTGATATGATGAAGGGATGGAATATGACTGTAAAGATGGAAATTATAAAAAATTTTAAAAAAGGATTTGATAAGTTGTTTGAAAAAAGAAAGAAGAGGATTAAAAAAAAAAAGAAAAAAGGGAGAGAATGTGATCAGGCAGGGGAGTAAAAAAAAACCATACACTAGAGATTTAGAATATATTTTGATCTGTTAGAAGAAACTATCTCAAGATTTTAAAGAGAGAACAACTTATATATACATGCCAAAAATACGGGTAACTACTATGAAGGGATAGAATATGACTTTAAAAATGAAAAATAAAAATGTTTTTTTTTAAAAAAGGGATTGATAAGATGTTGGTTGAAAAAGGGAAAAAGAAAAATTCAAAAAAAAAGAAAAAAGAAAAAAAGACAGTTAAAAAAAATAATTAACTTTGAAAGACTAAAGAATCAAGGTAAAAAAGCCATGAATTCTATGTGCAGTATTCCCCTAGCGCTGGAGTTCTGCCGTTCTCATTGATCGGTAAACCTGGTCTTGGCTGGCTGTTCTCGCTGATCTTCTGGGGGAGGGGCCTGTTGCCGTGGTTCCCAAATGTCTTTGCCGGAGGCGGAATTGCCCCGCCCTCGCCGGTCCGGGCTAAGTAATCTGCTCGGGTTTGCTCTCGGGAGCTTTTGTTCCCTGCAAGCTTTCCGTACAGCTTTGGAGGCGGAGAGTGAAAATGGCGGCCTCCCAGTCTCCGCCCCGGCGGAGCCGAGAACTCGGGGCCCCGCTCCTCAGCGAGCCCCCAGAGAAAAGCAGTCAGTCACTCCCGTCTCCCCGGTCTCCGGCCACACTCCGCGCTCACCCGGCCTGTGACCGCGCCTTTCTCTCTGGCACCCGACCCTGGGTGGAGTCTCCAAACCCAGCAGATCCCCGCGGTGTGCTCCCCGCCGCTCCTCCCGGGGGAGGAAGGGGAGTCTCCCCGGATCTGCCGCTTGTTGGGTCCCTGCTGGAGGAGCAGTGGCCCGACTGTGCCGCGGATCACGGTTTATGACAACCCCGAGCTGAGAGCCCGCGCCTGGGCTCCGTCTCTGCAGCCGGCTTCCCCGCTCCGATCCCTGGGAGCTCTGCCGCACTCAGGCACCCCCGGTCTTTCTGTGACCCCGAGGGTCCTGAGACCACACTGTCCCGTGAGGGTTCCACCCCCCACTTCGCCACCAGAGTGACGTCCCTCAGCAGAACCGACTTCTAAAAGTTCCGATTTTGTGCTCCGCGGCTCTATCACTTGCCAGAAGCGGCCGACGGAGGCCCCTCCCCCGCCGTCTATCCTTCCGAATATCGCCTCGGATTCACTTCTCCGCACGTCCTACCTTCCAGAAAGTGGTCGCTTTTCTGTTCAGAGAGTTGTTGCTATTCTTTTCTTCGATCTCCTGTTGAATTTGTAGGTGTTCAGAATGGTTTGATCCCTATCCAGCTGAATTCCTGAGAGGAGACGAAATCCAGGTCTCCTACTCCTCCGCCATCTTGCTCCGCCTGCATCTGGTGGGTTTCTTAGTCTGTGGTGGGTATTGCATTAGGAAACCTTCTTGACAGACCCAGCGGGTTTTGTTAATGTCTCATTTTTCTCCTGAAAGCACTGTCAGTACCATGTTTCAGTGTAGCAGGTTAGCGCTAAGATACACATTTTCTCCTGACCGAATGTGGGAAATAGCAGGTGTGTCTGTTTTCTTGTAGGTGTTTGCCCAGCTACTGTGAACACGGGGGCGAATGTTCCCAGTCCTGGGACACCTTCTCCTGTGACTGCGCGCACACTGGCTACACGGGCGCGACCTGCCATTCCCGTAAGCCTCACGCCTCACTGTTCGGATTTCCGTGCAGTTCTATTTTCCCTTTCTGATTTGGTGCCTATGTGTCTGTATCAGTGCAGCTGTGTGCTAGAAAGCAACAACGAGAACCAGTAGGTATTTTAGAGACTAATTTTTGTCTGGTTCGTTTATTTATTTATTTTAGAGGTGGGGAGGGGCCGGGGGAGAGGGAGGGAGAGAATCCCAGCCCAGTGTGGAGCCCGACATGGGGCTCGATCTCATGACCCTGAGATCATGACCTGAGCCAAAATCAGGAGTCCGATGCTTAACCAACTGAACCACAAGGTGCCCTTGTCTGGTTTATTTTTAATCAATTTTATTTCCTAGTGATGTTAAGGCAGCTTGCAGAAATCCATAGTACCAAATAGGATGGAAAAAAAAAAATAGCAGGCAAAGGAAAATAAATATAGGAAGATAAAATATAACAAAAAGTGAAAAAACAAACAAACAACACCCCCCCCCAAAATACAAAAAGCAATCTAGATGACATGATGGTGTTACTTGTTCTGTTCCTTGAGTTGGACCCAACTTTGGTTCTCAAGTCCTGTCTGCCAAAGTAAAGAGGACAAATTACTGATTGTCAGTGTTTATAAAATCAAACGAAGAGAGTCTCCAGAGGAGCACGAGTAAATGTTCAGGTCCCTGGCAATCCTGATGCTCTTGGATGCTGGTGGTGGTGAACACTGGGAACTTGCCCCGTGCCTGTGGGATCCTAGTTCCCTCTAGTTCTGCATGTTTCAACTCCTTTAATCCTCAAACCTGCCCTAGAAGGTAACTGCTTTATTTTCCACACTGTACGCTTGAGGAAAGAGAGGGGTCAGCTCCTTCGACTGTGGTGACACAGCTGCCAGCCAGAGCTCTCAACCCCCTCTCCATCCCATTTCTTCCACCTTGAACACCAGTCTCTTTCCTGAAGAATTACTTTCTCAATTTCACAGCTAGCCAAACTTTATTGACCCCTAATTCATTACCTACTAGAAGTTTATGACAGAGCCCCGAGATCCTCATTGTTTTCTAATCATTGGCGTTTGTTGTTTATGTTTTTATTCTACTTTTTCCTTTTTTGTGTATCACTGCCGACATTTCTTTTTTAAAAAGTTTATTTATTTTTATTCCAATTCAATTAATTAACATATACTGTATTATTAGTCTCAGAAGTAGAGGTTAGTGAATCGTCAGTCTCATGTAACACCCAGTGCTCGTTACATCATGTGCCCTCCCCAGTGTCCATCACCCAGTTACCCCATCCCCCCACTCCCTCCCCTCCAGCAACCCTCAGTTTGTTTCCTATGATCAAGAGTCTCTAAAGGTTTGTCTCCCTCTCTGATTTTGTCTTGTTTAATTTTTCCCTCCCTTGCCCTATGCTCCTGTTTTGTTTCTTAAATTCCAATTTTGAGTGAAATCATATGATAGTTGCCTTTCTCTGATTGACTTATTTCACTTGGCAAATACCCTCTAGTTCCATCCACGTTGTTGCAAATAGCAAGATGTCATTCTTTTTGATGGCTGAGTAATATTCCATTGTGTATATATACCACATCTTCTTTATCCATTCATCTGTTGATGGACAACTGGGCTCTTTCCATAGTTTGGCTATTGTGGACATTGCTGCTATAAACATTGGGGTGCAGGTGCCCCTTTGGATCACTACATTTGTATCTTTGGCATAAATACTTAGTAGTGCAATTGCTGGGTCATAGGGTAGCTCTATTTTCAACTTTTTGAGGAAACCTCCATACTGTTTTCCAGAGTGACTGCCGACATTTCTGAGTCCCTTCTTTTGTAGCACGTCTCCTCTCTCTGGGTCTTTAGAGAGATAGCATGACATGAAAATTCACTGAGCAAAGAACGGATTGTCATGTATCCAACCTTATGTGAACTGAACCCCAGGGAAGCAGGCATCAGTGTTGGGATGGGAAGACCTGGTCCCCAGCTCAGGGGGTTCCACAGAGGAGCCAGGAGGTTCTTTCAGGCAAAGGGAGGTGACTCACCGCCCCCCCTAAAAATCCCATACGTTCACCCAGAGCAATTCTACCCGCATCTCTATTTACTATTATGGTGCCAGGTAAGAACTTGCCAAGATAACTCTATTTGGAAGGAGCTGGACTTCTGGGAAGTCTGAGGCTGAGTGACTGGTCCAGAGTTGCAGCTAGGAATGGGGGTGGCCTCCTACTTACAGTGTCTCCCCATCATATCTAACAAGTTGTCTTACACAGAGCAGATACCTACTGAATATTAATGACTAAGGAATGATTGCTAAAGTGTTATCATTAACTCTGATTTAAACATCATTCCAAACAACTCTGATTTAAAAATTCACAGGTGTTATATAAAGGGTCTTTCACTTGTGGCCTTAATAATTTGATTTGGTCTAATAACTGAATGGACTTCATTGTGATTCTTTAACTGTATACCAAAATGAAGGTGAGATATTTCCAAATCCACAGTAAGGGATCAGAGACCTTTAGTTTTTGGTGTAAGTGCCCAGTGAATGAGTCTGCATTCACATGTAGAGCAAGTGTCTTCCTAGGGTTTCCTCTTCTACCCTTGGTCCCCAGGTAGGTCCAGCCCCCACCCAAATGTAACCACTGTTATCACTTTGTGTCTGTCCCTCTGGACACTCTTCTAGGCGGTTACGAGCATATTTATGTATTTGTAGAAATATAAACATGAGTGGACAAAATACCAGCATGTCTGGGAAAGCGATCCATATTGTCTCTGTGGCCATCAGAGTAGATGGTGCGAGGTGTGCTATTGATGGGGGCCAATCTAATTTGACACACTTGACACTTGGCCATATTTTATAAAAGAATGTTGTATTTTGCAAAATCCCTGGGCAAGTGAACATTACTTTGATCTTCTTCTTCTGTGAGAAGGGAGAAAAATCCCTCTGCCCTGCCCCACCCCCTCTCCAGGATTTTCTTCATTCTTCGAAATAGGCAGAGTTTTAAAGGGCAGACAATCCAGGGAGTATAGAATGGCATCAGTTCTCCTCCCACGCTTTGCCCCCTCTGTCCCTACTAGGATCACTCTGCTCTGTGGCTCTTGCGTGGCCACTTGCTGGGACTGTGTTCATGGATGCCAGGTCTCATCCTTAGGGTGCTGAGGGATCCAGTCTGCACTGTGCCAGAACCATTACTGTACTTCTTTCCTGGCTGCCATTCGCTACTTTTCAGGTTTTCAAAGGGTCTTTCCTGTCAAGGAAATGAGTGATGCACATGGAAGGTATTACTCAGTTGATTAGTCATTTAAACTTATTCTGAACATTAATTAAGTCCATCATCTGCAGATGTTAATCGCTTGCCTTGTGGTAGCAAAACATTTATTGCACGTATAAAAAAATTCAACTAAAAATCAGGATACGTTGAAATTACCAAGAGACGTTTCATGTATATATATTTTTTTGACTTTCAATTTGCTTGAATAATCATTTGCAAAGCATTTAAGGAAATTTCTTTTAAAACACACCTTATAAATGGAATGAAGAAGAGTTGCCGATTTATAAAACTCATCTGGTAAACAATGCATTGCACCTGTAGATTGTTCTAAGTAAACAGAGGGTATAATTACTGAGTAATTTAATACATCGACATGGTTATTAGATAATAACAGATCACTTAGGGAGATGAAGCCAGCTCACTTCAGATGCTTAGATATTATGAGGCGGAATAGAAGTAGATAGCGTGAGTCCTGTTACCATGGATTTGGGAAGAATCTTGTTTCTAGAGCAGGCAGGGTTCAGATCCACACGGTGATACCTCTTAAAATCTTTCACTCCAAGCTTCAGAGTCTTCATGCTGCCTGATTGACACAGGGGACCGACCACTCCCCTAGAGAAAATGTCCCCGAGAGCAAGGCAGAATGAGTATCACTGGGGAAAGTATCCCATCACTAACGACAGGGAGGAATCTTCCCCATTGCAGCCCCTGTCTGAGATCCCTGTCCTTTGCAGCTTTGTATGAGCAGTCCTGTGAAGCCCACAAGCACAGAGGAGACTCCTCAGGGCTCTACTATATCGATTCAGACGGAAGTGGCCCGCTTGGACCTGCTCTCGTATATTGCAACATGACAGGTACGCTAATAAGCTTTATCGTGCCAGTTAAGCTTGTGTAATTGGTTGCTGTGTGCAAAACCACGAGGTTTTACTTCGTAGAGCAATGTGTTCCTGTGCAACTATATATAAGCAATATTTCATTTTCCCTAGAAACCCAGTTATAGGTGGTGGATGGATACAGGTGTGTCGTAAACAAGTTCTGCAGAGGACCAGTGCATCCGCCGTACTGAATGACAGCTGTCCATGGAATTGATGCAAATTCTAACGCCTCTTTTACACGTGTGTGTGTGTGTGTGTGTGTGTGTGTGTCGGCAGCCACATTTTCTCCTGCGCTCACATCACATTTCACCAACAGAAAGGAAAGCACCCTCCTTAACAAAACTTCCCGTGCTACTCTAGTGGTGTGGACCCAGCAGGCACTTTGACAACCGTGGAGTTTGTCCCTGCAAAGTCTGAGACACTGGTCAGGAAAGAGTCAGCTGTAAATGGTTCTCAGGTAACCATGACTTAGCTATAATTTGCTTTCTCCGCTCTGGCTATTTGTCACCTGGAGGGGGTTGCAATTTCTAGGTGGAAGGAGTTATTTGTGGGGGAATTTATGATGGCGGTTTGTGACGAGCGGAAAGTTCTGGTGCAGTTTTTATACCTCCCATCACCTCATACATAAAATCTGAGCATTTTGGCAGTGGTGAATCAAATGGTTTGATCTGAATTGGATCAATTATATCCTCCAGCCCCAAAACTATCCCCAGCTTTACACTGGATGCACATATGGTTGTTTGGGGCAAGCATTTTGTCATCGATACTGACCAAAACATTGCAGTGTGATGATAAGAGATAAATATATTGACTTACCTTTACTGAAGGATGTGTGATCTATAAAGTATGTGAGGAAACGACCAAAGGGATCTTTCTAGATATTCTCAGCTCCAGTGGTTATAACAGGCCTTCAACTTATTCAATTTCTGTTTTGTTTTGCTGGCATTATCATGGCTCAAGTGAATGCCAAGAACAGAGAAAGCTAAATAAAAATGCTGGCATCCCCATAATACATTCTACTTTTATCAATCACGTGCTTAATTATCATAGAAGTCTAGGACACATTAAAATTTTCATATATTTTGTCCTATAAGAAAAGTTCCTTATACATTGAAAAATTTCAAGATCCATAGAAAAGTGAAAATGATCCTAGCTGGCACATTGCAAAGATGAGTAAGGTTTCAATGACTGAAGCTGTTTTCTTGATAATTAACTGTTGGCAGGGTTGGTAAGGCTGAGGTCACGTTTATTAAAAAAAAAAAAGACACTTGCTGCCAAAAGGAATAACAAACAGCTAATTGCCTGATTGTCTGCAGTGTATGGTGATAATAAAGGAAAAATATTTTAATCATCCCAAGTGGACACGTGGTCCAGGCTTCACCAGGAAGCTTCCGTTGTGCATATTTATAAAGCACCTTTGGAATGTACCACTCGTTCAAAGACATTTGTTTTAATAGTGATTTCATAACATCACTGATGTGTTTTGATGGCCTGTCACTGCTGCTACCTTTTCGGAGTGAACCCACTACCAGAAGGAAGAGTAGTTATTGTCAAAGTGCAAAGAGAAAGTAAGAACAGATGCTCAGCTTTTAATTTTGGTTAACATAGGAAACTATCTGATGATAGATAAGCCGAGTTTTGTTTTTTTTTTTTCTTTTAATCCTCGAGGCAAGAAGGAGCCTCTAAATACAGGAAGGAAAAGGTAAAATCTTCCGGTTAACCCTCCTGGTCAATTTTATATACAAGATGAAGGCCTTGCAAACTGTCTCCTGAGGATGTGAATCATTTTCCTCCCCTGAGTGACTCGAAGAAATGCCCAAGTAAAGGCACAAAACTGAAGAGGTGAAAAAAAAAAGTGCCTAACAGCGTTGAACACCTCTGTCCTCGGTACCCACTCTGCGCGAGGCTCGGCGGTAACCGCGGCAGCGAGCGGAGTAGCACATACCCTCCCCCGGTGCGGTGCGCACGTCTGTGTGGGGAACCAGACAGCGGAGGGCAGCTAATGGAGCAGGTGGTCTGGTGCAGGGCGGCAGGTGCTGTGACGTGAATACAGCGGGGGCGGGGGGCACAGACGTGGAAGGGCGGGTCACAATTTTAAATAGAGGGGTCAGGAAAGCACTCAGTTTGAAAGTTACGTTTGAGCCAACCACATAAAAGAAGCAGCTTTGAGAAAACCTGAGCAAGCCTTCAAGGGGAGGGAATGCGATCCAGGGAGCCTGGTGTGTTGGACAAACGCGGGTGGAGGGACCGGAGGGTGGCCCTCGAGTCACGAAGCTGGGAAGTGACAGGTCCAGGACTCACACAGCAGAGCAGTTTGGGCCTTTAACCACCACGCTGTGCCAAGAGGGAGCAAGGAGACCGGTTAGCGGGACCCTCCAGTAGTGGAGCCAAGACGGTGGTGGCACCGAGCGGGTGGGAGCGGAGAAGGGGAGGAGGTCGGAGTCCGAATCCGTGACCGGATGTGGCTGGAGAAAGACAGGCATCCGGGAAGGCTTCCATGTTTGGATCCGAGCCCTGGAAGGAAGGTGCGGATACTATCAGCAGGGAAGAAGCAGGTCTGAAAAGGAATACCGGGATTCCCGCGGTGAATACCTGAAGTTTGGGTTGCCAGCTGCTCGTCTAGTTAGTGAGGACCTGTTGGTCATAAAAACGAGTGTAATGTGTCATCTGAAAGCCCGCTGGGTGGTTATAACATCCTTGGCAACACAAACTTCTAAAAATATATTTTGGAGAATAACTTTATACATTAATTGAACAGCCCAGCAGGCTCCCATTTGCTTTGCGGGGGCTGGTGGACACTGTGAGCATCCCACAGCAACGTGGGGCGTCTCTGGGTCCCCACACCCTTGTCCACTGTCCACTGAAGGGCAGCTCTGCTCTCGGCAGGCACGGATTCTGGGGCAGCATCCCAGGAGAAGCTGTGCTTCATGAAGCTTCCCAAGAAATTCTGATGTACACAGAGATTTAGAAGCCACCGCCCCGGGGCTGAGGATCTTTGGTTTTACTGTGTACAGCCTGCTCTGTCTCCACCAAAATTAAAATGGAAAGAGAGCAAAGGGCATCACGGAATGGAGAAATAGAACTAACGCAGATGTTAAAATTCTGGTGCCACTATTCATTTTTCTGTCCAGGCAGTTGTCCTGTTGTTCCAGTTTGTATAGGTAGCTGTGGGTGAAATTTAATGATCCACCACTGCATCCACAAAGGCAACAAGAATCGTTCACATACATTAAGATAATATCTAAGGCATTGATTGTGCAAATTAAACATCTTCCAAACTCTCTAATTTAATCTTGGAAAATCTTAGAGTTTTAAAGCACGCATACATGCGTGTGTGTATGTGTGTAGGAATTCATGAAAATTAGGGATAATAATTTAATGATTGATATTGCTATAGTTTTTATTATCAAATAATACTTAATGACTATGTATGTCGTCATATTACTTTGCAAATGACCAAGCATTAAGTACAGATCATTGTATCACAAGACCTTTTGGGTAATTAAGTTTTTTAAAGAAGTTTATAGCTGCCTTTCATAAAAGAAAACTCCTGAATTTAGTATGTTCTTATTCTATGTGATGAGATAAATGTTATAAAGTTCCATGAATCAGGATTGAGTTGGAACATGGAACACACAGACACACACACATCCTGCTTTGTTAAAAATACTGCAGAGAGGATTTCCAAATAATGTTAAACACCAAGGGTTTTTATGAAACTCAGAGCCATAGGAAAGCACCGTGCTAAAGACAGAGAAATGCAGAGGCCAATCCAAAGACAACAGATATTTCCAGAAGCTACACTGCAAAGTATTTAATCAAAAGTTTAAAAAATCCAAGGTGATCCCAGGGAAAATACAGGAATGAACCAGAGTTACAGCTGAATGGGGTCCCATGAGGTGCCCTCTGACAAACCTCATTGTTGACGGTGGAAGAACTAAGATCCTGGTCTTCTTCTCCCAGCCTGGAAATAGTTCCGCTGTGAAGTTCACCTTCTCCATGAAGCTACCATGCCTGTGGGCAATTAAATATTCTTTAATTATTACAAACAAATACACTTGGAGAAACATGCAAAAACCAAAATTCCAAACCAATGGTTAAAATTATATCCTTGGTAATAGCCTTGAAAAATGTAATGCCAAGATATGCTCTGCATAAATTTTAGTACCTTTCGTATAAAAACAACCAAAACAAAACCAAAAAGATAAACTATTTTGAAGGGACTGTTGCAATTTGTTAACAGATCGATCCCCTTTCTAAGCAGAAGAGACAGAACATAACTTCATTGATGGTGGGATGAGAGATGTGAGCTCCCTGGCTCTCCCCACTGGGGGAGTGGGGCCGTCTGTGCCCACCTGAAACCCCTCACAGTTGTCCTTTGCTGTGTTCATAGTTGTGCTCCAGATACTGGTTCCCAGACATGGCACCATGGGAACACTTGTCCAGGGAGGAGATGGCATGTGGTCAGAGCAATGACCCATGAACATCTGGTTCATACAAATCAACAGGGGGCTTGATGAACAAGCCGAGGACTCGGTCTGTTGCACACCTGCCCACTCCCCCCGTCAGATCCTGATTCATCGACTCAGCGTGTCAATAACCCAGCACTTCTTACTCATTGTTACCATGGACTCCGTCACGGTTATGCAAACCGTGCCACTGTGTTTCTTAAACAGCCTTCTTCCTGTGACAGAAAAATGCGACTGGCCTCCAGCTGGCATTGTGCTATAACAGAGGACACTCAGCCCAGTTGCTTTACATACAGCTCACGTTAATTAAAAAAAAAATACTCTACGGAATAGAGTCAAGCCATCCTGCTATGCTTTTTATGTGTGTGTATTTGTATAGATTTTCTGTTTCTTTCACCTCTGTCTTCCTGCAGCAGTTCCTGTCTCAGCACAATCAAACACCTCCCTTTCCAGTCAGACATTCAATTCAGGCATTCATTCACTCATCCTCCACACTTGACCGCTGAGCCATGGAGCTCACCTGGAAGCCCGCAGGTGCCACATCGAATTAGAGTAAGAAGAAGGAACGAACTTCTCTCATAGACCTTCAGACCTTCAGACTAGGGAGGGAGACAGATGTAATTCAGCTAACTAAACATATTATGAATATTATAAGTTTGCATTTGCTATTTTAAATACAGGCATACCTCATTTTATTGCGCTTTGCTTTACTGAACTTGGCAGATTTGCTTTTTTTTTTTTTTTTGAAACAAATTAAAGGTTTGTGTCTACCCTGGGTGGGACAAGTCTACTGGCACCATTTTCCAACAGCACCTGCTCACTTTGTGTCTCTGTGGCACATTTTGGTAATGCTCACAATATTTCTAACTTTTTTGTTACAATTATATTTGTTATGATGATCTGTGATCAGTGATCTTTGGTGTTACTATTGTAGTTGTTTTCAGGCACCATGAACTATGTGCATCTAAGACCGCGAACTTCATTGGTAAATGTTGAACGTGTTCTGACCACTATACCAACTGGCCATTTCCACATCTAGATCCCTCTCTGTCCTTGGGCTCCCTATCCCCAAGACACAACAGTATTGAAAGACCAATTAATAACCCTACGGTAGTCTCTAAGTGTTCACCTGAAAGGAAGAGCCACACGCCTCTCACTTTCGATCAAAAGCTAGACATGATTAAAGCTTAGTGAGGAAGGCATGTGGAAAGCTAAGGCCTCTTGTGCCAGTTAGCCAAGTTGTGAATGCGAAGGAAAAGCTCCTGAAGGAAATTAAAAGGGCCACCTCAGTGAACACTTGAATGATAGGAAGGTGAAGCAGCTTTATTGCTGATGTGGAGAACGTTTGGTGCATAAAAGGTCAAGCCAGCCATGACATTCCCTTCAGCCACAGCCTAACCCAGAGCGAGGCCCTGACTCTCTTCAATTCCGTGAAGGCGGAGAGCGGGGAGGAAGCTGCAGAAGCAAAGTCTGAAGCTAGCAGAGATCGGCTCCTGAGGTTTAAGGAAGGAAGCCGTGTCCGGGGCGTAAAAGTGCAGGCGAAGCATGAGGTGCCGATGGAGGAGCTGCGGCAAGTGATCCGGAAGATGGAGCTGAGGTCATTACCGAAGGCGGCTCCACCGACCCACAGATTTTCAGTGTGGATGCAAGAGCCTCCCACAGGAAGAAGATGCCATCTAGGACTCCTGGCTAGAGAGGAGAAGTCAGTGCCTGTCTTCCAAGCTTCCAAGGACAGGCTGATCGTCTTGGCGGGGCCAATGCAGTTGGTGACTTTTAACTTGTAGCAGGTGCTTCTTTATCATTTCTCAAATCCTCGGGCCCTTAGGAGTGATGGTAAATCTACTCTGCCTGTGCTCTGTAAGCGGAACAGCAGAGCCTGGAGGACAGCACATCTGTTTCCAGCATGGTTTACTGAATGTTTTAAGCCCACTGTTGAGACCCGCTAAGGAAGAAAAAAAAAGATTCCTTTCACACTATCATCACTTATTGACTATGCACCTGATCGTCGCACAAGAGTTCCGATGGAGTCGGACAATGAGATTTATGTTATTTTCATGTCTGCGAACACAACATCCATTCTGCAGCCTGTGGATCAAGCAGTCATTTCAACTTACAAGTCTTTTTAAAATTTTTAAATTAATTATATTTATTTTTTATTGGAGTATAACTTACAGTGTTATACTGGTTTCAAGTATATAGGGGTACAGTATAATGATCGAACGGTTCTATGCATGACTCAGTGCTTATCATGATAAGTATGCTCTTGATTCCCTTTATCTCTTTCACCCATCCCTCCCACCCAACTACCCTCTGGCAACCACCAGTTGGTTCTCTGTATTTAAGAGTCTCTGTCTCTTTTTTTTTCTTTATTTCTTATTCAAGTCTTCTTATTTAAGAAGTACATTTCATAGGACTCTACTTGCCGTACATAGTGATTCCTCTGATGGGATCTGGGCTAAGTCAGTTGAAAACCTTCTGGGAAGGATTCACCATCCTAGATGCCATGAAGAACATTCATGATTCGTGAGGAGAGATCAACATATCAACGTTGTTAGGAATTTGGAAGAAGTAGATTCCAGTCTTCATGGATGACTTTGAGGGGTTCAAGACTTCAGAGGAAAAGGTCACTGCAGAAGTGGTGGAAATAGCAAGAGAACCAGAATTAGAAGTGAAGCCTGAAGATGGGACTGCTGCCATCTCAGGATACAGCTTGAACGGATAAACAGTTCCTGCTGAAGAATGAGCAAAGAAAGTGGTTTCTTGAGGTGGGATCTACTCCTGGTGAAGATGGTTGAAAAAACAAAGGATTTAGAATATTACATCAACTTAATTGATAGTTTGAAAGAAATTCTTCTGTGGGTAAAATGCTATCAAACAGCATCCCATGCTACAGAGATATCATTCATGAAAGGAAGAGTCAATCAATGTTACAAACTTCATTGTTGTCTTATTTTAAGAAACGGCCACAGCTGTCCTGACCTTCAGCAATCACCACCCTGATCAGTCAGCTGCCATCACCATCAAGGCAAGACCATCCAGCAGCAAAGCAGATTACAGCTTGCTAAGAGCTCAGATGATGGTTAGCATTTTTTAGCAATAAAGTATTTTTAATTAAGGTATGTACATTTTTTAGACATAATGCTATTGCACACTTAATATTGACTCCAGTATGGTGGAAACAGAACTTTTATATGCAGTGGAAACCAAAAAGTTCTTCTGACTCACTGTCTTGCAGTATATGTTTTATTGTGGTGGTCTGGAACTGGACCTGCAATATCTCTGAGGTATCCCTGTATATATGAACACTTGTTGGAAATTTGTAAAAAAAAAAAAAAAAAAAAGGCTCTGAGTGTGGGTTGGTGAGTTTATTTCATGAACACATGCACAGCTGCTACAGTATATATTTTTCTTTGCTTGGAAAGAGTCGTGATTTCGTTGTTCTCTGCTTTGCTCTTGAAAACTGAGATTGACAGTAAGCATGGCATCATCATATGTCATGCGTGGCAAGTTTTGTTTGAAAATAGTATCTCTTACAGAAAATTCTATAGTGTTGAAATGTTAGAATTTCTAAGAAAAAAAAAAAGAGAAAGAGAGAGAAAAGCTGCTCTTTGATGATTGTCATGCACCATGACCCTGCATCTTTTTATATTGGCTTTTGCCTGGAAAGAATCCTTCCTGCTCCCACTGAGGGGACATCATTCTGGCTGATCTCCTGCAGCTCCTAAAGGGAGTTCCGAAAGTAGGCATGCCCAGGGTGCGTGGGGACGCACAACTTCCAGAGCAGGTCCTGTCACTGCTCCCAACAGGGGAGAAAAGACACATGTTTTGGGAAATTTCGTTTTCCTGCTCTCATCACCACAGCCCTGCCTGCGGATGGACAGGCAAATGGTCTTGAGGAACAATAAAAATACAACACTCAGATTGCAGCTCAGCCAGCAGCATGCCCAGTTAATTGCCTTGGCATCTGAAGATGGCCAGAACAATAGTTTTCAGTCTTTCGATGCCACCTGGTTCACTCTCCCCACTTACCAAGTATGGCATTGAAGGCTTAGAGAATTTTTTGACTTTTCCAAGAGCACAGATTATAACCCATATTCTCTCATTGACCATGACACAGTTCTCCGTCCATATCTAATTTTGTAAGTGTATACATAATGTTCTCCCCGAGGAAA
The DNA here is from genome assembly GCF_964656455.1 of Halichoerus grypus. Classification (NCBI taxonomy): domain Eukaryota; kingdom Metazoa; phylum Chordata; class Mammalia; order Carnivora; family Phocidae; genus Halichoerus; species Halichoerus grypus. Next base: position 5,082,355 of record NC_135725.1, read on the forward strand.
TTATTCTGCTTTCCTGCTGTGTGGTGGGCTGAAATGCAAGGGGAGACGCTAATGACATTTCATGGTATTTGAGCATTTGGGAGGCACCTGGCGTGGGGCCACGCACGTGTATCTCTTGCCTCAAGAGACTGTGAGTCGTGTTGAAGAAGTGTCCTTCCATGTTAAATAGCAGGTGCCTACACTAATGAATGAGCAGACACATAAAGCTGCATTTTGTGTGACCTATTAAGTGAAAAGATCATTCTCTGAAATCCCCAGAGAAGAAGGCTGTGAAGTAGCTACATTCTCCTGGGGGTTAGTAGTGTCTTAGAGCATTTTCTTGTGTGGAAAATATTAAAGTAAATCATGCAAAGCTCAAGGCTTCAGAACTGTTGACAAGAACAGCAGCCCTTCTTTTTTTTTTTTAATTTTTTATTGTTATGTTAATCCCCATACATTACATCATTAGTTTTTGATGTAGTGTTCCATGATTCATTGTTTGTGCATAACACCCAGTGCTCCATGCAGAATGTGCCCTCCTCAATACCCATCACCAGGCTAACCCATCCTCCCACCCTCCTCCCCTCCAGAACCCCCAGTTTGTTTTTCAGAGTCCATCGTCTCTCATGGTTCGTCTACCCCTCCGATTTCCCCCCCTTCATTCTTCCCCTCCTGCTACATTCTTCTTCTTCTTTTTTTCTTTCTTAACATATATTGCATTATTTGTTTCAGAGGTACAGATCTAAGATTCAACAGTCTTGCACAATTCACAGCGCTTACCAGAGCACATACCCTCCCCAGTGTCTATCACCCAGTCACCCCATCCCTCCCACCCCACCCCCCACTCCAGCAACCCTCAGTTTGTTTCCTGAGATTAAGAATTCCTCATATCAGTGAGGTCATATGATACATGTCTTCTCTGTTTGACTTATTTCGCTCAGCATAATACCCTCCAGTTCCATCCACGTCGTTGCAAATGGCAAGATCTCATTCCTTTTGATGGCTGCATAATATTCCATTGTGTATATATACCACATCTTCTTTATCCATTCATCTGTTGATGGACATCTTGGCTCTTTCCACAGTTTGGCTATTGTGGACATTGCGAACAGCAGCCCTTCTAAGGGCCCTAATGCAAATATTGACTGGGAGGGACTCAAAGGCGTGGGGCTGAGACAGGACCACCTCTGGGCCTCTCCCAGGACCTGGAGGCTGCCTGCTTGGAGGAGTCATCCCTCCCCTCAGTGAAACACAGACATCTAATCCTCCCCGGCTCTGGTAGACAGACACCATGGCAGGGCCAGAGCCTCCAAGACCTAGGGCAGGGGCAGATCGAAGACCCCCATTGTCTTCCTCAGGGCCCCCACTGGACATTCACAGCAGCCGCTTGGCCATCACCAGCCCCGTGTGCACATATGTGCACCTCAATGCCCGTGATCTAGTTCTATTCCCCCCGGGAGTGTTTTCCTTTGAAAAACAGGAGAAGGCTCAGGTGCATGAGGCACTCCGGAAAGGTCACGGACCTCAGCGGTCTTTGAGAACTTGACCTACTCAGAAAGCCCGGTGGCTCACACTGGATTGCTTGGAAATGCGTGGTGAAGTTGCATGGTTTCCTGAAGTTGAGCAAGGGGGTGTCCCTAGGCTTCCCTTCGTGTTCTGTGCAGCAGGAGGCCTGGGCCGAGTAACAGATGGCGGCCACCTGCTGTGGTGTTTCCCTCCGGAGAGTAACGCAGTGGCGTTCTGAGAAGCTTTGGGGCTGTACCTCTCAGGACGCGGTGTTCACATCATCTTGGTGGCTCCTGGGACACCTGCTAGTGTTTGCATCCGTCCGCCATCCTGTGTCACTGTGAGCGCACCTTTTCCACTGGTTCCTCATCTGCACATGGGAGGTGACGGGTCCAATCGCCTCGCACGTTGCCTTCCTCCTCTCCTTTGAACTTGAGCACCCCTTTTCCATCGGAAGAGATGCAGGCAGCTGGCTTCATTCCCAAAGAGGTGGTGTTGGACCCAACTCGGACTTCATTTCAGGCATCTGTCAGAAAGGGGATTTTTGCCTTCCCTTTCCTCGAGATTAATTTCCAGCTCCTGAGTGACAGGCTGACCACCTAGACAGGCATCAAGTTTTTTGTGATGAAGTCTTTTTTTTCTTCTTTTTTCTCAGGGAGATGAAAATGAGCATAGCTGATATGCTTTGGAGTCATGTTTACCTGACTGTTAAAAATAAAGATGTGTTTCTTTTCCCCATTCAACCACCTGTTTTCCCCTCGAAGCCTCCTTGTATAGTTCAGAGATACGTTATACAGTGTAGGAAGGGTTGCAAATTGCAAAGTGGATATAATTTGGCAAAATAAAGAGAAACTAGAGGGTGTCATATGATATGGTGAGTCAGTGTTATTTTTTTATATCCTGCTTACCAAACCAAACCGTCAAATTAATTTAGGTTGATTTGCCTAAACGAGTGGTGGGCCGGGAGCACGGACAGCCTCCCTGCTCGTGTGCTGATGAAAGGCTCCACTGAGCTGGATGAGCACGACATGATGTGGTCTGATGCAACAGTTTAAAAATCCTGTTTAAATTTTTCCCTCATTACAATTAATTTCCTCAGATCCCATTTGTGCTTCATATTACAGTGAATAACAGCAAAGTATTTTTCCAGCACGCTGGTCACTTAAATTCCTTGGTCTGTCTCCTCATCCTTGAGAGCTTAGGTTATATTGCATCTCAAAGGTGCTTTCCCAGTTACAGTTCAGAAATCTATGAAAGTCCTACGTTATGGCACATCAGGGAAACCTAACCTGCCCTCGCTGGGGTCTTGGAAATGATATATTCAGAAAGGGCAATCATTGAAATTTCTCTGTTTTTTCAAAAGGCAGCTTTGAGATTCTGTTCATGCTTTGCCTTCCCTCCACTTGAAAAAGATTTTTCTGATTACATTTTAACCATGCAAGACCGTGAATCCATCACAGTGACCACTAGCCTGTATGAGCCACTCAAGTACAGCATTTTTCTTTGTACCATAAGCCATGAAAATAAATGACACACCAGCATTAGAATTGATGAACTCCCAAGCAGAGCACATGGCTTCTCCATGGCTAGTCTTACCCCGTTTCATCTGATGGAAGAAACCCTGACTGTGAATGTGAGTAGGTAATTGCAAAAAATAACACCAGGTCCATTTAAATAATTTTCTGGGAAAATGTTGAAATATAAAATGTCTGGTGAAAACATGATTGGGGGTGGGGAACCTGTGGGATTCAAGTTGCTATAGGAACACTCGCAGCCCCTTCAGTTGAGCAGAGAGAGGGGATGATCTATTAAGCCTTTTTTCCTAACTGACTATATGACTGCATTAATCATGCTGACTCACAGTCTCTTCCTGTTCCTGCTAGATTTTGCATATTTGGTGATGTTTTTCATAGGCTTTGAGCTAGAGTTCTTTCCATGGCCCTTGGGGTTCTCTTCCCTGGATCTCTGGATGTAATCGATGCATGTGGGGTCTGTGAGCACCAATGTGGCTGTTAGAGTTTTCCCAGGGCAGGACAGGGGAGGGGCTGGTGGGGAGTGCTCTGAGGGTTCCTGGTAGCATCGTTTTGATTTTTTAACCTTGTTCAGGTATTAGCCATTAAAAGTGATAAGAACAAACCTCATGCGACTGTCTCAAGCCCCTATAATTTGGAAATATGTAGACTGATCATGTATGTACCAGATGCGTGTTACAGAGGAAGTTATGTGACTTGATGTTATAAATGTAGTTGAGTTAGGACAACTTGAAGCCAGGCTTTTAGCCACTGAACCGTGGGCCTTTTACACTGTGGGAGGAGCTATATTTGGGGGAAGGTAAAAGAAGGCTAGATGTGTCTCTTCTTGTTTTAAACATTGTGGAGTGCTCATTCATTGTTTTTAAATCTCTTTTAAAAAATATAGGTAATCAATATAACAGAAATGTATCAGAATTTGCCAGCAGACATTTGTGTAGCTGTGGTTCCTACCAGGAATGGTTATTTTGGCTACTCCAAGGTGCTGCATTATTTAGTGCTGGCCACTGAATGAGTTGCTGACACACGATCAGTCAAATTTTTGTTAAAAATACTTATTTCCTATCATTTTGCATGATCACGTGAGCTGCTTATTCCTCCCATGTGTCTCTTATGTATTTCTCTGATTACCAGAGGAAAAGATGCTCAGTCCGATGAGGAATATACATATTTAAAAAATGTATATATATATATATGTGTGTGTGTGTGTGTATATATATATATATACACACAATAAAAACTTAGCTTTGTTTTTATGGTAACGGAAAGAAATAAATTAAGGGACAAAAAGTTTTGTTTATAACTCTGAGTATTATAACACAGAATTTTAAGAATTGGCCCCCCTGAAATTGTTGGCTGCATTCAGGGTAAAACAAATTCCAATAAAGAGAGTCCCCATTATTAACAGTTTAACAATGTCCCTTATGTTGATTCCAATGTCAAAGAGACCTGATTGCTACAAACATAAAAACCTTAATTCAGATAAAAGTGGCTTCCGACTTTCATATTTATTTTTCGTTGCTCCAACCTAGTCACAGTCTCTTTCTCCCCCCGCCCCCCCAACCCCGTTTCTGCCCAGAAGACACCACCTGGACTTCAGTGCAGCACAATGGCTCCCACTTGGCCAGGGTCAAAAGCTCGAATGGAGAAAGCCCCCACCCCGTGTTTCTCAAGTACACAGCCAGCATGGACCAGCTCCAAGCCATCATTGACCATGCGGACCATTGCCAACAGGAGCTGGCCTTCCACTGCAAGAAGTCAAGGCTTTCAACTGGCCACGGTGAGTAGTGGGAGTCATCAGCCATCGTGGGCTGCCGTGCCCGCAGGTGGCAGGGGCCTGCCACAGGTGCATGAAGACTTGTGGCCATAACGCCCATGTCACAATCTGGAAGTTACAGAGATGCTTTTCCTCGGAGCGAAGAGCAAGGTCAATATGTGTTGCTCCTTGCTCAAAGCTGTGAATGATCTGTGAAGTCTCTTCCCAGACTCAAGTGGGCAACCGATCAATGAAATCCTCTTTACGAGCACGAACGCTCGGTGCTCATCCACCATGAAGGGCGGCGACGCCTCAAGAATGTTTTATCTTAGAAAAGATGGCTGACATCACGCATGGCTTAGTTATCTGGAGGTGATTATTCCATGAGATTCTTTTCATGGACTGAATGTTATTAGTCTCTTGGGTAATTATTAACCAGGGAACAATGTTGGTATCATGAAGCTCCTCTCACACAACATACCTGCTGGTCGCTCATTTTTCATATCTATTCTATTCTTGAAAATTCTATTTTTGGTTTTGTATTTTCTTCTTTGGAATACCTCATTTTGTCAGAACGTGCAACCCCGCTGCCCTCATGACACTCCTTGGTTTTCGGGAGGCTGATCAGGCATCTGGGGAGCGGAGTGAGTGGAGGGCAGTAGTCAGGGTCCTCTGAGTTCAGGTTCCGAGCCTGTCGCTCAGCGGCCCTGGGATTCATCCCTCAGAGTCTTTAGCACTCAGACACTAACCTTGCCAGGACCTAATTGCACAACATTGATAAAATGCATGAAGCAAACGCTACTTATTTGCCTCTCTCCGATGTATTGAATGCATAGTTAGTGCTAGAGGGTTTAGTGCTTACTGTGAGTTGATTTCTGCCAAATAGATGACTGAGCTAAACTGGTATGTTCCCGGAGGAAGGAGAAAGCAGCCTCCAGGGGAGGAACTCGGTGCTACGGAACAATGCAGGTTGGGCTGTCGGGCCAGGGAGAGGAGGCGAAGGCGGAGCAGTGTTGACACCAGCCGCTAGCGGGGTCAGAAAGCAAAACCACCCAGTGAACCCGGGAGCAAACTCGTGCACGCTGGCGTGTGGTCTGTCCCACAACCTGGACATACCGTGTGGGTCAGTAAAGAATCCCCACACGGAGGGCCAGTGTCTCCCTCATTGATTTGCAAGTGATTCCTTGACTGTCCTCCTTCTCATAGCCATATATAAAGCAGCAACAGAAGCAACAAAACCAAGTCTTTAGCTAGGGTTGGGGTAGAGATGGAATGAGGAAAAGCTTTTAAACTTGTTAAACACCCGCTGAAGAGACAAAACGAGGGACTTCATTATCTATACATGCTCGAGGTGGCTGCATTTCTTATATTCTGCTACTGGAGAATTTGTAGTACAAACCTCATTTAGACAGACTCAGTACAGACCTGTATAATTCCAGAAGCTCTTAATTCGGGTGCAGATGAGGTAGGCCTAAAATAGCGTAGCCTAATACACCTTAAAATGGTTGCACTGATTCATGGTGCGTCATCGATAGACAGGAATGGGCGAGCGCAGCATGATGCTACCCTTGAGTGGGAGAAGTGGTAACAAGGAGCCTCCACCCGGAGCCTTCAGTAGAATGTCGCAGTGTGGAACCATGCCAGGTGGCTGCCGCGTGCAGAGCAGGGAGATTAAGAGTGTCATAGAGAGGACTGGGAATGGGAATGTCTGTCGAAATCCACTTTTTCCCCAAGAATTTCCTCGTGTTCAAATTCTCAGATGTTATCAGGAACCCAGGGTTAATCGTGAGAGGAGAAAATGCAGGGCTGGGGCCTCAGTGTCGCGGGCCTTGGGTTGCGTGGTTTCCCAGGAGGGCTGCTGGGGAGCAGTGGGGTCCGGCGGCCTTTTTCCTGCAGCAGCTGTTAGGTCTCTATGCTGTAGATGGTTTCAGGGGGATGTGGTTCTGCAGGGCTAAAGAGGGAGCTCAAGGACAGCAAGGGTTGATTCCAGGAGACTGTTCAGTCTCCATACTGTGAGCGCTAAGGTCTCTGAGGATTGTCGTTGTGGCCGGAATGATGGACAGCCAACCAGGGGCTGAGGTGCTGGAGGCCGGGGAGCCCTGTTCCCTTTCCTTCCAGCCCCTTCTTCTTCTTCGTGTTATTCTTAATGATTCCTTCTGCAAATTCTCTAGATCTCTCGGAGAAACCTTGAAAGGACCCAAATGCATTCTGTACCTTTAACAACACTTGCTGGTTCTTACTCTATAGAGAAAATGAAAAATTCGGATGTAAACAAACAGTTGTGCATCTGTGTGCAATGATTTCTTCGCTCCTCCATCTATGAAAAGAATGAGTGTTGAATAATCACATGTTTAAAATGGTGTTTTGAAAAATATCCGTTTAAGTTGAAAAGATCTTCCACCCCCTAGAGATAAGTTTTCAACACACTGAGAAAAAAAAAAAAAAAAGATTGCAGACCTTGATTTCTTGGTGCACATCTCACCCAGCGGGCCTGCAGTGGGCGGTAATGAATACGGCCCATGTGTTTACCAGCTGGGAGGCTGTCGGCAGAAGGTGAAGTCTCATCGAACAGGGAGTGGTGGCCTGAAGTTAGGGAGAAGGTGGGATGTGTTCCAGATTCCTGGTGGGGGCCGGGTGGGGACACCCTGAGGGTTTGAAGGAGAGAGCATGCTGAAATGGATGGGCATCTTTACAGGCCGATTGATGGAGGTCGCTTCCATTTCTCCTCCTGCTCTGATTCTCTGTTTATGAGGCACTGTTTCCCTCCACCCTCCGGAGGGCCCTGCTTCCTAATCATCCTCACCCAGGTGCCCTGCACATCTGCCCTGGGGTCTCAGCAGTGGCCACAGCCCTGCAGAGCTGAGGCGGCCTCCGGCCCTGTCGGTTAACTGTGGGTTGCCCTGAGGAGGAGGTTGTGCTGAAGCAGCGAGCTGTCCTGGCCTCAGTTGTCCTGAGCCCAGGACCCACCTCAGGCATGAAGGAGGCTTGTCCGCACCATGTCTGTGGTTTCCAAATACAAAGCCAACCCATTCAGTACAAGAAGAAGCACATTCTTCCACGAGACTTTTAAGACATGACAGGGTAGTACCAGTGTTTTCAGCTAATAGATAAGAAATCTGTATTTTGCCTCAGAATATTACATTCTTCCAGTGGCATTTTAGGCTCTCGAACAGATTTTGGATTCAGGGTATAAACTTCTCTGGTTTTCTTTTTTTTTTTTTAAATGACAGTTCTTTGTTATGTTATGTCCAGATAAATGATGTGATTGGAGTCCTCAAGAGAAATATGTAAATATCATGCCTGAATGAGGTAGGGACGACTTGCTCATTTTCTAATAAAAGTAAAACATATGGTGAGAACGTAAGTCTTGATATGGAAATATTTTTTAAACAGTTGGAAGTCCTCTTAGAAATGATCTTGTTGCGGAGTTAACATCTGCTCACGTCTAAAATAGTCTCTATGTTTCAAATAAAGGGGAGTAAAGGACTATATTGGGGAGGCAGGCAGTGGGGGGCAAAGTAGGTGTCACCTTTCTCATACTTGTCTTTCAGATGGAACCCCAGTGAGCTGGTGGGTTGGAAGAACCAATGAAACACACACTTACTGGGGAGGTTCTCTGCCTGATGCTCAAAAATGTGCTTGTGGATTACAGGGGAACTGCCTTGATTCTCAATATTACTGCAACTGTGATGCTGACCGGAATGAATGGTGATTTCCATATAATTTCCCTGTGCAAACTGTAATTTGTTATTGCTTAAACTATGTGACTTAGGCAGACATTGGACGAGACAGTTCTATAAAGAGAACAGATTAAAGTATTCCCTAGCCAGTTCAAGGTATAAGCTTTGATGTGTACAATGTAATTAATCCGAAGCCTAAAGTGTTAAGGTAGCTATTTCTGTTTACCTGTGAATAACTAATCATGTCCATTTTATTTTTTTTCTAATAAGACAAAACAGGAATACCAGATTAATGTTTCCCATTCACTGAAAGTACAATTACCAGACTTTCCTACAGTTAAGTTTAACCCAATTGATAAATGACTGCCCCATGGCTGACCCAGGCTTGCTTGCTCACCTCCTTCACTGCTAGCTGCATTTTTAAATGGCCACATAGGGGAAATCAAACAAAGCCCGGAGTGCACAAAAGGGGATTATGGAACACAAACCTCTCCCTATTGCTGGAGGTCTCAGAAGGCTTCCAAACCCACAGAGAAGGTGGAAAGGGACAAGTCTTCCAGCTAGCACTCCAGGTAGCAAGAAATAACTCCCTGAAAACTCATGAGACCTGCCCTCATACATATTTGGAGTTCAAATTTACATGGTCCTTGAATTAAGTTAGTGTGGCCACAGGTTGGCAGCACCGATGGATCATCATAGAATTACACGACATTCTTGCTGGAGGCCCGGCCTCCCCTAGGATTCCTGCAGATAAAATGCCACCAAACATGAGCTCACAATCAGTGCTACACAGCCCCGGGGGACAGAAGTGGGAGGCAGAAGAATCCACAGAGTAAACGGATGCCTAAAAATCCCAGATCACGGATACATTAAGAACATAAGATAAAAGAAATACGTGAGCTGTTGGAAAAATAAGGCCTGGGATTGAAACATGAGAAAGCAATCAGATACCGTCGACAAAGGTGATCACGATTTCCGAAAGAACCAAACGGATGTTTAGAAATGAAAATCTTATCATTGAAATTTAAGACTTGTCGGATCAGATATTAGACACAAGTGATCAGAACACGGGTGAAATGGAAAATGTGTACAGATAAGTGGCAGGGACTCTAGCACAGAGAGACTTGCATGGGGGGAAGGAAAGCAGGGCAGGGAGGGGTGGTGTGGAGAAGGCCGAACAGGTGTCTGAGTCAAGTTTCAAAAGAGGAGATTGGCGATAATTAAGGGTGATAATGAATAGCTAAGAAATGACCAGATTTGAGAAAATACTGGGATACCCAACAGGATAAATAAAAGTAAATCCATCTGTAGACACATCATGCTGAAACCAAGGAAGATTAAAGAGAATGGGAAAGGGGGCAGAGATGACCAAAAGATGCCAAAGCAAGGACCGTGGGGGCCAGCCAAGCTCAGCCCATGGGCACGGGCACTCCCCTCGCTGTGCAGGAGTACAGTGACTGTCCGATTCCGAGTGTGTCCCCAGCCGAGATACAGTGAACACCCAGACAGACAGACACAGAAGAAATATACCACCAGCGGACTCCACAAGAGGAAGCTTCAAGAATGGTTTTCAGAATGAAAAGTAGGTGATCTTGTAAGGAGAGTCTCAGATGCAAGAAAAAATATTGAGGAAAGAAATGTGTAAACTCAGAAGTTAAAAAAAATAAAAGAGACAAATACTAGATACCAGTCACGTATCCCGGCATATATGGAATTGAAACAGGAGGAGACAATCCGATCCTATTAACAAAATGATTGTGATTGACAAAGGAACTAAAGCCATGTTTAGAAACAAAAACATGATTGAACTTTAAAACTTGTTTCATAGAAATTTGTTAGCATTAATTTGCTTACAGTGCATATGTTAAAATTTTAAGTGTAACCGCTAAAGAATAGCAACTATGCAATATTCAAATCAATAGAGGGAAGGAAGGAAAAAAAATGGGATTTTGAAAACTTAATTAATTCAAAAGAAGGTAGGAAATAAAATTTTAAAAAGAAGAGGAAACAATGAGCAACAAAATAACATAAGAATGTATGAGTAATCATGAACAGTAAATGTGACAAAAATAGCCATTTAAATCCAGATAGATGATTTTGAATTAAAAATAAGTATATCTTGTTTGTACGCCTAGAAATGTTGAAAGCAAAATGCTAAATACAACCTACCAAGCAAATATGCACAGAAGTAAGTAAAATTTTAAAGTCTTTTTTTTAAAGATTTTATTTATTCGACAGAGAGAAAGCATGCACGAGCACATAAGTGGGAGAAAGGGCAGAGCCCATAAGGAGGAGGAAGGGCACAGGGAGAGGCAACTTGGGGCTCATCAGAGGACCCTGAGATCATGACCTGAGCCAAAGTCGGATGCTTAACCAACTGAGCCACCCAGGCACCCCAAAATTTTAATGTCTTAATATGGACAACAATTACTATCACCATATCATGATGCTTTTTAATTTCACCAGAAAACCCCTAATAATCCTAAACTTGTATGTTTCTAATAAAAATGACTCAAAATGTATATAGAAAATAATTGGCTGAAGTGAAAGAAGGAATATACAAGTCAACCATTATAGGAAGAGGTTTAAGCACACATCTGTTAGCAATTGGTAAATCAGGAGGACAAAAATTATTAAGGATACAGAACATTTTTGAATGAAATCAACCACTTGATTTGGTAGGCACTGAAAATTATAGAATATATAATATTCTCAAGCACACATGGCACATTTTTGCAAACTGATTTTCCTAATACTTCATAGAGCAAAACCCAAAAAATTTTACAGTAGCTGTTATCGTATGGACAATTTCTCTGATTACAGTGCATTTAGGTTAGAAATGAATAGTAGAGGGAAAAAAATATATAGGAGGCATTTCAAAGCCACAAATGAGTAGAAACCAGGAAATGAAGATTACATTATTCATAGAAAATATGGTTGCCTACCAGGAAAACCCAAGAAGATATATAGAAATATTATTGAAATTAATGAGAATTTAGTAGGGCTACTTACTGAATCTTAGAATAACTGTGAATTCTTATGAAGAGCTTGTTACCATAAGAAAATATCATAAAAACCTCTTTCAAAATCAACACAAAAACTGTAGTACCTTGGAATAAAGATAACAAAAATATGCAAGACTTTTATGGAAAAGACATCCTAAAACTTTATTATGAGAGTCTAAGAAGACGTATCTAAATGGAGACATCACACGACTGCCATGAGTGGGTAAAATGAGTATTTTCTTGATTCCATTTAATTCCAACGCCAAACATTTGTTTAGTGTCCGGGACGGTGACACACTGGTAAGATGTACGTGGAGAAGCAGTGGTCGGTAACAGTTCTGAAGGTGGAAGCCAGCAGTGGAGCTGGTCATACCGGACATGGAGTGTCCCGGACGGCAGTAACTGAACAGAGGGGGTTTGCGGAAGGGATGAGCAAATGGACAGAGAGCCTGGGAGCTTTCAAAAATAGGGAACTCCAGATGGGGATCATTAGGTTGTCCCCAGTGTAGCTTTCTCCTGAACAATTATGAAATGCGAAAGCTGACCTGATATTTGTTCCCTGTAGCTTTTCCCATGACTCAAAAGTCGTGACGGCTCTGTTATACCTCAGAAAAAGTCTGCTGCAAAACAGCCAGTGGTAAGAAGAATCTCTAGAGCGCTCAGAACTGAAAACAAAAAGGATGCGGCTTTGGAAGTCCTCTCACTGAATGTTTGAAACCTATTGTGAGAAATCATCATGCCCAGATAGGCAATGCTCCCAACTTTCGGAAAAAAAATAGAGAAGCAAGAAAAAAAACAACAACTGAGATATAACTAAATTTCGGCGATTTCGAATGAGTCTGGGGACCATGGCAATGAATATTGTCCTACATGAAGCATGGGCATTTGGGAATGACCTGTGCTGATAAAGAATTTTCAAATCAGAGTTGCTTAAAATTTCCTCAGATTTGGGAAGTTACTTTGCAAACAACAGAATGAAAAAAAGAACTTATTATAATATCTGCTTTAATACACACAATTACCCATTATGATTTTCCTTAAGTTTTTTGCAGGGCTCTGTGTGCTTTGTCATTGCTAAAAACAATTAAAGTGTAGCTTTTCACTACATTATAAATGTAGCTTTTAAATGGTTCTTTAAAATTCAGGGATACTCCATGAATAACTAATGCACTTACATTTTCCCTCTAGATGTTCTACCAAAAGAGCAATGACAGGAATTAAAATGTTTATTTGTAACGTTTACTGATACTTAACACCAGGAATTAATTTGGTGCGTTAGCCCCACATTTATAACAAATATATTTTCAGACTGACTCCCCCCGCAATCCATGACACCTTCTAGCTTGTGACCGACCACCTGTCCCGTTCCCAACAAAGCCAGGTGTTGGGTGTCTGGGATGACCAGCCTGTGTGCTTCCATGCACAGAAATCGCAGGGCCTCACCCAGATAAAGCCCTGGGGTTTTAGTTCTTTTGATTTTTGGAAACTATCTGATTTAAAAAAAATTATTTCTGAACTCTCAGGATATTCAGTTCAAATTTTTCATATCTTACTAATATGTACTGACATTTTGTTACATTTTTTAAGCAAAATAAAAATGTTAGTAATTTTAAACTTTCTACCTCAAAAGAATATTTTTGATGCCTCAACAGATTGATTAACCATTAAGTGATGCAGATTCTTTTTGAAGCAAGGCTATTAGGCTGAACCATTCGAAATTGCTGATTGTCTTGACTTGCAAAAATGTCAGTTTCAGATGCTTCCATTTGTATATATCAGAGTGAGGGGGGCCTTTGTAATTGTTAGAAATTAAAAATTCCTGGATTCTACACAGACAGCACTTGAACAATACATTAGACAAACTGTTATTTGTTCCTAAATCCAAAGTACATATGTAATTGAAGTACGCAACAAAAATATGAACAACTTACAAGGTGCAGAAAAATCTTCTTTCTTTGCCCAGAGAGGTGGTTAGTGGTACAGCCAGCTGACTACCCAGGACCTCTGGCTCTATTCTAGTTTTTGTTGTATTGGAACCATTGACATTAATGCTGTCCTAAATATTCACTTACATGATTTTATTAAATTACAATTACATTTTTGTTATTATTTATAATATCCACTAGGTTTCCTGGGGACATCGATGGTGGTTTTTATGCCCATGTCCCCGACACACAAGGCCTGGCAAGGAAACGCTGTGCACCAAATGTTGGATGAATGAATGGATGGTGACAGTCATGGACAGAGCACTTCCCATGCATTACCCCATTTATTAATTTTAAGAGCACATTGTATCATACTTTCAATTTGGTTTTGAATCAATCTTTTCTTTATTTTTTTTTAATGGATGGCATCAGTAAGTAAGGAAATGCCTAGTACCCACGATAGGAATTTTGGAAAATGTAGTAAAAGAAAAAAAAATCTGGGAATTGAAAACCTAAATCTTTTCAGTCAGGTGTTTTTTTTGCTTTTTTTTTAATGAAGCCAGGCAGATCTTGCACGTGTAAGTTCTGCATTTAAATCTTACACGGCGGCTAGATTGGAAAGTGCAGTGAGCTACTTCATTGCAGTGAAAATATAATCTCGTGCCCGCACTGATGGTTATGATTTCGGACCTGCCCGCTTTTTTCTCTGTGGTCACGTAGACAAACAAGGATCTCTGATCCTCAGATGACCTTATTAAATACGTTACTATGTAAGAGTTCATATGAGCCATTTGATTTCCTTACTGTTATGTATTTACAAATTTAGCTTAATCTTAATGCAATAAGAGACTATTTATTACTTCTCTGGATGTCATTCAGAATAACGTTAAGGTGGCCGTATTTGTTTTGTAGGACCAGCGACACAGTAATCCTTTCTCATAAGGAGCACCTGCCAGTCACTCAGGTTGTGATGAGCACCACAGGCCGACCACAATCGGAAGCGGCTTATGCACTGGGGCCTCTGCTCTGCTGGGGGGACAGTAAGTAGTGGCAAGAGGAACTGTCTTGACCCCGGAAAATACATGTCAATGTTTTAGGAGACATGTAGCTGCCTGAGTTCATAAAAACACCATCTATCCTAATAATCTGCATTTCATTAGGAATGTGTTAACTTACAAAAGAAGGGTATATTGGCATTGTACTTGAGGGAAAAAAAAGAGAAATATTATATTACCTTTGGAGTATTTAAATCAGACTATTGCTGTGAATGTGCATGGAATGATCTGAAATATTGTATCACCTGGTCAGCAAACATCTAATATCTGCCTACGAAGTATAAGTATTGGATGAGTGCTGAGATGCCTAAAACTGGTAAGATAATGAGAAATGGGGTGACAGAAACTATCAAGGGTACCTCTTCATTAATACCCTCTGACAGTTTTGCAAACCTCAGTGGTCCTAACTCTCCTTACCCCTCCAACTGCATCTGGATTTCTTTTGTATCCTTCCCTCTCCCGAACTAAATAAAATAAAATATATCCACTCTACCTTTAATTTACCTCTTTCTAATCCCTTTTGAATATACTCTCTCCAGGCCTTCTCCTCCATCACTCCCTAAAAACTGCTTTTTCCAGCTCATCAGTGAGACCTCGACATTGCTATATCCAAATTTTACTCTCAGGTGTCATCTGAGTTGACCTGTCAACCACTTTGGTGTCCTCTCCTGATTCACTCTTTGATTCACATCTTTATTTGGCTGCCAGCTTACCCAAAAAATTCTGGGTTTTCCCTCCTTTTTCCTTCCCCGTGCCAGTGGCATCCTGTTGGGGTGCCCCAAGCCTGCATCCTCAGCCCTCCTTCCCTCTGCTCTCCAGTGGTGAGCTGTTTCCAACAGGCTCGTGGCTTTAAATAGCACATTGATGTCAATGAATCCGCCATCTATATACCTCAAGCCCAGTTTCCCTGAACTCCCACCTCTGGCATCCAACTGATTATTCTGTACCAGAAATAAAAATGTTTCCACAGCAACCTTCCCCAACTCAGTGCATGGCAACTCCATTCTTCCTTTTGCTTAGACTGAAAACGTGACAGCAACTCATAACTTCTTTCCTCCCTTAACACACATCTGATTCATCCACAAATACAGATCGTGTTGCTTCACACTTCAAAAACAGATGCAGAATCCACCGCCATGGCCGCCAGCACCTGGATTGTTGCCATGGCTTAACTGGCCTGCCCGCTGCCACCTTCCCCACTTACCTGAGACTCCACATAATGGCCAGAAGGATAAGTCAGGGCACGTCAGTCCTCTGGCCCAGACTCTCCAGTGGCATGCGTCTCAGAGGAGAGGCCAAAGTACAAAGTCCACCAAGGCTGCGGTGGCCGTGCTGCCCTCTGAGCCCATGGAGCCACAACCCTCCCAGGGGCCCTGTAGGAGATGTTGCCATGTGAGGAAATCCTGGCATTTCTGAACCTTGCTATTGAGAAAACGTAAGTTTCCTACTTCAGATGACAAAAATATTGAGAGGTGGGTCGTCAAAATGTAAAGAATATATTGATGTGCCTTGACTGATGATAGTACGAAGAATTGTTTTTCCCACTCATGACCTTAAACTGAAGACCACAGCTCTGTGTCCGGATAAGATGAATGAAGCACACCCACCTCATCTCTCGCACTGAGTCTCCTATAAAACCCGGGCAGAAGGCCTGAAACAGTTATCTCAGGACCCTGGGAAGCAAACAGCAACAAGGAAGAGAAACCAGAATGCACCATTTGCTTTTTCCTCCAGCATCTGTCGGCCAAGCCAGACGTGGGCACTGGGTCACAGACAGAGAGGTCCCAGGAGAAGCCCTCTAGCCCTGGCTGGAGGAGGGAACAGAGAATTCCTAACTCTCAGGGAATGCAGGAATCCCATTTCCCTCTTTTTCTATCCAGGCAGACCCATGGCAATAGCAGCAGAAGTTGTCCTGTGAACGCACAAGAGCCAGGACCTTGGAAGGGGACTTTTGCTCTGAATAGGACAGCTGTGGCTCAGAGATGGTGGGAAGACTCCTCTTATTTTGTTTTCTTTCTCCACTCACCCATCGCTTGGCAATGGACTTGGTACAGTTGCATAGGAGAGCACTATGGAGCAGTCTCAATAGAGCCCATTTTCTGGTTCTGTGACTGAAAAGGGAGACCAGGGAACCAGAAAGTACCTAGAAGAGCAGAGGGAGGTGACATTCAGGAAAGCATGCTATATGTTGTTTATGAAGTCTCGGGCTCACCTCAGAGTGACACATGCATGGATCCAATCCTAATTGTAAACCCAAGAAGTTGAGAACTGAGCCGAGAGTCTCAGACCCAAGACCCAGGCTGGCCACTGGATGGTGCATGAGTAGGGGAGAGCTGAGTCGTGCTGCAAAGGCTTTGAAAACTGGACTGCCATTAGAGAGAGCCCACAGAAGGCAGGTTGGAATGTGTGGCCAGATCTTAACCAGGCCAACTGCCGGCAAAAAAAAAACCTAAATAAATTAAAAAGAAAAAATAAAATGTGTACATATATATGTATAAAATCAACATGTTCCACAACATTTAAACAAAGCCCAGAGTTTATTAATATCATATTTAAAATATCTAGGAAATAATCCAAAATTACTTAGCACAAAGAACCAGGAAAATGTAAGCTGGCTTAGGAAAATATAATCAACAGATACTAATGCAGATATGACACAGAGGTTAGAATTAACTGATAAAGAGTTTAAAACAGCTATTACATAAGAACTCTAAAAAGTAATCATAAACACTTTTGTAGCAAAGAGAAAAAGAACATTTCACCAAAGAAATAGGATATATAAAGAGCTAAATGAAAACTTTAGAACTGAAAAATATGGAACTGAAATAAAAGATGCCCTGGGTGGGCCAAAAAGTGGATCTGAGATGAGACAGTCATTGGCCTTAATGACAGTAATGACTCATCTGACCAAAAGAAAGAAAAAAATCTAAAAATGAACAGGGCCTCAGGGAACTGTGAATCAACAACAAAAGATCTAACATTCATATAATTGAACATCCAGAAGCAGACAGAAGTGTGGTGCTGTAAAAAAAAAAAAAAAAAAATTGAAAAAAAAATGGCTGAAAAATGTCCAAGTTTGGCAAAAAACAGACTTGAGAAGTTGAATGAACTTGAAACAGGATAAACTCAAAGAAAGTCACCTCCAGATACATCATTATCAAACTGCTGAAAACAAAGGCAATGAGGGATGTTTTGATATCAGCCAGAGAAAAGAATGATACATCATCTATAGGTGTTCACCTACTCAAATGGCAGTGACTTTCTCATTAAAAATATGGAAGCCAGGACGGAAGTGGCAAATCATTTGTCAAGTGCTAAAAGTAAAGAATTGTCAGTCTGGAATTCTATATTCAGCAAAAATCTCCTTCAGGGATGAAGATAAAGAAATTCTCAGGTGAAGGAAAGCTAAAAGCATTCCTTACTAGAAGATACTTTAAAAGACTTTCTAAAGCAAGATTCAGACAGAAGGGAAATGATATCAGAAGGAAATTTGGGACATCAGGTGTGGACAATCAGCATTAGAAATGGTAAACATCAGGGTACATATGATAGACTATTCTCCTGTGGAGTTATTTTAAGTATACTTGTGGATTGAAAGCAAAAAATACAACATTATTTCATAGGGATTTTAATTTGTACAGATGAAATACATTTGGCAACAACAAATAAAGGGACTCAGTAAAGTGACAGAATCGTTGGCGAGGTTTTGACATATGAGTCCAAGTGGTTAAAATGTAGATTCTGAGCAGACTCTGAAAAGGTAAGTATATATATTGTCATTCCTAAAATAACTAATCAAGGAACTGCTACAGACAAACAAAAATAGAATACTAAAAAATGTTTGACCCAAAAGGAGATAGAAAAGGGGAAACAGAAGAACAAAAAAGTATAACAAATAGGAAAAAATAATAAAATGGTAGAACCAAATTAAACTTGTCAACATTTGTATTTAATATGACTGGTCTAAACAAACCAATTAAAGGACAGATTGTTATGACTCAACTATGTACTATGTACAAGAAACTCACTTCAAATATAATGACATCATAAGTTTAAAAAGAGGGACAGGAAAAGATATACTACACAAACACTAATTACAAGAAAGCTGGAGTTTCTGTATTAAAGTTTTTGCTTAAAAGCATAGAAAATTAATAGATACAAAAAGAGATTAAGAATAAATGAGAATCCTAAATGTGTATACTAATAACTGAGCTTCAAAATACATAAAGCAACAACTGACAGGATGGAAAGGGGAAGTAGACAAATTCATAATTATAATTAGAGAATCCAATACTCCTCTCTCATTAACCTTTGGAACTAATAGGGGAAAACAAGCAAAGTGTACATAAAACCTGAATGTCACCACAAACCAACAGAATTTAATTGACATTTATGGAACACCCTACCAACAGTAAAATACATATTCTTTTCAAATACACATGGATACACCATATTCTGTGTCACAAAACAAACTTGAGCACATATCAAATAAATCATACAAAATACATTCTCTGGCATAAATGAATTAAACTAGAAACAAAGAACAAAGAGACTGAGAAAGTCTCCAAACACTTAGAAATTAAACACCAGACTGCTAAATAATAAATGAGTCAAGGAGGTCTCAACAGACATTATAAAATAAATTGATCTGAATGAAAAGGAAAATACAACGTATCAAAAACGGTGGGAGGCAGTTATGGCAGTGCTTAGAGGGATATTAATAGCATTAAGTGCTTATATTATGAAAGAAAAAGGTCTCAATAATTTAAACTTTTACCATAAGAATTTAGAAAAAGAAGAAAAAAATCTCAAAATAGCAGAAGGAAGGAAATAATAAAGATAAGAAGAGAAATCAATTAAAAGCAGAGATCTATAAAAACAAAACATATTTTTGTAATATCAAAAAAATAGATAAATCTCTAGCAAAACTAGAGCGAGAAATATTACCAGTATGAGGAGTAAAAGCTAGCGTATCACTACAGACCCTACAGACATCAATAGTATAATAATGACATACTACAAACAACTCTACACACATAAATTCTCCAACATAGATAAAATAGACCAATTCCTTGAAAACCACTAACTACTAAAACTCACTCAAGATGACATAAACAACTGGAATAGACCTAAAAGTATTGATGGAATTGAATCCAGTCTGAGATGACTTCTCACTGGTGAGTTCCACCAAAGAAGAAATAACATCATATTTATACAATCTCTTTTGGAAAATAGAAGAGGAAATTCTTTCCAACATTTTATGAGGGCCATCATTGCCCCAATCCTCAAACTAGACAAAGAAAATGAAAAAAAAAAAAATTAAAAAAGAGATAACTGTGGACAACATCATCACAGACATATATGCAAAAATCCTCAACAACATTAGCTCTTAACCCAGGAATATTTAAAAGAATAATATACCATCGCCAGCTGGGGTTTACCTCAGGATACAAGGCTGATTCAGTGCAGCTGACCCTGGAACAACATGGGTTTGAACTGGGCAGGTCCACTTATGTACAGATTTTTTTTCAATAAATACAGTACAGTCCTGTAAATGTATTTTCTCTTCCTTGTGATTTTCTTAATAATATTTTGTTTTCTCCAGCTCACTTTATTATAAGAATATGGTATATAATATATGTAACATACAAAGTGTGTGTTAATCAAGTGTTGATGTTATTGGTAAGACATCCAGTCAATCGTAGGCTATTAATAGTTAAGTTTTTGGAGGGTCAGAAGTTACACGTGGACGTTCAACTGTGCGAAGGTCAGTGCCCTGACCCCCTTGTTGTCCAAGGGTCGACCATATTTGGAAGTCAATCAATGTCATCTACCATATTAACAGTTTAAAGAAGAAAAATCACACAAGATGCTTTTTCTGCATCGATGGATATGAACACGATCATTTGAATTATTATGATTATATTATGAACATGATAAATTTATATCAGGTAGCATTCACAATAAAATTCTTAGCAAACTATGAATAAAAGGGAGCTTCTTCATCCTAATAAAAGGTATCTATATATGGAACAGCTAGCATCATAATTACTGGTGAAAAACTGAATTCTTTCCCCCTAAGAGCGGGAACAAGATAAGGATATTCAATCTCATCACTTCTGTTCTATAACTTCAATCGTACTGGAAGTCCTAGCCAGTGCAGTAACGTAAGGAAGTAAATAAGTGCATCCAGGTTGGAAAGCAAGAAAGAAAACTATTCACAATTACATGTGTGATCGGCACAAGTGTTTATAGCAGCTCTGTTTGTGAATGACCAAATCTGGAAACCACACTGACATTCTCAAATGTGGACAAAGAAATGGTGGCCCCATCCACATGATGAAATACTACAGAGCAGCAATAACTTGTGGCAACCTGAATGAATCTCAGAGGCTTTACACTGAGTGAAAGAAGCCAATCTCAAAAGGTTACCTACTGCATAACTCCATTTATATGACACTTGGAAAAAGCACAACTATAGATCATGATCAGCAGGGCTTAGGGGCGTGAGGAGGGTGTGACTATAAGCGAATAGCAAGAGGGAGTTTTTGGGGGAGAAGGAACTGTCCTTTATCCTGATTTTGGTGGTGGTTATACAAATCTACGCCTGTATTAAACTTCATCTAACTGTGCATCCCCCAAAAGTCAATTTTACTCAATGATAATTTTTCAATAATATTGTTTTCTAAAAAACAGGACATTTCCAGTGATTATCTCTCTACTCAGTTGCAGTCTTGTCCATCTTAATCCTTGAAAGAGTCACTATTTGGATATTCACAGTGTGACTGTATGTTCAGAAGAACCCCCAAATGAAGGCTTACATAGATAATGAATGCACTTAGTGGTAAAAAAAAAAAAAATGCTAGAAATACAAAATGTGGTTGTTATTCTGTTTCATTGCTATTGTGACTGTCTTTTTTTTTTCTTTTTGGAAACAGATTCATTTTGGAATTCCGCTTCCTTCAATACCGAGACTTCATACCTTCACTTCCCTACGTTCCGTGGAGAGCTCAGTGCTGATGTGTCTTTCTTTTTTAAGACGACAGCTCCTTCTGGGGTGTTTGTAGAGAACCTGGGGATCACAGACTTCATCAGGCTAGAGCTGCACGGTGAGTCGCCCCCTGGGCAAAGCCACCAGGCGCTCAGTACTTAACAATAACCCTTTTGGAACCTAATTCCCAATGTATTGCCATGCTTTCTTTGTCACTTGTATTTCTTTAGTACATACTAAAGTTCTGTTACCTTTTTTTAAGATTTATTTATTAGAGAGAAAGAGAGCAGGGTTGTCGGGTAAAGAGGGAGAGAGAGTCTTAAGCAGACTCCGTGATGAGCGTGGAGCCCAGTGCAGGTCTTGATCTCATGACCCTGAGATCACAACCTGAGCCCAGACCAAGAGTCAATGCTTAACCAACTGAGCCACCCAGGAGCACCTAAAGTTCTACTATTTTAAATCCTTATTTTTAATAGAGAGTAAAACAGTGATTCACAAAACACACAGCAGTCTGTCCAATTTTGTGCTGCCCTAACTCTGTGTGCAATCAGGATATTTTAAACCAAACTGGTCTGATAACTACTCACTAAATTGCAGAATCATGTCATGTAATTGACTCCTCACATTGTTTATGCATGTACACAAGGCTCAATTCCTTACTTCAAAATTTCATGTAGGGCTTTTTAAATAAAGTATATGAAGATTTAAATTTAAATAAATTCACTGATATATATGAAGGCACATCACAGGTCAGTTTTCTTCCCATAGGGAAAGATCTCTACTCCTTCGGGTTTAGCAAGATGGAGAGTGTGCTCTGAAGAGGAATATGACAAAATGGCTTTGTTTTTCTTCCTCCAGGATACAAATTTATTTTGCCCTCCTAGCCAGCTCAGAGTGACATTTGTCTGCATCAATGTCACCATCTGCTTTCATAAGGAGCATGTCATGCAGCTTCCCTCCTATCTCTCAAGACTGAATTTCTTCCCCTGTGAATGAACCAAGCTACTCTCCTATCTGTATTTGCAGCTCCTGCAGAAGTGACCTTTTCCTTTGATGTGGGGAACGGGCGTTGTGAGGTCACAGTGCGGTCTCCCACTCCCTTTAACGACAACCGGTGGCACCACGTGAGGGCAGAGAGGAACGTGAAGGAGGCATCGCTTCAAGTGGATCAGCTCCCCAGCAAGACGCAACCTGCACCCCCTGACGGGCATGCCCGCCTACAGCTCAACAGCCAGCTCTTTGTGGGTGAGTGTGGACGCTCTCTTGCTGAACTGTGCTGACGGAGAGACCCAGAGAAGATGCTAAGCGTATAGCGGTGATGGCCGCAAGTGCACATCGCTTCTGGCCGCACCGTGTACCAAGAGCTCACGCAAGAGTCAGCCTCTCTTTCCATAGATTATTGTTAATACAGTTTCCATAGAACGTTGTTAGGGATTATTGCTTCCATAGATTTCCCAGTTCACGGATGAGATAATGGAGGTTCAGAGAGATCAAGTGACTGAGTCTAGAAACTCAAATAGAAGAGAAATCCAATCCCTGGTGGATGGATTCCCAGGCTTGCACTCAATAGTATCGATGACTTGCGTTTGTTTTAGTCACTTCTTATCAATACTGTTTCTAAAACGATTAGCAATTTTCATCCAATACTCCCACTTCACTTCTCAGTGAAGTTGGGGAACCTGCCATGTGACTGTGACAGAATTCTCCAGTGTCCCCCCGCCCCCAAACACAGACTGCAGGAGGACTCACGTGGCTGTGCCCCACGGGACCAGCGCCGCCCTCCTCTGCTGCTCAGGCCTTGCAAATGCCGGGTTCAAACCCGGGCTGGCTCCATCCTTGCTGCCACTCTTCAATGATTAAAGCTCTAGGTAGTGGAAGTCTTCCTTTTCATTTACTTGCTTATTTTTTTTAATACTTTTTTTTTCTCAAAGGGAAAGATAAGTTTCGCTACATTACTTTTCAGACAACTCTATTCTAATTTGGAAACCAAGCAGATCAATGAGGTAGCTCTTACTTGGTCATTTCTCATGTATTTTCAAGTAAATAAGGATGCAGTCCAATTAAAAACTGATATAAATCACAGATTAGCATGCAGTCTGCTTTGCCAGAGGACATCCACGGCATCTGGGGGCTAGTGCAGTGCAGGGAGTTGTGTGTGTGTGTGTGTGTGTTGTGTGTGTGTGTGTGTGTGTGTGTGTACAACCCATGGTACATAAAACTCCACTTCAAGGCTTCCCATCAAATCATGAAACTGGGAATCAAATGAAACAATTTTATTTTCTGATTTGTAATCCTGAGGATCATCTAGGAAAAAAGTGTGCATGAACACCTACCTAGAATCGACATCCCCACTGAAATAATGTTTCTAGAGCTTGAGAAGCTAGTGGAAAATTCTGATCTGGTGTATGTACCCCAGGCTCACCGAGTCAGAATCCCTAGGAATGAACCCCAACTCTGTTTAGCAAGCACTCCAGGTGATCCCTGGGCTCCCAGATTTGAAATCAGGCTCACGTGAGACATGATAGAAAGACAGAGAGCTATATAGTGTTCAGTGACTATGACCCTGCCTGACCTCAGAGCTCGCAGGCTGGAGCGAGGCAGGCCTGGGGGCCTAGGTTTTAATATCACCCCTC
Source organism: Halichoerus grypus (assembly GCF_964656455.1). Lineage (NCBI taxonomy): Eukaryota > Metazoa > Chordata > Mammalia > Carnivora > Phocidae > Halichoerus > Halichoerus grypus. The sequence continues at coordinate 5,106,414 of NC_135725.1, forward strand.
TGCCTTCGCTTTCTTTGACCACTCCTCAATTCCTTTTCACAGGGCTGTTAATGGGAGCGCTTCTAAGAAGGGATGATATTACATATACAATTTGTTATCTATATAACAAATGTATAACAAATATGTAACAAAATATATATAACAAATGCATATACAAATTATAATGTATATTATATATAAAATATATACGCTATATATAAATTTGCGCATTACAAATCTGTAATATATATTATATTGCAAAGATTTTCAACTACCTAACTTTATCGTGCATGTCACAGTTTATAGACTTAAACTCTAAAAAGGATAGATGGGTCTTTTTTTTTTTTTTTTTATGAAGGAACCAATGTAAAAGTGTACAAATCTTTCTAAATATCACTTGAAGAAGTATTTTTAGAATAAATATTTACCAAGGTCATCTTCAAAAATATTTTTGTCAATGGTTTATTCAATATCATTTGATGATTCTTAATATGTGATCAGCTTATGTTTTCAAACTTGTATGCATTCATAAAACTTTCGGCGGGTCGCTCTTTTGACCTTGTCAGTACGGCCTCAGTTGGACGTGGAGTCGAGATGCCACCAAGACACCCAGGAGCATGTTTGCAGTTGCAGTGTTTCCCTTGTAGGCGGGACGGCCACCAGACAGAGAGGCTTCCTGGGGTGCATTCGGTCGCTGCGGGTGAACGGGCTGGCCCTGGACCTGGAAGAAAGGGCCACGATGACACCAGGCGTGGAGCCGGGGTGCTCAGGACACTGCAGCAGCTACGGACACCTGTGTCGCAACGGAGGGAGATGTAGAGAGAGACCCGGGGGCGTCGCTTGTGACTGTGCCTTCTCCGCGTATGACGGGCCATTCTGCGAGAGCGGTGAGTGTGCCCTGCAAGCAGGACGGGGACAGGGAGGCACCTCGTTTGGCTGCTCGCCTTGTGTTTCTGGCATTTGACCCTGTAAAGGAAGGATAAGGCAGTTCTCTGTGATTGGCTAAAGTAGAGCTGTTTCTCTCCCAAATTCGTCCCTTTATGATTCTATTCTTGAGAAGCTCGTGAGGACTTCTGTTGGATCCAGCATCATCGATGCAACACTGAGGAGAACAGTAACTCTAAGTGTATGTTTACACTCGGCATTTAATGCTCTGTAAATCTGAGATGAAGCATTTCGTGGGCCATAATAAAATATCGTTACTCAGTTCTATGTCATGCGAATATGCATGGGGATAAGTTATCTTTTTATCCATATTTTATTATTTTTTTAATCTGAAATATTTTTAAATTTAAAAACACCCAGTAAAGCATGACATTCTTGTTTTCTCTCTTGAGATATTTAAGGGTTAGAGATAGTGTGTAAATACACGTAGAGAAGAGCCTTGCATTCACATAGTGTTAACATAACAAAAATGAGTGTCATTCCAGAGATTTCTGCGTATTTTGGAACTGGCTCATCAGTTATCTACAACTTTCAAGAACATTCTAATTACACCTCCAGTAAGAACTCCAGCTCCTTTGCAGCTTTATTTCATGAGGATCTGACGCTGGCCGGCGAAATGGCCACACTGAGCTTCCGGACCACAGGGACGCCCAGCTTACTCCTCTATGTGAGCTCCTTCTATGAGGAGTACCTGTCCATTATCCTTGCCCCCAATGGTGAGTGTCGAGACTGTAAGAACAAGAAGACTGAATTAGAAAATCAGGACCACAATGAGGAGGACCCTTTAGGTGTTAAACTACACAGAGGAAACACAATTGCATGGCTTGCAATTCTCGTTCTATCAGGGGTGGTTTATTTTTCATGATAACCTCAAGTGTTTATCACTAAAGTTAACATTTCCATGATTACATTTCAGATACATTTCTCCCACGAAAGTTTGATCATTTTAGGTATTTGATGTGCAGCTATGCTTCTTGCTATTCTGGGAAGTCTTTCCTTCTGTACATGAATAAATTAGTTTTGCAATTGACTTTGAAACAAGATATCTCGTTTTGTACATGGAAAATATTTCCTCGTCCTTTTGAGTGAAGTAAAGAAGTATATTAAACTATCTAAAATCCACTATTCCTAAGGATCAGATGAATATGATTGTTCTTTACTCATCAGTGATTGAGAAATCATTCATGTCATATCTACATACAAAGAAAAGTGGGATGAGAGCTACCCAACCCATGGCCACCAAGTCTTTCCAAGACTGTTCAAGATGGAGGATTAAACCAAGCTATAACCTTGCTTCACAGGGAGGAAGGGCAGAGACTTACGTTCCGGAGGATCTATTACAGGCAGTATGGGAGTTATGGGATAGTGGGCATATCTGTGAAGGACATCAGGAAATTTAGGTATTGTAGCAAATCATTTGTCTTTCCTCTGTTTCTTGATTATGGCAGAAACATTAGGAGAAAAATTCTGGTTGTGCAAAAAAAAAAATTTCATTATGCAAATGTCAGCAATACATTAAAATGCATTAAAATAAGTCACATTAAAAGAAGTGATGCTTATAGAAACTGAATGTTAATGCAATATTGCTTGAGGTTTTACCATTTAATACTATGAATACCCATGAATAATTAACTTCGAGCCTAGCTCCGAGTTCTCATATGCTTAACTTAGAGTTTTTCCTTTAGTTAAGGAAAATGGAAGAACTTGGAAAAAGACCATTTGGTCTTGACTTTTTAAATAGCATAATTGGATTCTGAATTCAGCCCCGGAATAGCACACAAATGATCACTCTTCCAGGAACAGGGATTATTGGTGTCCTTAAGCAAGTGCTCAATAAATTCAAATTATATGAAATAAATAAAAACAAAATGTGCTTTAAAACCTGCATTGACGTTTTTTATAAAATTCCTTTTTAGTTAAAAATGTCGTTTTTTGTCTTCTTTAGGAAGTTTGCAGATCAGGTATAAGCTGGACAGGCACCAGGAACCTGATGTTTTTAACTTTGGTTTTAAAAACCTCGCCGATGGGCAGCTTCACCAGGTGAAGATTCACAGAGAAGCAGCTGTGGTCTCTGTAGAGGTAAGGGGTAGATTCACAAAGGCAACAGTAACCAAACTTGTGACACTTAGTGTATGACCTCCAGCAAGACTTTGATAATAAATCCTAGTAAAAGAGATAAATATTCAGCACAGTCTTCCCATAAAGTCCTGGGGACAGAAAAAGTAGCTAAAGTGTTTTATTGAGCAATGTTGTTTGTTTGTTTAGCAAGAGGCTGACAAGGTTCTTATTAATATTTGACCACTTAAAATACCAAGCTGTCCTTAGCAGTAGGGGAATGTTGTCTAGTTTCTCCCAGCGATTCCTGGAGATACCCCAATGGGAACCTGTTCCCATCTGACTACAAAAAAAGCAAGGCCTGCAGAAATGTAAACACAAAGGGAAAAGCAAGATTTTGCTTAAAGTGGGAATACATTTTTTAAAAGCAGCAGTGTTTAAATTATTCATTGTCACTGGGTTTTGAAGAATAACCTTTATATATTGAATCTGTGTGAATAATACCTTTTGCTGCTCGCGTTACTAATTTCTATTTGAAATAAGTAAAAGTTTAAGGTTTGAAATAGCTTATTGCATCCCTTTGTGGATTGTACCAATTACAGATCCTTAAACCATGAGGACAAATAAAGGGAAGAGAATAGGCAATGGGGTGGTGTGAAATCTGAGGTATTATAAAAATTGTTATGAAACCATTTTCTCCTTTAACCTTTGTGATAGCTCGAATGTATGGCTCATTTTTACCATTTTTCTTGGTCTCCCTCTGATTCTCATTCTCTTATCATCAAAACTGCTCTCTATTTTGATGTTTGCTTCTCGTGGAATATTTAATAGGTTAACCAGAATGCAAGGAGACAAGTCATCCTGTCATCAGGGACAGAATTCAATGCTGTCAAATCCCTTATGTTGGGGACAATTTTAGGTAAGTGTCAGAAAGAGCGTCGTCCCCCCACCTCCCCCAGCCCCATGACTTGGATCAGAAGTGTTAGGTTGCAAACACAGGAAGCGTTCATCGTGCTGAAAGAAGCTCCTTGTCATATTCATGGTTTCCCAGTGAGTGACAATCAAGGTAGAAGCTGCTCTTTTGTGTGAGTGTGCCTGTAATCACCAGGAAGGGCTGTCTGTAGGTGAGCCAGAGTGATCCCTGAGAAGTTCCTCCACACTTACCCTCTCCCTTGGCAATCAAGCAGAATGAAACTTGGTATTTTTCTAACAATTGAGGAAAGGCGAAATTAAAGCAGGTGTCACGTTCACAAATTATATATTAATCAGGGGTCAAATGCAGAATCATTCAATGATAAATATAGATTTATATTTACAAGAAGAAGAGAAAAGACTTAATTTTCTTTTAGCAAGTGAATACGTGTGGGGCGGTAGGCCGGGCCCTGTTCTGAGATGTGTTCAATGCTCCCAACTACTCTTGGAAAGTCAGGACCTGAAGATCCCACACACACTCTTTATGGCTCTGAGTTATTCTCCATTAAAGTAGGAGAGTAAAAGCATACTATACTACTTAGGCATCAAATTATTTATGCCTTTATTTTTCCCCTTGAATTAAATTGAAATAAAAATAAATTTTGAAAGGTATCTTTTCTTTTTGATCTTTTATATGTAAACTGTATGTGCTATCGATATTTAAAGTTATATGGGAGAAATCTTGTGGTATTGTGTATTATTCCTGCTCTGGTACGTGACACCCATCTGGCTCTGTTTAGTCCTAGATAATTCATGGAATCTTTATTACCTTTTCAGCCATTTGTACATTGGTTCTTTGATCATTTCTTCTACTCCCCCCCCATATATAACATCTTACAAACTTGGGAGATTTAGAGACAGCACATGGGCGGATATTCAAAATACAGTGAGAAGCACAGTAACTATTAAAACGACCACATTTTTCAAAAAGATGATGGGCAATAAAATGATGAGTTCTTATTTTTCAGAGGAAATGTGACAAATCCCAGCGTGCCCCTTGTAAAAGGTAAAAACAAATGCGCATCGTTTAGATGGTACAGCATAAATGGAAGCTCCGTGTTGGTCATGCGCAGTTACAGGTGCGGGTTAAGCCAGTTAAGGAGGGTCCCGGAGTTCTTTGCTGTGAAAATATAGTTTTAGCACCATATGATGAATAGCAACTTCAGGCTGAAGTGGTAGTCCTGCTTTCTAATCACGCCTTAAGGTGGATAAAGAATTGGCCTCCACGATGTGTTGTTAGGAAAGCAGCTTGCGCTGCAGGTGCTTTGGTGTGGCTCATTGTTCCTGTCCCTTCTGCATGTGCAGAATAGTCATCGAGCAGTTAGCACAGAAATACAAATGAGAACAGTTGTTTCCCCTTGAGCGTTGGGAGAAGTTTCTAGCTATTGCAGCCCATCGGAGAGGGAGGGGGACTATCTCAGTCTCTAATGTGTCATTTCTGGACATCCATGTTTTTGTGTATTAGTAGATTTTTTATTCTATTTTTTTTCAAGTTTTTATTTAAATTCTGGTTAGTTGACATACAGTACAATATTAATGTCAGGTGTAGAATTTAGTGATCCATCACTTACATACAACACCCAGTAGATTTTTTTATTCTATTTAAAACAGTGGCATAGTATAGAAAACCACAAGAACTGGGAGAACAATGGAAAGAAATAAGCTCCTCCTCTGGCATTCACCCATGAGAGTAACAGTATACATTTAGCTGGAGGATATTATGAAGTTCCTAAAAATTCAAAGCCCACTTTGAGTTTCACAGAACAGTGGGATGGAACCCTGTCCTTGGCTGTCAGGTGAATAAGATAATTGTTTTTAACATCCAAGCGGAAAAGAATTTGCTCCCTTTTTATCTGATGCTGAGCTCCAGTCTCTGGCCCGACGGAGAGTTACTATCCTTGGTTTGAACAGAGTGAGGAATTGATCATCTTAGGGGTGTGCAAACCTCAGCGCTGGGCTCCCATACAGGGGAGGTCTGTGAGTGGGGAGATGACCCCGTCTGCCCCCAGCAGTGTCATCCCCCCTTCCTTGTGGGAGCGGGTGTCTGTGTGCATTCTTTTCCCAGCCATGAGGACAGATAGGGTCAAGGAACAAAAGGAACACACCCACACAGCTGCCTGTCGTCAGTGACTCCAGCCTCTGACAGGAGAGATGAGGCAGGTTCAGAAGTGTCTGTGACTCAAGGTAGAAAAGTTGCCATCAGGAAGTGTGAAATTGACAAAGAAATATTTTTAAAGACAATTTAGCTTTGAATTTATTATCTGTAAAAAGATACGCCATAGATTATGGAAATTGATTTAATAACTAAAATGCCTTATATAAAGGAAATCATTTTAATTAAAAAAGGAGAATAATACATTTTATCATATAAATTTTTATTTTCCTACAAGTTAATATATAGAGGGCAATAGCATGGAATCGAAGATGTTAATGTTTCAAGAATGGTATAGTCAAAAGCATCTCTCTCAGGCTATAAAAATTGAAGTTGAAATTCAGCAATGAAGTTTATTGCCTGAAGAAATTGAATCTAATAAAATTATAAATATTCATTTCATCTGTACCTAGAGGTACTCATCTTGATCAAAGGCTAATAAAACTTTTCATGTTTTGGATAACTTTATTTCAGGATAGCTTCTAGTTACCAGTGAGTAACTATGAATAGACTACTATTTTTTGTTCAGATTTGGAAAATATAAACTGAGCTTCCTTTCATAAACTGATAGTAAAATAGACCAACAGACTGGCTAATAAAGAGCCATTAATTTTTCCAAAGAAAGTTGTCTCAAACCATGGCAAGATACCCAGTACTTATTTTTGGTTAGCTACTTTGACTCAAAGAGCTATCCATTCATTAAAAATGCTTTGGTGGTCCCTGATGTACACTTGTATTTCCCTGGACATTTTGAATGCTTAGCAACAAGACATACTGTACCTGCCCTCAAGGCACTTGCAATATAATAGGGAATATAAAAAATAAAATAGTGCTTATGATGAATCTAATTTATCATTATTATTATTTACCCTAATGTGCTTTGGGAAAAATGGTTCAGGATCATCTTCTAAATTAACAGGCTGCTCTTGTTCTTCCCATTCTTCAGTGGTCTTATTAATGATGACCACTCAGGTTAAGTGTTCCCAGTTACTATAAAATAATTTTAGTAAAATCCTAGTTTAAATGCAAATCATTAGATTTCTAATTTTCTGTCTAGTCTTGACTTGGACGTGGCCTTAATCCTAAAGTATGAGAGCTTTAAAATACAACAACCCAGTGAGGTGCCCTAGCATTTTTACTAAGTTTTATTTCTCTGAAGACTTTTGTATAAATGATATTCTGTTGATTTTGTCTTTTGTGCATGAAAAAACAACAACAGCAAAGATCCCCAAAATATCAAAACAAAAATCTGTGTTGAAGTGTGCAGAATAAAGATGTGCCACTCTGTTTCCTCCTGGGAAAGAATACATAGGTTGAATTTAGTTCAAATCAATATAGTCATGCAGATAAACCAGAGTGGGTCAATTTTTAGTGTGGGGAAAGAAAATCCACTGAAGGATCATATGTTGAAATGGAACTCCATATATGAGAACTGGGTAATAAATAATTTGTGGAAATTACCTACTGATACCTTCATGGACAGACAACAGTTTAGATATTAAAAACTCCATTGACTTATGTGACATATGTTTGTCTTTGCTATGCTCTGCCTAAGAATTTATCTCATTTAGGAGGAAAGTCATGGAGTGGAAGACACAAAAAGTTTATAAAATTTCAGCAATATGAATAGAAATGCAAAGGTCCTCAACAAAATATTAGCAAATCTAATCCAGTAACATAGAAAAATTGTTATACACTATGACCAGATAAGATTTGTCCTAGGAATTTAAGGTTGGTTCAACAGATAAAGAGCAATCAATGTAATACTCCATATTAATAGAATAAAGGACAAAAACCACATGGATACCTCAATAGACACAAAAAAAACATTTGAAAAAAATCCACTGTGCTTTCATAATGAAAAACAAACTAGGAATAGAAAGAAACTTCTTCACATGAAAAAAGACATCTACAAAAACCCCACATCTAACTTCACACTTAATGGAAAATAATGAAAATCTTTCCCTAGGATCAGGAATAAGATAAGGATGTATACTCTCACTGCTTTTGTTCAAGACTGTAGTACAGGTTTGAGTGAGGGCTACTAGGCAATAAAAAAAAAGAGTAAAAAGTATCCAGAACAAAAAAGAAGAAGCAAAACTATATTTGCAGAGAACGTGATCTTGTAAGGAATCCTTGAGAAAAGCTATTAGAGCTAGTACACAGTTTGAGCAAGGATATAAGATTGATACATAGAAATTTATTGTATTTCTATATACTAGGAATGAATAATACAGAAATGAAATGAAGACTGAAATGTAAATTCCATTTAAAATAGCATCAAAAAGAATAAAATACCTTGGAATAACGTTGACAAAAGGGGTGTAAGACACATACACTGGAAACTATGAGACATTGCTGGAAGGAATTATGGAAGACTTACATAAATAGAAAGACATCAATGTTCATGGATTGGAAGTCTTAATATTGCTAATATGGAAGTGCTCCCCAAATTGATCTACAGGTTCAACAAAATTCCTATCAAAATCCAAATGGCAAGTTAATCCCAAAATGCATATGGAAATGCAAGGGACTCCAAATAGCCAAAACAATCTCAAAAAGAAGAATGAAGTTGGAGGTCTCACCCTTGATTTTAAAATTTGGTACAAAGCCATGGATATCAAAACTGTGTGGTATTGGCATAAGGATAAACATATTGACCAATGGAATAGATTGAGAGTCAAGAAATAAAACTATTTATCGTCGATTGACATTTGATATTGGTGCCAGGCCCATTCAATGCAGGAAGAATAGTCTCTTAAACAAATGGTACGGAGCCAACCAGATATCCACAGGTTAAAAAAGCAATGTTGGCCCTACCTCACACCATTTAGAAAAATTAACTCAAAATGGATGATACTCCTAAATGGGGGGCGGGGGGGACTACAATTATAGAACTCTTAGACCAAACTACAGTTGTGCATTTTTGTGATGTTGGGTTGGGCAATGGTTTCTCGGGTCAGGCTTCCCAAAAGCCTTGGGTTAGATCATGGTTTCTCACAAGCAGTAAGAGGAAAATAGATAAACCAGACTTCATCAAAATTAAAACCTTGGTGATTCAAAAGACACTACCAAGAACATAAAAAGGCAATCCACAAAGTGAGGAAAACCATTTGCAAGTCATGTCTCTCATAAGAAATTTTTGTACAGAGTATATAAAGAGCTTTTACAACTAAACGAAAAGACAAATAACGGTCAAAAGATCTGTAAAGGTCAAAAGATCTGTAAAGGTCAAAATCAAAGACATTTCTTCGAAGAAGATATACCAATGACCAATATGAAAAGACGCTCAAAATCATTAGCCGTCAAGGAAATGCAAATCAAAACCACAAGATATCACTAAAAGACAGTAACAAGTGTTGTGGAGGATGTGAAGAAATTTGAATGCTTGTGCATTGGTGATGGGAATGTAAAATGGTGCAGCCACTATGGAAAAATAGTTTGGCAGTTTATCTGAAAGTTAAACACGGAGTTACCATATGACCACTCCTAGGTATAAACCCAAGAGAACCGAAAACGTATGTCCAGACACAAAATCATCATGGCAGTATTCTCCACTAATAACCCAAAGTGGGAATAACCCCAGTGACCATCGACTAAGTGGTATAGTGTTACTTTTTATGGCCAGTATTTTGTTGTATACCACTTTCGTTGGTATGCAATGAAATATTGGCCATAAAAAGTAATAAAGTACCAACACAGGACACAACATGGATGAATCTAGAAAACATTATGCTAAATGAAAAAGGATAAACACAGAAAGTCACATACTGTATGATTTATTTTGTATGAAATGTCCAGAATAGGCAACTCCATAGAAACAGAAAGTTTAGGTTTGCCCAGGGCTGGAGAAGGGTAGGAATGGGACATGGAATCTAATGTGTACTGGGTTTCTTTTGGAGTGATAGAAAGATTCTGCAAGTGGATACTGGTAATGGTTTTACAACTGTGTAAATATACAAAACCTCCCTGAATTGTATACTTTAAAAGGGTCAGTCTTATGTGACCCTTTTATGATACAATGTGAATTGTATCTCAATAATAATAAAAAAAACTATTAGAGATTTATTTCTTTTGCACATGCAGCTGGAAGAGGTGAGTGACGAGCCATAAATGGACGTTTATTCTGACATGTGAATGAGTTTGTTCGAGAACAGGGTGTGATGGGAGATAGGGGGGAGAGAACTGGAAGGGCCCAGGGTTCAGGACTGCTGAGACAGAGCAGGGCCACATCGGGAGGGGCTGAACAATTTTTGAAAAGGACTAAGGAACTAAGAGCAGCAATTGTGTAGAGTTCTGACGGTATCACCTTGTCGGGTAAAAGAGTGGTGGAGACGGCTCACATGTCATTACATGAAGAGTTGGTATTATTTACTAAAGACTAGTCTTCCAGTAAGTACCCACTGGCATTGCTTGTTCAAAGCACCTAGGGTCCCAAAGTATCCCTGATTTCTTTTCAGGTGTTAGCTGCAGGTGCTGGGAGAGTTTGGTGCATGGTGGCCATGTGTTTTGGGGAAGAAGGAATAATTCATTCACTTCTTTCCAACTCTGAAAAATCAGGTCCCTGCAGCTCTGAATTGTTGGAAAGATAGACTGGACAAGTCTGTCTACTACTCATTTTCTTTTTTTTTTTTTTTTTAAGATTTTATTTATTTATTTTACAGAGAAAGACACAGTGAGAGAGGGAACACAAGCAGGGGCAATGGGAGAGGGAGAAGCAGGCTTCCCGCGGAGCAGGGAGCCCGATGCAGGGCTCGATCCCAGGACCCTGGGATCATGACTTGAGCCGAAGGCAGATGCTTAATGACTGAGCCACCCAGGCGCCCCTCTACTACTCATTTTCTAATTGTGTCATTTATCTAGAATTTAAAAAAGTTTGACCTCCAAAGGGAAAGTCAACACCGCTCAGCATGGTTGTGCCCATCCTCAGTGCCCCTTGTGGAGTGGAGGATGGACTGGATGATTGGGATACATTCCTTCTACCATGGTGAGGGTGAGGGAGAAAGACTTCTTCCTACACTTTGGGGTTAGGGGATCAGCCTGCAGGTCCGCTGCTGGGTATGGGGCAGAAAGGCTGCAGCCTCCCCCTTGCCAGGACCCCCCATTGTATAAGATCCCCAACCGTGAAGTCCTCATTAGCAGACCAATAAATAAACAAGTAAAAAGATAATGTCACCCCTAAGGAAAGGGGGAGGAGGATTAAAGACAACAAATACAATTCCCACATCAAAATAGAGCTGTTAAAGAAGACAGGACACAACTAGGATGAAAACTGGCACTCAAGGAAATTTGAAAAAAGTCACACATGCACACACCAATTCTGGGGGTTAAAGTAAATATGGCTTTTCAAGATTTCACTTGGTCATCTGAAGGCAAGAATCATCACTGGTTATCCTCAAACACTGGCCTGTAATATTATAGAGAGGAACTATCTCAAATTGCAGAGAAAAAAGATTTAGAGAGAGAAATTAGGAGGGAAAATAAGAGAAAACCTAACGGGAATAATTAGAGATCCAGAAACAGAATTGGAAGCAAAGACAGTAATTATGCATTAAAAAAAAATTTCTCTGAGCTAAAGGAAAACCTGAGTTGCAGATTGAAAGAATGCTGATGAGAAATTCTCATCAATTCTGATGAGAAAAAGACATACAACTGGGAAAATTTCCAAATTGCAAAACCCACAGAGAAAAATCTTCCAAACTTTCTAGACAGAAGTTACTACAATGAAAAAATAATGATTTTGGCATCAGCATCCAACTTCTCATTTGTTACAGCGGGATAAAAAAATGATGTGGATTATGGTTAACGTTGCTGAGAAATGAGCCAGAACGCAAGCATCTAATATATAATGTATTTGACAAGGTTAAGAAAAGATATTTTGGATAACAAGGAAGGATGGAGATTAAATATTGACCATGCATCCCATCTGAGGAAAATACTAGAGAATTATTCCAGTCAAAAAATGAATCACAATCATGACCTCAGGATGGAAAATATGAAGGCAAGAGGCAACAGTGAGCTGAGCAGTAAACCCTTCGATGTATATCGACACCCGACAAGCATACAAAGTCACGGCTACAGCTACATGGTTAATAATAGGCTAGGTGGGCACAAAAGCCCACCCACACACGTCCATACCCACAATCCATATATACGTATAAAAGTCAAGTACAAATTCTTGACTGCAATATGTTCTACTGATGTTTCTTTCTTAATAGCACTGCCTATAGACATTTTAAAATTTATCTTTAAAAAATAAATTTGACAAAATTAGTCCAATTAATAATTAAGATAAATGTCTGCCCAGGATTTGTTCTGTGACCCTAGCCTGGTAGTGTTCATGTCAGGCTTTGACCAGAAAAGCAAGTGTTGTCCAGTCCCTCTTTTTGCTCAGCGGCTGAGGCTTTTAATTGGCCTGTAACTGTTTTGTTTTTGAGTATTTTCGCATTGTAGAAGTCCTATGTTACTATTATCGTGTTTTCCCCTTTTAGTTCTTCTTGACATTTTCTCAAGTATGTTCAAGCAAGGTTGCCTTTCTTTATGGAATATATATAGTCTGAATGCAAAAAAAAAAAAAAAGTTAAGTGATTTTTAAAGAACTCTTTATTTTTTTATTTTTAAAGATTATTTATTTGAGAAAGAGAGCACAAGCTGGGGGGGGGGCAGGAGGGGCAGATGGAGAGGGAGAAGCTGACTCCCTGCTGTGCAGGGAGCCCCATGCAGGGCTCAATCCCAGGATCCCGAGATCGTGACCTGAGCCAAAGGCAGACTCTTAACCGACTGAGCCACCCAGGCGTCCCAAAAGAACTCTTTAATATAATCATTTAATTGTCTCAAGCTTGCTTTACTTCACTATAAGAATGTAGCTGAAATTCATCATACATAAAGCTGCTTGACGCCTCATATGATCAACCTGCCTGAGATAGCTATATGTTTCAGAGAGTTGTTTATTAGGATTATAACAATGTAAACATGCCCCTAATTTTAGCTGCTTTTAGAGGTCTTTTACATAGCTCTTACAGTACCCCTGAAAAACTCAAAGGAAACAAACATTGTCCCCCAAGAGTTTAACTACAACATTAAGATACACTGGATCACAGCTGAGATTCTCAGGGTGAACTTAAAGACCAGCTATTATGCCAACCAAAAAAACACTTCTAGAGTCTATACATATATTCTATGGACGGTGTATGCATTCATTAAAGTGGAAAGAATAGTATAATGATCCCCATTTACCTGTCCCTTAATGCGAGCAATTATGAATATGTCCAAAAGATACTGACAGAATAAAAGAGATAATATCCTGTTGAAAAGGGGGTTACTGCAGCCAGCCTGGATCCAGGTCGCCCCACGTGAAAGACCTTGGTTTTCTAAAATCTAATGTTTACCAGCTTCCAGTAGGAATAAAAGCACTCATGGTGTTATGCTGTGAGCGTTAAATTCTCACCTCTGCCAAAGACCTCACCCAGTGTCCAGCCTGTGGAAGCCACTGGATAAATTCTTGGTTGCTGTTTACGGTTGGCAGGAAAAGATGTCGACCAGCTAGTGTACACACCCAAGCAGGGAGGAAGTCTGACAGCAGATTCCAAGTGTCCCCACATTGAGGTGGCTTCCCTGAGCATCCATGAAACACACGCAGCCTGCACTTAACTGCCCCTGGTCAGATTTGGGGCGCACTGGGCAAGTGCACTGCAGGAACTACTCGTCATCGCAGGGAAGGAATGGATGTTCTGCTCTCCTGGGTCCGTCGCTGCTGTTCTTTAGCTGTCCAACCTCGGTCGGATCCAAGGGAGGGCAGGGGCCACGATGGGGAGCAAGCCTAGACTCACGGAGAGGGGACAGAGACCACCATGGTGAAGGGGGGAAGGCAGCGGGCGGTGGGGTTCCTCCGTGACACCTGCGCTTAGGGAGCGGCCTCTACGGGGCTGAGAACAGTGAGCCAGACCCAAGTGTAGATGGCGAGATCAGAACTGCGGTCGGGACTCCCAGAGCACTGCTGTCCCCGAGCTCAGGAGACAGTTCACTGTAACCACCTAGATTACTGGCCACAGATCCTGTTACGAAATGTTGGGATGATCATTTGAAAAGCGCACTAGCAGAGGATTTCATTCCTTTGTGCGGCGTGGCTGCCTCCAGGGATCTGCGCACACGCAGAGCTGGCACCCGCGGGTCACCAGGCCAGGCCGCACGTAGCGGCCAGAGGATTCGGAGGGAGGGTCGGCTGGTCGCCAGCGTGCAGACGCCGCCTGGCCTGCGCCCCCGCGCCCTAACGTGTGCCCCTTCTCTGCCCGCAGAGCCCCCCGGCGCGGACCCGGACACGCTGCGGGCCGGCGCGCGCGGCTTCACCGGCTGCCTGTCGGCCGTGCGCTTCGGCCCCGCCGCTCCGCTCAAGGCTGCGCTGCGCCCCGGCGGCCCCGCCCCCGTCACCGTGCGCGGACACGTGACCGCCGCGTCCCGCTGCGCGGAGGGGGCGGGGCCCGGAGCCCCGGCGCGGGAGGCCACCCGGCCGCTCGCAGGTGGCGCAGGTGCGTGCCCCTCCGCCCGCGGTCGCGCTCGCCGCCCGCGGTCCTCCCGCCGGGCTCCGTCCCGGAGCTGTCCAAAGCCCTCTGCTGGTTCGCCTGGCCACGTCTGGTCCTGGTCCCATGTTCCTTTCTAGCAGCGCAATGCTCTGCTCCTCTGTGGAATGTCTGTGAATGTCTCCAAAGTCCTCCTTCCCTCTCGCCTCTGTCATTCTCCCTCTTTCTACTGTAGGTGGTTCTGGACCAACAGATGGGGGAGAACCCTTAGTTAATGCTGACAGAAGTGACTCTGCTGTCATCGGAGGTAACAGGGCTGTGAATGACCCGGTCCTTGTTGTTGTCACTGTTGGCATAGACCAGAAAGTGTCTGAGAGTCCGCGCCGATGTGCGAGGTCAATGGCAGGCCACGCACATTCGCTGATGTTCTTGATGGGATT
Source organism: Halichoerus grypus (assembly GCF_964656455.1). Lineage (NCBI taxonomy): Eukaryota > Metazoa > Chordata > Mammalia > Carnivora > Phocidae > Halichoerus > Halichoerus grypus. The sequence goes on from NC_135725.1 coordinate 5,121,473, forward strand.
GCACCCAGGTCAACATCTGCAGGCGCTTAGTGGAAGCAACCCGTGGTTCCACGGAGAGGCTTTTAAAAGGATAGTTGCCAAACTACGGAATAATAAGGCTTTTCATTTGAAAATACCCATTCATATTTCTCAGGATATATGTGTGTATATATGTGACGTAGTCACCTTTACTTCTTCGATTCAAAATAGCCATGGACCTCTCAGTCCATCAGCCCAAAACTTTTAAAAATAATATTAAAATAAAACATCAGGTGAGAGAAGCACCTAAACTATGCAAATTGTCATTTTCGTAAATATAAAGATAGAAAACTTAAAGATTTCTCTGAACATAAATATACAAAACTGTTTCTGGTGTCAGTCTTATCTTAGATTTATATATATTTATTTATATTTATAAATAAAATTATTCATGTATATTTGTATAATATATATACTTTTAGTGTCACATGTATTCTATATAGGTGACATTAAAACTGGCTATACTATAACTCTTTAAAGCAAAGTCCTATAGTTAAACTATATATGTATTTAAATATATATTCATATATAATATATATTTATATTTTCTATCTATATATATATTTGAAGAGGTAAAAATAATTACATCTTAAATATCTCCCAATGTATTCTCTGAAACAATTTATTTGGGTCTGATTTAAAGAATGAATATTCAAGTTTCCTCCTTATGATTCAGAGAACATTTACATTTATTTATTTAGATTATTGAAATGTGTCAGTTGCAAACTCTGCTTGCTAAGGAGGAAGTGAACTGCTCTCCATTTCATTGCTATTCCAAATAAGGGAATTAGTCCTCAAGCTGGGGGATGCAAGTGGGTGTGCACTCTTCAGGCAGGCTGTGCACCAGGTCAGATTGGATCTGCTCATTTCGCTCTGTTCATCAAGACGCCAATTTTCTCCAGACTGTTAGGAAGGTATTCAGACATTTTCAAGCCCTGACCAAATCTATGTAAGACTGTTAACATGTCCCTCCCTATCTCAATTACTTCTATTTTTGTAGTGAATGAGGTATATGATCCCCTGATTTCACAACTCCAAGAACAAAAAACATATATGTTATTTATAATGTATATCTAAAAGGAATACTTCTGTGTTAAAATAGAAATCAAATCTTAAACCTGAACCATTCTCATTTATTTTTAATGAGAAGACTTTGCTATAAAGCAAAAGCTGACTTAAAATAAATCGACTTAAGTGTGATTAATATTTTCAAAATAGGAATCAAAGTCCCAAAATGCAAAATGTCATGGTTGGTGCCATTTTTAGAGAGAGCAATGATGATAGGTTGGTGATAGAACAGAAGATGTGGTCTTTGGGGCTTTATTGCGTTTGGTTAGATATCATCGGCAGGTTCTACAAAGTAAATAAGTTGCACCAATATTATTCCCCTGAGAAATCCTACTTGGCTCCTGATAGACGGGATGGAGAATCAGAGCACATGGGCTGTTACGGTGGTAACAACTCAGGTTACTGGCCCCTGCAATTCACTTGGATCTGCCTTCTATCTGTGCGGTGGCCGTTTGCCGTGTGGTTTGTCAGCTGCCAAGTATATTGACCCACACCGTAGAATTCTGGGTAGAACTCTCAGCCCTTTGTCAAATTGATCACAGACTGCACCCACATGTAAAGTACTTGATCTGTTTAAAGGATTACTCCAATAGGTGGATTTCTGTATGTTTTGCACTATGCTTTATCACCTTCTCCTCTTGCAAGCCAAGGGGACAATATAGGAAAGGAGAATTCACCTAAATAACGTTCACACCCAATAAACCAGGCATCACAGGGTTTTCTTGCCAAGAGAGCCATCATGTAGATGGACAGATAGAGAAAGAGACAGATGTGTAGATACATACAGAGGCAGGCAGACCTTAGTGCTTGTCACAAACACATTTACACTGGAATTGCTGAAAGGAAGGTTATGGAAGGCATCCGATGCATTATTCAAATTATCTCCATCTCTTCAGATAGCGGATGAAGACAGAGGTTATTCTAGGACCCTACCAAACCTCACAAAACAAACAAGCTAGTAATCAATTACATACGTAATAACATCCTGGATGTTTGAGGATAATGGTGACAGTAATTGTGTAATCAGGTGTCCTGATCTGCTGTTATTGAGTTACTGTCCCTGACCCTAAAATTGGATATGATGTAGCTCTTTAAAGCAAAGTCCTATAACGAAACATAAAAGTAATTAAAGCAACTCTACTGTTTGTTCTCAAGTGAGATGCAAAATATGTTGAAAGTGATGATTATTCTACCTATTAATATTCAAGAATCTTTCAAAAGTTTCTTGAGCACCTGCTCAGGAATCCCTGTGACCAAATACACCCAACCAAGCTTCGAGTTGGTTGGGCTCCATTAGCTTCTTTATGTCTGTCCCAGAGTATAGTGAAGAATCTTCATTTTATAACACAAATTTTGATTCACATAACAAAACAGTAATGTGTTTTCTAACATTTGCTAATTGGAATATTAATGCCTGTGTCAGTCATCTTAAAAGTATATTGACTAGTGGATGCTTTTTTTGGTACCTCCTTGTTTTGGCATGGATTAAACATTCATTCTTTATGAATATGATAACTTGAACAAACACTTCTAGGCCTCATTTGACCGTCCCAAGCCTGGCAGGGTTTTAAAAAAAATCTGAGGAACTTTTAAAACAATATTGATGTCCAAGCCTCCCACTCAGAGATTCTGAGTTATCGTCTGCTGTGCAGTCAAACTTGGGGACCACTGGCATAGTTAATGCATTTGGTACTTACAGCATTACCAACAGGAGATGTCAAATGATCTACTTTCCCTATAGCTGAATGGTATCTATATTTTTACAAATTTCTAATATGATGGTATATCGGTTATCTATTGCTCCTGACAAATTACCACCCACTTAGAGCTTAACCCAACCCACTTTTATTGTGTCCCAGTTTCTGTGGGTCAGGAGTCTGGGCACAGCTTAGCTGGGTCCTCTGCTCAGGGTCACACAAGCCTGCAGTGAAGGTATCAGCCAGGGCTGAGGTCTCATCTGGAGATTCCTCTGGGGAAGGATCCCCCTCCTCACCTGCATGGGTGTTGGCAGCATTCAGTAGGACCGAGAGCTTCTGGATTTTTGCAGGCTGCCTGCAGTTCCTTGCCATGTAGGGATTCCCATATGGATTCCCACCGTGACTGCTTGCCTCCTTACAGACAGCAGGAAGAGGGACAGTCCCATAAGACAGGTGCTACCGTCTTATGTAACATAATCACATAACCCGGTAGAGCTTATCACCGTTGTTGTATTTCGTGGGTTCAAAACAAGTCACAGGCCCTATGCACAAGCAACTGAAGGGGATCTCACATAAGGCATGGCCCCCCAGCAGCAGCGATCACTTAAGACTCTTTTAGCCTCATAGAAACAAGTGGTATACTCACTGCAGAACTGGTAAGTCAGCAGAACATCAGCGCCAGATTTTTGTTAACATACTTATACGTAAGCATTTAATTACTCTACGACAGGGCTCTACACGCTATCCTTTTAAAATAATGAAAATGTGCTTGTTCATTAGCATGCAGTGTGGGCATGACCTAAGAGGCCACGCTGTGGTTCTGAATTTAAGCATGAGGGCATTAACTGAACGCCAAGCTGATAGAGCTTCAGCAAAAAAGGCATCAAACTGCTGTGTCTAACGGATGTACGGACTTAGAAGCAAACTCAGTGTTCTAATACCGCCTAGTTTCCAATTTTCTGGTGATGAATATATGATGTAAACGAAGTTTTATAACATCTGTATTATATCTGTCTATCTATCCACAAAGTCTGTATTCTGATTATATTTTTCCTTTCTCCTCTCTCACTAGGTGTGATAGCGGTTGTGATATTTATCTTGCTCAGCATCACTGCCATAGCCATACGCATTTATCAACAGAGATGGTTATACCAAAAAAATGAGTCACATGTTCCCCAAACCGGAGACAACGCTGAGACTGCTCTGAAAAGTGAGGTCAACGTGCAAAGTGCAATTAGTGAAAGCCAGAAAGAATATTTCTTCTGAGGGGCCGCGGTGGCTTACTTAGGGCTCTGGTGACGTGATGAGTTTCTCGCTAAGCCAGGGGCTCCCAGTGGGTGAAGCCCACCCCCTCCCGGCCCCCTGGGACACGTGATGGCTGTGTAGCACCATCAGCTTGCTCGAGTGTGGTCCTGGGAGGCTCTGCTCTGTGCTGCTTCACGATCTATATATGTAGAAGTGACTTAGGTGTGCTCGTTAATCCCTGTGTGGCAGTTTCTGACTGTTCTGGCCCGATCGTCGAGAATTCAAATGTATTTTGCGTAACGACTTTGGGTTTTAGGTGAAAACAAGGATTTGAGCTGTGGCCCTACTCTCTTAAAAATGAGACACGGAAGTTTATAAAAGTCAAAGTTGGACTCTAGTGTTTTGTGTTGCGTGGAAATCTGTTTTACTTCCTTTATTGATCACCTACTGACATTTGAAAGCTGGGAAGTGCTTCTTGGATGGTCTTCGAGTGCGTTTCCATCTTCCCGTGAACCAGAGCCCACTGGCCAAAAATGCACTAGAAACCTAGAAAAACCCATTTTTTTGGCCAATTGTTTTTATTATTTGTCTCTTTTAAGTTAGTTTGCATACATTTTTAGTGATGAAATGAGTACTGAATGTCAGCTATGAAATTGTAGTATTCTGTTCATTTATGGAACAGAAAAATTCATAAGTAGCAGAGCGTGTAAAGCATTCCAGTCTGCAATACTTCGCTTATTTTTCTTTGTAATTGGTCATTTTAATCTTTGTAAATTATGGTAAAGATCATCTGATGATCTCCCCAAAATGTATATTTTCTAACTGAAGTTGTGCCCAGGTATAAACTCTGTATTTAACACTAAATGTATCCTTCATCCATTCCATTGGGAAGAAATATAATCCTGAACTTATTTCCTTCAAATGTGGGGTGATTAGGTCACTATTCTTTGCAGTCCTGTGGTTCTCTTGTTCTGAAGGTTATCACAACAGTTTGATTTCTTGCGACTGTCTTTTCATTTACTTGGGAAAAGTCACATTTTGAACTAAAGCTCTCCATTCCTTTTTCTAAATTTTGAACCAATCTAGGCAAACCATCCCCTGAAATACCATCTTAGTCTAGTTACCATTTGGAATATCAGTGGAAGGATGCTTATGCTGAGGGAGAATGCAGGTTGTAGGATCTGAACTAAATCTGTCATTCTGGTCAAGAATCTAGGATCTTGGAGTCAGCTTCCATCAGTGTACCCAAAATCAACCAGTTCGTTTCATATTCGGGGATATTTGCAAAGTAGGGGAGCAAAGAATTTGTATTAACCATGGGAATTGTTCCAGTAACTACTCATGTGGCAGGGGTCGTAAGATAATTGCATGGAGCCTACCATTTGCACTCACTAGCCAGTTATAAATAAAACGTGCTACACTCTTGATATGCCATTTGCCATGTGCCTGCCAGGAATTAGATTGCTTCCTTTGACCACAACAGGACCACCCGGAACTCCATACACTTAGCCTTGCTATGACCTTCGAGTCTTCGAGTGTATACCTATTTTTCTGTGACTTTTTTAAACAACAGAAAAAGATATCCTCTATCCTAAGTCTTTTCTCAAAAAAAATACCTTCTTTCTTATGGTTTCGTATTAGTTTTCTATGAGGTTTAACAAATTACCACAATTTAGTGGCTTAATGCAACACCCATATATTATCTCACAGTTTCTGTGGATCAGGAGCTGGGCATGGGTTTACTGTGTTTTCTGCAAGGCTGCAGTGAAGTATCGGCCAGGCGTGTCCTCATCTGGTGACTCAGCTGGTGAATCCTTGGTCTTATGGTTATTGGCAGCATTCAGTTCCTTACTGCTGGAAGATTCATGGAAGCCTGCTTCTGTTCAAAGCCAGCAAGAGAGAGAGAGAAAGAGAGAGAGAGAGAGAGACTCTAGAGCAAGTCTGCTAATAAGAGGGAGTTTCATATAATGTAATGTGTGATGGGAGTGACAGCCCATCCCCTTTGCCAAACTCAGTTGGTTAGAAGCAAATCTTAAGTCCTGCCCACACTCAGCAGGAGGGGATTACATAAGGACTTGAACCAGCAGGCTGAGATCAAAGTTAATCTACCACAGTACTATATCTTTATTGAAGTTTCTTTAAGTGAATAATGAAGGATTTTCAGGGTCTCAATATAGTAATATATGAAGAACCTACCTTGGTGAATAATATATATACTTTTTTTCCCAAAAGGCCTATGCAGAGTGGAGAAGGATTCAAGACAAAAATGATAGGTTCTAGTTAATGCATAGCTGAATTTTAACACCCTGAAATCACTGCAACTTTAACAAATGATCATACTAAGTTCCGAAAATGTTAATCACTTTGATAGCTGGCGTTTTGCAGATTTATAGATAGTGAAATTCATGGTATTCTGCTCTCTTTTTAAAAGAGAAAATAAAATATTTGTACCAAATTGCAGTGATGTTGCACCCACTTTCCTGATTTGTAAACTCTACCTGCTTATTTGTTAATAAAATAACCTTTTTGAATTAAATTAGGAAAATATTTTTAAGAGAAATTGAATGAAATTTGAATTATGAAATTATATTGTTTTTCCCCTAAAATATTAAAAAATGTGCAAATGTATATATTCTGTTATGGTGTGTGTACTGCTTTATCTCTACTGTATATAGAGAGAATACTATGCTCTGTTAATATCATTTGTGATGGTATTTAAATTATCAAACACAAAGTAAAACATAAAGTACCTAATATGTACTGATTATTACAAGTTAAAACACCTATGAATGTAGATATTTAAACCTTTACCAGAGAACAATAATTTAATAATCAGTAAGTTATTTGTTGAATGTTTACTATATACTCAAAACTGGTTGCACAAGATTTCCCCCCAGAGTTGGGTTTCTTGAGCACTCTAAACATACAAATTCCAGTTTGCAAATAACATCCTTCTATGAAATAAATGTTAAAAGATAATAATTCCCCAAGTTTTATTTTCAAATAGAAAAGGAAAATAGTGCATAATTAACACTTATTATTGGGACTAGAACTTCAGAACCCCTGTTTACTCCATGTTGAAGTAAAGCCCCCCTTCACTACCTCCCCAGTATTATGTAGCAATGTAGAAAAACACATTGGGGCATTCTGTGTGTCTAGGATAATCACTACTTCTGGAATTTTTTCGTTTCCTTTCCTTACAGAACATCTGATAGATAATTGTTTTCAGTGGATTTTTTTTTAATTTTTTATTGTTATGTTAATCCCCATACATTACATCATTAGTTTTAGATATAGTGTTCCATGATTTCCAGTGGATTTTTTAAGAATCAAATATAAAGTTCATGTTTCTTGCCTTGAAGGAAGACAAATACGATTGAAGCGTTTTCTGTATAGAGTATAAATTAGCTCTGATGATGCAACTGGAATGTTGAAATAGTCTTCCAACAAGGGGGATGCAACGGACCCATAGTAAATGAAAACATGTTTATTGGATTGCTTAGTCTATTGTTTTGCAATCCATGTAACTAACATGTTTAAGGAGTCCCTCGGTGCCTTTAATGGATCCTGGCTGTCTCCTTCTACCCCAGCCTGGCTCATCATGAGTGGCAACATGGAAGGAAGAATTAGAAAGACAGTAATAAACATGAAGTGGTTTGCACTCCAAATGGTGGGGAAATGGCTACCCTGGAGCCCATGGGCACATTTTCAAGCTCTAGGGCATTAACGGATTCTGTACACGTTGAGAATACTTACTACAGCTGAAAGAAATATTATTAGTGATAGATCTTTGGGCTACTTAAGCCTACATAGGAGTATTACGACTTTTTGGCGGGATGAAAATATTCATAAGCCCTGGTTTAGCAAATTTAAGTCCAGAGAAAGTTCAAGTTTTTACAAAAAACGACAACAACACAAAACAATTCTCATTATTCTCAGGATCATAGAGAGTTCCTGTTAGCAGGGACATTAACTATCTTGCCATGCAATCTTCGTTTCCCCTCCACATAGGCCCTCGAAGCAAGTCCAAGTTGCTTTTTCCAAGGAAACACTGTTATTAGGAGTGAAGTCAGGTTGCAAGAGCCTTGTTTTTCTCTCCAGGTTCTCCGGGGTGTAGCTTCAGCTGAGCATTTTGTTGGAGCATCAGCCATAATACGTGGTGTAACTTCAGTAAAAGTACAGACTGGGTTTTAGGAAGACTGGTCTGTGTGGCTAGGATGTGTGGCAGGATTCATCATATGTAAAGCACACGGCTGGGAAAGTAAGCTCAAGGGCTACTTCCTATGAAACCTTCCGCTTCAGAATTACTGATAATGTAAGACCTTTGCCATCCTTTGTGACCAAAAAATGATATATATTCATTTTATTGTATCATTATATATGTTAAAAGGATGAGACCCTTTACTCAGTTTATCATGTCCTTTGTGAATATGCCCCTTTCTCAGGTCTGCACTTGCCTTTAGACTTGGAAAATGAGATTTCATAATGTACTTAATATTGAAGACATTTCTTAAGATAGAACTTTTATAGCCGCATATGGTGCTTTATGTCACTAACAGATCTGTTATCTACTTGGTCATTTTCTGTGATTCTCAGAACCAATTTAACCTTCCTATTTTGAGTGCAGAACTTACTTTTTCTAAAACTCATCATAGTTCCATTTATCCAGCTTTTCCTACTTTGACGCATAAACCTGTAGGAGCTCCTTAGAAACAAAGATGAACTAAATTGTTTAAGCAGAAAATCCACTTATTGGCAATCTAATTCTAATCAAAATTACTTCTAAAATAAGTTTGGATAACAGCTACCTTTATCTCCTTTATATCAAGTTTTTACTTTACGCCTCTTCACAGTCTCAACTTGTTCCAAATACTTATAATTATCATGATAATCAGTATTCGCTCTTGTCTCTCAGATTGGTATCCCCTGACTCCATTGTTCTTCCAGAATTATTTCCGGACATTAAAAAAAACAACAAAACAGCAAACATTGTTTTCTGTCAGCAACATGATGTTCCATAACGTCTCTCATTTCTCTGTCCCGAGACATGGAATTAGTTGCCCTCAAGGAGCGTTCTTTCCATCTATTAAAATATAGGAGCACCAGGGTGTGTATAAGAATGTTTCCCATGCATCCTGTTGGAAGGGAGGACTGTGTCATTGCTGGGCCACTTTAAAGACAAGGTTGGAAAAAACATTTTAAGAGAATGAATTCAAAGTACTATTTCTGGTTTAAAGCTAATTGTGTTCATTTATTTTCCTAATACAAAGTGAACCAACCCATGGGAAGGGCTTAGCACAGCCCTTAACCCACAGCGAGTGCTATTATAATTTACTGCTTCTGTTGAGTCAGTTGATGCTTTGGAGATCTCATATATATATATATAAAGTAAACTGAAATGGAAAGTAAAATGATTATTTGGCTATTTTTTTTCAATATAAACAGTTGATTCAGATATCTCAGGCCCCATGGGAAAAATTCATTAACTGAAAGTAACTGGTTAATTGCCATTTCACATCCATCTAAAAACATTGGAGCCACTTTTAATCCATGGTTACAGGGAAGTAACAGGAGCAGCAGATGTGGTCCTCCACATCAGGGGATGCTCACAGTTACAGGAGCAGGAATCAGCGGGGCTAGACCCCAATTTCCAACCTCATTTTGGGAATGCACACAGAGATCAGATTTAAGGAGAAGGACCCCATGACCTTGGGTTTTTAAGCCTTGCGATTACAGAAGCACCGCCCTTCCCTTGTTATATGCAAATGCAGGCATTCAAACCAGAATCCTACACTCCTGAGAAGATTTGTGAAAAGGGAGTGCAAAATGAAGACACTTTGGATAACAAAAAGTGAGTAAGTCTGCTCCATAAAGATCTTCATCAATGGAATTTTTTAAAGCAACACAGCTCAGTAGAAATTTCTACGAAGATAGAAAAGTAGCCACCATATGATTATCATATGGTTTCCCTTATTTGTGGAACATAAGGAACAGCATGGAAGACATTAGGAGAGGGAAGGGAAAACTGAAGGGGGGGAATCGGAGGGAGAGATGAACCATGAGAGACTATGGACTTTGAGAAACAAACGGGGTTTTAGAGGGGAAGGGGGTGGGGCGATGGGGCAGCCTGGTGATGGGTATTAAAGAGGGCACGTTCTGCATGGAGCACTGGGTGTTATATGCAAACAATGAATCGTGGAACACTACGTCAAAAACTAATGATGTAATCTATGGTGACTAACATAACATAATAAAATCAAATTAAAAAAAAAAGTAGCCACCAGCCACATGTGGTTATTGATAAGCATGTGAAATGTGGCTACTCTGTCAGGGAGAAAATCATGTCGGGTATTCTGGGCTGAGCCCTTTGTGTTTGGTGCAGACAGCTAGCCCCTGACACCTCTGATGACCCACAACCCATTCCTCTACGGGGTTCAAGGGCTCAGGGAACAGAGAGTCATGCGAAGGCTATCCTCCGGGTCTGTTTCTTCCTCACAACCTGAGCAGTGGGTTGTGTGGAGTGTATTGGACTGGGTGGCCATTTCCTCTTTAGAGGAAGAGTCCCAGCTAGGACCACAGACATCAATAGTCCAAACTCTTCTCACAAAGTCTAAGTCCTGGGTGGCCTCAAGTTCTACCCTTACTCAAGGAGTAAGTACTTCCAATGTAATGCCAAATATTTCAGGGTAAAAAAAAGCATACTCTTGTTAACAAAGCCAGACAAAGGTAATAAAAAGAACAGGTTTTGAAGGTTGCTGGTCCAAGGCTGTACACCAGGAACAGATTTCGAATCTTGTCAAATGCCTTTTCTGCACCAATTGGGGTGATCGTGTGGTTTTGATCTTCATTCTGTTAATGTGGTGTGTTACACTGATTGATTTTCATATGTTGAATCATGCTTGTATTCCAGGAATAAACCCCACTTGGTTATGGTGTATAATCTTTTTAATATGCTGTTGAATTCAGTTCACTTGTATTTGTTGAGGGCTTTTGTATCAATATTGATCAGAGATACTGGGCTGTAATTTTCTTTTCTTGTAGTTTCTTTGTCTGGCCTTGGTATCAAGGTAATACTGACCTCCATGGGATGAGCTTCAAAGTGTTCCCTCCTCTTCAATTTTTTGGAAGAGTTTCAAGAAAGTTGGTGTTAATTCTTCTTTAATTAGTTTGGTAGAATTCTCCCTGAAGCCGTCTGGTCCTGGGCTTTTCTTTGTTGAAGGGTTTTTGATCATAGATTCAATCTTCTTACTAGTTATTGGTCTGTCCAGATTTTCCAGTTCATGATTCAGCCCTGGTAGATTGTGAGTTTCCAGGAAGTTTTCCATTTCTTTTCATTACCCAATTTGTTGGCATACAATTTTTCATAGTATGCTCTTACAACCATTTTTATTTCTGTGGCATTGGTTATAATGCCCCCTCTTTCTTTTTCCTTTCTGATTTTACTTATTTGAGTGTCCTCTGTTTTTTTTTCTTACTTAATCTAGCTAAGGATTTATCAAATTTGTTGATCTTTTCAAAACACAACTCTTAGTTTTGTTGAAAAATCCTGTCGTATGGTATAACATGAATGCACCTTGAGGACATTATGTTAAGTGATAAAATAGAAATAATATATGATTCCGTTTATACGAGGAACCTAGAGTAATCAAATTCATAGAAACAGATACTAGGAATTGTGATTACCATGACATGGGGGGAGAGGGGAATTATTTAATGAGTATAGAGTTTCAGTTGGCAAGATGGCAAAGTTCTGGAGATCTGTTTCATAACAAGGTGAATATACTTAACACTACTGAATCTGAACGGTACTCTTAAAAATGGTTACAATAGAAAATTTTATGTTGGGGCACCTGGGTGGCTCAGTCGGTTAAGCGGCTGCCTTCAGCTCAGGTCATGATCCCTGGGTCCTGGGATCGAGCCCCGCATCCGCCTCCCTGCTCGGTGGAGAGCCTGCTTCTCCCTCTCTCTCTGCCTGCCTCTCTGCCTACTTGTACTTTCTCTCTCTGTGTCAAATAAATAAATAAAATCTTTAAAAAAAAAAATTTATGTTGTATGTTGTTTTTTATCACAATTAAAACACACACACACACACACACACACACCCCAATGAAAGCCTGCTTTGTCTCTAACCAAAGGAACTGGGAAGGGACAGCCTATCAGGAAAGAAAACTTTTAGGGTAACTGTTCTACTCTTGATAACACCACAGAAAAACCTGTAGTCCCACTCTCAACATGCCAACAAAGGTCAGGTACAGATCCTAGACTTCTTCCCTCATGAGGCAGTAACAAGTTACCCCAAAGTGTGCTCTTTACCAGGGTAATGTTGAAGAAGGTCTGCAAAGCAGTCAGGATTTCCCCATCCCCCAAAGTCCTGTTGCAGAAAGCACGTGGGAGGCTGGATTCCCTCCCCCACCCAGCAGTAGCAAGGACTCCCCACAGCGGGGCTGGTGGATGGTCAGGATTTTCCCTAGCTGCCTGTGATAACAAGGCCAACCCCCCTCCTGGCCATATTGTTGGAAGCCACAGGGGAAGCAGTCACAAGACACCACTACCCATCTCAGCCAGGGAGGTATCATACAGGCTCCAGTGTGGAGTCAAAGCCCCACCCCTGCCTGAAAGTAATGAGGACCCCTCACGGGATGGGGGCTAAAGGGGGCCAAATAAGGAATCTGCACTTCTACCCCGACCTGGCAGAGCTAAGTTGGCATTCCCCACTTCCTCTACTGACTACTGTCAAAATAAGCTAGCTAAAACAGGTTTGAATAAGATCCAGATTTGGGGCACCTGGGTGGCTCAGTCGTTAAGCGTCTGCCTTCGGCTCAGGTCATGATCCCAGGGTCCTGGGATTGAGTCCCGCATCGGGCTCCCTGCTCCGCGGGAAGCCTGCTTCTCCCTCTCCCACTCCCCCTGCTTGTGTTCCATCTCACGTTCTTGCTGTCTCTCTGTCAAATAAATAAATAAAATCTTTAAAAAAAAATAAGGTCCAGATTCTTATAACATAATGCCCAAGATATTCAGGTTTCAGAAGAAAATCATTCGTCATGCTGAGAACCAGGGAGGTCTCTGAATGAGGAAAGAAGATCGATAGATGTCAAGACCAAGGTGACAGAGATGTTAGAATTATCCAACAGAGATGTTAAGTCACCTATCATAAGAGAACTTCAATAAGCGATTATGAGCCCCCTTGAAACAAAACAGAAAATAGTTAAGTCTCATAGTTAAGTCTCGGCAAAGAAATAGATCATTTATAGAAGAACCAAATGAAACACTATGAAGTGAAAAATATAACAACCAAAATAAAAAAACTCAATGGGTGGGCACAACAACAGAGGGGAGAATGAATGAATAGGAGATAGAAAAATAGAAATTAGCCAGTTTGAACAAGAGACTGATAGTAGTCTGAAAAAAATGGACGGAGCCTCAGGGTCCAGTGGGACGATAACATAAGCTATAATGTATGTGTAGTCAGTCTCAGGATGAGAGAAGGATGTCGGGCTGAAAAAGAATTCATGGGGGTGAAAAGTACAGCATAGGGAATATAGTCAGTAATTTTGTAATAACTTTGTGTAATAACATCTGTGTCACAGATGGTGACAGCACTCCTCCTGGTGAGCACTTTGTAACGTATGCAATTGTTGAATCACTATGTTGTACACCCGAAACTAATATAATATTATGTGTCAACTGTACTTCAACAAGAGCAAAAGAAATACTGGCTTGCAGAAAACTTCCCAAATTTGGCAAAAGACATAAACTTGTAGAGACAAGATTGCCAGTGAAACCCAAAGAATTCTAAACCACCACACGTTGTAGTCAATCTTCCAAACACAGAAGACAAAACATCTGGAAAGCAGCAAGAGAGAAGCAACACCTCACCTGCAGAGCAAAAACATTCCAAATGGCAGGGGACTTCTTATCAGCAACCATGGGGTCCAGAAGGAAGTCGCATCATATTGTTCAGGTACTGAAAGAAAAGACTTGTCAACTCAGATTCCTATATCCAGCCAAAATGTCCTTCAGGGGTGAAGGGGAAATCAGGACATTCTCAGATGGAGAAAAAGCAGGACTGTCTTTCAGCAGCAGAATTAGCCTAAAGGAACGGAGGAAGAAAGTTCTCTACACAGAGAGGAAATGACAAAAAAAGAAATCTTGAAACACCAGGAAGGGAAAAAAAGGACACACTAAACAGAAATATGGACAGATCAAGGGATTTTCATTCTCCCCCTTGAACTATTTAAATCGTGTTGGACGGTGAAAGTAAAACTCGCAACACGGTGTGATGAATTTCCTAATGCATGAATAGGAAATGTCTGAGACAACCATAAATGGGATGGGTAAAGGGACTTCATTTAAAAACAGACCCTGGTCATTTATGTATATATAATGTAACACCTAGAGCAACCACTAAAAAGCTATGCAAGAAGACACACTCAAAAACACTAGAGATAAATAAAAATGGAATTCTAAAAAAATGTTCAAGAAACCCACAGGAAGGCAGGGGAAAGGATAAAAAAAAAAAAAAAAACACCTAAAATCAGAGAGAAGAAACAGGACACAAAAATTAAATGATGGACTTAAGCCCTGACAAAAAGAATTATTTTTATATAACTGGTCAAAATAAACCAATGAAAATACCAAATGCCAAAAAGACAGGCAGAATGGAATAAAGATCTTGACTCAGAAACATGTTGTCAATAAGAAATTCATCTTAAATATAATAATATAGGCAGGTTGAAAGTAAAAGGATGAAGAAAGTTGTATTATCCACATAGTAATCAAAAGAAAGCAGTCTATTATCAGATAAAATAGAATTCAGGGCAAAGACAGTATTTTTAATACATGTATATAAATATACACACATATATGGGTATGTATATAAATGTGTAGACACATTTATATGTATAGTGGATTCTCTTTATTTCTGGTACTTATGTTCTATAAAGTCATAGTGAACACTGAATTAGTGAATACTGAAACATTTCTCCTAGGAAAACTTGTGTATGTGCGCACACGCACACGCACACATCCCTCGCATAGATTAAAACCTTACAACCTAAAAGCAACTCATCAATTTTCTTATTTTACAAAAGAGAAAGAAAGGTTCGCAAGTGTTAACAAGTTGCCTGAGGCCACAGCACGAGCAGGTGTCAGAGTGGAAGCTGCTTGCTTTACATGGTGCTTTCTCTGCTGCCTGCATCTTCTGTCCATCTCTCTATGAAAGCCAAGACCATGCTCCATTGTCACTCAGCTGGGAGCATGTGTGCCAGGGGACAAACTTTTCACCACCGTGTGCATGTCCGTGAATGGCTGTGAAAGCAGTGTAAGTATTGACTTTGGGGGACAAATCACTTTTAGTGAATAGGTAAATTTTAAATATAGAATCTGTGGATTACATGCTTTTTCATGTAGAGATACAGTGCAAGTGCCATGAACTTCACCTGTTTCAAGTGTGCCATTCTTTAGTTTTCAGTGTATACTCAAAGTTGTGCACCCATCACCACTAAGTCCAGAACATTCCATCGCCCCCCCCAACAAAGAAACCATGGACACATTAGCAGTCACTCCCCATATGCCCCCTACCCCTCAGCCCCAGGCAACGACTAATTTACTGCCTTTCTCTATGGGTTTGCCTTTCCTGGACATTTCATATAAGCTGCAGTCCTACAATATGTGGTTTTGGCATCTGGCTTCTTTGACTTAGCATCACGCTTTCAGGGTCGAATCCATGTTGTAGCATGAGTCAGTACTTCATTCCTTTTTTATGGCTTATGTAATAAAGAATTTCACAGGCCTTTGTCCCCAGCTTCTGGAAGACAACCTCCAAATCTTTAGAATTTCCTGAGTGTTAGAAATACGTTTGTTAATCATAGTAGGTCCCCTCACACCACAGCTGCTAGATTTTGCTCACAGATAACTCCTGGTAGGGCTGGCCATACTGATAGTCTTGGGGTGGGTTCACCTAATGAGCCAGATGATAGCCTGACCTCTGATAATGAACAGGGGCTGAAGAATGAGGTCAATCACATGGGCAATGGCTCAGTCAATCATGTCTATGTAATAAAGCCTCAGTAAACACTGGACAGCAACGCTTGAGTGAGTTTCCTGTAGACAATACACCATGTGTGTATTGCCCACATGGATGCCAGGACAGTACCCCATCTCTGAGGACTTCACACAGGAACCCTCCCTGGCCCACGTTCCACCCTATATGTTTCTTCCATTAGCTGGTTCTGATTTGTATCCCTTTGCTATAATAAAGCTCTAACTATAGCACTTTCCTGAGTTCTAGGAGTCATTCCAGCATAGTATTCAAACCTGAATACGTCCGTAGGGACACTCAAGTTCGTAGCCAGCTGGTCTGAAGTGAAGAGGATCTCAGAGTTTTCCAAACTTGGGCTGGTGTCTGCAGTCTTGGGCAGAATGGGCACTCTAGAGGACTGTGCCCTTAACCTCCAGTTTTGTTGACTCTGGGTAAGCTGAATGAGATCCCATGGTATGGATACAGGATTTTGTGTATCCATTTACCCACCGACAAACATTTAGGAGTTTCCACTCTTTGGCTATTGAGAATAATGCTGCTATGAACATTGGTGTACAGACTTTTGTGTGGACGTAGGTTTTCAATTACCTTGGGTGTACATCTAGGAGTGCATTTACGGGGTCACATGCTAAGCCTATGCTTAACTTTCTAAGAAACTGCCAAATCGTTGCCTAAGTCAAGTTCATGAAGATTTACTCCTGTATTTCTTTCTGGAATGTTGTACTTTTAGTTCTTGCATGTAACTCTTTGATCCACTTACAGTTAATTTTTGTGCATGGTGTGAGGTGAGGTCCAACAGCATTCCTCTGCATAAGGATATTCGGTTCTCCCAACAACACTTGTTAAGAAAACTATTCTTGCCTCATTAAGTGGTCTTGACGCTCTTGTCAAAAATCAATTGATATATGTGAGGGTTTCTTTCTGAATTCTCAATTCTGTTCCCTTGGTCTTTGTGTCTGTCCTTACGTCAGTGCTACATTGTCTTGGTCATTGTGCTTTTGTACTTGTTTTTGAGATCAGGAAATATAAGACCTTTACAGTTGTCCTTTTTTGTTTTTTTCAAGATTAATTCTTACTTTCTGGGCCTTTTGCATTTTCATGTGAATTTTAGGATCATCCTTGTCTATTTATGCACAAAAGGCAGCTGGGATTTCGATAGTGTGTGCAATGAACTTGTAGGTCCATTTGAGAGATAGCCACCTTAATAATATTCTCTTCAAATCCACGAACAAGGGATGTCTTTCCACTTATTTACACCTTCTTTCATTTCTTTTGACAATGTTTCATAGCTTGTAATATACAAGTGTTGCACCTTTTTTGTTAAAATTATCCCTAGGTATTTTATTCTCATTGATGCTATTTGAGATGTAATTGTTTTCTTAATTTCATTTTGGATCATTTGTTGGTAATGTATTTTGTCAAATTCTTTTCATGCATGTATTGAGATTATTGTGTTTCTTGTCTTTTTTGTCTATCAATCTGGTGTATTACCTTAATTGATGTCCAATATTAGGCCAACCTTGTTAAAATGTTAACATGACAAGGCAACTTTGCATTGTGCCACTGAGCAGGGGTGTGGGATGCGGGGGGATGTGTGAAGAAGCGGGAGTTAAAACATTCCAAATCCTGTTATCTTACTGAGGTTTAGTAGCTTCTGTTGGATAGATGGCTATTGGTTTGTTCTGTGGCTGGGTTAATGTCCAGAATTCAAAACTAGTTACTTTGAATTGTTTTGTTGTTGTTGTTGTTTCTCATGGAAGAGCAGTTTGCTGAGGTCCTCACTCTGCCATTTAAGAAACAGTGCATGTCAGTGTGTTTTGGGGTCAGACCAGATTAATGACTCTCCTACGAATAAAATGCCCTGTTATTCTCAGTTTCTAACTTTTTGTGATCTCGACAGAAGTGCTCTGCGAACTAACCTTGAGAAGAGTGGCATTTTCCTAATTAATAGGAAAAATACATTTCCTCTCTTAGGTTTAATTTCGTTATGCTTCTGGCACCTGATTCAGCACAAATTATATGTTAAGAGTTAAATAATAAGGTTTACTCTATCAATGATTCAGGTACTCTTCAAAGGATATTTTTGGAGGTGGGTGAGCTGACCCTGTGCAATAAAATTCATTATTTTATACCCTCAAGTACATATCTTAATAATTTGTATTTAGAGGAAGTTTAATTCAGGAGGAAGTCTACATAGAAACAGAAATAAGCAATTATAATTCATGGTAGTTAGCAGAAGAAGCAGATTCTTATGGGCTAAGCACAGTGTGTAGACAACGTGCAGTGGGGCATTGCGTTGCATTTAAGGCATCGCATCAGGTACGGCTTTTAAAAATAATAATTCTGTGCATTCATAAATATATTGGCCTTTGAATTGTTTGGCTGGCATTTTGTTGTTTTGTTTTTTTTTTTTTCATGGAAGAGCAGTTTGCTGGGGTCCTCACTCTGCCATTTAAGAAACAATGCATTTCAGTGTGTTTTGGAGTCAGACTAGATTAACGACCCTGGCTGTAAAGACTTTTGGAAGCTGAAACATTCCTGAGGTGTCCAATGTGGGTATGGCGGGGCATGATCTGGAGGGATCCTGTGCTCACCAGGTGACTGAAAATCCACTAAAGAGACATGGGAACCCCCCAAAGTGATGGCAAATGTAGTACAGCAGGATGGACAGACGTGGGGAGAAAGAACCAGAAAGCAGACCAAGAAAAAGCCTGAGAACCTCCAATGAACATTTCCATCTTTGTTTATCTACTTGTTTCCAAATATGTGCCATCGTTTTCTTACGGTCAACCATTCTGCACTGGCCTCCAGAATCATTATGCTGTTGCTGGTTCTGAAAGTCCACGCCCCACTGAAAGAGAGGAGGGGACCCCTCCCAGAGCCAAGAAGCCACTAAGATCTATCTGCCTATTTTCTGACAGATTGTCAGAGAAGGAGAAGCAAAGCGGGCCAGGTACTTGATAATACGATGCTGCCTATCCATGGTACGAAAAGGCTTCCTGCCCCTTGCTTTCCAAAGTATAGCAATTCATTGAGTTTTCAGGGGAAAGTCGCTCTATTTCCCATCCCTCCAACTCAGCATCTCCCAAACATTGTTAGGGAATTTGCGTTTTACATTTGTCTGTAAAATATGGCTCATAATAACCATTTTCTCTCACAAATCAAATTGTATCCATATGGCCGTGACCCCAACCACAATCAAAGGAATGGCCACTACATTTCTAGACCTCAATATTATTATTCGCTTTGCCTTATTTACATAATAGGTTTCACACCATTTAAACATAGGCTTGTGTAATCAGTTTCCTGGTCACACAGTACTGCTTATTTAGAACAAAGCTTTTCTGTTGGAAGGCTTTCTGAACATTTTCCAGTCATCGGTTGAATATATAATTTTGTTTTCTTTTAAAAACACAGTTGGTATCCAGGCAAAGTCACGCTCTACTGTATCTCCTTTATTTCTTGGTTTTAACAGGTGCAGAATGATTAGCAACTCAGAACCGAAAAGCATAAAGCGTAATTTTAACACTAGTACCCCCCACGCCCTGACTCCTGCAACATATATGTAAATGATTTTCATTTTTAAAAAATCCTACAATATGCCTTCTGAACATGTGACCTAGGAGTCAGCAATAATCCCTGGGGGAGTGCAAAAGCTTACTGTGAGGCCAACATGTGGTCTGCATGAGTGTGCCTACTTCCCAGACCATCATCTGCAGAGTCCGTAGCCATGCCGTGCATGCGTAATAGTATGCAGCTGTGAACATCGTCTGCACACCCAAATTCGGTCTGTTATCTCTTATTCAGCATGAGGATGTTATCTTGGGAGGAACTGTGTGGTGCCTTCCTTCAAGAGATTGCTAGCTACAGGAACTAGAATTGTCTTCAAATAACAGTGGCCAGTCCTACAAGCAGAACCTCTTCTGATGTGCCGTCTGGAATTCTTCAAACATCTGTCATCTAAGGGACTCCCAGGAGCTCCTGGCAGATTTCAGAGGGTCTCTGTGGAAGGCTTCATACTCTGCAGGCAGCCCGTCATCTTTAACGCATGGTGGGCAGGCAGACAAGACCCTCTCAAGATCACACCTGCTCGCTGCTGTATTGGCCACCTTCAGAAACCTCAGCCAGGGGTTGCACGGCCAGAAGCAGACAGAGCACAGCAGATTCCACATGGCATCCTGAATAGGTTTCCTCATGAGCATTTCCATGATGTGGGCTGGGTAGAGAAAACACGTACCTCAATGGAAAAGCGTGCATTTGCTGCATAGCACACTTTTCTGGGTAATCAGATGCTGTGTCTGTGGGAGCTATTTTACAGCTCTGCAAGTTGTAGGTAAGGAACAGCAATGCAGAATCATTCTTATCTATAGACATGCAGGTGAATTCTGTCCAGAGGGAGAGACCTCCCATGGGGCAGGTTTGGGGGGGGGACTGTGTTGCCTTGAAGTGTACATTATGCTTGGCTATTCCATTTAATTAATGAGTTAAATAAAATTTTAACACGTGTTTATTTTATATGTTTATGAGAGTCATGATTTTCTCCTTTTTGGAAAATTATTTTTAATAACTGCCAGGAAAGTAATGTCACCAAGATAGGAACATATGTTATGCCTTACTTTGCTCCCCCTCACAAGAAGAACACCTAACAACTATTGATGATCAAGATACCACTGAGAAAATCCTAGAACACAGGAGTGAGGCTGAAACATCCTCTGTATCACAGAGACAAAGACAGATTGCATTAGAAGGACAAAAGGAGCAGCTACACATTGACTTCATTGTCCTTCCTCAAAGCCAGTGCAGCACCCTCTGGAGAGGTCTCCCCTGAGCCTCTGGTTCTGACAGGGGGGAAAAGAGAACAAAGATGCCTTCCCCAGCACTGTGGGTCATTTTGTGGGAGCCCTTACTCTGATATCACACCAGAGGGATTGCAGGAGAATCTGTGGGGCTCAGCCACTGAGAATCTGACTGTGACGAGGAAGGAAGCAAATTTATACCCTCATTTACTACTGAATATAGTACCCAGTGTTGACCATCTAGTAAGTCGACCACATAATCCAGGCAAGCACAGAGCCCATTCTGCAGCCCCATGGTGTAGGGAACCATTCTAGAAACCCTATACAACCGTCTTCAGCCAGTGTCATGCACCCTCCCATCCCCGATCTCGGAGCTCAAACAGTTGCCTTGCCCCAAAGTAGACCATAACCATAGGCCTCACCTGTCCAAGAATGTTACCAAGAGACATGCCCAGGAACCCGAACTGAGCTGACTGGTAAAGATCTCTCTCTGCCAAAGCAAACCTCTGAAGTCTGGAAAAGGAGCCTACTCAAAAGTGCAGACACAAATGTAAGGGATCGCAGATAACAAAAAATCAGGTAAATGTGACACCACCCAAGGTAACTAATGAAGATCCAATAACTAACTATAAAGAAATGGGGATCTATAAACTGTCAGACAAAGAATTTAGAAGAATCTTTTTGATTAAGTTTAGGTTTAGTGAAGACAAAAGCATACTGATACCAAAATAAATCAAAACAAGAAATAAGGAACATTGGATGTACAAAACACCCAGGAAACAATGAACAAAATGGCAATAGTCAATCCTTACCTATCAATAATTACTAAAATGTAAATGAATTAAATTATCCAGTCAAAAAACCTAGAATAGTTTAATGGATTAAAAATAAAAAACAAGGGTGTCTGGGTGGCTCAGATGGTTAAGCATCCACCTTCGGCTCAGGTCATGATCCCAGGGTCCTGGGATCGAGTCCTGCATCGGGCTCCCTGCTCAGCGAGGAGCCTGCTTCTCCCTCTGCCTCTCTCTCTCTCTGTCTCTTATGAATAAATAAATAAAATCTTTTAAAAAAATTAAAATTAAAATAAAAAACAAACTCCAATATTCAGTGATATGCTGCCTATGAGAGATTCACTTTACCTTTAAAGACACACAGACTTAGAGTGAAGGGATAGAAAAAGATAGCTCAAGCAAATGGTAACAACAATAACAGAAGCAGGGGTAGCTATACTTATATTAGATGAAATGTACCTTAAACTAAAAATAGTAAAAAGAGACAGAGAAAGTCATTATATAATGATAAAGGGGTCAGTCCATCAGGAAGATATAACAATTTTGGGGGCACCTGCGTGTTTCAGTCGGTTAAGCATCTACCTTCAGTGCAGGTCATGATCCCAGGGTCCTGGGATCAAGCCCATTTTGGGCTCCTTGCTTGCGGGAGGGAGCCTGCTTCTCCCTCTCCCTCTGCTCCTCCCCAACCCCCACCCGCTTGTGCTCTCTCTTGCTCTCTCAAATGAATAAATAAAATCTTAAAAAAAGAAGATATAACAATTTTAAATATCTATGCACCCAACATCAAAACACTTATATACATAAAGCAAAAGCTAACAGAACAAAAAGGAAAAATAAACAGCAATACAATAATAGGTAGGGACTTCAATACCCCATTTTCAACCATGGATATATTATCCACATAGAGAATCAATAAGGAAACAGAAGAACTGAGCAACACTATAGACCAAATGGATCTAACAGACATACACAGAACACTTTATCTGACAACAACAGCATACACATTCTTCTCAAGCACACATGGAACATTTTCTAGGATAGACCATATGTTAGGCCACAAAATAAATGTTAGCAAACTCAAAAAGACTGAAATCATACCAAGTATCTTCTCTGATTCTGGTGACATAAAACTAGAAATCAATAACAACAGGAAAACTGGAAAATTCACTAATATGTGAAAATTAAACAACATTCTCCTGAGCAACCAATAGATCAAGAAGAAAATAAGAAAGAAATAAAAAATTTCCTAAGACAAGTGAAACTGAAAACACATCATACTAGACCTTATGGAATGCAGCAAAAGCAGTTATAAGAGGGAAGTTCATAGCAATAAATGCCTATATTAAGAAACAAAAAAAGAACTTAAACTACCTAACTCTACACCTTAAAGAACTAGAAAAAGAACAAACTAAGCCTAAAGTTAGCAGAAGGAAAGAAATGATAAATGTTAAAGCAGAAATAAATGAGATAGAGAACAGAAAAACAGTAGAAAAGATTAACCAAACTAAAGTTTGTTCTTTGAAAAGGTAAACTGGCAAATCCTTAACTAGACTAACCAAGGAGAGAGAGGAGCTAAATCAACAAAATTATAGATGAAAAAGGAGACTCTACAACTGATACCAAGGAAATATAAAGGATCATAAGAGGCTACTATGAACAACTATAGGCCTACAAACTGAACAACCTAGAAAAATTGAAAAATTCTTAAAAACATGCAACCTACCGAGACTGAATCAGGACGAAATAGAAAATATGAAAGATCAATTACTAGTAAAGAGATTGAATCAATAATCAAACATTTCCCAATGAGGAAAATCCCAGGACCAGGTGGTTTCACTGGTGAATTTTATGAAATATTAAAAAAAGAATTAACATCAATCCTTATTAAACTCTTCCAAAAAATTGAAGAGGAAAGAACAGAACATTCCCAAACTCATTTTAGAGGGACAGTATTATCCTAATCCAAAGCCAGATAAGATACTACTGGAAAAGCAAATCTTAAGCCAATCTCCCTGATGAATACAGATGCAAACATTCCTAATAAAATACCAGTAAGCGAAATTCAGCAGCACATTAAAAGAATCATTCACTATGATCAAGTATGATTTATCCCAGCAATGCAAGGATGTTTCAACATCTGCAAATAAATCCACGGGATGCATCACATTAATAGAGAGAAAATAATCATATCATCATCTCAATAGATGCAGGAACAGCATTTGACAAAATTTAACATCCACTCATAATAAAAACACTTAACAAATTAGGCATAAAAGGAACATATCTCAACATAATAAGACTATGTATGACAAGTCCACAGTTAACATCATACAAAATGGTGAAAGGTTGGAAGTTTTCCTCTAAGATCAGGAATGAGACGAGGCTGCCCACTGACATCACTCCTGTTCAACATAGTACTGGAAGTCATAGCTAGGGCACTCAGGCACAAAAGGAAATAAAAGCCATCAGAATTGGAAAAGAAGAAGTAAAAGTGTCTCTATTTGTAGATAACATGATAGAAAATCCTAAAAACTCAACGAAAAAAACTGTTAGAATTAATCAACAAATTCAGTAAAGTGTGCTATATAAAATTAACATACACTAATTGTAGCATTTCTATTCATTAACAACAAATTTCCTGAAAGAAAAAAAAAAGAAATTCATCCCATTTACAATAGCACCAAAAACAATAAATACTTAGGAATAAATATGACCTAGGAGGTGAAAGATCTCCACTCTGAAAACCACAAGACATTAATGGAAGAAATCAAAGAAGACATAAACAAATGGAAAGGGACTCTGTGTTCATGGATTAGAAGAATGAATATGGTTAAAATGCTATTATTACCCAAAGCCATCCATAGGTTCAAAGCAATCCCTATCAAGATTTCAATGGCAATTTTTACAGAAATAGAGTAATAGCCTAAAATTTATATGGAACCATAAAGACACTGACTAAACAAAGACATCTTGAGAAAGAAGAACAAAGCAGAAAACATCCTAGCTTCCTGACTCCCAACTTACCATAAAGCTACAGTAATTAAAACAGTATGGTAGTGGCATAAAAACAGATAAATAGACCAATGGACTGGAATTGAGAGTCCATAAGTAAACCCAATTTTATGCAATCAACTAATATCAATAAACAGTGCTTAAAAAATTGGATATTAACATGTGAAGAAATGAAACTTGACCCCTTACACCATTCACAAAAATTAACTCAAAATGGATTAAAGACTTAAATTTAAGACTTGAAATCATGAAAGTCCCAGAAAGAAATGTAGGTAAAAAGCTCCCTGACATCGGTTTTGGTAATGATTTTTTTGGAAATCACACCTAACACAAAAGCAACAAAATAAAAAATAAACAAGTGGAACTCCATCGAACTAAAAACTGCTTCAAACTACATCAATTTCTTCCACACAGCATTGGAAATTATCAACAAGGTGAAAAGACAACCTACAAAAGAGGGAGAAATATTTGTAAAGCATATATCTGATAAGGGGTTAATATTCAAAATATATAAAGAACTCCTACAACTCGATAGCAAAAAAAAAAAAAAATCCAATTAAAAACTGAGCAAAGGACCAGAATAGACATTTTTACAAAGAAGACATACAAGTGGCTAAGAGTTACATGGAAAGATTCTCAACATCATTAGTCACTAGGGAAATGCAAATTAAAATCACTTGGGCTATTACCTCATGCCTGTGACAGTGTCCCTCATCACAAAGACAGGAGAGACACATGCTGGTGTGGGTGTGTGAGAGAGGGAGCCCCTGGGCACTGTTGGTGGGATTGTGAATTGGTACAGCTACTATTGAAATCGTTACGGCCTGTACAGTTTCCTCAAAAAATTAAAAGTAGATTTGTCATATGATCCAGCAATTCCATTTCTGGGAATATGTCCTGAAGAAATGAAAACACTAGCTTGAAAAAATATCGGCAAAAAAAAAAAAAAGAAACGAAAAAGAAAAAGAAAAGATATCTGCACACTTATGTTCACTGCAGCATTATTTATAATAGCCAAGACATGGGAACAGCCTAAGTGTCCATCAGTGAATGAATGGATAAAGAAGTTGTCTCACACACACACACACACACACACACACACACACACACACGGTATTATTCAGCCATAAAAAGTGAGGAAATCCTACCACTTGCAACAACATGGATGGAACTGGGAAGCATTATGTTAAGGAAAATAAGTCAGACAAAGACAAATACCATATGACCTTACCTGTATGTGAAATCTAAAGGAAATATACAAAATAAAACAGAAAAATTCTGCTAAACTCATACAGAAAAAGGTCAAATTTGTGGTTACTAGGGACGGGGGTTAGGGGAGGGGAACTGGGAGAAGGTGGCTAAAAGGCACAAAGAAAAAGTAGTAAGATAAATCAGTACTAGGGATACAATGTACAACATGATGACTACGGTTAGCGCTGCTGGATGATATATTCAAAAGTTAAGAGAATAGATCCTAAAAGTTCTTATCACAGAGATAATTTTTGTCTTTCTTTTTACTGTATCCATATCAGATGATGGGTGTTAATCAAACCTATTGTGGTGATCATTTTATAATATATGTAAATCTAACCCTCATACTGTATACCTTAAACAAATACAGTGATGCATGTCAATTATTTGTTGGTAAAACAGTAAAAAAAAAACCCATCAGGAGATACTGCTAAATCTGATGTACACGTGGTTATTCCCTCGAATATTTCTTTATGTACTTATTTATTTACTTAGAGTAGTAATTATAAAATATGTTATTTATTATAACATATGTTATCTTAAATTATTTATTTTGATAGATTATATGTTCTAAATTCAGTGGATAAGTACCAAATCTCTGAGTCACTTTGTTTATAGAGAAGTTTATCTTCAAATGCATGAAGATGAATCGTGATTTCCTAGTTAGTTTTATCATTTCCATTCTAGACCAAAACCTAAAATCAGAGATACATTTTTGTATAACACAAAAGTTATGTTACATTAAATGTAAAATTGTATACAATTTCTGAAATGCCAGACTCTTTATGATTATATCTTTTTTGATGTGGTCTTTTTTTTTTTAAGATTTTATTTATTTATGAGAGAGAGAGAGAGAGAGCACCAGCAGGGGGAACAGCAGAGGGAGAGGGAGAAGCAGGCTCCCCGCTGAGCAGGGAGCCCGCCGTGATGCTTGATCCCAAGACCCCGGGATCATGACCCGAGCCAAAGGCAGATGCTTAACTGACTGAGCCACCCAGACACCACACAAAGTCTTTTTTGATGCAATAAATAAAATACACTTTTTGTTGATATGCTCACTCTTTATATAGATATAACAAAACTTAACATATTTCCATACTAGTCAAGCTTCCAAAAATCTTGGAATTTATGAATTAACAAGCAGATTATTTATAGTTCCTATTTAGTGCTACTTCTCTACTTACATGGCACTATAAAATGTGTGTTATTTAGGTCAGGCAAAGCAGTGTCTAAACAATAAACTCCAATTTAGAAGTAAAGGTATCATGTGCATTCCTACAGAGCACGACTGGCCTCCTTAGCTACTGGACTGGGTCATGAGTTACAGAAGGCATTCCCTTGCCCATGTTAATAACAGCTTGGCCTACTTTACTTTTTTTATGAATGGTTTGTATTCCAACATCTTAGATGCTTTCTCGACTCCTGGAGAGTGAGTAGAAAGGACTATAATTTCTAATTAAACTCCCAAATCTTAACCGTTCTTATAAATTATTTATAATATGCCTGTTAGATGCAATGTGGATTAAGGAGATTTTAGGAATACTCTTAAGGTTCTTGAATAATATTCTCGCTAGTCCTCTGAAGTCTGAGTTAGGCCAACAGAGATGCTAATTCTAAGTGATGATACTCACATCATCTAGACTCAGCAAGTCCAGAATAACTTGCTCACCAGATTCTGGTTTTTGTTCTAGACCAGCTGCCCTTCTAAGGTTCCTTTGCTGAATCCCCTTCACCTGACTGCTGGCTGTCAGAGGCTCTCAGCACCCACTTCGGGATCTTCTCCTGTAGCTACATTCTCTCCATGGGTAGCTCATCTAGTGCACTACCTTTCAATAAATTCATCTTAAACTTCTTCACACAAGCATGTTCATTTGCATGTCAAAGAGACAGCTTGAAGCTTAGAAGTATCAAAATGGAACTCTTAATTTCCTCCTCCTCCAATAAGTCCTACGTCAGTCAACAGTACTGCCACCCGCAGAGTGACCGCAGTCCAAAGCAGGCTCACCCTTCTCTTGTCCCAAACGTCTGGCTCGCTGCTGACCCCAGGTCCTACAGGGCACATGGTCCGTGGGAGATTCTCCTGTCCCTAAAGCAGTGGATGGGACAGAGTCCCCAGAGAAGGCGGGAGAGTTGGGAGTCCTGTACTGTCTTTGATCTGAGATGGGATGTTCCTTTTTACGATAAAAGTCGGAAAAAGGGAGAAGATAAGGACACATGTAAATGTATTATTGTACCGCTGGAAAGATGACAAAGTTTCTGATAGTTTTTTTTCAGTGAAGTGTGGACCACGATAAGTGTGACTTTAGTCTGGGATAGTTGAAACAATTCGACAATATGTCACAGTGTCTTCTTTACTAATAGGAGACAGAGCTTACCATAGCAGCATAGTAGGGTGGCGGGCCACTTCTAAGGGCTCGTTTGAGACGGTTGTGAATCTATATTTTTACTGATTTATGATCGTGCCTCACATGTCTTTATTTTACCCTCCAGAGTGCGAAGTCTTCCAGAAATGCCTATGATCAAGAGACATAACCAGTCCATAATATATAGCCACAGAGTATTTGATAATAATTGATTAGGGATCATATCAGGGTTCATGCTGATCATTAGGACTTTAGGTCTGAACTCTATTAGCCTGGCTTGCACTTGACCAGGTGATTGTTTTCCTGCTTATGAATAGATATTAGAGTAAGGGGATATGCATGTTAAGGAATAACTAGTCAGCTTTGCTGTTGTGATGAGCTGCTCACAAACATCGGGGTTCAAAACAAATGTTTTATTTTTATTTCTTGCTCACTCTACTTGGCAATGGCTGTGGGTCTGCTCTTCAGCTCTTCTTCCTGTGTGTTTTCCCTCTGACTCTCCCATTCTTCTGCTTCCAGGACCCAGGGGTGCTCACATCCACCAGCCATGGCACAGGAAGATTTCCAGGTGCCCCTGCCTCCCTTCTGTTTACCTGTGCACAGGCCTGGAAGACCATCTGGTGTTGACCACACATGGAACACCACATGGACATGTCCCTCGCCCTCACCAGGGCTCCCTGCTGCATTTGAAAATTAGGTGGCTAGTCCTATCTCAACACTTTTCCTTTATGACACGGCTTTCCATGACAGCACTTTGCACCCAGGTTCCCTCTTCTTCTCTAACACCTCCTTTTCAGGACCCCTCCAACCTTCTTTCTCCTCTGTCTACAGCCTTCACAGACATTCTGCGTGGCCAGATATACAGTGAATATTCAATCATTGTTTTTTTGCTGATAATCGTGAAATTCTCTCTCTCTCTCTTTATCTATATCGACTTAACTGTCATCTCCAAAGACTCAGATCTCTTTCCTGAGCTCCAAAGCCATATCCATTATTCTTTCATTCAACAGGTAATTTTGAAACCAATAGAAATTGTCCTGATGGGGCGCCTGGGTGGCTCAGTCGTTAAGCGTCTGCCTTCGGCTCAGGTCATGATCCCAGGGTCCTGGGATCGAGTCCCACATCGGGCTCCCTGCTCGGTGGGGAGTCTGCTTCTCCCTCTCCCTCTGCCTCTGCTTGTGTGCTCTCTCTCTCCTTCTCTGTCAAATAAATAAATAAAATCTTTAAAAAAAAAATAGAAATTGTCCTGACCATCGGGGATAGAGCTGGGATCCAAATCAAACCTCCTACCTCATAAAACTTGCATTCTATTACGGGGAATCATATAAATTTAAGCACACAAACAAACAAAATGTCAGGTGGTTGTAAATGCTTTGGGGAAAATTAAGCAGGATAAGGTGGAGGTCAGGTGAAGTAGGAAGTGAGGCTTGCTATCTGATCTTGGGTGGTCAGCCGAGATCTAACCCCTGTAGAGCATCGTACAATGGGTAGGAAGGACCTTATGAATTAGGACCGTCCTGGCCTTTGTTGGGCAGTTCATAACTTCGGATCTTGAGTATAGCAGTTTTATGACAATGGGGTAAATAAAATCACAAAAAGGCAAAAACTCATTCTGTGATTAGTACAAGTGGTGGCCGTTTGCTTAAATAGTAAGATACTTAGGGAATCATCATTTTATCATGAAATGGTAAGTGCATTAGACTAGCATTGATATGTACACCAAAGTTGAATAAACATAAGGACATATAGAATACTGTCTAAAGCTGTGTTGAGCAAAGGCCCTGTGATTATTTAGTGAATGAGTTATACCTATCACCCATCCAGTCCCAAAGGCATGACTTTCTCATTGTGCAAAAAAATGATATTTTTTATTCCGAACTAGGCTGCTGTATCAGTCAGATGAACAACAGGAAACAGATGGTACACACCAGGGAGGATTCTTCAAGGAATATTCAAGGAGTATTTATTCATTAAAGGGCCTAATTATAAGGTGTAGGCAGGTTTCAGGGAAGCCACGAAGGACAGTGCAGGGACCCAGGGCTGGCAGCAGCAAAGCTGTAACCACCCCCAGGTTTGAAGGCACATGGAGAGAGATTACCAGAATTTGGAAGGAGGAAGAGTCTGTAGAACAGGCCACCTTGGGAGCAACAGTGACCTTTTGTCTGGGGACTTAGCCTGGGATGACCACACAGAAAGGGAACTAGGAAAATAGACAGCTTGATTGCTCTCTCCCTCTCTCTGTTCTCCAGCCAGAGCTCCCTGCTGGCCAGAGGACACAGGGACTCACTGCTGTCATTCACACAGGTCAGCCCAGGGCGGAGAGCAGGGCTTTAAAAAGTAGGAAAGGGATGCAGAGGTCAAAGAGCCTCCAGGATGAATCAATGAGACAGAACTGCATGAAGTTTTGGGATCATTATTAACATACAGGAGAGAGTGAATTTGGAAATTTAGGTTTAGAAAAATACTAACTGGTATCTTCAAACATAAACATAAGTTTATCTTTTTAAAGTCCAAGTAATATCTAGCTTATGGAAAATCTGCAAACTCTGGGGCCATCACTGAATAAGTTGGTGGAAAATGGCAGAACAAACACATATGTGTGTCTTCCCTTTCTGTGTGAACCTATTCCCATGACAGACAAGATACTCAAAAGGAAGTTGACTTCTTAGAGTGACAATTGTGTGATGGGCTCTTCAGCTGGTGAGATTCCTGGGAGTTTCTAGCAGTGTGGGGATGGATGGGAGCTGGCTGGGAGGCCACCTCCCAGAATTTGCAGCATAGCAGTAGTGGAGATGGTGCTTGCTCCTAAAAGGTCAAGAGGTTGTTCAAGAAGTTCTCAGAATGAACTGCAGCTTTGATCTCTTTGGCTGAGTTTCTTGGAAGTATGTTGATGAAGACAGGGGAAGAGTGAAGTCATGTTAACATGAACTGGCAGCTGGGCTGGGTGGGTGATTTTGGTTTTCAGGAGTAGGGCTTCCGAAGAAGTGATAGCTCAGTCATAGAAATTAAAACAAAACTCTATGATTGTTATGCCCAGATACCAGTGACAGAGTTTCCAGGCAGACTTCTAACTTGGGGAGAGAATTCTTGGGAAAACATTTTCCTTCGGGATAGCCACCCAAGCTGCCTCCCTTAAAATCACTCAGTGGCAACTCTGGGGTGGAGATCTTGGGGGCCATGTCTTCCCATTACCTGCATCAGCCTTTTTCCCTGTCCCATTTCAATCTTATAATATGCTGGGCAAATGTAACCTCAAGCCCTCTCTTTTCATTTTGATTGCTAATCCTTGGTTTTTAAAAATAAATGTGCAACCAGAGATCACCAGATCTATGCAGAAAAGATGTAAGAGAAATACTAAGGTAGGGAAAGTAAAAAACTGATCCCTTAAGGAAGGATCAATAATTCAGGCAACAGAAATAATTGTTTTATTAAAAATTCTAATTAGCATCGTCAAAATGATTCAAGAAAATGTTGCATATATAAAATTTTTTTCCAAGAAAAGATAATAAGAAAATGAAAAAAAATTAGGAAATTGAAGTTACACTTGGGAAATATTTTAAAATATGAATTCCATAGTTGAACTTCAAGATAAAGTTGGATGAATTGTTCAGGTTCTCTCCTGGTCAACAAAAACAATAAAAGGCCAAACCTGGAAAATATGAGATTAATTTAAGAGGTGAACAATGTTGAATTTATCCAAGCCCCGGACTCCTGGATACCAGTTATAATTGAGAGATCCCCAGGCTTCTTGTGTTCTGACAATTGGATAACCATAAAGGACCACCCTACCCTTCCCTATCTGCCTCTGAGAGGAATGAATGAAAAAATCCATGTCAACATCCTCAGAAGATTTCAAAACAGCAAAGCTACTTGAAGATTGGGTGGGCCCCAGTAAGGGCATCTTTAAAGACTAAGTGGATAATACACAATAGAAAATGGGATTGAGGGTCTGGATGATTTTGATGATGTGTTGGAGACACAATAGTCTTCTTCAATAAGAGACAACGAATAAAGATTAGAAATCCCAGAACAAAATCTAAAAGAGAAAATAGTGGTCCAAATGTGATGCAAAGTAAAATGAGGCATAATTTGGAGTGAGTGTTGGAGGGTGTGAAAACCTAACTTACCTTAGTGCTAGAAAGCAGTTTTCCCTGAGTGGCCCAGGGATCATGACCTGGGATCATCATGGAAGCATTTGGTGAGTCTCTGTAGCAAAGAATGTGTATGTGTAGTTATAATAGTGATAAATTAGTTTGGATCAAAAAAATAAAAATCACCCTGTGCTTATAAAAATAGATTTTAGGGCGCCTGGGTGGCTCAGTTGGTTAAGCGACTACCTTCGGCTCAGGTCATGATCCTGGAGTCTTGGGATCGAGTCCCACGTCAGGCTCCCTGCTCAGCATGGAGTCTGCTTCTCCCTCTGACCCTCCCCTCTCTCATTCTCTCTCTGTCTCTCAAATAAATAAATAAATAAAATCTTTAAAAAAAAATAAATAAAATAAAAATAGATTTTAAAGAGTCTCAACCTCATGTAAAAACTAAGGTATCGCTGAAAGAAGTTGGAACGTGTGGGGAGAGAAAAGTAGGAAAAGATCGTAGGGCACTGGTGTTCCACGTTCTGGGATTCCAGAGGACTCTGGATGAGAAAACCAGATACAAGTTTATTACTTAAGGTTATAAAACTAAACAGTACAAAAGTGTGGTAAGGAATTTGGCCTCTCCTAAGAGAGAGGTCTGGCCTTTGTTCCCAGCTTGTTCTGAAATCTAATAACTGCTGAGTGATTGGAGTGTTTTTGCTATTCAGCAGTGGACCCCGGAAGCCACAGCTGACAGGTGTTGCAAACAAGGTGATTCAGGGTGATGAGCCTGACCTCTAGGGAGGGGAAAGGGGCTGGAGGTTTAGTTCAACCACATGGGCAATGAATCAATCAATCATGCCTAAGTAATGAAGCCTCAGTAGAAGCTCTGGACTTGGAGTTCGAGATAGCTTCCCTGGTTGGTGATACTCATTGTGGCTGTGAGGATGTGTGGGCATCCACAGCCCCAGGGAGAGTTAAGGAGTCATGGCATCGTGGGAGGCTCTGCCTTTGAACCCCTCTTAGACCCTGCCCTGTGCATCTCTTCTCTTGGATTATTTTAATTTGTATCTACTTACTACAATAAAACTTCATTTTAAGTATGGTGCTTTCCTAAATTCTGTGAGTCATTCTAGTGGATTGTCAAGCCTGGAGGTCATCATGGGGACTCCCAAATTTTTAACCATCTGGCCTGATGTGAGAATGGTCCTGGGGACAACCAAGCTTCCTCTGGTGTCTAAAGTTTTGGCAGTCTTAACGACTGTGTCCTTAACCTGGAGTTTGGCTAAGTCTGAGTAATAACTAAAAAGAAAATGAAAGTCTCAGAAATTAGGAGAGAAGACTCCAAATTTTTGAAAGAAAAAATATCAAGAAATAGTGAAAGGAATTATTTAAAACCACATATGTAATAGACCTAAGCAAAATACGGTATCAAATGGTTTCAAAGGATAATTAAAAAACAAACAAACAAACAAGCAAGGAAAAAGGGTAAAATCCTCTATCTAGTGCAGAAATAAACTAAATATGTGTTAAAAATTTTATTGAACTCATTATTAATGAGTGAAGTAGGCAGATGTTGCAATTGGTTCAAAGGATAATTGAAAAATAGACACATTCATACATTAGGAATATTGAAATGAATTTGCTGGTGGAGATGAAACTTTTACACTACAGGGAAGGAAAAAATAATTTTTTCTCTACCTTTCTAGGTTCTTGACTGAGATACCCCTACCCCCCACCCCATAATAAAAGACAGAGGAGAAAAAAAAAGGAGAAAAAAGAAGAAAAAGCAGAAGTTTAATAACACGTGTACATGCTGTATACGTGGGAGAGACCCAGGAAAACAGCAACTTCCCGAAATGGCTCAAGCCACCATCTTCACTGCCGTCTTTAGTGAAAGACAAAAGAAAGATTTGGGGTGCAGTGGAAGCTAGTTAGGGGAGGTTACCAGGCATAGCACAGTAAATGAATGTGAGTTTGTTGTGCAGCCCTAAGGTTGTCCCTTCTCCATTAATAAGAGTTTCTAGAAATTTAGTCCTCCTCCCCTTCTTGGTACAGAGAGGAGGCATACTTACAAATGGAGATTTCCCTTATAAATGTGAGTACCTTTTACTCAGTTTTCAGAGCTTCTTCTGTGTCTGCCATTTTTAAAAAAATAATCAGTTCAAGATAAACCTTATGACAAAAAATCATATTTGGGAGCGGTATGTTTTGCTCCCCTTCCCCAGAATGAGGGCGTCCGTTGAATTCCCACCTGAAAGAATTTATTTGCATGTGTATAGACAAGAATTATTTAGCATTGCTTCAGTTATGGGAAACTTTCTTAGTTGTTAAATACCTCAAGGGCAATAAAAGGTTCAGAGCAAACAGAATTCAAGTCAGATAACCTGAAGGGTGTGCTTTACATAAACAATGTGGAATTTTCCATGGAAGCACGCGTATTTGCAACAACGGGTACATCTGGAGGGACAGACTGAGAGCGGGAACTTAGGAGCTTGGAGCCTTGGCTCTTCCTTATAAGCAGATCAGTTCTATTTTATTGTTTACGTGTTATTCTGAAAAGATTTGATGTAAAAAGCCTTAATGTCAAAAATATGATAGAATGGAAACCTTATCTTAGACTTTGCAGCTAAAAGGTCTAGTGTAGGAACAGCTCCACTTAATTCCTACCAGCTCCCTAGATCCTAGTTTTCATATCTATTCCTTAGCAGTTAAGAATAGAGACAAAACCCTTCAGCAAAAACAATAGCATTTTAAAATATCTCCTTCTTGGGTATCCTTGCTTTATGTGCATCTCTTTATTATACTGAAGAATTGTGTTTTGTGAACTTAGTACCTAAGTAATTAAACAACCCATCGACACAAAGGAAAACAAACATCTCCCAAAGCAATGGCATCCTTGCAGCTGAGCTCTAGAATTGTTATTATCAACAGCAAAGAAGCAAGGAAAAGCGCAGCTAGAACAATTGCAAAGTTAGGAATTGGGATTTACAGGAGCTTAATTTAATTTCCCAGCGCCTAATATTCCTCCCTAGGCCACGTATGAATATTCTGTGTTTGAGGTAGCACAAGGACACTTTTGAATATTGCCTGCAAGACATTTTGTAAAGTATAATGAGCAGTCTAGGTTAAGAAAAAAGTGCTATGGAACTTCAACTCTAAATGTGGCACCACAAAAGGAGTTAGGTGACCTCAACAAGCTGTTTGTCACCTTTAGTTTACAGAATGCTTCCTGCCCTTACACCCTAGGATATTTTCGGCAGGGTCCCCGATTTACTTGCAGTATTCTGTTAAAAATAAGACAACGGGCCCAGGATGGATAGCTTATTCTAAACCTGACATCACTAAACCAAGACTTATACAGAGTTTTGTCTCTCCCAGAAATGGAATCTTAAACCAGCCGGTCAGGAATCACCTGATCAGTATTAGGTCATTGCCTTGATAGACCCCTTGTCATCCCCTAAAGGAAAGTTAACTTGCAACAGTAAATCTGCTTTTCTACCTCGTTCCTGTTCTCTTCTGCCTATAAAAGTCTTTCATTTTGTATAGCTACTTAAACTCCTTTCTATCTGTTATACTGCATGCTTTCCGATTCAAATCGATTTTTGCTAAAATAAACTCTTACTAGTTTGTTTTTTTTTTTTTAAAGATTTATTTATTTATTTATTTGAGAGAGAGAGAGCACAAGAGGGGGGAGCGGGAGAGGGAGAAGCAGACTCCCTGCTGAGCAGGGAGCCCGATGCCGGACTCGATCCCGGGACTCCAGGATCATGACCTGAGCCGAAGGCAGTTGCTTAACCAACTGAGCCACCCAGGCGCCCCTCTTACTAGTTTTAATATGCATCAGTTTAACTTTTAACAGTTCCTAACATCAAAGCTAAGTCAGCCACAAGGGACATGTCAGTTTCACAAAACTTACCTCTGCCATCAACAGATCCCGGAGACAGATTCACCTGGAAGCTAAGGTGGCTTAAGTTTGAGGCACCCATTTGCACCAGCCTCTTCCAAGGCTTGTATCTAAATCTTTATTGTTTGCTGAGGGTTCTAGAGGGGAGGGGGTTGGGAGGATGGGTTAGCCTGGTGATGGGTATTGAGGAGGGCACGTTCTGCATGGAGCACTGGGTGTTATGCACAAACAATGAATCATGGAACACTATATCTAAAACTAATGATGTAATGTAGGGGGATTAACATAACAATAAAAAAATTAAAAAAAACCTAAATCTTTATTGTTTGCTTTACAGAAGACCCCAAAGTGCTTAAGCTTCTGGACCCACCTCACTCATAGTCCAGCTAGCAAGTCATAGTCACATTAACCACCCCTTCCCATCCATTCCATCCCCAGAACAGACCTTTTACTTCTCTGCTTTTTTCTTCCTTTTCTCTTTTTTTCACCTCAATTGGGTAGAACAGGCCAATTGTCCCTTGAGTCCTAGCTCAGGAACTAAAGGACTTGAAAATGCAGTGTTCTGGACTTTCAGTGATGTAGTCCATCACTCAGCAAATTGTATTTAGTGGTGACTTGGCGCGTGTTAAGCATTAACGATGCCAAGGTAAATTAGACATGGTGCCAGATAGGAAGGGGCAAGCCATCTGGCAAAGAGGAACAGACACTAACAAATTTGTCTGAGATCCATCACCCCAGTGAGAACAACCAAAGACTATTTGGCCTCACCAGTATTATAAGGTCAGCCACCATCATTTGTGCTTGGCAGAAACTCAAAGGAGATGGGAGAAAGGGAAAACTTTGTAGTGGAAACAAATCAGGTTCTAGGTAAGCTGTAATTGGAGCTTGTTAGCACGGAGAAGCTAGAGGCAGACTAAGTAGAAGGAAACATCTTATGTGGATGGTTTGGAAAGCATATTAGGGATAGAAGCAGGGCATGTGGTACAGAGTTAGTTGGTCAGAGTTCTATTGTCGTGTATGGTCTGGTCATTGGTGGTTTGTATATTCAGACTCTCCGCTGAGGACAATAGTGATAATAATGACAATAACAATATTTAAGTGATTAATATCAAACCCTTTGAAGACCTTTGTTTAGGAGAAAAAGTCTTTATCCTTCCAGGTTCTTTGGCTGGTTTTATAGCCAAAGTAACATAAGACAGATGGAAAGAAGAAAAACAAATTTAATTATGTGTGAATGGGGACCCCAGAAAGACAATGAGACCTAAGATCACCTGGACAATTGAGGATTATGTGCCATCTTGAGCTAAGGAATGGGAGGGGGCCTGGTGTTTCAAAGGGGAGGAAGGTGATTCACAGGATGATAAAAAGATCAGATGTTTGGTAGTTAGATGTTTGTCCTGCCATACAGATAGATCTTTCAGATAAAAAATTTGTCTCTTAGTCATAGTTCTCTTTCTGGGTCAGGTCCCTTATCTTAATTCTTTTAGGTAGTTTAAGGGAGAGGTAAATGTTCTTCTTGAATCTGCTGGGTCTTGACTGCCTTCAGTACTAAGCAATTCATTTTGGGGATACTTGTTCTAAACCCCTTCACCTTTTGACATGGATTGTCTCATTTAATGGCACAGCAGTCCATGAGGATGCTTCTGTAATCAAATCCATTTTAAACGTGTGTTAGTGGAGGCTCAGAGACATTAATCAACCCCACGGCTTTGGAGAACCTGCAGAGAAGACTCCACCTTCCCATTATGGGCTGCAGTTAAGAGGATTTTCAGAGCTTGGCAAGATATATCACATTAAACATAACTGGATGAGGAGATGGTTCATCATATTCAGTTCAAGGCAAACTTAGAGGGTCATTTAGGATCCACAATGGGAATAGGTCGATGAGATGGTTTGCGTAATACGGACGGTCATCTAGTCACTGATAAAAAATGCAGGTATATTTCAACGTGTATGATTTAACACGATCTAATCCAATCAGAAAAGTAATACTTATTTGTATACCGTCTGTAACTTCCCTAAATATACATTCGTGTAAACTATCTATCTCTGAACTAGAAAATGCATAATGTAAAATATTTTCCCTTTACCTCACCATTTTGCCTAAGGATAGGATTCATTATTTGGGGGTTACTGTTCCACTTAATAGTAATTTTTACTTAGTAACAAAATTGTTAATGAAAGAGAATACAATTGTGAAAGATACAAACTTTATATTTGTAAGATTTATTGAAGGTGAATATCTTTCAAAGATATACACCGTTTATATTTGAATTTCTGACAGGGATCTTAAACACACACACACACCTATTTGAGTGATACTTATGTTAGGAGTTAAATCACCCCTTTATGCAGCCAAACAATGTAATTTGTTTATGCCTACATGATAATAGTTACAAGAGCAAAGTGTCAGGAAAAATTATAAAGGACTTTGAAACTGAACGTCCTGAGTGCACCTTGTTTAGAGCTACCTCCTGCTTTTCAGTGCTTTTGAGCTATTCCACACTCCGTGAATTGAAGGTAACTGCAGAGCAATGCAAATGATCCTCGTTCAGAGAGGGCAAAGTGGTTGTCAGGTGGAAATGCAATTGATTTCCCTCCCCCAGTATGAAAGCAGCCAGTTTTACATCTCTTAAGCAAATTCCTTCCAGCATTCTTAATAGCCTTTTGTATGGCCTGTTCTTTGGATTCCTTTTTATATTGGTTATTACATCTTGCTGGCTCCCTCACTAACTAATGAGATAAATAAAAACTCTTCCTGTTCATCTTGTATTTCTACGAGAACTATACCTTTCTTAAAAAAATAATTATCCTTCAACAAAGGGAATATCATAAAAAGGAAGATAAAGTACTTCCTTTTAGATGGAATTACTTTTTTTTTTTAGAGATTTTATTTATTTATTTGAGAGAGAGAGCACAAGCAGGGGGAGTGGCAGAGGGAGAAGCAGACTCCTGAGCAGGGAGCCCTAGGAGAGGCTCCATTCCAGGACCCCGAGATCATGACCTGAGCCCAAGACAGATGCTTAACAGACTGAGCCACCCAGGCGCCCTGGGATTCCTTTCTAAGTAGGTGCATTCTAATGGTGTAAACACTGGACATGAGTCTTTATAGTCACAAGTGAGTGAAAATAGCTATATTCATCAATCAGTGAGTAAACAGACAAAAGGGTGTAAAGCAAGAAGATAAAGAACCTTCCCTTCATAGCAATGCATACTATGTGAGGAATGAATGGAAACATGGGTAGAAAACCCTCATATGTGTCCATACGAGCTGCCTTTGAGACCTGAACAAATATCATCTACTTTCTGTTTATGGCACATTTGTTTCATTGACTAAAGTTCAGTTAAGCTGCAGGATAGACCTCAACATTCTAATATTGTTTTTAGAGATTCAAGACTTAAGGAAAATAAATTTTTTTTTTAGTACCAGCCATATATCTAGCTGGGTTTTTATTTTAATTTGAAGTGACTTATTTTAAGCAGACGTTATATGCATGTGATTATACATTGCTTTATGCAATCAGTGTAAACACTGAGGCAAACTCTAAATTGTGGGATAATGAGGAAAGACACCAGTTTTAGCTTTTTGCTCAGAAACTTATTAGCAACCACTTTTTCTACAGATAATAGAAATAGAAATATTTATTCCTGTTTCAACGTAGACTATTTTGTGTTGCATAACCTCTGAAAATTTATACTTCTTAAAAATAACATGGCAATTATTGAACATGAACAGATAGAAGAATAAATTTCAACTGAGCCTCCCTCAGTGTGATTTAGACTATTTACGAGTTCAGACTTAACTGGGACTTGATTGGTTATATCCTTAAATAAAAAAGAATAAAGAGGTGATGCACAAGAGTGAAAACTTACTGCTGGTTGATTTGACCATAGACAGATAGACATGGGACCAGTCTTGCCACCATAGATTACTTGCCACTCTTATTACTGCCATATAAACCAAATTTTGCAAATATGGAACCAATTTGCAGTGAAGATGATAATGTTGATTTACATTTATATTTTCCAAGAAAGCGCCAATCTTGGCAAGAGCCATTAATTGCTTAACAGTTGTGTGAAAATGTGCACATTGCCACATAGTCCCGACCGGTGATAGTGCGTAGGGAAGGGCAGTGTGGGGTGTGTGGTATCCACGTCATTATTTTTATTTTTTTTTATATATTTTTCAAAGCATCTTTGCAATTTCATTATATCACATAAAGATAAATAACACTTCTTTTTTTTTTTAGAGATTTTATTTATTTATTTGACATAGAGAGAGACAGCGAGAGAGGGAACACAAGCAGGGGCAGAGGGAAAGGGAGAAGCAGGCTTCCCGCCAAGCAGGGAGCCCGATGCGGGGCTCGATCCCAGGACCCTGAGATCATGACCTGAGCCAAAGGCAGTCGCTTAACCAACTGAGCCACCCAGGCGTCCCTAAATAACACTTCTTGAAAACGTTTTCCCCCTCAAATTCCAAGGAGCATCTTGGCCAAGAAACCCAACAAGAAAGAAAATATCAAGCTCAATAATTTAAAAAATATGCCTCTGCCTACTGATGACTACCTGTGGGATAGAAAAGAGAATTTTACCTTCCAACTCAGCAGATAATCTGCATGAAAATCATTTACTATGATTAAATCATCTCAAATTCATTTAAATGTTTATAGCCTGGACTTGGAAGGAAACAGGGCAATTGTGAAATGTAGCAAGGGAAGCTCCATAAAAGGTAGTAATTCATATTCTGCTTTCAGAAACTTCTCTCATATATAGAGGACTATGTAGCATTGTGGTGGCAGCAGACAGGTTTCCAGATGCGCTTGTATAATAGGGTCACTGAATGAACTCATTACTCTCTTTGTCTCCTTCTGATTTGTCATCTTAACCTCCACCAGTGAGGCTGGCAGCAAACCCATTAGTTAGCACTTCTGAACAGTCCAATCAAAAAAGTCAGTAACCGAAGGGTCAAAGTCGGTAGCCGAGGGGCCAAAGCAACCCGTCTCTGGTCCGCTCCTGATTACAGAGTGCCCAGGGTAGGGCAGTAACTTTTGGACTGAAGGCAGTTTCCCTTCTTCTTCTCATCAGTGTGTTTGAGGTAGGAAGGTGGATCTACCCTAGGCTCCTGGGGTTGTGGATGCGGGGAGGGGCCTCCAGTGTCACTAGTCCTCGGATGTCCCCTGGACATGGCCTGGTCACTGGATGCCTTGGTGGTCAGGGGCTTCACCACAGTTTTGGCCTGCACTTGGACTCAGGAACATCCCAGGGTGATGCCCGCCCTAGATCCCTCCCGATTCAGCTTACTTCTCCCTCCTGCTGATTTCAGATCCCTGAGACTGAACCATTTCTCCATCTGGCCAACCATCCCCAGTCTCTGCTATGGAGTCATCTCTTCCAGCCATGGTAGGTCCTGTGGCAGCAGGTCCCACATGCTCATAACCAGGCCAATAGACAAAACCAGTTCACCGTGGGGTCAATCTATTGAATGATTATTGGCAGAATGTGTTTCTTTCCATTACTTGGGATTGACTTATCTTCAGGTTAAGAGCACGTTAAAGAATGTCCAATTTATTTGTAGCAGCTCCCTGCTGCTGTAGCTGGAGGCCACAAAAGGGGCAAGCTGATGACACATAAGAGAAATGCATTCATATGAATGTGTTTGTGAATGAGATGATTTCTTCTTAATAGAGTTTTCCCATGAATATATTCTTCTCACTGATGAATGCTTATCATAGGCCTATTCACAGATAATGTATACACTAGGAATGTATTATCAAAGAACACTTTCTTTTACGTATATATGTATTCTCAAGTATGTTCTTGAATAGGAAGAACATCATATATTGAATGCATTCTGATGAAAAAGAATATATTAATAAAAAGAGAGTCTTAAGCATTCATCCTATTCAATAATCTTATGAATATATTTCTGTGCTCTAGCTCTCTTTCTGTTCTTAAGTCTCCAGAATCAGGGTCAGGGAGGCAGTGACAAATCAAATGTTCCTTAAAATACTGTTAAGAAGGAAAAATGGAAACCAGCCAGTTAAAACTGTAGGTGAAAGAACTTAACGAAGTTCGGCACAGTGCTAGTTTGATGAGCTGCCTTTATGGCTTTGCTGATGAGCTGAGCTCTCCTGGTCCCCAGGAACAAGGCACCCAGGGGATTCCCTCGGACTCTTCCTTTGCATTCCATAGAGTAGGAGCTGGATGTCACCCTAATCTCTCTCTTCCTTTCCTCTGGTGACATTCCTGGTGTTCTTACTCTTCCAAGCAAACTGAGACCCCAGACCAACTAGGTGAAGTTCCATGGTAGGCAGATAGATAGGTGATGGGAGATGACAGTTAGATCTACCTATCATCTCTCCATTTACCTACCTACCATTGTCTGTCTATCTATCTATCTATCTATCTACCTATCATCTATCTATCTACCTATCATCTATCTATCTACCTATCATCTATCTATCTATCATCTATCATCTATCTATATATCTATCTGCCATTGTCTTCCATCTGTCTATCTATCCATCCATCCATCCATCATCTATCAACTCTCAATCATCTATCTCTATCAATCAGTTGTCTCTATCATCCATCTCTATCATCTATTTCTCTATCTAATCAAAGCTGCAGAAATTTCAATAATTGCATATTAAGCAACTTAGAAAAAAACAAAAGAGAAAAAAATTGTTATAGGTAAAGGCGTTTTTTTTTTTTAAGATTTTTATTTATTTATTTGAGAGAGAGAATGAGAGAGAGCATGAGAGGGGGGAGGGTCAGAGGGAGAAGCAGACTCCCTGATGAGCTGGAAGCCTGATGCAGGACTCGATCCTAGGAC
This sequence comes from Halichoerus grypus, assembly GCF_964656455.1. Taxonomy (NCBI): domain Eukaryota; kingdom Metazoa; phylum Chordata; class Mammalia; order Carnivora; family Phocidae; genus Halichoerus; species Halichoerus grypus. The sequence goes on from NC_135725.1 coordinate 5,164,572, forward strand.
TCCAGGATCATGACCTGAGCTGAAGACAGTCGCTTAACCAACTGAGCCACCCAGGGCCGGGTAAAAGCATTTTTTATTGGGTTCTGGGTTGATTTATTCTGAAAATAAATCCATAACTCATAATTGATTATTTCTAATCTAGGCTATATATTTTAATTAAGAAATAGTTGCATATATAGGGAACTTAGTTCCAGAAAAATAAAAATATGGAAAATTCAGTAACATAAAATGCCAACTTATTAACAGAGTTTCCTTAAATTTATATTCCTATGTCAGGAGATAGTTGTGGAATAAAGTCCATTCTCTGTGACAACATATATAATACACTTAATGTTAGGCCCTGATATTAAACTTAAACCCTCACTTGCTTTTTATTTAAGAATTGTTTAAGGAAAGCACCTGGGCTTTCGTACTGGGTAAATAGACAACCATTGTGTGCAATTTTAGATAAACATCTTTAGTGTCCTATAACACACATTTTTGTAACAAGCATTTCAACTTTGTGAAAAACAGTCTTAGAAAGCCATTACCACGATGTGTTCAGCGCCCCCGGAGGGCGCGCTCTGATTTCCAAGCTTGGCAGTGATATCTGAAGGAATTGCATTAACATGGAGCGGGCTGGCTGCCTAGGAAAAAAAAGATCCAGACGTGCTCTGAAAAATGGACTTCGCATGATGAATTTTCTGGTTTGATAAGCAAAGCATTACGAGTATATCACTCTAATATAAAACTTAGTGATTTGATATAAGGCAAACATACACCTAATTTACCAGTGTAATGGTAACACATGCATTGTATAAACAGATATCAGAATGCTGGCTTGCATCTTGGTTCCTGATGGTCAGGATTTGGAATATATATACGATTTCTTTCTTCTATTTAGCAAAGCCCTAGCTTTCTCAGATTTCCTCTTTTGTCACGTCAGATGGCCAGCACCCAGCTCAGCTAAACTCTTGCCTGTTAGGAATATGTAGACATGCCCTAACTCAGAGGCAGCTCACCAGCTGTCTTTGGCCAATGAAACCCTGGTTTGATTGTGCACTGGGGTCGGGTTTGGTGCCTCTCCAGAGCCCTGATTTGGCGTCCCAGGCTCACGGACCACCTTCCATCTTCTGTTGCTCCCTGCTCCCTCCCCCTACAAGGACTATGCTCTGCTGCTTCTTCTGTTTAGGATTTTCCACCCAGTGCCCTCCATTCACTCCTTTATGCTGATTAAAGCCTCGTTGCCTTTGAGATCTTCTCTCCACAGTCAAATCTCAGAGCTTAAACTTCAAACCCTTCAATCCTGCTCATTTATGAAACCCTCCTGTAGACGTGTGATCTTTCCATCAGAATGAGGGGCTCAGATACCTAGAATGAAAATGTGACTTAAGTCAGCCTGTGTGAATGACAATGCATGAATCAATGAATCAGTATGAGAAAGAACGAGATTTCTTTAAGCATGTAAGAGCAATGTGAAGGCCAGCACTAGGGCTTCTAGTTTGGGGACAGATATAGTTACAAATAATAACAACAAATCTTGATACGTTGCTTAAAATACCCTAGATGCTGCTCTAAACATATTTGATATTTTGATTCACTTAACTCACATAACAACTCTATGGGGTGGAGTATTATTATTATTATTAATTATTAGTAATACGTAATTAAGGAACCTGAGGCCAAAGTCAGTCATTTTAAGTTGGAGCTGTCTATTATTTGGCATAGTCAAACTTCTCACTTGGGAAGTACTTTAATTGTTGTTATAAATAATCATGCCTGGCAACAGGGTAGTTGATATCGTTGGTCTTTAGCTCAGAATAAACTAGTGAGAACAGATAATAAGTGATGGGGAAATTGCTGGTCCAGGTTTTATGTCTAATCCTGTCAGGAGGGGTGAGGATGGGCCTTGGGGATGGAGTCATGTGTTGGGCAGCGGCCAAGGATGGATGTCTTTGGGGAGAAATGGCCGTGACCTTTAGAAGGATAAAAACTTAGGGGAGGAATGTCATGTTTCCATCTCTCTATTCTTACCCACACTCTCTTTTTTCTAACTGGTCTGTTCTTTTGAGGTCGGTCTTTCTCTGTTTGCTCCTTCGAAGTGTTCACAGCACCGGCCAGGAGGAGGAGGAGGTTGCTTATGTTTACCTGATGTAGAAAAAACGTGGATATTTCTTTGAGATTTGCTCCCCATGTTTTTTGTTCAGTTATGAATTAAATACTCCTACTAAAAAGGTTATGCCTTTTAAAATCAACTGTTCTATCCCATTTTCATCATTGTTAATATTCATACAATCATAGCATTGTGCCGTTATAGACTCTAATCTTATTACTTCTGAGATGAGAAGACCTGAATCCAGAGGGGATGGCGATTTCATAAAGACCCAGAGTCAGAGAGCCCCAGAGACTCAGAGCCTTGAGTTGCTGGCAGACGGGGCTCCCAGCCTATGGGGGCAGGTGGAGGACGGACTGCGTGTGGTTCACAGTGGTGGGGATGGGAAAATGACCAATGCCACATTCTGTCCAGGGCAATAATTGCATTGGCCCAACTAAGTTTTTAAATATTTTGCCCATTTAAATATTTGCACTTTGCCTAAAACACACTGCCTGCCTTTCCTGAGTATGCCCTGACCTCAAAATACTGAATAGAATGCCCTCCCCTTGGCTCACCTCTTTACTCAAAGGTTATCTTATCATTAAGGACTCCCCCAACTGTCTTAGGGAAAAACAGCAAGCTCACCCCCGTGGCCCTTCCCGTGCACCTGCAGCACTAAACACTGGAATATCCTTGTGTTTGCTCACTGCCTCTCTTTCTCCACTGGGAGGTCACCTCCAAGATAGCAATTCTGTCTTGATCAGTGTTTTCTGAACACCCAGAAAGCAACTGACTTACACTATTCACTCGGTAAATATTTATTTGATGAATAAGTGAATATTCCCCAAAGCAAACAATTTACTGCTGCTGAAAGTGGTTCCACTTTCCACCTCTGAATGGAAAACCGACTATCCTGTTTGCCACAGTCCCTATCAGTCTTGCCCCATTTCCAAAACTAAGGCCAAGTAGATTCAAATGGCAAGTTATTTCATTCTTAATTTTTAATATGTTCTGAAAACCCTAAGCGAGGCCGTGTTGACAATAGTGTGACAGAGTTCGGGTAAGCATGGCTTAATTCTTCATATGGTGCCTTGGGAAATACAATGAATTTATTTAGACTCAATTCCAGCTAGTTATCTGTGTCTTGAGGAAAGACAGCACACTGGTTAAATTCTAGATGAGGGCTGTTTTTAATAGTTCTAAAGTTTTGTTGTTAATGCTTATTTATGTTGTCTACCTGAAATTTATTGTTTAAAGATGTGTGAAGTTGAGGTTCAGTTTTATTTTTTTTCATAGAGAAAACCAGTTGGCTTCATGTACCATGAAGCCCACCCATCTTTTTCCCTCCGATCTTCTATGTGACCTGCATCATATATCAATTACCACATACAAACGTAGTTGCTTCTGGATCCTGTAGTTGTTTCCATTGGTGTATGTATATACAATATCCTTGTTGAATCCTATTTGCTGGCTTTACCCACCGGTAGAAATTGATTAACAGGATCTATCACCATGTAACTAAATGGTTAATTCAAATCAGATCACTTAATATTCACCTTATAGTCTACTCAAGTGATTATTTATCATCAGTTTACCTAGATGAGAGTTTATGCAGGGCCATGAATAGTCCCATGTATATTCTGATTTAGGCAAACGTAACCTACACATTGTATCAGGATAGTTGCTAAGGCTAAAAACACAAATCATGAGCTGTGTTAGGTTTCTCTAATACATTTTTTCCTAGATGCTTTGTATGTGATAGAATGAGGAACTTATTAAAAATATCTGATTCTTCAAACCCAATTGTCAAAAAAGTGACATTATACATTAGCTTTTTCCTTGATAACAGAGCTTTTTTGCTAATATTTACTTTCTAAATTATCTTTCAAGCAATTTCCTTCTTATACTTTGCTTTGCAGTCAATTATGAGGTATGTCAAGGCAAGTGAATATTTGAGAGATAAATATTCATTGTGGATTTTTTAAAAGACTGCATTATAATTCTGATCCTTTACATTGGTATTCATTGAACAATAACCCCTTTATCTTGCTGAATACAGCCCATCACAAACTTCATGCAAGTTATGGATAATAGCTCAGTTTATTTAGGAAGAGTTTTGACAATATGTTCGGCCGAGTCTGTGTGTGGGTCTGCTGTGTGCACAGCTAGGTTTATTTCATATATTAGAGTTGCAATTCCATCTAGAATCCCCACATGACCCATTTGAAAGTGAAGCGACTGACCACTGATACAATGCAGATACTTTCTGAGGAGTAGAACATTAAGCTATTAGTAACACTGACATTAATTCAGTTTATGTTGTGCCATTAGCACATTAATTATCTCCCAGTGCTGGAAGAAAATGGGACACAGGAGTTTTGAGATGAGGAGAAGGAATAGCTCCTGTGACCAGAAGCAGGTCCAGGTGGAACACTCCACTTGGGACCTCAGGCTTCAGCGGACTATGACAAGGGCCATTGGCCGCTAGTGGGTGGGTTGAATGTACTGAATGTACTGAAAAGTAGGGAGAGCGAAAGAAAGAGAGAGGCTCTCCAAATAATTTTCACGTTTACACTTAGAAACATTTTTGGTGTATCTTACACATAAATGCACACAATCACGCATCACATTGGGCAACTCGGAAAATGTCTGCTTGGTGATAGAAACTGTGTTAACACACATCCTTACCCTACCCTTACGTTTGAAACAGTAAGTATTAAAAACATGATATAATCAGAGTATGTGAAGTTGACTCAGGAAATCCCTCGATAGCAAACTCATGGGAGTCAACAGTGTGATAAACCTCTCCAGTGCACCCAAGCCCCCCACTGCTGCACTCGGCAGTAGAAGGTGGAATCCTATCTGTTCAGCACCGGTCATAGCTCACTGGGGTATCTGTACACATGAAGGCCATAGAACAGTGGGGACAAGTGACCAAGATGGAGGAGGTCTCAGAATGGAGTCAGATGAAGGAGGTTGAAAAGTGAGAGGGAAGGGACAGATGGGAGGAGACAATAAGATCCAAATGAAAAAATTGGCCATGAGCAATATGAACAGAACTCATTTACATTAGCTGCAGGTGATGTATTAAAAGTGCAAATTCCTTTATGATTAAAATTTTACTGTGTTGCTTCCATTTTGATTTTCAGCCACTTTCTCTGGCATAGTCATGGAAAAGAAAACAATACCATCATCTAAAATCATAAGGGTAAAAATATTCTTTTGTGCAATGTGGTGGGTTGAATAGGGTCTCTCCACTATTCGTGTCCACACAGAGCCTCAGAATGAGACCTTATTTGGGCACAGGGTCTTTGTTAATGTAATTAAGGTAAAGATGGAACGTCTGGGGCACCTGGGTGGCTCAGTCAGTTAAACGTCTGCCTTTGGCTCAGGTCATGATCTTAGGGTCCTGGTATGGAGCCCTGTGTCGAGTTCCATGCTCAGCGGGGAGTCTGTTTCTCCCTCTGCCTGCTGCTCCCCCAGCTTGTGCTCTCTTTCTCTTTCTCAAATAAATAAATAAATAAAATCTTCTAAAAAAATCCAATGAGTGTTTCCTATAAGAGATAGAAAACAACACATAAAAATGGGAAGGAAGGCCATGTGAAAACAGATGCAGAGATCAGGATGATGCTGCCGGAAATCAAGGAGCCACCAGGAGCCACCGGGAGCCACCAGGAGACACTAGATGCCACCAGGAGCCACCAGGAATCACCAGGAGACACCAGGAGTTACCAGGAGTCACCAGGAGACACCAGGAGTCATCAGGAGACACCAGGAGTCACCAGGAGACACCAAGAGCCCCCAGGAGACACCGGGAGCCACCAGGAGCCACCAGGAGTCACCAGGAGACACTAGGAGTCACCAGGAGACACCAGGAGTTACCAGGAGTCACCAAGAGCCACCAGGAGTCACCAGGAGACACTAGGAGTCACCAGGAGATACCAGGAGTCACCAGGAGACACTAGGAGTCACCAGGAGACACCAGGAGTCACCAGGAGTCACCAGGAGCCACCAGGAGTCACCAGAAGACACCAGGAGACACTAGGAGTCACCAGGAGTCACCAAGAGCCACCAGGAGACACTAGGAGTCACCAGGAGTCACCAAGAGCCACCAGGAGACACCAGGAGTCACCAAGAGCCACCAGGAGACACTAGGAGTCACCAGGAGACACCAGGAGACACCAGGAGTCACCAGGAGACATCAGGGGACACCAGGAATCATAAGGAGACACCAGGAGACACCAGGAGTCACCAGGAGACACCAAGAGCCACCAGGAGCCACCAGGAGCCAAAAGAGGCAAAGAAGGACCCTCCCCTAGAGCCTTTGGAGGAAGTGGGGGCTTACCAACACCCTGATTTTAGACTTCTGGTCTCCAGAAATATGCAAATAAATTTCTGTTGTTTTAAGCCACCAATTTTGAACTAATTTTTCGCAGCAGCCCTAAGAATCTGATAGAGGCAACTTCTATGGAAAATTGACAGATAAACAGATATTCATGGAAAATAAAAATAATCAGACTCAATTATATAAATCCTTAAATCAATATAATCACAAAATATAATTTTTAGTATCTTTTGTGGAGGAAGGGGCCCACAAATGCAAAAGTTCCTAGGACCTGCAGAAGTCACAATGAGGCACTCAGGATAAAAGGCACCTACACACCAGAAACCGATAGACATTCCTACTAAATACTAGAAGTGTTAGCTAATGCTATTTGGCTTTATTCCCTCCTCCCACCGTTTTTTGCTTCTGGCAACTGAGCGACATCAAACTATTTACTTTTTCCATAAGATGTAACTCCAGTCCCTACAATCTTTCATCATTGAAGAATCTGAGCCCCCTCATATGGAAGAATTCTTTCCTCTGACAGATCTTAGCAGACAGATCAAGGACTCCGATAGAGCTAAGCAGCAATCTTAAGACTTTTGATATCCTTGGTCCTTTACTGGGGTTGTTCAAGCTTCTGTGTGTGCCACACAGCTTTAAAATCCGGCTTCATGAGGCATGCCAATCTAATAGGCGGGAGGACACATCTAACTACAGGGTAGATCTATCATATTGGAGGGCATGCAGATCTAATAGAAAGTCTAATGTATATAATTAGAGGACAGATCATTCTAATTGGGGAGCTTGCATTTCTAATAGAAGGCCGAGCTGGTCTGGTGGGAGGACATGTATATTTAATAGGTAGATACAATATCTAACTGGAGGGCACACATATCTGTTTGGAGGGCATGCTTATCTAATTGATTGTCATACATATCTAATTGGAGGCCATATGTATCTGATAGGATTGCATTCACTTCTAATTGGAAAATAGTGGATTAAAAAAAAAACAACCCTGGGTATTGAGTATGGAAGTTTCTATGGAAATGAGAATGATATAGCTTTTATTATGTGGGATAGGGAGAAGTACAGATAAAATGTTTTTCCTCAAAGGGTTTTCTTCCTCACCCAGAACATGTGATAACTAAAGCTACAAAAATCAGCAAATTCATATACAGTGATCTACTTTTGCCCAATATATTATTATTTTGTTATCATATATTATACAGAATGAACATTTTATTTAACTATTAGGTCTTTTGGGGGGCCTTATAATAATTTCCCTAATCAATGTTCTTATAAGTAAAATTATTTTGACTTGAGTAAATTAATTGAGCATTTCACCAGTTAATCAAGAGAAGCAATAAGGAGCTATAGAATTCTTCATGATCAAGGCATTTCTGATCTTTCAATGACATATGCCTGCATCTATATTCTGGAATGGCTTTTCCTTATATCTCAAAATTATATTTCAAGTCATTAAAAAAATCCCAAGATGGCAAGAAACATTTAAAAATAACTGAACGGGCAATATATTTTGGAATATTCCTGGTAATTATAGCAATGTGAACAATTGACTGCTAATAGGCTTTGTGAGATTCTCAATAATCATATAAATTTGAAGTTAGTGACATTATGGTGAAGTTGAAAAACTTTGACATTCATTGAATTTGTGAAACGTTCGCTTGAGAAATCAACTCTCTTTAGGTGTTACCTTGTTTTTGTTTATTTCTTTGCTCATTTCTACTTGGTTTTGGTTTTGCTCATTATTAATAAGGACAACATAAGAAATGAGGTTTAACTGTCCCATAGGAAACTTCCCAGTTGGGCAAGGCCAAGCAGCCTTAAAAATACCCCAGAAGGTATCATCCCGTGCACTGGGACTAGTGTATCTGGCAAGCTGAGAAGGACACAGACAAAAGGAACTTTGCTTTATTCTGTTTGGTCATTTCCTATCATACTCTTGTATGGAAAAGATTGAGTTTCAGGAAAGTATTTTAATCATCACTAGAGTGCACATTTGGTTCTCTGATGTGTCCCAAACATCTGCATGTGGGATAGGGATATGGAAAATTGACAGATAAACAGATATTCATGGAAAATAAAAACCCTCATCCTAATGTCTCAGCTGTCAGAGCTTGGCATATGGTAGGCCTTACATAAATATTATCGTATGGGTGGAGTAAAGGCAAAAAAAAAGAGAAGAAAGGGAAGGAGGGAGGGAAAGAAAGAAGAATTTGAATATATGGTTATATATGTTTGTAATACTGACAGAAAATCAAGAGAATTAAACTTTATGTACTTGGAATTGTAACATTATGGAATTTGCAATCATTCTACCCATATATATTAACAATGCACAGCTGGTAATGTTTTGTTACTTTAAAATATATATTTTTATTTATTCTCATTATTTTAGATGTTATTATATTATATATTTACATTGGATAGAAAATGTCATTCTGAATTATATGTCAGAAAACAACTGGCTAGATAGATCTAAAATAAGATATAAAGAATCTTTATAATTTGTGAAAACCAATGTCATCTATCAAGAGCCATAAACAAAGGGACCAACTTGAAAGTCACTCTAGACCACTGGTTCCCAATAGAATTTTCTGTGATGATGGAAATATTTTTTCATCTGGGCTGTTGAATACATTAACCACTAACCCCATGTGGCTATTGAGCCCTTGAACCGTGACTAGTGTGATCAGATAACTGAGTTTTCTAATTGCAGTTAATTTAAATTTAAATTTAGATATTAATGTGTGGTTGGTGGCTGCAACATTGGACAACAAAGCTCTAGATATTGGCCAATGCAACTCTAGATGATTGATGGGCCTTCATATTATTGTGTTTACCACGCTGTTGGCTGTGGAAGGCAGACTCTGAAGGTGTGTCCTACCATCCCCCCACCCCCACCTCCTGGTGTTCCTGTCCTTCTGTGATTCCTTGCCCACTTCCCTGAGGTTGGGACCTGTGACTTGCTAATAATCCATAGCATACAGCAAAGGGGATGGGAATGCGTGATTCCCCAATGTGATATCCGTACATAGGATTGTAACTCATCTCATTAAGAGACTCACATTCCTTCTGCTGTCGGTTTTGATGAAACAGACAGCTTTCTTAGGGAACCCACAGAGCAAAGAACTGGCCGTGGCCTCGAGGAATTGAGGCAAACTCTAGCCATCAGCCTGCAAGGGCTTCTGGCTTGCAGCCACCAAGAAAATGGGATCCCATTCCTACAACTGCAAGGAAATGAATCCTGCCTGCAAGTTAAATGAGCTTGGCCGTAGACCCTTCCTTCCCCAGTCCAGCATCCCGGGGAGATGCAAGCCTCACTGGCATCTTAGTTGAAGCCTTGCAGAGAGCCCAGCTAAGCTGTGTTTGGACTCCCAACCCCCAGAAACTGTGAGATAATAAATGTGTGCTGCTTTAAGCCCCTGAGTTTGTGGCAGTTTGTTGCGGGGCAGTAGAAAACGAATACAAATGTTCTTCAGCATATTAATCCGTGAGACAAGAGGTCTTCAGCTTAACCAGTCCTGCAATGACCATTGCTATGGCTTGTGTTGACAAGCATGATGAATTGCTTGGAGGCACACCTCCTCTAACTTTATTGGCTTTGTTGGTCTTTCCATTTGGGTTTTTGCCTGTGCTCTTGGGAAGGGTCGGGGGGGAGTTTGTAAACCCTCATCCTAATGTCTCAGCTGTTGACCGAGCAGCTGTCAGCCTCTGCTAGGCTGAGGCCAAGGGGGCACGCCAGTCCCACTCCCGCGGTGCTCCTGTCCTTCTACGGGCTCCATGCTTGATAACCTGAAGCCATTTCAAAACCCATTTGAAAGATGTCAAGTCAGCCGAGCTTTTATAACAAGAACTACAGCTGCAATAAAGGGAATGAGGACGTTTTCTTCTAAACACTATCCGAACTATATAAGATTTAATCAATGGTAAGCCAGGCTGTCAGAAAAACTTCCTATTACCATTCAACAGATTGCTCGATATACATACTTCCCTACTTATTTATATACTCTCTTACTTATTACAATTAATTATTATTGTTAATATATGTTCCTACTTATTTTATCAAATGGAAGATTATTTTTTGAAATATATAAAGACAATCCATTAATCTTTAAAAAAATTATTCTTGTCTTTGGGGGCACACTGGCCCCCTTGGCCTTTCCTACATATTGACAGCACGTGACAGGATCAGACATTTCTGGGCCCTCACATCGAAGGGAGCTCCTCGGACTTTTCTTGAACAACCCAAAGCCAATTAGCCTTTGATCCTTTTACATTTCACCTGTCATCAGTTTACAGCTTCCAATTCTTTCTTTAAAAGAAAAATTTTTTTTTTATTTTTTGGAATGAAGAAATGGTACTCACTTTGCAGAAGTGATGTGAGAACAATTCAAGAATCAAATGAGCCGGAGATATTTTAAAGGAGTGTGCAGGCAGCCAGGTGTAAACAGAGGAAGTTAAAGAAGCTTCAGTGTGTTCATAAACCAGAGAATTACTTAGAGATTACTAGGAAGGAGTAATGTAGTTTCAAAATCCTCTACAATGCAGTTTTGGAAATTCATTAAGGCTCAACTACCTGGTTATGAAGCACTTTATCCTCAGTTCTTATTAATAATTAATAAGTCTTCAGATATTAATTAAAAGCATGTCTTGAAATGATGATTCTGGAAGCACCTAGCAGCTCACTCCTCGGTGAAGGCAAACAGGAATTTAGCACGGATGAAACTACAACCGCTTGCATGCAAAATACACAAGGCTCTTGTGCTGAGAAAAAGAAGTGGCAGGATTTCAGAGACAACTAAGTAGTTGAGCTTCTGCAAAAACAACTATTTGTCTCAATCGGGACCTGCTCTCTCCTGCCCTGGAACACCACAGGACTCTTCACACCCAAGCCTTTCCCCGCGAGCTCCGTCTTCAAGACAAGACAAGAAGAGCTTGTACTTCTCTGGCTCTTCGCCTAGATTATGTCTGATCTACCTTCAGGGAAAATTCCTCGAGTATTGGAGTTTTTTTCTTGACAGCATTTGTCATAACTTGCAAATACACATCTGTTTGTGTCATTACATTTTTTAAATTAAAACTTCCATTTTTCTAGAGCAGTTTGAGGTTCACAGCAAAATTGGGAGGAAGGTACTGAGGTTTCCCATAGACCCCCAGTCCCCACAGCCCCGCAGCCTCCCCATTATCAACATCCCCCTGCTGCCTACATGACACAATCACTCCTCGTCCATAGTTTACATTAGGGTTTGCTCTCCATGTGGTAGGAGATTTTCTCCTATGCGAACTTCTGGGAGTCTTACAGTTTCACATTTACATTTAGGTCTATGATCCATTTAGAGTCAATGTTTGTGAAGGGTGAAAGGTCTGTGTTCAGATTCACTTTTTTGCACGTGGACATCCCGCTGTTCCCCCACCATTTGTTGAAGAGACTATCTTTGCTCCATTGGGTTTTGCCTTTGTTCCTTTGTCAAAGGTCAGTTGGCTCCATTTATGAAGGTCTTCTTCTGGGCTCTCTGTTCTGTTCCATTGACCTCTTTGCCTATTCTTTTCCCAGTATGACACTGTCCTGAGTACTGTAGCCTTATAGTAAACTTGAAGTCAGGTAGTATCAGTCCTCCAACCGTGTTCTTCTCCTGCAATACTGTGTTGTCTGTTCTGGATCTTTTGCCCCTTCATATACATTTTAGAATCAGTTTGTGGACATCTACAGAATACCTTGCTGAAATTTTGGTTGGAAATGCATTAAATCTATAGATTCAGTTTGGAAGAACTGACCTCTTGACAATATCCAGCTCTATACCTGTTAGGAGGATGGAGGGATGACTCTTTAGATACAGAACCAGTGTCATCTCTTTTTAATATCTGAATTATATAAGCTCCAGGAGAGTAGGGAGTGTGTCTGTTTTCACCCCTGTTTCTGTAACATTTTGTACATAATTGGTATTTGATAAATATTTGTTAAACAACCAGCTGTTAAGCATACTCAGGTCAACCAGGAAAAATCACCATGAGCTGTAGTTAAAGTCAAAGCAATGAAGAATCTGTTGCTGCTCAGAACTTGGAGAACATAGTGTTTCTCGTTCTATAATTTATTATTGATTTTGAAATATTAGATAATTTTAAATGCCAAAAGTGTTCAATCTAAAATAAGTTTAAATATTATCAGAATGCTTCAGTGATATTTATTGACTCCAGCATAAAAGGTCTAAACATCTTCCTCAGTGAATTTTGAGAAAAAAGAACTGCCTGATATGTAGAAATAATTCTGGTACACATGGTTCTAAATACATGAAATTTCAATCAAATCACAAAATGTTACAATTATTTTAATCTATGAACAAAGCCATAAAATAATCAGAAATATTATGGTCTTTCTATGAACTCATATTCTACAGGTGATTTAATAGAACAGAGATTCGTTTCTGACAGTCTCATTAAGGTTTAATTGAAATATAATAATACACTGTGCATTACACTTGATCAGTGTTGACATGTGCAATACAGCCCTGAAATCACAACGACAGTCAAGATAGGTCTTGAATTCATATTGGTAATAATTGTTTTCTTTTTAACCCAAACTCCTCCCAGGTTCTAATAAAGATATAATTTTATTGTATTATGGTGTGTAGCCCCATTTCCAGAAGGTCCTATCCAGCCCCTTTTAATGGGGCAGTGGGCTTTCCTGTGGTGTCCCATCGTCTTACAAAGTGGGTCATCATAGTCTCTGCTCTCCAAAGGGCACAGGTCTCCATCACCATTCCTTCCCAGGTTGAGTGTAAGTGAGGGGACCCTGGCAAGTCAACTGGTTACTGTAAATGTCACTTGCAACTGGAAGCTCATTAGCTGATGGATGGGTGGTTACTTTGAATGGTGGCAGGGAAGAGGCTTGGATGTTGTATCAGCTTCCACCCACTGCAGGGACTGTTTGCAGAAGGCTCTTGCCCACAGCTTTGTGCCCCCACGTGGCCCTGTGCAAACCTTTCCTGGGGCGTCCTCACTCTCTAGAACCCTTCAGGAGCCCATCTTCTGATCACCTGTCATCTACCATTTCTAGAACTCAAGTCCAGCACTATGTTTTTTGTTGTTGTCTTTAAATTTTTATTTATTTATTTTTATGTAGCTCTCACATTAAAGGCAATGCTCAGGGTCCCTGGGTGGCTCAGTTGGTTAAGCGACTGCCTTCAGCTCAGGTCATGATCCTGGAGTCCCAGGATCAAGTCCACATCGGGCTCCCTGCTCAGCAGGGAGTCTGCTTCTCCCTCTGACCCTCCTCTGTCTCATGCTCTCTCTCTCTCTCTCTCTCAAATAAATAAATAAATAAATCTTAAAAAAAATAAAAATAAAAAATAAAGGCAATGCTCAGCACAGAGCAGGCATCCAATAACTGTTTGATAAAAGAATGAATGAATTAGTGAGTCTTTAAAATATTCAAGCCTCTTAAAATACAACAAAAATTTTCTTTGGAGTTCTCCATAGTCAGACCTTTGCTGATGCTTTATGTGGTAGTATGAAAATGTACGACCGTAAGCAACTAGTGGTGATGTATCTGTCCCTTGGAGCCAGCTTTGTCTTGGGCACGTGAGGGGCATTTCTTCCTTTGATTTGATCTTCACAGCAGCTCTGGGGGGAAGGTCTGACAACAATCACCAGGAGGCCGAAGTTAAGTGACTTGCCAGGGTCACGCATCTAGAGAGTAAAACTAAGTTTCAAACTCAGACAATCTGAGGTTGCAGATGAAATTTTTAGGCTCTGTGTTATAAAACCTCTGGCTTTTTAACTTCCCTACTTTTAAGACTGCAAATAATGTTTTCCTTTGGTAAATATCAAATATTCTTCAACTGAAGAACAAAAATTGTCATGTTTTGGTATGTAAATATTGCCCTTTAGGACTTCGGAATGACTGGTGTAGGAAAATATTGAGTTTCTATAAAAGCTCACCTCTAACACAGGGAAGCACTCAAGATTAGTAAAAACAATATTAACAGATAAAGAAGAGAAAATACTTTCTGGGGCACCTGGGTGGCTCAGTCGTTTGAGCCTCCGACTCCGTTTCGGCTCAGGTCATGATCTCAGGGTCATGAGATCGAGCCCCGAGTCAGATTCTGCGCTCAGCGGGGAGTCTGCTTGAGATTCTCTCCCTCTCCCATTGCCCCACCCCACTGCTCATTCTTTCTCACTCTCTCTGAAAATAAATAAATAAATCTTTAAAGAAATACTTTCTGGGATGGCAAACATGGACGAGAACAAACTGATATGCCGAGGTCTCATCATTTAAGGCAAAGAGCACACTCGCCTCAGAGACACTCAGAGAGCAGTAAGCGAGTGCCCAGCTGTAGGTTCCTCCAGCTTGATCTCCACTGTGTCCCTCAAGGGCTTTCATCTCTGGGCCCAAACTCCGTATCAGTCACTGTGAACAGAAATGGAGACAAAGGGATGATCCCATCACTTCCAGAATCGAGGCGCAAAGTCATTCGAAGCACAATGATAACAAAGCAAGAGTTTGTTATCACCCACCGCACAGTGGGTGAAGCATTGAGCCTTCATGCCATGATTGAGCTGCCAGTGTGCACAGCCTGAGCCTGTCTTTGGGGAGGATCAGGGCACCGGAGAGAGAAGCTGCATGGGGCAACAGAGACTGCACTGTGTTCCCCCCCGGGGCGGGGGGCGGGGGAGTCAGGAGCTTGTTGACATGAGATGATTAGAGAACAATGTAATGTGCATCATTTCTTCATCTTTCATTTGTTTTTGGACATGTGAATCCAATATTTGCTGAAAATTAATTTAAATTGCTCTTAATTTAATATTTAAATTCAATGTTTATTGGGAATTATTTTTATTGAAAAGGTGATGCAAGTTATGTAAATTAAGTTCAGAGGGTCAGCTATAAAAACGGTTCACCTCGAAACTGGAAAATTGTTTTCAACAATAGTCATGTTGCTAGACTTCTCATATCCATAGTGGTTACATTTCATTGGATACCCTTTTTATCCGTGATCTGAGTTACTTGTATCAAGTTTCTTTCTTCATCTGTTTGGCAAATGGAAGCCAGAGAATTCATGTTTGAGAGAATCTCAGCCTCAGAGCTCCTTGTGTTCATAAAATCCAGAGAACTTCATGGCCCCAAGACATGGACAATAGTTTTTCTGGAACAGCAGCTCTGAATTCACAAGTTATTATAATTCTTTTGGGAGAAGTAACTGTTTATATCCAGTAATTTATGTTTGTGCCTATGAACTAAATGCCCAAGTTTCACTAGAGGACTCAATAGATTTTTTTTAACTCTGAAATATTGTAAGACTGTTAAATATTGTTTAGCTGCTTTGGTTTGGCTTCTGGGGATGAAGGGCTGGCTATCACAGACACAATCCATATCCTGATGGAACTGATTATTCATGGGTGAGGTAACAATCGTTGGGAGCCAATATCCTACATATAAGCCACAGTTACCCTACGGTCTCATTTTGCTTGAGCCATAGATGGACCTATAGTCTGACGTGTGGCGTAGGGCAAGGAGATTAGGGGGAGGGAGAGTGTCCTCCATGAAACACGCAATTGTCTTTACCACTCTGTGAGGAGTGGCAGATCAATGTCCTCTTCCAAACCACAACCAAAAAATCAGACTTCCTGTCTTCCAAGTATTCAGACCATAGGCCTCTCACCAAACTCAGCTTCTCAATTTGAGACTCTACCAAGATGAAAACAATTCATCGAATTAAGGATTTTAATGAGCTTCTGAATTGATAGAATGGTTGTTAATTTTATCCAAACATGGTAGGCAACAGGAATTTTTGTGATTATTTTAATTAAATGAAACTTTATTGAGAATAAAACACCTTTTTATGAAATAGTTTGAATTGAAATAAAGTATGAAAGCCTGTCATTACATAATCATAAATCTGAAGAATTTGGTTCCATTAAGCGTAAGTTTTTGTGAAATCCTTGCACAAAATGGCAAGTTGGCCACAGGAATCTAACTCACCTTCCCCAGGGCTTATCATGTTCTGAATAAAGTGACAAAAAGAAGATCAAAATATGGATAAACTTCATCCGTAGAAAAATGAGAAAAATAAAGACGGTGTCATAACATGGCATTTTCCATTTAAAAATCCTCCATTTTTACTATGATGTCTGTTCTATATTTTATATCTGCCGAGGTACTTTTCAATTTGAAATGGTTGTGATCACAGATGTAAGGGGACTCTGTTTGGGTCTGATGGCCACGTCTGTGTTTGTTGTGATGCTCTGGCTCTATTTGGCGGGACATCTGGGCAACCCTACGCTTCTATGTGGACCTGCTCTTTCTGTTTCTCTGTGTTTGTGTGGGTGTTATGATCCCCGAAATCCAAAGTCTGATGTAGGCAATGATTACATGCATTTAATTCGGGATAAACCAGAAAGTTTCACTGCTTCCATAAAGTTTTATGGGAAAAAGCCCTCATAACTATCCATTTGTTCGCCTGCACGCAGACATGTCTGGGGGGACTGGCACTAGGGGCTATGCCCCGGGACACACGGTTTGTGATTCTGCACCGATGAGACTCTACCTGCAGGTTCCCGGGGGGAACGGGGGGGCGCCCATGCACAGATCTGAGCCCTTCCCTGGTGTGCACCTCTCATAAGAGGACCTTGTCCCTCCCTGAGCTTGGCCACCTGATGAGTCATCTGGGCACTTCTCCCCGCTGTAGGGCAGAGCACCAGCATGCCACATTCTTCCCAGGGCCCTTGACTGTGGTTTCACTCTTGTTTCTGAACAAAATGAAAGTTGATTCAAAAGAATAATTGCTCAGGATGGTCTAGAGGATGTAAAATTCAGCTATTTCTCTGCATCTGCTAATTTGTTTTCCATTAAGCAGGGTGAAGGGCGAGCTTAAATGGGAACCACATTATTTTGGCCCCGTAGAGATCTGCTTTTTCTGGAATGCAGCTTTGGGTTACTGCCATCACCTGACTTTGAAGGATGTTTTAAGAAACAACCTCATGAAAACAAAACAGATTCATCCAATGACAAGAGAAAAGAAAAAAGAAAAGAAAGGAAAGAAAACAATCCCATGAATACATTTCATTGTTTAAAATGTTGCTCAGTATCGTACTTAAGGTCTATTCTGTGAGGTCCTCATGGAGAGCATTTATTTGAGAGCCAGCCAAACGCCCAGTGCCACATCTGAGGACCTGGTCACATCACAGGTCAGCCATGCGGCTGAGACTCCTCTTTGCACTAAATTCTGGAAATTTGAAAGGCAAAAAATTGGCCACTTCTGCACCCACACTAGACCAGACACCATCTTACGTTTTATATGCCTGCCTGACTTTCATCCGGTTTTCATCACTTATGTGGGGGCTGTTGTTGTTTAAATACAAGACAGGGTATAAATAAGAAGACATTTAAAAGATGCCAAGGTGCCAAGTGGGCATATTTTACCCAGAAAAGCAGGAAATATAAATGCCAAGATAGGGAGAAAGCCTCTCACTGCACAGCCAAAGTGGAGACGGGTTTTGAATTAACTGAATACATAAAAATCACGTATTTTCAACACAGGAAATAGGAAATTTTTGTTAAAAAATAATGATATGAGAAGAAATATGAGAATTTTACTACAATATCTTTTCTGCTTCTAGTCCTGTCGTTTAGCCAGTAAACAGAAATTTTATTGAAGGACAGTATTGTTTTTGAAATGTGTTTAATAGACCCTTCTATTCAGGAAGGGACCCTTCTATTTCTGACGTCTCCTGCAGACTTTCTACCCTCCCCCAGGCTGCTGGGTGGCAGAGTCTAAGGGGACCAGTGTCCTGGAAGCAAGTCATTGTGGGTCTCTGAGCTCTGGATACTTGGGACAAAGGATTCCTGAATTGGAAAAGGGAAATAGGAAGGCCTCCTGTCCCTCAGTGCACTGGGATACAAGATTCTCTCCTGAGAAGTAATTTATTTCCTAAGGGGGAAAACTAGAGCCTTGAGGTCATGTTGTCTTGGAAAATTTCTACTGTGGACAGATGCTATCCATTGTAGCAATGCTCTGAGAAACACCTGCTCTCCCTGTCCCTGTGACCCCTCCCACGGGCGGGACTTGAGCCTTTCAGGCGGGGACACTCTGGACACGCAAACTCTTGAAAGGGTAGCTGTTGCATTTTTCCTTATTTTTTCCTAGAAAATCAAGAGCTGAAGAGCTACTCTTGTGTCTTATAATGAAAATTGGTATTCCACAGTGCTGTGGTAGAAATATTTTTGAGCTGTACTCTAATTAGTTTCAAAGAAGACTGCCTATATTTTGCCTTTACTACAACTGACAGCAAGGACAGATCAAATGAATTGAATTATTCTACTGTGGCTGGATGCACGGGGCTGTCCTCTACATTTAGCTCCTATAAGATATTTAATATAAAATACAGAAATAAATATGTGCAATTTGAATAGATTTAATAAAGCCTTACAAAGCTTGGGCTCTATATTAGGAAAAGTGTCAGTCATGAAAGATTAAGAAATCTTATGGCCAAGGGAAACATTACAATTTATGAAAATTTAGCTTGAGTCATAAACTTGAATCCCCAAACGTAAATGTCAAGATGGTTTAAACTTAATTAACATGAGTTAGAGAAAGAAAAATTGAGAACATGGGTTTGTGCCCAGTTCCTGGCCATCTAATGCAAATAAAATGCATTGCTTCCAGGGGTTGTCACGCTGAAAGATTTGATCCTTAAATTAAGAATTACTTTGTTTTCTCTTTGAGTCATAGTTTTTATAAGAAAAGTTTGTAATTTGGGCATAAAAAAAGGCTACAAATGAAAAATTCATTTGAGATCAAATAACCATTGATGTTATTTTTAACAATCTGACATTAGCCCGTTGTCAATACATTTTTAAGCAAACCAAGCTGAATTTTTCATGGGAGTCTGTTTATTTCAGTGGATTCTATTTGCTAGTTTTGTCTCCCTTGAATGCCCTTGGGTGCTGTAACACCAACACCAAACCCAGTGTGCTCAATCCCATACATCTTAGATTTTCTAGAAAGTCAAATAGGGCTCCTCTAAGAGGACCCGCAGAGGTTCCTGAGGCTATGCGGCTCAGGTCTCTGGGATTACTGAGTTCAGTGAAGTTATGTTGACTCCATAAAGGCACAAACTCTGTATAAATTAGTTATTGTGTCAACAACAAACCACCCCAAACCCAATGGCTTGAAACTGCATCCTTTAGCGTGTCCTGAGCCAGAAGACTGAGGATTAGCTCATCTTGTCTGGGCCTGGCTCATTCCTTACTCAGATATCTGTAGATTGGCTTGCTTTTTGGTTTTAGCCTTTTATAAATACCTCTGTTGTCATTTACGTCAGGGTTGAAGGGAGCGAAAGTGGTGATGCCACAGCAGATCTAAAATCAGTCTTTTAATACTGTCGTGGTTCCTTCCCTTCCCCATTAGGACAATCCACCCCCGTTGCTCAGGCATGGCCTGTGTGTTAGGGTGGGGGGAAGAGGATGGGGTCTCTCTCCTATGTCAACCGTGTCCTCCAACCATCTGGCTACAACATCCAGGGTGTACCAGGACTTCATCAATACCACAATTGTCAGCCCAGTTGCAGATTTGATCCCTCTGTCTGTCATCTCTGTCATTTCAATAGGAAATTTGGAGGAAAATGAGGGAAAAAAAAAACAACACATGTACACATATGTGTTTAATTCACCATTTTCAATTGGGAAGCCAAGATTGAATTTCAAAAAGAAGCTCACTGTTTATCATTTGGATTTAATTAGTTTTAAATTATGACAATCAGTATCTTTGTACCCAAGCTTTCAAGCAATGTTTTTATTAGGTCACATCTGTTATTTCTGTTTTCATACTAAGTTCATCAAAAATGGATTTTAAATTATTTATAAGATTTAGTCACCACATTCTTTGCTTGATCAAATGAGGTATTCAATAAACTTCTCATTCCAAGGCTTTCTACTAAAAAGATTTTGCGTGTGCAAAATGATACAGAGAATAAACTGAATTAAAAAAAAAAAAGAGTTTGCTATTCATAAAAGCACACTAGGGAAAGTGGATCCCTATGTAACATTTAAAGCATTGTCTCCATGCTTCTACCTTTATAATATCTTCTCAAGCTCACTTGGAATCTTACCAAGGTTTAATGTGATTGTGACTATTGCCAAGGTAATATCCTCTCAATCAAACCTCAAAGTCTATTTCAGCATCTCTTTATGTAATTAACAATTCCTTGCAGCTATCCAGAATTCTTAGCCCAATTTTAAAAAGTGGTTTGCGCACGCACACACTCACACACACACACACACACACCACACTCACTCATGCACACATGTTTTTAGAATGAGTAATGCATGACTTTATTCAGCAATTTGCTAATATCACTTAAAATAGTCTACAACTATCTTTATGAAAATATGGCTCTATCGAATATAAATGGTGTTTTGCAACTCTTAATAAAACAATGGTGCTATGAACATAAAGCAAATTTCTAGTGGAAGATTGATGGCTCTTTGTGTAATAGTTTAATGTTAATTCTGCATTTCAGTACTCATTTCTCAAGCTCATCCTCTATTTCTTACTTTTCATGGTATTAACTGCTATTAGCTGCTTCCAACATTGGTCTTATTCTAGAAATTTGTTGTTGGGTTTAATTGTAATCATTTATCTTTGTATGCATGTGTCTAATACAGAGATGCTGTGTATTGAAGACAATACTGGGATCAGATTTCACCATTAAGGGGACGTTGAATTTGATGAACGCCTTCTGCTCCCTAGGACCAGAGTGGAAAGCATGAGCTCATCCACCTGCCCTCCGGAATGGGGAGGTTGGCAGTTGTGAGTTCAGAGGTTGTAACCAAGCCATTTGGTAAGTATTCATCATACACGGTGTCATTTGTTTCTCAGGAAGACACCCTAGGAGTAACAGACTGCCCCTCAGTGGATAATGTGAAGACCTGGGGAGGGCAAGCCATTTATCTAAGGTACATTACTAGAAGGAGCTGAAGTGGCTTTAAAAGCCATGTCTGTCTAACCCAAATGCGGATATCTTCTAAAAGCAAAACTTTCAAAAGCAAATTTTCTATTATTTCTCACTTTCTTTGTGAGCATAAAATTCTCACAGGTTCAATACTGACCATCTTTCTTGGTACTCCGTCCTGAACTTCAAGAGGACTATCAACGCCCAATGTAAGTGAAGACACAAATGTACGTGCTGCCTCTTCTGTTCCTTCCGATGACTGGGATGGGACGCAGTGTGAGTCTGAGCCCAGAGAGCAGGGTAATGTGCTTCCACGGTCCTTGTGTCTACTTGAGGTTAGAAGGTATTTTCTAAATCCTTTATTCTCTTCTAAGTGTGGGATTAACTTACAATAATTCCATTATGTGGTTGGAACTGGAGGGTATTATGCTGAGCGAAATAAGTAAATCAGAGAAAGACATGTATCATATGACCTCACTGATATGAGGAATTCTTAATCTCAGGAAACAAACTGAGGGTTGATGGAGTGGTGGGGGTGGAAGGGATGGGGTGACTGGGTGATAGACACTGGGGAGGGTATGTGCTATGGTGAGCACTGTGTATTGTGTAGGACTGTTGAATCACAGACCTGTACCTCTGAAACAAATAATGCAATATATGTTAAAAAAAAAAGAAGAAGAAGAAGATAGCAGGAGGGGAAGAATGAAGCGGGGGAAGTCGGAGGGGGAGAAGAACCATGAGAGACGATGGACTCTGAAAAACAAACTGAGGGTTCTAGAGGGGAGGGGGGTGGGAGGATGGGTTAGCCTGGTGATGGGTATTAAAGAGGGCACGTTCTGCATGGAGCACTGGGTGTTATGCACAAACAATGAATCATGGAACACTACATCAAAAACCAATTAGGTAATGTATGGTGATTAACATAATAAAAAATAATAATAATAAAACACACAAACAAAAAACAATAATTCCGTTATGCTGGGCATGTGGGATGAGTGAAGGGCCTTTTCACTATTCCAATGGCTGCTTGGGAGTAACTCAGAAAAAGGCTTCAGGTGCTGAGCTGAGCTGAGCTTGAAGGACAGAAAATCAAGGCGCTTGGGAGGCGTCGTTCCAACAGATCATCGTGGAGTGTGAGATCCCTGAGCCTTAGCCGGACATCGCTCCTGGCTCCTGGGTCTCTCCCTGATCCGTGGTGTTGGAGAGGATCTTTCTTTTGCACTAACTTGAGCTGCTGTCTGGTTTCTCATGGCACCAAGACGCAGATCATCAGGGAAGTCTGTGGGTTTGCTATTATAACCTCCTACCATGTTTCCCACACCTGCCTCTGTCCCACTCTTAGGTGAGCAGCTGTCAACAATGGCCTCACCACCTCCCCTTCATATTTCCAGGTACATCATTTTCACTCAAGATTTATGTGCTAAATTACTTGCGAGAGTATTGAGCAATACTTGTTATCTGAAAAGAAAGCACTACTGTCCCCTTAAGTCTTGGGGTTCCTTCTCACCTCCATTTGCTGATGCTACTAAGGATTTCTTCTTACTGGGCATCTGCCCAATATTCACTGATAGTTGGGGTGAGCGTCTCTGCATTTGCCCAAACTGAGGACTGAAACTATGTTTATCAGATAAAAATGAATGGAGTCCGGTAACATACTTGAGAGGAATATATCCAAACTTTTGCCCTCCATCTCCCCCTTCAAAAAGTAATGGCTGACAATGTAGAGACCAAACTCCAGAATCCACCCAGGACAATGTGAGTTAAGCTCTCAGAAGAGCTTTTTTGAGGAAAAATGTTGCAATGGACAATCGCTTGGAGAGACTGATGTGGTCATGACATTCTCCTGAGGGTCAGACCAGGAGTGGGCAGAGCGGTGCATGGCATGTTGACTTCAGAGATGGGGCTGCGTGTTATGGCTCCTGCAACTGAGACTTTGGGATGAAGAGGCAGGTGGGCAACAGAGGGGCCCTGCA
Organism: Halichoerus grypus; assembly: GCF_964656455.1. Classification (NCBI taxonomy): domain Eukaryota; kingdom Metazoa; phylum Chordata; class Mammalia; order Carnivora; family Phocidae; genus Halichoerus; species Halichoerus grypus. The sequence continues at coordinate 5,187,919 of NC_135725.1, forward strand.
GACAGTGAAGCTGTCCACAGTGCCCCGGCGACGTCTGTGATTGACAGATGAAAAGAATGTAAGTCGCAAAAACCATCTTCCATGCAGAATTCCTCGTTTAAAAAAAGCCGGAGGATCTAGAAGAGCCAGATCGGTGACCAATGATTCTAGGGCTGTCCTTGCAAGTTTGGACAGAAAGCTAAGATCCAGGTTGTAAATAACATTAATAGAATGAAATATAAATATTATGAATGTTATGCTCACATAAATAACCTTTTTCTGGAGAACTTTGCAAAATGATGGCATATCCCAGTACTTTGTAAAATCACATAAGTACTTTTTAAATGTTTAGATGTATAAAACAATCTGAGCTAATCGTAAAATATAATTTACTTTTTGGGAAATTTAGAGAAGAGAAGACAAACCGCATTGGCCCAGAGAAGGAATATAATTGAATTTTAGGTGAACAAGGGCATGTATTATATATGACTAAGATGAAAGCTTGAGCAACTTTCAATGGTGATTAATGTATGGTGTGAAAAAAATGAAAAGAACAGGAAAGAGATACCAAAGGTCGTAAGGGTGCAACACCACCTTGGGCTCAATTAGTTGATGCTACTTGAGTTGAATTAACCAATATTGTCGTCTGATTTTATTTTTATTTATTTTTTTAAAGATTTATTTATTTATTTTAGAGAGAGAGCGCATGTGCACAGTGGGGGGGGGCAGAGGGAGAAGGAGAGAAAGAATTGCAAGCAGACTCCCCACTGAACGTGGAGCCCAGCACGAGTCTGGAGGTCATGACCCTGAGATCAGGACCTCAGCTGAAACCAAGAGTCTGATGCTTAACCAACAGCGCCCCCCTCCCCAGGTAGCCCCCATCTGATTTTAAAGACAGATACAGTTCTACTGCAAATACTAAGGTCAAGCATGACAAGTGAGTTACCTCTTAGGAAATTCACAGGCTCTTGTCTGCGGGATTCTCTGGGCTGATGGCACACAGTGACTGTGGTTGACCTTCAACAGCCTGAATGAACACAAAGAAGGAGTGTGTTTTGAGATGAGTCACAGAGGGGCGGGAACTCACGTCTTATGATGCAATCTGCTCTGACCGGCGACCATGGCCATGCAATACTAGACCACCCCCAGATAAAATGGCCGGAGGACACACGTGTAAAATGCATGCCCACATGCACTTGAACGTGGCAGGAATGAAAATGCCACAAAGTCTTCCCACCGGTTCTTTGCCTGACTTTGTTCCATCTGGAGCTTCGTGATTGACATGAGTGATCATCTACATTCAAGCCCCATCGGGACGTGCCGAATACTTAGAGCTGAACGTCATACATATGCTATGCTCTCCTACATCATTAATCTATTTCATATTTTATCTGAGATTTTGAAGGATAAATATTTTATAGCATTAGAGCTGAAAATTTGCTCACTAACTTTAAACTGTCTTATACTGCGAATACACTAATATGAATTTCTTTAATCATGCCAAATGTCTAATGTGCAGGAATAGTGTTATTATCCTGTAAATGTTTTTCACCTGTATTCTTTAGGAGACATGTCTAGCGTCTCACTGAAATCCAGTCCTGTGTGTTAGAGAAGCTTAGGTTCACAGGCCTTATCAGCCATGGAAAACCCTTTGGTATATGCCATGGTTTTTCCTTCCTTACTGGGTAACAAAGCTCACCCCACTCCAGCTGCAGGGACTATGAGCTGGTTTGGGATTGTGTGTGTGTGTGTGTGTGTGTGTGTGTGTGTGTGTGAAGTTAAAGGCGGCTGGTATGAGTTTTCTTTCCCAGCAGTTTTCACAGTGGCTTGAAGTCTTTTCTCTATTATAATCTCCCAATCTCCTGGCTGTGAGAAGGTGGTTTGTTTGGGTATTATTTATGCTTTGCCAAAAAAAAAAAAAAAAAAAAAAAAAAAAGGAAAAGAAGAGAAAGTTAAGGCATAAATTCTGCAGGAGAGATTCCAATTAACAGCTTTGCCCATAACTAACTCTCCTTCCTTTATGTGCCTTTCCCCCACCCCCACCAGTTTTCGGAGTCCTTTCCATCTTCAGAATATTGATTTCAAATGTGTGAATGGGGCCACTGGCTGGGAGATCACTGGGGAGGACTGCGGTGGGACCAGCATGCCCCATGCCCGGAGAAAGTCTGTCTTTAGGTGTCTGTCAGCAGAAGTCCGTGGAGCATTTGAAGAGCCTCAGGGATGAGCACAGCCACATCCCGGTCGGCAGGTGTTTGCTGCCACAATGAGGACAAAAGGTTGATTTTGCACCAGGTTGATTTGCCTTCCAGCAGCCATGCTGTTCAGAGGGCTGGGTCTTGGTTTCCAGGACAGGCTTGTTTTCCAGGTGCATCCTCATCCAACACCATTTCCTGCATCCTGATAAAAGCTGCGAGGATGCCAGGGGGTCTTAAAATACATAGAAGATGACCTCAAACTGCTGTGCTCCCCACTGGGGGGGGGATCCCCACATGGAGGAAGGGCCCTGCTCTCTCCACCCTGTAGCTTAGCAGCGCTGAACATGACCCGGAGTGATCACCCAGGCTCTTGGATAAGCAGAGACGAGAAGCAGATGGCTAGGAAGCAGTGTTTTTTCTCCTTCTTCTCAAACTTGCCTCTGAGTGTGACAATGGCCAGCACAACATGCCACCCACAGCCCTGCGTCTGTCACAGATGAGCCCATCAGGAAACCCACGAACTTGGGGACACAAGACAACTCCTCATATCCTGGCAGGTCTCGCCTCTGTGCTAATGGAAGCCCTGCACCAGCCCCGGACACCCGCACGGGAGGCAGCCCCGGGCTTCCCACGGAGAACCCGCCCCTTATCTGCAGGCCAGGCTCCGCAGGCAGGCTGGTCTCAGCTCGGAGGACCCTCCACAGTGGCCAGCAGTTCTGTGGACGACCGAGGTGAGTCGGCCCCGACAGGCAGAGCTCCTGCCGAGAGGGAGAGGAAGAGGAGCACAGAGCCTTGCTTTCCTCATCCTGCATGCATGCAGTTGCACCAGGAAGATGAGAATCGGGGCGCCTGGGTGGCTCGGTCACTTAAACATCTGCCTTCGGCTCGGGTCATGATCCCAGGGTACTGGGATCGAGCCCCACGTCGGGCTCCCTGCTCAGCGGGAAGCCTGCTTCTCCCTCTCCCACTCCCCCTACTTGTGTTCCCTCTCTTGCTGTGTCTCTCTCTGTATAAATAAAATAATATATAATCTAATAATAAAATAAATAAAATCTATTTAAAAAAAGGAAGATGAGAGACTCAGGAGCAGACGGTCAGAGCCCAGTCTCCGCCATTGCCTCCTGGGTCATTCCCCATGTGGGCTCCTCTGGAGGGACATGGTTCAGCCCACCTCTGGGGCTGCTTGCATTCTCCAGGGGTCTGCAAGTGATTGCCAAATCCAGCAGGAGCATGAGCAGCCAAGAAACGTTCCATCACATCATCGTGTTCTGACCGGTGTGCACCTGCCTTCCAGCCTTATTGGAACATTTCCAAACGTACAGCACTTTTGAAAGAATCCATGACCTGTTACTTGGATTCCACCCTTAACATTACTAACTTTGCTTTATCTTATCCCTCTATTCATTTCTCTATCTATTCATCAGTGAATCTTTTTTTGGATACTTTTTAAAGAAAATTGCAAATGTCCGTCTGCTTCTTCCTAAAGACTTCTACATGCATATAGAATGACCCAGGTCTCAGTATTTGCTCACAGTATTTCTTCTAATGAGAAATCTAGCTCTGTCTTCAATCACTGTGCCTGTATGGGCTTCTGAGAAGAGGACCAAACATGCAAGAGATCTGCTGGGTGAAGGTCTGTGAAGGGAAAAAAAGGAGGAGAAAGCCACCAGACCATGGTGTCCTCTGACCCTGGGAGAGGGAGGAGAAGGAGGCTGGGATAGTATGAGACTCCGTGCAGTGCAGTGCTAGGGAATTTTGACCAGCCCAACGGGGATTCTAGAAGCCAAAGCTGCACTTGTGGGAGGCCCACATTGGGCAAGGTTGGGCCTGCGCTGGAGCCTCGCTGCTGATCATGGGCTGTGAGCAGCCGGGGGTGGGGGGTGGGGAAGGGCAGTCTTGCTGCCATCATGGTGTGGACCCACAGGCAGCTACAAACCATCCGTCAGCTCTGCTCCCCACAGCAGATCTGAGCAGCTGCTGCATCCCTGACCCCCCCCCACCCCTCCCCAGCGGCAGCCTGGGTCCTGACCTTGTTTCCCACCATAGATTAGATTCTCTGGTTCTAGAACTTTATAGACATGGACGCATCCAGGATGAATTTATGTGTAAGGTTCCTTTTACTCGAAGTAACATTTTTTGAGATTCATCCGTGTTGTGCTTAGTATGTTTGCTTTAGTTCTTGACTTCAAGTTTAATTAAAGTGACCTTATCTGGTGCACAAGCTTTCCGGACAAAACAAACACCAGGCTTCACTGACCAGGGGCGCCAAAGACAATAGAACTGCTGGAAGTTTCCAGGCTGGTTGGAAAGGTTCTGCCCGCTCATGTGAAGTCTTCTCATTTTGTGCCTTGTCGGCAGAGATAAAGCCCAAAGCCCTGCAAGAATGCAAAAATGTTGCAGTTCACAGAGCAGGACAAACAATAAGAAAGGAATTAAGCCGTGTTTGGGGGCCAAGTCATACACAACTCTCTCAGAAGCCGATAAAAAAGAGCTATTCTGAAGCCTTGCAAATACGAATCCCTGACTACCTCCTCATTGTTTCTAGGAAAACCATTCGAGCGCCGCCAAACTATAGAGTCCTGACATTATCTTTTCTTTGTAAGAAAAATGTAATTGTTCTTGTCCCGGACTGTTTCTACTCTATTTTGTGCTCATGGGTTTGGGTCAATGTTCACATCTTTATTCTTACCCCCAAAGTTTATCTTTATTTTTGCCTTTATTTATGAATCAAATGGAAATTGTCTCTAAGCATCAACTGGGTGGCTCATGACATCATAAGCATTTGTTTGCCAGTATTAATATGTATACTTTTTCCAGTTTTTCCCGGCTTATATTTACAGTATATATTTCCTACTTGCATGAATGTCCCAAACAATGTTCAATCGATAGCTTGCCCTTTCCCTTCCTTCCCCTTCCACACTGAGAGGGGCTGGCACTCCCTGCATTGTGGTCATGCCATGGCTAGAATGGAAGTTTCATGTGTTGGGGAGCGACCGTTCCTTTCTGGTTTATCATCACATTCCCAGGATCAAGCACAGGGCCAGGTACAGAGTAGGCGGTCTGTACATATTTGAGTGAATGAGTGAAATCGAGCAATCATTTCTTAATAAGAAGACTAAACAGAGCAACAACTCAGAGAGCACAGCAATGCAATGACTTTTTTAAAAAATTTATTTATTTTTTATTATGTTATGTTAATCACCATACATTACATCGTTAGTTTTTGATGTAGTGATCCATGATTCATTGTTTGTGCATAACACCCAGTGCTCCATGCAGAACGTGCCCTCCTTAATACCCATCACCAGCCTAACCCATCCCCCCACCCCCGTCCCCTCTAGAACCACCGTGAACGCACCCGATCTCGTCTGATCTCAGAAGCTAAGCAGGGTCGGGTCTGGTTAGTACTTGGATGGGAGAACGAAATGACTTTTGATCAGTCCACCTTTGTTTGGAGGGGTTTTTAAGCAAAGTTTTGGATTAATGGAGCATGAAGGGACAATAAATAAATCACCTGTTCTGTAACTCTTGGCCAAGGACAACCACGGTGGCTGCTCACGGCGTGAATAGATTATTGCAGGGCCTTCCTGTGGGGAGAGGGCACACAACGAGGATCGGGAATCAGACACACGTGGGTCATTTCTTGCCTCTTCCACTGACCTTGAGGCTTGGGTGGGCTCATCTGTGAAGTGGGATACCAGTCGTCCCCATGGCATAGAGTGTAGGAAGACCTGGAATAGTCAAGATGGTGACGTGCATAAGGAGAATTTAGCACGTGTGAACCAGGTTTACCGTTAGGGTTGGAAGATGACTCCAGAGCTGTTGTGTCGGCGAGGGGGGAGGGACTGAACTTTTGTGATTGCAGGTAGAAGTCATAAAGTGACATGGGAAGCACCAAGTCTCTGCGGGCACTTGATTCCACTAGTTGTCTAGCTTTTTTCTAAACAGTTCCAAAACCTTCTACTTTTTTCCCATAAAAACCTAGAATAGGTGATTTAAGTTAATATTCTTTTTTAAAATATTTTATTTATTTGTCAGACAGAGAGAGAGCATAAGCAGGGGTGTGGCAGGCAGAGGGAGAGGGAGAAGCAGGCTCCCCGCTGAGCAAGGAGTCTGATGCGGGACTGAGATCATGACCTGAGCCGAAGGTAGACGCTTAACCGGCTGAGCTACCCAGGAGTCCCTAAGTTAATATTCTTGACTTAAATTTCAGCAGATTCTCCCAGTGGACCAACTGTTCCTTAGAAACAGATTTTAACTTGAAGCTGCTCGGCCCTTTGAGTCACTAAAGTGTTCTTTCTTGTACTTGGACAATAATTTATCAAATTGCTCTCAAGTGCCTTAAACAACCTTACAACCTAAGGTTTCTGCATTTTAGATTTCATCTCTAGATTCCCATCTCCCCCCCCACCCCCACACACTATTGACTCCACACATTAATATTACACATCAAATCGTAATGGTTATTTCAGAGGCTGTGCAGTCGATAACAAAGTGCATGTGAGACAGAAAAAAATACATAGGATATAAGAGAACAACGTTGATATTTAAATCAATAATAAACTCGATTAGTTCTTAAAGTTTTTAATAAAATTGCAAGTGCTTCTGAATTGACAGGAACATAAAGGGAAGAAGCTCCACCATCACAATGCAGGTGTTTGGCGCCCATTTCTGTTCTAGGAGCACATGGGCTGTTCAAAAATAATGGATTTTATATCCTTTCTCCCCCCATCACCTCAGTGCAAGAGTATTCACTTTGTTTTGTTTTGTTCTGTTTATTTTACTTCCAGAATAACAACGAAGTTCAGCTGGGCATACCAGGCATGCTTGTTCTAGCGGTATCTTGATTAGGAGGCTCTGTCCTTTTCCCCTGTGGCTTCTGTTTGTCCTTTGCAGCGTTGTCGGCATGACTCAACTTGCTACTGAGACCCCTGCCCTGGTTTTAAGTTTGTCCTTCCTTGAAGACTAGTCTTCAACAAAGATACTTATCAGGACCTGTTTCCACCATGGTGAAGTGCCCTATCATTTCTCAAGTCCAAGTCTAAGGGAGAGCTGCTAATTGTGTCTGAATTTCTCTATTATTAGTTCTTTATCAAAATTAGTTCTCTGTCATAAATTTCCCTAAAATGTAGCAGCTCAAAATCCACCAGCATGTGTGATGTCACAGTTCTGTGCGTTGGATATCTGGACGTGGCTTTGCCGGAGGTCTCTGGCCCCAGGTCTCCAGGGACCTGCACTCAAGCTGGTGGCCCTGCCACCATCACCTGTCTCAGGCTTGGCTGGGCTGAAGCGTTTGTGTCCACTTGTCCTGCATGTGGCCTTTGCAGGCCTCCAAAGTTCGGCTTCCAAGATCGCTCCGTGGGCCTCTCTCCTGGGCCACCTGACAGCTTGGCCAGTAGCCCGACGGAGAGTGAGAGAAGCCCCACAGTTAGATGTCTTGGTCTTCTTGGGATGGAGTGTGAGAAGGGACACCCCATCGCTTCTGCTGTGTTCTGGGCTGTGGAAGTGAGGCCGTCCAGCTCACACTCAGGGGAAAGAGATTCCACAAAGTATGGGGGGGAGTAGTGCTGGGAAATGGGGAGGACTGGGGGCCATCTCCAAGCCTGCTCACTACAATTCCCATTCATTTTCCCCAATAGATGTTACATTTTATTGCGAATCTGACATTGGGTGTCCAATTTTTCAATGTGTCTTAGGTTTTGTGGGGCCCCATAGAAGCATCATTGGCTAACTTAGAGAGAGACACAAAATTTCCTAGAGGTAGACAAATTTGCAGGGTAATGAAATTGTTCGGGGTGGCTGCAATAGGCATAAGCTAGAAACTCTGTTAGGCCCATTATTTGTGTGTGTGTGTGTGTTTTGTTTTTGTTGTTCTGTTTTGTTTTTTCCCAGAAGGAGCTTGGCTCTACGCTCTACTTCTTATCAACATCTATATTTGCATTAGCTAGGAAATAATACATTATATTTTTAATTCTTTCAATAGATGCTTAAGCACATATAGTTGAGGCTGAAAGACAATGTGGAAAACCGAGCCTCTATGGATTATTTTTATTTAAGTATGGGAAATTGATAATGTACTGTAAAGAGAGAACAGGATAAATCCTGATAAAAGTTTTCCAACCACTACCATTTTTTTGTGCAAGCAAATTCAGGGAAAAATGTGAGGTTTTAAGGTTGGTAGACCCACGTCTAAATCTTGGTTCTGAGGCTCCATAGTTCTGTGACTCTGACAAGACATTTTCAAATCTGCAAAATCAGGACGCATTTGCTACGATGCACATCCCAGGACTCCAAACGTGAAATGAGTAAAGCAACAGTGGCTGGCCCAGTGGATGAGATCACCCGCACCACAGACAAATTCTGCAAACATAGGGCTTCTTGACTATCAGCCACAGGAACGGTCTCCAGAGCAACATAAGAAATTAATTGGAATAGTATTGAACAACTCACAGATAAATGAGAAGGCTAGGGCTCAGCCAACGTTCTCCCCCTTCTGTAGGCACCAGTCTGTGCCATGCTCTAAGCAGGGGTGTGGCAGGGGGCACAGCACCGCAGTGCTCAGGCCCCGTCCCTGCCCCCAGCATGAATTCCAAGTGCTCTGTGATCCTCTTGCTTCGGAGGCATCCAACTGACAGAGGGTCACTTCCAGGAATCGGAGGGAGGGGGAGGGATGAGGGAAGCCCATGCCTTCCTTTAGGCTTCTGGGGTTCACACGGTTTTGGGGTTCACAAGCAAAGGGTGACAGTTCACATACTGCATAGCCACAGAAAACAAAATCCCCACCCCATCATCTCAGGGGAAAAGAAGACAAAACAGCGACGAGCATTTTTAGTTAAATCCTGATAAGTTATAAAAAGAGCATAGTCTAATTAATGGTCTTCATATGCCTGCAGACAAAATGTGTAAACACAGGGATCTGATCGGAAGAGAAACCGAAATAAGAGGCTAAGAGATAGGGACTCGCAGTTTCTCCAGCTCTGCCCTGGGAGGGGGCCCTGGGAGGTGGGTCTTAGCCCTAGCGCACAACCGGCCAGGTCCTCCAGGGGAGAAGTTTGGAGACCACAGGTCAGAAAACCATTCAAACCCTCCCCTCCGAGTGTGTAGGAGCTGAAGCACACAGTCTAGGTCAGACCTGCCAGGAGGCGAGGCTGGTGGACGGACCAGGAGAGCGCGGACGCCCTTGTCTTGTATTTGTCATGACTTTGCTAAGCTGAATGTCCTTAGATGCAGTTAATTAAAGAGGTTTCCTGCGTCTGCCTGAACCGAGGCACTAAACTGTAGAATAATTAGAAATACCGGTGGTAACACCAGAGCAACTGGCATGATTTGTATTGAAGAAAACACGGCAGAGAAGAAATGGTATGTTTATTCTATCATATCTACCCCAAATGTCACAAACTAGCCTAAAATAAAAATCTGAGCTCTGTACCATGCAAATTCAGTAAACGCTCACTATTTGAATCAGAAGCCTGTCCTCTGGTCCCACCTTCAGTCCCACTCCCCTCCCCACACCCGCACCACACAACACACACCTACACAAACCCATGCCGCACAACACACAACCACACACACATGCCCATATGTCCATGATACACACCACGTCACACACACTCACACTCACACACACACACACACGCGCGTGCATCTTACATCCCCTCCTTGGCTGAACACTCCAGACATACTGAGTGAATTGGTTTGACCTTTCTGGACCGATCCCCGGGCTCCTTGTGTCTACACTGTCGTCTGCGTTTACTTTTGTCTGAAAGGAAACCTGTCAGTGTCTACCTCCTCAGGAGAGAGCAGGCATGTGGGATGACAGGGCATGTGGTGTCCAGGCCTCCGTGTGCCCAGGTGCCCCCACAGCTCCTGGTCCGTTGGAGGCATCAGTAGGGATCTGCCCAAGGGGTTGGTGAGCAAGGGACGTGTGTGCCTACTTGGGCCGCCATGGCTGCTTCCTGAGCTGGCTTTTCTGAGAAGGAAGTGGGAGTCATTTCCCGCGGGGTGACACAGCTTAACACAGGGACAAGCTTCCTGGGTCCAAGCAGATGACACCAGCCCCTCTGCTGCCCGGGCTGTACCTGTCTTCCTAATGTGACCAGATAGATAGTTTTTCCCTGGAGAATCTTTTTAGGTGACTCCTAGTATTAAAAAAAAAAAAAATGACACCTGTCATCGGGGCCAAGGATTCTCTCTTTCTCTCTGTCTCTCTCAAGATGACGTCTTGTTTTAGCAGCTACCCGGCTTGTTGGAAAAATCTAGACAGACAGAGGCAGCTAACCTTAATTCCCACCTCCCCCTGGACCCCTTTATCCCGAGGCAGGTAGAACGTCGTACCGCTGGAAGGTGGGGGACCGAGGGAGAGTGATGGCAGCAGGAAAAACAGAGCAAGGTGGGCAACCCCTTAACCTGAAATGTGGCTTCAAAATGAGAGGTTGGCATCACTGAAGGATGGATAAGTCCCACTGAGTTCCCATCACATCTGACAAAGTCATTGCTGAGTTAGACGGGTATGTAACTCAGTCTATTAAAGAAAAATATTCAGACTTTACCTCTAGAGCCCAAAGAGATTTTTCCCCAAAGATATTACAGTGTGTTTGTAGTAGCACAGTGGTTAAGGGAGAGAGACAATTTAAATTGAAATAGACATACTTGTGCTCCTTCACGTTGTCAAAGAGAAATTTCACTGCAATGCTGGTGTTTCTTAGTACAGCGTTTTCTTAGCGTGTGGGCATCAGAAAGGCTGAACCTCACGTTCTTCACTTTATAAGACACTGTTTCCCATGAATCATTACTTTTAAAGTATCAGTGAATGGGATTTACATGAAATTAATGAGAAATGCATTATGCTTTATTACATAAAGGAAAATGTTTCCTCTCACAACTTCAAATCGTTGTGTTTTAAAGGCTATTAGCAAAAAGTTTAGAGAAGATGACTCATGTGGTTATATCATATTTAGTTCAAAATTGTTTTCAAAATGTTAGGCACTAAATTGAATAAAGTTCTATCAGCTGAAAGCTATCTGCAACCATTGGATGATTTTCAATACTTATAAATTCTGAAATAGAGATTATAGAACTAATGAAATCAGAAATTCATTCCCCAGATACCACCAGAAAGCTGAATGTAATTTATATCCACTTTTAGGTATGTCATATATAATATCCTATGAGTTAGCTCCTAACCATTATTTGCATAAACTTTTATGACTATCTAGCTATTTAACATGCTCAAAACTGGTACATTGGAAAACTAATTCTCTCTCTCTACACACTGTTGGAAGCAAAATATATTTGACTACTTTTAATTAATATTTCATAAATATGAAGAAAGTTGCTGTGCTGGGCTTTCTTGGTGAAATCACAGTCTTACATGATACATATTGAAGAAAGACTCATTGCTTCTCAGATTGAATCAGAACAAAATACATCATCCTAAATCAAAATTAATACAACCGCTATTTGTCTTTGCAGAGTAAATGCAGTGCAAATCAGCAAAACTTAAGAATTGTTTTTAAAGACCACCACAGAACAATCTATAGTCATAATTGATTTGCATAGATGTGTGGCAAGTGGCATTTTTTTATTTCATAATTGTATTTTAAGAGTGTTTTACTTTGAAGAAATAGCTATAAAGAAAGTCTTACATTAGACTAAAAAAGACAGGAAGGCAGGAAAAGGAAGAAACAAACAAACACAAAAACAATAAAAAAGGAAAATGAGAAAAAAGAAACCAGCTTCGTAAAGTCTTTCATTACAGTGAAAAATTTTCTCATTTACTCTCTGGTTGTTATTCTGCACACACATAGGCAATAATTCATTTGGTATTGTATGTATGCTAAACTTGGCCACGGAGCGTTCCTGGATGCCACCTGTGAGGTTGGAGGAACGCTCCAGTGGTCACGCCTTCCATGTGAAGCCGGAAGCCCTGCCCACGTGCCTCAAGGACAAGGGGATGGAGATCTCCTTTGGCATATTATAGATTTATCAAATGCCATTTTTGGTGTCCAATGGCCATTTCTCGTGTCTGATAAAGATGATTGATCATGAGATCCTTAAACTTTTTCCACTGTCTATATGAAATGATTGAAATTTATTGACCTTACACCAGTGATCAGTATAGGAACAGACTGGCGTAGTGGGCCTTCTGATACGGTATACAGCGCAGGACACATGGCTTTTGTGTTGTTACGTCCAAAATGCATAACATTTTGACACTCATGAGAGAACATCTGACAATCACCACATGAGGGACACTCCGCAGAATGAGTGGCTTGTGATCTTTACAAATGTCAAGGTCAAGAAAGGCAACAAACGCTGAGGAGCTCTTCTGAATCAAAGGAAAAGTAAGCAAATAATGACAATTTGTGATCTTGCATTGGGTGCCGGCACAGGAAAATAAATCCTTATCAAGGACACTGTTGGTGCAATCGCCAACATCTGCAGAATGTGAACAGTATTGTGTCGAGTTAAATATTCTGATTTTGATCATTGTACAGTGTTAGATGAGAGAATGTCTGTGCTCTTTGGAAATACCGAATAAATAAATACCGAAATACCGAATTAATAAAGTACTTAAGGGAAAAAGGGCCAATACAACATTTGAATCCAGAAAACAAAGACCAGCCATAACAATATGGGGAGGGGGCAATTTTTCGTCTTACTCTCAAAACTCTTCCCCAAGTTTGAAATTAAATTACAGTGAAAAGTTCATCCTCCCATGTGCCTTACTGACTTTGATTCTTAGATATTCAGTTTTAAGGGCCAGAACTAGTTTTGACATGTTTAAAACACCAAAGAGAATCAATTTTCTGATTAACTGCAGGTTACCATTTGCTCATACAAATTTAAGTTACATCCATACCACAGAGTTGTATCATGTAATTTCAATGATCAAAGGCAACATTTTAATAGTTAGTTGTATTAAACGATACTTTTTTAAAAAGAAAGAGGTAAATCATGACAGTCATATAACTGAAAAGATAAACGTGTCAAAGGTTTTATTTCTCACAATGTTACAAGTAGTTAAACAGAGAATTCAAAGCACATAAACATTTACAGGTCATCAGGAATGCTACAAATAAATGTATGAAATAGATGCAAAGCTGCTCAATGTCCACATGATAATTCTCAATTGCATTTCTAGGAACTAATTTGCATTTCTAAGGATAAGAATACTTGCATTACTATAAAAATTCTACAACTTGAAGCGTTATAAAATAGCTCAAAGACAGAGGTAACGGAAAATGTGTTAAACATGACACCCAATAATCTTTTTCACCCACTTCAAAGTCTTTCTCAATTGTTCCTCACAGTTGCTCTTGGGAACTACCAGCATTCTGGGGTAATTATTCCATGAACCATTCATAGATCAGTGCTTGGCTTCATCATTTAGCGGTCTTGGCTCAATACAAGTAAAAACAATTTTTGGAATCAAAGCACCTTACTCTGGAAATCTATTAACCTCAAGAGGCAAAGATGGTTTTTCTAATGTTTATCTATTTATTTTTATTTATAGCATTTTTAAAGGTTGAATTACTGGTTTATTACTGAAGACACTGTAAAAATTTCTTTTCTTTTTTTAAAATTTTTTTATTGTTATGTTAATCCCCATACATTACATCATTAGTTTTTGATGTAGTGTTCCATGATTCATTGTTTGTGCATAACACCCAGTGCTCCATGCAGAACGTGCCCTCTTTAATACCCATCACCAGGCCAACCCATCCTCCCACCCCCCTCCCCTCTAGAACCCTCAGTTTGTTTCTCAGAGTCCATCATCTCTCATGGTTCATCTCCCCCTCCGATTCCCCCCCCTTCATTCTTCCCCTCCTGCTATCTTCTTCTTCTTCTTCTTTTTTTTAACATATATTGTATTATTTGTTTCAGAGGTACAGATCTGTGATTCAACAGTCTTGCACACTTCACAGCGCTCACTTCACATACCCTCCCCAGTGTCTATCACCCAGCCACCCCATCCCTCCCACCCCCCACCACTCCAGATTTCATTTCACTTTGATTCATTGAAGTCAAAGCCTATAGTACATTTTGGTACATGACTTAACGACATCAAAATAAAATAGTAAGATTAAATAATAGAGACAAGTATTTTGGTAAAATGTAACTCAGGAGACAATGTCATTTTATCAGTTTCCTTGGATAGGCGTTGGAGCCCTGGACCCTGGAGCCTAACTCATCCCAGTTACTTGTAGTTAGCTGTGATTGTGGTTAACTCTCTTCCCTTGCCAAACCTCAGCTCCCCCACCTGTAAGGTGGGCATGAGAGCAGGACTACTTCATAAAGGTGCTATGAGCATTAAAATAGTCAATATGTAAGGGTGGGTGATAGATCTAAAGTTAGTATTATTAAGTGACACGGGAAGCTGGCAGAGCTTCGGACAGCCTGACCTCAAGCTCCCCTCCGCACTCTGCACCTGTGGGTAAGGTGCCCCCCGCCCCTGCCCGCAAACAATCCTCCTTGTCCAGCAGGCCAGGTGAGGTGGCTGCTTCTGCCTGAGTAGCAGGTTCCCACTCCCTGCCAGACTGCAGGATCATTCAAAGAAACCCATCTCATCCCCCTGTGGGAACTGGGGGTGCCCCACCCTCTTGTCCCCACAAAGCTGCCTCCCACAACCTGCCAGCTCGCTTGGCTCCCGAGTGCACGCCCCGTGTGGCCCTGCGTGGTGTGTGCACTGGCCTCCCCTGCCCAGTCTGTGAGTATATGTGACTACACAACTGCTGTCAGTCACATCTGTCCAGTCCATGTGTGTGGCCGTCCCCGTCCCTCTAGGGCGGGAGTCCCTCCCTCACCAAGGGGGTGAAGAGGAGATGATTAAAACAGCATGGCACATGACAGGTGCTCAACGAATGATCGTTTTTATTGTATCTAGAAATGTCCTCATTCCCGGCGCCATGCAATATAGATTTTAACCTAGCATGCAGCTCATTAACAGTACATAAATTCACTTTGAAATAACAGTGGAATGACATTTTAATATTTTAATCTTAGCTCCAGCTGACTGCCACAAAATACTCTGAATTCTCTGAGACACGGAAAGTCTGGATTTCGTGGGCCATCTTCTGATATTTAAATTTTGATGGCAAACTTAAAAATGAATATAGTCCCCTATGGGGCAAACAAAGCATGCTTGGGAGCTTTTAAGGCCTGGAAATTTTCTTTTGGTGAAGTAAAACCTCAGGTGCTATAGGGCAAATACCAATTAAAAATGTTTTTTAGTTGTCCCAGGTGCAAAAGAAGGAAAAAGAATTTTCTCCTTCCCTTTTCTGAGAACATTTACTTTAGAAAACTTGTAATTATAAAGTCTTGCTCTTCCCTTTTGAGATGAATGGAAATCGTTCTAAAGCCTAAACAAGCTTCTGGCTACTTTACATCCCAAGGAAGTTACTCTCAGGGACCCAGGACCCATCTCTAAAATGTAATCATCAAGGAAGATGATGCCCCATCTCCCAATCTCAGTGGGAAAGTGGGAGACTAACACAACTGCTTGGCCCAAAATGTTAAAATGATCTCTTCTTGTGAAGACAGGAGAAGTTTCTTTTCCCTCTGGATAAAGGCAGCTAGCTAACATAGGTGACCACCCCGAGTGCCAGGTGCTTTTAGGATGAACTGCGTGTGACAAATGGAGCTTTCCAGTCCTCGTCCTCGAGGGCAGCTTGTCATTTACCCTGAGATCGTGCACGTCACCGGGCGTAGCCGCTCAGCTGTACGAAAGGGTGAGATTTCCTTCTGTCTCTGCAATCTCTTGAGCAGGCCGCCTGGGACATGCAGCTCCCTACTTCCTCAACAATAAGGATGCTTTCTTTGTCTTCTGCTTTGTGAGAGGTTTTCTCAGCCAGCAACAAGTTTTGTGTCTAATTATTTCTCCCACAGTGTCTCTTTCCCGCCCGATTTCCAATGACCAGGGAAGCAGGGTTTACCAAGGAGGGCAAGACCCCTTTGGTGGTCTTCGTGCCTTGACGGCTCACTTTGCTTAGCACTGGCTGCAAAATAAAACATCTCGCCAAGATGTGCCTTTCACACTGCTTATTGCCTTTTTTGGTGTTGGGTCTCTGAGCTGTTCCCTGAGCCCGATGTGGCTGTGGACAGAGCAGTCAGAACATCTGGTGCTCACACATGCCGTCCCAGACAGAAACCATCCTTCACAGCAGGTTCCTCCTCAGGCAGAACATCTCCTCCTTGCTTCCCAACTCCCTTCCTCCAACAGGCTATGGAGTCCCTTCTGCTAATCATGGTGGCTCTCCATCTCTCTCCTCTTTGTGAATCTCTCCTCCCTGCTGCTGAGTTTCAACCCCTAAAGTTTCAAGATCCTTCCCTCTCTGGATGGCTTTATGTCCAAAAGCTCTAACAACTCTCCTTTTAAATATGTCCCCATGGATCATAAATGGATTCCAGCTAAGGGATGACTTCGCACAACTGCCTGTCCTAACAGCGATCTGTCCTCCACAACGGGAGACCAGCAGCTTTGCAGGGCGCCCCCCCTTCTCCCCCACCTCTTCCTCTGGGTAAAACCTTCAGCTTTCCTGCCTTCCCCATCCTCCTCCTCCAATCATCCTTTTTATATCAAGGACCACATTCACAGACCTTGTTTTCTTATTTTTCCCACTCACTCCCAACAATAAATGTTTACTTTTTTAAGGCCAGAAAAAGCCTCATTCCTCCATGTTTCCTAGATTCCAAAATACCATAAAATGGAAGATACAACATAGAATAAATAAGTTTTTAGTAAAGATCAGAAAATAAACATCACTACTTTGAAATGCAAGTATTATTTGAAAGAAGAATCCTGTTTTCTGAAACACTAAAGTATGGATATGTACTTTATCATCATGAAAATGCATGATTTTCTTCTACTCACAAATCAGTAGACAGCGTCCATGATGTTAGGTATGTTGTCTCTCCAGACAAGGAGAAGAGAAGACGCTATAAACAGATTTTTTTAAAGATTTTATTTATTTATTTGACAGAGAGAGAGTGCACACAGCAAGGGGAGAAGTAGAGGGAGAGGGAGAAGCAGGCTCCCCGCTAAGCAGGAAGCCCAATCCGCGGCTCCATCTCAGGACCCTGGGATCATGACTTGAGCCAAAGGAAGACACTTAACCGACTGAGCCACCTAGGCGTCCCTCTGAAAGGATTTTTAAATTAGGAATCTTAGAAACCAGAAAAAGGAGGTCACAGTCATATATTGCAAGGAGAGAGGCCCCATCCTCATGTAACTTCTCCACCACTGAGCCTCATCGCTCCCTGGGGTCTGGCCATTTGATGGGGGGACAACTCCTCAGCCTCCATTACTCACTACTTACCAGGGAGTGCAGCTCAGTAGCTTCAAGTGGGCTCGTGTCCTGTAGGAGCTAGCGTGTGTGTCTGGGGCAGACCCAGGCTGCGTGCTCCCCGGCAGGGGGGACAGGCCAGGGGGCTGCGGCCTGAGGTCTCGACTTGCCTTTTTCTTCTTCCCATCTGGAGGTGTGACTACAATTTTCTTCCTTGATTTTTGAGTCAATTAGAAGCAGTGTATTTTCAGAAAAGTGCTAAAAAAGTCAAAGATTGGGTTATTTTTTTATACAATGGTCCTCACTGACACTGGTTCCAGTGGCTTCCATGGGACCCTCTTGTGTTCTTCCTTCAGGTTATTGTCACCTGTGATGCACACCAAGGCCGTCGAGCAAACACTGTCGGACGTTCTGTAATTTAATTACACCCGTCCTGTGTAGGGGGTGCTGAGGTGAGCCAGGTGTGCTCGGGAGCGGTGGGGGCTGTGCTTTGTCTCTGTCGAGGCCCCGCCCCCTGAGCAGGTGCTGCCCGCTCGGCAATTTCCCGTCACTGGCCTCCATTCTCCAACCTATTCTCTTTCAGTGTTCTCTTCCCCTCCTTGCCTGAGTTTCCTCCCTTCAAAGTGCTGTCTGCAAGAGGGAAGGTACCATTCCTTTGTCACGCAGTAATCCTAGCTTCATTCAAAATTCTTCTGTGTATTCGTCCATCATTCTACTGATGAAATAATGATCCCCCTTCATCTCTTTTCCCATTTCCGTTTAATAAATCAGCTGGCTACCTCTAAAGCCTTATGTGGGTTTTGGTGAGTAAGATCTGGCAGAGACTGTGCAGTCCCCATGCTGCTCTTTAAAACTGAGCATCATTTGTTATAGAAGTCATTAACAACAGCGGTGGAACCCACATGATTCGCTTAGCATCGTCTTCTAGCTTTGTGGGTTCTCCACGGAGGAAAGCAGAAAAGCCACACTGAAGAAAGGACCAGTCTTCAGCTGTCATTCTGATGAGAGGCAAAAATGAGCCATCCAGCGGGGGAGGGCTGCAAGGCTTCGGGCTTGGCCATTTGCTCAGCTGATCTCAGAACCACTTCAGATACGCTAAAAGCCGATGGTCTGGACCACAAGAGGATACGCAGAGTTCAAGTTTGCACATTTTTTAGAGTCACGATGAAACGTTTCACCTGATGCTTAGGAACATAATGGTTACTTGTAAATAGTGGATAATATCACAGCAGTAATAATTAACCAACACATAACAAGTCAGTTTATTGATCAACTTATCAACTTCAGTACGATAGGATCTACCATTATAGCAGAATGACAAATGAAAATAATTGAACGATGTCAACATGTCAAGAGAATTTGAGGCCAAGCAGCATTCGCAAACCTTGAACTTTTATCTATAACTCTTAAAATAGCCGTTTGGGAGTCTAGGAGTCTGAAAGTCAGTCCATTGATCTGAGGGGAAGAAATCAGTCAGGTGAGTAACAACTACCTATACCGTAAGGTTTTCCTAACATCTTCATTTTTTGCATGAATGCATTTTTCTATTTTCTATTATTTTCTCCAGTCTCCATCTCTGACAAAGCTCTGAAAACTGCATTTAACATTTCTCATTTCTAAGGCTGACTTCACTTAATTCTTACCAAAGATGGTCTTTTCTCACATAGCCTCTCTCTCGGGAAGGCAATACTGACTGAGGTGGGCAGCCTCCAGGGTGGTCTCCGATGATTCTGCAGCCCGGTGTTACTGTCCCTTGTCACCCCCTCGACTTTGGACACATTCCCTGGGGTGGAGTGTTGCTGCAGGGCTGGTTGCCTGGATTTCCAGGGACCTGGGCTGTCACCAGCTCCTCAGGCTCCGGCGACTTCGGCAACACGGATTTAGGTGTCCTCAGCTTTCCCTCTCCCAGCCTGGGGTTGGTTTCTTTGGGTTTGTTGTCTTGCTTGCAAAATTATATCGCTGTTATCTTCTCTATTTTACCATAGTTCTGTGGGTATATGTCTTTCTTAAAATCCATTTACCGTCCTTTTAAAAAGATTTGGTGAGAGAGTAGAGATAAACATTACAATGCTTTGAATTGAATTGGAAGCCCTTGGTACTTCTTTTATTTTTTCCTTCTTTCCCCTGATATGTATATTAAGGAACTTGGACATACACCTACTAGAAACACAACCCAAATGCAGACACTCTGCACTAAGACTCTGTTGGGGAAGCAAAATGTCAAAGTAATATATTTCTAGATTTTTAATTGAATTTTACCACATTCCTTATGTCTACGTTATCTGCTGAATTCTGCATTCAGAAGATGCTACTTCTGACCTTATCCATGTTTTTAGTGTCTTGGATTTTTCTTTATTCAGCTGAGTTCTTTTAAGATGAGATAATCTCTTGAGTTTCAGGCTCAGGTCAAATGCAAGCTTTACAGCTTTTCCACAAAACTTCTGTTTTCCAAACTTTTCCAATTCAAAGAAAAAACCCTGTGAGTTTCAAAGTTCATTAAATAAATAATCCAACTAAATATAATAAGTTTTTGCTTATCTTATTTAATAAGATAAGCAATTTTTAAATGCATTAAGCATCAAAGTCTCTCAAAAATGTGCATAGTCATTCTCGCATAAATTTTACTTTGGTACTAATTCTAGTATTTTATAAATATGATCCAAGTTCATGGGAAGTGGGAAAAGCCTGAATAGCATGGGTTCAATTAAGACAAATGGTGCTTTCTCTGCACTTCCTCTGATCCAAGAGATCAGAGCCCCAGCAAATGTTCCAAAAGGAGAGACCTCGTCCCTATGGGAACAACATCCAGTTTCTGTACAAGCCGATGAATGGCCCACCACTTTCCCAGCCCAGCGCCATATTTTCAGCCCTGATTTTTCTGATTGTCTGAACACTTTGACACTATCAGATACTCTCTTCTCCCTGGTGTTTAAAGATCCTTCTCCCCGGCTTCTCTCTTTCCCCTGACTCATGAGGTCAATGCCCCGGATGACATAAACCAAAGAAAATCAAGATATAATTGCAATACCACTCTTAATATTTACATTTTTAAAATGTGTTTTTAATTTTAAAGGTGATTTCTTTCCTCTTATCTCTCCCTGGATTAAAAGAGCTGACTTTTCATTTTCTTACGTGCAATTGATATGTTAGCTTGATTTGCCTCTACGTTTATTAATCGTTTATATCTACTTAATTCCAGAGAGACCTATGGTGGTTTTACAATAAGAGGCATAAATATGACAAAGCCAATTAAAAATGATTGAAGTAAAAAAATAAATAAAAATAAGAAATAAAAGTGATTGAAGTAATAAAAATCTATTAATAAAAGAGAAGGTGTAAGTATAATTGATATGTTAAGAAAGGAGAGAAAATGGAATCATACTAAATGTTTAAGCCACACAATGCAGAAAAAAGAGTGGAAAACAAAACCAGGAACATAGAAACAAGGACAACAAATAGAAAATAGTAGCAAATATGGTAGATATTAATCCAACTATATCAATAATTAAAAGGCACAGACTGTCAGTAGATCAAAAAACAAGTCCCAATTTTATGTTGTCTAGAAGGAACCCACTTTAAATATAAAGACACATATAGATTAAAAGTAGAGAGATTAAGATAAATATACCATGCTAACCCTAATCAAAGGAAAGCAGAAGTAGCTCTATTCATTTCAGATAGAGCACTTCAGACCAAAGAAATTTATCAGGGATAAAGAAAAGCACTGGGGCCCCTGGCTGGCTCAGTCAGTAGAGCATGTGACTCTTAATCTCAGGGTCACGAGTTCCAGTCCCACATTGGGTGTAGAGATTATAAATAAACTTAAAATAAATAAAAGCATTACATAATGATAAAGTATGTTTTACAGCATTTAAATATGTGAGGCAAAAACTGATAAAACTACAAGGAGAATAAGATAAATCAGTGGACTTATTACAGTTGGAGACATCAACACTTGTCAGTTAGAACTGGGTATGTCAGCAGGCAGAAAATCAGTAAGGACATAGTTGAACTCAGCAGCATCATCCACCAACCAGACATAATGGACACCTATAGACCACTTCATCCAACACCAGCAGAACACACATCCTTCTCAAGCTCACTTGGAACAGTCACCAGGATAGACCCCATTATGGGCCACAAAACACACCTTAACAAATTTTTAAAAAAATGGAAATCATGCA
Organism: Halichoerus grypus; assembly: GCF_964656455.1. Classification (NCBI taxonomy): domain Eukaryota; kingdom Metazoa; phylum Chordata; class Mammalia; order Carnivora; family Phocidae; genus Halichoerus; species Halichoerus grypus. Next base: position 5,209,561 of record NC_135725.1, read on the forward strand.
ATGTGTGTTCTCAGACCATAATGAAATTAGAGTAGAAATCAATAGCAGAAAGATAGCTGGAAAATCCCAACATACGTGAAGATTCAACAACACACTTCTAAATAATGCATGGGTCAAAGAAGACAGCTCATGAGAAATTTTTTTAAAATTTTCAAAGAAGTAAAAATGAAACCATAACTTATCAAAGTCTACAAGGTGCTAAAAGCAGTGCTCCAAAGGAAATGTATAGCATTCAATGAGTGTTCCAGAAGAGAAGAAAGATCTAAGATCTAAAAATCTACATCTAGATAGGTCTATATTTAGACCTAATATCTAAAAATCAATAATTTAAGTTTTCACTTTAATCCACTAGAAAAAGAAGAGTAAATTAAATCCAAAGTAGGGAGGTGTAAAGGAACAATAAAAATTAGAGAGAAATCAATGAAATTAAAGCAAGAAATCAACAGACAAAATCAACAAAACCAAAAGCTGATTCTTTGAAAAGATCAATAAAACGCACAAGCCTCCAGCCAGGCTAACTAAGAAAAAGTGGTGTAGTCAAAATTCTATAAAGAAGACTTTCATGGGGACGCCTGGGTGGCTCAGTCGTTAAGCGTCTGCCTTCGGCTCAGGTCATGGTCCCAGGGTCCTGGGATCGAGTCCCACATCGGGCTCCCTGCTCCGCGGGAAGCCTGCTTCTCCCTCTCCTACTCCCCCTGCTTGTGTTCCTGCTCTCACTATGTCTCTCTCTGTCAAATAAGTCAATAAAATCTTTAAAAAAAAAAAAAAAAAGAAGACTTTCATGAATAAGTCTATAAATTCAGAATCTCCACCATTAACTCTATCAAAATATTGTAAATACTAAGAATTATGCATTTTCATTCCATTTTACTTTATTTTAATAAATGATGGTTTATTATTAAAAAAAACATTTTACCAGAAGCTTAGATTATATTGTAAATAGTACACTTAAGAATAAAATTTCTTCTAAAAGAAAAAAATCCTGTGGGATACTATCTTTCTCTAGTATAGGGTCATAAACATCTTTATTTTTTTTTTTTAGAAAACATAAAGTTTTTGGTGTTTCCTCAGTGACATCAAATTGTGTTCATGTCTCTCCTGATTGTCTAACTTCATGTGAATAAACCTGTTGTGTTTTCATCATTTATCTTATATTCTGTGTCCCATTTTTCAATGAGCTGTCTCTAGAGGAATTTTTGAGGTTGTGAACCTCACATTTTATGAAGGAAAGTGATTTTAGAAAGCACAGTATTTTATAGCATGATAATTCATCATGCATTAGAAACTGGATTTAATCACAACTAAATTTTCACCCAGAAAGTAATTAGTACTTTGTGAACTCTCCTTTAAACTATATGTCACTAACTTCCTAGTTTGGGTAGGATTCTTGAATGAGTGATTTATGGTTTGTTCCGTTTGCCAGGTTAAGTGTATTTTATTGTTTTCTTTGTCTTTGAATGGTGGGCAGGGATATTTATCACTCTTACACACACAAAATATAAAGTTGGGTTTTCTCTTCTTTTGCTTTCTGCATCGCTCCCTCTAGCTTTCATTTCCCTAGGCTTTGCTTCTCTTTGCATGAAAACATATGGTTTCAGATGTTGATATTCTCCTGATCTTCTTCATTATGTCTTGATTTAGCTTCTGGGCCTTGGGAGTTTTGTGTGCTGTGCGTATCTGTTAAATTCCTTATAACGACTAATATGCAATCTGCTTTGATAAGCAACTTTTGGGATTGATTTTTTAAGTTAAGAAATGCTGTCAAATGGTTATCTTTGTCTTCCGGATCCCCAATAAATCTCATGATTCTTTAAATACAGGGGCATAAGAATCAAACAGGGTGTGTGCTTTACTCATAGACTCCTGGGTGTTGTCCCCTGGAGACAGTCATTGGGCAGGCTGGAGTGGAGGCCATGGACTCTTCCCTGGAACTGACTGGTATTTAGATTTCACAGAAGAGAAACCATGGTAGAGCCTCTTGCGGGTCTGTCATCTCTTATGGAATGGGCTCACCCTTTCCTGCTGGATGATAGGGGGCAGTGTCCTTTTGAGGCTCTTCTGCAACTTGGCCAATAAAGCCCCTCCAACCACATTTGGTTGAGCCCTGGGAGAGGGGCTCAACACGCAGCGTGGGGCTCTGTGTGCCCTGACCCATCAGCCTGTCTCATAGTGTGGCCACACTCACCAAGCCTTGCCCAGAGGTTTCTGCTTGCTTTCCTGGCTCTTTCTTACTGAACCTGGGCTTGGCTTTCCCCTAGTTAATTGCTTAGCCAAACATGAACTAAGTGCGGCCAATGTTTAGCGTCCGTCCGCATGATTTGTAAGCTCTCGGTTTCCTCTAATTTTCTAAAACGTAGATGAAAAGTCTGGCTATGTCTTGTGTCCTCTGCATAGAGTTGTCATTCATGCAAGGGGTCTCTCTAATAGCCATCTGGCTGTTCACTGTCAGTACGCATCCCTCAGCAGCTGTTAAGTAGGAGACGGCTTGTGCACAAGCCACAGCAAAGCCCATTCGTCCTAAGGGAAGAGGCATTAGGAACAGGAGGAATTTGGTTAAGTTGATGAAAGATGGACTCCATTATGTCACCATCTGTGTCACAGACCTCGCTGCAATTCTTCTGGGCTCATCTATTGATTTGCAGACATTAATATCATTTGACAGCTGCCTAGCATCTGAAATAAATCAGTACCTCATTTTTTTTTTTTTTACCTAAATGTTGTTGCGAACATATTTGTACATTTATCATGCATTTAAAAGGTGAGCATTTTCACTAAACGTCTGCTTGGAAAACATGGAATCGATGATTGTAAAAATAAAATAACTCTTGTAGCTTCAATAAACTCTATTGGTGGAGGCTCACTGATGACTTATTCCCCACAATGGGTCCTATAACCATGCAGGGGCGCAGGGGAGAGACGAGCTGCCAAAGCACAGTGACAATCCACAGCAATCCGGGCACCTCTTTCCAAGCCATGTGATGACCCAAATATTCGCAGCCGAGATGGAACTGTCAGAAAGGACACCCCGAAGAGCAGTCCCTCGCTTCTGAAGAAGTAGTTTCCACGAGAGGACCCTCTTTACAAGCTTGTCTGGGACAAGAGAAAAACTAGATAGGATTTGTTCAACTTTGGTACATGTCCGGATCACAATTTGCATTGGTTAAATTTCTTAAGCACCTATAATATCAAAGCATCAATCTGCTAAGATGAGCCAGATTTCAGGCGCTTATCTTGGTGGTTGTGAGTTTCCCACCTGCAGGTAGAGGATTTCAGGTAAAATGCCACATTGAGCACTTCCTGTGAATCCCTGAGTCCTCCCTATCTCAGATCCCAGGCTACTTTGTGGCCCCACACGCTGCCATCCTCTCAGCCTGACCTCTGGTCCCTCCTCATCCAGACTGCCTGTGTCCTACTAACTGGATTCCTCCCCTCCACTGAGCTCCGTTTTATCTTCTCCACACCCAAAATTTGGTCTGGATGTCAAAACTGACGATGCCACATGCATCCACCATGAGGAAACGAAATGTCTGTTATTATCGTAAGGATGCTTTCTTGAGAGGGAAATCGGCTCCCAGGCAGGAAAGAGAATTGCTTGAGCAAGCCAGGAGAGAAGACCGGCCTGCGGTTGTGAGGGTGATCAGGGTCTGCAGCTTGGGTGCGGATGTTCAGGTGTATTTAAACTTCCCATGGGCTCAAAGGAGGTTGCACCCGGGCTTTCTTATCAGCTTGTCCAGATGGCGGCAGAATGGGAACCAAGCCAGTGAGACCTAAGAGTTATCAGCAGTCAAACATCAAAAACCGAAGTCAGACTTTTTATTACATATTTTTCTAGTTTCTTGAGGGGAAATTTAGGTGGTCAGTTTGAGACCTTTCTTCTTTCCTAATATTAGCACTTACGTGTATAGGTTTTTCTCTCAGCCCTGCAGAAGCTGTACCCCCCAAACGACGACAGGTCATGTTTTTTACTTTCGTTCAGTTCAAGATCTTCTCCAAATTCTCTTGTGAAATTTTTTGAATGGTCATTTAGAAGTGAGTTCTTTAATTTCCCCATGTTTAGATTTACCAGCTTTCTTTTTGTTGTCAGTTTCTAATTCTGTTGCAGTCAGAGAACATCCTGTCTCTTGATCCTCTGTTTTTCCTCTTGCCACCACCCTTTGTGATAAATTTATTTCACTGTAGCATTTAAGACTATGTTGATCCTTAACTATATTTTTGAGTTATTTTTTTTAAGTGGTTGCTGTAGGGATTACAGTATTTCCTAATTTTCACAACCTAGGTCAGATTAACAAGAACTTAATTCTGACAAAATAGAGAAAATTTTCTCTATTATAGATGCATTTGCAAACCTACCTCTGTGCTATCATCATCATATATATTCAACTTTTGTGTAAGTCCAATAATACAGTGTTATAATTACCACTTGCACAATCTTGTGCTTTTTAACATAGTTAAGAGAAGAAATAAGAAAAAAATCACTTACAGAATATTTATATTAACTCACACATTTACCGTTTTCATAGCTCTTTATTTCTTCCTATAGCTTCAAGTTGCCATCTGATGTAAATTTTTTTCCCAGACAAAAAGCCTTCTTTTAGTATTTCCGGTATGTCCGTTCTGCGAGCGATAAATTCTTTCACTCCGTTTATCTGGAAATGTCTCTATTTCACTTTTGGTTATGAAGGATCTTTTTTCTGGAAATGGAATTCTTGGTGGACTGTCCCACTTGTCCCCCAGCACTTTGGATATGCCTTTCCAGTATTTTCCGCCTTCCATTGTGTCTGGTAGGACATCAGCCATGGATCCCATCGATGCTTCCCTGTGTGTGATGAGTCATTTCTTTTTTCTTTCTTTCTCTTTCTCTCTCTCTCTCTCTCTCTCTCTCTCTCTCTTCCATGATTTTCTCTTTACCTTTGACTGGATCTTTGACTATGATGTGTCTAGGTGTGGATCTCTGTATTTATTTTCTTTGGGATTTGTTGAGCTTCTTGGTACATTGTTGGCTATTCATTCTTGAAATATGTTTTCTGCTTTTTTTCTCTCTGCTCTCCTGTAGAAGTCTATTACAGGTTGGTGCACTCAGTGGTTTCCCACGGGTTTCTCCTGTTTAGATTTTTTCTGTCATTTTCCTATGTTCTGCAGATAAGGCAATTGCTATTTATCTATATGCTATTCCTTGCTTTTCCTTTTGCCATCTTGATTTGATGTTGAACCCCTTAGGTGATTTTTTTCATTTCTGTTATTATCCTTATCCAACTGCAGAAATTCCTTAGATCATTTTTGTAAAAAATAAATTCTATCCCTTTTAGAATCTCTATTGGTTTATTCAAATAGAGATTATTTTCACACTGTAATTCCTTAAACCCGGTTTTCTTTACTTGTTTGAACATACTTGTCATAGCTGCTTTGAAGTCTCTCCTAAGTATACCATCTGAGAATATATGAACTGATGTGTTCCTTTCATTCTGAGCGTGGGCCATGGCTCCCTCTTTCTTTTCACGTCTCCTAATCTTGTTTAAAAACTGAACACTTTACATATCAAATACAGATTCCGACTCTCCCCTTAGGTTGCTGTTATTATCGGTTTTGTTCACTTGCTCGTTTCTCTGTTTATTATCCTGTCTTGACAGACTGTGAGTTCTGCGGTGTGCAGAAGCTGATGTCCCTGCTCAAAAAAATTTTATATTCTTAATTTATAATTCTGACTTCCTAAGGACTACCCCTGTGTCTGCATTGCTCAGGAACAGACCAAGGCTTGAACAGAGGTGCTCAAACACCTCAAGCTCGTGATGCGTTTGTTCTCTGCCTGTGTATCTAGGTGTGGGTGGAAGAGCAAGTTCAAAGTTCATGCCATTTTCAAGTCTTGCTTATACTTTCTGCTGGACCCGTTCCCCTCCTTTATGAGCCTGAACACAGCCTTGGGATCTGCCGTATTTGTGGTTAACTGGGGCCCTTTCTTTCTGCCAGTGAGCCCTGTTTACCATGACAGAGAAGCTGGCAGTCGTCACGGCCCGCCACGGCATGTCGGCATGTCTGCACCCACTGAGCCCCAGGCTAGAGCACCAGCGAGTCCAGCGAGTCCTCTGTTCTTACCCCAGATGTAGCACTTTTCCAAGAATGAACAGTTCTCCGATTGTTTCAAGACTTTGGTTGATTGCCCAGCTGTCTGAAGGAATTGTTCTGTTACTTTTGCTCATTTATAGCTGCTTTTGTGGGAAGGGAGCGGCAGACCTTCTTCCTCTGTTAGAAGTGGAAGGTCTGACATGGTTCAATTTTACAAGTGAGAAAGAAGTTCCAAAATGAAGTCATTTCAGAAACATAATTTACAATTGGTTTAGGCATGTTTCTTTCCTGTAGGAGTTCCCATAGCCTTTCACATGAGAACCAATTTCCCAATTTGTTTGACTGTGGATTTGTTGTATTTCATCACAGCCTTTGGCAATATCCTTTTGTATAGCACACTTTGAGCAACATTGTTTCATTTTAACTTCTACTGGCAGATAAGAAATCTACAAGAAAAGAGAGACATAGTATAGATCATAAGGAAATGCTGAGGCGATCTCATTGCCAGGTCAAGAACAAAATGAACTGAGGGAGAGCAGAGCATGTAGTTACTTCAAAATTAATTGATGTATTTTGGAATTAAGCAGACAAAATAAAATAATGCCCCTTTCTTTGCTATTCTCTACTTTTCAAACTCTAGTAAATTTTAATTGGTCTATCTCAAGTGACATTTTCAATCTCTCTTTTATTTAATTTTCTATTTCTTAATATCACTGTACTGTGTTCAGAGTGTAGTCCTTATTCTAGCTACAATACATTAAATCTCATTTCAGAATAAATTGCACTTATTTTTTTTTCAGAATAAATTTTAAAATTATAAATTCTATTATAATTGACTCTGCTAATTTTCTATTCATCTATTTTGAGGGTTACCTGATTTTTATTCAATGTCATTTTACATTTCCAAGATGTCCAATTGGCTTTGTTCATATTTTGTGGCCCTCAGTTGAAGAAGGCTTCAGGAGAAGTCTTGTGATTTCCTCATTAGCTTGATTGGTGAAATTGAGGAAGGGAATTAGTTTCATTTATGAGTTAATATATATGTATCATGAATGCAAAGTGATCTATGAAATGAAGAAACAAATTCTCATCCAGGAAGATTATGAGGTCTTACATCATCTGGAAAATTCATGACTTTGGAGGAAAGTTTTGGGATTCCACAGAGCATAGAATTGAGCATTTCATTAAATTTTATCTAACTCTCAATAGGGGAGACCCCTCTAATAGTTCTCTTGTATTATAATTTTAATTATTATGCCATTTTTTGCTTCTCATATGGGCATGGAATCACCATGGGGAAACAAACACTAGGAATTCACAAAAATGCCAGTCTTGACAGAATAATGTCTTAGTGCTAGACCTGAAAATAAAAGCCATTCTATTGGTTTCGAACAATGTAAGAGTCCCATCAAGTCTCCTTTCACTCAACCCTGAGGCTCACGAGGCCTGCAAGTGAGGCCTTGTGCATCGTCTACAGCAGTGTGATTTCTTGTTGGACAGTTGAGGACTCCGCCTTCTCAAGCTGCTGCACCTGTAAAGCAATCAGGCTTCAAATTCACACAGGTAAGCTTTAAATCCACATCTCCAGCACGATGGACCTCTCAGACTCCAGAGAGGACAGTGTCTGACCATGTGACTTGGTGTCAAAACCTGCCAAGCCTATCTTGATTTCAAAAATAAACCTTTCTAAACCGACCAGCATGTCAGTCTTTTGACAGAAATTATAATTTATGTCAATATTGAGAAATGTACCCCCCTGAGGATCCATTGTCAAAGTCACATAGGGAAAGGATTAAAGCAGTCACCCCCTTCCCCTGTAGGCAGGTGTGGTCTCACGTGGACCAGTAAAATGAGAGCTCTGTAACGATATTGTATTCAGTATGAATACATGTTTTTGTTTGTTTTTTTTTTTCCAAATGAAATAAAGATGTTAATTCTTTAGGCATTGTCCTTGAAAAAGAATTTTTAATGTAGAAATTTCCAGGCTTATCTGTTGACTTTGTTCATTACCAATTTTGAAAGTAATGATTTCATTCATTAAATTTAAGCTGACTTGCAGAAAGCAGAAAACTAAGGCTCACTTGCTCGTATTTTAGGTTTTAGTTTCACTGAGTGCAGATATTTACTGAAAAACTTCCATGGACAGGTAAGAGTTTCTATTTTATTTCTGTCTTGACCTTGTGTGATGGGAAAGCCAAAACCAAAAACCAAAAAAGCAAAGGCCAAATGTTTTGAAAATCTGAAAGGTGTTTTTTTTTTTTTCTTCTCTTTTTTGTTGCTGTTGCTGTTGGTAGTGGTGGTGGTCCTGTGGTCTTCTGGTCTATTTGTTCAAATATAAACAATCTCCAATTTTACTTTATAAAGTTACTATTCACCTTATTAAACTCTTATCCTTGAATTGCTTTTAGTAATCACCCAGTAGCTGACGATTAATTACATTCTTCGCTTACTTTAACTGAGGAGGCAAGCTCCATGCAACCAGCAGGCTTCTCAAACCTTTTCCTATGATGCTAAAAACTTTGATGTTCCCCACAATTCTAAGCAACTCTAAATGCAATGTGGATCCCCAGAATACTAAAAAGAAAAAAAAAGATAAGCTGGTAAAATTCAAATAAATTTGTAGGTTAGTTAGTACATCATACCCATGCATCATACCCATGCTAGTCTCTTCATTTTGGTTTTGGAAAATGCTGGTTAGCTAGGATAACATGGGGGAAGCTGGGCAAAAGGCAGATTGGAACTTTACTATCTTGACAACTTTCCAGCAAGTCTAAAAGTATCCAAAATAAAAAGCTATTAAAAACAAATTCTGTCAGCCATTTATCTATTTCCAAACCCTAGTGCCAAGGCCATGATATTTCTTCTCACTTCTCTGTCGTTTTTCCTTTTATAATGAAAACTTCATAGAAAGCATTTGTCATCTGGATATAACAACCATTAACATTTTGCCATAATGGTCTTTTCTAATTCTTGTCTTTGAAGAAATATTTTAAAGAAAATTACAGACATGAACACAATACGGAAGGGGAAAAACAAAGTTGGAGGATTGACACTACCTGATTTAAAGACTTACTATGAAGATACACTGCTCAGGGCAGTGTGGTATTGATGTAAAAATAGATCCATAAAACAGAACAAAGAGCACAGAAATAGACCCACATGAATACACTCAACTATTGACACAGTTGGTTCATAGCATAGTGGGTTCCTAGTAGGTTCATGGATTGTAGCAAATGTACCACTCTGGGGCAGGATGTCATAGCAGGAGAGGTTGTGCATTTACAGGGTTGGGGTGTACGGTAATTCTCTGTACTTTCTGTTCAATTTTGCTGTAAACCTGAAACTGCTCTAGAAAGTGTATTTTTTAAAATTATACATTTTTACTTTATTTAATGAGAATGAGCACAAAAGAAAACATAGCAAATGATAATGAGCTATAATAATATGTTATAATTAAGATGGTTTAAACCTATGCCAATGTGATATTAAAATTATTATAATGAACATATTTTAAATAAAATCACTAGACAAAGAAGAAAACAGTAGGTGACATGTAGCCAGAAACAAATCATTGAGAAAATAAGGTATTAAGACAAATGGTTGTGACTCATTTTCCCTGATGGGATTTTGCACCCTCAGACACCCTCTTCCAGGTCCTAGAGTTACACACATGGCAGGTTGGAACCCAAGGGTCAGCCTTCAGCCCAGTAATTGGCATCTGTAGAATCAGCTGCCGATAGACTTTACCTCTGAAGCAACCACAGGAAATGGTTTCATGGATTTAAGAGCCCCTGAAATAGCTTGTCTCATGTATAACCTGAGCATGAAAATACTAATTAGCAAGAACACAGATTACCTGGGAGAGATCCACTTTCTATGTGTGGAGAACTGCCTTGGGAACCATGTCTCCATTTGTAGGGTCGCTGGAAACTTCCATAGACAACTTACTGATTTCTCATTGGAATTTACTCCTGTCACTGATGGGATGTGAGACTCAGATCCAGGATGTGTGCAAGTTCACACAGATACAGACTTGCACCAGGCTGTGAGACCCTAGCCCCGTCCACTATTTTCCCACAAGAAAAAGCTCAGTCCTTTGGGTCCTTCCGCTCATCTCTGCTTCCCCAGACCCTACTTTGTCCTTGATCCACTGTCAGGCTAGGCTCAGTGCAGTGGGAAAGTATGGCCTTTCCTGCTCCAGGAGCCCAGAAGCTCCCAGGCTTTAGGACACTGAGCTCACTGTCGCTCAGGCCACGGTGACCACGGGGTGCAGAAGTCAGTCAGGGTTCTCATACCACGTACAGTCACATTCTGCAGTAGAGGGGTTAGGACTTCAACCCAGGAATTTTAGGAGATGCAATTCAACCCATAACACCTGAGGACCATTCCGCTGACGGAAGCCTTGGGATCACACAAATTCTATTACCTTTCTGCTTGACTCTCAAGCCTTAACAGACTCTGGTTTCTTCATATATCATTCTGGAAAAGCCTCTTTATCCAGTCCATGTGATTTTGGCAGAGAAGAGAGAATGTCAAGAGATAAAAAAATAAACATCGAGGCAGGTTATTAAGAAATTGACTTTACAGGGGATGATAGCCATCTTTCTCTGCTGGGTCTTTCTGTGGCCCATGGTAGAGGCTAGGCCATGGTGTAGGTACAAGCTAATTCACAAGACATAGGTTTAGGCTATGTTGTGTTGGGTTGATAACAAACACTACCATAATCTTAGTAGCTTAACATAAGAAAGTCCATTTTTCTGGTCCCGCAGAGTTCATTGTGATTCTGAGCAAATCTCCAGGGCAACCAGTCTCCCTGTGGCAGCTCAGCATCGCCAGGGGCTTCTCAAGACACCTTCATTTCACACAAAACATCAGATTTCCTCTAACAGAAGAATAACACAGGGAGCTTCTCCAGCTTTTCAATGCTTTGGTCCACTTCTGGTCATAACCTGTTGGCCTGAATTGTTCAGGAGAGTCAATCCATCTGCCTGGTTCTGGGGAGCACAGTCTTTTATGTTTCAGGAAGAGGAAGAGAATTGGAAATACTTAGGAGCCTAGAAATATCATAACATCACTGAAACATTCTTCATGCAGTTGTGAACTACTTTCTTAAAACTCAATCCAGCTTTCTGGGTCCATCACAGAAAATAATACCCACCTTCACCCCATAATTATACGTGTGTGCAAACATGTGCTGTCCCTTTGGGAAAATGTATAAAATACAGAAAAGGGCAACATGGGCCAAATACCGCTATTTCCACCATTTACCCTTAACATTCTGTCGTATTTGCAGCCTGTCTTTGAAAATAAAAACAAAACATTATAGAGGGAGCTTGAGTTTCCATTTCAAGCTCCTCTACCCCATGATCGTTTGCTCCCCGTCTTTGTGAATCATTGCTAACAGAATACAGCCCTGCATAGTCTCTACTAGATTTTAAAAAATTCTTTAATGCCCTATTTCCCTACAGCTACTGCCTCATTTCCCTACTTGATTCTTGGTGAAAATCTTGAAAGAATTTCCAGCACTTGCCACTCCACTCCCCTACCTGACATTCTCCCTGCAACCCCCTCTCCTGGGTCCCCTGCCACAGGTGACCAGTCTCATCTTTCCACATCTCCACAGCATTGTGTCATAGTAGACCACTCCCTTGAAATTCTTTCTCCTCCTGGCTTAAGTGATGTCCCAAACATCTGGCTGTCCTTTTTGCTGCCTGGACATTTATCTCCACCTCCTTTGATGGCTCCTCTTCTTTTGTCCAATTTGCTTAATGGTTAGCTGTTGGAGAAGAAGGTCTGGGTCCTAGACCCCTTTAGAAAATTTATAAATTTTCACTATTGTCTGGTGCTCTTGTCCACCACTACATTTCAGTTATCACTGGTGTGCCGATGATTCTCCCCTCCTTCTCTCTCTTGTTACCTTGACCGCGACATCCAACTCACACACCTATCTACACGGGGATATTTAGTAAACATCTCAGACTTAACATAGCCTAAGAATTCCTAACTTCCATGTCTCAAAACCCAGTTCTCCTGCCATGTCCCCAGTATAGCAGGACACACCCCTTCACCCAAGCCAAAAACCAGGAGTTTTTCTTAATTTTTCTCTTTTCAGTGCTTTGGTCCAGAAGTGACAGAGGTCACTTCCAGTCATAACCTGTTGGCCCGAATTGTTCAGGAGAGTCGATCCATCTGTCTGGTTCTGGGGAGCACAGTCCCATCCTCTCTTAATTCAATTTATCTGGCATTTTTCCAAATACCACACCCATCCACCTCTCTCCCTATTCAGCCCTGTCCCTCAGGTTCAACCACTCAACCTGCAACGTGGACTTTGTAATAACCTGCTAACCACTGCCTTTGTTTTCCTTCCTTCCTTCCTTCCTCCCTCCCTCCCTTCTTTCCTTCCTTCCTTCCTTTCTTAAAAATTTTTATTTCTTAGAGAGAAAGAGAGCACAAGCTGCGGGTAGGGGCTGAGGGAGAGAGAGAAGCAGACTTCCTGCTGAGCAGGTTTGATCCCAGGACCATGAGATCATGACCTAAGCCAAAGGCAGATGCTGAACCAACGGAGCCACCCAGGCGTCCCACTGCCATTCAAAGTTGTTCTTCAAGTAGCAATCAGAGTGAATCTTTAAAACATAAATTATGTCCTATCATTCCTTTGCTAAATAGGGCCCCATACCTCCTATTGCACTTCAGATGGGAGTTACCTCTCCTTGCTGGCTTGGCCCACAAAGTCACTGTGACCTGGGCTTGGCCTTCCTCTCCCACTTTCTCCCTGCTCCTCATGCCCAATCCAGGCCAACCTCCTACTTGAGCTCCTGGTGCTTGCTCCCCCCTCTGCCTGCAGTGCTCCTCCCCTAGGTTTTAATGTGGTTGATGCCCCTCTTCTCAAGCCACCTTCCCAGTAGTTCTTCCTAGGTTCTCAATCTGAAGCAGCCCTGCAGTTTCCCTTGAGTACAGGGTCCTGTGTTATTTCTTCACCATCTGATATTGATCTTTGCTCATGAGTGTCCATCCATGTCCCCACTCTCACATACAAGCTCCATGTGATCTTTCCTGACTTCAGCGCCCTCTCCCCAAGATCTCATTAAATAATTCTGGAATAAGTGAAATCTTTCCTGCATAAAGAGGCAACCTTATCATGAATTTGATGTGTAACCCTTTGGTATATTTAATACTTAGATATATGGATTTTTTTTTTAAGTAGGCTCCACACTGGGCTCCAACATGGGGCTTGAACTCACGACCCTGAGGTCAAGACCTGAGCTGAGATCAAGAGTCAGATGCTTAACCGACTGAGCCACCCAGGCACCCTGATATATGGATATTTACAAATCATAAATAATATTATTTTTATGTTATGAATTTACATAAGTTACATAAAAGAACATCTTTTAAAGAATAAGTGTTACATTACTAAAATCTATTTGTGTAGGTATATATATGTCTACACAAACATATATACGTATAAATATACATAAAAAACATAAATGCAACTAAATAAATACATATAAAATAAATACATATAAATATACAAAAAATAAATATGTGCACCCCGATGTTTATAGCAGCAATGTCCACAATAGCCAAACTGTGGAAAGAGCCCAGATGTCCATCGACAGATGAATGGATAAAGATGTGGTCTATATATACAATGGAATATTATGCAGCCATCAAAAGGAATGAGATCTTGCCATTTGCAACGGCGTGGATGGAACTGGAGGGTATTATGCTGAGCGAAATAAGTCAAACAGAGAAAGACATGTATCATATGACCTCACTGATACGAGGAATTCTTAATCTCAGGAAACAAACTGAGGGTTGCTGGAGTGGGGGGGGTGGGAGGGATGGGGTGACTGGGTGATAGACATTGGGGAGGGTATGTGCTATGGTGCACGCTATGAATTGTGTAAGACTGATGAATCACAGACCTGTACCTCTGAAACAAATAATACATTAAATGTTAAAAAAAAAAGAAGAAGATAGCAGGAGGGGAAGAATGAAGGGGGTGGGAATCGGAGGGAGAGATGAACCATGAGAGACTATGGACTCTGAGAAACAAACTGAGGGTTCTAGAGGGGAGGGGAGTGGGGGGATGGGTTAGCCTGGTGATGGGTATTAAAGAGGGCACGTTCTGCATGGAGCACTGGGTGTTATATGCAAACAATGAATCATGGAACACTACATCGAAAACTAATGATGTAATGTATGGTGATTAACATAACACAATAAAAAAATAAAATAAAAAAATAAAAAAGAACTTCAAAAAATATATATATACATTTAAACATATATGTAAATATATGTATACATATAAAAATAAATATATACATATGTTTTTTTAAGTGCTATAATGTGCTCTGTTTTATGATTGTGTCCTCATTTAATTCATCCGTTGCTTTGTTAAGGCATGTGTAAGTTGTTGCCAGTTGTTCACTGTTAAATACAAGGCTGCTATGGATATTTTTTCACATCTCCTTGTGCTCATGCAAGAGTTTCCTTGGGAAATATACTCAGAAAAGGAATTGCTGCATCATAGGAAAACATGGAAATTCACACATCAGTTTTAGAGGAATACTACCAAAATGATAGGATCTTGTTTATGTGAAGGTTTCCCAAGATGACTGTGAGTTCCTGGAGGGAAGTGGTGATTCACATTTTACTGATGCTAACATCCAGAGGATTAGCCATGGGCTTGGCAGCAGTCGATTGCTCCATAAAAGTATATGGGGTGTGGTTGGATATATGCAAACCAGCAATCAATCAGTCTCAACCAGATTGTTTATACCATCCAGAAGTTAACAGACTGAAGCTTCTACTAGTAGAAACCATCTGGGAGCCTCTATGTTGCCTCTCTGGTTCTAATTCCTCTCCTACCTCCTTCTAAAGTCTTTTATTTTTGTTCTGTTTTCTAGGCTTAATAAAGGACATGAAGAGAGAAATGCATTTTGTTTTGTTTTCTGCCTGCTTACGTTTTAAGTGATTTCCCCTTTTCAACTTCAGGTTATTGAAGTGACTTCTTTGTTGGTATACATTTAGTCATCAAGCAAAATATTTATAGCTCCAGGTAAAAGTCTACTTAAATTCCTGTCTCAGGGACCCACCAAAATACAGTTTATAATGTGAACATTTTAAATGTTAAGAATTCAGTGTGGTTCATTTTCTGATAGCATGATGTGAGATTTTCCCCTACTCCCATGAGCCAAAGTTCAAGCTTATCGTTTGAGTTCTTATGCATCACTTACCAGAGTCACCGTGATGCTGGCTGAAATACAGAACAGGAAAAAATAGAAAGAATGTTTCCCACAGGAGAGCACTAGATGAAGTCATAATATATTCCTGTTCAACTTAAAAGACAACCACCTCAAGCCAGTATCATCAACCTTAAAAAATAAGGGACACAAATCAATGAGGAAATAGGAAGAATTTTCAGATGTTTTTAAACCTTTATTATGCCATTTAAAATATAATTTGATCTTTTGGAATGAAGAAGCAAATGCATTTGTGAATCTTATTTTTAACGTGGTGAATGTCAGATGGTTCTTCTCCCTAGGTCTCTGCCTTTCCCATCTGTAAATATACTTTTATCTTCTTTTCCTTCTCTTATCCCCTTTTCCCCCATGTTTGTTTAAATGAGACTGATCATTCACACTTTTCATTTAGTAAGTTAGTAAAATGTCACATCTCCTGTGTGTCTTCACTCATCCCAGTGCCAAAAAATAATCTTCCCCTCTTCTGTGAGAATAATCGCTATTTAACTTGTAGTGAAACTTGTTCATATAATTCTTTATTTCTTATTAATCTATAAAATTGTTGAAAGCACATAAATTGTCCAGTGAACCAGAGAAGTCAGAAGAAAGCTCAAGAGATAAAGAAAATGAGAGGCTAGTTCCATCTGTTTAGAGATTTTGTATATTTTGTTGTTTTGTTTTGGTTTGTGTTTTCCTTTGTATTTTTTAATGTAGGTGAAATTCATATAACATAAAATTAACCATTTTTAAATTACAATTCAGTGGTATTTAAACTTTCACAATGTTGTACAACCACCACCTGTATGAATTTCTGAAATGTTTTCATCAGCCCGGATGGAAATCCCATACCCATTAAATAGTCACACCCCAATTGCTTTTCCCCTTAGATCCTAGCTACAGCCAATATGCTTTCTGTCTTCATAGATTTAATTATTTTGGATGTTTCATATAAATAGAATCATACAATATGTAGTCTTTTGTGGCCAGCTTCTTTTACTTAGCATAATGTTTTCAAGGACTTATCTACATAGCATGTATTTGCAAGTATCCATTCTTCATTCTTATTTATGACACTATAGTATCCCATTGATAGTATCCCATTGTACATAGGCATTAAATCTTTAGGTCACTTCAAGCAGTATTGCCATCTTAACAATACTTAATCTTCTAATCCATGAATATGGGATGTCTTTCCATTTATTTAGGTCCTCTTTCATTTCTTTCAATAATCTCTTGGAGTTTTCAGTGTACAAATTTATATCTCCTTGATTATATTTTTCCTTGGGTATTTTATTCCTTTGGGTGCTATTATAAATTGAATAGTTTTTTAAATTTCCTTTTTAAATTGTTCTTTGCTAGCATATAGAAATACAACTAATTTTTGTGTGTTCACCTTATATCCTGTAATTTTGCTGGTTTCAATGTTTAGGTCTAATAGATATTTGGGGATGCTTTAGGATTTTGTATATATATAAGATCATGTCATCTATAAGTAGGGGTAGTTTTACTTCTTCTTTTATAATTTCAATGTCCTTTATTGCTTTTTCTTGCCTGATTGCTAGAAATTCCAATACTATTTTGAAAAGAAGTAGACAAAGTAGACATCCCTGTCTTGTTCCTGACCTTAGAGAAAAAAACCTTTAGTCAAACTTTCATCACTGAGTATGATGTTAGCTGTGGGTTTTCATATACGAGCTCTGTTATGTTAATGTAATTTTCTTTAAGTGTTTTTATCATTAAAGGATGTTAGATTTTATCAAATATATTTTCTGCATAAATTCAGGTGGTTATGTGCCCTTTTTTCCTTTATTCTATTAATGTAGTGTAGTTTATTTATTGATTTTCATGTGTTGAGCCATTTTTGCTTTCCTGGGGTAATCCCAGCTAGCCATGGTGTATAATTTTTAAATAATGTTTTCTAAATTTATTTTGCTTGTATTTTATTGAGGATCTTTTGCATTTTTATTGACAAAAGATACTGGTCTACAGTTGTCTCATCATGTCTTGGCCTGGCTTTGGTTTTAGAGTAAACCTCATCTCATAGAATAAGTTAGGATATCCTCCCTCCCCTCTAATTTTTGGAAGAGTTTGAAAAAGATTGATGTTAATTCTTCTCTTGTTCTTTGTTCCTATTTTTGTCTTCCACTCTTTTTTTGCCTTTCATGGTTTTAATTGAGCATAACATGATTTCATTTTCTCTCCTAAACATATCAGTTATGGCTCTTGTTAAAAACAGTTTTTAGTTGTCCTAGTGTTCACAATATACACTTACAACTAATTCAATTCCAATTTCAAATAATACTGCCCCCACTTCACTAGTACTGCAAATACCTTATAATAACAAAAAAATGTCTAATTTCTCCCTCCCATACCTTGTATTATTGCTGTTATTTATTTCATTTATACAGAGGCATATATTACCATATGCTTTTATGTATACAAAAACATACATAATTAAATGCACTTCCCATTATTATTTTAAACTGTTATCTGTTAAATCAATTGAGGATAAGAAAGATAAAAACTTTTTAATTTAACCTGTAATTGTTTATTCTCTGGTGTTTTTTCTTTCTTCATGTAGCTCTGAGTTTCTGACCCATATGATTTTCTTCTGTCTTAAAAAACTCTAGGTACTGAGATCAACGTCCAGTTGACTTCCAGAGAGGAAAAGAACTTCCAGAGAACTCAGTCTTACAACCACAAGGAATGATTTTGGCCAACATTTGAATTAATAATAAGCTTAAAATGGCACCTGGATGGCTCAATTAAGCATCTGCCTTCAGCTCAGGTCATGATCCCAGGGTCCTGGGATCGAGCCCCATGTTGGGCTCCCTGCTTAGCGGGGAGCCTGCTTCTCCCTCTGCCCCCCAACCCCACTCATGTGCGTGTGCACACGCGCTCTCTCTCTCTCTCTCTCTGTCGCAAAAATAAATAAATAAAATCTTAAAAAAAATATAATAAGCTTAAAAGCTACATCTCCCTCAGGTTCTCCAGAAAGGAATGCAGCCCTGCAACATCTTGATTTCAGCCTGGGAGACTCTAAACTGAGAACTGGATAAGCCATGCTGTGACTCAACTTCTGGCCTACAGAACTATAAGATAATAAACAGGTGTTTGTTCCTGGAAGCCTCTAAGTGTGTGGTTAGATGCCCTGGTGGCAACAGAAAATTGGGCACCATTCATATTGTAGGCAAAGACAAGTTCATCATAATTGAACAGAGCTTGCTAAGACTTTAACACCTTTCACAGTTTTTTGAACTATGGTAAATAAGGCACGGCAAACAAAGTCCCTTTCCAAGTTTTACCTTTCATTATGCTCTTTTATATTCCCAAAGTAACTGATACTTTCCTCTATGTCTGATATCAGGGTGACTGCGAGATCAGAATTCGTTTCATGGTAATACCAACATGTTACAAACACAAAATGTTTATTGTTGTTATTTTCAAATGGATCAATCAATAAAAAAATTTTAAGATTCTCAATTTCAGGTTCCGATATGGTAAAAATTGATAGAATCCACACAAACAAAAGTTCCTTGGGATCCTTAAAAGGCATTAAGAATGTGAAGGAACCTGGGGACTAAAAGAAAAAAAAAAATCCCGAGTACCACTGCTTTAAGATAAAATGGCTCTTCTTTAAAAACAGAAGCTTGCATATAGGTACAATTCACTGTTTCTCCTAAGATAGTATCAACCACTTATGTTAATTATCTATTTTAACCAAAGTCACCAACTTCTATTTTACAGAGGAAGCTGGAGAGTGGAAAATTGTAACCTGTACATCACATACCACCATTTTAAAAGAACTGCAAGGAGATTTAGCTCAAACCTACTCATTGAAATTTGATCTTTATTACAGAAACGAAGTGCTTCCAATAGCCTTTCTGGGCCTTGCTGGTCTTTGAGAAAAACTAAATGCCAGTGGTATGGGAGCTTAATATCTGTGACAGTCTGTATTTTCTGCAGTGTATTCCTTCACAGAATGTTTATCTTAAAATCAAGGGTCTTTATACCAGGAGAAGTTTAATGAGGATGAAAACTGTCTCACTAGATGCTTACTTACAGCAGAAATTTATGTAAGCTGGAAGGTCTAAGATTTATTTCAGAGGTAAATGTTCCAGTTCAGGAATAACAAACTTTTCGTACGACACAATTCACATTTGGGAAAAATTAAACACACGTGACCTGATGAGAACAAACAATTTTTTTTTTTTTTAAAACTAGGAAGTTAATTAAATATGACTATGCTATTTCTTGTATTCAGGGACCATGGTTAGTATTTTAATTCCTCTAGGCTGCTTAAACAATTTGCACGTGGTAGCTTCCATGATGGCACCCAATGATCCCCACCTCCTGCTAGTCACACCCTTACCTGATTAACTCTGTTGAGTGTTCCCTGGGCTCAGTGACCCACCTCTAACAAAGACAGTAAGGGAGAAGTGGTGGTGTGGCTTGGAGACTAGATCGTAACAGGAGGTATAGCTTGGCTTTCTCTCTCATGTTGCTCTCCCTGGGGAAGCTGGCCGCCATGCCAGGCAGCCAGTGGAGAGGTGAGGAACTGAAGACTCTCGCCCCCAGCTAAGGGAGGGACGTGGGAAGGGGCTCCTCAACCACATTTTCAAATTCCCAAAGCCCTTGACTACATCTTGACTACAACCTCATGAGAGATCCTGAGCCAGAACCAGATTCCTAATCCTCAGGAACTGTGTGAGCCATTATATATTTGTTGTCTGAAGCGGCTACGTACGTTTTGGGGTAATTTATTATGCAGAAATAGCTAATTAATACACACATGGGTGACAAGAGGCACCATGACTGGTGGATAATCTGTCCCTTTTAATATTTTAATTTCCCTACAACACTAAAAAATCTACATTTTTATCCCCTTTTTATTCTTTCATTAATACCTCTAAGAATTGTCAGTGGAAGTGCTGTCCCGCTAAACATCATTTAAACCAATTTCTATGGTGTAATTCTCTCTTGAAGAAACAAGTGTCTTTTATGGGGAGTAGAAAAATGTGATTTCTACTCAGTGAACACATCACTGAAATGTGTTCCTAACCGGTGATCTGACAAAATAGTTTATCTTTTTTATGAACCAAAATCACGGCACATGAAGAAAATCTGAACACACATTTGTCATTTCTAAATGCTTCAACAAGGAAAACAAATACAATTTTTTCCTCTTTTTTTCTCTTTTTGTTTGTTCTTAATTAGGTTTTGTTTGCTGAAAAATGTGAAAATGAGGATTTAAAAACAATCAAATAATTCCATATTCGTGGCACACTGCTCATGACACAAAGGGAAGATGCACGTATGTAGAAAAAAAGCTATTTATTTCCTTCTGTTGTTTACACCGTAAGTAATAACTAAGTAAGTGGGAACTATTAATTTTAAATGAGAACCCATAAGTCTTGGGCCCCAGCAGAATCCTACAGTTTTTAAAATTTTTTCCCCTGAATGTTTGTTTGGTCTTGACTAAATCTGAAGTAATACCCTAGTTATTTGTTTTCATTTTAATTTTAGCAGTTTTACGATAAAATGAGGAGGTGGCCTTCCTTTAATCCTCTCATTGTATTTGAGATAAATGCACTCACCCACAATCACATCGGGGATTTTACCGGAAAAAAAAAATGTTCTTCTATTCAAATTGGCATTACCTGTGCACAGGAGACTCAAGTCCTAAAACCTTTCACTCATATGTATATAAATCTTTTACCACTTTTTGTTTTAGAAACAAGCTATAGCAGGATTTAGTGGAAAGAGATTTATTAAACAGGAAGATGAGAATACTAAATCTGAGCAAACAAAAATTATAGAACAATCTCAGTCTGATCCCCTTTTTGTCACTTATTAAGTTTGTCACCTTAAATAAGGACAGTTTCTCTGTAAATTACTTTCTTTAATTATTCAAATGACCCCCTGATTCCTGTCCTATTTTCTTCCAAAAGACTTGTATCAACCCAGGGAAATAGCATCAGATTTGGAAAGTGTTAAACAATATACGAATTTAAGAATTACTGTATTAATTTATTCAGTCTGAGTAAGAAAGAAGTCCTATAGCTTTGGGGAGAGTATCTCTCTCTTTTTTTTTTTAAGATTTTATTCATTTATTTGTCAGAGAAAGAGAGTGCGAGCACACGTGCACAAGCAGGGGGAGCGGCAGGCAGAGGGAGAAGCAGACTTCCCGCTGAGCAGGGAGCCGGACGTGGGATTCAATCCCAGAACCCTGGGATCATGACCTGAGCCAAAAGCAGACGCTTAACTGACTGAGCCACCCAGGCGCCCAGGGGAGAGTATCCTTTTTTTTTTTTTTTTTTAAAGATTTATTTATTTATTTGAGAGAGAGAATGAGATAGAGCATGAGAGGGTCAGAGGGAGAAGCAGACTCCCTACCAAGCAGGGAGCCTGATGTGGGACTCGATCCCGGGACTCCAGGATCATGACCTGAGCCGAAGGCAGTCGCTTAACCAACTGAGCCACCCAGGCGCCCGGGGGAGAGTATCTCTTAATGTAAATTCTACACAACAATGGAAAAATCTTCTTGTGAATTTCAGTATTTTGATATTATTTTTACTTGGAGTATTAATTTGTCTGAATATTTTATTTTGGCTTGTCTGAATTTATATGTGAAAAAAATTACAATTTACTTTCTTTTTTGAGTATATTATGTACCCGGCACTGTCTTCAGTATTTTTCCTAAGTTATTTTACTTAGCACTTATTTACAAATGAAATTAATGAATGCACTGATAGCACAAATTCGTGTCAAAATGCCTCTACAATTTATCCAGGTGTAGCATTTGATTCCCTAACTTATGCCTTTCAATCAATGTGACCTGTTTATTCTTTGCTCTGTGACAATGATTATTTCAGCTTAGTTCCCTGCCTTCATGTGTTGGCCCCTCTTGATCCCCACCACAGTCCCCTTTATCTGTTCAATTCCTACCATTTTTTAATGGATTTTTTTAGTGGCCTTATTTTCTATTGCCCACAAATAATTTCCCGCAACCACTTCATCAGACAGTTCCTCTCTGGGCTCAGCTCTGGATAAGTGTGCTCTTCATGAGGAGGTGTGGTCCATGCTTTTCCCGGAAGCCATTCCCCAAATTGAAAAGCAGCACTCCACTCCTTTCTGGGCCTCGGCCCACCTAACTCCTTGGCAGTAGGAACCTAGAGCTAACATGTCTGGAAAAAGAATAAGGAGCCCCAACTTACAAAAAAATCAAGCAGCTTTTCTACTCAGCCTCTCCTCATCTCTATTTTGTCTTGGCCCCCTCATTCTGTCTCCTTGTTACTTTCTTTATATTTGGGTCCCTCCATGTATCCTTGACCTCCTCAGTGGGTCCATCTACTTACTCTCCCTAAGGTCCACCTCACCTGAGCCTCATTCTCTGCTAGCTCTCTCTCGCTCCCCCTAAATTTTTCTTAAATATGAGACTCCAGGTTACAATTAAGATCATTGACACCAGATAAGGCATGATGGAGAATTTCTCCATATAGTGTCTTTGTTAATGGGTAAAACTCAGCAACTACTAATACATTAAGGCAACATCAAATACTTTTCATCATTTAGAAACCCAGTTGGACCTCTGGATTTCTAAACACGGATTTCTTATCTGATTTTTTTTCTCAGTTTCTAAGGCTGAGGAGGACTAGTTACCTCTTTTGGTTACCTCTTCTGTCTTTCAGTGAGACCCCTTGAGCTGACCCAGCCAGAGAGGGAGATTGGCCTGAGGCATACGGGGACATAATTTAAACATCTTGTGTTTTTTGGGCAACCAAAGGAGGATTTGCCCTTAAGTATCTTTGCCATTTTGATAGAGCTGACATCTTAGAGGAGACCAACGTCTTCCTGATAAAGAACCCAATGGATTAAGAATAATCATGCTCATTTGCATAAGACATGCAGGCAGAATTACTGCATTCTTCAAAACCAAACATTTGAGATGTGATAGAAACTCTTTATTTGGCAATCTTGAGTCTCCTTTTCTGCATGCTTAATGAGTGCCTGGATGTTTAATAAATACCCATGAGCCAACTGCTGTGTTCTAATTTCTGACTCTTTTGCCATCTGTAATCACAAACCCTGTTTTACAAACTCTTCTAGACAATTCATTGATTTCTCAAAAATTTGAAAAATAAAACCTTAACCCAGCCTTCCCTATCAATAATAAAGAAAAGGAATTAAAGATATATTTTTAAATTGAACCATAAGCAGGTATTTTAGCATCTAAATTTATGCCTTCACTTGTCATTGTTTTTTAGGACATGGCACCGTCTATAAAATTAGAAAAACAATTCTAAACTGAGGTCGGTTCAGGTAAAAAATTACTAAGCACCTATTATGTAGTAGATATTGGTGAAGGTCCTTGAATCCTGGGGAGAGAAGAGCATGGTTTGCCCTCAAGAGCTACAGTCTTTGTCCACTTCCGTGTAACTCCCAAGGATTTTTTGGAGAGGATTCAGTACTTAGTCAGTGTGGAATGAGTGTCCCTTCTCTTCCTTATCACAAACGTCCCTACTCTCAGCTTTTCCTGGATGTAAAGACTTTCTGAACAGGGGAGAGAGAATGCATTAGAAGCCTTTCTCGGGGGGCGCCTGGGTGGCTCAGTTGGTTAAGCGACTGCCTTCGGCTCAGGTCATGATCCTGGAGTCCCGGGATCGAGTCCCGCATCGGGCTCCCTGCTCGGCAGGGAGTCTGCTTCTCCCTCTGACCCTCCTCCCTCTCGTGCTCTCTCTCATTCTCTCTCTCGCAAAACAAAAAAATAAAAAAAAAAAAGAAGCCTTTCTCAGCTTAGGTTAACTTCCTTCCTCCTGATTTGGGGTCCTTGGCAGAACTGGCATTGTCCGTACTCACAGAGCATTTCTTTTACAGCTTTACTGGAATAAATTCTCAAATTACACCATTTAAAATGTACAACTCAGTGGCCTTTAGTCTATTACAGAGGAGTGCGAACTCGCCAACATCTACATTTAAAGCCTTTTTGCCTTTGCCAAAACAAATCCCTGTGCCCATCAACAGCCGCTTTTCATTCTACCCTCCACCCCTGGGCTAACCTTATGCAACCAGGAATCTACTTGGCATCTCTATGGATTTGCATACTCTGGACATTTCCTATGAAAGAACTCATACAATTGTGGCTTTTTGTGTGCGGCTTCTTTCCCTTTTACCCATGTTGTAGCAGGTATCCATACTCCTTTCCGTCATGTCCCAAACATATTCCATTCTATAAATATGTTACATTTTTAAAAATCTCTTCCCCCGTTGCTGGTCATTTGGAGTCTTTCCCCCTTTTGCTATTATGAATAATGCACTTGAATACCAGTGTTTGTGCAGACGTATGTTTTCATTTCTTTTGGGAAGTGTATACCCAAGTTGGAAATGGTGAAAATGCCCTGCTCCTGGCAATTCAAAATGGCGCAATAAATCAGGTATGTAACGGTGCTTCATTATATTTTATAGAAATGTTCCTATTCGTCAAATCTTATTCCTAAGAATTTATCTTATGCGTTAATTTAAAAGCAATAAATATATTTTTGAAAATGTCAATGATAGTCCTACCTATTTTGTCAAAATAATAAAAAGATACTAAATATCTAATAATGAGAGAATAAAAATAAAAACAATAAAACATGAAGCCATAAACTTAGAAAGTCATGCATTTGTTATCTGTGAAGATTCTTTAGAAGCATAAAAATGAGAAATATGTAAAGAGTAGCGTATAAATTATAGTTTTACTGTCTTTTGACTTGCACATAGACCAAGCAAAATTAAAAATAGGGGTTTTGTTGGGGTCGTAAATTCATCAATTATTTTTCAGCCTTTTAAAAAATGTATTAATTTCTCGGCTGTATGTGTATAAAGTTTCAGTTATGCAAGACGAATAAGCTCCAGAGATGTACTGTACAACCTCGTGCTTGCATCCTCAACACTGGTTGTGCACTTACAAGTCTGCAGAGGGTAGATCTCTAGTTCTTGGTAAGGGTGTACTTACCAAAATAAAAAAGTAAAATTATTAAAAATAGGAAAAAGAAAACCCTAACATACTTCTCAAATGTTGTAATTATACAATATAAGAGTGTGTGTGTGCGTGTGTGCGTGTGTGCGTGCGTGTGTGTGTGTGTGTGTACTCTTGTGGACCTCATCAGAGGGAGATTCTGATTCAGCAGCTATTACGTGGAATTGCATCCTCAAAGATAATGTTAGAGTTCTAATCTCCAGTACAACAGAATGTGATTTTATTTAGAAGTAGGGCTGTTGCAGATGTCATTAGCTAAGTTAAGTTGAGGTCACACTGGGCGCGCCTGGGTGGCTTAGTCAGTAGAGCGACCAACTCTTGATTTCAGCTCAGGTCATGATCTCAGGGTCATGAGATCAAGCCCTGCGTGGGGCTCCGTGCTCAGCGTGGAGTCTACACAAGATTCTCTTCTCTCCCTCTGCCCCTCTCTCTGCTCATGCACATGCTCTCTCTCTCTAAAATTCATTCATTAATTAAAAGTTAAAAAAGACAGTGAGGTCATACTAGAGTAGGATGGGCTCCTAATCCAGTATGATTGGTGTCCTTATAAGAAGAGGAGAGAGACACACAGAAGGACCATGGCAATGTGAACACTGAGGCAGAGATTGGCGTCATGCTGCTATAAGCCAGGGAATGCCTGGGACTAACAGAAGCCAGAAGGCAAGGGAAGGACCCTTTCCAGGAGCTTGTGGATGGAGCATGGCCCAGCCGGCACCTTAATTTCTGACTTCTCACCTCTGGAATTATGAGACAATGAATTCTGTTATTTTAAGCTATTTAGTTCTTGGTATTTTGTTATAGCAGCCCCAGGAAACTAATTTTGTAGCTTTAGGTGCTGTTGTAGTACTTACCCCACGGACAGGTATTGCATACATATGGTGCGGCATAGCTGTTAAGAGTGCAAGCAAGCCTTTCATGGTAGCTAAGTGGTATCGCTAAGAAGCCAGATTCTGGGGTTCAAAGGACAACTCAGCCACTTCCTCCATGTCTGATCTTACACAGGTTATTTCACTTATCTGTGATTTTGTTTGTTATCTGTTAAATGCAGGAAAAAATAGCCATAAATAATAATACCTATCTTTGAAGGATATTATGAGGATTCAATGAACACTCAGTACCTGGTTCCAGCTCAGTTTTACATAATGCTATTATTATTAACCTCTTAAAGGTTTAGTTCTCACACCTAACATGGGACTTAACAATATCTATCTTATGAGGGCACATACAGAGTGCTTAGGACAGTATTCCACAGATTTATAAATGCCCATATATTAGCTGTTATGATTCTGTAAGTTGCTAACACAGCAGGTGTTCTGAAAGTTTGCACTGAACAAGTGTATAGATAAATTAAGTGTAACATGAAGGGTATTATCACTTTACTCATTTCTCATTCCATGAATGACTTAATATTTTTCTGCTAACAATTTGTGCGTGTGTCACATCTCCCAGTATACTGCATGTTGGAATGACCTTCCCACTTTACTCAGGACTAATGAACTCAAATTCAATCTCTGCAGTTTTTCAGGTGTATAATTCTTAGATAAATAAATTACTGGACCTTATCTCCCATCTTTATTTCTGTAAAATGAGAATATTGTTCTAAATTATCTCTCAGGTCCTTTTGTCTTTCCAGTTTTAATGACTTCAATGTTCTGAAGAGTGGAGTCTGAGATGATTCCTCTTTGTAGACCCACAGTATTGTGCAGTCGACTCAGAAAATACCATAGCTTAGATGAAAAACATCACAAAAGTGCTCAACAAAAGATTTGAGCTGACAGAAGACAAAATCATCAAGGTTGCAGATAAATCAATAGAGAGTATCCAATGTGAATAATGGAGAGGGAAAAAAGGGAGAAAAATAAACACAGACTCAGAGATGTGTGGGACACCATAAAGTGTACAAATGCAGATGTAATAGGAGTCCCAGAAGGAAAAGAGAGAAAAAGAGCAGAAAAATTATTTGAAGGGAAAAACAGTCAGATACTTCCCAAATTTAATGGAAAACATTAATCTACAACTCCAAGAAGCTTCACATACTTCAAGTTCTCTCTAACATAATGAAGTCTCCGTCTACATGCATCATAGTCGAATTGTAGTGAGACAAAGTTTTGAGAGTAACAAGAGGAAAATAACTTATAATGTACAACGGAACCTGAGGAAGATTAACAGTTGACTTCTTATCAGAAATAATGAAGTTCAGAAGACTTTGCAATGACATGATAAAAGTGCTAAAAGAAAAAAAAAAACCTGCTGACAAAGAATTCTTTGTCTAGCAAAACCTGTAAAGTTGAAGAGGAAATAAACATTCCTTAGATAATCAAGGACTTGTAATGATGCTTTCTGAGTTCTTTCTTCCTGCATTGAGCATGCTGTGGTTCACATTAACATATTAGGTCTCTTTTTTTTTTTTTTTAAGATTTATTTATTTGAGAGAGAGAGCCTGAGCATGAGCAGGGGGAGGGTCAGAGGCAGAGGGAGAAGGAGGGAGCCTGATGCAGGACTCAATCCCAGGGCCCTCAGGAACATGACCTGAGTCAAAAGCAGACATTTAACCAACTGAGCCACCCACGCGCCCCAACATATTAGGTCTTAACCGAGGTATGTGGTCACTTCACTTACATAAGAAAGGCCTTTTGGGTTGTGAATTATCCCCATTTTATACTTAATTGCATAGCTTATATCACATTTCTCAGGAAACTATGCTCAATAAGTCCAGAGATTTCAGGGTTTTTTTGTTTTGTTTTGCATGTTGGGTTTTTGTTTTTGTTTTTGTTTTTTTGTTTTGTTTTGTTTAGGTTTTTTGGCAAAATTCTGACTTTTTCCAGTATAATTTTTTTTTTCAAATTTTTATTGAAATTCTAATTAGTTAACATATAGTGTACTATTGGTTTCAGGAGTAGAATTCAGGTTTTTTTTTTTTTTTAAACAATGAGAAATTTTAAACAACAACGAATATCATGCCGAAAGTATCTGCTAGGAAAGGAATGTACTGGTTGGTTCTTAGCAGCATGTTTATAAGTTGATAGGATTGTGTCACCTGCCTTCTTTCTTTCCCCGAAACAGGAGAAAATGGCTTGTAGACCTGCTTCTCACTCCCTTCCTCCAGGTGTGCTGGAATGTTGATGTCAAATTCTTCAGCTTGCTTGTGCAACACTCATCAAAGCCCTTTGCACAGTAAGCACACAGGCTGTAAATGCATGGAGAAGAAGTGCAGAGCCATTAGTGATGGTAATTGTCCATTTAAATTACTCTCACATCAATGGAAGAATAGATTTCCTCACACTGGCAGAGTGTAAGTATATTGTAGATTTATGCTCTAGGAGATTAAATTAAAACATTTCATTTCACTGAAAACTCAAACAAGGCAAGGCCTTTGCATAATTAAGTAAAAATCCCGGTTCTCTTGGTCACTGGAATTATCTTATTCTGGAACACTCTGTGTAATTGAGTTTTGAATTGAAAGCAGTGGTGCAAGTCTGTCAAAATCAATTGAATTGATTTTCACTTATGCAGATGCATTGAGTTTTACAGTGGTTGAAGTTCTTTTTTGAACAGATCAGATTCCAGATAGAGGCCAATTGTTCATATTTCAAATCTTGTACACTTTTTCAAATGCTTTTGATAAATATATCACAACATTTCCTGAACAAACAATATGGCAAACATGCTCACACTATGTTAAGTAATTAGTTCTAAAATTGAAAATCATAAGAGTTAACTTTTCTGAAATGGAGTAACTAAAAATATAAAGTACAAATAACTCTAATAGAAACAGACCACAAATATGGAGCATTTATGTAACATAAAATGGAGGATAGACCAAAATGTTAAATCTCAAGGACTATGGCCTGGAGCTGCCAGGAACCATCTGAAACCAAATAAAACAAAACCCAAGAGATCCAAAGAGTGAAGGTACCTGGTTACTGAACCCCTGAATATCAATGTTCCTGAAGCCAAATCGATACCCCTTGGACTTCTAAATTAAATAAACATACATTCTCTTTTGCCCATAAACTCACTTGAGTTTTGTTTCCGTTGTTTTCAAAGAATTCTGACCTAAAAATAGCATATCTGTGATTTTCTGGCATTCTATATAGGATAGGCATATGTTTAGAATGTTGAACTTCTTTATATCAGTGGAATTTTATATAGTATGACTTACAGCCATATAAGATGCCTTTGCTATGTTTATTTTAATGTAGAAAAGAGTAGCCATATTAAATAACAAACATCAAGCATTTTCATAAAATTTAAGAAGACCACTTGTAAATGCTATGATTAGGGAGTACTAATTTAATACAATAGAATGAGATAGGAAACAACAAAACTTTATAACCACTGGAAAGAAAATATACCATTCTCTGCGCTAAGTGAAATAAGTCAAACAGAGAAAGGCAAATACTATATGATTTCACCTATATGTGGAATCTAAAAAATGAAATGAAACAGATAAACAGAAACAGACCCATAAGTAAAAAGAACAAACTGGTGGTTGCCAGAGGGAAGGAGGTCAGGATGATGGACGAAATGGGTGAAGAGAAGTGGGAGATACAGGCTCCCAGTTATGGAGTGAATAAGTCACGGGGATGAAAGGTACAGCATGGGGAGTGTAGTCGATGGTACTATGATAACGTTGTATGGTGACAGATGGCAGCTACACGTGTGGTGAGCACAGCATAATGTATAGACTTGTCAAATCACTATGTTGTACCCCTGAAACTAATGTACATTGGGTATCAACTATACTTCAATTTAAAAAAAAAAGAAAAAAAAGGGGCGCCTGGGTGGCTCAGTCGTTAAGCGTCTGCCTTCGGCTCAGGTCATGATCCCAGGGTCCTGGGATCGAGCCCCGTATCGGGCTCCCTGCTCAGCAGGAAGCCTGCTTCTCCCTCCCCCACTCTTCCTACTTGTGTTCCCTCTCTCACTGTGTCTCTGTCAAATAAATAAATTAAAAAAAAATTTTAAAAAAAGTTAAAAAAAAAAGAAAAAAGAAAATACAACCTCCTAATTTACACAAACAATTCACATATCCAGGAAAAAGTTCAAGTCAATCAATAAATGTCTTTCTTGAAACTGAGATGCATTTTACAATCAATAAGTCTATTTAAGGGCATTATTTCTTATTCACTCCCTTGTTCCTGTTCCTTTACAACTATTATTAACTTTGTACTGTTCTGGTCATAAATGATGTCTTCAAAATCAAGGAAATTGAAAGCTCTGGAGAAGTGGTATGGTTTTTGGATATCTAAAGTATGTGACTGGCAAGACTGAGAACAACAGACAAAATATCAACATGAAGACTTTGGGAAAATAATAAGTACAAGCAAGGATAGTGAAAGGCGGGCAGATGCTGACCACTAACCTTATGCTAGGCAATAAGATCAGTATCTTAACTGCAGTATCTTAGTCCCTTCTCTTAATGGCATTATCAGATGGGTGTCATTATTGTTCTTATTAACACCCATCTTATAAATGAACTAAGTGGAGCTCAGGGCTTCTAAGTGATTTGCAAGTTTACGGACCTCGTGAATAGCAGAACAAGTGGTCAGATTCAAATCTCCATGACCCCAGGGTGGGCAGGACTGCACTGTGGTTAGATTCTGGTCAGCCTTGGTTTTGCATGTAGGCTTTGCTGTGTGACAGTGAGCAGGTCACTAACTTCTCTGTGTCTGTTTTGTTTATGTGACGGTAATAATAACACAAAGACTAAGAAATTAATACATGAAAAAATGCTTAGAGTGATGCCCGGAACAATCTAACAGTTTTCAAAGTATGAACTATGGTTATTCTGTGGTAATATGCCTGGAATTTAGCAGGTTTTCAACGAATATTGGAGATGTTACGAGTAGCGGTGGTATTATCTAAAAATTCTGAGATAATACAATAACAGCAGTTGCTAGATTTTATTTTATAAAAATCAAAGTTTTTTAGAAAAAAGTTTTTTGGAACTTGTTTTTTTAAATCTATTTATTTATTTATTTATTTATGGGGGATTGAAACTTTTATTTATTTTTATTTATTTTTTATTATGTTATGTGAGTCACCATACAGTACATCATCCGGTGATGGGTATTAAGGAGGGCACGTATTGCATGGAGCACTGGGTGTTATATGCAAACAATGAATCATGGACCACTACATCAGGAACTTGGTTTTTAAAAAGAAAAATCAATGCATATGCAGATTAAATTACTTAGGTTTACATTATTCCAATGTATTAATTTAACATCTATTAAATTAAACACCAATAATCTAACATAAAATCTTAAATTATCTGCGATGGAATGAAAAGCCAATAGAAAGTAATTTTTAAAATACCTTACATTGATTCTAAATAATTTTAAACATTGATTCAACTAGACATAATGATTTTTATGCACTATTTCATATAGAGTAATTAGAGCATAGTGTTACCTCATTTACTATCACTTACATGACTAAGGGGTTCCATATCCAATTAAGTAGGTATCCAGATTTTTATGATGTTATTTTGCAAACTTTATTGTTGTTTTTTTCATAACCTCAATACGATTGCAATTTGTTTAAACCCCATAACGCTTTAAAATAATTGTCTTTAAATTTATTGCTAAATGGGATAATCAACTTTTCATTAGAGTTGCAATCATTTATGTTACACTTGACATTGTAATATTTCATAGACTTACTTTAATTTTTTAAAAATTGCCATTTGTACTTTCCTTGAATATTTGCCTTGGGGTGACCCATGCATAAACTCTAACCCAGGTCTCCCAAGGGAAAAGACAAAAACAAAACTATTTTCAGCTAGACATAATAATGGGACACTCTGTGACATTGGCTAAAACACAGAGCTGCTATCAAGTACGTATTGTTTTCCCGTAAGAAAGAAAGTGATTACCTTGTTGGGAAGATAAGATTATGCCAACAATAATCTTTTTCATAAAATCATACCACTTACCTCTTTAAATAAGCTAGAATGAGGTTTCCTGATAGTTCTGGGGACTGAGATCTACACTCAGGCACACCAGACTCAACATGTTGAAAACCAGACACAGAATATCTTGAAAACAGCAAGAGAAAAACAACTCATTATGTACAAGGGAACTGCAATAAAGTTAACAGGTTGCTTCTTATCAAAAATAGTAGAAACCAAAAGATAGTGGAATGGTCTATTTGAAGAACTGAAAGGAAAAAAAAACTTGACAAGAATCTTATATCACATAAAATTATTTTTCAAAAGTGAAGGGGAGGGTGCCTGGGTGGCTCAGTTGGTTAAGCGACTGCCTTCGGCTCAGGTCATGATCCTGGAGTCCCTGGATTGAGTCCCACATCGGGCTCCCTGCTCGGTGGGGAGTCTGCTTCTCCCTCTCACCCTCCCCCCTCTCATGTGCTCTCTCTTTCATTCTCTCTCTCTCAAATAAATAAATAAAATCTTTAAAAAAAAAAAGTGAAGGGGAAATAAAGTCATTTTCTGATAAACAAAAACTGAAAGCACTTGTTACTAGTCAATCTGTTTTACACAAAACTCTAAAGGAAATTCTTCAGGCTGAATGCAAGAAATATGACAGTAAATTGACTCCGTGGCGGGGGGGTGGTGGTGCGAAGAGCAAAGGTAAAGATAATTATGTAAATGATTATACAAGACAATATAATTGCACATTTATTCCCCCTTCTTCTATTAACTAATTTTAAAAATATACACGGGGCACATGGGTGGCTCAGTCCGTTGAGCATCTGATTCTTGATTTCGGCTCAGGTCATGATCTTAGGGTCCTGAGACTGAGCCCTGCCTTGGGCTCCACGCTGGGTGGTGGGGAGCGTGCTTGAGATTCTCTTTCTCCCTTGCCCCCTGACCCCCGCTCGCATGCTTGCTCTCTAAATAAATAGATAAATAAAAAGTATACATTATATATGTATTATTGGGACTATAAAATATAACTTTAAACTGTAATACATGTGACAACAGCAAAAAGGAGGCAGGTGAGAAAAAGGTTGTATCGTAATGAAGAAATAATACTAGGTGGTAACTTAGATCCATAGGAAGAAATGAAAAGAAATGGTAAATAGAAGGCTAATAGAACAAGTTCTAGAAATATATATTTGCTCTCTTCTCCTCTTAGCTTTATTAAGTTTTTTTTTTTTTTTTAAGATTTTATTTCTTTATTTGACAGAGAGAGACACAGCGAGAGAGGGAACACAAGCAGGGGGAGCGGGAGAGGGAGAAGCAGGCTTCCCGCCGAGCAGGGAGCCAGATGCAGGGCTCGATCCCAGGATGCTGGGACCTTGACCTGAGCCGAAGGCAGACGTTTAACGACTGAGCCACCCAGGCGCCCCAAGTTTTATAAAATTATAAGCAACAATTATAAAAATGGGTCCTTCCATCATAATATGTAGACATTATATGCATAACAACAAGAGCTATATAGGATCAAATTATCTAAATCTAACTGGAGTTAATTTAGTTTAAATTAACTTAATAGCATACAGTTGAAAATCATTAAAAGAATTACTATTTTAAAGCTGAAAATATCTTCCCAGCGCTAAAGAAGCTGATAAATGAGGAACAGAACAAAAAGGACATAATACACATAGGCAAAGAGAACAAAAGAGCCAATGTAAATTCAACCATAAATAATAGTAAATATGAATGAATTAAGCAAGGTAATTGAATGACAGAGATTTTCAGATTCGATTAAAAAAAGCAAGATCCGACTACATGCTCTCTGTTGTAGAAATTCTGAAGATTCAATATACAAGTGGATTGAAAGCAAAAGAATAGGAAAAGGTATACTATCCATATAGCAAACCATAAAAGAGCTGCAATGTCTATTTTACCATCAGACAAGATAGATTTCAAAGCAAGACATTTTATTAGAGATAAAGAGGAATATGTTATAATGAGAAAGGAGTAAATCCTTCTCTGAGATATAACAATTATAAATGTACAGGCACCCAGAATCAGAAGCCCAAATATATGAAGGAAAACTTACAGAATTTAAGGGAGAAATAGTTCAACAATAATGGGTAGAGATCATCAAAGTCTCACTTCCGGTCATGGGGAGAACAACTTACCAGAAGATCAACAAAGGAATAAACCAACTAAAGATAACATACATCTATAGGACACTGCACCAGACACCAGCAGACTATGCGTTCTCCTGACACGCACATGAAACACTTTCCAAGAGGACCATCTAGTTAGGCATAAAAAAAGTCTCAATAAACTTTTAAAAATTGAAATCATACAGAGTATGCTCTCTGGCAACAATGGAACTAAATTAAAAATCAATAATCAAAAGAAACTTGGAAAATTCACAAATAAGTGGAATTTAAACAAGATATTCTTTTTTTTTTAAGATTTTATTTATTTGATAGAGAGAGAGAGAGCACAAGCAGGGGGAGCAGTAGAGGGAGAGGGAGAAGCAGACTCCCCGCTAAGCAGGGACCCCAATGTGGGGCTCGATCCCAGGACCCTGGGATCATGACCTGAGCCGAAGGCAACCACTTAACCAACTGAGCCACCCAGGCACCCCAAAACAAGATATTCTTGAATAACAAAAGGATCAAATTAAGAATCATGAGGAAAATTAGGAAATACTTTGAGATGCCTGAAAACAAAAATACAACATACCTAAACATATAGGATGCAGAGAAAGCAGTGCTTACAGGGAAATTGACAGTTATAAATGCCTACATTAAAAAAGAAAAAAAAATCAATAACCTAAATATTTGCCTTGAGAAATGAGAAAGATAAACTAAGCCCCAAACTAGAAGATGGGAAAAAGCAATAAAGAATAGTGTAGAAATAAAATTTTAAAAATAGGAAAAGAGACAAAATCAACAAAATTAAAACAAAATCAAAAAATTAAAATTGAAAGCTTTTTCTCTGTCTGATTAACAAAATGAATAAAACTTTAGCTACATCAGCTGAAACTTTAGCTGAAATCAACAACGATAAAGATGTATCCCTATTAATCTTACAGAAATGAAGTAAGACTCACAAGGGAATGCTCGGGACAGATGTATGCCAACAAAGTAGATAAACTTAGATCAAATGGAAAAATTCCTGGAAACACACAAGCCACCCAAGTTGACTCAAGAAGAAATACAACATTGGAATGGACCTGCAATAAATAAAGAACTTGATCAGTAAGTAAAACACACCGAGGCGATCTCACCATAACCCCACCCCTGGTGTGGCGCCCCACAATTGGGAGGGAACGCAATACCCAGAGTTCTCCCTTGGGGGTGAAGGGTTCAACCCCACATTGGGGAACCCAACTTTTAAAGACTGGCACCCAAACCATCTGACTTTGATGAACAATGGGGCTTGTGCCCATGAGACCTTCAGGGCTGTGGTGGACCAAGAAACGGCTCT
The DNA here is from genome assembly GCF_964656455.1 of Halichoerus grypus. NCBI lineage: Eukaryota > Metazoa > Chordata > Mammalia > Carnivora > Phocidae > Halichoerus > Halichoerus grypus. The sequence continues at coordinate 5,245,247 of NC_135725.1, forward strand.
TAACAGGCTTGCCCACAGACTCAGCCAGTCCCAGCCCCTGTGTAGAAGCAGCTCTTTGAAAAGCACCCAGGCTTTCTGTGAAAGGGACACATTTCCTATTTTTAAAATGTGAGTCTGAGGGCCAGGCACCTGCTGGGAAACTCTCTAGGGACAGAGGCTGGTAGGCACCATCTTCTGCTCTCCCTCTGCTTTTCTGAAGCCAGGGGTGTCATTTTTTTCCTTTCCAGGGAGTGCCATCTTTATGCTCCAGCTGGTGGGTGTAATCTTTCACCTTGCTGAAACTTGACAGGCAACATCTTTCTTTTTCTCTTTTTAAAACAGTTTTATCTTTTTTCACTTCTTTTTTTCTCTTCTTTTTCTTTTTTCAGAAGATGCCATGTTTGTATTCCTTATCTTCTTGCTCCAGCCAGTAGGCACCACCTTTGTGTTCTTCCCCTGCTGTGCAGTATCTCCCAGAAAGAAGATTTTGCAGACATCTGGTGCCCCAGTTTTTATGTCTGGTGGGCCAGTTTTTTGTGACTGCCACCTAGGGGTCACCCTTACATCGCCTGGCTCTGGAGGCCAGGGAGCTTGTGTTTCTGGGTCCCATGGGACTGTAACAATGGAAGAGCGTTCTGGGCAGACTCCCAGTGCACTGCGCAGACAGACAAAACACACTCCAGTCTTTCGGAGAAAGGGGTTTATTTGCTTGTCCACAAGCTTTAGCCTCAGGGGCAAGCTTCTGTCATACTTACAGAAGTCTAAGGAGGTGTGTTCAAGGGAATGGAAGCCAGTGAACACCGTCTTTGCAGTCTCCCCCAGAACAAGGCATTTCTAGAAAAGAGTTCAAACCCTTACCTGGTGCCCTGATTTTTTTGCAAATGCAGCCAGTGGATACTTCAGTGGATAATGCAGTATGTCACTTACATTTCAATAAAAGGATAAATAAACAAAGGTGTAACATATAGTTAATGGGAATAACAGACACAGAAGAAAGAGAGAAAGGCACAAAGAAATGTCTGAATTAATAATTTTTGAGAGTTTCTCCAAATTCATGATAAACATGAAGCCACAGATCCAAGAAGCTCAGAGAACACCAAGCAAGATGAGCACCCGAAACAGCATATGTACGCATATCAGATTTGAAGTGCAGAAAATCACAGAGAAATAAAAATCTTTAAAGAAGGAAGAGCAGAAAAAATAATTATGTACAGAGAAGCAAGGAAAAGAATTGTGTTGGATTTTTTCTTTAGAAATTGTGCAAACAAGAAGAAGAAAGTGAAATATTTAAAGTGTTGAAAGGAAAAACAAAAACAGAAACAAAAACCACCAACCTGGAATTTTGTATCCAGCAAATCTATGCTTCAAAGATAAAGGAAAAAATACTTTCTCCAACAAATGAAAATTAAGGAGATTTGTTGCCAGTGGACCTGCCTTGCATGAAATATTAAAAGAAATTCTTTAGGAAGAAGGAAAATATTGGTCAGAAACTTGGATCTACATAAATAAAGGAAGGGTACTAGAGAAGGAAACACAGATAAAATCTCTTATGTCTCTTATTCTTTTTTAATTTTTTTTAAGATTTTATTAATTTATTTGAGAGAGACAGAGCGAGAGAGAGAAAAAACATGAGTGGGGGGAGGGGCAGACGGCAGAGGGAGAAGCAGGCTTCCCACTGAGCAGGGAGCCCAAAGCAGGGCTTAATCCCAGGACCCCAAGATCATGACCTGAGCTGAAGGCAGATGCTTAACCAACTGAGCCACCCAGGTGCTCCTCTTCTTATTCCTAATCAATTAACCAAATAACAGTTTCTTCAAATTACTAATAACAGGATCTAGGGGTAAGCAGTAGGAATTCAGGGAGGCTCCTTTTTACAGAAGTCAAGTCAAAGAATCTAGGCCAGCCATGCACATATGTTTACGCCTCATTTTTGTCTAAAATTTTCTCACTTCATAACTTAAACACAATAAAGATATTCAGGCTTTTCTACAGCAATTCACCTTCCTATTCTTCTATTTATTTAAAACATGGATTTAGTAGAATCAAGGAGCAGCATTGGCTCTTGATCTATTTCTATTTGTCCAGAAATAAAATGCTGCTCCTTGAAAAGGGCATGTGTATTGCTCTTAATCTGTTTTATCGAGCCTTCCGTAGACTAAGGTATCAAAAAAATATATCACTTTCAGTTGATATAAAAGATCTTTCTTTCCTCTATCGCTTTCTTCTAAGGGAATTTCTCTAACTATAAGGCATCAATGATCTTCTAATTATCATCTGAAAGTGAAGGTAGGAGAAACTCATCCTGGAGAAAATAGTATTTGGTCCTTAGATCTTCCCTGAGGGAGAAGTTGACTTCAACTGGTGACTAGACATAAGACTTTACCTTAGGAAAACTGAATGCAACCTGTGGAGTGAAAGTGTTACCGTAAACCAGCTTTATCTCATCTTGCCATCTTTATACTCTTTTACCATCATCAAATCAGCCTTTCTCATCCCCTACAAATATCTTAAGCAGAAGCCAGAACTGTGTTCTACAGTTCAGATTCTACAAATCTGATACAGCCCACTTGAACACTCCACTCTCATATCCCAGGTCCACCCTATCTACTCCCGTGAGCCAGGGCAGGACAGTCAGACGTGTGGCTCATGCCCTGTTAGTGCACAGGTGGGCAGTCTGCTCACTCACATCTCCTCCTACTCAAACACGGTGAGAGTGAGGGCATTAGTTCACTTCTGATACGCTCCTACTTCCTGGGGGTGGGAGCTCAATAGGGGGAAATAGAGGAAGGAACTTCTTTATGGAACTGGTAACTTCTTGAGATATGGTTGGCCTGGTTCTGGACTTTGGTTTTCTCTGTGATGAGACCACATGATGGTCTCCATGATTCCCCGGGTGATATTCAACTCTATCTTGGCCCCTCTGTTATTGGCAGATGCTTCCAGAGAGAGGCGGCCTCCCTACGGCCACCCACGTCTTCTTCTGCTAACTTCCTTTGGGTGGGCACTGGAACCATTGAGATTTTTTCTTCACTCTGAAATGGGACAGTCCTCTCATTCTCTTTTTTTCCCAGGCACATGGCACCAGAGTATAGGCTGTCCCTACTAGAGCAGATGATGCAGCCTCAGTCTCCATAAATTCGCAGGAACCAATCTCTCTAGTTATCCCTCAGACACTCAGGGACACAGGCCAAACTCCCTCAAGAATGTCTTCCCCACATTTCATTCTACTCGAGGGATGGCCTGGGCTTCATATGAAGTTCACATTTCAGCAACCGCTAAGCTTGAGAGTGAGATGTCCACCTCTCTTGCAGACATTCCTATCAAATATCTCTCCACACTTCCTGGTGGTTGGAGACTGAGACAAAGCCTATGACACTGAACTTCGGACATTTCTCACTCCTGCTCCCTCCACCTGATCTCCCATCTCTCTCCAACCAGTGACCTCTGGGCAAAGAATAAAGGGAGGGATGTGGTGAGGAGTCGTTTACTGGGGAGAGATTCTTATGACTACGTGTCATTGGTGGGAAAGGGCCGTCCACACATGGATGGCTCTCTTTAGAATACAGGATGCTTAGAACCTATTTGTGTTAGCTGTGGGGCCTGAGTGCTCATTCAGGAGTTAAAAAAAGAAGCTCTATATGACATCATGTTACATAAAATTTATTTTGTTCCCTTTAATCATTAAGGTCATATTTTTATAATGTTGAGTCTCAGGATAAAGCAGAAAAGTAATATATATATATATAAAGCAATCACCTATGCTTCCACAATCTATGTGCAATATATGCAATCCATATATTGGTACATTTCTACATAGTCTGATTCAAAAAGTTTTATTAAACCTGCCCCTTTTCTAATAAACCGAGCTGTCATGGAAGAAATAGACAATTTCCTATTCCCATTAAATTAATTTTCATTAAATAGCCCAAAGAATGTAATGGTCAAAATAGATAAAACAAAGCATCACCTAGTCTTTCTACGCCACTGAGCTGAATTGGGTTCAGTTCATCGAACACTGGCCTGCCCATGGAGTGCTGGCTCTGTGCCCGATGCTGAGGAATGTGATCATGTTCCTGTCTTCAAGGAGCTCAAACTCTAGATGAAGAGACAGAAACGTATACAGCTACTCCCAAGAAAACACGTATGGAAGCATGATAGACTGCATAGGAGCATGCATGGTGCAGACTGTCCGCAGAGGACAAGGCTTCTTCCCAGAGAAGGTGATGCCTGGGCAACATTTGGATACCCGAGGGATGCGTCTTCCAGACTGAGGAGGTGAGGGCTGGAGGCAGGAGATGGTCATTTCAGGAGAGCTCACAACCCGTACAAATTCATCCTGTGCGCTGGGACTCTGGGCTTACGACTTGTCTGGCATCCCCACGGCGTCAGGTTTGGTTTGGGCGGGGATTGACAGGAGGGGCTCCGGACAGCAGTCTGTCATGACGCTTTGGAGATTGAACACCACCTTTTTGGCAATATTACGACAATGATACGGTCAGATATAGATTTGTGAAAGCTGTGGAAGAACAGACTGAAAGGGGGTAAAGCATAAGCCATGAAGACCAATCAAGAGACTATCCTAATAAGGCAGATGAGGACCCAATTACCCACCAGAAAGTCTATGATCTGAAGGAGGCAGAAGTTATAAACAGAGACTTTTCCAGTACCTGAAGAAATTTAAAAAAAGGCGTGGGGCACCTGGATGGCTCAGTCAGTTAAGCGTCTGCTCTAGCTCAAGTCATGATCTCAGGGTCCTGGGATTGAGCCCCACGTTGGGCTCCCTGCTTAGCGGGGAGCCTGCTTCTCCCTCTCTTCCCTGCTCGTTCTCTCTTGCTATCTCTGTCTCTAATAAATACATAAAAAATCTTAAAAAAAAAAGACCACAGGAAGAGATTAAAAGGACTCAAGAAAAAAATGGAAGAGAAAAACAGTCCAGACAGAAATAAAAGTCACATTCTATGGAGCAGAAAGGAGACTGGACGCTGTGAACAGAGCAGTGAGGGGAAGCAGATGGCGTGGAATAAGGAGGAAAAAATACAAACGGAAACCTTGCAGAAGAGTTAATACAGACGGATAACCACGTCGCATCACACACGTGAGCAGGCTGAAATGAAACAAGTGCAAATCCATTCAAAAGAAATGTATGTCTTGCCTGTCAAATTTTAAAAGATGAAAATTTGATACTGATGCATGAAAGAGCAAATTTCATAATTTCTGGTGAAAAAATATGCTTCTGGCGACATACCATGGTCTTAAAAGCAGCATACTCTTCTAAAGAATAATTTCATTAAAAAAAAAAGAAAAAGAAAAAAAGCACACGAGGAAATTAATTTAAAAATGGGGAAAACAACTAAATCAGTATTTTTTCCCTCCATGACACGTGTAGCAATAAAACATTGGGAGAAACCTAAATGTCTGGCAATGTGGAATCCCTCCGGAATTACCTACCTAGTGCACATTGCAAGCTCCAGGTGAGAACCTGGGTTTTCAGCCTTGCTGGCACTTCTTTTTTTTTTTTTTTTTTTTTTTAATTTTTTTATTGTTATGTTAATCCCCATACATTACATCATTAGTTTTAGATATAGTGTTCCATGATTCATTGTTTGTGCACAACACCCAGTGCTCCATGCAGAACGTGCCCTCCCCAATACCCATCACCAGGCTAACCCATCCTCCCACCCCCCTCCCCTCTAGAACCCTCAGTTTGTTTTTCAGAGTCCATCGTCTCTCATGGTTCTTCTCCCCCTCCGATTTCCCCCCCTTCATTCTTCCCCTCCTGCTGCATTCTTCTTCTTCTTTTTTTCTTTCTTAACATATATTGCATTATTTGTTTCAGAGGTACAGATCTGAGATTCAACAGTCTTGCACAATTCACAGCGCTTACCAGAACACATACCCTCCCCAGTGTCCATCACCCAGTCATCCCATCCCTCCCACCCTACCCCCCACTCCAGCAACCCTCAGTTTGTTTCCTGAGATTAAGAATTCCTCATATCAGTGAGGTCATATGATACATGTCTTTCTCTGTTTGACTTATTTCGCTCAGCATAATACCCTCCAGTTCCATCCACGTCGTTGCAAATGGCAAGATCTTATTCCTTTTGATGGCTGCATAATATTCCATTGTATATATATACCACATCTTCTTTATCCATTCATCTGTTGATGGACATCTTGGCTCTTTCCACAGTTTGGCTATTGTGGACATTGCTGCTATAAACATCGGGGTGCACGTAGCCTTTCGGGACCCTACTTTTGTATCTTTGGGGTAAATACCCAGTAGTGCAATTGCTGGATCATATGGTCTTGCTGGCACTTCTTCAGAGCAAGGAAGCAGAACTGACAGCTCCCTCGAACTCAGTGGGCCCAGGTCGTGGGGCACATGATACTTCGAAGGGCCCATGATGTGTTTTAATTTCTTTTAAAATTAAAAGAAAAATAATTATTATCCTAGATTACAATCCAGCCAGTCTGTATACCAATGTGATTGTGAAACATAATTTTTAATACTATTTTTGAAGGAAGGCGTCCACAGAGGCAGAAGTGTCTAGGACCCTCAAAGTCACCACAGGACCATGAGACGGAGGAGTTCCTGACATCGGCCACCACCCCAAGGCCTCTGCTTTGTCTCTCTGGCAGAGAAACAAGACAAGAAAGGGAAGGAAAATGGGGTCCAAGCTCAAGCCTTTGAAATGCCCTTAGGGCAGAGCACTGGGAACCCCAGAGAATTCACCCCACTCCTACTGCTCTGGGCCATGTTCTGAAGCCACTGAAGGGAAGGTTCACTGAGAGTCTGCTGGATTTGTTTTAAGGTTAATATTTTTAAAAATTATACAGGTGTGGAAATGTTTCCATTATATATTATTGGCTATAAAAAGCAAGATAAACAACATCATACACAATACGATCCATTGGTATATGAGTGAGCGTGTCAGCTGGATATGGGTAGAAAATGGCTGGGGTACCTCCAAGGTGGGATTGGATGTGGGGGACAGGGAGGGATCAAAATGCAGAATGTAGAAGAATTTTAGGGCAGCAAAACTATTCTGTATGATATTACAGTGATGGATATGTCAGCAAACATCTGTCCAAACCCATAGAATATACAACACCAGGAGTGAACCCCGATGTAAAGTATGGACTTTGTGAATATAGGTTCATTAATTTTAACCAATGTATCACCCCGTTAGGGGTTGTTGGTAATGGGGACGCGCTATGTGTGCGTGTTGGGAGAGTATATGGGAGTATGTGGGAAATCTCTGTACTTTCAGCTTCATTTTGCTGTGAACCTAAACTACTCTAGAAAGTAAAGTTCATTAATTAAAAGAAAAAAATATGCCTCCTTATGTTATGGTAGTTGGGAGGGAAGATGCTACTTTATGAATAACCTGCACACTGTAAAGCCCAAAAGGAAGCTCAGAGGTTACCAAAAACAAACCAAAAAATTCTAACCATGTACAACCAATCCTCCCAACCCTCAACCCAAATTCATATGAATTCCATCAGGTTGTTGTTAAAAGTACTCCCCCAATTCTTTATATCAGGGACTTCTTACTTTAAAAAACTCATAAATTTCTCTCAAACCAAAATTTTGTAGATAACTGAGAATATTGCCAGAGTCAAACATTTTCATGTTGCAGCTATAGGACTGGCAATCCCACCAGAGCAAATTAAAGGACCACTGGACGCAATATCATCACGAGTCAAAGTATAGCAATTACAGATCAACAAACATTCAAGAAGCATGAAAATGCTGTGTAGAAATACACGTGTATATATACATACCTTCATATATCTGTATATATATGTATGTCTCTACTCTTGCATGCACAAATTATGCTTAAACAATACACGTGCTTAAAGAAAGGTGATTACAGCCAACAGCTTCCTCAAGCAAGAGTTAAGGAGATTGAATACAAGTATAAATTTTGTTCACTTTCTTAAGAACTGTCATGTCTGCGATTTGACTTTAGATTTTATATTCAAAAGACTTTTTGTCCCTAGGTCCCATCATTACCATACATGACAACAGCTGCCTTCCTTCGCCACCACCCGTGCTCCCACCATTTTCTGATGGGCACTGCAACAGGTGCAAGAAATCTGTCCCACCCTTGCTTGGTCCCATGGTTGCTCAGGACAGGCATGTATGGGTGGCTGGCCCAGCTCTGTTGTGCACCAGTTCTATTCTCTCCATAAAAGTAACACATGGTGAGGGTCCTATGTGGAATTGGGATTCTCTCCAAAATTTGTTGACCTAATCCCCAGTATCTCAGAAAGTGACTTTATTTGGAAATGGGGTATTGTAGATAGAGTTAAGGTGAGGTCATGGGGGGAGTAGCGGGGGCCCCTAATCCAATATAACTGGTGTCCTGATAAAGAGGAGGAGTTTGGATACAGAGCCGGGCACAGGGGGAGAATGTCACGTGAACGTGAAGGCAGAGATCGGGGTGACATGTCTACAAACCAAGGGACACCAAAGATTGCCAACAAACCACCAGGATCTCGGAGAGATACCTGAAACAGATACCCCGCACAGACTCAGAAGGAACCAGCCCTGCCAGCACCTTGATCTTGGACTTCTAACCTTCAGGACTCTGAGAAGACAAATAAATTTTATTTTTATTTGCTTCCTTTTTTAAGCAAGATAGCTAGATAGCTAGATAGCAAGATAAGAAACACGGTGTCAGGGGTCAGTATGATCCTGCTGGTGTGTGGGTAGATGTGCTGGTTTGTATATGGGTGGGAAATGGCTGGGTGTCTGGCTTACCTCTGAGGTAGGATTGTGTGCAGGAAAAGATGGAAAAAGAGAACATTTCGGATTTATCTTTTTCTCTATATTGAGTTCATATTATCAGTATTATATTTCACATTCCATTATATTTTAAAAATACATAATTATCATATTTGCATGATAAAACAAATAAAATCTATTGAAAATGGATGCACGAAAGTAAAATGAGCAAACACATCATTTGTGCCCTCCATGTCCTTATATTGATAAGTATATTTGAAGAATATTATTTCCTCCTTATTGAGAGAAATTTTAAGTTTTGGAATATTCAAGCTGTTCTCAAGAAGTACACAAACTTCCTGACTTAATGATTTGCCTCAAACTTTCACTTTATTGAAGTGCTGAAATTTTCATTGTCAAAAAACATACATGTTCCAGTTGTTAAAAAGAAAACCACAGGCCCAGAATGATGTCACTTACGTTAAGGACCCACGTCAGTCAGTGGAGTCTTACTACCTAACCGAACTACAGTAGGACCACTCCCCTCCCTTTGTTTTTTAACACAGTGTTTAGATATTTGTTGATAGCTGATCATTCCTACTCTTATTTTTAAGTGCCTAAGAAGTTTTCTATGTCAACCCTAAAAGCTTCTTTTGTTGGCTTTTTATTCTATAGTAAAATTTCAAAAATAAACAAAAAAAACCTCAAGTTACTGAAATAACAGAGTGCTTCTCCTGTATTTAATAATAAAGTGCAGAAACAACAATCTTAAAAACTTTCCACTGATCTAAGACAATTTGATCACAAATGAAAAAGAAAAAATAGAATTGCTAATTAAAAACAGGCTTTGTTTTAACAGGAACATCACTCATCAGTGTACGTTCCAGTCAAATGCCTTTACATTTGGTTGTTTGAAAATAGCCTAAGAAATGCATGTTTACTAGTTTATAAAAGTTCAGCATTATAGGGATGAAAATGTCAATGCATATATTCTTTGCTAAGAATGAGAAATTCGCCTTTTAACTTTTAAATTACACTTTAAAAACACAAATATATGTTGAGGAAAGATTCATTGCCTGGTAGGTCAAGTGATATTAATTCCTTTAGATTTGTTCTTTTTTTTTTTTTTTTTTTTAGCTATATGTTCTCTTCGGAAAATCCAATTTTTGATGTTTATCACTGTATGACAACTGCCATTTTAAACTAAAGATTAAATTAAATTAGCAAACAGAATATATAACTTTCTTGCACTTTCAAATATGTGCTCCTGATACAGCAAGCAATATTTTTGAAATGACAAGTGAACGGATATTATACAGCATTCAGCCATAAACAACTTCCTAGTCCAAATAAAATCTACCCTATAAATTTTGTATTAAAATTGAGTGTCTGCTGGAAATTTATATTTTCCCAGAATAACTAAGGGCATTTTCTTCTCCTTTTTATGATTGAGAGTTATATTAATGTTACATGGATTATCAATTTTCAGGTTCATATAACAATATTAAAACTCTGTCTAAAAATCTTATTGAAGGTAATGTATCCTAAGGCACTCTATTTTCTGAGGTGGACATAAACTATCAGCTGGTAATGGATATCTGTGTTGTGCAAGTGAGTGATTTGTTTTCTAGGCTGAATAAAAGGAGTCAACAGTGAGAGAGGGATGAGATAAAATATGTGATATCTGGGATAATGAATGGAGCAAATTTTAAGAGTTGACAGGAGGAAACAGGATGAACAGAACTGCATGTGGAGAAGAGCAGGCATGACTGGAGATCTTCCTCAGGAAGAGGAGCTACTGCGAAAGGAGACCATTGAGCATTTTGAACTTAGAAGAATGGAATTTGAGGAAACACGTTCAGGTCCGTGCTCATCTTAGGAAATCGCGGAGCAAGGAAAGTGGTCATGAATTGGAAGATACGAAGACGATGTAGTTGGAATTACCAGGGAATAAAAAAAAAAAAAAAACCCACAACAGAGTTTGAGTTCTATATGTTGAGCAAAACTGTGACAGCAGGTGATACTAGAAATTATAAAGTTGCAGAGGACTGAATTTGCTGCAGTTTATATATTTTGGCATTTTTGCCAAAACCCTAGAGAGGAGAGACATGAGGTCACTCAGGACTGGGGACTATTGTGATCGAAATAGCTGGAAGTCAACACAGGAACGATTCTAGGTAAGACAGCCATAGCTACCGTGGTCCCAGCTGGAGATCATCGCAGTGGGTAGACAAGCCCAGAAGGATGGAGAGATCCCCAAGGGCACAGGTCGCAAGAAGCTGGAGGCAGGTTAGCTGAAACAATTGGAAGGGGGACAGGAAGCTTCAGACCCATAGGAGCCATCACAAGTGTTGATGAGATTAAGGTGGTTCAGCCTGAGTTTGAAATGAAGCATAAATTGAGGTTATTGAGTTAAACCGTAATGAGGGGTATACTGTTTTAACTGAAAGCTCTCCTCCAAATGATTTAACCTAGCTGTGTACCTTACCGTTGAGTTTTAAAAATGTTCATTAATCATCTTGCTTACTTCATATGCTTCAGAGCTCACGGGAGGTGGATGTCCCCTGTGGCGACGTCCCTCAGTCATGCCAAAGCTACTGCTCCGTTCTGATTATGTCCTATTTGCTGATACTCCTATTTGGGCTGGGCATTCTGTCCTGGGGGGACACACGGTTAACAGATGTGGCTTGTGTCTAAGGAGCATAAAGCAAGGCACAAAGATCTCTCATTCAAGCTGCATTAATGTGGTTGGGGCTTCATTCATTCATCTTTCAAAAGGTTCTGTGTTCATGAATCTGTCCCTTAGTTTGTTTTTTGTTTTTTTTTTTCCAAATCAGTTCCATTTATAAATTAACTGTGGGAATGAAGTGTGCCTACGGCAGCAAATACCAGCCTTTCACTTGGGGTCCTTCTGATGCCTCATTATGTTGGCATTTGTGAGCAGAGGATACGGCCAGTTTATTCTGGGAGATGACTCATTGCTCTTTGGATTCTGATTATTCTTTTATGTTTACAACGTATGACAAGTCACATTTCAATAAAGACAAACAATAATGGGCTTTTATTGATGGGGTGTTTATTAGTAGTGGGTGCAAACACCAACAGCCTGGTCATTTCAGGTGTGTGATACTGGGTGACCCTCAAAGCCAAAGTCAACGTTAGCTCGTCACAAAGGGCTCCTTCACCAGCAGCCATAACTCTTATGTTCCCTTTAACGATTAATACAGTTACTTAAATTGTTCTGGCTCTACCCCATGCCCAAAGGTATAAAACAGTCCATCAGACAGTTTAATACATAATCCTTCATTGATATTCAAAACTCCTGGAAGAACAGAACGTGGAGTCCTGCCAGCCCCCACAACCTTGGCGTTCCGTGTAGCTGCTTTACATAAAAAATTAAGCAGCCTTTTAATAATGCAGCAGCATGCCGCAATGCCTTCCTGAGATGCATTATTTCCCTTTCCCAGGGAGGATTGGAGCAAATTTCCAATAAAGCAAAAAGTTGGGACAAACCAAATGTATGTAGCACTATTATCGTTTCATTATAATGATCCTAAACATTCAAGATCTTTCTTTGCTCCAAGGAAGCCACTTAGACACAGAGAGAGGCTTTTGTACCTGCCTGCAGCTTGAATACTGACTGTTCCTTAGATGGAGTTGGATTAGAGGATTGGTACTCTAAATACAATCATTTTCTTCAGCAAATCATATCATATGACAGGGCAGCTTAACCACTTCACTTAGATTTTCACATTTATTTTCATAGAGGTCAAAGTACTGTTTGGGGATTTAAATATATATGTATTTAATAAATATATATTTATTATATTTAGTATACAATAAAAAATAATAGAAATACATATGTATATTCCAATGATGATGTCCTTATCATTTCTTATTTTGTATGTTTGGCCTTCTCCCCATTTTCTTAATCAAGTTGGCTGGTAATTTGTCTATTTATAAATATTTCCAAAGCCCAGCATTTCTCACTAATTAAGTCTGCTGCTTTATATTCTGCACATCACGAATTGTTTTTATTTTTATTTCCTTCCTCATGCCTTCTTCTGGTTTATTTTGTTGTCTTTGTCTATTTTTTTTTTTTGAGCTGGGAATTTAATTCATTAACTTTAATTATGTAAATGCTCACGCTGATAAGTTTAGTGCTATTAATTTCCCCCTGATCATTGTTTTCTGGGGTGTGGCGTTCTCATCATTTTAGTTTTAGAAAATTCTAACTTCAGCTTTAATTTTCTCTTTCACCCAAGGGTTATTCGGTAGAATGTTTAATTTCCAAGTGGAAAGGCCTTTGTGTTTTAATTTCTAGTTTTATTGCAGATCAGAACGTGAAGATGTTTTATATATGACCACACACACACACACACACACACACACACACACACACACACGTCTCATGCATCTATGAGAAATAAGAGCAACTGTGAGGTCAGGGTGTAATATTCAACATATAACCGTAAAATCTATTGAATTAATAATGTTAGTTAGGTTTCTATCCTCCTACAAGTTGTTTGCTCACTTGATCTGCCTTCTTCTTCAAGAGGAGTAATAACATCTTCTATTATTAGCGTGTTTCTAGCCATATTTCCTCCCATCTCCTGAAGTTGCTGCTTTATAATGTGGTTTACTATATTACTTGGTCCATAAGCATTCATACGTATTATACTTGGTGAATTGTGGCTTTTGGATGAGAAAGTATGCTTCTTGATTACATTTCATGCTTTTTGGCTTAAATTTACTTTGTCTAATGTCAGGATAACTGCCCTCTTTGAATTTCCATTTATTTTGTATAACTTTGTCCACTTCTTTGTTTTTGGCCCCTTTGAATCATTTCTTTTAGTTTTGTCTCTTGTACGGATCACGTAACTGGGTCTTTCTTGATAAGCCAGATTGAAAATATTTCTTTTCCTTTTGATAGGTGAGTTAAGTCCATTCACCTTTACTGAGACAAGTGACATATTAAGTCTTACCTTTGTCATAATATTTTATAGTTTTGTGTATCTTGTTATATTTTCTATGTTCTTTCTCTACCAAACATAATTGTCTTTTGCTTCCTTTTCTTTTCTGATTTCAATCAACTCTCTTTTCATTAGTTCTTCATTTTTGTCCATATCTGTTCTTTGTTTTTCAATTTCTAATTCAAGTTTTTTTTTTTTCAATGCACTCAGATGTTTGTTTGCATGTATTTATTTCCATGCAGAATGTTGTCTTAAAGTTTTATTCTTTCCATTATTATTTCTGTGAGGAGAGTTTTCTTCAGTTGATTTCTGTTGAATTTTGTTTTCTAAGACCTGACAATAATACCCTGTGGGTTGGTTCATCTTTTCCTTGTTAATTTTGTAGCTTTGGGATATTTTACAAAATTCCTAGTTTAAAGACTTGCTTGTCCGTCAGTCTAGCCAAGTCGAGATACTTTAGTGAGTTATTTGTTATTGTTTTTCATGGGAAAAAAATATTGCATGTCCTTTATTTCTTTGACTCTCTTTTGTTTTCAAGAACTCTAAGTATTCCCCTTTAGCTTGGTCCCCTTTTCCACTCAATGCTGAAGCAAGCTTCTTCCTTCCAGTTTGCCTTTTTTCTCCCCAAGGCGGCTCTGTGTTTTGAGGAACGCTTCTTCAAATAGTGTGTACTTGTATGTCTCTTCTCTGAGGCCCACTGGCTCATCTACCCAGACACATTTTTAGGACTTTTGTATATAATACAAATATATAATACAAACCTAGTCCTTCTGGCAATAATTTTAGATCACACTTCATCTTCTGATAGCTTTCTTTTTCTCTCTTTTTCAGAGTTTGTTTTTATTCTGTTTTTGCTCATCAAAAAGCCTTTAAAGTGGCCTTGTTAAATTCAGGGGTAAGGTGAAAACATGAGAAATGACAGACTGAAATTTATTGATTTTTTTTCCTGTTTACTTAAAGATATTTTGAAGTTTGGGCAAGTTATTCTGAGGACATTGTTTTCATGTAGTTTCATCTCCCCTTCTGTTCCACACGGCTTTTGGAGAAAATATGAGAGACAGGAACACAGCATACTACTATTTTTTTCCAGCTGCCTTGTTACACCTTTCGATATTGTTCCACAAACACTGAGGATCTGCACCTTTCCTTAGAAATGTTTTTTTCTCTCTGTTTGCCAGATCAAATAATTTCTACCATCCTATTTTTAAATTGACTGTCACTTTTCCTGTATCATGTCCATTCCAGTGTTAAGGCCATCAGTTGACAACTTTTAAAGATATTGTATGTTTACTTAAGAAATTGAATTTTTCACTTTCAGAATTTTTATTTATTCTTTTTCATGTTTTTTTCTTCTGAAAACATTTCCTTTTTAAATTAATTCTGAGCATAGTTCCTTTAGCTTCTTGAGCACAGTTACAATAGCAGCTTTAAAATCATTGCCTCCTAATTCCCACATCTATAAACTCTCTGGGTCAGTGTCTCTGTTGATTTTTCTCTTAATAATAGGCAACCTTTTTTTTTTTAAATCGAGTGATTTGGGATCATATCCTGGACAGGGTAAACTCATGTTGCAGAGACTCTGTTATTGTCTGCTAAAGACTGTTGGGTTTTTGGTTCATTTGTTTGAGCAGGTAATTAAGTTAATTGGACGCAAACAGCAAAATCTGTCTCTTCAGTACAAGCTCACAACCAGCTTACTTCTTCGGAGCCTAGTTCAAACAAGTGCTTAGATTCTGCGCCATTTATGCATCATTTAGTAATTAATCAGCGATTTGAAAAATGTTTTTACAGAGAATTTTGGTCTCTACTTCCATGACTCCCTTGATTACTCCTGCCTTATTTCTAGTAGCTAAGTTTGCCCCAAACTCTTCCCTCTCATACTTAAAGCCAGAAAGACTCAAGATTTTTCATCAGCATTCCTCTGCAGTGCTGACTAGTGCCACCTCTTAGAACAGAAACCATGAAAAAACCTGGAGAATTTATCCATTGTCACTCCCTTGTTCCAGTTGCTGACTTCCTTCTAATTGTTGACTTCCTGCTTTTGCTCACTCTCCAATGCCTTCAGATAGTTTTGTTTTTTTTTAAATTTGTACAATATTTATAGTTACTTATCTTAGAATCAACCCAGTATGAACTTACTCTGTTATTACCGAAAGTGGAACCTAGCAGGACTTTTTGAAGTAAAGATAATCCAAGTCAAAAGAAAAAGCTTATATGAGAGATTTTTTTTTTCCCTGTGGGAACGATGTACATAAGATCACCAAAGTTAGTGATGCTAATCTATCTACCACAATGAGGAAAACATGGAGTTATTTTTTTAAAAATCCTGCGTAATCGTATTTATATCTCTGAGCCATAAGACTGGCAGGCAATTCTTGGCAGGAATCTCGGGGGTTATGTACTATCACTGGACATGGGAGTCGGTGAAATGCTACTGTACACTTCCGAATGGTCATTTATCCTGCACCTAAACAAATAAAACAGTAAGAGTGTATTGTTTCTAACTCTGGCTTGTAACTAGAGTCAGAATCAAGTGGTGGTATCTCCTGATTCTACCCCGTGAAGTCTTGCACCTTAAACGAAATAGTATTTTCCTACCACATCAGTGTAATTACTAATATTTTTAAGAGTGACAGATATGCAACTGATGAATTATCGAAAGCTACATCTGAAACTAATGATGTAGTATACATTGGCTAATTGAATTTAAATTAAAAAAAAGAGTGACGGGATTTTTGGACTTCAAATTATTTGGTTCTCAGGATAAGCCCACTATTATAGCTGCCCAAAAAATTTAAACAAGGACATATAAAATTAAAATAACTCATAACTTCATTGCATTTTATTTTTATGATGCATTTTCTCAAACGTTTTACAACTCAGAATAACCTTGGTAAAGACATGAAGAACTGAGGCTCAGGTAAGTAAAGAAATTTTTAACTGATAGTTTTGGGACTTGAATGCAGGTTCCCAAATACAAATAATATTCTAGTTCATTGTCCTTCCTGTTCCTCTGAGGAAGAATGCCATGCTCAATGCCAACTAATATGGAAACTTATTTACTTTTGTAATTTTCCCACCCCTACAAATATAAAATTAAAGTAAATTACACTTAACCACCATTGTTTTTTTCTGAATGATGTTTTGCTGTGGCGGGGTGCGGGAACTATATGCCTTGATTTGGCAGCCTGTTTTTTTTTTATTTTGTTATTTCCTGTCTACTTATTTTCTTATTTTGTTTCTGCTGCTGATACTAAAGGGAAGCCAGGTTGTTAGACATACTGATGTGTTGTAAACACAACTTGAATGAAAGAAATGGGGAATAAACATGCACAAGTGGAAGGGACAGGTGCTCTAACTATGGAAGAGGTCAGTGCCTTAAGCATTTTAATTAATTAAATGGAACTAAGGTATCTACATGTACCTTGGATAAATGTGGTTGTTCATTTTTGGTTTTGGTTGAATAAGACCAATTATGAGACATTTTTATTGAGTTGTGACTCCATAGTAGGATTAATGATACACATAGAAAGCACAAAAAAATTGCAAAGTAAAATTAGTACTCTTGGACGATGTATAAAAGTAGAGTAGATCATGGTGTTGATTCATGATTCATGCTTCCCATGACTAAGAAGCTGACATATTTAATAAAGGAGCAACTTTACGTTGTTTTCTTGCTTTATATCTCCATGTCTTTATAGTGCGCAGGCATGAAGCAACATTTTTATTATTTACAATTTCTTTTGCACTCCAGATATATTATTTTCAGATTATTATGCCTTAGTTAAAGAGCACTTATGTCATAGGAAACCAGATATAAAAGGTATCTCAATAACACATGCACATCTTTTCAAAGGAGGAGAAGAGATACTTGACACCCTTGGTTCAGACTCCAGAGGATATGTTAGAATATTTATAAATTGCCAGGAATAATTTTCACTAGGAAGAGCTATAGCTTTGGTGAGGACAAATATCTTAAGAAGATTAGGCCACTTGTCAATGTTCACTTGAGCATAATACTTATGAACTCTGAGCGCTTTAAAATTATAACAAAGCCATTAGCCACCCTGCACATTCTCAAGAAGACAAAGAGCCCCCACCTACCACCACTTGCGCATTCAAAAGTATATTTTTTATTCAAATTTGCAGTTTAATATGTGAAACTTTTTCTTAATATTTAAAAGAAAGTTAGGAAACCTTCAAGGATATAGAGAAGTAGAAAGAGCATTGCTCTCATCTTTATTACAAAAAAAAGTTGAGCAACATGCAAATTGATGACTTTAATTGAACCCATCAAAGAACTGAAGTTGAAGGGCAAACTAACCCCAAATCTAGAGAGAAATAGTTGCCTGCAAGAAGAAACAGCATATAAAACAATAATAGTCAGGCTGTTAGGTGTTTATAGCATATGTCAAATTAAAATGTATAAGAACAATGTACAATGGATGGCAGAGAAGAATGAGAAATGAGCACATTTCTTATGCCACACTTTAAGCAGTAAAATATTATCTGATTATTAACTCAAAATCACTTAAATATATGTATTGTAAAAACTAGGGCAACCACATAAAGTTTTTTTTTTAAGAAGTGTGAATACTAAGTCAATAAAAATAAAAATAAAAATAAAATAATAAAAATGTTGGATTAAACTTTGAGAAAATGGAAAAAGGAAAAAAAAGAATAAGACAAATAGAAAACATCTAGCAAAAAGATAACAGACAAGATCAGTAAAACTAAAAGCTGTTTTTTCAAAGGATAAAGAAAATTGATGTAATTTTAGCTATGCTTTCCAAGAAAAAAAAAAAGAGGATGCAAATAAAATGAGAAATGGAAGAGGAGACATAACGACTGATACCACAGAAATCATAAGGATCATAAGTGAATACTATGAATACTATGCCAATGAATTGGACAACCAAAAAGAAATGGGTCAATTCTTAAAAACATACAGCCTACCAAACTGACTCATTAAGAAATAGAAAATCTAAACAGACTGATTATTAGTAAGGAGATTGGATCGGTAATCAAAAACCTCCCAACAAACAATAGTCCTCGGCCAGAACAGCTTCATTGGTGAATTCTACCAAACATTCAAAGAATTAATACCAATCCTTCTCAAACTCTTCCAAAAAATGGAAGAAGACAAACACTTCCAAATTCATGTTGTAAGGTTAACATTACCCTGATACCAAAGCTAGGTTAGAATGCAACAAGAAAACAAAATACAGGCCAATATCCCTAATGAACATAGATGCAAAAATCAACAAAATATTAGCAAATCCAATTCAACAGTACATTAAAAGGATCATGATCAAGTGGGATACATTCTAAGGATGAAAGGATGGTTCCGATCCACAAATCACTTGATGTGATTCACCGCCTTCACAAAATGAAGGATAACAATTGAACAATCATTTCAATAGGTGCAGAAAAATCATTTAACAAATTCAACATCCATATATGATACAACAAAGTAGATGTAGAGGGAACATACCTCAACATAATAAAGACCATATATGATAAGCCCACAGCTAACATACCTCAGCATAATAAAGACCATATATGATAAGCCCACAGCTAACATCATCCACAATGGTGAAAGCTAAAAGATTTTTCTCTAAGATCAGGAACAAGACAAGGAGGCTGTCCATGCTCACCACTTTTATTCAATGTAGTATTAGAAGCTCTAGCCAGAGCACCTAAGCAAGTAAAAGAAATAAAATGCATCCATATTGGAAAGGGAGATGTAAAACTGTCACCGTTTGCTGATGACATGATATTATATGTAAAAAAATCCTAAAGTCTCCACCAAAACATTTTTTAGAACTAATAAACAATCTCATTGAAATTGCAGGATACAAACTCAATATACAAAAATCTGTTGCATTTGTATACATCAACAGTTAACTCTCAGAAAGAGATATTAAGGAAAAAAATCCTATCTATAGTTGCATCAAAAATAATAAAATACCTAGGAATAAATTTAACCAAGAAGGTGAAAGACTTGTACACTGAAAACTATAAAGCATTGATCAAAGAAATTGAAAAGACACAAATAAATGAAAAGATATTCCATGTTTACGGATGCAAAGATTAATATTGTTACGATGTCCATACTCTCCAAAGCAATCTATTGATTCAGTGAAATCCCTATTACAATTGCAATGCCATTTTTTCACAGAAATAGAACAAATAATCCTAAAATGTGTATGGAACCACAAAGACCTCAAAGAGCCAAAGCAATCTTGAGAAAGGAGAACAAAGCTGAAGGTATTGTGCTTCTTGATTTGTAACTATATTACAAAGGTACAGTAATTGAAACAATATGGTATTGGCAGAAAAACAGACACATAGATAAAACAGAGGAGAGAGCCCAGAAATAAACCCATGCACATATGGTTAATTTACAACAAAGGAACCAAGAATATATGATAGGGGAAAGACAGTCTCTTCAATAAATGGTGTTGGGAGAGAACTCCTACAACTCAATAGGACAAAACAAAAATCTAATAAAAAATAGGCAGAGATTGTGAATAGAAATTTTTCCAAGAAGATACACAGATGGCCAACAGCTAGATGAAAATGTGCTTGACATCACTGATCATCAGGGAAATGCAAATCTAAACGTGAAATACTACCTCATAGCTGTTAAAATGGCTATTACCTTTTTTTAAAAGATTTTATTGATGTATTTGAGACAGAGCGAGAACACGAGCAGGAGGAGTGGCAGGCAGAGGGAGAGGGAGAAGCAGGCTTCCTGCCAAGCAGGGAGCCCGATGCGGGGCTCGATCCCAGGACCCTGGGATCATGACCTGAGCCGAAGGCAGACGCCCTGGGATCATAACCTGAGCCAAAGGCAGATGCTTAACGACTGAGCCACCCAGGTGCCCCTAAAATGGCTCTTTTCAAAAAAAATACGAATAACAAGTGTTGGTGAAGATGTGGAGTAAAAGGAACCCTTGTGCATTGTTGGTGGGAATGTAAACTGGTGCAGCCACTGTGGAAAACACTACGGAGGTTCCTCAAAAAACTTGAAAATAAAACTATCATACCATTCAGCAATATCACTTCTGGGTATTTATTTGAAGAAAATGAAAACACTAACTCACAAAGATATATCCACCCCCATATTTTTTGCATTGTTATTGACAATATTCAAGATATGGAAGACTCTAGATGGTCACTGATGGATGAATAGATAAGAAAAGTATGATATACACACATACACACACAATGGAATATTATTCTATCATAAAAAGAAGGAAATCTTGCCATTTGCAACAACATGGATGGACCTTGATGGCCTTATGCTATGTGAAATCAG
This sequence comes from Halichoerus grypus, assembly GCF_964656455.1. NCBI lineage: Eukaryota > Metazoa > Chordata > Mammalia > Carnivora > Phocidae > Halichoerus > Halichoerus grypus. The sequence continues at coordinate 5,266,254 of NC_135725.1, forward strand.
TCAGAAAGAGAAAGACAAATACCATATGATCTCACTTATGTGTGCAATCTAAAACAAAGAGACAAACAACTAAGCTCAAGGACACAGAGAACAGATATGTGGTTGCCAGAGGCCGAGGCATGGGGGGGTGGGGCGGGGACTGGGTGAAATGGGTGAATAGAGTCAAATAGTACAAACTTCCAGTATAAAATGAGTAAGTCATGGGTATGTAATGTACAGTATGGTGACTATAATTAACAATATAGTACTATATATTTGAAAGTTACTAAGAGAACACATTTTAAAAGTTGTCCCCATCAGGAAAAAATTGTTTTTGTAACTGTGTATGGTGATGGATGTTAACTAGACTTTTTGTGTTGATCATTTTGCAATCCAGACAAATATCAGATCATCATGTGGTATACCTGAAACGAATATATTATTATCTGTCAACTATATCATAAATAAATAAGTAAATAAAGCATTTGGTAATGGGCTTCTTAAAATAAGCTCTACAAAATAGTTTATTAGTGTATTAATTATATGACTTCTGACCCCCAAACAAGTGCAATCATAATATGGGATCTATCAGCCTGGTTTGCCAAATGCAGAAGAGTGTGTTTGATGTTTGCTTATCATATGTACCAACAATGTAAGTAAGTTTGTTATGCAGGCAACTAACTAGCATATTCAATCCCAAATAGCTTTAATATTTATTGTAATGAGAAAGTAATGCTAACATTATTTACAGATTATGAAAAATAAGGCTTGAGCAAACTAGTTGGACTATAATGAATTTCCTAAACACAGAAATATTTATTGTGACACGTACTACTGTTTCCAATATTGAGCAAATATGATTAAGTTTTAACTGGAGAAAAAATGAAAAAGAATAAGAAAACATGATCAGTTTACTAGATGCAGAAAAAGATTTAACAATATTTAATGTCTATTCACGATATATTAAAAAAAAGAACCCTCAGCAGACCTAGCCCTTATAAAGGGAATCTTAACCTAACGAAGGGCATTTATAAAAAACGTGCAGCCAATATCATGTTTAATGGTGAGATATTGGATGCTTTTCCCCAAAAATCAGGAACAAGGGAAGGACGTTCATTACTTGATTCAGTGACATCGCTGCGTCCAGTGTCCAGGCTGTGCCCAGTGCTCCCACTGGCCCCAGTGTCCGGCTGCAATGCATCCTGAGGTCAGGACTCGTACTTGGACTCTGCATAGAGGAGATGCCTCTTAGGGCCACTGGCCAAGGACGTGCATAGCACCCTATCAGGAGAGTTTCTATGGAAAGGCTGACCCCATCTCATGCTCTCCCTGAAGCGGGAGAAAGATCCTTAGAGAAGCTTCTCCCATGGAGGGGAGTGTGACCTCTTGTTCTCTCCAGGGCTGCCTGGGATCCCGGCTGATGATCTCAGTTACCGTGGGTATGATGTGGCTGTAGGAATGGACTCCGGTCTAACTCGGAGGGGAGGCTTCAGGGTGGCTGAAAAATTTAAGAAAAAAAGCAATAATGATAGAAAAAACTCTGATAACAGCAGAGAATCACACTACGACTCTAAAGTTAGACATTTCCATCAACATGTCACCCTTTTCTTCCTGTTAAAGGAAGCATTGGCTTTGTCTTATTGTTCTGACTCTGGAATCAGCAGTGATCGGATTAGGACTGAGAGTATAGACAGGTGAGGCATGACCTCCTGTCAATTAGCAGTTCTGATCTGATTCATGGAAAATCTGCCGTCTTGTCTATGAGCACATCTGTATGCGGGGAGTAATCTACACTTTTGATTAAATCTGGCCCAAACTATAGCTATTCTGATGTCCTGGCTTCGCAATTAGCCGTATCAACACACCATGCCTTTCGTTGGATGCCAGATCAGAAGGCTCGTTCTTTAACTATGTAACTACTAGAAGCTGTATTTTTCCCTCACCAAGAATAATTATTTTTCTTTTTTAATAAGAATAATTAGCCAACTGCAGAAGGAGCTCTCAGCTAGAGCACGACAGCGCAGGGGATCAGACCTCAGAGGGATGTAGGGATGAAGCTCTGGAATAAGGGAACTGTCACCAAGGGCCTGGGACCCTCTCCTCAGGGTCTGGGAGGAGGGGCGGGGAGGGGAGGCCAAGACTCTTGACCTCCTCCTCAACCAGAGCAACACTGCCTTATCCGCTTTCTTCACTGACACCCGGGGAAAGATTTAATTCAAATGGTGTGCCCTGCAAACAAAGTGAAGTCACCACACTAAGCATAAGATCTTCTTAACTTTTGAAGTCTATGCTGCCACACGGGTGAGGATAATTATCCACTAACAGCACAATCGATGCTGCTAAATTAAAATGGGAAAGGAGTAATCTTGATGAATGCTTCTAGCAACTCTCATAAACTTAAAGAGGTTTAGGAGAATTTTCAGTTTTTCTTAATTCTCCAAGAACTGTATCTACCTTCTGATGTTCTCTTTCCCCTACAGAATGTTACCGACAGATTTAAACAGGAGATGGTGATAATTCCAAATTCAGAAGATCTTGGGGAACTAGGAAAGTAGGTTCACCTTACTGCTGGTGGACTGCTCATCGACACATTATTGTACACAAACGTATCCTATCACCCCCTCCACGATTAAAACAAGACCAAACCTTGCAAATAAAACTCTAAAGGAAAGTGCTATTATTTACTCTCTGATTTAACATTGTTTCTCTCTTAATAGCCCCCTAAAATTATTTAAATCCAATAGAAATGTAGATACGCATGTTAGTATTTATGCAACTTTCCAAAATGATACAATTTTATGGGAATACGTCTAAAGAATCGCCAGTCTGGCAAAACATTTATACTTTACGTGGTCAGAAAGTTCCAGTAATTGTTCAGCAGTGCAATCCATGATCGGGGAAAACAGAGATGACCAGGAAGCGCTAATGGAACCAACCCCTAAGGACTCCATCTAGCTATCTTGCAATTCTATTGAGGATGAGAGGAAAAGCTGAAATTATTTACATCTTTCTAAAATTTAGAAACTGGTTCTACTTTCCCAAAACTGGCTTAGATTTTAGTAGTGTGTGATGTGTCCGATTGGACTTTTCTGCATGGACTAGCTTTGGGGAAAATGCACAGAGCCTGCAGAAGTTAGACTTGAGGGGGTTATTTCCAGCCCCCGATCTAATCGGCTCTCCATTTGCACACCAGCCTCACAACTAACACTTTTTGGGGCACAACCAAGATGCAAGTCCTGGGCGAGGTTTGTGAAAGTTATCTGAGTCCAGAAAAGACATCCGCCTCCAGCCCTAGTGGAACCAATGGATTACCTGCAAAAAGAGAGGTCAGAAGCCTCCTCAGGGGTTGGGAATTTATAAAGTGCCTGTATCCAAAGTTCTGAAATCATTTCCGGGGTTGTTTCATCTCCCAACATCCTTGTGACATGTGAGAACCAATTATTGGCCATCATTAGGTCTGTAAAGCAGAGTGGCAAGCTGTTAGCACCAAGGGTCCCGCAGTGTGACTTTCTGGGCAGGGGATTCAGTAAGAGGAATGCCGAGTCCTCCCCGACCATCTAACACAAGAACGCTGTGGAAAAGTTCTCTGTTTTAACTGCGACCCATTTTGCAGTCTGCTCAGTTTTGCATCCGCCAAACACATCACTTACTCAATTGTCTTCCACTCAACAGCAACCAGGCTGCAAAGGTGTCATGGCTCCGGCTTTTGTAATAAGGGACCCTAGACATGACTGTCTAGGTTTGCACTTAAAGCCAAAGATACCAGAGGATTTTTTCCCAGTAAGGAAAAAAGAGTAAGAGACTTGGATCACATCATTTTTCCATGCAAGCATGCATTGGCTACATCTACATACAAAAGCGGAGCAAAATGTCAAATTATTCATTGCGGAATCTGAGCGATGGGGGCAGCCCAACCCAGCAGAGGAACAAAAGCCAGAAGCATCCCCAGGGCACCCCACCCTCCAAGGCTGTGCTGTGGACTGCCACTTACAGTTTGCAATGGGACAAGCAGCTCCATTCATTTCCTGAGGCCAGTTAGACCTGGAGGGGCCAGTGGATGTATTTACTTCCCTTGCCTAGGAAACATTTCCATTGGTTTCTGTGAGTCATTTCAGAGTAACTACCGTTTTCGTCTGAGGGGAACTGTCTCTTCTCGATACCAGCATGCTATGTGAGTCATGCCAACACATGCATTTTAATAATTTAATCTTCTTAACAAAAATGACTTAAGCAATTTTTTTTTTTTTTAATTCAGGAATCTACAAATACTAATGACTGTCGGGATATATTTACTAAAGAGTTTGACATAGTTTTGAATCATTTTAGTTGTAGTTTAGACACATTAGGTCGATGGGACGGGAGATCCCCCCCTTGTTAACTAATCATGTCGAACACTTTCCCCAAGCACGGTAGAGTCGGGAAGCACTGCATTTTTCCACGAAAGATGCTTTGACTGCACTGTATTTTTTTTTAGCCTCACTCTTGCCCCCCAGATAAAATGCTGTTTAGAGTGCAGTTAACTTCGGTGCGTGTGACCAGAGTGAAGTCTCTAAGGAAGGATGGCAGGTGGAGATGAAATCTCCCAGGAATCTGAGTATTCTCCAGGGATGCGGGCAGCGGCAGACCTACCACAAGCGTCTGCGAGTCCGCGTTAGACCAGCTATCATCACCCAGAGGACAGAGCCAAGTGAGTGGAGGCAGAAGCCTGGGTCTCTCTTGGCCGCCAGGCAGGAGCTGCAGCCCATAATCCCAGAGGTAACAGTACCAGGGTAGTGAGGTTGGAAGAAGCTCTACAGTAAGAGCTCCTAGATCTTCCAGGGTGGGCAGGAAATCCGAGGCCGGCGTCCGTGTGCAGAGGTGATGGTGTAGGGGCCCGCCGAGGCAAAGTAGAAAGCAGAGAGACGCCGGGAAGGGAGACGGCAAGTGCTGGGATGTCGAGCCTGCTGTGGCTCAAAGTGCTTCAGGCCTCGTCCTGCTGAGATTCAAAGAGCAATACCCTCATTTGCACAGCTCTCTGCTCTACCAAGTCACAGGCTCAGAATAATTGGGCGGCATGAAAAAGCCACAGACTATTTCTAAAGAAGTTCAGCCTTATTACTTGTGAGAAAATGCAGTCATGAAGGAGCAGGTGACCAATTACTGGAAGAAAAAGTCCTTAGGAGACCAGCCTTCATTACCGGATAGGAACGATTTTTCTTGGCTCTATCAGCTGCTTGTGTACAAATGCAGGATTCTCAAGAATTTAAGCATCCTGCACAATTATGCGTTCCTTTGTCATTTCAACACTCTGTCTCACCTCGTGTCCTTTATCAAGGTTATATTCTTAATTCCGCACCCCTAAGTCCCCTCCCCCCTTTTTTTTATCAATTGGAAGGTGGATTTTAGCCAACAATAGCTTTCCTGCTAGGATTTAGAGCATAATTTCCTAAGCGTGGCTTTTATTTCCTTGCACGTCCAGAAGGAACATCACCACTAAAGCAGGAGAGGGAAACAGGACCCTGCTGGAGACCCTCAACACCCGCAAATCAATGGGCTTCTCAGTCCTAATGAAACCTGACCGCGTGTCTTTGGAAAGTGGATTCTCCGGTCACAGGTGTGCAAAGCCGTGGATGGGTTTATATTGAATTTGCCAGGGAAGAGCCATCTTTCTTCCATGACATCCCATTTCCAGTTTCTCTGCTGATCATCAGTTTTCCTCAGAAGTCTGACACAAGTTATGATGTTTGGGCAGAAATCAGGAAACGAGCCTCCCTTATCATGGGCTGTGTTTCCAACAGTCACAGGGCATCTTCCACAGAAGGAAAGTTCCTGGATCATGACAGGGAAAGAGGACAAGAAGTTCGCCCATGGTAACGGAAATGCTGCGGGGACCAGGGCGGTGCCAACCCAACTTCCTATCCAACCCAGGGCCGCCAGATGTGTGCAGGATGCTTCCCGCAGGACTCCTGATGCCCGTGCTAAAGCCCCACGCTGCAGAGCTGCGGGCCCAGAGGAATATCTGCACCCTAGATACTTTTCTGCCTTGGTCAAGAATATAATCCTCTACCCCTCCTCTTGCTGTGGGATCTGGAAAAGGTACAAGTGGGTACCAGGGATCGCCACAGGCACGTCAGGGGGTCCGGGAGCCAGCAAGTGTAGATTGCCCACAGGGCATCTGGTACCTGATACACGCTCGAAGGAACACCAGCCCTTCCAAGCAAAGAAAATGAAGCCAGACTTAGTGATACCAATTAGCGTTAAGTGAAAAATCAAAGTGGAAGAAGATCCATGGTTTGTGAGGACTCCTGCCTACGCGGGGAGGAGGGGGGTTCAAGGTGGCGAGGGGAGGAGACAGGAGCGCCAAGCATTTTTGTCAGGCAGCAGTGAGCTTTGCTGTTGTGTTGTTGACTTCACGGAGTTGTATTTCCTACGGGACAGATCATTTTCCTCTGAGGAGAAATCACCCTTCCTCCCAAGCCAGAGGGCATAAAATTGTCTCCAGAAGGAAAGAATCTACCTTCAGGTGGTGATCGTCTCCTTCTGGGCCCTGAATAAAGCATGAACCACAAACACGGATCTATCACCGAAGGAACTACAACCGGCCCCAGGGAGTTTTTCTTGTCAAAGCACTGCTTGAGGAGACCTCTTCACTGGGCAGGGAGTTTTTTAGCAGGAGATGGTGCTCAAAGGCCCCTTCGTTTGCTGTCCAAGGTCCTCAGATCAATATTCTCACTGAACTGTTTCCTTCCCGGCCTGGACGGCCCCTCTGTGCGGCTCTCCTTCCAGCCCATCACCTCCCAGATCTCCCCCCAGGAAACCTCACCAGGAAAATCTCCATCAACTGTAACGAAGGCCCCAAACAAGAGACTGTTTCCACAAAAGCTGGATTCCTGCAAGGTATTTGTTCTGAGGAGCTTTCTTGTGTTTAGATCATTAATTTGAATGAGGTGAGCAGCAAGAAGCCTCATCTAATTTAGGTTAGACAGTAGCCAGTAAGGTGGAGGTGGGCTTCGCCCCCCTTCGTTCACCCTCCTTCCTCAGGAGGACCCAGCTTGCTCTCCCCCATCCCAGGTTCTGTCGCCAAAACCTGCCCAAGAAATCAAACAGACATGAGGGGCGCCTGGGTGGCTCAGTCGTTAAGCGTCTGCCTTCAGCTCAGGTCATGGTCCCAGGGTCCTGGGATCGAGCCCCGCATCGGGCTCCCTGCTCGGCGGGAAGCCTGCTTCTCCCTCTCCCACTCCCCCTGCTTGAGTTCCCTCTCTCGCTGTCTCTCTCTCTCTCTCTGTCAAAATAAATAAATAAAATCTTTAAAAAAAAAAAAGAAATCAAACAAACAAGAGCAACACATGCTGGAGTTTGTTTGGTTTGTTTGGTAGCAAACATAAATACTTTAGGTCTTCACCATGGTTCCCACCCCACTAACTCCATGAGCCCCAGTTTCGGAGAACTGCCCAGCCAGCCGCTCTTTCCTGCATCCCTGGCTTCTAGGTTGAGTCCCAGGGACGCAAAACCCAGGAGGTACAGTCGTGTTTAGCAAGAAAATGTTCCAAACCTGGCAGTCCTGTCTGTGGGGTCACTGTTCCGTCCCAGGTAGCCCCCCACTCGAGAGCTGGTGCCTTGGGTTCTCACCGACTCCACTGGGTGCTGCCCACTCCCACTTCCCGGCAACCAGTGCGGTGGGCGCCCACCGGCTCACTCTGTCACCTGTGTGTGGGGCCCCACGTCCTCGGTCCAACACCACACCCCCTCTCCCTTCCCAGGGCGCAGCCCCTGCTGGGGTCTGCTGGCCCTCCATCTCCTGTGGAAGCTCAGCTGCTGCATTTTGGGAGTTCCCACCTGGCAGAGGACAGGGATTCATAAGCAGAACAATTGCAGTGTAAAATGGTTAAGAGCTACATAAGAAAATAAATAGGGTTGGGAAGCAAAACCACAAAAAAAGAAAGAAAAAAGATGGATTAACAGGATTAGGGGAAGGGAGAGAGGACGGAGACAAGATAGGCTCCCCAGAGAAGGTGACATTGGATTAAGACTTCAAGACAAGGGAGGGCTGGCCAAGCAGGGGCAGGGGGAGCAGGGCCCCTGGGCCCCCTTAGCTCCTGTCTACAGCAGGACCCGCAGGGTGGATCCACACAGGTGGGCTGAGCTCCTGGCCTGGAGGTCACGGCTGTTTCGTTATAGAAGATTCCTGAATTCAGTGCCCTCTCTGACGGGGGCTCCTCCTGGGGTTCACCCAGCCAGCAGCTGCCCCCCACTCTGGCCGTGCGCTGCTCATCACTCCAAACAGCACTCACAGGAGAGTGACAGTCACGTGTCCCCAAGGGAACACTTCCCAGGACTCCCAAAACAGGCTGGGACACTCGACTGAAATGTCTGTGCCCTCACGTGGTGTTGCTGCCCCCACGTCGTGCTGGTGTTGATGTGGGGAACAAAGGCAGAAGAGAAATTATTAAATTTCCTTACTCCCTACAGCCCGATGACAAGTCCTTGACACGGGCAGAGTGACATTCCTCTAGGGACTCACTGCCTTGAGGTTGACACTTTGCTAAGGGCAACAGGCAATCCTAGCCCAACCCCCAGGATCCTGTAAGTCTCCTTTAACATATAAAAATTCCTTTGGAAACTTCCTTTATCTCTACCCTACCCCCAAGATACATGTTGGCAGTCATCCCCCAAGCATACGGCCCACTGATATACATCTATCTGAAGGGTCTCATGACTCAGGTTTTATTAGATGGTAATAAATGACCTTTTCCCAACAATAGCTAGCCCCCTCAAGGTCCCAGAAACTTTGTTTCCAAATTCCTTAGAGACTTACCCTATCCTAACCCCCTTCTAACTTGAAAGTATATAATGGGCCACTTCTCCTGACCCCATTGCAGTTCTTTCTGCCCATGGGTCCCGTCCCTGTGCTTTAATAAAGCCACCTTTTTGCACCAAAGACGTCTCAAGAATTCTTTCTTGGCCATCGGCTTCGAACACCAACAACTTTCCTACACCAGTGTCCCTGCTGAGGCCACCATCAGAGCATGCGTGTAGTACCTACCTGTGTGATGTCATAGCTCTATAAAATGTGATAGAAACATGCCCAGCAGAAAAGGACACTGAATCTTCCTTTTTATCTCAGTCATATGGCAAACAATATTTCTGTGAATAAAAAGGATGTGAAAGCGGTGAAGTATTGTGAAGACAAAAAACGCACTATGAACTAGAAAGATCGCTGGGGGCCTTAGCCTCTGTTGACCTGCCACTGAGTCCTGTCTCTGCCCGATGGCCATATGACCTCTGATGAGTCTTCTGGACACGGGTGTTTTCCCCATGTGCTCCAGCACTTTACATGAACAGAAAACATTGAAGTGTTTTCCATGTTGAAGACAATACACGTGGTGTCTGGCTGCTCCATAGATGGGCATGAAATTGTACAGGAATGATAGCCGGGTGGCAGATAAAGATGATGCAGTTAAAACCCACTCCCTATTGGGGGCACCTGGGTGGTGCAGTTGGTTGAGCATCTGACTTGATTTTGGCTCAGGTCGTGATGCCAGGGTCCTGGGATTGAGCCCTGCATCAGGCTTTGCACTTGGCAGGGAATCTGCTTAAGATTCTCTCCCTCTCCCGCTGCCCCTTCTGCTCATGCTCTCTCTCTCTCTCTCAAATAAATAAATTAATTTAAAAGAACTCACTTCCTATTGGCAAGCCACAATCTTATTATAATATTAGTAAACATATTCCAAAAATTAAGACAAAATATGTTCTCTTTGCACAAGTTCTGGTCCTTGACACGAAATTGTCCTCTAACTTGTAAAATGCTTACCAGACTGAAAACTGAACAAGTAAAGCCATAAAGGTCTGTGAATACAAAACAAGTCTTAAGAGTACGCAAACAAAGATAGGACAATCCTAAGCTTGCAGATGGGTTTTGTGACAATTGGGAATGGAGACATGGGAGTTGCCTGTTTAGCTATTGTTTGGTAAATCCATTACCCAAAAGCTGCTGCCCAGATGATTCTGGAAATGAAAACCATGGAGTCGGCCTGGCAGGGTGGCCCAGGCCAGGGCATCCACAGAGGCAGGAACAGGAAGAAGGAGAAAACAGGCCAACATAATAGACTGAGAGCAGGAGACTTCCCTAGGGGTTGAAGAGCTACTTTTGACCCAGCCCAGTGTTGGCAAGATGAAGATTCTGTAAGGCTGTCCCTGACACCAGGCCTGGGGTGACCCGGGTGCTGATTTACACCAGGAAGGCCAGCTGTCCCTGGATTCATCTCCCAGCCCGGCCCCTCAGAGCCTCCTTATTCTTATGCTCTGCCAGTCTTGTTCCCTCCTTGTAAGCACATACTGGAAGGATACTTCCACCCCTACCTTCAAGGCTAAAGCCCAAGATGTGGGGAAACTTTTCTATGTATCCAAATGCAGAACCTAAGTGCAGTGAGAACGTTGACCTGAGCACCTTCTACAGCAAACTAGGGAGCCTTTGATCTTTGGGGAAAATAAGGCTCTCTTATGTCAAGCTGAAGATTAAATGAAACTCTCCCTACCCAACAGAAAGCGTCCTTGGGCATCCTGAGCATCAGAGAGATTCTAGAAGACAGCATGCTGATGAGAAATGGAAAAGGAATACATAATAGGCACCTCTTCCTTATCACTAAAGTGTAGATTTAAGAAATACCAAGTACGAAATTTGGTAAATCAGGTTTTATGGCTTAGAAGACATTTAAGTTTTCAGGAAAGAGAAATCTTTAGAGCTTTTATCATTCCCAAATTGCCCCCGGGTCCAGCAGTCTTGAAATGGGAGGGTAATAGATGCACTAAATCTTGTAGAGTCAATGGCTATGCCAAGCAGCATCTCTCATCACAAAGCAAAAGACTTGGGTATCAGATCAGTCCCACTAGGGAAGAATAGAAGGTCCTTCTGCAGTAGCCATCTCTGACTTCACAACAAGAACCTTACAAACAGGTGGCTCTAAGTCCAAGAGGTAAGTCTAGGTGGGTACGTACAAATACAGTCGTGACTTTACATGAAGAAGAATGAAGATGAAAGCAGGTGCCAGCATGCCACTTGGAGAAAATACCATGTTTGAAATTATCAACCCAAAGAAGATGTAACTGAAAGATACCTACTAACAGTGTATTTATGAAATAAACCAAAACGTAAAGTAGAAACTCTTTTGAATCGAAATGAAATGTGTGACATAAAATGCAACATCAGAATTTGTAGGATGTTGCTAAAGCTGTATTTAAAGGAGAACTTATAACATTACTTATGTTAAAAGAGAAGAAAGGTCTCAATGACCTCAGATTCCACCTTAAAAACTAAGAAAAAGAAAGCAAATTAAACCCACAGTAAAAAAAAAAAAAAAAGAAAATAATAAAGATCAGAGCAGACACTGATAAGATAAATACCATGCAGAAAATCTATGAAATGAAAAGTTGGTTTGTTGAAAAGATCAATCATATTGATAAACCTCAGGGAAAAAAGAGGGAAACTGAAAGTTAATATCGGGAATGAGAGAGGAGACATCACCACAGATGCTACAAATATGAAAAAGATAGAAAAGAATAATACAAACAATGCTATGTCAATAAATCTGACAACATAAATGAAGTGGACACATTCTCTAAAACACATCAACAACCTAAGCTCACTGAAGAAGACAGATAACCTGAGTAGGTCTAAATTTGTAAAACGATGCTGCAGTTTAAAAACTTCCCACAGAAAAAACTCCAGGCTCTGATGATATTGCTGGTCCCCTGTACCAAAAATTTGAGGAAGAAGTGGAGCACTGGGTGTTATGCACAAACAATGAATCATGGAACACTATATCTAAAACTAATGATGTAATGTATGGGGATTAACATAACAATAAAAAAATTTAAATAAAAAAAAATTTGAGGAAGAAGTAACACTAAATGTACACAAACTCAGAAAACTGCAGAGGAAGAAATGTTCACTGTATCCTGATGCCAAACATAAAAACATTATAAGAAAAGAAGTAAAATAAAACTATGTATCAATATCCCTAATGAACATATATTCGAAGATTATGAACAAAATTTTAGGATATCAAATCTGACAATATATAAAAATGACCATACCTTACGACCAAATGGAGTTTATACCAGGAACACAAGATTGTTCGTGTATTTGGAAATCGATGTAATTCACCAATATTAATATACTACAAAAAAAGAGCAGAAACAATATTTGAAAAAATCCAACATTCATTCCTGATGAAAATTCTTAGCACACTTGGAATAGAAGGGAACTTTCTCAACCTGAGTAAGAACACGTACGAAAAACCTATAATTAGTATAATATTAAGTAGAAAAAGGATAATTTTGTTTCCTCCAAGATTCAAGATCGGGAACAAGATATGGATGTTCACTTTCCTCACGCCCATTCAAAATTGCATACTGCAATCAGGCAAGAAAAGGAAACAAAGGGCACCCAGGTTGGAAATAAAAAATAAAACCTTGTTTGCAGGCGGCACAGTTTTGCTTGTAGAAAATTGATGGTATTGTTAGCACCATCACTGGGCAGAAGTTAAGGCAACGAGACAGAGTTTATTCAGGAGCTCTTGCAATAGAGAAAGAGACCTTGGTACGGAACTGGGCTTACTTCTGAATACAGCGTGGACGGTGGGGATGTATAGCCACTGAGCAGGGTGGAAATCCACTAAGAGGAGACAGCAGGGGTGAGGGGGGAGTGGGACTAACTGACGGGGCAGGATTCTGGCTGAGGGCAGGCCAGGATGATCAGACAACCCCCGGGGCAATGAGGACTCTGATCAGATATCCAGGGTGAGGGCTCCTCTCTAAACCCATGTTGCAAGATTCTTGCCACACGGGGCCACACAGGCCTGACCAGGACAGATGCCAAGGCTGAGACCCGGAGGGCCCTCCTGGGAGCCTGATTAGAGCTTAGTCAAGGATAGAGGCACGTCCATATCCACATACACATGCACACACACACATACATGTACACACACATGCGCACTGCACACAGCACACACGAGAAACCATACCGTGCACACACAACACACACATACACACATGTACACCACACGCACAAAACACAATACATCACACACACATACAAAGCTACAACAACTAGTAAGCAAGCTGAGGAAGTTTTCGGGATACAAGATTTGTGTACAAAAATCAGTTATACTCTAAGAGTGAGCAAACTATAGCTCAAATGTCCAAACTGTCCCACAGTCTGCTTTGTACAGCATGTGAGCTGGGAATTGTTTTTGCATTTTTTGTGTTGGCAATAAAACTTTATTTGCCAATTTTAAGGCCTATTTTCCGGAAGGTGGTCCATAAAATTTTTTGCTTTTACATTTTAAACGTTCTAAAAAAGAATATGGAACAATTACATTATATGGCTCACAAAGCCTATTTATTGCTGGCCCCGTTCCCCCTCCAAAATAAGTAAATAAATAAACAAACAAATAAATAAATACCCACCATCCACTTTCTATATAAGTGAAACTAACATTCAGAAATTCAAATAAAATTTGAATTTATAACAATATAAAATTTATAACAATATAAAAAATATGAAATATTTAGGGATAAATCTGACACAAGCTGTGGATCTCTTGTACATGGAAAACTAAGAAAAGCGTGGCTGTGAGAAATTAAGGAAGACCTAAGTAAAAGGAAAGAAATAGCTTGTTTGGGAGTCAAAAGATTCAGTATTATGAAGTTGTCGATTATTCTCAAATTGATCTACATATTCAACAGAATCCCAATCAAAACTCCAGTAGATTTTGTTTTGTTTTTTGTAGAAGTTGAAAAACCAATTCTAAAATTCATATGAAAATGGGCAAGACTCGATACAACAGAAACAATTTCAACAAACAAACAAACAAACAAACAAAAAAACCAAAATTGAAGGGCTAATGTGTCTTGATTTCAACATTTATTACAAAGCTATAGTAATTAAGAGAGTGTGGTATTGGCATCAAGATAGACAAACAGACCAGTGTAGCCGGATAGAGTCCAGCAAGAGACCCACACATATATGGAAATTGATTTTTGACGAAAGTGCAAAGACAATCCAGTGGAGAAAAAAAACTGTCTAAACAAATTGTGCTAGGATGCTTAGATATCCACATACAAAAAGTAAACTTGGATCTATGCTTTGAGTCAAACACAATAATTGAAAATGGTCATAGACCTAATGAAAAACCTGAAACCACTGATCTTCTAGAAGAGAAGTATCTGTGGTTTGGAGTTGGGCAGAGATTTCTTAGATATGAATCAAAATGTGTGAACTATAAAAGATTCCATAAGTTGGACTTCATCAGAATTAAATACTTCTGTTCTTCAACACTGTTAGGAGTAATAAAGAGAAGGCACAGACTGAGAAAAAATATTTGCAAATCATGTATCTGAAAAAGGTCTCATATCCTGAATATACAAAGAATTATCAAAACTCAAAAAAAGCACCTCGTTTAAAAATAAGCAAACATTTGAGCAGACATTTCACTAAAGAAGATATGTAAGTGACAAACATATTGAGAAAAATCTTTAAACATTATTAGTCATTAGGTAAACACAAATGAAAACCACAGTGATGTATCACTACACCTATAAGAATGCCTCAAATCAAAAAGACTGACCGAGTTTTGGCGTGGGTGTGGAGGAACTCTCATATGCTGTAAGTGGAAAGATGAAATGGTAAATGACTTTAAAAAACAGTTTCTAGTTTCTTAAATATCCTTTTCCTTATTGTATAATGGAGCCCTTCCTCTCAGGTATTTACCCAAGAGAAAAGAGAACTTAAGTTCATACAAAGATTTATACACAAATGTTCATAACAGCTTTATGTGTAAGAGGTCAAAACTGGAAACAACAAAATGCACATCAACATATGAATGGATAAACCAGTTGTGATACGGCCATACCAAGGCATGCCACGCGGTAATAAAAATGAGCCAATAATGATAAAGTAACATGTATGAACCTCAAGATACTTATGTGAAGGGACTAAAACAAAGGTGAGTATGTATACTTTGTATGCTTTTGTTTCGTAAAAACATGCAAAAATTGCAGTGGCCTTCAATGATAGGGACACAAGGACATCCACTGATTAAGACTAAGGAACTTTTGGCTCCTTAATGTGATTTCTTTTCTTTTTTCTTTCTTTCTTTCTTTTTTTTTGTTGTTGTTGTTGTTTGTTTGTTTGTTTCTTGGTGAGAAGTGTTTCCGACAGCAATGTCAGGAAATTCTTTTGGAGAAGATACTGCTCTCCATCGTGCTGATTGCAAAGGTTAAGTTCTCTTTCTTCATTCCTAACAGGTGACTTAACATCATAGTTTAGAGGTAAATGCTCTCCTTCCCTGCTTCTAGGCACCTCCCAAGGCTCACAGGACCTGTGCTGGGAAGGGCAAAGCAGTCTGGAGAGGAAGGAGGGTGGAGGTGTGCGGCGTGCCCGCATCCGTGATGGCCTAGGACCATTGCACAGTGAGCCTGAAGCTCCAGGATGGAGTTTGTCAGAATTAAAATCTTTACCCACTACATATATATTTTTTCTAAGAAGAGCCATTGATCTGGGCAGAAGCTAGATGGATACCTGATTTTTGTCTGTTTCTTACTAATTGAGCAGAATTCCTTTCCAGATCTCTTTACTAACCGGAATTTGAGGCCACTTCACTTGGTACATGTCACCAGTTTGCTAGGAAAAAAAATAGCTGGGTAAAAAAAAGGGAACACACTTAAAAATTTTTTTTCATTAGGGTTAGGCTGCTGAGATCTACTGAATTTCAAATGCATGCCTTCCAGGAGTATGAATCTCCAGTGAAGAATGAAATACTCAAGTTAGGACAGTCATAAGCATATCCACTAATGTAATACTGAAGAGTTCCTTGTGCAGATGGAGATCTCTGAGTTTATTCTTTGAATCTATTTATTATACTCTTTGAAGCAGAACAGTAACTGTGAAGCTACAAATTAGATGCCTATTTGATATGAGAAATTAAGGAAATAAAGTGTAGTTAAACAAAAACTCAGGGTGGATTTCTGAGCAAAATTAGATTGTTTTATAATCCATTTCATAGAGCTACAGAAATGTACTGTCAAGTATCACTTGGAACATATATTAATCAAAATAATATTGTCTTTGTAGATTCATTTTAGCCATGTTCAAATATTAATGCCAGGAGGATCAAGGTAAAGAAATCAAAAGATAATAAATATGCAATTTTTTCCTCAATATGCTGACATCCTCTGTATTTGAAAAAAAATGTTCCTAAAAGCACTCATTTCCTAACTCTACCAGGGGTCAACACACCTTGTCTGTGAAGAGTCAAATAATGAACATTTAAAGCTTTATGGGCCATGCCTTCCCTGTCAGGACGACTCCACTCTGTCCTTGTAGTATAAAAGCAGCCACAGACAATGCGTAAATAAATGAATATGGCTGTGCTCCAATATCCCTTTCTCTGCGAAACAGGCTGTAGGCCACATTGGGCCCATGAACCATAGTTTGTTGATTCCTGATCTAAACCTGTGTCCCCATGTCCCTGCCTTGACTCTTCCCACTGTCTCATCTGGAACAAGAGCCTGGCCCAGTCACTAAGGGCATGAGCACAGAGCACCTGTTTGGGGGATGCACGTTTGGGCAGGGATGGAGCTGCAACTGTCCTGACTGGGTCTGTCAGAAGCACAATGGTTATTATCTAGACGAACTTTAACATAACAACAACTGGCACCCTTGTTGAAAATCATTTGACCCCGTAGGTGAGGATTAACTTCTGGGCTCCCTGTTCTATACCAATGATCTATATGACTTTGTTATTTCCTTTCAAGATGGTTTTGGCTTTTTGGGGTCCCCTGGGATTCCATAGGAGTCCAATATGGAAAGAACAGTCTTTTCCACAGATGGTGCTATGAAAACTGGATATCCACATACAAAATAATTAAGTTGAACCTTTATCTAACACCATATATTGGACACATACAAACTGGATATCCACATACAAAATAATTAAGTTGAACCTTTATCTAACACCATATCCAATTATATTGGACCAAAATAGGTCAAAGACCTGAATGTAAGAGCTGAAAGTAAATTTTTAGTAGGAAACATAGGAGAAATCTCCATGGCATTGAATCTGACGTGATTTCTTAGATATGACATAAAAAGCTCAGATGACAAAGAAAAAATAGATACATTGGATTGCATCAAAATTAAAAAAAAAAATTTGTACACCAAAGGTTGATATCAAAACTGTGAAAATACAGGGGCACCTGGGTGGTGCAGTCAGTTAAGCATATAACTCTTGGTTTGGGCTCAGGTCTGATCTCAGGGTCGTGAGGTCGAGCCCCACCTTGAGCCCCACGTCAGTCTCTATGCTGAGCCCAGAGTCTGCTTGAGTTTCTCTCTCCCTCTTCCTCTGCCCCTCCCCACTGTGCTCTCTCCTCTCTAAAATAAATAAATAATTTTTTTTTAAAGTGTGAAAAGACAACCCACAGAAAAGAAGAAAATACTTGCAAATCATATATTCAATAGAGAGTTAATATCCATAATATACAAAAAAATCCTCCTACATCTCAACACCAAACAATCAAGCAACCCAATAGAAAAATGGGCCAAGTACTTAAACAGGTGTTTCTTCAAAGAAGATAAACAAATGGCCAATAAGTACATGAAAAGATGTTCAAAATTCTAGTCATTAGGAAAATGCAAATCAAAACCACAATGAAATATCACTTCACATTCACTAGGATGGTGTTTATCTAAAACGAACGAACAAACAAAACCCAACAAGTATTGGTGAGGGTTTGAATAAATTGGAACCCATATGCATTGTTGGAGGTACTATAAAATGCTGCAGCCACTGTGGAAAATAGTTTGATGGTTCTTCAGAAAGTTAAATATAGAATTCTACATGACCCAACAATTTCACTTCTGGGTATATATTCAAAAGAACTGAAAGGAGAAACTCAAACAGATACCCGTACCACTGTTCATAGAAGCATTATTCACGGGCGCCTGGGTGGCTCAGTTGGTTAAGCGACTGCCTTCGGCTCAGGTCATGATCCCGGAGTCCCGGGATCGAGTCCCGCATCGGGCTTCCTGCTCAGCGGGGAGTCTGCTTCTCCCTCTGACCCTCCTCCCTCTCATATGCTCTCGCTCTCTCAAATAAATAAATAAAATCTTTAAAAAAAATAAATAAATAAATAAATAAATAAATAAATAAATAAATAAATAAAAAGAAGCATTATTCACAATAGCCAAAGGGTGGAAACAAGCCAAATGTTCATCAACAGATGAATGGGTAAGCTGGAAGCAAATGTGGTATATCCAAACAATGGAATATTATTCATTCTTAAAAATAAATAAAATTCTGATACATGCTACAACATGGATGGACCTTGAAAAGATTATGCTATGTGGAATAAGCCAGATGCAAAAGAAAAAGTATTGTATGATTTCATTTATATGAGTTACGTGGAATAGGCAAATTCACAGAGACAGAACATAGACTAAGGTTAGCAGGGGCGAGGGGAGAGGCAGATGGAAAGCTGTTTAGTGGGTGCAGAGTTTCTAATTGGGGTGATGAAAAAATTCTGGTAATCAATAGTGGCTATAATTGTACAACACTGTGAATGCACTTAATTCCATTGAATTGTGCACTCAAAAGTGGTTAAAATGTTAAATTTTACTGTATATATACTTTATTACAATAGAAGAAACTGCAAAGAAGCAAGTTTACACACCATGCTTCAAATGCTACAGTTGCTATTTCCTAGTATGAAATAAGCACAATCATAAACATTTTGAGCTGAAAGGCATAGGTCATCTGTGCCAGCAATCAGACCTTGAAGTATAGTTTTATTTTAATAAAACTAAGAGAACTCACGAATCCTCCAAATTCAATGGCTATTTAGGAATTGCTATGTTGAGAGCCTGTGGGGTGGCACCCTGATTGGGACAGTTGTATGGTGTTCCTTCAAACTGTGTTTGCCTGGAAAAACACAGTTTTCATTTAGAATGTCTGTGAAACATCGGTAGGAAGCAAAGTTTTCTAAGATGCTTTAATTATCATTTCAGATAAGATTATGGGAACATGAATACATCAATCAACTGTCTTATCCAAGAACACTATTATTGTTGGAATCCTTGTTTCTAAAGGCTATAGAACTGGCAGAAACAATCGGTGCAATTGGTCTACCCCAAGTAACAGGTGAGGACATCAGGTAACCCTCTAGACCCCTGGTCATCAGCCTTCTTTGGAAGGTTAAGGACCTGTTGAGATCCCCTTTTGGCCTGTCATCTCTTCACATTGCCTGGAGAATTTTTTCTTGCAAAAATTGAAGTCAGAATAAAGTTCTGCCTCTTTATCTTCCCTCTTTCTAGCCACTTCCCTAAACAAGCCAACCAGTTCTTCATCTTAGGAGTTCAACCACTAGTCACCATAGAAGAATGAATAGGGGATAACAAAACTATACCATGGGGGGATATCTCAAGACATGCCAAAAAAGTGTGGCTTTGGTCTTTATTAAAATGTAAATGGAGAACAGTCTGTATAATCAACTTTATTACTCTATCTTTGATGACCTCTTAATACTTCCCTGGAAACAAGGTACCTATCTTCTTCCATTTTCCTTTAATCCCCACAGTTGAAATGGAATCCTTTTAGTTCCTTGTGGCAAAGCCCCTCTCTCTTGGTCTTAGTGTTCTACATGCTTCACAAATAAACTTTTAGCAGTATTTTTAAGATAGAAGGTGGTATTTGCATAAGCCTTCCAGAAGAGAACAAAATCTAAAGGAGCCATTGACATGCTGGTGGGAGGGTCTTACTAGCATTGATAATGGGTAATTGCTAGTCCAGATAATAAGCAGCCCTCCCAAATCTTGAGGCTACCATGACCTGATATTCTTTTAGGAGAAATGCCTCTCCCTCACTCTGAGCCCACCCCAGAAGCAAGGGAGTGGCACATGACCCAGATATCGGTACTTTTCATCCTTTGGTGTCAGTGATTGGGTAATGACCATCCTCACTGATAGAGAATCCCTAACATTCTCAGGACGGAAGGGATCATCCACAATTCCCTATCATGGATTCTCTGGGATGAATAAAATGGGAAGAAAACATCCCCCACATCCTTCATTAATGGCCAATGTAATGATTATTTCTGGAGAACTACTTTATACTTGTTTCAAAATTGCATGGGATGTTTATTCTCTTATCCCGGTTATAGGATGAATGCCAAGGGAGCTGAGCGGGAAAATTTTGTTTTGTTTCTTTTTGTTTTAAGAATTCATACTAAAAGTTTATTTTTAAGTTCATTTTAGTTTTATTTACTTATTTAAGTAATCTCTATACCCACTGTGGGGCTCAAACTCATGACCCCAAGATCAAGAGTCGCACACTCTTCTGGCTGAGCCAGCCGGGAGCCCCTTCAGCTACTATCTTTACAAGTTTTCACGCTCCCAGAAGTTTATATGTGTCTCATGTCCCTTCCCTACAAAGGGGGCTGATGGTAAAGGTTGATTCTCGTTCCTGAAAAGAAAGAAACGAGGTTACCGCAGTAGGGCCAATTCAATGCAGTCCTCCTGTGGTCTTATAAACGTAAGCAACCAGTCAATTGCAGGTGTTTGAACGAACACCTTCTGTGTGCTTACCACTGTGCCTGGCTCAATGCCAGCTCTCAGAGGGTTTACTTAATTTAGGAATTAAATCAGTCATACTGGACCAAATTGAAACTAATTCATTCTTCAAGTCCACGGCCCTGAGTGTCAGTAAAGGCAGCAGGGACAGGCTTCTTGATCATGTAAATGTCATTCTGGTCACACAGGCTTGGCCAGGATGGCTGATGGGAATACCAGGATCTGTACAAAGTGCCAGTGTGATGACCTTTGAGTAACTTCATTCCTTTTTTTTAATTACTGAAGAATAATTGACATGAATATTTTATTAGTTTCAGGTGTACAACATAGTGGTTCAATATTTTTATATACATTACAAATGCGTAACTCTATTCTATAGACAGAGACAAGTTCTTTCACATTGGATTTTTGTATACCTCAATTTCTATAAGGCTTTTTTTTTTTTTTTTTTTGCTCTCATTTAATCTCCTCAACAATCTCATGGAGTCTGTTCTATTGTCTCATTCCCAGATGGAAACATGGGTGAAAGACAGATAAGCTACTCTCCCAAGTTCACCCTGCTGACTAGTGATCAAGTCTGGATTAAGAATTCCCATTTTCACTCAAACCTCTGAGCCCTTGGGAAGCCACACTACAGCCTGAGCATATGCAGCCCATTGGACAATGAAATTCTTATCCTTTGATTATTCCACAACAACTTCCTTTGTAATGATTAAGAGCTTAAAAGAAGGACCAAAGTCTACTTTTTACTAAAATGCTGTCTTTTTTGATAAGCCCTAGGATTTGGGATTCAGTGTGAAGAACAAAGAAAAGATGTTGCTCCATAATGTCCCATTTAAAGTGCTCTGTAGATGAAGAGAGAATTAATTATAATGTTATGTTTTAGTCAATTATGTTTTAAGGCGTCCTCTCCCACACAAAAAAATATCCAGCAAATTATTTTTTGACAGGCTATTATGTATTCTAAACTAGTTCTTCTATAACAGTCACTAACTGAGGAACAAAATATGTTCATCACATCCTTCATTAATGTTCAATTTAATGATTATTCCTGGAGAACTACTTTATACTTATTTCAAAATTTCATGAGATGTTTATTCTCTTATCCCGGTTGTCGGATGAATGCCAAGGGATTACAGAGAAAATTTTGTTTTGTTTTTTTGTTTTAAGAATTCATAGTAACACAAGCCCTCAGTCAAACAGATGTGGAAGATCGCTGGAAGGAAAACCAACATCTCAGAATCAGCAACAGCACGTTTTACCTGCCAGAATGTTCTGGCATTTAAATCTAGGGTCACAGTGCTCTCCTCTCTGCCATTCCCCTCTTTTGAGGACATTGGTACTGAGAAATATTTCTCTTTTGGGGAATACAAGGCTGACCATCCACAGTGATAGGTACCACCACAAGGCTCTGCAAACCAACCAATGTGTACCCATCACACGACTCTCCTGCTCTGGGCCAGGGTGTCTCTCAGATCAGCCGTCCTTTTTTTTTTTTTTTTTTTAAAGATTTTATTTATTTATTCATGAGAGACAGAGAGAGAGAGATGCAGAGGGAGAAGCAGGCTCCCAAGGAGCAGAGAGCCTGATGCGGGACTCGATCCCAGGACCCTGGGATCATGACCTGAGCTGAAGGCAGACGCTTAACCATCTGAGCCACCCAGGCGCCCTCAGCCGTCCTTTTTTAAAGAAATTGAACATCTTGGCTTTTCTTCAAAATCACCTCATATTTAATGCTGGCTCAGTAAACATAGCAAAACATAGTTGCAGGACACCCACTCCCTTTGCCCCCTGATGCCATCTCTCACCGTTGAATCATCATTTCTTCCTCCTGATGCCACCGTGACGTCTCCACCACATCATTAGTTCTTATCCCTGCTGCCATCGCTGTCCGAGGCAGGGCTCTACCCCCTGCTGAGGGAGGCCAACTATGAGGCCAGCGAGGGCCTCCCTCCCATGGTGGTAACCTCCACCCACCTGGGCAGAGCACATGGCCCAGGATGAACCACGAGGACAACGGGCAGCCAAAGAAATACATTCTCAGCATCATTTTGATGGCAAAACCCCCTAATGTTTCTGGGATATGAATAAGTATAAGGAGGGCTCAATACGAACCTGGGAACATCAGTGTGAATTACCTCTACTTAAGCAAGAGAGAAAACAAGATTTCAAGTAAGTGGTGATAGAAAAATACTAGTTCACTGAGTAATGGACCTGATTACTTTTCAATTTCCATATTCCTTTAATTCTACTCAGTGTACATCTAGTGAAATAAGACCTGGTGTATATTTATGTTTATGTTTTATATTTATCAAAGCTTTCCATTGAGAGGATGAATATTCTAAAATCTCTAAGTGAATATTTTACCATCTTTAAAGCACTTTGTGAGTCCCTTTTGCCTCTGGAGCTAGACAGGGCAAACATTATTAACGTGTTCTATTAATACATCATTTGTGAAGACCAGTGACAGACTAGGCAAGATCTGACTAATACAGGACCAAGCTAATGAGAATGGGTCTGTATGGACATGGAAAAAGGTTTTATACATGACTGGTGGGTGAGATGATATAACTGGACCAAACAAGAGTTCGTCTACACAACATGTAGCAAGCCCATAAAACCTGCCACCAAGCTTTCACAGGGAAGGAAGATAGACTATTGGTGTGGCACCGCCCAGAAGAACAAACAGATAATCCTCAAAAGTCCAGAACTCTCCAATGGCTTATAAGTGAGGGCTTTTAAGGGCAAAATTTGGGGCAGGGGCTCCCCCATCCGTGACAGAGCCTGAGGTTTGCTCCAGGACCCCTTGTGGACCACTGAAGCAGGCATCTGTCTTATTCATTCAGATGAAAGAGTTAAGGCATGGCTGGACCGCCCAGGGATGCGCAGACCCAGGCCCAAGACACAGGAACGCTTGCTTACCATGCAAAGGAACATGAAAGAATGCAACCCTACTAGCTTACACACACATAAGTAGTTAGAGCCCTTCCAGGCTGCTAATCAGCACTATCCTGTGCTCAGTAGAGATAAGAAACCCAGCCTGAGACTCCACTTTGGAGTCTGTCTTAGGTGCCCAGGTGAGCGGGCTGACAGCTGGAGGCCACGCCCTGCCTTTCGGGCTGCCTCTGGTGGTGATGGATGCCCCACCCACCCACCCAGAATGCTGTCGCTGTCGGGCATCCTGTCCCTGCGATAAGCAGTGGATGTGTAAGCGTGGTCATTGCAAGTCCTGTGACTGTCTTCTCAGAACTCAGAACTCCAAGTTCACTTCCTTAGCAATGGAGCCCTGTTTGCCCACCACCATGAGAAAGGCAAGCAGTGCACGGAGGGACATGTGAGGAACGGACTTACCACAGGTGTGATCGCGTGGGGGAGAGGGAAGGGCTTCCCAGGACGGTACCTTGAATCTAGATGGCAGAGGTGGTAGAATAATTTTTGTGTTGGATGAAGAAAGAACTGTTTTTAGTGGAGGTGCCTGTGGGACCTCAGCCGGAGAGACATAGCAAACAGTTTCTGATCTGACTTATAATATATATATTTCTGCTCTTTAAAACACTCGCACTTTTTTTTCTCAGTCTTACTGAGATACAACTGACAGACAGCCCTGCATAAGCCTCACGTGTACAGCTCAGGGACTCGACTTCCATGAGGGTGAAATAATGACCACAGTATGTTGAATCAACATTCATCATCTCATCAATCTACAAAAAAAGAAAAAAAGAAAAAAAATCTGGTTTTTTTCCTTGCGATGAGAACTTCTAGAATGTACTCTCAGCAACTGATAGCATACCATGCAGCAGTGTTAACTGCAGGCATCGTGGTGTAGTGACTTCTGTCTCCATCCGTCCTCTACGGACTTTGGGGAAGCCTGAGCGGAGCTGAGAATCCTGGAGCAGAACACCATCACTGATGCCTCTCATTTTGCAGCAACACAGAGAGGAGGGAGGAGTACTTTAGGTCTTAAGCTGGAGAGCCCAGGCAGTTCTCTCAAGTGGGAGAAGCCGGCCTGAGGGGACTGACAGGATCGGGAGAGCACATAAAACGTTGATGACCGATTTATACGATACGAGTCAACACAATGGGGTAATATCCATTATGTCTGTGGGCTGGCCGTGGCCCTGAGTCAGAGTTTTGTGTCCACTCCATAATGCGGGGCTGAACTTCCAACATGAGGAAGCACGCAGGAAGCTCAATATAACCTGAGTTTACACTCGATGACAATATCAAAGTGCGCTTGCTGTAATTTGCGTTGGATCGGATGTATCCCATTGCCCAGGTGGGTGTGTGTCTGTCCATCTCTCTACAAGCATCCTCAGCTATGTCTGGTACAGCAGTAACGAGGAGGATAATCGTCTTTTGCGCAACTGACAGTGTGGCAATGAAATGAGAAAAGAACAAGTCAGACATCAACCCACTTGACGTGGAAAATATGTGACAAGAAATAGAGCTGAAGAATTTTAAAGCCTTTATCCCAAAGCACAGGTAATATGTATGCAGATAATGTGACACTAAGGTTCCAAACCTATAATTTTTTAAATATCATGTTTCTCTTTATTACTGCCCAAGGTGTAAATGATAAATTAAAGAACAGAATGAGGTTTTTACATTTAGATATATATTTTTTTTTACCTTACATTAAATATCTTCCTGTGGTGGGTGTATTTTTCCTATCAGGAATGTTCAGGAATGACTTTCCAAATTGCCTCTCAAAATGGGCTCACACACTTGGAAGCTTACCTTAGCTTTTCACACAGGGCATCTAGGAACAGTCCAAAGAGACTTCCCCTGGAGAGACAACACATATTCTGCCCCCCACTGATGATTATGAGGCCCCCCCCAGTCATTTCACATACTAGGTCTGGGTTTTCCAGAAGTTACCTTCTGCTTGAGGGACATCCATAATCCCATTGGACACACTTCTTTTTGTTAAATCAAGCCATCTCTTTCTTTATATGAATGAGGTAGATTCAAGATCTTTCTGTCATGGGCTCTGGGGTTCCAGGAGTTCATGAGCAAGAACATGGGCTCTGCCTGCCCACTTCCACAGGGATCTTGGCCATTGACCTTATTACATTGTGAGCCAAAGGGTCCTCATCTGTAAAGAGAAGGACGATAGGACGTGACTTGTAGGGTTGTGATAATGGTTGCAGAAGAAACACAGATCTGCAGATGCCTACGGGATGACCACAGGGCCAGGAAATGTGAGGCAGATTTCGGAGGAGGGATAAAGGAAGGTGGTGGGCAACTCACAGTATTCCCAGAGCTGATTTTCCATCCTTCCGCCATGCTGTGGTGGGGAAGCGTGTATGTGTATATGATATCAGACCCAGGTAGGCATTGGCTTAGTCTTTCTTGAGAGTGACTCTGGGGAATTCTCAAAGCTTGGGGGCTAAATCATCAGAGTGAATTTGAATTTGACCCCTTCCTCCAAATCTAGCACCAAAAGACAGAAAGGCTTTAAATGCCCTCTATAGATGGAGAAATGGAGTTGGTAAGAGCCTCCTTGTACCTGGGGAACCTTAGCAGTATGCACTGATGTCTTAGAGAGTCCACTGGTGAGAGGGGTGGGGTGCTCTGCTTCGAAACCCTCCAAACCAGAGGAGCAAGTGTATGCAAAAGAATCTATCACCTTGAGCCAAAGATCTCCTTTTGGGTAGATTTTTTTAAAGATCATCAGATGACTTTTTCCTTAAGCTTAAAATGTTACCACTAGATTTCTTTTGTGTTTTAACCAGAAACCAAATTGTTTTACTTAAAAAGGTGTCAGTGACCTCAGTCAATCATTAGCAGGGTAACAACTCTTCTGGATGCTCTTCTCTGCTGCCTTTCCCCTGAGGCCAATGGAATAAGAGACAATAATTTAATACCAGTTTTTTTTTTTTTTAAATGAGCAAACCAGAACAAGAAATAAAGTCAAAGATATTTTAAAAGCATAATAAGGAAATATGCTTTTTCAAAGTAAATATGAATGTGTAAAATTTAAGAAATTTTTTTTCTAATATACTTCTGGGACATAATTAACAAATACCCTTAGATAAGTATTTTTTTTTTAAAGATTTTTATTTCTTTATTTGACAGAGAGATAGAGAGAGAGCACAAGTAGGCAGAGTGGCAGGCAGAGGGAGAGGAAGAAGCAGGCTCTCCGCTGAGCAGGGAGCCAGATGCGGGGCTCGATCCCAGGACCCTGACCTGAGCCGAAGGCAACCACTTAGCCGACTGAGCCACCCAGGTGCCCCTAGATAAGTACTAAATAGAACAAAAATCTGCAAATCATTGAGGATCTGTACAGTATCTAATTCAAATGTCTTAATTACTGCCCTTGTTGGCAAAGAAAACACAATCCAGAACATCGGTTCTAGACATAATCAGAGGTGAGTGGGATGGGGGTATGGAGGAAAGCCCACCTTTGACGACCTACTACATGCCAGTTACTGCCCTGAACACCTTCCCACTCGAAGACAATCCAAGTCCATCCAACGCGTCGGGGAGGTTTCAGGTAGTTGCCAGAGTCTCAGAATTTTTGTTTCCCTCAAGCTATTTTTATTTTTAAAAAGCACATGATTTTCCAGAAAACACCTAAAAAAAAATGTTTCATGCTCAAATGAATTTCATGTTCTTGCGGAATGGCAGAAAACCACATGAGCCCCAGCTGGACCACAGTTAGAAATGGCTGCTCAAGTGTGATGAAATAGGGCCAATTGGGCAAATATGAAATGCTACCAGCACGTCGAGTAATAAAGAGCGACACTTAATGCTCTATTTATCTCTATATACAGCTCAAATCCACCAACAAAATTGCTTTATTGAGATGCAGACAAAAATTTTTTATCAGAAACAGTCATATTTTTTTCTCTTTGGTAATCAGAGAAGTGAACGTGGAGGGATTGAACAGTCAGTGGATAATAGGTTCAGAGAGATTAATTGGGTAGTTATAATTCAGTCTGGAATCTCAGTTTCTCCAAGGTCTGGGAGGTCGCCTGAACTCCTGAGACTAACTGCCTTATGTTTCCAGTTATCAGCCCCTGTTCTTTCTTTGTTCTTAGTTTTGTAACAGATGTCAATAAAATACATTTTCAAGACTACAAAACAATCAATTGAAGAGTTTTGTAAGAAATTATTTAGGATTTTTGTGTGGAATGGAACAAGGAAATCACAGTGGCATTGCCTGGGAAGCAGAGAAATGATACAGGTATGAGTCAGTTTCCCATGAACTGCTCTTGCTGAGGAAAAAGAGAATCATGGTTCATTCTTAAATGCTTTGGACAAGCATTTCTGTGTGATCGAACTCAGTTCTTGATAAGCAAAACTCGCTATTGATTTAAACTCGCTAAGAAGTTTCCACAATGGTCTTTGTTTCCAGGTTTAAAAAAAAAAACCACTTCCACATCTTTTTCGCTATCCAATATTTTCTATATTTAAATCAGGATTATTCAACCATTTTGAAACAATTGCATCAGAAACAATGTGTCAGAAACAGTTTTCAGGAAATGGCAGGAAGATTCTAGTATGTGAAATCTCTTGTGGTAAAGATGAAATTGTGTTTCTTACTTTGGCTTGTAAATAAAAGATGATTACAGTTAGTCAAATACTAAATTGTACAACTTAAAAAACAGTCAATATTTATCCAAGATTTTGCAGTTGTCTGAGATACTATGTATCACACTCAAGACATTTGCTCATATTCTCCCACTTGTATGCTGCAGGGAAATGGAGAGAAACACGGGACAGGCACGGGTGCCGCAGCTGGTGGGTCACTGTTTCAGGTGCATCCCACACCAGGAACTGACCACTCTGACCACCCCCGGGCTCATCATGTGCCCATGCAGAGAAGGGGCTGAGCAAATAAACGTATATTCAGGTCTAAAACTCCCACCTTTTTTAACTTAATGCAGATAGTTCAGAATAGTACAAATTATGGATTCTCTAAGTTTTAGAATAGTATAAGATTCCAAAATGTTGTTTAGAATTTTATTTTCCAGAAACAACAGTGACCCACCAGTTTACTTACTCCAATGACTAAGTGCTAATCCCACCAAGACGGAGGAAGTACCTGAGTTTCCATCAGGATGTGGCCCCCCAGGTGGTCTCTCTCTATTCTCCTCTTTTTCACAAATCATAGACTTCTGACCCTGACATCTGAAAACCCGTGTCATTCTGATCCATCACCTTTCCAACAAATTCTGCGTTGTTCCCCAACATCCACTTGCCTGGTTTGTCCTTATCTTTCCAAAGTGCCATGTCCTCATCTTAAATACCCTGACTCCTCTCCTCTGCCTGGCCACATCGCTCCTCCTGGACCACAGGGTCCCCTGCAAACCCTCCCCTCGCCCCGTGTCACATTCGCTCCCCCATGACATACCTAATGCACCTGTTGTTTGTCTTGCTTATTTTTACTATTAGTCAGGTATCATTTTGCATATCCTAATGCTTTTGAAAAACAGCTTTATTGAAGTGTAATTAACATGCGGTATAGAACATATTTTAAGTGTACAATCTGATACACTTTGACACATGTGTTCACCTGTAAAACCATCACCAGAGTCAAGATAGTAAACATATCCATCAACCTCCAAAGCTTCCCTGTTCCTCTTTGTCATCTCCTCTCACTCCCTCCATCCCCAGGCAATCACAGATGTTTTCTATCGAAGATGAGTTTGAATTTTCTAGAATTTTGTATAAATGGAAATATACCGTATAGACCCCTTTTTTCTGGTCTGTTTCACTCAGTAAAATTATTTAGAGATTCATGTTACTGTTATTTTTATTGCAGAGGACTGTTGTATGGATATTCATTACTTGTTTATTCTGGCTCATGTTTGCAGTCACTGCTCTGAAGAGAAGGACCCTTTCCGGCATGGTTCACATGAAGGGATAGATGAGGGGTGTTAGTTGGCCTTCGGCCCAATGGCACTTAACAGTGTGATGAGCTGTTTTAACAACATAAAACCAAAACCCAAGCCAAAAAAAAAAACCAAAAATTAGCATAATTCTAGGCTGCACTAATGGGTCCACAGCAAGCTCTGTACCCTCTCTGGGTACCATGTTTTAACGTCTCCATATCATAAGGTGGAATAAGTGATGAGAGGCCCAGAAGGATGCCACCTGTGGACACATTAGGGGAACGAATGTTGCGGCCACATCAGGTAGGGAAAGACACACGAAAGCCCAGCTCAGCTGCCCGTGGTGCCCAGAAGCAGGTGAGGAAGCTCAAGCTTATTCCTTATTGCTCTGGTCATGGAAATAGGACTATGGATGGCATAGCAGGCAGGTTCAATTCAAGGAATATACTCTAGTAATAGGGATTTGTAGGATAAATAAAGAGTTCCTGGAAGCATCGAGTGGAGATGGATGCCCATCTATCACCAGGGTTTGGAGGGGTTCCTACCCCAGCAGGAACACTGCACCTGGCGATCTTGAAAGCATTGCCACAAAGTCAAATGGAAAAATTACAACTGAAGAAAGGTGAAGTATTTTCCCTTGAGGACCCAATCCTCAATCCTGTCTTTGTCTTGGTGTTTCAGGTCTGCGGTCATTTTTGAGGATGGTTCTCACCTGATACAACCAGCATCCCGTTAACCTCCTACGTCCAACTCTGGAGCTCACAGTAGCAGAGGGAAATCCTGAAGGGAATGAGAAGAAGTAAAACTGGGCGGGGAGCCATCAGACCCTATCGCACTCCTGATGAACTGTCTGCCTAATTCAGGGTCAACCCTGGAGCACCGCTTTCCGATTTGAGAAGTTCCCAGTAGTATGGAAATGGCTAGGTCTTGGTACCCCTGCTTGGCTGACAAAGAGCACACCTGTGACTCCCAGCTCCTTGCTGAGTTAAGAAGAGTGTGATCACAGCTCAAAAGCTGAGGGGGACCCTCAAGAAGCCACCACACTCCTTGGGGAAGTCATTCCCAGAGCGTTCTCAGCAGGGCATCTGCACCTGCCTCCTTGGTGATCAATGGTCCTGGTCTGCCCAGGACAGCCCTGGACCCGACACCAAAATTCCTGTGTCCTGGGAAGGCCTCAGCCAGGTAATCAAGCTGTTGGTCAACCTGCAGTCACAGTTAAGAACCAAGCTAATTGGGGCGCCTGGGGGGCTCAGTCGGTTAAGCGTCTGCCTTCGGCTCAAGTCATGATCTTGAGGTTCTGGGATCAAGCCCCATGTTGGGTTTCCTGCTCAGCAGGAAATCTGCTTCTCCCTCTGCCTCTTCCCCTGCTCTTGCTATTTCTCTCTCTCTCTCAAATAAATAAAATCTTAAAAAAAAAAAAAAAGAAAGAAAGAAAGAAAGAAAAGAACCAAGCTAATTGCTTTACATTTATTATTTCACTTGTCTTGAGAGCCGCTCCTGACATAGGAATACGGTTCTTGTTTTACGGATGGTAAGACTGGGCCTCAGAGAAGAGAGTGCCTTGCCTGAGCAAGTTGGTGTATAAACCGATGAGGATCCACTGCGATCAGACCTAGTTCCAGGCTGAGCCTGATCCAAACCTTTCACAGGCAAGCTTGACAATGCGTCATATATTTTGGCAGGTGTCTGGGATATAAAGTCCTTTGTATATCATAAATTACTTGGTGTTGCCGGGCTCCTTAAATTTGCAAGGATGAGGAAAGCCGAGCAAGAGTTGAGTGCTGGCCCTAAAACTGAGCTGCGAATCTCATGTCCTGCTGGTGGGAATGCAGACTGTAGCGATTTTGGAAAGCCATCTGAGATTAAGTTGCACGTGCCTGTTGGCCCAGAAATGCCGTTTCTGGGAATATATTGTAGAAAACGGTTTTCTGAGCAGGTCATGGTGGTGGGGAAGTGAGGTCACCTGTTGCTCTCACCAGCAGTTTAGGTAAATACTCTGTAGCAGTTAAAGGCATCATTAGAAATGTAGCAATAGGGTGGAGCTTAAAGAGACAGTGTTGTAAAATGCTGTGTGCAAAGAAGGGAGAAGTAGAAGAAAATCAAAAAAAAGCAGGTAATATTTATGCAAATTCGTAATCCTACACACATGGTATGTTATATATTTAACAGCGGTCGGTTTGTATTCAAGAACATCTTTCAAACATCTATCAAGTTTTTGTTGCTCTGAGCAGGATGGAGGGGAATAGAGATAAATAATAACTGGGCAGACTGGCAGACAGGAGACAGACAGACGCCCAGACAGAGGATACCCAGACAGTGATATCTGCTATAAGAACCCAGGAGAGATGTAATGCTTGAATGAAAATTAGTATTTATGAGTGAAATTAATTCCATTGTCATAGTTTTCCAGAGGCTGAGAAGTGAGTGGATTGCTGTATTTGTTGTGAAGAGGGATTGACAGGTAACAAGGCTCGTACAGAAAAGGGAACTTCAAGATACGGAGTTTGTTGAGGGGGAATATTAGCAGATCAGATGGGGCAATAATTATTTTTATCATGCCCAGTTTACCCAAAGAAGTGACTCCCTGAGAATAGGGGAACAAAGCATAAGAGCAGAACATTATATTTTAGCTTATTACACTTACAAAGAACAAACAGGAATTTGTATATTTCTATATTGTATATTGTATATTTCTATTTTTGTATAAATGCCATATAGAATGTAAAAATTTGTGAAGCTTCGTTTTTCTTTCTCCTGAGAATGTTGCCATTTTTGCTGTACGTGTATTTTATTTAAGTCAGAGATTTTGGGTCGGTAACTTCAAATTTCTGATGCCCTAAATATTCCAAGGATGACATTCATGAACGTAATACATTTCTGGTGGTGTCTCCAAATTTATTTTTGCATCATGTTCAAATTTTTATATTTTCATACGGCGTATAATTTTTCAGATGTCTCTGCTTTCCTATTACATGCTAAATTAGCAATTATAAAAAGCCTGACACTTAAAAAATTTGCTTTATAATCCAAAGCTTTGAGTTATTTTGTATTCGAGGTGAAAAAAAAAAAAAGAGTGAACGTGGTACAAAAATTTAATCAGCACCCAGAAAGATTGTTAATTTCTTCCCTAAGTGATCAATTGATTGAGCGGTGCCAGCAATTTTGTGGGGGAAAAAAGGGCAAAATTACTTTCAGTCTTTAAAATGGAAAACATTTAAAAAGAACCAACACTGACTGATCCCAGATTCAGAGCGACCTGCTCCCTGAATGGGGTCCACCACACCAAGTTGGAGAAGCTCCCTCTGGAACCACAGGGAAGCAGATAAAATCAGGGCAGTCCGTGGCAGTGGGAGAAAGAGAAGAGAGCGTGCAGAATGGCCTTATGAATCTTTAATTGTTCTTGAACGTTTATTGGTGCTAGAGAGCTATTCTGGTAAGTTTAGCTTAAAATAGGGTTTATTAATTTTCTACCAAATAATTCGTGATTGGGTCACAGTCGTGTAGAAGAAAGAGCACAGCTCTGGGTTAGAAGACCAGCCTCATGGCAGAGCTGTGCCAACAAATGGATCTGAGTCCTTGGCAAGTCGAACCATCTCTCCAGCCTCAAGTCCTCAATTGTAAAATAAAAGGGTTTACCACGCACCGTCTGAGGTCCCCTCCACTCCTAATATTGTGGAACTAGCTCAGCGCTGACATCACCTTTATATTCTGTTGGAAGAGCAACATTGTTAAAGAAGCAATGTCAACAAGATGGTGGAATAATGCGGATTTTAAGAGAGACAAAATCTCTTGACACATCCTTAGCACATAATTAGCATTACCTATTCAGTCTGCTAATTGTTCATTAATTTATTAAGACATATTTATTGAGGGCCCATCATGCCGATGCTCCCACACATGGGGAGCAAATGAAGCCTCATGCCCACCCTCATGGAGTGCGCAATTGGGGGTACAAAGCACACTTACATGTTATAAGTTTAAAAAAACTATGGACTGGTCAAATTATGGGTGATGGTCAGGGAAGGCTCTGGAAGAAAAGTCCTCTAAGCTCCTTCCTGAAGGGCTGAGTGAGGAGGACAGTGCAGAGGAGAAGAGAGGGGGGTCACCCTGGGAAGCCTGGCTTTCTCAGAAAGGGTTATGGAAAGTTTCCTGAGATACTGGTTTGAAACAGCCGCAAGTATGTTATCATCCTTCATGGTTTCTGTGGGTCAGGAATTTGTGAAAGAATGGGCTCAGTGCTTCTGGTGAGGGTCTCTCATGGGGCTTCAATAGGAAGCCTGCTGGGCTGGAACTGCACAAGGGCTGGCTGGGCATCAGCTCACTCTCCACAGGCAGCCTCAGACTACCTCCTCAGAACTCTCTCCATAGGGTCTAATGCTGGCTTCCTCACAGCATGGTGGCCATGTGGCAGTTGGACAGCTTGCTTACACGGCAGCTTCAGCCTCCAACATGAGTGTTGCAAGGAGTAAGCAAAACTTGCCTTGGAAGTTCTAGCCTTGGGAATCATGCAGCTTCACCTTCTGTGATTATAGCAAAGAAAGACATAAACTTCCAGATTCAAGGGGAGAGTTACCCGGCTTTACCTTGATGGGGAAGTGGTAGGATTCCAGATGAGTAGTGATAGGAGGGACACTGTTGAAGCGATCTTTGGAAAGTGATATCTGCTGATCTGCCTTCAGGCCATAGTTGTCATCCCTCTCACGTGAAAAGTACACTCACTTCTACCTAAGACTCTCCAAAAGTCTTATCCCCATATGGCGTCAGTCTTATAGACTTTAAATCAAGTTCAAATGCAGCTAAGTCTCCTCAGTGTAGTTCCTCAACTGCAGCTTCTTGAGTACTCTTCTCCTTGATCTGTGAACTAAAGAGACAAGTTATATATCCCTTGCACATCCAGTAGGTTATGACGAGACAGGAGGAGGCTGATCACAACAGGCTCTACTGTTCGAAATGGGGAATAGATTGGGGGCGCCTGGGTGGCTCAGTTTGTTAAGCAGCTGACTCTTGATTTTGGCTCAGGTCATGATCTCAGGTCCTGGTATCGAGCCCCACATTGGGCTCCACACTCAGCAGGGAGTCTGCTTGAGAATTCTCTCTCTCCCTCTCCCTCTGCCCCACTGCCTGCACATGCATGAATGAGCGGTCTCTCTTTCTCTCAAATAAATAAGTAAATCTTTTTTAAAAATGGAATAGATGGAAGACATACAGCAGCCACTGGGCAGTTCTGAAATCCATCTGAGAACATCTTGACAGTTCTTTGATAAAGTCTTAATCTTACTCCCTGGGAGTTTGTTTGTTTGTTTGTTTTAAAGATTTTATTTATTTATTTGAGAGAAAAGGAGAGAGTGAGAAAGCACAAGCAGGGGGAGGGGCAGAGGGAGAGGGAGAAGCAGACTCCTGGCTGAGCAAAGAGCCCGACACGGGGCTCGATCCCAGAATCCTGAGATCACGACCTGAGCTGAAGGCAGATGCTTAACCAACTGAGCCACCCAGGCGCCCCCTGGGAGTTATTTTAATGGCTTTCTGCTCTCTAGGCACAAGGTGTTACTCTCTGAGTCATCCTTCCTTTTCTAAGGAAAAGGGCTGATGTTTACAACTGAGTAGGTTTCTCAGGATATGTTCTAGCTATAAAAGTTTAGGTCCAGAGACCTTTTTTTCCTGTTTTATTGTCTCTGTCCCTTGGAGAGCAAGCTCGCAGTGCTTTCTCAAAAACAATGTTCTTAAAAACTTCATGGGTTACCTATGAATCACATTTGGGTTCACTTCATTAGACAAGCCATAGCATAAGTCTCTTTGAGATAAGTTCTTCCCTAATTGGGCTCTCTGCTAAGGAACAATGTCAGTAAGACCTTTAGAACCTCTCTTGGTTAATGGATTGAATCTGTGCAGTTTATCCTTAAAATTCCTAGGGAGTCTTTTGTCTCTGAAAGCTTCTATGAGTCACTGTCTTCAATCTTTGTGAGATTTCAATGAAGTAGTCTATCGTCTCACCCCAGAGTTGAACATGGGTTTGAGGTCCTCTCTTATTTTGAAATCTTTTTGATTTCTGAGAAGGAAAAAAAAATGTTCTTTACATTTCCTCTAAATTCCATTCAAAATTGAATAATTGTTTTTTAGTATAGCTCTCTCCTGTCTTATTTTATCCTCAGCAGAAAGAGAAACAAAAGACGATGAACTTTGAAATAGGGAAATAGTGGAAGACCTCAAAAGAGAAGGAAATTATTATGTATTTGGGCTAATCAGGACCCAGCCACTTACAAAAGAGGAAATGATCAGTGTGTGTGTGTGTGCTATAAGCTAATTTAGACCTTTTTTTTATTCCTATATAGTTCCGTGCTTGTCTGAAGTAGAAAATGTCTTTACAGGCAAAAATGTGCAATAATGCAGGGAACTATTAAGATACCTTTATTATTGGGGCACCTGGTGGCTCACTTGGGTAAGCATCCTACTCTTAATTTTGGCTCAGGTCATGATCTCAGGGTTGTGAGATTGAGCCCTGTGTGGGGCTCTACACTCAGCAGAGAGCCCACTTGTGATTCTCTCTCTCCCTCTGCCCCTCCCCCACACTCGCTCTCTCTCTCTCTCTAAAATAAATAAATCTTTTTTAAAACGATACCTTGATTATTGTTGATGTGGTTAATTCGTAACCAAATAAATTGTTTGATTCTCTTTATTCTTTATGTCTTTTTTTTGTTGAGTGCTGACATTCGTGTATATCAATAACAGAGCACTGACAAACTGTGTTTTTCTTAAGAAATGTAGACCCATGGGAGAGTTAATCTGTAAACGAAGGTATGAATACAAGCTGCCCCCTTCTTTTCCTTCATCTGATGGTTATAGAAGTGGCAATCGTGCTGTAATCTCTTCTTCAATTTCTATCCCAGGTTTGTACTGTAAGGACTTGAGGACATGCCTTGGTGTCCCAGAGACCTTGTGCTTTTTATAACTAGAGAAAGTTATAAACTGAATTCCGTTGATGCTGATGAATATACAGCCCAAAATGGATTCGTTCACTGAATGGGACATCTCGTTTTGATTTAATTGTGTGCGTGTTTCAGAGTGTGTTGTTTTAACTCTTCTATTAGTCTGAAAGGAAGACGTTGTAGAACACAAAGAAATATGAACATTACAGATCACTACAAGTAAATGTAAATGTCTTAATCTATTTACGTGCCATAAATAGATGAACCATAGAATGGCTTCTACTTAAAGTCACTTCCCATTTAAAAAACAGGCCAGTATTCTACATAAAATCTTTATAATTACATCATTTTTAAAGCAAAGAAAATTCTTTGAATCGAAACACTGGAGCTTGGTACAGAGGGTAGAGTTTTAATTATCTATACAAATCAAAATAATTTATTTTTACTGTGGGGCAATTTTGGAGCAGGCTGTTTTGAGCCAGTGTAGAATGTGCTACTGAATTTTCTTGCCTCGGTTGTATAAACTTGATTTCAGAAAATCAAAAGGCTGATATTATCTGTTATGCTTCTCTATATTCCAAGTGGAAAATTATAGTAAAAGTTCAAAATTTGTTTTGCAACTGTGTTATTCAAAAAGTAGAACACACTTCGGGCCATCATGAAGACACAGACCAAAAAAACCAAACAAACATGCTTTTGTTACCTGCCTTTGGTCTGTTCCTTTCAAAATAAATGAAGTGAGACTCTCTTTAAAGGTTTCGAGTTTCCATCACAGCTCAGGACTGAACGTTGAAAATGAATATGCATTTGCCTCAAATGGGAGTAGTTTTATCTCCTAAACTTTAGAGTAATCATCCTAATCTTGCAATATGATGATACAATATGCCCACTGACTGTTATTTGTGAAACAAGTTCATCAAATGTGCTGTTCACTCTTCTCTGAGCAACAGAGCATTTCAGAGCAAATTAACACAGACTATGACACATACCCAAAGCCAGAACTTGGATGGTTTTCTGTACTGGCACATAAAAGATAAAATATTGGACAAATGGCAGTGTTCAGCTACTCAAATGCCAGCCCAGTATTAAGCTTAGTGTGGCGGTTAAAATACAATAAATAAAGCAGGGATCCTAGGACAATTCAGTATGGGCCAGGACATGACCATACTCAAAACACTTTGCATTTCTAGGACCTAAAGGATGAGCTTCAATCTTTAGCTAGGCTAAGATCTTCAGGAAGCTCACGCACGCAGTAGTCCCCACACCTTCTATCTCTGGGCTCACTGACTCCCATCTGGAAGGCCTTTCCCTTCTAGCCCTGTTGACCCAAAGACTAAACACTCTCTAAGCCCAATAAATGAGGATTTTCTCCCCCCCTTACCCCCCTGCTGCAGTTCCCAACCCCCCAGCGCCTGTCCCTTCAGGACTCACCCTTCCCTCCACTGGCTTCAATGCAGCATCTCTGAGAGTCAGCTCTGCTAGGACCAGCTTTGCTCAACTTACTCAAAACTCTGTGTCCTAGGGATTCCTTTTATTTTCCTTTTTTAAAATTTTCCTTTTTTCATCTTTCTATTCCCTAAACATTTAACACTGCCTGGAACAAAGTAAGTCTCCAAAAAATTTCTTTTCCAGTTGAATGAAAAATTTTAAAAATGCATGAAGTTGGTATAGATGTATATTTATAATCATAGATTTAGAAATAATCCATGGAAACCAAGCAGGAGAGAGAGTGATGGCTGAGTCCACAGGGAGAGGCAGCTCGCACTGAGGAAGGACATGTGGGCATTCTGACCACACATGTCTATAAGCCAGGCTGGAGCCTACCTAGAATTTTTAAGCTAATATTTTAAAGCTATTCAAAATTTCCTTCTAATGTCAATTTTTTTGTGTGTTTTGTGAAATTTAGGGGAAAATGTGTATTTGAAAGGTTTAACAACACAGGAAAATTCACACTTAATAATAATAAAAAGTACTATTTTGTAGATTATATGATCTAAAGGAAGAAAAACAAAATTTAAAAACCTGACCCCATACCTGTGTCTACATAAAAGCAAACACATGTTTTTACAGGTGGGTAAGTTAGTTTATGTGGCACTTCTGAAGAGTGGAAATCTATTTGGCTAACAACAATAATCATGTATGTTTTAAGGTGCTAAAGTGGGTTTGACATTCGAACAAATAATTGAATACATGGTTAAACCAAGAGGCTTTTTTAGAATAATCGTGATGCTTATGTGTAAACTGGGCTCAGTTAAGAATACAGGAAAGGCAAGTGGGAATTTATATACAAGGAGTGGGTTGGGGATCAGTCTATGGAAAATCACTAAGAGGGAGTGTCAGGAGAAGGTGGGGGTCATGGCTAGACTGGACCTAACAGGATTCTTGCTGAAGGCAGACCAGGTGATGGGGCACCTGAAGGATGATGGACGATGAGAAATCCCGTATCAAGGGTCATCACATATGGTGGATGGGGGATTCTTGCTAAACTGACTTAGCAAGGTTGTTGCTAAAACTAGGTTATACAAGGAAGTGCACAGATGGACCAAGAGAAGGTTCAGGAGCCTGGTCAAAGTTTGGTCAAGCAAAGAATCTTTGTTAGCCTCCATCCTGCCTCATCCATTTCTCAAGCTCAGTGTTTGAGAGGAAATCATTTGTTGGAATCCAGCACTATACCTCTCTTTCCCATGCTGACGGCCACAGCCTTGCTGCCCACCTGGATAGCAGTGGACTGCAACCTCACATGCTGGGCAGGCTTTGGGGTACGAAAGACGACAGCTGAATGGAAGTCAAAGATAAGAAGGGTGTGGCGTTTCATCGGGCAGCACCAAACATAAAGGGATGTGCCCAGCCCCAGGGCCAGAACTGTGCTGGTGGGTTAGAGCAGTCAGGAATGCTGCCCAGAGGGTTCCCAGGAGAGTGCTATGATCTTCATAGATGCAACCAAAGAGTGTCATTTTTTAAAGTATGTTGGGAACGGGAAATGTGTTAACGCCATCTGTCCAGTTGAGCAAATGTATTGACAGCTGACACTACTGTCTTCACACAATGGATTTATCTCTCTACTAAACTATCTTGCAGCTGAGCTGTGACCTTTTAATATCTTTTCAGCAAATGTCAGGGATCAATTAGCAATCAAACAACCGAAGTAATAGTGTGGTCTGGAAAGTAGCCATTGAAAGCAAGATGCCTGGAATCAATGAACAGATCCTATTTCATCATAGTCGTGTTGGTGTTGAGAGGAAATCTTTTCCTCCACCCCCTTTGGTTTCTTGATCATGGGCTTGTGAGTTAACTGACAGCAAACAGCATAAGGGAAGAAAAAGCAAGGTTTTTTTCTCAGCACAAGGAGGAGTGGCTAAGGAATGAGGAACTCCTCAACTATCCAGAAGCAAAGATTTATATACCAATTTCACAAGAAGGGAGGGATTTTAGGGCTTCAGTGAGAAAGCTCAGAAGGCTCTGTGAGCTTTTTGATGCTAATAGCAATAAGCAATCTGTCTCTATGACAACTGAGTTCACAGAAAACTCCCTGGAGGCAGGTTAATGGCAGCTGTATTTTCAGAAGACTCTGCTTTAGTCAGACAGAGAAAGTTCAGATAAGATTTCTTTCTGCACAAGTGTTTTCACTTTAAAATAATTTTAGTGCCCATAATGTGATCCCTTAATTTGTTAAATTCAACATATTCATCCAGCGCTTACTGTGTGCACATCGCCATGCAGGTCCAGGGAGGATTTAGAGTTGAATAAACATAGTGCTGGCCTTCCCAGCATTTCTGTTCTGATGAGGGCTCAAACGGTCCAAGCAGGCTGGGAAGAGCCCCGTCCTGTTTACTCAGAAATATCTGCTGGGACGCCTGGGTGGCTCAGTTGGTTAAGCAGCTGGCTCTTGATTTTGGCTCAGGTCATGATCTCAGGGTCATGGGATGGAGCCCAACATTGCGCTCCACACTCAGCAGATCCTGCTAGAAAGATTCTCTCTCTCCCTCCTCTCTGCCCCACCCCTGTTCATGCTTGCTCCCTCACTCTCTCTCTCTCTCAAATACATAAATAAATAAGTACAATCTCTTTTTTTTAAGATTGTATTTATTTGTCAGATAGAGAGGAATCACAAGTAGGCAGAGCGGCAGGCAGAGGGAGAGGGAGAAGCAGGCTCCCCGCTGAGCAGGGAGCCCGACACGGGGCTCGATCCCAGGACCCTGGGGTCATGACCTAAGCTGAAGGCAGACGCTTAACTGACTGAGCCACCCGGGTGCCCCAATACAATCTTTTAAAAAAAGAAAGAAATATCTGCTGAGGATTTCCTAAGTGCTGGGCACTGCTGGAGGCAGCAAGAAAGGAGCCATGAACAAGTCAGATGAAAGTCTTGGGCCCCTGGGCTTTGCAGAAAGCCCCCATATTAAACACTCCGTTTTAACTTAAGATAGCGAGTGCTTGTCTGCTGGGAATGCAGCCACACTTCTGTCCAGAGCTTATTCCTAAAAGCACCAAGGACCTAGGAAGTCATTGGGGATGCACAGGGGGAGATCCACTCTTTCAATAGTCAGGTCTGTTCTCACCATCAAGGTGTAGACAGCACATCTGTGTGGAAATGTCCAGGCCTCCATGCACTTCCTGCCGAGCTACGGGCAGGCCCTCTGGTACCCTGATGGTTTTTCTTTCTTTCTTAGACATAAGAGAATACAAATATTTAAATGCAAGTTGTTTGGCGTTCCTCTTTTTGCATGGTATTGAATTGAGCTGAATTCAATTGTATATTATAATCAGGATGTTTTAGAAAATCATGCAAATATTGTTCCATTTAAAAGCTAAAGAATTCCAAGCTTGCCAGCACTAATGAGAATTTTAATTTTAAATACCTCAAGAATGGGGCCCAGATGCATAAACTCCATTTCATCAATCACATCTCATCTAGAATTATTTGTCTTGGTGGAGTGAGAAGCATCTAAAATCCTTTGTACCCTGGGGTGGGGAGTTGGGGGGTCCTTTATCAATGTGATTCTCTTGATCTTTCCATGATGGTAAATTTACCATAAACAAAAACTATAAAATGAACTCTGCTCTAATCAGAAACATTTAGAAATGTTTACAGCTATCTGAAGGAGTAATTGTACTAAGATTTTGTGTGACCCCAACTCAACTTGAAACACTGAAAAAGCACCAGAAACTGGTGGGACTTGACAAAGGAGCTGCCCTTTTTGGAAGTATTGTTTCTTTAACGGGTTCCTTTTGAGTTCCTATGCTTCAAGATCATTTGAATTTTATTTTCAGCTTCCCAAAGTGTAAACCAGATTAAGTGAAGTGGTTCCTAGGAGAGGAGGTATTTAGTGAATCTAAGAATTTAGCTGAGTGAAGGACAGAAAATTTTCCTTGACTGAAAGTTAACTTAATGATATAAAGTACAATAAGTTAGCCTTTCTTTGTGCTGGTTTGACAAAGTTTTAGGTTTCTAAAATTATCCAAGTGGGACAGTAATGTACTATTATTTTCTTCATAGCATATATTGTAGACAGAATAATGGTCCCCTAAAGATGTCCACATCCTAAGCCCTGTAACTTGTAACTGTTACCTTTGGGGACTTAAAGATCTTGACATGGGGGGATTACCCTCGATTATTTGGATTTGCTCAATGTCATCACAAGGGTCCAAGAGGAAGGGAGGCAGGAAGATCAGGTCAGAGAGACATTTGAAGATGTTGCACTGCTGGCTTTGAAGATGGAGGAAGGGGCTTTGGGCCAATGACTACAGACAACCTGTGGAAGCTAGAAGAGGCAGGAAGTTGGATTCTCCCCCTGGAGCCTCCAGAAAGAATGCAATCCTGCAGAGACACCTTGATTTGAGCCCATTGGGAACCATTTTAGATTTCTCACCT
Source organism: Halichoerus grypus (assembly GCF_964656455.1). Lineage (NCBI taxonomy): Eukaryota > Metazoa > Chordata > Mammalia > Carnivora > Phocidae > Halichoerus > Halichoerus grypus. The sequence continues at coordinate 5,308,467 of NC_135725.1, forward strand.
TCAGAACTAGAAGATAATTCATTTGTGTTGTTTTAAGCAACCACGTTTGTGGTCATCAGTTACAACAGCAAAAGAAAACTTGTCCAGCATGTATCTGATTATCCTATGACCTTCGGTAAGGCGATGTACACAGTCCCCACCCATCCGCACTGCCTTCTCTGTAGTATCTGTGCAGAGGACGTTTGTCTTCAGTAGCAAAAACAAATTTCAAAGACTTTCCGAATCAATTAACAACTTAGAATTCAGTGCAGGACAGAATCTGAGTGAACACTTAATGAAATACTGAATACTTAATGATTATAGAGTTTTCTGATTAGGAGGGTGGCCCATTTGTTAAGTGTCAACTGTGACACCACGGTCTATCCAATCCCTCTCTCCGAGTGACATTATCTGCTAAACATCCACACTGTGCTATCATGTATGAAGTCCTAATGAGATGGCGTGTTTCCAAATGAGTATGAAAATGTCATGGGACTATCCTCTTTGGCCAAGTTTCTAGTCTTACCTCGTATGAATAATTGGGAAAACACTCTTCATGCTACGTGAAGTGAACATCAGGATTTGAAGAGTGAATTTCATTAATTACTACAAATGGAAATGTTCCAGCCAGCACCTGGGTGTTTTGCCCTTGTAACTCCGCATTGTTGTTAAAGACTCAGTAATGTGCTACTGTTTGGCATAATTGACGGTAATACCCAGAGGGGTCTCTCCATTCTATAAAACAGTATTATGAAAGGGTGTGTTTTACTTTTTTTTTTTGTATAAAAGTATTTTAGAATATAAAGCCTGAAAAAATAGGTTTTGATAACTTATCAAATGATCATTTGTCCTTCGAATGGAGACAGTGAAGAATTTTTTTAAGGATAAAAATAAAGTCTTCAAAAATGAAATAAGAATAAGCAGCTGACTTACTTTGTTTTGGAAACAAAAATCAAAGACTACGGAGGACATGAACCCAGGTGCTGGCTGGATCTCCTACAGCTTAGTCAGCTGCCTGTGGTGCTGGGAATTATAATAAGAAATATATACTTGGTTTTCTCTTGTGTCTGGCACAGAGGTCCTAAAACTCTTAGAATGTCCTAAGTAATAACAACACAAGGGTCTCCTTTGCTATACTAATGAGTGGGCTTCTGGAAAACACCTAAGATGGGGGTTAGTTTCCAGTGGAACCAACCAGGGTTGGAACTTTCAGTCCCATCCCCCATCTCCAGAGAAAGGAAAAGAGCTGGAGGTTGCATCATCTGCCAATAGCCAATGGGTTAGTCAATTATACCTATGTGATGAAGCCTCCATAACAACCCAAAAGAACAGGATCTGAAGAGCTTTCTGGTTAATGAACACATGGAGATTCAGGGAGAGTGGTGTGCACAGAGAGGGCAGGGAAGCCCCGCCCCCTTTCCCCATACCTGCCCTTGGGCATCTCTTCCATCTGGCTCGTCCTGGGTTTTGTCTTTTTGTAAATAAAAATAAATGGGTGACCTAGTAAGTACAATGTTTCTCTGAGTTCTGTGAGCTGCTCTAGCAAATTAATTAAACCCAAAGAAGGGGTCAAGGGAACCTCTGATTTACAGCCAGTCGGTTGGAAGCACAATAATAACCTGGGCTTTTGACTGGTGTCTGAAGGATGGGGGGCAGTCTGGTAAGATTGAGCCCTTAACGTGTGGAATCTGATGCCATCTCTGGGTAGAGAGTGCCACAATTGAGTTAAATTGAATTGACTTATAGAACACCCAGATGGTATTGGAGCATTGCTCTTTCAGGGTGTGGGGAACTCCATTCCCCACCCACGACACCTTGAAATTGGGTCCAGGAACCTAATTTAATAATCCCAAATCATTTAAATGCCACTAGAGCTTAATGTGCTTGCTGCTGTGCAGAGCACAGGAAACACAGTAGAGCAGATCACACAGCCCAGGACTGAGGCAGCCTTCCTACTCCTCCAAAGTATGTTGTTGGCATCTCCAGGGCTGGAGCCTTGCCTAATTATAACTGCATCTCCAACACTGTCATGCTGCCCAAGCACACACAGACACACACACACACACTAGATATACAGAACAAATGTTGTGCCACATTAGTTAGCAATATGAGTTAAACTAATATCTTGAAATTATTTACAGCATATATTGAAATTATGTTCAACTTACATAATAAAGCTTTGGCTATATTATATAAGAAGAAATAAAACTCAAGAGAATGAAAAGACAAGCAGACTGGGAGAAAATATTTGTAAAAGACTGATCAAGGACTGCTATCCAAAATATACAAAGAGCTCTTAAAAATCAACAATAAGAAAACAGACATCTTAATTAAAAAATGTGCCAATGACCTTAACAAATACCTCACTAGGCAAGATATAGAGATGGCAAATAAGCATATGAAAGGATGCTTCACACCATAGGTCATCAGAGAAATGCAAATTAAAACAACAAGATACTACTACCCACCTATTAAAATGGCCCCAGTCTAGAATACAAACCTCAAAAATCCTGACAAGAATGTGGAGCAGCAACAACTCTCATTCATTCCTGGTGAGAATACAAAATAGCGCAGCCACTTCAAAAGACAGCTTGTCTGTTTCTTATAAAATTAAACATACTCTTACCATATGACCCAGCAATCGTGCTTCTTGATATTTTTACCAAAGGGAGCTAAAAGTTCCTCCAAAAAGCCTTCATGAGGAGGTCTAGAGCAGCTTTACTCATAATTACCCAAACTTAAAAGCAACCAGGATGTTCTTCAGTAAGTGAATAGGCAAACTATAGAACATCGAGACAATGGAATATTACTCAGCACTGAAAACAAGTGAGCTGTCAAGCCAGAAAAAGACGAGGAGGAACCTTAAAATGCGTATCACTAAGTGAAAGAAGCCAGGCTGAAAAGGCTATGTGCTGTGTGATTCCAACTCTATGACATTCTAGAAAAGGCAAAACTATGGAGACAGTAAAGAGATCTGTGACTGCCAAGGGTTCTGGGGAGGGAAGGATGAATAGGTGGAGCCCAGAGGATTTTTAGGACAATGAAACTACTCTGGATAATATTTAATGGTAGGGAGCACCTGGATGGCTCAGTCGGTTAAGGGTTAAGTGTCTGACTGTTGATCTCAGTTCAGGTCTTGATCTCAGGGTCATGGGTTCAAGCCCCGTGTTGAGCTCCATGATGGGCATGGAGCCTACTTAAAAAAAAAAATTAGTGGTGAATATGTGTCCTTATACATTCATCCAAGCCAATAGAATGTACAAGAGTGAACCCTAATGTAAACTATGGATTTGGGGTGATTATCATGCGTCAATGTGGGTCCATCAATTATAACAAATGCACCGCTCTGGTTGGGGATCTAATAACCAGTGGAGGCTGTGCATGTGTGTGGGGGGATCTCTCCACCTGCCCCTCAATTCTGATGTGAACTTAAAACTACTCTAAAAAAATAATAAAGTATGCTTTGAAAAAGAGAAAGAAATGTGTTCCTGGCATGAAGTAAATACATGGCCTTTCTGGAAAAAAGACTATTGAGAACATATTTCCCATCCCAATTGAGGCAAGAGGACAACCAGTTTCGCAGTGAGTACTGGGGCTTTGTGCTACCTGAACTCTGCCCTGGGCTTCCGGCACGGTAATTAAAATAACAATGCCATGCAGTAGGCGGTATGGTTATTATTTTATAGCTGAAGAAAGGAGGCTCAGAGGATTTAAGCTGTTTGGTCAATATTATATAACCGGTAAGGAGTCCAGCAGCCGTGATGCTCTAGTTCATCTGATTCCAAAGCCTGGGCTCTTTCAGCCCTTGGAGAGACTTTCATTAACTTTCCTGATCCTCATCTCCATTCCCTTTTATTTCCTGCCCAGCTAAGATGAGGTCTTGTTCCATTGCTGCTGTGAACTTATTACTTTAGAATAGAACAAAATAAGGTGCCAGAAATGATTTGCAGAACCCGCTCTCCTTGCTTTTCTCCTTGTAATGTATGAGCAGTACAATAAAATAGGCTCGGCACTTCTGGGGCCAGAGAAGCTTTGGGGGCTTTGTGAAGGGGGGCAGAAAGTTACAGAGACACATCTGAATCAAGAGGCCACCAGCCTGGGTTGGGGACACAGGGCTTCAATTCATTATACTCTCCTTCTCCCGAGGCCAACCCTGCGATCAGTCGTCATAACTCAAAGCCTGAGCCAAGCTACACCACCTTAGAGGGCTCCCCACCCCCACCTCTTAGCCCCTTCTCTGATGGGCTTCTCTCACTGAGCCTCTTCCCAATATTCTTCATAGAGACCAGGTCTAGTATGCCCTTCTGAAAAATATTCTCTTCCCATTTTATTTGAACAGGTTTGACATATAGTTAAGCTTGACTCCCAGGAACGGGGCTAGCCATAATCAGAGGTTTTAAGTCATTTTGAGATTAGAGTTCCTAGAAAGGGTTCAGTCGAACATCTGTCCTTTCTTTGGGACAGCTGGTTTTCACATTGAAAAGACTTTTTTAAATCATAATTTAGGAAATCTGGGGTTCAGTCTGGAGTATTACCCCCGCCCCGGCCCCGTGAGAACACAAATCAGCAGTGAGGGGACATCATTTGGGGAGTATCATGGCAACTTTGATTCAGGCAGAAGAAGAGCATTCTTTCTGAAATAATTTAATATTTTTTATCTTCAATGCACCATCTTCTTAAGACTGAGATGGAAAACAGATTTCCCATTACCGCCATTGAGAATGTTCTCCCCAGTCCACCCCAGGGATGCCATGGGAGGCAGTCACATTGGAAAAGTCTGTGCACCTGCCACATGCAGGGACTGTAGTTGGTGCTGAAAACATGTTTGCAGATGAACACCCTCCATCACATCCTCCTGCTGCTTGAAATTAAAGTGGCGACACATGTCCGGCTGGTCTTCACCTGCGGACCCACAGCTACTCGGGGCAGCTTCGTTAATCTGGGGTCTTGCGTTGTGAACGCCGCCACTCCAGTCCTGAATGCAGCTCGCGGAGCCTGCAGACTTGCCCGAGACGAATCTCACGCTCAGTGAATATGCTTCCTGTCACCCAAATGTGCTCGGTGCTCGCAGCAGTCTCCCGAGAGGACGCGCGCTTCGCCACAGCGCAGTCTACACGCACTCGGGTGCGCAAGGGCCTTCCTGAAGTTTCCCTTTGATTTCCCCAGGGACCTCAGAAAACACGCTCAAAACAGAGTAAGAAGATGGCACATAAATAGTTCCTCTGTATCTGACATGTTTGTGTGTGTTCTTAAAGGAAAAATAACGCAAATACATTATTTTGATGGAAAATTACAGATTCCTGTAAAGAGGAATTAAAACATGCAGCTTAAACAAAATGTTAAAATAAATCATAACATGTTTGGTGTTTCTCCAGAAGGAAATAAAGATTATTTTTGGAGAGTGGTGAAGGAGCCTCCTTTTCACATGTTGATTAGATCATAGTGAGAATTGAAAAGTGTCCACACCTGGTTTATGGGTAAATTGCTTAGAGATTGGGAACTGAGTAATAACATGCATTCAGAGATGGTGAGCTGTTTGGATAATGTTTAAGAGTGTACATAATGAGGACATCGTACATAAAGTATTTTTGCCTCCTGAAAAAAACCTTCTGTTTCTCCTGATGTAGCGCTGTGTTGATCAAAGTATGTCCTGTGGAAAAGCGATAGAGATTCAAAACCATAGACTTCCCTGAGTCAGAGGGCCGGGAAGGGCCGGGTGGCCCTGGCAGGCCAACACCGAGAGCCACCATGGAGACGCAGCCCTCCGCCATCAGTCCGTCTTCCTGACTCCTTCCCAGTCCTCCTCTTTGGTGTACATCTCAGTTATTTGCGGAACTTAATGGATCAGATGTGGGGCTTGCGCTCAGAGATGCTGTTCCCGTGAGCCCTGGATAAGGCCTTGGATCTTGGGCTTTTATTTTTTGTAAGAAGGAACAGCTCTGTCTCTGCGGTGCCCTCGTCCTGCTGCACACGCCTCGGAGCACACGGACCCTGGCCTCCAGCGTGCCTCTGCCAAGCCATGTTGCTGAGCCTCTTGGAGCGTTTATTTCTTCAAGTGTAGAGCGGACACAAACATGCCCGAGCTGGCTCCCTTCGCTGCGATCACCTGTGTGAAACCACTTTGTTCAGGGCCAGATGTTAATAGTACAGAGCATTCGACTCCAGGCATGGTGGCCAGGTCTCAGCTGTGGCCAGGAGCTGTCCTTGGGCCTCGAAGCAGAACAGAAGAGATGCTTCTGCAGAGGTGAGCGTGTCTGGTGGGCAGCTGGAGTTTGCACTGTCCCTGTGGTTAGCCTTCTGGCCCCGTTTCATCAAGTCCCGCCTTTGCTCTCCCCGGTCCCCTGCCTGGGACGCCATCATCTGTTCACGTGCAGCAACAGTGTTCTCTCAACTGTATGAAAGGCTGGTCTCAGACACCAAGTTCTTGAGTCTCTTTCATCCTTGTTATTTGTGTTCTACACCTATGCCTTTTAATTCTTCGAGTGTTTTGTAGATCACAAGGCATCCTCATTTGGAAACTGGGTTTCTTCATCTTTGCATCACTTGTAAGGACTGGCAGCATTCTGGGTAGCGAGTGATGATGGCCGTCAGACTCGTTCCTGTGTGGAGGGCTCCCAGGGCAGACAAGGCAGCCTCACTGTGCGTGGGGCATGTAGTTACACACACCGCCGTCACAATGACCGGTAAAGCGGTAAGTGCAGGAAGAACGGTAGAACAGTGCCCGCGTGTATTCAAGAAGCATCTGTCCTGGAATTTGGATATAATAAAAGTTTGGAGAGGAGGTTGTTTTTTTCCTTTTTCTTTTGAAATGGACTAAACCACAGTCACTGTGGACAAGGGACCTGTGGTTTCTCCGAAGGCTGGATGGGAGCGAGGCGAATGAAAATGTTGGCTTGGGATGTAGCAAATTGAAGAGAAAGCCAAAGGCAGGGTGTGGGGCCAAGGGATAGTAGCTGGCGTCAAATATATTCCTTAAAAGTTGTGTGTCAATCAATTCCCTCCTACTTTTCCTTTAAATCATATCTTGCTTTTAGAAGTGAAGTGTGATCTCCTAACCAGAACCACCTTATCTCATACATAGAAGATAGGTTACCTGGCTGCCCCCAAATAAAACCTTAGCAATGACAGACCCAAAACAGGGTACGCACTGTGTCCGCCGCAGTGGAGGGCCGTGGTTATGATGTGCTGGGTGTCCTATGGCCTGAAATCCCCCTCATCTTGCTCTGGACACTGAAGTAGAGTCTAGGAGACTGGAAATTAGATTTCCTGAGTTTTTGCCTGTTGCTTAAGTTCTGTAAGCAATGTCCCCTCCACAGGTCAGAAGCTCTATTTGTTTCTGGAAATTTATTTTTTTTAACTTTTTGAAAACGGATGCTTACAATTCTTTCTTTCAGTGTCCAGATTACTTTGTACAGTAGTTTCGTTTTATAGTGGGATCGTGAAGATTTTATGCACAGTTGTACAAGAGGGACTTAGGATTTCAAATTTTAATCTAAAGCCAGATGAGATGCAGTTTGCCAGCTACCAGACCACCCAAACTTGGCTTGCCGAGAAATTTCTTTTTAGTGGCCTAGTTCTTCATCCTGTAAGTTATATTCAGAATTAGATTCCACCCCCAGCCACCCCCTCCTCACTTCTTTGCATCTTTTCTGATTTTGAGTTTTGGGTGTTTGACCCTGCTGTCTTTCTCCTTGATTATCAACACGTAGACAAGTTATATTCACCTCTGGGGTCCAAACAGGGAGGTAGGGAGGCTGCCCAGAGGGTCCCTCACACTGTTCTCAGTAATGGGGGCTGGCACAATCCGGAACACAAGTGTGGATATGACCATGATGTTGCCTGGCAGGAGGGTCAGAACACCCCACTGCAGCCAGTGATGCATCCTGGGGTTCCAGATGGGACTGAAGAAGCTAACGATTTAGATCACATCTCAGGGCAGGTCAGAGATGGACACTCATGGGTCAGCACTGACCAAGGGGCAGGGAGAGAGAGGGAGAAGGATGGGGAGAAAGAGAGAAAGGGAATGGTAAAGAGGCTGGACTAAAAACCGAGAGCCAGGACACAGAACCACCAGGCTGCAGATGAAGCTAGGTGAGGGTCTCCAGGTGGGCCTCTGTGATCAGGATTGCAAAGCATCGCAGTGACCATGTTTATGTTATGAGCAGAACGGGTGTCTGGAGGCCTGGGACTCTTGCTAACAGCCCAGGTCTCCCCTCCTGGAGAGCGTGGGTCTGGATTAGGGCTGGTCCTCTAGTTGTATTCCCCTGGTGGCATGGAGACCCAGGACAATGCCTGGGTCTTCACTCAGCAGGGAGCACATAGTCACCCTTTACCTGAACGTCTGACTTCCCTGGAAATTGGACCACTGGTCAACCCTGGGAGTGCTTTGCCCCATTGGCTTGTTGCCATCTTGGTGTCCTTAGGGGTCTCAAGGGTAAGGGTGACATAGAAAATACAGAGTGCCCAGTTAAATTTGAATTTCAGCCAGACAAGAAATATTGTTTTAGTCTAAGAATTTCCCACACACTATTCTAGATATACCTATACTGAAAAGTATATTCAATTGGGTGATCTGTATTTTTATACGCTAAATCTGACAACCTGCTCAGAGGACATCTCATCTGCCCTCCTCAGCCTGTGGACCCCCAGATATGCTGGATAGTGGCCACGGGTCCCAGATTTTCCAACAACCCACCTGGAAAACCATGCCCCGCTGTTAGATGACCTGCCCTGATTTCGGTCTGGCAAATACTAGGCTGAATGTCAAGCAGTCAGTTAGATGCAGATTTTCAAAGGGACTCTCATCCACCTGGCCTGTACTTTCACATCAGTCCTGCTCTGGAATGCATTTAAGTGGACTCCCAATACACGTAAGGGGCTTGGAAGTCATTTCCAGCAACCTTTCTCGTGGCAATGTAAGATGTGCCTCAAAACAAGGTGCAAATGAGCCCATGTGAAACAAATAAGGCTCTTCTGAAACAGAAGAAAACACTCATTAGCACTTTTTTTTTTGCATGAGCAACGTGAACACAGCTAAGAGGGTGAGAATGTTCACTGCACAGTGTGGCTTTGGGCCCCGAGAAATAAGAAGGTTGTAATAACACTGCAAGTCACCACCACCAGTATTTTTTCCAAAAATTTTATTGCTCTTGCTACTTCATGGAGCTCTTGAAGCTTTAGACCATATTTTACAACTCAGATACTTCCTATATATCTGTAGAGGGAGCTTTGTGGAAGTGGTCCATGACATTTTTTTTTCCTCTTTTGGGAAAAACGAGAAAATAGTACACTCTTTCTAAAGGGCTTTCAATGTCTTCTTATCTTTTCGGGATAAAATTCCATTTCTTAGCACAGCCTGGGAAGCCCCTTTCCCTTCTACCTCTTGGGTCCTTCTCTAATGCCCCCATTGAAGGTCCCCAAATGCCATGTTGTCCAATGCCTCACTGACTTGCATGCAAGTCACATCCGTCTGGGGAGCCCTTGCTTCCACGCACCGCCAAGATACTATTAGTCTGGTTTTCGCAATCTTTCCTCAATAAATACTCACCCATTGTTATTGGTATTATTTTTCATGTTTTTAGATTATGTTCCTACTTGCCTTCCCCTCTGCATCATTTTAATTACCCAAAATAAAATGAAGACATAGAATCTACAAAAAAAGAGAATCATCCCCTTACTGAACCATGATGAAGGACCACATTACATGAGCATTTCTTGAGGGCAAACATCGTTAGAAAATTAGCAACTGTTTCACTCGTTAAAGCCCCAGAAACCCTATATTCTTACATTCCCTCACCACGCTGTCATGTTCAATAGGCTTTCTTTTTGGTCAACTTGATTGCAATTTAACCCAGTTAGAGGTAAAGGAGATGGGAGGCTCTCAAATTTTCTCCACTTTTGGCTGCGGTTCATCAGAATTTACTCGGGAGGCAGGCTTTCAGCCCTCAGGATCGCCCAGGCGTGTGCGAAGTCTCAGGGTCTGCCGATGATAACACAAATTACTTACAAGTGTTAAAGGCCCACTTGCTATCTTTGCTAAAGTCAGAAATTAGCAAAAGAACAAAACAACCAATGGACTCAGGGTCACTGTGTTTCTTCATTTGAAAATGCCAAGGTGTCAGAACCAAATATGAAATACACATTTGAGAAAGATAGAAGGGGCAAAATCCTCATTTTTCTCCAGTAGATTACCTTCCAGTGTTTGTCCATGGACAGGTAAGTTTCATTTGGCTTTTGCTTTTTCAACAACGTGGCAAACTCTTTCTAGTTTCTACATATCCTTGTTAATTAATATTTTAAGGCTACCCATAACATAATTTTGTTGTTCAACTACCATACACTTAATCATTTTATTATACTTGAATTGTTAAAGTTTCAGTGCTATAAGGAATACATAGAAATTAACATTCTACAGGAATCATTTCTAAAAGTGATTTTTCTGCGTGAAAGATTTGAAGCATTTTATAGTTCTTCACATACCTATTGCCCATGGATTTCCTCCAAAATATGTTTATAATTTAAAATGTCACCAGTAGGACATGACTTTTCCAGTTTCAGTTCAACCCTGAAGTCATTGATTTAGGGGAGATACTCACTTGTAGCTCTACAATGTTGTTCCATGGGTTGATCTGTTTAGTGAGGATAAATATTACTTTATTTGCTTGTTTAATATTTTAAATTTATTTTTGTCTACATTATTTATTCTTACCTTCCCCCGTATTTTTTTTTTTTATTGGTGAGCTTGTGCTGTCATTACAAACTTTTTTTTTCTTTCATTACGAACTTGAAAGAGCGCTTAACAAAGGCCATGCCATTTTATTTCAGAGCTGATCCCCGAAGGAAAGGGGTTAGCTGGAGGAAGAATGTTCCAGGTCGTAGGAACAGAAAGTGTAAACTCCCTGAGGCAGCTGCATGCTTATCAAGCCAAAGGAGCAGCCAGGACACGTGGATGGTCTGCACGGAATGATCAGGGGAGCTAGTCAGGAGGTTAAAGTGAAGAGAGAGCCAGGGGCAAGGTCACATGCACTGTTTAACGAAGTCGGGTTTTATTCTAAACATCTTAGCAAGGCACTGCACTAGGGTCTTTCTAAAATCCTTCCACACACTCTGTTTACTTTATCTTCCTCCTCCTCTGGCCTCCTCTTCCTCGTTCTTTTTCTCTTTCTTTTTAAATGACAGTGATCAGGACTTCTAAGCAAACATCAAATTCTTGACTTGCTGACTACCATCACTTAGCAGATCAACAATGACCTGGGCAAGAATTAGTGCTAGTATTGGAGGAAAAGAGAAAATATGGGATAGTTGTCCCAAGAGCATACCAATGTTGACTGAAAGGGTCAGCCTGGCACCTTCCCTGCCACACCACAGAACGGATGCCTGCACCACTCAGAGGGTGAAGTCAGTCTTTCCGCAAACCCCTCGCAAGTCTTTCAGGGGCTGCACAAAAGACATTGCCTTACCCCCTGGTTCATAATTGGTATCGATTTTTATTTGCTCTTCATAACAGGTCATGAGACTAATTCTGTAGTGTTTGTGCAGACTTTTCACGAACATATTCACTGCAGCATTTGTCAGATAAAATCCCAGTTTCTTTATATTCTTCTCAGACAACACGCTTCCTGCTGGGGGTCTGGAGCTCACTCTGGGAACAGGCTTTTAAACAATCATAATTATTTGCTTTATGAGACACTCTGGAACTCTAAGACAAAACAGTATTTTAGTAGCATCTGTTGTCACCAACAGAGTTAAGACTTTTGTTCCCAGGGGTTTATGACTGTTGAAGGATCACCCTTGTGTTAAAACTTAGCCTAAAAGATGATTGCTGGAGAGCGATTTTCTCGCTATGAAATACATTTTCTAAGTAGCGATGGGTCACTTTTACAGTCGTTCCTTGTTGTTATTTCCTAACTGAAAACAGCTTCAATAAACAAGAAGGGAATGGCCTCAGCCTTTTAGTCTATGCAGGTGACTAATGTCTTGTGTTTATTGAAGCTCCTGGAAAATCGCGGGCGGTAGCGAGGGGTGGAGACAGCACTCAGTGGTGTGGGAGTTGGCTGGACTATAATCTTAATTATGGAATTATGGAATTTCTGATTGGCAGAGTTGCAGCTCAACAACCACATTGTGCCTGTATGAAATCCCAAACATTTCCACTATTAAAAAAAAAGTTTCCTTTAGGTCTTGGTGATTAAATAAGAATATGTGCCTAAGAAGTCAAATAGCTTTAAAGGAAAGGAGAGACACCTGAGTGGCTCCTGTGAGGGAGCATACCAAACACTTGAATTTGAAGAGAATCTGTCTCTCCTTGGCAGCTGGAGAGGCTCAGTGGTCTGAATTCATGAGACATTGGAGGACTTCTTCACTTTTCACTGAAACATGAATCAGTCACAAGACCAGTCTGTATGGACCTTCATCCACACTAAGTGCTCCTAAGTACAGAAATACAAGAGGACTGCTCTCAAAGGATTGCGATTTCATTCTGGAAAAAGCAAATCCTGGGAGAGAGCAAGGAAACAATAATTCAAGGTGAACGGCAAGGGTTGGGTAAAAAGTGACCATCTGTACTGCATAGTTGCCCCTTTTGGGGGGGTTCAGAGGCAGCTTTCTGGAGGTGGGTGATATTTCACTCAAAGCAAATTGGAGTGGGGATTTGCTCTGCCTTTTCCTGACCTGGGTCATAGCTTAAATATCCTTTACGCAGTGAGACATCCTGGTGCCTTTCCCAGCTTTCCATCCCCCACCTGCTTCAGAACCCACCCAATTGGATGTGATGCCTTTGTTGGTTCTTCTGTGACATTCCGTATGTATCATGTTACGATGCTAAGCACACGACACTGAATTTGTTGCAACGTAAGCTGTGGGAACAGGAGCCATGTCTATTGGGCTCATCACTTTATCTTCTTGCCCAGTACTGTTCCTAGAATGTGGTAAGGGCTTACATGATATCTGTTGAAGACATGAATGAATGAGTGAATGAACGCACTCTGAAAGGAGAGTCACCTAAGGGCTGAGAAGTGCAGTAAATAGTCAAATATTCCTCAGTGTCTGACGAGCTGCATTTGTGTCCTCTTAGCCCACATATGCTGATGAGGACCGCTCTTCAGATTCCTGCATTTCCTTTGCTGTACTTATTAACACCTGGTAATAGCTTGCCTTGTTATATCTAAGAATTTGTTAGCCTTTTTTAGTGACTAGGGCACAGTTATAGTTAGCCTACACACCTTCTTCATATTGGTTGTGCAAGATTTAGTAAACCTTAGTAGTTGCCTTATTTTGGAAAGATGGATGTTGGATTTGGGGAAGTACAGATATGTCTCTATGTAAAACGTTTGGTGGAAAGGAGATGGAGCCAAGTACAGATTCTGCAAATCATGTCTGTGTCTCAGCATCTTACCAACTATTTGGGGGGGAAGTGAGGGATGAAGGACCAGATGCTTTAAAAGGCATTTGGTTCGTGACACGAGAAAAAAAAAATTGTAACCATGTGTGGTGACAGATATTAACTAAACTTGTGGTATTATTTCGCGATATATCCAAATATCAAATCATTGTGTTGTGCACCTAAAACTAATAGAATGGTATATGTCAGTTACATTTCAATTAAAAAAAAGGCATTTGTAGGATCTGCAGCACAAGGAGGAAACCAATATGGCAAATAGGATGTGGACACTGGTGGGATGTGATGTAGGCTGACCACCCCTAGACATACGGTCCAAATCCCAAATTACTGTTGGTCAGAACCTTCTCTCATCTCCTTGTGCCTTGAAAGGTTAGGAGGTAGCAGAGACGAGGGGCAGGCTCAGGTCAGAGTGATGACATCACTGCAGGTTATTGGGAAAGTTTAGGCTCCGTCAGGTGCTGAGCATTGGATGCAATATTCCAAGCGATCGGGGCTGCATAATAAATGTAATTTTTCACACGAAGGTAGAATTCAGCCATTCTAAAAAGGAGCATTCTCTATGCTATGGAACAAGAATAAAGGATTCACAGGAGTGAGCCTTTTACAGATTTTTATGGTTTGGAATTTTTCTGGACAGATAGGCTTCTTGGTTATGAAGTTTCTCCTTGTATCTATTAGAGCATCTTAAGAAGTCAGGGATGGGCCAGGGGAGAACAGTCTTACCTTACGATGCGGGCGATAAATATTATTTTAAACTTTCCTGTTGAATGCCTCTCTTTATGATGTAAAGTAGCAGACATTTTCAAATTTCTTGGAGTCACGTTAGCACTGAGGAGTCAGGCAGAGAACAGAGCCTGAGTCAGAATCTAAAAGTATGGGTTTCTAAAAGTGACAACCACTAGGAGCTTTGCTCTAAAGGGAAGGAGAGGAATTTTAAATTCCAATAGTACAAGAATCATCATCTTATTCCTGTGAGTTTGTAGCTTGCTTATTGCTCCTCAAAAAAAAAAAAAAAAAAAGTAGTATTTTGGATCCAAAGCGGTGGATAAAATCTGGTCTATGATAATCTCTGCAAACGTCAGGGACTTAGAATAAATGAGAGTTACTGTTTCTTTGATATACTTTATTCATATACTTTATTATTCTAACATAGAAACTGGCTGTAGGATAGAAAAGAATTGGGAATTTTAAATAAAAAGAAAAACAAAAGAAAACTTCTAAAATAAAATATTAAGTGCTCATGAGTGATTCTCAGAAATATAAACAAACAACCTCTACCTATTTCTACCATAAAATGCAACTGTAAATTCTAGACAGGATGGAGCAGCAGAAGACTCCAAAAAGTAAAAATGATCCTTCACAAAAACCAAATCAAAATGGATCAAAGATCCAAATACAAAACATAAGACTGCAAGAGTTCTGGAATTAAAAATAGGAGAAAATCTAGGTGACCTTGGGTTTGGTGATGAATTTTTTGGTATAACACCAATAGCATGATTCATGAAAGAAAAAAATGGTAAGTTGGATTTTATCAAAATAAAAATTTTAAAAACCTGTGCTTTGTGAAAGTCACTATTAAGAGAACAGACAAACCATAGACTGAGAAGGAATATTTGCACAATGTTTATCTGATAAAGGACTTGCATCCAAAATATACAAAGAGTTCTTAAAACTCTCAATAAGGAAAGAAACAGTTTAAAAATGAGCAAGATACACATCTCTAAAGGTGCTAAAAGTAAGTATGTGAAAAACTTTTCAACATCATTTGTCTCAAGGAGTTATATATGAAAATAACGAGATACCACTACATACCTATTAGAATGGGTAAAATAAAAAATAATAATAAAAAAACGAGAATACTTATCACTGGTGAAGATGTAGAGCAACAAACACTTTCATTAACTGCTGGTTGGGGGATACAAAATGGTACAGTTTGTAAGGCAGAGTGATGGCTTCTTACAAAGATAAACAGTCTTGACACACAATCTAGCAATCATGCTCTAAGTATTTACTAAACGGATTGAAGAATTATGTCCACACAAAAGCCGGAACACTAATATTTATAGCAGCTTTATTTATAATAGCCAGAAACTAGGAGGAGCCAAGAAGTCCTTCAATATGTGAACAGATTGCTAAACTGTGCTACATCCATACAATAGAACGCTTTTCATCTATAAAAAAGGAGTAAACTACCAATTCACCTGAAGATGCGTCTGCATATTAAATTCATGTTGTTAAGTGAAGAAGCCAGTCTGAAACACTGCATGATTATTGATATGCTAATGTGGAAAAAACAAACCCAGAGAGATGATAAACAACTAAGTGGTTGCCAGACACTTGGGTGGGAGGGGACATTTGAACAGGTGAAGCATGGGGATTTTTAGGGAAGTGGAACTATTCTGTATGATATTGTATTGGTGGACGCCTGATCATATGCATTTATCATAAACCCTTAGAACTTTATATCACAAAGAATGAACCTTGATGTATGCAAATTTTTTTTAAAAAATCACTTAAGAGGTCAGGGAACCATAGGATGGAATAAAGAATGACAGAAGAAACTGTTACAAATGTATGAAACAACCTCAACGAATTGGGTGTGGGGAAAGGTAAAAATAGGTATGAGTGGGCTCTGTTAAAAACTAAAGGCAAAGAAACTATAAATGAGCAACTCTAGTTGATGAAGTTGTCTCTCAGAGGAGACAATGAGTGCTGTGTTAACAATCCCGAAAACACTAAACACGTATGCTGAAATTGAACAACAAATAAATGGATGACACGTGGTAGGAGCCAGCTTTTTCACTGATGGAGAGGGAGATCACATACGAGCTGGAGAAACTTGTTCCCACAATCCAGGTGACAACAGATTAGAGCTGGAGACATCGGTATGAACTCACGGGTAGCTTAGCATACAGCTGGATATCCAGATACAGAAATAGGTACAAACACCGATGAGTATATAAGCATATTTCCTCACTCAATCAACTGAGAGGAAAAATGACACTGCAGAAGCGAGTCGATCTAACATCCAGATCTTGATTTTTTTTTAATTTTTATTTATTTGAGAGAGAGAAAGCACAAGCTGGGAAGAGGGGCAAAGGGAGAGGCAGACTCCCCGCTGAGCAGGGAGCCTGACATGGGGCTCAATCCCAGGACCCTGAGATCATGACCTGAGCTGAAGTCAGACACTTGACCAACTGAACCACCCAGGCACCCCCAGACCTTGATGTAGAATACCATTCTCCACTGAAAGGAACAGGACTCCTTGGAGAAACAGCTAAGGCCAGGGCAAGAAATATAAAAGATAACCCTGGAGCATCTTGTACCAACAGAAAGTAAGGAAGTACTCCAAACAAAACAAAACATCTCACAATGATGGGGAGTATAACAAAGGGTCACAGGACCAACTGAAAGAGCTTCTGATGGCCAAAGCTAGAACAATTTGGGCAATAAAATAAATAATGCAGTATTGGATTATAACTCAAAATATAAAATAAATACCCATGAGTCCATACTAACACAAATAAATGATTGAATGGATGAATGATCTCTGTTCAGAAAGACTATAAATAATGTACATAGATAATCCCGCTCCTGAATTGTGGGTTGCATGTGATTTCCTTCCAAAGAGTACAATATAGAGGGGAGGGAAAAGAGTACTCTTACAGTTGAGAAATGTGAAAAAGAGTATCTCAGCAACATTGACAAGGTGAATATGAATGACGGTGAGTTGTGTTAATAGTATGTAGTACTGAAATGATGCAGTGAGGGCACTTTCCCCTGTGGCCTTCCTCCCCAAACCCCCTCAACTATAGACTAATCATGAGGAAGCGATCAGACTAATCCCAGTTGAAGGACATCCTACAAAACCCTAACCAGCCCTCCCCAAAACTGTCAAGGTCTTCAAAGAAAAGAAAGGTCTGAGAAACTGTCACCTTCAACAGGTGACACGACAACTAGATATAATGCCATATCTTGGATGGGAACCTGAAACAGAAAAAAAAATGAAGTAAAGATCAAGTAAATCTGAATATAATATAAAATAGCAAGATTGTCTCATTAGTTGTGACAAACCTCCATGCTGATGTAAGATATTACTAGCGGGAAACCAGGTGTAGGAGATATGGAAACACTGACAATTTTTCTGTACATTTGAACCTAGATTCCATTTATATGAGATATCTAAAATAGGGAGGGATGTGGGTAGGGGGATGGGTTGGCCTGGTGATGTACTGAATGGAGCACTGGGTGTTATACACAAACAATGAATCATGGAACACTACCTCAAAAACTAATGATAAAATGTATGGTGATTAACATAACATAATTAAAAAAATAGTCTAACTCATATAAATAGAGAGTAGAATGGTGGTTGGTGGTTGCCAGGGATTGGAAAGAAGGGGGAAATAGGAATTGCTATTCAATGGATATGTATTTAAAGTTATTAAAACAAGACAACAGGCCCAAAATGGAGTTGCTTACACTGAGCCCTACGTCACCAGAGACTTAACTATTACAGCTTCTGCTCTTCCAGAAGTAGAATCTTAAACCCGTCTATCAGGAATTGCCTAATCAGCACTAGCTAGAGAGTCTGCCTGATGGACCACTACCATCCTCAGAAGGGAAGTAACCTTGCAATAACAAGCCCACATTTTTGCCAAGTACAACTTCCTTATTTCCTGCTCCCTTCTGGCTATAAAAGTCTTTTATTTTGTACAACTCCTCAGAGCTCCTTTTTATCTGCTGGATTGGATGTCGCCCAACTCATGAATCATTTAATAAAGCCAATAAGATCTTTAAAATTTACTCAGTTGAAGATAGTAAGAAGGGGAAAATGAAGGGGGAAATCGGAGGGGGAGATGAACCATGAGAGACGATGGACTCTGAGAAACAAACTGAGGGTTCTAGAGGGGAGGGGGGGAGGATGGGTTAGCCTGGTGATGGGTATTAAGGAGGGCACGTTCTGCATGGAGCACTGGGTGATATACGCAAACAACGAATCATGGAACACTACATCAAAAACTAATGATGTAATGTATGGTGATTAACAGAACATAATAAAATAAAAAACATTTACTCAGTTGAATCTTATTTTGTAACAATTATGCAAGTTGAGTATTCTAGGCATCCACTGTATAATATTGCTCCCTGGTAAAAAAATACTATATTGTGTGCACTTAAAAAATTTGCCAAGGGGGTAGATCTCATGTTAAGTGTTCTAACTACAATATTAAAAAATTAAAAAATTAAAATGTTAAGAGTTTGTTAAAACAAAAAAGTAAAGGTAGCAGGTGGATTTGGAAAGAAGACCAGAATTGATATTCCACAGAACTGACAGTAAATTTATTCTTTTTTCCCTTTGTCATATAGCCTGGCATAGACTCAACGACAACCCCAATCTGATATTGTGCACAGGGGTACAAGGAGCAGAAAAGAGGGAACTTAGGGTTCGAAAGTGAGGAAAATCAGACAAACTGATTCTATAATTTATATACAAAGGCAAAAGAAAGAATACTCAAAACAATTTTTAAAAAAGAACAAATTTGAAGGACTTACACTGTCCAAATTTAAGAATTACTCTGAAGTTACAGTATTCAAGAGAGTATGGTATTGATGAAGAGATAGACACAAACTCAATGGAACAGAATAAAATTTAAAGTAGACCCAGACAAACTGATTTTTGACAAAGGTGAAAAATTAAAGTAATGGAAAAAGGATAACATTTTCAACAAATGATCTTGGAACAATTGGACGTCCGTATGCAAAGCAATGAACCTCTACCTAAACATCACACCTTATACAAAAATTATCTAACAATGGAACATAGACATAAAGGTAAAATATAAAACTGTAAAGGTTCTAGAAGGAAAAAATTGGAGAAAATCATTGTAATCTGGGGTTCATCAAAGAGTTCTTAGACATGACCACAAAAACATGACCTATAACATGACAAAACAATAAATTGGACCTCATCAAACTTAAAACCTTTTTCTCTGTAAGAGAGACTGAAAAGACAAGCTGGGAGGAAATATTTGCAATTTGCATATCTGACAAAGTACTTATATTTAGAATATACACAAAGAACTCTCAAACTCCACAGTAAGAAAGCAACTTAATTTAAAAACACAGGTGAAAGACTTTAACAAACACTTCACTAAAGAGCATATACAGACGGCAGATAATCACACAAAAGATGTTCAATAGCATTAGCTGTTAAGAAAATGCAAATTAAAACCATTATGAGATACCACTCCACACCTATTAGGATAGTGAAAATTATAAAAAGGAATAATTATAAGGACAGTATCAATGTGGGCAAAGGTTCAGAGCAACTGGATCTCTCATATTGCTGGTAGCAATAGAAAGTGTTTCCAAAAATACTTCGGCTTTTCAGTTTAACATATACTTACCAAATAACCCTGTCATCCTCCACGTGGGCATTTATTGTAGAAAAATGAAAATTTATGTTGACACAAAAACTTATAGATGAATATGGGAGAAGCTCTATTCAAAATCACCAAAAACTGGAAAGAGCCCAAATATCTTTCACTGGGTGAATAAATAAATGAAAGTGTGGTATATCTATATAACAGAATACTATCCTGCCGTGAAAAAACAAATTATTATTGTTATTTTTTTTAAATATTTTGTTTAGTTATTTGACAGAGAGAGACACAGCGAGAGAGGGAACACAAGCAGGGGGAGTGGGAGAGGGAGAAGCAGGCTCCCCGCGGAGCAGGGAGCAGAATGCGGGGCTCGATCCCAGGACTCTGGGATCATGACCTGAGCTGAAGGCAGACGCTTAATGACTGAGCCACCCAGGCGCCCCCAAAAAACAAATTATTGATGCATACAAGAACTTGGACAAATATCAAAGGCACGTACTGCATGAAAGAAGCAAATTTCAAAAGAATACATATTACTAGAAACCATTTATGAGACATGCTCACACAAACTGATTCTAGGTTGTCTCTGGCTCCCCAAAGACATGACTTAGGGAGGGAGGAGGAGGAGAAAATATTCTGGAGTCAAGAAAGTTGTTAAATGTATACCAAAAATAAAAATCATTTTTACTGTATGTTAATTTTTAAAATATAATGAAACAAAACTTTTTATGCTAGTTTCTAGCTTCTTTGGAACAGTACTTAGGTGGAAGATTTCTTCACTTCCTGTATACTTGCTAGAACATATATCTCACTCACTATCCTTACATTTTCAACAGTTATTAATTAAGTCATGCTGGGTTATCTATTAATAATCCATTGGTACTACACTTGATCTTAGCCAAAGTCCTTATGCATTGGGGGTGGGTATGTAGAATGATGCAGCTACTATGGAAAACAATATGCAAATTCCCTCAAAAAATTAACACTAGATCTATCATATGATCCGGGAATCCTATCTTCGGGAATATATTCAAAAGAATTGAAATCGGCGTCTTGAAGAGATATCTGCACCCCCTCCCATGTTCATTTGTTCATTGCAACATAATTCAAAATAGTTAAGATATGGAAACAACTCAGATGTCCGTTGACAGATGAATGGGTAAAGAAAATGTGTGTATGTGGTATATACATATGATGAAGTATTGTCAGACTTAAAAAGAAGATCCTGCCAATTGGGACAACATTGATGAATCTTAAAAACATTCTGCTAAGTGAAATAAGCCAGTTACAAAAGGACAAATATTATGTGATTCCAGTTATATGAGGTATCTAAAATAGTCAGACTCACAGAAGCAGAGAAGAGAATGATGGTCATGAGGGGCTGGGGGAGGAAGGAGTGGGGAATTATTTTCAAATGTGCATGGAGTGTCTGTTATGCAAGATGCATTAGTTCTTGAGGTCTGTGGGACAACATAGTGCCTATGATTAACAATATGGTTTGATGAACTTTAAAACATGTGGAGAAGAGATCTCATGTTAAATGCTCTTATTTTAAAAAAACACACAAAACAACACAAGGAAAGCTTTGAAAGTGATGGATAAGTTTAATATCTTGGTTGTGGTGATGCATTTGTCCAAATTCGTCAAGATGTGTACATTAAATGTGTGCTATACTTCGTATATCAAACATACTTCAGTAAAGCGAAAACAAAACAAAACAAAAATCCATTGGTGACAGGAAGTCCCATGTCCAGGGAGCTCTTATTATCCCAGATGATTTTACATTAAAACCAAAGAAAACAATTCAGCGTGACCTCCGCTGTAATTCTCTTCCTGGGGCAGCAGCTCTCAACTTCGGCTGTAGTTTTGAATCATCTTGGTGGACCTTAAAAATGCCAATGCCTCATTCCAGACCCCAGAACTCTGCTATAATTGGCTTGAGGTCCAAAGCTGGATATTGGGATTGTAATGTGCAGCCAGCTTTCGGAATCTCTGTCCTTGGGGACGCCATTGTGAACCAGGCACTCAAGAAAGAATATTACACATCTTTATGAAGCAATCAGGCTTCCTGGGCTGCATTTAGAGATTCATTTCACTTGGTTTAAAAAGATTTAACTTCTGGCTAATTTTTTGGACCTAAGGATAATTTTCTATGAGCAATATTCTGCCACTTTATAAGGCACATTTTCTTTTCTTTTCTTTTTTTTTAAGATTTTATTTATTTATTTGAGAGAGAGAGCACGAGCAGGGGGAGGGACAGAGAGAGAAGCAGACTCCCTGCTGTGAGCGTGGAGCCTGATGCCAGGCTTGATCCCAGGACCCTGAGATCGTGACCTGAGCCGAAGTCAGACGCTCAACCAACTGAGCCACCCAGGCGCCCCAACCCATGTTTTCTATGGCACCTTCATCCTTCAGCATGGGTGGGTAGGATGTCAGAGGATGTATCAGCCCTCTGAGACCATACATCATGCGTACTAACAACTTCCCATGTTGGAGTCTGGGTCCATTTTTGATGTTCTAAGACTCAGCTCAAAACAAGGGAAAGTAGCTAACTCTTTCCTTTAGAAAACACAACCACAAGGCAAAAAAAAAAAAATAAGAAGCAAGAAGGATGTTTTTATTAATCCCCTTTTAATTTTCCTTCTGTTACTCTTGGACGAAAATCTATTTTATCACAGTCTGGCCAGTATGTATTCCTTAAAATTACCTTTATTTTACTGAAATTCTGATTTTCAGTTGTGAGCTCCACAGAGCAACGGTGGCAGAGTCCCAGCCCCCACTTCCGCGGCTCCCTGCTGTCACATCCTTGGTTATGTCATCTCACGTAGAAAAATACAATGACCATTACTAATCGGTTGCTAGGTAGGTGGCCTAGATCATTTAGGACATCCCACGGTAACCTCATGAGCCCTTAGAGGTGGAGAGAAAAGGCAAAGCCCTTGGACTTTGAACGCACTTTCTCGGAAGAAACAATGAGAAAACACATGGATGCTGTTTTAAGCCAGTATTAGATACGCACTGATCCGTTACTGCAACCACAGGACATTCATACAGTCATTTCATTGCCAAGTCTGTATTGTGGGGCATCACCCCGTGTTCCTCTGCCCTTTGTCAGAGCAGTCACGGGGAATTAAATGTGTTCCTATTTGTGAGTGCATCCACAACCCCTGGCAGGTATTACCCCTGTACATGTTTGTGAAGTAGAGGTAGGAATGTGAAAATGTTGCTCTTCCCCATCTCCCCGGCTCTGCCCAGACCAAGCACCGAGGCTGGCTCACCTTGTCCCTGGACCAACAGATCATCCCCTCCTTTTCCCTCTCACTGCAGGCTTCATCGGCGGCAGTCGGATTTGGGTCAGGGAAGGAATGGCTGGGGGCTCTTGCTATTCATTTACGTGTGCCCAGCACTGTTTTGGACACCTTCCAAATATTTACCCATTCAATCCGTACAGCAATCCCGTAGGTAAGAACTAATGTCATGCTCACTTCACCGAAACACGCCCAAGTTCTATAAGATGGTAAGCGGCAGAGTTGGGGTACAAGCCCACCCTGTCTGATTCCAGAGCTGCCTTTAACCTCTGCTCTCGGACTGAAAAAAACAAAAAAAAAAAGACTCAGAAATATTAAGGGAAGCACTGAGCCAAGAATCAGCTCAAAAATCTGCATTCCCTTTTCTTGGACCTCGAAAGACAGTCAGGGCCAGAGAGGGTGAATGGCTTTCCAAGTCACACAGCAGGCAGGTGCCAGAGGGGGGCTTGGCACTGTCACGTCCAGGTCGCTGTCCCGTCCTCCCACACCCCAGCCCTCAGGGAGCCCCAGTTAGGGGGTCCTGCTCTAGCGCCAGATGGGCACGTTACGCAGCTTTCTACTGCGAGCTGCTAGCATCGCGGGCCCCAGCCCCACCCATGGTCTGCGACCCCACTGCGTTCTTCAGCCACTTCTGCTCCAACATTACTCCTGCACACTGTCCGTGGAGCCCACGTGCTTCGGAAAGATCACTCTGTTTTCAGTGCAGCTGGGGTACATTACGTTTAGTTGTATTTCATTTTTTATTCTATAAGAGCCTCTATGCAACAAATTGAATTAGAGAATTTGGAAGAGAGAAGGATGTTTTAGAGTTGACATTTTTATCGGAACTGAAGAATTAATGTTGGGGAAAAAAACCCCGTGATAATAATTTTGTTAAATGTTGCAGTTTAGCATAGTGTCACCAGATTACATGTGTTGTTCATTATGTTTATTGCTAAAAGTGCTACCACCCTCCTAATTCTGGATGTTAAATAAGTGTTTAAATCTTTAAACAGCTGCACTGTAAAATTTTAGATACTTGCCTGAAGATAACATAATTATGTTTGTGGTTTTCTATCATCGCAGTGTCTGGGCCTATTCAGAAGGTTGTATCTGTTGGAGGACCTTCTAATTAAGCTGGAAGCCTCCGTAGAAACTTCTCTGCATTGCTGAACACGGATTCTTCATCACCCCGGGAGTTGCTAATGGTCTTTCCTGAAAATGATACAAAGACATTTGTGATCATGTAGATTAAACAAAAACTACAGGGCCTCGTCTACTGTTCTACCAACAATGTGCTGGCCCATTTATACGAGAGGAGAGGAACCCTACAGTTGAAGCAGATGAAATGTGTTGGCTGTGCACAAAGAAGGACCCCATATTTGTAGATGAACTCTTTGCAGAGAATTGAAATAGACATATATAGAAGAGCAGGGAAGGAAAAGGAAGATGCTCTTGCTAAAATGAAACAATTATAAAATCAAATTCTCTGTCATGATGACTTTTTCTTTGGAGTCTTCACGGATTTATTATGACATTGTGGAGAAGGTCAAGGCCCCTTTGTTCTGATGACATTTCATCACTACATCTCTCACTATTTGTCACCACACTTTCTGTATCATCACAAATTAAATTCCCTTTTTTATTTTCCTGTACTCCTTGTTTCTCGGTCTCCCCCGGCTACACCTCCTTCCCTGCACAAGATGGTCCTCATGCCCATCAGTATATATTCATGCATTCAACATGGCAATATTGGGTCAGGACTGAGGTTGAAGAAGCCAGAAAGGATGATGTCTTTGGGTGAGAATCTGTCGTGCATATGACGACTTGCTGCTGCCCAGTGTGTGAGGTGGAGAGAGAGAAGAGCTCCCCTTCACCTGAAGCTGAGAGAGGCTCCGAGGGGACACTTTCTTTAACTTCAGTCCTTTCATGTCCTTGAAGTCATGGGATGATACCAGATGAACCAAATATATCAGTCAATGGTATGGAATGAAAGAGATAACACACTCCCTCAATGAGGGTGACAAAGGAGCTTAAGGAGGAGGGTAAAGGAGTAAAGTGGGAGGAAGAATATCATTGGAGCCTGGAAAGGGCTGTAACTTTGGGAAAAGGGGCTGCTTGGCTGGATGTGTGGATACAGGTAGAAAAACACTCACTGCCAAAACCTCAGACTAGAAAGGAAAAGCCAACGACTGGGCCCAGCAGGCTAATGACGCAAGCCTGTCCCTGTGAGACATGAGACTCTTAACAGCTTTGGCTCAAGGATTACCTCTAAGAAACTTTCTTACAGCTAGGCCCAGGACTCCTCCTGCCCAATCTTTTTTCCTTCCCCCTTCATCACAGGAGTTAGATCTATGTCATGGTCTGATCACTCTTCTTGATTCTTCGGAGTTAAAATCAATCATCACCAGAGCTTTCAGCTGTAAATCTTTACGTTTTTTTTTTTTTTTTTTTCTAGAGAGACAGAGAGAGAATGAGCACTCGCGGGGAGGGGCAGAGGGAGAGGGAGAGAATCTCAAGCAGACTCCCTGCTGAGCGAGGAGCCTAATGCGGGACTCAGTCTCAGGACCCTGAGATCTTGACTTGAGCTGAAACCAAGAGACAGACGCTCAAGTTACTGAGCCACCCAGGTGCCCCGATCTTTAAACTACACTTGTAAATGCAGAGCCTTCCACCCCCGACTCACCTCTTCCTTACCCTGCAGGAGAATGGCTTTGTTTTCATAGTACCCCATACATCCAGGTGCTACTGCATTTTGTATTATTCAGAATTCACATACTAATTCTCTACGTCCATCTACCCCTGGACTAAATAAATATACATTCAGTGCATGGACCACATTCTATACGGATCTCTCTTTGCACTTAGAACTGTGCCTAGAATATAAAAGAAACTCAAGGACTTCATGTTTATTCCGTGGCTGATGGCTGAATGACATCTGAAATAAACACGTGAAACTCCAAAGCCTCAGGATGGGATCCACTTACCTCTGGATCTGTCACTTTCTCATGAGCCATAGTGTAAATAAAATCTGGACCTGCTGCCCCAGGCTGCCCCGGGTCCTCACCTTAAACTGTTAGAGTTGCCACAGGAAGGGATGGAAACAAAGGGCTGGGGACACAGGCAGGTGTGGTTATTCATTTTTCCTTTTTGATGAGGTGACTTTTTAAAAAATCTACTAGTATTCACCACACGAGCAACTATCTAGAGCTCATCATGCCTTGAGAAAGACTCTGGACAGTTTGAATATTACACCTTCTGGTTTAATGCTTTAAAACTATCTCCGAGTTTTAAAATTGAACTATACTCTCTTAAAAAAGACTTGGCTGATTTGAATAAAAAACATCTTATTGGAAATACCGTTTTTCTTTACATTTTTTTTCTACACTAGATGATGGCCACCTAAAAAGATTAGCACTTGATTAGAAAGATATACACAATGTTTAGTGCTTCTCACACTTTTCAGGAGAGTGAAGGAGCTATCTACCTACTTTAAGAAATTAAGCAAAAAATTGAAATAGAAAAATAGAACTTTAGAGGTCAAAAGGAACTTTGTGACCCTCTTCTATTCACTTGGCAGTTGAGGCACCAGAGATCATGACTGATGCAGCTCATTGAGCTAGAATTTAGGTCCCCTGGTGAAGTGCCTTTCCTGTCCACGTGCCCAGGAGCCGGCGGGCAATTGTGGGAACAGCAAGGTTGTACGGGGCAGAGCAGAACTGCCTCCGTCTGTTTTCTATAAAATGTTTCCATGTATGATTTCATCTTAAGAAGGGGGTTTTTAACCTAACAAGTTACACTTGATCCTTCAAAGCCATAATACTTTCAAGTTAAGGCAAAACTCAATTATTGGCATAATGTATGTAGAAAAATATGCATGGCTTATTGATCTAGAAGGGAGACTTTATACCATTCCATAAAAATCTCAGAAGACAACTCAGGTTTCAGTGCAATTCTTTAAGCACAAACAATGGAGAATTTTGATCCTGTCAATACTGACTGGGTTCTCCGGGTTGGTGAACTATCTGCCAACACAGAACGTGCTTGAAAAGAGAGCCCACTTCTTTACTGGCTTGAGGCCAAGCCATTTCACCCAACCAGAAATATGCTTCAGTTTTGTTTGGGTGCTTGGAATATGCCCTTCTATTTTGCATCGTAAGTGGTCACCTGGATAAGGAGAATAAACGAGAGAATCCAATAAATAATTAAGTCTGCTTCTTGAATTGCTCAGAAGTAGTACTTCTTTAGATTTCCTTAAGAGGAGACTTTTAGACTTTTCTTCTGGTTGATTCTTCCTTCTTTCCCTTCCTCCCTTCCTCCCTTCCTTCCTTCCTTCCAATAGAATGCATGAATGGGTGAATTCTCTTTTCTTCCCCAATTCTTTAGTTCCTGCTTAAATAGAGAAAGTTTTTATTGTGCCTGTGCAGAAGTGTTTTATTATCACTTAACAAATCCTTCAAAAGGTCTTAAATGGGCAGATGGGGAGGGAAGGCAATGCAATCGACTTTAAGTGGCTAGAACGCATACGGAGAGTAAAACGGTGCGTGAAGCTATGGAAAATTGGGTGATCCAGGTTTACACATTAGTGATGCACTGAGCACACATTAAACCTGCCACAGTCTTAGAAGATTTCCTAATGTTGATTAGAATCTTCCTGGGAAAAAAAAAAACAAAACACCTTCACGTATTAAGAGACTTGTCATTTACAGGTATCTGACAGAACCTTAAAGAACATGGGCAAAGTAAACTCATTTGGTAATGTGCCACCACACACCCTCCAGAAAATCTGCCATATGCTGGGAACAGATTGCTTAGCCCAATCAGCAGCTATCACACAAGTGAGGGATAAAGGTTGATACCAGAAGCCAGCCCACACTCTGAGTTAATGCCACTTTCCCAGAGTCGTAATGGTCTTGTGATGGCATTTTCCCAGTAGGCTGTGGTGACCTCAGTGGGGACTTCCCTCTTAGGTTGTTTCCATTTGCTGTTGGTAATGTATTGCATTTCCTTTGAATGTGTCATTCCTATGGGAAAAGTCAAGTAGAAAATGCTGTCTGCAAAGGCCGCTTGGTTGGAAAATCAGCACCCAGGAAACACACAGTGGTGACCCAAGAGCGGAACTGGGTATTATGACATCTAACATTTTCCTGATGGGGTCCTGGGGGCACAGGACCTCCGAAAGGACACCAGGCCCTGTCTTCCCCAGAGGGGCTGGGCCCTTGTTGCTGTAGGACGACAGCCCTGCACACTCTGCAGTGGGGTGCTGACTGCTTCTCCCAGGGCAAGTCCTGCAGGAGGGAGGGAGGGGGCCCCAGCTCACCAAGCCTCCTCGGTCTCCTTCTCCAGGATGAGATCAATCCTAAGAGCAGCTGAGAGCCTCCCCTTGATGTCAGAGGACTGCAAAGGAACGCTGAGAACCTTGGCAGAAGTCCAAGCCATGCACCAGGAGACTCGACCACACCTAGGGTGCATGGCTCCTGCTCCCAAGGGGATGACCTCGCTGCCCTTTAAGTTCCTGCTTGTAAAACCTCACGACTTTGAAGGACTCTACTGTTTGTTCTAGTAATACCTGACAATATACTCCTGAGGCCCCTCACTTAGAACCTTTACTACAAACTTACAAGAGTAGGGACGCCTGGGTGGCTCAGTCGGTTAAGCATCTGCCTTCAGCTCGGGTCATGATCCCAAGGTCCTGGGATCGAGTCCCGCATTGGGCTCCCTGCTCCTCGGGGAGCCTGCTTCTCCCTCTGCCTCTGCCCCTCCCCATGCCCCGCTCATGTGCGCTCTTTCTCTCTCTCTGACAAATAAAGAAAGAAAAAAAATTACAAGAATAAATCTTTCTGGGTTTCTTTGAGATAGAAATGCATGTCTCTCCCACAATCCAGGAGTGTCTTTCTCAAGGACCTGAAAGCCATTCCTTTGAAATACAATCATCAGGAAGGATAGGGCCCCTGTCCCCCAGTCTCTGGGAGGATAGAATCGTAACTTTGGTAGCTACCAGCTAGCAGACCCAATGGGTTCAGTTGCTTTTATACTGATGGACCCAACCATCTTTCCTGCTTTTTATGATTTTCACTCCCCTGACTCTACTTGAGCTCACGCCCACTCGGTCTCCTTACTCCCTCACCTCCTAGTCACTCTGGGCAAATGGGCACAGAGCTCAACTCTTCCCTCTACTGCTTGTAGTTACTGAAGCAAATTCTGCCCAGGTGTACCTCTTAGTCCCAGAATCAATCGTGACAGTTTTGAAATATTTTTGATGTTCTAAGACTCAGCTCAAAACAAGGGAAAGTAAGCAAGCATGTTTGATGAATGTCTCTGCAGTTCTAAAAACAAACAAGCAAACAAAAAGCAGTTATGTCTCCTAAGTTTAAAATAGTCAAAATACACACTGATATCCCAAACTGGCAAATCACTATTGATTTCATTAATTCGATTCTCTCTCCATGGCAGGAACCATGTCTTCTCCATGCTACATACTATTCCCAGGAGAGTGCTGGACAGGGGCTGAATTGATATGATCTAAATTGATCTGAAGATTTTACCTTATAAAAATATTTACACTTTTTGAAAATCATAAGACCACAAATAAAACATCCAAAGGTTTCCGATATTTAATGGAGGTATCATATTCCAAAGTTTAACGTTTTCTTGATTTTGGGGGGCATAGAGGAATAAGAAGTCTTTCTTTAGCTTTACCTCTTCATGCAGGAAGGTCAAAGGTATTCTGGGATATTGATCAGTCAGTGTTTTGATTATTCACACACATGCAAACCCCCGACTGGCTGCTATTTTATTTAAGGAGTTAAACTGATTTGCAAGCTACATATGAGACCTCATTTCTCCAGACAAATATATTTGCATTAATTTTAAGAATGAGGTCATTTTCCCTAATGGAGATACAAATTTTGTTGTCCTAAGTAAATGGAAGGAAGTTCAGAAAGATAAAATTACATGCACAAAGTTAGAGAGCAGGAGATTGAGTCCAGAGAGGGTGGCTACCTGTCCTGGGGCTGGGAGCCTGCCAGAGCACACCTGTTCAGTATTTCAGTGTGTGGTGCCAACAAATGGTGTGTGTGTGTGTGTGTGTGTGTGTGTGTGTGTGTTCTTGGCCTCTCCTTTCCTTCTGTCATTGATTTCTTTTTTATGAGTTCCAAGCTGAAGGAAGAATTTTGGTTGCTCTGATCAGGCAGAGAAAAGGCCACCAACTCTGGATGTCTACTGCAATCGTTCACCTGCAGACCAGGTAGGTTGAGCACCGGCCGGCCTTGCGTGAAGGCGAGCTCTACAGTTCATTGTACGCAGCAGTTGGGCTGCACCATGGTCTGCGTAGCAGAAGTTTTAGCTAATTACGTGTGGTCCACAAGAGGGTCATATACATTTTGCCTCGTGTTTTACAACTGAAAGAATGAGAGGCGATTTGGGGGAAAATTAAAATCAACAACAGAGCGCACAGGTATTTCTGGAAGATTCATTGGGTGCCTCGTACTGGCCTCTGCATAAGCCAGAAATTCTCAAAGATCCCAGGATGAATCCTGAGTGCTCATGAGGTTCAGGCATGTTGGTGAGACAAGTCACACAGGAATAGTACAGAAATAGTACAGCAAACGTGTTACTTTTTGGAAAGATCAAGAAAGGACTGGGTTCGTTATCTGGAAGAGAAAGTGGAGTCATCAGTCAGTGGTGAGCAAATACTCACTTGCCTTGGACCCTGTGTGAGTTTGGTTCAGAAAAGAGACCCGAGTCGAATTCCTACGGGTGAAAAGATGGTCAGCACTTGCAGGAGTAGAGCGCCCTATCCCTCCTGCGCCATTCCCGACCTGGCCAGGCTTCCAGAAGCAGAGGAGACGTGGCTGTTGGTTTGCAGCTTGGAGCTCGCCTGGCAGGAAGGCAGGATTTGAGTAGAACATGAAGCATGAGTCAAATTTAGATAAAAAGAGAACCAGCCCTTCCCGCTACAAGGTATGGTGCTGCAGGCAAAGGTGAGGAGGGACACATTTTAAGGTAGAATCGGGTTAGTGATTAGCGAGAATAAAATCCATCAGGCTTAGTTTGTGGCATCTGTCTGAGCTTGGTGCTCCTCCTGTGCATTATGCCTCCTGTTCTCGCAGGCTTCAGCGTCCAGACACGGTGCATGGCCTCTGCTCTAAACATGGACACTCCCTGGTTACAGTGATTCCCACCTAGGCACAGATGGGCCCCTTGTCCTCACTGTGGAATAAGCAGCCTCGCTCGGCACCAACTTATTAATGGACTTGAAGAGAAAGTAGGGAAATCAGGCAGCATGGAATGAGAATTTCTTTTTTTTAAGATTTTGTTTATTTTTATGTGAAAGAGAGAGAGCGAACGAGCAGTGGGGAGGGGCCCATCTGTGCCTTGGACCCTGTGTGAGTTCGGTTCAGAAAAGAGACCCGAGTCGAATTCCTACGGGTGAAAAGATGGTCAACCCTTGCAAGAGTAGAGCGCCCTATCCGTCCTGCGCCATTCCCTATTAAGGAAGGTCCCTATTAAGGAAGCAATCACTTGAGCATATTCCAAATGGCCTTAGATAATGTAGGAAAAGATGCCTAAAAATGACAAAACAAATCAATTCAGTGGTGTGTGGGATGTAGTCCTTGATTTTATTTTTATATCTAATTAATGTGGGTTTTTAAAAAAAAATTTTCTCTGAAATTCTAGCTTTTCAGTGACAGAGAAATAATTAAGAAGCGTTCTTCCCTTTATCCTGATCTGTCCCATTTTCAAACATTGAGAACCTCTTTGCCCAACCTAGACTCCATATACGGATACTTCAGTAGCCCGCATGGCCCTCTGGGGTGTGGGAAGAATGGCCTGCCCCATTTCAGTATGTCACACTCCAAGTTCTGGTTTTCTTAGGCATAACAAAGTGAGAGTTTTATGACGCCCTTTTCTTTCTGCCAGCCACAATTTATCCTCTATTAAAACTATCCTGGTTTCCTGGAATGAAAAACCATTGGTCCCACAGGAGCCAGACCAGCTTAAGATGTATGAAGGACATTCAGCAGAGCTGAGTTCTGCATGTTAGGGCCCTTAGGATCTAAGTGAATGAACTAAGGCGGATGTTCCCCAGGACACCTTTGGACCTGCCTTCCCAGTGGGGCACCAGGGTTGAGTGGCAAAACCAACACTGACAGGGTTCCATGGCAGCCATTCCAACATAGGAGCTCCTGGATGGAAACTGGAGCCTCTCTGCCCCCACACATCTCTTCCCCCTTTACCTACAGAGCTTTCATCTAAACTCTTAGTCCAAAATTATGTCTGAATTTCTTACAGACAGAAGCCCAGGCATCAGTCTTCTGGATTAGCAGCTCTTTATTGAACATGAGGACGACATTTTTCTCTCTTACTGATGGCCCAGCCCCCTCTCTCATTGCCCTGTCTCTGCACTCATGGGCTCTGGTGCCCTGTAGCTTTCTTGAGAGGCTATGGGCTCCTGAGCAAGTGCTTCGGCTTAATTTTTGCTGATTATTCCAGTCATATTTGTCTTCAGGAAACTATAATAGAAAATATACCAGAGAAAGTAGTTCCTATCGTACTTGAGGAGAAAATGATCATCGTGCTCTGCTATCTGAGTAAGTGGAACAGGATTTGTTTTTGTCTTAGAGTGAATTTGAGCCTGGGGCGGGGGGTGGGGGGGCTTGTTTCCAATTGTTTTCTAATAACAGAACAGAATTTCCATAATGATTTACTCTTTTTCTTTCAGCTATGTAAATGGCTTTATCAAGACTGTCATACCAAGTACAACATTATGCGGAGGATATTACAGCTTCCACAACCCCTTGTCTGAAGTCTAGAGCTTTCTTGAGTGAGATTGATGAACTGCATTGTAAGGAGCAATTATTACAGGATTATTACAGGATGGCTGGCTTTTTTTTTTTTTTTAATTTTACCTTCACTTATTCCTTCTTCAAACCTCTTCCCTTTCTTTATATAGATCCACATTTCTGACCTATATTATTTTCCTCCTCTCTAAAGGACTTTTTTTTTGGTAACATTTTTCAGCAACAAATTCCTTCAATTTTTGTTTGTCTGACAAAGCATTTCTTCCTCACTTCTGCAGGATAATTTCACAGGGTACAGAATTCAAGGGTGTTTTTTTTCCCTCTCCTCTCAACACTTTAAATATTTCACTCCACTCTCTTCTTGTGTGCCTGCTTTCTGAGGAGACATGGGGTGTAATTCTTACCTTTGTTCCTCTCTAGGTAAGGTGTTGTCTTCCTTTGGCTTTGTTCTGGATTTTTTTCTTCATCTTTGATTTTCTGTAATTGAAAGTGATATGCCTCGGTGTCTGTTTTTGTTTATTTCTTCATTTATCATGCTTGTTGTTTTCAGAGTTTCCTTGATCTGAGGTTGGTATCTGACATTAATATGGGGAAAATTCTTGGTCATTATTGATTCAGATGCTTCTGCTCCTCTCTCTCTTTCTTCTGCTGGTATTTGCATTAAGTTACACCTTTTGGAGTAGTCCCGAAGTCCTTGGATATTCTGTTGTGTGTGTTTTTTCAATTGTTGTTCTCCCTGCTTTTCAGGTTTTGTGGATTCTGTTGAGTTATCCTCAGATTCTGCAATTCTTTTACCAGCCATGTCCAGCCTGCTCATGAGCCCATTGTAGGGGAGGTAAATTATTCCCTCTACCTTCTTAAAGTTTTCCAGCTGTGCCTGAAAATTCGGCTGACACAGAAAGATTAAAGGGAGAAAAGCACACAAATGTATTTGTTTCACAGGACACAGAGCCCTCATAAGGAGGGAAGACCCAAAGAAATGGTGGATTCTACATGCTTTTGTAGCAGGTTGAACAAAAGGAGGCAATTATGGGAAAGCCACTTAGCTCTGTGGGGAGGCTGAAGTTATTGGAACAAGGTTGTTTGTGTAGAATTCCCTCAGTCTCAGCTTCTTGTCTTTGGTGATAACAAGGTTACTTTCCTTGCGGTTCAGGGAGGTCATCTATCACATGGGAATTTCCTCTCCTACTTTAAGAAAAAAAAAAGTCACAGTTTTTTTCTTGCATTTGCTATTGTTCAAGTGCCTTTAACACAAAATAATCTGCACACCAAAGTGGTGGTAGATTCTGCTACTCATCACTAGCAAAGGCATTCTTTATTTCTGTTACAATGTTGTTTTTGGTTGTTTGTTTGTTGTCTCTTTATCTCTAGCATTTCTTTTTGGTTTTTGTTCTCAGGATCCCCATCTCTTTGCTGTATTTCAAAATGGTCCTTTTACCCCGAGCCTTGCTAGAAGGGAACTTTTGTCTGATATTTACATGGGAACCTGGTAGCGTTCCTGGAGGTAAACCTCACAGTATGATGGAGGCTCCCCAGTGGGTAGGTCCCCCCTGAGTTTCTAACTCTCGGAGTTATCTGCACTGACCCTCCAGCAATTCATCAATTACAGCTCACACTTTCCTACCTGGGTATTGTTTTCCACAGTGATTTCACCTTGTGGATCTCTGCTCCCATCAGCCTGCGATGACTTGTGTTCACCTGTCTTTCTCTACCTTGGGGGCAATGCTCTGCCCTGTGTCCTCTCTTTTCCTACAGATCCCAGAAGAGTTGTTGATTTTTCCAGTATGTTCAGATTTTTACTTGTTAGGATGAGTGATGATTTCCAAGCTCCTTGCATGTGGAACCAGAAACCAGAAAATCAGTTTTTTAAAAATATAATTCTCCAGTCTATGTAGTAATTAGTAAAGACTGAAGAAGAATGAAGAGCCAGTGCAGGCTTGTCAATGCTAAAGGTCATTTTAAACAGTGAGATCTTCATGTCCGGACATCTCAGGAAATAAAATGACCTCTGAAACAATATATACTCCACAACTTGTTGAAAACTTCCTGCTCTAACGTAAAAAAAAAAAAAAAAAAAACAAAAGGTTGCTGTAATTTAAATGTATTTTTTCTTTTTATATTTCTTATACTGATTCACGAATATGCTTTATTCATCTTCTTTTTCAATTGTCTGAGATTATCAGAGTTAGCAAAAGATAAGAGATGTCCTCAGCTCACACAATGTTCATATGCAAATACACAGAATATTGGGGTAAAAATGTATAAAAGACTGAGCAAAGCAGGTTAAACATTTCCGCAACAGTGATCCTTCTGTCAGTATCTCCTTATATTTTAGTGCCTTCTAAATTCATTTATTTTGATAACATATTAGTCTATAAATACATTGCATGGTCTAAAACTTCCATTGTTTCTTCCCTCAGTAGGAAGTGACATGTGTGGTTCATCAGTTGGTGACAGCTTCTATTTTAGGTTGGTGTCATAAAAGTTGACATTCCTGAGTTCTTTTGTTTATCTTTTTTTATTTTAGACTTTTTACATCATTTTCTTATAAACAGGACTCTCAAAAGCCATATAAGGTATCATTTTGCTTTAAAACTCAGAAAATTCCTGTCTTTTAATAGTACTGCCTAAATAATTTACACTCTTAACATTTCACCAAGTAGCAAAATATGTTAGTGTTTTTACCACATCACTGTTTTAACCGAGATAATTAAAGACAATGAAGAATAGCGAAAAACGTTGTATTTCTAAGCATTCGTTCTTAAACTTGAGTACTTGTAACAACAACCTGGGAAGCTTTTATGGAGCACTAACATTTGATTGCCGCCTCCAGAAACTCTAATGGGACTGCCTAGGGGTATCTCTGTGGGCAATTATAATATGCAGCATTTGAATTTTTAAAGCTGGTCTCTCTTTTTTCCCGTCAAAAAATCAGAAAAAAAAATTGGTATTCACGCTGCTGATTTAAACAGGACAAATTTCACTATATACATTACAGAACTGGTAAGAGAAGTGTCAGATTATTTTCTAGGTGTAATGAAGATACAAGGGATATCAAATCCCTTTTCATCCCCTTCTTCATAGTGCTCTGAAGAACGGCAAGTGAGCTCAAAGAATTCCCAAATCATAGAGATCTTACATGAATAAAGAGTTCAGACTCTCTTGATTTGATCTACTTTTATGTCAACCTACCTTGAAGTTTTGAAGTTGCTTCTGTGAATTGCAATATCAGCTAAATATATGGATTTGGTGGTTACATATCATTTCCTTTATCTAGGGATACACATTCACACCATTGAATTGATGTCGGAGTTGCTCTAAAGTCTGATTTGACATGACAGGAGATTTTGATTTGATAATCATGAGTCAGAAAGTGAAGATAAAGGATTAATTTTTAGAGAGCTCCTCCAATTCCAGGATGATCACTTTCACCACTTTCAAGTAGCCATGCCAGTCTGAGAATCAATCAATCAATCAATCAATCAAAATTTTTGATCTAGTACCAATTTGTGTGAGTTCCTCTGCAGGGAAGGGTGGGGGAATTTGAAGGCAAATACAAGTAAGAGTCCTAAAGAGTTCTCTGGTCAATTGGGGGCATTCATGAATACAGAGAAAGACAGCCAACAGCACTACATTATGGATGTGCGAAATGACTCACAAAGACAATAAATTCTATGTGTTATTTATTTATTTATTTATTATTTTCATTATTATTTTTTGGTGGACTGCTTTGGTAAGAAATGTTCTGTAGAGACTTTAGTCTGGAAATAAATAAAACTTTTAAAATGCCCTGTTACCAAGAATTATGACTCAAGGCTTCTCTTCTGGATAATTGCCCAAATCCAGTTACCTGTCAGAGGCTGACTTCAATGGATTAGCCAATCTTCTAAGGAACAAATGAGCTTCTAGAACCAGAAGAAATTAGCATACACAAGTAAACATAATGATCTGAGGAACTGAGTAATGATGTTGTGAATGCAAGTCAGATTTTGCATATTTTATAACAACTAGTGATAAAAACAAAACAATATTAAAGTGGTATACAGTTTTATTAAGAGAAATCTACAAAATAAATACTAGATTTTCAAATAGCAGAATGCACCTCAGGTCTTTGGATCTAACTTTAACTCCCTATTCTTCAAAACCATCAATTAAAATAGTTCAGACACTAAAAGGCATTTGATTTTTTTCTGCATGGCATGAACAATTAACAAACATGAGCAAGGTGTAGTCCCTGACTTCTGGGTTTTCACAGCCTAAGCTGAGGACAGATACTGCCACGGATTGTACAGTTTAAAGGGGCTCTCCTGAGCTTAGGAAGCAAGAATATGGAAACACTGGGGATTTCCACAGTTTGCTGAGAACATGGTCAAAATTTCACACTGGAGATGTGAGAGGTGCTGGGATAAAAGTGAGAGTGTGGAAGAAGACTTGTCCCAGGCAGACAAACTGAGGCTGGAGCATTGCCCGGAGCAGAAAGAAGCACAGCGTTTGCTGTGGTGTGGCCAGTCCTTAAACATTGGTCTGGAAGGGGAAGCCACTGTCCGTCACCAGGTTCATTAGGTAGGACGCCACAGCTCTGCAGAACCCCAGGAAAGCTTGATGCTCTTTTCCTTCTACATAAACTAAAAATGATATCATCCACCAAAAAGTCTGTGAAATCCGCAAAAGAAAACAACAAATGGACCTACAAGAGTCTATGGAGTGAAATAGAAAACCGTAACCAAGCATGGTCTGTGGATGAGTTTTTTCATTAGTAATTCTTTAACAGGTTTAATGAGATATAATTGACATTCCACAAAATTCACCAGTTATAAGCCTATAATTCAATAGTTTTAGTGAATTTATAGAAATGTGCAACTATAACATTCCAATATTGGAATTTTTTCAACACCTTCTACCTACCGGCAGTTATCTCTTGGTCCTGCCCTCAACTCTAGGCTACCCATGATCTTTGTGCAGCTATAAACTGGCCTTTATAGACATTGTATATAAACGTAATCTTATAATACATGGTCTCTTGCATCTGGCACCTTTCACTTAGCATAATGTTTTTGAGGCTTTCCAAATTGCAGTGGGGTTCAGTGGCTCTTTTAATTATAGACTAGTACTCAGTGGTATGGATATACTACATCGTGATTATCATTCAGCAGTTAATGGGCATGTATGTTGTTTCTGGTTTTTAGGTATAATGAACGTTGTTGCTGTTCCGAACATTCACATACATGTCGTTCTGTGCGTGTATGCTTTCATTCATTTCTTTGAAGTAAACTTATTCATTATTCAGCTTCTAGGAAGCTGAATCTTATGGTCAGTGTATGTTTAACTTCAAGAAATTGTTTTACAAAGTGACCATACCATTTGGAAATATCTCCAGCAATGAATAAAGGTTCCAGTTTCTCCACATCCTCCCAAACACTTGATATTCTTGGCCTTTTTGCTTACAACCATTCTAATGAATGTGTGGTGGTAGCTCATTGTGGTTTTAATTTGCATTTCCCTAATGATGAATAATATTTAGCATCATTTCATGTACTTGTTAGTCACTACTTTGTCTTTTTTGGTGAAATATCTATTCAAATCTTTTACCCATTATTTAATTGTATTATTTGCTTTATTATTATTGAGTTTTTTTTTTTTTTTTAAGATTTTACTTATTTTTTGACAGAGAGAGACACAGCGAGAGAGGGAACACAAGCAGGGGGAGTGGGAGAGGGAGAAGCAGGCTTTCCGCTGAGCAGAGAGCCCGATGTGGGGCTCGATCCCAGGATCCTGGGATCATGACCTGAGCCGAAGGCAGACACTTAATGACTGAGCCACCCAGGCGCCCCTATTATTGAGTTTTAAGAGTTCTTTATATATTTAGGATACAAGTCCTTTTTCAAATATATAATATGCAAATATACTCTATCTCCAGTTGATCTTTCCATGTCCTTAATAGACTTGATGAGGTACAAAAGTTTTTAATTTTGATGAAGTCCAGTTTATCAAGGTTATCTTACATGAGGTCACAATTCAATGCTTTGTATCAGAAATCTTTTCCTAATTATAAGGTCACAAAGATTTTCTCCTATTTATTTTTCTAGAAGTATTGTAGTTTGAGCTCTTACATGTAGGCCTATATGACTTAGTGTTTATATACAATCTAAGGTAAAGGTCTAAGTTTATACTTTTTACATGTGAATATCCCATTGTTCAAGCACCATCTGTCAAAAATCATCCTTTCCTCATTGAATCATCTTTGCAACTTTGTCAAATACCAAGCCCCATTAATGCAAGGTTTTATTTCTTGGCCTTTGATTCTGATCCATGAATGTGTGTGCCTTGATTACTGCGGCTTTACAGTAAGTTTTGATTACTTTACAGTAACTTTAGAGTAAGTTTTGAAATCAAATAATGTAAGTCCCTCAATTTTATTCTTTTTCAAAATTGGTTTGGCTATTCTAGGTTCTTTGCATCTGTAGATAAATTTTAGGACTACCATATAAATTCTTACAAGAGACCTGATGGGACTTAGATAGAGATTGCATTAACTTTATAGATTAATTTAGAGGGTGCTGCCACATGGACAATATTGAATCTTCCAATTTATGAACATGAAATGTCTATTATTTCAATCTTTAATATATATAGCAATGTTTTTAGTTTAAAATGTATACATCTTTCATTTCTTTTATTATATTTATTCCTCATTATTCTATTTGAAGCTATTATGAATTAAAGTATTATCATAATTTTACACTTCATTTGTTTGTTGCTGGTATATAGGAATACAATTGATTTTTGTATATTGATTTTCTATCCTGTGACCATGCTAATTTTATTAGTTTCTAGAAGTGTTTTGTAGACTCCTTGGATTTTCTATTTATAGAGCCATGTAAACCAAAAATAAAGACACTTTTATTTTTTTCTTTCCACTTTATGTGTTTTAATTTATTTCTTATTCCCCTTTAGTGTATTAGTTAGAATCCCCAGTTATGCTGAGGTAGTTCCCTTCTATCTCTAGTGTGTTGTAAACTTTTTTTTTTTTTAATAATTGGGTCTGGGATATTGTCAAGTGTTTTTTCTATTTTTATTGAAATGATGTGATTTTTTTTTCTCTTTTCTTCTTTTATTATGGGATATTACATTAGTGGATTTTCAGATGTAACCCTAAACTCAAGAGGGCAAGTCCCACTTAATCATGATGTGTAATCAGTTTTTAAATGAACAACAGGATTTTTGCATTTGTGAGGCGTATTGGTCTGTAGATTGGTTTTGTGGTTGCTCTCTTGCAGTGTCTTTGTGTCTGTGATATCAGGGCAATATTGGCTTCATGGATTGAGTTAAGAAGTATTCCCTTTTTCTCTAACTTTCAGAGAGTTTGCAAAGGATTAAAGGTATTTCTTCTCT
Source organism: Halichoerus grypus (assembly GCF_964656455.1). NCBI lineage: Eukaryota > Metazoa > Chordata > Mammalia > Carnivora > Phocidae > Halichoerus > Halichoerus grypus. The sequence goes on from NC_135725.1 coordinate 5,348,713, forward strand.
AAATATTTGTAGAATCTTCCTGGTAAAATCCCAAGTGTTTGGACTTATCTTTGTGGGATGATTTTTTTTTAAAGATCTAATTTATTTATTTGAGAGACAGAGCACAGAGAGAGTGGGAGAAGCAGGTGCCCGATGCGGGGCTCAATCCCAGGGCCCCAGGATCATGACCTGAGCCGAAGGCAGATGCTTAACGACTGAGCCACCCAGGCGCCTCTGTGGAAAGATTTTTAGTTATCAACGCATTTTCTTTAACTGTGAACTATTCAAGTTTTTTCATTGTCTTGAGTATGTTTTGGTAATCTTTGTTTTCAAAAAAAATTTGATCATTTAATCTAAGCTGTCAAATATATTGGCAAAATAGGGGCGCCTGGGTGGCTCAGTCGTTAAGCGTCTGCCTTCGGCTCAGGTCATGATCTCAGGGTCCTGGGATCGAGACCCGCATCAGCCTCCCTGCTCCGCGGGAAGCCTGCTTCTCTCTCTCTCCCACTCCCCCTGCTTGTGTTCCCTCTCTCGCTGTGTCTCTCTCTGTCAAATAAATAAATAAAATCTTTTAAAATATATATATATATATTGGCAAAATAGAGGCCAAAATATTTCCTATAATCTTTAAATTTTCTGTAGAGTAGGTAGTAATGACCCTATTGCATTCCTGATTCTTGTATTTTTTGTCTTCTCTATTTTATGTATTTTATGTATTTATAGCTTATATATTTATGTAATATATGTATATATATATATTCAGCAGTCATTGGGTAGCATGTTCTATGCTGTTTTCACTCATTATATATATAGTGAAAACACTATAATGTTTTCACTCATTAGAGTGAGTTGGTCGATAATATTGTTCAACTCTTCACTCTTCCTAATTTTCTGTCTATTCTTTGAATTATTGAGAGTAGGTATTGAAACTTTTTTCCATTTTATGTATTTGCAGGCTCTGTTGGTAGGTACATATAAATTTATCACGGTTAAGCTTTCCTCATTTTTCACTCTCTTTTTATCTAATGATATTTCTCATCCTGAAGTCCATTATCTCTGATATTAATATAGTCAGCTCTCTTATGATTACTACTTGTTGGTACCTCTACTTCCATCTCTTACTTTCAAGTGTCTTTGTGTCTATGCATGTGTCCTATACACAGCATATACATAATATTGCTTTTATATCTTGTCGGATAATGTTTGTCTTTATACTGTGGTGGTTAGACCATCCACAGTTAATGTAATTATTGGCATGGCTGGATTTACAGATGCTGTGTTTTGCTATTTTTGCCTGTCTTGTTGTTGTTGTTCCTTTGTCCTCTTTGACTATTTTCTTTTATTGTAAATAAATATTTTTAGTCTACCACTTGAATTTTATTCTTAAGTTTTTTATTATATTTTTTAGTTATTTTCTTAATGGTTGCTTTAGAGATTACAAAAGGTATAATTGACTTATTAACATGCATCTGAGAATCGTGCTCTGATTTTAGGTTAGATTTGCAATTGCCTCAATGTTGGGTGTCCAGGAGAGCTATGGAAATCTCTTTGCCAACACAGAAATTGTCCCAAGTCTTGGGACATAGAGACTTATCACTTATCACCAGTTTTACCACTGACTTTCTATGTATACCTCAGAGATTGAAACCTCCATTTTTTTTTTTCCTTCTAGGTCCTACTTTATAATAACTACCCTATTTATAGGGTTTACATAAGAACCAATGAAAAATAAAGTAATTTCTACAAAGAGAAATCATGGGTACCCAAATGAAGCTATCTATCCTTCACATTTCCGGATGTATTTACGGCTGCATACACTAGTCTAATATGAAAGCACACCCAGTTCTTACCAGTATAATGAGTCCCTCAGACAATTATTCACTCTGTTTAGAACCTGCATTGTAACTCTAAAACCTCTGCAAGATTTGACAGACATGACCTTGGAACAAGTAAAACACTTCCAAGAATAATTCAATTTGGTGGTAGCACAAATCCTGCATTTATTATGATTCACATTTAGATTTTGAATGGATTATCCAATTGCTTTCTACTGTGCTCAGACCATGCTCTAATGTGGCAATTTTATATCTGTCCTAATGAAACGGGCTCTGCCCAGATCCATGGGGGCTCTCTGACATTAAAGCAACAAAGCAGATACATCTTCTCCTCTAGTTTACACTGTTATGGGAAAGACAATGGCTCATACACAGCCAACAGAGGGAACAGAAAGGGCAGATTTTAATCTATATTGCTCTGTAACCTTACTGCAGTTTTATTTTTCAAAAAATACCACTACAAAGTGTATGTCCCAAAGCTTACTCAGAAAATGCTAATCACCTAATGTACATAATACATAAAAACTACTTTATTAAAATCTAATTTTGTATCTACTTAGGAAACATATTTATTACATATCTTTATAATTAATTATGCTTCAGTATTAAAGAAGCAAGAGTATGGATTTTCAATGAACCCTTAGTAGTCACATTGATTAAAGTTAAATTAATGGTCTACTCATTAATGGAAGCATTGAATTTCACTGTTTGTTTCCCTACCATCATGAAAACAGCAAAGCCAATGATCCCAGGACCAATACCATGGATGAAGGTGGATGTACACATAAGAAAATTAAAGATGATTCTTTTCCTCTTGATGAATAGTAAGCATTCATATAACAATCATCTAAACACTAAGTTTACTAATTCCATTATTACTGCATTCTGTGTGGTACGGTTATTTTACTAATAATTGATTCTTTTGTGTGTAGGTTTCAATATTTTGACTGTGTACGCCAGGTGAAAAGTGGTTCTTTTTCTGGACAGTTGATCATGTTCTTTGATTTAGTTTTAATAGAGTTTACCAATGATTGCCTTAAGTATGGGTGTCTGAAAGTAATTAATATTATGGATGAAAAATCAGAGGCCTGCCCGTTTCTGGCTACACAAGACACTTGTGGAGTGGCCGCTCTTCCCCACCCACAGGAGGGCTGCCGACTGAGTAGAGCTCGATGCCCACAGTCAGGTGCAGAATCCCAGCTCCACTAAGTATTAGCTGTGTAGTTTGGGAAAGTAGTAAACCCTCTCCATCCTTAATTTCCTCACAATTCCTGACTTTCAGAGTGGCCGTGAGGACTAAAGGACATAATTACACATGATGTGCTATAGACTATGTGTGGAGCACGGCCTCGTTCCAGATACTATAATTATTACATGTGTTACTAGGATGCAAATCCAACTCTAACCTTGAGCTGAGCAGCTGCATTACGTCTGTGGGCCTGAGTTGCCTCATGTAAAATGCAGAGCTTGCATTGATGACCTTTAATTTTATAGCTCCCTTCTGAGAAAGAGAAAAAGCAGCCTCTGATATCCAGAAACTGATCGAAACTCATGACTAGACCTTAAAGTTACTACAAACTGATCTAATGCTTATGACTGAGCCATGTTATTTTTTGTTGTTGTACACACACCCACCCCCACCACACACCCGCACACATAAAATCTCACAAGATATCCACTCAAAACAAGATTACATGCATCCCCCAAAATATCAAACATCCCTTCTTTTGCTAAATGAGTGACTGCCACTCTTTATCAATTACAGCTTTATCCTCACTATCTTCTATCCTCCCTTTACATAAGATTTGTTGAGATACTCAATTATTGACTTGTCCTCTGATTTATGAGAACATCCAATCTAGAATAAGCCCCTGCTTCTTTAGACCCTCCCCCAAATGACCCAACAAAAACCCAATCATATGTTAGGCTCTTTCTAACACCTTCTTACTGAGACACCCCACATTACTCCATGGTGTGTGTTCTCTCTCACTGCAACAAGTAATAAATCCAACTTATTCAACTCAAGGTGTTCACAATGGTCTTGGCTGAAGAACATGGACACTTATTTTTAAGCAATCACTTAGAGACATACATCATCTCACTCATGGGTCCCCATCTCCCATGATTTTGTGGATACATAGGCTCTTTACCATCACAGTGTTATTTGCTTTGCGGGGCAGGGGAGGGAGGGAAGAGTCAAGATGACCTCAATACTTCATCCCAAAAAAGGCACACACTAACTTTTGTTACAAGGTTCAGAGATCAAATTTGGTGTTGCCATTGTCCCCAGCTCCTAAGGGCTCTCTTATAATACTTTTGCATTTGTAAATAGATAATTATTGAAAAGCTAAACTTAAAAAAATACTCTAAAAATCAAAACTAAAGAAAAAAAAACCAAAACAACATTTTAAGGTAAAATCTAGGATATGGGAGGCTGGTGGATGTTCAGGACTTCTCATTTGTTTGTAGCTAGGAGAATGGGGCAAAAAAGTTCCTAGGTTTTCTCTATTGTGTGCCACTTCAGGAAGTCTTCCTCTTCTCTCCGTGGTCTTTATATTCATCCCCATCTATGGTTCTTTCCCTGGCTTTCTTCCCACAGCCTCAGCCAGCAGGGCTCCTCCTTAGCCTGGGGTCTCCGTCATTGTCTGGGACAGCCGTCTGTTGGCAGGGGCCCAGAGGCATGGAAGGCTTGGAGACCTGCAGAGGTGGCAGGGTCCCCAGGCAAGTATGAAGGGACAAGCCAGTGAGCAAGAGTGTTAGATCCCCACAAGGATTTCCAAGGGGCTGTGGGGTGGTAGAGGGAGACAGGAGACAGTGTAGTTTTCCAGCAGACAGCAATGCATTTTGAAGCACTGGCAGATTTCACATCTGAACAACCAAAGAATATTCTGCTGGCTTTAACACAACAGTAAGTGTGACTCCCTTTACTGTCCACCCTACTTTCCTTTCTCATGAAGCACATAGATTTTGTATGAGTTTGATCAGAGCATCTTTAGCTACTTTTCTTTGTCCTTAGAACTACCTTCCAGTTATTTGATAGGTGCCCCCTTTGAGCTCTGGACTTGGCAGTTTGTCAGAGGAGTTTCTTCACATCCACTGTGACTAGGCTTTCGGTGCCATCCTGTTAAGGATGGGTATTAAAGAGGGCACGTACTGCGTGGAGCACTGGGTGTTACACGCAAACAATGAATCATGGAACACTACATCAAAAACTAATGATGTAATGTATGGAAATTAACATAACATAATAAAAAAAAAATATATATATATATATATATAAGGATCTTCTCATTCAGTTAGATCCTTTACTCTCTCACTAGATTTTTTTTTCATGATCCAGCTGGAGAGCAAATGTAGAAGAGCAATGGACACAGGGAAGGGATGAGGAAGATGGGCCAGATGCTGAGGTCGTATACTGGGGAGCATCTCATGCTGGCTTCACTCTGCTTCCCCCATCCCCTCCCTGTCCTCTTCTCTGCAGGTGTCCATTTCTCTAGGATCTTGGTCAATTTCATCAGGCTGAACTGAATGCTCTTCCCAGCGCTCTGCCCACCCACACTCCTCCTCCCCATGCCCTTCTTGCCCGGCCCTCTGCCCCTTGGACTGACAGCTCTGTGCCCATTTTGGGAATGCAGCTGAGAGATCCATCACTCCCACTGCCCTGGAATCCTAGTCCTTGCTGGATTGGAAGCCCTGAATCCCACTTTTCATCTCCCCAACCCTATGAGACTGCCAAATCTCTCAGCCTGGAATTCTGCTTAACTTCTTGACATCTCACTGCTTACAATGTTATCCTGAGTGAAAAGGAGTGGAGAATGCTGGCCTCACTGTAGCGTATTTCTCTTCGCTCAGAGTTTTAGGCCCTCAATATCTGGATGCCTTGGTTTTTCTCTGATACTTTCAAATACCTTTTAAAATTTATTTAGTTTTCATATTTTTCTTTTTTAAAATTTTTTATTAACATATAATGTATTATTTGTTTCAGGGGTACAGGTCTGTGATTCCTCAGTCTTACACAATTCACAGTGCTCACCATAGCACATACCCTCCCTAATGTCCATCACACAGCCACCCCATCCCTCCCACCCCCCTCCACTCCAGCAACCCTCAGTTTGTTTCCTGAGATTAAGAATTCCTCATATCAGTGAGATCATATGATACATGTCTTTCTCTGATTGACTTATTTCGCTTAGAGTCTCTTATGGTTTGTCTCCCTCTCTGGTTTAATCTTGTTTCATTTTTCCCTCCCTTCCCTTATGATCCTCTGTCTTATTTCTCAAATTCCTCATATCAGTGAGATCATATGATACTTGTCTTTCTCTGATTGACTTATTTCGCTTAGCATGATACCCTCTAGTTCCATCCATGTCATTGCAAATGGCAAGATTTCATTTTTTGATGGCTGCATAATATCCCATTGTATATATATACCACATCTTCTTTATCCATTCATCTGTTGAAGGACATCTAGGTTCTTTCCATAGTTTGGCTATTGTGGACATTGCTGCTATAAACACTGAGGTGCATATGCCCCTTCAGATCACTACATTTGTATCTTTGGGGTAAATACCCAGTAGTGCAATTGCTGGGTCGTAGGGTAGCTCTATTTTCAACTTTTGAGGAACCTGCATACTGTTTTCCAGAGTGGCTGCACCAGCTTGCATTCCCACCAACAGTGTAGGAGGGTTCCCCTTTCTCCGCATCCCTGCCAACATCTGTCATTTCCTGACTTGTTAATTTTAGCCATTCTGACTGGTGTGAGGTGGTATCTCATTGAGGTTTTGATTTGGATTTCCCTGATGCCGAGTGATGTTGAGCACTTTTTTATGTGTCTGTTGGCCATTTGGATGTCTTCTTTGGAAAAATGTCTGTTCATGTCTTCTGCCCATTTCTTGATTGGATTATTTGTTCTTTGGGTGTTGAGTTTGATAAGTTCTTTATAGATTTTGAATACCAACCCTTTATCTGATAAGTTTTCATATTTTTCTTGAAGAGGGTTGATTTCATACAGGATGCTGCACTGTCCTTGGAAACAAATGTCAACATCCCCCAAGATATATGTCATTTTTCACAGGGGACACATCCAGGATTGGTGATACAAGCTGTATCTTACGTGTCTGTAAGCAACAGAAACGCTCCTTTATTTGATCATAAAAAAAAAGGTATTGAAGGAAGATTGCTTTACTTAACACAACTTACAAAATGACTGAAAATCTGCCATTTTTATTTTTGTCTCACTTTACTCAAGATACAAGGTTCCAGGAAGATCTCATTTCCTCTGCTTGTCTGGAGGAACGTGGGGAGCCATGAGTGGGTCAAGAGACAACTCACTAATGAAGTGGGAACTTGGAAGCGCTGTTCCCAAAAGGAAAGGCTTGTGGGTCCTTGGCAACCACAACACACTCGTCTATGGTTTTAGGGGAACTGTTATCAAAACAAAGTCCTCACATAATGATGTGCAGCCACATTTATGATGCCTTGCAGTTGGTTTGAAAATACGCTGAGGGACTCAGTGAACACTGCTGAGACCCACGCTGCTCTGGGCTGGCTAGCAAAACTCTTCTGGTATGTTCTTTTTTCCCTTCTTCTATGGCCTTTAGTGGATTCTTTGGTCTGGAGGTGAGGATTATTCTTCCTCATCTTTGGACTCTCAGCAGGGACTCACAAAGTAGTCACCCCAGTGAATAGTTATGGAAGCCAACGAAATCAGTGGTCATAAGGAATACCAAATCCTCGGGACAAGAAGATCTCTGTGGTAAAAATAAACAAACAGGTTTAGGGGCAAAGGAAACAAAGATCTAGAAACCAGAAGGCCTCCTGGATGGAAAGTGAACATGATGGCAGGTATACGTCATCTGCCAGATACCGCAGAAACTTCTGTGTCTTCCATGTTGTGAGTGGGAAGATGGCTTGCAGCTCTGGCAGCAAAACCAGCCCCATGGTTGTGCTTAGATCATGATTCAGGCAGGAATATAGACCAAGGAGTCACCGCCTTTCTTAGGGCGATTGCCTGAAATGCCCCAGTATATTACACACTTTTTAGGTGAGTAGAGAGCCAGTATTTGAGTGCTATCTTAAACATTTACTACTTAAAAATTCTGGACTAGAAAGTCAATGTGCTTCACTTTAGTGGAATTAAAAATCACTGGGATCACAAAGCATAACCTTAATTGATTTTCACTGCCAGCTTACCTTTAAATTCTAATGTAGCCTTCATACTCCATATGAATTGATGTGTTTTAATTTTAATGCAAAATCACTTTCTTCCATTTTCTGTATAGATGCTTATATTTGTTTTAGGGATAGAATATTCAATATATACAAAAGTCCTAAGTAAACTTCCAGGATTCCAATATTTAAAAACCTAAGTGGTAGGAAGAAGTAATTTATCATGTTTTCTCAACAATCACATTGATCTCACATATCATTTAAGGCTTAATGATGATTAACTGTATTTAGTAAATTCAGGAAGACTTTGAGAAATGGACCTTACTTTTCTGCTGTGTGCACAAAAAGACCCTCTGATAAATAATTAAGACACTTGAAACTTTAAATTTCCCCGGGTCGGGTCCCCAAAGCATTTGTTTTCTAACAAATATGGTAAAATATAAACATTTCCATGATGAGATATTTGGGGATAGATGTAAATTGGGCAGATTTCAAATTTCTCATAAGCTTAGAGTTGAGGAATCCTGATTTGAGGAGGAATGGGAAAGGCTAGATTGTATCTAGTTCGAGCCAGTGATTTGTGAATCCTACCACCACTAATGTAAGATAGTATATAACATTTACTTCATTAGTAAAACTTACATTCATGGAATTCATAAAACTCACATTCCCTGGAAGAGTAGGCATGGTGTTATCAGTGACATGTGTCCTGCATCATGCTAAGCACTTTGCCTAGATTATTATGCATAGCCTTCTCTCAGCCTACCAACGAGCTACTCCTCCATCCCATTTTTCAGACAGGGAAACTGAGCCTAAGAAATATTATTTCCCTCATTTCAGAAATGTGCAATCCCAGGCTAAGAGTGGTAAACGGCTTAGGCCATACCTCATGGAGCAGGGAATTTAACCTCTTTGGCGCTATAGTCCTTTGGAGCTAGAGCTCAGGGAATTTTTTAACTAAGAAAGTAAAACAGGAAGAAATTGTCTTTCAGTCAAAACCAATTAGCTCACAAAAGAGGCCTCCGACTTGCATACGTCAACTTATTCGTGAGCAAGAGAACCTAACCTGAAAAACATCTTTTAACATCACTGTTATCCATCTCATTTTCAATCAACCTTTATGAAATTCTTACTATCCTTAGGGTAAAATCCAACAAGATACCATGCCTGTCCTCAAGGAGCCGGTAGACTAGCCGGAGTCCTGTGATAGGGACAGGGGAGCTCAGAAGCCAGGTAGAAAGCGAAAGGCACCTTGAGAGGATGCTGGGGAAGTGGAGAACTCTGTGATAGGAGGTTCGAACAGTTCTTTCTGGGTTGGGAAAAGGGTTTCTGGAGGAGGCAGCACTGACTTGCACACCCAGATGTGAGCCAGCTACAGTCCGCCTGATCCAAGGGGCAGAGATGTGGAGCAGGATGTGTATAAAAGGAATGATGAATAGGTCTGTTTGGCTGGGGGCCTGCAGAGGACTAAAATAAATTAAGCCTGAAGAAAAGTACTGAAGCCAAATTTATGATGGTTTTGAAAGCAAAGATAAGAAAATCGAAGTCACTGAAGCGTCAACTAAAAATTCTTTTACAGTAAATGGGAACCTACTTGCTCTGTCCACCCGAATTTCCAAGATTTTCAAATTCAGAACGTTTGACCAGTCTGTAATGTTTTCCTAGCACCTTGTGCATGATTTTATCTCTGGACTTACAGTATATAAATATTAGTTATCCCACTCATCAGAAAAAGTGAAAAATCAAGTGTGTCATCATTCTTAACCCCAAGATCTCATCAGTGGGAATCAATAATACTCAAGGTATGTGCAAGCCACCAGAGGAAGAAGGCGGGGCCAAGAGGGAGCATGTAGAGATTAGAGAAAGAAAAAAAAATTAAGCAAGAAGCTGCTTTGCATTTGTAGGGATGGGGACCAAAATGCATGGCGTCCTTAGCAAGATAAGCTTGTGATCCATGTTTCATGGTGGTGTCTGACCCCAGGCCGTGTGCTCATGCGCACCCACCACGCGGCCCAGAATCCAGAAGCTGAGTGTCACGGGACCAGCGCCTCAGTGCTCTGATATGCCCACCAGTGGTTGCAGGGGTAGGAAACGCATCACAATAACAAGACCTAGGAAGAAAAACTAATCATCACTTCATCCCACTTTAGTCAGATGCAGCAACGCTTGCAAGACTTTGATACCCTTAGCGTGAGTGCCTGCCAATTACCTTTTTTATTTTTTTTAAAGATTTTATTTATTTATTTGATAGAGAGAGACACAGTGAGAGAGGGAACACAAGCAGGGGGAGTGGGAGAGGGAGAAGCAGGCTCCCCGCTGAGCAGGGAGCCCAATGCGGGGCTCGATCCCAGGACCCTGGGACCATGACCTGAGCTGAAGGCAGATGCTTAACGACTGAGCCACCCAGGCGCCCCCTAATTAGCTTTTTTAAACTGTAATTGTAAAGTAAGGACCTGACGGTGAGCTTTTGATTGTCGAGGATCCATTTCAAAGACAGCCATCTGGAATAAACACATGGCCCGGTACAGAACTAGGTAAAGAGCCAAGCTGCGCCACCCAGGGAGCTCCCTCACGGAAAGCGTCCCACCCCCAAGCTGACCTAAATAACTGACTACATGAGTGACCCTGTTTTTTCAAAGTTCCCCAATTCAATCATAATAAGAACCACAACCAGCCTCAGCCACAATGTTGGCTTTGCTCGGGGAAATGTTTGTGGGGCTCCCTATTGGTGATACGGGCTCTGGGAGAGCACCCAGGGCTTTCCCAGCCATACAGCATCACTATCTATAGACGAGATGGACACAAGACAATATCTTTATATAGATTACAGATATGGGGAAAAATACAATGTTACAAACCACTATTTTCAGTTCATCATGGACAAATCTTCTATCTCTAACCTTCCTGGATCTTTGAACAGTACAATGCATATTAAAGTTCTCAGTATGTACTTTTTAAGATACAATTCACGGAGCGCCTGGGTGGCTCAGTTGGTGAAGCATCGGACTTCAGCTCAGGTCATGATCCCAGGGTCCTGGGATAGAGCCCCGAGACAGGCTCCCCATTCAGCAGGGAGTCTGCTTGTCCCTCTCCCTCTGCCCCTTCCCCCACTTGTTCTCTCTCTCTCTCAAATAAATAAATAAAATCTTTTTTAAAAGAGATGTAATTCACCTACCATGCAATGTGCTCATTGAAGTGCACAGTTCACTATTCTATAGTATGGTCATGGGGTTGGACGACCACCAGTATGGTCTAATTTTGGATTATTTTTGTTGCCTCAAGAACAAACCCTCTACCCATTGGTGGTCACTCCTGATTCTTCCTTCCCTCTAGGCCTTTATAAACACTATTCGACTTTCTGTCTCTGTGTTTGCCTGTCCTAGATAGTTCAGATAAGTGGAATCAAGAAATACATGGTCTGTTGTGACTGGCTTCTTTCACTTAACATAGGTTTTTCAAGATTGATCCATGTCGTACATGTGTCAGGATTTCATCCCTTCTTACTGCTGATTTTATTCCAATACATGGCTATGCTACAATTTTTCCATTCATCAGTTTATGGACCTTTGAGTTGTTCCCACACTTGGGCTGTTGTGAATAATGTTGCTATGATCATGTGTGTACAAGTTTTCGTATGGACTTGTGTTTTCAGTTCTCTTGGACATATACTTTAGGAGGAGAATGGCTGGGTCATATGGTATCTCTCTGTGTTTATTTTTTGGGAAACCCCTAGCTGTTTCCCTAAGAGAGGCTGGCATTGCAAGAATGGAGGAATCAAAAAAGCTCTCAATTCATATAGCATTGGAACTACCATCACTTGCATAACCTATATTTTAAACGAAACAAGGGACCGTGAATGTGAGGCAGATCGAATTTTGGAAAGCCAAGGTAAGGAAATCATGAGATCTAGGCAAAACAAGACAAATCCGGTAAAAGAAATACGTGGGCTGTTGGCCCCTGGGAGGAGAAACCTCATTTTTTCATCTTTGTCTTCTTATTAACTCTACTACTGGCAAACTGTATTTTTTTGTTGTTGTTCAGTTGGTTTTTTAACTGAGTACCTTGGGTATGATAAAAAGCATTGTAATTGACACACCTAATACAGCACTAGCCAGACTTTTATCGAAGAATCCTGGACATTTATGGTAGACAAAAGAAATGTCTTTTGAGCACACTCTGAAGCTTAGATAGAGGGTTATAAGATAGTATGTTGCATCCTTTAGGGAGCGCTCACACTTGTTGAGGAACTCATAGGCAAACACTGACAAGATTGATTGCCAGGGCTAACTGGAGAAGTACCAGCCCAGGTGCGCCCCCTGTGGCCATTCCGCAGGCGTGCAATGTCAGTGGTCCAGGTTCCTGCTGGTTAATGCCTCCCTCTCACGCTGCTCATTCCCAGCCACCGGCTTCTTGCCTGGGAATACTTCTTTGGCTTCTTTAAGAAACTTCTGCTTTCTTTTGTCCGATTCATTCGGAAAGTTAAGTAGGTTTCCCTTTGGAGGACCTGTGCTAAAGCACTTTAGAGGCTGATTTTCTTCAGGGGAAGGACACCTGTGGTGGGCGTTGGCGCATCTCCCGGAGAACTGCAGGCCTCCGCAGTCTGTAAGGTCATAGCCATGTTTGGAGCAGATTGCAAGAAGCCTGGTTTGTCTGTGGACCTGTTATGAACACAGATATATGGTGACCTAGGAAGTAGGCAGGGAGCAGAAACCCGGCGCCATCCACAGATGTGAGTTAGGGCCCGGGCTTGGCTCAGATGAGCTGAATCACCTTGCGGTAATGGAAGAAGGGGGTGGGGAGGGGGTTCTCAGCACCGCCCCCATCAAGGTGAAGCATTTGAGAAGCTCTGCAGACCGCCAGATGGAAATCCTCCATGGTTCTTAACAGCAGCTCCTTCTGTCTCTGAGCCCCCAGGGTTCTCCCTGATTAAGTCACTGACCTTAAAAATTGACCCTGCCTCCCTGAATACTCAGGGTAAGAATGGCCATTTCTTTAAGTCAAACAGAGAAAGATATGTATCATATGACCTCACTGATATGAGGAATTCTTAATCTCAGGAAACAAACTGAGGGTTGCTGGAGTGGGGGGTGGGGTGGGAGGGATGGGGTGACTGGGTGATGGACACTGGGGAGGGTATGTGTTCTGGTAAGCGCTGTGAATTGTGCAAGACTGTTGAATCTCAGATCTGTACCTCTGAAACAAATAATGCAATATATGTTAAGAAAGAAAAAAAGAAGAAGAAGAATGTAGCAGGAGGGGAAGAATGAAGGGGGGGAAATCGGAGGGGGAGAAGAACCATGAGAGACAATGGACTCTGAAAAACAAACTGAGGGTTCTAGAGGGGAGGGGGTTGGGAGGATGGGTTAGCCTGGTGATGGGTATTGAGGAGGGCACGTTCTGCATGGAGCACTGGGTGTTATGCACAAACAATGAATCATGGAACACTATATCTAAAACTAATGATGTAATGTATGGGGATTAACATAACAATAAAAAAATTAAAAAAAAAAAAAAAAAAAAGAATGGCCATTTCTTGAGTATTCAACACCTGGGACAGTTTGCTTCTCTTAACTAATTCCTGGATTCAGAGGTTTAGAAAGTCAGTCTTGTGTTATCATTTCTGTAAACATTTAAAAAGAGAAATCAAATGTATTGACTCCAAATATTCAAGTAATAGAATTAAGCATCTTTAAACGGAATAACTGGGCATTTTTCACAGTGATTTATTTCTTAACCCTCTCTACCTTCCCTCCATGCCTCCTCCCTCTCATCACACACCCTAAATCCCACAGTCTGCAACTGGATCCACCACACACTCTAGTCCCTCTCTTGCTTCCTGGTGCTTGGTCACAACCCTGGCTATCCGGAATCTTCCACCCTTCCTGTGCCGCTTCTTCTCTCCCGCACCTCTGACTTCACTAGAAATGTGAAAAAATCAGAAGAGAATTTCCACAGGCTCCCTGACTTGCATTTACCTGTCTCCCAGCATCTGCCCCTGGACCTTGGAGTCCCCACCTCATAATGAGATGAGGTGTCTGTCTGTTCCTGCAGTATTTAAGGATGAAGACCCATTAACAATTCTCTTTCTCTCCTCTTGCAACTTTTTCACTCTTCTTTGAAATATTTCTAATAGCACCCAAGTGCATGATTGTATCTCCTGGTTTCCAGGATATGAATGAAACCCTACTGGGGGCCCCCTTCCTCAGTTAACTACTGGTCTGCTTTGCTCCCCACTGCACCAAAATTTCTCAAAAGAGTTGTCTGTACCAACTGTCCCCAAATCTGCTCTCTCCACGTTCTCTTAAACCCACTCCAATCAGTCTTCTGATGCCCCACAAGAACGGCTCTTGTCAAATCAATCATCAACGCATGTTTCCAAAGCCAGGAGTCAGCTCTTGGTTTTCATATCACATTTGCGACAGCCCATTGCTCCTCCATCTTGATGCACATCCTTCACTCATCTACCAAAACAATATTCATCCGGCTGCTGGAGTGTCCTCACAACAATGGGGTGGATAATGGAGGAGAGAAAAGGAGCATCAGCAATGCCTTTATGACTTAATGCAGCATTGTCATCTCTGCTGCACCTTGTTGATTTGACGTAAGTCACTAAGTCCCACCCACACTCGAAGTATCAGGGGAATGAGCTGGAATGAGGCTCCACCTTTTAGAGTGTCAACATTGTGTGGACATATTTAAAAATTGCCATATCAGTGACAGGCCGTGATGAGCTCAGCCAAACGAGAGTCACTAAATCTGGACCAAATAACCATTTCCATCATTCCCATGGTGAATCTAAGAACCAAGGGAGAAACAAATACAGGAGGAATGTCATGATGTCATAAACTATACATTTCCAAACTGTGACGTAGAGGCCATTAGGAAATAGCCTCCAAAGAATTTCCTATCAGGGGCGCCTGGGTGGCTTAGTCGGTTGAGTGTCCGACTCTTGATTTCAGCTCAGGTTGTGATCTCGGTGTCATGAGATCGAGCCCCACGTCAGGCTCTGCACTGGGTATGGAGCCTGCTTAAGATTCTCTCCCTCTCGCTCTCTCCCTCTGCCCCTGACCCCTCACCGCTCACAGGTGCACTCTCTGTCTCTCTTTATCTAAAAAAAAAAAAAAAACTTAAAAAAATTTCCTATCAAAAAAATAATAACCTCAGAGAGTCAATACACTTCCTGTTATGGGCTGAACTGTATTCCCCCCAAACATTTATATGTTGAAGTCCTAACCCCAAGTACTGCAGAATGGGATTGTACTTGGAGATAAGGCCTTTAAATAGTTGATTAAGAAGAGGCCATTGTGGGGGCCGTCATCTAATCCACCTGGTTTCCTCATGAGAAGAGGAAGTTTGGACGCACAGAGACATTAGGACATGCTTGCACAGAGGACAGAGGGCAGGCATGTGAGGACACAGAGTGAGAAAGTGGTCACAGACATGCCAAGGAGAGAGGCCTGGAATAGACCCTTCCATTACAGGCCTCGGAGGAAACCAAACCTGCCAACACTTTGACTTTGGACTTTCAGCCTTCAGAACTGTGAGAAAGAAATTGCTGTTGTTTACATTGCCCAATCTGTAGTAATTTGTTATGGCAGCCCTAGCAAACTAATATATTTCCTAACATAAGATCTTTTTGTCTTCATTTCCAAAGCTTTTCCTTCTGTTGTACGCTATTGAATAATATGTCAGCACACACAAAAAAAGAGCCACAACTCTTCCCTGTTATGATTTTCTACTAACCATTTTCTGACTATTTTCCATACCTTGAATGGTTTTGTTGCCTAATAAATGACACCAGTTTCTCTAAAACGAGCACTTTCTATTTATTTTCATAAATACCATTCTGTGATGTTCTTGTATCAACTTGGCTGGGCCACAGGAAGCCCAGATTTCGGGGTGACTATCATTCTGGCTGTGTCTGTGATGGTGTGACCGCTAAAGCGAATTGGCTTCTCCAATATGGGTGGGCATCATCCCATCCAAAACCTGCATAGATAAACAACAATGTGGGATAAGAGAGAATTTCCTTCTGCCTGACTGCCCTCAAGCTGGAACATCACCCTTCTCCTGCCTTTGAATTTGCACTTAGACTGGAACTCACATCATCAGCTGTCCCTGCTTCTCAGGCCCTCAGACCGGGACACGAGCCACACCATCGGCTCTCCCGGGTCTACAGCTTGCTGGCTGCAGACCTTAGGACTTCTTAGCCTCCATAACAGCGTGAGCCAATTTTTTATAATAAATCTCTTTATATGTATTGGATTAGTTCTGTTTCTCCAGAGAATCCAGACTAGTATACAATCATTCATTATTTGAGTGAAAAATGGGGCTGTCACATCTGAGTATGAAGAGAGTAAATATCAGATAGTTAGAAATCCCATTTCCTTGCTGATTTAATCATACAACATGCCAACCTCCTTTTCCCTTATTAAAATAACAAAGTGTTGTATAGTTGTATGTCATAAACTTTCCGGTGTCACAACATAATCCCATTGTCTCACTGGAATGGCCTTGATGCTCTGGAAAGTTTTAAATTATGGCCAAATCATGGAGAACTTTGCAATAAGCTTTTTTAAAGGAAATCCAAATTAGGATAATCCATCAGCTGGTCATGAAAGACAAATTCCTTCAGAATCAAACTGCTTGAGTTCTAAGAAAATAGAAATTAATCAGATTAAACATTGCCAAAGCTCCACCCAATGGTATGTGCCCCCACCTGTCTTCCCTCCCAATGTGGTGGATGAAATGTCCATGACCCTGTCAGGGCGGCCCCTCTGCCTGGGCAAGACGCCCTCCTCTCTCACCCCCCAGGAAGTTTCCCTCCCTCTCTGAATCTGTTTTTCCTCTACGAGAACAGACAAGAAATCAAACATGTGTCCCTTTCTAATCTTGTCTTGTCCCTACCCCCTACAACTCCTGTCCCATTTCCCCATTTCTCTCTTCCTTGACAACAAAAGTGATAGAGGAATGCATGTGATTATTGTTTCTCATCATTCTTGTACTCAATCCAGTCACTTCCCCTGAAGTTGGTCTAGTCAAGGTCACACTAACCTCTGCATTACTGAGTACAAATATGGCTTCCCCAAGCCTTCCTAGAATTACCAGCACCATATGGGCTGATGAGCACGGTCTCTTCTTGGGCACTCTTTCCTGACTTTGATCCAGGACACTTCTCTTAGCTTCCCTGCTCCCATACTGGCCACTCTTACTATTCTTTGTGCTGCTTTCTCCCCATGTCCTTGACCTCTAAGACTCAGAGGGCCAAGGGCTCAGGCTTGCGATTGCTTCTTCTTTCTATTTTATTGACATTCGTTCTCTCAGTAATCTCATCCAGTTTCGTGGCCCTGAAGATAATCTAAATACTGATAAATTCCAAATTTATACCTGCAGCGTGGACAGCTAGCTTAAGTTCCAGACTTGCATATACTACTCTCTGCTGGACTTGCTGGACTTTTAGGGCCCAGAACATTGCTGAGAACATAATAGGCACTCAAGGTTTGTGAAATGAATAACTGAGCCAACAAATCAATGAACAGATAAACACATGAACGCTGGTTTTGCCACTCAATGTTTGCATAACTTTGGGCAAGTCTCATAACTTCTAGCTGGATTTTCTCATATAAAGTTAAAAGCTAATCAGCATGACCTCTCCAAGTCAGTGTGAGAATTAAGTGTGATGAGTTTGGAAAGAGAGAGAGGCGGTCTGGAGTGCCAGAAATCTCCGTGGCTGCTCCCCCTTGAGATCAGGCTCCCGCCTGGGGCACACCCCTGTGGGGTGTGGGGATGGGCAGGCCTTCAGGAAGTAACTGCTCATAACCTGGCTGCAGGTGCAAGAGCACATTTGCCACAGGAACTGTGCTATTTACACCAACCCCAAAAGGGTACAGTATTCAGTCTTCTTGAGAAGAACCTAGAGCCCCACCACTCCTCTGCCCCTGCTTGCATCATAAAAAGCTTGCCCCTGCTGCAAATCTGTCCCGGCCAACCCCTCTGCCTGGACTGGCCCTGGCATCTCTGTTCAGACCGCAGTGTGGCCACCACATAGGCATGTAGTCACCCCCAGCCACCCCCAGTCACCACACAGCAACCTCACAAATTAATGATTTCCCAGTGGACTCTTCCAGTGCAGGGAGAGACTGAGGGTGCGAGCCCCACAGGACAGAGCCTCTGGCTTCTGAGGTGACAGTGCTGATCCTTGCAACCTAACTGCAGGCCAGAGGCTGTTCTGCACACCTCCCAGGACCTCAGGCGGGGGGAGTACCCCATCAGGGGCACGCACTGTGGACCCCATCTCTGTGGAGAGCCTGAGGACTCTGGTCACCCCTGCAGAGCAGCTAATGGAGAAGAGGAAGGTTGCCTTATGCTTGGTTGGAGCTTGGCCTAAGACAGGCCACGAAAAAGCCTTCATTTTACTTCAGGGGCATGGGCTTTTGATTAAAGTTACCTGAAACCCACAGGCTGCTTCTGGTCTGTGGATATCCAGGCTTTCCCAGTCAGCAATGTGGGTGCAAGTGACAGAACACTTTCTCATACACTTGATTTCCAGAATGCTCTTCTCTGCCTGGAAATTCTCTGGTCCCTTAAGAGCCACCTCAGACACCTTCCTCCCCAGGAAGCCACTGTCCCCCATCCACTAAGACTCTGATCTTGCCTCAGCCAGCACAGCGTGGTTCATTTAAAAGGACGGTGAGCCATCACACCAGTCAGAATGGCTAAAATTAACAAGTCAGGAAATGACAGATGTTGGTGGGGATGCGGAGAAAGGGGAACCCTCCTACACTGTTGGTGGGAATGCAAGCTGGTGCAGCCACTCTGGAAAACAGTATGGAGGTTCCTCAAAAAGTTGAAAATAGAGCTACCCTACGATCCAGCAATTGCACTACTGGGTATTTCCCCAAAGATACAAAAGTAGGAATCCGAAAGGGTACGTGCACCCCGATGTTTATAGCAGCAATGTCCACAATAGCCAAACTGTGGAAAGAGCCAAGATGTCCATCAACAGATGAATGGATAAAGAAGATGTGGTATATATATACAATGGAGTATTATGCAGCCATCAAAAGGAATGAGATCTTGCCATTTGCAACGACGTGGATGGAACTGGAGGGTATTATGCTGAGCGAAATAAGTCAAACAGAGAAAGACATGTATCATATGACCTCACTGATATGAGGAATTCTTAATCTCAGGAAACAAACTGAGGGTTGCTGGAGTGGGGGGTGGGGTGGGAGGGATGGGGTGACTGGGTGATGGACACTGGGGAGGGTATGTGCTCTGGTAAGCGCTGTGAATTGTGCAAGACTGTTGAATCTCAGATCTGTACCTATGAAACAAATAATGCAATATATGTTAAGGGAAAAAAAAGAAGAAGATAGCAGGAGGGGAAGAATGAAGGGGGGGAAATCGGAGGGGTAGACAAACCATGAGAGACGATGGACTCTGAAAAACAAACTGAGGGTTCTAGAGGGGAGGGGGGTGGGAGGATGGGTTAGCCTGGTGATGGGTATTGAGGAGGGCACGTTCTGCATGGAGCACTGGGTGTTATGCACAAACAATGAATCATGGAACACTACATCTAAAACTAATGATGTAATGTATGGGGATTAACGTAACAATAAAAAATTTAAAAAAAATAAAAATAAAAGGACGGTGAGCTAGTATCAACCCTGGTCCCTCCTCCAGATGAGGGCTCCTTTGAAGGGTCTTTCCAGTGGCTGCTTCTGGTCCCCGTCTGGGAACCCCCAGAGAGCAGCTCGCACCCAGGGGACAAGCTGACTCAGAGCACAAGACGGGGAGGCAGAGCAGGAGATGAACAGAGAGGATGAACGTGTTCCTGAAGCTCATGTAAACCAGATCTCTTCCTTTTTTTTATAGCTACAATATATTTAAATTTTTTTTAAATGCCAAAACAAGAGTGCAAAAACTGAGATACATTTAAATGTTAACATTTAAAAATGAACAATTAGACATGAATCGGTATATAATTGTGATGTTCACAAGGTAATTACAGAATGACTAAAACATGTGGGGCCCTAGTGTAAGCAAGCATTCCGGGCCAGGCCTGGGACACAAATGTCAAGTTGATGATGATGAGGTCACTGTTCAGTCTCTAAAAGATATTTCTGTGGTTGGCTGAGTAACCTCAATTGGAGATGAAATCTAGAATATAAATGTGGGCATTTGTGAATATGAAGCTCAAGCCAAAGGGTCTGTGGTCTATCCCCGGGAGGGGCTTGGTTCTGGAAGCCAGGCTGGCCATGATGAGGGTCCTCATCTTGAACTGGGAACGGCTGGTGCTTACTGGACGAGGAGGCAGACCTGGTGGGTAGCTCAGTGTTTATGTACCTGTGCGAGTGTATGCAACGAAAGCACCTGCAATACGGGGTCAGGTTCCAGATCAAAAAATACAAAAGAAGGGCTTATTTCTGAAATGTTTGTAAGAGAAACTCTAGCAATAGTTAATTAAGATGTTCCTGGTTTATGAACACATTTTACGTCCATTTTTCATCTGACTGAATCTATATAGATTGATGTGGTCCTATCACAAAGACATGACTGAAAGCTTTGTGTGTAAATTGCTGCGTGGTCAGAACCACTCAGACACGCTGGCTTCCACCCACAGAAAACGCAGGAAACTGACCGTGCCGTGATCTGGGGTGGATGTGAAAGCGGGGATCACCAGGTTGCCAAGGTTTAGTCAACATTCATTAACTTCTTTACTTGAGGAGACAGTATTAATAGCAGCATGATCCGACTGGGTTTTTTTGTTTTGTTTTTCTAAAAGGCTAGTTTCAAATGAATCACTGTAGCTGGATTTCTTCACGCTAGCTCTTCATGGAGTAAACCTGGTAGGTACCGAGGCCACGAATTCAAAGGCAATTCAAAGTATTCAAGCACCACGCTGACGCTCGGTAAACAGCACTGTTCAGAGGAGGACTGCGCTGTAACCCGGTGCAGAGGCGACCGCCACTCAGCCTCTGAACCCGGTGAATGAGTCATCCCTGTGCACTCGCTCGCGGGCAGGGTCCGCCCCCAGAGAAGATGCTGCTGTGACGTAGGCGCCGTGGCAGGTGCGCGGCGCTGGGATTGGTGGATTCTCGGGGGGGGCCTGGTGAGGGCTCAGGTGTGGGAGCACCATCAGCTAGCTGCGGGTGTCACCGGGATCTGTCTTTATAGCGATGACATGGGTGTCAAGCTGGCTTTCGTGGTGAGTTGTTCCCATGGCGACAGGGCACTGCTTTTCCTGAGGACAGTGAGTTATTTTTTTCTCCAAATACCCTTTATGGCGTGAGTCTCCAGGAGCCCTCAGCCCATGTGGTTTCACGTGTGCCTTTATTTTACGGCTTCCCACTCCTTGATTGCCATTCGTCATTTACTTTTTCCTATTTCATGATCTTACACTCTTCTTGCCTCTCTTTATTTATTTTTTTCTTACCTGTCTTTAAAATATGTTTAGGATTTGCCTATGCATTACACACACACACACAGGAGAAACTTCAGGGGAAACACACCTTTGCCCGGTCAAAATCGTGTTTGACAAGAGTCCTCCACCCCACTTTATATATTAAAAAACAGATTCTTTCACATGGTCTTCCTGTAGAGCAGATAAGCATGAATTGAGACCGTGGAGTTGGCTAGAATCTAACTCCAACCACTGTAACTCTGATGTGTAGAGGATTTTGACATTGTGAGGAAAAAATCAAATCAACAGAGAAGAATGAAGAGATTTTGGGGGATTTTTTTTTTTTTTTTTTTTTACTAAAGACCAACACACCTACACCTCCTGAAAAAAATCAAATTATGTGTGAACCTTTGGAAGTAAAATGTATATTGTGAAAAAAATTATATATGTGAAACTTGGGAAATACAATGTATAAAACATGAAATAAGAAAGTATTAGGACTGACAATTTAAAACTGTCAAAATTAGCTAACACATGTAAAAATAAAATCAACTAATATTTTATCTTTACTAAAAAATACATATAGATGTATACAGTTAGATACCTAATTTGTCAGACCCAGTGCAAAATGAAAATGCAGGACCTTTTCTTCAAAAAAAAAAAACAAGGAAAAATTCTGTTAAAGCTAATAACTGCAAAACTTTCTTCTTTCTTCTGAATCTTCTCTCTCTAGATGCTCACAGTAGTTTTTACTTACTATATATTGTTCTGAGTAAAAAAAAAAAAATTAAATTTAAAGTATTAGCATGAATTTTACCATTTATTTTTATATTATGCAATGGCAGTTTTCAATGCAAAAATAACTCATCTGCAGAGTCACCTGAATTGTATGATTCATATTTTGTAGCTCGTCCTCCAGAATACACACATGGAAACCAGGCTCAGAAAGGTTGGAAGGAGGAAAGGAAGGGTCCCCCAAGCACCGAGTTGGCCTGAGGTGGTGCTGCCTATGAATGGGAGGGGAGGAGAATTTGACACCTGGGACTCTTCTGGAAGTCATACGGGACACCAGCTCCAAGGATTTATTAGATAAATCAAGAGGAAGGACTCAGGAAAGTGAAGAATAAAGGGGCTGAGTACTGAGCATCGTGTCCACTCAAATAGATAATCAAACACCATCTGAAAAGCTGTGAGAAGTAGGGTCAGAGAAGAGAGTAAGTGCCATCGTCCACAACAAATAAATATTGGGGTGGGGGAGGATCCAAGTGTGCTAAAAGCCCATTTGTCATATTAAGAAGTCAATAAATACAGTCTAAAATCATAATATGTACTTTAAATGGGACCCAATTCTACACCAAAAGAACAGGCAACAAAGGGAAAAAATAATACATGGGAGTATATTAAAATGAAAACTTCTGTGCATCAAAGGACACGATCCACAGAGTGAAAATGCAACCTATTGTGTGGGAGAAAACATTTACAAACCACATGAGAGATTAATATCCAGATTATATAAAGAATCTGTTTAACAGTAACAACCACAACAAATGTTAAAGAAATGGACAAAGAACTCTAGGAGACATTTCTTCAAAGAAGATATATGGACGGTCAAAAGCATATTAAAAAGATGCTAAACCTCACCAGTCATTAGGGAAATGTAAATCAAAACCACAAGGAGATACTATTTTATGCTCTTTAGGATGGCCACCATCAAACACAAAACAGGAAATGAAATAAGTGTTAGCAAGGATCTGGAGACATTGGAACCCTCACGCACTGTTGGTGGGAATGTAGAAAGGTGCAGCTGCTATGGTAAACAGTATGGTAGCTTCTCAAATAATTAGAATTACCTTATGGTCCAGGAATTCCACTCCTGGGTATATACCCCAAAGAATTGACAGCAGGGTCTTGAAAAGAGATTTGTATACCCATGTTCACAGCAGCATTACTCACAATAGCCAAGAGTTGGAAGCACCCCAAGCATCCATCAACAGATGAATAAATAAACAGAATGTGCTATATACATACAATGGAATATCATTCAGCCTTAAAAAGAAAGGAAATCCTGTCATATGCTTCAGCATAGATGATCCTCAAGGACATCATGCTAAATGAAAAGAGTCACAAAAAGGTAAATACCGTAAGATTCCACTTACGTGAAGTCCTGAGAATAGACTGTTCATAGAGACAGAAGGCAGAATGCCAGTGCGTGGTGGGGGGGGGGGGAGGAAATGGGAAGTTGTTGCTTAATGGGGATAGAGTCTCAGTTTTGCACGATGAAGTGAACGTACTTAACACTACAGAACTGTACACTTGAAAATGCTTGAGACGGTATATTTTCTGTTCTGTGTATTTTGCCATACTTAAAATTTTTTGATTTATTTGAAAGTCTAAACAAGAGAAAAACTCCATCCTATTACTATTCTTCAAAAATTTTTATCATAATTTGTAGAAATATTTTGAGCACTAATGGATATTGTGTTGAAGAAATATTTAATTGAAATTTAATAATTCATTTATAATTAGGTACATTACTAATATTTTGCTCATATAAGATTATTTTTACAACTCCTAATAAAACTAATAAATTTGTAAATAAAATTATCCTTTGTCTATATTGTCATACATCCATAATAAAAGGCATCTGAAATGCAATGCACCAAATGCAAATGACTTCTTGAGGATGCAATTTGGAATAATTTCTTTTTAAATTTCTTCCTATAGTTTTCTATATTGTTTGAACTTTAAAAATAAAACTGTGAACATTTTTCAATCTATTACGAATTTTAATTTTGGCTATGACAAATTTTCTATTTGGCATGGGTATTGAAACTGGATGCTTCATTTTCTTTATCTAAGGATTGGAGTTTGGGACCAGATGACCTATAATGGTCCATGTTATAAAAGCATAATTCAAACTCCTTTTGATTTAAATAGGAAGCCTTTCCTTGTCCTCATTCTAAAGGATATGAAACCAGATGTTATAGAGAAATAGCAGAGAGTCAAATTATACAAACCCTTTTATAGCTGAAAGTGAAGTACTTTAAACAAGTGGTACTTTTTTTTCAGATTTATTTATTTATTTGAGAGAGAGAAAGAGCATGAGCTGGAAGGGCAGAGGGAGAGGGAGAGGGAGAGAGAATCCGAAGCAGACTCCCTCCTGAGCGCAGGCCCCAGCACGGAGCTTGATCTCAGGACCCTGATATCACTACCTGAGCCAAAACCAAGAGTTGGTTGCTTGCTCAACCAACTTCACCACCCATGTGCCCCACAAGTGGAACTTTTTAAATCAAATCTTATAATGTCCAAACATGCCAATATGGATCATAAAATTAAAGACCACAGATTAGTTCTTAATATAACAGAAAAGACAGAAAAAATATATAATGGTATGAAAAGAGAGCAGAATTCAGCAAATGTGAGAACAATTGATCTCACTCACAAACAGACACCTTCGTCTTGAAAAGCATGAGTTTAATGAACCAATGAACATTTGGATGGATTCATCATCTGTGGAACAGGGCCACTGGCATGACACAAACTGGGGGGCAGGGAATAAAAAGCAAGAAGACAAAATAAGAAATCTATCTATATATAGACACCATCTGCAATAGATTTTTCGTAAACATGCCTGCTGACCTTTGAAATAATTGTGGTTAAATGAATGGAAAGGTAAGGGCTTTCCGAAATTTCTTTGGGCTTTATAGTATACAATGTAACATGAAGTGCAATTCAAGGCCATGAGTATCAATGCCTGATGATATTGGATGTTGGAAGAAGCTACAGCCTAATGCAGAGAAAAAAAATATTTTTACAAGCTCTAATTTTCTTGTGTTCAATACATTCAAGACATAAGGGAGTTAAAGAGGGAAATAAGTTCAATATGTTAAAAAAAATAGGAATCGAGAATAAGCAGAATGTTACTTTGGCTGTGTGCCCAACGAGCAATTCTCAGGAGAAAGCAAATGACACTTCTGTCTTTATACGTTTACAGTTTGAAGGCCACTGAGAAACCATTGCAAGCATGGAGAGAAAGAATCGGAGGCCAAGAAAGTTTAAGTCACCCTAAGGAATTCAATGAGTTACTGGTTCTGGGTCCAGGATAAGACACACACAAGGGCAACTTGTAACGAATCCCTGGGGGTGGGAAACCGGGTGTGGCAGGTACTTTCTGCACATCTGTTGTTGGTGACTCTCGGATCAGGGAGACAGCAACCAATGCCCTTGTGTGGACATCAGGGGCAAAGACAGCCAACTGTTGCTCAATACGTCAGTATCCTGTTCAAGTCCACTCTCCCTTGCGGTGGGAGAGGACAGAGGCAAGTTCATGGATGACCATTCCCAGGAGAGCCACAGCCTCCTTATTGTTTTATCAGAAGATAGCTGTGAGGGGCATCTTTGAGTTAAAGCTCCTGCCCTGACCCTGCATGCTTCTCCTTTCCACTTGGCTCTCATCCACAGATGAGCCATCCTAAAATGCCATCATTTCCTTTCTATCGCTCCCATACACAATAGCATGTAAAGCTCAATCAATTTCTACCCTGTGAAATTTAAACACCTTAATGCATTTAAAGTGAATATCATCATCTTTTTCAAACAACTGAAAGTACCATATACACACTAATACATTAAAGGAAATTTAAGCATCTTTAAACTGAAGGTTAACTAGTTTTTAAAAAATCAGAGTGAGGATATAGGAAAGCATGCCCCAAAGTACACACACAACCTGACTGTGGGCTGTCAATTCAGCTCCGAATTTCCTGGGGCACTGAATGGAAAAGAAAAAGAATCACAGGTTCCCAGGTGTCCCCAAGATGAAAACAACAGTGGATCAAAGGAAACACAGCTTTTCTTACTACTGAGGTCTAAGATATATTGTCATTTGGAGGGCCACGTATTAGCACCATGTCTGGGAGAAACTGTGTTGTGACGTTCACAGCTAGTTCTGCTGTCCCTCAGTTAGTGTTATAAGAATGACTGCTCTCCTTACATTGAAAGTCTTTCATAACCTGACTCTTCCGTTGTTCAAAACTGCCACTCCTGTTTCCAGGCAGGCTCACACCCTCGCCCACCCAGTAACACACCCTGCTCTGTCCCCACGCTCCCCTAACATTCTTCCCTCTACGCTTTCCAGTGCTCCACATCATTTAACATCTAGTAGAAATGGGCCAGATTATTATAGAAAACACCATCTTTCTCCAGGATTCTTAATGTTTTATTGTATTCAGCCAACCTCAACACATCAGATGGGAGGATTCTTGACCAGTCGACTCTGCTGTTTGAACCCTTGTGCGGGCACTTTGGGCTTCGGTTCTCCCACTCCCATTGGAAGCATATACACCGTGAAAAAATTCTTCAGGAGCGAAGGGGATATCAACACATTCTCAGGTGAAAGAAAACTAAGAAAGTTTGTCACCAGGAGACCTACTCTAAAAGAATGTTAAATGAAGCCCTCTAAATAAAAAAGAAATGCTAAAAGATGGAACTTTAAGGGAATGATCAATAAAGCTATGAGTACACACAAAAGTCTTTCTTTCTCCTCTTGAATTTTCTAAATCATGTTTAATTGTTGACACAAAAAATTAAAACATTGTTTGATTCTTAATACGTGTCGAAGAAATATTTGACAACTGTATTATAAACAGAGGAGAAAACGAGAATGTTTCTGCATTCCATCTGAACAGATAAAAATGGAGACACCAGGGCACCCGGGTGGCTCAGTCGTTAAGCGTCTGCCTTCAGCTCAGGTCATGATCCCAGGGTCCTGGGATGGAGCCCCACATCGGGCTCCCTGCTCAGCGGGAAGCCTGCTTCTCCCTCTGCCACTCCCCCTGCTTGTGTTCCCTCTCTCACTGTGTCTCTCTCTGTCAAATAAATAAAATCTTAAAAAAAAAAAATGGCGAGACCGGTAGGCTGTGAGGAGTCATGTACGTGCCCTGTAACACCTATAGCGACCTCCGAAAAGCTATGCAAAAGGATAAACTCAAAAACACTATCAGTAAATCAAAATGGGTTCTAAAAACTATTCAAGTAAACCACAGGAGGTCAGGAAAAAGAAAACAGAAGAGCAAAAACAAACATAAAAAAAATCAAAAAGCAGATTTTAGCCCTCACATGTCAATATGATGTTATGTATAAATGGTTATAAATACATCCATTTAAAGACAAAGTTTGGCAGAGTGGATTAAAAAGCATGACTCAACGATATGCTGTCTACAGTAAACTCACCTCAAATGTAGTAATGTAGGCACATTAAAAGTAAAAGGCTATATCATGCAAACATTAATCAACGGAAAGGAGTGGTTATATTAGTATCAGATAGAGCAGACTTAACAGGAAAACATTTCTAGAGACAGGGATATTAAATAATGATAGAAGGGTCAATCCACCAAGAAAACAGAGAAATCTTAAATGTGTATCCTCAAAATCCATAGGCAAATCATATTTATTGTTGAAGATTTCAACAAAGCACTGTCTGCAATTTGATAGAACTTTTAGACAGAAAGGCAACAAGGCCGTGGAATCAACAAGGACACTAACCACTGGGACCTAACTAACACTTATACAACACTCTACCCAGAAGCAGAATACACATTTTTTTCCCAACAGTCCATAGGACATATACCAAGATAACCCATATCTTATGATATGAAACAAATCTCAACAACTCAAAAATAATTGGCATTATTCAGGCTGTTTTCTCTGGCTCCGGTAAAATCACAATTCCATGACAAAAATGACAGGCATTTCTCTGAACACTTGGAAACTAAAAAGTACACTTCTGAATGATACATAGGTCAGAGAGGAAATCATGAAGGAATAAAACAAAAAATATGATTAAATGAATGAGAAGAAAAACATACCATATGGAAATTTGAGAGAACAATTAAAGCAAAGCTGATAGTCAGCATCCTAAGACTAAACGCATACGTTAGAAAAAAAGAAAAGTTTCCAGTCAGTAATCTAAAGCTCACATCTCAAGAGCCTAGGAAAGGAAGAGCAGAGCAAGCAGGAAAACGGAAATAATAAAGAGCAGGAATTCATGTGATTGAAAACAGAAAAATTACAAAGAAAATCAATGAAACAAGGAGTTGGTTCTTTGAAAAGATCAATAAAATTGACAAACATCTGGCAAATGGACAATAAAAAAGAGAGAGAAAAAGAGAAGGTACAAAGTATCAATATCAGGTATTGGGCAGGAGATAATCACCATAGATGTTATAGACATTAAAAAATCCATAAAAAAAAATAATATGGATGACTCTACACAAGTACATTTGACATAAAATGAATGAATTTTCCAAAAAAGCACAAATTAACACAATTCACTGATATACCAAAGGATAATTTGAAGAGCCTGACACTGCTAAGTAAATCCAATTTGTAATGAAAAACTCCCCAAAAGGAAATCTTTGTATCCAGATGGCTTCACAAGAGAATTCCATCAAATACTGAGAAGTGAATTGAACACAATGCCTCCTGGTAAATAGAAGAGGAGGGGACACCACCTAACACATTTTATGAAACCAGGGTTACTCTGATTTTGAAATCAGAAAAAGATAGTAGAACAAAACAAAACTGTAGATGGGTATCTTCATGAACATACATACACAAAGCCTTAAAAGACACACAGATCTCTGTATTATCTTTTACAACTGCCTATGAACCTAATAAATAGATTGTAAGGTGAAAAGACTAAACAAAAATCTTTCATTAGTCTAAAGCACTGGGCTCACGAAAAAATAGCTAATTTGTTTTTGTTTTTGTTTTTTAAAGACACAGTCACAGATTATTATGTGTACGATTACATTGGGTGAACTGAACAGGAAAATATATCAAAATAAATCTTTTCCTGTTGTTAAGTAACCTGTTTTGTGTAATTGGATAACTGAGTAATCTAAATTCAGAAAAAACAAGGTAAACAGCCTGTTAATGTCACACTGTTGGATGTATTTGATTAAGTGATGCACTGTTATCAGTCCTCCAGAAAGAAGTGTCATAATCCTGGTGTAACATATATATAACTATAATCCCCATTTGTAAAATGAGAATATTACAAAGCTCACAGAGTGGTTGTGGGATTATGGGAGGCAATGTACAGGATAGAATAATGACTACCCCCCCCCATGTTGTGCATATACTAATGCCCAGAACCTAGGAATGGTACCTTCTATGGCAAAGGGGTTTGCAGATACAGTTGGGTTAGGGATTTTGAGCTGGAGAGATTTTCCTGGATAATTGAGGTGTGAGCCAGGTGGGTCAAAGTCATAGGAAGGATATATGATGAGGGAATCAGAGGTTGGAATGAAGCTCTTCGAATATAGAGGAAGGGACTACAAACCAAACAATGCAGGCAGCCTCTAGAAGCCAGAAATGCCCAGAAAAGCTTCTCCCCCAGAGCTTCCAGAAGGAAAACAGTCCTACCAACACCTCCCAAACTGGAAGATAATTCATTTGTGTTGCTTTAAGTAGCTACTTTGTGGTAAATTGTTACAACCGCAATAGGAAGCCAACACAATATGTAAATGCAACATTTTGGACCAAGATGGAGTAACAAGGAGCAGATTTATCCCCTTAGCCAAAACCAAAAAAAAAGACAAAATATATGAAACAATGGCATTCAAAATGTTGGCTATTGGGTGACAAAGGGCAGTGATCCCACAGCAACAGGAAACCGAAAGGGTGAGCCCTCCAGTGATCTCAGCTTCCTCCCTGCCTTGAGAGAAGTTGCAGATGTGATGCAGGGTGGAGGAGGTGGGGCGGAGTCAGGGAGCCCAGTGTGCCTGGGGCGCCCAGAGTGGGCTTCCAGGGAGGAGACACTTGCGTGGGTGTGTCCCTGTCTTTGAGCAAGTGCACCGCGAATCCTGCCTGTCATCCGCAGGAGCCAACACACGCATTGTCCCATTCACTGGCAGGTACCATGGGAGTTGCACCAAGTTGTATTACATCATTAACAACAATGGCAAAAGGCTTCACAATGATTTCTATCAAGTAGCCCATGAAAATGATTTCTTGAGGACAAAAGTGACATACGTTTCCCTCTCTCAATGAAAAGGATTTGTTAACCTTCACATTTTTTGGAAAAAAAAAAAGTCAACTTTCTTTTAACTGTCAGGAAAAACACCATTCAGTGAAACCGTGACATTAATAAAGAAATACACCTTTAGAAGTCCAGCCCTCAGCAGCCAGGGTCCTTTATCTTCAGGAAGGTGAGAAATTGTGGTTAGTTGCTTTGTTCTCACTTTGAAAGAGCACAAAGTTCATAAATAATAAGCTCAAGTGGCAGCCAGCAAGTGCTCCAGATTTCTTGAGGCATCAGTCATTGCCAGAGAAATGCACTGTTCTGGGTGTAGATTATTCCTGATGATTTATACATATTCTGAAACTCCCTCTAGAAGAGTCTGAACCAAGGGTGACAAATGTCTCTGCGCCTTCTTGGAACAAAGGAATATGTGTCATATAGTTGACTTCTACCATTGTTTCCTCTGGCATGAGCATCCTTTTGCTGCATATAATATTATCAAAAAATAAGCTATGGGACTCCAGAAAGAAATGTAGATGATGAAAATGCCCCTTCATACTTATGTGTTCATAAGAGGGTCACTAAATATTCTGGAAAATATTAGGTAGAAATATAGACAGAAATTCTCTGTCTCTGTCTATATAGATTCATGGAATATATATCTGATAGATTCATGGAAAACAATTGCAGGGTCTGTTCTACTTGTTAAATTCTTCAGGAGTACAAATTGGACCTAGCATGATTTTTACACTTTTCTGTTGTCAGTGTAAACCCAGAACATTAAAAATATAGCAATACAGATACGTAGGATGAGCACGGGCTGAAGACTGTCTACTCATTAGTGAGGGACGGATAGTATGGTACCGCAACCTCGATGGCATTTGAGGAAATGGGTATTTATAACCATCTTTCAAAAGTATGTTGGGACTCCTTGGTGGCTCAGTCGGTTAAGCATCTGCCTTCGGCTCAGGTCATGATCCCAGGGTCCTGGGATAGAGCCCTGCATCGGGCTTCCTCCTCAGCCGGGAGCCTGCTTTTCCCCCTGCCTCTGCCCCTCCCCCTGCTTGTGCTCTCTCTCTCTCTCTCTCTCTCTCTGACAAATAAACAAATAAAATCCTTTTAATAAAGTATGTTATAATAAGACTTCTAGATATAAAGAAAGCTAATGTCCTGTGGGACAATAAAACAATAAAGCAGATTATCCCTTTTAACTAAGAAATCACTTGCATTTCTAGAAGACACAGTTCTGTAAATTAACATATAACTTCACAGAGTCTGGGTTCTAATCATATACTAAGTAGCAAAATCAACTACATTCTTAGAAAATTAAATGATCCTTGTATATTAAAAATGCTGATTAAATAATGCTCTAATGTAACATAGAAAGGACATGTCCTCTCCTTCAGCCTTACTTCAAGTTCAGACAAGTTTTCTTAATACTGTGCTTCCTACCATCCCTGTTACAATGTCACCATTCAGTAAATTTGTATCTTAGTTAACTTCATTATGTGATAAACAAACTTTAAAAAACCTGGAAAAAATCCATAACTAGTGGAGGCAGATTTACGGGCTTCATGACATTCCAGTGCTATTTGACTCATTTAAATTTATATGGAACGGACTCTTCCTGTTCACCGCTATTAGATGATCAGTCTGGCTGAGTTCACTTGTAAAATGACTGTCCTCCACGCCTAATTTTTCATCCAGCTTATGTCTACAAAGAACCAGTATAACTAGCTGCCCTTTCTTGAGTGTCCCCAGAAACAAATGGAAAAGCGGCTTGGCCAACTAAAACAAGGGAAAACATTTCCAACAAGGGCAAACACATGGCTCAGTGGGAGAGTCTCTAGCCTGAGTCACACAGTTGCTATATAGATCCCACACTGGTTGGTTCCAGAGCACCCAGTGAGCATTATGGGCTAGTGCGTGTGTATAACCCAGAATCTCATTTATACAGGGCTCGATATTTCAAACAGCGTGATCTCTAGACACAGACAACCAGAAAACATAGTGCAAAGCCCAGTGCAGAGACACCAAACAGAAAATTACTAATTGTTAAGTTTTAAATAATTTATTTTTTTTTAAATCATGGGTAAAGAACTCAAGTTTTTTTTTTTTTTAAAGATAGCATTTAAGCATTGAAGTTTCTATCTATCATCTGAGAACCAGAAGGATGGTGTTACTAAAATAGTGTGGGTTTCTTTCTTTTTTTTATTTCTTAATAAAGTGATCTGTGGAATGAATTTCATAAGAACAACAAAAACTAACTACTAATTTGGTGACCATGTCAGCCCCGAAAGCCAATTAAGCTGCCGCACAAATCACTTTATTTCTCTCAACCTCAATTTCTTGATTTCTTTAGTAAGTTTGTACTGAATATGTTTCTTTGAGAAAAAGCACGGCTAACTTTAAAATGATATACAAAGGTTGGCACCTATATTTAACTTCTTCCTATACATCCAAACCATGTGAAGTTCTCTGTACTAAGAGTGCATGATCATAACTTAAAGAAAAAGCTATTAATCGGGGCACCTGGGTGGCTCAGTCGTTAAGCGTCTGCCTTTGGCTCAGGTCATGATCCCAGGGTCCTGGGATCGAGCCCCACATTGGGCTCCCTGCTCAGCGGGAAGCCTGTTTCTCCCTCTCCCACTCCCCCTGCTTGTGTTCCCTCTCTCGCTGTGCCTCTCTCTGTCAAATAAAATAAATAAAATCTTTAAAAAAAAAGAAAAGAAAAGAAAAAACTATCAATCTTAAGAAAATATATTTGGTTTATCTCATAAACAGAGAAATAATAATTCATTTAAAGAGCATGTCTCTTGGAAAGCATAATCAGAAGTAAACTCTGAAATAGATTCTGATTACAAACCAGAGTCAGGCACTTTTACTTTCTTTTTTTTTCCTTCAAGTTTTTATTTAGATTCTAGTTAGTTATCATACAGGGTAATAGTAATTTCAGGAGTAGAACTTAAGTGATTCATCACTTCCGTACAACAGTCAGGGTTCATCAAGGCACTTTGACTTTCTTATCTGTTTCTGAAATACTTAACATTTGCCTACAGGATAAAGGGCCCTAGAGAGAATTCTTGAAGCATGGATTTGGAGGTCAAGAGACAGTCTTCCTACAGTGCAGGAGATCCCTGCCAAACCCCGCACATGGGTGCTGGGATTCGGTAAAGGAAGCGCAGCCCCCAAGACAACTGGGCAGATCCAATGTGCTCAGACGGTGCGGCAGCTTAATTGGCTTTCGGGGCTGACATGGTCACCAAATTAGTAGTTAGTTTTTGTTGTTCTTATGAAATTCATTCCACAGATCATCTGATGCAGGTTATTCCCTTGACCTCTAAGAGTCATTATCCTCACCTAGAAAAAATACCCATCCCTCCTCTGTTGCCCTTTAAGCAAGGAGAAAATATGTGGACGGAACTAACCTCTAGCTGTGCCCTTCCTGTTTTTGTTGTTGTTGTTGTTTTGTTTTGTTTAGAGAGAGCGCGCATGCATGCTCGAGCGGAGGGGAGGGACAGAGGGCGAGGGGAGAGAATCTCAGGCAGACTCCTTGCTCAGCGTGGAGAGCCCATGCGGGGCTCCATCTCACAACCCTGAGATCATGACCTGAGCCAGAATCAAGAGTGGGACGCCTAACCCACTGAGCCACCCAGGAGCTCCCCTTTCCTGTTTTTAAACAGATTCTCAGGCACAGAATTTTTTTTCTTCCTTCTGCTTGATTTGGAGTGTTTTGCTCTTTGTTTTCTAGTTTCTTAAGATCACTGGTTAAAAATACTGATTATGATTACTGATTTGAGATAAAAGGTTAATACTATACATATTCCTCTGAGCACTGCTTTGGTGGTGCCTCGCAAATTTCAATAAGTTGTATTTTCATTTTCATATAATTAACAATATTTTTTAATTCCTTTTGAGAATTTGATTATTCTCATGGATTATTTAGAAGTGCCTTCTTTAATTTCCAAAGAGATGGTTACTATTATCTTTCTGTTATTGATTTCTAGTTCAGTTCCATTATGGTCTGAGAATAAACTTTATATAATTGCAATTATTTTAAATGTGTTAAGGCTTGATTTATGACACAGAATATATGGTCTATATTGGTGAATATCCATGTACACTCTAAAAGATTGTGTGTCTTGCTGTTATTATGGGGAGTGTCCAATAAAATGTCAGTTAAGTCCAGCTGGTTGATGGTGTGGATCAGTTCTTTTATATTCTAGCTGCCATTTTGTCTACTAGCTCTGCTATGACTGAGAGAGGTGTGTTAAGTCTCCATCTACACGGGCGCCTGGGTGGCTCAGTCAGTTAAGCACCTGCCTTCAGCTCAGGTTGTGATCCTGGGGTCCTGGGATCGAGCCCCGCTTTGGGCTCCCTGCTCAGCGGAGAGTCTGCTTTTCCTTCTCCTTCTGCCCTTCCCCCCACTCATGTGCTCATGCTCTCTCTCTCTCTCTCTCTCTCAAATAAATTTAAAAACATTAAAATAAATTTTTAAAAAATTCTCCCCCTACAGTGTGGGTTTCTCTCCTTTCAGTTGTCACATTTTCCTTCATATATTTTCAAGCTCTGTCAGATGCATATACATTAGAATTATGTTTTCTGATGAATTGACACTTTTATAACAACATAATGACCCTTTTCATCCTGGTAACTGCTTTAGCTCTGTCATCTACTTTATCCGATACTAACAAAATGATCCCAATTCTGGATACCACAATTTTTATTGGTATCTATTTCTGGGTAACAAATCATCCCAAACTTATCAACTTCAAACAACAAACATTTATAATTTTGCAATGTTTGGAGAGTCCAGGAGCAGCGTAGCAGAGTGTTCTGGCTCTGCCTTTGGCTGGGACCTCTGTCACCTGAAGGGCGGGTGGATTTGCTCTCAAGCTCACTCGTGTGGCTCTTGGCAGGAGGCTTTCAGGTCCTTGTCATGTGGGCCTGTCTATAGGGCTACTCGCAACCTGGCCACCGGCTTCCCATGGGGCATGTGATGAAAGAAAGAGGTAAGAGATGCTGGGTCTTTCGTAACATAACCTGAATTTTGGAGCC
Organism: Halichoerus grypus; assembly: GCF_964656455.1. Lineage (NCBI taxonomy): Eukaryota > Metazoa > Chordata > Mammalia > Carnivora > Phocidae > Halichoerus > Halichoerus grypus. Next base: position 5,384,180 of record NC_135725.1, read on the forward strand.
CCAAACTGTCACATCTGCCCTGTTGGCCCCGTAGACTGGTCCTAACACAGTGAGTGTTCACCTGAGAGTATGACTACCAGGTGACAGGGGCACTTAGAAGCTGATGACCACAATACGGCTATGCTCCTTCCCATATCTGGACTTTTTTCTGTCCATTTCTATGCACTATTTCATCTTTGCAATGATTGGTCAGCATGGATATCTATTATTTTGTATTGTATACAGGACAGCATAGATAGTATGTTGCAGAGGACCTGGATTGTGCTATTTCTCCCAAGAGAGTGTTGAATTTAATTCTGGAAGGCAGGGAAATCATCCCCAGATCACGGTGATCATGGGTAGGCCTGGGGTATGCTTTTTAATGGTACACTTATTTCGGTTTTGCCTTTACTCCAAGTGTATAAAGATTAATCCTAGACTGGAGCCTTTTTGGGGTTTCACCAAAGTCTCTGCACTCAGGATAAACCCTAACCACGGCACTACTGTGGCATTTTCTGGCATATGATGGTTCCAGCTCCAGTTTACCTACGGTGAGTACTTAGTTTTTCTCCTAGCCTGTGCCTCCAAAGTGTTGGCCATGGACTTGAGCAGAATCTCTGCACAGATGTCGAAATTCCCCTCGACACGCCAGGGTCCCTTGACACCACACTCCCCAAACCCGACCTCCCTGGCCGCTTCTTATTCTGAGGACCTTTTCATTCTGGCAATGAGGTCACTGTTCCCACTGGAGGCCCATGTCCCCGTGCCAGCCAAGAAAATGTCTTCAGGAACAAACCTGGATGGATGTAGGGCTCAGGTCACAGGCCTTCTCCTTCCAAGAATTATAATTTTGTATTTTTTTATTGCACATAGTGGGTTTGCATATTTTTCCGAATTCTATGGTTGTTTGTGGTGGTTACTCTATCCAGTATTTATTTTTTAGAGTCTTTTAAATCATTTCACAAATAGCCCATGATTGAGGCATTGTGAGAATCAGAGCCTTTTAATTACCTTTCGGGAATGAAAGGGGAATCTTTTGAAGAGGGATTGATAAAAGATGAAATATTCCTCCACAACTCATGTTGGTTACGCAGCGCAACGGACAGTGGTGGCCCACTGGCGACTCAGTGCTGTGGCCTGGCACGGGGTTTTGGAATTTCTGTGTCATACCTTGGTCTCAAAGAAAAACATATTTTTAAGAAGACTTAAATGTTTTTCTTACACTGTAACAAGAGATAATAATTCCAAAGTCATTCAGAAGATACCATAACTTCTACAGTACCACCCTAAACACAAACAACAGGAACGGTTGCTGTGTTTTAAAAACTTATTTAAAACACTGCCCCCCCCCCCAGCTTGTCAATATGGCAAGCAGATTGGAGAAGACTTATTCCCACTTGCGTTTTGAGTATTTTTACCAGTTGTTCTGATGTTTTCTCCAGACAAAAGGACAGTTTCATAAGAAAGAGAAATCACAAGATCTCCAGTCATTTTCTTCCAACCTGTCCCCCGACTCAAATAAGTCATCTCTGAACATCTTCAGTTTTAGGCCTAGCAATTGAAATGTTGGCTCCTGGAGTCGAGATTGAACCAGAAAATATATCTTAGAAGAGCTGGAAATAACTCCATGACTATATATGTGATTAGATAACCACACATTTAGAATAGCATAAAACATTGTGTTAGGCTTTTGTGGACAAGACATTCCAGGTCTGGTCCATCAGGAACTTTCAGTGGAAATAGCATAATGCAGGGCAAATTAAAAATGAATCATCTTTGAGCATAAAATCATTTTTATTCTCTACCAACTATATAAAAATAGAGATGACGTAAAAGAATATTTATTTAAGGAAATGCCCATGACATCATCTTCAAAGAAAAACAAAAATATACGTGGGACAGCATTTCATTTGTTAAAAAAAGTTTGTGGATATTTAGTTCTGTATTTGCCAACACAGAATTTTCACTGATTGTCCTTTTTTTGCTCAAATTTAATTTTATCTCATATTTTCCAAATTATATAAAATAACATGTATTTACTTCTATTTTGATCCAAAGTGAGAGCATTTTACTTTTTTAAAAAAAGGTATTTTAAAAATAGAAATGGTTTTAAAACACTGTACTAAATGAAAGAAGCCAGTCACAAAAGGCAAGACACTATATGATCCCATTTATATGAATGTCCAGAATAGAAAAATCTGTAGAGAAAGAAAGGGGATGAGTGGATACCAGGATCTGGGAGTGATCGTGTCAGTGACTAGAGTGACTGCTATTGTATGTGAAGTATATATATTAATAAAAAAAGTTCAAGTAAAATTTTTTAGAAAAAGAAAATGTACTTTAGTCATTATTTACTGCTACCCATTCCTAATCTGTTTCTTAAAAAAAAAAAAAAAAGCTTTATTAAGATATAATCCACATATGGGTCACCTGGGTGGCTCAATTGATCGAGCGTCTGACTCTTGATTTTGGTTCAGTTTGTGAGATCAAGCCCCAAGTGGGGCTCCATACTCTGTGGGAGTCTGCTGGAGATTCCTGCAAAAAAGACAACTGGGAAGGGCATTGAATCTGTAGATCATTTGGGAGAATACTGTTATCTTAACACTAGTAATCCTTTGACTGAGAAATATGGAATTTCCTCACATTTATTTATTTAATTTCTCTCGGTGATATTTTGTAGTTTTAGTATATAAGCCTTGTGTTCCTCTTTATTCATTAAGTGTTTTACTGTTTTTGATGCTATTGTAAATGGAATTGTTTTCTTAATCTCATTTTAGGAGCATTCGTTGCTAATGTGTGGAAATACAATTGATTTTGGTTTGTTGATCTTGTTTCCTGAAACCTTGGTGAATTCACTCATCAATTCTAAGAGATTTATATTGGACTGCTGGGATTTTTATGTATAAAAGGTCATGTCTTCTGCAAAGAAAGATGGTTTTTTGTTTGTTTGTTTGTTTTCCCTTTCCAGTCAGGATGCTTTGTATTTTTTTCACTTGCCTAATTGCCCAGGATAGAATCTCTAATACAGTATTGAATAGTGCTGAGATCTGACACTTTGTCCTGTTCCTCATCTTAAGACGAAAGTACTTAGGCTTTCGCCACTATCTATAATATATTTTTTGGACATTTTTTTTTGTAGCTGTCCTCTATTAGGCTGATTTTCTTCTATTTCCAGTTGGTAGAGTGTTTTTATCATGAAAGAGTGTTGGATCTTGTTAAATCCCATTTTTGTGTGTGTCTGCTGAGAGATTCATGTGGTATCTGACCTTCATTCTAGCAATAGGGTATGTAGCATTAACTGGCTTTGAGATATTTAACCACCGTTGTATTGCTAGGATGAATCCCACCTGGTCATAGTGTAAAATCTTTTTTATATTTAAGTTTTTGGATTCATTTTGCTAGAATTTTGTGGAGAACTTTTGCTTCTATGTTTATAAGGTTTATATGTCTGTACTTTTCTTCTGTTCTCTGTCTTGGTTTTGGCACCAAGAAAATGCTCGTCTCATGGAATGAATGAGAAGAGTGCCTTCTGCTTCTATTTCTTGGAAAAATTTGGGAAGGATTGACGTGAAATCTTTACCTGTTTTCTGGAAGTCACCAGTACCGGCATCTCTGACTCAGGTTTTCAATTTGCTTACGTATTATTAGATTGTTCACATTTTCTGTTTCGTTTTTAATCGTGTATTGTAGTTTGTGTCTTTCTAGGAATGTCCCTATTTTGTCTCGTCATCCAATTCGTGGGCACACAGTTGTGTATACTATCCCTTACAATCCTTTTATTTCTGCAGTATCAGACATAACGCCCCTTTCATTCCTGATTTTTAGTATTTTACTTAGGTGTTCTTTCTTTTTCCAAATCTAGCCGAAAGTTTGTCAATGTATTTACCTTTGCAAAGAACCTATTTTTCTCTATGGTTTTTCTATCTTCCTTATCACCTATTTCTAATGTAGTCTTTACTATTCCATCCCTTCTGTTTGCTTTGGGTTGAGTTTTCTCTTTCCAGTGTCTCAAGATGGAAGTTTAGATTATTGATTTGAAATTATTCCTATGTGTTACACTCACAACAATTAATTTCCCTCTAACCCTTACTTCTATATCCCTTAAGTTTTGGTAGGTTATTTTTTGTTTGTTTTCATTTATGTCACAGTATTTTCTAATTCTGATGTGAGTTCTGTGCCCACTACCCACCCCCACCCCTCAGGATGTGTTTCTGTTCATCTGGTTTTTTAGTGTTATGAATGAACTCATTCTTTGAAGTCTGTTTCCCCCATGCATGCAACCTCTAGCATCCCTGCTCACTTTTTCCTAAATCTCTAAGCCTCACGTCTTCTGTGTCACCCCAGAGTCAACACCATTTATTGTCAGGCCCTGATTGGTCGGAGTTGTATTCAAGCCCCCATACCAGCGAGGCTTTCATCTTTTACTGTTGGATCTGTGCATGGCTTGGAGACTGCTGTCACTGTTCAGGGAGCATATGAGTGTGTCCTGCAATCAGCCAAAAATTTGTACCTCTGAAGTTCCCTCTCTAGCCACTCTTCAGAGAGTGTGGCCTGGGGTGTTCAGATAATATCCCCAACCAACCAGAATGACCATGGTTTTAGGTGGGCTCTATTTGAATGTCTCCTTCCCTGATCTTCCTTTTAAGCTTCCAGCTCTTCTGTCTCTGTTGGTATCACACTTAGTTGTTAGCCCCAGTTGTTAGTGACCAGCTAATCACTCTATTATTTTATTTTTTCTTCACTCTATTATTTTAAATGATTTCCTGGGGGCATATATTGCTCAACAATCTCAGCCAAATAAGTTCGGGGGTTGGCAGGGCCAGAGTGTTGCCAGTCTTGGAGAGCCCTGGGCAGAACCTCTAAACTCTGCAGCAGAAGCCGGGAGCAGGGATGGGGAACCCACTCTTCGTGAGCAGACACACCTTGATCCTTCCTGCAGGGCAGAGCCAAGTGCGGAGGAGTTGGGGTAGGTGGTAGTAAGTGGTGCTATGACCATTGCCACCTCTGCCAAGTACAGATCTTCCTAGCCTGCATCTGGGAGAATGGACTCTGCAATGATTAATAGATACAGATATAGATACAGATATAGATATAGATATAGATATAGATATAGATATAGATATAGATAGATATCTGGGATAGGTCTTCCATCCCAGAACGCTAGGAGGGATGTAAGCTGTCACTGGCCACTAAGCTCACCACCCCAGAGCAGTCCTTACTGATGTGGAGGAACACATGGCCGCCCTCTCCACCCCCCCACCCCACGCATGCCCTACCTTTGTAGTGGGAGGGGGGTGTGAGAGAATGGGCACTGCCCCCCCAGCGACCACCACCTGCTCCATGTTGGCTGTCCGCAGCGTGGAGCTATAAGGGGGAATTTCAGACTTTCTGGGATCCTGAATCCAATAGGAATAGCTCCCCCCTCCCCTGCTCCCACCACAGAGTGGGTGAGATGGAACCACCATCAGACTGCTGAGCCTGCTGGAAGGTTCTTCTGCAAGGCAGAACTGTGGGTGCATGCGCCAACCCCTCCCCTGGTCTGGGTGTCAATAGACTGCACTAAATAAATGTCCCTTGATTTGTTGTAAGCCCTTTGATCCATCTCCAGAGACTCTGAATGATTGTTTTTGCTAATTTTCATCAGTTTAACAAGTGTCTGTCTGGAGGAACAGCTTGCCCAAGCTCCTTACACTGTCATTCCAGAAGCCTTGCTCACCGTTTATTCTTTTTGGGACTAAATCTTGAATTCATAGATATTTTATTCTGGTTTTGCCTCCTCACACCTACTCCCAGCAATGAATGTTTAGCTTTTTGAGGTCAGGAAAAAGACCTTAGATTTCTGCGGTAACTAGATTCTAAGATATCGTTAAGTGGAAGGCACAGAAAATCTTTAAAGTTAAAAAGATAATGAGACAACATTACATTAAAATGAGGACATCGATTGAAAGATTATCCCTACGTTAAATTATAAAATACATGTGCGTATTATATCATCAAGAAAACACAGTATTTTTTTCAACAGGTCAGTGGGTAGTATTTTCCAGTGTCAAATTTCTTTGAGTACCTGAAAAGCAGAAGATAGATTTCTAAAAAGCTTCTTAATGTAGCCATCTTGCCTGCCTTTGTGCATGGATTTGTGAGCTCTGAGAAGGCAGGAGAAAATCCTTACTTTAAATCGTGTGAAATGAGAGGGACCATGGGGGTGGCTGGGTCAGGTCAGCTCATGCGAATGAACAGATTAGGCTGTGGAAGAGGTTGTCCTGACAACTGGATTTGACTGACCCAGTTTGTCGTCCCTGTTATGAATACGCAACTATAATTCCTTTTGTTCTAAGTCAATTAAGAAAAACATAAATATTCAGTGCATTTCTTTAAAAACAGATGAGCACAAAAGAAAAGCCATGCTTAGAGCATTCAGGTTGTTCTGAATGCAAGTGAAGCTCTTCAAACTAAGTTCACATCAGCTTCTGGGAGAAGCACAGAAGACCTCGTGTGTGTGTGTGTGTGTGTGTGTGTGTGTGCGCGCGCGCACGCACGTGCGCATGCGTGTGTGTAGTATTCTGCACTTCAAGACCGTGCCCACACCTGCCGTCATCTGTGGCAGATCCTCAAGTCATGTAGGGTCTGCAGCCCACTGTTTGCAGGCACTAACCTTCTTCCCGCTCCATACACACACACAGGTGTTCTCCATCATGGGGTAGTGTCCGGTCCTACATGACAAGGTGGCCGGGCTTTGTCCAAGGTGGACCCAGGAAGGCTGTAGGACAGGGAGAGGAGCTCCGTTTCAGAGGCTCTGGTTTATTCTTGTGCCTTGAGCAAGTGCTGACTACACCGGAATGTCCCTCCACTTTCTCAGCCTGTTTCTCTCCACGTCCCTTCATTCTCCCCGTATCATCTCTTCCCATTTATCTGATTACTAACTGACAGCTTCCCTGATTTTTGACCCCAACGCCAAGTTAGGACCAACCAGAGAAAGCCAAATATGCACTCCTAGCCAACCACCTGGGATGTCCCCTTCTAGTTAGCCTGCCTACAGCTTCCCCGTGCCACCAGCCCAAATCAGAGCATAACTGAAGGCTTCCCATTTTTCTTCTATGAATCTCTGCCTGCCTCTGAGTCTCTGCCAAAACACGAGTTATGGTAGCTGATGCTCTTGTGGTAGTTCGCTCTAAATAAGTAACCTTTGCTTTGCTTCTTCCCATTTGGTTGAGGTGACTTTATTTCCCCACTATGAAGCAGCTGGTTGACGACAAAAAAAGTAAAGTACGGGTCCTTTGTAATCCACTAATCCTGACTCCATTTGAAAATTTTTATGAGTGCACACATTGCTGATGAAGTAACAGTGCTTGTCCACTTCTCTTCTGGTGTGCTTAATAAATTAGCCAACGACATCTAAAACCATGCTGTGAGTTTGATGAGTACAATCTCTAGACGTAGTATCCATAGTCACAATAATCTTCAAAACTGAGCATTAGTTTTGAATGAGGTCGTTCATCATAACTCTCGAGCCCCTGACTATTCCTGCTTGTGGGTTCTGTAAGGTGGAGACTAGAAGGTTCTCAATGAAGAAGACAGTCTGCAGCTTTCTGCTCTGGTGTGAGCTGAGCATAAGCCACCTGGAGCTGATTAGCTCCAGACCTGTGAGTTCACAAGATTGCTCAGGTGATCTCAGAACCACTTCATATACTTACAAAAATTGGTGGCCCAGGCCAAGAGAGAATACCCAGCCTGAATACGTATCATTTGTATTACCCTTGATCCATGACCGTGTTCCTAAACACTGTTAAACATGTAATTAGAATTGTCCCTTGCCACTCAACAGGAAAGCATAGCATCAAGCAGTATGTTTCTCTGTGCATCCCTCACTTTCTCTCTCCACCCACCACACGTACACACATGCACACACCCGTGTACATCCACAAACACCCACATGTCATGTACTAAGGTAAGATTAGTGAGGCACTTGTCTCAGATGCAAACTTTAAGGAGAGGAGGGGGTCCAAAAACTGAGCAATCAAGATTAAGAATATTTGATACAATATCTTTAAAACCAAAATTAATGGGAAAATCCACAATAAACAAAATATCACAATTTCAAATAAAGTCAGAATTCCACCCTGCATGTGAATAACCACCCTACCTCACCTGCTTCCCCTTGGAAGGCTTTATTTACAAAAATAGATGGTTCATAGTTTGCCAACTTTATTCTTCAGAAATACGTTTCCTTTGTAAATATCGGGAAATATTATATCAGTGAAAATTAAGAAAAACATGGTCTGCTCTGCAAAGTAGTATCTAGACACCCTCACAAAATTAGATCATCAATTTATCACCTTTAGGATGACAATACTTCCCAATATAAGAATCTGATACATGATAATAAAACCACAATGAATGAATTTGAAACCAAGCAGAATTTGAGAATTTTTGAAGATTTGATCTATAACATTTAAAATAGCTCTTCAGGAGTCCAAAAGTCAACCCATTGATCTGGAAGGAAGAAACCAGTCAGGTGAATAAAAACTTCACACACTGCAAGGTTTTCTTAACATTCATTTATTGCATGAGTGCATCTTTCCATTACATTCCCATCCCTTCCTCTGATAAAGTGCTGAGTACTATATTTCAAGTTGTCATATCTAAGGCTAACTTCTGTTCATTATTATATAGGATAGTCACTTTCCCACACAAACTCTCTCTTAGGAAGGGGAAACTGCTGTGCCTTATGCATTTACTATACACCATGCCAATGTCAACTGCAATTCTATTTTCTCTTCAATGGTGGTTGCTTCTCTTCCAGTTACAGAAGGAGCACCTCCCTTATCAATTGGAGAACAGGGTTTTCATACGTGTGTGAACTTGTGTGAGCACAGTTCCCAGCCTCCTAAATTACATCAATTTCTTATCTCTATTTTTCTTTTCCCTTCCTTTTTTTCCCCTAGCTTTTGTGTTTCCCTCTCCTATTCATATCTTTCAAAGTATGCTACCATGACCAAAAGAAAAGAATAAATTGTTTGCTCTCTAAAATTATTAGAAAACAGAATATATCAGTTACTGTTGAGGTCTTTGAGATTTACATTGTTAAGAAATTAATACTTCAAATAGAAAGAAGTATATGACCATGTTTACGACTGTGACCTTTACAGAGGAGCATCCTCAAAAGCTTATAAACCCTTCAGGGAACAGTCTAGGAAATTCTACTTAACTCGCTTCTCCTCTGGTATGTTTGTTAACTTACTTTTCTGAGTTTGACAAAAACTTGCAAAAAAAATCTATCAAAATCCCTAGTGACGAGCTACCTCCACAATACTGATCTTCCTCTTGTGAATCAGGAATTTTGCGTTTGGCTAATAAGGAACTACAAAACCTAAAAATTATGATAAATTGTGTTAATGTCAAACACAAAAAGTCATGGTAAGAATCTGGACCTAAAAAGACTCAAGTAGCCATGTGGTACGAATGCCCTGATATCTACCTCTCAGTCTCTACCTTCTTCAGTCTGTCCTATTTTCTAGCTAGATGACTCTTCTCCTGACATCTCTCTGTCACTTTTCTCCACTGCTCTAAACTCTCAAAGACACCCCATTGTGCTCAACTATTAAAATTAAATGTCTTGGCCTAACAGAAAAAGCCATGCATTCTCTGGTCCTAATCATTTTCCCTGAGTTGTATAGTGAAGCAACCAACATGTTGCTAAAAATATAGCAAACCAAGGTCGATGAAACCATATATTAAAAGTATGAGCATCATAGGAATTTGCAATATTAACAGAACTTGTGCATAAATAAACTACTTCATGTTTTCTCTATCTACGGGGTTTTCAGAAAAAGAGCTCTTTTCTCATAGTTCTTTTTTACTTCCCCCACCTCTGTAAGTGTTCTACCCTCTGCCAGACAGGTTACTGTAAACACAGGATTACAGAAAAATATTTCTACATGGGGAATTATTGCCGCTATACATACAGAGTGAGTAAAAATCTTTCATATGCTATGTGATTTGGAAATATTTTCTCCCACTCTGTGGCTTTTCTTTTAATCCTGTTAACATTATCTGTTGCAAGTAATAATTTAAAAAATTTTTACAGATGTTAATTTGTCAGCATTTTCTTTTATAGGTTATTTTCTCATTGTACCTGAAAACTCACACAAAAGCCAAGGTGAGCAGATTTTCTCCTATATTTTCTTCTAAAGGTTTTATAGATTAACATTGTACATTAAGGCATAGAATCCATTTACAGCTAAATTTTATATACAATGTGAGGTATGTATGGATGTTTATTTCATTGCATATACACATCTTCTTGTTCCAACAACTTCTGTTGAAAGGAGTATCTTTCTCCATCGAATATCTTTGAACCTTTGTCAAAATGAGTTGACTACATATTGTGGGTTTATTTTTAGACATTCTATTCTGTCCCTTGATCCATGTGTGAATCTTTTTGCCATTAACATAATGTCTCAATTGTCATAGCTTTATCTTTTAAAATATTTTTTAATATTTTATTTATTTATTTGACAGAGAGAGAGAGCACAAGCAGGGTGAGCAGCAGGGGGAGAGGGAGGAAACAGGATCTACACTGAGCAGGGAGCCTGATGCGGGGCTCCATCCCGGGACCCCAGGATTGTGACCTGAGCCAAAGGCAGATGCTTAACCAACTGAGCCACCCAGGCGCCCCTAATTGTCATGATTTAAAGTAAGTCTGGAAATCTAGTAGTTCAAGTCCTCCACCATCTTTTCCTTTTTTCCATCACTGTTTTGGCTACACTACTACTTGTGCTTTCCCATTATTTTAGAATCAGCTTTTGAATATCTACAAACAGTCTTGCCAGGATTTTGAATGGAATTTCACTGAAGCAATACATTAGGGCAGAGAAGATTAGTATCCTAATAGCATTTAGTCTTCCAAACCGTGTCCCCAGAATATCTTGACAGATTTCAGGTCTTACTTGATTTCTGATTTCGGTACTTATTTTATTAGTGATGTATTTCATTTTTAATATTCTATTTTAAGTGGCATTCCTTTTAATTTAAAATTCCAATTGTAAAGTGCAAGTACATAGAGATATAATTGGATTTTTAAAACATTGATCTTGTATCCTGCAACTCTGTTAAATTGCTTGTTAGTGTTAGGAATTTCTTGGTAGATTGTTTTAGATTTTATATGCAGAAAATTATGTTTTATTTCATTCTTTGCAATATTTATTTCTTTATCTTTCTTTATTGCACTAGCTAGCAATTCCAGTATTATGTTTCATGCAAGCAGTGAGAAAGAACAACATTGCTTATTCTCGATCATTGGGAGAAAGAATTGAGTCACTCACCATCACAGAGGATTTTAGTTGTAAGTTTTTGTAGATGTCTTTTTATTAGCCTTATTAAGTTTTGTCTACACTAAATTTACTGAGAGTTTTTTTTATCATGAAGGGATATGAGATTTTGTCCAATAATTTTTTTGCATCCACTGATATGATCGTATGTTTTCTTGCTTAGGTCTATTAAAATGGTGATGTGCATTTGATATTATTTTTAATGTTGTACGAACCTTGCATTTTAGGGAAAAAATTCTATTTGGTCATGAGAAAGGAGTGAGAATTAAATTTAATATTTTATTGAAGTGTCAAACTGAATCTCAACATGTAAAATTGACCAGAAATTATGGAATGTGCAGGAAATATTACATGATGAGAAAAGGAAATTCGACTAATATGTGTGAAGACAGTGTGGGGAAATTAAAAGTGCTTCATGGTATACTTCATTGATTGAATCAGGACCACTGCATAAAACAGTACACTCATAGACAAACATAAGTACTTACCCAGGTAAACACATATGCACACTTGCACACTCATATAAACATGTGAAAATGGACTACTACATAGCAGTTCAAAAGAATAAAGTACATTCTTTTGTTAACATGGATACATGTTAATACATTATTTAGAGTAAGCATGATGATACATTATTCAGAGTAAGAAGAAAGTTGTGGAATGAGGTAAACAGGACCCTACCACCTATGCAAAGTTTAAACATTCATAAAATGATACTATTCTGTGTGTGTGTGTGTGTGTGTGTGTGTGTGTGTGTGTGTGTGTGTTAGGTTAGGAAAGTCTTCAGAGTCACAGGAGGGTTACAGATGGATTATTTAGGTATGCAAGAAATATTTTTAAATGAATGATAACTTTTTATTTCTGAAGCCTCCCACGTAAACCACCTCAGTGTGTCACAGTGAGCCACTGTCCCCTTCCCAAGGGACCTCTGACCACCTCAGTCCTCCTCGACAGTGTCCACAGATGACTAAAATGTCTTTAGCGGAAATGCTTCTCTAATTCACAGACCAGTGAATCACCAACCGGTAAGCTTAGAATGGCAGTTACTCCCCTAAAATTTTTCTGAATGCAGCCCTCCCCTCTTAAAATTGTTTAATTTGTTTGGTTTTTACCCAGAATTCAGTCAAGCCTTTCAATGTCTGATATCTGGCATTTGAACTGGATTCCTATGAAGCAGGAAAGAATTCATAATTGACCCCTATGTCTTTAAAAAACCTCCAGTAAGACCAGCGATTGAAGGGATGGACCCTGTTCACTATGGTGGAATACACCACATCCCAGCCTGCTGGTGGGTCTCACGGTAACACCAACACAGAGAGGAAGGATAATGGTCATCCATGACAGGAGGACTTAATCTCATTCACCGGAGCAGGAAAAACATTGCCGGTGTTTTTATTTAATTGTTTTTAAGTATCTCAGATGAACCATATGTAACCAGAGTTCCATTCATTCTTGTTTGATCAACTTTTGACCATTTTGAAAGCTATCAAGGTTTCTACAATGACCAAAACTGGCTCAAAAATGAGAAAATCTCATTAGCGAACACAATTCCAACTGTAGTCATAGGCATGACTGAACAGAGATGGCTTGGCTGCCAATTCTTCAGAAAGTTTCTTCAAAACTTTACAGGGAAAAAATGTTACAGGAAACATGTAACTCAGAAACATGGAACATAACTGACAGAGGCAAGTCCATTCCTCCACCACAATCCATCAGCCCGAGATGCCATGTTCAGAGCAAACAGCTTTACCAAAGATGCTCCAATTACAGAACTTTGAACAAACCCAAGATTGGTCAACTTCTGATGTTTCCAAACTGGCCTTGGCCACAAACAAATAAAGAAACAAGCAAATGACACCTCTTTCTCCCCGACAGTAAGCAAATAACAAAAACAGATCCCATTTGTTTTTCTCCGGAATGAACAGATAAAAACACCGGCTCCACTTTGGTTTCTGCTTCAGACTGCGTGACAGACCGCATCTCTTGCCATCTGCCAATGAAAAGGCAACATTTTCTTTAAACTATTTTTGTTTCCTTTTTTACATTTTATGACCTAAGGCAGGCTCAATACAAACAGGCATATATATTCAGCTGAGAAAAAAAAAAAAAAAAAGGAAAAGGTTTCAAACCTTAAATGCTCATCCGCGGTCTCTCCTCGAGCTTGTCTCCTACCTCCAAGGGAAGAGTCCATAGGGTTGGCTTTTATGTGCAGGGTTAGGAGAAGGGAGAGATGTAGATGAAAGCTTGCTACAAGCAAGACTGGATCAGTCCATTAAATTCCTTTGAAAAGCAACCCAAGGTCATTTTGCAGATTAATGGTCTGAGCTTGGAAAGGGGTCCCATCACAAATTGAGTGAGGATGGGACAGAGCTGCTGCTGGGTCTCAGGGCAGTTAGCAGTGTTAAGAGTGAAATTATTCTTGGAAGAATTTGGGGTGGCTGACTTGGGCTAGCAATGGGATCACTGTGAAATAGCCCAAATGACCCCACGAACATTTGACTTTAGGGCTGTATTTCTTGACATAACTCAGCCATTGCGCGATGCAATTATATTTGTGTTACAGCCCTGATGGCAGAGTCTGTTTTCCTTAAATATTATCAACGATTCTATACATCATGGCACACCTCTTGATGCTCCACAAAACCTCAACACCATCCTACTAACAATTCATTGGAATAAAATGATAGTTCAATTATATGATATAAAACTTTTTTTCTGCACAAAGATGATTTTCAAGGAGCGTCGAGAATTTGATGAAACAAAATTACATGATTAGGTAGAGATCTGCTGAAACCATCTGGACTTGAATGGTAAAACCACATCTAAAATTTAATGTTCCTTGCTTTTACTTGTCACGTGGTTAGCTAAGTGGAATTTGGTATGAATAATTCCATTAATTTTTCACATGGCCACAGCATGACTAGGTTACTCTTTGCCCATACTTTGTCACACTCTTTCTAACGCTGTCATCTTTAGAGTTTTAGGCTCAGATTTTCAAAACCTCATAAAGAATGCGGTTGAAATGTTTCAGCAACTGGATGCTGAGAGAGGGAGAGCCATATGTAAAATAAATTGTTTTAAAACAAGTTAGCTATTTGTCTATTGACCGCTCTTTAAACCTTAAACCTATTTTCTTTAGGCAAAGTAACATTAAACTTAAGTCTTCAATTCTCTATCATGTTCAGAATAAATACCTGTAGAACTCTAACAAATTTTATGAAAATTTTCATAACACAAATTTTGGCTATTGCATACATTTTATTTAATACTAGTCCCCTTAAAGTTTATTTTCCCACTCTGATTGCACTGGTTTCTATTGCTACTGTAATAAATTACCACAAATTTAATGGCTTACATCAACCCAAAGTTATTATCTTACAGTTCTTTAAATCAGAAATCCAACATGGGTCTCTCTGGGCTATAATCAAGGTGTCAGCAGGGCTATATTCATTTTTTAGAGATTCAAGGGGATGATCCATTTCTTTACCTTTCCCAGCTGGTAGAAGTCTCCATCATCTCATCTCCCTGTCCCCTTCTATCTTCAAAGCCAGCAGCAGAAAGACAAGTACTCAAATTCCATTTCTCCCACCTCTCTTTCTGCCTCCTTCATTCACATGAAAGACCTTTGTGATTACATTGGGCCCACCCAGAAAACCCAGGATCATCTCTCTATCTTAAGGTCAGCTGATTAGCAACCTTAATTCCACCAGCTACCTTAATTCCCAGTCAGGTTTTGGGAATTACAATGTGAATATCTTCAGGGACCATTATCTGATTTACCACACTGCTAACCTTCAACTTTTCTTGTAATATCCAAAATTTGCACCACATTTTTTTTCTGTTCAGCCCCCATGCCCCTGTGAACAACTGCTCTATATGCTTTTATTAATTTATTACATATTTTGTGGTATTTCTGAATAACTGTGATATATCATTTAGTAATTTAGAGATCCTAATTCTTCCATGACTATTATGAAGCACATTGTTTATGAGCTATATCTCATCCTATATTTAATTATTTTGAATAAGATTGTGACTTACATTCAGAAAAAAATAAATAAGCAACATGAAGGCATTTAATAGTCATTAACATTTTCATGAATATTATAACTGAAGTTAGCTAGAGTTTAAAATCCTGGTTGATAGAACTCTTTCTCAAAGTTTTACGACTGAAATATTTCCTTTCGTGTTATTGCACTGTTCCATGAGGTAACACAGAAAATTTGCAAGCGTGTAAAAGATTTGACCAAAAAACTAAAAGAAAGATCTATGAGACTGGAATGCCAATCAAGGGGTTAAGTGAGACACAAAAAGTATAACATGACTGGGGAATGCACTCCCAATATAATTTCCTGCAGTTTCGGGGCACCTGGGTGGCTCAGTAGGTTAAGCATCCAACGCTTGGTTTCGGCTCAGGTCATGATCTTGCGGTTGTAGGTTTGAGCCCCGTGTTGGGCTCTGTGCTCAGTGTGGAGTCTGCTTCAGATTCTCTCTCCTCTCCCTCTCACTCACACTCTCTCTCTCAAATAAGTAAATAAAATCTTTTAAAAAAAAATTCCTGCAGTTTCACTGGCTAAGAAGAGCTAATTAGCTCTGAGTTAGAGAATGCATAGATATGCATCAAAGAATTTAGGAGTACATCTATTTATCAGAAATTATGAAGAAGAAAATGTATCTTCCAGAAGAGAATGCTTTGCTAAATGAAAAAAAAAAGAAAAGAAGAAAGGAATTGTATGTATTATATGTTCCTGATATTGAAAGTATATATCTATTGAGAATATAATGTTGCAAAATCTGATTAACTAAAATACATTTTTTATCATAGCATCAGTAAATTAAACATCGTGTTTATCTTATTCCAAAGCACTAAGTTTGTTATTACAGTGATATACTCCTGTTGCTTTCCTTATCAACCTAGAAAATCCATCATGCAGAGCCTATTTTTCAAGCAAGTCTAAATCTTTTCTTTGACATCACCAGCCATGCTCATGCTAATGCAGTTCCCCTAAGCAAAACCACCAGGTCAGAAATACAGAACACAGAGCAAAAATAAACAACCTTGTAACAAATGTGTATTCCTGAACACTGAAGATGCTTATCCAGAGTTAAGCACAAAGGAATTCTATTTATGTAGTCTGTGAAATTCAAAACACAGATGCTTTCTATGGACAATTCTTGAACAAAAATTAAATTAGTTTTTTAGTATCAAAAATTAAATTAGTTAATTTACCTGTTTAGTATCAGGTTTCAAACCCTCCTGAAAGCCTTGTAAGGCGCGACATTGTACTCATCATATTTGTCAACACAGAGTGGACTTGTATTCATAACTCTCACTTATGTTTTGATGAGCTGTCGTTTGGTGTCTCCATTATTTCACATGTTAATTTTCATTGGTCTAAATTTTATATAACCTCACTCAAAAGATCAATGATAAGTCATGAATTTATCTTCAGGGTAAATCAAGTCAGAATCCAAAGTTTTTTGTTGTTATTCTTGTCATTTCAGCAAAGTTAATAAGGGAGCAATTCCTGTGGGTCCCCAGTCAGCAACCAGGAACATACCTAAAATATTTTTCCTCCTAAGTGTAAGGAGAACATCTTTAACATTTGTAGAAACAGTCATCCCCCCCACCCCCCCACCAGGTAGAACATTCCTTTCCCAAGATGAATGAAGCTAGAGACCTGGGAAAGACAGCAAGAATTTTTTTGGGGGGGTGAACATTAAAATGCTGATATATAAAAAATAGTGCAAGTATCTTTGAAAATACTTGTAATAGAAAGACTGAAGTTATGGCAGCAATAGGAAGGCATATTTTTTATATGTATAGCAGAGAGCTGATATAAATATGTTCAGGGATCAGTGGGTTTTTCTTTTTGTTGTTGTTCATTGGCTTTAGAGACATAAGAAAGGAGTGCAAAGGTATAAAAAAGAAACAATACTCCCCTTCTTCTGGCCACTTACTCTATTTTTCTCCAAAAGGGTGGATGAAAATATACATGGCTTGTCCACATGTCTGGTTGCAGAAAGAGGATGTGAAGTGCTCAGTACTCAGTGGCTGAAAACACCATCACATAATCTAGAACACCCAGAAATTTATCTGAAAACCATTCACAATTTTTAACGACTTTTTTAAAGTGAGAAAGTAATAAATATTCATCATTTAGATTTATGCAGAAAAATATGTCAAAATTGGTCATCTAAAATAATCTCACAATGGTAGGGTGTTTTTTCTCTCTTTTTCTATTTTCTACATGACATATATGTTTATTAACTTTATTGGCACATAATTCACATAAAATAAAATCAGCAGATTTTAATTATATACAGATCGATGATTTTTTGGCAAATATATATATATATTTTTTTTTAATAAGAGATTACTTTTATTTAAAGAAAATAGAAAAGACAAATGTGCATCCTTCACATTGTCACCACTTTAAAAAATAATACAACAAATATATCACCTGAAAGTAAAGTGAAGTTCAAGACCATGAGGTATAAGTGATTTTCCCCATTCAACAAATCACCGGGATGGGACCCTCCCCAGCTATTAAAATTCCCAAGACCTTGCTCACCTTTGTGACCTGTTCCTGATCATCTGGGTCTGTAGCGAATGAAAGGTCTGAGAAGGAAAGAGAAGGAACATCAGAGGAAATTACAAATGAGGGAACTTTGGGCAACATTAACAAAGCTTACTGTACCACATTCATAATCTAGAAACACCTCTCCCAGCCCTGGGGTCTTCGGATGATATGGAGCAATGGTGGGGAGGCAGGGAAGAGACAGCAATGGCCATCCACTTTGACACACAGAAGTAGAATGATGCCCTCAGGGGCGCCTGGGTGGCTCAGTCATTAAGCGTCTGCCTTCAGCTCAGGTCATGATCCCAGGGTCCTTGGATCAAGCCCCGCATCGGGCTCCCTCCTCTGTGGGAAGCCTGCTTCTCCCTCTCCCACTCCCCCTGCTTGTGTTCCCTCTTTTTCCGTGTTTCTCTCTGTCAAATAAATAAAATCTTTTAAAAAAAGAAAGAAAGATGCCCTCAGAGTTGAGCAGCATATCATTGTGATATATACATATACACTTAGGCAGCTATCTCCCTAATCCAATGTAAAACATTTTTATCACCCCAAAATTTCCCCAAGCCTCTTCTTAATCTATGCCCTGCATCCCCAAGCCCAGGAGCTACTGATTTGATTCTTATCATCGTAGTTTGGTTCTGACTATTCCAAAATGCTAGATAAATGAAATCATATAGGAAGTATTCTTTTGTGTCTGGATTATTTCACTCACATTAATGTTTTGGGGGGAAAAGAATAAGACCCATCTATGTGCTTCCTACAAAAGACTCACTTTAGGGCGCCTGGGTGGCTCAGTTGGTTAAGCGACTGCCTTCGGCTCAGGTCATGATCCTGGAGTCCCTGGATCGAGTCCCGCATCGCGCTCCCTGCTCGGCAGGGAGTCTGTTTCTCCCTCTGACCCTCCCCCCTCTCTCTCATTCTCTCTCTCTCAAATAAATAAATAAAATTTAAAAAAAAAAAAAAAAGACTCACTTTAGATGTAAGGACACACACAAACTGAAAGTGAAGGGATATAGAATTATATTCCAAAAGGAAGTTAGAGTAGCTATACTTATATCAGACAAAATAGAATTTACAACAAAGATTTAATAAGAGACAAGGAGGTTGTTATATAACATATATAATGTTATATAATGATATATATGATATCACATATGATATAATCACATATAATGGTAAAGGGGTCAACCCAACAAAAGGCTATAACATCTGTAAATATTTACACACCCAATATAGGAGCACCTAAATATATAAAGCAAATCTTAACAAATCTAAAGGGAGAAATAGACAACAGTACAAGTCATTGTCTGCTCATGTCTTCTGTCCATTTTTTTATTGGAAGTCATTGAAAAAGACAACTAGGGTTACTCAACTCATTTAGGGAATTAGTGACCTGTGAGTAATTTAACACCAATTTCATCTTTTTTTGTACAGGACTCTGAGTAGACATATTTTCATTTCTTTTTGGCTTAAAAACTAGGAATAAAATTGCTGAGTTGTTTGGTAAGTTTATGATTAACTTTGTAAGAAATTGCCAAACTGTTTTCCCAAATGGCTGCACCATTTTACATTCTCACCAGCACTTTATGGGAGTTCCAGCAGCTCCTAATCCTAATCAATACTTGGTATTGTCAGCTTTTTTTTTTTTTTAAGCCATTCTGTTGGCTGTGGAGTAGTACCTTATTGTGATTTTAATTTGTCTTTTCCTGATAATAAATGCTATTCAACATTCCTTTATATGATTTTTGGTCATTTGTCTTATATTTTTAACTTGTTAAATCTTTTGCCCATTTTTGTTCAGTTTTTTAAATTGAGTTTTCATAATTAAATTTTATGCATTGTAAATATTTCCTCCAAGTATGTGCCTTACCTTTTTATTGTTAGTTGTGTCTTTGAAAACACAAAAGTTTTTAATGTTGACAAAGTTGAATTTAGGGATTTTTAAAAATTATTAATGCTTTTGAGTTCTAAGAAATCCTTACCTATATCCAGATTGCAAAGCTATTCTCATCATTTTCTCTGGAAATTTTGTCTTTTACATTTTCGCCCATAATTTATCTTTCATCTCAATTTTTATGTATGTCTGTGTAAGAAGCCAAGTTAATTGTTTCCCCAAATGGCTAACCCATTGTATCAGCTTTAGTTATTGAAAAGGCTGTATTTTTGCTTTCAAATGACCCAGGTGCCTTTAAAATCAATTAACCATATATATGTGGGTCTATCTGGACATTCCTTCTCTTCTATTTTTTTATCCTCATGTCAATATTCCACAGTCTTGATTATTATAGCTCTATAAGATCCTAAGAATTTACTATGAACAATGACACACCAACAAACTGGACAATCTAGAAGAAGTGGATCAATACAAAATACATACACACCACCTACCAAGGCTGAATCATGATGAAAGAGAAAATTTGGACAGACTGATTATTAGTAAGAAGATTGATCACTAATCAAAACCTTCCAAACAAACAAAAGTTTAGGACCAGATGACTTCCCTGGTAAATTCTACCAAACATTCAAAGATAAATGAGTCCCAGTCCTTCTCAAACTTTTCTAAAAAAAAACAAAAAAACAAAAAAAATTGAAGAAGAATGAACTCATTTTACAAGGCCTGCATTCCCCTGTCATCAAAACCAGAGAAGGATGCCACAAGAAAATAAATTACAGGTTAATATCCCTGATGAATGTAGGATGTAAAAATCTTCAACAAAATATTAGGAAACTGGATTCAACAATACTATAAAAGGCCAGGGGAGCTCAGGACAGAAGGGCAACAAAATGTATCCTTCATGAGCACAAGGAGCAAAGAGGGAAGGAGGGAGAAGTGGGGAAAAAGGAGGAAGGAAAGAAATATCTTTATAGACTTTAAGAGGAAAAAAGACCAACTTATTTGAAATCTATTAATATAAATTTACCATTTGACAAATATTATCCTCCTTGCCGCCCATGGAACTCACATTATAGGAGGGGGAAAAAACATATTATTAATGATACTCTCAACTAATAGGAATTTCTGTTTTCATAGTAATATTTGGAGTGAAAGAAAAGGCAAAAGACCTCTTGTTATTTTTGGCTTCTACAGGTTATTTGCAAATAGGAAAAATTGTTATAAAGTTTAAATCATAAAAATGGAAAAGAAAAAAAAAATCTGTGCTGAAGATTATGTACCAGTGAGTGGAATCTGTAATAACTACAGAATAGAGCACAATCTGGTTTTAATTAAGTTTAAATTAGCTTTACATGAAAATAAATTGATTCTGAATCTACAAGATTAAAATGATAACATTAATATCTAAAAGAAATGCTGCTTTTAAAATCTTCTCAATCAAACCCAAAGACATAGATGAAATAAAAAACAGAAATCATGGATTATCAATTAATTTAAACTGCAGAGTTATTTATGTTCATTTGATTTGGGGAACATATTTAATAGGCAATTTAAAATATTGAGGGCTATCAGTTGGGTGTATGAAATGAAAATTAATATTATCATCAAGAGAATTATTTGAAAGATGTGAGTTTTTTCCTATCTTGGAAAGCTCAGTTCTGCTAAATCAATAGGAAAGTTTACCTATTATTGTTAATTGTAATACATTTAATAATTTATGTTAATGACAAATTATCATTAATTGTAATAAAATCAATGTTTTTCTTGTTTTCCTTTTTCTAACAAAATTAGATAAAGTTTCTACTTAAGGAAAGCACCCCCCCCCACTGTCTGTTTTTCTTTCATCCTTTCACCATTGTTCATTTTTCTCATGAACAAAAATCAGAATTTATCACTGACACATCCAGATACCCCCCCCATACACATTTATAAAGAATTTCCTAATATAACATTGTTGATGACGTATTAGTGTTCTTAGAAATGGGGATGGGGGGCGCCTGGGTGGCTCAGTCGTTAAGCATCTGCCTTCTGCTCAGGTCATGATCCCAGGATCCTGGGATCGAGCCCCACATCGGGCTCCCTGCTCGGCAGGAAGCCTGCTTCTCCCTCTCCCACTCCCCCTGCTTGTGTTCCTGCTCTCGCTATCTTTCTCTCTGTCAAATAAATAAATAAAATCTTAAAAAAAAAAAAAAGAAATGGGGATGGGGCTGGTGCCTTTATGAATGAATGAATGAATGAATGAATGAACGAACTTAAAAGTCATGACAGATGTGAAGACTTCCTCATGTTTCTGTTTCTCTCCCTTCTTCTCTCATTACTCACTTTTCTAGAAAATGCACAATGGTCCTCACAGGGTCAGGAAAATTTAAAATTTGAAAGACCCTTAGACCTAAATCCCACATTTCATATGGGAAGAATGGAAAGCCCACAGAGTCTGAATGATGTGCCCATGGTGCAGTCATGCTCCGACCTTGGTTCCTATGACCCTCCGAGGTGCCCAATGGCCTTTCCCAAGGGAGCTCATAAGCACGGGAAACGCTGCCTCACAGGTATGCGGCTGAGGCAGAGTGGGACCATCCCTGAGCCTCAATGTCTGCCCCCACAAGGCTGTTGTAAGGGTTGAATAGATGAGTGTGTACAAAATTCTACCCCAGTACCCGGCACCAAAAGAAATTGTTAGTTGAGATGATATATATATATATATATATATATATATATATATATATATATTTCTTTTAATATTTAGGAAGGCTTTTATTCCTACTTCAGTTCTGGTATTGTGAAGATTAAATAAATTATGTAATCAGTGGTAGAATGATCACACATGCCTGAGCATTGAACTCTGGCAGTAGCCATGAAGACAGATTCAATCTGCATTAACTTCGGGACTTATTTTAGTCAGAAATACTCCTGGCCATCTATTTTCAGGCCAAAGTTGCCTAAATAAATGAGTCTTAACTGAGCCAAACTCCTTTCTCTGTCCCTCTTCAATTTCTCGGAATCTGTGTTCCCATCAACTGTTCCTCCCGCCAACCCCGAATCTCATCTCTCACTGTATCTTGTTTTCTACCTTGTTCTTGATAGTCAACTCCTCTCTTACCTCTATCCTTCTTCACACGTACCACCTGCTGCTTTCTCTAATAATCCCCTACGGACAAAGTGAGTTTGACTCTCCTAGAAATTAGAAGCCAAATTATGCAGGGAGCCAAATGAGAAAAAGAAAAGCACTCTGCAAAAGAATGGAATTAGTAATAATGTTAGTTGCAGCAGTTTAAAGATTAATGCCTCCCATTTACTAACTGTCAGCTGTATGCCAGATAGTGTTCTCAGGAAGTGGCACAAATGAGTGAATTTAAACTCACTAGAATCTGGAATAGTGAATATTATTATTATCCCCATTTTTAAAATTTGTAAAATTCCCGTGGGCTTATAAAATCTGCATGGTATACACAGCTGGAGAGAGGCACCACCAAGGTCATGATCTCTAAAAGTACCATTGGGGATGATGCACATGGAGGCCAAAAACCCAACTTTACTCAGACGTGATTCTAGAAAAATGAAGTTTTGAACAAAAGATTTGAAACCTAATTAATGACCTGGTAGCGTATGTGAAGTAAACATGTATTAGTAGAAGGAGGGTGGTGGGCACTCTCTAAAGTTAACCATAACAATGTTTGTCCAGGACTACTGAGAGGATAGCGAGGAAGGAAGAGGTACAAGCATTTATTGGGAAGGTGCATTCTGAGGTCTGTCATGAATGGTCCCTAGCATTTCAACACCACTGTGATGAACCATCCCACAGAAATGACTCAACTCTTTCTTTGACAGAATGAATACCTAATTAAAAACACGTACAGTAGTTCACTTGGAAGCATAACCAAGGGTATTCCTGACAGTGAGCTTCCAAGATCTGCTCTATAACATACAGCTTTCCCCGTATAACTTCGTAACTGTAATTCTTGTTTGATACTTCACAATAATTATCATTGGCCGTCTCTGACAACTGAATTCTTGCGACTCGTTAAGCAGATCAAAATGCTTTGAGTTTAGGAGTAACCCATAGTGAACACTGGAAAAGACAGGAGAGGGGTGACAAAGGCTAGATGTTCTACTGCCCCAATCCTTGCTGGTAAGACTGCTGCAAACAGACTGAGCACATTGATCTGTGGACCTCTCCAAACGCTCTCTCCCTCCTCCCCACTTTCTTGCCCCATGTCCTGCATGCATTCCCTCTCACAGGGCCATTAAACTCATGAAATGGTGTTTAAACTCATTAACCACCACAGAAATGCAAATTACACCACAGGGAGATACCATGACTCAACCACAGACAGGGTTACACTCCCCAAACAAATAATAACAAACAAACAAAGAACAAAGGCAGGAAAACAATGCCAATTATTGGTCAGGCTGTGGGGTCATAAGGAATGTTCACACGCTGTTGGAGGATATGTAAATTCTCACAGTGACTTTGAAAACCAATTGATATTATGTCTAAACTTGGAAATAACTGTATCCCATGAGCCAAAAATGTCTCTCCTGTGTACAGACCCAACAAAAATAGATCCAAATGTGCACCAAAGAGCATGTCCAAGAATATTCAAAATGGAGTTATTCATAATAGCCAAAACCTGAGAACAATGCAAATGTACATCAATAGAAGAGTGGATACATTGTTATATGTTCATAGAATATTATGTAGCAATAAATTTGAACAAATTTTAGTTGTCTGCAACAACAGGAAAGAATCTCTAGAATATAATACAAGCAAAAGAAGCCAGGTTCCCAAGTACATTTTGTATGATTTTGTTTGTATAAAGTACAAAAGGTGACAAAATTACTCCACTGTGTTAGGATTTAAAATGACTATTGGTTATCTTGGTGAGAACAGAAGTGTGGTTATTGGTAGGGAGCATGAGGAGAGCTTCTGAGATGCTGGTCATGTTCCCTCTCCTGATCTGAGATGCGAGCCCCCAAAAACATCCACTCTGTGATGAGACATTATGCGATTTAACAGCTTCTCTCTCTGTGCGCTTTATAAAGGAAAAAAAAAAAGTGGTTTTTGTTTTTGTTTTTTTTTTAAGAAATACAGCAGAGAAGTAAATATGTTATAGAGATTGGGATGTATGTACCTACAGGACCAATTGAAAAGAATGATTAAATGTTAGCTGAGCCCATACATCTTCTCTAAGATGAAATTTTCACTGACAATATCATATATAGCTTTAAGAAGTGCTATTTCCCAAGCCCTTAGAAGGGAAACCTAATGATGAAGAACTTCATTAGCCTCTTTAGAAACATTCTCAAAAGTTGTACAAGACACAGTGTAGGAGGCGCCTGCCAACAGGATGAGCAAAATTCTTTTCTGAAATACCAAAGTGGGAAAAAGCACGATTTGTAATTTTAAGGAAAAAATAGGCAACTGTGACTCATTTCACCTGCACACCCAGAGAAAAAGCTTGAGGGTCAATACTGACCTTTGAAAATGAATAGAACTTGTTTCAAGCTACTTTTCCAACAAGAAGAAAAAATATTTCTTTTTAAATCAAGGCATTCCCTTCAATTTCACCTAAGCAAATCCTCTGAAGCCCCAGCTAACTTAATTCTATAAAAAGATCACTTATATGTTGTACCCACACACACACCTCAAACATGTCAATCAGCTGACTGTAGAAAGCTATTTATTGAATCTCAGTAAATAAACTAATCTCTCAGTTAAGTCCTCTGTCTTTTTTTAAATTAGAGAACATAATTACTAAGTTTAAGCCAAAATGTTGTTTTTCCTACATATTCACTCAATAGAGATAAAACTGTATACACATGATCTTGTTCTGTTCTGGTTCTGTTAATACAATAAAGCCCTCTGTGATGGTTAATTTTATATGTCAATTTGACCGAGCCACGGGTGCCCAGATACTTGGTTGAACATTATTCTCAGTATGCCTGTGAGGGTGTTTCTGGGTGAGATTAACATTTGCACTGGTAAACTGAGTAAAGCAGACTGCCCCCCCTCCCCAGCCCCAGCGTGAATGGGCTCCTCCAATCCCTTGAAGACCTGAGTAGAGCAAAATGCTGAGTAAGAAGGATTTCCCTCTCTCTGCCTCCCTGACTCTGAGCAGGACATTGGTCTTCACTTGACTTCACTCTCCTGGGTCTCCAGCTTGCTGGCTGCAGAGGGTCAGGCTCTCAGCCTCCATAACTATGTGAGCCAATTCTTTATAATATCCTCTTGGCTCTGTTTCTCTAGAGAACCCCACACACACACACACAGAGTTTTTTCACATTATCATGCTTTTTTCTGGTTGTAGCTCCAAGTCCTCCCAATGCCACTCTCATTGAGATCTACCTGCTCTGTGCTCTCTGCTGGAAATCCAGGCTACCTTTTTATTTACACATTCAAATATCATGAGATCTTGGGCCAAAACTGCCATCCGGCCATGCTCCAGGGCTGTGGAGTGAACAGAGAAAGGGCAGGAAGTGAACAAGGCGTGATGTCCCAGGGAGGGGAGGGTTCTGGGAGACCCTGACTTGTACTTATCACTTGGCCCCTCTTCCTTCTTCCACTCACAATCCTCTAACTCCATCTTTGCTGTCATGGTATCCAAGTCTGGCCCCAAAATACCAGAAATGCCTTAAAACATACAATATCACTAGAGCTCTAATAAAGGAGACAGAGTAGGATACAAAGCACCTCGACTGAGTTTATGCCAAACATCTAATTAAACAGAGAAATTGCCACATCTGTTTCTCACCCACCTCTTGTGAACACGACACTTCCCCAGCTGTATTTCTTTTTCCTTTTGGCCAATCAGTTGCCACAGAACACCCACGGAAACCCTGCAGCATCCCAGCACGGTGCTGACGGCCGAAGCAAGACCCATAGTTGTGTCTGATGGGTTCCCTCTCTCTTATTTATCACCTCTGAAGTGTGTTTCTTCTCAAATCTGTGAAAAAGAAAACATTTATCTGAGAATGGGGATTCTGGAGAAGAAAATAGGAGTATTTTCATAGACCCTGCAAGTGTAGCTGTTTTCTGTATCAATCTTAAGAACAACTTGTGAATTACTATAACGTGTTAGTAAACCATGAGAACATTTCCTGAGCAAAGGACCTTAGGTTAGACTATTTCTCTCCAGAGCAAGAAGGAGTATGCCGTAAGACCATAGATGCTGCTACTACCAGCCTTCTGGGCAGTAAACACCAAGATGTATAGAATTTCCTTGGGTGCAGACAAAAAGCTTACAGAACAATTCCCGGTGAGCACTTTTGTTCCTTTGAGCCCTTATAACAGCAGGTGAAGTTATTTTCCATACAGTGAAATGATGTGCTAACTACAGATGGTTTTCCTATCAAGGTCATCACCAAGAGCACTACCAAGTTATTCTTAATTATTCATTTTCCACCCCAGGGAAAATTGTTCTCTTGTGACTTTGAGATGGATTACACCATCTCAATTCCCTTGGCATCCAAGAGGGCTTAAATGTTGCCATTTCTCCCAACAGGGTATATTCTCAGTTGCATCCTTTTCCTCCCTTCCCACTCCCATCCAGGTGTCCATGCGCCATCAAGCTAGAACATGAACAATGCTGGTAATGCCCCAAAGTGCCATTCACTTGCAGATCTTCTCCAGTGTATTTTTTTTTAAAGTTCTTAGAATATTATCCCATAGGCGTGATGTCAATGTCATAAACTGTGATTCTCAGTTCTATTATGTGTCCCAAAGTCCTCTCAAATCAAAGCAGAACATCTAATCCTGAGCTTAAGGACAGTCAAGCAATTATAGGACAATTGGAAAGCGGAAGAAGAGATTTAGAGCATCCCCAAAGAGAAAGTTTCATGGAAAGAACCAGTGGCTGTAGCCTCCCTCAATGCTTGAGTGATCCCGCGGACATTTCCTAGGGAATGTGGAAGTATTATTTCAAGGGTTGATGCTTTGGTAAGAAGAAAGTTCTAAAGTTTGCTTTTCTCAGGATGCTTCTGGGTAGGAAAATGCTACTATGCCAGATGGCAAATAGATTCTTAAAATTCAGGATATAACGTGCTACAATCGTTCTCTGATTCTTCCTCCGGTTAGAAGATAATTCTTCTGCTCCATCCAGTTAAGCTTCAAGCCCAGCTGTCGGTGAACTCTGAGCACCAGCTGGCCTCACAATGGTCAGGACACAGCCTGCCCTCAGGGTACTCCTTCATCTGCATCTCCCCATGTTCCAGAACTCTGCCAACTCTTATTTTTCTTCGTTTTAAAATAATGCTTCCAAATGATTCCTTATGTGTAGCCTATCTGAATTGAATTGACTTCTATTACTGCATCAACCCTCATGACTTTTGTGAATAACAAACTTGGTTATCAATTCTATATTTATTATATATATTCACATAATCCCCTCCTTTCCTCCCCTTCTGTTTTATTTTTTCATTTTATTTTTTAAATTTTATTTGCATACAATATTGTATTAGTTTCAGGTGTACAACATAGTGATTAGATATTTATATGCATTATGAAATGGTCCCCACAGTAAGTCCTAGTTACTATCTGTCACCATACAAACTTGCCACTATATTACTGACTGTATCCCCTATGCTGAACTTTTCCTCCCTGTGACCTTTTTATTTTATAACTCAAAGATTGTGCCTCTGAATCCCCTTCACCTCTCCTCTGTCTTTTCAAAACGATGTTTTATGCTGATATTCCATTTATTGTAAAACTCCCCAGATATCTTGTAGAGAACTCTGTACATTATGCAAATTGTAAATATTGCTTATCAACATTATAATACCTCAGCTTTGCAGCATTTCTATAATTTGATAAATATTTAAGTTTTTTAATCATGCCCCTTTTTATGTCAATCAAAATAAATATTTGTATTATCCTCCTAACAATTTCCAAAACAAGCAGGAGTTTTAAGTGGAACAAGGCAAAATTCCAAAAATATTCCCATCATTCACCGAAAGAATTCAATGGGTAAGTAATTCAGACTCATCTCATTCAGCAGCTGCTGCTAGCACATTTCTACGTGAAAATATTTTTGTAATCCCTGCTCTTCCCCGGAAGAAAAGCATTAATGGCCCTTAACACTTTCCTTCATGTGAGGATTGTGAATGAACCATGTGCCTGTCAATCAAAGAAGGTTTGGGGCTGTGGCCTTGTGACTCATTTCAAAGGTATAAGCTGAGGGTTGAGATCATAGGTAAGCGATTCCACCACATCCCAGCATCGGCCTCCATTTTGTGTGGCTCAGTGGCCTGCAAGGGTCTTGAGCTGACACGAGCCCTCCCTGGAGCCTCCCATGCACTAGGTAAACAGCCCACAGAGTCACAAGTGTGAGTTCCTGATTTCCCGATATGACTTCCCCGTCACCCTGGGTGATAAGCAGTCTCCCCTGCCTCCCGGCTCCTTCCCTGTGTGAGCCCCTTACGTAAAATGTCCACCCTTGCAGAGCTAACCAAAACCCTGCTCTTTTTTATTGGAATTGACCCAGTCTGGCCTTAGCTCTGGAATTCCAAAAGCACTCCACCCTCAGACCCTGATAATGGCATGTGCCCAAGTCTGTTGGGCTCTCTGTATGCACCTTGCCTTGACCTCCCCTGGTGGCCCTTCCAAGTGCACCTCAGAGCTTCTCCAGGGCCTGTGACTCATCAGTGTCTCTATTTCTCTCTCCCTTGTGGTTTTGTTGAACTGTGGCTTTCCATCCAACACCCCACTCAGGGCTCTACTTAACAAATGTTAATTTAACAAAATCACACCACTGAAAATTATGGCTTGAATTGCTTTGATACAGTTTGGGCTATATAATTTCCGAGAATATAAATTGTCTTTGTTAATGTTGTATTTTAAACAAAGAGTCAAGATAGGCAATGAAGACTCTCACAAGGGGAAAAAAAAATGCTGCTTTGCCATTGAGTGATCTTGAACTATGGGCAAAAGGCGTCCCTTGAGAGAGTCTGACATACTTGGTGAGTGTGTGCATTGATGTGATCTCTGAAGAAGGTAATTTGGAAGGACTACCAAAATCCATATACCCTATGATGCAGGCATTTCATTGCTAGGATTTTACCTTGCAAAAGAATGTTAATATATTCGCACAAGAGTGCCCACTGTAGTAGATTTGAAGAGTATAACTCTAGAAAAGAGGGCCCTGCAGCCAATGACCGGTCTAAACAAAATATTGCTTATCCATCCATGCCATACAGCTTTGTACCATTGGCATATTGTTTTAAACTCAAAAATGCAGTAGGATGATGTTATAAGTTGTTCCATTCTTCTACATTATAGTTTTACTATAATCTGCTACCCACCCCCATAACCGGAAACAAGAACGGAGAGGAGAGGAATCAGAACCCTCGCCTTGAACTTTTCCCTACCCTCTCTCCCATCTCCCTGTCATCCAAAGAAAAGACACAGGGCCATATACACCAGTGGGAGTCCTAAATTCTCAAGCTATAAAAAATTGTAAAAAGTGTGTGGTTAGGACAATTGTAGCCCTTAGGTCCCAGACACCAACCACAGTCTTCCCGAGATCCTGGGAAAGCACAGGTCTTGCAGTCCCTGGGGTCAGGCCTGGGCCGACCGTGATCAGATGTGTCTGGGCCGTGTTGCTGGGGCTGTGCTTTCTGGTTGCTTCTGGGTTTCTCCTGCCGACATGCTGGCTTCTGGCGTGGAGGCTGGGTCTGCCACAGGACGGCATCTCCCCAGGGCCAGTGCATGCTGCTTCAATGTTCTATCTACCATCGGTCTCTCGCGAAGAAAAAAAGAACCTAAGACACCATACACAAAAGACAAATACATTGAAACTATTTAAAATAATGTGGCTATTTAAAAATTAATTATGAAGAGGTAAACAAGGCCTAAACAAAATAAAGACATAGGTGTACTCTTGGGATGACTTGAGAGTTTAAGTCCTGGTTCTAATTGACTTTCAGAGGGAATCGGGACAACCCCTCATGGGGAGACAAAGTTTTTCGTAGTTCCTAAAACATTAGAAATATCTCATAAGGGACAATAAAAAATGCCTGTTTGGGGGTTTTTGTTTGTTTGTTTTGTTTTTTTTCCCAATCAACAGGAATTGGCATATTGGAATGGAGGCGGTATCTCTAGCTCTCAGCACGACCCCAGGCCGAGGGGGAGGGGTAGCCTCACCAGCTCCAAGGAGCTGAACGCACAGGTGTCTTAGGGGAGAAGTGTCCCCACAGCGCGGGAAGGTCAGTGCACATGCATGTGATGCTGGCGCCAGACGGCTCCTCTGACCATATTCAAAATTCACATTTTCAGCCCAAGCAGCCCCTCGGGATGACAGGCCTTCTCCTCTGTCTCATCATAGAAAATCCTGCTCCTTCTAGAAGTGGCTGCAGTCTTCATAGCAGCTCAGAGACCTGCTGGTCCCATGGAGACTTTGAAACAATCTTGCCAAAAAGGAATAATCTCTTCACATCAGATAGTGTTTTTTCTTCCTTTAAACCAAACAAGTGTCTTGTTATAATTGCACTCATGAAAATGAAGGGTTTCAAGAAAATTTCCACAGAAGAGATTCACCAACATGCCATTAGTTACGCCATTGCAACTCGCTCTGCTGATAATAGAAATAATTTTATATTATGCCTCTTTAAAAACATACCAATTGAGTTAAGTGACATAAATGACTGGTTTTAATTTCCAGAAAGGAATAGAAATAAGTAAAATGGAATTGTAATAAATAGCAAAGAGACATTAAATTTCAGGTTAAAATTATCAATATGATATAGACCCTAGTTCTTTGTGAATTGCTTATGGGTTCTTTCTGGTCCTTGTGTACTTGCTCTCCAGCTTGGAAAATAGTATGGACATGGCTCTCCTGTGCTTAGAATATGCATCTGCCCAGGAGAAGTCACATAAATGAAGAACACAGAATACAGTGAAGCACAATGAAAGTGTGGCTTGCTGTTCAGAAATGTCTTACATGCTTTATAATCGCACCAATGGGAATGCAGGACACACCTGTGGACATGGGGTTGCCAACGCTCCACATATGGTTGAAAAATCCTGAACATTTAAATTCAGTCACTGAGCTCAGTGCATGCACACACGTATTGCAATTTTTAAAAAAAAGAGCTGAAAAATCAAGCTAATGTTGATAAAATGAAAACCACAACAGCACAAAGACGCAAAAGCACTTCATAAACAGGAAAACCTTGGAAGACGCTACACAATGCCTTTTGTGACCAATATGCATGTGATTCCCCATAGAGGTGCCTTAGGTAACAGGTTTAAGTTATTTTGAAGATGAGCAGTTTTCAGGGTCACTAATAGTACCTGCAAGGGCAGACTCTATTTTAATAACCAAAGCCAAATGTGCAAAAAGGAAGCCTCGTGTGAGGTGAGGTGAGGCTGGCCCACAGCAGGATGGCCTGGAGGGTAGTTGTTCTTCAGGGCACAGCCTTTTGGAAACTGAAACCTGTTTCTTGAAAACTGGCCAGAGCTTAGGGCAATCAGTCCTTATAGAGAGCTGAATGGGTGGGCAGTTGTGCCCAGGACAGCACCTGCTAGAGTCCATCCTGTTGGAACCCAGGCCTGGCACACCTGCCCTCGATCCCAGTAGGGGCTGGTGCTTGGCTGAAGAGTGCTCCACCCTCAGGGACACAGTTCCTTTCCCCAGCCCTACAAGGGATGCTGCTAGATGTTGTGTGCTGCCCCTGGGCTCTACCACTCTGCTGCAGCCTATGAGGAGGTCATTTCACGGGTAAGCTCTACTCCAAGCCAGGCTGGGTATCCAGGTGGCCAGCCTTGTCCGCTGCTTATGGTTTAAGGGAACTTTAGTCTCAGCAAATAAACATATTGTTAAGCTCCAAAATAAACCTGATACATTTAGGAATTTGATTCAAAGTATTTTCCTCAAAATGGATTAAAGACCTAAACGTGAGACCTGAAACCATAAACCTCCCAGAAAAAACAGACCATAATCTCTTTGGCATCAACCTTAGTAATAGTTTTCTAGACATGTGTGTTCAGGCAAAGGGAATAAAAGCAGACATAAACTATTCGGATTACATCAAAATAAAGGAGTTCTGCACAGTGAAGGAAACCATCAACAAAATGAAAAGGCAACCAACTAAATGGGAAAAGGTATTCACAAATGACATATTTAATAAGGGGTTAATACACAAAATATATAAATAATGTACACAACTCAACACCAAAGAAACAAATAATCTGATTAAAATGGGCAAAGGAGCTGAACAGACTTTTTTTTTTAAAGAAGACATACAGATGCTCAAGAGACACATGAAAAGAGGCTGAGCATCACTGATCATCAGGGAAATACAAATCAAAACCACAATGAGATATTACCTCACATCTGTCAGAATGACTAAACTCAAAAACACAAGAAACAACAAGTGTTGGTGAGGATGTGGAGAAAGGGGTACCCTCGTGCACTGTTGGTGGGAATGTAAGTTGGTGCAGCCATTGTGGAAAACAGTATGGAGGCTCCTTAAAAAATTAAATAGAAATACAATATGACCCAGTAATTCTATTAATGGGTATTTATCCAAAGAAAATGAAAACGCTAATTCAAAAAGATATGTGTATCTTTATGTTTATTGTAGCATTATTCACAACAGCCAAGATATGGAAGCAACCCAAGTGTCCATCAATAGATGAATGGATAAAGAAGTTATATAGAGATATATATTAAAAAAAAAAAAAGTATAATGGAATACTACTCAGCCATAAAAAAGATGAGATCTTGCTGTTTATAACAACATGGATGGACCTAGAGGGTATTACGCTAAGTGAGATAAGTCAGACAAATACCATATGATTTCACTTATACATGGAATCCAAAAAACAAACAAATTAACAAACAAAAACTAGAAATAGACCCATAAATACAGAGAACAAACTGATGGTTGCTAAAGGGGAGGGGGATGGGGGATGGGCAAAATGGGTGAAGGGGAGTGGGAGATCCAGGCTTCCAGTTATGGAATGACTAAGTCACGGGGATGAAAGGAACAGCATAGGGAAGGTAGTCACTGGTATTGTAATTGGGTTGTATGGTGACAAATGGTAGTTACACTTGTAGTGAGCATTGCATAATGTACAGAGTTATTGAATTACCATGTTATACACCTGAAACTAATATTACACTGTGTGTCAACTATACTTCAATAAAAAAACAAAATTAAGTAAAATTTAAAAAATATTTTCCTATTATAATTTTTTACATTTGTTGTTGTTGTTCTGTTTTTCTTTTCTTTATAATTAACTCCATGGGTGACTGGCTTGGGTTCAGTTTCAGAATAATGCCCAGGATTTGTCCTTTGTAACATAACTAATTTATTATCTTAATTATTTGAAGTGTGTGAAACTTCTGTCTTTATCACCAGCATAAACACTTTCAATGTGCACATCCCACATATTTTTAATACAACAATAATAAACTATGATCTTTCTATAGGACAATCTGTGCAATTATTTGAAATGATAATTCAGTGATGTTGACACTGCCAGACTAACCCCTTGCCTGGGAAATCCAAACAAGACATTTACGACAGCTGATTTATGACAGTCTGAAACTCAGCGTACACCAGGCGATGTGGAATACAAGTAAATAATATTTGGAAATGCAGTTTGATGAAGGCCAAACATGGAAGGAAAAGGCTGTTAGTTGTCATGCAAGGTCAAATCTCTAACAAGTCAATGGAACTCCATTCTTAAGACCTTGATTAATCAAAGCCTCTGATCAAACAGCTAATGGCAAGATGTATTGCCCACAGCTTGCTGGCCAAGTTCAGCAGAATCGGTCGGTTTCAGTTCATTGTGGGAAAACCCTGCTCCAATTGAAGCAACAAGTATTTCATAAAAGAAAGATATTCTTTATACATGATACCTAACAGCCTTCCATTGCAATAAAAATTACATTCTGTCTATATTAGTAGTGTTTTTAAAATTAGAAACCATCTTTTTTTTTTTCTAATTTGCTACCTATATCCGATTTTCTAGCAATCAACGGTTTTGGAAGATGGGACGGTGGAATGCATGCTGTGGTCTGCCCCCACGCCTCCCAGCCCCACCACTGCCCAGGCATGATTTCCTACCCTTAACACTATCGCCATCTTGGACTGAAGAGTTCTTTGTGTGGGGGGCTGTCCCATGAAGGGGAGGGTATTTAGCAGCATCCTTGGTCTTTGCCCATTAGAAGCTAGTAACATCCCACCCCAATTGTAAGAACCAAAAATGTCTCCAGACTTTCCCAGATGCCCCTGGTCTGAGGCTGAAGAGAACAGCCGCGCTTCAGACTATGTCCTCTTCCAACTGAGGAAAACTCTGAGTGCCCCCATCCACCCCCAGCCCCAAAGCTCCCTGAATGACAAGGGAGGTCTTTGCTGTGAATACCCCACCATTCAGGGTCTCCCTCCTCCCCATCAGTCCTGCCTCCTTCAGTCCTGTACAGGTGTTAATGCTGTGAGCATACACCAAGTGCTAATCCCCATCTCAGGATCTGCTTCCCACCGAACCAAATGTGTAACAGACATCGTATTTCCTCAAGTCACAGAGGCACATTTTTATCACATTTCATCATCAGTGAAATCAGATTGTCCTCAGACTGATGGCATGCTATAAGTTAATTTGCAGCATGTTTTCTTCCTTATGGTAAATAAAATAGGTCTTAAAATGAATCCTATTTTAGTTGATTAAATATAATAGATAAAATTACAATTTGGCATGAGAAAACAATGCATTAGCCTCAGATTATTCGACGCTTTAATCAAAATGCTGGCTGGAGAGTAGGAGTGTAAATTAAATATCGGTGCTAGTTATTTTTTTAGTTACTAGTAATATTTTGGTGTAGTGATCATTTATTATTTTATACATTATATTTAAATTTATTAATCATGAGAAATGATTAGTATGCGTGTGTCCGTGTGTATATATCTATGTTTTAAGAGATTATAAAGTGATAGATATAAACAAAGCTGCATTCTTTTTTTTAAAGTCTATTTTCTCATTAAGTTACCTTCTTGAAAATATATATGTAAGAGCCAATGTCCTCTGCTCCATGTTATATTTATATCCTCTAGATCATGACTTGTCTGCAACACAAGGCATCTAAATCTATAACTAACCTATATCATGGTTTCTCTTGTCATGAGGAAGACCGTGCAGAGCTACACTTCAAAGCACAGGTCCTGAATACCACCTCTCTTCACATTTAGAGATCTCGGCTACGTTGCAAGCAGTTCAGTATAATTGCAGTCTGTTGGTATGTAATTGTCCGTGATTTGACATTGAGCAAGAGATTCTTTTTTCCTCTCCCAAATCAGTAAAGTACTAATATAATGTGCGTTTTTTCAGCTTTCAAAATTGTCTCTAATTAAAACAGATTTGAATTATTTATGCATTAATGCTCCATTTCCTTCTTCAAGATGTTTAAAATATTTTGAGCTACAGTGAAACTTTCAATGTTAAATTCTTTAAAGGTTTTCAATGGAGGCACATGTATAGATTTCAAAAAGTAGCAATCATTCTCAGAAAAGACAGAAGTTTTAAAAGTATGTTATGTAAAACGTGGACTACTTGATAAAGCATTCGTATTAAATAGTCATGGAAATATATTTCCAATGTGAGGCTAACACCACAGTTGATCGAGAACAAACTGTAAAGTCAAACACTCCAAGTCAAAACTATACTTTCAATAATTGTACCTTGACGATCACGTGATTGCCTAACCATTTCCTTGAAAGTAGAAAGTAACAGCCCTTTGATAATTTCATTGCTGGCTTACCTTGGACATTGTTCAGGCAGGTAAGGTGGTACTCTTACATACTCGGGCAGCCCAGGTCTATGTGGGTAGGCGTGAAACTTCATCTTCTAAAATAAATGACACAGAGAGACCTGAGATTTGGGGAATTTTCATTCACAAGGCAAACGATGGACTCTGGACCCTGTATCTCATTTTCTAGCTCAAATAATGACCCAATCAAATGCAATTTAATTATCTTCAGGTCGCCATCAATCCGTGCACATTTCATGGACTGATCAGTTGATTATAAAAAGATGCCACAAGACAGAGTGCTTCATCATCTTTTTTTTCAGTCAGCAATTAAGGCGCAGTAATTCTTGCCACGAGACATATTGATGGCAACTGTAATGCTTAACTAATCTTCATAACATACTGTCCACATCTGCTCTCAGGTCACATCACACTATTAGTTACAGCAGCACCAGCTACTTTTTTTTTTTTTTTTTAAAGATTTTATTTATTTATTTGACAGAGAGAGAGACAGCGAGAGAGGGAACACAAGCAGGGGGAGTGGGAAAGGGAGAAGCAGGCTTCCTGCCGAGCTGGGAGCCCGATGCGGGGCTCGATCCCGGGACTCCAGGATCATGACCTGAGCCGAAGGCAGTCGCTTAACCAACTGAGCCACCCAGGCGCCCCAGCACCAGCTACTTTTAAAACTGTTTTCATTGGTGCCGCAGGTGGCCCTTGGTAGCTCTGTGATAATACTAGTTTAATTGAACCGGAGAATGAAATTAGCCCAACTTCCTAAAAAGTTTTTCCAGATATGCTGACAAAGGCATATGAAGTGAGTAAGAAAACGGCATTTAAAGAGCAAGCAGACTTTCCTAAAATAAAATAGTTGGGTTGATTTAATGAGACCATCTTGAAAAAGCGAGTAAAATAGTCTTGGCTTATTACATTTCGGTATATGCCTGTTTCACTGTAAAACAGAAACAAAAGCAAAAACTAATGAGTGTGCTATTTTAAAAACTGCCAAATTTTGTGTTTTCACGAGTTCCACTTCCTTTACAAAGGAAACAAAAGTCTAAGATTTTTTTTCTAGTGTTTAAGAATTAAACAAGTGCATACATTTTTTTTCCTTGCCTTTTTACAAAACAGCAAAGGGCATTAGAAACACACGGGGTTGCTGCGAAATCCTTCACTGAAGGATTTCTATTACAAAATGCAAATGCACTCACTGAGAAGAAAACATACTACTGTTTCTTGACGTAACAAATATAGAAGGATATATATTTATATTAGGGGTTAGAGATAAATTATATGATATTTGTCAGTTTATCTGTTTTGCTTGTGGAGTCTTTCTTAACCAGGTAGTAGAGTAGTAAGTGGCTTAACAGAGCTGTAATTGGCACACAGTGTAACAAATCAGAAATCTCCTCCTGTTGCGAATCAGTTTCAATCAGCCGCTGTAACAAGCCTCCATCATTGAAAAGTAAAAATAAGAAGTGTGGGCAGGATCAAGCAGACTGATAAAAAAATTATTATTAAATTGGCCTTAGCATTTTTCTTTTCCTTTACTTTCCCAATTACTGTTATTGTTCTTTAATGGGACTTATGCAAAGAAACCATATACCTATATTTAGAACCCCCAAAATTACAGTGGCTCTTAGCTCATGATTCATAAGCTTTGTCAGAAATAGGATCTCAAATTTCAAGTGTTCACCTGGCACTCTCCTTGCAAACTGCTTCAGGCTTTTGAAGTCTTCCAAAGGGATTCTTAATTCAAATCCACTTAGATTATGACCATAAAATAAAAGACGAATATTTTGGAAGTGTTAAGACTGCTGAGATTTTTGTTTTGTTTTGTTTTGTTTTAATTCTCTAAAAGCAAACATAAACAGGATAGTATTTTCTTTGAAGACGTTAGAAGAAAAGATCTGATTGTCCCAAGTTGTAATGCAACAGAAAGTTTTCCTGGAGAAGAAAGAAATGTCTGGTTAAAATTTGTGAGTTTAGGGTAGCACAAGGCCATGACCACTGTGATTTTCAACAGCAAGTACACAAGAACTGAAGACTCACTTGCATCTGGAGGCCAGGTTGTCCCTCCAGGGGCCCTTCTCCTGAGGTGGGCTGTCATGCAAAGGCCACAGCTGACCCAGAGGAGGTTCTCCTACTGGGTGGAAAGTGGTGTCAGCTGCCATCCACAAGAGGGAAAATAAGGTGATGCTGTGTTTTTATCCTGACCAACACTTTTTTATGGTTGTTGTTTATGGTAAGTCCACACTAAGCTTTGACATCGGATGTATTCATGTGTTTAAATTAGATCAACCCACGAACGTATAAGAAAGAAAAATCGAAAAGGACAGTCTCTTCAATAAATGAGGATGGGAAAACTGGACAGCCACATGCAAAATAATGAAAAGATAGATTAGATAGATGATGAGGTGGTGAATGTGTTAATTAACTCGGTGGTGGAAATACTTTCACAGTATATATGCATACCAAATCATCACATTGTATACCTTAAATATATTAGTTTTATTTGTCATTTATACCTCAATAAAGCTGAAATAGGAAGACAAAACCCCAGCAGTGTCAAATGCATATATGTTGAGAAAAAATGAAGTAAAATATCTCTCATACTTGGATGGTATAAAATAAATGCAAAAGTGACTCAAATTTTTTGATAAGAATTTT
The DNA here is from genome assembly GCF_964656455.1 of Halichoerus grypus. Lineage (NCBI taxonomy): Eukaryota > Metazoa > Chordata > Mammalia > Carnivora > Phocidae > Halichoerus > Halichoerus grypus. The sequence continues at coordinate 5,423,370 of NC_135725.1, forward strand.
TGCTCCCTATTTAAAGAGAATACATTTAATCCCAATGTTTTAAATGTATTTAACATTTTATGAGAAAGGATGATTTTTAAAATATCAGTTAAAAGATTTATTTTTGACTAAAAGTAATGAGGAAATGCTCTATCATTTAAAGTAACATAGAGAAGGTATGCTTAAGAATGATTGATAGAGAAGCTGATATCTAAGAGATTCCAGTTATAAAGATTTACTAAGTAAGGATCACAGTGACTGTGAAATGAATCAGTCATTTATTGAATTGCCCCTAGGTGTTAGATGCTTTACCGTCTTTATCTCCAATTCCGAAAACTAGGTACTGTTATCCCTGTTTTATAAATGAGATTGAGGGAGCATGTTCTCAAGGTCACGGTTAACTTTTCTCTTTCCCTGGCAGAAAAATGTATGCCTAGTGACCTAAATTACAAAGAGGAGCACAGAAATTCTGTCCTGCAGGGCCTTTAGCTAGATGGATAGATGTGCCAAAGTAAATGGAAAAATCCATCTCAAATTTATATATAATCAGAGAGGATTACTGAAACTGGCTTTGCTGATAGAGATAAGTGTAGGGAAGATTTTACTTGCACCTTCACTCAATATTTCAGATGGTATAGTCAGCCCTTCTCTACTGAACAACATTCTAAGCCACATAGAAAAGCATCACATTTGCCTTTGGCATAATCTACCAGGATTCCGCCTGCGTTCGTGGTTTGCTGAGGAGATTAGCAAGCCGAAAAGAATAGTATCGGCCTGATGTGGAGCGTGCCTTCCAGACCGCATGAGTGCTTTTTCGGTATTTTGAGGGTTTCCTAGAACTGTAGGTCAGGAACACAAAGGGAAGCACCTCCTGTCTCATCTCATGCAAACAGATTCTAAATCCCTCTCTGATTCCTCCATTCAGGACCATTTTGTTTGGCTTAATGAAAACCGCAAAGCAGAGAAAGGAAAAATACCAGTCCACTGGTGGCCAGGCTAGTGAAGGAAGATCTAAGGTGGGGGGGTCGTCCCACGAATCTGGCAAAGTCAGACACAGTTGTGGGTGTGGAACCCTGTGAGGCGTGGTAACCTTCTTACTCTGCCAAACAGACAACTGAGCCTAGCAGATGCCTCATTATCTTTACAATGTACTCTAACTAGCAGTATCCACCTATTTAAATTTCCTCCTCTGGGTAATGTGTAATATATATGTTTATTTATCACCAGGCCATTACATTTCTCTAAACATTATATTTTATTGCCACAAAATATTCTTAATTCTTTCTTTTCTGTCTCATTTCTTATACTTATTTTTAAAAATATTTTCCTCTCATCATGTTTTAGTCACTAACCAAATCAGTCTTATTTACTTGCTAGATATTTTCAGAAATCCATATTTTGGTGATAATCATTCTATTTTTGTTCTATTTTCAGCTTTTACATGTATTTATATCCTCCTCTTATCTCCTTTTATTCCAATTTATTTATTTTATTTGCCAATTTCTTCAATGGAATTTCTGCTTTGGCATTTTAATAAGACTTTTTTTTATCAAGATATACGATAAATTTTTATAAATTCTTCATGAACACACAAAGAATGCATATTTTCTGTTGACAGGGTACTACCTATTATATCTTCATTAAATATGACTTGATTAAACGAGTTGGGTCCTCAACATGGATGCTTATTTTTCCTCCTATTTAATTAGTGCATTTCTGAAAAAGTGTGCGTTAACTTTTCATGTTATAATTATTTTTATTTTTCTCAAGATCTATTTGCACATCAGGAAGTATTTGCACTCTGTGTCTGCTCCATTGTTTAGTTCATAATGTTTTGGCATATCTTCTTTGTCGATTACGACTTTTGTCATTCTACATCTCAGTTCTTCAGACCATCTTCTTTCAGCAAATGTTAACATTGTACCCTGCACTTTCTCATTTCCTGTTAAATAGTACATCTTTATCTTTGTCCATTTAATTTCAATGTTACTTTGTCCATTTTACATGTGATTCTTATGAAGAGCATCTTACCAAATTGTGCTTTGTGTATCTAAACCTGATTGGACTGTTTCGCTTTCAGTAAGGGAATTCCGGATCTGGTGGCCCTCCCAGCCACCACGTGCAGAGAGATGGCAGGGGTTTCTCCTGTCTGATTACTTCCATGCATTCAGAGCGTTGGAGATCAGTGGACACCAGCTTCCTCCGTGGCTGCCTGTCCAAAGCTCATCTTGTGCCTCAGGAGGAGGTGGGGGCCACAGACCTCTCCCCTCGTGATCTCTGTGGACCTGCCCAGCACATGGTCTGCAAGGCTTGGCAACTCAGGCGGAAGATCCAAGCTTAGGACGGACACTTAGGAAACATCGGAATATATGGGACCATAGAGGTCACAGTAACACCAAAGGGATGTGGAATCATGGAAGCTTAAAGGCAGAGAGGATTCTAGAAGGTAATGGTCAGTGCTATTAAATGCTGCCTGGAGGTCATAAAATAACTAAAAACTGTCTCCTGGATTAAGCTTTAGGGAGGCCGTTAGTCATCTTGGGTAGAGCGGTTTCTGTGAAAAGGGAAGAGAGAACAGATGGAAGTTATCTGAGGTATGGATGGCAGGGAAGAACTGGAGATAGAAACTGTCTCAGCTCCCAGTATCACACCCAGTTTGATCTCCCGTGGCATGAAGTTGGCAATCTTTAGCACAGTTTCTGCCCTTTCCCACCACAACCATCATGAAAACAGACACCAGGAGGCTCCGTGGGGCACACTTACCTTCCCTTGCCCTGACTCTTTGGAACAACCTTCACATTAGCTCTTCCACTTCAGGTCCCGGCGCGCTGGGAGAGGCAAAGCCCATCCCACATTGTTACTGGGATCACAGGGAACCAATCTAGTCAACAGTATGATAAGAAGGGTTTATTTTATTTTATTCTTTCTGTTTTGCAATGCTGCCCATGGAAGAAAGGGAGAATGTAATACTTAATTCACAAGGGAAATCTCATAATTTACTATTTCTTAAAACACCCTAATTTTAAACTTTTTTTTTATTATTTACTTAATGCATATTTAGTGTTTTTTACTTTTTTAAATCATCCCCTCACCAGAGAATGAGATCTCTGACCTCCAAGAAATTTCCCTTGAGTAATTCCTAGCAGTGGTTACTGCTGGACTGCTAATGTCCTCAGGAGCTTGCAGTGACATGGGGTAAATGTGCTCATTAATCCCTGTCCCAGGGGTCCTCGTCCAGATGGGGTCTGCCTTTCCATCCCACTTCACTATAAAGTCTTGATTTCTATTTGTCTCAAGATCAGAGCTCTGTGGGCTAGAGCTCTATGCTGAACACTCAAGAGGCTCAAGTCTAATTACTTAAAAAAAATCACTTTGAGAAATGAAATGGGATTCTAAGAATCATTATATGAAAAAAAAATTAGTATTCATAAAAGTGCAGAGATTAATATAATGTACTTTTTACCCAGAAGGAAAAGAATGTTATTTTGTAATATTTGCTTCCATTTTTTTAAATTATAGACATAAAATATCCCTGATGAAGTTGAAATCCTCCTTATACCCCTTTATTTGGGAGATGGAAATGTAGTATGTAATCCCCTAGTCCATGGTCTTACACGTTTTTATACGTATACATATCCATCTACAGTATTGATTTGTAATTCTGTCGTGGGTTTCAGATGAAATCATACTGGGTGTGATATTATGCAACAAACCTTATTCCCCCAACATTATCTTTTCAAGATCTACCAACGTTGATAAATGCAGATCTGTAATAGTCATTTGAGAATCATGTACTATTCCATCATACGAATGGACCAGATGCTCTTTGTCTGTTCCCTACTCCTCTCTGGAAGCCTTAGCCTTAGCCAGGAAGGCATGCTGTGGGGTTTCCTTCCCATCACGGTCTGGCCGGTCTGCCAACCTCTGTCAGGCAGGTGTCACTGCTTTATGGCAAATATTATAACCCCAGAAGGCACCTGCCTTGTTACCCTTTTGTTCAAAATACAGACTTTATTTAGGTACTAGGTCAGTCTCCGTTGTGATACTCATCCATCAGTTTCTTTGTGTGCTTGGTTCTTCCCATCAGACGAGCAGTGTGCTCCTGGCTGGGACGCAGTTCTTGCTGTCTAGTCTTTATGGTGCTGCTTCCTTCTGACCACCGTCCAAACCCTCTAAGCTCTGCAGAAGGAGAAGTGCTTTTTTTTATGCCTCTGTTTGTAGGAAGCCAATCTTATTGCTGAAATTGAACCTACAATTCTACAGACAACACTATCAAGTATCGGGCGCCTGGGTGGCTCAGTTGGTTAAGCGACTGCCTTCGGCTCAGGTCATGATCCTGGAGTCCTGGGATCGAGTCCCACATTGGGCTCCCTGCTCAGCGGGGAGCCTGCTTCTCCCTCTGACCCTCCCCTCTCTCGTGCTTTCTCTCTCTCATTCTCTCTCTCAAATAAATAAATAAAATCTTTAAAAAAAAAAAAAAAACACTATCAAGTATCTCCCCAGAAACAGTAATTCAGGAATTTAATATTCCTCTTACATTGTGTGAGCTACGAATATAATAAACACGACAGAGAAGGGGGTGATCAATGTTGCCGGCGACTGTCGCACAAAGAATTTATTAAGGAAATGGGACTGGGGCTGAGCACTAAAGGGTGGGCAGGTTTGGATGGCTGGAGAGGAGAGAGACTGGGTGCCCAGGAGGGAAACAGGGTGCAGCCCAAGGAGGAAAGCGTGGGAGTGGCGGGAGCAGCAAGAAGTTTTTTTCTTGGGAGAAGAGCTAAGTGCTGTAGATAAGGAAGATAGCGTCAAGCTTTGAGCACCTATCTTGTTGGATGCACAGAGCTCCCCACAGGAGATGCTGAACCAGAATCCTGGAGAAGCAGAAGGAATCCAATGAACAACACAGAGATAAGAACAAATAAGTTACAAATCCAACTACAGATTCTAAGTTAATTAGCCTCACCACTTCCATGTAAATTTGGACTCTGATCTTCAAGATAGAAACTTAATAAGTAAGGGAGTTGAAAATAATTTCAAATAATTGTTTTTGTCAAGGATGGTCGTTTTAAGGAACAGGAGTTGAATTAATGAGAGGAATGGTCACTGGAGGCCACGAGGACCAGTCTCCAGGTGGTAGGCGGGCGGCTCCGGGCCAAACAGCTTGCCCATGAGGACAGCACCAACCCACACAGCTGCTCAGAACCCGTGTGTCGCTGCCCTGCCCTGCTCCTGGCCACCTGCTCCGTCAATGACCGAGCCTTGGGCCCATGCCCCTGGGCAAGCAGGAAAGGGAGAGTCAGGCATTGTGGGGTCAGAGCCCGAGGTGGGCTGGGCCTTCCACCAAAACTTACAAAGTAAGGGATTTCCAAAACATGTTGCAAAGACCACTAAAAAAATTGACAACTGGCCCTCCTACCTACAAGTAAATTGGATATTTTCCTAGGCGAGTAATTAAAATAATTTCAGTGACTTTCTCCCGAAATGACTTAAACAGTGATGCTAATGTGCTCACACACATGTACCCAGGCTCGATGAATGCAGACCAAAGCAGCTTCGCTCAGTCCTCGGAGGTGCTGGGATGGCCAGCTCTTCAGGTGACCTTGGCCTTCCATGGAACCTGCAAACACCAGAGTCCTGCCCATCTCCGCCCCCTTCTCCCTGCTGCAGCGTTCCCTGTCTCCTGCCCCATCTCTGGGCCCAGCCCGCCTCCAGCCCACCGCCACCGGGCTGTGGAAGAGCTGCTGTGGAGGGGTTAGGGTAGACCTGCAGCTGTCTGGGTGTCCACAGCCGTGCTCAGATGCTGGTTCTCTTCAGTCCTCCTCCACTAGGGTGCAGCTGTGACCTCGCTCCTCTCCCCGAACCCTCTAAACTGGGTCTTCATTCTCCAAGTTGCCAAATGGGGCCATTGGCCAAATCCAGACCACAGACATGTCTCACTTGGCCAACACCACATATATATTAATATTTTAAATGTCCCTTAACTACCAACATCTAGAATCTGCATTTATTCAATAATGGATTTTCAGCTCCTCTTGAAATATGAGAAGACCCTCTAAGGTTGAACCTGTTTTCCAGAATCCTTAGATGAGGCCTTGGCTTCCAGCTCCCCTCCAGGCTCACTGTGCCCCCAGTGAGGGGGCTAGTGGGCCCTCCCACCTGCCCCTTGAGGGATCTGGGCCCCTGCACTGACCTCCACCTGGGCCCTCGCTGACCTGCTGTGTGATGTGCCTGGGGGACGGCCCACTGGCAACGGAGGAGCCCCCCTGGGTGTTTTCACGGCTGCATCTAGTCCCACAGCATGAACTCCTCCCTCGGGGCTGGTTCCAGGGTGGTGGTAAAGCTGGTGGTTAGGGGAGTGGGCCATGTATCGAGGCTCACCTAGACGCAAGGGCCGGTGCTCCTCACCAGGACCCTGGCCTCTGGGAAGCTCAGTTTCGTCACGCCCCATCCCCCACATCAGTGCGGCCAGAGGCAAGAGAGCAAATGGACGCTCCTGTGCTAAGGGTCCGAAACATTGGAAAGTCATAATCGGAACCAATCAAATCTAATCTCCCATTTAGACAAACACACCTTCATAAGCACCTGGAAGGCCAGGTTCAGACTGAGAATTCTCAGACTACTCCGGGCTTCTCTCCAAAATGGACAGTATGGAGACAGCCCAGGCTGGGCAGAGCATCTCTCCTGCATCTGGTCCCCGCTATCTGAGAAGGAAAAACAGCCCCCAGCACCTGGGAATTTGGAAGGCGGGCTCAGTGGGGCAACCACAGGTTGCCACGGGGTTCTCCTGCTGGACATCATCTCAGACAAGGTCAGACAAGGTCACTCTGAGACAATAATAAAGTGAGACAAAACAAGGACCCTTCATTATTTATCTAAGCACAGGTAGAAACAGTCACCGTGCCAACCACATAACAGCAAACGTCCCAAGTCCTGGCTTCTCTCCAATTACTGCCTGACCCTGACACCAGTCTGCTCTCTCTGCAGATAGGATTTGTTGAGCTACTCCATACACAGAACTGTCCCTCTTTCTGACAGCACTCACTCTAGAGTCCCTGCCTTGTTAGCTCTTCACCAAGCAACCCAACCAAAGCCCGAATCCTACAGCAGCTTACCCTCTTACTGAGAGGCCTTCGAAAAGACGAAATAGGGCATGCTGTGAAAGCACCGAGCCAACGCCGGGCCTGTGGGCAACCTGCTGTCCTGCGATGCACCTCGGCATCCTTTGTGCAGACCCTGATGACGTGCACTGAGCACCTGCACTGAGCCGAGCTTTGCTCAAGCCCAGCTAGAACCTTGACTGCTCTCAAAGGGGCAGACCCAGCTCAGCCGCTTCTGGACTCGTGCCTTTCTTCATGGAGACCCAGCTCCGCTCCTCCTTCGGTCAGGTGGCTGTGAAGACAGTTACCTGTGCATCCTGGCAAAGGGCTATGGCCTAATTTTAAGTGATGCCGTGACCACAAGGGCAATCCTATTCAGACATTTTGCACCATAAATGCATTTCACCAAAGTGTTTTCAAAATGTCTTGTGCTTTCTTCATTTTGATCTGAAATCCCTAACTTCAGATACAAGCTGAGAGGCAGTCGCTCACCCCCTTCACCTCCGCACAATGAATTCAGTCGGAAAAGCTGGGTCCTCACAGCACTCATCAATATTGCTTGTTGAAAGGGATTGGAAGAACATAATTCTGCTAATTCTAGTTATTCATCCTCTAGCTTTTTCCCCAAATAGTGTGAACTGCTTTACTGAGGCACTTCTTTAAAAAGTAGGTTCAAATAATTAGAAAAAAAAAAAAATACACACACACACACACACATACAACAGAGGGGAAATCCAAGTGGCAAGGGCTCAAGAGAGTGTCCCTGCTCTGGATGTAAATCCCTTCCTCCAGCCCTTCCCAGCCCCACCGACGGGCTCCCCCTCACCGCCTCTGCTCCCCATCCTGAGCTCCCACACTCACAGACTACCACCTCCGTCCCCTCAAACCCAGAATTCATCTCAGCCCTTCCCTTGTCAGTCACCCACCACAAGAAGCTGCAGGCCCCCAGCCACCCCCTCACATTCTGTACTTTTCTCCATGAACCTGTCCCCTTGTCTTGTCCCTCATGAAACCCTAAATGCCCTGGAATCCATCAGCAAAACCTCATTCTTCTCTCCCTTCACCTTCTTGTTGTAATAACTCCCCCGGGACACCCTCAAGAGTAATCCTTTCTTCCAGAGCCTTGGCACCCTGAGCCTGGGGGCAGGGTCATGTCCGCTGGGCTTCTGTGGCTGTTTTTAGATCGTGCTCCCACGCATTTACCTAAAATTCCCAGCCTTGAATCTCACATCACCAGACTAACTCACCTGCTGTCCCTCACTGTTGTCACATCCATCCTGGCCACTGCCCCACATTTCTGAACCTCAGCTCTGAGTCCACTGACACTCTGTCCCACAGATGCTCGTGGCTTAATTTGGGAATTTTGACATGTGTAGGTTCTCTTCCAACACCTGTTGGATTCTCTTGGGTTCTCCAATGGCCCGTCTCCACAGCCCAACCTCGTGCTCCTACAGCCAGACCCAGTCCCCACTTAAAGTGGGGTCCCAGATCACCAGCATTAGCAGCATCACCTAAGAGCTTATTAAAAATGCAAGATCTCAGACTTCACCACAGACCTACTGACTCGGGTCTGAGATCCCAGGTGATTCATATCCATAGGGAAGGCTGAGAAAGCCCCACTGAGATCTATAGCTAGAACTCCTCCATCATCTCAACTTCCTGCCTCCCACTCTCTAATCAATACTTTTGTTTTTCCAAGTCATTCTCTAACTTTCTGTATCATCAACAAGGCTTTGGGTCCCACTGGGACCTCAGCTCCATTGACTGGGCCAACCATCATCCTCACACACATGATGGCCTCTCCCCTCGCCTTCCCTAGAGGGGTGCGTACCAATCCTAACCACTCCATAGACAATATTCCTTCAAACCCCACACTCTCCTCTTGCTTCTTTGCCTCTGTGGGGTGACACCACAGCTCCCATGGTCATTAAACCTAACACTCCACCTTTATTGGGCCTGCATCCAGGAAAACAAACAGGGCTGGAGAAAACCCACACAAGCCCTGTGATGGGTCTCATGTCATCCATGACCACTCGGAGTGGGCAAACCTGCCTGGCAATCCACCCCATGGTCCTCTGGTCCATTGAGCCTCCCACTTTCCCACACAAGTATCCTACATCGTCTCCTTCTTCCTCAACCCACAGCACATCCGCCACACTGATGACCCTGCTCTTTACCCTGAGAAAATGGAAGCCATCAAAGGGGAAGAGATTCTCACCTCACACATGCACACATATCAGCATCACTTCCACACTCTCCTCTCCTGCCGATTTCACAGGCAAGGGAGGCAAGAAGTGTTCAGTGCACAGAATCGCTTGGCATAAAACCCTGCACAGATCTAATCATGGCGGATGAGAATTTGACTCTGGGCCTCCCAACAATCAATACCAATCATATACATGAACCATTCTGCTCATAAGTTACTCTGCACAATCATTTCCCAATCTCCAAAGCATAAGTCATGTGTACTTTTCTCATCTACCAACAGGCCTCTGGATCCTGTATCCCACTCACACATTTTTCTATGCAGGTGGATCTTGAAGACACATTCTTCTTGAATATTTCAAACCTTCATTCTTCACCAAGGAATTAATGGTGGCATTGATAATCAAGGAAAACCACTTCTAGCAATGATTGTTACATGTGGCACATACAGAATACATTTTGGCAGGTTTTATGATGAAGGTAGAAATTGGTTCCTAAAATTCTTAATCTCAATCTTCTGTGAATCTTCAGAATTTTGATTGCCACCATGTTATTTTTGTGTAGCTCCAAGAACCAAAAGGGCAGGCCTGTTGATACACAGTTTACATAGATGTGTAGTTCAGATTTAAGAATGAAACAAACTGAGGGTTCTAGAGGGGAGCGGGGTGGGGGGATGGGTTAGCCTGGTGATGGGTATTAAGGAGGGCAGGTATTGCATGGAGCACTGGGTGTTATACGCAAACAATGAATCATGGAACACTACATCAAAAACTAATGCTGTACTGTATGGTGATTAACATAACATAATAAAATAAAATTTTGAAAATAATAAAAAAAAGAATGAAATGGGGTTGAAGAGTAGACTTAAGAATTTTTAAACTAGGGGTGCCTGGGCTCAGTCGGTTAAGTGACCGACTCTTGGTTTCAGCTCAGGTCATGATCTCAGGGTCATGAGATCGAGCCCCGTGTGGGGCTCCACACTCAGCGTGGAGCCTGATTAAGATTCTCTCCCTCTCCCTCTGCCCCTCTTACTGCTCACACCCACTCTTTCTCTCTCTAAAATAAAAATAAATAAAAACTTAAAAAAAAGAATTTTTAAACTAATCATTCAAACATTAGCTATGATTTTGTAATCCTCTGGTAATATTTTTCAATTTCCTAAGAGATGATCAGTCACACTATTTGGCTTCGCCCTGAAGGGCTGACCTTATGCTCCCCATTGTCGTTCCAGAAAGAAGAGCTACCTTTCCCATCCATGTCAGTTTTCTCCGTGCTTGGCACATTGTCAACAGGTCTTCCTGCCTGGCTCCCAGAAGGCTTTCTGCAAACATTATAGTGGTGTTTGGTTTTTTTTTTTTTTTTTTTTCTGTTTCTTTGTATGTTTTTGTATTATGACAGAAGGCACAATTTAAGCCATGTAAGATATGGATAAAAATATATATGTGTGTGTATACATATATATACAGTCTAAATATATATATTTAAATCAAGAAGTCTTCAGATGAGAAATTAAAATGCCACATGATTTTTTCAATAACAAATCTATTTTATCCTTTATAAGGGACAGTGGCTAATTCTGGAGCAGTTACTTATCTCTTGCCATGTTTCATTACTTTTTTTCCTTATTTTAAAAGATATTTTTCTCTCTATTTAGGGACCACAATGCCCAGGAGACCCTCACACTGGCCTTCTCAGGCTGTGAGTCCTATTTTGAGTGCCCTCTAGAAAATGTTTATGTAGTGTCCTTCACAGAGGGCAAGAGGATCGATTAAAAAAGCCGTATCTCCTCAATGGAGTTTTGAAATCAAGTGTGTAGAAAAATCCTATATCACATTCTGCCCCCAGGTCTTGTTCTAATTTAATCACATTCATGGGAAACAACAATATTGATTTCTATGGGCAGCTTGTAATAACTTCAGGTACATAACATCACAAGGAATTGCAAGCCTAAGCAACATTGTATAACTAATGAATGCACAAAAATAAAACACTGTATGGACATGTTTAGAGATTTGCCAAAATCTAAAAAGATTAAATTGTTTCAAACCATACAATAAATACTCACAGACCTACTGCAAATAAGTATATTGGTTCTGAAAAAAATATGAGCAATGCCTTCCCTTAAGCAAAAGTGATAAAATCGAATCTTTTGGGGACCTATCAAGGACATTCCAAAACTTAATTAAAGAAGGCATCTTTTTAAGAAAATCTGTTTAAAAATTAATTTACAAGTTTCATTCCTCAATTCTGAACATGTATACCTATATTTTTATTCCACTTGATCATAAAATATTGCATTTATTTATTTTTAATTTATTTTTATTTATTTATTTTTTCTGAGCAATGTCTGCATAGTCTAAAGGATACTGCAAGTCAACTGGAACAAGGCTTATATGTATGATTATCAAACAGGAGCAATTTTGTCCCACAGGGGACATTTGACAATGTCTAGAGACATTTCTTTTGTTGTCATAATTGTGGGTCAGTAACAGGAAGTTGGTACTGGAATCTGGCGTGTAGAGGCCAGGGATGCTAATAAATAGCCTACAATTCACAGGACAGCCCCCACACAACAAAGAACTAAACTCAAATTGCCAATGGTGTTGAGGTTGAGAAACCTTGATATACCTATTTCATGCCTTGGTATGCCTACTCAATACCACTCAGTATTCCATATTTTATTGACACCATGTTTTGCTCATCTGCTCACCTGCTGAGGGCCATTGGGTTGTTTCCAGTATTTGGCTATTATCAGTAATGCCGCTATGAACATTTGTGAGCAAGTCTTTGCATACATATTTGATTTCCTTTATGTTTGACACACAAACATTTTTTTTTATTTTTTTTAAAGATTTTACTTATTTATTTGAGAGAAAGAATGAGAGAGAGAGAGAGCACAAGAAGGGGGAGTGGGAAAGGGAGAAGCAGACTCCCTGCCGAGCAGGGAGCCCAATGCAGGACTCGATCCCGGGACTCCAGGATCACGACCTGAGCTGAAGGCAGTCGCTTAACCAACTGAGCCACCCAGGTGCCTGACACACAAACATTTTAAATTTGATGAATTCCTATTTGTCAGTTTTTTTTTATGGATTGCGCTTTTACTTATGTGTCTATTTGCTCTTTGCCCAGCCCAAGCTCAAGATGATTCTCTCCTAGGTTTTCTTGCAGAAGCTATACACTTTTAGTTCTTACACATAAGCCTATTATCCATTCAGGGTTAATTTTTAAGTGTGTTATATAGTAAGGGTCAACGTTCATTTTTCTTGCATGATGATACCGAATTTTGCCAGCATGATTTATTGAAAAAACTATCCTTTCTCCACTGAATTGTTTTGGTACCTCTGTCAAAAATCAACCATTTCTTTTTATAATAACTATCACGTACATCTTTGTGAGTGTATTTTAAACTCTATGCATGTATACTTATATTTTATCTCCCTTCAATTCTAAAACTTAATAACATCCACCATTTAGAGATCATAGTTTAGATTGTCTGTGGATAATCTACTAGGGGGGGAATTAGAAGCAATATCAATTCTAATTCAAAATATTGAGAATTGGAAAATATACTTTGGAACATGGACTTTAACCTTTTGCTTAAAGTAAAATTATATTCTACTGTATCATAATTTTGTGTTGAGAAAATTTTTTTTAGATTTGTATTAGTATTTCCTATGGTTAGTTTCCTGAAAATTAGAGAAACCCAACACATATTCCATCTTATAATGTATTCAACTTGTACTGAATGTTTCTCTGACAGTGAACCAAAAGCACATGCACAAATATTAGATGAATTTTGTTTAAGTTTGAAGTGAAAGCTAACTGCTGTGTGATCTCTGATTCTACCTCGAGCGAACCATGGGGAGAGGATGTGACTGATGAGTGAGAACATGGCGGATACAGTCCCACAAACACCTTTCAATCACAGGTACTTAGAACCTGTTCAAATCACAAACAAAAACCAAATCCAGTCAAATTGTATAAATTTACTGAGATGTCTGTTTTTCAACTTCCGCTCTTGATGGGTGAGGTGGGTTACAGTTCAAGCCCATGCTATTGTCTTCAATGAATATGGTCATCACACGCTTTCCTGTCAATTCCAGACTGAGCCACAGCTAGGTCAAGAACAAGCTTAAGTGGTTTCTGGCTTTTTAAGGAAAAAAAATGTCTTTCAATAGCAATATTGCTTTATTTCCCTTCCAGAAGTTACCACCTGTAGTCCCTTTTTGTTCCCCCACGTCTCCTTTCTTCACAGCTGTCCCTTTTAAAGATATGTCCGGGTTTTGTTTTGCAAATGCCAACAGAGAATCAGATGAGAGGCCACAACATAGGTTTCCACATAAAGCAAAGCCCTAGAGTCCTCTAAAACAAAACTTGTGTCTCATTTTTAAGAGACTAGGGCCATAGCTCAAAGCCTTGGTCTTATTTAAAACCTACAATAATTAGGAAAATTATATTTCAGTGTTAGGAGATCAGGTTGGAACAGTCAGTAACTGACCAATAGTGATTAATGAGCACACCTCAGTCACATCAAACAAACACGTGATGGAGGAGGGCTGAGCAGAGCCTCCAGCAGGAACCACTTGGAAGCCTCCAGCAGGAACCACGTGAGCAGACCCATGGCCCTGCACACCCCACTGCCTTAACAAGAGGACAAGAGTAGGGTTTTCATCCACTAGAACCCCTGGCTTAGCAAGAAATTCACATCATCATAGCAATAAGCAAACCAAACCTGACAATCAGAAGACATACTCTTCCTGACGTTTATTCGCTGTGTTTTGCATATGTGCTTACTTTTCATACTGGTCTTGGTACTATCTTCATTTTTTTGACAATTTCTGTACAAATTGATGTATTGATAAATCCTGAGAGCTATGACAGTAATATAGGACAAGATAAACATTATAACTGCTATCGCGCTAGTAAACAAAGAGAAAGGAAAAATACAAAGAATGCAAATTATAAATTTTGACCCAAATTGAAACCATACAGACATCATTGCTTAATAAGTCAAGTAAAAATTATTTTCTATATAAACCAAGCATCTACTGTATCATAAATTAGAAACAACAAAATGTCAGGAATTCTGAAGGTAAGTGGTGTTATGAAAACAGTTTACTTCTGGGCTCCTTCAGTCTTAAATTACAGCAGTTATATGTGATTTTCCTAAGAGGATCCTACTGTTCAAGGGATTATATTAAAAGTAAGAGAAAAGATGAATGTCAAATCTATGCTGATACAAATGCATATGCAAAAAGAAGCAAAACAATTTTAATTGCTTAAATATCATAAATTTAAGATGATAAAACAATATTATGACTGGAATTTCACTCATATCTTCAGAATGAAATACAACATACACTTATCTTTAAGACTGTGCACACATTTCAAGTTAATAAGAAGGCAGGCTTAAATTATTTTAAAAGCATTATTTGGCAACACCATAGACTGGTTAAATGTTATTAATATGCAAATAAAAGTGTACACATTTTAATAAATTTATATAAGAAACTTTTATGACAGACTTTTAAAATACAATTATGTGATATGAAAATTATCAATACTTATTGCCAAAATATTGAAGGAATATTTATCATGTTCATTTGTAAGGGACATAGACTACTTGAAATCTGCAGTTGTCAATGTTCTAACAGATTGATACCATTAGTTCTGCTCCGGTTCTCAGCTCTGGCTAGCACAATAACCCAGTAAAACAGAATCTTCAGGCAGGGGACTGGCCATCAGCATTTTAAAACTCTTTTTAGGTAATTCTAATTTTTTATTTAATCATTTTCTTTTGAAATAATTATAGATTCATATGCTGCTTGAAAAACACTACAGAGTTCTCATCTGTGTATCCACCCAGGGGCCCCCAATGGTAACATCCTACATCACTATTTCTTAGTTCTTTGTTTTAGTCATCTTTTAAAAAAAATGTAGCTGCATAGAAAGTTACAAAGACAGTACAGAGAAGTCCTATGTATCCTTGGCACACTTTGCCCCAATACTTACATTTCACAGAATTAGGTGATTCTAATTTGCAACAGGTTAAGAACTATCAAGCTACTCCACAAAAAAAGTATTTATTCAAAGGATCATATTGAAAAGTATGAATGTCGGGCGCCTGGGTGGCTCAGTTGGTTAAGCGACTGCCTTCGGCTCAGGTCATGATCCTGGAGTCCCAGGATCGAGTCCCGCATCGGGCTCCCTGCTCGGCAGGGAGTCTGCTTCTCCCTCTGACCCTCCCCCCTCTCATGTGCTCTCTCTCATTCTCTCTCAAATGAATAAAAATCTTTAAAAAAAAAGAAAAGAAAAGTATGAATGTCAAATCTATGATGAGGCAAATATATATGTAAAAAAAAAACAAAAACAAAAAATCTTCCATCATAAATTGAAGGTGATTCACACAGGTATTAATTTATATATGCTCTTACTGATTCAGAACTCATACTAGCAAAATACTCATGTGGATTAGGACTTGTATTATAAATGTGGTTTTTCTCATTCTACTTGTACAACTCCAGTGAAGCCCAATAGACTCAAGCTTGTTTGGGTGCAGTTGATCACTTGGGAATTCTGGACATGGTCACCCGAGCCAACCATGCCATAGTTTTTGGTCTGGCTGATTCTGTCTTCAAGAACACAGATTCCACTTTAAGTAAGAGAAGGGAACATTTTCTTAAAAATCTATTTTGGCTTATCTATCCTGTTTTGGAATGTATCACTTGGTATAGATCTTTTAGTTGTTACTTTGGGTATTACTTTTTTACATATATAACTTGCTACATTTTACATATATAACTTATTACATGGGTGTCCACATTTTACCATGTGAAGTGGAGGAAAATTATTCTTTCCACTTTATAATTTGTCTTAAATATTTTATCTACATACCCTGAAAACCACATGAGACAAGGCAGTAATTTTTGGCTTCAATTGTCAAACACAACTTAGAAAACTCAGGACAAGAAGAATATTTATATTGTACTTAGTTGCATTTTTATTCTTTTGGTGTTTCTTTCTTCACTCCTGATTCTACAACTTTAATTCTGTTGTCATCTCATTTCTGATTTAAGAACTTCTTTTAGTTGCTCTTAACTAGGTTTCTATGTCATTTTTGAGCCTCAGGCCCCCAGATGGTCCCAGCATGTCTCTGCGCTGACCACGGGAGGTCCTGAAACTCAGGCAGAGGGGTCTGCACTTGACCCAAGAGACACCCCAAGGCTGTAGAGCTTCTGAAACTGCACAAGGTCATGGAAGCTGTTTCACGGTGATTATCTTCATCTGTAAAGATTGACATCTTGGATGATTATTAAATCTGTGAGACCAACTGAAATATTTCATAATAAGGGGCACTGGGTGGCTCAGTCAGTTAAACATCTGCCTTCGGCTCAGGTCATGATCCCAGGACCCTGGGATCAAGCCCCACATAGGGGCTCATCGGGGAGTCTTCTTCTCCCTCTCCCTCTGCCTGCCGCTCCCCCTACTTGTGCTCTCTCTATATATATCAAATAAATAAGTAATATCTTTATTAAAAAAACAGAAAGGTTTTATAGTTATTTCAATAAATATTTAAGGTCTAAGCCAAAGGGGAGCTAGGTGGGGTTGGGGAATAAACAACATATTGAGATCATCTAAAGGGAGGAAACGAAAATGTTTATTTTGTTGATTTTGAAAAGAGTAAGATGGCATTCCTGGCTCCCACTCTCATCTCCAGGAAGAATTGTGTTAGACCCAACCCACGCTAATTACCTGCTCTCTCCTGATTGTGAGCAGTACATGAAAAGAATCACACACAGAGTCAGTTTCAGAAAATAAAAGCATAATGTTATTAGCAAAATCTCCTTTGATTGACAAAAGTACATGTCACTTGTCCGCAATGTGGGATGAACACTGAGCATTAATGAACTATCAGGAAAGGGGCCCTTCCTTGCTCTGCTCTCCAGTCATGGCTGGGAAGAGACAGAGAGGGTGGTCAGGGGTTTGAACTAAACTTTGTGTAAATGGCCTTGGCCTTTTCTCCCTGGAAATGCATCTTTTGACCTTGAATGCAAGGTTGCCTGACAGAAGGAACTGCTGGCGCTGTGAGCGGGCAGGCTTGTGACCCTTAGCTCGCATGCCCGAAAGCTGGGCCCTCTGGCAGTGCAAAGTCAGCGACGGCCCACAGCTCTGAGAGATCCGAACAGACTGCCCCAGGCCGGCCACATTAGCAAAGGATGCTGAGCGTGTGTGCCCCTGGGAGGACGCTCTCACCACATGACGTCTGCCACGCCAGACCATGGTCCACACAGCATCTTGTGAACAGAAACTCAGAAAGAGGAGAGACGCCAACACGCTGCACAGGTCAGCACTGATGTACGAAGCAGATGCATCTTTTACTTGTTTCTGTTCATCTAATCTCTTTGAAGTGTGAAATCAACATCAAATTCTTAAAATATTTTGGTCGTAATAAACGGTGATTTCTTCCCAATTGAGATTTGCATTAGCGTGCATGTGCAGTAATGTTTTGTTGTAAAGTTGTGCCGCAGTGTATTCGGACAGAACACAGTCTACTGAGAAAATATACTGGGAGAATGTGTTATTAATGACTACGAAATGAAGTTTAGTTCAGCAGGTACCAATCCTCCACTGCTCCGCATCCCGGCAAACAGCTGTGCACGTGTTCCTAGAGCAGTCTGCACGCAGCTTGCAGGAGCCGGGGCAGGCAAAAAGGACCTTGTCCTCCAAATACTGAGGATCTGTGCTCTCATCGCTGATTGTTGCTTCTGATCACAGGGGTGAGACAAAGAGGCGGATGGCCACTGCTGTTGAACCTCCCTACCTTGCCGTAAGCTCTTCTCCCTCTGGCTGAAGTGACTTCCATGAGACTTAACGGGATGGTGCCTTTCCCACCCGTTCCTTGTCCTCTTTTTCCCCCTTTAAAAGAGACAGACATTGAAGATTAGGACATTCAAAAACAACGGCATATACAGGGAAAATTAGAAAGTCACTGCCCAAGGGAAGGTAGAGGCTCAGAAAAGACTTGAGGAGACCCTAAGTTTACACCTCAGGATGATCTTCAGCACAGAGACATGCTACAATGCTCTAGAAATAAACCACAAAATAAAACAAAGCCAGCAAACTGTGGGGAAGGTGGAGAATCTGGTTTCTAGAGTTGTCACATTATTTTAGGTAAATGTTCAGTTTTCAACAACAACAACAAAAAATCACAAGGCATGCAAATAAATTGGAAAGTATAACCCATTCAAAGGAAAAAAATAAAGCAACAGTAACTGTCCCTGAAAAAGACTGATGATGGATCTACTAGACAAAGACTGAAAATAACTGTCTTAAAGGTGCTCAAAGAACTAAAAGAAGACATAGAGAAAGTCAGGAAAACGGTGGATGAATGAAGCAGCAATAACAAAATATTGTTATTGCAATAAACAAAAAGATAGAGACCCTAACAAAGAGCTGAAAAGAAATTCTGGAACTAAAAAGTACAATGACTGAAATGAAAAATTCACTGGGAGGATTCAATAGCAAATTTGAGCAGGAAGATGAAAGAATCAATGAACTCAAAGGGAGGACCATGGAAGTTATCTATTCTGAGGAACAGAAAGGAAGAGAGATTAAAGAAAAGTAAATAGAGCCCACAGGACGAATGAGACAACATTAAGAGGATCAACATAATCCTGGTGGGAATTCCAGAAGGAGAAGGTAAAGGAAAAAGAGAGAAGGAAGGAAGGAAGGAAGGAAGGAGGGAAGGAAAGGAGGGAGGGAGGGGCAAAAGAGTCACAGAGACAGAAATTTTTAATCTCTCTTACAGTCAAACGTAATTATAAAAGATATATTTTAAGATTATGCACCCACAGACTCATGATGTAATACAATAGGAATGAACTCTTTTTAATTAAAATGAATGAATGCTGTGTCAGCTTCTAAACTAGTGGCCAAGCCTTAAAGAACCAAATGAATCCACACGGTTTGAGTATCTAATAGAGCCATTACAAGTGGGAACCCCTGCAGACATCTGAATGTCTACTAACAGAATTTCTGAGGTATTTCTGTCTCAGCAGTTATCTGTATTTGTTTGGGAAAAGTTTTAAAAAATCGGCAGTCTCATAACAGAAAAAGAGGTATCTTGGCTTTTTCAGTGTTCTCATTAGTGAGCCCAGCACCGTGGGGGTGGGAGTGTGGGTATAAAACACAGAAAGCACAGAAAGACTCAAGAATCAGAGGATAAGGGACGCCTGGGTGGGTTAGTTGGTTAAGCATCTGCCTTCGGCTCAGGTCATGATCTCAGGGTCTTGGGATCGAGCCCCACATTGGGCTCCCTGCCCAGCGGGAAGTCTGCTTCTCCCTCTGCCCCTCCCCCTGCTTGTGCTCTCTCTCTCTCTCTCTCTCTCTCTCTCTCTGTGTCAAATAAATAAATAAATAAATAAATAAATAAATAAATAAATAAAATCTTAAAAAAAAAAAGAATCAGAGGCTAGGAAGTGGACTGGAATTTGGTCAGATTCTCCATATGTAGGGTCAGGTCAGCTAAATTCTAAAAACAATACATTTGGTAAATGTTCAATTTATATAGGAATTTCCCAAGTTGGAGATTTAACTGCTATGGAGATTTTAGAGCTAATACATTGAACATTAAAAAAGCAAACTAATATATACAAATCTCTTCTCACTCCTTCCCAACCTGGGGATTGTTTAATGGCTTAGCTGCTAAATGTTCATAAGACAAATCTGACGGCTTTATTGACTTTCACATACTCCTAACTTAACAAAACAAAACCAACAAAAACAAATAACAGCAACAAAAGCAGTCCCCCTGGATCTGTTTTTGTTGTTGTTGTTTGTTTTTGTTGGTTTAGTTTTGTTGTGAGGAGTATGTGAAAACTTTAAAATAATTCTGACTCACACCATCTATGAATATTATAGTATAATAAAATCAAAGTCATTAATGCAATTTAAAATTCAGGAAGAAGAAAATTGTCTTGTTAGAGCATCTAGCTGACTGAACTCACAAGAAGAGTCTGTGAGTTTTCCTCAAGTACTTTGAATTCCCATAGGTATTCCTTCCACCTTCAGGCATTTTATACTTTAAAAATTTCATGGGAAATTTCTAACTATGGACCTGTCATTTTTTTGCACATTACATTCTCACTAAGGGTCTCACCTATCACATGAATCAAATATAAAGAGACATTCTAGAATACTAAATTAAGCCTTGAAGTTCATCAATCAGGTGCCACTTTGGTCATTCTATCCATGGATTGCAGCACAGGGACAGAAAATGGGCATGACCACACATCGCCTATTGTCAGGGGGTCTGTCACTGCACTAGATTTAGTGTCTCTCATAGTTAAAAAGTAAAAACCCAGAAATCTCCCTCAAGTAAAGAGAAGGGAAGGGCTGAGGGACACAATATCTCTAAAATTGCTTTTTTGGAGAGTAGACTAGAAACTAGAATATGAGATATTTTTCTTTCTATCAAAATCACTGCCTTTTATCGTATTATTTGAAAGAGTGAAGCAAGGACAGAACCACGTTACATTTCCCTATGTGCACGACAGGTGAGTCTCAGTCCGCGAGAACACTGACAAGCTGGGTTGGATCATTAATATGACCCTCATACTTTATTACTTTCTTGGTGAAAAGATAGGTCCTAAAGAACTTTAAGTGACCTGCACAATGAAAAAGATTGTATTTGATGTTCACTGTGATTTAAATCATGGACTATGTGTGGGGAGATTAACTATAACAATGGCTTAAGTGTGGGAAAGGTTTCTATGGTGTAACTGAGTTAGACTACCTCAGAATTGGTTTATTCTGACTCACTGAAGCCTATTTTATTAGCCCATAAGGAGGACAATTATTAGTTGACCCTTGTTTGCCCTTAAAGTTCAGTCCAAAAAATGCACAGTTTAGTAAATTAAGCTAATTTAACTTTATAATTTGATTGGGTTAACAGGATGCAAATAATAAAATTTACTCATAATATTCTAAAAATTCCTCCAGGTTTTTTTTTGTGAAATTACACCCCTTTTTCAATTTTGCAACATTTCCTTATATTTTAAAAAGGTATTTCTTGAGTCCACAGTAAGTCTTTCACAACCCATCCCTAATATGGGGGTGGGAGGAGATGTTTTAATGGAAAAGAAAACAGACTTTGATTTTTCATATAAGGTAAAAAAAAAAAAAAATCAGAAGCACATCTGTTGTGCTGGTTCTCATGTGCCCCAGAGGAAAAACAAAAATAAAGACCATGTCAAGAAAACTGTTGCCACTATAGGGTCTGTCATTCATGATTTGTAAATATATCTCCAGCAAAGTGAGGGCAAAATCCCCTTTCTCTCAGCTACCTATAAATAATTCACATTTTTGTCAAAAGACTCTCTTTTAAGAAATGTAGAAAATTGATTCTGATGGGAAAAGGAAATATAACTCATGAGGGAATGGAAGAGAAAATATACAGGGATGATTTATCCTGTCACATTTTATGTCTCGATATCTAGTGCATCAAGGAGATGCATGCCTGATGATGAATAAAGACAGGCTGGCAAAAACACAGATGTCTATTCTCAGATGCATGGAGTTGGGACTCTGAGAACTTAGCCCAATATCAGATTGCCTTCCACTATTTACTCTTTTGAAAGAGACATGCACGTGGATTAGAGCCTATATCCTACCTAGACTAACCCTCTTGCATACAGATGAGTAAACTGAGTCCTAGAAAAAGGAACTGACCTGAATTTACAGAATGAGCTAACTCTGTCACATGGATGGGTGAAAACTCTCAAAGATTATTGAACAATCTTATTGTACGATTGCTTGGGACTTATCAGTTAAGTTATGCAAGGTGTCCAATTCCTGTCCCATATTTCAAATGAAAAGTGTCAGTGAGAATAGAGCTAGAATGCACACACAAGAACTGGTGTAAATGCCACATTAACATTTCCTTGGGCCATTTTTTTAATTTTTTATGATAATGTTCTCAGCATCTTACCAAAGCTTTACCAGTCTCTGCCCAAGGGCTCAGAAGCACTGGGCTCTGCCTGTGTTTCTACACTGGGCAAAGTATCCTCATGATGTCTTACCCCTTCCTGTCTGCTGAGATGCAAGAGTCTCAATACGTGATTCCCTATTCACCTCCTTAGTTAAGATGGAAGCCCACCCCTCCACATTCCCTACCCCCTTTCCTTGATTTTGCTCCATAACCTCTGACTTCTAACATCCCACAGTTCTATTTATTTGTGACCTGTGTGGGATTCCACCCAAAACTGCAAGCTTCATGAGAACAGGATTTTCTTTTTTACGTCTCTGTTGAGTGCCCTGTGCCCAGAGCCTGGACAAGTGCCTGCCACACCGTGAGCGCTGTATATATTTTTGTCGAATGATGTGGAGTGCTGTGAGAAGTTCTGCGGTGACTCGTCCATGGAAGTTTCTTCTTGTCTGTGCGGGGAAGATACCCGCAGCGCCCTCGGCCACTCGCATGTGAGGCCACAGTCCACGTGTATAAAAAAGCATCTTGTCAACAATACCGCTCCTTCCCCCTCTCTCATTCCAAAGCTCCTCATGTGCTCTGGGATGAGAAACACTCATTCCTATGATATCAGGCATTTTCCCATCTTTATTAAAGCTCAAAACATGAGCATCTCCTCTTCTTTCTCTTCGCATTTCTGCTAAAACAACTCCCACTCTGGAGGAGTAGATGCCAAGGTATAGCCTGAACAGGAGAGAATTTAGAAGGCACCCAGAGAACAGGGGATGAGAAATACATTGGTTACTCTATCAAAGTATTACATATCTATATGAGGAAGTGCAAAATAAAGTGCCTTTGAAGCAACCATACATTCCAAGTGTTGTCTCTCAAATACGCAGGACCTGAAGGCCATAGTAGAGCCCAGACTGCGTGTTCACATATCACACTTAACCTTATACTTAAAATTAGGGCCATTCTTGCAGATAATCAGCCTCCAGCTATTCTCTCTGTGAAGGAACTGTCTTTGTAAACCTGACCCTGTTATTATCATATAAAAAACGGATCAGAATTTAATACAGAGAATTTTTATTCAAAAGGATCATTGTATGAAGTAGGAAAGAAGCTATTGCAATGATGGGAGGGGGCTATCCAAACAGGCAGAATCTCTGGCCAGAAGATCTGAAAACATCTCCTCCAGGGGTAGGACAAAAAAAAAAAAAAAAAGAGTTTTCTTATATGGGGAGGAGAGAACAGGCTAGCAAGAAACAGGAGTGGGGAAGCGGGGTAAAGGGTGGAGTGATCAGACAGCAGATCAGAGGGTATCCGATGCTGAGGCCAGCACACTCTCCGGAGAGGTTGTTCAGAGTCTGGGGAAGGAGAAGGGCATCATCAAGTTTGATTAGTTAGTGTTTTGTTCTGACTGATCAGTGGGGATGAGCGGTTCAGTCAGTTATTTATGAAACAGAGAATGGGAACTTGGAGGGTCTGTGTCTGGCCTGGCACAGGTAAACAGGGAGCACCTGCAAGTGAGTGCTATCTAAGCCATCAGTAGAAGGAGAGGTCTTTGCAGTGAGCCCATTCCGGAACACCAAAGGGCAAGGGTTTCTTAGTGCCTGCAGTCTTCCTAGATCTCGGGGCTCTGTAAAGTCCCACATGGTCAGTATCGATACCTGATCACAAATCATACGTGAAAGAGCTGAAGACTCCAGACCCTTACTCAATTAAGAATCTGTGTCAGTTTCCAATTTTCTGTTGACTGTGGATTTTTTTTTTAATGACATGATATCCTGTACCTTATAGTGTGGCCCACGTGGTGCCAGACTCAAATGAATCCCTCAAACATAAGATGAACCCAAGGTGAAACTCTGAAAAACTACAGAATGCCCTAAATACAGGGATAATGAGGAAGGAGTAAGAAGGAATAAGGAATAAGGAGAAAAATGTGTCACTGAAACGCCCAGGGCAGTTTCCAAAGTCATTGCTCAGGCCATCATCTTCCCCCCAACTACAGGCGAGGAACAGCGGAATGGGAGCTCCATGAAGCTTTGTGATTAGCGCCAGAATCATGAAGACCTATAAATAGCTGTTTTTTTAAACACTTTCTAATTTTCAATTTTCAGTAGAAGATAGAAGATTTTCTATGGTTTCAATCCTCAGTCTTCTAAGCTTCAATCTGAAAGGAAGTCTATGTCCTCACATTGTAAAGTTTTTCTCAGCATTAATGACAAAATGCTTGCCAAGATCCCTGCCAGGGATTTACACCGAGAGTGGCCGTAACCTGAGGTCTTGGGCGTTGCCTGTCATTTCTACTGGATCCCCTGTGATAGACTCTCATGACTCCCTCAGACATGCTCAGCTGTAGACGGCAGAAGGAGGAGGTTGTAAGTAAATAATCTTCCTGACGATTTCTAAGTTATTCACTCACTTCAATCCTAAATCTCTCCATGGATGTTTCTTTGGGGGGGGGGCGTATTCCTATTTGGGCCCCCAGAGTAGAGCTGGCAGGATGCCTACAACAGCCAATGTCTACTGCGAAGGATTTCTTCTCAACTTTTCCTCAGAAGCTAGCAAAGTAAAACATTTTTTAAATTAATCTGCTATCTGACCACTGCCACTGCTGAAGAAAACTGCTATTTTCTAAAGATTTTTATTTATTTATTTGTCAGAGAAAGAGAGAGAGAGCACAAGCAGGGAGAGCGGAAGGCAGAGGGAGAAAAAGGCTTCCTGCCAAGCAAGGAGCCCGATGCGGGGCTCGATCCCAGGGCCCTGGGATCATGACCTGAGCTCAAGTGAGATGCTTAACCGAAAGAGCCACCCAGGTGCCCTGAAAACTGCTATTTCTAAACCACCGATAAAACAGAAACGGTTCCACTAAAGAAGCATTGTTTCTTTGCTTTAGGTGATAATATCATTATTCTAAGACTTGCATAGTTACGGATCTGACCTGATCAAGGAAATACAGTGAAACTTTTTGTTTCAGATTATTAAGGAGAGGATTGTATTAGATGCATGGCAAGGCTAACATATACATAGCAAATAATGACTTAACTTTGGATTATTACCCTTAGACTATGTTTTGAAGATAACGTGTAACACTTCTACCTAAGAATTATACAACTATCACAATGCACATCTAACAAGGATGCCAATAGGTAACTCTTCTGCCTGGTTTATTAGGATGTTGTGCATAAAAAGGAGATATATAAATATGAATGCTTGTTATAGTCCCTGGAATGTTGCAATGCCCAGGATATGACCCCTGGGGGCCACTTCCACCTGCTTGGCTGAGGAGAGCCCAAGGGGTTCCTGCTGTATGTGAGCTTCTCAAATGCTCCCAGAGAGCTGCAAAAGAACCCAGCTCACCGTAAATGGAATGGAATAGAATGAATGCTTTAATATTTTCATTAATTGGGACCTCAAAAGATTCTCAGTTGAATTACTACTCTGTGATATATATATCAAAGGTATTTTTTCATTAATATGTGTGAAATTAGATTTGATCTGAATGGAGGGGGAAAAAGCAATTTTTTGTGTGTCTTGTTTTGTTTTGTTATTAAGGAAAATTTATTTTATTACCAGAGTGGTATGACATTGCCCGTTCAAAATTAAAATTTGGTATATGTTTACCTTATGAGGAAAAAGGAAACAACATTCAGTGTTTAAATATGAATGAAAGCATACTGTAACCATTTTTGCTAGTGACTGTCATTTGCAAAATCCTTATATTTTCTCCAGGTAACTATTGATTCTTTCTTCCAAATGAGGGCACAAGGATTCTAAAAGGTAGCGTAAATCTCAAAAGATATCACTGAAACACCTGTAAATCTGATTCTTACCTGCAATAGAATTGTAAGATGCTTTTCAAAGTCATGGTGTCTGGAATTCACAACTAAACCCTGTAATTAAATAAGAAATTCTTATTCTAGCATTGCATCATGGTAACAGAATATCTGAAGTACATTAGTTCAATCTCCCTAAATGGTCTGTTACTATCTAAATATTTGTGCTATAATCGATTTTTAAATTATGCAATAATTATACTCTTAGCTTGCTTAAAACCATGTTACAAATAATTTTTTTAAATCAATGAACATTATTTTGCAAACCAGCAGCTCTTCCTCATTAAAACATTTAAAGTTGGTTTAAAAGCTATTTTCCATAAATGTTCTACAAATGAGAATTCAATTCAATGTAATTGCAATTCAAAAAAAGAGAACTTTAGAGATAAGAGCCCAAATGACCAGACCTACCGGGTTCACTCTTCCCTAGCATCCACACCAACAGGGCTGAAGTAAGTAGCTGCTGGAGGACCAGCCAAGGGAAGGGATGAGCTCATTCAGAATCAAAGGCCATATTTGGGAGGGAGGAGGGAGAGATGTATGTATTCATATTGTCTAAAGTTGATTTTTACCCTGACTTAATTAAAATATTTTACTTTGTAAAACATTCATTATTTTTTTCCCAATATTTAAAATAGATCCAGGGGTGAGTACAGATATAGTGGGGGGTTTTTTTTTTTTCCTCTTTTCACAAAATGGATAATTTAAAGGAATATTTCTTCACACAAGGAAATTGTAAAAGGAAACAGCTAGGGGGTAAATATGGCCAAATGTAGACAGAGTTGTTTCACGGTAAATTGCCCACATCAAGCATGTTGCTTTCATATGTTATGTAGGATGAGATATGCAGTGTGGATTGGTTCTTTAAAGATTTTTAATGTCAATCATGTATATATTTGTATACATACGTATTATGCTCATAAAAATCATTGAAAATGTCTGGATATTGATCACAGGGGATGGAGCCTGGGATTGGACTGAGGAGGGGACTTTGCTTTCATGCATTGTTTGCATTTCTGCATGACACATCATTTGCATAAATGTCTAAAACTGGGACCTACTGTCTCTAGATCTGCCAGCTTCGTCTTCTCCCGATCAGTTACTGCTGTTTGGCAAAATTTCTCATCCATTTACTTTACCTGTTTCGGATCAAATTGTGAGTCATAGTTGAAATAGTCTTTCCAATCTTCTAAATTTTTTTCAGAGTTGTCTTTTTATTTTAATAGCAGCTTATGGTCACGCTTTAATAGCAGCTTATGATCAGCGAGAATAATTCACCAATGAGGACGTCTGACACTAAGGCGCGGTGGTCAAGGAACAGGAGGAAGAGCTGCGGACCCTGCACCCGCTCTGAGACCCGGACAAGTCATCGGCCTCCGGCTTCCAAGGCTACCAGGCTCCTGTACGAAGTTGTAGCAAAGGCAACCTTTCTTGCGCACAAAATCTCACGGATCGCGCACAGTCGAGGCGCAGGTGCGCGTCCTCTCGCCGGTGGAGCGGGTGGGGCCCCCTGACCCTCCCTCCCCGGGGTGGTTGGGCTTCACGGGCTCCTCTGCGAACCCAGCAGACGCAAGCACCAAGTGGAGGTGCAGGGATCTGCCCCGCCTTCTCCCCATCGCTTCTGTGAAGCCCATTAAGTAATCCACTAGGAGAGTTCTGACAAGTACACGTGTGGCGCGCACAGGGACGAGGCGGTGGGCCTGATGGCTTTGAAAGAGCTCGCTTTCCCTACAGACCCGTGCTCCTGGGAGAGAGCTCAGGTGGGGGGATGTGGGGAGGGCTCAGAAGTGTCTGTGGCAATACGAAACAAAAAGACAAAAATGTAAACAAAAAGCAGATAGGAAACCATGGGGATTTCAGGGCTTCTACTATGTGTTTTTGTTTTTTAATAATCTCTACACCCAAGGTGGGGCCCAAACTTACAACCCTGAGATGAAGAGTCTCGTGCTCTACGGACTGAGCCAGCCAGGTGCTCCTCCCATGTGCTTCTAGTCCTGGATTAAAGGTCAGTAACCTGTCAAGGGCTTTAAAAGACGAGAACTCCGCGTCAGCCCGGCTCGCAGAGTGATGCTGGAGGGGCGGGACTGGGCTGTTGATGGCTGCGTGTGACTTCGCCTCTGCTGGCTGAATTGTATTGGATACTATGCATTCAACCTGGAAGCTACTTCAACACTCTTAAGAAATAAGGTGATGGAAAATACACTAAAAATTACTTGGTTGCTAAAATATAGCGCATCCTCATTATTTATGGATTTCATCTTTGTGAATCCTACTGGCTCACGTTTATTTGTAACCTGAAAATCAACCCTCGCATCATTTTTGTGGTCACTTGCGGACATGCTCAGGGCAGCAAAAAATTCGAGTGCCTCAGTGCGCATGTTCCCAACAGAAGCTGAACGACACAGCACACTGTCTGGTCTCATGCAGAGGAGAGGGATGGAGACGGAGGGGGACCCGACGGTGAGAGCAGGAAGCTCCGGCTCCTGGCCAGGTGGTGGGAGTTTGAATCCCACTCTGGCACCTGTTTAGTGGAGCGGCCTCAAATGAGTCACTTAACACTCTGAACCCAGTTTTCTCTGTTGTAAAATTAAAAAAAAAAAAAAAAAGAATCTACCAAGATGAACTATTTAAAGTTTTGGATGATAATCTATGTGACATATGTGTACATATATTCCTGAGGAATGGTTCAGTATTCACTAATTGGCTGTTTGAAGCTATTTTATAGAACATACCTTGGATAACAAGAATCTGTGTATTTGCAACCACGTGGGAAAGCATAAGTCATCCATACTTATGAGTCATCTCTGCTTATGCTTTCCCACATAATTGCAAATACACAGGTTCCTACATATACACAGGGAATAAAGCCAGAACAAGGAGGCAGGCAGAGTAGAAAGAACTGGCAATGTGTTATACATACAGGAACAACAGGACCCTCCCCGTAACCAGGTTCTGTATAGATCTACATCATACAAAGGTATATAAATCTCCACAATAGATGTGTTCATATGTGTGTGTGTGTTCATATCATATATATATATAATATGTATAATGGAATATGATTCAGCTTTAAGTAAGAAGGAACTTCTGCCATTTGTGAACATGGAGGAAACTTGAGGACGTTTTGCTAAGTGAAATAAGCCAGGCACAGAAGAACACATACCACATGTTACCACTTATATGAGGGGACAGCATCAGGGACAGTGACAGTTACTGAAATCAAGAAGCAGGGAGGTAGCAAGCACCCAAGATCCTAACTGTTCAAATACCTGAAGGACCAAGGTGTGGGAAGGTGTGTGGTCTTGCTCACGGGTCCGGGGACCATCAGCACGAGCACCAGTCGCTACGACAGGCAAATGGGGCAGGCTGGCCTGCAGGGGGTCCCAGCCCCTTGCCATTTTTTTGGACAACAGAAATTGTTCTTATTGTTACATAATTAAAATCTTTAAGATCATGCTTGATTCCATGTATGTTTAAAATATGGTAAGCCACACGTACAGGAAAACAAGGGGCTAGTATATTTTTACCTAAAAATGCGGGAAGTTTTTTTAAGAATTTATGGAGAGTTTATGATCATTTTCACCCAGATACGCTGTCAACTATTTTTTTTTAAAAAGCCTTAAGTCGGGGTGCCTGGGTGGCTCAGTCAGTTAAGCGGCTGCCTTCAGCTCAGGTCATGATCCCAGGGTCCTGGGATCGAGCCCCGCATCGGGCTCCCTGCTCGGCGGAGAGCCTGCTTCTCCCTTTCCCTCTGTCTGCCGCTCTGCCTACTTGTGCTCTCTCTCTCTCTCTCTCTGTTAAATAAATAAATAAAAATCTTAAAAAAAAAAAAAAGCCTTAAGTATAGTACCAGATGTTGTCAAGGACACGGGAGATTAGGGCAGGAACAGGGAGTGAGGGGTGGGCAGGGGGAAGGCGGCGGGGCAATATCGTCCAGGCCTGAGCCCCGAGGGGCCCGTGCCTTCCTGCCGGGGAGCCCTGCAGACTGCCCTCCAGAGAGCCCTAAGAGCTTATGGCAACCTTGGTGATCTGAGGTTGAAAACGGAGAATCTGAAACACATTCTGCTGTCCCCTTCAGGATGGTGTCCCAGGAGGACGTGGTTTGTTCCTGATAAAGCGTCAGTTGTAGCCACCGGAAGAGGGGCCACACTTTTCGGATGAATTAGTGTAGTTCAGATTTGTGGTTCTTGTTGTATTTCAGATCTCAAACATTTTTTAAACTGCTGTGCATGTTACAAAAAATTTATTGCATAATTTTGAACCATTAGGAAGCTCTTCTGTCACATATGTATCAACTTCTCCGTATGGTGTCTGTCCGCTGATAGATAGACACAACCACATCTCAATAGCAGCTTTCACTCTTAGCACAGGTAGCCTTGCTCCTGGGAGGCAGAGTGGGCAGCGGAGTGCAGTGGTTGGGGCAGGCGTTCTGGAAGCCCTGGAAGGTTCTGGAAGCAGCACCTGAAACCGAGGCTTCCCTCTGCCCCTCTTAGCACCGAGACCTCAGGCAATTTGCTCAACCTCTCTGTGCTTATTTCTGCTTTTGGAAGACATGAAATTCCCAATTCCCCTTTTGGAAGATATAACTCAGGGATTTTGTAAGAATTCACTGAAAAAGTGACACGTCCCCCCACCTCTTCCCTCCTTTTCTTCCTTCCTGAAGTGATTCCATTTAATGGTGTGTTAAAAATCAAAAGAGTAGGTATGGCATAAAGGGTCAAGGAAAAACAATGTTTCCCTTCAAGAGTAAGAAAATAAGGTGTACAAAATGATTTTAGAAGTTAAATCAATCCAAGTGTAGAAGAACCACTTTATCAAGTCTGTCTGCCATCCATCCAAAAGGACCCACAGCTATTTTTCATTAGCTGAAACTTTTATCCAAAAAATAAATAAATAAATAAATAACTTAATACCCAGGTCTATCTCTAAATTGGTAAATATCTCTGAAAATCCATTTTAGGCTTGGTACTTAAGTAACATACATATTTCTTTTTTTTTTATTTGTCATCTTTTGTTTTTTTCCTCAACTCTAGTAAGAGCCACAGGAACAAGGTAGACAATATGGATTCTTCACATAAAAAAAAAAAAAATACAGCTTTATGCTATCACCTGATAGCAAAAACATTGTAAATAAATCATATTTGGGGAGTGAACTGACCAGAAATTAAGTCCAAATCAAAGTAACGTACAAGCAGGTAAAATCACCTTTGTGTTGCCGCTGAGCTGACAGCTCTCATTTTCCCCGTGTGAGTGGACCAACAGCTCCCCTTAGTCCAAGGACAGCTGATTGCAGGCTGCCCTGCCCTGGGAGCTGCCTTTCCAGCAAGCGGACTGCTTGCCCCAAACCTTTCCGTCCAGCGGGCAGATTCCTTGCTGGAGGCCTTTCTAGCACCTTCCCCATCTCAAAGGAAGACTGATTTCCAGACTTGGGGTGGGGGTAACAAGCGAATGCAGCAAGGGTCTGTGCCAAGAAGTCAAGATCAAGGGTTAGTCGGTCAGTTATCACTTTACACATCCCTCCTCTTTCCCTCGATATCTTTTAATACAAATCAACAGAATACGTTCATGTGAGAAAATTATTTATGCTAAAGAAATAAATGTTTTTTCTTGGAGGAAATCACGTTTTTAAAATGGACCTATATCTCTGAATATGATTTGCAAACTATAACTAGTTTAGCCGAATGTGATAATTTTTCAATAAATATGAAAAATAGCATTACTCAACAGGTAGAAAACTTTGGAGGTCTGTGTGGAGAGTAAAACATTCATTGCATGTGGTTTTAAATATATTTTAAATAGTTGAATGTCACTGTATCTCTGTCTAAGCAAATTGTGCCTCTGTCCCTCAGAGATAGAGAAGTGAAATGGAATCAGTTTGGGCAAGGAGGGTTTCACTGCCATGGTATTTAGGACTTATTACCGAATTGGCCTTGTACTTTTTACTAGAATGATGTCTCCCTTTAAAAACAGTGGTGTGATCTATGATTCAGTTTATTCAGCTTTGCTTTGAGCGTTTCTAGAGCAGACATGAGCGTATCACAACGATGAAAGAATAACACACAAAGGCTCACACCGGTCTTGTTCTAGAGAATCTGGACATGGGGATTGCAGGGAAAGAGGAGGAAACATCCTCCGCATAAAGGCACGGCCTATGGCAGTCCCCCGGCAGCTGACATGTGACTTCACGACACAGGTATATGTTCTGCTTTTCTGTTCGCTTTTATGAGTGCATGATTATTACTCAGTTTTTTGAAGACTCATGCTGCTTCCTTTATAAAAGTGGTATGTATTACCTTGATCATTTGTTCCTGAATGGAAAAGAAAAAAGAAAAAAAACATACATGTGTTGGCCAGTGTCTCTCTAGTTAGAAAAATCTGTTGCTGCATAAAAACATACAAACACTAAGTGAGTGCATTGGCATGCTTGGGGAGGACATTTAAATAGCATTACGTGCTTTCCCCCAACCCCTTATTTTTCTGTTTTTAAATGTGTAATGTGATTGTCTTTTTCTTCTGCATTTGCTGGGTTCATCTCAACACTTTTGTCTCTGCCAGTAATTTTTCCCCACTGTATCTGTGTGTTCCTCCTTTGTCATAATTTATTAGTTCTGTGGTGGTTTTTAGCTGTCCAGTCTTAACTGAAAAATCTGCAACTGTCTCTCTTCATCTTACTGATTTTACCAGCTCACCTTTACCCCCATTACCCATTAAATCTATATTTTCTCTAAATTTACTATGGCCTAAAACATTTGCAAGGAATTCTCTTCTTCTTCAGTTGCATATGCTTCTAGAATGTTCTCATCATGGCCACTTAACCCTTCTCCCTGCAGTGTGTTTGCACTGAGGCCCTGTTTTTTTACCCCTTGCTCTCACTGTCACCTGAGAAGTTCTTCCAGGACCTTCCTTTGTTCTGGGGTGTGTGAGTGCTCCTTGCTCCCCCATCCACCTTGCCTGAGGTGAGCCTGTGATCTGCACCCGGGGAAGGGGGGCAGGGGCTGGGCTGTGTGCAGCCTTGTCCCATGCCCAGCACTGGCTCTATGTGCCTGGTCTGCACCTGCCCTCTTCTGTGTGCCTTAGCGCAGGGCTCCCCACGGGTGCCAGGCCAGCAGTGAGCACGGCCTTCTCCCTGCAGCCTTGTTCTCCCCCAGGTTGGGGACGCAGCCCCTGCAGAGCAGGACCCCAGATCGGGGAGCCAACTTCACCCGGGGTCCTGGGTGCCTTTTCCAAGGACTCTGGATGTGCTGAGAAGACCTCTTTTCATACTTTGTCTTGCATTTAGCTGAACCATTCCTGTTGGCTAGAGAAATGTGGGAGTTGTCTGTCTGCATCTTCCTTCCTTTTTTTAATTTCAGCGCAGCTGCTGAAATATCCTAATTCAGTGGCCTTTTTCTGTCACTGGTTACTCCCGGAAGTGCTTCTGCTCTCTAGGAAATGTATAAATGTCTTCCCCATACTGCTCCATCCTTTCTCCTTTGTCCCCATTTTGGGGGATACCAGTGAGATTTTTCTGGGTTTGGTGTTTCCCCTCGCACCCAGTCCTCCCCAGACTCTGGGTGGACAGAGCTTAGTGGGTGCAAGGCCCCCGTCTCAGCCGTGGGGGGAGTATACGCCTCAGGTCCCACACTGCCGCTCGGCCTTGGGGGGTCTTCTTAGCTGGACACCTGCCCTTCTCCCCCAGCACTGCTAACTTGGCTCTCAGCAGAGCCAGCCATGCCCATCTTCCCCACCTCCATCTGACCGAGAGTGTGGGGAGAGCAGGAGAGCGAGGTGCTGAGGGGTGCACAGGGGGGTCCGGGAAACCAGGATGGGGGGCAGCACATTCAGGGCAGGATGCAGTCAGGCTGAGAGCTTCAATGTGCACGGCCACCTTGTCCGTTCCACCACCATCGAGAGCAGCCTTGGCTGAGTCCCCGCTTCTGCATATGCGGGCTGGGATGATAGGGCCTGT
The DNA here is from genome assembly GCF_964656455.1 of Halichoerus grypus. Lineage (NCBI taxonomy): Eukaryota > Metazoa > Chordata > Mammalia > Carnivora > Phocidae > Halichoerus > Halichoerus grypus. Next base: position 5,457,402 of record NC_135725.1, read on the forward strand.
CCTTCGGAGTGTTCATGAGAGTTGCATGTGATAAATGGGCACCCCCTGGCAGGGCCCGGTGGGCAAGCCTTCCAGTGATGCCTTTCGTTCCTTACCCCTGTCTCCTCGTCAGGCTTGATGCAATTCACGTCCAGAAAGCAAAACTAGAACCTGCGTTGTAAGTATGTTCTCAACCCTCATTAGTAGAGAACTTTTCCCCTAATATGTCATGTAAAGCAGTGGGATCAAAGCTGATGGTGACTCTGAACCACATCCCAGAGTGAGACCGCAGCAGGCTACTGAACCCCCACTGCTCGTGTGTATATTCCCCGGAGCAGGACTCCTTTCATCTGATCACAGATAACTGGGACGCATCCTCACGCCACAGCTATCCTTCTGCCATTCAATTCTGTAACCTTTAAAAAATCCACTGTGTTGAATCATTTGCCCAAAATATAAGCTGTTAGTTCATGGTCTAAAGCTTTGCTTTCACTGGTCTTACCTTGAAACCCATCCCCAGCCCTGGCACTTCTAAAGATAAATGATCTCATTCGAGTCTGTCTTCAGGGAGAGAATTATAACACCTTGTGATAGGGGTTGATGCACAAGAAGCATTACTGTTTAAAAATAAAGGGTTTTGCAGTAGGATATAAGTACCAAACAATATAAAGCATCATTGTAAATGACTTATATAAGGGAAAACAAAAGTTTTGTCTAGGAAAGAATTTTCTGGTCTATATCTGGTTGAGTTCCACAAAGAACTAAATCTTCTGCAATTATTTATTGGGAAGTGATGTGTTCACAATTATTAATAATCAATAGGAGACCAAAATAAAAAAGAGGATCTCCTAAATAAATGCATGCCTGGGAAGCATCAGAAAAGTGCTGTCCCACAGAACTTCCTGTGCTGACTGAGAAGTGCTCTATCCCGACGTCCAACATGGCAGCCACCAGCCATGTGTGGCCAGGGGGCACCTGAAACATGCCTCACATGACTGAACTTTTATTTTGTCCAGTAACTATGGTATTGGATGCTTTGCTGAGTAAAAAATATTTTGGCTTTTTTTCTCTTTGTTTTTATGTTTTTATTTTTTTTCATATATACAGTTCATTATAAAGGAAGCTTTAAGCATTGTCATCACCATTTTGTGAATTGGAAAACCTAGCCCATACAGTTTAGATCCTATGACCTGTCCTTAGCCAAAATGTGTAATAGTAAAGCAACTAAAGACAGTTCCAAACAACAAAATTTGGAGATAGAGAAGAACCAATTTTCCCAGCAAAGAAAAAAAAAAAAAAAGCCCAATTGTACTATTGATTTTTTTTCACAACTGAAGTTTTCCAGTTTGATTTAATGAATACAATTTTAAAGGAATGTCTCGTTCATCTATAATTGAGAAACCATTAGTTAATATATTTTATAAAATTTGAATTATTTAAATCCAAGGGTAATATTAACTGTTTTTCAATTGACCAGACATCTGCTAAGTATCAGAAAACCAAGGGTGTTTCTTTTATTTCATGTCTCCTCGTTTTCACTGCAAGCATGGCTTTTCTGGAGGCTAATTTTGACTTACATGCACTTTCTTCTAAGCTGTGAATTCGTAGAACTCTTACAAAGTGCTCAAGTGGATGCCAAATTTCCTATTCTTTCCAAAATATTTTACTTACAATGGGTATGGTTTTCACCAATACCCGAATCTTCATCAGTCAATTCACAGAGAGCCTCAGAACTTGGGGTGTGCTATGTTTTGAATCACCATATAGGATAAAACACTGATTTAAAAAAAAAAGAAGTTGGTGCACTATGCATATAGTGCACGGCACCTCCTCAGGCTCGTCGATGAACAGAGTATGTTCTGGTTTTCTGAGAGGCATGAGCAGCAAGCAGGTGTCTCGTGAAGAGTTACAGGTTCTTGGCAATTCTACAGAGCTCCTCCACCTGCATCCTTGTAACTGCCCAGCTCATCAGTCCTCAGGTCTCACCCTCCATCGATGTGACCCGCGAGACTCTGCCTGGTCCCACCACTCCCATGACCTTCTCTTTCGGTCGCTTATCTCTGCCTGGGATGACCTTTCGTTTTCTGCCTTAATGACACTATGCTTGTTCCTGTCTCTTGGCATTTAGACTTACCCTTCATTCTTGCTTATAAAGCTCTCCCCAGATATTCCCTGGCTGGCTCCTTTCACTGTTCAGGTTTATATCAATTGGCACCTGCTCTGTGTGGCTTTCCCTGATCCCTTAGTTAACCCTCTGTCCCCATCCCAGTAGTCACGCCACACCGTTACTCCTCATTGCTGTGCTCTGTCTAGCGTGACCATACATTGCATTTGTCCTCATGTTTACTGACCATCTCCCCCCAGTGTTGTTTGCATGCTGCCCCCTGAATACCAAACCTAGCACAACAGCTGTTCTGTGGTGGGCATGCAGGAAATATTTAATTAAATTAAGACGTTTAAAATTTTAACTGACAATTAAGGCTTATTAAATGTAACTGATCTTTTCCAAATTAACTTCTCAAATATGTTCTACTTATCATGTGAAACAAACCTCTGACTGGAATTCTGGGTGATGCGTGTGTACGGGGTGGGAGAGATCACAACACACAGACCCCTCTTAGAGGTAAAAAAGAGGCCATCGTCACCTCCAGCCTGCCCACTGGGGATGACCACGTACCACATCTAAGTACTTATGATTTGGGGGTTCAAATGTTTTTCAGGCTCATAGAATTTCTTATTTAAAAAAATGCAGATGCTTTTTCATGGTGATTCTTCTCAAGCACTATGTTCAACTCTGGAAAGTAGATGCTGAAGAAGATGAGACACGGTTTCTGTCCTTGGGGAGCCTACATTTTAGCCTCATTGGCTCCTGATTGAGAACAACACATACAGACTGGGTTTTTAAAAATGTAAGGAAGAGGAAAATGGAAAAAGGAGGAGAGAAATTGCAAAAGACTAATTTTGCCCACTTTACTATTTTTGTCTCAAATTGATCCTATAGAACATAAAATATGTGTAAAGACCGTGCCAAAGTAAATGGCTCATATAGTGAGCATTTCTAAGATAGTGTTATGGCTCACTCTATCAATTTTATTGTATAACTGTCTGCTTCCAGTACATTTCAGAGACAAATCTTGAGCAAGCAGCGTGATCAGAAGGGCATTTTGATCTATAAGATCTTACCATTCTATAGATCTATAAGATCTACACTTACACTCCTGAGGTTTTACCATTTCACACTGTTCATGTTGAGCCTGTTAGGCATCAGATTGATTCAGGGGGGTGTATAATCTCTCTTCTTGGTGTTTCTGCATAAGACTATTTTTCTTAAAAATTGTACAGCTCTGTAAGCAGTAACTCTAAATGAAAACACTGAAATGGCTTTCGCTGTTTTTCAACATTAAATACTCCAAGCAGAGCTGAAGTATTGAAAGATAATTCCTCTGTTGTTCCCTTGCCATCTAAAGAGCTTTTTCTCTTGCAAATTTTGAGTTCTGAATTTATCTGAAAAGTCTTAATTATGTTTAAGAAAATGTTTCTTATTCACAACCTGAATTGATCTAGAAAGTCCTAAAACTAGGATGACATTTTTCAGCTCCACACTGTACCTCAAAATTCCATTAGAACAGAAATTCCATTAGGACCCTCAGCTGCTTGGGTGCAGGGTTTAGACGCTCAGAGAAATTTATAGGGCCACTGGTGAGCCTTTTGTCTCTGCTTCCTGGCTCCTGACCCATTTCAGGAGCCCTGGTAGCCAAGGAGCTGCTCCCCAGGAGTCTTATGACCCCTGCACAATCATAGACAAAGTCAAAGGCAGAAAGAACGCTCAGACTCTTTCACCTCCTGTAGAATTCACTGCCTGGGGCTTCCTTCCCATGGCAAAGCTCTGGGCTCTTTCTGCAAAGCCTAGTATGGCTGGGCCAGGATGACTCTCAGATGGTGAGTTTTTAGGACCCTTCTGCCCAATTTTGATTTACTCATATGCTTAGGAAGCAGCACTAGATTCTGTGGGGGTGGGGGAGGGGGAACATTAATAGTTTTTAAGTTGAAACTTCTAGATCAGAATTCCTGCCCTGTCACTTGCAACTCTAGGGTGAATTCACTTCATCTTTTTGAACTTCTATCTCATTGAGAATAGAGATAGTGAGGATTGCTCCAAGTCCTTTATCTAAGAGAATACATGTGAGTGTTCTGTAATACAATGCACCCGAAGACCACAAATGATTTCCTCCTCAAACTGATCCAGAATGAGGCAAGGTAGAAAGAAAGAAGAAATAGAAGGAAGGAAAAAATCTTGCATTATTATTTTTTACACTCTAATAGAGGTCCCCAGGAGTTTGAAAGGTGAAAGGTACTGTGTGTTTTATGGACAAATCTCCCATATGTCCATGAACACCCTCAGCAAAATGCCACCCTCTACAAACCGTTCCCTAATACCAAGAACAGAACACACCATTTTTCTCCCTATAACTTTCTGTGAACTAAAAGACAATGTATTTCAAAATTATATTGGGCACCATCAAAATGAAAGCTTGTATTTCTCCCTCTGAGGAAGGAAAACAAGAATGAGAATGAGGTAATATTGGCAGACAATGGATTTATTTTTAGTGCCAAACGTAAGGAGTTCAGGAAAGCACAATATTTCCTTAATATCTCTCTCTAGATTTCTCTGGATCATGGAAACTCACCAGAGAATCCGTTTCTTGGTTATTTGTTCCCGACAGCTCACAATTTCTCTCAATGTTCATCTTTAATTTTATCCCCTATATGAACACAAACATGGTATTTGGTTCACAGGTGTGTTATTTTCCATCAGCTGTAGCTTATTGCCACTAAAATTATATTGTGTAAAAAGTAATAAAAGGAAGACCTTGAACAACAATGCAATTAAGCCAAAGAAATATATATATATATATTTATAATATATAAAATATATGTGTATATACCCACCATACAACTATATATGTGTGTGTGTGTATATATATGTATATATATTTATAGTTATAACCCAATAATGTTAATTTGAAGATACGGTGCAGAGACAGCAACATTTCTATAGTCCTAGATGCACAGAATTATGGGAGAGAACATTGATTTCTATATAGCGTGGTGCACTTTTTATATAATCGATTCATCTTCGGAAAATAGAAAAATAATGAAATACAATAATACATAAATAGTATATATATGTATATAGATATATATATCTGCTATATTCTTTTAAAATACCTTTTAAAACATACACAAAGTGATGCTAGCCCCATGCAACAATGAGCTCGTGGATGCACAACTAACACTTTGTGCGGACACATCTCGTAGACAGTGAGACTGAAGACCAGCTTGCACTGGGCGTGGAGAGGAGCGCAAGGGGCCGAAGCCGGGCTCTCAGGGCTGCGTAGGCTGGTGCTGCGGGCCGGGAACCAGCACCACGCGGTTCGGGAGCCCCCCCGGGTCTGCAGGGAAACGCAGCAGGTGCGTTCGCGGGAAGTCAGGCAAGGCTCCCTGGAGGAGGAGGGCGTGGGTGCGGGGCTTTCATAGCAGGGAGTTTAGGCTAAGGCCACGAGAGGAGGGGCGTCCGGGGCAGAGCGCACCTGCAGGGAAGGCGCTGAGCTGGAAGGAGGCCGCGGGCAGGACCGGCAGGATGCCCCAGGGAACCGCGCGGACGTTTAGGAAACGGGTTGGCCAGGTGACGAGCCCAGAAGCCTGGTCAGGACGCCGCACGGTGAGGGGCCCTGAGTGTCCAAGCCAGGAAGGGCGACCGCGGTCCTCAGGCAAGGGGCACCCGGGGAGGTTTTGGGGCACAGACGCCCACCTGCTCTGGTGGGACGACCCCGCAGAGCCCGGAGCGGGGGATGGGGGGTGGGGGTTGCTTCTGAACCTGGACCAGGAATCTATTTTTTACAAACTGTATCTGAAATGAAGCTAATTAGTGATGAGGAGTGAGTTGAAATAGAGACCATCTCATCTGGAATGAGACCAGTTCTTGGAAGCTTGCAAGTTGGTTTATCTCCTGGTGCTGAGTCGGGCTTGCTTTTGTTGCTGTTGGGTTTCCCTTCTTTTCTAACCAGCTACAGTGAAATCAGGGTGACACAGAGTTCCCGTAGCTAACTCTGCGTGGGTGGGGGCCGCAGTAAGCAGGGTCCTCATGCCTTGTGTGGACGCGGCTCATCCAGGGCTCCCCGGGGGAGGGCCGGCACCTGGAAGACTTGCATGGATCCCGAGTCCTCCACCCTCCCCAGCCTGAGGTCGGAGAGGTGGGCTGTCCCTCCTTCCTCTGGAGGGCTCTCCCTGGACTGAGGCCCTGAGAGGGGCCCCGAGGACCTGTCCCTTCTTTGACAGCAGCCTCCCTGCTAGTGCTTGTTAGGATCCCTGGGCTGTGAGGATGTGCCCCACAGAATGGTCATTTAGTGAGTCCTCGAGATGGCACTGCTCGGCCCAGGTGAGGGTCCCATCTAATGGCCCCCGGGAAACGTCCCACTGGATATCAGTGTGGGTCCCTGAAAATGGGCCTGAAGGAGGAGGCGCTGGAGGAGGGAAGGGCTGAGGGGGTTTGCAGAGCCAGGGACAGAGGCACACAGGACATGGCCTGGAGGTCCGTAGGGACATGTGAGGAGCCTGCTCTGAGTGCTGCGTCCCAGCTGTGGTTCCAACTTCCTGTCAGTGTCACATGCTGGCCACAAACCTCCCCTGAGGAGTGAAGGCTGCTTTGGTAACCGGCATGTTATCACATTATAATACTGCTGTCACTTCCTGAGCACGAATGGGATGGTCATTGGGACCCGGAGCATTGTCAGTACCCTCTAAATCTTGTGGGTGTCCAGGCACGTGGTGGTGTTTTCAGCAGCACCTGGAAAAGAAGCAGCAGAACTGTGTTTAAGGAGAAGCATCTCCAATTATACATGGTCACTTGGTTCTCTGTAAAACGTGACAGAATCCATGTGCAGTTCAAAAGGTCCTCTTAAGCATCACACATATCAGGTTGGCAGAATAATGACCTCTTCTAGCAGTGACTAGAATCTATTCACATTTGTGTTTTAAATTTTTAAAATATGAAAAATGCAACTAAAAATATAGAATACTAAAAGGCACCAATTAGCATGTTTTGAAATGAATTTCTTTTGCAAAAGTGATTTTGAAGATGAACAAATATTTTCATTACTATGAAGGTTGCCAGTGAAACCTAACCTACTGTGGGAAAAACACGGAGAGTCTCCTGCAGATGTAAGTCCCTGTGGTGATGGGACTAACATCCATGTTAGCCCTGGGGGCAGGTTTCCCTGATCCTACAGCAAGTACCAGCCCAGGTTTGCATCCACCCCATCTGACCCCAGAGTCTGCATTCTTACTGACCTTGCTGCCCTGCCTTCTAGTTCTTTCCCATTCATTAGCTACTGAGATAATATACTGTCCTGACTAGACATTCCTAGCCTTTGGGTCACTCTTGGCTTAGACAGAGGAGGTAGGGTCTTATTTCCAGAAAGCCACTGTTAGAATACACCCTACATTAATCGATAGTGTCCTGGTGATTTTCAGTAATGTTTGTTCACTAGCCCAGAGTTACAGTGGCATTTACTGAGCCTGCCTCCAGGAGCCTGGACAGCTAGGATCAAGGATAGGGGTGCAAGAGATGGACAGCCCATCTCTGACAGCCCACCCAACTCTGGCAGAGAGTGCCTTGCTCTAAAATGGATCCAACAGGACCTCTGACAACAGGAAACTCCAGGCAATGCCCAAGCAGATATCACAAAGGCATTTAGAAAGAGATAGACATAATACATCTACTTTCTTCAATGCAGATGTTACCTAGAGCATGCCATGCTGGGTCACCTCCCACCAGTAGAATTCCTTTTGGGTGAAAATTTTCTTAAAATATTTTGATTTATAGTTTAAATGGAGAATTTAGCTCAGGCAGAGAATAATCTCTGAACACTTGGATCTAACAACAATAATAACCGCAGTTTGGAGGATTTTTTATTTTTATTTTTTGACCTTTCTCCTCACACTTGCTTATATGAGCCTTTTCCTGTATCTAAATTTTCCCTCCACAGGAACATTAGTAATCAAAATATTGCTGGGAAGTAGCACGAAAGCTCCCTGAGGATCTCTTCCCACTGCTCAGGAATTTTTTTTTTTTTCCTTTTTAAAAAGAAATGATATTGAGTTTGAAGTGCTGAGAGGAAGATAAGGCAGGCAGTTTGAATGATTACTGAAGATATTAAAGAACAGAATAGGGAAGACAGAAGTTCAAACCCAAATGAAATTTTCATTTGCACAGTGCAGATCAAATTAGATTCTTCTGAACTTCTCTTTCTGTTTTATAGACTTGAGGTTTTGTTCTGGTATTTTCACCCTATTGTTCTTCTTTTATGCTCACAGCTACTTCTGGGCCACCATCCTGCCCCTGGAATCTTTTTTCAAAATCTAGCCCTTCCATAGTAGGCAGGGGATTCCTGCACAAACATCATCTCTGTGTATTACTGACTATAGGAGACCCACTAAGGAGGCCTTAAACCTCTATGCAAGCTTCTTTTTATTTTCTTCCTTCAAGATATTTAGCAATAATCTTAAGCTTTCACTATTTTATTCTTATTATCGTGCAATATTAGCAGAAGGAAAAGATCTTAATATGTGAAATTAAAAAAAAAATAACAAAGTAAATGAATCTTACATTAGGGAATTAGGGATCACCAAATAGGAATATGGTGAACCATAGGAATTGCCATTATACAAGCCAAGTTGTTTGGTATCAGTGATCTCATATGCTTCTTTGGGACTGTCATCTTCAGAGCTAAATAGCAGGTGTTTGAGACACTTTTATTTAATTTTATGGAAATCACCCTCCAAGGATTTGTGCCATTTCTTCCCATACCCTCAGGAAGAGGTTCCCTCCTACCACCTTTGAGTTTTACCTGCAAAACTTCATCTCAGACCTGAATCCCCTAGACTATGGTGAACCAGTTTGTGTGGGTCCTGCAGCCAGACCACCTGGGTTCTGGTCCTGTGACCTCACAATTAGCCCTGTGATGTGGCAACAGTGAACTTAAACACCTCCTGCTTCAGTTTCCCTATCTGTGAATGTGAGGATGTGTTGAATAAATACATATAAAGCACATGAGGTAGAGTTCGGCACTTACTGAGCACTCAGCTTAGGTGAACTCCTCTTACTGGTTTAATGTTCGTCTTTAAATTTATTCTGTTTTTAAACTTAGTTTTATGCTGAATTATATGCAATGATATCATAGATCTGATGTGCTAGCTACATGTTATACTAAGAGATAGTAAATACATAACTATAAAATCAAAGAAAAAAGGGTTTAGACTCTGCCACAATTTGGAAAGTACTATCCTGAGCAAGAGCATTATTAAGAATGCCTTGAGCTATTTAAATCAGATAGGTTCAGTAGTATCCCATAGATGTTATAATATTCATTTCTTCAAATATAAGTGAAGTTGAGCATTTCTCATATGTTCATAAATAGTTTTATTTTCTTTTTTAAACTGCCTATTATATTTTTTGCCTGATTTTATATGGTTTTGGTCTTTATCTGTTGGTTTGTAAGAGGGTTTTATAAATGTAAGAGATTCGTTCTTTGTTAAATATACTAAAAATTTGTTCCTATTCATGTTTGAAGTATTCTGAGGACATTTTTTTTTCTTTAAGTTTCTTTCGATTGATCTAATTACCAGTCTTTTCTTCTCTAGCACCTGGGTTTGGGTCTTGCTGAGAAATCCAAGAGGCTGAGAAGCGATTGGGTCTTGCTTAGAAATCCATGCCCACTTGCACATTATACGCACAAACATTCTCCCCTGATTTTGTCTTGTTCTTTCTCTGGGTCTGTTTTAATTTAAATCGTCATTCCATCATACAACTATTTCAATGTAAGGTGTGAAGGCTGGACCTCACGTGACATATGTACTTCTAGATGGCTATTTGTGTCAGTAACATTCATTGAATAATTCAATTTTCCTCACTGAATTGAATTGTCACATTCATTTGCTAAATTCAGATTTACTAAATTTGCTGCGTTTAATTATAAATCTGTATATGTATTTGTTATTGGACCCTATGATGTTTCTTCATGAATATCTGTCCTAATATGCTAGTCTCTAAGAGCTAGAGTCAAGCTTTGTAATGTATTTCCCTACACTTGTAGAACTAATTCTCACTACTACTCTTTTTACTAATTGCCTTAACTATTCTTGCATGTAACATTTCAAAGTGAAAAATGGAATTATCAAAAAAATGGAATTATCTTATTTTACTTGGCATTTTAATTTAGGAAGGACTAATGTCTTTATAGTATCAAGTCCTGGTATCCAACACAGGGATTTATTTCTGTTTTCTATCATGCCCTTCAGTGGTGTTCTGAATATTTATACATAGAGATCTTGGAACATTTCTTGTTAATTTTTTATTTCAGATTCCATTAAAATTGGGGTCAGTTTTTCCTTATTTTATATATGTGAGAAAAATCATTGGTTTTTGAAATTACTTTCACAGGGAGAGACTTTACTGAATTTTGTTACTATTTACTGTTTTTCAGGATGTTGTTTTGTTTTCAAAAAGCAAACAATGATAATTTTGTTTTATTTCTAATGTTTATGCTTCTTGTTTTATTCCCTTTTTTGCTGAATGTGCTTGACAATTAAGGAAGGTAAGAATAGAGACCTAGGAGGGAGATTTGAAATATTAAATAAGGGTTTAAAAAGAAAGTTATTGCCACCAAAATAAATGAAACTCCAAATTTGTCCTCTCTGGGAGCAAGTTATGAGAAAAGTCAGAAATAGAAGTTTAGGACATTACAGAGACATGAAGGAATGAAGAAAAGAGCTCATGAAGCATTATATTGCTATTATTATATGACAGAAGTTTTAAGTCATTTTATCATTGCTGAATAATGAACCACATCAGGTCTTTTTTTTTTTTTAATTTAAAATCCATTAGTTAACACAAAGAGTATTCTTAGTTTCAGAGGTAGAATTTAGTGATTCATCAGTTGCATGTTACGCCCAGTGCTTATTACATCACATGCCCTCCTTAATGTCCATCACCCAGTTACCCCATCCCCCAACCCACCTCCTCTCCAGCAACCCTGTTTGTTCCCTAGAGTTAAGAGTTTCTTAGGGTTTGTCTCCCTCTCTGCTTTTATCTTATTTTATTTTTTCTTCCTTTCCCCTATTTCCCTTTCAAATTCCACATGTAAATGAGATCATATGATAATTGTTTTTCTCTGATTGACTTATTTCGCTTAGCATAACACCCTCTAGTTCCATCCATGTCCTTGCAAATCACATCAGGTCTTTAGATGTGCATATATTCATTGGAGGGTGTCAGACACAAATTTCCATTTACTTTGAATTTTTCTCTATAAATTCCTTATTAATTTGCTTTATCAAGACTCCTGGATTTGGAGAAAATAAGGTAAGATCAACCACTTTTATTACATTAGCTTCGGTACCTAATGTATATATTTATGTTATGGAATTGTATTTATACAAGCAACACTGGATGGAGGTCATGTCGACCGACTGATAAGAAAATATACCCATGTTTCAATAGCACAAGAGTGTGAACAATGAAAGGGACACATAATAATAATTATCATAATTAATAATATTAATAATATGATTAAAAGAGGAATAGCAGTAACACCACTGTAAACTCCCTACGTGCCAAGCACTGAGCACAGTGATGTAAATGGATTTTCTCATTTTAATCCCCTCGAAAATTAAGTTTGCAAAAGCTTAATTGCCCAAATCCACAGTTTATGACTTATTTTCAAAGCCAGTTCTGTACAACTCTAAAATCCCAGCCCAGGCACTAATTTAGCCCAAAAACTGTTCATTTACTTTTCAGTGATACTTAAGAAATCACAAATACTGGTCCCAAATCAAATTATTTTTTTTAAAAATCCATCAATAAATAAATGCAAGCTGCTAAAAGATTAACTTAAATAAAACACTCAGTAAAGATTAAAAAAATAACATAATCTTATGAAAGAAAATGTATTGAGTGCTCACAGGGGCATTTTCTGTAGATGTCCACATAGCATCGCCTATCTTTCATGTAGGATGTTCACTAAGAAATGTTTTAGATGAAAGCTGACATCAGACTCTGAGAGCTCTTTGCCTGAAGGCAGGCACACATACATGGCCAGCTTCTAGGGTCAGCTTCTTCCTAAGGCCGCATCCTTCCTGAGAAACCTGGCTGTGGGCGGAGACTTGTGAACGATGCAGGAGAATGGGATCATCAGGGGCTCCAGAACTGTCTCTGCTTCTGCAGGGACCTCAGAAGCGCCAGACTGGTGTGTCTGAAAAAACAGAGAAGCCCCAAGACCCAGAGGGGAACTGTTCACAGCTCAGAAGATTGCTTTCCACTGGAGAAAAGGGGGATATTTTCTTTTCAGCTGGTGATAGGAAGAGAGATAGGAGAGAAGTTGTCAGGAGGCTGCTAGAGTCCCCAAAGGCTCTGAGTCCCTGGGACTCAAAGGGGGACTTCATTAGGAAGTCACATGCGAGTCCCCGGGGTTCCTGAGGCTGCTCAGAACAGGAACAGTCTGTTGCTCACTTTTATTTAACCAATATCCTTTTTTTTTTTTAATTGAAGTATAGTTGACATAAAATGTTATATTAGTGTCAAGTGTACAACATAGTGATTTGACATTTATATACCTTATTTTCGAAATGCTCACCACAGTAAGTGTACTCACCATCTGTCACCATACGGTGTTATTACATTACTGGCAATATTCCCTATGCTGTGCTTTTCATCTCTGTGTCTTATTTATTTTATACCTGGAAGTTTATAACTGGAAGTAACTTAATCCCTTTTACCTATTTAGCCCATCCCCCCCAACCCCTTTCCCCTCTGGCAACCACCAGTTTGTTCTCTGTATTTAAGAGTCTGTTCATTTTGTTTTGTTTTTTAGATTCCACATATAAGTAAAATCATATCATATCATATTTGTCTTTCTCTGTCTGACTTTTTTCAGTTAGCACAATATCCTGTAAGTTCATCTATGTTGTCACAAATGGAATCTTCACTCCTTTTTATGGCTGAGTAATATTCCAGTTATATTTTATGCCTAAGTATATATATGTGTGTATGTATATATATCACATCTTCTTTATCCATTCACCTATCTATGGACACTTGGATGCTTCTATATCTTTTTTTTTTTTTTTTAAAGATTTTATTTATTCATTTGAGACACAGAGATACAGAGAGAGAGAGAGAGAGCATGAGCAGTGGGAGAGGCAGAGGGAGAGGAAGAAGCAGACTCCCCGCTGAGTCAGGAGCCCGATGTGGGACTCGATCCCAGGACCCTGGGATCATGACCTGAGCCGAAGGCAGACGCTTAACCATCTGAGCCACCCAGGCGCCCCTGGATGCTTCTATATCTTAACTATTGTAAATAATGTTACAATAAACATATGAGTACATGTATCTTTTCAAATTAGTGTTTTTGTTTTCTTTGGGTAAATACCCAGTAGTGAAATTACTGGATTATATGGCAATTCTCTCTTTAATTTTTTTGAGGACCCTCCATACTGTTTTCCACAGTGGCTGTACCAGCTTGCATTCCCACCAACAGTGCACTAGAGTTCCTTTTTCTCCACATCCTCATCAACACTTATTGTTTCTTGTCTTTTTGATTCTAGCCATTCTGACAGGTGTGAGGTAACATCTTATTGTGGTTTTGATTTGCATTTCTCTGATGATAGGTGATGTTGAGCATCTTTTCACGTGTCTCTTGGCCATCTATATATCTTCTTTATAAAAATGTCTATTCAGGTCCTCTGCCCATTTTTAAATCAGATTGGGGTTTTTTTTGGTGTTGAATCGTATAAATTATTTATATATTTTGGATATTAACTCCTACAGAAATATCATTTGCAAATATCTTCTCCCATTCAGTAGGTTGCCTTTTCATTTTAGTGATGGTTTCCTTTGCTGTTCAAAAGCTTTTTAGTTTGGTGTAGTCCCAATAGTTTATGTTTGCTTTTGTTTCTCTTGCCTCAAGAGACATATCTAGAAAACTGCTGTGAAGGCTGCTATCAAGAAATTACTGCTTATGTTTTCTTCTAGGAATTTTATGGTTTCAGGTCTTACACTTAGGTCTTTAATCCACTTTGACTTTATTTTTGTGTATGGTAAGAAAGTGGTCCAGTTTTATTTTTTTGCATGTAGCTGTCCAGTTTTCCCAGCACAATTTGTTGCAGATACTGTCTTTTCCCCATTGTATATTCTTGCCTCCTTTGTTGTAGATTAATTGACCATATAAGTGTGGGTTTATTTCTGAGCTCTCTGTTCTGTTCTATTAATTTCTGTCTGTTTTTGTACCAGTAGCATACTGTTTTGATTACAACAGCTTTGTAGTATATCTTGAAATCTGGGATTATGATACCTCAGCTTTGTTCTTTCTCAAGATTGCTTTGGCTATTCAGGGTCTTTTGTGGTTCCAGACAAATTGTACATTTATTTGTTCTAGTTCTGTGAAAAATGTTGTTGATATTTTGATAGGGATTGCATTGAATCTGTAGATTGCTTTGGGTAGTATAGACATTTTAACAATATTTGTTCTTCCAATCCTTGAGCACGGAATATAGTTCCATTTGTTTGTTTCATCTTCAATTTCTTTCATTGGTGTTTTATAATTTTCACAGTATAGTCTTTCACCTCCTTGGTTAAGTTTATTCCTAGGTATTTTATTATTTTTGATGCATTTATAAGTGCAATTCTTTTCTTAATTTCTTTCTGCTACTTTGTTATTAGTGTATAGAAATATAATAGATTTCTATATATTAATTTTGTATCCTACAACTTTACTGAATTCATTTATCAGTTCTAATGGGTTTTTTTTACTGGAGTCTTTAGGGTTTTCTATTTATAGTATCATGCCATCTGCAAACAGTGACAAGTTTACTTCTTACCAATTTGGACATCTTTTATTTCTTTTTCTTGTCTAACTGCTGTGGCTGGAACTTCCAGTACCATGTTTAATAAAAGTGGTGAGAGTGGACACCCTTGTTTTGTTTCTGATCTTAAGGGAAAAGCTCTCAGTTTTTCATCATTGAGTATGATACTAGCTGTGGTTATTTTTTTAGAGAGAGCCTTTATTATGTTGAGGTAAGTTCCTTCTACACCCACTTTGTTGAGAGTTTTTATTATGAATGGATGTTGTATTACATCAGATGTTTTTTCTACCATCTATTGAGATGAGCATGTTTTTTATCCCTTCACTTGTTAATGTGACGTATCACCCTGATTGATTTGTGAATATTGAACCACACTTACATTCCTGGAATAAATCCTACTTGATCATGGTGAATGATTTTTTTAATGTATTATTGAATGTTTCACTTAAATTCTTTTGAGAATTTTGCATCCGTGTTCATCAGAGACACTGGTCTGTAGTTCTCTTTTTTGTAGTGTCTTTGTCTGGTTTTGATATCAGGGTTATGCTGGTCTCATAGAGTGAATTTGGAAGTTTTCCTTTCTCTTCTACTTTTTGGAATAGTGTGAGAAGAGTAGGTTTTAACTCTTCTTTAAATGTTTGGTAGAATTCACCTGTGAATTCATCTGGTCCTGGACTTTTGTTTGTTGAAAGTTTTTTGATTACCAATTAAATTTCATTACGAGTAATCAGTTCAAATTTTCTATTTTTTCCTGATCCAATTTTGGAAGCTTATATGTTTATAGGAATTTATCCATTTCTTTTATGTTGCTTAATTTTTTGCCACATAATTTCTCATACTATTCTCATATAATCCTTTGTATTTCTGTGGTGTTGGTTGCTATTTCTCCCCTTTCATTTCTATTTCTATTTATTTGAGTCCTCTCTCTTTTTTCCTTGATGAGTCTGGCTAAAGTTTTATCAATTTTGTTTATCTTTACAAAAAACCATCTCCTGGTTTCACCAATCTTTTCTTTTTTTTTTTTTTTTTTTTTTTTTTTGGCTCTATTTCATTTATTTCTGCTCTAATCTTTATTATTTCTACTAGTTTTGGGCTTTTTTTCATAGTTCTTTCAGGTGTAAGGTTAGGTTATTTATTTGAGATTTTTCTTGTTTCTTGAGGTAAGCCTGTATTGCTACAATATTCCCTTTTAGAACTGCTTTTGCTGCATCCTAAAGATTTTGGACTATTATGTTTTCATTTTCATTTGTTTCCATGTATTTTTTTGTTTCCTCTTTGATTTCTTGGTTGACCTATTCATTGTATAAGAGCATGTTGTTTAGCCTCCATGTATTTGTCATCTTCCCAGATTTTTTCTTATAATTGATTATTCTAGTTTCATACCATTGTAGTCAGAAAAGATGCTTGATATGAGTTCAATCTTCTTAAATTTATTGAGACTTGTTTTGTGGCCTAACGTGATTTATCCTGGAGAATGTTCCATGTGCCCTTGAAAAGAAAGTTCTGCTGTTTTGAATGGAACGTTCTGTATATATATGTTGGATCCATGTGGTCTTATGTGTCATTCAGAGCCACTGCTGCCTTGTGGATTTTCCATTTGGATGATCTACCCATTATGTAAGTAGGGTGGTAAGGTCCCCTACTGTTATTGTATTACTATCAATTTCTCCCTTTATGTCTGTTAACAATTGCTTTATATATTTAGGTGCTCCTACGTTGGGTACATATATATTTACAATTGTTATATCCTCTTGTTGAATTGCTCCCTTTATCATTATTAATGCCTTTCTTTGTGTCTTGCTACAGTCTTTGTTTTAAAGTCTATTTTATCTGTTATGGGTATTGCTACCCTGGGGTTTTTTTTTCCCCCGCTTTCATTTGCATGATACATGCTCTTCAATCTCTTTGTTTTCACTCTGTATGAATCTCTTCTTGGCAACATACAGATGGATCTTGTTTTTTTCATCCCTTCTGTCACCCTGTGTCTTGATTGGGGCATTTAGTCCATTTACATTTAAAGTAATTGTTGATAGGTATGTACTTATTGCTATTTTGTTCATTGTTTTTTGGTTGTTTTTGTAGTTCTTCTCTGTTCCTTTCTTCCTTTCTTGTTCTTTTCCCTTACATTTTAATGACTTTCTTTAATGTTATGCTTGGATTCCTTTCTCTTTTGTGTGTGTGTATCTATACAGATTTTTTATTTGTAGTTACCATTAGGTTTATACATAACATCTTCTGTATATAGCATTCTATAGTAAGTTGATGGCCACTTAAGTTTGAACACATCCTAAAAACACTAAATTTTTACTCCCCCTCCCATGTTTTATGTATATGATGTCATATTTTATATCTCTTTTTTTTTTTTTTGTATATCCCTTGGCTGATTTTTGTAGATATAATTAATTTTACTATTTTTGTGTTTTTACCTCCATACTGGTTTTATAGTTTACTTATTAGTACCCAGTAGACTGGTTTTATTAGTCTTCTAACTATATTATATGTTTGCTTTTACTTGTTAATTTTTTTTTTCCTTTCATAATTTCTTACTTCTAGTTATGGCCTTTTCTTTCCACTGAAAGAATTCCCTTTAACATTTCTTGTGAGGTTGGTTTAGTGGTAATGAATTCCTTTGAATTAAAGAAAATTTTTAAATGAAACACTTTTAAAACTTGAATGTATTTAAAGTAATTTCTTTATTTTCATGTATATTTTCCCAACCTATTCTTAGAAGAGGAATCTTTTTCTTACATACAGAGACTACATGATAAGTAAATCCACTTAAATTTTAAGCTGTCAATGTATTCAGAATAATAAGTCTCATCTTGAATTCATAAGAGCTATAATAACCTTTTAAATTAGAGCTCTGATGAGTTTTTAATGAAAATGACAAAGCCTTAATTATTGCAGAGAGTGTGGATTAAGGATTAAATGATGGCTCTCTAAACTCGCCAACATCTGGTTGTTATTTATTGATTTCTCTCAGACCCACGTTCCAGGCCAATGCCTGCCAGGAGGACACGTGCCTCCAGCTGCCACCCCCCATATGAACACTGCTGTACGAAGGTTCTTTTGGTCAACTGCAGTGAGAATCATCTGCTTGGGGTGACAGGTGGACAGAAGGAAACTACTTCCTAAAGCAAGCAGAATCATTCTTATGATTCCAGGTAACCACATGGGGAATTACAGGGGCAGAATTAGATTTAAATGTTTTGGGAGTCTGCATGTGTTCTGTTGTAGAAGAAAGAAAAGAGGGAGGAAAAGAAAGATCAGGTATCTGAAGAAGGAAAGTAGAGGAGAAGAAAAGAGAGGAAGGGGCAGGAAAAGAGAAAGAGAGAAAAGAGCATGTGACATGCTGGTGTTGCCTCCCAGCCCACAGCCTTTGCGACTAGAAACGCTGCTTCTGCCCCCATGCAAAGGGCTCCATGCCTCTCAATGGCCTTCCAACAGCCACATGTGCTTAAATCAAGGTGGGGTCAGACCTGAACTGGCCTCCTTCCTTTGAGGTGTGCTCACCACAAAGCCTGGGTATGTCTGAGTGCTCTTCCAAGACAATTTTTAATCAGAGTAGAGGGAGAAAAAGTATCTTTGCAGCAGTGAAAATTGGAAGATGTAAAACTCAGAGCTCAGGAGTGCCTGGGTGACTCAGTTGGTTGAGCATTCAACTCTTGATTTTGGCTCAGGTCATGATCTCAGGCTCCTGGGATCCAGCCTGACAGCATAGGCTTTGGGCTCCATGCCCAGTGAGGGGGTTCTGCTTGGGAATTCTCTCCCTCTGCCCCTCCTCCCAATCTCTCTCTCTCTATCTCTCTCAAATAAATACATAAATCTTAAAAAAAAAAAAAAAAAAACTCAGAGCTCACAAAAGGCAAGGTTTCTACCAAGGGTAGAAACTGACTTGCAGGGGCGCCTGGGTGGCTCAGTTGGTTAAGCCACTGCCTTCGGCTCAGGTCATGATCCTGGAGTCCCTGGATCAAGTCCCGCATCGGGCTCCCTGCTCGGCGAGGAGCCTGCTTCTCCCTCTGACCCTCCCCCCTCTCATGTACTCTCTCTCATTCTCTCTCTCTCAAATAAATAAATAAAATCTTTAAAAAAAAAAAAAAGAAAGAAAGAAACTGACCTGCAGGAGGGAATGGACTGACAGGTGAAATGGGGCACAGTTTGCCCCCAAAGCTCAACTGGGTCTTCTCATTCTCAGTGCACAGCAGAATCTGCCATTTGCCTATACTAATTTGAGTTGTTTAACCTCAGGAATCATAAATGCCACAGCATGAAAGTAAAAATAAAGAAGAGGAATAAAACAGACAAGAGAGGTTAGGACAATGCACATAATTAAGGAAAAGAATGAAAAAAGAAAGACACACACTATAGGCATTCTCCTTTGTTGGCTTTCATGAAGCATGTGACCATTTTGGGGAGACCCACATGGCAAGGGGTTGAGGGTAGTCTCCAGGCAACCACCAGCAAGAATCTGGGGCTCTCAGACCCACACACAAGAATAAATGAATTCTAACCAATAACCTGATAGGGTCTGGCAGCAACATCCTTCCCTAATCAATCTTCCAGATGAGAGCCCAGCATAGATAATACAGATTTGGTACCTGGAAGTGTTGTCTTGCTGGGACAACAACCTGAAAATGTGAGTGTGACTGTAGATGGCAGTGGGTGGAGGACAGAGAAATTTTGAGGGGCGTGAGAGAAAATCTTAATTGCCTGTTAGTAGAAATTTGGGTATTGAGGATGCTGTTGATGAGGCTCAAAAGGAAGTAAGAAGCATGTTATTGGAAACTAAAAGAAGTGAGATCCTTGTTATGTGGTCTCAAGAGTTTGCAGAAATCATCTCCTGCAGTCATTTGAGAAGCAACAGGACTTGTAAGCCATGAACTTGGCTTTATAGCTAAGATTTCCAAGGAACGATGTAGGTGCCTCCTGGCTTGTAGTCCTTATAGCTAAGCACTGCATATAGTAAACTTGCTACTTAGCATAAAATGCAAGAGGAGAGAGATAAACTGGGGGAAGTACTGTTTGAAAAAAAGGATCCAGGTTTTGATTCTTTTGAAATTTTTCAACAGTCTTTCCAGGTGACAGAGAGAAAAAGCCAAGAGTGTGACTGCACAAATTTTGTTAAACCTCAGAAAGAGCAAATGATCAGAGTGTTCAAAAAGGCCTTTCAGGTGATCAAGGATGTCCTCACAGACCCTCTTGGCGATACCAGAGAGCCTCTAAGAAGCTAAACTGTGTTGTCCCTCAGCCCACACAGCAGGAATCCCAGGTAAAAAAGGTTTATCCAGAAAAGACCGTGGGGGCTTTTGTCTAGAAATGTGAGCCCTCCCCCCAGGAAATTCATGGGAGACCCACAAGTTCTTGATAAAACTATATCAGTAAAATTCTTGCCAGGTTAGACTGAAAGAGAGAGAGTACAAAAGGGAAGGAGGATATCAAAATCCTAAAATTGTACTGTCAGGAAGCAGACTTAGGGAAGTTGGCTGCAAATACATAGTACCCTCATGAAGAAGGAAAGATGACTCACGTGGCTAAACCAAGAACCCAGAGCCTGGAGACAAGAGCCATGGAAGGTTACTCTCCTTCTCTGCAATATGATCAAGAAACTCCCAACAGCTGCCTGGCTGGGTTTCAGAACTATTATGGACCAATGACCCTTTTGTCCTTCCCTTTTTCTCCTCTTTAGAGTGGAGACATCCATAGCTGTTATGGATGGCTATCCCACCACTGCACATAGGGTGCATGAGGAGGGTGCAGGTAACTTTAGTTAAAGCTGGATGCTGGCTCTGTAGATTAACAGATTGACCAGTCAAGAGGAGCTTCACACGGTGTCATCCACACCTTGGAACTGACTTACATGATGAGATTCTGGACTTTGAGCAGATGCTATCATGGGATGAGGCTCTTGGAGACCTTGGGATAGATGAATGTATTTTACATTTGGGAAGAGCACGAATCATTGGGTGCTGCAATGATTCTAGCAATCTTGTAAGGAGGGCCCCATGATTCCTGTCTCCTAGTGTGCCCTTGCAAAGCTCCCTCCTTCTGAGTGTGAACAGGACCTGTGACTTCTAATCTATACAATCCTGCAAAGGGAATAGACATAAGTAACTATGTAGGCGGGATTAAGTTACACAACATGGCTACCTGTCTTGCTGGAGACTCTCTTGCAGACAGTCGTAAAGCATGCAGGTACTGGGGAGAGGCCTACCTCGTGAGGAACTGCAGGCAGGCTCTAGAACGCAAAGGCAGCCTCTGGCTGATGAACAACTCAAAGCCAAGGCCCTCAGTTCTCTAACTGCAAGGAAATGGATTCTGCCAACAAAATGAGTGAGCTTGGAAGTGGACTCTTCTCCAGTCCAGTCTCCATGTGAGAATCCAGCCCTGCTGGACACCTTGAGTGTGCCCTTGTACGGAACCAAACTAAGCCATGCCTGTGCTCCTGACTCACAGAAGCAGCAAGATAATAAATGTGTGGTGGTTTAAGCTGCTCAGTTTATGGCACTATTTTTATGCAGAAATATATATCTAACATAGCAAGTAAGAGAGAGAGACATAAAGGAGAGAGTGAATGCAAAATAAGACAAGAAAATATAACCAACGGTCACTAAAAGACAGTCCCCAGATGGAGACTCAACCAACCAGTGTCAGCTTGCTGATTCTGGGGAGGACGAGAAAGCAGTTCAGAATATGTGGACTCTAACCACTGAACACAGCTCCCAGCAGCACGAGAAAAAGAGGAGCTAAGGTGGACCCCCAGGGGCTGGAGGATTCTGCCCTCTCTAGGACGCTGTCAAGACTGGTCCAGCAGGTACCTCCGTAGCTGCTGAAAGCCAAAGCTTTCTGCCAACCTGATTTGGCAGCTGCCAGGCTTCTTAGCAGGACAGACATGCCATCTGATGACACTTCTAAGGCTCTTCAGGGGCAGCTCAGACCACAGCTCACAATAGTGCCTTTCAAAATGGGAAGTAATGAGCTTAGCTTGAAGTCTGCTAGTTTACAGGGCAGCCTCAAGAAATTTTCACAATGAATCACACGTCATATATTTCTTTTGAGATTCTGGTTCTTAATTCTCACAGAAATAAGTAGAAACTAGACATCAGGAAAAGCGACTTGTCAGTGATCATCAGTCTACTGCTTCGGTCAATAGAATGCCATCACATAACCCCTTAGCCTGGCTCCAGAATGTTTACAAAGAACTGTTAGGCTGGGTTTCTGAGTAATATTTTATCCTGACCCTGCTTCTGAGCATTTGGTCTTACCAGGCAAGTGGTTCGTTAGACAAACCAACAGCAGGCAGAAACACAATTACCCACATCACTCACATATTTGCCTTTCTTCTTAGCACTTGCAGTAATTCTGTCTTGTTCGAATAATGGCGTGAATGAAGCTTAACGCAGGTTATTTGCCATACGCGTGTCGTAAGAGTAAGTGCCTGGAGGTAATGCTGTCACCCGAAGTGCAATAGATAATGAAACTTCTTGGTAATTAAGAAAAAACACACACACACACACTCTTGTTTAATACAAGGGTCTCTCTTTTGAACATAGCATTCATAACAAGAGATTTCATTAACGCTCTAATGGCAGTTAAGGTAAAGCATTTATTAATAAGTAACAGAGGCTAAAATAGAATCCACTTGAACAACCGATTTTCAGTGATTGGTAGGTTATCCCACAGTCCCTGATCTCAAGTCCTTGGTGCCAGAAGTGACTCAGAATTCAGGCTTTTTGTTGACCTTGTTGGAAAGGTCACATTTTGTATATGCCATATATGGATAATCATATGCATTATGATTTCTGCAAACAAACAAACACACCTGGTATTAAAATTAAATAAGATAAAGGCTGTATAAATGTCCTCAGTCAGCTTAAGCTTTACTGCTTATGAGTTCAGGTCCAGCCAGGTTTTGACGTCATGACAGTCCTTGTTTCTTTCAGAATATTTTGTAATTGAGAATTGCAAATAAGGGATGTGGACTTGTAATAATAGTCAGCATTAATGTGGATTGTGGATAGACTCAGACAGACAAATACTAAAGTCATTTACAAGGGACGCCTGGGTGGCTCAGTTGGTTAAGCATCTGCCTTCAGCTCAGGTCATGATCCCAGGGTCCTGGGATGGAGCCCTGCGTCGGGCTCCCTGCTCAGCTGGAAGCCTGCTTCTCCGTTTCCCGCTCACCCTGCTTGTGCTCTCTCTTTCTCTCTCTCTGTCAAATAAATAAAATCTTAAAATAAATAAAGTCATTTACAAAAATAGGATAATATCGGAGAATTGACTACAGCCACATAACAGAGGGCTTCAAAGGGGCATGAGTCCCTGCCAGGGCACTGCTGTGTCCCTCAGCATGCTTGTCCTTTTACTACACATTTAAATGTCCAATGTCTCTTGGAATTTCCAGATTAAATCAGGAAGTGAGAAAGATAAATAAATTTTACTAACGTAAAGAAATGCAGAGACCATGCCAAAGGCTACGTAACTGAACAACATAAAAATAGAATATAATGACTTACTGATTTCTTAGATACCCACACCGTATTCCCACTCAGAAAATTTTTTCCCTCTCAATTATATATGTGCAATATATGTAAAATGCAATATGGACCTTACCGTCTCTTGCAAAATATTTTCAAAGTAAATTGGTAGATTTGGTTTCTCTACTCAATATAGGTTAAAATACATGTGGGCCTTTAAATACCCAGATGCTTCCTTCTTGCCAATATTGCTTCTAATTCCTTGCACTGTCACTGAACATCAGGATGTAGCTGGTCACCCAGTGGGAGCTCCCCCACCCTCCCTGGGTGGCCACAGTTGTGACTTCCATTCTCTCTCCAAGGTCAATCTGCAGCCACTGCTATTTATTTGACATAAGTAAGGACCAGCAACCAGCATCTTTTTATAGAAACAATAAAAGGAGAAAAATAGGAACAAAAAGAAGAAATGTTAAGATCTTTGTTAATAGAGTAAAAACACTTAAGAGACTGTATACATATAAATGATTAAGAAAATAATAGTTCTCCAACCCATAACATACAACTTCTCATCATTACAGAAAAAAAGAATAAAAACATGAACTGAATGTAAGGGAATGGGACTTAGATTAATTGCTGGATGCTCTAGAGAGCAGACATACTCCGAATATGTGAGGTGGTTAATATGGGAAGAGGCCCCCAGACATCCCACTCTTGCATCGCCTCTCAGAAGTGGTGGGCCTCCTGGTTCCTGCACAGGATTTGCTAATAGCTCTTCTGTCTGAGCCCTTTGCCTTTTGCTGTGCATAAGGAAACAAATTCACATTAAAGAAATTCTCAAAAAAATTTCAGCACATTGAAAAGGATCAAAGATAAAATGTTGGAAGCTGATCCAAATAAAGTTGCATGATAATTCCTCCACGGCATAGAAGAGATGGTCACTCCATATCGCCAATCGTGTGATGGGAAGAAAGCAGGCGCAGTTGAAAATACTCTTGCTAAGTATTTTACAAAGAAATAAGACACTAATTGTCAATGTTTCTAAGTGTTTTAAATTATAGTGTACTAAATAAATATGGTTTTTATCTGGCATGACTAGATAGATGCCCAGCTTAACTTCATGACCAAAGGGGCGTAACAGCCCATGGAGAACTTTGGGCTTTGAGCTCTCAAAGCCAAGACTCATCGTGCAGATGTGGCGGTTCCATCCAGAAATAAGTTTGTACGTGTGAATAAGAACCCTGGGGAGCTCGGGAGCTCTGACACACATGCTTTCCCATCCTGTCTTTCTCTTGCTGCCTTCTATTCTCTTCCTTTAAATAAAAACCTTTCATGAGTATGCTCTATGGAGTCCTGTGTGTCCTCTCAAATACACCAAGTTGAGAAATCTTCACATTTACCGAATACACATGCCACGTGGCAAGAGACGTTGGTATGACTCCAAGATTTAGAATGTGACTAGAGATAGCCTTCCTAAAGTGAACTTCTCTAAATATAATAATGCATAGTTCTGGTGCCATATATTCAACAATATGAAAGTAATAAAAAGAGAAAGAGAGAACACTCTCATCTCTCCATAAAAATATTTCTTAGAGTAACATGGCTCACTAAATCTGTTGAACTGGGAAGACAGCAACATTTTCTGATGTTAACATTTTTCTCTTGCAGACATATTTTGTGCTTGGAAAATATATGACTGGGATGGCTCCAATTATATAATTTTAGAATACATCCTAAAGTATTTTAAAATGTGTTGAAATCTATTAAAACTAGTAAGCATTTATGGAGTACCTATTATTAAGGACTGAGGCCTGCATCCAGCCTATGTCATCAAGTACATCACCCCGAGAGCTGCTTTGTATTTAATGCAGGCACCAGAGATCAGAATGTAAGTAAAATGCTTACAATATTTTTTCAGAAGGGACTCTGGGAAGAGAGAGGACATGGATGGAGGCTTGAAATTCAGCCTTCATTTGATGTCATGGCAGAGAAGTAGGATAGAGGACCATTGCTCCATCTCAACCTGTATGACCTTGGACAAGTCAGTGGGTCCCTCTATTCTTCTGGGCCTCACTCAGAATATGCATGGCTTTGACATCTCTAAACTCTATTTCTATTCTATAAATCTGATACATCACTGAATCACTGCCTTACTTTGTTCAGCAAAACTCTCCTAATCTTCACTGACTCTTTTGAATTCTTGGACATGGGTCTTACTTTTTCATCAGAGCTCTACTACAGTATATCAATTGGTAAAAGTTTTAAGAAAAGCTGAGAGCAAGTATCTTAGTGAGCAGTCCTTGGTTCTATTGCTAGATTTATTAGTCAACCTCTGATTAAACTCATTCCATTTAACAAATACCATTTACCAAAAAACACAATTTCAAACACTCAAATGTGTTATGCAGAAGTGTCAAATGGTTTCAGTTCAATATTTCTAAACTTCCATTAAATCTATTTTGTGAAGATGTCAGTCTTTCAGGAAAGATCTTTGTTTATGATACTATTTTGCAAATGAGGTAAAGGGCCAATTCCAAGTTTTAAGTTGTCTTTTGAAAACCTCAGTCTCCAATAATAAAGTCAGCAATACTTATCTAAAGCATTTTATATTCTAAAAGGATGATTGATAAAGTAACTCAGTAAATTGGATATCTGCTCTTCCATTGTTGTTCACGTGCAATTCATTTTAATAGGAAATCAGTGAACTTTCTGGTGGAAGAATGGACCTCATTGCTTTATTCTTATTTTTTACATATTTATTTATTTTAGAGAGCGGGACAAAGTCTTAAGCAGACTCCCCATTGAGCATCGAGCCTGACATGGTGCTCAATCTCATGACCCTGAGATCATGACCTGAGCAGAAACAAAGATTTGGACACTTAACCGACCGCACCACCCAGGTGCCCCCTCCCCCATTGCTTTATTTTATTTTATTTTATTTATTATTATGTAATGTTAATCACCATACATTACATCATTAGTTTTTGATGTAGTGTTCCATGATTCATTGTTTGTGTGTAACACCTTTTTTGTGCATTTGGTTGTGAAACCTTTGTACCACTTCTAAGACAGGACATACAGAGCCGTGCTTGAATTCACATAACAAGTAAGAGCCACTATCAGCTCCCCAGAAAATAACCAACTAAGAAGATATACACCTTCAGTCTATGGTGATCACACTTCTTTTAATCTTAAGAATCCTTTCCACCCAAAAAAACGAAGTTGAATTGAAATAGATCACAAATTACCTTTTTTTACTTCATAAAATGGAAGATTCTTTCAAAGAGACAACTTCAGAGGATTCAATAGTAGAATACATAAGTACTTTATAATAACTAAACGTTTGAAAATTGTTTAATAAGCAGATGTAATTTCATTGCAAGCATTTAGGGTCATTTAAATTACAATCAAAGTCTTCCAAATCAATAGCACTGAATTAAATAGGAGAAACTATGCAAAATCAATCAATACTTTATTGGGTGTTGTTTTGAAATTCTCTGAAGTTGTAACTGTATTTTGTACTATTTGTCAGAGCGTATGGTGGTAAAGCATTGCTCCTGTGTCCCAACACCTATGAGCATTTTGTAGAATTGACCCCATATGATAAACACTCCCACTTTTTTCATCTTTGTCTTAGATAGGCTTCACTGGATGTCATGGCCATTGTCCTGGTGAACTGACCATGAACAGGTGCACCTTAAAGAGGTCCAGTCAGGGTAATGACTAGGAGTTTGTTTAATGGGTGAGTGAAACAATGCTCTTTTTCTCTGTGTCTGGTCTAGCGTGTGTCTGCGGGCTTGGGGCTGCTCTGCCCATCTCTACCATGAGGGACCATGAGGGACCATGAGGGACCACGAGGATGATGTCAGAACAAGCAGGGGGAGCTCTGAGGGACAAAGCTGGAACCTGCTCAGCCTCTGAAATTGGCAAAGTTCACAACTGCAGACTTGCACAACTTTATAAGTTCTCTTCATGTTTTAGCCATTTTTGCACATTATGAATTTGATGGCTGAATCGAAATAATCAACCAATGTTTAGAATATTGTGGGCTTTTGTTTTTATAACAGAGTAATTTTTGAAAAAGTTTTCTTTAAGTCACCTCTACACCCAACGTGGGATATGAACTCACAACCCTGAGATCAAGAGTCATATGTTCTTCCCACCAAGCCAGCCAGGGCCCCTAGAATATTGCTCCTATTAGGACAGATGGATGGTTCATTTAGAGCCGTTCACTTAAAAATTTTGAGTAACCAGCTTTTCTAAGTTTTTTATGCAGACTTGGAAATAGTAAGTAATGTGTGTAAAGAAGAAACTGCTTTCTAATATTCTCCAATCTGAATCTGACTTTCCTTTTAAAAAAACCTTATTTAACAGCTCTCTATGCCTTTTGCACTCATACCATTGGCTATCAAGTAAATGCTGAAAAGAAGAAACCCTAAAGAAATATTTACGTATAGTTTAATCTTCACTTTAATGTCATAGTATATAGACATCAAATCCATTATGATAAACACTCCCACTTTTTTCATCTTTGTATTTTTGATATTCAACACAGTTCATACTGTAGATGCTAAATAAATGCCTTCTGAATAAATGAAAGATAAAGTGCCTAAATTTTGCATTGCTCTGTTTTTGTGGAGAGGCAGTGTAGCAGGTGGTTCAACACACGGTTTTTAAGGTCAGATGGACCTGAATTCAAGTCTGGCTGTGCCAATTTCTAGCTGAGTCATTTGAGGACATTAAATGCACCTAATCTTTGTAAAGAGCAGAGTTGCGGGCCCTACCTTACAAAGTCTTCTTGACCCACTTCTTATTGATTTTCTATATTTTCTCTAGACAAAGGCTTTGGGGCTTAAGAGCAACATGGCATAGTCTTTTCTCAACTCTACCTATTAGAGATCACATCTGTCAGTAAAAGTATATCTAAAAACAAAGGCAAAATAAAAATAATAAAAAATTTCTAAGTATCAGGAGTTCTATCACCGTATATCTAAAAATCTATCAGAAGAATTGGCATTTAATGGTTACTCAGTTTTCTTTATATTTAAACCAAGTGAAAAGATGAGATGAAATCAATTATGTTATCTACTAAAGATTGTAGTAAAGTTGGAAAATATTAAAGCAATTAATCCACTTTCAGGACAAAATTAACCTGTTTCCTAAATTTATGGATCGTCTGCAATGCAAATTACATATAATCTGTCATACGTCCAAACTCCAGTAAGTACCCTAGAAGGTTGCTGATCTAGCACTTAATTCTGGCTGAGTTATTATCAGGAAGATCTCTCAAATCATAAAATTGGTTTTACAGTTTACAGAGTCGGTACCTGCCGAGTACGAGGATGCATCTGGTAGAATAGATTACAGTTGATGCATATATATTTTCTTTAATTTATTTGTTCCTTCTCTGATAGTTTAAAGACACATTCACTGAAAACACTACAAAAATCACTTTCGCATTCTCTGACTGACCCCGTCCTGTGTGATGCAGTCACGAGCGGGGTATCCACATGCTCTTGTCACATGAGCATGAGCTGCCTGCCGTTAGTAACCTCCGGTAATTCTTGATATGTGGGAGTCACCTCTTTCCCTCCTGGCATATCTACTAAGGTGATATTCCTCCCTTTACAATAAGATACACGGCCAACTTTTAATAGGTTATAGAAAAGTAGATTTTTTTTTCCTTTTAATAGGCTGATGTTTTGATCTTTCCAGTGGGTCTCATCCTCATATAATTTTCTACTCACCTTCATATTCCACACAGACAACTCAGTTGTCATTCAGAACCACAGATCTGATCACGCTGAGCATGGAAACCTCTGGATACTCCCCAGTCCACCCTCCTTCCCACCAAGGCCAGGTGTACTTAGCAATGAGGTCCTATGTCTTGCCACAAATCCCTTCATTCTCTTCCCCTTCCATCTGAGCCCCAATATTCCATCCTTTACCGAGGTCTGCCCTCCACCCTTGCTCTTCTAAGATCAAAGTCCTCCTGGTCTTGGGAAAATTGAGGCTTCTTTCCCATCAGCTTCTCTCCTCAACCTGCTTTATAGGATGCCATTCTTCCTCACTCTCAGCTCACCCTTTCGTGTCTTTTTGCTTTATTTTGCAACCAAGAAATCCGGAACTCTTGCTTCCTCAAACCAGTGCTGCTGCAGCCCTCTAGAGGCCCCCGCCCTCAATTTCTCAAAGCACCATGGACCTAAGGATGAGTGACTGTAACATACATTGTGGTCAGTGTGGGGATGGCTATCTAAGGGGACTTGTGATGTGGCAAACCAAGCTTGGAACTGGATATAAACATGACTGTTTCAAGATTTCCATGTAAGGAGACATGAGCAAGACCTTCCCATGGTGCTCCCATTGCCAGCCTGGCTCTTCTTCCTGGATATTCACTGATCTCCTGCCCCTGAGAGTCAAACTCAGAAGCTCACCTCTTCACTCATCTTTAGGAAAAACCAAACCTCTCTATACAGGTATTCCTCTGAGCCTGGAATATACTTCTTGGTCCAACCATGACTGTCTACTTGACACATCAATTCTCCAACCATGCCTTCCTGCAGTCTGAGCTTTTCACTCTAAAACTGTCCCAGAGCTGTGCCCTTGCAGGGCAACCCAGGGCTGGACTGCCCAGGCCTAGTAGGTAAGTCCAAGGAGGCTTTGACACTCTGTCTTGGATCCCCTTTGAGTTCTTTCCTATAGAGGACGTGCCCCTCCATTCTTCCTGCAGTGTCCTAGTTTCCTGTGGATCACGCTGGGAAGATTACCTGTGTGCATGCACACACACAGACATGCATATTGCACACACATACACCACAGAGACGTGTACAGAACACACACCCATACATTACACATACGTATGCACATGTGTAGACACAGCACACATGTACACACATGCACACAGACATGCGTATTGCACACATTCATTCTTTCAGCAAACAGTTACTGAACCCGATGTGAAGTATACAATAATGAGCAAAATATGGTCATTGCCCTAATGGAGCTTATGGTCAAGTGAGGGAGATGACAAATTGCTGTAAAATAAAATCTCTCTTTATACTCTGTGACAATTGAAATGAAGGTCTAGTGCTCAGAAAATGCCCAACAGAGGGACTTGCCAGGGCAAGGGGATGAGAGCAGCTTAAGACCTGGAGGGAAGGGCATTTCAGGAAGAGGGAACAGCACATGCAAAGACCAAGTGATATGAGGAAGCATGTATTAAGTTCTTAGAATTAGTTCTGAAAGAATCACCAAGAGACAAATCAAGACTCCATCCCCTACAAAAAAAAGTAATTTAAAATATATTTACCTGTGATGCTGAGTCAAAAAAAACCCATTCATATATAAAATCCTGGGTTGTTTTTTTTTTTATCATAACATGATGAGATTTGAAAAACTGCACACCGTTTTTTTTTTTTTCCGTTTGAAAAACTGTCATTCAATGTTTAAGTGCTTGCAAGTACCAGAGTTATCACTCTGCTGTTTTTCTTTGATCACATGAACTTCAATTGCACTTGGCTTTCTGGCAGACACATAACAGATTGATGGTATGCTTTAGCTTTAACCTTCTCAAATTCTGAGAAAGAGCACATCCTAAAATATAAGTGTTGATGGCCGATGAACTGAAATGTCACTTGCAGACTCAGTTCAGTGAACAACCTTTAGAAACAAGTAAATGAAAAGTGCAATTGCTCTAAGTTTTATGGCTTCCAAAGGCTCTTTTTTATCCAATATGATTCTGAATGCATCTGACAGAAAAATGTTAGACATTTACAGTATCTTTTTTTTCCCCCTCGGAGTAAATAAGATGCTGGTGTTATTTTTAAACTATGGATTTAGTAATTCTTAAAAAAAAAATTTGTAGAAGTGATGAATGTCTGAGGAAAATAATCCAAAGAAGAGACGATGTGGGTTAGAAGCAGGGATGTGATTTGGAGGGCACTGGGGGTTAATAGCCTTAGAGCTTGCCAATCAACTAGATATGGCTTTTTGGGGAGAAGACAGAGGTTTTCTCTGATTTTCCCCAACCCCAAATCCAGTTCCTGGTTGAAAGAATTAGACTCAGGGCCTGGTTATGTCTTTGTAGCTACCGCTGTGCCCAGGATTCAATAATCTAAGGATGACTGTGCCTTTCAGTCTGTCCCTCGGAGCACCTGGTCCCCTTTCCTCCGGGGCGCTTCACCGCATGACCAGCCTGTGAACTTGCGCCGTAGCCCCAGGCTGGAGGAGACTCCCTGCCCCCTTCCTGTCCTCTTGGCAGTTGTGTTGGGTCTGTCCCTGATTCTGACCCTGACCTTTAGCTTCCTATGTTCTGTCCAGGTCCTCAATCCTTGTAGCTTCATCTTCCAAGTACCACCCCTCACTTCCTGTGTGGACCACCTTGCCCTTCTGCTCTCCTGAATCTGCAAGGCTGGCTGCCTACTTTATCAGGTCTTTTGTTGTACAGGACTGTTCACTCCAGACTTCAGTTCATCCATTCAGACCTGGCCTCTTGTCCATTTCCTTGGGTTCTGAGGGCATCCAAAGAACCTGATCATTTTCTACATGGTGTTTTTTCCTCTCTCTATAAGATCCCTATGGCTGAGACTATTGTTGTTTCTTCCTTGGGTCTCCTAGAGTTCCTAGGCCCAACCCACTTTGGCAATGGACATATTGACAGGTCTGGCCCACTGGTAAGGAGTCTAACCCTGGCTCCATTCCTCAGCAGAGCTTCCAATGACACATTAGAACACACACCTGTCTGTTCTCTCATGCTATGAGCCTAGCACAGGGGACTCAATAACACATTTCACTGCCAATGTCTATGCGATACCTTACATGCTGTTAAGCCTGACCCCTCATCAAGTGCTTTCCTCCTCAGATTTGGCAAGGCAAGTCAGAGGTCAGTGAGGAGGTTCTGAGCTGAGGCCAGGAAGCAAAGCCTGGAGACCGAATTCCCCAGCTTGCAGACGTAGGCGTTGGGAATCTCTGAGACCAAGGACGTTCAGAGGAGTTGGTTGAGAGGGAGGGAACTGTACAAGGATCCAGCAGGATCTTATTATCTACATAATAAGCAAGGTGTTAGTAGTGACGGGTACCAGAGTGGAGACAACCATACCCCTACTTCATGGCATGAGGAACCCCGATGGCCTGTGCAGGAACCTCCTTTGTTCTATTTTGTTATTTTTCTTTAACACCCCCAACTCCCAGTGTAGCCACTTCAGTCTTAATTACCTGGAAAGTGTAGATACTCCCAACGTTCCTTGCACACACTGACATACTTCCTTACATTATACCTAAAGCTGTGTGTGTGCTTTAGCGTGCAAAATAGTATTACGTTTTACTATTAATTTATTCTGTTTCACACTTTTTCATTAACATGATGATTTTTAAACTTATTTCTATTACTGCAGTACTTCTAACTCCTTTATGATGTTACAGAGTGTTCATAGGTCATTTTACATTTCAAGTTTCCTAATAATGGATACTTCAACTCTTTGCTATCACCAAGGACACTGTGGTGAACATGATGGACCTGCTGAAGAACTTTTTAATAGGAGGAAGACATACTTTTAACCAAGTTAATTATACAGTATAGTGCAAACAATCTAGTCATGTGAATCTATTCCATTGAATTTCACAAGTAGAACTGAGCTGTTCTGAAAATGTGTTCAATGTCTTGCACACAGGAAACACTCAGTGTTAACCTGACTTGGTTAACATACACAGTACCCTAAATCACAACCTCAGAAGTCACTGTTGGGACACCTTTATCCACGAGACATCATAAAGTGCTCAATAATGCTCTAGTGAACCCAAAATATCAACATCTTTTCTTGTTGACTTGACAGCACAAAAGAACATACGGTAATTAGACTTCAGAAATTTGGAGCATAAGTGGATTTGTTTTGAACCTTAGAGGACACTTAATTCACACACTTTAATTAGATAACATGCTTGTTTGGGGGAAAAGAAAGGTATTTACTTCTTGATGAATCATTCATGTCTAAGAACTTCAAGTCTCCAATCTAGAGATTCTAAGAATACAGACTCCTAAATGCAGTAGGTGATTATCAGCTCTGGGTTTTAGAAAGTGGAGTATCCTCAGGACACAGAAGTAGCTCAGGTCCTCCAGAGTCACCTGCAGGGACTGACGTGGGCCTCTGGGGGATCCTCACATGGACAGACCCATATGCACCATGGTCCAGTGCTTTCCATTCTCTATTGGAACCAGATGTTCTTGGGCCCATGTCACCCCTGAGTTTGACATTTGGCAGCCCAGAGACTGGATCCATTCCATGTTTTGTTTTGTTCTTGTTCTTTACAATGAATTTGCTATCTGCATTTAAAAATGAAATTTTTAATAAAAATATAAATTACCAACTTCCATAATCTGGCTATTGTAGATAATGCTGCTATAAACATCAGGGGGCATGTATTCCTTTGAATTAGTATTTTTGTCTTCTTTGGGTAAATACCTAGTAGTGCAATTGTTGGATTGTGGGGTAGTTCTTTTTCTAACCTTTTGAGGAGCGCTCATACTGTTCTTCAGAGTGGCTGCACCAGTTTGCATTCCCACCAACAGTGAAAGAAGGTTCCTCTTTCTCTACCTTCTCACCCACACCTGTTGTTTCTTGTGTTAATTTTAGCCATTCTGACAGGTGTGAGGTGATAGCGCATTGTAGTTTTGATTTGCATTTCCCTGATGGTGAGAGATATTGAGCAACTTTCATGTGTCTGTTGGCCATCTACATGTGTTCTTTGGAAGAATGTCTATTCATGTCTTCTGCCCATTTTTAATTGGATTATTCATTTTTGGGGTATTGAGGTTTATAAATTCTTTATATATTTTGGATACTAAACCTTTATGAGGTATGTCATTTGCAAATATCTTCTCCCATTCTGTAGGTTGCCTTTTAGTTTGCTGATTGTTTCCTTCACTGTACAGAAGCTTTTTATTTTGATGAAGTCCTAATGGTTTATTTCTGCTTTTGTTTCCCTTGCCTCAGGAGACATATGTAGAAAGAAGTTGCTACAGCAAATATGAAAGAGGTTACCGCCTATGTTCTCTTCTAGGATTTTTACAGTTTCAGGTCTCACATTTAGATCTTTCATCCATTCTGAATTTATTTTTGTGTATGGTGTAAGAAAGTGGTCCACCTTCATCTTTTGCATGTTGCAGTCCAGTTTTCCCAACACCAGAGGGAAGATGGGTGGGGGGGTTGGGGGAAACAGGTGATAGGGATAAGGAGTGCACCTGTTGTGGTGAGCACTGGGTGTTGTATGGAAGTGTTGAGTCACTGTATTGTATACCTGTAATTAATATCACACTGTATGCTAACTAATAGGAATTTAGAAATGTAGATTATCAGCTTCTTATTTTAAAAAATTAAGACCTACTAAACTTGGCAGAAGCTGGTTAAAAGTGGGAGTAGCTGCCTCTGTAGGATGAGGTATGAGATTCTCCATCAGGCCACATCACTACCCTCACTCTCATCGTGTACCCACCACGGAGGTTGGGCATCTTGTGTTTGTTATATTTACCATCTGCATTCTCTCACTGATGTTACCTGTCTTCCTCTGGGAGTAATATGAGTGTCTGATGTAGAGGCTATCTTAAAAAGGAGGTGGGCCATGAAGAAGGGTCCATGGACAATGATTAAGTCAAGAGATTCAGGCTTGTGTGTCAGGAACTTCAGTAATGAGCTCTGTGACCTCAGACGAGTTACTCCACTTCCCCAGTATTGGTAATCCTTTGTAAAGTCAAGGGATTGAACTGTTTGGCATTTTTTCAAATCAAACACTGCTGTTCACAAGAAACTAATAGGTAGCCCATAAAAAAAAAAAAAAGAACAATGAAATTTTTCTTCTAAAATATATTTTTAAATATATTGGTTTACGAAAACATAAAGTCTGCCAAATAAGCTTATTTTTCGGACTTTATCCTGCCAGCTTTATCTTACAACCTCCCTAGTTTATATCCGTAGTTTGTAACTCTGTAAGAATTAACGTGTCTAAATCCACACCTTTGATCCCCCTAGTCCTGTTCCCACTCCCACTTCCAGATGTTAAACCATCAACCCAGCCGTTCAAGCAGAAACTTCCGTAACATATTTGGCTCATTATTTTCCCAGATGTATCCATCAGCTAATTCTGTCTCACTATCAGTTACCTAGTTGTGTAAAAAATGACCCCAAAACTTAGTAGCTTAAAAAAACAAACATTTTATTAGCTCACAGTTCTGCAGGTCAGCAGTTTGAGCTAGATACAACTGTATGGCTCTTCTCTTGGTCTTCTGGAACGCACTCCAGGGGCAGCATGAGCTGGGGGGTTGGCTAGTGCCTGGTGGAGCCTCAGCTATGACAACCTGTATCTGCTATGTAGGGTCTAATCATCTGTGAAGCCAGCTTCAGCTTCTTCACATGGAGGTCTAAGGGCATCAAGAAAGGTCAACCACCACGGTGAAGGTACATTTCAAGTCCTTGTTTGCATCCCATTTGCTAATGTCTTGTTGGTCATAACGTGTCAGCTGGCCAAGTCCAGAGTCAGAGAGGGGCTACGAAAGAGTGTGGTTAGATGAGAGGCCACTGTTGTGACACTCTTGCCCCAAGTCCAAAGCAAATCCCAAATCCATCTGCACGTTCCATACCCGCTGGCTCATCCAGGATCCAAGTCACTCTCGTCTCTCACTTGGAAATTATAATAAACTCCTAAATTGTCTGTCTAGTTTTTCTTTCGTATCCCCCTAATAAGTTTTCCAAGGACAACAGATAGATTATTTAAAATGTAAACAAGGTGATTTCATTCCTTGTCAAGAACCCTTCAAAGATTTATCGTTTAATCGAGAATGTTATACAGATGCCTTCCTTGGGCTAAAACATCTTTACGGTTTTGTTTCCATTTACCTGTGCTTTTCATCTTCCTTTCACTCTGCTGTTGTCATGGATGCTATTTTTCAATTTCGCAGGGAAATCAGACTTTACCCAACGATGCATCTTTCAATTACCATTCATGCACACTGCTCAGAATGTTCTTCCCTCAGCCTTTGCATGACTTGGCTCTCTCGGATCTCATTAAAATGGGATCCTACAATTATTCTCTTTCAAACCTGGTTTGTTTCTTTTGAAGCACTCTGTGAGTCACAATTTTTTGTTTATGTGCATGCATATTCCTTTTTCACTTACTTGTTAGCTGTTACACACTAGTTTATAGACCCATGAGGACAAGGCTATGACATTTTTTTCTCACTGTTTTACTTGTCGTGCTTAATACATAGTAGAAACTCAAGAAATCTCTGTACAATGATCTCTCCAAACTCAAAGCAGCATTATCCACATGGCTAAAAAGTGGAAATAACCCAGATGCCCATAAACTGATGAATGAATGAATACAATGTGATATACCCCTACAGAGGAATATTATTCTACAATAAAAAGGAAGTGATGACACGTGCTACAATATGGATGAACCTGAAACATCACACTCAATGAAACATGCCAGACCAAAACAAAACCAGAAACAAAACCACCACATCTTGTATGATTCCATTCATGTGAAATTTCCAGAATAGGCAAATCTGTAGAAACAGTAAGTGAATTAGTGCTTGCCAGAGGCTGGGTAGTGTTAGCGCTGGGAGATAGGGAATGGCTGCTCATTTATATGGAGCTTCTTTTTGGTGTGATGAAAATACTCCAAAATCATATAATCATTAGGAATGCACAAATCTGTTAATCCACTAAAAAAATTAAATGTGCACTTGATGTGGGAGAATTTTATGATATGTGAATTATATCCCAACAAAATTGATTAAAAAAAAAACAATTCTTAGAGAATGAAATAAAATTGGGTGCAGCAATATTCACATTGGTCCTGATTTTTTGGGGGGTGTGGGAGTGGTACAGCTATTTCAAAAATTCTCTTAATTTCTGTGTGTTATCTTTTTCATTTAAGAGGTAAAACTATAAGAGACTTGTGAAACCAGAAACAGGAGGAGTCAGCTTAAAAGCTCCTTTGGTAAAGATGCTTTAGTTAAAGAAAAGTTACAAAATCATGGAATTTTAAACCTTGAATTCACCCTAAAGAATATTCCATCATAAAATTCTATGTCCTTGAAGATATTTTAATTAGCTACACACACACACACACACACACACACACTTCTGAATTCATTTTGGCAGCGCAAGCACCAGGCGAGACCCAGCTAACCATCTCCAAGTCCTGACATAGGCGTGGAAATAGGCTTTTTCTATCGTTGTGAAAATGTATCTTGGCTGTCAAAGAGTTATCAATTATTAATTTTAACCTGCCTGAAACTTAAAATTATTTGAGTTTGCAGACTGAATCTGCTTTAATTCCCTTCTTAGTCAAATGAGGAAAATCAGCCAGTATGTTTGAGACTTACTGAAGACAACACAGCTAAAAACCAAACTCCAGTCTACAGATTTAATTTTCCTTGCTCTTCCTCATGAATTTTATCACCATGACTTGTCATTTCAGACCTATAATGTATTGTAATAATACCCTCTTTTGGAGTGTGCTGTCACTGAAAACTTTTTGGAACCGTGAAAAAAGAATTATTTATCATGATGGTTCTCTCATTAATGTCACATTTTTGTTGATCCTTGATGTTGTTGAAGCTACTCTTAGGCAACACCCAGCGTCTTGCCACTCAAGAAAAATAGCCACCCATCCACACAATTCCTTTTTCAGAAAATGCTTTTCCTAGGAGGTGTGATAAATTTATTTCCCACCACCCATATTCTTTCATGTATTCTATCTTATGCTTAGGAATTTAGAAAACACATACATACAAAAACAAAACAAAACAAAAAACCCCACACATACATAGAAAAAAACCCTCTGAGATAAAAATCTGCTTTAGCCTATCACACTGTCTAGCATATATTATATACTGAGTAAGTAACCTTGGATTGAACGATCATGCTAATAGTTTGTTTTATGACTACGTGGCAATCAAAGGAGACAGTAAGATACCCAAGCCCTTCAAGTTGTGTTGGATCCCCACAGTTCCCTAATTTAACAAAGATCCTCCTTGCCGACAGGACAACCCATCCTGCTGGCATGAGCCTTTCCTCCCTCCTTGACACATGGGTCCTAGCAACAAATGCCCTATAAACTAGCAAGACTGACTTGACCCCTTGCAGTTCAAACATCCCACCTGAATCAGAGTTAGACGTGTAAGATACGATGTAACTTGATGAGATCTATCAGTTAAATATTGAATTTGGAATATGAATATAAAGATTATTGTATGCAAAATTGAATGGAGGTTTATCTAGATAAAGAATTGATGAACTGGGGACGCCTGGGTGGCTCAGTTGGTTAAGCATCTGCTTTCAGCTCAGGTCATGATCCCAGGGTCCTGGGATCAAGTCCCGCATCGGACTCCTTGCTCAGCAGGGAGCCTGCTTCTCCCCCTGCCTGCCACTCCCCCTGTTTGTGCTCTCTCTCTCTCTCTCTGACAAATAAATAAATAAAATATTTTTTAAAAAAAGAATTGACGAACTGGCTTTGGTCCACAATTCTTCTTATTGGAAGGAAGACAATGATAATTTATCAAGTAATATTTGATATGCCAAGTGACTTATAAATCGTGTTCTATTTAATCTTCATATTAAATGTATGAGGTAAGGTTGCTCAGTTTGTAAACAGATGAAGAATTAGAGGATCGAGAAGTAGTAGTAATTTATTGAGATTATATAATTTGTGAGATATAGAATTACATTTTAAGATACGGCTGATCATTTTATTTCTATAATACCAAGTTATTCTCCTAGAGTTCTTCAAACTTAGAGAAATACACAGAAATTTAGTTGAGATCATTCCACAGTAATTTATTGACAGGTGATAATACAGAGCTTTGGGAATCGAAAAGATTGTTAAGGGAAAGAAAATTGGTAAACTGTATTTGTTTTTTTTGAAACAAAATGCTTTTCTTGCCCTCAGCACTAGGCATAGGGTTCAAAAGTGAGTGTATTGTCTGTCTCTTTGCTTCTCAGAGAAGTATGAAAGCCTTCCAAAATTTAAGGCAAAGGACCGGAAAACCTGATGTTACAAGATGTCTTGATTCCATAGTTTTGTCACTGCTATTTTGATGCAATTCATGTGTTGACCTTGCTGCTTCCATATTTACGAAAAGAATACAAAACTTTAATCAAAATTATCTCAAAATCGAGTCTCATTAAAATATTCACCTAATTAATACTGTCTTCCTTGACACTATAGATAAAATCTTTCCAATTTCTACAGTTTTTTTCACTAAATGTATTTTCAGTGGTTCCAATTCCTTACTTAACACTTTAGAAAAAAATTTGATTTACTGATCAAAGTTTACTAAGTCTATCTTATGTCAGTGTATATTTTGTTTTGCACACAGTTGTTAACTAAATGAAATTATTCAAGATCTTAAATATTTCAACTTTGTCAAAAATATTTTCGTTATCTGTCCATATTTTACCAAATAAAACATCTTACCATGTAAAGGTTTACCTGCTGTCAGTATTTTTGTGCTGATTCTTTCTACTGAGTGTATTATTTTGTATTTTATTATTACTGTTTTCAGTATTTCAAAGCTATATGATTCTTCAAAAATATTTTTACTTATAACTATCAGTTTGGGGTTTTGTTGATTACTTCAATCATCATATTTACTAAGAAATGGATAAAAGTTTTAGATGTAATTATCATCATGTTTTCATGATAGACATTTCAAAATTTCAAAAAATGATTATCATTTGGCTTAATAAGAGAAAAAAATACTCCTGGATTC
Source organism: Halichoerus grypus (assembly GCF_964656455.1). Taxonomy (NCBI): domain Eukaryota; kingdom Metazoa; phylum Chordata; class Mammalia; order Carnivora; family Phocidae; genus Halichoerus; species Halichoerus grypus. Next base: position 5,497,539 of record NC_135725.1, read on the forward strand.
ATTTTGAGAAAAAAAAATTCTTACAGCTTTAGTAATTACAAAATAAGAATGCTAATTTCAAGAAATATTACAAACACCAGCATCATTTCGTCTATTGTACAAGACCAATCATTCAGTTAAATTAAATAATAGAGATTAATTTCACTTGACCTTAGTAGAAATAGAAATCCTATATATTATTTCTAAATTATGTATTTTTATTATGGTCAAATATACATAACATATACCATTTTACCATTTACAGTAACAGTTACCATTTTAACCTTTTTTTTTAAGTAGGCTCCACGCCCAGCATGGAGCCCAACACAGGACTTGAACCCACAGCCCTGAGATCAAGATCTGAGCTGAGCTCAGGAGTCAGACACTTAACTGACTGAGCCACCCAGGCGCCCTTGTAACCATATTTAATTGAACAGTTTAGAAGCATTAACTTTTACAGTGTTAATCACCACTACCCATTTCCAGAAATTTCTCATTATTCAAGACGCTCTATACCCATTAAGCAGTAACTCACCATTTCCCCCTTCCCTCAGCCCCACATAAACTTTTTTCTACTTTTTGTCTCTATGCATTCAATTATTCTTGGTACATCTCATAAGTAGACTCATATAATATCTGTTCTTTTGTGTTTGGCTCATTGCATTTAGCATAATATTTTTGAGGTTCACATATGGAGCATGTGTCAAGATTTTACTCTTTTTTAAGGCTGAATAATATTCCATCGTATGTATATACAACATTTGTTCATCCATTCCTCCATTGATGCACATTTGTGTTGTTTCACCTCTTGGCTACTGTGAATAATACTGCTGTGAATGTTGGTGTACAAGTATCTGTCTGAGTCATTGCTTTCAGTTTGGGGGAGAGGGGATGGTAAATACCTAGAAGTGGAATTGCTAGATCATATCATCCAACTTTTTGAGCAACTGACAAATTGTTTTCCACAGCAGCTGCACCATTTAAAAACGCACATGAATTTCAGTTCTTCCACGTCCTTACCAACACTTGTTATTTTCAGCTTTTTTGATAATAGCCATCCTACTGAGTGTGAAGTGGTATCTCACTGGGGTTTGTCTTGCATTTCTCCAATACTGAGTAATATTGAGCCTTTTTCATGTGCTTTTTGGCTATTTGTATATCTTCATTGGTGAAGTGTCTGTTCAAGAACTTTGCCCATTTTTTTTTTTTTAATTTGGGTTCTTTGTTTCTTTTTTCTTAAGTTGTAGTATTTGTATATTCTGGATATTAACCCCTTATCAAATATATAATTTGCAAATATTTTCTCCCATTCTGTGAGTTATTTTTTCTTGCTCTTACTAATGGTTTCTGATGCACAAAGTTTTTAATTTTGATGAAGTCGAATTAATTTTTCTCTTCTTGCCCATGATTTTGGTGTCATTATCCATGAAGTACCAAATCCAATGTCATGAAGAGTTTCCCCTAGGTTTTCCTTTATGAATTTTATAATTTTAGCCTTTACATTTAGGTCTTTGATACATTTTGAATTAATTTCTGTATATGGGACTAGGTAAGAACCCAAACTCATTCTTTAGCATGTAGATACCCAGTTTTTCCAGGACCATTTGCTTAAAAGACTGTTTTTTCCCCATTGAATGGTTTTGGCACCTTGTTGAAAATAATTTGACCATACATGTATGAGTTTATTTTGGGGCTCTCTATTCTATTCCATTCATTTATATTTTCGTCTTTATTCCAATGCCATATTGTTTTGATTACTGTGGATGTATAATAAGTTTCAAAATCAGGAAATGTGAGTCTTCCAGTTTTGTTTTTTTTCAGGATGTTTTGTCTTTTCAGCTTTCCTTGATATTCAACATACTGACTTTTGTATTTGCTCATGTATCTACCTTTACCAGAGATCTTTATATCTTCCTATGGGTTCTACTTACTGTCTAAAGTTGTTTCATTTCAATCTGAAGGATTTCTTTTCTCATTTTCTGTGGGAGAGTTTTCTATGGTCAGGAACACTATCAGATTTTGTTTATCTGGAAATGTCTAGTATCTTTATATTTTCCCTCAAAAATGAATAACAGTTTTGCTTATTATAAAATTCTTAGTTGACAGCATTTTTCTTTCAGCTATCTGAACATATCATCCCACAGCCTTCAAACCTCCAAGGTTTCTGGTATGAAATTGACTGGCAATCTTACTGAGGATCCCCTGTATGTGATAACTCGTTTCTCTCTTGCTGCTTTCAAGATCTTCTCTTTGTCTTTGTTTTTTGATAACTTCATTAGTGTGTTTCAGTGTGAGTATCTTTAGGTTTATTCTACTTGGAGTTTGTTGAACTTCTTAGGCTTACATTATTTATGTCTTTAATCAAATTTGGAAATTTTTTTACATCATTTCTTCTAATACTCTTTCTATCCCTTTCTCTCTCTTGTCTTTTTCTAGGACTCCCATAATTCTTTTGCTGGTCTGCTTGGGAGTGTCCCACACATTGTTGATTCTCTATTTTTCTCTTTATTTTTTCTTTCTCTCCTCAGACTCCATGATTTCAGTTGTCTTATCTTCAAGTTCACAAATTCTGTCTTCCGCATGGTCATACCTCATGCTGAACCTCTCTGAATTTTTCATCTTAATTATTATACTATTTTAGCTTCAGAATTTTTGTTTGGTTCCTTTCTTTAGTTTCTATCTCTTTACCGAAATTCTCATTTTGCTCTCATATTCATTTTCTTGGCTTCCTTTAGTTACTTGTCCATGTTATTCCTTAATTTGAGTACATTTAGAGCAGGTTCTTTAAAAAAAAAGTCTTTGTCTAGAGGCGCCTGGGTGGCTCAAGGAGTTAAGTGCCCAACTCTTGGTTTCAGCTCAGGTTGTGATCTCATGGGTCATGGGATTGAGCCCCACGTCAGGCTCCATGCTCAGTGGGGAGTATCCTTGAAGATTCTCTCCCTCTGCCCCTCCCTCCCACTCATGCATCCTCGCATACTCCCTTTCTCTCTCTCTCTCTGGAATAAATAAATAAATTTTAAAAAAAATCTTTGTCTAATAAGTCTGCTATCTGGACTCACAGAAGACTTGGGGGCTTGCTTTTTTTTTAATTACTAAAGATTATAGTAGCTTATTTGTTTCATATTTGTCTCAACTAATTTTCAAAAACTTGTCCTTGCCATTATGATTACTGAAGCCTGTTCCCTCAGCTCATGTTTAGCTATACAGACACAGATTTTCTTGACTGCCTTAAGCTGAAACAAAGAAAACACACACACAAAAAAATAAACCCCCAAAAGTAAACAACCTCCATTCCCTACTACTCCAGATTGACTCTGTGCATTCCTTCACCACTTAGCTGGGCTTGCTCTGAACCTTCTTGGTTCAGCAATCAGCCAGGGTGAAAGCTTAAGGTACTATCAGATCTTTTCTGAGCATACATCTTTTCTGGGCATGCACATGGTTTTTTAAAGTCTCCCCTTATATGTGGCTGCTTCTGAATATCCTAATTTCCAAAAGAGTTGCAGCCCAGCTTCTCTGGGCCTTAGATGGTCTATTCCATATCTTCACCTGTAATCTCTTGTTCCAGGCATCTGTGAGTGTAACTCTCCTAGATTTTACAAACAGTTTCTACTACTTTTCCTGCTTATTTTCCAAGTTATGCAAGATGGAAATGAATGCCTTACATCAGTCTTTCAGGAATTTTCAGATTACAACAGATGTACGCAATAACTTAAAAAAAAAGTCTGTTCCTCTAATTTGAGGAGAAAACCGGGAACCAGCTTGCTACCTGCTTAGACCAACACTATTTCCAGGTCAGGCAGGGGATGGGCTTAAAATGACTATTGCTTGGTCTCTATAAACCTTTTACTGTTTTCGGAGCTCTTACAAATTGATTCATACAGTTTCTGGTGTGTGCATGTGTGTGTATGTGTGTGTATGTATGTGTATATGTGTGTGTGTGTGTTTGTGTTATGCGTAGAAATCAGTTCTTGGGATTTTCTACTTTGCCATCTTCCTGATATCATTGTTATATTTTTTAAAACCTAAGAAATGTTTACAGATAAAATATCTCTTTGAATATTTTTTTCTGCCCCATTTTAATTCCCTTCTATTTGGACTCCAATTGCATGCATACTGGGAACTTTGGATAAGTCCCACATGTCTCTTCTGTTCTTTTTCTATTCTTGATTTTCTCTGTGTTATACTTTGGACATTTTCTATTGACCAGTTCAGTAAACTTATTCTATCCAATCTGTTCTTAAACCTATTCATTCTCTTCTTCATTTCACATATGTATTTTTCAATTATAAGCAATGGGTTTTACTTTTATACAATGTCTAATTCTGTGGTAAAAATTCTCCATCTGTTCATTTTTATGTCTATATTTCTCTATTTTCTTCAGCATATTAATCACAATTATTATAAGGTCTGCTTAGGTTATTTTCTGGATTATCTTTCAGACCTCTTTTTTAGACTTTTATTATCTTGTTTGTTTGTTTCTTGTTGGTTTTAGCCATAATGTATTACACCTCCTTGCATGTCTTGTAATTTTTTATTGCATGCAACCTATTTCGGACAAAAGAACTTTTGAGGGTCCACATGGTATCTTCCATCACTTGTCCATCTCTTCCATTAAGCAAAAACAATAAGTGGCTGGTAACTTACATCTAATTACTAAATTTCAGTTTAGGTAAGATTTAGTTTACCCCTCCCTCATCCGTCCTTTTCAGGTGGGGTCCTCAATAGCTTTTAACTGAAAGATTGGTAGGTCTTCCAACAACATAGCCCTAACGTGGATATTCTAGAATTAAAAAGTACAATATCTACACTGGTGGTGAGAATGCAAGCTGGTGCAGCCACTCTGGAAAACAGTATGGAGGTTCCTCAAAAAGTTGAAAATAGAGCTACCATATGACCCAGCAATTGCACTACTGGGTATTTACTCCAAAGATAGAAATGTAGGGATTCGAAGGGGTAGGTGCACCCCGATGTTTATAGCAGCAATGTCCACAATAGCCAAACTGTGGAAAGAGCCAAGATGTCCGACAGATGAATGGATAAAGATGTGACATATATATACAATGGAATATTATGCAGCCATTGAAAGGAATGAAATCTTGCCATTTGCAACGACCTGGATGGAACTGGAGGGTATTATGCTGAGCGAAATAAGTCAATCAGAGAAAGACATGTATCATATGATCTCACTGATATGAGGAATGCTTAATCTCAGGAAACAACTGAGGGTTGCTGGAGGGGTGGGGGGTGGGAGGGATGGGGTGGCTGGGTGATAGACATTGGGGAGGGTATGTGCTATGGTGAGCGCTGTGAATTGTGTAAGTGTTGAATCACAGACCTGTACCTCTGAAACAAATAATATATTATATGTTAAAAAAAAAAAGAAGAAGATAGTAGGAAGGGAAAAATGAAGGGGGGGAATTGGAGGGGGAGATGAACCATGAGAGACTATGGACTCTGAGAAACAAACTGAGGGTTCTAGAGGGGAGGGGAATGGGGGGATGGGTTAGCCTGGTGATGGGTATTTAAAGAGGGCATGTATTGAATGGAGCACTGGGTGTTATATGCAAACAATGTTCAAATATGTTCAAATATGCAAACATATGCAAAATATGTTCAAATAAAACTACGTCAAAAACTAATGATGTAATGTATGGTGATTAACATAACATAACAAAATTTAAAAAGTACAATATCTAAAATTAAAACACAGAATGTGGATTTAAGAGACCCACTTTTGTCCTTTAAAGATTTACAGCTTAGTTCTTCAGTCTATCAGCCAACAGCTTCAACATTTGACAACTGGAATTCCATCTGATTTTAGACTAGATATATAGAGAGCTAGAAAGAGCATCACTCCTATCCTTAAAATAAGAAAAAAAGCTATGAAGCTGGAAGTTGACTAATTTCTATGAGACCATGAAAGAACTGAAGTCACAGCTGCAGACACAGGAAGAACAGCACAAGAACATTTGCTTACCTGAGAGAGAGGTGGCCACATGTCATATAAACAGGTAGAAATTTCAAACAAGAAATTTTTAACAAACTGTTGAAGCACGGACTTTATTGAGAGTGTGAATCCCCGGGGGACCACTGATATAAAGGAGAGATTTCACCCTCTTGCAGGTTTTTCCTCTAGGAACCCCATCAGACAACCATAAGGAAGATGGGGGAAATCCCAAAGAAGGTGATGACTGAGGGAATAGCAGCCCCTGTCAAAAGTCCACCCAGACCCATCCCCCCTTATTTTCACCAAAAAAACAAAAGTCTTAATCTACAGAAGGAAGATCAATTAAACCATAGTCTGGGTCCTGGGGAAAGGAACCAGAGACCACCACTGAAAATCTACCTTCTTCCCTATCTTTCCAAGTGAATAAAATCCCCAATCTGCAGAGAGCATAGTGACAAAATAACAGGCTGGGGGGCATAATGGAAACCCACTAAACATGAAGGAGGGGAAAATGAAGCTCTATTTCTGGAGGAGAGGTGGGAACACTGGTGTCATCCATATTCTTAAGACCAAGGTTCGATGTTAAAAAAAAAAAATCCTTAAAAAAAAAAAAGACCAAGGTTCAGAGCGATTGCCTAAAACTGAGGTTTAATTAGAAAATCAGAGAATTCCACCATCACTCAAATTTCATCCCCAGCACCATGCTAACTAGCCTGGAATAAAAATATCAATGGAGCACAGCAGAAAGCACCATATTATTGGTCTTTAGGGAAATTTAAATTAAAAACACAATGAGATACCACAATTAGAATTGCTAAAATGAAAACAATAAATGTTTTACATGAACATTTATAATTGCCATTCACGGTTGACAAAGAATGTAAAATGCCAAGTGTCCTTAAGCAGATGAAAGTATAAAAACTCTGTACACCTGTACAATGGAATACTACTCAGAAATAAGACACAGCATGTGTCTTATTTTGATTCACAAAACAGCGTGGCTAAATCTTAAATGCATTTTGCTAAGTGTTAAAATCTCTCCCAATTTTTCTGTCCCCCAGCAGATGCTCTCTGATAAAAGCACAAAATATGTTCAAATAAAACTTAGCTGTGTTCTTCAGTGTCAATTCACCACTCTCTCCAGAACTTTCTCAGGTCTCTTTCTTTTCCTGGTCCTCCTCACCTTCATCAGGCTGGGGGGTTTGGGGGAATGCTTGCTTCCTAAGGATTGTGAGGTTAGTGGAGATTTTACTGCCTTTCAGAAGATTGGGGAATATGCCTTTTACTCTCTGGTGTAGAAATCAACAAATGCTTTCTGGGGTTCCCTGGACTCTCCAATTTTGTGATTCCAGCTCCATGTGACTACTAACATTTTTGTTAGTTTTTCTTTTTCTCTCTGCAGCCCAAGCCTTTACTGACAGCAGGGGAAATAACAACTGTTTATCATTAGTTCACCACCAAAGGTTTGCCCTCTTTGAAATTTCAGTTCATGCAATACTGCTGTTTCTACCTGTATCTGATGCCTTCAAACACATCACTTTTTCTATTTATTCCACTTTTCCTAGTTGTTATTAGGGAGGGTCTGCCACGAGTAACTATCTCACCCAGGAACATACATTTCTATCCTAATTATTTTCAAGAAAGACTAAATTTTAGATCAAAACACAATCTGTCTTTTGATTACGGTATTAAGTTTCCACGTTTTTCCAGTGATCTGTAGCTATGATTTGTTAAAGATTTATTTATTTATTTGAGAGAGAGAGAGAGAGAGAGAGCGTGTCCTCAAGTGGGGGAGGGGCAGAGGGAGAGAGAATCATTAAGCAGACTCCATGCTGAGCACAGAGCCCCGTGCAGGGCTCCATCCCAGGACCCTGAGACCATGACCTGAGCCAAAATCAAGAGCCAACTTCTCAACACACTGGGCCACCCACGTGTCCCTGTAGCTGTGAATTTTTAAAAAATATACTAAGGAAATTCTCCCTCGTTCTCAAGTATTTCTGAGATTATTCTTTTTTTTTTTCTTTTTTAGATTTTATTTATTTGACAGAGAGAAAGACAGCGAGAGAGGGAACACAAGCAGGGGGAGAGGGAGAGGGAGAAGCAGGCTTCCCGCTGAGCAGGGAGCCCGATGCGGGGCTCGATCCCAGGACCCTGGGACCATGACCTGAGCCGAAGGCAGACGCTTAACGACTGAGCCACCCAGGTGCCCCTATTTCTGAGATTATTCTTAATTTTGATTGTTCTTTATTGAAATGTGTCTCTATGCCTTGTGTCCTTGGCCTCCCATTTTCTCTCACATTGTAGAACTTCTGTCCTGGGCACAGGCAGGAGGAGAGTTTGAGAGTGTCATAACCAAGTCCTCCTGGACGTGATTTCCAAGCCGCTGCCATACCACACCCCTTGGCATCTTTTCAGCCTGAAGTTCTGGTTTTATAAGTAAATTATTATTACATTTCTATGACTTGTGAACCGCAAAAGCGTAGCTGTTTTTGTTTTCTTAGAAATACATAGAAATTTTAAAATGTGAAAATAACTCCCAAATTTATTGAGTTTTCTGTTTGTATTATTCTACTAGAGTAAGTAAGTTCTATGCACAGTGAGTAAGAGCTTGGAAAAATTAAGTATTCAGTATAACATGTTCACAGCTACACATGAAAAACGGTCTGCACAAAATGCACACTGAAATGTAAAGAAAATAATTTTAAAAAATTAATAATAAAAAATTTTTGAAAAGATTATTCAGCACTATAGTGCCTCAGAATCACCAATGCATTCATTCATACAGCAAATATTTGTTGAATGCTTTGTTCAGAACCTCACTTGATACCATACTATTCAGAAGACCCAATTAATAGAGATTCGAGTCATGTAATGTATGGTAATTAACATAACAATAAAAAATTTAAAAAAATAGAGATTATAGTCGATGGAAAAAGTGATTAGCAGTCATTTATTAATGCATTTTGAAAATAGCATAGAAAATTCTCTAAATTAGTTAAGGAATCCAAAATTGGGGGGCACCGGGTGACTCAGTTGGTTAAGTGTTTGACCCTTGATCTCAGCTCAGGTCTTGATCTCAGGGTCGTGAGTTCAAGCCCCACAATGGGCTCCATATTGGGCATGGAGCCTCCTTAAAAAAAAAAAAATCAGAAACTGGATTATCTGAGTTGGCAAAAAAAAAGGATATTAAAATTGTAATATGAGCTGCTCACAACTCGAATTCTCTCTATTAAAGTGCTAGCAAAAATAAGCCAAAAACAGTTTATCTATTCAATGTATCATATACATCAACTAATAAACAACTTCTCATTTAAAAGCAAATATAAATAACAAGAAGTGGGATCAATAATACCAGTATCTAGTTGTCTACTCTATACTCACATATTTTTCATGCTATGAAGTATAGAAAAAATATGTCTTTATGTTTACGGTAAGAAAGACCATGAAATCTTTAGCAAAGGGGAAAATGAAATCTTTTGTGTGTTCATTATTTAAAACGGCAGCAGGTGGGAGCCCAGGCTGCATGTTGCTGGAATGGTTCCCCGGTTGGAATAAATCGAGCCCGCGGTAGGGCACTAATGAGCTGGAGTCGTGGTTCAGCCACAGCAAACACGCAGGAGATTTCAAACAGCAAGGTGGGCTGTGTCTCCCCACGGTGCGATCAACACAGAGCAATTCCCTTACACCTTTATATTCTTCATTTAACACCAGCAGCACCTGACTGTCCGTTGTCCCCGGCTCAGAAATGCCTGAGGACGTGGCACCTGCGTGTGGTGGGTGACGGTGAAGTCCCACCACCAGCAGTCTCTTCACACCGATAAATAAAACATATTAAGGTCAGGATACGAACACTGACTCGGGAAAACCTATCAAGTGGGATCTGGAATCCAAAGATGGGGTTCAAGTTTCAGTCTGCAGCTGACCGATGCTGGTACCTTGGACCACTAAATGAAATACGGCAAACGTCGGATCGCGCGCCCCGCTCAGCCCCTGGTGGGAACCCGGCCCCATCGGTCTAATTTCCCAGTGTCTCTTGCTCAAAGATCAAGAACTCGAAGTAATGTAGAATTTCCTTGTCTATAATTTTTGAAACTTTCTTTCTAATTCTAAAAGTTATCCGTGGTTATTAGAAAATATTTGGGAAATGCAGAATGATTTAGGCAGAAATAGATGTCCTTCAAAACCCCAATGCCCAGAAATGAGGAGTTAAAGTCTTAGTACGTTTACTTCCAAAGTGCTTCAAGTTCCTTTCTTTACCATTTTAGCATAGCTTTCTACATCGCACATATTTGTAATTAACAACACCAAAGTCTGAATGTGACAACATTTAGAAAGTGGGAATAGTGATCTGATTTTGTTCAGGCTAGCCTCTGTGTTAGCTGAAAGAACTAAGGGGTGCTCAGGGGACCATCTGCCCTAACCCCCACTTGCCTGAGGATCTGGGTCAAGGACGGGCTCTTGGAGCACAGTAAGGATGCCTGCCTGTGTCCATAGCGAGCAGTGAAGGGTATGGGTGCACCTCACACCTGCACTCCTGGGCTCACACTCTGGGTTTCCCTTGGGTGGACACTTTCTGCCACCCACCTGAAGTTGCTGATCCCCCTGTCTCAGCTGCCTATGGAAGGGAACACTACCACGTGGGTCACAGCACAGTACTCTAATTAGGGGATTTCCGGGCTGCTAACAAATGTTGAGTCAGCAAGCATAGTCTTAAAATTCCTCCTTCATAAAAATTGAGGTCGTGACCACGGGTGGTACTGACTTGTGCCTGGCAGAGTCCTTTCCTTTCCTGTCTGCTTCCTCACCCCCACCACTGTTCCTGCCACTGAGAGGCCTTCCCTTCCCACTGTCCCAGGGCTGGCTCCCTCCTCCTGGAGGCTCCCCTCTCCATGGTCAATTTACATCCAAGGACACTCAGCTCAGTGTGTCTTAGATGCAGTATGACACATTCAATGCAGTATCTTTATCTTAGAAGAAAACATAAAAATATATCTTCATGATTGGGGTAGGCAATGACTTCTTAGATATGACACACAAAAGAAGTGAAAAAATAGGTAAATTGGACTTCATCAAAATAAAAAACCCTTGTGCTGCTATCTATCAAATAATTAGTACTATTAAATAAAATAGACACAAACCACAGAGAAAATATTTACAAAGCATATAGCTGATAAGAGACTTCTATCCAGGATATGTAAAGATCTCATAGAACTCAATAATAAGATAACTAAACTAATGGGGAAAAAAATGGGCAAAGGATTTGTATAGACATCTCTCCAAAGAAAATATACAAATGGTAATTAGCACATACAAAAAATGCTTAAAATAATTCATCACTAGGGAAATGTAAACCAAAACCATAATGAGATACCACTTTAAACACACTAGGACAGCTAAAATAAAGACAGACAAAAGCAGGTGTCGGTGAAGATGTGAAGAAATGAGAACCCTCATACATTGCTGACAGGAATATAAAATGATGCATCTGCTTTAGAAAACAGTATCTTCCTCAAGATGTTAAACATAGAGTTATCATAGGATCCAGCAATCCCTCTTGTAAATATATCCCCAAGAGAAGTGAGAACAGAGGTCTGCAGAAAAACTTGCACATGAATGTTCACATCAGCATTATTTATAAAGGCCAAAAAGTGGAAACAACCAAATGTCCATCAACTGATGAAGGGATACATAAAATATGGTATACCATACAACGAAATATTCCATGTAAGAAGTACTAATATAGCTTACAACGTGGATGAACCCTCGAAAATACTGTTATGTGAAAGAATCCAGTCAACAAAGACAGTATAATCTATGATTCCACTTGCATTAAATTTCCAGAAGAGGCAAATGTCTAAAGACAGAAAGTGTGTTAATAATATTACTAATTAGTAATGTAAGCACAGGGTGGGGTGGTACATAGAAGAAACAGAGTATCTGCTAGTGAGTGTAAATTTCCTTGGGAGAGTAATGAAAATGTTCTTAAATTAGCTTGTCATGATGGTTGCACCCTGTTACTGTACTTGAAGAACACTGTACACTTTAAATGGGTGAATTTTATCTCAATAAAGCTGTTAAAAAGCTCTTACCTTTGACACACAATGGATATTACAGTTTTAGTCTTGCTTTTCCCACCAGAAAATATTTAGAAGAGATGCTCTTTCCATCTGTCACTTTAGCAAATCAAGTCTCAAGTGGTTCTTAGGAACAATTTAGTGAAGTTTACTATGCCCCCCCCCCCACCCAGCACTGTCAGCAATAAGTTATCTGTTGGAAAACGATGGACTTATGGTTAAACCCATAAAAATTTAAGGAAATAAAATAAGATGAATGAAGGGAGATCAATAGTTTTATAATTATCAACAGAGTTGCAACATAATTATATTCTAGACATCTATACCCTTAATGAACTTCTGATAAGAAACTATGGATTAATAGTCCACATTAACTTAGGCTGAGTTGCAAAAGAAAATCTGCATTTATAATTGTGTCACTTTTGCCTGTTTTGCAGAATTCTATTCTAGACTGGAGTGCACTATAAAAAGATACATCTGTAATCAACCACCATTGAGAAGGAACACGAAAGAAACTACCTCATTTACATAACAAGATCAATAACAAAAAATCAAAAGATATGACAAGAATTTTTTCAAGTAAGCTACAAAGCCTACATGAGGAAAACTTCTATTTGACACAAGGTAAGTCTTCCTCGTTCTATTTATTCAATTTCTTTTTAGCAATGATACCTAATGCTTTGAAATTTCAAATGATATTTAATAACTTTAAAAAAGGATATACAATTTCCATCTGTAACAAACATGACATAAATTAAGACATACAGCTCTCAAAGTACATTTCAATAAATATATTTCCTTCCTAGGCTGTGTCCATTGTGAGGGACTCACTGAGCTTTAGAACCATAGTGTATCAGAAGCAGCAGTACAATTTAAAAGGCACGTGTTATTTAATAGATATTTTATGAAGACTATTTCTTTTCATCTCCGTAAGAGCTCTAAAAAGAAGATATGAGTATTTCCACTATGTGAGCAAGAAAGCTACTTCCAAAATTTGGAAGCTCTGCTCCTAGGCAATAAACTCAGATCTGCCTGTTCCAAAATCCATATTCTTCTCACTTTCCACTGTCCATTGGAACATTAATCTAATAAATAGTGCAGAAAATAGGGGAGTGGAGACCTTTTACCTTTGCTTCTAGGCTCTTTAGATCCTGAAGATTTTCTGTTTTCATTGGATTCTTAACTACTTAATCTCTCAAATTTGAACTATAAATGCAGACTTCTTATCTTCACTATGAAATTACAGCCCGTTTGTGAGCAGAATCACTAATTCTACATTGTATCTTTTAAAGTACCTAAACTAGGATGACAAAGGAATAGACTTGACATATGCACAGAGAAGTTTTTCAAGGAATATGCGTAGAAGTGAAAAGGAATCAACAATAATTTGACAAGGAAACTCTGTTTTAAACAATAGATTTTGAGTAGATATGTTCAGTGTAATTAAAATATTAATTATTCCTAAGTTAATTTATACATTTAATGTGATCCCAATTAAAACACCAACAGTTTTTTATTTTCCTTTTTTGTTTTAGTGAGTGGTGAGGTCCTTTAGTCAAGCCAATTCTGAAGTTTGCATGGGAAAATAGACCAAAAATATTTTTGTAAAACTCTGAACAATGGAGTAATAGAGAGTGACATTGCCTACCAGGTAGCAAATATTTACCCCCCGTCCTGCGTGCAAAATGCATTCATCCCATCCCAACATCCCCCAAAGTCTTAACCCATTCCAGCATCATCTGTAAGTCCCAAATCCATCCTCTAAATCATCTATATCAGGCATGAGTGTGACTCTGAGTAGGGGCCACACTCAGAAAGACTCCATCCATGGACCCATGAAGAGAGAAAACAGCTGTCTCCTTCCAGAATAGAATGGTGGGACAGGTACAGGATAGACATTCCCATTTCCATAGAGGGAAACTGAAAGGAATAGAGGGGTCACCAAATGAGTCCAAACTCAGAGCAAGTTCCATTAAGGCTTGGAAGATTCTCTGAGGCTTGATGCCCCGTCCCCAGGGCTCTTGGGGCTGGTCCAGTTGGCCCCTGGCCCTGAGGCTGTCTCTCTGACCTCTGCCTCCATGTCCACGTGTCTGTCTTTGGAGTCATTCTTCCTTCTTCCTGAAGGATAGCCCATGTTTGCCACCAAGTAGCTCTGCAAGCCCAATTCCTGCTTCTAGAATCTCAGAAGTTTGACAGCCTCCCTTCATTTCTTCTTGTCTTTGTTCCTTCAGGCGAAGCTGGTGGTATTTCTGCTGATGCAACATTCTCTAAAACCTTCTTGGTCTGTGGTATACGTCCTAGGGACCCACGACATTAGATCCCTCCTGCAGAACCCCATCTCTATGCCTGGCTCTGCTGAGATGTTTGAGTGGATCCATGGGGCCCCTGCCTAATCTCTTCAGCAGAAGTTTGCCCAGCCTTGCGCTTGGCCCTCTCTCTTGAGCGCACTTCCCCAGCAGTAAATGGCCTCGTTTTTCCATACTTTGTAATCAATTTTGGCTTGGAACCTTCCAGTCAAGTGCTAGTTCGTCTTTGCTGAGCAATCCCCTCCTCAATTTGTCTCGTTCCTCACACGTTTCGCTACAGGCAGAATGGAGCTCTGCTTGGAAATCTCCTCAGCTGTCCTCAGACTCTCCTCAGCTAAATCTCCTCAGCTAAGTCTCTCCACATTTATCACTTGTAAATTCTGTTTTCCACCAAACAAAAGAACACATTCAGTCGAGTTTTTTCTGCCACTTTACAACAATGATGACCTTTTCTCCAATTTCAGATAACATGTTCCTCCTTTTTTTTTTTTTAGGATCTCACCAGAAGCACCCTAAACATTTGTATTTCTGCCAAGATTCTGGTCATCCACAACTCGATGTTCACGATGAGAAACTTTCTCTGCCGTGCTTCTTCCTGAGCTGTCACCAGAATCGCCCTTAACATCCCTATTTCCTTCCCAATTCCGAAGCCACTTTCCTTGAGCACTGTCATAACAAATTGTCACAAACTTGGTGACTTAACAGAAATGTTAAGGTTTTGGAAGGGTTAGGGCAGAGTGTTCCTTCTGCAGGCTCTGAGATAATCATTTGCTCTGAGATAATCACTCTTTCCTGGTTTCTGGGGGTTGCCAGCAACCCTTGACATTTCTGGAACTGTTGATACATCACGCCAATCTCTGCCCCTGTCTTCACATGGCAATTCTCCTTTGTGTCTCTGTGTGTGTCCCTTTCTGCCTCTCACAAGGACAATCTCATTTGATTTAGCTCCCATGCTAATCTAAGGGGATCTCATCCTGATCTTTACTGTAATTATTATATCTGCAAAGACCCTCTTGCCAATAAGGTCACATTCTGAGGTTCTGGGAGGACATGAATTTTGAGGGCCACTATTCAACCCACTACAGGAAACTAGACTTCAAGCAAACTATTAGTAAAAAACAAACAAACGAACAAACAAAAAACTTGTCCAGAGCTTGCCCATACAAGATAGTATGAGGACTTGTTTCTCCTGCTGGAATTTTCTGAGTGAGCTCCTCTCGCCTGATCTGGCCCGATGAAAAGTCATGTTATCCACACAGTGATTTAAACTGATCCTTCTCTTCTGTCAGGTAAATTATAATGTTTGTCTCATTATGCTCCTAGCATTGCATTTTCTTTTCGCTTTGGCTGACTTCTGAAGTGATAACTCCCCAATGTTGAACAGACAGATGCTGTTGTATACATCAGGGTGTACGGCCCCCTGAGGGGTTTTAGGACTTTCCCAGGAATCTTAGCAGCAAATCTCATTCATGTTTTCACACCATATTTACTATTATTTCCTAGACTCCAGCTCCTTCTACCAATTTGCTGCATTTTCATTGACATGCAAAGTCTAATTTCTCCCTCTCTTAATCTCTCTGTGGCGTACAGAAGACCTGTTGTACCCCAATTCTCTCTTTTGTAGCGCTGATGTGACTAGACCATTCACTGAAGCAGACTTCCAGCCCTCCTGCCTGTTTCTCCTCAGATTTGTCAGTTATGAAAATGTTCATTTTACGGCAGACCTTATTACAAGGTCCAATATGACCCTTGTAGCTTCAATAAAGCTGGTTTAAAAATAACTGTAATTTCTCAACATTTCATGAGATAAGCAGCTAATTTTTTTAAGGCTTCCAATATCACAGGTTGCATCTTATTTCATTGTGCTGTTACTAACGTTAATGCTACGGTGGTGGTTGTTTTCTGATACGAAATCAGTTTTAAGAAACTTTTTATGGTCAGGGGTATAGAGGCAAGTTTGAGGACCAACTTCCTTATATCTCTGTCCTTCCTCAGTTCCTGGCCATGTACATACACATATCATGAGGCACCTGGGTGGCTCAGCTGGTGAAGCATCTGACTCTTGATTTTGGCTCAGGTCATGAGCTCAGGCTGGTGAGATTGAGCCCCGTGTCCAGCCCCGTGCTGGGCATGCAGCCTGCTTAAGATTCTCTCTCCCTTTGCCATCTGCCCCTCCCCCACTCCTCTTTCTCCCTCCCTCTCTTAAAAAAAAAAAAAATGCAACCACAAATGTCATATGCTGCACTGATCTGCTTCCAAACTCAGAGTTCTGTTCTTTTATGCCAACCAGAGCTGGTACCATCTTGTCCAGAGCCAAATGAGCCTTGATATATATTACTACCAATG
This sequence comes from Halichoerus grypus, assembly GCF_964656455.1. Lineage (NCBI taxonomy): Eukaryota > Metazoa > Chordata > Mammalia > Carnivora > Phocidae > Halichoerus > Halichoerus grypus. The sequence continues at coordinate 5,514,194 of NC_135725.1, forward strand.
CAGCATCTAAGTGGAATTCCCTGAAGATGGTGGGTGCTGCAAACCTTCTTATTTCCGTGAGAGCAATATCAGTGGTGTTCGATGCGTGAACAAAGTATGTGTGCATTCAACTTTGATGCAAGTTGAAAGAAGATGTGAAAAGGAGTGCAATGGGTGGAGCACCAAATGAAATAAAATATAACAGTTTAGTGTAACTACTAGTAGGATCCTGCTCTACAGTAGTTGTAGATCAAGGATATAGATGAGAATTATAGCAAAAATGAGCGGTTTTCATTTCAAACTGGTAGAGCAATTGTTGGAAAGACTCCTATAATCATATCATGGAGGCACCACCCCCACTGTGTACCACCCATCCTTGTCCTTTTATGTGAAGGAAAAAAATAAGCTTCTAATAAAAAAAAAAACCTACCTTAATTGTTTTGGAGCTACTATTTCTTGCAGTGGAACGCAAATTCTAATTAATTCACCGCCATTCTTGGCTTCCCTTCCAAGAATAGTTCTTAAGCTTGCATAGTAGTTACTGAAAATGTCAATATAATTTCACTATAATTTTTCCAGAGATGTATATAGATAAAACCAATCAACATTACATTGTGTAAGTGTGTGCAATTTCATTTAAAACAGTCATGCAAAGCCATATATTCTATATTCTCATATAAAACATCAGTAAAACAAGTTCCATGTAATTAAAAGTCAAAAAATATACTAAAAACTAGATAAATATTCATCAGGGGGTGGGAGGTGGAAGGAATTGATAAGCTGTTCTCATTTTTCAATTTAAATAAATCGACCTTTAAAAAGAAATCAATGGAAAAATGCCTTAAAATTGTTTCTACCTGTAACTTTTAAATAGCTTTAGTTGGGCTAAATTAGAATAGTAAAAACCTTGGAAATGTCCTGATTAAAGTGTTTTTTGTTTGATCCTAAATAAGTATTGATTTGCTTGTGATTTTCATATATGGGCAGGTGTGGATTTATTAAGTGCAAAAACACTGTTGAACTGGTGAAATCTGAAAATTTTCAGGGAAGAACCACAGTTCAAAGGAAGAAAAGGACTTTTCCAAGCTTCATTTTATCCTTTCCAAAGACAATCATTCTGCATTTTGGGGGGTTTTTCCCCCATGTGTGCAATGATATAGTATCAAGTTAGAAAGATAGTTCACAATGATGGTGACAATATACTCACATATGTCTGAATAAAGTAGCAGTGTTGTATGGGGCTAGGTCTCACAACTGAAAGGCTAAGCTGTTTTACTTTTCTCTCTCCCTGTATTGTCTAACTGCACAGAGAAGAAGGGCTTTTCGGCACATTTGGCCACATGTTTCACAATGAAAACACAACTAAATGCTTTTTAGAATAGTCAGATCATTTAAAATATGGACCATAAAAAATACAAATAAAAGTAAAATAAAATTAAAATAAAATAAAACAAAATAAAATATAGACCATAGACACATCACAGCTTGCAGAAAGAATGCACATCAGCTTTAACAATTACATCCATGAATGTAAGTGAAGGAAAACAGGGCAGAATTGAGGAGGATGAAAGCTCAGATTTCTTTTTTTCAGCCTTTCTCACTCCACACCCCCTCCCCAAAGAAGCCAAAATAGATTTAATGACAAAAGTTTCGATTCACCAGGAAGATCCAACTACGAATGTGCATGCACCTAACACGGTCTCAAAACACATAAGGCAAAAATTAACAGAACTAGGAGCACAAATGGGCAAACGAAGAAACCAACAACCACCACCACCACAAAACAGGCAAGGGATAAGCTTCAAATTCTGACAATTCTAACTGAAATATTGTGGAAAAGAAATGTTCTCAGGAAAGGAAAGATATTTGAAAGCCAAACGGGAAAAAGTATAAAAGGATGCAGAGAATCTGGCATAGGAGAGAGGAGAGGCCAAGGGCTGATCAGAGGGAAATTAGAAGAGTATTAGCAAGGGAACCTTTACTTAGAGGGGGATGGACTTTAGGATGTGGATAGGGAAAATATTCTTAAGGACTGCAGGGAACTGACCCAGGATAAAGTGAGTGCATCGTGCAGTGTGTCTGTCCTAAATGTTCTTAATAAAGGTCAAGACCAAAATCCAGAGCAGGAGAGAGACAGTCCTTCCCAAAAGATTGCACCAGCAGGAAGAAACTCAGCAACACATACTCTCTGAGTGATTCCAAACAAAAAGAGTTGGAATGAGTTGGCTGGGATTATGTAGGACAAAGATGGAAGAGGCAGAGTTAAGGGGAGTGGTTTATGACCCTTAGAACAAAGAAAATGAAGAGGAGCAAAATTCCATCCTGAGACTTAGGACTTTCTAAAACATGAAAGTTTCCAACTGTGTAAAGAAAAATAAAATACAGAGCTGGAAAAAATAAAATGCATGGAAAATGTGATGGTAAATTGGGTGAAGTGAAAACAAGGACTATTTGAGTATTCCCTGAAGAAGAAATTGATGTTCAGTATTTGGGAAAATTTAGTTGACATCAGATTCTTAGGGAATTTTGAAAATGTTAGGGGAAAAAAATACTCCGGAACAAACTCATTTCATTCAACAACATTCAGTCATTGGCTGACTTAGCTTTGGGGTGCATGCCTCCCTGTCTAAGATGGAAGTCAGACATGTAAATACTTCAGGACAATAAAATGTTTCATGATCTGTGAAAAATATATATACAATCATGCCAGTGAGGAGAGGTAAGTTTATGCTATGGCACAAAAATTCCAAAGATCTTAGCAGTTAAAGAACAAAAATTATTTCTTATTCATATGTCAAACGCAGGTTAGCAAGGACAAGGAGGCAAGACTTCATTCAACTGATAAGAAAAGATTTAATGTCCAGTGATTTTTTTTTTATGTTATCTGTCATTGAGAAGGGTGGAATTTGTCTAAAAATCACTGTCTGAGAGCTTTGTCCTGCAATGTATGAAGGCATGTAACAACAGCTCAATAGCCTTAAATTGTGTGCTTCAACATGAAATTCGTTTGAATATTTAGATGAGGAGAACACAGTTTGCTTTTAAACTTAAAGGGAACACATCCTATCTACAAAAAGAGGGGAGGGGGCCCAATGGACATTTACTACAACCATAATTTTGGTATTAGAAATATGTCAAGTAATAATCTGTCCTAAAAGTTACAGAGATCCAACTTTAATGTCCTAAAACAAAGAAAAAGAGATTTTTCTCTTTCCTCTGTTTCCTTCTGCAAGTGTGCTTTTTTACTATGCCTCTGGGTGGAATGGCGTTTTTGTTCCTTCCATGAATGTGGCCAGCTAAGTTTATGGTTTTTTGTCCAGGAGATGAATCAGATGTGAGTGGGGAAGTGAAACATTTTAGTCCCATTTCAAATTCCTCGGGAAGAATTCTGGTCATCCTGCCTGGGGTCAGGTGTCAACTTAGAGTATGGTACCTGCTGTGAAGATCATGGGGATAGAAGGGGTTGCAGAAAATGTACAGATGAAGGGGGTGGAAAGTTTCTCCCAGAAAGGGAACACAAGACAGATAGAACAATAAATATCCAGGGAAAAAAAAAGACAGTACCACCACCCAGAAGAGAGGGTGAACTGTCACAACATTAGCCAGGTCCTTGGAAGATTCCTTGCAATAAGCCAGAGGGGGCAGGGAAGGGTAGAGAGTGGACATCACAGGTCACTGTTAGACCCAGGAGCTCCTCCTCTCCTGGGGAAGCTTGAGACCTAATTTCATGAGTGCTCCTTGTGTCAGCAGAACATGGATACCTCCTTACCCGTCCCCCCACCATATTTACTCTTCTCTCCCTCCTGCTCCTAAATAGGCACATTGACCTGAATTTTACCCATTGCTTCCCACTGTGTAGTATATTTTCTTGCTGTTTTAACTTTCTTAATTTTTTATATTCAGAAGATATTTTCTTGCCTCCTAAAATCACAGATGATCCGAGTTTATCTAAATAAATCAGAAAGAAGATTTTCATCAACTCAGGAATGTTCTTGGCATTCAACGTGATCATGGCTTATTCTGAAATCTGAAGAACGTGATGACGTCTAGTCTTTGTCTCACAACGAGCTAAGTAACTCTGCCATGGAACGAAATTCTAGCTATTTAGCGTGACTGTTCTTGTTAAAGTTGTTTTCAGAACTTTGGTTTCACTGGTGTTTTCTCACTGCTTGACCCCCATACTAGCAGAGGATTACTCATTAAGGATGAAAAGAAACAAGCACGAAGCTTGGAGGAGATGCTCAAGAATACATAAAGAAAGCAAAATATTTGCATTATTGGTTTTTTCCCATTTTGTTTTTTTTTTTTACAGTCACTATTTAAAGTATACTTCTTACAGAGAGAAGGGCAGCAAAATGCAACCACTTTTACAGCTAATTTGCAAATGGAAAGTGTTAATTAAAATTTGAGGCTCTCTAAGTTTCTAATTAGCCTGCAAAATTCATTCTGCTATTGGGATTTCAGTTTTTATTTCTTTTCCTGGTTGTATCTCTAATTATAGACTATAAGCTAAAAGGTTTTTTTTTTTTATATTTCACAAGAGCATTATAAAAGAAAACCACCAAAGTTTTAAAAATATAAATGGCTTCCTAAGATTCAGTTGATGCAAATACTATTAGATAATTTGACTTCACTGTGAAGAGAAAACTTCTAACAGAAATGACTGAGCTTTTACTTTACGGATTGGAATTTAGGGAAAATAATCTCAAATATTGATAAGATTTAGCTAAATCATGGGCATAATTCCATCTGTTGGTGATGATAATACAATTTTCATATTTACATATTTCATATTCGTTTTTTATCTAAATGACACAAGAATATGGCAAAAAGTGTAGCACTCCATTTTTGTAAAAAGATTCATTTATTTATTTGAGAGAGAGAGAGAGAGCAAGCATGGGGGGAGGAGCAGAAGGAGAGGGAGAGAGAGAGAATCTCAAGCAGACTCCCCACTGAGCGAGGCGCCTAACTTGGAGCTTGATTCCATGACCCTGAGATCCCGACGTGAGTGGAAATCAAAAGCGGGATGCTTAATCAACTGAGCCACCAGGCGCCCCATCCATTTTTTGAATACACATACAGGATTGGCCTTTTAGGATAATAGTCTTGCATAATAGGTAAGAAGTTGAAATAATGACCGAGTCAGAAATTAAGGCAACAGCAATTCATTGACGAGCCCCCATGTACCAAGCACCTAAACTCCCTTGTCACAGCAGTGCTGAACGTTACTACTTTATTTTTTACCACATACATACATACCTAGCTAATATATCCTTCAGAGCCAGCAGATGTATCTATATCCTAAAGTCACCCAATCATAGTGTACAAGTCAGTAATTTCTAGTAAATCTGTAGTGCTACCACGATTGTCATAGTCCAATTTTAGAGCACTTCCATCACCACATAAAGGTGCCTCATGCTCACATGCCGTTGGTCCTCATTCTCACTCTGAGCCTAAGTGATCACTAATGTACTTTCTGTCTCTACATGCTTGCCTTTTATGGACATTTCGTGTAAATGGAATTTCACAATCTGTGACTTTTATTTTTTTTTTTTAAAGATTTTATTTATTTATTTGAGAGAGAGAGAATGAGAGACAGAGAGCATGAGAGGGAGGAGGGTCAGAGGGAGAAGCAGACTCCCTGCTGAGCAGGGAGCCCGATGCGGGACTCGATCCCGGGACTCCAGGATCACGACCCGAGCCGAAGGCAGTCACCCAACCAACTGAGCCACCCAGGCGCCCACAATCTGTGATTTTTAAAAAATTTACTTAGCATAATATAGTTTGAGGTTCATCTTTGTTGCAGCATGGATGGGCATTTTGATTATTTCTACTTTTTGGCTGTTCTGAATCATGCTGCCATGATCATTCATGCACAAGTCTCTATACAGACACATATTTTCATTTATCTTGGATGGATATTCAGGAAAGTAATTGCTGGGTTATCTAGTAAATTTACATCTTCATTTTCAAATAAGTGACAGATTGTTTTCCACAGTGGCTGCACCTTTTTATATTCCCATGAGCAATGAATGAGGGTTCCAATTTCTCCACAGCCTCTCCGACACTTGTTCTTGACTTTTATTTTTTTAACTTCATTTTTTAAAGATCTTACTTATTTATTTATTTGACAGAGAGAGAAAGAGAGCACAAGCAAGGGGAGCAGAAGGAAGAGGGAGAAGCAGGCTCCCTGCTGAGCAGAGAGTCCAACGTGGTGCTCGATCCCAGCACCCTGGGATCATGACCTGAACCAAAGGCAGACACTTAATGGACTGAGCCACCCAGGCACCCCTGTTTTTCTTGCGATAGTGATCCTTGTGATTATGAAGTGGCAGCTCATTGTGGTTTTTATTTGCATTTCTCTGATGGCTAATAATATTGAGAATCATGCCCTGTGCTCGTTGGCCATTCGATATACATCTCCGTTGATGAAATGTCTATTCAAAATTTTAGCTTATATTTTATTGCCTTTTTGTCTTCTGATAATTGAGCTATAAGCTTTTAAAATCTATTTGGGATGCAAGTAATTTATCATACATATGTTTTGAACATTTTTCTTCCCATCTCGGACTTGTTTTTCATTTATTAATGATGTTCTTGAAGTTCAAAATGTTTTCATTTTTATTAATGCAAATTTATCTTTAATCACCTCTGTTCTTGGTGTTGTAGTAAGACTGTCTAACCTAAGGTCCCTACTCCACTGAAAGTGGAAACTGAGGCCTCATGAGGCCAAGGAGATGCTCCAGGGCACACGTGTGTTCACAGGCAGGATACTGTCCCTATGTCATCTTTCCTCTACGCTCATTGCTACAAGGGTGGAATTCACAGGAGCTCAGGCGAGTGACGTCTGACCCTGCCTGCAATTTCCCCAGCGGTGGAGGTATTTTGAGTGACTCAAGCACAGGAAGAAGGAACAGTCTTCCCAGAAAATACGTCTAGCTTCTTCTGTATAACATGAAAGAAAGGTTCTATGAGCAAATACATAATATAAGAAAGTTTCCGATGATCACTTCATCACCCTAAAGTAAAAAGAACAATGCTCTTCTTTGATTTTAAGATCTAAAAAGTATAAGTGTAAGTAAAAAAATTGGCCTTTAAACCTTTTTTAAAATCTTCTATATAAAACAAATTCTAGGGGTGCCTGCGTGGCTCAGTCATTTGAGCGTCGGACTCTTGATTTCGGCTCAGGTCATGATCTCAGGGTCATGAGATCGAGTCCCTTGTCAGGCTCTGTGCTGGGATGGAGTCTGTTTCTCTCTCTCTCTCCCTCTGCCCTTCCCCCCAACTCATGCATGTGCTCTCTCTCTCTAAAATAAAGAAATAAATCTTTAAAAAATTTCTATAGGAAAACCGAGGGACAAATTATTAAGTTTAAAGTAGTCAAAAATTTCAACTGCATTACCCAAGTTAGAAAAATTATTATAATGTGCCAATAGTTAAGGCCAGTCACAGTGCATATCGGTTTAATGTTAAAACTAACTAAAGAAATTTTATGAAGAATACATTGAGGAGACTAGCTCATGTTGTGAATTTAGAGAGCATTTCAAAATGTTGTGGCAAGCAGCCTCTAAGGTGACCCCAGTGACCCCTATCTGTTTGTATTCCCACCTTCTGTAATCCTCCTACCTCTTAAGTATGGGCTAGACTTACTGACCTGCTTCTAACAAATAATATATAGCAGAAGCATACACAGACATATCACTTCCAAGATAGGTAACAAAATGACTTCAGCATCCACCTTGACCTCCCTCTTGCCCCCTTGCTCTAGAAGAAGCTGGCTGCCATGTTGTGAGCTGCCTTATGGACAGGCCCACGTGGTAAGGCCCTGGTGTCTCTTGCCCACAGCCAGAAAGGACCTGGGGTGAGGGTATGCCAATTACCGGTCCTGGGCAGTGATCAGGTCTCTAAAGGGATCCTCATCCATGAACCTACAGAAAAAAAAATCAATCCTTTAAGTCAATATGACTTTTGGATAAACCAAATATTCAAATTAAGTGGAGATCAATCAAACCAGGAGAGGGTGAGATGATTTAATGTTTATGTATCTCGTCATTATCCAAGTACATTACAGGTAAGGTCTGATGAGAAAATGTTATCAGTAGCAACTGTCACTGCACTAACCTCTGTGGGGGTGCGTGAGCTCGGATTCTGCCATGATGACGTCAGACTCAAGGCAACTCCTGACATCTTCATTATCTGAGGGCTGCACAGGGATATCTCATTCCTTCAAACTGCACAATCTTAATTCTTGATGGACTATTAGAGGTAAGCGGTTCATTTATATTCTTATGGCCAGCAGTAGTTTAGCAAAGGGCACAATTTAAAATTAAGCAATTAGAGAGAGTGAAATTTCTTATAACTGATCTCTCTTTAGTTATGTTATCATGAATGACTCTAATGACTCCATGTGAAGAGCATCACGATAATGAGGACGGAAATAAACAGGGAATCTTATAAAGCAGTGCTTCTCAAAATGTGCTGCATGTTTTTTTAGAAAAGCAAATTCCCTGTCTCCACCCCCAAACTACTGGATCAGAAACTCTGGGGACTGGGATTCTGATGTCCTCTCAAGTTCAAGAAATACAAGCACTTGTTTTCAAAGTGTGTTTTTGTCCTAGAACAAAGAGGATCCCCGAGACTGGCTAAAAATTGACACCAACATGTAATATATAATTCTAAATTCTTAGGTTTTACATATTGCTGAGTATTAAATATTAGTAAACTAAGCTGAACTAATGAATGGCTAATCATAATTTATGTTCATAACCTAAGGTCAATTATTAAGGTCTATTGACAAAACCAATATTACTGTGTATTTTAGAAATTTGGTTGCAAAACTCCTGCACTACAAAACAGTGGAAAAGTCCGCATTTTTTTTCAGGAATGACACTTGGTTACCAGGGCATCATCAGGATAGATCACGGGGCTGACTGAGAGGCCAGATTCAAAAGGAAAAATTCTGTCTTCGTAGGTACAAACAATGAGGTCATGCATCTAACAAAACAAACAAAAACACTCCAGTAAATCAGGTTTTTAAAATAGTTTCTTTTTACATCATTATGAAAGATTTTCTGAAAGAAGAGGTTGAAGGAGTTTGAATGGGACTTTTACAGCTCATATATTTTTGTGGGTTTTTTTTATAGTAGGTTCAATACCACTTATAACACCCATTGTTCTCTATGACCAGGTGGGTCCAAAAATAGCTTTCCCTTGCTCCTCTTGAGAGATGTGGTATTGTGGGAGTCTTGCCAGTGCCCAGATCTTAGAGGAGTTGAGGTGAAGGGAATGAGGATGAGGGCTGGTCCATCCATGCCTTGAGTTCGAGGACGAGGAGGGCAGAGCCTTGTGTGGAGGGGTGCGGGCACAGGGGCAGTTCTGCTGGCTCAGGACTTGGGGGAGCCTGAATGAGGAGTTCCCAGAAGGAGAAGGGAAGGATTGAAACAAATTTTCCCTTCCTCCCCCAGTGAGGGTGTGTGTCTCTCTTCCTATTTCTTCATGTTTCTGAAAATATTTTGAGTTGTCTGTTTGTTAGTTTTTCATTTCTGCTGCAAGAGCAACATTTTCTATCAAATAAAAATGTGAACTGAGAAAATTAATAACTAAGGGAAGAGGGGTGAGGTGGGAAGGGGTCTACACAGAATGATCTGCCGGGTTCAGCCCGACCTGCCATCTTCATGTCTCTCAATTCAGTCCTGAGGGAGGTTCCATGGCCTCTGAGGCATTTTTCTGTCCTCTCCAACTCAAGACATCTTTGATCATCTCTCCCTTCTTCCCCGTATTTCAGTCCTCCCTGTGTTATGGTCAGAGGCAGCCCCTTTTCCCCTAGATTTCTAGGATAGAGACACCTGGCTGTTTCCTGTAACTCATGCCCTTTATTCAACTGTCATAAGTTTGCCCTTAACTCCCCATGCCCTGACCCCCACAGAAGCAGACACCATGGAGGAGGACGTCAGGAGGAGCTCAGTGAGGACCAGGCCTGGGAAACCCACGGGATCAAAGGAGGAGTAACACTTCAGAGAGGGACCCCTGGAAAGGGCCATGAGGTGGGGGATAGCAATGCCAGTTGTAAGACGCTATCATTCTGGCTATTCAACATAAATACCTACAATCCTCACAGTTGTCTTACGAAAAAGGAACATATTGTACAAACACATATTCAGAATTGTTTTATTGTATTTCTGTTATATGTATAAAAACTGTATTTAAATTTCTATGAAGACAGTTACATATTTTAATTTTCTTTTCAGTAATGTGTATTTTAGCTCCTTAAAAGTACCTTTTCTGGGGGGCCTGGGTGGCTCAGTCAGTTAAGCGTCTGACTCTTGGTTTCGGCTCAGGTCATGACCTCAGGGCCGTGGGTTTGAGCCCCAAGTCAGGCTCTGTGCCAAAGGGGAGTCTGCTTGAGATTCTCTCCCTCTCCCACTGCCTCTCCTGCTCATGCGCTCTCTCTCTCTCAAATAAATAAATCTTTTTTTTAAAAAAGTACGTTTTCTGGCTACCGTACATATGCCCCAAGGTTATTAACCCAGAGAACCAGTGGCCTGAAGCCATACATGTTTGATCTGATGCCCCGCTACCTTTCAGCTCTTGTGGATTCCGTTTTTCCATCTATTTGTCAGGGTCACCGGATTCTTAGAGGTTTTGCCACGGCATCCCAGGGACCAGGAGTGGCCACATCATGGCATAAGATCCATATGTATGGAGACGACCACAGTCCAACTCCAGACAAAATGCAAGGTGCATGTAACAAGGAAGAAATAAAATTTTATGTTTGCATTTTAGGTTTAGAAACTATCAGAAGTACTTGTATTTGCACCTGGTTTCTTGTCAACAGGGTAGCAGGGAGGCAGCAGAGAACCACTATTTCAAAAGCTAAAAATCTCACTAAATCCTTAAGATGTTATGAAACAAAGCTCTGGTTCTGGTGCACAAAGCAGCCCCTGGATTGTTTCCTGTGCGCTGTGTAATACTCTCTAGCAGATAGGGCTCCCTTTTTGGTGTTGTTATTGCTTATGCTCCTTTTCCCCAATTTTTTGCTGACATTATTATCTTGCTTTATTTTTTAAAGCTTGCAAAATGATGTAAGTTATGCAGAAGATGTAAGGAATAAAAATAAAGGAATACCCACGTGTAACCCCTCCGGCTAAGAAAGAGAATTCACCCATGCCTTTGCTATTGGTCCATCTCTAATCCCATCCTGTTTATTATTTCCATTGTTCTTCTTTATAGTTTATTTGATAGAAATACACTGCTAAATAAGCTATTGCTTTGATTTACATATTTTTGAACTTCAAATAAAAGGAATCATATACTGTGTGTATTCTTCAACTTGCTTTTTGGCTCAATATCATGTCTATAAAATTAACTTTAAAAAGTTTCATTGTGGTCTATGATCATTGCTTCATTATATCCCATCATAAAACTATATTAAGCAAATGTATCCATTCTAGTTGATTGGATTGGGCTTTTCCCCCCACTTTTGATATTACAATGAAAACAGCTATGCATCTTCTTAGGATTTTGGAGACAGGGGCTGGAATTTCTTTAGAGTGTACAGTACAATTGCTGTGTCCAAAACTTGACACATCTTCACATCTACTAAGCTATGACAAACTGTTTTCCAAAGTGGCTGCATCTTTATGAGCAGTTAAAAGATTCAGGAGGTCCATGTCACTACATATAGTTGATGGTGTCGCTCTTTTTAATTGTGTCCAACTTGGTGGTTGGGAAATGGGATCTTTCTATGTTTTAATCTTCATTACCTTCATTACTAAGACAGCAAACAAAGAAAAATAATTTTATTTGTACAAACCAAGGAGGAAAAGTTGGGAGGGGGCTACCTCGGTTGAAGGATCGGAGCAGGGGTCTCCCGTGGAGAATCGTCTGTGCCGACGTGAGTGACAAGATAGGCTGTGCAGGTAGCCAGCTGGGGGAGTGGGCTGCAGACAGGGGGAGTGGTTTCTAGCCGTTCCAAGAGGCAAAACCTTCCTTCCTTCTAAGTGCTGTAACTAAGTATTCTTAGCTGATGAGTTAGAGACCTGGTCAGACAGTTCTCAGCTAAATTAGGAGACTCAAACAGATGGTGTTGGAGAGGAAACAATGCTTAGGGTATAAAAAAGGGGTGGGTAGGGAGACATACATGGTGCCTATTTATTCTCTTAATTATGATCTGAATTACTTTGCATTGTAAGAAAAGGAAAATCACACGTAAAAACAAATTTTTAAAATCCTTGAGAAGAACTAACCTGGCATGAATCATGCAATATTTTAAGCTTAAAAGAACCATTAAGATCTTTCTAGATCTGGAGAATTAAGGGGGAAAAAAAACTATATATATATATATATATATTATATATATATATATATATAGGCTGTCAAATTTAAGATCTGCATGGTTTTGTAGGACAATGCCTTGTCTGTGTTAAATCTAGATGAAGCATTTCCAGCCCTTTGGAGATGTCTCCTATTGTTCCCAATTTCATTATCTGTAGCTGAAATGGATCATTCACTATCTGGAGTGAAAACCCATCCTCACTTTCCTGCCTTGAATGTTAAGCTGGAATTGAGTGTCGCCATTCACTCCTGGAAAAGGACCCACTTGTTATTGATCAATGGAGTCCAGAAGAGCCCAAGGGAACACTTTCTAGTTTTTCTTAGTTAGTCACTTTGCATTCTCTTGGGAACAGATGCCAGGATGGAATCAGACATACGAGTGATTTGTCAGGGAAATGCTTGTGGAGAATAAAGAAGCAGGAGTAGGAGGGAAAAGCATTCCAACTGTGATGCAGGTCTGACACTTGAGAAAGGAGATGGGATGAGTCAGGATTGGGCAAGAAGAGCCTCGGACTTCAGTGCAGCTCAGAGACAGCCTCAGCCAGGCTAATGGGGAGCTCCAGATCAAAGGCCGCCCACTAGGGAAACCCCACATCAGTCCAGGAGAGCCCTGCACTACCATCCAGTCATTGGCTGGGAGAAGCCTGGGGAGAATATGGCCCCAGGATGAAGGTGAGTGGGGGCCTGAAAGTCCCACGGGTGCAGCGGCTGGAGGCTGTCACTTTCCCACGCCCCTCACAATAGGTGCTTTTGAAAAGGAGAGCTGAAAAATGTACCTCCGTAGCTGCCTCACTAAGAAATATAAATCTATTAAACTTGTCATACAAAGATGCTTACAGTCTTCAATGTCTGCATAACAATGAAATTTCATGAATACATCTGGGCTTCTAATCTATGTGCTTGCCCATCAATTATGATATACAAGAGTATCTCACTGGTGTTCCTAATGATATTGAAATGAAATAAGGATTATTTGCCGGGCTCAAGGGATTATTTTTAAAAACTGCTTTGTTTACAAACAAATTTAAAAAGACATTTTTTTAATTTACAAATTAAACTGATGTAGAAACATCTGTTAGTATTCTGTAGCCTCCGTCCTCTATTTATCTATAAGTACAGTGATTCTCTTTTGTGTTCCTATCCTCGGGCACTATTAATTGGTTTACGGTAAATAGAGTTTCTGCTGCATGAACACATACTCATTATTTATTTGGACTTCACATAAAATGATTGCTATCCCCGACCCAGTGGTCCCAAACCACTCATGTGTGTCTAGAATGTTCTGTGCCTAGTGATGCTGTCATATGATTGTGGAAACCAGCCCTCCTTCATTGTTTATTATGTGACATTCAGACCTTTCAGACTCATCTGCTTCATTACTTTATTCCTAGTAACAACACATCCCATTAAAGCAGAAAGACGCAACAATGGGATTCAGATAAAAGAGGCCAAGCTTAACCAAGAGACTGGTTCTTTACCCCTCCCTTTGTTTGCAATGTTCAGCTTATCTAATTTACAACTGGAAAGGAGTGGAATGGCTCACTAAGAGTCAGTGGAGAAGTAAAGTTAATTAGTTAGAGCAAGGGTACAACATCTAGTATTAGGTTGGCCATCTGTGTGGGAGAATAGAAACATGAATCCCTACAGGAGGGTCCTCTAACAGAGGCCATGCAGTCCGAGGAGGAGCAGAGAACTCTAGAAGTGACAAGCATTTGTGATGCCCACCTTGTGACTTGCCTTTATCCAAACCTCTTTCTATCTTACTAGAACCTCTCACTACCCAGCATGGTTGCCTGCTTAGTCCCATGGCCACAGTAAACCTTCCGGAAAGAGAGTAACTTTCCAGTTGAAATAGCACTTTTTGCTCTCCCGATGCCCTCCCCCTCCAGGTCCCTGACTCATGCCTAGGTACCTTTGCCCTGGAATGGCTCTCACTGACAACTTGACCTTTCTTTGCTCCTTTAATAGAAACAAAGGGTGTTCAATGATAGTTGCAAAAATCGAGCCCAAGTCACTATTAGAAGGCTCCCTGCCAACCAAAGAATTAGCTATTCTCAAAATCAAAGCTCACAGTAGAAGACAGACCTCCCAAAGCCACGGAAACTCCTTGACTGACAAATATACTAAGACAGCCACTTTCCGAGGAAACTCTTACTCCACCACCACACACTGTCCCTGCCCAGCCTTCTGTAGAGACAGAAACTTAAGGGAGGGACCTAACGCACAACAGCTGCACACCTGAGCTGAGAAGCTCATTGGAAGGATGAGGCGGGATGTTTCGCCACTCAGATGGGTTTTGGAGACACCCAAATCTGCCACTGGGCCTCTTCTGGGTCCTTCACCCAAAATTTAGTCCACAGCCCTCATAAGATTATGCATCAGCGCAAAGGAAATCTCAAAGATCTTCTCCACAAATATTGGTGGCCATGACGATAACTAGCTCTTTTGCACAACCAGAAACAGGGACCATGTGTTCCTATTTCTGTGATTTTGTCTGATACATGGCTGAAGTTTTAGAATTAAAGCTCTCTATTTGTGTCTGTCTGTATGTTTTTGTGTCTACAAATATGTAATAGTTTCCTACCTTTGGATGGTATTACAAAATTACACCATAAATTCCTTAAAAGGATTTCTATTCTGATTGCTTTAAAGATACATAAACACACAAATCGAACAGTTCTAGAATTCCCAGAAATTTGGGAAATTTAACTTCCAATACTTTCATATGCTTTAAAAAATATTCTTATAGAAACTAACTCAATGATTTTCAAAATTCAAGTTTACATAACTTGGGTAAGTCTTTGGCAAACAGGACTAGTTTGATATTGTTGGTTGAATAAAAACAGCAACATTTTTTAGCATCATACATTTTTATTCTATTTGGGTATATTCTTCCTAAACTTACAAAGGTTTCCTGATTAAATAAACTTGCCTGTAGCTACCAGCTGTTTCAGATTATTAAAAATGTGAATTTTTCCTTAACCAAATTGAACCATTCTTCCGACCAACCTTATTTCAACAATACTTATGATTTGTAGTATAAAAATAGTTTCCAAGCTCTTTAGGTAACTTAAAATTTGAAACCTATGCTAAACTGAGTTAATAGTATTCTTTAGATACCCAGGTCACTTATAAAGAAGATAAAATAATGAAACTTAATTATTAAGCATAATTTTAATTCTATATGCTTTTTGTCTCTAATTTTTACAGAGTACAGAGAGGCTAGTCTCTTTATTTACCATAACATTTTATATTAGTATTTCTCTTTCTCATTTATGGCATCCCTCTTTTCAGATGCCTGATTTCCAGGTCTCTTAAAGAACTGATCTGAGAACTGAGGTCAAGAGATTCACCATTCCTTTATTTAAGAGATGGTTTCATAATTAAGCATAATTAAGGAACATCGAACCCTTACTATTTTAGGGATAATGTTAGAACACTAGCAAAGTTGCAGAATAATGCACACAATTCCCTGTACCAAGTTCCCAATTTCCCCTAATGTTTCTATTTTAGCTCCTAATTTATGGTAGAATTTATAATTCCTTCCTTATATTTTTGTCGTTGTCCTAGAGTTTACAGTACATATTTTTAAATAATCCAAGGCCACCGTGAAATAATACTACACCACTTCATGGGTGCAGGGACCTTATAACAGAGTATTGTCAATTCTTTCCTTCTATCCCTGTGAGGTCACTGTCATTCATTCCACTTATCCATGTGCTATAACTGCATAACACATTGTTACTATTGTCACTTTAAACAGTTACCTTTTAAGGGCACCTGGGTGGCTCAGTCAGTTAAGCGTCCAACTCTTGATTTCGGCTCAGGTCATGGATTCAGGGTTGTGAGCACAGAGTCTGCTTGAGATTCTCTCTCTGCCTTTCTCTCTGTCCCTCTCCCCCACACTTTCTCTCAAATAAATAAATAAATAAATAAATAAAATATTTTTTAAAAAATAAAAATAAATAGTTACCTTTTAAAAATCAGTTGAGAGGGGTGCCTGGATGGCTCAGGTTAAGCATCTGCCTTCAGCTCAGGTCATGATCTCCAGGTCCTGGATGGATCGAGCCCCACGTCGGGCTCCCTGATCAGCAGGGAGTCTGCTTCTTGCTTCTCCCTCTGCATCTCCTCACCACTCATGCTCTCTCTCTCTCTCAAATAAATAAATAAAATCTTAAAAAAAAAAAGAAATCAATTAAGAATCCGCAAACTCAAGGATTCCATTTTGCCTTCATTCATTCCTCCCTGGAAGCTCATCCTATAGGTAGATCCAACGTTCTGATCTTTATCAGTTGCACCATGTTTAATGTTTGTGGTGACACGTGCCAGACATTTCAAATTCCTCTAGTGTTCTTGTTTTTGTCTCCGCTCTTGACTTTGGGGCTTCCCTAAGTACTCCTTCTCAGACACAGTCTTTGCCTTGCAGTTCTTTGGGCTGTAACCCACTCTTAACTAGCCTAGAGATCTGGAGGTGTCATAGTAGACTGTCAGGGAGAGTAAGCATTCTATAACCTGCCAGGAAGTCCCAGGTTATAGTGGGCCTCTGTCTGGGGCCATGGCCGTCACAAGCTTTTGTGACTCTGCTGCACGGATCTACCTCTCTCCCTGTGCCCCTTCTCCTTTCCCTAACTGCAGCATTCCCAATCTATTTCTTGAGGCTCTATCCCCTGTTGATATGTTTCACCCACTCATCCCATCACATGAGAAAGGAAGGATGCAAGAGGCTGAAGTGGGGGACAATTTATCCCCTGACTGAGATAAGATTTCAGAATTGCATTCTGGCCACGTTCTTTCTCCTGGAGAGCACACTTCTGTTCTATAGAAAGCTCTGGACATATTTCCAAATAATTCCTATGCCCCCACTACCTCCTCCTTTCATTCACCTCCCTCCAAAGCCACTAGGGCACATTTCTCCATCCTTACCATGAGAACTTACAGGGGTCCTGATGGGGAAACCCCCAAAACTGTGGCCTCCAGGATTTTCTCAACTACTCACACCCAGCCTCCAGCAATTTGTCAGAAGTATCATTTAAGTCTTCCTACCAGTCTTTTGTGACAGTGGGGCCTGCTACAATCTCAGGAAGCAGTAAGCAGGTCTCAATTCTTACCTCTCTGGATGTGCCTGCCTCTCCAAATTCCAGGGTGGCAATTAACCTTGAAGTCTCGGTTCTCTGATGAGTCCAAGAAAAGCTACTAAGTTCCAATTTGTCCAGACTTTTCTTATTGTAAGGCTAAAAGAGATGACTTCTGGAAGTTGCTTCCCTTGATGTTAACATCTTATATAACCATGATATGTTTGTAATACTGAGAAATGAACATTGGTACTACACTGTTAACTACAGATTTTATTCTGATTTCACCAGTTTTTTCCACTAATGTCCTTTGTCTCTCCCAGAATCCAAATAAGGATAACATATAGAATTTAGTTATGTATCAGCTTAGTCATCCTCAATCTGTGATACCCCCACAGCCCTTTCTTGTTTTTCAAGACTTTTTCACATTTGAAGTTCTCTCATTTTGGATTTTTCTGATATTTTCTATTAATTAGACTGGGGTTATGGTTTGGGGGAAATATAGCACAAAGGTGAGTCCCCTTTTTATACATCATATCGGGACATACATGACAGCAACATGACTAATCACTGGGGATATTAGTTTGATCACTTGGTTTAGGTGGCACCTGCCAGATTTCTCTGCTGAAAAGTTACATTTTTTTCTCAAACTCTCTACCAGTTAGAAGCCGATCACTAAATTCAGTACACTCTCAAGGGGAAGGGAATTAAACTCTACCTCTTGGAGGCAGGAATATTTGTATCTATATTATGAATAATTTTTCTGTTATTTATTTTTTCTTATGGACTCATGGATATTTATTGTATTCTTTGGAATTTGATCCAACACTTGCTTGTTTGTTTTGTTGCTCAATTTGTTAAAATTTTCTGGTTTAATTTTTGTTTGAGCTTATAACTTATTCAGTCTGTGTCTGCCCTAAGTAAAGAAATGCTGAGTTCTTATTTCTTCCTGTGAGTGCCTATCACTCTCTAGATTTCATGTTGCTTGTTTTTCTTAACATCAGTTCTCTGCTGGGTTCACAAAAAGTAATTAATTTCCAGCAATGCTCTTTCCAGCTCTCTATGTCTCTGAAGTCATTCGCTAGACTGATACCTGTCAAAAACACCTTTCCATTTATCCATAAAAATGTCTCCAAAAAATCTCTGATAAATCATGATTCAAGAGCTCACATGAGACTAATGGATGTATAATTACAATATGAGTTCTGACTCACTGGTTCCATGTGCTTTGAAACGTTTTGATCCAGGCTGGTGCCATTAAAGAAGATAAAAATAGAGAGATTATTTCTTAGTGTCACTTTAATTCTCTCCCTCTGCATCACTCCCACATGTCCCTCACTTACAGAACCTGTTATGCACACAAGGCCCATGACTCGGCTTGTTTTATATCCATACTATCAATCATGCTCTTTGGCCTTACAGCAATAGACTCACTCCCTACTTTGTCATCAGTGGAGAATATAGTAAATTATCAAAATCAGAAAGCTCCCATTACTCCCATAAAGTGCAGTTAACAAGCAGGGGGAATGTTCATGCAACATTCCCATCAATCAGCCCCCGTGCTGAGGCATAACAGTAAATATCAATGGTGAAAGAAAGAGAGAAAGAAAGAAAGAAAGAAAGAAAGAAAGAAAGAAAGAAAGAAAGAAAGAAGAAAGAAAGAAAGCATTTAAAATGGGCACACCTCCCAGGATCTTAGAAAGAAATGCAACATGCATTCAGGACTCAGAGAGGTTTAAAGGTTAAAACAGGGCAAGAAGAGTAAAAGTAATACCATTTCATAGATTTGAGCAATTACCTTAGGAAAAATCCATTACATAATACACCTGTTAGATGCTCAAGAAGTAGTATGGAAATGGACTATCTTGTCTGATAAAACACTATATAAATGTATTCTGGAAAGGGATTCAAGATGGCGGCAAAGGAAAATCCTGAACTCATCTCCTCCCATAGACATATTCAATCTATAGCTATGTATAGATCATTTCCCTGTGAAAAAGATCTGAAATCTGGATGACAACCAAAGGATAAAAGAACCTCATAGAGACAGGTAGGAGAGGCAGAGATGTGGTCTTCACAAAAAACTCAACCCCCAGAGCTCCAACACACAATACAGAGAGGTCTCACCAGTCTGGTGCTTCTTCTGGAAGAGTGAGGGGTTGGTGCATCACATCAGGCAGTCCCACCCTTGGGATCTGCACCAGAGAGATGAGCTCCCAAAGATGCCTGGCTTAGAAAAACAAGAGGGATGAGGGATCCAAAGTACTATAAGAAACTGAGATTGTCCTTCTAAAGAGCTCATGTTCGGTCTCACTCACCCTGGGATCCTGTCCAAAAGCACCAATTTTTAAAGTGCCTAGACAGTATGGCAAGAAAATTCATTTGTTCATCTGAGGGTATCTGCCCGAGGAGCAGGGGAGAGTCAGGGGTTTCTCTGGAGACAAAGGCTCTGGTAGACACCATTTGTGTGCTTTCCACCTACCCTGCTAGCACAGGTAGGCACACTAAGACACAGCACCTTCCTGCTGCCTCACTGAGAAGGGTGAGGGCAAGCAGTCACAGCACTGCCCACTGCCTTGCTGAGGCTAGAGAGAGCAGGTAGTAGCAGCAATTCTTCACTCCCTGGCCAGGGCAGGCTAGTGTGAACAGTCAGGGCATTTTCCTGCCCCCAACCTGGGGCCTGGGACAGGGCACTCTCTTGTAGCATTGCTGAAATCCAGGAGTGCATGCAGTCAAGGCATTTTCCTGTTCTCTTTCTGAAGCCAGAGAGCATCCCTTGACCCCTACACATACCAGCTGCCCTGCTAAAGCCAGTAGGCATGCACAAATCACACAGGGGATGCCCCTTGTCTGCCTGGCTCTGGTGGCCAAGGGGGCTGGCATTCCTGAGCTCCAAGGAACTGTAACAAATGCAAAGACACTTCTTGGCAGGCCAATACCTCCAGGGCACTGCACAGACAGCAGTCCGAAACACAACCCCAGTCTTCCTGTGAAAAAGGCCTATTTACTTACCTTGGAGCTTCAACCTGAGGGACAAGCTTCAGGTCTCCCAGACATCTAGAGGCTACAGAAGCGCTCCCAGGGAATGTAAGCAGAGAGAAACCATCCTTATGCACCCCCTTGGCCTCACTACAGCTCTACCAAATCTCCCAGAAAAGAGCTTATACACTTATCTGGAGCCCTGATTTTTGAAACTGTCACCCAGGGACACCTCCAGATCTCCCAACCTGGAGTCTAGCTGGGTTTACAATTGTCACCCCACAGGACTATATATATTTGCATACTTTAAAAGCTTCTGCCTGAGAGTCTGACTTCCAATCAGCCCTAAAACTAAGTGTTAAACTAGATTCCTCTCCTTGGAACACTGACAGGTCTTGGCACACCCTCAACAATGGGGACATATCAAAAATAAACCAGACTGTTGAGACAATCACAAAGGTTAGGCAACAACCAAGAACTAGGACAAGGGTGAGCGAGAAAGTTCATCTCCTACACATGGCAACTTTTCAACACTAAAAGAAGTAGTTGTTTTGCCAAATATATAGAAACGCAGAAAGTTAAGCAAAATGAGGAAATAGAAATATGTTCCAAATAAGATAAGACAAAACTTCAGAAAAACCTTAATGATATGCAGATAAGTAATCTACATGTAATGAATTCAATTTGATGGTCATAAAGATGCCCATGGAACTTGGGAGAAGAATGGATGAACACAGTGAGAACTTCACCAGAAACAGGAAGTATGAGAAAATACCAACCAGAAGTGACAGAGATGAACAATACAATAATTAAATTGAAAAGTACACTAAAGGGGTTCAACATTAGATTGGATGAAACAGAAGATAAGGTCTGTGAGGTGGAAGACAAAGCATTGAAATTCACTCAGACAGAGCAGCAAAAAGAAAAATGAATTTAAGATTAAAGATAACTTAAGAAACTTATGTGACAACATCAAGCAGAATAATGTTCAAATTAAAGAGGTCTCTAAGGGAGAGGAGAAAGGTGCAGAAAACGTATTTGAAGAAATAATGGCTGAAAACTTTCCTAACTTGGGGAAGAAAACACACATCCAGGTCTGGGAAGCAAAGGGAGTTTCAAAAAAAAAAAAAAACCTCAAAGAGACCAACACCAAGATACACTATAATTTGAATGTCAGAAGTTGAAGATAGAGAATATAAAAAGCAGCAAAAGAAAAGCGATTTATTATGTACAGGGAAATGTATCCATTAGGCTATCAGCAGATTTTTCAGCACAAATTTCCCAGGCCAGAAGAGAGTAGCATGACATATTCAAAGTGCAGAAAGAGGGGCACCTCGGTGGCACAATGGTTAAGTGTCCGACTCTTGGTTACTGCTCAGGTCATGGTCTCAGGGTTGTGAGCTCGAGTCCCATGTTGGGTCCCATGCTCAGCCTGCTTGGGTTTCTCTCTCTCTCATCTCCCCCCCCCAAATAAATAAATCTTTAAAAAAAAGAGAAAGAAATGCTGGCTGACTGCAATCTGCCTTTCTTTCCAAAGTAGAAAAAGAAAAACTTCCAACCAAGAACACTCTACCCAGCAAGGTTATCATTCAGAATTAATAGGGAGATTAAGAATTTTCCAAATAAGCAACTAAAGGAGTTGATTACCACTAAACTGGCCTTATAAGAGATGTTTAAGGGACTTATTTAAACTAAAAAGAAATGGCATAATTAACAAGAAAATATATAAAAATAAAATCTCAATGGCAAAAGTAATATTCAATATATGTACAGCAAAGGTAGTGGATAAATCACTTATAAAGCTAGTATGAGGACAAAAATAGTAAAATTAACTGAAACTACAATAATTAGTTAAAAGATTTATAAAACAGGGGCACCTGGGTGGCTCAGTCGGTTAAGTATCTGCCTTCAGCTCAGGTCATGGTCCCAGGGTCCTGGGATCGAGCCGTGCATCGATCCCTGCTCAGCGGGAAGCCTGCTTCTCCCTCTCGCACTCCCCTTGCTTGTGTTCCCTCTCTCACTGTCTCTCCGTCAAAAAATAAATAAAATCTTTAAAAAAAAGGATTTATAAAATAAAAAGGTCAATGTGACATCAAAAACATTAAACATGTGGGGAAAGAAATAAAAACACGGCATTTTGAAATACGTTCACATTTAAGTTATTGGCAACATGAAGCAGACTGTTACAAACATACGGGGCTGTATGTGACCCTCATGGTAACCACAGGGGGAAAAAAAAAAACTTGTGGTAAATATATAAAATAAAATGAGAGGGGAATCCAAACATAACACTAAAGAAAGGTATCACACCACAAGGGAAGAGAGAAAAAGAAAAAGAAGAAAGGAACAGAGAAGCAACTACAAAAAAGAGCCAGGAAGAAAACAAAGTGGCAATAGGACATACCTATCCATAATTACCTAATGTAAATGGACTAAATTCTCCAACCAAAAGATATGGAGTGGTGGGATGGATAAAAACAAAGCCTCTTTCTATCCACTGCCTATAAAAGACTCACCGCAGAAACAAGGACACGCTCAGACTAAATGTGAAAGGACAGACAAAGATGTGCCATAGAAACAAAAAGAAAGTTGGTGTAGTTGCACTCTCATCAGACAAGAGACTTCAAAACAAAGACCGTAACAGAACACAAAGAAGAGCATTACGTAATGATAAAAGGGGCAATCCAGCAAGAAGATATAACACTTACAAAAATATACTGACCCACCTTAGAAGCACCAAAATATATAAAGTAAATATTTACAGATCTAAAGAGGGAAATGGACAACAATAAATAATAGTACAGGACTTCAACACCCCATTTACATCAATGGATAGGTCATCCACACAGAAAATCAATAAGAAAACATCGGCCTTAAATGACCCATACATATTGGGGTGAATGCAATAAGATGTCACACACACACACACACACTAGAATACTATTCAGCCATAAAAAAATAATGAAATCTTGACCGTTGTGATAACACGGATAACCTTGAGAATAATGTGTTAAATAAAATGACAAAGACAAATACCACAGGTTTTCACTTATATGTGGAATCGAAAACACAAAACAAAACTCAGATTCACGGATACAGAGAAGAGATCGGTGTCTGCTAAGGGGAGGAACTTGGAGGCCTGGGAAGGTGGAGGGATGGAGCTGCAGGGAGTGGGGGGAGGGGCTGTGGTCTAGATTGCTTCTCTTCTGTCCCCTCCCTCCTTTGTGACAAAACTATAGCTCTGTGATGTGGGCCTGGGTTTTGTGTCCGCAAGTACACGCCCAGTGCTCAGTTGCCTGAGGGCAGCAGTGCGATCTGGCACTAACGCTTTTCAGAGGAAAGAGATGGAGAATGATCGAGAATTATCTCTTAACTCAGAACTTCATTACTAATGATTGGCTGAGCTCCAGTCACACTTCCTGGGCAATTCAAACCATCTTTGCCTTCCTGTGTGGACTGGGGCTCTTCTTCCTATTAATCTACTTCCAGACTAATCCATCCTTACCACCATGCAAGAAACACAGAAACATCAGGAAGGTAAGGAACCTTTGACCCAGACCCAGCAGAGTATGATTCTATCTTCTTTTCTATTACTATTTCCATTTTTCTGAATTAATGGAGAGATGGGAAAGAATAGAACACCATCCATCCAGGGATAAGCCAGACTAGGCAGGGGTTAGAGGGGCACAAGGGTTTCTACCCAAAGATCTCAGGCCAGGAGTCCAGGTGTGGTGGAGGGCTCCAGGACAATGTCCCAAACACAGTGACCAGTGGCCGAGGACCGGCAGTTAAGAGCTGTATCTCTAGCAGAGGTCAGGCCCCTGGGCACTGGTTCACCACCCACCTTCCCGGGGCAGGTGTCTCAAGTGAATGTTCCTCTGTCGGGGCTGATCGAGGGCAGTACTGAGCCCAGGAGGCCCCAAGTAGCAGCTGGAGTGGGGCTCTGGCCTCGGAAAGTGGGGTCCTACGTGAAGGAGCTCAGATGTGCCCATAGGTCTGGGAATATGTGTGTTTCTTGAGCAGAGGAACAGTGACAAAGAAATTTCTCACATAGAAAATCCTTCTGTACATTCTTCAAAGAAGGAAAACTGAAAACGTTTTTATCCATCTTGAAAAGGAAATGAGTAAAACGAAAGAAAACCACAGCCCCCCCCCTTAGTTAAATGTAGGAGGTCACATTGTTCATGAGCAGTGAACATCTGCGGCTGGGGGTGGGGTCCCAGCCTCCCCGTGTTCTCTCATCTCAGTATCAAACGGAGTCACGGAGAAGGAACAACAGAAGCAAGAAGAAAAACCAGACTCTGAAAGGTGAGCTTCTGCCACTCAGCCCTGAGCACCCCAGTTACACCGTCCCCCCTGCTCTGAGGGCCCAGCCCCACCGTCTCTAAGACACCAGGGCCTGAGCCCATCCCTCAGGAAACAGAGCCCTGGGGGGGGGGGTTCCTAGGAGTGGGGAGGGGCTCCTGGGGGGGAGGGGCTCCTGGGAGGGAGAGCGGAACCCTGATGCTTCCCAGATTCTGGGCCAGAACAAAGCCCCGAGGGGTTGGAAACGGGTGTCGCCCAGCAGGGGCCCCAGGGCCTGGCCTGGGAGGTGGGACCTCCAGCTTCAACTGTGGACAAGTTGCCCAGCTTTGCTCAGATTTCTCTGTGAGGCGACCTGGTCATTTTTCCCCCAACAAGATCATGAATGGGGAAGCACTTTGTAAAGGACAAAGCGATCCCCATCATGAGCCTTGCTATCACTGTGCGGGCACGTGGCCTTGGACACTGATGTTTGGGGCTCCCGAGTCTAATCCCCCAAAGGTCTCCCCTAAAGGGACATTGTACTCAGCCTCCTATAAGACCCCTGGGCCCCCGCCTTCAGCTGTGACGCAGTCTTCTGTTTCCAGCTTGCAGAACTTGCCTGCAAGAACTGGAAGAGGTTCATAGCCTGGCTTCCCTTCTGCAAAGGTAAAGAGCCTTCCCCCTTCTCTCCAGGGTGCTCCTCCCAGAGTCTATGGTGCGAGCCCAGGGCTACAGGCACCCTGGGGCTGTTCTGGGGGTCTGGGAGGAGCCACGGGGACAGTGTGGCTAAAGCCCTGGGATGAGGGACAGCAGGAGCATTGTGAAGTGGGTGTGGGGGCGTGGAGGGCCATGGGGCCCACCCTCCTGGCCCCCCTGCTCCCGGCTTCAGCTCACACCTCCCATCTCCCACAGCCACCTGGTGAGGCTCTCTGACCAGAGGCACTTTCAGCTCTTACAGCAAGCAGCCCCTGGGCAGGTGCACAGAGGAGTGCCTGCTGGAGCCCATCAGCCATGCAGGGAGCCTATGGAAGATGCTCCCACCGTGGCCCCATCACCTTCCCCCGCTCCTCTGACGGGACGCCCTTTACCTCTGGCCTCCACCCGGCCAGCAGAACCTCAAAAAGACCAAACTAACTTAAAGGAAATCCCACTTTCTGACACAGTCAGAAAGAGCTTACTCCCAGGTAATTCCTATTTGGCATCTCTCATTCCAACCATCTCAGGCCTTGGCCATGCAAGCTACCCCATTTTATCCTTTTCCTGGTGGTGGGAATGTACCAAGTCCTTGTTCTTGCCTAGCTCATTACGGCACAAGTGCCAGGAAGAACATGTGTCCTGCCATGCACCAGAGACCTCGCTCTGGGGTGGCCTTACAAACAGGCATATAGAGACTCATAACCCCTCATTTGTCAATCCAGATGTCCAGAACCTGCTTGAGATATTAATCACTAAAAGGGTAGAACTGAAGATTTGCAAAGAGAAAGAAAAAGATGGGTCAGTTGTCAAACAGTGGTACCCAGATGACCACGTGGGCTCTTTGGGGACTATGTGGAAGTTGCTGGGTGCTGAGCAGAACACCACCACCCCGCAATCCTTCTGGAACATGAAAGACAAACCAGAGCCGCTGGCTGGTCCTCAGCTGTTCTCATCCCCCAAGGTCTTGGAAGACCACTTGCAACAGAAATGCAGCCAGCTCTTCTGGGGTCTCCCCTCTCTGCACAGTGAGTCCCTGGTGGCCACTGCCTTGGTCTCTACTCACTCTTCTCAACTACAGGTTCCCTCTGTTTTATTCAATGGAATCTCTAAGTGCTTGCCAGTTCTAATTCAGGATCAAATATCTTCACAGTTTTCCCACGCCCCACCCTTGCTCCACCTTGGGATCCAACCCCAACCCTCAATGCTAACCTTGCCCCGGTCCCAGGCCCACCTTCCCCCTTCTGTCCCAATCAGACCACCTTCTCTCCCATCCCAGAGGAGGACCGGTGGGGTATCTTGCCCTACATCCCAAAAAAAGACACGATTCTTCATCCCAACTCAAATTCAACATGTGGAACGGCCCTTGTTGCCGAAGCAGCAAGAAAGGGGGAAGACTTTACCCGCTATGGTGAAAAGGTCTCTGAAATCCTTTAGCCAAGTCCCTCCCAAGCTTCCAGAGGACAACCAGGCCTCCCACGCCCACAGGTCAGTTTCCACTTTTCACGGGGACTTTATCATCTTTAATATCCAGAAGCAACACCTTCAAAGGAGGCTCAGCAGGGATAAACAGCAAGGTAGCCTGCCCCACAGGATTCAACTGTCTCTGGAACTGATGTGGCCTCAGGATGAATTCCCACGGGTGAGTCAGGCACAGGGAGAGCAGGGGCTCTCAAGGCCCTTTGTGTTTAAAGGCAAAAGCAGCCAGGTTACACAGAGGACCAGGTCCAGGTACCCTAGAAGTTCCCATAGGAAGGGTCAAGCAAGATTCCAACTAGAGAAGAACTTTAGTAAGGGTCTACGGCAATGTCTGAAGAGGACGCCAAGAGATCTCTCCAGGGTCTCAGCCAGGTACCCAGTGAAGGTTCTAGGAACCAACTCTGAGAAGGAGTTAGTAAGACCCTTGATAAGCACCTTGAAGAGTGACCCAGGAAAATACTTTGCGAGGGGCCCAGATAAGAAACATCTAGAAAAAATCTTAAAGGTTCATTTGCTCAGGAAATTGGAACAGATCAATCAGGGTTTGATCCCTGTGAGTGTGCGTCGATCCTGGTTTGTGGCCAACCATGCTTTGCCCAAGTTTCACCCTCACACAGAAATCAGAAATCTAGCACCCTTGAAGGATCAGAAACCCTACGTAAACACCTCCCATGAGCTGTTCTTCCTTAGTCCTCACACTCAGCAGAAGCTGGAAGCACACATCATAAGGTTTCGGGTGAGGCATAGGTGGGACCTACCTGTCCAAGCCTCTGAGCCCATAGATCTGGAGCTATGTGAAGCTCAATCCTTGCCCTATTCCCAGTCCCCCTTTCACTGCTCAGCCACCTTTGTATCTGGGGCCCACTCAAAAGCCAAGTTCTACAGGTTCTTGGGAAAACCTCCTCAGCCCCATTCAGGAGGGGAGGGGATAACAGAAGAGTCTGTTCCTACTTCAGGGGGTCCCCTGCCTTTTCCCTCACCTGCATGTGAGGAAATCCAACAGGGCCTGGGAGGGACCTCACCTGATGATGGCCATGAGTCCTCGGAGACCTCTTTATCAGGACAGAAGGGCAGATCACCTTCTCAGACCTCCACACTCAGCCTCATAAACAGAACCCTGCAGAGCAAGACTGTTATGGGGGCCAAGAAAGACAACCTGGATCCAAGCCAAAGTTTAGCAATGGCCAGGAATGAGCTAAAGGAGGAGAGTGGGGGTCAGGCCTCACCAAACAAGGTAGCAATACTAGAGATGAACTTCAGGTCCCAATCTCCAAGGGCTAAAGGGTCCATGGAGGCAATGGAGGCCGAGAAGGCCCCTGCTTGGAAAGTCATCTTAAGACCCAGTGTGCTGGCCAATAACCAAACCATTTATGTGGATCTGAGGAGATCAGGATCTCCAAGCACTAGTAAAAGTCCCTCACCACCTACAGCCCAAGATCCAAACGAGCCAAGCCTTAAAACAAAGGCTAGTAAGTTTGAGCTCCAAGAGAAAGTAGAGTCAGGGAACCAGCCTCAAGGCCATACCACCGGTGTGCTTCTTCAGGATTCTCCCAGTGACATCCTCCTTCCAGACTTTGCCACTGGCGTGCCTGTCCAGGACTGTGACACCAATGTGCCCCTGAAAGACCTTGACACTAATGCTGTCCTTGCTGAAGACATCTTGACCACTCACAAGTCACCCTGTTCCCAGAGGGAACATGACAATGGAGACACACCTGCTCCCCCGGTGCCACATGACCTTAGCCCCTGCAGTGAGGGGCATCAGGAGCCCAGTGTACCAAAAGTTGAGGAACCATGTGAGAGCCAGAGGGAGAGGGACTCCAGTAATGAGAGAGAGGACCAGAAGAGTCCCAAACCAGAAAAGCATGAAGAAGAGTCTGCAGAACCGTTGGGAATCAGGGCTTCCCAAGCTAGTGGGACAGGACACCCTCCCAAGGTCAGAAGAACAGGAGAGAGCCTTGGGAGCAAATACCTCCAGCTCGTGCCAGAAAAGGGACAGATTTTTCCAGAAAGCCACTTTAGAAAAAGGATGAGGAACTTCCTGCAGTACCTTAATCTCAAGAAAAAAAGCAAAGGACTGGAAGGTCCCCTTCAAAAAGGCAAGCCCGCAGCAGCCCGTGCCCAGGTACCAGCCAGAAGCAGAGCTGCTGCAGACGGCAAGGCTGTTGAAGCTCAGACGATTGTGACAGCTGTGGGGCAAGTCCTGGTGGAGAAACTGGGATTTCACCAAGGAATTCGTGCCTCAGAGATAAATCAGCGCAAGGAATCGCACGCCCCAGTACGTGGGCATTCCTGTTACCATAGGGTTCTCTCCTCCCCGAACCAGAGGAGAGTGGTGAGAGAGAGAGCCTCCAGTCAGCAAGCCACCCCCAAGGGCCATAGCTGCCCTAAGAAGAGCGAGTGGACCAGAGACAGGAACAGCAGGTGGGAAGTCCTACCCAGGGACCTGGGGTCCCCAGGCAGACCCAGCCAGCACAGGCCGATGGCGGCAGGTGTCTCAGGTCATGTTCAGCATTATCCAACATGCAGTCTTCGAAAAGGTGTGTCATCCCATCAGGCAGAGTGTGCTTCTCACACCTTTCCTGATAGCAAAGTTTTCCTTCAAGAAAAAATTGAGTACATGCAAAGAAAGCCTATTTCTCATGTTAGCACATCCTTTGTGTGCTAATGGCTTCTTCATACCACAATTTTTATTGTTTCCCCAAAATAAATGTTTCTTTCTCATGAGAGATGCTGGCCTCTGTCTGTGCCCTGCTCGGGGGAAGGGAAGGATCAAGGTCTGCTCTCCCCGAGTGCCTGCTTTGGCTTCCAGAAGGCATGGGACCTTGGAGGGAGGGGGACCGTGTGGTGCACCCCCACCCCCTCCCTCACACGCCTTCGGTTTCCGTGACAAGATGAACACGACCAAGACCAGGATCTGGCTCCGCCCATCCTCTCCTGCTTTCTCTCTACCTTGAACTTGTGTGGCTGTAGGGAGGGTCTGCAGAGCAAGAAATCCCCCTCGGGCTCCGGGACATGTGGAAGACAGAGTCCTATGTCAGAGTGGGGCGCAGAGTTTGGAGGCGCAAGGTTGGCCCTCAGTGCAGAGGTGGGAGAAATCCTGCTCCCCATCTCCTGGGGGAGTAGGGCACAGCTACCCCAGGAACCCTTCTCTCCCCGATGAAGCCGGTTGACATCACCCGGGAGCCCCTCTTAGCTCAGTGTCACCCCCCCGCCCCCGTTCTCATGCTCTGGAGCAGCAAGGGAGGAGCTCACAGCTCTGAGGGTGTGCAGTGGGGAGCACAGAGGCCACTGTGGACCAGTCTGCCCTGCTCACCAGCAACCCCTTCCCCTTCTGGGGGATGGAGCAGCGGTGTGGCTGGGAGGCAGGGGGACACTGCACCTAGGTGGGACTCCAGGAAGGAGGCAGAGTGACATGGTGTGTCCATACCTGGTGTGACGACCGAGGACCCGTGGTGTCCCACTGTCACCTACAGGCCCAGTGGAGACAAGTTAGAGGCCCCGTGGCCGCAGGGTCTCCACCCCACTCCAGCTGCCGGGCCCAGGGGGAAAGAAGCCCCCTGAGGCTCCCACACAGAGGGTCAGGCGCCCAGAGGCAGCAAGGCCTTCGGGCAGGGAAGCTTAATTTCTGCACAATTTGATAAGATTGCACGGGATTGGGGGCCTCGGGACAGACTTGTAGTCTGCGACCTTTACTTACTTATGTGGCCCAAGGACAGCTCCCAGGGGACTGGTGGGGACTCCAAGGCCAAGGGACTGGCCCGGGTCATGTAGCAAGTCTTGCCTGGCTCCCGGTCTTGGTTACCCCAGAGCCCGAAGGGGGAGGAGGCCATCAGATAGAGTTTGTCCCACACCCGGCTGGAACGGACCGTCCAGAATGAGGGTGCAGTCCAGGAGGGGCCCCCTGCATGCCCTGTTCCCAGCCCAACATCATCCTCCAGGGCCCACACACATCGCTCGTGTGGTGGAGAGTCCTGCTCCAGGAGGGACCCCCAATCCAGATGGCAGCAGGCATGGCCCTGCCCCCATGCCCTCAGGACCCCACATGTGGGAGGGGACCCAGGGTGCAGGGCGGAGTGGGCGCAGGCCTGCTCCGCCGCAGCTTCTCTCTGGAGCCAGGTCCTGCCTCTAGGCCCCCAGGGTGCGCCCAGCACTGACACGGCAACCAGGCCCCGGGGGAGGCAGGACCGGGACAGAGAGCGCCCTGGGCCCTCGGGAGCTCAGGAGAGGGTGGCCCAAAGCAGGGTCCCTGAGCCTGGCTGCTGCTAGGTCCTCCCAGGGGCACCAGGAGGTGAGTCCTGCAGTTGGGGAACCAGACGTGCACCCCACGCTCCTGTCGGGAGAAGTGCCACGGACGGGATGCTGGTGGAACAGCCAGAATCAGGAAGGAGCAAGTCCCTTTGCCCTTCTCCTGCCAGACGGTGCAAGGCCGGAGAGGGAAAGCCCTACGCCGAGAGACCCCGCGCAGAGACCGCTGACAGACCCACACAGAGACCTCTGACAGAGACCCCACGCAGAGACCCCATGCAGAGACCCCACACAGAGAGCTCTGACAGAGACCCACACAGAGACCCCATACAGAGACCTCCCACAGAGACCTACACCAAGACCCCACGCAGAGACCCCACACAGAGACCTCTGACAGACCCACATAGAGACCCCACACAGAGACCTCTGATGGAGACCCACACTGGGACCAACACCAAGACCCAACACAGAGACCTCTGACAAAGATCCACACCAAGAACTCCCACAGAGACCCACACAGAGACCTCCCACAGAGACCTCTCACAGAGACATCCCACAGAGACCCAAACCAAGACCCCACACAGAGATCTCTGACAGAGACCTACACCAAGACCTCAGAGACTCCCACACAGACTCTCAGTGACCTCTGACTGAGGACCATATGCAGGAACCTCCCATAGAGACCTTCCACACACATCTTACAGAGAGACCTTGCCCAGAGACCCACACCGAGACCCCACACAAAACCCTCTGACAGAGACTTCCCACAGAAACCCACACCAAGACCTCTTACAGAGACCCACACAAAGCCACACAGACCCTACACAGAGACCTCTGACAGGGGCCAACATCAAGAGCCCTCACAGAAACCATATCATCCACAAAGACCTCCCACACAGATCTTATGCAGAACTCTCACAATGGCCAACACCAAGAGACTTCACAAAGACCTGTGACAGAGATCCACACAGACTTCACACAGAGACACCTCTGGAAACAGATCTGAATACAGAGACCCACACACAGGTCCGCATAGTCCACACAGAGGCCTCCCAGTGCCCCACAGACACCAAAGACAGACCTTGAACAGAGGGCTCACCTCCCTCTTAGGAGCCTGAGTAGCCACCCAGTGACAGGCCCCTGCATGGATCTGAAGCCACTTAGCAAATTGGCAGTGCAGGGGAGTGCTGTGCTCCCCAGAGAAAATGCTTGTGTATTTTTTAATTACTTATGAAAAAGCCTTAGATACCCCATGTAAACCTGAAAAGTCCTTACCTTCACAGATTTTCAATAGCTTGAGCTCAGACCCACAGTTTAAAGAATCAGAAACTGAAAACAAACAAAACTTTGCCATCATCTAATGAGGGAGGAACTCTTATTTGTCCAATTTTAGTTATTGTTTAGTAAAACACGCTCTAAGCATCAGGGGTCACGTTTTTTATTTTGTTAGGGACAAGTCCCTACACTCAAAGCGACTTCTTTACGTTGGAAATGATGTAGGGAGGCCTACAGCAGCTGGAATGCAGGATGGAACGAACCAGCAAAGAGACATCGGACTCGTTCTGTAGAGAGAGCACATTATTTGGCCCAGAACTGCTTGTGTTACGTTTGTGAGGCTTGCTTTATTTTTAAATCAAACAATTCACAGTATCAAACACACGAAGCCGTTTTAGAAATGAGACAGTTTTGGCAATATTTCTATTATGTCCTCTGGCTTGTTTATATTTACTGCTAATAACATGAAATAATTATATCTTTTTCTTTTTGCTCCTTTTAAAATATGGTAATATCCTTAGATGACATCATGTATGTCTCCAGAATATGAAAAAACTCCTAGTGCTCAGCTAAGATAGCTTAAACTTCTGGACTATTCAGAAAGTTTCATATTTTATATAATTCTAAGGAATGCTCATTCTTTAAGACTCGGGAAGTCAGGGTCTGCTTTATATTTTAAGGCTAAAAAAGGACACATTGCTTAAAATAATTTTGAAATCTTAGAAAATATTTCAGTTAGTTGGTGCTTGAAATACACATTACCTCAATTAAATTACTTGGGAATTGGCATTTTAACATCTGTGAAATTGAAGAAATTATACATTTAATCAGCATTTCATTATAATAATAAAGATCTCACCATCTACTTAATATTTTCCAAATTGGGCACTTAGTTGAGACTCCATATTTCTCACTGGTCATAAGAATCCTGTTGCCCTTGACTTGGTAAGATCTAGATAATAAACAGATGTCAAGTATAAGGTTAAATCTCTCAGGTCACCCACTGGGGTGACAATGTCCCAATCTTTTCTTTCAGAAGAGAGGAATGAGTTGGTGTCAGTTCTGTGGGTATATATATATATTTTTTTTTTAATTAAGAAAAAAACATACTCTGGCAGTAAAATATTTTACAGAATTATAGCTATTAATGTTATTAATGTTTTGAAATTTTCTCCCTTGGTGATAACTTTCTCGTGTTATTGAATCACAGAACTGTGGAAAGTGGCGCTGGATGGCCTCTAATGTCCAATCAATAGTATTTAATAACTAGGATAACTCATCATTTCCCTATAGATGCCTGCATCCACAACATCCCACAATCATAAAAAGGATACTTTCTTTTTTAAGTTTAAGCTATTTCTAAACCATGTTTTTAGTTAGAATAAAACTAAATTCTTGTAAGAAGTATAAAATGATGTAACTTCCAACGAAATAGATGAGGATTTAGGAAATGCTACCATCTTTTGAAGGAAAACACAATCGCCTCGTCTCATCCTGATAACAAGAAATGAGTGACACAGGTCTTTGCTCTAAGCATTTTTATGTGTGTGCTTTAGTTGGTCCTATGCATTAATATTCTTTTTTTTTTTTTTGAAGATTTGTGGGACAGAATATTTTTACAGAAGTGATAAATAGCCTATGTGTCTTGCTAGTTAGCTTCAATAGCCATTCTTATCCCACTTGGAATAAGGGCAAGCAGAATAACGGACACAAATATTTTCTGGAAAATGATTCCATTACCTCGAACCTTTCTCAGTGGAAGAAAAGACGGAGGCCTCGGGTAGGAAGCTGAGATACCTTTTTTTTTTTTTTTTAAAGATTTTATTTATTTATTTGACAGAGAGAGACACAGCGAGAGAGAGAACACAAGCAGGGGGAGTGGGAGAGGGAGAAGCAGGCTTCCTGCCGAGCAGGGAGCCCGATGCGGGGCTCGATCCCAGGACCCTGGGATCATGACCTGAGCCGAAGGCAGACACTTAACGACTGAGCCACCCAGGCGCCCCGGAAGCTGAGATACCTTTACCCCACAAATAAGTACGTAATTTATAGGCTATTAAAACTGGGATGGCTACCACAAGGCTGTTGGCTGAAGGATTTGCAGAGACCAGATCAAGAAGAATAGGCAAGTTTAGGGTGTCTTGGACACCATTTTCAAAATTTGCCCATAATTTAAGTAGGAAACAGAACTTGACCAAAGCAATGCTGCGTGTCCTACCTTCCCTCCATTTACGCAGAGATGACGCCGCCCTCCACCACCAGCTCACCCTGTAACTCTCCCTCATTGTCAGAGGCTTACTGGAGACTTCAGATGAAGAAATAGGTAAAGAGAGGAAGAAGAAGTAGAGGAGGAGAAGCAGGAGCAGAGAGGAACAGGAGAAGAGGGGATGAAGAGCCATTACCAAAAAAACTGCACACACACAAAATGGTAGTGGCCTCTTCTCTATCCCAGACACCTAGTTAACAAATGGGGACCCCGTGTTATGGAGACACTCCCCAAGCCACATGGATACTCGGTTTCCACATCTGACTCTAACCCAATTCAAAGTAGTCCTCACAGATTTTGAGGGTTGGAGGCAAAAGTACACAAAATACAGTTCCTGGAGATACCATTCCTGCTTTGCTCACCTGAGAGGTGTGGGAGTCCATTAGGAGTGAGACCCCTTGGTGGAGGGGCTCACCAGGGGAGTGGATAGGACAGTGCACGTGGGTGCAGAAGGAAAATATTAGAACTTCCATTCGGAATCTTTTTCATCTCATTTTTTTAAATCCCTATATTTATATAAGCTTTGCCATGGATATAAATTATAGACTCATAGTTCATGCAGTTAATTTGCAAATACATAAATACATACACATAAGATGCTGCATGCTCAGAAAGATATTTGTGGGCTAAAAGAATGATAGAAATGTTAGAGAGCACTGACATGAACCAGATTCCTGATCTTTTCTAAGAAACGAGGCCCCAAGTCCAAAACAACCATGGGTTCTGGGCTCCATCAGGCAAACCATGTATATAGCCTATCCAGAAAGAATGAGGGCCATGGAACTCTAGAAGAGCTATTTCACCAAACTCGGCAACCCTGAGCATCCCCTCGTAGGCAGAGGGTGGGTAACACAGAGGTAAGTGAACCTTTCTGTCCCAACTCACCTGCAAACACAATGCAGCTGTGGACTAATGGGGACCCTGTGGTGAATGGCTATGTTGAGGGGAAATGAAAGAAAGCCCGGATTCATTTAGAATACAGTGCAGGAACCTCATGCCCTTCCAGGACCATCAGACCTACAGGAGGTGTGGGGAGGGTGCAGAAGCAGTGGAGACCCGGACATCATTTAGCAGAGATCACACACACCATACTCAGGAGAATGGCTTACAGTTAAGAATGCAATTGTTTGCATTTCCATTACATTTTTGCAAGTATCCTATTGCTTTCAAGGCAAAATTTTGTAGGTAGTAGTTTTATTTACCAATTAAAAAAAAAAATGGAAAATCCATTGGAAGATGCTATTTGCTTTGGATCATGTGAGAAGTTCTGGGGAGAGAAAAGAATGGATTCATGTAGTCAAGCATATGGACACAGTGACTTGACTAGTAAACAAGGGAGCTAAAAACATTGGACACAATTAAACAGATTGGATATTCCTCGGGCACACAGCCATTGATTGTGCTCAGAAACTGGCATATTAAGACAGACCTCTAGCTACCAGGCCAAGCAACTGCTGTGAGTCTGCTTAAGCATGGATAGATTGGGAAACCCCCCAAGGTAGGGGGTTGCAAGTGAGGATAAAGGGAGTTTAGCCAATGATCCAGTTTTAGTGAAGGCAGCATCTCTAATGGTCAGCTCTTGCCATCGGAAGATGATGTGAGAAGAACGAGTTGAGAAAGAGAAGTATTTCAACTTTGATGCCAAAATCAATCACCTGGACATATCATTAGATCTAGAAAATGGACTGAACTGAGAGTCTAACTGGTTGATCCACGACGTGCTGTCCACATTACCCGCTTATCTTCTTCAGGAAGGATGTCATCATTTCTCAGACTCTGTGATCTCTAACACGCTGAGAGAGTCCGATATACTTGTCAAGGTGAAGCCAGACATCAGTGACAGACTCACAGCAAGTCTGAAAGTCTTGCAACCTCCCCAAGAGTGACAGCCAATAAACTAAACATTTCACAGCATGATGGGATAGAATACGATATATGATTGATGTATCGATAAACAAAGGGAGGGTAAAAAATACTATAAATTATAAACATGAAAAAAAGTGACCCCTGGTCTTCTCTGGAGAAGTACTCTACTTTTAACTTCACTCTACATCTTTCAAGGGCTATCATGTCTGTGTTCTTTTTATTAGGCTAACATTTTTGCCCATACTCAGCATATGGATAATTTATCAGTGAATAGATTCTTATTAAAACCCTTTGTATTCAAATTATAAGCAGACTTTACATAATAAAGTTTTTTGTGAATGTCTTCTTTGTTTTATATCATTCCACTCTGATACCAGTCCACTAGTTTTCTAGGGAATAACATTGGGGTGGTGTAGAGATAGAGGTTGAAATCTTAAGCAAAGGAAACCAGCAGGCCCAGGCTGAGACAGTATTTAAAAGAGGGTGCATGAACTGAAATCATCTTGGTGGTTTTAACATTTATGAATTTTTACTATGTCAAAATAAATATAAAATTTGGGAGTGGAAGAGTTAAGCAAATCTTAGAGAATACACCCAAGCCAGCAATGCACTTACCCATTAATCTGTTTCTCCTCCATACATTGAATAGTTGGCTAGAAGACCTGTACGTTTCAGTGATTTCTACAATTCAAGAATTATGTCTCCCAATTGAAGCTAAAAGCTTCCCTCATGCTTCCTTTTACTCATGGTGGGGGGGGGGGGACCCAGTCCTGCTAATATCCAGAAGTGGCCCTCACTCACACCAGAGCCACGTTACTCTCCTCTTGGACATAAATACCAAGAGGTATCATGGAATGCCAACACCAGACAAAGTTACTCTGAGACCATGATAAAGGGAGACAAAATGAAGGTAATTCATAATTGTTTTCTAGGTATAGAAAGAAAGATCACAGTGCCACCCCAAAAAATAACAGACATCCCATTCTCTTGGTTAAAATGAGTGACACCTGTGGGGCGCCTGGGTGGCTCAGTTGGTTAAGCAACTGCCTTCGGCTCAAGTCATGATCCCGGAGTCCTGGGATCAAGTCCCGCATCGGGCTCCCTGCTCAGTGGGGAGTCTGCTTCTCCCTCTGACCCTCCTCCCTCTCATGCTCTCTCTCTCTCTCTCAAATAAATAAATAAATAAATCTTTAAAAAAAAAAAAGAGTGACACCTACATCATTACCGGTAATGGTTTACTCTGACTATAATCTTCCCTCCTATACATAAGATTTATTGAGATATCAATCATAGAATTGCCTTTGCTTTCAGTATCCAATCTAAAGTGACCCCCCCCACTTTTAGGCCTTCCCTCAAATCACCCAACCAAAACCCTACCCAACAGTATGGTTTTTTTTCTAACACCTCCTACCCAGACACCTCACAGTTTCCCATGGTGTACGTCCTCCCTCGTTGCAATGAATAATAAACCCAACCTGTTCTGGATAAAACTTGTTCATAGGAGTGTTCCTGGTGGTCTCTGGCTGGAGGACACGGACTTTGGAATGATCTCATCTCATCTCATCTCAATCAGCTCCCCCGCCCCAAGGAGAACACCCCCATTCTTCAGCCCTTCCTCCAAACACCATTTACTCCACAACACTTCTCTCCTCCCCCAGCTAAGTCAGGCCCCATGTGCAGTGTTCTCCAGACCCCCTCGAACTGCCTCCTGTGACAGCCGCTGCATTCCATGGCGGGTTTCTCACAAGGGTATTGAAAGCTCCTTGCAGGCCCCGTGAGGAATGTCTGACTACATTCCCTGTACTTACTCGAGTGCATCTTGAAACGTATCAGTAAAAGTTTGCTAATTAATGGATACATGAATTAAAGCTTTCTAACCTAACTTATGCATAAATCACAACAGTGTAATCCCATCTTTAAAAAGATTTCCGGGGCGCCTGGGTGGCTCAGTTGGTTAAGCGTCTGCCTTCAGCTCAGGTCATGATCTCAGGGTCCTGGGATCGAGCCCTGCATCGGGTTCCTTGCTCAGCAGGGAGCCTGCTTCTCCCTCTCCCTCTGCCTGCCGCTCCCCCTGCTTGTGCTCTCTCTATCTCTCTCTCTCTCTGTGTCAAATAAATAAAATAAAATCTTTTAAAAAGTAAAATAAAATAAAATAAAAAGGTTTCCAACTCTTTCAAGTAGCCAATATGTTTTGAAAAGAATCGGTAAGATAAAATAGCATTAACAATTGAAATTTAATGATGCAAAGAAAACTCCAAATTACTGAATCTAAGTCTTTTATTTTATATGTCCAATATGAATATCCTTGTAGCTTTTGAAATTAATCACAAAATTTAACTGTTTACAGAATATAGTTTAAAAAGCAATTTTACCTCAAGGTATTGTTTCTACGATGACAAAAAATTCATTTAAAAAGCTATTACCAAAGAACATATTTAAAATAAATTAAATATGCAACTTGCAAAGGCTAAATATATTGTAAATCTACTATTCTAAAAATAAGAAACAATTATCTCTTGTTTACTTTAACATTTAATGTGCTGAAAAGTCCAGAGAGCCATTGGTTTATTAACAAATTCATATAAAACGGGGTAGTGAACAGACTGCATGCACTTTTCCCTCTTTGAAAATTATTTTTTTATTACTGAAAATGTTTCAAGACATTATTTGAAAGATGTGTGAGAGAGAGAGAGGGTAGAAAAATACGCTTGCATGCTTATGGCCTAACAATTTAAATTACAAATATACAGAGCGTACAAACTTTCAGTTATTAGATGAATAAGTTCTAGAAATTTGATGTACAATATGGTGATTATAGTTAATAATAATGTATTATATACTTGAAATTTGCTAGGAGAGTAGATCTCAAGGGTTCTCACCACAAGAAAAGAGCAAAGATGCAAAGTGATGGATATATAATTAGCTTAATTGTGGTATGATTTCCTGGTTTTACTCGTGAGATGATTGTGAAATCATTTCACAATATGTAGGCAAATGAAAACATCACATTGTACAACCTGAATATATATAATTTTTATTTGTCAGTCATACCTCAATAAAGCTGGAAGAAAAAATACACAGATATATATATATATATATATATATATATACACACACACACGTATATCTATGTATATATTACATGTGTGTATATATATATGTGTGTTTTAGCATCCTTAAATTTGTATTACCTATTCCAGTTTCTGCTGGAAAATACTGTTTTCATTATTCTGCATAACATGGCTCACTAAGGTTGATTAGCAGATTTGAAACCCAAGTAACTCTTTTCGTTCTCCAGGAGTTTCTGCCAGGTGGACTTGAACTTGAGTTTGGAGAACACCCTCCCTGCTCCACACCAACACTGCTAGCATCCCCAACTCACTCCCAACACTCTGGTTCTACCCCTAATCCTCCAAAACTTTCATGAGCGTAAAGAGAGGTTTTTTCCTCAGGAAAACACTGGATGGCTCTAATATTGACCATCTGTGGGTTTATAATGAAGAATCAATCTTTGTGATTCGTCTATAAACCTGGAAGGGCAAAATGAATACTTTTCCTTTTTTTCCTCAAAATAACTAAAGGTACACATAAATCTATAATTGGAAATAAAATTTCATTAAAAGGTACTCACCAAAAAAGAACTAAGAGCTCTTTGCCTATCCCTACATCTAAAAGGTTTTCTCCTAGGATTTGTTTTAATAGTTTTATAATGTTATGTTTTATAGCTAAGCTTTGATCCGTTTTGAGTTAATCAGTGTGAAAGGTGTGAAGGTTGGGTTGAGAATTTTTTGAGCCTATGGATGTCCATTTCCTCCAGTATCACTTGTTTAAAAGACTAGCTTTCCTCTTTCAGAAAAAAGATTGTCAGAGACTATAGTGAGTGGAGAAAAAATAAATAAATAAAACTGAAAGTGAAGATTTTTATTGTCTTTATAAAAAAAATGCTTTAAGATATTTCCATTTAAAAACAAATAATTTATGGGTAGAGTTACATTAAGCAATAAATAATTGTGAAATTGAGTCATGGTCAAAGTTAACCCAGCAAATTTGAGAAAAAGACCTCATTAATCGTATCCATTGTTATGAGACCATCACAACTTCACGGGTAAATTGGTGAATCTGAGAGGCAACTTGATCTCACATGGCCCCAGCTAACTTGGTTGAATGCCACCTGCGTAGCCTCAAATGACCTAGTTCTGAAACTCATCTGGATCCTGAGCAAAGGAAATATAAAGGCTTGTGTTTTCATTTTCTGTTGTTACATAACAAATAACCACAAACTTAGTGGCTTCAAACAATACTCATTTATTAACATGGTTTCCAGCATGGCCGGATTCTCTGCTCAGAGTATCACATGGCTGAAAGGAAGGTGTTAGCCAGCAGATTCCTTGCCTTGCAGGAGAAATCTGCATCTAGGCTCATTCAGGTGATTAGACTTCTCTTCCTTACAGTTGTCGGGGAGGTCCCTCCTTTGTTGCCTGTCATCCTGGGTCCCCGCCCAGCATCTTAAGGCCACACCCACTCCTTCTCATGTGTCTTCCTCTATCTTCAAGCCAACAGTGATGTGTCAAATGCCCCTGTGCCTCAAATCTTTCTGACCTTTTCTTCTATATCCAGCCAGACAAACCCTGTGTGTAAAGAGCTCACCTGATTGGGTCTGGCCCACCTGGATAATCTCTATGTCTTAAGGTCAACTGACTCAGAGTTTTAATTACATTCTGCAAAAATCTCTTCACCAGTGGTACCTAGATCAGTGTTTGATTGAATAATAAGAGGACAGGAATCTTGGAGGACTGTGTTTAGAATTATTCCAACAATGGAGAGCCTGGGTGGCTCAGTCAGTTAAGTGTCCAACTCTTAATTTCTGCTCAGGTCATGATCTCAGGGTCGTAGGATTGAGCCTGCTTAAGATTCTCTCTCTCCCTCTGCCCCTCCCCCTCCCTCTCTAAAAAAAAAAATAATAGAATTATTCCAACCACAGCCTATATCCATACTGTTTTCCATATTGGCTTCACTAATTTACATTCCCACCAACAGAGCACAAGTGTTCCCTTTTCTCCAAATCCTCCCCAACGCTTGTTATTTCTTTTCTTTTTGACAGTAGCCATTCTAACAGGTGTGAGGTGGTATCTCATTGTAGTTTTGATTTGCATTTGCCCAATGGTTACTGCTGTTGAGCATCTTTTTTTTGTACCTGCTGGCCATCTATATGTATCTAGAGGACTGTTCCAAATCTGTTTGTATCTGCATGTACCTGTTGGCCATTCTCTTCCAATTCTATCTAGAATTCACTCAAGCAGGCTGCCCCCCTACCAAAATTACCTGTCTTAGACATCACTGACCACTTTCTACATCCAAAGTTTAATTTCAAATCTTTACCTTAACAAACACTGGAGCAACAATTGACATTGATGACCACCAAAACCTCCTCATTGGAAAGATGTCTTCATTTGGCTTCTAGGCACTACATTCTCTGGTTTTTCTCCTACCTTAAGAGCCACAGTGTCTATGTTTTCTTTGTTAATTTATCCTTATCTTCTCATTCTGCTTTTCTCTAACTCCTTAGGGAGTTAATATTGTCTCATGACTTTAAATTCCACTGGTATGCTGGTGACTCACAAGTTTATATTTTCAGCCTGGACCTATTCCCCTGAACTCCTTCTCATGTGTCTAACTGCATATGGGTTGGCTCAAACCAAGTGTCTAGAAGTCACTTCACCTTACCTTGTCTCCTGTCCTTGCTCTCTTGACTCTTCTCCCACCCCCAATCTTTCTATTCCCAGCCAATGGCAAGTCCATTCCCCTAGTAGCTTAGGCAAAAATTCTTGGTGTCGTCCTTACTTTCCAACTCACGTCCCATATCCCACATATCAACCGATCCCATTGGCCCTTTTTCAGAATTTTAACTGGCATCTAGCAATGTCTCACCCCTCCTCCTGCTCATACCCAAACAATTATCACCTTTTCCTGGGGTTTTTGCTAGTTTCCTAACTCAGATGGCCTCTGCTATTTTATACCTTGTGCCTCTACAGTTTATTCTTAAAAACCGCAAGGAGTGAGACTTCTAAAACACAAGGCAGACAGTGCCACCCCTCTGCTCAAAACACCAGAAGAACTTCCCAATTCATGCCGTCAAGTCTAAAGTGTTTACCAAGGCTAACCAGGCTCTCCACCCTTCCCAGCAGTACCCCCTTCCTTCACCCCTACCCTTCTCTGCATTGTTTAGTTTGTTTCTGTGCTCTTCCTCAAACATCCACAGCCTTCCACTTTATTTACTGTCGGCTCTGTCCTCACGTGTTTCCCCCAGACATTTACGTGGCCCTGCCCTAGCTTCCAGCTGCTCTGTTAAAAAGGCACTCTGATAGTAAAAACTTCTCGGATCACCTTTTTTCAAAAGGCCCCGGTCCCTACCTCCCCATTTTGCAATCTTTATCCTCCTTTTGTTTCATTTTACTTAAAATTTATTTTCACAGCTGGTTCAAGATGGTCGTGTAGGAAGATCCTGAACTCACCTCCTCCACAAACAAAACAAATCTATAGCTGCATATGGAATAATCCCCTCCTCTAAAACAGTCCTGAAAACTAAATGAACAGTGCCTCCACCACAAATGATAAAAGAGCTACATTGAGATAGATAAGAGCAGCAGAGACATGCTCTCACCAAAAACACCTCCCCAGGCAGGGCAACACACAATCAGGAGGGATCTCAAAGATATGGAACTTTTCCTCAGGGGCAAGGAGCTTGTCTTCCATATCAGACACCCCAAGCCTTGGGCCCTGCACCAGAGAAAGAAGCCCCCAAAACACTTGGCTTTCAGAGTGGTGGGTACGAAGGAGGGCACGTTTTGTGATGATCACTAGGTGTTATATGCAACTAATGAATCATTCATTGAACACCACATCAGAAACTAATGATGTACTTACTATACAGTGGCTAACTGAACATAATAAAAAAATAAAATAAATAAAAAATAAAAATAATTAATTACTTAATACACTTGGCTTTCAAAACCAATAGGGAGTATATCCAGGACAACCACAGAACTGTAGGGAATAGACAATCCATTCTTAAAGGGCTCACACACAGATTCACTCAGCCTGGGACCGAGCACAAAAGCAGCATTTTGAAAGGACCTAGACCATATGTGGAAGACTCACCTACTAATCTTAACGTGACTTCCAGAGAGGCGGAAGCCTGTTGTGACTCTTTCCAGGAACAAAAGTGCTGGTGGGCACCGTTGTTGTAATCCCATTCTACCTGTTAATGCTCGTGCTGGCAGGTCCCATTTTGGCACTCTGACCTACTAGTGCCCCTGGGCACACCCTGCCACACACACACTACAGTCACACCAGACAAGTGCCCTGCCCCCCTGTGCTGAAGCCATGCCATGGTCAGATGGCTCATCTACGCACTGCCTACAAGAGACTCGCTTCAAAGTAAGGACACATGCACCACTGAAAGTGAAGGCCCATAAAAAGATATTTCATGTAAGTGAGAACCAAGACAAGCTGTTGTCACTATACTCATATCAGATAAAATGGACTTTAAAATAAAGGCTGTAATAATAGACAAGGACGTTACATAATGATAAAGTGGTCAATCCAGCAAGAAGATGCAACATTTATAAATACATATGCACAAAATGTGAGAGCACTACAATATATAAAACAAATATTAACAGACCTAAAGGGAGGAAATGACACAAGTAAATACAATATATTGCAATACAAGTAAGCAACTTTAACACCCCCACTTACATCAATGGATAGATCATCCAAATAGAAAATACATAGGGACGCATCAGCCTTAAACAACACATTAGACCAGATGGACTTCATAGACATGGACAGAACTTTCCATCTGAAAGAAGCAGAATACATACTCTTCCCAGGTGCACATGAAACATTCTTCAGGATACATCACATGATAGGCCACAAAACAAGTCTCAATATATTCAAGAAGATTGAAA
The DNA here is from genome assembly GCF_964656455.1 of Halichoerus grypus. NCBI lineage: Eukaryota > Metazoa > Chordata > Mammalia > Carnivora > Phocidae > Halichoerus > Halichoerus grypus. The sequence goes on from NC_135725.1 coordinate 5,558,635, forward strand.
TCATATCAAGCATCTTTTCCAACCACAATGGTATGAAATTAGAAATCAATTACAAGAAGAAAACTAGAAAAACCACTAATATGTGGAGATTAAACAACATGCTACTGAACAACCAATCAATGATTGAAGAAATCAAAAGAGAAATCAACAAATACCTAGAGACAGATGAAAATAGAAATGAGACATATCAAGGGTACCTGGGTGGCTCAGTCAGTTAGGTGTCTGCCTTCAGCTCAGGTCATGATCTTGGGGTCCTGGGATCAAGCCCCACGTTGGGCTCCCTGCTTCTCCCTCTCCTTCTGCCTTGGCCCCTCCCCCCATTTATGCACTCTCTCAAATAAATAAATAAATAAATAAAATCTTAAAACAAGAAACTTAAAAAAAAACCAGAAATGAGACATATCAAAATCCATGAGATGCAAGAAAAGCAGTTATAAGAGGGAAGTTTATAACAACCCAAGCCTACCTCGAGAATCAAGAAAAATCTCAAACAAGCAATTTAACTTTACAGCTAAAGGAACTAGAAAAAAAAAAAAAAAAGAACAAACAAGGCTCAAAGTTAGAAAATGGGAAATAATAAAGATCAAAGCAGAAACAAATAAAATAGAGACTATAAAGGCAATATAAAAAATCAGTAAAACCTAGAGCTGGTTCTTTGTAAAGATCAAGAAAATTGACAAACCTTTAGCTAGACTAGCCAAGAAAAAGAGAGGGTTCAACTAGATAAAATAGAAATAACAGATGAGAAGTCATAACTAATGTCACAAGAAATACAAAGGATCATAAGAGACTACTAAGAAAAAAATAGAAGCCAAGAAATTGGACAACCTAGAAGAAATGGATACATTCCCAGAAACACACAGTCTGAATCATAAAGAAATAGAAACTCTGAACAGATTGATTACTGGTAAGGAGACTGAATTGCTAATCAATACTTCCCAACAAGCAAACGTCCAGGACCAGACATTTATAATTATATCAAAAAGAATAAAATAGCTAGGAATAAATTTAATTAAGGAGGTTAAAGACATGCACACTGAAAACTGTAAGACATTGATGAAAGAAACTGGGGATGACACAAATAAATGGCAAGATAGTCCATTCTCATGAGTTGGGAGAATTAATATTGTTAAAACGTCCATACTACCCAAAGCAATCTACAGATGCAATGCAATTCCTGTCAAAATTCCAATGCTGTTTTTCACAGAACTAGAATAAATAATTTGTATGGAGCCACGAAACATGCCAAATAGCCAAAGCAATATTGAAAAAGAGGAACAAAGCTGCAGGTATCCCACTCCCTGATTTCAAATTATGCAAGAAAGCTATAATAATCACAATAGTATGGTACTGTCATAAAAACAGACCCAGAGATGAACAGAACAGAACAGATGCCCCAGAAATAAACCTGCACACATATGTATAATGTCATATATATATACGCACATATATATAAATGTCAATTTATGACAAAGGGGGCAAGGACATACAATGGTGAAAGAACAGTCTTTTATTAAATGTTCATAAAACTGGACAGCTACATACAAAGGAAAGAAACTTGACTTCTATCTTATACCATATACAAAAATCAACTAAAATGTATTAAAGACTTGAATGTAAAACCTAAAACTATAAAACTCCTAGAATAAAACATAGGCAGCAATATCCTCTTAGTGTAGTTTCTTTTTGGATCTGACTCCGAAGGCAAGGGCAACAAAAGCCAAAATAAACAAATGGGACCACATCAAACTAAAAAGTTTCTGTGCAGCAAAGGAAACCATCAACAAAAAGAAAAACAACCTAGTTATATCGAAGAAGATACTTGCAAATCATATATCTGATAAGGAATTAATATCAAAAATACATTTTTAAAAAATTCATACAACTCAATAACAACAACAACAAAAATCTGATTTAAAAATGAGCAGAGGACCTAAATAGACATCTTTCCAAAGAAATGCAGAAGGCCAAGAGGCCCTTGAAAAGATGCTCAACATTAATCATCAGGGAAACACAAACCAAAACTACAGTGAGATGTCACCTCACACCTGTCAGAATGACTAGTATCAAAAAGATAAGAAATAACTTGCTGGTAAGGATGTGGAGAAAGGAAACCCTGGTGCACTGTTGTTGGGAATGTAAAATAGTGGAGACACTATGGGATACAGTGTGGAGGTTTCTCAAAAAATAAAAAATAGAACTACTGTATGATCCAGGAATTCCACGGTGGGGTATCTATTTCAAGAAAACAAAAATACTATTTTGAAAAGCTAGTATACTAGGTAGATACTATTTTGTGAATTGCAGCCTTGTTTCCAATAGCCGGGATATGGAAACAACCTAAATGTTAACCAACAAATGAATGGATAAAGTTAATTATATATGTAATTAGCATTCTTATAATGATAAAGGTGTCCATTCTCCAAGAAGATATAGCAATCCTAAATGTGTATGCGCCTAACAAAAAAGCTTCAAATCCATGAGGCAAAAGCTAATCCATATGAAAGAAGAAATATACAAATACACATAGTAGGAGACTTACTCTTCACTTAATAAACGATAAAATAAATAAGCAGAAAATCATGACTTCACAAAGTCAGATGTAAACTTTTTGTGATTTTGAAAACTCAACTAGAGATTATAAATTAATGTACCATTAGTGTGTTGTTTTGGCTACTTCTCTATTATTATCTAAAGGCCAAGTGCAGTTAAGCCAAGGTCTAGAGCTGTGTGCCATTTAGAAGGATTTATCTTTTCCAAGGAACATCAGGAAAAAGCTAGTGGGAGTGAAAGGCTGGCTAATACAGAGACAGGGGCATAGGACATTTGGATTGAGCTAATTGTGTATGTTCTTGTGGCAAGACTCCTAATACGATTCATTATGTAAGCACATACGTAAAACTGAGACTGAACCATTCCTTTTGTCCAACCCTATTAGTGCTATGAGCACTCTCATAAGCAAGTTTTCCCACCGGTGTAAAAGTTTTGGTTCTGATTTTTGTTTTTAAACTACAGCTGAAAACGATTTCAATCCGATTACGCATTCACAAAATAATAAGAAATTGTTCAATGTCTCCAATTCGATATGGTAATGTTCGCACGTTGAGGGGGGAAAAGCAAAGCAGAGAGGAAAGAGGATGACAGGGAATAGAAATTAATCAGTCTCCTTTAAAAAAAAAATATCTAAGCATGCTGGTATGGTAAGCAAAATTCAGAATTAGAATTACATAAAAATTCTCACACATGTCATTCTGCAGAAGAGGCTGAGAACATGACAAACATAGCAGCAATGACAATACTAATAAAATGTGAGTCTGGTTATCAATAGCCGATGGAACTTCTGGAACCACAGAGCTCCTGCCCCATTAGCATTTGAACGGAAGTGGAGAGTCGGCAGCAAAGAGCAGTTTCCTGGAGCCATAATAATTAAAATAACACTTACATAATTGTTAACATATGCACCACAGGAGAGAACCATTGGCTTGAGTTTATTAAGAAATTAAAATTCCAGTATAACTCCAGAATAAAAGCCACTCCCTTAGGACTGATTATGTCAAGATAGTTGTACTTTAAAAAATTTACCTTTTAGTACATTATTAGAAATGTGGTGAAAATATCAGAGGAATTTATCAAATTTTTTTTCAGCCCTCCCAAGTAATTATTAATTATAAGAGACAGCATTAATATTTTAAGAGGACTAAAGGAGAAAAGAAAACACTAGATTAAATATGCACTTTAATTTTAAAAAATCATACTAATTAGAAATATTAAGTATGGGGCGCCTGGGTGGCTCAGTCGTTAAGCGTCTGCCTTCGGCTCAGGTCATGATCCCAGGGTCCTGGGATCGAGCCCCACATCGGGCTCTCTGCTCAGCGGGAAGCCTGCTTCTCCCTCTCCCACTCCCCCTGCTTGTGTTCCCTCTCTCGCTGTGTCTCTGTCAAATAAATAAATAAAATCTTTAAAAAAAAAAAAAAAAGAAATATTAAGTATGAAAAACATGTCTAACCATTGAAGGAACACAGCAAGTCCCATCATACTGATCAATAATCAGACTATTTGAATAACCTCATTGAGGTTATTCAATGTGGCCACATTATAATAGGAACATTCATGAACAGATGTAGCTCTAGGGGAAAACAAACAGGAGATGAGGATTCTGAAAACACAGTCTCAGAACTTAATGGAACTGTCTAAGATTTGCTGAAAATATAAGACCTGGAAGAGGTAGACTGGCAAATGGAAGTGACATATAACTTGATAAAAAAGAGAGGTCAAGAAGACTAGCACTGGTTTTCAAAGAGACATATGTAATGACTCCAGACTCTCCTACCCTGCCTAGAGCGCTCTCTAGGGAGCTAGCTTGGCAACAGCTGCAGAAGGATGCTATGTAAAGAACACCTGTGGAAGCAGGACGTTTAACTCAATGATTGAAATGTGAGGCCAGAAGAGGTGCATTTAGGATGGACTTCAGGAATATCTAGTCTAACTCCCCAATTCCATGGATGAGTTAACCAAGGCCCAGGAAGGAGACTAATAAGGCAGTTAATAAATAGCTGGGCTGTGCTATAATCCAGTTTTGTAAGTTTAGTGATAAGATGCTAACATTCTTGAGGATCACCACCTTCCATTCTGAGAGATTTGAATTTCAAACTCAGGGTTGTTTGCTCTCAGGAGATAGGTTCCTAGATGGCTAGTTTCTTAGAGACCTATACTGCTAATAAATGGACTAATACACAATTAGGCATTCTGACAGTCCTTTTTTATTTGGCATATATCCTCGTATTCCCTTTTTTTCTTATTTTTAATTTTATTATGTTGTGTTAGTCCTCATATCCCCTTTTAATGTTTTTAGACCCCATCAAGTCTTATAATCCTAATCCAGTATAAATTTTAAAAACACACATGCATATACATACAGGAAGCTTCTTTCAGAAGTTTCATAATTGTCTAGGGTCTTCATTATAAAACTATATCCCTCGAAGTGCACAGCTTGAGAAGTCAATGGCATTTCCTTTCTCAATCCCTCTTTGTTAAGTCATGCCCTGAGGTACAATTATATCACCAAACTCAGAGCTATAAAAAGTAAATTTATAATTTTTTCACACTGAAATCTATCTATAATTACCTTTTTTTTTTTTTTTTTTTGGCCATGATGATACTCTCCAAAAATTTGAAGTCACTTGAGCTGATTGTTCCCAGAAGCACCGGTTCTATTCCTAAATATTAATGCCAAGAACAGGTAAATTGCTCTCCTTAAGGGCCTTTATGCTTTTATAATTATTTCACACTCTGCAATAATCAGTAATGGCAAAGAAAAGTTATTTCAGTTACCCAGCAAAGTGTTACTAGAGTGACATATGGATGCTTGATTGACTAGGATATTAGTGCAATGTAATTTTCTGATTAATCAAAATGTCTAGGTTTTTTAAAGTCATATTTTCCAGCTAGTCAATAGAACAGGCCATAGACACTTTAAGTTTAATGAAAAACTTAAAAATTAGAAATATCCAATTAGAAAATTAGAATATCCAAAGCATGGAAACCAGTAAGGTTAAATAAGTAATTACGCTTTGCTGTTAAGATCGATCCTCATAGGAGTGAAGACAGAAAAGACAGAGGTGTTGGAAGCCCAGGCATCCATCTCTCCAGCTGAACGACAATTATACTAGCAGAAACTATCTGAAGCAAACACTTTGGAACTCTGTAGTTTCTTTGAGAATTTGTAATATCCAGGGGATAGCTTGCCTGGGAAATTTTGGTTAACTTGGTTTATTTAAGGCATGAAGATAGTGGCAGCTACCTAGACCCATATCAGGCAGCTGTGTAGAATACAGCCCACATTTCTGAGGCAGTTTACTGGACCAGGGTTGCCAGTGATAATCTTGCCATCCAAATACTAGGGTCTTAGATTCTCATTGGGAGTTATTGCTCTGATTGATGAGATGTGGACAGGGAGGCTGGCCACCAATATTTCAACTTCCACCAGCTGAAGTGGCTTCCAGGAGATTTAAAAGAGTCACACCTGTTGTTTTTTATATTAAAACAACTGTGTACAAGGGGGAATTTAGAAAACCACCATGCTTACCCGAGGAAAGATGCAGCTCAGAAAGACACCTCAGCACAGAGACACAATACAACACAAAAAAGCACCAAACCCTGGTCCAGTTTCCACATTATAAGATTCAAAACTCCAGTTTTCAATAAAAAAAATAGCAAGGCGTACAAAGAAACAGGAAAGTATAGCTGCTTCAGAGAAACAAAATAAATCAACAGAAAATGTACCTGAGGAAGCCCAGGTGTTGATCTTATTGGACAAAGACTTTACAACAACTGCCTTAAAGATGCTTGAGGTGATAAAGGAAGACACAGACAAAGAGGAAAATAATATGCAGAAAAATAATATCAATAAAAAGATAAATTTATTTTTAAAAAGAACCAAAAAGAAGTTCTAAAGCTGAAAAGTATAATAACTGAAATGAAAAATACATCAAAGGGATTCAAAAGCAGATTTGTGCATGCAGAAGAAAGAATTGGTGGGCTTAAAGAAAACATTTGAAATTATCAAGTCTGAGGAAAGAAAGAAAAAAGAATGAAAAAAAGATGAGCAGAGCCTAAGGGACCTGTAAAACACTATCAAGTGGACCAACGTAGGCACTGTGGGAATGCCCCAGGAGAAGAGGGGTAGAAAGGGGCAAAGGGGCACCTGGGTGGCTCAGTCGGTTAAGTGTCTGCCTTCAGCTCGGGTCATGACCTTGGGGTCCTGGGATCGAGCCCCTCGTTGGGCTCCCTGCTCAGCAGGGAGTCTGCTTCTCTCTCTCTCCCTCTGCCTCCCTACCCTTGTGCTCACTCTCTCTTTCTCTCTCTCTTTCTCACTCAAACAAATAAATAAAAATCTTTTAAAGTGGGGGGCAGAAAATATATTTGAAGAAATAATGCCAAAAAACCTCCCAAATTTAAAGGATTGAAACTGCAATACATTAATCTACACGTTCAAGAAGTTCAACAAACTCTAAGTAGGATAAATTAAAGATACTTGCCCGGAGACACATAGTAAACAAAATGTTGAAAGATAAAGCCAAAGAGAGAATCTTAAAAACAGCAAGGAAGAGGTGACTCATCACATACAAGAGATCCCCAGTAAGATTATCTCAGTTTCTCATCAGAAACCTTGGAAGCCAGAAGTCAGTGGGTTAATCTACCCAATATGCTTAAAGAAAGGAAAACAGGAAAAGTCACAAATATGTGGAAACTCAACAATACACTCCTAGAGAAGCAATCAAAGGGAAATTAGAAAACATTTATAGATCAATGAAAATGAAAACACAACTTACCAAAACTTAAGGGATGCAGTGGAAGAAGTGCTCAGAGGGAAATCTATAGGTGTAAATGCCTGCATTAAAAAAAGAAGTAGGGTCTCAGTAACATAACTTCACAACATAAGGAATTAGATAAGGGAAAGCAAACTAAACTCAAAGCTAGCAGATGGAAAGAAATAATAAAGTTTAGAGCAGAAATAAACAAAATAGAGAAATAAAACAATAGAAAAAAATCAATGAAACTAAAAATTGGTTCTTAGAAAACACCAACAAATTCGACAAACCCTTAGCAGACTGACAAAGTAAAAAAAAAAGAAGACACAAATAAAATCAATCAGAACGACAGTTGTGGGGCACCTGGGTGGCCCAGTCGGTTAAGCGTCTGCCTTCAGCTCAGGTCGTGATCTCAGGGTCCTGGGATCAAGCCCCACATCAGGCTCCCTCTCAGCAGGGAGTCTGCTTCTCCCTCTCCCTCTGCCCCTTCCCCTCCTCATAAATAAATAAAATCTTAAAAAAAAGAAAAGAATGACAATTGTTAGGGTGGCCAGTGACACGGCCAGCAAAGAATTATACAAAGAGTAGAGCAACAAGCAAGATAGAGTTTATTCATTCTCCAAGGGAGGAGAGGAGCCAGACATCAAGATAGATGTCGCCCCGAGTTTCTGTTAGGCTGGACCTTTTAAGTGGTTTTAAGGATGTGAGAGGGTTGCAGCTGTGCCCCTGGGGGAGGGTGTGTGGGGAGATTGACTCTTGGCCAGGCAGAGCAGGAGGTGACAGTTTCTCCAGAGGGGGCGGAGTCCTGTCCAGGGCTTGTCTGGGATGTGGGTTGTGGTCCCTCTAGAAAAGAATATGTTTTGTAAATATTCCCCTTGTTGGGGAGCCTGCGTGTCTGTCAGTTAAGCGGCTGCCTTTGGCTCAGGTCGTGATCCCAGGAGCCCCATGTCAGGCTCCCTGTTCAGCGGGGAGTCTGCTTCTCCCTCTCCCTCTGCCACTCCCCCTGCTTGTGCTCTCTCGCTCATTCTTTCTCTCTGTCAAATAAATAAATAAAATGTATGTATAAATAAATAAATATTTCTCTTGCCAGCTGGAATGATGGTGAGCTTTGGCAGTAGAGTGCTCTGGAGTGTTGTAAAGAGACATTGCAAGAGGAAGGGGTTTCCCTTCCTGGTTCTTGTATGTTCCTTCGCCAGCCTAACTCCAAAAGTGCCCACGGTCGTGTCCCAACTCCCTCTGTATGCCTGCCTACAAGCGTCAGCTCACCTGGGCCCCAGAATTATTGCTGCTTTCCCTGTGATTAGGGACCACCTCTAGTTGGAGCGATCCCACAAACTTCTCTGCCATCTAGTGGTCTGGAATCACACCTTATTCAACAAAGTCCAGATTCCCCTTCCAAGTTTGTCCTTCCTCAGGTCCTCATGCATAAGCCCTAAAGTACCCTTTAGGGTTCTTCTTGCACTTCTACAGTTACTCTCCTATACCAGCTTAATACTTCTTTATAGTTTCCTAGGTTGAAAAACTGTAGTTTCTGTCTCCTGATGGGACCCAACTTGATAGCAAGAGCAGTTCCAGAAGATGGACCCATAAGGAAGGGATCTGGGAGTTAGCTTCCTCATGCCTTCGGGCTCAGTGCAATGCTGAGCTCCTGCCTCATGGAAGATGAGATGCTAGTAATCCATGGCATGTGGGACATAAAACTTAACCAAGCCACACTAACCATCTGTGCTGAACAGTGATAAAGCACCATGTAACACACACACTTTGGGAGCCCAAGTGGTTGCTGCCCTTGACTCTTACAGCAGTGTTGATGATTGTGGTGCATGATGAATAATTTTTAGTATAATTAAATTTTCATAGAAAAGAACAAGCTCAGATCTTTTAATTCTCAGATGATGGCCTGAGAATCAGAGGGCTTCCATGTCATCCCTAAAAAAAAAAAAAAACACACACACAAAAAAAAACAACTCCTATTTCTTGCAGCCATAGGACTGACATTGCTGAAAATTAAACACAAGATCTCATTGTGTGCTGAATAACACAGTAGTGGAATTCACAGTCTCACTCAGAGTCCCCCTGGGGAGTAGTAAGGACAGACAACACCTTGTTCCTGATCTGATGGGGAAAATATTCAGTCTTTCACCATTAAGTACCATGTTATCTACAGGTCTTTCTGTAGATCTTCTTTATCAGCTTGAAGATGTTACATTGTATTCCTAGTTTTTGACAGATTAGCTGTTGATTGTTGTCAAATGGTTATTCTGCATCAGTTGATATAATCATCTAGTTTTTCTTTTTTTAGACTGTTAACAGAGTAGATTACATTGATCCATGTGTGTAAGCACAAAAGAGAAGAGCTAAGCCAAAAGAAGAAAGAAGGAAAAATTAATAAAAATAAAAGCAGAAATCAATGAAGGAGAAAACACACATACAGTGTTAACACTGTTAAAAGTTAGTTCTTAGAAAGACTAGAACATAAATAAATCCAGCGATATTTGCTCAATTTTTCTTATACTCCATAAACCTTCTACCAAGGGACATAATCAGTCTAGATTGGAAAGAAGAGACCCCCCTCTATGTACTGCTCCTAATTTCATACTGTTTTCCATTTCATAATGTATATTTTAGAATCAATTAATTATGGAAAAATTAAGATGCAACCCATTCATCTGAGTTTATAAATATAAATTAGAATGTTTCACCCACTCAAAATAACTAGTTGTGGAGCTAGAAATATAATCCATTCCTCGAATGCTCATCAGCAGGCATCATAGTACCGAAGACATTCTCTTAGCTCACAACCTCTGTCCAGGGCATTTTGCCCTGGTTCTAGTTTCAGCAGCTACGGCGTAAAAACTCTTTAACCATCTCTAGTAATTGTGTCACTTAACATAAAGACTCCAACAACAACAACAACAAAAGAAGTAAATGAAAACATAAATTCAGCATATCAACAAAGCTTGTAAGTATGAAGCTATTTATTATATTTTCCAAACCTGAACTATAGTGCTGTTTAAATTAGTATGGTTTCTAGAACGAAAATGTACCTTTCTGAAGCCACTTAACTGATAGAAGAACAAGGAAAAAAAATGACATTTAATTCAATAGGAGCTGTCAACAAATGGGATGCTGTTAGTAGAATGTACAGACCAGAGCATTTGTTTTGCAACTTTATTTCTGCCGATCAACATGGTGCAGGAAGTTGAGGTTACGGTGTTCTGAAAGCATAAACATGAAAACTTTGCTCCTGTAATAGCTGTCGCATTTGTTGCATTTGTCGCAAAGAGTTACAGACACACACATATGCACATACAACACACCCACTTACACTTATACACTCACTTATGCATAAATGCACATGAAAATACACATATAAACACAAAACGGAAACATACACATACACACACAGACATACCCACTTACACACATACACCCCCATTTATATACGTGCACACATTTACACGTATACACACCAACTTGCACACAGGCCACCCACGCATGCACACACAAACCTACACACAAACACACATACCTACACTCACACACACACATACTATACACATATACCCAGCCACACCATGGAGTGTGTGTACAGAGTTCTAAAAATAATTTTTAAAATTGCGGTTTAGAAAATATGAAAGCATCCTAATGCCGCATTAAATGCCGCATTAAAACCAAGTAAAATGTGAACCATGCTTATTCAGGCAACAGAACCTTTAGCAAAAGAAATGTCCTTGAAAATACTGTGATTATTAAGAACCATGAGTACAAATGTACCCTATTATATATAGCTCAAATATTCTCATTTGTAAAGCTGCTCCATTTCATCCCGGCCTCTTTTCCTATTCCGTCTCTGCCCTAATTTTCTCTTCTCCTCCCATCATGTGATGCTCCAGCCCTGACTTGAAAGTAACATAAGTTTAATGCTGAAAGTAACCAGCACCTTACAGGCTGATTGGAATTGCTGAGCTATTAGTAGGAATAAAAATGGCTCAATAAATTCTAGTACTCTAGTTTTGTTAATGTCATCCCAGGTGTAGGGAGAGATAAAGAATATTCGATATCTTCACTGTAATGATATTGAAACAAACTACTGTGTTTTGATTCATGGTTGAAACGAGCAGACACCACAGTTAGAAGCAAGCTTGAGAAACATTGGGAAAATGTTTTTGACCACTTCATCCAATTTCTTTTTGAGGGAGAAGTCTCAGTATAAGGAAATGGGCTGCCGCGGAGCCCCATCGTGACTTTAGCAAAGACCATCACTGGCTTGCCGTGATTCTCCTCCACTCCGTAGAGGAAGCAGATAACAGGGAGAGGAGACACAGAGAGCACCAGGCTGGGCCACTGCATGCCACCACTGGGCAAGCAGTGATTGGTAAAAAAGGCTAATTGCTCTAATAATCAGCAATCCCTAGTGTTTTGTGTTCAAGACATACTTCACCATGAACTGAGATGCTGCCAGGAAATGCACGATATTAGATTCCTTAAGAGGGACGTCCTTGGGTCTGGAAGGAAATGTGCTGTCTTGTGTCATTTTTGCATCGATCCACAGAACTCAGAGCAGAACCCTGAGCAGTTAAAAGATACCACTGATCTTATTTTTCATTTGAAGATTCTTAAATCCTACCCATGTAACATGACTAATAAATTGGAAAAACAAACATATATACTCTTTTTTTCCCAAATACTGCAATGTTCTAGGATAATTTTTGAAAAGCAAAATTCCAGGTGCCTGGATGGCTCAGATGGTTAAGCGTCTGCTTTCGGCTCAGGTCATGATCCCAGGGTCCTGGGATCAAGCCCCGCATCGGGCTCCCTGCTCAGCGGGGAGCCTGCTTCTCCCTCTGCCTCTCTCTCTCTCTGTCTCTTATGAATAAATAAATAAAATCTTTGGAAAAATAAAAGAGTGTGTGGACTCTGTTGCCATGTTTAAAAATAAATAAATAAAATAAAAGCAAAATTCCTCCCTCTTTGGAATCTTAAATAGGTGGTACATTCCTATAACCACTCTTTAACATGTAAATTGACAAATCATTGGTTATCAGTTTGAGTCAAAACAACAGTCTGCCTTAAATCCAGAATTAAATACAGGTGAAAAGCTCAACTCTGGGGCCATTAATTTTGGAGATTGAATTCGAGTAGAGCAGAAGAGGCAGATGTGTGGTGGGGGGAAGGGTAGAAGCGAGCAACAAGTACTGGCAATGCAGAGGAAGAAGAGGTTCCTACCCGTCTTGCCCTGTCCCCTCTCTTCTCCTCCAACACCCCTGGACAAATTGAGTGCCACCATTTTGCACCCAGATGACTCATCCGTCCCACAACTGCCTCCTTAATCAATGCTTGGTTCCACTGCTTTCACATTCACCAAAGTCACGGGTACACTCTGCTTTAGGTGATCATTTTGTATTCTCAGCAATCCCCCATGCAAGTCAGTTTTATTGACAATTTAGGATGAACGTGGAACTTGGTAACTGCCCAACAAATTCTAGGGATGATTCATATTCTGAGTTAATTTTTTGTATATGTAGTCTATAAACTTTCTATCTGCTGGAAAAAATGCGAACAATGCCTGAGCCCTTTGTTAGCTATCTGGTGGTCTCCGCTGAGGACCTCACATAGGCACAGTCATCTGCTTTGTGGGGATCACGGGACATGCATTTCCACATGTCCTCATCCAGGCAGAAACAGGATCACACCAATTTCAGAGAGGCTGTAGCACTATTCAGAGGCCTTTCCTTCTGACAGCACAAGATTTGGTAGTCAGTGCTCAGATAGAAAGAAGTGTTGAAGTGTTGATGAACATGGTCTTTTTTTTTTTTTTTTTGGTTTAAGACTGAATTAAATGTCTTAAAACAAAGCAACCATTTGGGACATAAAGGAAAAGCTCAAAACATTAACCATGTGAGTATTGAGAAATGTGAGCATTTTCCGATCGCTGCCGAATTATCCTGCTTCAGTTTCCCAGATTTTCATTTCCTTCAGTCTTTGGCTGGACCATATGGTAGTTCTATTTTTGAGGTTTCAAGGAACCTCCATACTGTTTTCCACAACGGCTTTACACTCCCACCAACAGTGCACAAGAGTTCCCTTTTCTCCACACCCTCACCTTCTGGCACTTTAAAGCAATCCAAAAACATCATCCCTGTACTGTGTGTATGTAGTTAAGGTAGGGGCATTAGGAATGGAGATAGCAACTACCTCCTTCAATCAGCGTCTCCATCTGGAAAGCATGAGGGCATATGCACCTGTCATTATTTTTTTAAAGGACGGTAAATTTGCTCATCACCCACAGGTGGGATGCTTAAAACAAACCCTGTGTGCAGACTAAAAACAGAGGAGGCTTTGCCTGGCACTTTGTGTGGAATTTTCCACAAACGGTGTCCTATCCCTTAGGTATTTGTCTTCCTAACCTGGCAGGTCCAGAGGCAGTTCCATGAAGCAGATGAGCTATTCCATGCGTACTCCTCTGCTTTCCATTCAGCAAAAGCCCTTTCTGCATGGAAAAAGTCCTTAAGTAAAAGAATTTATTCTAAGATGACTGTCATCATCTTATCAATGAAAGGTCAACATGCGTCAATCCATCAAATATAAAACACAGATTGGTATAAAATGAAAAAAAAAAACACAGATTGGAAGCAGTTTCCATGTAGTTGCAAGAATACAGTCATTCTCTAAAATGCGATAGAGGGAAGATGGATTCTTTACCATCCAGGGTATGCACCACCCGCCTTCCTAGCAGCCCTTCTCAGGGAACTGTGGGCAGCTCCCTCACCACCCCACAGCCCTAGAGCCAAAACAATCACATCTAGAGTCAGACTGAATTTCGATCAGTTTTACCATTTCCACACTTCATTCAGCCATTTCTTTGTTGAGCCCTCCAAAGGCTGAACCACATGGTACAGAGGACTGTGGCGTTAGCACCAGCAACCAAATTATAGTTTATTCAAGGTGACAAAGATTTTCCTCCAATACGTTAGTTTAAGCAAAAATATTTCCACAAAGAACTTTTATCTGCTATTTCATTGTTTGGAAGTACTCTGTACCAATGAAATCGTCTCTAGCTTTGCTGGGATATCATTTAGTTCTGGCCATCATGTAGGTGTCACTCAGCACCCCTGGGGCAAACCACGCACCGGAAAAGATGAGAGAAGAAGAAAAGATTTTTAGGGAATGGGCAGAATGAAACTGAATGAGGTAGCATTGTTGTCACATTAATGATCCTGCATTTTCCTAGCAGTCTTTTTTCTAATAACTTGAAGCATTTCATGAATCTTTGCTGCAGAAAGACCATGAGATACAGTTTATGAAGGAAGAAGGCATCAGGATCATCCTAACCCCAAGACTCCACCTGAGCTTTGGCTCCTGGTCCCCTGATAGACAACTGTATGAGAAGGAAAGAGGTAGCAGCCATGCGCTGACCACCGCAGAAGCCTACGTGTTTCCTCCAGAGTCACCTCAGTTAACCTCTCCCCTATGAGGCAGCTGCTGGGGGCATTTTATGGAGGTTCCCATGGATCAACAAAATGGCCCAAGGCATTCTGCCTTGTGGATGTTGGAAGAGTATTGAGCTCCAAGTCAATGCCTGTTTCCTTCTCCATTCATGTTCACCCCTCAAATGAAATATGACAGGGGCACTTGGATGGTTCAGTTGGTTGAATGTTTGACTCTTGGTTTCGTCTAGGGTCATAATATCAGGGTTGCAGCATTGAGCTCCACGTCAGGCTCTGTGCTCAACCCCGAGTCTGCTTGAGATTCTCTCTCTCCCTCTGCCTCTGCTCCTCCTCCCGCTCATGCTTGCATGCTCTCTCTCTCTCTCATAAATAAATAAATAAATAAATAAATAAATAAATAAATAAATAAATAAAATCTTTTTTAAAAAAGAGAAAGAAAGAAAGAAATATGAGACGCAGAACTGCCATTTGGGGTAGGTGGAAGGCAGGCAGGCCCAAAAATGCAATGCTCTTGGCATTACAGAAGCAGTGACTTGTAAGACAAACAATATTCTGAAGTAGATGCCAATTCCAGAAGACTCAGAGGGACCTGAGAGAATGCCCACACTGACCAGCCCAAGGTGACCTGGACACCTTTGTGTCACGGGACAATGTGGGAAAATGGTATCACAATGTCGAGACATGGTATTATGGTACCAATGGCATGGACTGGTGATTCCTTTCCACCCCTCACCAGCTCCCCACGCCATAATGCCCATCAGCCCCTCACACAACAGTCACACAAAGAACTTGCAAAACTTTGCATTGACGGAAGTTTCCTCAATGAATGGGGAAATCTGGAATTGACGAGATTATTTGCTGTTAAGCCAAAATGGGATTTTATGATGGAAAATGAAATATTTTAAAAACTACCCTTTTTGCCTTCTTTAGTAGTTTTTCCAGATTGCCACTATGAAACCTCAACATGGCATTAGACCTTATTTTAAAACAGGAATGTTTTTAAAGCATTGTTGAAGTAGAATTGATTTTTGCCCGCCGCCAAGGGAAAATATATGATTTCTCCTTATCCCTTTGTTTTTCCAGTGAAATGTGTTCTGTTTTCACCTTGAAAACTGGAGCCCCCTCTCCTCGAAGACTAAAACATCGTACTGAACAAAGCAGAAATCATAAAAAAAAAATCTCATCCCTTTTAATATTATAAGTTTATGGTTATTACAACTTTTTTTTTTTTTTTTTTTTTGCTTGTCAGAAAGACTTCCCATGCTATTCCAAGTCCTCAGATGTGGAAACAGGATACTGTATCAAACAGCCTTGCAAGGAGACAGGACATTAATTACCAAGACAGGAAAAACCATGGCCTAATTATCAATTAATCCTAGTCCATCTCTATTCTAGAAAATCAAGGGGGCTGTGAAGGACAGACAGCATGGGTATTCACAGCATTATGTCCCTGCTAAGCAACTAGTGACCTATTTCAACTGTTACAACCAAAGAAATAGTTTCTGGTTCCTACCAAATGCCTAGGGGGAAAAAATAACTTTTCACCCATTCATTTTATTTTTCTGGCCCTCAGAAAATTCTCTCATATTAGGCAGATATGATGGTATTTTGAATTCCTCTGCGGGGTCTTTCCACGACACCTTGCTTCCTGTGAGGGTCAGCAACTCATTCCTGACTGGTGAGTGAGATTTTCCCTCGACTGAATGACACCCCCTGGCTGACATGAGCTTGCCTGTCCCCATCACGTCCATATTTGGCAGATCCTCTAAAACAGGTTTCCTTCCACTTTTCCAGTATTCATACTGTAGTGAAAGAAAGGATAAGCAGTGCTCAAGTTTTCATTTGCTTCAGTTAAGACCAAAGTCATGAACAAATCTAACATTTGAGTAAGAATTTGTTCTTCCTTTCTTTTTTAATTCAAATGGTATTTATACTAATTTTTTCCCGTGGAAGGTGATTGTTTATGCCCATAATTTGGATCGCTTACACATTTCAAAACAAATCAGTGGAAGCTTAGCTTTAAGGTAAGTCTTGGGTTTAAATCCAAACACTGATGACGACCTAATGGTAGTGACATAAGTCACAGAAACTCTCTGAGTTGTGTTTATTCTTCCATAAAGTAAGAGTACTACCTATCATAAAGCTCTATGTGGGCATGTAACTTGGGCCATTTTGTTTACTATCGTATGCCTGGTGCCAAGAATTGTGCCTGATGTATGGTAGGCGCTAAATCAACAATCGCCGAATGTATAGAACAAACAGCGACTATAATAATATGATCACCTTTATATGATTTACTGTACTAGGCTAGTGGATCATCAATAGTATTTAATTCTCCATTATAGAGAAAAATCTTTTACTAGGAAAAAAGCGAAGTAAATTATGATTCTGCCACTGGAGAATTTGGAGGGAATGACTTCCAGGGAACCAAGACCTTGGGATCACATAGCCCACATGAAATTCTATCCCAAGGAAGTAGGAACCGTACACATTACCTTTTCCAGTTGTCAAATAACCAAGAGCCACTCCTTAGGGAATGATGCCCAAGTCCATTCTAGTAAAGTGGTCAGGACACAGAGCCTGAAGCAATGTCCACATCACCCAATGTGTGGCCAGAACCATAACTGAAATGTCTTCCCAATTTCAGGGTAGAATTACTTATAAAGATGGAAAGAATAGAGCACAGAAGCATCTTCAGGAAAGAAAAGAACTCACCTCCAGGTGGGGCTCGCTGGGTCTGGGAGTTCCTAGGTAGAAACATGGCGTCCCTTGAACAAGTTTTGTCCAACATCTTACTGCAAGAGTCACATAGCTTCTTGAAACTTCCTGTCAGTGCCCTAGCTCCTATGGAGAGTAGTGGCTCAGAATATGCAATGGACTCAGCAACAAACAGAAACCATGGCCCCAACCCATCACCGAAGAACAAGGCCGCAGGTACCAGCACCTTGAAAAGTCTAAAATACCTTCCTAAAATGCAGCGGGATGATGACAGCTTGGAATTAACTTCTGATGGTGCATATTTTTCTATGTACATGTTGTTTTGGTTGAATTCTATTTGCAAAACCATGAAAGAAGGACCAATGGAAAGGTATGATGACACAGGCAGGGCCCCCAAGTCAATAGAGCAAGAACCCCGGTTCTGTCACTGGCAGGACCCCCTGAACTAGGAAATTTCTACTAGAAAGTTCTGCCTACCTGCCAATGTTACCTTTTAGAAACAAACGAATGGTTAGAACAGAAAATATTTGAGGAAGACCCCTAACCCAGATGAATCAGAAAGTGCCAGAAGTGACCAACCGTTCCCTCAGCCTCATTATAATGTTAAAATCTCCTCCTGAATATTCATATCAAACCCTAATGAAAGGAGCCTGCTTTCCCTTGTTTGGGGAGTCATGGCTTTGGAAATGATTCCCATGATCTCCTTGTTTGTACAAATAAAGGCGACCTCGTGAGGCGACCCCACCTGGTGAAGACTCTTGTCTATCACTCACCGGGGAGCAGGTTCACTCTGGCCCTTGTTCCAGTAACAGTTCCCAGGACAAGAGCCTGAGGAGCTCGTTGAATGTTACAGGGCAATGGTGGGTCTCAGGGCTCCCAGGAGAAGTTCTGCCTACAGCTGCCACATTGCCAAGCACTTCTCTTGCTCCAAAACTTGGAGCAGTTCTGGCCTGGTTGATTTTTAGGAGGTCTTTTTACTCTATATGCCCCTGAGGGAGACAGAGTCTCTGTACAAGTGAGATAAAAGGGAGAAAAAATGGAGACTTCTGTCTCCTAAAAAACTGCTATTCCTCATGCCTGCCCTCATCCTCCAAAGATGGGAGAACCCAGTCACCAAGGGCACCTTGCAAAGTAAAGTGCCTGTTTTTATAGAAACATTCGAAAGACATTTACCCTTCTAGGTTCCCTTCCGCTAACAGCACTCCCCCCACACACACTGCCCAGGGTGTCCGCCCCCAAGAGCACCTGTTCCAGAAGCGGAAGTGAGGGGAGACAACCCCATTGTGTGCTCAGCACTGCAGGGCTGGCCCAGGTTAAGCCTTCCTGCATGAAGACATTGATCACCCACCCATGTTCACATGAATCCTGACTAAAGCCAGGGATTTACTTCAAACCTGTAAAAGTTTAGTGTTGTTTTTTTAAGTTTCTTTTATTGTTTTAGTAATCTCTACACCCAACGTGGGGCTCGAACCCACACCCCGAGATCAAGAGTTGCATGCTCTCCTGATTGAACCAGCCAGGCGCCCCTAGTGTTTCTTCTTATCAGGCACCTGTTTCTTTCCTGTGTGCGTGGCACACTTTTGCAAGGAAAGGCAATTCTTTCTTGACTACTGTGTGGCAGTCTCTTTGTACTGCTTCTGTTAATGGTGTTTAACTCATAGCAACCCTCCAAGGCAAATGTTATTATTTCTATTTTAAATACGCAGAGGCTAAGACTCAGGCAGATTAAGTAAGTTGTCTGTGGATGCTCCAACAATAAGGAAGAGAACCAGGTCTGTCCAATTCTAAAAACCCCCAATCCTTCACTATGCCAGACTATCTCTAAGAGCAAGCAGCACATGCATTAATCTACTAAATGATCTAGAACAAAACACAACTAAACCAGGACAGAAAAGGGTTTATAAATGGACTAAATAACTATCTCAGCTATATCATATGGTCATAACTGGTAGGGAAATGTTTTTAAAGTCACAGGAATAGAACTTCCAAAAATAACAAACTCATAAGGCCAAGTGAGAATTTTAAGAAAAGTTTTCCTAGCCAAAGTACATTGTTATTTGGATATTTTTTCTTCTGAAGAAATCTTATTCAGTCTCTTCATTAGTGGCAAACAAGATAAAAGATAATCATAAAGACATCATACGCCCTGTCCCTTCAAACCATAAATCCAGAAGTGTTTTTTATCTTCTAATCTAATAAGAAAAGAGAATAGTATTGATGTTCTTAGTTACACTGAAGGAAGTGAAAGCAAATCCATCAATTAGCTTTAGAGCTTTATCTACTTTAGAATTGATGAAATAACTAATATGAAATAACTAATAAAATAATCTAAGACATCTTTAAAGAACTATAGAAATAAACGCCTGGCACTAACTAGCAGAAAGACACTGACTACAGAAGAGCTACACTCTGGACCTCTGCGTGCAGTTGGAGTTGAAGATGCTGATCTGTTACAGATAAAATCACTCCATACAGTAATCTAAGCAAGTACTGAGCAAACAGTTCTAGGGACAAGCAAAAAGGAAAGAAAACACCATGTCTTAGCAAGTCTTAAGATATTTACCAAGGGAGATCTTTCATTCTATCAATATTCCATAATTGTCTGGCCCAAATATTCCATAATTGTCTGTCTCCACTGCATCTATCAACTCCAGAGAAGGTATAATCCCGTTTGTGACAGAGGAACCAATGAAGGCAAGACATGGTTTCTGGCCTTAGAAACCCCTACCCCCTGGAGGTGCCGACAGCTGCACATCAACTTTCAGATGTAACGAGAGGTGATTGCTTGCTAAGGAGTGTCAAGAGTCTCTTGTTTAAGGAAATGCTATGTTAGAAATAATAACCTATGGGGGCACCTGGGTGGCTCAGTCATTAAGCGTCTGCCTTCGGCTCAGGTCATGATCCCAGGGTCCTGGGATAGAGCCCTGCATTGGGCTCCCTGCTCCGCGGGAAGCCTGCTTCTCCCTCTCCCACTCCTCCTGCTTGTGTTCCCTCTCTCACTGTGTCTCTCTCTGTCCAATAAATAAATAAAATCTTCAAAAAAAAAAAAAAAAAAGAAAGAATAACCTATGGATCACAGCTGTGTCCAAGGCTCCAGATCACTCAGACTAATTGCTTGTGGTATAAACTGCTATCAGTCAATCCTTCGATAGCTACCAGCACCAACAGACATGAATAGAAATGCTCACCATGAGACATGTTAGAATTTTTACTGCAGCATGATTTGGAATAGGCAAAAACTGGAAACTATGAAATGCCCATCAGAAGCATAAAGGAAAATAAATCATAAATGCAAAGTGGGCAATAAGGGGGCAGTTAGCATACATGAAGAATCCAAACACAATATTGGGTGAAAAGAGTCCACAACAAGCGGGGACATGCTGCACAATGTCACTCTTAAAGGACAAGAACAGAAAATAGCAAGCTATGTACCGCTCAATGACAAAAGGACAAACAATCACAAGATGAGCCAAGTACTTGAATAGATACTGTTCCAAAGAAGACTTACAGATGGCAACAAGCACATGAAAAGATGTTCCACATCATTATTCATTAGGGAAATACAAATCAAAACCACAATGAGCTACCACTTCACACCCACTAGGATGGCTATAATCAAAACAATGGAAAGTAACAACTGTTGGCAAAGATGTCGAGAAATCAAAGCCATCATCCATTGCTAGTGGGAACGTGAAAAGCTTCAGCCAGTGTGGAAAACAGTTTGGTGCTTCCTCAAAAATTTGAACGTAGAATTACTGCAATTCCATTCCTAAGGCATATACCCCAAAAGACTAAAAACAGGTGTGTAAATAAAAACTTTCATATGGATGTTAATAGCAACGCTATTTACAATAGCCAAAAGGCAGGAACAACCCCCCAAAAAAGTTTGGAGGGACTATTCTTAATATCAGCCAAAAGCAAACACCTGTGAGATTTGGAATTCTGGTCTACTCCCAGCATGCTGGGGTCAGCAAACTGTACTTCCCCCCAAAAAGTCTTTGCATATGATGCTTATCCCCTCAGCACATACTGAAATTAGGACATCCAGCAAACTTATAATTTTCCTATTTCAGACATCTAAATCTCACAACCTAAGTGAGTCTGACAATGTATTTTAGGCTTCCGGTTATACTGGTCTCATAAAAGGATGCTTTTACATCTTCAGACGTAGCCTGTCTCCAAACCCCTCCTTCACCGGCCTGATGCTGACGAATCATGTGCATTCAATAGCTTCTTTGGGGGTCACCAGAACATGCAAACCCCTGGAGAGAGCACCTGCTTCTAGATCCTTACTAAATCTCCACCACTGATACCTTTACCTCAACCCCAAAGGTTCAACTACATAAATTGTATGACACCTAATGGGCATGTGAGCAGTCTCTATGTCACATGTCACTCACTGTCCTCCGTCCTTCAGAACAGAGGTCTGTTCTGTCACTTTAAAAAACCTAATAGGGAATCCAAGAAGGCCTGATGGGATTTTGTTGAGCACAACAGGACAATGTCTAGAGCCCTGCTGGCTCTCCCCTACTGCTTGTCTGTGCCTCTGCTCCCTTTCAGAGCTGAAGCAAGGCAACGTGTCCCCACATCTCCCCCAGACTTCTTCTGGCCCATGCCACTGTCACAGGGGAGGTCAGCTTCCTAAAGCCACCTGTTCTAGTAAAGAGCAGAAGGGACACTGATGAGTCCTAAAAGCAACATGAACTGTCAGGCGCTGTCTATTTATCACACAGTAGGAAACACCAGCTTTTGTAAGAAGGAGCCCCCTTGTAATGCATGTACCTCTTTTAAATAAATGCAGGAGTTGAGGGTTTTTAAAGGTGCTTTACATTCACCTGTCTCTGAAACGATGCCCCCCTCCTCGCTGAAGAAGGCGTGAAGTACTTATAGTCACTTTACCATCTACCATGCAGAGGTCTGAGCTAGGAACTCGTTGAAGGTGATAGATCCACATGGCACTTTCTTGGCGCCCACAAAAGTAAAATCATTTCTTTTTATATATAATTTTCCTCTACTTTTCCCTGACAGAGATTAGAGAAATAAGCAAAAGGCATCAGTCAATCCCCAAGCAGGTATTGATTATCTGCCACGGACGAGGCAGTTATCTGGATCCTGGAGTCAGAGAATGAGTTACCTGCCTGCAAAGACCGTGGACTCTGGCACGAGCACAACAGAGATGTCCCCGGTTCATCAGTAATCACCCACCGAACCCACTACATGTGGGAAGCACTATGCTGAGAACTGGAGATTCAAAGACCAACAAATGAAAGGCCCTTAAGATTTTCAGTCCACGAAGAGAAGGAGCCAGACTGGAAAGAGAGGTGCCATCAAACACAGGGAAGTAATGAGAGCCCTATAGCAGTGTGGGCTAGTATAAAAATGCCTTAAGAATTGCCCATGGCAGGTTGGTAATGCTGAGCTTTCATAACTACATAGTATCTTACCATGGTTGATCAAAAGCTGAAAACGAGTTAAATAGAACTTTTAAGAGGAAGAAACACAAGATCACAAATTCTCGGTCCTTTTACTCGACGTCACCCTGCACACTGGCATTTCGAATAATTGTGTTAGTTATTTATCACTGCCTAACAAAGTACCCCAAAACTGAGTGGCCTAAGACAGCATTTATATTTGCTCATAATTCTGTTTGGGCCAGGCTCAGCTGAGAAGTTCCTCTGCTTGTCTCATCTGTGATAATCTACATGGCTGTTCAACTAGGGGCTGGTTCATCTGGGGGCGCTCAGCTGGAAGATCATGTCAGTCCATGGGTTTCATCCTTAGGAGGCTATTCCAAGGTTCCTCACGAAAAGGCAACACCTTCCAAGCAGGGAGAGGAAGGTATAATGAATGTCTCCTGAGGCCTAGGATCAGATGTCACAAATAGTACTCAGTCCACATTCTTTTGGTCAAAGCCAGTCATGAGGCCATTCCAGGTATACAAATGGTGGGGGTGGGGGGGGACCCTACCTCTTAATAAGGGTCAGCAGAGCCATATATTATACAGAGGGGTGTCCGGAGGAAATGAGGAATGATTGTAGCATCTACCAACCTAACAATGTCTTCACCCACAGGACTCCAAATATTCAGTTTTCACAACATCTGAAATGTCCCTTCCTTCTACTTTCACTTGACACGGTCTCAATATTCCTGACTTCATACAGAAATCTCCAAACTCTGAAAATGCTAGTTTTATCAATAAATCTGTTTATAATAGCATTATGGCTCCATAGAACTTATTAATATTATTAATAACTTAACCTTTTTCACCTCACAGGCTCAGTATAATACTCTTCACATGTGGATTGTTAAAATACATAAAGACAAGGATAACGAGAAGCATGTTCCTTGTTCCCAAATTACTCTCCTCTACTAGGACTGGCATTTGAGGACTTCTGATGAACATAACACTTTTTATATTTGATATCAATTTCAAAGGCATCAGTTAAAATTATGAGTCCTATACAATCAAGTTTAAACAACTCCCTGAAACACGTGAGTGCCCATGGAGACCCTCCTCGTCAGATACTTGAAGGTAAGTGACCAATGGGAAAATCAGTCATTCTGACTTGCATAGTACAATGTGCAGTTTGGGCTCCCTCAACAAGAGAGATGGAAGAAAAATCATTGGAATGAGGTGGGTTTTTTTTTTTTAATCTCCTGATTGAAGAAAATCTGTTTTGCTTTTTGTTATAACTCAAACCAACTGTAATATTTCAAGCATAATGATATCCACTTACTATTGAACAAGAGATGATTAGCCTAAAACAAACGAACAAACCAACCAACAAATGACCTTCAAATGCTCTTCCAAGATTATTTTAGCACACTTGTTTCTGCTGGAAAAAAGGGAAAATCCAGATGATACACTCAAAACTTCCATTAGGAGACACAGCCTGAAGAGTATCCTATCACCCCATGATGTCCATGAACAGACCCCCTTTGCAGTTCAACCTACCACAAGGTCCCTGGATAAGGTTCTGAGACAGCCTTCCCTGATTTCCCTTGGCAGACTGAGGCAGTTTTTCTACTCTGTGATCGATTGCAGCAGTACCTGGATATTCTTAGTCCAAACTCTCATGTGAAAGTCTTGAATAATTTGCAACTCCTGCCATGAGCTCAGAACCTGATTTATTATACCCCATCATTGCAGCTGCCTGTCTGTGTGCCCAGGCAACAGGTAGCAAGAGCACACAGAGTGCGGGGAAGAAGTTAGCTTCCAGCCCCACAGGGAATCCTCAAGGAGACAGACAGGGCAATTAGATTCTATGTTACAAAGACTCCAAAGTAAGCACAGCAGCTTTGCTGTTAACAACTTAGTGTTGACCCAGCCAAGCCTCCACTCCTTTCCCCAAGCTCCTCCCTTTCTTCTATAACCTCTCTCTCGCCTCTGTTCTACCAAATGCTTGAACGTAAAATTATCCCCCACTTTGTTCTATTGCAAATAACCCCACTTGGAAATGAGAGGAATACAAGAAACCACCCAAAACAATAGAAGGATGCAAATGGGCAAGACCTGTATTTAAACCAATAAAGAACAACAGCCAACACTCGTTCAGAATTATCTATGAAGCATTTCTGCCAAAATAACCTGGACCTCTGGCTCACGGCGTAAGTGCTCCCGTGTTTGAGATATAATGGTATGACTGCCACCAATCAACTCCCATTATGTGTGGAAGATGACCACGTATTCTCCTTTATCACAGGTCTGCTTCATTTAAGAATAGCCTTCCCACAAAACTTGCAAAGAGGTTCTTTCACTGAATTGTACACTTGAAATGGGTTAATTGTATGGCATGTGAATTATATCTCAAAAAAAAAAGGTAAGAGAGAGAGACTCAGATTGCTGCCTGCCACGTTTTCTCTCCAGGCTGGTTCTTAAGAGGGAGGTGATCAAGCCTCTCCCCAGTGTGCAGGAATACACATGCCTATGGAGGCTGGGGAAGTGGGCTTTATCATTATCTAAAACTCCAATGGGAAATGTGGAAGTTCACCTGTTATGTACTGAATGTTTGTGAACTCCCCAAATTCATACGTTGAGTCCTAAGCCCCAATGTGATGCTATTCAGTGGGGTGGTCTTCAGGAGGTAATTAAGTTTAGATGAGGTCATAAGGGTGGAGCCCCCATGATGGAATTAGTGTCCTTATAAGAAGAGAGCAAAGCTCTTTCTCTCCACCATGTGAGACATAGCAAGAAGGTGACCATCTGAAAGCCAGGAAGAGGGTCCTCACCAGGAACTGAATCCACCAGCACCTAGATCTTGAACTTCCCAGGCTCTGGAATGATTAGAAATAAATGCTTGTTCTCTTAGCCATCCAGTCTCCGGCATTTTGTTAAAGCAGCCCAAGCAGATTGATACATCATTCCCACACATTCTCAAAGCATGTAACCTTCTTTATGCTTAGGCACCTTTACCTAAGTCGTCAGACATCAGGTTGTTCGTAAAGCTCTTAGTACTTGAAAATCTTTTGTCCAAAGAGCAAACAGAAGACACCTCCATCTTAAAAGTCTACACTATTTCAGGATCCTCTTAGACAGGTTTTGTAGGGAGAAAAATGACACAGGCTTTTAAGATGTCCTGAGCAGAGCCAGAGAAAAAGTTAAGGTCAAGTTAATGAAGAAAAATTCCTGGGGAGATTGTAACTCAGTTTCACAAAACGCGGCAGTCACTAGGTGTTTAATTAGCTCCCGAATCTTGATACGCCCGCCCTCCCCACTAACACCAAACATAGCACACTCGAAATGTTCTCTGAGGCGATGCTGAGGAAAGCAGATAAATCTGAGACTGGCTTAAAGCCTAACTCCGATGGTGGTCTGTAACCTAATGGGTTACAATCCTGTCCGTAGTTGTTCAATGAATACAAAGTTAGCTCTCAAATTCTGTGTCTCTAAAGTTTTTTTCTCTTTCGTCTACAGACTAAAACTGTTTTCAAACTTTATGAAAGGAAGCTGCCACGTCCACACCAAAACCAGTCCGAATTCTTGCTATTGTTTGAAGAGGACATTCACTGCCCGAGACCCTATACCACCCCCACATTAATTTCATTTTCGAGAAAATTTAAATGATTACTAGTGACCACTAAGACCCGTTATGAAGAATAAAACAGTCCGCATATTTTAAATCGTGAGAAACAAAGGATGCTAGATTTAAAAGGCCACAATGATTATTGAAGGAAGAAAATGTAGCCATGTTTCTCCCCATTGTTCATTTTAACAATGAAAGGCACGTCAGCGCTTGCTTAGCGAGGTGCTGGGCCCCTTGGAGGTCTGTAACCAAGAGAAGGAGGAGGGAATAAGAGAGAATGAACAGAGGCCTAAAGCAATATCGAAAGGAATACAGTCAACTAAAGTGATCAGGATGACCAACACAAATCTCCCTAGAAAATGCTCATCACAAAGAGCTTGTATGGGGGGAGAGAAAAGGAGTTTTGGCTTGAAGCCACAAGGAAAGGTTTGTAGCAGTAATTCTCCGACAGAAGGGAGATAGGAATTAAAGGTGAGCACAGCACAGAGGCAAGAATATGCAGGGTGGCACAGGGGTGGGCAAGTGCCTACGTCAGTAAGAAATGGGGGATTCACTGGTGGAAAAGCCTGGAGAGGTTGGTTGGGGTAGGAGGTGAGGGATTTTGAATGCCACATTCAGGATAGCAACTGCATCCTACACTGCGGACAAACCCCTTGGAAGCGGGCAGCTTGGGCTGTGCATCCCCACATCCAGTAGCCTTACCTGTATAAAGAGCGCCCTAGTAAAGGGTCTCTGGAGGGAAAAATAATGTGATCAGATATGTGCCTTAGAAAGACAACTCTCCTGACAAAGCATAGCATGGCAGAGCAGAGAAGGCACAGAAAACGGTAGCAGCAATAACAGTTCAGGGCTTCCCCAGAGAATTTGTGGTACCTCCATAGAGTGAAAATGTCAAGGAAGTCATTAAAAATCATGATCTTAAAAAAGAAATGTAATGCTACTTGGAAAAAGAACATGTATACAATATTAAAGGAAAAAAAGCAGAATACTAAACTCTATTATGATGTTTCCAATTTTATTTTTTTTAATTATTCAAGATAAACATGAGAAAAAGGTTAATAATAAATACACGATATGGAGTTCTACTTCCAGGATGACAATGTGAGAAGCTCCATGGACCCACTCCCCAGTGAAACCAGCAAATCTGGTGGAAACAAGATTTAAAAAGTAAAGGTATCTAGAAATTGTCCTCAGGGCAGGTAGCAAATGAAGAAACTTTTATTCAAGAAAACTTTCTTAAAACTGTGTATGAAGAGTGTGGCATTTGAACCACAAACTATTCTCTCCCTCATCACCAGAATCCGGACTTAAAGGAAGGTCTATTTCAGGTGGACATGGCCAAGAAGATGGGGCCCTTTTCCCTCTGCTCTCAATCAAGGCTTATAGGATCTCACCAAGAGGGCTAGGCCACCTACATTTCACATTTCCTTCAACCCCAAGTTAAAAGGGTTATATTCCTGCTAAGTGTGGCCAAGAGGTCAGGACATTCCTCCTCTGACATGGCCTCTACCCACAAAGGGGAGGCTCCACTGAAAGCATGGCAGACTGAGAATCCTGGGGCCCTAGCCACCTCACTGTGGCTCACCTTTGGACCAGTTCTCAGCCTTCTGAGAGGCAAAGAGTACCAGAGTCTACTGTCTCACCTGGTGCCCAGAATGTGGCTCAGGGAGTTTGCCCAGAAGGAGCAGGAGTCCATAAGAAAAGGGAGCTCCAGAATTCTCCCCAAAAGGTATGGGCAAGTTCAAGTCAAAGGAGCTCAAGACAACAATAGCTCCTCTTAATGAAGATTGACAAGCTGAGCCATTGACCAGCTAGTTCCCCAGAGAGATCCAGGGAAAGAAGATACGAAAAGCCCTCCTAGGGTTCAAACAAATGTTTAACACTAGCCTAAAAAACTACCTCTGCCCAAATGTAATTGGATTAGACTGTTGAACAAGTGATGCCCAGCACACTGGGGAAAACAGTAGAGAAATCACAAGGTAATTAGTGGAACCAAATGGGCATGAGTGGGAGGAGGAGTAATACCAAAATGCAGCAGACAGCTTAACAGAGAGATGATGGAAAGACAAAACTACACCATCCCAGGGGGCCTGACACCATGCCCGGGCTGCACCCTCTGAGGATGCACACTGCTTCACACTGTGGAAGAAATAGACTTTTCACAAGAACAGCCTAGCCAAGTCACACAACAAATAAACAAGCTGATAACAAGACCGGAAAGCAGGGAGGGGAATCAGTACCCAGAGTGCTACAATATATTACCTAAAATGTCCAGTTTTCAAGAACAACAACAAAATATAAGAAGTGCAAAGAAATAGGGATAGGAACACATACTCGGACAAAAAAGCAGGCAACAGAAATTGCCTTTGAGTAGGACCAGACGCCAGATTTAATAGACAAAATCTTCAAAATAACCATGAAAAAATATATTCAAAAACCGATGTAAATCATGCTTAAAGAAGTAAAGCACAGTATGTAGACCCCATCTCACCAAATAGAGAAGGCCAATCCAGAGGCAGAAATTATTTAGAAAAAAAAAATGAAAATTCTGGTGTTGAAAAGTACCATAAATAAAATTCTAAATTCATTGGTTGGGCTCAACAGTAGATTTGAACTGGTAGAAGGAGTAATCAGAAATCTTGAAGATAGATGGATAGAGATTGTATAATCTGAAAAATAGAGCAAAAATTGAATGCAGAAAAATGAACAGAGTCTCAGAGAAACTTAGGACACCATTAAGTACATCAACACATATGTAATAGGAGTCCTGGAAGGGAGGAGAGACAATGGAGCAAAAAAAATTATTCTTAAGAAATTAATGGCTGAAATCATTCTAAATTTCCTGAAAAGCATCAATCTGCACATCCAAGGAGATCAACAAATCCCGAATAGGATAAACCATATTAAAAATGCTGAAAGTCAAACATAAAGAGAACATCTTTTTTTTTTTTTTTAAAGATTTTATTTATTTATTTGACAGAGAGAGACACAGTGAGAGAGGGAACACAAGCAGGGGGAGTAGAAGAGGGAGAAGCAGGCTTCCTGCAGAGCAGGGAGACCGGTGCGGGGCTCGATCCCAGGACCCTGGGATCATGACCTGAGCTGAAGGCAGACACCTAATGACTGAGCCATCCAGGTGCCCCATAAAGAGAACATCTTGAAAGCAGCAAGATAAACACACTATAGGATATATATTGAATGTGGTTATCTGTAAGACAAAGGGGAATGGATGTTGTCTAGATGATTTTTTACGGTTTTATTTAGTTTCTACATTTTAAAATTTAGCATGTATTGCTTTTAAATAAAAAATCCTGTTAAAATATACTATTAGAAGGAAGGGAAAAATGCGGGGGGGAATTGGAGGGAGAGATGAACCATGAGGGACTATGGACTCTGAGAAACAACAGCGTTTTAGAGGGAAGGGGGGAGGGGGGATTGGTTAACCCGGTGATGGGTATTAAGGAGGGCATGTACTGCATGGAGCACTGGGTGTTATCCGAAAACAATGGATCGTGGATCACCACATCAAAAACTAATGATGTAATCCAATCAAGAAATGGGCAGAAGACATGAACAGACATTTCTCCAAAGAAGACATCCAAATGGCCAACAGACACATGAAAAAGTGTTCAATATCGCTCGGCATCAGGGAAATCCAAATCAAAACCTCAATGAGATACCACCTCACACCAGTCAGAATGGCTAAAATTAACAAGTCAGGAAATGACAGATGTTGGCAGGGATGCGGAGAAAGGGGAACCCTCCTACACTGTTGGTGGGAATGCAAGCTGGTGCAGCCACTCTGGAAAACAGTATGGAGGTTCCTCAAAAAGTTGAAAATAGAGCTACCATATGATCCAGCAATTGCACTCCTGGGTATTTACCCCAAAGATACAAAAGTAGGGACCCGAAAGGCTACGTGCACCCCGATGTTTATAGCAGCAATGTCCACAATAGCCAAACTGTGGAAAGAGCCAAGATGTCCATCAACAGATGAATGGATAAAGAAGATGTGGTATATATATACAATGGAATATTATGCAGCCATCAAAAGGAATAAGATCTTGCCATTTGCAACGACGTGGATGGAACTGGAGGGTATTATGCTGAGCGAAATAAGTCAAACAGAGAAAGACATATATCATATGACCTCACTGATATGAGGAATTCTTAATCTCAGGAAACAAACTGAGGGTTGCTGGAGTGGGGGGTGGGGTGGGAGGGATGGGGTGACTGGGTGATGGACACTGGGGAGGGTATGTGTTCTGGTAAGCGCTGTGAATTGTGCAGGACTGTTGAATCTCAGATCTGTACCTCTGAAACAAATAATGCAATATATGTTAAGAAAGAAAAAAAGAAGAAGAAGAATGTAGCAGGAGGGGAAGAATGAAGGGGGGGAAATCGGAGGGGGAGAAGAACCATGAGAGACGATGGACTCTGAAAAACAAACTGAGGGTTCTAGAGGGGAGGGGGTTGGGAGGATGGGTTAGCCTGGTGATGGGTATTGAGGAGGGCACGTTCTGCATGGAGCACTGGGTGTTATGCATAAACAATGAATCATGGAACACTATATCTAAAACTAATGATGTAATGTATGGGGATTAACATAACAATAAAAAAATTAAAAAAAAAAACAAAAAACTAATGATGTAATGTATGGTGATTAACATAACAATAAAAAATTTTTAAAAAAACCAATGATGTATTGTATGGTGACTAACATAACATAATAAAATTTTAAAAAAATAAAAAATAAAAATAAATTTAAAAAATAAATAAATAAATAAAATCTACTATTAAATTAAAATAAATGAATAGATTATTTCAGTATTCTGAATGTGAGATGGAGAAATGGAGAAAATGTGGTTGAGTGAACTAGGGAATGGAATTGGTGAGGAAATTGGTGTGTTGTTTATGGCCATGCTAAGGACATGTGGAGTGTGTTGTGTTCTCTTGGTCTGGCTGGATGCCTGTCCAATTGCTACTAACTTTCTTAGACTTTAAGGTAAGAACTATATTATATACTTGAATTGTACCATGCTAAAAATAAAAACCAGCTAGTAAGAACTAAATCTGTAAAGATGATGATGATGGATGGAAGGAAATATAAACTAGACAATGTACAGGGAGTTAAATATTATTGTCTTTACAAAGCTCTCTGCTTGTTCATGCTAGTGTCCACATGAAAATAGGTTCTTACTAAGCCATCTCTGATTTCTTTTTTTCTTTTTTTTTTAGAGAGGGAAGGGGGGCGCAGAGGGAGAGAGAGAATCTTAAGCAGACTCTACAGTCAGCACGGAGCCTGGCACAGGGCTTTGATCTCACAACCCTGAGATTATGACCTGAGCCAAAACCAAGAGTCAGCCTCTTAACTGCCTGCGCCACCCAGGCATGCCAGCCATCTGTGATTTTTTTCCATAGTCCTCCTAGCTCCTGGAAGCTATCAGTTTGAGGTGCCCTGATTTCCACCTCCACTAATCTTTGCATTTTAGGCCCTGTGATTCTCAATTTGTGTTGTTCTTATTGTTTTTATTACACAGATGGTTGCCTCATAAAATAGTTTCAAATGTTATTCTCTTAGGCTCTTCTAAGTGGTGACATAAATACTCTCAAGGATTATTGCATATGTTCCAATGTTTCCATTGGAAATAGAGAATATAATCTCAAGAGCATAAAAGAAAAATCAAGCAGACCCATAGATATCAGTAATTCTTTTCGCTCTGAGTTCTGCCTCCCAAGACATGTGATCCTTTTTAGGGATTCCAACACAAGCTTGTGGATCAGATTCAAGAGTTTGGAAAACCTGGTGAATTTTGTGTGTAACTGTAGGTGAGTGTGTGTGGACGAGTGAGGTTCATTTTATGTGATATATTCCATGACTTTCATGTGATTCTCAAAAAGATTCATAACTTGGAAAGGCCAAGAATTATAGCTCTATAATGACCTCAACTCTTAGTTATTTCTTCTCTTAGGCTCATATCGCTTTAGTAATTCCTGAAGATACACAAATGGCAAGATGAAAAGTGCTGAGAATTTCTCAGAGATTCAAGAGTAGAGGTCAATTAAGTATAAAATAATCCACTAAAATGATCCAATATATATTCTATATGCAAATAAGAATTCAAGAAATTTATTTCACCAGGATCAATCAGGAATATATAACTATAAAAGTGGAACAAAGTTTGTTTCTAAAATTTTCTTTTAAATTTAGGAAAATCTTAATTAAAGCGCATTGGTCAGGGCCAGTCTTTAGAAAGTGGGAAAGAAGGTGTCAGGTGGTTGAAACAGGATGCTTTCAAGAAAGCTCATATGAAATAAGCACCTAAAAGCCCTCTGGTGCTGAGAAGGTAGATGGTAAAGAAAGGGAGGCATTCAGTACACGGGGCAAGAAAAGACTGGAAAAAGGATTTCACTCTCTTAGTCCATTTGGGCTGCTATAACAGAATACCATGGATTAGGTGGTTTATAAACAAATACCATGGATTAGGTGGCTTATAAACAACAGAAATTTATTTTTCATACTTCTGGATGCCAGGAAGTCTAAGATCAAGGTGCAGATGCAGTGTCTGGTAAGATCTCACTTCCTGATTCAGAGGGCCATCTTCTGGTTGTCCTCCCAAGGCAAAAAGGGTGAAGGAGATCTCAGGTCTCTTATAAGGACGCTAATCCCACTCATGAGGGCTCCATCCTCATGACCAAATCATTTCTGAAAGGGCCCACCTCTAAATATCATCACATTGGGGATTAGGTTTCAACATATGAATTCTGGGGAGACACAAATGTTCAGTCTATCACACTCACCAAGGAGAAAGGGACACCGTACAAGGAGATAGTTAATGTTCCCTATTTTCTCCACATGCCTAGAACTAATCTTGGTCTCTATGACAATTCTCTAGGTTCCTCATCTTTCTCCTCAGCTTGATTAACTTCTATTTATAAACACACCAAGTTATTTAGAAATACACAATGGTTGAATTTCTTATTTAAAAGAGTCTTAGATGGGGCACCTGGGTGGCTCAGTTGGTTAAGCAACTGCCTTTGGCTCAAGTCATGATCCCAGAGTCCTTGGATAGAGCCCCACGTCAAGCTCCCTGCTCGGCAGGAAACCTGCTTCTCCCTCTCCCACTCCCCCTGCTTGTGTGCCCTCTCTCGCTGTCTTTCTCTCTCTCTGTCAATTAAATAAATAAATAAAATCTTTAAAAAAATAAAGAGTCTCAGAAAATACTTTGACTATCCTTGTTGTTTCATGAAAGGGATCCAATTTCCTTTGTTGGATGTTCCAATACTAAGCATAAAGCATTTTCCACCAACTTTAAAGACCTGAGGGTACTCAGGTAATAAAAAGTTTTCTACCTTGAGAGTAATAGAGGGCTGTAAGGGTGATCTTCGTTTTCTAGTGGTGACTAAGACCAAACCATCAGAAGCACAACTCCACGATCTATAGCCACATGAATACTTTAATATCTTCTCTAAAATGGTTCAGAACTGGTACTTTGCGGGCAGTGAATGATTATCATTGTGTTTTATGACATTTCCCTCTTGATTTGCTCATTATGAACTTGGTTTTATTTTTGGTCTTTGCAGATGTCTTATTTCTCTCCATTTTCTCTGATCATTTGTCCTAAATGTAGGCCATTCTATTTTTCTCTTGGTACATCTGCCACCTGTGATTCTTCCTTTTCTCATTTCCAAGTCTCATTTCCCTAATCAGTGTGTCTCCTGCCTTGATCATGAGATCTGTTATTCACAAGAGACTTTAGGCATCTTCTCTTTTGTTCTGTCTGAAGGCTGGCAAAGGCTCTTGGGTTTTTTGCCAAAATGCACAGTCACAGAATGAGAAACTAGAAGGAGGTCTGTGAAACTCTGTGCTTGTTTTCTTTCTGTAAGGATTATCTTCTCTGGTGTTTCTTTGAGGGTTTTCTTTTTTTTTTTTTTCCAATTTAGAAATATCCAAAGAAGAGTACATCCTGCCCAACATGCTTCCCACGCCTGCAGGAGTTCAGTAAGTGCTTGTTGACTGGCTCACTGATTCTTTAAGAGCACCCTTTGTAACAGAAAATGTGTCTTGACATCTAACCTAGAATTGTTTCTACTTCAACTCTTTTCCCTTTAGTTACTTTGAGTACTTTCCTTCTCGACAATCTAGTACATGGAGCTCTATTCCCCATTGTCTCGTTCTCCTTTATTTCTGTTCAGTTAAATATTTAAGTGCCTCATAAGACCATCATGTGATTTATGTGTTTTCCTTTTTATTTTTATGCTCTTCTATGTTCTAGAGACTTATCTTTATCAACTGTAATATCTCTGGTTCCCTGAGGATCAGCTGACATACTTACATGGTATTAGGGGTTGAAATCTCAAGGAAGCAGAAGAGAGGGAGAAGAGAAAGCAGGGAGGAGAGAGAACAGGTAGGGAGGGAAGTGTCACATCAGACCAACACAGAGCAGCGAGTGCAGACAATGGCTCAATCATACAGGATAATTTTAGAGATGCCAATTATACCACCACTTCTCGGGACAGTACGGGGGTGCAGGAGGAAAATGAGGAATTTATCTGTTGACCCCTTACTATTTTTTCTTACTCTCCCATTGGTGTTGATTCACCCACACTTTTCCAGTTCCATCATCCAGTGCTTACAGCAACCAAAGGAGCTCAGAGGCGCATGGCTGTGGAATCAGCCCTGCTGGCACTCGGCGAAATGCTCTCTCTTGTCCAGCTGGTACCACAGTGCAGAGCCTCTCCACCTCTGGTGATTGATTATGGTGACAACATCAGCAACCTGGACCATCACCC
This sequence comes from Halichoerus grypus, assembly GCF_964656455.1. Taxonomy (NCBI): domain Eukaryota; kingdom Metazoa; phylum Chordata; class Mammalia; order Carnivora; family Phocidae; genus Halichoerus; species Halichoerus grypus. The sequence continues at coordinate 5,593,930 of NC_135725.1, forward strand.
TGGGGACTGCAGAAGCCATCTCAAGCCAATTTCCTCAGCAAGCAGAACCAGTGCCCATTAACTGGATCCCACATAACTCCCTTTATAGAGAAAAATAGCTTATTAGATCCTCGCATGCTGCTTCTATCATCTTCCATGAGGAGCCAAACTCATTCTTCAGTATCAATTGTGTGCCTTTTTTTAACCTCACCCATATACCGCTCTCCAGTGAGGACCCTCTTCCCTTCATAAGTCTGGCTCTGTCCCGAACTCTCAAAATCGTCTCCTTTGAAGTCCATGGTCTTCACTTACACTTTCCTTTCTCCATTTAATCTGCGCTGGCTTTCTTTGATCAAATGTTGAAATGTTTTGCTGTATTTCTTTAACCAGCTGCTCCACATTCTCCCTGCCCTGTGCCCTGCTATGCCCCTGAGGGATCAAACTATCCACCTTGATTGCCTGTCCAACACTCCATAAATAGCCTGCAATTGTTGGACACTTGGGACCACTTACCATATTTCACTATTATAAATAATACCTAATATTTGCATCTCTCTATGGTTGTTTCCTTAGGATATGTTCCTAAAAGAGAAAGTACTATGCAACTGGAAGGTTTAATTGATATTGAATTTTCTCTCAAAGTGTATTAAAGTACATGTTTATTGACATTCTTAACAATATGAACGACCTTGTCCAAAGTAGTTAATAAAATAGGAAGATAATTTATAATATAATGATGTATAGTCAATGCTACGTAGTGCAAAAGTATAGGAGATTTTATTCAATCATTCATTCATTGGCTGGCCTTTATTTTTCAGACTTTTCTATAATAAACACAACAAAGAGGAGACCTATTTCATAAATGACATTTAGATACACTCACAGCAAGCAACCTATATGTTTAAAATTTAATATCATATTTACACTTCACAAAAGCACTAGATGGTTGCATCATAAACAAGAAAAACAATGAATTTCACATTATCGAATGGGATTCAGAGCATTATCAACTCTCTTTCTATTAGGAGAGAAAAGTTTTATGACCTGATTTTCTTTTTTGGTGCTTAAGAAAAGTCCATAAAGATTCTCCTTCATGAAGATTTACTCTTCTGGGGTCATGAAGCTACCTTCTGTGTAATTTCAGAAATCTCTTGATAAACTATGTTTACTATATGTATCATCCAACAGATGTGCTAGTACTTAAAAGCTGGCAATGAATATGTATCCTGTGGATTTAAATTCTTACGTTTTTAAATATAGGATTTTTAGTTTATGTTTACCTTCCAGCACAGAGGTATATACCAGATGTTTACCACAATTCCATTTTATTTTGCTTTCTCTAATCTCTACCAATATTTTAGCACCAAATTGCATCTGACTAATTTGGAAATATTTTAATTATATTAGACCTGTGTGTTAAAAAAAAGTCTAAGTCATAAAAAACAAAAGTGTTCTCTAAGATATAGTAACGAATACATAAGTGTAAATATGCCAAATGTGAAGGCTTCTATATCAAACAGGTCGTAATACAATCAGATGAGTTCTTGGGCAATTACTGGAAGACATTCTATCTTAAATTATTTTTTAAAATTTACTAGTGAGGGGCCCCTGGGTGGCTCAGTCAATTAAATGTCTGCCTTCAGCTCAGGTTATGATCTCAGGGTCCTGGGATCAAGCCCCACATCAGGCTCCCTGCTCATCCTCTCTCGCTCACTCTCTCTGTCTTTCACAGAGTAATAATAAAATCTTTTTTAAAAAACTTACTAGCGACTTCCCATTTTTCCCAAAACTTTAATGTTTGATATTAAATTGTTCATGCTTTCTTCTTCCCTTTTGAGCCACCATATTATCTCAGACTAACTTTCTTCCAAATTTTCTGAGTAAATGTAAAAAGTAAATGCTTTTACCAGAGGTAAAGCTTATTTTTTTATAATTTATTTAATAACATAAAACAAAGGATTTGTAGTAAATTATTCTGGCAGTCAATTGTTAAGTTTGGTTGCCAGGGGGCACCTGGGTGGCTCAGTTGGTTAAGCAGCTGCCTTGGGCTCAAGTCATGATCCCAGGGTCCTGGGATCGAGTCCTGCATCAGGGTCCCTGCTCAGCAGAGAGCCTGCTTCTCCCTCTCTCTCTCTGCCTTCCTCTCTACCTACTTGTGCTCTCTATCTCTCTGTCAAATAAATAGATAAAATCTTTAAAAATAAATAAATAATTATTTAGGAAAAAAAAAAGTCTGGTTGCCAGACTCTCTCCTTCCTAATAATAGGAATATATTAATGTTCCTATACAATGGATTAAGTAAATTTTCATCAAAGCAATGCTAAAATCTCTGGTTTTAAAGTGGTAGAGTAATAGAAAAAATCCTCAAAAGTCTGTATTTTTAAATGTAGAAATTTTAATATAGGTAATAGTTGTTTTTAAAAATAATTCTGAAAGGCATAGAGGCTTGCTGTAAATAATAAATTTTCAGACTAATAAATAATATATCTGAATATCTTCTAATATCTAAAGTAATAAAATTCCAGATTAAAAGCTTCTTTGGCCTAAAATATTTCCTGGGTCTACCTGATGTGCTCTTAGAGTTTTTAAAGAGAAATCATAGGTTCTTGAGCTATCAGTGGGGAAATAATGACAAAGAAAATGTTTCAGTTTTCTCTTTTTCCTGAATCTTCTGATTAACTCTGAATTTGCCATAATAAGTTTGCAGCATTATTAGGTGTACATTTGTATATGCTAATGTTATTGAGACAGGCTTAGTTTCAATTGTGGTAACTTTTTTCTCTGATGAATGAAAGGGATGAAATTTTAAATAAATAAATAAATAAAGTGCTAGAGTAAGATGATTCTGCCTCTTCTCCCACAAATATATCCCATATAAAAGAGAGTAAGACCTAGAGGATATTATGCTAGATGAAAAAAGTCAGACAGAGAAAGACAAATAGCATATGATTTCACTTACATGTGGGCTCTAAAAAAAAAACTTCATAAATGAACAAAAACAGAATCAATCCTATAAATACAGAGAACAAACTGATGGTTGCCAGAGGCAAGGGGGTGGGGGGATAAGGAAAATGGGTGAAGGTTTCCAGTTATGGAATGAATAAGTCATGAGAATGAAAGGTACAGCACAGGGAATACAGTCAATGATATTGTAATACCATCGTATGGTGACAGGTGGTAGCTACACTTGTGGTAAATAGACTTACGGAACCTCTACGTTGTACATTTGACACTAATGTCATGTTGTGTCTCAACTACACTAAAATTTTTAGAAAGGCAATAAGAAGCAGAAATACATATCTATCTTCAATAAAAAATGGAATCATCTGAACTGAAGCACAAAACATGAGGACTAGCTACCACATATAGTGAAAATCCAGCAAGAGAAAGGAAAGAGCATTCACTTCAGAGATGTAGAGTTAGAAAGCTATTGTTCCATTCTTATAAGACAAAACCTGAACAAACTGTAAATCAATGAGTTTTCCTGATCACATCAGAAAATGGTGTTTTCACAGCAAGCAACCAACTCAAAAACTGGAAAAGACAAATGTCTGAGGGAGAAACGGGACTCAGTCTTGCCTGAGGCAGGTAATGCAGGACTCCATATAAGCCAGGGGAAGGGCCTCGAAATCATAGGCCTCAGATGCTAGTAGATACCCACTGGAAACCAAGGAACAAAGTGGGGAAAATAAAAGATGCTCTATCCATGAGGAAGGACCAAGAATATTTGTGAAGACCATGACTGCTGCCAAGGACAGAGGTCTACGGCTGAGAGAGATGCAAAAAGACAACCTCTCTAGAAAGTAGCGCACAGGGAGGACCCAAAGTCAAGCATGGAGACAAAAAAAAAGGTCATTCAAGGCATTTTTCTCTGGTGTTCATAAGAACAACCAAGGGCTGCCATCCGCTGTGAAATGGGAGCGTGCTGACATATTCCCTCTCTGGAATATCAGAACAACTGAAAAACAAATCAATAGAAAAATGTTCAAGGATAATTTGATTCTTTCCAAATATCTGAAGGTATTTTAAAATATCTGTTACTGTAGCTTTCTCTAATACTTTAAGCGTGGACACAATGGTCACAGAGCAGGGGCTTTGGGATCTGGCAGGTATGACTTCATGTTCAGCCCACGTATGTACAAACTGGGTGCGTGGGTAAAATGAAGTTCATAGGTTAATGAGGTTGACTTAGACTTTACCTGAAGATTAGAGAACACTGGTTAGTGTCTAGGATATAACAAATTTAAGTAAATATTGGTAAGTCTTATTGTGGAGAATATTTTCTTTTTTTAATTTATTTTTTAAATTTTAATTTATTATGTTATGCTAGTCACCATACAATACATCATTAGTTTTTGATGTAGTGATCCACGGTTCATTGTTTTCATATAATACCCAGTGCTCCATGCAGTACGTGCCCTCCTTAATACCCATCACCGGGCTAACCCACGCCCCCAACCCCCTCCCCTCTAAAACCCTCAGTTTGTTTCTCAGAGTCCATAGTCTCTCATGGTTCATCTCTCCCTCCGATTCCCCCCCTTCAGTTTTCCCTTCCTTCTCCTAATGTCCTCCATGCTATTCCTTATGTTCCACAAATAAGTGAAACCATATAATTGACTTTCTCTGCTTGGCTTATTTCACTTAACATAATCTCCCCATGTTGATGTAAAAGTTGGGTATTCATCCTTTCTGCTGGCTGAGTAATATTCCATTGTATATATGGACCACATCTTCTTTATCCATTCGTCTGTTGAAGGGCATCTCGGCTCTTTCCACAGTTTGGCTATTGTGGACATTGCCGCTATGAACATTGGGGTATATATGGCCCTTCTTTTCACTACATCTGTGTCTTTGGGGTAAATACCCAGTAGTGCAATTGCTGGGTCATAGGGTAGCTCTATTTTTAAATTTTTGAGGAACCTCCACACTGTTTTCCAAAGTGGCTGTACCAACTTGCATTCCCACCAGCAGTGTAAGAGGGTTCCCCTTTCTCCACAACCTCTCCAACATTTGTTGTTTCTTTCCCTGTCCATTTTTGCCATTCTAACTGGTGTAAGGTGGTATCTCAGTGTGGTTTTGATTTGGATTTCCCTGATGGCTAATGATGATGAACATTTTTTCAAGTGTCTCTTAGCCATTTGTATGTCTTCTTTGGAGAAGTGTCTGTTCATGTCTTCTGCCCATTTTTTGACTTGATTATTTGTTTTTTGGGTGTTGACTTTGAGAAGTTCTTTGTAGATCTTGGATACCAGCCCTTTATCTGTAGTGTCATTTGCAAATATCTTCTCCCATTCTGTGGGTTGCCTCTTTGTTTTGTTGACTGTTTCCTTTGCTGTGCAGAAGCTTTTTATCTTGATGAAGTCCCAAAAGTTCATTTTTGCTTTTGTTTCACTAGCCTTTGGAGATGTATCTTGAAAGAAGTTGCTGTGGCTGATGTCAAAAAGGTTACTGCCCATGTTCTCCTCTAGGATTTTGATGGATTCCTGTCTCACACTGAGGTCTTTCATCCACTTTGAGTTTATCTTTGCGTATGGTGTTAGAGAATGGTCGAGTTTCATTCTTCTGCATGTGGCTGTCCAATTTTCCCAGCACCATTTATTGAAGAGACTGTCTTTTTTCCATTCCATATTTTTTCCTGCTTTGTCGAAGATTATTTGACCATAGATTGAGGGTCCATATCTGGGCTCTCTATTCTGTTCCATTGGTCTATATGTCTGTTTTTGTGCCAGTACCATGCTGTCTTGGTGATCACTGCTTTGTAATATAGCTTGAAATTGGGCAACGTGATGCCCCCAACTTTGTTTTTCTTTTTCAACATTTCCTTGGCGATTCAGGGTCTTTTCTGATTCCACACAAATTTTAGGATTGTTTGTCCCAGCACTTTGAAAAATGTCATTGGAATTTTGATCAGGATGGCACTGAAGGTAGAGATTGCTCTGGGTAGCATAGACATTTTAACAATGTTTGTTCTTCCAATCCATGAACATGGGATATTTTTCCTTCTTTTTGTGTCTTCTTCAATTTCTTTCATAAGTGTTCTGTAGTTCCTAGAGTATAGATCCTTTACCTCTTTGGTTAGGTTCATTCCGAGGTATCTTATGGTTTTTGGTGCTATTGTAAATGGAATCATTTCTCTAATTTCTCTTTCTACAGTTGCGTTGTTAGTGTATAAGAAAGCAACTGATTTCTGTGCTTTAATTTTGTATCCTGCCACATTACTGAATTGCTGTATGAGTTCTAGTAATTTGGGGGTGGAGTCTTTTGGGTTTTCCACATAAAGAATCATGTCATCTGAGAAAAGAGTTTGACTTCTTCTTTGCCAATTTGAATACCTTTTATTTCTTTTTGTTGTCTGATTGCTGTTGCTAGGACTTCTAGTACTATGTTGAACAATAGTGGCGAGAGTGGTCATCCTTGACATGTTCCTGATCTTAAGGGAAAGGCTCCCAGCTTTTCCCCATTGAGGATGATATTCACTGTGGGTTTTTCATAGATGGATTTTATGAACTTGAGGAATGTTCCCTCTATCCCTATACTCTGAAGAGTTTTGTTCAGGAAAGGATGCTGTATTTTGTCAAATACTTTTTCTGCATCAATTGAGAGGACCATATGGTTTTTTTCTCTCCTCTTATTAACGTGTTCTATCACATTGGTTGATTTATGAATGTTGAACCACCCTTGTATCCTGGGGATAAATCCCACTTGGTCGTGGTGGATGATCTTTTTAATGTATTGTTGGATCCTATTAGCCAGGATTTTGTTGAGGATTTTGGAATCCATATTCATCAGGGATATCAGTCTGAAATTCTCCTTTTTGATGGGGTCTTTGCCTGGTTTGAGGATTAAGGTAATGCTGGCCTCATAGAATGAGTCTGGAAACTTTCCTTCTGTTTCTATTTTTTGAAACAGCTTCAGGAGAATAGGTATTATTTCGTCTTTGAATGTTTGGTAGAATTCCCCTGGGAATCCCTCAGGCCCTGGACTCTTGATTTTTGGGAGGTTTTTGATCACTGCTTCAATCTCGGTACTGGTTATTGTCCTATTCAGGTTGTCAATTCCTTCCTGTTTCAGTCTTGGGAGTTTATAGGTGTCCAGGAAGGCATCCATTTCATCCAGGTTGCTCAGCTTATTGGCATATAGTTGTTGATAATAATTGCTAACAATTGTTTCTATTTCCTTGGTGTTCATCGTGATCTCTCCCCTTTCATTCATAATTTTATTAATTTGGGTCTTTTCTCTTTTCTTTTGGATAAGTCTGGCCAGTGGTTTATCGATCTTATTAATTCTTTCAAAGAACCAGCTTCTAGTTTCATTGATCTGATCTACTGTGTTTCTGGTTTCTAATTCATTGCTCTCTGCTCTAATCTTAATTATTTCTCTTCTAATGCGTGGCTTAGGCATCGTTTGTTGCTTTTTCTCTAGTTCTTTAAGGTGTAGAGTTAGATGGTGAATTCGGGACTTTTCTATTTTTTTGAGTGAGTCTTGGATGGTTATGTATTACCCCCTTAGGACTGCCTTTGCAGCATCCCATAGGTTTTGGACCGATGTGTTTTCATTTTCATTGGTTTCCATGAATTGTTTAAGTTCTTCTTTGATTTCCTGGTTGACCCAAACATTCTTGAGCAGAGTGGTCTTTAGCTTTCCAGTGTTTGAATTTCTTCCAAATTTTTTTCTTGTGATTGAGTTCCAGTTTTAAAGCATTATGGTCTGAGAATATGCAGGGAATAATCTCAATCTTTTGGTATTGGTTGAGACCTGATTTGTGACCCAGTATGTGGTCTATTCTGGAGAAAGTTCCATGTGTGCTCAAGAAGAATGAGTATTCTGTTGTTTTAGGGTAGAATGACAGCCTTGCCAGGTAAAGTATTCTTGGTTGCATGTTCTTCTCGTTTAGTACCCTGAATATGTCTTGCCAGGTCTCTGTAGATACGTCTGATGTTATTCTAATGTTCTTCCCTCTTTATGTAAGGAATCTCTTCCCCCTAACTGCCCTTAAGATAGTTTCCTTGGTTCTAAGATTTGCTAGTTTTACTATTACATGCTGGGGTGTTGGCCTGTTTTTCTTGATTGTGGGAGGGGTCCTTTCTGCCTCTAGGATGCGAATGTTTGTTTCATTCCCCAGATTAGTGAAGTTCTCAGCTACAATTTGCTCAAATATATCTTCTAGTCCTCTCTCTCTCTCCACCCCCTCAGGGATTCCTTTCTCAGGGTCCCTTAGTCCCTTACTCCTCCACCATCTTTTCCCCCCTCCTGGAGAATATTTTCTTAATTACAATGCATTCTAGCTAGCTATCTCTGGTCTGAAATGGGTGGATTAAAATAAAAATTTTTTTAAAAACCTGAGGAATCGATAAAAATAAGGTCCTCAAGTTTGCTTTTACAAGGTAAAGAGAACCCCAAGAACTGTGCCCCATTTTGCAGAATCACTGAAGCTACACAAACATAGACAGTAGCCCAATTTCATAATGGCCACACTTCCCAAGTAGAATTTCCACTTTGTCGGTGACAGAACACACCCACCTTTGCTGGGGAGCAAGATATTTGCTGTGATTTTTTTGAAATCCTCCCATCTCCTTCTTTCCTTTCCACAGCTGTCTCCAGGATAATCCCTGCTTGATCTCCCTAGATCTCCCCACTGCTGACTGCCTTCTTCATTCATTGCATCCTCTCAAAACCCTGCACACACCCCGAGCAAAATTCAACTCCCAGGTAATGTAGAGAAAGCTTCGTACATCATACCCATGCCTGCTTCCCTGCCAGTCTCCATTTGCTCCAGCGGAGCTGATCTCATCTACATAGAGTGGGAATTGATTAAATAAATGGGATATACCCAGACCACAGAATACCTTGTAGCCATTACTAAAATAACTGAATTATGTTAATCTATAAAACAGGCATGTGGGTTTAAGTACCACAAGTAGGCTGCAAGTAGTCTAATGCAGTTATGCTGCATACATATGTGTTTAGAAAGCTAGGTAACTCTCACATTCAGTTCATCTCCTTGGGTGGATTGAAAATGTATTCATTGATTATGTATCATCTACCATTTATTATTATTTCTGTTTGAATTTTGTACAAGTGTATTTTCTATTCACAAACAGTGGAAAATGAATAAATTTATTTTATAAGAAAAATAACATTCTGTAATTTGGTAATACAAAAAGGGAATATATCAAAAATAAAAATTAGATTATGAAATTATTTCCTCTAAAAATGGATTCTTTTTTCTGACAATTTAGTCATCAGAATTTATCTTTTAAATTGTGCTTTATGTTGATGCATCTTTATGTGGGCACAGATATAAACTCCTCACTTGAGATCCTAGGGAAAAAATAATAATAATAATAACAACAATAATGCAAAATCAAAATGTTACAAGATGCTGTCAGTCCAAACTCTTACCATAATTAATGTAAAATTTCTCCAAAGCTATTATCTGTCAGTGAACATACCCCACCTACAAAAAAAAAACACTTAGGCCTAAGTTGTATAAAATTCCATCTAGTGTTGCTTTTAATGGAAGATCCACCTGCATTTGTGCTTGTTAAGAGGCCAGCACCTCTCTTTCCAAGACAGCTCCACTCTCTCTTTGGAGGCCAGCACACCCTTCAGCCTCTTCCAGACAATCACACTTTCTTACACCACTAAGTATCTGCACAGAAGGGCAGGTGGGAGAGCTCTGGGCTTCTGTTCTCTTCAACATTGTTTCATTGTTGAACGATCTTTTTGCATCTTTTGAGTTTTTGGCCCCCTCTTCTGGACAATCTGTTTCACAACGCCAATTTGCTTCCTGAAAGCGCAGCACATAGATGACTGAATGTTCTGGGCCAAATGAAATCAAAAACATAATTTCTAACAGTTAGAAGTAATTCTATTTCTGACGCCTGAGGTAAGTTGTTTGCTGAGTTCCTACAGGAATCAGAGAAGGGCTTGTGGGCTTTAACAACAAAAGCATCTGAAATTACAGCATGGTTTTTCAGCCCAGACCTGAGTACCATCAGCTTGAGGCTCTGTGTCTAAGCATTCTGCTCTAAGTAACACAGAGAGACCGCAAAGGGGTTGCAAAGGCAGCGTATCCAACATAGCTGCTCCTAAGGGACATGAGGTCTGGTGATATAAACAGGCTGGTGAAATCCAAATTCATCAGAGCACTATGGACTGTTTAGAGCCCTTACACACGTACTCTGTTATTTTACAATCACACAGGGGCTTCCCAGTAAGCCCAACAAAGAGAGGCATTGTGTCTGAAATGCTAGGGTAATGAGGCTTGGGGGAAATGGTTGGGGGTAGGGGTGTACCCTGGGTATTGCCGTTAGAGCTCTGGTCCCCAGGTCAGAGGGCTTGATTCCCTTTCAGGCTCTGCCACCAACAGGGTGCTAGACCCTTGTGGATCTATGCTTCTTCACGTGTAACTTAAGAGAACGGGGTCAAGAGTGGTACCTTCGGCTGTTGCTGGCTGCAGCTGTCTACAGGCTGCCCAAGCCGATGACGGAGATAAAACAAGTTCCTCTGTCTGAGAAGCTGGACTATACGAAACGTCTGTCCCGTTTTCACATGGCTCCCAGTGACTGGGTTCATCTGTAGGAACAAGCTGAAGCAACATAGGCAAACACAGGACATCTCACTGCATGATGAAAAGTGTTCACCACCAAACTCTTAGTAAAAAAGTTTGGCTTAGGAGGGGCGGAGCAAGATGGCGGAGGAGTAGGAGACCTGGATTTCGTCTCCTCTCAGGAATTCAGCTGGATAGGGATCAAACCATTCTGAACACCTACAAACTCAACAGGAGATCAAAGAAAAGAAGAGCAACAACTCTCTGAACAGAAAAGCGACCACTTTTTGGAAGGTAGGACGAGCGGAGAAGTGAATCCGAGGCGACATTCGGGAGGATAGACGGTGGGGGAGGGGCCTCCGACGGCCGCTTCTGGCAAGTGATAGAGCCGCGGAGCACAAAATCGGAACTTTTAGAAGTCTGCTCCGCTGAGGGACGTCACTCTGGTGGCGAAGTGGGGGGTGGAACCCTCGCGGGACAGTGTGGTCTCAGGACCCTCGGGGTCACAGAAAGACCGGGGGTGCCTGAGTGCGGCAGAGCTCCCAGGTATCGGAGAAGGGAAGCCGGCTGCAGAGACGGAGCCCAGGCGCGGGCTCTCAGCTCGGGGTTGCTATAAACCGTGATCCGCGGCACAGTCGGGCCACTGCTCCTCCAGCAGGGACCCAACAAGCGGCAGATCCGGGGAGACTCACCTTCTTCCCCCGGGAGGAGAGGTGCGGGAGTGCACCGCGGGGATCTGCTGGGTTTGGAGACTCCACACGGGGTCGGGTGCCAGATAGAAAGGTGCGGTCACAGGCCGGGTGAGCACGGAGTGCGGTAGGAGACCGGGGAGACGGGAGTGACTGACGGCTTTTCTCTGGGGGCTCGCTGAGGAGCGGGACCCCGAGTTCTCGGCTCCGCCGGGGCGGAGACTGGGAGGCCGCCATTTTCACTCTCTGCCTCCAAAGCTGTACGGAGAGCTTGCAGGGAACAAAAGCTCCGGAGAGCAAACCCGAGCAGATTACTCAGCCCGGACCGGCAAGGGCGGGGCAATTTTGCCTCCGGCAAAGACATTTGGGAACCACGGCAACAGGCCCCTCCCCCAGAAGATCAGCGAGAACAGCCAGCCAAGACCAAGTTTACCGATCAGTGAGAACGGCAGAACTCCAGCGCTAGGGGAACACTGCACATAGAATTCATGGCTTTTTTACCATGATTCTTTAGTCTTTCAAAGTTAATTATTTTTTTTAACTGTCTTTTTTTCTTTTTTCCTTTTTTCTTTTTTTTTGAATTTTTCTTTTTCCCTTTTTCAACCAACATCTTATCAATCCCTTTTTTAAAAAAAACATTTTTATTTTTCATTTTTAAAGTCATATTCTATCCCTTCATAGTAGTTACCCGTATTTTTGGCATATATATATAAGTTGTTCTCTCTTTAAAATCTTGAGATAGTTTCTTCTAACAGATCAAAATATACTCTAAATCTCTAGTGTATGGTTTTTTTCTACTCCCCTGCCTGATCACATTCTCTCCCTTTTTTCTTTCTTTCTTTTTTTTTTTTTAATCCTCTTCTTTCTTTTTTCAAACAACTTATCAAATCCTTTTTTAAAATTTTTTATAATTTCCATCTTTACAGTCATATTCCATCCCTTCATCATATCAACCCTTATTTTTGTACATATATAAGTTTTTCTTTCTTTAAAATTTTGGGAGGGACTTTCTTTTAACAGACCAAAATACACCCAAAATCTAGTGTGTGGCACTGATCTATAATCCAGCCTGATCATATTTGATCACATTCTGTTTTTGTTTTGTTTTGTTTTGTTCTGCTTTTGTTTGTTTTTATCTTTATCTTTTTCTTTTTTCTTTTTTTCTTTCCTTTTCTTTTTTCTCTCTTTCCCTTTCTTTTCCCACTGCTTCAGGTCTTTTCTGATTTGTTTAGAGTATATTTTCTGGGGACGTTGTTACCCTGTTAGCATTTTGTTCTCTCATTAATCTATTCTCCTCTGCACAAAATGACAAGACGGAAAAAATCACCTCAACAAAAAGAACAAGAGGTAGTACCGACTGCCAGGGACTTACTCAATACGGACATTAGTACGATGTCAGATCTAGAGTTCAGAATCATCACTTTAAAGATACTAGCTGGGCTTGAAAAAAACATGGAAGTTATTAGAGAAACCCTTTCTGGAGAAGTAAAAGAACTAAAATCGAACCAAGTAGAAATCAAAAAGGCTATTAATGAGGTGCAATCAAATATGGGGGCGCTAACTGCTAGGATAAATGAGGCAGAAGAAAGAATCAGTGAGATAGAAGACCAAATGATGGAAAATAAAGAAGCTGAGAAAAAGAGAGATAAACAACTACTGGATCACGAGGGCAGAATTCGAGAGATAAACGATACCATAAGACGAAACAACATTAGAATAATTGGGATCCCAGAAGAAGAAGAAAGAGAGAGAGGTGCAGAAGGTATAATGGAGCAAATTATAGCAGAGAACTTCCCTAATTTGGGGAAGGAAACAGGCATCAAAATCCAGGAAGCACAGAGAACCCCTCTCAAAATCAATAAAAATAGGTCAACACCCCGACATCTAATAGTGAAACTTACGAGTCTCAGAGACAAAGAGAAAATCCTGAAAGCAGCTCGGGAGAAGAGATATGTAACCTACAATGGTAGAAACATTAGATTGGCAACAGACTTATCCACAGAGACCTGGCAGGCCAGAAAGGACTGGCAGGACATATTCAGAGCACTAAATGAGAAAAATATGCAGCCAAGAATACTATATCCAGCTAGGCTGTCATTGAAAATTGAAGGAGAGATAAAAAGCTTCCAGGACAAACAAAAACTAAAGGAATTTGCAAACACGAAACCAGCCCTACAACAAATATTGAAAGGGGTCCTCTAAGCAAAGAGAGAGCCTAAAAGCAACATAGACCAGAAAGGAACACAAACAATATACAGTAACAGTCACTTTACAGGCAATACAATGGCACTGAACTCCTATCTTTCAATAGTTACCCTGAATGTAAATGGGCTAAATGCCCCAATCAAAAGACACAGGCTATCAGATTGGATTAAAAAACAAGACCCATCGATATGCTGTCTGCAAGAGACTCATTTTAGACCCAAAGACACCCCCAGATTGAAAGTGAGGGGGTGGAAAACCATTTACCATGCTAATGGACACCAAAAGAAAGCTGGGGTGGCAATCCTTATATCAGACAAATTAGATTTTAAACCAAAGACTGTAATAAGAGATGAGGAAGGACACTATATCATACTTAAAGGGTCTATCCAACAAGAAGATCTAACAATTGTAAATATCTATGCCCCTAACATGGGAGCAGCCAATTATATAAGGCAATTAATAACAAAAGCAAAGAAACACATCGACAACAATACAATAATAGTGCGGGACTTTAACACCCCCCTCACTGAAATGGACAGATCGTCTAAGCAAAAGATCAACAAGGAAATAAAGACTTTAAATGACACACTGGACCAAATGGACTTCACAGACATATTCAGAACATTCCATCCCAAAGCAACGGAATACACATTCTTCTCTAGTGCCCATGGAACATTCTCCAGAATAGATCACATCCTAGGTCATAAATCAGGTCTCAACCGGTACCAGAAGATTGGGATCATCCCCTGCCTATTTTCAGACCACAATGCTTTGAAACTAGAACTCAATCACAAGAGGAAAGTCAGAAAGAACTCAAATACATGGAGGCTAAAGAGCATCCTACTGAAGAATGAATGGGTCAACCAGGAAATTAAAGAAGAATTAAAAAAATTCATGGAAACCAATGAAAATGAAAACACAACTATTCAAAATCTTTGGGATACAGCAAAGGCAGTCCTAAGAGGAAAGTATATAGCAATACAAGCCTTTCTCAAGAAACAAGAAAGGTCTCAAATACACAACCTAACCCTACACCTAAAGGAGCTGGAGAAAGAACAGCAAATAAAGCCTAAACCCAGCAGGAGAAGAGAAATCATAAAGATCAGAGCAGAAATCAATGAAATAGAAACCAAAAGAACAGTAGAACAGATCAACGAAACTAGGAGCTGGTTCTTTGAAAGAATTAACAAGATTGATAAGCCCCTGGCCAGACTTATCAAAAAGAAAAGAGAAATGACCCAAATCAACAAAATCATGAATGAAAGAGGAGAAATCACAACCAACACCAAAGAAATACAAACAATTATAAGAACATATTATGAGCAACTCTATGCCAACAAATTAGATAACCTGGAAGTAATGGATGCATTCCTAGAGATGTATCAACTACCAAAACTGAACCAGGAAGAAATAGAACACCTGAACAGACCTATAACCACTAAGGAAATAGAAGCAGTCATCAAAAATCTCCCAAAACACAAAAGCCCAGGGCTAGATGGCTTCCCAGGGGAATTCTACCAAACATTTCAAGAAGAATTAATACCTACTCTTCTGAAACTGTTCCAAAAAATAGAAATGGAAGGAAAACTTCCAAACTCATTTTATAAGGCCAGCATTACCTTGATCCCAAAACCAGACAAAGACCCCATCAAAAAGGAGAATTACAGACCAATATCCCTGATGAACATGGATGCAAAAATTCTCACCAAAATACTAGCCAATAGGATCCAACAGTACATTAAAAGGATTATTCACCACGACCAAGTGGGATTTATCCCTGGGCTGCAAGGTTGGTTCAACATCCGCAAATCAATCAACGTGATACAATACATTAACAAAAGAAAAAACAAGAATCACATGATCCTCTCAATAGATGCAGAAAAAGCATTTGACAAAGTACAGCATCCTTTCTTGATCAAAACTCTTCAGAGTATAGGGATAGAGGGTACATACCTCAATATCATAAAAGCCATCTATGAAAAACCTACAGTGAATATCATTCTCAATGGGGAAAAACTGAGAGCTTTCCCCCTAAGGTCAGGAACGCGGCAGGGATGTCCACTATCACCACTGCTATTCAACATAGTACTGGAAGTCCTAGCCACAGCAATCAGACAACAAAAAGAAATCAAAGGCATCCAAATTGGCAAAGAAGAAGTCAAACTCTCACTCTTTGCAGATGATATGATACTTTATGTGGAAAATCCCAAAGACTCCACCCCAAAACTGCTAGAACTCATACAGGAATTCAGTCAAGTGGCAGGATATAAAATCAATGCACAGAAGTCAGTGGCATTCCTATACACCAACAACAAGTCAGAAGAAAGAGAAATTAAGGAGTCGATCCCATTTACAATTGCACCCAAAACCATAAGATACCTAGGAATAAATCTAACCAAAGAGGCAAAGGATCTGTACTCAGAAAACTATAAAATACTCATGAAAGAAATTGAGGAAGACACAAAGAAATGGAAAAACGTTCCATGCTCATGGATTGGAAGAACAAATATTGTGAAGATGTCAATCCTACCTAGAGCAATCTACACATTCAATGCAATCCCCATCAAAATACCATCCACTTTCTTCAAAGAAATGGAGCAAATAATCCTAAAATTTGTATGGAACCAGAAAAGACCCCGCATAGCCAGAGGAATGTTGAAAAAGAAAAGCAAAGCTGGCGGCATCACAATTCCAGACTTCCAGCTCTACTACAAAGCTGTCATCATCAAGACAGTATGGTACTGGCACAAAAACAGACACATAGATCAATGGAACAGAATAGAGAGCCCAGAAATGGACCCTCAACTCTATGGTCAACTAATCTTTGACAAAGCAGGAAAGAATGTCCAATGGAAAAAAGACAGTCTCTTCAACAAATGGTGTTGGGAAAATTGGACAGCCACATGCAGAAGAATGAAACTGGACCATTTCCTTACACCACACACAAAAATAGACTCCAAATGGTTGAAAGACCTCAATGTGAGACAGGAGTCCATCAAAATCCTAAAGGAGAACACAGGCAGCAACCTCTTCGACCTCAGCTGCAGCAACTTCTTCCTAGAAACATCGCCAAAGGCAAGGGAAGCAAGGGCAAAAATGAACTATTGGGACTTCATCAAGATAAAAAGCTTTTGCAAAGCAAAGGAAACAGTCAACAAAACCAAAAGACAACTGACAGAATGGGAGAAGATATTTGCAAATGACATATCAGATAAAGGGCTAATATCCAAAATCTATAAAGAACTCATCAAACTCAACACCAAAAGAACAAAGAATCCAATCAAGAAATGGGCAGAAGACATGAACAGACATTTCTCCAAAGAAGACATCCAAATGGCCAACAGACACATGAAAAAGTGTTCAATATCGCTCGGCATCAGGGAAATCCAAATCAAAACCTCAATGAGATACCACCTCACACCAGTCAGAATGGCTAAAATTAACAAGTCAGGAAATGACAGATGTTGGCGGGGATGCGGAGAAAGGGGAACCCTCCTACACTGTTGGTGGGAATGCAAGCTGGTGCAGCCACTCTGGAAAACAGTATGGAGGTTCCTCAAAAAGTTGAAAATAGAGCTACCATATGATCCAGCAATTGCACTACTGGGTATTTACCCCAAAGATACAAAAGTAGGGACCCGAAAGGCTACGTGCACCCCGATGTTTATAGCAGCAATGTCCACAATAGCCAAACTGTGGAAAGAGCCAAGATGTCCATCAACAGATGAATGGATAAAGAAGATGTGGTATATATATACAATGGAATATTATGCAGCCATCAAAAGGAATGAGATCTTGCCATTTGCAACGACGTGGATGGAACTGGAGGGTATTATGCTGAGCGAAATAAGTCAAACAGAGAAAGACATGTATCATATGACCTCACTGATATGAGGAATTCTTAATCTCAGGAAACAAACTGAGGGTTGCTGGAGTGGGGGGTGGGGTGGGAGGGATGGGGTGACTGGGTGATGGACACTGGGGAGGGTATGTGTTCTGGTAAGCGCTGTGAATTGTGCAGGACTGTTGAATCTCAGATCTGTACCTCTGAAACAAATAATGCAATATATGTTAAGAAAGAAAAAAAGAAGAAGAATGTAGCAGGAGGGGAAGAATGAAGGGGGGGAAATCGGAGGGGGAGAAGAACCATGAGAGACGATGGACTCTGAAAAACAAACTGAGGGTTCTAGAGGGGAGGGGGTTGGGAGGATGGGTCAGCCTGGTGATGGGTATTGAGGAGGGCACGTTCTGCATGGAGCACTGGGTGTTATGCACAAACAATGAATCATGGAACACTATATCTAAAACTAATGATGTAATGTACGGGGATTAACATAACAATAAAAAAATTAAAAAAAAAAAAAAAAAAGTTTGGCTTAAATATAGTGTGGGAAAAGCAAGTCTTGTTAACAGGGTAAGGAGGAGGCCAGTACTATACTTTGGCTCTTCTGATTTTGGCAGATGTTCCCAGACATCAGAAGTCCAGTGGGGATGTCATAATGCCAACACCACATTTTCATTAACAGCTTCATTATAAGCAGGCTCATTGTTCTTGTCAATGGATGATGGCCGTTCCAATGGGTGTGAAATGAATCTCATTACGGTTTTGATTTGCATTTCCCTAATGACTAGTGATACCAAGCAACTTTTCATGTACCTGTTGGTGATTCATTGATATTCTTTGGGGAAAATGTCTATTCAGGTCCTTTGCCAATTTTTTAATTTGATTATTTGGGGTTTTTTGCTATGTGTTGTATGAGTTCTTTATATATTTTGGATATTAATCCCTTATCAGATATATAATCTGCACATTTTTTCCCATTCCATAGGTTGTCTTTTCATTTTGTTGTCTGTTTTGATACCAATGTCATACTCTTTTGATTAATAAAGCTTTATAATATAGCTTCAAATCAGGAAGTGCAATGCCTCCCACTCTGTTCTTTCTCAGGATTGCTCTGTTTATTCAGGGTCTATTCATGATTCCATATACATTTTAAGACTTTTTTTTTTACTTCTGTAAGATATGCTATTGGAATCTTGATAGTGATTGCACTGAATCCATAGATGGCTTTTGGTAGTATTGACATTTTAACAATATTAATTCTTCCAATCTATGAATGCAGGATACCTTCCCCTTCATTTGTATCTTCTTCTCTTTTTTTCATCAATATCATACAGTTTGCAGAATAGAGATCTTTTACCTCCTTAATTAAATTTATTCCTGAGTATTTCATTGATTTTGATGCTATTATAAAGGAGATCATTTTCTTTATTTCTTTTTCAGATAATTTGTTGTTAATGTATAGAAATGCTACTAATTTTTGTATGTTAGTTTTGTATCCTACAACTTTACTTAATTAGTTGATTAGATCTAACAATTTTTTGGTAGTCTTCAGGATTTTCTGTATATAAAATTATGTCATCTGCAAATAGAAAAAATTTTACTTCTTCCTTACCATAATTGGCATCTTTTATTTCTTTTTCTTTTCTGATTGCTCTGGCTAGGACTTTCAGTACTATGTCCAATACGAGTAGTGAGAATGGGCACCTTTGGCTTGTTCTTAATCTTAGAGGAAAAGCTTTAAACTTTTCTGCATCAAGTATGCTCTTAACTATGGGCTTGTCAAATATGGCCTTCTGTTATGTCAAGGTATATGCCCTCTATACCCACTTTGTTGAGAGTTTTTATCATGAATGATTGTTGAATTTTGTCAAATAAATTTTTTGTGTATTGGAAATATCCTATGATTTTTTTCTTTCATTCTATTCATGTGATGTATCATATTGATTGATTTATGTGTATTGAATCATCCTTGCATTCCAGGTTTAAATCCCACTTGATCATGTAAATGATCCTTTTATGTGCTGCTGAATTTGGTTTGCTAGTATTTCATTGAAAATTTTTGCATTTATATTAATGAGGGATATTGGCCTATGGTTTATTTTCTGGTGATGTCCTTTTCTGGCTTTGTTATCAAAGTAATGCTGGCATCAGAAAATGAATCTGAGAGTTTTCCCTACTCTTAATATTTTTTTTTTTTAGAATATGAGAAGGATTAACATTAAATCTTCTTTAAATGTTTGGTAAAATTCACCAGTGAGGCCATTTGGTCCTGAGTTTTTCTTTTTGGGGAGATTATTGATTACTGATTCAATCTCCTTACTAGCAATTGTTCCATTCAGATTTTCTATTGCTTCCTGATTCAGTCTTGGTAGGTTGTATGTTTCTAAGAATTTTTCTATTTCTAGATTTTCTATTTTGTTGATGTATAGTTGTTCATAGTAGACTCTTATGATCCTTTGTATTTTTGTGATATCTGTTGTAATGTTAATTTCTCATTTATAACTTTATTGATTTGAATCCTCTCTTTTTTCCTAGGTTATCTTAGCTAAAGGTTTATCAATTTTGTTCGTCTTTTCAGAGAACTAACTCTTGGTTCTCTGATTCATTAGTCATTCAATAGAGTGTTCGATTTCCATGTATTTGTGAATTTTCCAGTTTTGCTCTTGTAATTGACATCTAGTGTAATGCCCCATCACAAAGGATAATAGCTAGATTTTAATTTTCTTGGATTTGTTAAAACTTGTTTCATGGCCTAACATAAGGTTTATCCTAGGAAATGTTTCATGTGTACTTGAGAAGAATGCGTATTCTATTATTGTCAGAATATTTTGTATGTCTGTTGGGTCCATTTACTCTATAGTGTTGTTCAAATCTGCTGTTTCCTTATTGATTCTCTGTCTGGATGATGTATCCACTTTTGAGAGTGGAGTATTAAAGTCCCCAACTGTTATTGTATTGCTGTTTATTTTTCCTTTTTAGTTCTGTTACATTTTGCTTTATATATTTAGATGCTCCAATTTGGGGTACATAAATATTTGCAACTATTATATCTTCTTGATGTGTTGATCCTTTTATCATTATATAGTAACCTTCTGTACCTCTTTATTATTTTATTTTAAAGTCTATTTTGTCTTAAGTATAAGCTACCTATACTTTTTTTTTTTTTTGGTTATTGCCATTTGCTAGAAATACCTTTTTTCATCCCTTCACTCTCAGTCTGTGTGTGTTTTTAAAGCTAAAGTGAGTCTCTTGTAGGCAGCATATATTACATCTTGTTTTTTAAACTTCAGCTGTTCTATGTATTTGAATGGAGGATAATCTGTTTATATTTAAAGTAATTATTAGTAGGTAAGGACTTACTATTGCCATTTTATTAATTTGTTTTCTGTTTTTTTGTAGATCCATTGTTCTCTGTTTCTTAACCTACTGTCTTTTTGTGTTGTGTTTTGTGGTTTTTTGATGTCTTTAGGTATCACTCTACTTGATATCTTTATCATGTTTTTTTGTGTAATTTCTACAGGTTTTTCTTTTTGTAGTTACCCCAATATCGTAAAATTATAACACCCTATTTTAAACTAATAACAACTTGTCATTCTGGGATGCATTACTTTCATGTCTTTTGTTCTCTTCAAAATGTTGCAGGTTAAGGAGTGAATCTTAAATATATTGATTACATCAAAATACTCTTGGAGTAGGGAAGCCAGAGAAGTAGTATTCATTCAAAAACCTGTTAGTTCCAACTTATTTCTGTCTAGGAGGGCAAGACATTACCCTTTCACATATATTAGTTCATTTGGTCCATCCAACCAGGTGATATTGCCCTTCTTTTCTGAAAAGAGATATTTAAGCTTACACATAATAATAAATAATTTATTATTCAGCATTTCTCAGACTGAAATGTCACTGGAACATGGATCATCTACTCCTAATTCAGTGGATACAAACAGTGCCTGGAACAGTGTTTTATGACACTCTGAAAACATTTGTTAAATATATTAAAAATTAATAAAGTGGACAATTGCTGCTCAACATTAAAAACTAAAATAAAATTTCAAAACAAATGAAAATAAAAAATAAACTAATAACAACTTAACTTCAATAAAATCCCTAAGCTTTACACTTCTACTTCTCCTTCCCCTCACATTTTAGGTTATTGAGTTACAATTTACATATCTCTTTTATTATGTAACTAATAACAGTTTATTGCTGTTATGGGTTTGTTTGTTTGTTTGTTTTGCTATGTTTGTTTTCTAAGTTTTAAACTGGAGTTATAAGTGAATTACACAACATCATTATCATGTTATAGATTCTAACTTTGACTGCATGTTTACCATTACCAAGGAGTTTTACACTACCTTCTAATGTTTTTATGAAGTTAGTTAGCATCATTTTACTTCCACTCAAAGAACTCCCTTAACATTTCTTGTAAGGCAGGTCTAGCAGTGTTTAATTCCCTCAGCTTTGGTTTGTTTGAGAAAGTTTTTAACCCTTCTTCATTTCTGAAGGACTGTTTCACTGAGTGTAGAATTCTTGATTGACAGGTTTTTTGTTTCTGCATTTTGAATATGTCGTCGCATTCTCTCCTGGCTTGAAAAGTTTCTGTTGAAAAATTCATCTATAGCTTCATGGGGATTTCCTTGTATGTAACTTCTCTCTTTTCTCTTGTTGCCTTCAAAATTCTTTCTTTGTATTTGACTTTTGAAAATTTAGTTCTAATGTGTATCTGGGTAGCCATATTCAGGTTCAACCTATTTGGGTCTCATGGATTTTGATGTCTGTTTCTCTCCCCAGGTTTGGGAAGTTTAATTGCTTTAAATATAGTTTCTATCCCTTTATCTTTCTCCTATCTTTCTGGAATTTCCTTAATGCAGATGTTGTTGGTTTAGTTTTGTTTTTTGTTTGTTTGTTTTTTCATTGTGTCTTATAAATCCCATAGGCTTTCTTCGCTCTTTTTCATTCTTCTTCCCTCTGTCTGGATACTTTCAAATGCCTTCTCTTCCAGGACCTGGATTCAGTCTGCTTTTGAAGCTCTCTGTTGAATTCTTCAGCTTACTCATTGTATTTTTCAGCTCTAGAATTTCTGGGGGTTTTTAATGGTTTCTATTTCTTTCTTGAATTTTTTGTTTGTTCATGCATTATTTTCTTCATTTCATTTAGTTGTCTCTCTGTGTTCTTGTAGTTCACTAAACTTATTTAAGAGGATTATTCTGAATTCTTTGACAGATCATGGGTCTCCATTTCTGTAGGGTCAGGTATTAGAGCTTTATTAGTTTCATTTGGTAGTGTCATGTTTGCCTGATTTTTTTGTGATTCTTGATTCCTTATGTTGGTATCTGTGCATTTGAGAAAGTGGGCTCCTCTTCCAGAATTTACAGGTTTGCTTTTGCAGAGATAGTTCTTCACCAGTCTCAATTTGGATATCTGGACATGTCTGCTGGTAATATTCTTGGACAGGTGGGGCCTGCTATTAAGGTTTATTTTGGGGTAAGCTCAGTTTGGGGGTGATTGTGCCATTGGTTGACAACAGCTGGATGGGACGGCTGGCTTGGTTGCCTGCCCACATGAGGCTAGAGGACGGCCTCCAAAGTTATCCGGATTTGTAGATCAGGACTGGGTACTATATTTAGCAATAGGTGGGGCTATGACTTAACTTCGCAGGCCTGGCAGGGTAGCAGGATAAAACCAGGGCCTACATGACTTGTTGTTTAGGGACCTGACTCAGGCAAGAGTGTGCCTCGAATTCCCGGTCAGATGAAGCCATGAGTTTTGTTCTGCAGAAAGAGAAAGCCACAAGTTGTGCTCTCTGTTCAAGTGGCACTGTAAGCAGGGCTGATGGATGGGCTACACAGCTTCTCATATATACTCTGGTTAGGTTGCCTAGGTAGGCAAGCTGAAGTCTATATTCTAGTCAGCAATGGGTTGGTCTACAGATTAGTTTTTCTGCCCATGTGCAGTGAGAGAAGCAGCTTCAAGACTGGTAAGACTCTTTGCTTGTGGTCTTAATTCAAGCTCAACTGTGCCCTCAAGTTCTCTGGCTAAAAAGTGCCACTGACTTTGCTCTGAGGGTGATCAGCTCTGTCCATCTACCTCTTGGCTCAAGCTTTGCTGAGTTACACAGCTTCCAGGTATTTTCAACTGCTCTCCTATTTAGATGGGGACAGGAGCCATGCCCTACTGCAGGTGACTCTATGACTCAGATCCCCTACCTGGACATGGGCAGACTAGGTTCCAGGCTAGCAAACTGCTCATTCAAGGACCTGAATCAGGCAGACCTGCACCCAAGGTCACACTGCACTATTGACTGGTTCTTCAGGGGAGCAAAGCCACTGATTGGAAATACTATTTAGGCTCTGCAGGTAGGAACTCAGTCTGCCAATATGAGTGCAAGTTGCTGGAAGCCCCTCCCCCTTCTCTGTCACAGTCAGATTCCCAGTTGTTGACCTGAAGATTCCTCTGCAATTCCTGTGAGGCCAGACCAGAATAGAGGCCCCCACAAAGTGACCACAACACTGGAGGGTCTGGATATCACCCTTGGGCTCTCTTTTCCCACTGGAGGTGTAGGCTCAGAAGAAATCTCCGTGCTTGGTGCTGTGCCAGCCTGGGGGAGGGGCAATACAATCAGTATGTATCCCTTTCCCTCACCCCTCTAACACAGTCTCTCTTGTTCTCTGTGGTTCAGGGAGTGCTTCAGCCTCACTCCCGTGTCCTAGAATTCTCTCAGTGGCATCTTGTTCATGAATAGTTGTTAGTCATTCTTCTTTTGAGAGGAAATGAAGTCAGGAATGACACATATCACCATCCTGGTAACATCGCTCTTCTGGTTATGAATTCTCTCTTTTTTTTAATGATTTATCTATTTATTTGAGACAGAGACAGAGATAGAGGAGGAAGGAGATAGCAGAGGAGCAGGGGGAGAGAGAAGTGTGGGGCAGAGGGGCAGAGGGAGAGAGAAACTTAAGCAGACTTCACACAGAGTGTGGAGCCCAATGCGGCCCTCAATCTCATGACCCTGAGATCATGACCTGAGCAGAAACCAAGAGTCAGATGCTTAACCAACTGAGACACTCAGGTACCCCTGGTTATGAATTCTTAATGGAAATTGGTTTTCTTCTTATTTAGCACCAAATTGAAGATATACATGTTTCATTCTTCTCCTTCTGTGCAGTAAATTTAATTATTGTTCACATTAAAGTTTCCTTTTTTATGTGGGGGTATCATTTTAGACTCCCCGCATTTACTGTGCCCTAGATTTTATATTTTTGTATTTCTCATATAAAGAAATCTTCAATAACTACCACATTTGCATTGATTCAACAGAGCCTTTAGGAAGAAATCCATGTATACTACTTGCATATATCTCAGAGACCTCACCTTCATTCATCTTTGGTCTCTCTCTGCACTTCCACCACCTGAGCAATATAATGTTTAAATGTCACAAGTTTTAAAAAGATTTATTTATTTACTTACTTACTTACTTATTTACTTATTTATTTGAGAGAGAGAGAGCATGAACAGTGAGAGGGACAGAGGGAGAGGGAGAGAGACTCTCCAGCAGACTCTCCGCTGAGCGAAGAGCCCAACTTGGGGCTCAATCCTATGACCCTGAAATCATGACCCAAGCCAAAACCAGGAGTCAGAACTCAACCAACTGGGCCACCCAGGCACCCCTTAATGCTAGTTTTTTCAGCAGTAGAGCTATTTTTATTTTACTAAGAAGATTATTCAGAGGCCCTGGGTGACTCAGTCAGTTAAGCATCTGCCTTCGGTTCAGGTCATGATCCCAGGGTCCTGGGATCAAGTTCCGCATTGGGCTCCCTGCTCAGCAGGGAGTGTACTTCTCCCTCTCCCTCTGTCTGCAGCTCCCCCTGCTTGTTCTTTCTCTCTCCCTCTCTCTCTCTGTCAAATAAATGAATAAAATCTTAAAAAAAAAAAAGATTATTCAGACTGTAAGTCTGACTTTAACATGTTTATTTAGGCATATTAAACACATTTTTACTACATGATATTCCCATTATCTACAGTTCCAATAGTGTAATATCTGTTCTAATTCTGCTATTATTTTCATCTTGTAATTTTCATCACAAAGGTTTGTTTCATGGTATGTTTTGTAGAATTTGACTGTTAAAACAGATTCCTTAGAATTTTATCTATGAAAATTCTTTCAGTATTGCTTTTAAATTAAATTATTGTGCAAAGGAATTCCATTCATTTTTACCAAGCTCCTGGTGAACAGATTTGAGGTTTGTTGTTTGGCACCATGTATGTTGTGTGAATTATACTCCTATGTGCATATAATAGTGGGTTTGTGGTTTGGAATGCTGTTTGAGACAAACTAGGCTGAAATATCTATGTTTGTACTATGTAGGATAAAGTATTTTTCCATTTCTCAACTGCTAAAGCTATTTTCTTAAAGAGAGGTATTGAATTTATAAAGAATCTCATATTGAATGGCTCACCGTTTTGGAGCACCACCAGGCTTCATCTCTGTCTTCCTCAAACATATGCCCCATAAACTTCAAACTCTAGTACACCAGACATGTGCAAATTCTCTAAATAGTGAAAGTGGCTTCAAAGCTTATTTACATTCCTATACTCATTCTTTATAATATCAGAATTTCAATTAATTTACTGCTAGTTTATACATAAATTTAGGAGTAAATTTTATTTTATCTAAATTTTTTATGTGTTCTGCATTTGGAGAATGTTTCTGAACACATAAATTCTGTCATAATGTGGGGAATAGAATCCAAAATCATATTTTAGATTTTAAAACATGTTCATCAAAAAATTATCCATTTGTACATGTTTTTTAATTTCTTGGCATACCATTTTCTACATTATTCTCTTATTAGTTTTGAATCTGTAGTGATCATAAAATTTTATCACTGTATGTTATTAATATTGTTTGTTCTTTTTCTATTTTTCCTAGTCTTATAAAACACTTGTCTTACTCAATTAAATTTTATTGGCAAACACTGTTTGATTTTTTTATTTGTTTTATCCTTTATAATTGTTTATTCAAATTTCATCACAGCCTACCATTTATATTCTTTGGTTGACTCTGTTCTTTTTAACTCCTTATTTTCAAATGTTTATCTTACTTAACACATTTTGTTTTTAAATATGAAACATTATGGATATGAATTCTCCCCTAGGAAAATTCTATTTTAGTGGCAGTTTAAATATAAGTGTCAACTTTCTAGTTGCCCAACATATAGCACAGTACATTTACTGAGTTTTTAGAATTAATTTATAATTTTATCACATTACATTCATGTAACATATTCTTATAGTACAGATTACTTGAATTTTGAGACTTTATTTTTATATTATTTTACAGACATTAAGTAAAAATGTAATTATTCATTGCAGGTATCTGCATTTTATTTTGATTATCATATATTTTTCTTTAATATTTTACATATTATTTGCTTTATTTATTCATAAGACAGTTTTCTGGTGCAGCCACTAGAAATCAGTATGGAGATTCCTCAAAAAAGTTCAAAATAGAAAGTTTTATTAATATCTCCATAAATATGTTTGGGAATTTTTTATTACTTTACTATTTTTTAACATATTTTGAGTGCACATTCTCAAGTCCATAGACATTTTGGGTAACTATTGCTTCTTTGAAAATTGAGAGCTTTACTGTGAATTGACCTCTGTGTTATTTCCAATTTGGGGCTATTATGAAAAATGCTGCTGAGAAAATTCTTGAACATTTCTTAGGTAAACATATGTCTGCATTTATGTTGTGTATATGCTTTCACATTTGTGCTTTGAGCCCTTTGCCTGGGAAATTAGACTGCCAAGGCTTTCTGGTTAGGATTACTTGTAACTAGCACGCCTTCAACAATTTCAAGGCCTTTCCAGTTTTACTAACAATTATTGCTTGTGGGGAACTGAGAAATTAGATGGATTAGATGGTCTGAGACAGTACCTTCCTCCTCCCTGCTTTTCACATTCCAAAGTCTCCTCTCAGCATAACTCACCTTAGAAAGGGAATCACTTCTCACCTACCTACTCACCTCCCCTTATTGCTCCACATCCATTACGAGAGTGAAATCTTAGCAATTCACAGAGGAATTGATCTTCTCCAGAAAGAGAATGCACCAGGAGTTTTGATCCTTCAGAATCTTGCCAGATAATAAAGACAAGTGTCATGTGGCACATTTGAGAGTGGCTTCTGTCGTAATCATGTTATTTAGTAATCATGTTATGTAGTAATCATATTATTTAATCTGATAGCAATGCTATTCATGGTTATGATTCCAGATATGGTATCTTTAGACAATTTGGCATTGTACCTGCAAGCTACTCCTTAGCAAGTGTTTATTCCTCTGTCTTTATTGATATAGAAAACCAGAAGCTGTTTTGCTTTTATAAAGGACAACTGAGCTTGATCACTGTTTTAAGCAGGTCTATACCCACTCTCCTGCTTTATGGTAATACAGTCTGGAGGGACCTTGATCCTCTTGATATTCCAGAGAATGTTACACTGGTCTATAATAGATGACATTATGTTAATTAGAAAACTGGTGAACAGGAAATAGGAGCCCATTAGATTTCTAAGCAAAAAGCATTCATAACAGCCAGTGGAAAGTAGGATTTAAAAGTAAAAGAACTGTTATAAAAATGAAGTCTCTAGAGGTTCAGTAGTCTAGAATACATTTGAATAGCTCCTCAAAAGTGAGAAACAATTTGTTGCATTTTTGCTATCCACCACATAGATGATGCAAAGGCTTGATGGACATTGTTAAATTCTGGAGGCAAGTTAAAACACTTTCGGACAAACTACTCTGACCTATTTGTTGGATAACCCATAATGCTGTCATTTTTTAGTGGGGCTTGGAGCAACAGAAAGTTCTGCAGGTAGTCTAGAACATGATGCAAACTGTGTTATCCTGTGAGCCTTATGACCCACTAGACCCAATGGCATTGTAAAGGTCTGTGTAGTCTGAGATCAAGTGTGGAACCTCTAGTAATGCCCACAGAAGGAACACAGTCCAGACTTCTAGAGTTTTCAAGTAAGGCATGCTTTCTGCTGCTAAGTATTCTCCATTGAAACAAGCAGCTTCTACTTTGATACTTTGATATACTTTGATAATTTGGTAAATTACTGATTATGAGATGGTGAGACTATGTGACCAAAATTGTCCATCATTAACTGCTATAATCTGTGTGTGATGCTAGTACTCTGTTAAAACGAATGGTAAATACAAAACTGACCAAAACAGGAGCAGAAGATATAAGTAAACTGCACAAGCGAACGGTGTACATTTGAGTGGTAACTACTCCTACTCCTCAACTCCTTGTCTGTCAACTCTCCTTATGGCCCTACGGAGAGTTCACTATACTAAGTTCACAAAGGAGGGAAAAACTGGCTTATAGATGTGTCTGCAAGGTATGGTGACATCAGCTATAAGTGAAATCCTGCTTCCTTACAGCCACACTTAGGGGTCACCCTGAAAGGGCATGGTGAAGGCAAATCCTCCCAGTGCACAGAGTTTGGGGAGGTATTCTGGCTGTCTATATTTGCTGAAGAAGGAATGTCTTAACTTTAGATTAATGCTGATTTATGGTCAATGGCTCTTTATTCAATGGCAATAGAGAACTAGGAAAGAAAAGACTGGAAATTTGTTGATAAGGAGGTCTAGAGTAAAGGTGTGTAGATAGACATCTAGGAAGAGACACAGAATGGAGAGAGAGAAATATGCATCAAGGAATAGGAGATTAGGAGATGGATGAGGATCAGATTTGCTCCTGCCTCTCCCTGTGCTAAGCCACCGGCTAGCCATGCAGAGCTCTGCAATGTAAGATCATTGCTCTGGATGGGGAGGCTTTTACCGCTAGATTCTGTTAATATTCTCTCCTTTCTTTCAGGGGGTGGTAATGTCTTCCTCTTGTCACCAGTTAGTGCTTCACCATCCCCTCTTGGTTTCCCTTAACCCTTTCTATGCTTTGTCAAGAGTGACTTTGTTAAATTTTCTCAATTATCCTATATAAGGATAATATTTAATTGTCGCTCAGATCCTGATTAATAGATTCCCTTCACCAACTACAATCATAAATTCCACTGAAGTAGATCTTTATTTTATCCCCCCCCCCCGCCCGTTACTCTGGCATGTAGGATGATGTGTGTCATATAGCAGATTTCCAATAAATACGTTGAATGAATGTATGTATTGACCACTTTCCATTAGTGATCTGTATGTTAGCTCTATTATGACTAATTTACATAGTCCCACCAGCCTTTCTGTGCTTAACTATTTTTAACTCATTAAAGAATGACAAATAATCATAAATATTGGGGGGAAAGCAGGCAAATTTTTCATTATGAGCATGAAATCCAAGATAACTAGTAGAAAATCTAGTGAAACAATAATAGAGTTCTGCAAGAAATAATGTTAAAGAATAAAAATAAATAGCTTTCCTATATGTAAATAAGTATTCTTGTTAGAAAATATTTGAAAATTTCCATTTGTAATCATATCAAAAATCAAACAGAAAATATATAAACACCCAAATTAACATCTATAAGAAAAGTTATTAACTCATGTTAAGAGATTTAGGGAACATAAAAAATTATATTAATCTTAGATTGGAAGGTGTCATTGCAATTATGGAAATATCATATCTAACCAATTAAGTCATAAATGTAGTTTGTTGCTAATTAAAATCTCAACATAAGTTTTTTTAGAGGTTTGACCCTAAAAAATTTTGTTAAAGTTTAGATGAATAGCATGTGAGAACAGTTAGGAAAATTCTGAAAAGTACTAGTCATGAGAGGGGATTAGCTTTACTTAATATTAAAAGTCATAATAAAGCTACAGTAATTCACACAGTGTGATATATGGTACAATGATAGACAGACCAGGGAATAGAACATAAAATCCATAGAAACATCTGAGTAAATAATGAGTTACAAGTAAAAAAAAAAAAACAAAAATACAAATGTAAAAAGTAATACATTTCACATTTATATGGAAATGTTGAGTTATTAAATTATGTCACACTTTGGATCATAATCAATTCAGGGGATAAATCTGCATCTTTCTTTCAACTTTCATCTCAAAGATTTAGATACAAAAATATATGAATTACTTGAAAAGAAAATTAAGTTGGGACAACTTTTCAAAACCTGACACAAGTCCCAAAGGCCAAAAAATAAGGCTGATAAATCTGACTATGTAAAACTTAATATTACTTTATGGGCAAAAACAAGGGTTTGGTGGGGCCTCTGGCTGCCGAGCATCAAGGTGTGGGTGGAGGATGAGCATTTTCTGAGAAAAGCGCTGAAGTTACATATGTGTGTGTGTGTGTGTGTGTGTGTGTGTGTGTGTGTGTAAAACAATTCCATGAAGAACTTTGAAATTTTCTTTAAATGTTCATATTTTGAATCCCTATAAAAGTTTTTGGTGATGTCTGAGCTACAGATGTAGCTTTCTTTTTATTCCAGATGCCTAATGCCAAGTCCTAAGGAGGTTAATTGAATATTCCACTCTTCTCCATTGCTTTGCAACACCATTTCTCCCACAATAAAGTTCTTAAGTTCCCTTGTTCTGTGCCTGTACATATATCCTGCAAAGTCCTTTCTAAAAGATGCATGATTTGCATTTCCCTGAACATTTGCTTGATTATTTCATTTTGCTTTGTGTCATTTTTTATGCATTAATTACTTTTGAAAAGTGTACCTGCACTTCCCCTACTTTTTTCTTTCCTTTGGTTAAAAGATTTTTTACTTTCACTGGAGTTCCATTTTCTAGTAACATATAAATGTCACAACCTTAATCCTAGGAGATATTTTTATGTCCCTTGACTTCTCTTAGCCACTTAGAGTTCAATAGGCACACAGGTGAATAAGATCCCATTTAAAATTTTGTTTTCTACTTTGCACTACTTTCCACACAGAAAATTAGAATACAGCAAAATAAGCATCCATTCTTCGATTTTAAGTTTTCCTTGCCATATATGTTTTTTCTTTTAAAAGGTAAAGCCAATTTACAAATGTTTAATTTCAATCCTAAATACTTATTCGTGCCATTAAATAAATTACTGTATTTCCTATGTGATTCCCATATTAGTTTCACACCAAACAAGAGTAATCGTGTGTTCCTTAATATTCCTAATTCCCAGCCCATATTTAAATTTCCCAAATTATCCCCATAGTCTGTGGTAGCTGCTGTCTTTTCAGTCGGGATCCGATCGAGAGACAAGCATAGCACTGGATTGTAAAGGTCACATTAAAACTAGAACATCTGGGGGCTCTAAAATAACGTGGGCAGAAGGATGGTCACCAACAGTATTTTGCCAAACGTCTCAAAAAGCGTAAAATACCGCGAAGTCAAGAAGCGAGCGCAGAGGACAATGGGAAATGTAGTCGACTCCAGAGGGACCACCGCGCAGCACTCTGGGAACGGGTCCTCTGGCTTTCTTCTGCGCATGTGCTGTCACCGCCCGCCTCTTCCTCTCTGATCCCCGTCCTAGGAGGAGGTGCACACGTGGGGCGAGAGCGCTGAGTGGCTGGGCTCAGCGCGTGTGGGGAGCCAGCGTGGGGGGCTGGGCTTGTGCGGGGGCGCTGAGTAACACCTGGGAGCAGCTGGGGCGGGGGGGGCTTCCCGAGCCCGGGACGCGCGCCAGGCCCTGCGGTCAGCGTGGGCGGGTGGGGCTGAGCCCGGTCAGAAGCAGGTGCTCGGTGCGGGGCGGGCTGTGCGGGGACCGTGAGCCCGACCCTGCCGGCAGCTCAGCCTGGGAAAACCCTTCCACGCAGCGGGAGGGGAAAGCCGAGGGAAGTGGGTGTGCGGTGGAGCCCGAGTGGGGGAGCCGCAAAGACCAGGTAGATTTCAAGTCCGCCACCTGTAACCGGGGGAGGAGCCACACTTCTGGAAGTGAGGATGGTAATAATAAGGTCAGCTTCTTGGCGCTTCTCTGAGTTAGGTAAGAGGTCACCTGTGAAGCCCGTAGCTTGGTGCCAGGTCCAAGTAGCAGCACACGCTTTGTCCCTGGGGGAAATCTAAGTCTCAGATTAGTGAGATGTTAGAGTCTGAGAGGGCCAGCAGGGTGTCCACCGTCCTGTCCCGTTTACTTCGCTCTCTGGGTTCTCTAACGCAAGGAGTAAAATGATACTCCTAGCACAGTGGGTAAAGATGGAGCCTGAGTCTTTTTTCTATGTTAATTTTAATGAAAGAGCAGTGCTTTGTCCGTTCCTATACTCGAATCATTTGTTGTTGTTTTTTCTGTTATTTTTTTAAGTTGATTAAAAAAAAAAAGTGTAGTAACCTGCAGGTTTATGTCCCCGTAACCACTTCAGGGACTCGTGTGGACAGTTTTTGTTGGCTCCGCATGGTCAGTCCATGTCTTTTCAAGGGCCCAAACGCCCTATTCCTGTAGGGAGCCTGCGCCCCATCTGGGATGCTGAGACTCTGTGGAACTGAATGGAGGAGCCGTGAGGCACGCCAGCTCTCTTGACTCCCTCCCCTTTCTTTCCACCCAGCTGAGCCTGAAAATCTCCCAAGAGGTGCAGAAAATGAACACATCTCCGGTGAGCATTTTACTCATTCCTCACTTTGTATTAGGATGGATTTAAGAAGTTTATGAAGAGTCCATACATTCAGAAAAGTAGAAATAGATTTAGATCAAATTAAGCTTTACTTTTTTACAGTTTTACACTGTTTACCATTAATCCTGATTTTTAATGTTAGGATGCGAGTAGGCACCCTTTATCAGTATAAGCAGAGTCCTTCCTATGACAGTTTGCTAAGATGTTGTTTTAGTCATCAACGTGCAAAAGTTATGTTCTAGTTGGCCCAAATGTGGAACTAGAATTTCAAGGTCTGAGGGTGGGCTCAGATTTTATGTTGACAGTGTGCACTAAATCCTGTGAGTTCAGGGAACATATACCCAGTGTTTTGGTCCTTTTGCTTCCGTATATCCAGCTGTCAATTTTTTTTTTAATTTTGGATAAATAGTGTATTCCTATGGCCCAGGATACATGCTGAGAAGCCCTACTCCTGCTCGCATCCCTGTTCCTATCTATATGATGTCCTCTGCTGTTTTCGTTGGAACCAACAGTTATGCATACCGTATATTCTTGCTTTATAGTTTGTTTTTTCATAAATACAATTTGGACATTTTTCCATATTGATACTTAAAAAAAATCTTCATTTTTTATATAGCTGCATAGTATTCCATTATGTAAAATACTGATTATTTAGCCAGCCTTCTCTTGAAAGAGACATTTGGGTTGTTGATAATTTTATATGTTTGTATGGGTGAAACTATAGGCTAAGATGGTCAGAGGTTAAATGCTGCTTCATTTTGTTAAATACTGTAGAATTGTCCTCCATAGTGGTTGTTGTATTTGTTTTGCTGCATGTGAAGTGTTTATTCAAAATTGGTATGTTGATAGTAGCAATGTCCACAATAGGCAAAGTACAGAAAGAGCCCAGTTGTCCATCGACAGATGAATGGGTAAAGAAGATGTGGTATAGATATATATAGATAGATAGATAGATAGATAGATAGATAGATAGATAGATAGATACACACACACAATGGAATATTATTCAGCCATCAGAAAATTGAAATCTTGCCATTTGCAACGACGTGGATGGAACTAGAGTATATTAGGCAAAGCGAAATAAGTCAATCAGGAAAAGACAATTACATGGTTTTACTCATATGTGGAATTTAAGACACAAATCAAAGGATCATAGGGAAGGGAGGGAAAAATAAAATAAGATGAAACCAGAGAGAGAGACAAACCATAAGAGACTCTTAACTCTAGGAAACAAACTGAGGGTTGCTGGAGGGGACATGGGTGGGGAGATGGGGTCACTGGGGGATGGGCATTAAGGACGGCACGTGATGTAATGAGCCCTGGGTGTTATATGCAACTGATGAATCACCAAACTCTGCCTCTGAAACTAATGGTATACCATATGTTAATTTAAATAAAATTTAATTTAATTTTTAAAAATTGGTATATTGAGCACCTGTAGTGCTCACTGTGGTAGTTAGTGTGTGAACAGCTGACAAAGATGTCTGCCCTCATGTCGCTTACATCCAGGTGATGGGAGGTCGTAAACTTAAGAGACTTTGTTTTCTGATAATTGATACAGAAGAAATAAAACAAGGAACATGTTGTGAGGACCAGTTTTAATTTTAAATAAGTTGATCAGATAGGCTTCTCTGAGAAAATACTTGAAAAAACATTTGACAGTTGTGAGGAAGGAAGACTTTTGGGTATCTACAGAAGAACACTGGAAGCCAAGCGAGCTGCCAGTGCAAGTGCCCTGGGGCAGGGTGGACCAGAGGTCTACAACCAGCAAGAACAGCAGTAGGCCAGCATGGCTGCAGCATGGCTGAATAGGTAAAAGAGGGCAGATCATGTGTGGAATTGAAGGCCATCACACTTTTCACCCACATAATACAGTTGAGACCCATCCATGCTGTTGCATCTTTCCGTAGGGTGTCCCATTGTCCAATGATTGGATCTATCACAATTTGTTAATCCATTTGCCAGTTGGTGGTCATCTGTGTTCCCACCTTTTGGCTTTGTGAATAAAGCCGCAGTAAGTGTTCATTTTTCAGTCTTTTTTGCATGGACACATATCTTCATTCCTCTTGAGAAAATGATTAAGAGAGCGTGTGGGATACTGGGTTTTGTAGTAAGTGCATGTTTAACATCGTAAGATGCTGCCATACTGTTTTTCGGAGTGGCCGTGCCATTGAGATTTCTAGATGCTCTGAATCCTTGCCAGCATTTGGTATTGTCAGTTTGGGATGAGAAAGCAGTGTTGGGTTTTTTTGTTTTTGTTTTTTGGGTTTGTTTTTTGGTTTTTTGGTTTTGGTTTTGGTTTTGGTTTTTTTCAATTTAAGCCACTCCGCTAGGTATGTACAGGTATTTCATTTTGTTTTTAGAGTAATCTGATGTCTGATGATGTTGAACATCATTTCGTTTGCATATTTGCTATCTTACCTTCCCTGTGGTGAAATACCAGATCTTTTCTCAAATCTTTTGTTGGTTTTTTCTCATTGAGTTTTTCTTATTCCCAGATTTTGAGAGTTGTTTAGATATTCTGATACAGGTCCTTTATTGGGAATGTTTTATGGATGTATTCTAATCCATGACTTATCTTTTCATTTGCTTAATGCTGTCTTCCAAGAACAGACATTTTTAATTGATCAATTTAAAATTTATCAAAATATCAGACTTTATGGGTTATTTGTTTTTTCTTTCTTCTTTTTTGTTTGGTCCCATCTAAGGAATCTTTGCCTAATCTGGGTCACAAATATATTCCTATGTTATCTGTTAAAAGTTTATAGTTATGGATTTTACATTTATGATCAGTTTGAGTTTTTTTTTAATTAAAAAAATTTTTTTTTAATTTTGTTTATGGTACAAGTTGTAGCTGTTCAAGGAAAGTTTTTTTTTTTTTCTCCCTGTCTTACGGAGCTTTATTACTTCCAGGACCATTTGTTAAGAAGAAGGTACTTTATCTCCATTGAATTGCTTCGGCATCTCTGTTGGAAGTCATTTGACTATGTGTCCCTCTATTTCTAGACTCTCTTCTGTTGTTTTGTGTATCATTTTGCCTTTATCACACTGTCTTGATTATTGTTTTAATTACATGTTTTAATTAACATGTAATTGATTAATTACATATCTTGTAATGTAATGTGAGTTCTTCAACTTTGTTCTCTTCAGAATTATTTTGGATATTCTAGGTCCTATCCTTTTCCTTTAAGAATCATTCTATCTCCTAAAAGTTTACTGGGATTTTTGCCTGTGATCATATGAGATCTACAGATCAACTTGGGGAGAACTAACAGAACTGACATTGGAGCATACTGAGCCTTTCAATCCCTGAACACACAATAGCTTTTCATTTAGTGATAAGGTGGGTTAGGAACTATGAAAGTACATGATCTGTTTCACATTTTAGAAGAATCAGTCGCTCCTGTTTAAGAATTGATTCTAGTGGGGCACTGGTTGAAGCAGTGACAATTTAGGAAGCTATTCAGGTGATTCAAGTAAGAATCCATGGTATTAAGTTAGCACTGAGGAGTAGCTTTGCAAATAGAGTGTGCTACCAAAGGTAGGAGTTTTGACAATGGGATAAAAACCTGTTTTTATATCTCGGTTTAGTTTGATGAACATTTTTTTTATGATTTGGGTCCATTTCACTCCCTTTCTTTGAATTGTTTATTCTTTATCCTGATTCTATTTTGTATTTTGATCTTTTACTTATATTTTGAGATTCACCTCTGCCTGTGATGTGGATTGCAAATTTTTCTCTAATATGTTATATTTTGGCCCTGCTTATAATTTCTATCTTTGCCATAAAGAAATTTAATTATTATTGTCATCAACTTTAGCAGCCTTTTCTTTTATGAATTCTGAATTTTGGGTCCTATTTAGGTATTTTCCACTTTCCCCACCAGTCCTGCTAAGATATGATTGATGTGTGATATTGCATTAATTTAGGATATGCACCAAAATGATTTCATATATGTATATATTGCGAATTGATTGTCACAGTAAGTTTAGTTAACATCCATCACTTCACATAGTTAGAATTTTTTCCTTGTGATGAAAACTTTTAGAATTCATTCCCTTAGCAACTTTCAGATATACATGCAGTACTGTTAACTATAGTCACCATGCTGTACATTACATGTCCAGAACTTACCTTGTACCTGGAAGTTTGTACCTTTGACTGCCTTCACACAATTCCCCCAGTTACCACTAACCCCCACACCCCGCCTCTGGCAACCACCAGTCTATTTTCTGTTTCTATGAGTTTGGCTTTTTTAGATTCCACATGTAAGTGAGATCGTACAGTGTTTGTCTTTCTACATGTGACTTATGTTACTTAGTACAAGGCCCTCAGTGGCCATCTGTGTTGTTGTGAATGTCAGGATTTGTTTCTTTTTTATGGCTGAATAATACATATATGTAATATATATATTATACATATGATATATATGAGATATATATATATGATGTTTGTATTATGTATATTACATATATATATTATGCCCCCTTTTTTTTAATCCATTCATCCATTGATGGATGCCTACATTATTTACATGTCCTGGCTATTGTAAATAATGCTGCAATGACTAGGGGTGCAGGTACCTCCTTGAAATAGTTATTTCACTTCCTTTAGATATATATATATATATATATATATCTCCAGCTACTGCTGGGTCATATGGTAGTTCTATTTTTAATTTTTTGAGTAACTTCCGTATTGTTTTCCATAGTAGCTGCACCAGTTTACTTTCCCACTCACAGTGGACAAAGGTTCCCTTTTCTCTGTATCCTCACCAACACTTGTTGTCTCCTGTCTTTTATATGATAGCCATTCTAACACGTGTGAGATGGTATCTCATTGTGGTTTTGATTTGCATTTCCCTGGTGATTAGTGGTGTAGAGCATCTTTTCATATACCTGCAGGCCATTTAGATTTCTTCCTTGGAAAAATGTCTATTCAGTTCCTCTGTCCATTTTTTTTTTATCAGAATGGAGGTTTTTTGCTACTGAGTTGTATGAGTTCTTATATAAAGAGTTTTGGTTATTAACCCCATATGAGTTTTTCATTTGCAAATATTTTTTTCCCATTTAGAAGGTTACCTTTACATTCTGGTGATTTTTTTTTTTTTTTTTTTTTTGCTGTACAGAAACTTTTTAGTTTGATGTAGGCCCCCTTGTTTATTTTTGCCTTTGGTATAAATCCAGAAGTCATCACCAAGACCAATGTCAAAAGCTTAACTCTACATTTTATACTAGGAGTTTTATGGCTGCAGGTCTTACATTCAAGTGTTTAATCCACTTTGATTTGATTTTTGTGTATGGTGTAAGGAAGTGGTCCAGTTTAATTTTTTGCCTGTGGCTGTCCAGTTTTCCCAACACTTTAATTGAAGTGACTATCCTTTTACTACTGTATAGTTTTGTCTCTTTTGTCATAAATTAATTGGCCATATTTGTTCTTTTATTTTCGGGCTCTCTGTTCTGTTCCATTGGTCAGTGTGCCTGTTTTTATGCCAGTACCATACTGATTTGATTACTGTAGCTTTGTAATATCATTTGAAATCAGGGACTGTGATGTCTCCAGCTTTGTTCTTTCACAATATTGCTTGCACTACTTGGGATCTTTTGTGGTTCCATACAAATTTTAGGATTCTTTTTAAAAATATTAATTTTCCCAATACATGAGCATGGAGTATCTTTCCACTTATTCATGTCCTCTTCAATTACTTTCACCAATGTCTTATAATTTTTATTGTATAAATCTTTTACCTCCTTGGTTACGTTTATTCCTAGGTTTTTATTCTTTCTGATGGAATTATAAATGGGATTGTATTAATTTCCCTTTCTTATAGTTCACTGTGGTGTAGAGAAACTCTTGATTTTTGAATATTGATTTTTACATACTGCAACTTTACTGAATTTATTAGTTCTGGCAATTTTAGTGGAGTCTTTAGAGTTTTCTATATCTAACATTATGTCACCTGTAAATAGAAACAGTTTTACTTTTTCCTTTACCATTTGGATTCCTTTTTTTTTCTTTCTTTTTGTTTTTCTTACCTAATCGCTCTGGCTAGGACTTCCAGTACTGTGTTGAATAAAAGTGGCAAGAGGGGACATCCTTGCTTTGTTCCTGATCTCAGAGGAAAAGTTTTCAACTTTCCCTCATTGAGTATGATGTTAGCTGTGGGTTTGTCATATATAGCCTTTGTTATGTTGAGGTATATTCCCTTTCTACCCACTTTGTTGAGAGTTTTTATCATGAATGGATATTGGATTTTGTCAGATGCTTTTTCTGCATCTATTGAAATCGTATGATTTTTATTCATTTTGTTACTGTGGTGTAACACATGGATTGATTTGTGGGTGTTGAGCCATCTTTGCATACCTAAAATAAGTTCCACTTGATCATGGTGTATGATCCTTTTAATGTATTACTGAGCTAGGTTTGCCAATTTTGTTGAGAATTTTGCATCTGTGTTCATCAGGGATATTGGCCTGTAATTTTCTTACAGTGTCCTTGTCCAGTCTTGGTATCAGGAATGCTGGCTTCATAAAATTAGTTTCAAAGTGTTCCCTCCTCGTGTTATTTTTTGGAAGAGTTTGAGAAGGTTTGGTATTCTTCTTTAAATGATTAGTAGAATTCACCAGTGAAGCCATCTGGTCCTGGGCTTTTGCTTATTGGGAGGTTTTGATTACTGATTCAGTCTTCTTGCTAGTAATCAGTCTGTTCAGATTTTCTAGATTATCCAGTTTGTTGGTGTATAATTGTTCATAGTAGTCTCTTGTGAACCTTTGCATTATTTTGTGTTATCAGTTGTAATGTCTCCTCTTTCGTTTCTTTTTTTTTTTTAGATTTATTGATTTATTTTAGAGAAAGAGTGTGCAAGCAGGGGGGAGGGGCAGAGGGCGAGGAAGAGAGAGACTCCTCAAGCAGACTCCCCACTAAGCACAGATCCCGATGTGGGGCTCCATCCCAGGACCCTGAGATCATGACCTGAGCCAAAATCAACAGTTGACACTTAACTGACTGAGCCACCTAGGTACCCCTCTCCTCTTTCATTTCTAAATTTGTTTATTTATTTGCATCCTCTTTCTTAGTTTCCTGAGTCTAGCTACAGGTTTGTCTATTTTGTTTGTCTTTGGAAAGAATAGCTCTTAGTTTCCTTGGTCTTTTCTATTGTCTTTTTAGTTTCTATTTCATTTACTTCCACTCTGGTCTTTTTATTACCTTAAAGTGTAAAGTGAGATTGCTTATTTGAAATCTTTGTTTATTAATGTAGGCATTTATCACCATGAATTCCCCTCTTAAAACAGCTTTTGCCATGTCTCGTAAGTTTTAGTATGTTGTATTTCCATTTTCATTTGTCTCAAAATATTTTTTGATTTCTCATTTTATTTCTTCTTTGACCCATTGGTTGGTTGGTAGCATGTTGTTTAATATCCACATATTTGTGCATTGTCTGGAGTAATTTCAGTTTATTTCTAGTTTTATACCATTGTAGTCAGAGAAGATGCTTGATATGATTTCAGTCTTCTTAAATTTATTAAGATTTGTTTTGTGGCCTAACATATGATGTATCCTGGAGAATGTTTCCAAGTGCACCCAAAAAGAATGTATATTTTCCTGCTTTTAGATGGAATGTTTCTAAATGTCTGTTAAGTCCATTTGGTATAACATGTAGTTTGTCTTATGTTTCCTTACTGATTTTCTTCCTGGATGATCTATCCATTGTTGCAGGTGGTATATTGCAGTCCCAACCTATTACTGTATCCCTGTCTATTTCTACCTTCAGATCTATTAATTTCTTTATAATATTAGGTCTTCCTGTGTTGGGCATAAATATTTACAAAGGTTACATCCTCTTGTTGGATTGATCCCTTATCATTATATAATTGCCTTCTTTGTTTCTTGTTATAGTCTTTGTCTTAAAGTTTGTTTTGTTTGTTGTAAGTATAGCTATCCTTATTTTCTTTTTAATTCCATTTGCATGGAATATCTTTTGCATCTCTTCACTCTCAGTCTATGTGTCCTTAAAGCCGAAGTGAGTCTTTTGTAGGCGGCATGTAGTTGTAACCTTAAAAAAAAAAAATCTATTTGGCCACTTTCTTTTGATTAGAGAATTTAGTCCATTTATATTAAAATAATTATTTATAGTTATGTCCCTTCTGTTGCCATTTGTTCATTGTTTTTCTGGCTTTTGGTAATTCCTTTGTTCCTTTCTTCTCTTTGTCCATTCCTTGTGATTTGGTGATTTGGTGTAGTGGTATGCTTTGATTTATCTTTTGGTTTTCTAAAGGTTTTTGCTTGTGGTTGCCATGAGGGTTATGTGAAACATGTTACATTTATAACAGTCTGTTTCAAGCTGATAACCAATTAATTTTGAATGCATACCTCAGCTCTGCATTCTTATTTTGACCCTGACATTATGTTTTTGATGTCACAATTACATCTTTTTACCTTATCAGTAACAAATTATCATAGTCATAGTTATTACTATTGTCTTTTAACCTTTGTTGTAGATTTATAAGTGATTCACCCACCACCATTACATTATTTCTTTGAATAAGCTTTCTGCTCCTTTCCAGTTCTCTTCTCCTTCTGGGACCCCCTATAATGCAAATATAGTCTACTTGAAGGTTTCGCATAATTCCTTTAAGCTATTTTCATTCCCTTTCATTCTTTTTCCTGTACTGCTTAATTGTTGAATTCCACTGCCCTGTTACTGAGTTCACTGATCCTTCTGCTTGACCGAGGCTACTGTTAAACCCCTCTATTGAAGCTTTTAGTTCAGTTACTGTATTCTTCAGCTCTATATCTGCTAATTTCTCATATTTTCTGTCTCTTCCTTAGAATTTTCACTTTATTTATGCATTGTTTTCCTGACCTCAGTGAGAATCCTAATGACCATTACTTTGAAC
The DNA here is from genome assembly GCF_964656455.1 of Halichoerus grypus. Taxonomy (NCBI): domain Eukaryota; kingdom Metazoa; phylum Chordata; class Mammalia; order Carnivora; family Phocidae; genus Halichoerus; species Halichoerus grypus. The sequence continues at coordinate 5,635,656 of NC_135725.1, forward strand.
TCTATCAGGTACCTCACTAATCTTTTTTAATTATTATTATTATGTTCAGTTAGCCACTGTATAGTACATCATTAGTTTCTGATGTGGTGTCAGTGATTCATTAGTTGTGTGTAACACCCAGTAGTCATCACAACACGTACCCTCCTTAATGCCCATCACCCTTTTACACCCCGCCCGGCTCCTCCCCTCTGAAACCCTCAGTTTGTTTCCCAGGGTCCATAGTCTCTCATGGTTCATCTCCCTCTCTGATTTCTCCCCCTTCAGATTTCCCTCCCTTCCCCTATGGTCCTCCAAGCTATTGCTCATGTTCCACATAGGAGTGAAACCGTATGATAATTGACTTTCTCTGCTTGAATTACTTCACTTAGCGTAATCCCCTCCAGTTCCATCCATGTTGATGCAAATGGTGGGTATTCATCCTTTCTGATGGCTGAATAATATTCCATTGTATATATGTACCACATCTTCTTTATCCATTCGTCTGTTGAAGGGTGTCTCAGCTCCTTCCACTGTTTGGCTGTTGTGGACATTACTGCTATGAACACTGGGTGCATGTGCCCCTTCTCTTCACTACATCTGTATCTTTGGGGTAAATGCCCAGTAGTGCAATTGCTGGGTCATAGGGTAGCTCTATTTTTAACATCTTGAGGAACCTCCATACTGTTTTCCAGAGTGGCTGTACCAGCTTGCATTCCCACCAACAGTGTAAGAGGGTTCCCCTTTCTCCACATCCTCACCAACATTTGTTGTTTCCTGTTTTGTTAATTTTTGCCATTCTAACTGGTGTAAGGTGGTATCTCATTGTGGTTTTGATTTGTATTTCCCTGATGGCTAGTGATGTTGAGCATTCTTTTATGCATCTGTTAGCCATTTGCATGTGTCTGTTTGGAGAAGTGTCTGTTCATGTCTTCTGCCCATTTTTTGACTGGGTTATTTGCTTTTTGGGTGTTGAGTTTGAGAAGTTCTTTATAGATCTTGAATATCAGCCCTTTATCTGTAATGTCATTTGCAAATATCTTCTCCCATTCTGTGCAGTTCAGCAGTGTGGCAGGATACAAAATCGATGCACAGAAATTAGTTGCTTTTCTATACACTAACAATGTAACTGTAGAAAGAGAAATTAAGGAATTGACTCCATTTACAATAGCAACAAAAAACATAAGATACCTAGGAATAAACCTAACCAAAGAGGTAAAGGATCTATACTCTAGAAACTTCTGAACACTTATGAAAGAAATTGAGGAAGACACAAAAAGATGGAAGAACATTCCATGCTCATGGATCGGAAAAATAAACATTGTTAAAATGTCTACCCTATGTGGAGAAAGGGGAACCCTCCTACACTGTTCGTGGGAATGCAAGCTGGTGCAGCCACTCTGGAAAACAGTATGGAGTTTCCTCAAAAAGTTGAAAATTGAGCTACCCTATGATCCAGCAATTGCACTATTAGATATTTACCCCAAAGATACAAATGTAGTGAACCAAAGGGGTACATGCACCACAATGTTTATAGCAGCAATGTCCACAATAGCCAAACTATGGAAACAGCCTAGATGTCCATCAACAGATGAATGGATAAAGAAGATGTGGTGTGTATATATGATGGAATATTATGCAGCCATCTAAAAATGAAATCTTGCCATTTGCGACGATGTGGATGGAACTAGAGGGTATTATGCTAAGTGAAATAAGTCTGTCAGAGAAAGACAGTTATCATATGATCTCACTGATATGAGGAACTTGAGAAACAAGACAGAGAATCATAGGGGAAGGGAGGGAAAAATGAAACAAGACGAAATCAGAGAGGGAGACAACCATAAGAGACTCTTAATCTCAATAAACAAACTAAGGGTTGCTGGAGGGGAGGGGGGTGGGAGGGATGGGGTGGCTGGGTGATGGACATTGGAGAGGGTATGTGCTATGGTGAGTGTTGTGAATTGTGTTAGACTGATGAATCACAGACCTGTACCCCTGAAACACATAATACACTATATGTTAATAAAAAAAAAAAAATGTCTATCCTGCCCAGAGAAATCTACACTTTCAATGCCATCCCTGTTAAAATACCATTGGCGTTTTTCAAGGAGGTGGAACAAACAATCCTAAAATTTGTATGGAACCAGAAAAGGCTCTGAATCACCAAGGGAATGTTGAAAAAGAAAAACAAAGCTGAGGGCATCACGTTGCCACCTGATTTCAAGCTCTGTTACAAAGCTGTGATCACCAAGACAGCATGGTATTGGCACAAAAACAGACACATAGATCAATGAAACAGAATAGAGAGCCCAGGGGCGCCTGGGTGGCTCAGTCGTTAAGCGTCTGCCTTCAGCTCAGGTCATGATCCCAGGGTCCTGGGAACGAGCCCTGCATCAGGCTCCCTGCTCGGCAGGAAGCCTGCTTCTCCCTCTCCCACTCCCCCTACTTGTGTTCCCTCTCTCACTGTGTCTCTCTCTGTCAAATAAATAAATAAATAATCTTAAAAAAAAAAAAGAATAGAGAGCCCAAAAATGGACCCTCAACTCTGTGGTCAACTAATCTTTGACAAAGCAGGAAAAAATATGCAATGGAAAAAAGACAGTCTCTTCAGTAAATGGTGCTGGGAAAATTGGACAGCCACATGCAGAAGAATGAAACTGGACCATTCTCTTACACCACACACAAAGATAAGCTCAAATTGGATGAAAGACCTCAGTGTGAAACAGGAATCCATCAAAATCCTAGAGGAGAACATAGGCAGTAACCTCTTTGACATCGGCCACAGCAACTTCTTTCAAGACACGTCTCCAAAGGCAAGGGGAACAAAAGCAAAAATGAACTTTTGGGACTTCATCAAGATAAAAAGCTTCTGCACAGCAAAGGAAATAGTCAACTAATCTTCTTTTCATTAAGGACATTTTTGAGGTTTTATCTTGTTCTTTCATTTGGACCATATTCCTGTTTCTTCATTTTCCTTCTCTGTGTTGGTTTATGCACATTAGAAAAAACAGCCACTTCTTCCAGTCTTGACAGTGGCCTAGTGTAGAAGATGGACCTTATCATTCAGCCCAGCCCACACCCTTGGTTGTCTCTCAAATCTTTGTGATGGTCCCACCTGTTTCCTTTGTTCTTAGTGATTACCAGTAGCTGAGGGTGTACCAAGATCCATTTTGATGTGGGTATTTTCTTATTCACTCAATATATAGGAGTTGCTCAGCTGTTCTCTTGATTTCTTTGTGAGGAAACTGCTCCATGTGTAGCTGTAGATTTGGTGTGTCTGTGGGAGGAGGTGAGACAGGAACTTGCTATGTCACCAACTTGACCAGAACCCTCCATTTCCCAGTCTTACATTATAATAGAAACTTTCCATGTTGTGTTCTAGAACTCGATTAATTTTATTTTTTACATTTATATGTTTGGTCCACTCTAATTTTACCTTGTTCAGTGGTATGAGGTATAGATCTAACTTTCTTACCCCTCACTCCTATTTAATTATTCCTATACCATTTTTGAAAGTTTATATTTTTTCCAAAAATAAAAGATGCCATCCTTTTTCTCCTTCAAAAATCACCTGTATTTTAGTCATTTTTAACTTTCTCTTCTGCTCCATGGTCATTCAAGCTCATCATCTATTAAAACTTGACAAAGTTTGAATATCAAGTACAACAAATACAACATCATTGTTCTTAAACATTTTCTGGCTATGTATGCTTTTTTAGCTTTCCATATGAATTTTCAAGCCAAGATAAGTAAGCTGTGTGTGTGTATGGTTAATAAATAATGAAGAAGATACATTTATTTGAAATTCTAGTTTGAATTAACAATTTAAAAAATCAACATAATTCATTGTATTAACACCAAAGGAAAGAAAGCATGATCATACTGTTGGATGTAGGAAATAAATTTTAGAATATTAAAATTTCCAGAGCGCCTGGGTGTCTCAGTCAGTTAAGCGTATGACCGTTGATTTGGGGTCAGCTCATGATCTCAGGATCATGGGATCGAGTCCTGCATCAGGCTCCATGCTCAGCATGGAGGCTGCTGCTTCTCCCTCTGCTCTCCCTGCTCACACACTCACATTCTCTCTCTTTCTATCAAATAAATGAAATCTTTTTAAAAAGAATATTAAAATTTCTAGCATTCTAGGAATGAAAGAATCTTCCTTATTTTTATAAGCTGTATCTATCAAAAACTTTTAAAAAATATTTGTAATTCATAGTTCACTAGGAAAACTTTTCCTGGGAAGAAAAATGTTGGCAGTCTTAGCCAGTGAAATAAGGCAAAAAAAAAAGAAAAAAAAATTCAAAGATCGGAAAGCAAGAAATAAATAATTTCCCCAGTGTTTATAGATGATATGATTGCTGATGTAGAAAATCTACATGTATCTATAGGTAAATTATTAGAATTAATGATACAAGATCAGTATGAAAAATTAGGAATTTATGCAGATAAAAATTTATATCTGTGTCATCAAGAAACACTTAGAAAATGAAATTTCTAAATTTGATGTCTTTAAATATCAAATGCCAGAATAGCTCTCTTCTCCCTTTGACTGCCTTATCCGCACTGATAGCCTCTGAATTATTTCTCCCACCTGATGTAGATATTCTTCATATAGTCTGCTCCAAACACAAATCGAGCATCTTCAGTATTGTCTCATTGTTCTTCGATGAATTGCTCTGCCAAGCGTTCACCCCAGCATCCTGATGATTCTAAGTGTTGCCGAATTTGACCCTGGTCATTTCTCTGAGTCTGCTTTGTCCATTTTCTCTTACCACCAATAATAAACTTTTCCCCTGCCTTCTTGATTTATTCTTCTTCTGGTAAATATTGGTATTCTCTCAAATTCAGTTTTGTATCTTTTTTCCCCTCAATTTATATGTCCTGTCTGAGCCAGCAGATGCTGTATTATGATTTCAGTTATCACCTTAGTGACTAATGTCCATTACAATCCTTATCTTTGTTGTAGGCTTCATATGCTACAAACTCACATAAGCAGCTATGCAGTGGATAACTTTTCTGTGTGTCCTCACATATTTTGAGTACAACATAAACAAGATGTGCCTCGCTGTGATCCTCTACCCAACCCTCTTTACCTCTTTTTCCAGTTTCAGTATATAGCATCAGCATCTGCCCCTTTGGTTATGCTGCTTCTCTGTGGAACTGACCAAGAAATCAGGGTTTCTTTCTCTTGGAGAATTAGTTTCCTATGTTTCTTTCCCATTGCTTTGCCTTAATATAGGTGGGCTGCTCTTAAATTGATCTCTTCTGTTTTGCTGCTTAAAACACTCCACTCTTCCCCTAGATCACTTCTAAAATAAATATGTAGTTATGTGTAGATATATCCAAGGCTCACATTAGCCCCTTCATTGATTCCCCGTTACCCTAGCAGAAGACTCTGAGTAGGAGTGTTGTATACCCTAGAGAGGCTTAGGACAAAACATTAGTATAGGATAAAATATTAGAAAGATCTTTTTTTTAGTAACTTTATCTAAACAAAAAAATCCCACTAAACATTATAAGTATCAAGTTAACAGATGGTGCATGTATATAATTTATAAGTAATTGCAAATGAATGAGGGCATGAGAATATTTGTATTCATTATGTATCCCCAAAATGGAAGACAGAGTTAAGGCTATGACAGGCATCCTTTGTAACATGTTGTTTTAAGCTCTACAGTAAACATGATAGAATTAGTTGCAAAGGTATTTTCCATGTCCCCTGTTCAGATTGAACAGAAATGTGCAATTACAGGTATCCGTGTCATTCAAGGATGTGACTGTGGAGTCCACCCAGGAAGAAGGGCAGAAAATAGGCCGCACTCAGCGGACTCTGTACAGAGAGGTGATGCTGGAGATCTACAGCCACCTCGTCTCCATGGGTGAGTTTACCTTATTTGTCTGACTCTCAGATACAACCTGTTTCTTTCTTTTTTTTTCATCACTTTATTGGGGTGTAATTAACCAAAAATTAGACTCAGCAGTTCTCTAGATATAATTTGATAAGTTTTGAGGAATGTATTCAGTTGATTGTCACCACCCACATCGTGATATAGACTACTTCCATCACCCTAAAATGTTTTGTTTCCTGTTCCAGCCATTTCCCTCCTCCTGCTTTCACCACTTAAACTACTGATCCACTCTCCGTTGTAATAGTTTTGCCTTTTCTAGAGATTCATACAAATGGAATCATACAGTACATATTCTTTTTCCTTTACTTCTTTCACCGAAAATAATTATTTTAAGATTCAGGCATGTTTTGTGTGTCAGTTTATTCTTTATAGTAGTAGTATCCTTTTGAATACATACTGTCATTTTCAAATTTGGCGCCATAGGAGTAAGGCTTCTACAAACATTCCAGTACAAGTTTTTGTGCAGACATGTTTCATTTCTCTTGTGTGAAGACATAGGAGCGGTTTTCCTGGGTCTTACAGTAAAGGTATTTGTAACTTTTTATAAGTAACTGCCAAATGTTTCCAAAGTGACTACGCTATTTTCATGCCCATCAGCAAGATACGAGAGTTCTAGCTGAGCCACATTCTCACCTAAACCTTAGGTATTATAATTTCAACCAGTTCAGTTGGGTCAGGTTATATCTTACTGGATTTTAATTTACAGTTCCGTGATGAAAAATGATGATGGGCATCTTTTCATGTGTATTTTGGCTATTTGCATTATCTTTTGTGAGGTGTCTCCTCAAATCTTTAACTCACATCTTTTTCTATCTTTTTTTTTTTTTTTTTTTTTTTTGGTCTTAACTGGGTTGAAAGAATTCTTTATGTAATAGAGGTGACCATTATAAGATAAATGTTTTCTGAACCTCTTTTTCCACATCTGTGGCTCACCTTTTTCTTAACAGTGTCTCTTGAAAGACAGATTTTCATCTTGAAGTCATATTATTTTGTGTTCTTTCATGTCTTATGCTGTTTTCCCTCCTTTTTAAGACATCTTTGCCTAACAAAAAGGTCAGTGAGATTTTTTCTGCTATGTTAAGTTTTATGTTTTCCAATTAGGTTTTCTATATGGTGTTAAGTACAATTGTGCTACTTTTGTGCATCTCATGGTCCACTCCAACAGCACTGTTCGCTGCAGAGATTACCCTTCCCCTGTTCAGTTGCCTTGGTAGCTTTTCCAAATTAAATTGACCATATGTACACGTATTTATTTCTGGAATACATTCTATTTCATTGAACCTACTGTCTAGCTTTATGGTAACACCACACGCTTTTCATTAATATACCCGTGTGTTAACTATTGAGATAAGTTAAGGTGAGTCTAACTCTTTAACTTTTTTTCAAATTTATATTAGTAGTTACTTGTTCTTTGCCTTTCCACATCAATTTTAGAAGCACTTACCATTTTTTTCTTAAAAATTGCTGAGATTATGATCAGGATTGCCCTGAATCTATAGATCTTTCCTTTCATTTGGCTTTTTAAATTTTCCTTCCCATTATTTGTTTTCATCTTACACTTACACTTTACACTTCATGATTAGATATATCAATAGCTTTCATGATTTTAATATTTTAAGTGATATCTTTAATTTCAATTACTAATTTTGGGGAAAATGTCAAAATACAAGTAATTTATTTGTATTAACATCATATCTCATAATATTATCAACCTCATTATTTGTAGTACATGTTTTGAAAATTCCATGATATGTTTTATGTATATAATAATGTCATCTATGAATAAAGATTTTTTCCAGTCTTTGTGCTACTTATTTCTCTTTATGAAACTGGTTAAGACTTGCAATATAATGTATACTGAATATAAATGATGAGAGAGGACAACTTTGTCTTGTTCCTAATCTGAAGGGCAAAACATTCAATCATTTACAAAGTTTTCTTTTTATTATGCTTTCTTTTCTTTTTTGTTCCCCCAATCACTTTAGGTTTTTTTTTTTTTAATTTTTCAAATATTTAATACCCCCTTCACCCATTTTCCCCAACCCCCATCCATTACCACTGACAACCACCAATCTGTTCTTTGTATCTACGAACTTGGTTTTTTTGTTTGTTCCCTGGGATTTTGTTTTGTTTTGTTTTTAAGATTCCACATATATGTGAGATTGTATGGTATTTGTCTTTCTCTGATTGCCTAATTTTACTTAACATAATGCCCTCGAGATCCAGCCATTTGTTGCAAGTGGCAAAATTTCATTTGTTTTTCTGGCTGAATAATATTCTGTTGTGTATATATATCATGATTTGTTTAACCATTAATCCATCAACGGACCCTCAGGTTATTTTCATATCTTCACTATTGTAAAATAATTCCTTGAAGAAAAATGGGGTGCATGTATCTTTTTGAGTTAGTGTTCTTGTTTTTTTCGTATAAATACCCAGGAGCGGAATTCCTAGATCATATGATAGTTGTATTTTCAATTTTTTGAGAAACTCCATACAATTTTCCCCAGTGGCTGCACTAATTTACATTCCAACCAACAGTGCACAAATGTTCCCTTTCTCAGTATCCTCACCAACATTTATTATTTCTTATCTGTTTGATACTAGCCATTCTAACAGGTGTGAAGTGATATCTCATTGTGGTTTTGATTTACACTTCCCTGATGATTAATGATATTGAGCATCTTTTCATATGTCTGTTAGTTATCTATAAATATTCTTGGAAAAATATCTATTCAGATCTTCTGCCCATTTTTAAATTGGATTGTTTGGTTTTTTGCTCTTGAGTTGTATGAGTTCCTTATATATTTTGGATATTAACCCTCTATCAGATGTATGATTTGCACATATCTTCTCCCATTCAGTACATGGCCTTTTCATTCTGCTGATGGTTTCCTTTGTTGTGCAGAAATTTTTTAGCTTGATATAATTCCACTCTATTTCTGTTTTTGTTGCCTTCGCTTTTGGTGTCATATTAAAAAAAATCTTTACCAAGCTCTGTGTCAGCTTACTGAGTATGTTTTCTTCAAGGAGTTTTTTGATTTTGGGTCTTACATTAAATCTTTATTCCATTTAATGTTAATTTCTGTGTATGGTGTAAGATTGTGGTTTGGTTTCATTCTTTTGCATGTGGCTGTCCAGTTTTCCCAACACTATATATAAAGAGACTGTCCTTTTCCTTTTGTATATTCCTGGCTGCTTTGTCTTAAATTAATTGACCATATATGTGTGGGTTTATTTCTGGGATCTCTATTCTGTTCCATTTCTCTGTGAGTCTGTTTTTATGCCAATATCATACTATTTTGACTACTATAGCTTTGTGATACAGTTTCAAGAAAAGGAGTGTTATGCCTTCAGCTTCGTTTTTCTTCCTCTAGATTGCTTAGGCTGTTTGAGATCTTCTGTGGTTTCATACAAATTTTGGGATTGTTTGTCATATCTCTTTGAAGAATGCCATTGGACGCATGTAAAACTCTCCCCTGGGAGACACAAGTGCTCTGGAGAATGGCAGAGGGGCAGTGAGATCGTGTCTGCCCCCCGAGGTTTCTGAAAGGGAGTAGAGTCAGCCTTGGATGTGTGTTTCATGAAGAGCCTGCCTTTCATGTCACAGCCGTGATGATTAGCTAATAAGCTTCTTTCACAGAAGGATTGAGCTTCTGGGTGTGTTGCCTCATGCTGTGCCCTAGGGGTGGTGACTGTTTAAGAAATCTTTGGTGGTGACAGTCCTGTGGGACCCATGGGTTTAAGCCCCACCACACCTGGGCCTGGAGATGTGAGGTGACCCAGGCAGCAGCCACACAGTTTGGTGGGCCAGCAATGATGTGAGCTCCTTGCTGGGTGGCACCAATTCTTACATCCCCATGGGACCAGGAACACAAGCTTCTCTGGTCTGCAGAGCCATGTGATCAGGAGGGATCCCCTGTGTGGCAGCTGTAAAAATTAGGGCACCAGATGCATATAAAAGTTCCATCCTGGGAGATGCTGGTGCTCTGGAGCACCATATAGGGAGAAGGCAGAGGTGGTGTCTGTCAGTCTCCATTCCCAGAGAGTTCCAGCCCGCTCCTAGATGTGTGTGCTCAATTAGGTGCCTGTCCATCAGGACAGTGCTTTAATATAAGGTGAGCCTCCTTCACTTGAAGTCTGGGCGCCATCGACTGCCTCTGTGCTGCGCCCTGGGGTGGGTGAATCCAAGCACAAGGGCCTTTTCTAAAGAGCCATTTCTCAGGTCACCAGATTCGTGGGTCTCAGGACATAGTCCCCCATTGATTTTCAAAGTTCTGTGTATCAAGGGCTCATCTCTCTGGTGCAGATCTTAAAAGTCAGAGTTCCTCATGTAGGATTTGAACTGTTTGCTTCACAGGGAGAAGCTCTAGGTTTTGAGTTCCCTCACACTTGAGGGTCACCAAAGTGTTGGTGGGATTTATGACCAGATTGTGTCCCAGCCTCTCCTCCCTGCTTTGATGTGGTTTTCTTCTCTTTGCACCATTTGTGTTCATCACTCAGCCAGCCCTGAGGTTTTTTTTTAAGAGGATATTGTTCTATATGTAGCTGTAGACTCAGTGTGTCCTTAGGAGGAGGTGAGCAGGATCTTCCTACCGCACTGTCTTGAACCGGAACCCATAAAGTACTATGTTCCTCTAGGTTTTTCATACCTGTCCTTTATCGGGTTAAGGAAGTTCCCCTCCCTCGTTTTGTTTTTTGTTTTTTTTTTAAAGATTTTATTTATTTATTTGACAGAGAGAGACACAGCGAGAGCAGGAACACAAGCAGGGGGAGTGGGAGAGGGAGAAGCAGGCTCCCCGCCGAGCAGGGAGCCCGATGCGGGGCTCGATCCCAGGACCCTGGGACCATGACCTGAGCCGAAGGCAGACGCTTAACAACTGAGCCACCCAGGCTCCCCGCCCTCCCTCGTTTTAAATTTAATCAATAGGTGTTAAATTTTCAAACTCTTTCTTTATAGTGACATCATCTTATGGTTTTTCTTTTTCAGTTAATATTGTGAACCTATTTCTTTTGGAATCTTAACCTTGCATTCCTAGGATGAATCCCACTTGGTCATGATGTATCATCCTTTTTACCTATTGCTAGATTTACTTAATAACGTTTTCTTAAAAATTACATATTTGTAAAATATTTTTTTAAAGAGATTTCTTTTCTCATAGTGTAGTAAAGCTTGCCTCATGAAATGTGTTCTTCTGTTTTCTAGAAGAGCTTGTGTGTGTTCACTATCACTTGGTACTTAGTTATGTAGTAGTTTTTATCATAGAAAACCTCATGTTTTCTTTGCATTTTCACCAGCAGTATCTGAGAGTTCTTGTTGCTCCACATCCATACCAGCATTTGGTGTTGCCAGTGTTTTGGATTTTGGCCATTCTGATAGGTGTGTGATGGTGATCTCATTGTTCTTTTAATTGCAACTTCCTGATGACATAGGATGTTGAACATCTTTTCATATGCTTATTTGCTATCTGTGTATCTTCTTTGGTGAGGTCTATTAAGATCTTTTGCCCATTTTTAAATAGGGTTGGTTGTTCTCTTACTGTTGAGTTTTAAGAGTTCTTTGTATATTTTGGATAATAGCCACATATCAGATGTATCTTTTGCAAGTATTTTTCTCTCAATCTATGGCTTATCTTATTCTGTTAATCTTGTCTTTTGCAGACCAGGCATACTTAATTGTAATGAAGTCCAATTTATCTTTTTCTTCTTTTTCTTTCTTTTTTTTTTTGCAGATTGTTCCATTATGTTGTATCTAAAAAGTCATCACCACACCCAAGGTCAGTTGGGGTTTCTTCTCTGTTACCTTCTAGTTTTATAGCTTTTCCTTTTACATTAGGGTCTAATCCATCTTGAATAAATTTTCTTTTCATTTTGAATAAACTTTTGTGAAGGATGTATGCATGTCTGTGTCTAGATTCACTTTTTTGCATGTGGGCATCCAGTTGTTCCAGCACCAGTTTTTGAAAAGACTATCTTAACTATATTGCCTTTGCGCCTTTGTCAAAGATCAGTTGACTGTGTGTTTGTGGGTCTATTTTTGGGCTCTTTATATTGTTCTGTTGATCTGTTTGTCCCACTGCTCCCCGTATCACACTGTTAAGATTACTATAAGGTTATATTAAATCTTAAAGTTGGGTAGTGTCAGTCTGACCTTTTTCTTCTTCAGTTTTATGTTGGGTATCCTGCATCTTTTGCGTCTCCATATAAGCAGGTTCACTTAGTAGATATCCATAACTTGCTGAGATTTTGACTGGAATTGCATTGAATCTATAGATCAAATTGTGAAGAACTGACATCTTGGCAATATTAGTCTTCTTAACCGTGAACATGGAATAGTTCTCCATTTATTTAGTTCTTTATTACCTTTCATCAGAGTTTTACAGAATTTTTCTCTCATAGTTCTTGCGCATATTTTGTTAGACTTATACTTAATTATTTCATTTTGGGGATGCCAGGTAAATGACATTATGTTTTTAATTTTAAATTCCATTTGTTCATTACTGGTATATAGGAAAGCAATTAATTTTTTTGTATATTAATCTCATATCCTGCAATTCTGCTATAATTGCCTATTTGTTTCAGTCTTTTTGTCTGTTTGGATTTTCTGCATAAATGATCATGTCATCTGTGAGCAAAAACAGTTTTTTTCTTTCTTCCCAATCGGTATGCCCTGTATGTCCGTTGTCTTATTACATTAACTAAAACTTCCAGTATAATGTCGAAAAACAGTGGTGAGAAAAGACATTTTGCCTTATTTCTGCTCTTACAGGAAAATTTCAAGTTTCTCACTATTAAGTGTGATGTTAGCTATCAGTTAAGATAGATATTTTTTATCAAGTTGAGAAAGTTCCCTTTTTTCCTATTTTACTGAGAGTATTTGTCATGAATTGTTGAATTTTATCGAATGCTTTTTCTGCATCTGTTGCTATGACTGTGTGAATTTTTTTCCTCTTTACCTTCTTAGTGTGATAGATTACATTAATTGATTTTTGAATGTTGAACCAACCTTGCATACCTAGGATAATACCACTTGGTCATGGTGTGTAATTTTTTTATATACACTGTGAATTTTGATTTGCTCATATATTTTTTTAAAGACTTTATTTATTTATCTGACAGAGAGAGGGCACACAAGCAGGCAGAGCAGCAGGCAGAGGGAGATGACTGAACCACCCAAGGGCCCCTGATTTGCTCATATTTTGCTAAGGATTTTTGCATGTATGTTAATGAGCGATACTATTGCTTTGTTATCTTTTCTTATACTGTCTTTTTCTGGTGTGGGTATTAGGGGATGCTGTTCTCATAGAGTGAGTTAGGGAGTATTACCTCTGCTTCTGTCTTCTGGAAGAGATTGTAGAGAATTGGTGTAATTTCCTTCTTAAATGTTTGGTAGAATTCACTGGTGAACCCGTCTGGGCATGATGACTTCTGTTTTGAAAGGTGGTTATTTCTTGATTGAATTTCTTTCATACGTATAGGCCTATTGGTACTCTTTCTTCCTGTGTGAGATTTGGCATATGCTGTCTTTCAAGGAATCATCTAGATTATAGAATTTGTGGGCATAGAGTTGTTGATAGTATTCTTTTTTTATATTTTGATATCCACAAGATCTGTTGTGACGTCCCCTCTTTCATTCTGATGAAACAGGGAGATAATCTTCTCTCTCCTTTTCATTTGGCCTGGTTAGAGGCTTGTTGATTATATTGATCTTTTCAAAGATTCAACTTTTGGTTTCATCAATTTTGTACATTAATTTCCTGTTTTCAATTTCATTGATTTCTGCTCTAATTTTTAAATTTATCTTCTCCTCTTTACTTTGGATTTAATATCTTCATCTTTTTCTAGTTTCCTATAGTATAATCTGAGATTATTGATTTTAGATCTTTCTTCTTTTTAATTTCTGCATTCACTGCTATAAATTTCCCTCTAAGTAGTGCTTTCACTTATCTCACAATTTTGAATAATCTGTATTTTCATTTCAGTGAAAATATTTCCTAATTTGTCTTAAGATTTTCTTCTTTGGCCATGTGTTATTTAGAAGTGTGTGTTTAGTTTCCAAGTACTTTGGTTTTTTTCCATCTGTCCTTTTGTTGAGTTCTAGTTGAATTCCATTATGTTCTGAGAGCATACACTGTATGATTTCTATTTATGTAAATATTTGTTAAGGTGTGCTTTATTGCCCAGAGTGCGGTCTGTCTTAGAGAATGTTCCATATAAACTTGAGAAGAATGTGTAATTTGCTGTTGTTGGATCAAGTAGTCTATAGATGTCATTTATATCCAATTGATTGATGGTGCTCTTGGATTCAGCTGTGCCCCTGTTGATTTTCTACCTGGTGGGTCCATCCATTTGTGATAAAGGGGTGTTGAAATCCCCAACTATGATAAATAAATAATAGATCTATCTATTTTCTCATTACAGTTCTATCAGTGTTTGTCTTATGATTTTGACATTCAATTATTTGGCACATACACGTTAAAATTGTTGCATGTTTTTGGACAATTAACCCCTTTATCATTACATAATTCCCCTCTTTATCCTTGATAAATTTCCTTGTTCTGAAAGTTAATATTACTGCTCCCTTTTTTTTTTGATTAGTGTTAGTGTAGTGTATCTTTATCCACCTCTGTACTTTTAATCTATATGTGTCTGTATATTTAAAGTGGGTTTCTTGAAGGCAACGTATGTTTGGGTCTTGTTTTTTGATTCATCTTGACAATCTGTCTTTTAATTAATATATTTAGACCATTGACATTCAAAGTGATTTTTTTATGTAGTTGGAGCAATACCCACCACGTTTGCTGCTGTTTTCTATTTTTTGCCCTTGTCCTTTGTTTCTGTTTTTGTTTTAAAAGTAATCCAAGTCTGCTTCAAATAACATTCTACAGTTTCTCAGCTAGTATAGGTAGGTACCTTAACAAAATATTCCTAATTCTTCTCTTCCACTCCTTTTAACACGACTGTCATTAATTTTACTTATATGCATACAGGCATACATAATAGTGTATATTATTTAGAGCAAACTTTTTCTGTTACATCAATTCAGAGTAAGAAAAATAAAAGCTTTTGTTTTACCCTCACTTATACATTCTCCAACGTTCTTCCTTTCTTTGTGTAGATCTGAGTTTGAGCTATACCATTTTCCTTTTTTATTTTAAAGATTGTATTTATTTGTTTATTTGAGAGAGAGTAAGCGAGTGAGCCCAGAGGGGGAGGGAGAAGCAGACTCCCCACTGAACAGAGAGCCTGATGCAAGGCTTGATCCCAGGTCCCCGGGATCATGACCTGAGCTGAAGGCAGATGTTTAACCAACTGACTCACCCAGGCGCCCCTGTACCATTTTCCTTTTTTATGAGGAACTTCTTTTAACACTTCTTGCAAGGCAGGTCTAATAACAAATTGCCTCAATTTCTATTTTTCTGAGAAAGTATTTCTTCTTCACTTTTTTAAAATTTTTTTTTTTTATTTTTTTAAAGACTTTATTTATTTATTTGAGACAGAGAGAATGAGAGAGAGAGAGCACATGAGAGGGGGGAGGGTCAGAGGGAGAAGCAGACTCCCTGCCGAGCAGGGAGCCCGATGCGGGACTCGATCCAGGGACTCCAGGATCATGACCTGAGCCGAAGGCAGTCGCTTAACCAACTGAGCCACCCAGGCGCCCTCTTCTTCACTTTTGAAGGATAATTTTGCAAGGTACAGAATTCAAGATTGGTGGATTTTTTTTCTCCCAATACTCTAAATATTTTATTTCACTCTCTCCTTACTACCTGGTTTCTGAGAAAGAAAAACTGGATCTAATTCTTATCTTTGCTCCTCTCTGGGTAAGATTTTTTTTTTCCTTTGGCTTCTTTCAAGATTTTTTTCTCGGGGTTGCCTGGGTGGCTCAGCTGGTTAAGCATCCAACTCTTGGATTTGGCTCAGGTCTGATCTGAGGGTCATGAGATCAAGCCCTGTGTCAGGCTCCACACTGAGCATGGAGTCTGCTTGAGTTTCTGTCTCTCCCTCTCTCTCTGTCCCTCTGCCCCAAATAAATCTTTGAAAAGAAGTTTTTTTCTTGACTTCTGACATTCTGAAGTTTGAATACAATATTCCTGAGTGTAGTTTTGTTTGTTGCGTGTGTTGTATTTGGTGTTCTCTGTGCTCCCAGATCTGTGGCTTTGTGTCTGACATCCATTTGAAGGAAATTCTCAGCTTCAGATATTGCTTTGAATGTTCCCCTCTCTCTCTCCTCTTTCTAGTATTCCCATGACACGTATGTTACATTTTTGTAGTTGCCCCACCGTTCTTGGATATTCTGGGGTTTTTTTCAGTCTTTTTTCTTTGTTTTTCAATTTTGAAAAATTTCAATGTCGGATTCTCAAGCGCAAAGATTCCCTCAGCCGTGTGTAGTCTGCTGATGTGTTCATCAAAGGCATTCTTCATTTGTTCGTGTTTTTTTATCTCTAGCATTTCTTTTTGCTTTTTTGTTACACTTTCTAACTCTTCACTTACATTATCTATTTGTTCTTGTGTATTATCTAATGTTCTAAAAAAGCCTATAGCATATTGATCATAGTTAAAAAAAAAAAAATCCTGGTCTGATAATTCCAGCATTCTTACCATCTCTAACACTGATTCTGGCATTTGTTCCATCCTTTCAAACCGCGTTTCTTGCCTTTTGGCATTTCTTGTAATTTTTTGTTGTAAGGTGGATGTGATGTGCTGGGTAAAAAGATCTGCAGTGACAGGCCTTTAGTAATTTAATGGTCAGCTGTAGGGCAAGAGAAATGTTCACAGTCCTGTAATTAGGTCAGTCTTTTGGTGGACCTGTGCCCCTAGACCCTGAACTTCACTAGTGCTTTTA
Source organism: Halichoerus grypus (assembly GCF_964656455.1). Taxonomy (NCBI): domain Eukaryota; kingdom Metazoa; phylum Chordata; class Mammalia; order Carnivora; family Phocidae; genus Halichoerus; species Halichoerus grypus. Next base: position 5,652,387 of record NC_135725.1, read on the forward strand.
AATTTTTTAAGATGTATAAAGAGCAGGGCACCTTAAGCGTCTGCCTTCGGCTCAGGTCATGATCTCAGGGTCCTGGGATCGAGCCCCACATCGGGCTCCCTGCTCAGCGGGGAGTCTGCTTCTCCCTCTGCCCCTCCCCCTGCTTGTATGTGTGCATGCGCTCTCTCTCCCTCTCTGACAAATAAATAAAATCTTTAAATAAAAAAAAAAAAGATGTGTAAAGAGCTAGCTAAGGTGGGACAGGAAGGCTAGAGGGACTTCTTTTAGGGTTTGTGGACCCATTTCCAATGTGGGGAGTTCCCTCCCACACAATACCAAGCAATTTTCTGACATCATAGGGTGTCTGGGAATTTAACTCAGTTTTGATATTGTCTACCTGGAGATAGCATTGGATTCCAGAGGTTAAGGGCTCAGTCCTGCCAGACTGCGCCACCCCCTCACTTCACGTGCCAGTCACAAGCCCCAGGCTGTTACTTGTGCTTCTGACCCACTGGCTACAGATTGGAGGTTCCAAAGACGACCTCCTTAGGTTTGATGGACTCAGGGAAACACGTAGGTTTACCCCTTTACTAAAGGATATGAATCCATAGTGAGATGAAGAGTGACATAGAGCGACGTCCCCAACAAAGGAGCTTCTGACCTTGTGGCAGTTGGGGCCTGGCTCAGTGGCACATGGAAGCCCATTCCCCATGTGGAAGATGACAGAGAACTGGAGTCAATATTCCCTTCTCCCAGTTTGGCTAGGCTCTGGTCAGCCCTCAGCCGGTTGGGCTCTGGGTCAGTAATTCCTTTTGAGAGCACACTTTGTTAAGAATAGTAAACTCTGGCCTATTTCAGATGGTTTCTTTTCTTCAGCCAGAGACTCCAAGTGACCCTCTTACAGATGCCAGTGGGTCTCTGTCAGTCAGCTCTGTCTCCAGTATTTTACACCACAGATGGTAGTTATGCTTGACCTCTGAATTTCTGGTTCTGTCTCCTCAACTTACTGAGCCCTCCTCTGGTTCTTTTATGTGGCCTGAAACTCCATTTTTCCTTTTTCCTGGGATCCTTGCCCTGCAGTGCGTGTCGTCTGCTGCTGCTTCATCATGGCATGAAGTGGAAAGCCCATGCAGTCCCTTTGTAAAGCCTAAAGCATGTAGATCCCTGTTGAGTTCAGTGTCGTGTATGCTTATGATTTAGCTCAAGGAGTTTAATACTTCTGAGCATCAGAAAATAAATGTTTTTGTTGTCAACTCTGCAAAGAAAGCTTCAAATGAGCATCTCTGTTGTGCCGTCCCTGAAAATGTGTCTTCTTTTATGTTCAGAATCCTAGAAGCCCATGCAACAGGCCCAAGTCTTAAATTATTTCCCATTTACAGGGTATTGCTATACAAAACCAGAAGTGATCTTAAGGTTGGACCAAGCAGAAGATCCATGCTTGTTAGAGAAAGAATTTCTAATCAGGAGATCCTCAGGTGAGTTATTAAGTACTGGTAGAAAGTATTCAGGGTAAATTAGATCCAAAGTGGTCAGTTAGAGATGTCTACTGTGAAATAATTTCAACACTCTTTTATAGAGCCCCTATCCATGTGGATGTTGAGGAAGACTATATCATATCCAGTAGTGTATGGAAGGAGAAGGTCTGACACAAGGGATGGATGCAATCTTGATCATTTTCTCATCTTTAAGAGCTGGGAGTCTAAGTGTATATCATTTAAAATTGACAAATCAAGTAATAGAGTTATACTGAACAGTAAAAAAAATAAATAATAAAAAATAAAAACTAAGAAATGAAAGCATATTAAGACTGGAGGTTAATGAATGGGAAGAGAGAGAAGAAACTAATGTTATTATTGATTATGTGTTAGGGAATTACTAGATACTGTCTTACTAGATAGATGATTAAGGAACTACATAAGATTATAAAGATAACCATGAGGGGCAAAATACACCCTTCATAATTATTAGAAGAAAAATTCACTTAATAAAACAAACATGCCTGTTACTGAATGCGTTTTTTTATAAAGGCTTTGTTAAGCACACTGTACAACGTGAATTAAGAGAAACCTAGCTGCCATAGCAAGTAATGAAAATGGGTTAAAGCCAACTACTGTGAAAATACATTATCAGATTTTATCAGAGATAGACCTGAAGGATAATTTGGAAAGTTTGATATTAACAAATGGTAAAGTGCTTTGCCAAAACAAAAAGTGTATGCTGGGATCATGCATCTTAATTTTGGTCAAGATTGAATTCAGGTTAAAAACCATGAAATGAGGAAAAAGGTACTTTTATCATGTTAAAGAAGACAATAAAGAAGGAGCTATGAGAGTTTTAATATAAAGAGATTATCAAGATTCACTCCAAACAAAACAAAACTGAGAGATATAAAGTGATCTTGAAACACATTAGACAGGTGCCAGGGTGGCTAGTCAGTTAGCATCTGACTCTTGATTTCAGCCCAGGGCATGATCTCAGGGTCATGGGATCAAGCCCCGCGTTGGGCTCTGCTTTCAGCGAGGAGTCTGAGTGAGATTCCCTGATTCTCCCTCTCCCTTTGCCCTTCCCCCCACTCATGCTCACTCAGGTGTACTGCACCTCTCTTTCTAAAAATAATAATAATAATAATGAAACACATTAGACATGGTAGCCACAGTGTATCCTCTGATTTGTTACAGATCCACTGGAAAACAGCGGGGGCGTGGAACATAGAAATAATACATTTTACAAGAAACTAAGATACAATTATAAACGTTTGTCAGACTCTGAAAACAAAGAATAAACTCTTTAATTGCCCTTTAATTGCCAGTGGAAGAGTCACAAAATATGAAAGAACTTTAGGTAAAAAGGAAACATCGTTAAATTTCAAAACAATAGAAAAACCAAAGTTCAACAGAACTAGAAATTGCAAACAATATAGGGAAATTGAAACCTCCTTCTGGGAGTTAACCTGTTGGCATGAGATCTGAAATTGCAGTATATCCAGAAAACTGTAACAGTGGAAAGCATGGTATCAGAACCTCTGGGCTTCAGGTAAAGCACTGCTTACAGGAAAATTTGTATTCTGACACACTTATTTTAAAAAACAAAGTTTAAAAAAGACTAAACAGGATGCCTGGGTGGCTCAGTTGGTTAAGCGTCTGCCTTCAGCTCAGGTCATGATCTCAGGGTCCTGGGATCGAGTCCCGCGTGGGGTTCCCTGGTCAGTGGGAAGTCTGCTTCTCCCTCTGCCTGCTGCTCCCCCCGCTTGTGCTCGCTCGCTCTCAAATAAAATCTTTAAAAAAAAAAAAAAAAAAGACTAAGCAAAGCAGAAGAAATAATTTAATGAAGATAAAAGTAGAAACCAGCGAGTTGGAAAACTACAGAGGTGTAAGTAATAACTAGCCAAAAGGTGTTTCTCAGACAGTCCTTTCTAAGAAGTAACTACACAGACATACCTAGCAATACAATAGGGTGAACATTTAGAAATATATGTAAGACAGAAACTTGAAAAACCATGAGAGATATTGAATAGACTTTAATTAGAGAGATAATTCTGTGTTCACAGATTGGGTAAACAATTTTAAAACTCTTAATAATACTCTCAGTATATGTAAAGATGTAGTATAATACCAAGTGATCTCATTTGATTTGTTTGTTTTTGTAAAACTTGGCAAGCTGATTCTAAAATTTATATGGAAATTAAATAAATACATACATAAGTAAAAATAAAATTTCTATAGGAATAACAAAGGCCCAGGAATAATTTAAAACATCTTTGAAAAACAATGTTGTGGAACTTTCTCTGCCTGGTATTGAATGAAACTCTTGTCAATACAATTAATTGTACTCATGTAACTATAATTAAACAAGTCATTGAAATATAATAGCCCAGGAATAAACACGTTTTAAACACTTGACTTCTTGTACCCCTACTTTATACACACAGCAGAAATCAATTTGGGGTGGAATTGTATAAGGTGAAACAAAATATTTTAGAAAATCATATAGGAGAGAATCTTTCTCACTGTGGGTGGGGAAAAACATAAGAACAAAATCACTTAGCCATGTAGGAAAAATTTGATAAATTTGACTGCATTAAAATTCACAATTTCTAGATGTTAAAGGATTATATAAAGACTATGAAAAGACAGGTCACAGAATAGCAGGTCACAGAATCTATTTGCAGTGCGTGTAAGCAAGGTAAAACTGGGACCTACAATCATAAAGTGCTTCTGCAAGTCTGAGGAAAAAGGCAGGTAGCTTAGTGAAAAATTGGGCAAAAGACTTAATCAGAACCTTCCCCCAAAAGGAAATTTAGTTACCCAGCAAACATGGGAAGAAGTATTTAATCTGATTAGTTTTGAGAGAAATATGAAGACGGTATCATATTACCACTCTACATTTATGAAATTGGCAGAGAATAAGAACTCTGACCACATTGAGGGGTGGGGAGCATTCAAGACCTGCATCCACTGGTTATGGAAATGTAAACTAGAGCAACTGCTTTCGAAAATGGTGGGCTTCATATGGTAAGTGTAAACAAGCCAAACGCCCATCAACAGATGAGTGCAGAAGTAAAATACATTTATTTGATGGAGTGTTACACATCAGAGATAATGTACTAACTTAAAAACTACAGCAAAATCATGGGGGAATCTTGCACACAATATTGAACAAAAGAGCAAAACAAAAATGATTGCAGCAAGCTATAGGATTCAATTTTTATAAAGCAGCTGGTAAAATTAAATTGTATGTTTTTAGGGATGTATGCTCAGTCTGTAAACTAAAGAAAAGTCAGGAAAGTATTGCTGTGAATTTTACAAGTGATGGGATGTGTAAGCATGAAGAGTCTTGCTCCAGAAACAATACGTGGGTCTTACCTGATGGGGTCCTGCTCTGCTCTTGGATGTGGATGGTCACTCCAAAGATGTTCATTCTATGTCCTATTTTAAACTGCACAGAGGAAGTTTATGGTTTCAGAGAGTTTGACGGTTACGAGATAAACAATGGGAGATAATACTTGCTACAAATATCTGTCACCGAGGGTTTGCTTCAATAAATAAAGGATCCAGGACTTGTCTCTTCAGTACAGCGGCCCGTGCTGAACTCAGGCAGTCCGTTTCTCCCCCTTTTTTTCCTTCAAAGCACTCGTTTTCTAATACACTGTATATCAAGTATGTATTACATTTTGTTTACTGTCTGCCTGTTTGGACTGGAGCAAATGCTTTCTGAGAAGGGGTGGGTTTTTTTTGTTTTTTTACTGTTTTGCTCACTGGCTCATCTCCTGGTATGTAATTTGGCATTCAGATAGGCTTACGTTATTGAACTTCTAAGAATTGCGAATATAAAGTCAGACAATTCATTAGAAAGAAAGGACAAACGGTGTAAGAATGGCTAATAAACATGAAAAATACGTAACATTATTGGCGGTCTCAGGAATGCAAATTCAGACCACAGTACAATGATTTTGGACTCATTCCATTACCAAGAATAATTAAGAGATAATGCAAGAGAAATGTCCACAGGCAGGCAGTGGTGTAAATTGGCACAATTACTGGGAAAAGTTTTAGCGTATTCATAAAGTTGAGCATGCGCATTCCCTATGACAGCTATCCATTCCAGGTTTATTCTCCAGAAGGACTTGAATATGTTTAGCAGAAGACATGAATCGGATTTTCCATGGCATCAAGACTTCTAAAAGTACAAACCTAGAAATAACTTCCATATTTATTTATGAAAAAACTTAAAGGTATTTTCAGACAGTGGACCATTATATAGCCATAATGTGCAATGTGGATGGATCTAAGAAACCTGGCATGAAGAAGCACATTCCAAAAATCTACATAAAGGAAGATATCGTATTAATAATACTTGGACACAGTAAAAACTAAATGTGTGTGTATGTGTGTGTGTGTTCTACCAAGAAGAATATTCTTTCTTACTTTTCCTAGTCTGGAATGTAATATATGATATTTTGTAATTACATTGTGATTGACACTAATGCTTTTTAGAGGAAAGGTATTCCATATTGGATGCAAATGCCCTAGTCAGATTTCTGTGACTTGTGAGTTAACCGGTATACATTGGCAGTACGTCTGAGCTGATGTGTCACAGAGAGGACTAGGTAGCTCCAGGCACACTGTATTTCAAGGACCCTTCTCTGTATCCTGGAGGGGTGCAAGGAAAATCAGAGAATCTGTGTTCTGTTTTAGATAAAGGAAAGCAAAACTGCACAAAATATATTTCATAGCATTTAAAATACCATCAGTTAAAAGATAAAATAGAGGGCGTCTGGGTGGCTCAGTCGTTAAGCGTCTGCCTTCGGCTCAGGTTGTGATTCCAGGGTCCTGGGATCGAGCCCCGCATCGGGCTCCCTGCTCCGCGGGAAGCCTGCTTCTCCCTCTCCTACTCCCCCTGCTTGTGTTTGCTCTCTCGCTATGTCTCTCTCTGTCAAATAAATAAAAATCTTTAAAAAATAAAATAAAATAAAATAGATCTGGCTAGGAAAGAGAAAACGGATGTGATATCAATTTTAAGATGCACTGTGATTGCAATGATAGTAATTTACTTGAAAAAAATTGTGTCCCCATATATGTAACTGCTCTTCATGTATCCATTGTTCATATGAATGGAGTAGGCGTAATTGCTTTCAGATTTAAAGTAAATGGTGCTTAATTGCAATGATAGTAATTTACTTGAAAAAATTGTGTCCCCATATATGTAACTGCTCTTCATGTATCCATTGTTCATATGAATGGAGTAGGCGTAATTGCTTTCAGATTTAAAGTAAATGGTGCTTAAATTCATGGAGAGATGTAAGAAGGCATTTTTTTTTAACTTGAGGGAATAGTCTTGCCCTGAAGATTATGTAGAATTTGAGCTAAAAAAGAAATAATATAGGGCAAGATTTTTTTGGAATGACTCATTTAAGGGGTGTCAAATAGTCTGGCCAGACTATACCCCAAAAATATGGTGGACTTATGTAATGCTAGCTTAAACAGCTAATGTTCCAGAATTGGTGTAAAACGTTGTTTTCCAGAGGACTCTTATCTGATGGAACCTGGGGCAGTGGTTTTAGGGACCACGTTAAATTTCCAGCATAGGCCTGATATTGTTGCTGGAATGTGGGTAGCCACTGCGTAACAGCAGTCAAGCATACCAAAGATAAAAGTAAAGGCTTTTCTGTTAAATGAATATAAAGAATATCTAAAGTTTCTAGACGCAGGATGAAACATAGTCCTTAAGGTTCTAGAAGCCAGTAGAAACTATGTATGTTGACCCATAGATGGAATGCTGACTTACGGATTACTTGGGGATGGATTTGTTGCAAGACAGTAGGCATGATAGAAAACTTATAATGTGATGGTCAGGAGAGTATTGTTACTGAACAACCCTGGTACAATATACCAAGGCCCCAGAGCCAACATAGAGCAGGGGACTCAGCCAAGGCTGAGAGATGGCTCTTCTCATTAGTGCATTTCATTGCCTGTGAATAACAACCAAGAGAGTTTGAGCTTGAGGTATAGGCCTGTTTTTTCAACTGGAAGGAAATTGTGCTATTTTAAATGTATTTGGTGTTGATGTGTAAACGGGGGGGGGGGGGGAAGAAAGCGTCAAATAGAAACATGGAGACTAATGAGTTTCCTGCGCTGTAATCTGTATTTGGCAGTGTGAGAACATAGACCCGGATATTCATCCCTGATCCTACCCTCTCTCTATGTATACCTTGAAAGCCTTACCCACTGATAGTCCTGTCCATACTTACTGCCCGTAATCTTTGTTGAATTTATCTTATTCTTAGATGTTTCCAGTTCCCGAACTCATTGTACCTTCCTGTACTTCCTTTCTATGTAATTTTGAAAATCACATTTTTTAAATGTCATATGTACGTATGTATTCATTGCCGGTTTGTTTTCTTTTTTTTTTCCACTCCAGCAATTTCTTTTCAAATGAAACCAATGTAGGGGATATATCCTTCAAATTAATCAATCTTGTGTGATAGGACTAGAACCAAAGAGTCAAAATACATAACAGACTATACAAATATGGGCTCCTTCCCATAAGAAATGGGTCTTAAGACTCATAAGGTATTTTTAATTTTCTCATTTTTAGAAGACTGCCAACATGATAACCTCGTAGAGAAGAGCCAAGAAATCCAAGAAACACATTTGTGGCAAGTTTCATTTGCTCCTTTTCAGAGAACTGACACAGGAGGGCAAAGTTTCAACCAGGAGTCACGCTTAAGAGTAAACCAGGGAAATCACGCAGACGTGACACCCTTTGAATGTGGACAAAACTTCAGCCATAATTCAACTCACACAACAGAGAAATTCTGTGATCATAATATATGCAGGGGAACCCTCCGCCCCCAGTCGCCTGCAGCGTATGAGTGTATGTCAGAGGACTCACACGAGGTTGAAACCCTGTGAGTGTAGTGAATGTGGAAAATCCTTCCGTAAAAAATTGTGCCTCCTTATGCACCAGAGAATTCACACGGGAGAAACCTTACAAATGTAACGAACGTGGGAAGGATTTCAGCCACAAGTCAGGCCTACGGAAACATGAGATAACTCACACAAGGGAGAGACCTTATGAGTGTGTTGAATGTGGGAAAACTTTCAGCCAGAAGTTAGGCCTGAGACTACATCAGAGAACTCATACAGGTGAGAAACCCTATGAATGTAGTGAATGTGGAAAAACATTTGTCCAGCAGTCAGCTCTCAGAACACATCAGACCATTCACAAAGGGGAGAAGCCTTATGAATATAATGAATGTGGGAAAACCTTTGCCCAGAATTCAACCCTCAAAAAACACCAGACAATTCACACAAGGGAGAAGTCCTATGAATGTAAGGAATGTGAAAAAGCCTTCAACCAGAAGTCAAGCCTAGGAATGCACCAGAGAATTCACACGGGAGAAACCATACGAATGTAATGAGCGTGGGAAGGCTTTCAGTCAGAAATCAAGCCTAGGAAAACACCAGAGAACTCACACAGGGGAGAAGCCCTATGAATGTAATGAATGTGGGAAGGCTTTCACTGCAAAGTCAGGCCTAAGAGTACATCAAAGGGTTCACACAGGAGAGAAACCCTATGAGTGTAATGAATGTGGGAAAGCTTTCAGCAAGAAATCTAGCTTAAGGTTACACCAGAAAACTTACACAGGGGAAAAAACCCTATGAATGTAATGAGTGTGGCACTTTACTTCACCTATAAATCAATCCTCAGAGGACTTCAGGAAACTCATAAAAGGGAAAAACTCTCTAAATATACAAATGTGAGAAAGCTTTTAGTGAGAAATCTGGCTTAAGGTTACACCAGAGAACTCCTGCAGGAGTTCTGTGAACGTAATGAGCATGGCAGAGCGTTCGCCTATAGATCAGTCCTCAGAGGACATCGGGGAACTCATAAAGGGGAAGATCTGTATTAATGGGATAAATGTGGGAAAGCTCTCAGTCGTAAATCAGGCTTAAGAAACCCTCAGGGGATTCACACAGTGAAAAGGAACCCTATGAATGTAAGGAATATGGAAAAACTTAGATCTTGAAGTCAAACCTCAGAGATCACAGACAGGAAAGCCTTATGTGAACATACTGAGCAAAGGAAATCATTGATTGCAAATCCAATACGCAAGAGAACTATAGCTGTTCTGTGTTACAGACTTCAGACTGTTTTCCTGTAAGTTTTCCAGGGCCGGCCATTTGCATGAATATTTGCCCAGCTTGGCCTGCCCCTGCTCATGTATGTGTACGCCTGGCCCCACAAAACCTCTGACATGTGTTTGCTAATACAAGAATGCTTTTTGAGACCTTCCAGAGAGTATGTGTAAACATCAGCCCTCCCTGGATCCCAGAACCCCGATAGAGAACCAGGAGTTCAGTGGGTCCGTGCAAACCTGTAGTCCCAGGTTGGAATCCTGACTTAGCTACCTCCTGGGCCAGTGATCTCCTCTCCCTGAGTCTCCGTTCCCTCATTTGTGAAATGTAACAGCCGCTCCCGCCTTGCGTGGTTGTGGTAAGGATTAAGGTGCACGTGGTGGAAACAAAGCAATGTCAGTTCCCTTCTGTGTTCAGATAATGCACACCTCCCAAGAGATGCTTACGGATAAAATTAGGGGAAAGAAGAGGCAGGAGTGTGGAGATGACAGCAACTCGAAGGGAAAGGGAGAGATCTGAAGGAGGGATGGCATCTGAGCGAGAGAATCCCTGCAGTGCTCTGAGCTCCTGGCTCCTTGGCCCTTTTCCAGGACGGTCCAGGTATCGCCCCCTGGTGTTCACAGATGCAGGCTCGGGGCCACAGCAACCGTCTTGAGATGTGTGTCGACTGGAAATGGGCGAAAGTGGGAGTTCTGTTGCCAGAGCACATTTGGGGACCCTAAGGATTTGGGTGAAGTCTGGGTTTCTCGACCAAGCCTTCCTAGCAGTTTCTTTATAATCCTTAAAATATGTAAAGGCTAACTACATTATTTGATTTTTACTTAAAGCAACTCATAGTTTGATTTACAAATGCATTTCTCTTTAAAAGAAAAGTTTGTATTAGTAACACTAAATGAAACCAGTTTGTAACTTGCCATCTATAGAAACTAACTGAAAAAAAAATGTACAAAAACAGAACAGCAATTTAAAACTTGTGAATGTATGATCTAATCAGGTTTTTTTTGTTATGTTATGTTAGTCACCATCCAGTACTTCATTGGCCTTTGATGTAGTGTCCCGTGATTCATTATTTGCGTATAACACCCAGTGCTCATTAAAAATCATCTCTGACATTAGAAAAATGACTTGAAGGAACCTCCTACGTGGAGGAAAGACTATCAGCTCTTGGGGTCTTTCAGTCACTAAAATATCTCACTGTCTCAAGGTTCAAAGGGCTGACGTGGCCTAAGCTAATTTCCATAAGGTGGAAGGAAGGATGCGGCTCAAACCAGTTGTGGTGGAGGCACAAAAAATTGAAGTGTACAGTTTCTAGATTACAGGAATGATCACAAGCAAAGAACTATTGCAGATCAGCAGTCATTCACTTATCAAAGCAAGTGATTTTCCCATGTTTAGAAGTGGAGTTTGGGATACCTAGTTTGTTTGGAATGGCCTCAGCACCATTTCAGAAAGTTCCCAGTCTGAGGAAAACATGCTCATGGTTGGTTTTAGGGGCCCAAATATGGCACCTGGCTCCGGGTCCCCCTGCCATGTTATGGACAAATCAAGTTCTGAGGAAGAAGAAAGGTGTAATTCTTTCACACAGTCTCGTCCTTTCCGTTCCCAGCACCAGAGTTGTAGTTCAGACTCTTCTTTCTAAGACACTGAAATGTTGCACATGAAGAGATAATGTGGGAAACATGCCACGTTGTGGAGTATGATGGAATGTGTATCTATGAACCCACCCCCTAACAGGAGTAACAGTATTGGTCATGATGGTGTATCCACGGTATACTTACCCTACGGACTAATTCCAGATTGTGTGCACTCGTGTGTGTGTGCATGTGCATGTATGTGTGTCAGCGATTTGCCTTTTAAAAAATAGCATTATGAATTTTGAATCTGTAAACAGTAATTGTTTGGTTCTACTGATTTCGAGATTAATTAGAATGGTCATATGTCCTGCGTTTTTTGATTCAATGTTATGTACATATTTACATACGTAAATTCAAATATATAATTATATAATTACATACGTAAATTCAGTGTTATGTACATATTTACATACGTAAATTCAAATATATAATTATATAATTACATGCGTAAATTCAATGTTATGTGCATATTTACATACGTAAATTCAAATATATAATTATATAATTACATACGTAAATTCAATGTTACGTACATATTTACATACATATGTACATACGTACATTCGTACATATCGATTTATATGGTTGTGCTTCATTCAGTTTCATTTATGTATAGCTTCATATTAAAATGTATTCATTCGTGGTTTTGCCCAGGTATTTTGGAATAGAGAAATGTATTTCTAAATTCTAACTTCTTGAAGGAAGAGAAAAAAGAAATGGAAAGGTTGGGTTGCAGTCTTATGCCAGGATGTTGATAGGAAACTTTCTGACTCAGTTTACCTGGGCTGCAGGATCTCAGCTGAAACTGTCCCATAGTCTAAAAGATGGTGTACAGTTACCAAGCAAGACTTGCAAAGAAGTGTCCAAAAGCTACTCTGTGACTGATAAGTTCAGAAAACATGATTGGGTAGTTATGAAGTGTTTTCTTCTTGATATTTGTTGGTAACTTTTTAAAATTTTTTACTAAGGTAAAGTATGCATAACATAAAATTTGCCATTTTAATTATTTTTGAAGTATCTTTTCAGTGGCGTTAAATACATTCACAGTGTTGTGCAACCATTTACCACCATTCATCTCCAGAACTTTCTTCATCTTCCCAAATTGAAATTCCGTATCCATTAAACACTAACTCCCCAATCTATCCTACTTCCAGCACCTGGCAAACACCATACTGCTTTCTGTCTTTACCAGTTTGACTACTGTATATTCATCATATACATGGACTCATGCAGTATTTGTCCCCGTGTGGCTGACTTATTTTACTTAGCAAAATGTCTTCAGGGTTCATCACTGTGTGTAAGAATTTCCTTCATTTTTTAAGCTGAATAATATCCCATTGTGTGTATATACCAGATTTTGTTTATCCATTTATCTGTGGGCACTTGGATTGCATCTACCATTTGGATATTGTGGATATTGCTGCTGTTAACATGGATGTATGAATAATTCTTCAAGATCCTGCTTTCAGTTCTTTTGAGTACATACCTGGAGGTAGAATTTCTGCATCACACGGTAATTCAATTTTTAGTGTATTGAGGAACATTGCACCATTTTCCATAGCATCTGCATAGCATTTTACATTCCAACTAGCAGTGCACAAGGATTTTGATTTTTTTCACAGTCTCCCTGATGTTGTTATTTTCTGTTACTTTGATAATAGCTATACTAATCCTAATGGTTAGTGCTATTGAACATCTTTTCTTGTCCTTATTGACATTTGACTATCTTCTTTGGAGGACTGTGTATTGAAGTTTTTTACCCATTTTTTAATCAGGTGGTTTGTTTTATTGTTGTTAAATTGTAGTTCTTTATATATTCAGGACATTACTCTCCTGATGGATATGTGGTTTCCAGATATTTCCCCAGTTTTGTGGCTTGCCTGTCTATTCATTCTGTCGATAGACTCTTTCACACATTTCAGCTTATTTTTTTTCTTTTGTTACCTGTGCTTTTGGCATATTCAATAAATCATTGCCAAATCTAATGTCATGAAGCCTTTCCCCTATGTTTTCTTCAAAGAGTTTTAAAGTTTTAGCTCTTACGTATAGATATCTGATTGATTAATTTTTTAAATATGGTGTAAAGTTAGGGTCCAACTTCATTCTTCTGCATGTGGATATCCAGTTTTCCCAACAGTATTTGTTGAAAAGACTGTCCTCTCCCCACTGAATGCTATTGGCACCCTTGTCAACAATCATTTCACCTTATACATTGAGGGTTTATTTCTGGTTTACTCCATTGATCTATATGTCTGTCATTTTGCCATTACCACACTATTTTGATTACTGTGGCATTTTTTTTAAAGATTTTATTTATTTATTTGAGAGAGAATGAGATAGAGAGCATGAGAGGGGGGAGGGTCAGAGGGAGAAGCAGACTCCCTGCTGAGCAAGGAGCCCGATGCTGGACTCGATCCCGGGACTCCAGGATCATGACCTGAGCCGAAGGCAGTCGTTTAACCAACTGAGCCACCCAGGCGCCCGATTACTGTGGCTTTGAGTAACAAATACGAAATCTGTAGATTGCTTTAGGTAGTATAGATCTTAGCAGTATTAATTCCTGTAATCCATGAACATAGAATCTTTTCTCATTTATTTGTGTCTTCAGTTCCTTTCATCAAAGTCTAATAGTTTTCATTGCACAGATGTTTTATCATCGAGGTTAAATTTTGTCCTAAGTATTTTCTTGGTTTTGATGCTATTGTAAATAGCACCATGTTCTTAATTCTCTTTCTGGTAGTTAATTGATATCTGTAGAAATACAGCTGCTACTTCCATGTTGATTTTGTGTTCTGCAACTGTACTAAATCCATGTATTCATTTTAACAGGTTTTTGGTGGATTTTTTGTAGGGTTTTATATTTAAGATCACATAATCTGCAGACAGTTTACTTCTTCCTTTTGGATTTGGATGGCTTTTATTTCTTTTACCTGCCTTAATGCTTTGGGTAAGACTTCCAGTACTGTGTTGAATAGAAGTGGGCACCCTTGTCTTGTACCTCATCGTAGAGGAAAATCATTCAGCTTTTCACCATCAAGTATAATGTTAGTTGTGGGCTTGCCAAATATGGCCTTTATTAAGTTGAGTTACTTTCCTTCTGTCTCTGCTTTATTGAGCCATTTGTCGTGAAAGGATGTTGAATTTTGCCAAATGCTTTTTCTGCTTCTATTGAGATGATTGTATGTTTTATCTTTCATTCTATTAATGTAGCGTATTGCATCTGTTGATTTGCATGTGTTGAACCACCTTACATCCCAGGGATAAATTCCCCCTTGATCATGGTGTATGTTCTTTTACTATGCCTTTGAATTCAGTTTGCTAGTATTTTGTTGAGGGTTTTTACATCTGTGTTTATCATGGATATTGGCCTGTAATTTTCTTTTCTGGTAGCGTCCTTTATTATTTCTTCTTTGACCCATGGTTTGTTCAAGAATGTGTTCAATTTCCATATATTTGTGACTTCCCATTTGTGACTTTTGGTTTTGGTATGAAGGTAATGCTCACCTCATAAATTGAGTTTGGGAGTCTTCCCTTATCTTCACTTTTTTGGAAGAGTTTATGAACAGCTAGCATTAGTTTTTCTTTAAATGTTTGGTAGAATGCACTGGTGAAGCCATCTAGTCTTATATTTTTCTTTGTTGGAAGGATTTTAATTATTGCTTCAATCTCACTCATTTTTGGCCTACTGAGATTTTCTTTCTCATAACTCAGTCTTGTTGGATTGTATGATTCTAGGAATTTACCCGTTTCTTCTAGGTTATCCAATTTGTTGGTTATTAATTGCTAATAGTTGTCTCCTATGATTCTTTTTATTTCTGTGGTATTAGTTGTAATGTGCCCTCTTTCATTTATAATTTTGTTTATATGAGTCCTTGTTTTTTCTTGGTTAGTCTAGCTAAATATTTGTCAGTTTTATCTTTTTAAAACTAGCTCAGTTTTATTGACCTTTTTAAAAAAATTTTTAAGACTTTATTAGAGAAAGAGCATGAGCAGGGAAGGGGGGAACCAGGAGGGGCAGAGGGACAAGCAGACTCCCCACTGAGTGTGGAGCCCACCATGGGGCTCGATCCCAGGACCCCGGGATCATGGCCTGAGCCAAAGGCAGATGCTTAACCAACTGAACCACCCAGGCGTCCCTAAAGTTGTTTTTCTAGTCCCTATTTGATATATTTCTGCTGATTTTTATTATTTACTGCTGCTAACTTTGGGCTTAGTTTTTTTTCTTCTTTTTCTAGTTCTTTGACCTATAAAGTTTAATTGTATATTTTTCTTTTTTTGTGATTTAGACATTTATCAGTATAAACTCTTCCTTAGAATTCTTTTTTCTTTATTATTTCTTCTTTGACCCGTTGTTTAAGAGTGTGTTCAATTTCCATATATTTGTGACTTTCCAGCATTCTTCCTATTATTCATTTCTAGATTCATACCATTGTGGTTGGAAAAGATAATTTGATATGAATTCTTTTTAAAGTTGTTATTAACTTGTTTTGTAACTATCCTGGAGAGTGTTCTGTGTGCACTTGAGAAGAAGGTGTATTCTGCAACTATTGGATGGAATATTTCCTGTATATATCTGTTAGGTCCATTTGCTCTGTAGTGTTATTCAAGTCCAGTGTATCATTTATTTTCTTTTCAGATGATCTATCCTCTGATATAAGTATGATACAGAAATACACTACTGTTATTATATTGCTGTCTGTTTCTTTCACTCTTGTTAATATTAGCTTTATATAATTAGATGCTCCTATGTTAAGCACATATATACTTACAATTGTTATATTCTCTTAATGAATTGACCTTTTATCTTTATAATGGTGGTTTACTTCTGGCCACATGGACTGGTGTGTCTCCTGTTAGGTCCCTCATTTTACAGTTTCCCACTGGATCCCAAAACTACAAAGGCACTTTTGTACTTTGATGGCTGCCAAATTATTGTTAATGAGGGGTGATAGGCTAGAGGACCTCCTATTCTGCCATCTTACTGATGTGTGTCTTCATTTGGGAATTCTTCTGGTAGTAAATTTTGAAATAAGGTAGTGAGAGACTTCAGCTTTGTTCTTTTTTAAGATTGTTCTATCTTCAGGGTCTCAGGAGATCTGTACAAATTTTATAAGGTTTTCTATTTCTTTTTTTTTTAAGATTTTATTTATTTATTTGTGAGGGAGAGCACAAGCATACATTTGTATCTTTGGGGTAAATACCCAGTAGTGCAATTGCTGGATCATATGGTAGCTCTATTTTCAACTTTTTGAGGAACCTCCATACTGTTTTCCAGAGTGGCTGCACCAGCTTGCATTCCCACCAACAGTGTAGGAGGGTTCCTCTTTCTCCGCATCCCCGCCAACATCTGTCATTTCCTGACTTGTTAATTTTAGCCATTCTGACTGGTGTGAGGTGGTATCTCATTGAGGTTTTGATTTGGGTTTCCCTGATGCCGAGCGATGTTGAGCACTTTTTCATGTGTCTGTTGGCCGTTTGGATGTCTTCTTTGGAAAAATGTCTGTTCATGTCTTCTGCCCATTTCTTGATTGGATTCTTTGTTCTTTGGGTGTTGAGTTTGATGAGTTCTTTATAGATTTTGGATACTAGCCCTTTATCTGATATGTCATTTGCAAATATCTTCTCCCATTCTGTCGGTTGTCTTTTGGTTTTGTTGACTGTTTCTTTTGCTGTGCAAAAGATTTTTATCTTGATGAGGTCCCAGTAGTTCATTTTTGCCCTTGCTTCCCTTGCCTTTGGTGATGTTTCTAGGAAGAAGTTGCTGCGGCTGAGGTTGAAGAGGTTGCTGCTTGTGTTCTCCTTTAGGATTTTGATGGACTCCTGTCTCACATTTAGGTCTTTCAACCATTTTGAGTCTATTGAACACGGATGTTTTTATTTGCATTTGTATCTTCTTTAATTTCTTACAACAATGTTTTATAGTTTTCCGTGTACAAGTCTTTGAGCTCTTTAGTTAAATTTATTTCTTAGTGCTTTATTCTTTTAAATTCTATTGTAAATTTTTTATTTTTATTTTCTGATTTTTCATTACCAATGTTTAGAAAGACAACTGATTTTTATTATTGATTTTTGTATCCTACAACTTCGCTGAATTCATTTATTAGTTCTAACAGGTTGTGTGTGTTTGTGTGTTTGTGCATGTAATCATAAGGGATTTTTACATTTAAGATCATGTCGTCTGAACAGAGATAATTTTGCTTCTTCCTTTCCAAATTGGCTGTTTTTTTATTTCTTTTTCTTGCCTAATTGCTCTGGCTAGGACTTCTAATATTGTGTTGAATAAAAGTTGCATGAGCAGCCACCTTTGTTTTATTCCTGATCCTAGAGGAAAATCTTTTAGTCATTCCATGTCTAGAACAGTGTTAGCTATGATTTTTCGTGGATAGCTTTTATTATTTTGAGATTCTTTCCTAATTTTTTTTTTTCTTGAAGGGGTATTGAATTTTGTCAAGTGTTTTTTCTTCACCAAGTTAGATGATCATATTCTTTTCATTTTATTGTTAATGTTGTGTATTACATTGATTAATTTTCACATGTTGAATTATCCTTGTATTACAGGAATCAATTCCACTTGGTCAGTGTACAATCCTTTTAATATACCGTTGAATTCTGTTGGCTAGTGCTTTGTTGAATAGTTTTACTTCAGTATTCCTAAGTGATATGGTGTATGGTTTTTCTTGTAGTGTCTTTTCCTATGTTTTATATCAGAGTAATGTTGGCCTCATAGAAAAACTTCAGTTTTTCCATCTTCACTTCTTTGGAAAAGATTGAGAAGAATTGATGTCAAGTCTTCAAATGATGGAATTGATAGAACTCATTAATGAATTTATCTGGTCCTGAGATTTTCTTTTTTGGGTGGTTTTTGATTACTGATTTTCATGCACTCACTAGTATTAGATCAATTAAGATTTTCTGTTTCTCCGTGTTTTAGTCTTGGGAGGTTATGTATTTCAAAGAATTTATTAATTTTATCTAGGTTCTCCAATTTGTTGGCATATGATTGTTCATAGTGCTTTCTTATAATCCTTTTTTTTTTTTTTTTTGCAAAATTAGCAGTAGTTTCCCATCTTTTATTTTTGATTTTAGTTGTTTGAGTATTTTCTTCTTTTTCTTATTTAATCTAAAGAACGGTTGTCAGAGCAAACTTTTGGTTTGGTTGTGTTTTTTTCCTATTGTTTTTCTAAAAATCTCTGTTTTGTTTATCTTGACTCTAATCAATATTGTTTTGTTCCTTCCAGGTTTGGATTTTTGTTCTTCTTTTTCTTATTAAGGTTTAAGGTTAGGTTCTTGATCTGAGATCTTTTTTCTTTTTTAAATGTGTTTACAACTATTGATCTCTCTCAGCACTATGACATTTCTGCCAAGAAGCCTGCTGATAATCTTACTGAGGATCCCTTGCATTTGATGAGTTACTTGTCATTTGCTATTTTCAAGATTAGCTCTGTTCTTCGGCTTTCAACATTTTGATTATAATGTGGCACAGTGTGAAATAAAGTATCTTTAGTGTATATAACATCATTGTCTATGTAGAAAACTCTAAAGAAGCTGCAAAAATACTCTTAGTACTAATACACAAATTTGGCAGAGTTTCAGCATATAAATTCAATTTCCAAACATCACTTTTCTATATACCAAATTCAACAGCCAATTCGAATTTGAAATTTAAGAAAATGCCATTTATAATAGCACTAATAAATGAAATACTTAGGTATAAATATACTAAAATATGTGCATAATCTTTATGCAGAAAACTACAAAATGTGTTGAAAGAAATCAAAGATCTAATTAAATGGAGAGCTATACTGTGCTCATGAATTGAATAACTTAACCGTGTTCTGATTTGATCTATAGGTTGAGCACAATCCCAGTCAACAGCAAGGTCTTATGTAGGCATGGACAAGCTGATTTTAAATGTATATGGAAAGAGAAAAGAACTAGAATATCCAAAACAATTCTGAGAAAGAACTTAGAGGACTCAGTATTAGCCCATTTTAAGACTGACTGTAAAGCTACAGTAATCCAGACTAGCAAAGGATAGAGACCTAAATCAGTGGAATAGTGAGCCCAGAAATAGGTCAACTCAGATATAATCAACTGATTTTCCATAAAGGTGAAGGACAATTCAGTGGAGATAAGATGGTCTTTTCAACAAATCATGTATAATAATTGGATGTCTGCATGCAAAAAAAGAAAAAAGGAATTTCAACCCATTCCTCATACCTTTCACAAAAGTTAATCTAATCAAAATCGACTATACACATATGTATTCACAATACATAAGTAAAAGAAAACACAGGAGAAAATCTATCATTCAGATTTAGTGATTGGTTTTTATTTATTTATCTTTATTTTTTAGTGATAAGTTTTTAGTTAAAGCAAAAGCACAATCCATGAAAAAAATTGAATTCAATTTTGTGTTCAACTAATGTCATGCATTGTATTATTTTTCTTATGTGGAACTACCCTTGCAATCCAAAGATAAACATTGCCTTGGTCATTGTGTATAATTTTTTTTTGTCTGTTTGTATATTCTGTTTGCTAGTATTTTTTGAGGAATTTTGCATGTATAATAATAAAGGAAATTAGTCTGTAGTTTTCTTGTGGTGTCTTTCTGGTTTTGATATCCAAGTAATATTGGACTTATGAAATGGGTTAGAAAATGTTTCTTCTTGTTTGGAACACTTTGTAAAGGGTTAGTGTTATTTTTTTTTGTCAAACATTTGGTAGAATTTACCAGTGAGGCCATCTGGTCCTGAGCTTTTCTTTGTATGAAGTTTTTTTGTTTTTTTATTACTGCCTTAGTCTCTTTTCTTTTTATAGATTCATTTAGATATTCTATTTTCTCTTGAGTCTGTTTCAGTAGTTTGTCTCTTTCTGGAATTTTCTCTATTTCTTTTGAATTATCCAGTTTGTTGGTATACAGTCAGATGTAGTTTTCCCTTAACATTCTCTTTCTGCAACTTGGTCATGATATCCCTCCCTTCATGCTTGATTTTTAATTTGAGTCTTCCTTTTTTATTCAGTTTAAGTAATAGCCTGCCAATTTTGCTTATCTTTTCAAAGAATCAACTGCTGCTGTTGTTGATTTTATGTATTGTATTTTTATTCTCTATTTCATTAATTTACATTTTAACCTTTATTATTTCATTACTTACGATTGCTTTGGATTTAGTTACTCTTCTGTTTCAAGTTTCTTTTTTTTTATTTAATTTAATTTTATTATGTTATGTTAGTCACCATACAATACATCATTAGTTTTTGATGTAGTGTTTCATGATTCATTGTTTACGTATAACACCCAGTGCTCCATGCAGTACATGCCCTCCTTAATACCTATCACCGGGCTAACCCATCCCCCCACCCCCCTCCCCTCTAAAACCCTCAGTTTGTTTCTCAGAGTCCATAGTCTCTCATGGTTCGTCTCTCCCTTCAGTTTCCTGCCCTTCATTTTTCCCTTCCCTCTCCTAATGTCTTCCATGCTATTCCTTATGTTCAAGTTTCTTAAAATGGAACAGTATATTGATTTGAGATCTTACTACTTTTTAAATGTAGGTGTTTACAGCTATATATTTCCCACTGAGCACTGCTTTTGCTATGTCCCAGTTGTGTTTTTTGGTTTGTTTCAAGTTTGTATATAAATTCCATTTAGTTAATATATAGTGTATTATTAGTTTCAGGAATAGAATTTAGTGATTCATCACTTACATATAACACCCAGTGCTCATCACAACAAGTGTTCTCCTTAATCCCCATCACCATTTAACCCACCCCCCACCCACCCTCCATCCAGCAGCCCTCAATTTGTTCTCTACAGTTAAGAGTCTGTATTATGGTTTACCTCTCCTTTTTCTTTTCGCCTACGTTCATCTGTTTTCTTTCTTAAATTCCACATACGAGTGAAATCATATGGTGTTTTGTCCTTCTCTGTTTCACTTAGGATAATACACTCTAGCTCCATCCACATCATTGCAAATTGCAAGATTGCATTCTTTTTTATGGCTGGGTAATATTCCATTTTATATATTTATATTTCTATACAGACATGCACACACACCCCACAACTTCTTTATCCATTCATCAGTTGATGAACATTTGGGTTCTTTCCATAATTTGGCTATTGTTGATAATGCTGCTATAAATATTGGGGTGTGTCAAATCGGTATTTTTGCATCCTTTGAGTAAATACCCAGTGGTACAATTGCTGGATTGTAGGGTAGCTCTATTTTTAACTTTTTGAGAAACCTCCATACTGTTCTCCAGAGTGGCTGCACCTGTTTGCATTTCTATCAACAGTGTAAGAGGGTTCCCCTTCTTCACCAACATCTGTTGTTTCCTGTGTTGTTAATTTTCGCCATTCTGACAGATATGCACATATCTTCTCCCATTCCATAGGTTGTCTTTTAGTTTTGTTGATTGTTTCCTTCACTGTGCAGAAGCTTTTTATCTTCATGAAGTCCCAATAGTTCATTTTTGCTATTGTTTCCCTTGCCTCCAGAGATGTGTCTAGTAAAAAGTTGCTACCATTTGTTGAAGAGACCATCTTTTTTCATTGGTTATTCTTTCCTGCTTTGTCAAAGATTAGTTGACCATATAGTTTTGGGTTCATTTCTGGATTCTCTCTTCTGTTACATTGATCTATGTGTCTATTTTTGTGCCGGTGCCATACTGTCTTGAGCACATTTAATGCAATCCTTATCAAAATATCACCAGCATTTTTCACAAAGCTAGAACAAAAAATCCTAAAATTTGTATGCAATCACAAAAGACCCCAAATAGCCAAAGCGGTCTTGAAAAAGAAACACAAAGCTGGAGGCATCACAATTCCGGACTTCAAGCTATATTACAAAGCTGTCATCATCAAGGCTGTATCCCAGTTTTGATGTGTACTTTGGTTCTCATTCCTCTCAAAGTACTTTCTAATTTGTCTTCTGATTTCTTCTGTCTCATGTCTACATATTTGTGAATTTCCCAAATACTTTTCTGTTAATGATTTTCAAATTTGTATAATTACGGTTGGAAGACATATTTGGATTGTTTCTCTTCTTTTGAATTTGTTGAGATTTGTTTTATGGCCTAATCTGTCATCCGTCTTGAAGAATGTTCCATGTGTACTTGGGAGAAATGTGTATTCTGCAGTTTTCAAGGAGTGTGCTATCGGTGTCTGTTAAGTTTAATTTTGATTTATAATGTTCACATCTTCTATTTCCTTACTCATCTTCTGTCTGGTTGTGCCTGCCATTATTGAAATTTAACAATTGCCCAGTTTTTCCTTCAGTTCTGTCAGTTTTATTTACTGTATTTTAAAGCTGTTTGTTGGGGTATAAATGTGTTTATAATTGTTATGTCATCTTAATAGATTGATCCTGTCATCATTTAAAATGTTCTTATAGTAACCTTTTTTGCTTTAAAGTCTATTTTGTAGGATTAATGTAGACACGTCAACTCTCTTTTGCTTACTATTTGCATAGTGTAGTTTTTCCATCCTTTTATAATCAGCCTTTTTGTGTCTTTGAATCTAAAGTGAGCATGTCTTTGGATCATGTTTTCTTTTAAATCCATTTTGTCCGTCTCTGCCTTTTAATTGAAGAGTTTAATCAGTTTGCATTTAATGTAACTCCTGATAAGGTAGGATTTATCTCTGCCATTTTGTTTTGTATATATCTTTTGCCTTTTTATTCTTTAATTCTCTCATATCTGCCTTTTTCCATGTTACATAGATACGTTCTACCAATGTTCCAGTATAATACCATTCTAATTCCCTTATTATTTCTTTTGGAAAATGATTACCATAATGCCCTCCCTCGTTCCCCATCCTGCCTCAGGTGCTGAAGTATTCATTTTTTGCTGTCACGTGTTAACAAATTCGTCAGGATATGCTGCCACAAAATATTCCACCTTGGCATTATTGAACATTTTAATCTGAAAGACTTTGAGAAAACAGCAGAAGCAGGAACATCACTCTGATCTTCCCCCACCTTTCTCCTCAGATATAGTTTTAAAAAAAGAAAAACCCTCACATGAGAGGTGCCCTCCCTATACTTGGGAGAAAAGAGCACTTTTATCTTCAATACAGAGGGACTCTGAGAAGAATTCAAACAAACAGAACTTGCTCTTTCCCTCAGTTTTCTGTCCTTCCCTCATACTCTGACCTGTCACAATTCTCCGTGACTGTCCACTCTTCCTCAAACCTAGCCTAGACATCGCTGGCTGTCTTTGGGTCTTCATTTCCTTATGAAGGTTCCTGTGTCATGTAAAACTAAGATAAATTAGTATGCTTTCTCCTGTTAATCTTCTTTGTCAATTTAATTTTCACACCCAGCCAGGGACCCTAAGAGGATCAAGGAAAACTCTCCCCACCACCACCACATTGTTTTCTATTTAGCTATAATAATTTTACATTTTTTTAAATCATCATCTGTTGTAATCCAGACCTTTTGGTCTAGAAGTGTTATATTGCATGACAGACATAAGTGGGTTTTATCATTTTACAAAAAAATCACATCATATTTAAGAATTAGGACAGATTTTTTTCAGATATGGACATATTTCTTTCCTTTTTAAATTTTTTATTTAAATTCAATTTAGTTAACATAGAGTGTATTATTAGTTTCAGGGGTAGAATTTAGTGATTTATCAATTGCATACTACACCCAGTGCTCATTACATCACGTGCCTTCCTTAATTGCCATCACCCAGTGACCCCATCTCCCCACCCCCCTCCCCTCCAGCAACACTCAGTTTGTTCCCTAGAGTTAAGAGTCTCTTATGGTTTGCCTCCCTCATTGTTTTTTTTTTTTTTTTTTTTAAGATTTTATTTATTTATTTGCCAGGGAGAGGGAGAGAGAGAGAGAGCACAAGCAGGGGGAGAGGCAGGCTCCCTGCTGAGCAGGAAGCCTGATGTGGGAATCGATCCCAGGACCCTGAGATCATGACCTGAGCCAAAGGCAGACGCTTCACTGACTGAGCCACCCAGGCATCCCTCTGTCTCGCTGTTTTTATCTTATTTTATTTTTCCTTCCCTTCTGCTATGTTCATCTGTTTTGTTTTTTAAATTCCACATATGAGTGAAATCATATGGTATTTGTCTTTTTCTGACTGACTTACTGCGCTTAGCATAATACCCTCTAATTCATCCACGTTGTTGAAACTGGCAAGATTTCTTTTTTTTTTTTTGATGGCTGAGTAATATTCCACATATACCACATTTTATTTATCCATTCATCTGTCGATGGACATCTGAGCTCTTTCCATATTTTGGCTCTTGTGGACATTACTGCTGTAAACATTGTGGTGCACGTGCCCCTTTGAATCACTATTTTTGTATCCTTTAGGTAAATATCTAGTAGTGCAATTGCTGGGTCATAGGATACCTGTATTTTTAACCTTTTGAGGAACCTCTGTAGTGTTTTCCAGAGTGGCTGCACCAATTTGCATTCCCACCAACAGTGCAAGAGGGTTCCTTTCTCTGCATCCTCGCCAACATTTGTTGTTTCCTGAGTTGTTCACATTAGCCATTCTGACCAGTGTGAGGTAGTATCTCATTGTGGTTTTGATTTGTATTTCCCTGATGCCAAGTGATGTGGAGCATTTGTTCATGTGTCCGTTAGCCATTTGTATGTCTTCTTTGGAGAAGTGTCTGTTCATGTCTTCTGCCCATTTTTTGACTTGATTATTTGTTTTTTGGGTGTTGAGTTTGACAAATTCTTTATAGATTTTGGATACTAGCCCTTTATCTGCTATGTCATTTGCAAATATCTTCTCCCATTCTATAGATTGCCTTTTAGTTTTGTCGAATGTTTCCTTTGCTCTGCAAAAGCTTTTTATCTTGATGAGGTCCCAATAGTTCATGTTTGCTTTTGTTTCCTTGACTTTGGAGACTTGTCTAGAAAGAAGTTGCTGCAGCCGAGGTCAAAGAGGTTGCTGCCTGTCTTCCCCTCTAGGATTTTGCTGGATTCCTGTCTCACATTTAGGTCTTCCATCCATTTTGACTTTATTTTTCTGTATAGTGTAAGAAGTGGTCCAGTCTCATTCTCCTGCATGTGGCTGTCCAATTTTCCCAACACCACTTGTTGAGGAGACTGTCTTTTTTCCATTGGATATTCTTTCCTGCTTAGAAGAAGAAGATTAGTTGACCATAGAGTTGAGGGTAGGACAGAATTTTGAATTCCAAATGTTTTTTCAAGTGTGTTTACACAACTTCCCACCCCTTTTGTCTCAGTCATTTATCTAGTGAGGAAAGTATAAAAGATCTGTCAAAAGTTCAGAAATAACAGAAGTAAAACCACTGAATCAATGAAGTGGTAATTAGTAAAAGTTTATTGTGCACACACCAAAAAGTTCATGCACTGGAAGCACTCAAACCAAACACGTAATGAGGCTCAAGGTATATTGTTATAAAGCAGCTCATAGAGTAGGAAGGCCCTGACTGACTGTTTATTCTTCACAGTGATTGGTTATAATATTGGGACTTTCCTAAATGATAGGGTTAATGGTTACCTCCTATCAATTTTGGGAAACAGTTCAAGTTTTGCTTATGATTTCCAGAGGCATAATCAAGAAATGACCCAGGTCAAGTTAGCCTTGCTGAATTCAGCTTTTCCTATATGATTTCAACTGTTCAGGGAATTTTCAAGGCTGGTCTCCATTTGTTTTTTATTTTAACAGGTTGATCCCATTCTGGTGACAGCTTATTTAATAATCAAACTGCCTTACTGTGTTACATGCACTAAGAAAAGGGTGAAGGGAGTGGAGTTCAGTCGTATCGTCCATTGCTGCAAACTGCAACTAATCTCAAAAGTTGAACATAGCAGCAGTAAGACATTTCCAAGAGAGGTTTGAAAGTCTCATCTGTTAGTGTGTGGAGGGGTCACAGTTCTTGTGATGTGTACAGTCCAACTTGTAACTTCGGGCAGAATCACAGATTAGGATCTCATTCAATCCCTGCCTCAGAAACACAGAGCCAGTCAGCAGCTTAATTTCACATGTTCCCATCAGAGAATAAGCTATGCCTGTGAGCATTTGTATGTGACCCAGAGGTGTCCCAGATCTCAGGCGGTGCCCACTTTTATTCCACAGTTCACAGGAAAGGTGAAACAGCCTAAGGCAGAGAATATCAGATTACAAGTTCAAGTGACAAGAAAGCCCTTTCTAAGCCCTTTTTTATGCAGTCAGCTTTGGAGTCCAAATTCACCCATTCAAAAATGTGCACATCAGGCCAGGAAATCAATCTCTCACTTTGCTAGAGTTTATTAGCAACTAAAAACTCCCCTTCAAACTTTTTTTTTTTTAGTATTAGAGATCGCCTCTCTTTTTATGTTGTCTCCCTTTTTCTAGAGACTCCAAGAGACAAAAAATCATAGCAAAAGTCAATACTTACTCTGTTGGTTTGTTTGGGTTGCCATAACAGACTGGATTGCTTCAACAACAGAAATGTATTTTCTCCGTTCTGAAGGCTAAAAGTCATAGGGGACCAGACTGTGCCACCCAGAAGCATGCTACTGTGACATAAGATTTATTTTCAGGTGACTATTTTGAAAAACAGAATTAGGAAAAACTAAAAACAGCATAAATTTCCCTTTTGCAAAGGAAATTCACATTTATAAAGGTCCCTCTGCCCCTACCCTTTCCTCTGCCCTTGGATTCTGGGAGCCCACTGTCTTATAGTTGGGACTCTCATTTTAATTTTATAGATGGCTTTTACCTCTCACATCAGAGAGCAGCAGCACCTAGGCACCAAAGGCTTGTTGCATTCCACCCCTTCATTCCTCCTTCTTCCAAATAGTGCTTTATAGTGCTTTTGCCACATTTCAGTGAGTCATGGTCATTTTAGTGATTCCCACTTCTCATGCCAAATGTAGCAAGGGTCCGTAAGACCACCGTCAAACTTGATTATTTGCTGGGAGGCTTCACAAGGCCTCCTCATACTCATGGCTATAATTTATTACAGCCAAAGGATACAAAGCAAAATTAGCAAAGAGAAGGGTGCGTGGGGCAAAGTTGAGAGAGATTAAATGCAAATGTCGGTGAGGTCTTTCTCAGTGGAATCCCACAAGATACGTTTAATTCGCCCAGCCAGGAATTGTGATGACACATGTGAAAAGTTGTCTACCAGGGAAGTTCATTACAAATTCACACCCGGTATTTTTATTGGGGGTTTAGTCATGTGGGCACTTTTTACCTAGCAGGTATCAAAATTCCATTCTCCCAGAAGGAAAAGCAAGTGTTCGATATAAACCACATTGTTTGCACAGTTTGGGCACAGTTGAGCTATTCTTATCAATTCCAAGAATGGTGAGAAGCCTTCCAAAATCTAGGTTTCTAGATATCAACCTTGTAAGCAGACTTTTAAAGGATAGAAGTCAGGCCTGTTCTATTACCTGGTAAAAAAGATAAACTAAGGCATATTAAAAATTTTAAGAGTTTATTTGAGCAAAAATTGATCTGAATCAGGCAGCATCCAGTCTAGCAGATAGAAAGGAGCTCCAGGAAGCTGTAGAAGATGAGACTCTTTATAGCTAGAAGGGAGTAGAAACGAAGAAGTTACACCAGGCAAAAGAGGCTGGTTATTGCAAGGTTACTTTCCTGTAGGGGATGGCAGAGGTCTGTAAGGGAGGTTACCTAACTAGTGCTGATCAGGTGATTCCTGATTGGTTTAAGTTTCCATTTCTGGGAGAGCGTTACTAAGTTCACTTTGGTGACATGAGGCTTATTATAAGCAACTCCATTGGGTGCCTATTATTTTTAGCAATTCCCCCCTTTCAGACTCAGTTGAGAGGTACGATCAAAAATATAAGGCATAACTGAATTTCTTAGTGACATTTAACAGGTCATGATGTTGGATTCACATTCTTTGAGTTAGTCATTATTTTTGTTCCTTTTCTGACATTCTAAGGGAGATCATTTGGTGTTTGGTAGCTTCAAACATCTATTTTAAGTTTTTGAGATAATACAGTACACCAGGGAAACTATTATCAAGCAGGATAATTCCCAATGTCTGGAGTGCACTTTGGAGCCATCATCCCCAAGACCCAAGTCAGTCAGAACCAAATGAGTCATAGAAAGACCCTGTTGAAGGAGTCACTTTCTAAAGCCACCTGGCTCGTTTAGTGAAATGTAGCCAAGTGAGCTTCCCCAGAAATGTCAATTCAAGTACAAGTGAAGTTGGTCAGAGCTCAGACACCTCCTGTTCAGCTAAAAGATAATCAGTGGCTATCCAGTTATCAAGAACAACTTTGGCCAGAGAGTCTAGGGACTTTGATTGAGAGGCTGTTGCTTTAGCAGCAGAACTTACAATTTGAAAAACATTTGGGCTAATTTTTATATTTAAGTGGCTTAAAGACAAACAAGTATATATATAAGCCACTTGTTTGTCTTTAAGCCAATTAAATAGAGCTCTTTACAGATTAATTTTGGCAATGCCATATGGAGGTAGAAAAATTATGACACATCTATAACATATAGACATATGTAAACATACAGACACAAACAGAGATCTTACAGTTTTTATTTTAAAGTTTGAGCCATGAGTCAAGGTGCAGTAATGTAGAACTCACTACTTTATAAAAGAACAGTTGAATCCAAATTGTATTTCTGGCAGATTGAATAAGTTAAGGTTTCCTGCTTAGATGGCTAAAGCTTTTTACTAATATTTGTGAAAGAGACTTATAATATTTTTCATAGGCCTGGTTTTCAAAGTAGCCTCTCCCCTCTCCTTTTCTTTCCTCCTTTTGATTAAGAATTACCTTGGTTCCTAGAGGAGACCAGGTAGAATATTTACATCTTAACAAGCACAGAAAGAGAATGTATCACCAAGAAAAACTTTTGTTCTCTAAGTTCAGGTTTTTTACAATATCTGTAAGCCTTTGAGATGAATGGGGGAGGTTTGGGAATTCGTGAAAGGATAGATGGGCTTTAAATTGCTTCTAGAGCCATATTTCTGTTCTTATAAAGACATGATTTGTAGGACAAGTACAGTTGTCTTTAATTCCCCAAAGAATTGGGTTGTAATCTGAATTATATCAAGGCTGAACCCACCCATCCAACTACATTATCTTCAGTTTGCTTCTTTATATCAGGGAGAAGAACTTCAACTAAAATGAAAATTAAGATTTCTATGTTCCAGGGCAGAGCTGTGTATCTCTGGAATGTTTTAGTAAATCCTAAAAAGGCTTCAGAATATTTTTCTTTCCCTCTGGGGGATACTTTCATATTAGCATGGGGAAGAAGTCCTTTAAAAAGTTCCTATCAGGCTCAGAATATCTGCTTCCAATTTGGCCAACTTCTGACTGTAGTACTTTTAAAAAATCCTTTCAGGGGTGCCTGGTGGAATAGTTGGTTAAGCATCTGACTCTTGGTTTTAGCTCAGGTCATGATCTCAGGGTCCTGGGATCGAGTCCTGCATCAGGCTCCATGCTTAGCATGGAATCTGCTTGGGATTCTCTCTCCCCTCTCCCTCTGCCCCTCCACCCTGCTTGCTTGGTCTCTCTAAAATAAATAAATCTTTTTTTAAAAAAATGCTTTCAAATACCTAGTCAAGTTTCAGCCAAGACAAAGAGTAAATATCCTTGGCAGTGTTGAACAACCCCTTGTATAGAAGAGACATTCTCAAAGAGGATGAAAAAGATACTAACCCTTCCAAGGTCCAGAGCCACTCCCAAAGATAACCAAAGAAATACTTAGACAATTCCCCTGAGAGCTGGCAATAGCCAAGAGGACCCTAGATGCAAGTGGGTGCAACCACATTTCTGTCCAGCCATATCTAGCTACAAATAGGGTGCAAATAAAGGTTCAGCCATATTTTGGAGGCCCCAGTTCTCAGGACACAAAAAGAGATAGGAAAGCAATAACTGTCCCTGGGAGAGAAAAGATCAACAATCAGTGGGTTCCCAAAAGCAAATCCACAAGTCACAATTCAGAGATCTAATTCTTTAAAAATATTTCTTTGCCTATCAATCCGAATTTGGAAAGGAATAGACAGTGAAATTTTACATTCCTCTCCATCTGGCACCATAGAGATCTGGGAGAGCTGACTTTGGTAGGAATTCTCACACTTTGCTGGCTTCTGCCAGTTTTTATAGGATCCCATCTATAGGCTCTGGAGTGATTGGGGTGTCCCACCAGGTCTCATCCTGGCCACCAAAAACTGTAGAAGAAGAAACAATTTTCCCTCTACTCTTTAGGGTGAGTGTTTGACTGAGACCCCTTATTCTGTAGGGCACCTTGTAAATGGATAAACATATCTAGGTTAAAAGTTCTCCACTGTGGTCACTGTAATTCAAGATTGTCTTTGGTTAGGTTAACGTGCTTGTTCAGCCTTAATACTGTATTCACCAGAGGCCTCAAACTGGACCCGGTCCTGCTTATGTTGGACCCAGGCTGACCCCAGACCCAGTCCCATTTAAAAATGCCCCAGTCTATGGGATGCCTGGGTGGCTAGTCGGTTAAGTGTCTGCCTTTGGCTCAGGTCATGATGCCAGGGTCCTGGGATCAAGTCCCACATCGGGATCCTTGCTCAGCAGGGAGTCTGCTTCTCCCTCTGCCTTCCACTCCCCCTGCTTGTGCGAGCACACTCTCTCTCTCTCTCTCTCTCTGACAAATAAAAAAAAAAAATCTTAAAAAGCTCCAGGGGCGCCTGGGTGGCTCAGTCATTAAGCATCTGCCTTCGGCTCAGGTCATGATCCCAGGGTCCTGGGATCCAGCCCTGCATTGGGCTCCCTGCTCCGTGGGAAACCTGCTTCTCCCTCTCCCACTCCCCCTGCTGTGTTCCCTCTCTTGCTGTGTCTCTCTCTGTCAAATAAATAAATAAAATCTTTTTTAAAAAAATAAAATAAAAAAATTTTTAAATGCCCCAGTCTAAGGGTGCCTGGATGGCTTAGTTGGTTGAGCATCTGACTCTTGATTTCAGCTCAGGTCATGATCTCAGGGTCATGAGATTGAACCCCATATCAGGCTCCATCCTGGGCCTGGAACCTGCTTAAGATTCTCTCTCCCTCAATCAGTCAATCAATCAATAGCCCCCATCCAGGAAAATAAATACTCAAAGTCTGAAAGCTTATAATGCAAAAGCTGTAGAGCTAGGATCTAAGATAGATTTACTTACAACCTCCAGAGACAGCAAGAAAGCAGTGAGCTCAAGGGACTCAGTGGTATACCTGCTTGCTTTTTGCCCCTTGGGACCATCAGGGGTCTCCTTCAGTTCCCTCTTCTGACACCAGAACTTTTAAAAGATAAACTGAGGCATATTAAAAATTTTACTAGTTTATTTGAGCAAAACCTGTTTCAATTAGGCAGGATCCATTTAGCAGATAGAAAACAGTTCTGAGGAACTATACAAAATAAATATCCTGAAGGGAGCAGGAATAAGGATGTTCTACAAGGGCGAAAAAGTAGGTTGGTTATTGGCAAGGTTACTTTCCTTTAGGGGATGACAGGGGTCTGTCAGGCAGATGACCTAACTAGTGCAGAGCAGATGATACTGATTGGCTGGTTTAGGATTCCATTTCAGGGGCGCCTGGGTGGCTCAGTCAGTTAAGCACATAACTCTTGATTTCAGCTCAGATCTCAATCTCCACGTTGTGAGATCAAGCCCCACTTTGGGCTCCATGCTAGGCGTGGAGCCTGCTTAAGATTCTCTCTCTCCTTCTCCCTTTGCCCCTCTCACTGCTATAGATTGAATATTTGTGTCCCTCCCAAAATTCATATGTTGAAAACCTAACCCCCAGAGTGATTGTGTTAGGGGGTGGGGTTTTTAGTATGTGATAAATTCATTTGGGTGGAGCCCTCAGGATTGGGATTAGTGTCCTTAAAAAAAGACTTCACAAGCTCCCTTGCCTCTTCTGCTAAATGAGGTTGCAATGTGAAGTTGGCCATCAACAAGGATGAGGACCTTCACTAGACAAGAGCCATGATCTGAGGGACACCTGGGGGACTCAGTGAAGATGGCCATCAACAAGGACAAGGACCTTCACTAGACAAGAGCCATGATCTGAGGGACACCTGGGGGACTCAGTGAAGATGGCCATCAACAAGGATGAGGACCTTCACTAGACAAGAGCCATGATCTGAGGGACACCTGGGGGACTCAGTGAAGATGGCCATCAACAAGGACAAGGACCTTCACTAGACAAGAGCCATGATCTGAGGGACACCTGGGGGACTCAGTGAAGATGGCCATCAACAAGGACGAGGACCTTCACTAGACAAGAGCCATGATCTGAGGGACACCTGGGGGACTCAGTGAAGATGGCCATCAACAAGGATGAGGACCTTCACTAGACAAGAGCCATGATCTGAGGGGCACTTGGGGGGCTCAGTTGGTTAAGTGTCTGCCTTCGGCTCAGGTCATGATCCCAGGGTCCTGGGATCGAGTCCCCCGTCGGGCTTCTTGCCCAGCAGGGAGTCTGCTTCTCCCTCTGCCTCTGCCCCTCCCCTTTCTTGTGCATGCTCACACTCTCTCTCTCTGACAAAAAAATAAATAAAATCTTTTAAAAAAAGAAAAGAGCCGTGATCTTGGGTATCCCAGCCTGCAGAACAGTGAAAAATAAGTGTCTTGTTTATAAGCCACCCAGTCTAAGGTATTTTGTTACAGTAGTCCAAACAGACTAAGACACTCACCTGCCCCTGTTACCTTTTTCTCTGTGTACTTTTTCATTAATTCCTGTAACCTTTCTTCACCCTCAAGGAGTTAGTGGAAAGTGGGAACTGTCAGAATGGGGACAAATTGACTTGGTGCCTTCTGTGTTTCTGTGCCAGGATTTTTGGTTACATTATTCTCAGAACAACCCTGAGAGGTAGACGTTACCGTCTCCATTTTACAGAGGAGAAAACTGTGGTTCAGAGAATTAGTACCTGGTCTGACCAAAGACACATCTTTAGGAAGAGATGAAGTCATAGGTACACTCGGGTGTCCCTGCCTCCACCCTTTACTTTGTGGCCTGGAGCTATCTGTCCCTGCTCTCCTGCGTGTTTCATCCTGCAGGGGCTTGTCCAGCCTCTCGGTGGTCTGCCTCAATTAATTAATTAAAAGAACATTTCCATATTTGCTGTAACTGTGCAGTAATACGCAGGGGGCTGGCCACACAGACATGTGCATGATGGAGTGGGAGTGACAGATGAGGCAAGGCCTCAGATGAGGGGTCCCAACTAAGATAACTCACAGGACAAGAAACAATGTGCAGAATATGGCAGAGGAGAAGAAGGCTATAATTAAATACAGTGGGCTGGGAGGTCTGGCCACACTGTCTTTCCACTCAGATCCAGTTCCCACCCTTCTTTACTTTAATGTCACCTGAGACATTTGTTTCTACCACAGTTTTTGCTCATAGCGCAGGGCAAAGAACAAGAGTAAGTGGTACTTTCTTTATCTGCCCCAGACTTCCCTCTTCCCTCCCTGATCTCTGCTCCCCCTGGATGCTGTGGAGGTGTCCTGTGTCCCAGCCCATGGCCTCTCCATTAGCTGACTTTCTGCCTCCTACCTGGCACAGCTGGAGTTGTGGGTGTCTGTGGGCAGAAAATTCATTGACTCCTTGGGTAGTGATCTTGTTTTCTCTGTGTGAGCTTCTTAATTTTAATCTGTTTGAGATTTAGTTTATTTATATAGTCATTTATTTGTAGCTTTCCCTAAACTCTGCCCTTAGAGGATCTTATAATATGTATTACATTTGTAATTATTTCCTTAATAGGTATTTAGTGGAGTAACTACCTCATTTTAAAAATATCCAATCTGGTCATCAGAGATCCAGATAAATCTTCTTCAGCCTGAGGTACCCATACATCTGTATAATAAACTCACTTATTAATCTAACTTAGAATGCGTTAAATAAAAGTTACTTGGAAGCAAAAGAATCGTGCAGTGGTGGAGCTGAGGCCCCAAGCAGCTAGGATCACATTAGGGTGGGGCATATGTGTGCCCACAGGGAACGAGCATCATCTGTGGACTGATGATGTGAAAGGTAGAAACACCTGGGCCTGGACAGATACTGATTTATGAGCCAGTAATAAAAGGGCAGTGGCTGGGATACTTTTTACTCCTTCTTGGTCAGTTATGCTGGTTTGTTTTTTTTTTAAGATTTTATTTATTTATTTGACAGAGAGAGAGACAGCAAGAGCAGGAACACAAGCAGGGGGAGTGGGAGAGGGAGAAGCAGGCTTCCCGCGGAGCAGGGAGCCCGATGCGGGGCTGGATCCCAGGACCCTGGGACCATGACCTGAGCTGAAGGCAGACGCTTAACGACTAAGCCATTCAGGTTCCCCAGTTATGCTGGTTTGTAAACCTGTCTGATCATCTCTGTGTAACTGACAGCAGATTTGTGCTTCATTCATTCATGCGTACATTCTATAATGTTTATTGAGTACCTGCTACGCACTAGGACTACTCCAGGCACTGTGTTCACATCAGTGAATTAAAACCTGTGCTGTTCACAACTTACCAGAGCATCAAGCTCTGTAGGAACTGGTACTGGCATGAGGAAGCCTATACTGTAATTCACTAATTGCCAGAAGGTCAGTGTGCCCAAGTCTGAGAATTAAAACCTCCAGGGGACACCGTTTGGGTGGGAGTAGCACTGCCCACTTCTGTAGGGTGATCATAGTGACTAGTGGAGAAAAACCCCTCATGCTTCTGGCAGGGGAAGGGCAAAAGGAACCATATGGAAATACACCACCGCATCCCATTCTTAAGAAGGTCTGTCCTAAGGAGAAATTATTTAACCAAATTTAAGACCCCCTGGAGCTTTTTCAGAACCTAACTGACATGGGGGAAGGTAAATACCCAAATTCAACTGACTCTAGCCTTCCATGTGGGGGAAGAGAAATAACCAACTACAGACCATTCTAGCCATCCTGCCCCACCTAAGGAGAGGGGGAACAGAAGCCCCTGTGCAATTCACAGTTCAGAGGCACAAGCTCACAAAATGACTGAGACCTAGCCACAGGACTACAGAACACTTCTATTCCCCTCCATGCCTCACCACCAAATGACTAAAATCCTGTTGACAACAATTTCTTTTATGCAATTCATCATGTCCAGCTATGCAGAAAAATTTACAAGGCATACTTTAAAAAAAAAAACACACACCATAACAAATTTAAAAGAATATTAGTTGTGCAATATCTGCTCTCAAACCACATGGATTAAACTAGAAATCAGTAACCAAAAGATGACTGGAAATTCCCCAAAACACTTGGAGATTAAAGTATACTTATATTTTTAAAATTTTTTTATTAATATATAATGTATTATTTGTTTCAGGGGTACAGGTCTGTGATTCATCAGTCTTACACAATTCACAGTGTTCACCATAACACATACCCTCCTCAATGTCCATCACCCAGCCACCCTATCCCTCCCACCCCCATCCACTCCAGCAACCCTCAGTTTGTTTCCTGAGATTAAGAGTCCCTTATGGTTTGTATCCCTCTCTGGTTTAGTCTTGTTTCATTTCTCCCTCCCTTCCCCTATGATCCTCTGTCTTGTTTCTCAAATTCCTCATATCAGTGCGATCATATGATACTTGTCTTTCTCTGATTGACTTATTTCGCTTAGCATAATACCCTCTAGTTCCATCCACGTCATTGCAAATGGCAAGATTTCATTTTGTTGATGGCTGCATAATATTCCATTGTATATATATACCACATGTTCTTTATCCATTCATCTGTTGATGGACAGCTAGGCTCTTTCAATAGTTTGGCTATTGTGGACATTGTGCTATAAACATTGGGGTGCATGTGCCCCTTCAGATCACTATATTTGTATCTTTGGGGTAAATACCCAGTAGTGCAATTGCTGGGTCATATGGTAGCTCTATTTTCAACTTTTTGAGGAACCTCCATACTGTTTTCCAGAGTGGCTGCACCAGCTTGCATTCCCACCAACAGTGTAGGAGGGTTCCCCTTTCTCCACATCCTTGCCAACATTTGTCGTTTCCTGACTTGCTAATTTTAGCCATTCTGACTGGTGTGAGGTGGAATCTCATTGAAGTTTTGATTTGTATTTCCCTAATGCCGAGTGATGTTGAGCACTTTTTCATGTGTCTGTTGGCCATTTGGATGTCTTCTTTGCAGAAATGTCTGTTCATATCTTCTGCCCTTTCTTGATTGGATTGTTTGTTCTTTGGGTGTTGAGTTTGGTAAGTTCTTTATAGATTTTGGATACTAGCCCTTTATCTGATATGTCATTTGCAAATATCTTCTCCCATTCTGTCGGTTGTCATTTGGTTTTGTTGACTGTTTCCTTTGCTGTGCAAAAGCTTTTTATCTTGATGAAGTCCCAAAAGTTCATTTTTGCCCTTGCTTCCCTTGCCTTTGGCACTGTTTCTAGGAAGAAGTTGCTGCAGCTGAGGTCAAAGCAGTGTTCCTCCTCCTGTGTTCTCCTCAAGGATTTTGATGGATTCCTGTGTCACATTGAGGTCTTTCATCCATTTGGAGTCTATTTTTGTGTGTGGTGTAAGGAAATGGTCCAGTTTCATTCTTCTGCATGTGGCTGTCCAATTTTCCCAACACCATTTGTTGAAGAGACTGTCTTTTTTCCATTGGACATTCTTTCCTGCTTTGTCAAAGATTAGTTGACCATAGAGTTGAGGGTCCATTTCTGGGCTCTCTATTCTGTTCCATTGATCTATGTGTGTGTTTTTGTGCCAGTACCATACTGTCTTGATGATGACAGCTTGGTAATAGAGCTGGAAGTCCAGAATTGTGATGCCGCCAGCTTTGCTTTTCTTTTTCAACATTCCTCTGGCTATTCGGGGTCTTTTCTGGTTCCATACAAATTTTAGGATTATTCATTCCATTCCTTTGAAAAAAGTGGATGGTATTTTGATGGGGATTGCATTAAATATGTAGATTGCTCTAGGTAGGATTGACATCTTCACAATATTTGTTCTTCCAATCCATGAGCATGGAACGTTTTTCCATTTCTTTGTGTCTTCCTCAATTTCTTTCATGAGTATTCTATAGTTTTCTGAGTACAGATCCTTTGCCTCTTTGGTTAGATTTATTCCTAGGTATCTTATGGTTTTGGGTGCAATTGTAAATGGGATCAACTCCTTAATTTCTCTTTCTTCTGTCTTGTTGTTGGTGTATACTTCTAAATGAGAAATGGAACAAAAAAGAAATCTTGAGGAAAATTTTAGAAATATTTTCAACTAAATGAAAATGAAAACTAATCAAAATTTGTGGGATGTAGTGCAAGCAGTGTTTAGAGTGAAATTTATACCAGTAAATGCATATGTTGAAAAAGATCTGATATCAATCATTTAAACCTCCACTTTAGGAAACTAGAAAAAGAGCACATTAAGTTCAAAGTAAGCAAAGAAAATAAATAGTGAAAATAAGAGCATAAATAAAATTGAAAATAGGAAATCAAAAGAGAACATAAATGACATTAAAAAGCTTGTTTTTTTAAAAGATCAAAAAAATTGATAAATCTCTATAGCCGGGCTAACTAAGAAAAAAGGAGAACACACAAGTTACTAACACCAGAAGCTAAAGAAGGGATATCACTTCAGAATCCATGGACATTGAAAGGATAATCAAGGTATACTGTGCCCACAAATTTTTTTTAAAGATTTTATTTATTTATTTGACAGAGAGAGACAGGGAGAGAGGGAACACAAGCAGGGGGAGTGGAAGAGGGAGAAGCAGGCTTCCTGCTGAGCAAGGAGCCCGATGTGGGGCTCGATCCCAGGACCCTGGGATCATGACCTGAGCTGAAGGTAGACACTTAACGACTGAGCCAACCAGGCGCCCCATTGTGCCCACAAATTTGATAGCCTGGATTAAATAGACCAACTCCTTGAAAGACACAATCTTTCAAAATTTACACAAGAAGAAATAGACTATATAAATAGACCTATAGCCACTACAGAAATTGAATCAATAATTAATCTTCCAAAACAAAGAGCACCAGGTCCCAATGACTTCACTAGTGAATTTTATCACACAGTTAAAGAAGAAATTCTGATTGTTTACAATCCCTTTCAGAAGATTAAAGCAGAGGCAATACTTCCTAACTCATTTTATGGGGCCAGCATACTTCTAATACCAAAAACAAAGACATTACAGGAAAAGAAAACGACAGACAAAATCTCTCATGAACATAGAGGAAAAATCTTAAAATATTAGCAACCCAAATTGTAGCCACATATTTAAAAAATTGTATACCACCACCAAATGGGATTTTTCCTGAGTATGCAAGTCTAACTCAACATTTGGAAATCAATTAAGGTACCACATCACATCAGCAGGCTAAATAAGAAAAATCATATGACTATCTCAATATATGTAGGAAAGCATTTGACAGAATGCACCAACCATTTATAGAAACTCTCAGTAAATTTAGAGGGGAACTTCCTAAACTTGAAAAAGAATATCTACAAAAAAACCTACAGCTAACATTCTTAGTGGTGAGAAATTCAGACTTTTCCCACTAAGATTAGGAATAGTACAGGTATGTTCTCTTTTGCTGCTGCTTTTCTATGCCATACTGAAAGTACTAGCTAATGGATTAAGAAAAGAAATAAATATTTGTGGACCATAAGGAATAGCATGGAGGACATTAGGAGAGGGAAGGGAAAAATGAAGGTGGGGGAATCCGAGGGGGAGATGAACCATGAGAGACTATGGACTCTGGGAAACAAACTGAGGGTTTAGAGGGGAGGGGGGCGGGGGGATGTGTTAGCCTGGTGATGGGTATTAAGGAGGGCACATATTGCATGGAGCACTGGGTGTTATACAAAAACAATGAATCATGGAACACTACATCAAAAACTAATGATGTACCGTATGGTAACTAACATAACATAATAAAAAAAAGGAAAAGAAAAAAATTAAATGGTATACATATAAGGAGAGAAGAAATAAAATGTTCTTTGTTCAAAAATGATGATTGTATATGTAGAAAATCTAAAATAATAAAACTGGACTCATATGTGATTATAGCAAGGTTTTAGGATACAAGGTAAATATACAAAAGTAAATCCCTTTTTTATAAACCAGCAATGAGCTACTGGAATTTGAAGTTAAACACAATACCATTTACATTAGCACCCAAAACAAAATGCTTAGGTATTAATCTAACAAGATATGTACAAGACTATATGAAAATAACTATAAAACTCTGATTACAGATATTAAACTCAATAAATGAAATATTTCATGTTCGTGGACAGGAACACTCAGTATGGTCAAGATTTCACTGTTCCCCAACTTGATCACTTGGTCTATAGATTTAATGCAATTCTAATAAAAATTCCAGAAAAAATTTTTTGTGGATATCTAACTGATTCTAAAGTTTACTTAGAGAAGCAAAAGACCCTGAATAGCCAACACAATATTGAGAGAGAAGAACAAAGTCAGACAACTGACACTACTCAACTTCAAGAATTAAATATAAAGATATAGTAATCACACAGTGTTTTACTGGAGAAAGAATAGACAAATAGATCAATGGAACAGTATAGAGAACCCACAATAGTATAAAGACCCACAAAATATAGTCAAGTGATACTTGACAAAGGAACAAAAGCAATACAATAGAGAAGATAGTTTTTTCAACAAATGCTGGAACAACTAAACATCTACATGCAAGAAGTTAACCTAGACTTTACACTTTTCACACAAATTAACTCAAAATAGATCACAAATCTAAATATAAAATGCAAATCTATAAATCTTCTAGAAAATAGAAAATTTCTATGACATTGGGTTTGGCAGTGACCTTTTAAATAAGACAAAAAAGGCACAATTCACAAAAGAAAGAATTTTCTGGACTTCATTAAAACTTTTTGTTCTGCTAAAACAATGTGAAAAGAATGAAGAGACAAACCACAGACTGGGAGAAAATATTTGCAAAAGATGTAACTGTTAAAGGACTGTTACATAAAAAATATAAAGAACTCTTAAAACTCAGTAAAAAAAAACTCAGTTTAAAATGGCAAAAAATATTAACAGACGCCTCAGCCAAAAGATAATACAGATGGCAAATAAGCACATGGAAAGATGCTTTGCATCATATATTATCAGGGAAATGTAAAGCAACCATGAGATACTGCTATACACCTATTAGAATGGTCAAAATCCCAAACCCTGACAACACCAAATGTGGGAAGGATGTGGAGTAACAGTAATTCTTATTCATTGCTGGTGGGAATGAAAAATGGTTACAACCACTTTGGAAGACAGCTTGCTATTTTCTTAGAAAACTCAACATACTCTTATCATCTGATAAATCATGCTCCTTGCTATTTACCTATAGTAGAAAATATCTCCTCCACATAAAACCCATAAACAAACATTTGTAGGATTTTATTCATAGTTGCCACAACTTAGAAGCAACCAGGATGTCCTTAAGTAGGTGAAGAGATAAACTAGGATACATCCAGAAAACGGAATATTATTCAGTGCTAAAAAGAAATGAGCTATCAAGCCATGAAAAGGCATGGGAGAACCTTAAATGCATATTACTAAGTGAAAGAAGCCAATCTGAAAAGGCTCCATATTGTATGATTACAGCTATATAGTCATTATATGAGTATATGAAAAGGCAAAACTAGGATGACTGTTAAAAGATCAGTGTTTGCCCAGGGTTACAGTGGATGGAAGGATGTTTAGATGGAGCCCTGAAACTTCTCTGTAGAATACTGTAAGGACAGATATATGTCCTTGTACATTTGTCCAAACCCATAGATTGTACAACAGGATTGAACCCTAACATAAATTATGGACTTCGGCTGATTATGATGTGTTAGTATAGGTCCATAAATTGAAACAAAAGTACCACTTCAGTGGAGAATGTTGATAAGGTAGGAGGTTAATCATGTGCGGAGACGGGGTATGTGGGATAAATGTGTACCTTCATTTTGCTATGAACCTAACATTGCTGTAAAAATAAAGTTTATTAAAAAAATAAAAAGCTCTGGGTGCCTGGGTGGCTCAGTTGGTTAAGCGACTGCCTTCGGCTCAGGTCATGATCCTCGAGTCCCAAGATCGAGTCCTGCATCGGGCTCCCTGCTCAGCAGGGAGTCTGCTTCTCCCTCTGACCCTCCCCCCCTTTCATGTGCTCTCTCTCTCTCTCTCAAATAAATAAATAAAATCTTTAAAATAAATAAATAAATAAATAAATAAATAATAAATAAATGAATGAATGAATGAATAGCTCTGCCTTTCTGGACCTTATTTTTCAGGGAGACTAAACATAAGAAGACAGACAGGGTAAAGGGCTGGGATTTTAGCTTCTATCCTCAACATCACACTTACCCATGAGCCTGACACAATCTTGCCCTAGGG
Source organism: Halichoerus grypus (assembly GCF_964656455.1). Classification (NCBI taxonomy): domain Eukaryota; kingdom Metazoa; phylum Chordata; class Mammalia; order Carnivora; family Phocidae; genus Halichoerus; species Halichoerus grypus. The sequence continues at coordinate 5,693,920 of NC_135725.1, forward strand.
AGATGGAGTTACCAGAACCAGGGATCCATACGATATCCCCCTGAAGAGGTTCAGAGATACACCTGCCAGATGGAACGCTAAAGGCCAGACACAATACTTCCTGTGACCTCCCATGAGGAACAAAGGAAACAACCTGGTATGAGGGCTCAGATCTTGGGAGGGTTGAAGCCCAATAAGGGTTGATGCCAATAAAGATTAAGAATGCAAGTTCCCGGGGCGCCTGGGTGGCTCAGTCGTTAAGCGTCTGCCTTCGGCTCAGGTCATGATCCCAGGGTCCTGGGATCGAGCCCCATGTCGGTCTCCCTGCTCTGCGGAAAGCCTGCTTCTCCCTCTCCCACTCCCCCTGCTTGTGTTCCCTCTCTCGCTGTGTCTCTCTCTGTCAAATAAATAAAATCTTTAAAAAAAAAAAAAAAAAAAGAATGCAAGTTCCCAGGGTACCTGGGTGGTTCAGTCAGTTAAGCATCTGACTCTTGATCTCAGCTCAGGTCTTGATCTCAAGCCCCACGTTAAAAAAAAGCAAATTTCCATGCAGCCCTGTATCCAATGCACTAAGCAGAGGATAGAATCATTGCTGCTACTGTGATGATTGTCAAAGCTCCTGGATTTGTTACTGTACTAAGTGTCCTTTGGAAGAAAAACAGCATATTTAGATGTTCGCTCAGGTGAAGAGCAGAACTTGATGAGGGAGAGTAGGAAGAGGCTGTAAGCATGGCCTGTTTAGGGAGCAAGGGGCTCTGTCATCTCTCAGCACAGCCCTGCAGCAGATGGGCTTTCTCCCTTCCTACAGATAGGTGCTGGAGTGGGAGGTGGACAAATCTGGAGCCATCCTGTGTCTTCCTCCTGTGGTCTCTCTTGCAGCCAGAGAGAGAGCTTGGTGGTCTGATTTTTGACTCATCCTTGCTTCTTCCTCCTTGTGCCACAATAGACCATCAGATGAGAAGTGTGTGGCTGCAAACACCTCTAAATCCGGAGATTTTGGCCAGAAATTAGAGATCCTCAACTTTGTTGCTCAAACTTTAAGAGAGTCACTCCACCTCTTTAGGCCATATTTCCATCATCTGTGAATCATTGATATTAGCACTTGCCCTAATCCTTACGGGTACTAAAGGAGATCCAAGAGGTCAGTGTGTCAGGAAGGCTGAGGTAGTGGTACTCATTCCCAGGCAGGACTGTGTAAGTACGAGTGCCTGTGCTGACTTCTACCTTTCCAGCCTCTTGGCTAGGTCTTGGGTCTCATCTCTGTTCTAGTCTCAGTGAGAGAGACCTGGCTATGCAGGACATGCTACCACAGAAATACCAGAAGGATTTAGGAATGTTTTTTTTTTTTTTAGGAATGTTCTGTACTTAATAACCTAATTGTCCATGAATTAGTGAGAGGATAGCAAAGTGTGGTAAATCAATACAATGGACTACCACTCAACAATAAATGGGAACAAACTACAGACATGCTACATCACAGGTGAACCTCAAAACATTTTGCTAAGTGAAAGAACCCAGACACAAGAGACCAGACTTACTCCATTTATGTGGAAAAAATTTTTCAGAAAAGACAGATCTCCAGAGACAAGTAATGGTTGCCTGGAGCAGGAGTGGGAATGAGGATTAGCAGTAAATGGGACTGGGGGAAGGATCTTATTGGGGTGATGAAATTTTTTTTAAATGATTTAAGGTGATGGTTGCACAATTTAGTACATTTACTGGTCATCATCAAATTGTACACTCGAAGTGAGTGAATTTTATATGTACAATATACCTTATTAAAGGTGTTTAAGGAAAAAAAATACATCTGCAAGCTAGTCTTCTCACTTTTTTTTTTTTTAATTTTATTATGTTATGTTAGTCATCATACAGTACATCATTAGTTTTTGATGTAGTGTTCCATGATTCATTGGTTGCGTATAAAACCCAGTGCTGGGGTGCCTGGGTGGCTCAGTCATTAAACGCCTGCCTTTGGCTCAGGTCATGATCCCAGGGTCCTGGGATCAAGCCCCACATCGGGCTCCCTGCTCTGCGGGGAGCCTGCTTCTCCCTCTCCCACTCCCCCTGCTTGTGTTCCCTCTCTCGCTGTGTCTCTGTCAAATAAATGAATAAAATCTTTAAAAAAAATAAAAATAAAACCCAGTGCTCCATGCAATACATGCCCTCCTTAATACCCATCACCGGGCTCACCCATCCTCCCACCCCCCCCCAAAACCCTCAGTTTGTTTCCTGGAGTCCATAGTCTCTCACAGTTCATCTCCCCCTCTGACTTCCCCCCTTCAATTTTCCCTTCCATCCCCTAATGTCCTCCATGCTATTCCTTATGTTCCACATATGAGTGAAACCATATGATAATTGTCTTTCTCTGTTTGACTTATTTCACTTAGCATAATCCCCTCCAGTTCCATCCATGTCAATGCAAATGGTGGATATTCACCCTTTCTGCTGGCTGAGTAATATTCCATTGTATATATGGACCACATCTTCTTTATCCATTCATCTGTTGAAGGGCATCTCGGCTCTTTCCACAGTTTGGCTATTTTGGACACTGCTGCTGTGAACATTGGGGTGCATGTGCCCCTTCTTTTCACTACATATGTCTCTTTGGGGTAAATAGTAGTGCAATTGCTGAGTCATAGGGTAGCTCTATTTTTAACTTTTTGAGGAACATCCACACTGTTTTCCAGAGCAGCTGTACCAACTTGCACTCCCACCAACAGTTTAAGAGGGTTCCCCTTTCTCCACATCCTCGCCCACATTTGTTGTTTCCTGCCTTGTTAATTTTTGCCATTCTAACTGGTATAAGGTGGTATCTCAATGTGGTTTTGATTTGAATTTCCCTGATGGCTATTGATGTTGAACATTTTTTCATGTACCTGTTAGCCATTTGTATGTCTTCTTTGGAGAAGTGTCTGTTCATTTCTTCTGCCCATTTTTGGACTTGATTGTTTGTTTTTGGATGTTGAGTTTGAGAAGTTCTTTGTAGATCTTGGATAACAGCCCTTTATCTGTAGTGTCATTTGCAAATATCTTCTCCCATTCCATGGGTTGCTACTTTGTTTTGTTGACTGTTTCCTTTGCTGTGCAGAAGCTTTTTATCTTGATGAAGTCCCAAAAGTTCATTTCGCTTTCATTTCCCTTGCCTTTGGAGACACGTCTTGAAAGAAGTTGCTGTGGCCGATGTCAAAGAGGTTACTGCCTGTTCTCCTCTAGGGTTTTGATGGGTTCCTGTCTCATATTAAGGTCTTTCATCCATTTAGAGTTTATCTCTGTGTATCATATAAGAGAATGGTCCAGTTTCATTCTTCTGTATATAGCTGTCCAATTTTCCCAGCACCATTTATTGAAGAGACTGTCTTTTTTCCATTGGATATTTTTTTCCTGCTTTGTCAAAGATTAGTTGACCATAGAGTTGAGGGTCCATATCTGGGCTCTCTATTCTGTTCCATTGATCTATGTGTCTGTTTTTGTGCCAGTACCATACTGTCTCGGTGATCACAGCTTTGTAATATAGCTTGAAATCAGGCAACGTGATGCTCCCAGCTTTGTTATTCTTTTTCAACATTTCCTTGGTGATTCGGGGTCTTTCTGGTTCCATACAAATTTTAGGATTGTTTGTTCCAGCACTTTGAAAAATGTCAATAGTATTTTGATTGGGATGGCGTTGAAAGTATAGATTGCTCTGGGCAGCATAGACATTTTAGCAAAGTTTATTCTTCCGATCCATGAGCATGGGATGTTTTTCCATCTTTTTGTGTCTTCTTCAATTTCTTTCATAAGTGTTCTGTAGTTTCTAGAGTATAGATCCTTTACCTCTTTGGTTAGGTTTATTCCAAAGTATCTTATGGTTTTTGGTGCTATTGTAAATGGAATCGATTCCCTAATTTCTCTTTCTACAGTTAAATTGTTTGTGTATAGGAAAGAAACTGATTTCTGTGCATTGATTTTGTATCCTGCCACATTACTGAATTGCTGTATGAGTTCTAGTAATTTGGGGGTGGAGTCTTTTGGGTTTTCCACATAAAGTATCATGTCATCTGCGAAGAGAGAGAGTTTGACTTCTTTGCCAATTTGAATACCTTTTATTTCTTTTTGTTGTCTGATTGCTGTTGCTAGGACTTCTAGTACTATGTTGAACAATAGTGATGAGAGTGGGCATCCTTGTCATATTCCTGATCTTAAGGGAAAGGCTCTCAGCTTTTCCCCATTGAGAATGGTACTTGCTGTGGGCTTTTCATAGATGGTTTTTATGAAATTGAGGAATGTTCCCTCTATCCCTACACTCTGAAGAGTTTTTAACAGGAAAGGATGCTGTATTTTTTTCAAATGCTTTTTCTGCATCAATTGAGAGAATCATTTGGTTCTTGTCTCTTCTCTTATTAATGTGTTCTATCACATTGATTTGCGAATGTTGAACCACCCTTGCATCACAGGAATAAATCCCACCTGGTCGTGATGGATAAACCTTTTAATGTACTGTTGAATCCTATTAGCTAGGATTTTGTTGAGAATTTTGGTATCCATATTCATCAGGGATATTGGTCTGTAATTCTCCTTTTTGATGGGGTCTTTGCCTGGTTTGAGGATCAAGGTAATGCTGGCCTCATACAATGAGTTTGGAAGTTGTCCTTCTGTTTCTATGTTTTTGAAACAGCTTCAGGAGATTAGGTATTATTTCTTTTTTGAATGTTTGGTAGAATTCCCCTGGGAATCCCTCAGGCCCTGGACTCTTGTTTTTTGAGAGGTTTTTGATCACTGCTTCAATTTCGTTATGGGTTATTGGTCTATTCCGATTGTCAGTTTCTTCCTGTTTCAGTCTTGGTAGTTTATAGGTTTCCAGGAATGCATCCATTTCATCCAGGTTGCTTAATTTATTGGCATATAGCTGCTGATAATAATTTCTAATAATTGTTCCTATTTCCTTGGCATTAGTCGTGATCTCTCCCCTTTCATTCATAATTTTATTAATTTGGGTCCTTTCTCTTTTCTTTTGGATAAGTCTGGCCAGAGGATTATCGATCTTATTAATTCTTTCAAAAACCAGCTTCTAGTTTCATTGATCTGCTCTACTGTATTCTGGTTTCTAATTCATTGATCTCTGCTCTAATCTTAATTATTTCTCTTCTCCTGCTTGGTTTAGGTTTTATTTGCTGTTCTTTCTCCAGTTCTTTAAGGTGTAAAGTTAATTTGTGTATTTGGGATTTTTCTATTTTTTTTTGAGTGAGGCTTGGATGGCTATGTATTTCCCCCTTAGGACCACCTTTGCAGTATCCCATAGGTTTTGGACCAATGTGTTTTCATTCTAATTGATTTCCATGAATGGTTTAAGTTCTTCTTTGATTTCCTGGTTGACCCAAACATTCTTAAGCAGGATGGTCTTTAGTTTCCAAGTGTTTGAATTTCTTTCAAATTTTTTCTGTGATTGAGTTCCAGTTTCAAAGCATTATGGTATGAGAATATGCAGGGAATAATCTCAATCTTTTGATATTGGTTGAGACCTGATTTGTGACCCAGTATGTGGTCTATTCTGGAGAAAGTTCCATGTGCATTTGAGAAGAATGAGTATTCTGTTGTTTTAGGGTGGAATGTTCTGTATATATCTATGAGGTCCATCTGGTCCAGTATGTCATTCAAAGCTCTTGTTTCTTTGTTGATTTTCTGCTTAGATGATCTGTCTATTGCTGAGAGTGGAGTGTTGAGGTCTCCTACTATTAAAATATTATTATCGATATATGATTCTTTATTTTGGTTAACAGTTGGCTTATGTAGTTCGCTGCTCCCATGTTGGGGGCATAGATACTTACGATTGTTAGATCCTCTTTTTGGATAGATCCTTTAAGAATGATATAGTGTCCTTCTGTATCTCTTACTACAGTCTTTAGCTTAAAATCTAATTTGTCTGATATGAGAATTGCTACCCCAGCTTTCTTTTGAGGTCCATTGGCATGAAAAATGGTTCTCCATCCCCTCACTTTCAGTCTGGATGTATCTTTAGGTTCAAAATGAGTCTCTCGTAGACAGCATGCAGATGGGTCATGTCTTTTTATCCAGTCTGCGACCCTGTGCCATTTCATGGGAGCATTAGGCCATTCACATTGAGAGTGATTATTGAAAGATATGATTTTATTGTCATCATATTGCTTGTGAAGTCCTTGTTTCTATAGATTGTCTCTAAATTTCTGTTCTGTATCACTCTTGGGGTCTCTCTTCTTTTATAGAATCCCTCTTACTATTTCTTGGAGGACCAGCTTGGTGGTCACATATTCTTTCAGTTTCTTCTGGTCTTAGAAGCTCCTTCTCTCCATCTATTCTGATTGACAGCCTTGCTGGATAAAGTATCCTTGGCTGCATGTTCTTCTCATTTAGTACCCTGAATATGTCTTTCCAGCCCTTTCTGGCTTGCCAGGTCTCTGTGGACAGGTCTGACATTATTCTGATGTTCCTCATTCTGTACGTAAGAAATCTCTTCCCCCTCGCCACTTTCAAGATTGTTTCCTTGGATCTAAGATTTGAGAATTGTACTATTATATGTCGTGGTGTCGGTCTATTCTCACTGATCTTGGGAGGGGTCCTCTCTGCCTCTTGGACATGAATGCTTGTTTCCTTCCCCAGATTAGGGAAGTTCTCAGCTACGAATTCTTATATCTTCTAGTCCTCTCTCTCTCTCCACCCCCTCAGGGATCCCAATAATTCTGATATTGGAACATTCATTGGGTCATTAATCTCTCTCAGTTTGATCCCTTTGGCTTTAATCTGTTTTTCCCATTCCTCCTCAGCTTCCTTCTTTTCTATCATCTTATTTTCTAGCTCACTAATTCGTTCTTCTGCCTTGTTTACCCGGGCAGTCAGAGTATCCAGTTTAGACTGCATTTCATTCATAGCATTTTTAAGTTTGGCCTAATTAGATCTCATTTCTGCCCTTAGAGATTCTATATTGTCGTTAATATTTTTCTCAAGCCTAGATATCGACTTCATAATTGTTACTCTGAAGTCTATTTCTGACACCTTGGTTATATCCATATCCATTAGGTCTGAGGCAGAGGCCACCAGTCTCTGAATGTTTTCTTTGTTGGGGTTTCCTCCTCTTAGTCATTCTGTTGAGGGGTAGTTGAGGGAATGTACAGAGTCCAAAGTATTAACCACAACCCAAGCAAGATGCACCTGTTTTATAGGGACCTTAGGGTTGTCATCCTCTTGTTCTTCCAGCCTGTCTTTTGGGGGAGGGGCCTACCACTCTGTTTCTCAGGTAATCCTGTTTGGGCAGAGTTGCCTGCCCCCTGTGGGGGGCGGGGGATGGGTTCAATGAAAACTGGTTTTTTGGGACTTTTGTTCTCTGGTGGCTTTCCACGTCTCTTCTGAGAGTCAGAGCAGAAGTGACCATATCCAAACCTCTGTCTCAGAACAGAGGGATTGCAGTCTGCTCTTCACTGAGCTCTCCAGTCCACACTGTCTCCGTTTCTCTCTGTGCTGCTAAAAACCACAGTCTCCTGGGTTGTGCGCCCCACAGCAGCACTCCTAGCCTTCACTCCCAGGGCCGGGCACGTCTCTGCCCTTTCTGTTTCTAAAACCACAAGCCACTCCCAGTTCACAGGTGTGCACCCATAGCTCCAGGTTTCAGTCTGGGGGGCTGCCCTAAAGTCCTTTCCCTGCCGCTACTGGTCTGCCAGGTCTGTGCCTGGTCCCCAGCGTGGGAGGCTTTTGCCTTCCTGGCATAAATTCACGGAGGTTCCCTCCTCCTTCTGCTTATCTTCTGATATCTGCCTGCTGAATCACAGCTCCCTGCTTCATACCTCAAGACCAACCGCCAGAGATACTCTGTTTGTAAGATCCAGATATATCTTCTTACATCTCAGGCTGATTTCGTGGGTGTTCAGAATGGTCTGGTAGATATCCAGCTCAATTCAGGGGACCGGTTGAAATAGGGTCCCCTACTCCACCATCTTTTTTCCTCCCCTAGTCTTCTCACTTCTAAGGTAAGGCATCCGAAGATTTTTGACTCCGCTTTCCCAGCAGTTCCCACACCCTGCAGAGCCTATCGTCAACCAGTATCCTCTATCTTTCCCTTGTGGCCTGTTCTCCACGGCTGCTTCCTCTTCTTTCTATTCTGACTAGGCACACACACTGCATTCACGGTAATTTATTCCACATATTCTTAATCTCATTCTCTCCCCCTTCTTCCTCTCCATTCTCCTCTGTGTCTTACAGTGCCCACACAGAGGCTAGGAAGTCTCAGATCTGTTGAGCATGAGTGACGTTATCATATGACAATGTAAGTCATCCCCAACTTCCCTCACCCTCACCAGAAAAGCTAGTAACTATCCATGGACAAGACACCAGTGAAAAAATCTCAGAACATGGGAATGAGGCTAAAGCATTCCACCTGTACCATAAGTGGAGACCAAGACAGACTACTTTACAGGGGTAAGAGGAGCATCTGTACACTACCAAATAGCTCTTTCCCCGAGCTGGTGCAGCACTGCACTGGGAAATCTCCCCTAAGCCTATAGTTTCTCCTACAATAGGAGAAGAGAGTCAAGAGTGGGCATCTAGTTTATAGCAGCAATGTCCACAATAGCCAAACTGTGGAAAGAGCCAAGATGTCCATCAACAGATGAATGGATAAAGAAGATGTGGAATATATATACAATGGAATATTATGCAGCCATCAAAAGGAATAAGATCTTGCCATTTGCAACGACGTGGATGGAACTGGAGGGTATTATGCTGAGCGAAATAAGTCAAAGAGAGAAAGACATGTATCATATGACCTCACTGATATGAGGAATTCTTAATCTCAGGAAACAAACTGAGGGTTGCTGGAGTGGGGGGTGGGGTGGGAGGGATGGGATGACTGGGTGATGGACACTGGGGAGGGTATGTGTTCTGGTAAGCGCTGTGAATTGTGCAAGACTGTTGAATCTCAGATCTGTACCTCTGAAACAAATAATGCAATATATGTTAAGAAAGAAAAAAAGAAGAAGAAGAATGTAGCAGGAGGGGAAGAATGAAGGGGGGGAAATCGGAGGGGGAGAAGAACCATGAGAGACGATGGACTCTGAAAAACAAACTGAGGGTTCTAGAGGGGAAGGGGTTGGGAGGATGGGTTAGCCTGGTGATGGGTATTGAGGAGGGCACGTTCTGCATGGAGCACTGGGTGTTATGCACAAACAATGAATCATGGAACAATATATCTAAAACTAATGATGTAATGTATGGGGATTAACATAACAATAAAAAAAATTAAATTAAAAAAAAAAAAAAAAAAGAGTGGGCATCTAGCTCCCCCAGCATTGTAACTCACTTCTTGGGAGTCCCAACTCTGGTCTTGTCTCATGGGGATCAGAGGGAATTGGCAGGGCTTGAGCACTGGGAATCAGATTGTGATGAGAAGGGTGGAGGGCCTTAAAACTACCAGTGCTTCAATTTGAGCAAACTAAATTCCTGCTTGCAGCACCCAAGTAGTACTCCCAGGAAGTGGCTTTGCTCAACTACAGAGCCAAGACAGTGGGGCAGTGTCTGAGCTGCCTGAGCAATCAGTACCTCAAAGACCCTTTCCAGCCCTGGAGCCTGGGCTGTCCCCTCTTCTGCCCAGGTTGGGGAGATGAATCATAGCCCAATCCATTGAGGTCTGTAGTTCTAAGCCCTACCCAATCAGAAAGACTGGCCAGACCACCTAGAAGATATAACCCAGCAATGCTTAAACAGAGTCCAGCAGGCAGAACTGATCATCTGTAGAGCAAACCCAGTGGCCGCATTTAGCCAGGGAATGTGGGGAGAGGGTCAGCTTGAGTCAGGACCACAAAGAGTTTTGTCAACCTTGGATCCAGTTCCCCCTGCTGTACCCAAGCAGTGGAGCGAATTCATAGCCCTGCCCATTGTTGAATGCAGCCTCCAACCCTGCTAACCAGGAAACCTAACCAGAGCTCCTGGGATGCTTAGTAGCCCATCCTTCAGCCCCAGTTACAGCAGCACTTGAGTAAAGAACCTGACCAGCAGCTCTGCATCTGCAGAGCCAAAACAGTGACTTTATCTGTCAAGGGAGCTTAGCATGCATGTTTCTTTGATTTGATTCCCAAAAGACCTTGCTGATCCTGGAGCCTGTTCTGCAGCCCCAAGTGAGCAGGGTAGCTAATTCAAAGCCCTGCCTATTGCTGAGTATAGTACCCAGTCCTGACCATCTAGAAAGCTTGATCAGAGAACCCAGACAGCTATGAAATCCATCTTACAGTCTTGCTTGGGCAGAGAACCAAGATAGTCTCAGGGAACAGAGATCAGTAGACACAATTTTTTGTGCTTTCCTTCTCCAATAAAAGAGCTTCTACCCTAGTCTGATGCTCCAATTTTGGTGACTGCTACCAGGGAACATCTCTACATTGTTTGGCTCTGGTTACCAGTGGGTCTTATGCTTATGGGTCCCCCAGGACTGTAAAAACATGAAGAAAGAGTTCTTAAATGGCACTAACCTAAGGCACAGCAAGAGTCAGCAGACCCTATAGCCCACTCTTTCTGTGAAAAGGCCCATTTGCTTATCATTATACCTACAGCCTGGGAAGCAGGCTTCTAATCCTTTCCAGAGACCTCCGTATGCAGGTCTTATCTTCATGCTCTCCTTTTGCTATGCTCCAGAACACCAGTATTTCCTGGAGGGGAGCTTTTACATGCATCTTGTGTCCCAATATTTACATCTGGTGCCATGGATTTTGCAATTGCCACCCAGGGGATACCCTTTGATTGCCTGGCTCTGGCAGCCAAGGGGGCTTGTGTTCCTGGGTCCTATGGGACTTTAACAGTTGGAGAGACAGTTCTTGGCAGGATACCATCATAGGGCACTGCACAGACAACAGACTAAGACACAACCCTGTCTTTTTGTAAAAAAGTGATATTTTTATTGTCTTGGAGCATTAGCCTGAAGGGCAGGCTTCTGGTCTGGCACACAGCTAAGGGCTTACAGACATGTTCTCAGAGAATGTAGACTGCTGGACACCATGCTCTTTTTGCCTTGCTACAACTCACCAGAAACCCCTAAAAGCTTGTCTGGAGCCTGTATTTTTGCAGTTGCCGGGGGACATCTCCAGATCGCTTGGCTCTGGTGGTCAGTGAGGATTACATTTGTGGTACCACAGGACTACATATACTTACATACTTTAAAAGCTGTTGCCTGAGTGTCTAGTTTCCAAACAGCCTGAATTCAGGTGCTGAGATCCTCCCCTTTGGAACACTGACAGGTTGGCTTACCCTCAAGCCATTAAATACAGAATAGACTACTTAGTCAATCACAATGGCTTGAGAGACAACCAAGAGCTACAGCAGAGTTGAATGACAAGGTTCATCTTCTAAATGAGGCCACTCTCTCAAGACTGGAAGAGGTGGCCTTAATTGACATGTTAGATCAGAGGGACTAAACACATATACAGAATATTCCATACAAAAGCAACAGTCTACAGTCTGTTCACATGTACATAGAACATTCTCCAGGAGAGAACGTACATTAGGCCACATTGCAAGTCTTCATTAATTTAAGATTGAAATCCTATCAAACATCTTTTCTGACCACAGGTAGGAACCAATTACAGGAAGAAAATGAAAATTCACCGCTAAGTAGAGATTAAACAAAATGCTACTGAATAACATGGGTCAAAGAAGAGATCAAAAGAAATTTTTAAAAAAGACAACTAAACGGAATTAAAACATACCAAAACTTATGGTATTAATCAAAAGCAGTACCAAGAGGGAAGTTCATAGCAATAAATGCCTACATCAAGAAACGTTTTTTAAAAATCAAAAATAAGCAGCCTAACTTTACATCTCAAGGAACTAGACAAAGAACAAATGAAGCTAAAGTTAGTAGAAGAAAAGAAATGCAAAGACCAGGGTGTAAATAAACAAAATAGAGAACATGAAAACAATAGAAGAAATCAATGAATCTAAGACCTGGTTTCTTGAAAAGATAACTATATTGACAAACCTTTAGCAAGACTCACCAAACGAAGAAAAAAAAATCCAAAATGAAAGAGATGTTCCAATTGATACCACAGAAATATAAAGGATCATAAGAGTCTACTGTACAAATTTTAGGATTATTTGTTCCAGCTCTGTGAAAAATGTTGATGGTATTTTGATAGGGATTACATTGAATGTGTAGATTGCTTTGGGGTACAGCCACTCTGGAAAACAGAATGGAGGTTCCTCAAAAAATTAAAAATAGAGCTACCTTATGACCCAGCAATTGCACTACTAGGTATTTATCCAAAGGATATAAATGTAGTGATTTGAAGGGGCACATGCACCCCAGTGTTTATAGCAGCAATGTCCACAATAGCCAAAATATGGAAAGAGCCCAGATGTCCATCTACAGATGAATGGATAAAGGTGTGTGTGTGTGTGTGTGTGTGTGTGTGTACAATGGAATATTACTCAGCCATCAAAAATGAAATCTTATCATTTGCAATGACATGAATGGAACTAGAGGGTATTCTGCTAAGCGAAATAAGTCAGAGAAAGACAAATATGTGATTTCACTCATATGTGGAATTTAAGAAACAAAACAGATGAACACAGGGGAAGGGAGGGGAAAATAAGATGAAATCAGAGAGGGAACAAACCACAAGAAACTCTTAATTATAGGAAACAAACAGGGTTGCTGGAGGAGGGTGGGTGAGGGGATGGGGTAACTGGGTGATGGGCATTAAGGAGGGCATTTGATGTAATGAGCACTGGGTGTTATATGCAACTGATAAATTACTAAACTCTACCTCTGAAACTAATATTACAGTATATGTTAATTAATTGATTTTAAATAAAACTTTTTTTAAAAGATTCTACTATGAAGAATTATGCACTAATAAATTTGACAACCTATAAAAATGGATACATTCCTAAAACATACAACCTAGCAATACTGAATCATGAAGAAATAGAAAATCTGAACAGATATTACCAGTGAGGAGATTGAATCAGTAATCAAAACCCACCCAACAGAATAAAGTCTAGGACTAGATGGTTTCACTGGTGAATCTACCACACACTTAAGGAAAAGTTAAAACCAATTCTTCTCAATATCTTCAAAAAAAATAGAAGAGGAGGGAACACTCCCAAACTCATTTTATGAGGCCTACATCACCCTGATAGAAAAACCTGACAAGGATACTACAAGAAAGAAAATTATAGGCCAATATTCATGATGAACATAGAAGCAAAAATCCTCAACAAAATATTAGCAAACCAAATTCAACATACAATCAATGATCATGCATGATGATCAAGTTGGATCCAGGGAATGTAAAGTATGACACCATATACCTAAAATGGTGGGGAGAGGAGAGTAAAATTTAGTGCTTTTAGAATGGGTTCAAATTTAAACAACCATCATCTTAATATAGACTGATATATGCATACAATATTATATATAAACCTAATAGTAACCACAAATCCAAAACCTGTAAAAGGTATGTAAAAATAAAGAGAAAGGAATGCAAGCATATTACTAAAGAAAGCCATCAAACCACAAGAGAGCAAGAGAAGAAAGGAACAGAAGAACTATAAAAACAAGTATAACAAGTAACAAAATTGCAGAAAGTACATACCTATCAATAATTACTTTGAATGTAAAAGGACAGAACATGCCAATCAAAAGACCTGGAGGGAAGAGAGAAAGAGAGAGAGAGAGAAGGAAGTGAGGGAGGGAGGGAGAGATAGGGTGACTGAATGGATAAAAAAACAAGACCCATCTACATGCTGCCTACAAGAGACTCATATCAGACCTAAAGACACATGCAGATTGAAAGTGAAGGGATGTAGAAGCATTTATCATGAAAATGGAAGTAAAAAGATAGCTGGGGTAGCAATGCTTTTATCAGACAAAACTGACTTTAAAACAAAGACTGTAATAAGACAAAGAAGGACACTACATAATCATAAAGGGAACAATCCAACAAGAAGATGTAACAATTGTAAATATTTATGCACCCAACATGGGAGCACCCAAACACATAAAGCAGCTATTAACAAAGGAATAAATCAATAATAACATGATAATAGTAGGGAACTTTAATACCCCACTTATGTCATTGGATAGATCATCCAAACAGAAAATCAACAAGGAAATAGTGGCTTTGAATGACACATTGGACCAGATGGATCTAACAGATTTATTCGGAACATTCCATCCAAAAACAGAGGAATACACATTCTTTTCGAGTGCACATGGAACATTCTCCAGAATGGATCACATGCTAGGCCACAAAACAAACCTCAACAAGCCATATATGAAAAACCCGCAGCTTACATCATAGTCCATGATGAAAGGTTGAAATCTTTTCCTCCAAGATCAGGAACAGACAAGGGTGCCCACTCTCACCAGTCCAGTTCAACCAATTCAACATAGTACTAGAAGTCCTAGCAAGAACAATAGAAAGGAAAAAGAAAAAGCATTAGAATTAAAATGGAAGAAGTAAAATTGTTTCTCTTTGCAGATGACATAATTTTATATAGAGAAAATCTTAAAGATCCCACCAAAATTAAATGTTAGATCCAATCACTGAATTCAGTAAAATTGCAAGATACAAAATTAACATACAAAATCAGTTTCTATACATTTTTTAAAGATTTATTTATTTGAGAGAGAGACTGGTGGGAGGGGTGGAGGGAGAGAATATTCAAACAGACTCCCCACGAGCACAGAGCACAACATGGGGCTCGGTCTCACGACCCTGAGATCATGACCTGAGCTGAAATCAAGAGTCGGGATGCTTAACTGACTGAGCCACCCAGGTGCCCCCAGTTTCTATACATTTATAACAAATTATCTGAAGAAGAAATAAAGAAAATGATCCCATTTACAACAGCACCAAAAGAATAAAATACTTAGAAATAAACTTAAAGAGGTGAAAGATCTCTGCGGTAGAAACTACAAAACATTGATGATATAAATCAAAAAAGACACAAGTAAATATAAAGGTATCCTGTGTTCATGAATTGGATGAATTATTGTTAAAATGTCCATACTACCCAAAGCCATCTATAGATTTAGTGCAATCTCTATCAAGATTCCAAAGGCATTTTTACAGAAGAAGGAATTTTTTCAATTTATATAGGACAGCAACAGACCATGAATAGCCAAGCCAATCCTGGGCTGGGGGTGAGGGTGCAAGACTGGGAGGCATCACACTTCCTGCTTTAAAGCTATAGTATAAAGCTACAGTAACACAAAACAGGATGGCACTGGCATAAACATGTAGACCACTGGAACAGAATCTAGAGAACAGAAATAAACCCATGCATATATGTTCAACTAATAATTGACAAGGGAGTCAATATACTCAGTAAGGAAAAGACAGTCTCTTCAAAAAATGATGCTGGGAAAATTGGATATTTACATATAAAAAAATGAACCCAGATCTTTATCTTACACCACTCACTAAAATGAGCTCAAATATGTAAAGACTTAAATGTAAGACCTGGAGCCTAAACTCCCAGAAGAAAACAGGGAAAGAGCTCCTTGGCATGGATCTTGGTAACAATTTTCTTTGATATGACACCTAAACAAGCAATAGAATAAAAAAGAAGTGAGACTCTTAACCTCAAAAGCTTCTGCATAGCAAAAGAAAGTACAACTTTCTTTGTTACTCAACAAAGTGCAAAGAAAACCTACAAGATGGGGGAAAAAATTTTGCAAATTATATATCTGATAAGGGGTTAATATCCAAAATATGTAAAAACTCATTCAACTCAACAACAAAACCCAAATTATCCAATATAACCATGGCAAAAGACCTGTGTATACATTTTTCCAAAGAAGGTATACAAATGGCCAATTGGTACATGAAAAAGCGCTCAATCACTGATCTTTATGGAAAGGCAAATCAAAACCATGGTGAGAGAGGGTTTAAGATGCAAGGTAGCTGGGCGCCTGGGTGGCTTAGTTGTTAAGTGTCTGCCTTCGGCTCAGGTCATGATCTCAGGGTCTTGGGATCGAGCCCCGCATTGGGCTCCCTGCTCTGCGGGAAGCCTGCTTCTCCCTCTCCCACCCCCTGCTTGTGTTCCTGCTCTCGCTCTCTCTCTGTCAAATAAATAAATAAAATCTTAAAAAAAAAAAAAAATAAGATGCAAGGTAGCATAACATAATAAAAATAAATAAATAAATAATAAATAAATAAATAAATAAATAAATAAATAAATAGAAAGAAACAAACAAACAAACAAAGAAAAAAAGATGCAACGTAGGAAGACCCTGAACTCAACTCTCCTAGACACACTGAATCTACACCTACATATGGAGCAATTCCTCCTGAACAAGAACTGAGGGCTTATTGAACAGCTTTTGCACAACAAAGGATAAGGGACCAGGAGGGACAGAGACACTTTCATTATGGGAACCCCATCCCTGACACTGCAGTGGGGAGGGATAGCACTAATAGCACTGTTTTCCTTGCCACAGAAAACAAGCCATGGTTTAAAGGGCAACTAGACTATAAATGAAGGAAACTCAGTCATTACCCTAGAGTATTGACCAAACGATGGGGGAACTGCTGTAACTTGCTGGGGTTGAAGGTGGTGGCAAGTGCCATTGCTTATGTTCCTCCTCAACCTTGATAGCATAGATGAGAGCAGGTCTGGGTGTTCTAACTGGCCTGCTGCTTCAGCAAGCCGCAGGCCCCTAGCACACACCAGCTCCTGCTCTCTCCCCAAGGTAACCCCTCAACCACACCTGCCCAAGAAATAGCCATCCTACCAAGGCAGCTCCAGTGCATTGCACATCAGAACACCCCAGGCCTGTGCCCACTACAGCTCCAGTCATCTCACTCAGGTGGTATAGATGCAAAGCACCCCAGGACAACCCCAGCATATGCCTGATTCACCCCCAGCCATCCTGCCAGAATGCCCACTGCATGGAACACCTCAGGACCACCCACCCTGCACCCACTCCAAGTTCTGCCATCCTGCCAGAAAGACCCCCCTGTGGAGTGCCCTGGGCCCACCCAGCCCACACCTGCTTCAGCTCCAGTTGTCCCACCAGGGTGGCCCTATGTGGAACAACCCAGGAACCACTGGCCTATGCCCCCTTTGGCTCTAGCTGTCCTACCAGGGCACCCCCTACACAGAACAATGCAGGAACCCCCAACCAATGCCTACTTCAACTCCAACCACTTCGTCAGGGTGGTCCCAGAGCAGAATGCCCCAGGACCCCTCAGCCAGTGCCTGCTTGTGCTCCAGCCATCCTACCAGGGTGCACCCTGGGCAGAGCATGCCAGAAACCCCCATCCCACACCCACTTAGTTCCAGCCATCCTGCAAGAATGGCCATTCAGGCAAAGCACCCCAGGACTACCTGGCCATGCCCTCTTTAGCTCCAGCCATCCTACCAGTGTGCCCGCTGCATGGACACCTTGAGCACTCCCCAGCCCATGCCCATGTCAGCTCCAGTCATCCTGCCAGGGCACTCCCTGCATGGAGTGCCCTGGGATCCCCTGACTTTGCTGGCTTCACATACAGTTGTTCCACCAGGGAGGCCTGAGTGTGGAGTGCCCTGAGACCTCCAGCCATACCTGCTAGAGCTCCTGCCAGCCAGCCAAAGCCACAAGGCACATACAGTCAACCAAGGGAATGTTCTTACACAAGGACACTTCTTTGAGACTGGAAGAAATAGCTATTGTGCCTAATTCATAGAAACAAACAAAATATCAAAAATAAAAATACAGAAATATATGCTCCAAATGAACAAATAAGACAAAACATCAGAAAAAGAAATAAAACAAAGATAAGCAATCTACCTGATAAAAAGTTTGGAGTAATGGTCATAAAAATGCTCACTGGACTTGAGGGAAGAGTGGATGAACTCAGTGAGAACTTTAACAAAGAGAAAATACAAAAACCAATCAGACTTTTTTAAAAAATACAGTAGGTGAAATGAAAACACACTAGAGTGAATCAACAGCAGATTAGAGGATGCAGAAAATGGATCAGTGATCTAAAAGACAGGGTAATGGAAAGAACCCAAAATGAATTAAAAAAAGAAAAAGGAATTTTTTAAATGAGGATAGGTTAAGGGACGTCTGGGACAACATCAAGCATACAAACATTTGCTTTATAGGGGTCCCAGAAGGAGAAGATAGAGAAGAAGGAGAAAAAAGCTTATTTGAAGAAAATAATAGCTGAAAACTTCCCAAACCTGGCAAAGGAAATGGACATCAAAATCCAGCAAGCATAAAAGCTCCAAACAAGATGAACCCAAAGAAGTTCACACCAAGACATATAATAATTAAAAATGTAAAGATTAAAGGTAAAGAGAGAATCTTAAAAGCAGCAACAGAAAAGCAACTAGTTATAGACAAAGGAAATCCTACAAGGCTATTGGTTGATTTTTCAGCAAAAGATTTGCAGGCTAGAAGAGAGTGGCATGATATATTCAAAGTGCTGAAAGGAAAAATCCTAAACCAATGATACTCTATCCAGAAAGATTATCCAGAAAAATTATTATAATTGAAGGAGAGAGAAAGAATTTCCCAGACAAACAAAAGTTAAAATAGTTTATTACCACTAAATTGGTCTTACAAGAAGTGCTAAAGGGGCTTCTTTAAGTGGAAAACTATAAGAAAATTATAAAAGAAAAAATTTCATGGGTAAAAGGAAATTTATACTAAAGGTTGTAGATCAATCACTTATGAAGCTACTATAAATATTAAAAAAGTAGTACAGTCAATTATATCTAAAAATTAGTTGAGGGATTTACAAAATAAAAATATGTAAAATACGACATCATATACACAAAACATGGAGGAAGATGAGTAAAAATGCGGTGCTTTTATTATGGATTCACACTTAAATGACCATCAACTAAATATAGACTCCTATATACTTAGAATGTTATATATGAACCTCATGGTAACCAAAAACCAAAAACCTATAATAGATACACAAAAAATAAAGAGAGCCAAGCATAACACTAAAGAAAATCATCAATCCCCAGGAAAAAAAAAAAAATGGCAAGAGAAGGAACACAGAACTACAAAAACAATGAGAAAACAATTAACAAAATTACTTTAAATGTAAATGGTCTAAATGCTCCAACCAAAAGACAGGGTGACTAGAATGGATTAAAAAAAAACAAGACTCATCTCTATGCTGCCTACAAGAGACTCACTTCAGACCTAAAGACACAGATACACAATGAAAATGGAGGGAATAAAAATATATTCCATGCAAATAGAAATTTTTAAAAAGCTGGAGTAGCAATACTTTTATCAGACAAGACTTTAAAACCAAGACTGTGGAGGGTTTAAGATGGCGGAGTAGGGCAATCCTAAGCTTGCCTCCTCCCTCCAACACAGCTAGATAAATATCAAATCATTCCAAACACCCAAGAAGTCAATCAAAGGTCTTAGAGAACAAAGGTGCATGTCAACAAGTAGAAAAAAAAACAACCCATGGAAGGTAGATGCTGCAGAGAGTTGATTTGGGGGAGGAAAGATCCCAGGTGCTGTGGGGGGTGAGAGCCCTGATCTCAGAGAAGAAAAGAGTGAAAACACACACAGGGAACTGCACAAGAAAACTGTTCCCCAAAACCATTGACTGGGGAAAAGAGAGGGTTTAAATACCGCCAGTTTTTCATAACAACAAAGTGCAAAGTCTGAACTTTCGGAGGTCAGCACATTGCTAGGGTCGCACCTGGAGACTTTCCTCTGGTGGGGAAGGAGAGCAGATCCCTGGGAGTGGGCAGCACAGTCTGAGGATCCCCTGGGCCACACAGGGAGAAGCAATTTCCCTGCTTGGAGTGCATCTGGCAGAGGTGATAAGGCCTCTTGGTCTGGGGGCAAAAGACCCTGTGGGCGCCATTAAGCTGCCCTGTTCACCAGCATAGGAACAAAAACACCAGCTGAGGGCAGCAAACTCTGGCCCTGGCTGTGTGTTGCAATTTACCATAAACTCTAAAACACTGCACAGTCCTGCGACTGTTTTGGGGGATAAGCAGGCGCTGGTCACAGCACAGTGAGGCTCTCCCCCAGAGGATCAGCACAGGTCCACACCCTGGGGACCAGCGTGGGGTTTTGAAACCCAGCCTTGCCTGAGATAAAAGACAGGAGTGTTGCACCACCTGGCAGGCAGACAGGGTGAAGACAGGATGAAGGCAGGGATCTGATGGAAGCAGAGGACACAGGAGGCATGATTGCTCAAAGGTGAGGGCTGCCTAAAGCAAGAGCTCCTCCTTCCAGAGACAAGAGAATGGGACGAACCCATTTTCACCCTTCGCCCACCAGCAGTGAGCAACCTCAGTGAGAGAAAAACAGCACCACCAAGTGTAGACTGGAGCCATTTACACCAAGCCCTGCCCCCTACATCCTGCAGGTGCATCTCCACTAGGGTAAATCCACCTGAGAATCCAAGTAGCAGGCCCCTCCCACAGAAGACCAGCACAAACCCCTCACATGCACCAAGTCTACTGATCGTAGAGTGATACAGCTTCAGCTCTACGGGAAACAGGATCTAGCTTCCTTTGTGGTTTTTCATTTGTTTTGTTTGTTTTTGGTTTTGTTGGGGTTTTTTAAAGCATTTTTAAATTTAATTTTATTTTTTAATTATTTTTATTTTTTCTTTCCTTTTTTTTCTATCAAGCTTCTCTTAACAAGCAGACCAAAACATATCTAGGATCTAGCTTTTTCTTTCTTTTTTAATTTTTATTTTATTTTATTTTAACCTCCAAAATGATAAGACAGAGGAATTCATCCCACAAGAAAGAACAGGAAGAAATGACAGCCAGGGATTTAATTAATACAGATATAAGAAAGATGTCTGAACTAGAATTTAAAACAATAATTATAGGGATACTAATTGGGCTTGAAAAAAGCATAGAAGACACTAGAAAAGCCCTTACTGCAGAGATAAAAGAACTAAAATCTAGTCAGGCCAAAATTTAAAATGCTATAACAGAGATGCAAACCCAAATGGATGCCATAACAATGAGGAGGGGCAAAGCAGAGGAATGAATCAGTGATATAGATGATAAAATAATGGAAAATAATGAAGCTAAAAAAAAAAAGGAAAACAAAGGTAATGGATCACAAATTTAGACTTAGGGAACTCAGCGACTTATTAAAATGTAATAACATTTGTATCATAGGAGTCCCAGAAGATGAAGAGAGAAAAAAATGGGAAGAAGGTTATTAGAGCAAATTATAGCTGAAAACTTCCCTAATCTGGAGAAGGACACAGACATCAAAGTCTAAGAAGCACAGAGAACTTCCAATAAATTCAACAAAAGCCAGCCATTGCCAAGGCATACCATAGTCAAATTCACAAAATACACAGACAAAGAACCCTGAAAGCAGCAAGAGGGAAAAATCCTTAACCTGTAAGGGAAGGTTTGAAGCAGATTTGTCCACAGAAACTTTGCAGGCCAGAAAGGAGTGGAAGGAAATATTCAAAATGCTGAATGGGAAAAATATGCAGCAAATAAAATCTTTAAAAAAAAAAAGAATACTTTATCCAGCAAGCCTGTCATTCAGAATAGAAAGAGAGACAGAGTTTTCCAGACATATAAAAACTAAAGGAGTTTGTGACCACTAAACCAGCCCTGCAAGAAATATTAAGGGGGACTCTTTGGGGGAAAAAAGAGCAAAGGCAACAAAGACTAGAAAGGAACAGAAAACATCACCAGAAACACTAGCTTTATAGGTAACACAGTAGCACTAAATTCATCTTTCAATAATCACTCTGAATGTAAATGGACTAAATGCTCCAATCAAAAGAAATAGGGTATCAGAATGGATTAAAAAAAAAATCCATCTATATGCTGCCTATAAGAGACTCATTTTTTACCTAAAGACACCTACAGATTGAAAGTGAGAGGATGGAGAACCATCTATCATGCTAATGGACATCAAAAGAAAGCTGGAGTAGCCATACTTAATATCTGACAAACTAGATTTTAAAACAAAGACTGTAACAAGAGATGAAGGGCATTATATCAGAATTAAGGGGTATATCCATCAAAAAGATCTAACAGTTGTAAATATTTATGCCCCCAACTTGGGAGCACCCAAATATATAAATCAATTAATAACAAACATAAATTCGTTGATAATAATACAGTAATAGCAGGGGATTTTAACACCCCATTTACATCAAGGGACAGATCATCTAAGCAGAAAATTAACAAGGAAACAATGGCTTTGAATGGCATACTGGACCAGATATATGCAGTTGTATTCAGACATTTCATCCTAAAGCAGCAGAGTACACATTCTTTTCAAGTGCACATGGAACATTCTTCAGAATAGATCACATACTGGGTCACAAATCAGCCCTCAACAAGTACAAAAAGATCAAGATCATTCCATGCATATTTTCAGACCACAACACTATGAAACTTGAAGTCAACCCCAAGAAAAAATTTTGAAAGACCACAAATACATGAAGGTTAAAGAAAATCCTACTGGGGTGCCTGGGTGACTCAGTCAATTAAGCGGCTGCCTTTGGCTCAGGTCATGATCTCAGGGTCCCAGGATCAAGCCCCACATCAGGCTCCCAGCTCAGTGGGGAGTCTGCTTCTCCCTCTCCCTCTGCCTCTGCCCCCAACTCGTGCTTGCTCTCTCTCTCTCTCTCTCATAAATAAAATCTTTTTTAAAAAGGAAAAAGAAAATCCTACTAGAGAATGAATGGGTTAACCAGGAAATTAAAGGTGATTAAAGTACACAGAAGCGAATGAAAAGGAAAACACGACAGTGTGAAAACTTTGAGATGCAGCAAAGGCAGTCCTAAGAGGGAAGTATATTGCAATACAGGCCTACCTCAAGAAGCAAGGAAAGTCTCAAATACACAACCTATCCTTACACCTAAAGGAGCTAGAGAAGGAACAGCAAACAAAGCTGAAAGCCAGCAGAAGAAGGGAAATAATAAAGAGCAGAAATAAATGATATAGAAACAAACAAACAAAAAAAACCCTAGTAGAACAGATCGACGAAACTAAGAGCTGGTTCTTTGAGAGAATTAATAAAATTGATAAACCCCACCCCTAGCTAGACTTATCAAAAAAGAAAAGAGAAAGGACCCAAATAAAATCACAAAAGAGGAGAGATCACAATGAACACCACAGAAATACGAACAATTGTGAGAATATTATTAAAAATTATATGCCAACAAACTGGGCAATCTGGAAGAAATGGACAAATTCTTTGAAACATACAAACTACCAAAACTGAAACAGAAAGAAATAGAAAATTTGAACAGACCAATAACCAGCAAGGAAATTGAATCAGTAATAAAAAAATCTCCCAAAAAACGAAAGTTCAGGATCAGATGGCTTTCCAGGGGAATTCTACCAGACATTTAAAGAAGAGTTAATACTTACTCTTCTCTAACTTTTCCCAAAAATGGAAATGGAAGGAAAACTTCCAAACTTATTCTACAAAGCCAGCATTACCTTGATTCCAAAATCAGACAAAGACCCCACTAAAAAGGAGAATTACAGGCCAATATCCCTGATGAACATGGATGCAAAAATACTCAACAGGCTACTAGCAAATCGAATCCAACAGTACATTAAAAATATTATTCACCACGATCAAGTAGGATTTATTCCTGGGCTGCAAGGCTGGTTCAGTCAACGTGATACACCACATTAATAATGAAAGGATAAGAACCACATGATCCTCTCAATAGATGTAGAAAACGCCTTTGACAAAATACAGCATCCATTCTTTATAAAAACCCTCCACAAAGTAAGGATAGATGGAACATACCTCAACATCATAAAGGCCATATACAAAAGACCCACAACTAATATCTTCAATGGGAAAAAACAGAGCCTTTCCCCTACAGTCAGGAACAAGTCAAGGATGTTCACTCTCACCATTATTTTTTAACATAGTACTGGAAGTCTTAGCCTCAGCAATCAGACAACAAAAAGAAATAAAAGGCATCCAAATCAGCAAGGAAGAAGTCAAACTTTCACTGTTTGCACATGACATGACACTCTATGTAGAAAACCCACAAGACTCCATCAAAAAAAAATTGCTAGAACTAATACATGAATTCAACAAAGTTGCAGGATACATGATCAATGTACAGAAATCTGTTGCATTTCTATACACCAATAACAAAGCAGCAGAAAATGAAATCAAGGAATCAATACCATTTGCAATTGCACCAAAAACAAGAAGATAACTAGGAATAAAACTAACCAAAGAGGTAAAAGATCTGTACTCTGCAAACTGTAGAACACTAATGAAAGAAACTGAAGAGGACACAAAGAAATGGAAAAACATTCCATGCTCATGGATTAGAAGAACAAACATTATTAAAATGTCTATACTGGGGTGCCTGGGTGACTCAGTCAGTTAAGCGACTGCCTTTGGCTCAGGTCATGATCCCAGGGCTCAGCAGAGAGCCTGCTTCTACCTCCCTCTGCTTGCCGTTCTGCCTACTTGTGCTCTCTCTCTATCTCTGTCAAATAAATAAATAAAATCTTTAAAAAAAAAGGGGGGGGGGATCAGAGGGAGAGATGAACCATGAGAGACTATGGACTCTGAGAAACAAACTGAGGATGTTAGAGGGGAGGAGGATGGGGGGATGGGTTAGCCTGGTGATGGGTATTAAGGAGGGCACGTACTGCGTGGAGCACTGGGTGTTATACAAAAACAAGGAAGCGTGGATCACTATATCAAAAACTAATGATGTATTGTATGGTGACTAACATACATAATAAAATAAAATTAAAAAAAAAAAATGTCTATACTACCCAAAGCAATCTACACATTTAATGCAATCAGTATCAAAATACCACCAGTATTTTTCACAGACCTAGAACAAATAATCCTAAAATTTGTATGGAACCACAAAAGACCCCAAATAGCCAAAGCAATCCTGAAAAAGAAGAACAAAACTGGAGGCATCACGATTCTGGATTTCAAGCTATATTACAAAGCTGTAGTTATCAAGACAGTATGGTACTGGCACAAAAACAGACACATAGGTCAATGGAACAGAACAGAAAACCCAGAAATGGACCCACAACTCTATAGTCAACTAATCTCCGACAAAACAGGAAAGAATATCCAATGGAAAAAAGTTAGTCTCTTCAACAAATGGTGTTGGGAAACTGGACAGCAATATGCAGAAGAATGAAATTAGGCCACTTTCTTACACCATACACAAAAATAAATTCAAAATGGATGAAAGACCTAAATGTGAGACGTGAAACCATAAAAATCCTAGAGGAGAACACAGGCAGAAACCTCTTTGACCTCAGGTGTAGCAACTTCTTACTAGACACATTGACAGAGGCAAGGGAAACAAAAGCAAAAATGAACTTTTGGGACTTCATCAAAATAAAAAGCTTCTGCACAATGAAAGAAACAATCAACAAAACTAAAAGGTAGCCTATGGAATGGGAGAAGATATTTGCAAATGACATACCTGATAAAGGGTTAATATTCAAAATCTTTAAAGAACTTATCAAACTTAACACCCAAAAAATAATCCAGTTAAGAAATGAGCAGAAGACATGAATAGTCACTTATCTAAAGAAGACATCATGCTAACAGACACATGAAAAGATGCTCAAGATCACTCATCATCAGGGAAATACAAATCAAAACCATGTTGAGATATTACCTCACACCTGTCAGAATGGCTAAAATTAATAACACAAGAAACAATAGGTGTTGGTGAGGATGCAGAGAAAGGGGAACCCTCTTGCACTGTTGGTGGGAATGCAAACTGGTGCAGCCACTCTGGAGAACAGTATGGAGGTTCCTCAAAAAGTTGAAAATAGAACTATCTTATGATCCAGCAATTGCACTACTAGGTATTTACCCAAAAGATACAAAAATACAGATTCGAAGGGACACATGCACCCCAATGTTTATAGCAGCATTATGAACAATAGCCAAACTATGGAGAGAGCCCAAATGTCCATTGACTGATGAATGGATGAAGAAGACGTGGTATGTATATATTATATATATGGTGTATATATATATAATATGGTATATATATATAATGGAATATTATTCAGCCATCAAAAAGAATGAAATCTTGCCATTTGCAACACTGTGGATGGAGTTAGAATGTATTATGCTAAGCGAAATAAGTCAGAGAAAGAAAAATACCATATGATTAATTCATATGTGGAATTTAAGAAACAAAACAGATGAACATATGGGAAGGGGGGAAGAAAAAAAGGGGGGGACAAACCAAGAGTCCCTTAACAAGAGAGAACGAACTGAGGGTTGTTGGAAGGAGGTAGGTGAAGGGTGGGTTAGAAGGGTGATGGGCATTAAGGAGAGCACTAGTTGTGATGAGCATTGGGTGTTGTATGTCAGTGGTGAATTACTAAATTCTACTCCTGAAGCCAATATTGCACTGTATGTTAACTCACTAGAATTTAAATAAAAAATTTTTTAAATAAATAAATAAATAAATAAAAAATACTGTGACAAGAGACTAAAAAAAGGCATTGCACAACAGAGGGATCAGCCCAAAAACAGAATATAACAACTATAAATGTCTATACACCTAATACAGGATCAAATAATCAAGTCAAAAAATGAGCAGAAGACATGAACAGACACTTCTCCAAAGAAGACATACAAATGGCTAACAGACACGTGAAAAAATGTTCATCATCATTAGCCATCAGGGAAATTCAAATCAAAACCACATTGAGATACCACCTTACACCAGTTAGAATGGCAAAAATTGACAAGGCAGGAAACAACAAATGTTGGAGAGGTTGTGGAGAAAGGGGAATCCTCTTACATTGTTGGTGGGAATGCAAGTTGGTACAGCCACTTTGGAAAACAGTGTGGAGGTGCCTCAGAAAATTAAAAATAGAGCTACCCTATGACCCAGCAATTGCACTACTGGGTATTT
The DNA here is from genome assembly GCF_964656455.1 of Halichoerus grypus. Classification (NCBI taxonomy): domain Eukaryota; kingdom Metazoa; phylum Chordata; class Mammalia; order Carnivora; family Phocidae; genus Halichoerus; species Halichoerus grypus. The sequence continues at coordinate 5,720,763 of NC_135725.1, forward strand.
ACCCCAAAGACACAGATGTAGTGAAAAGAAGGGCCTTATGCACCCCAATGTTCATAGCAGCAATGTCCACAATAGCCAAACTGTGGAAAGAGTCAAGATGGCCTTCAACAGATGAATGGATAAAGAAGATGTGGTCCATATATACAATGGAATATTACTCAGCCATCAGAAAGGATGAATACCCAACTTTTACATCAACATGGATGGGACTGGAGGAGATTATGCTAAGTCAAATAAGTCAAGCAGGGAAAGTCAATCATCATATGGTTTCACTTATTTGTGGAACATAAGGAATAGCATGGAGGACATTAGAAGGAAGGGAAAACTGAAGGGGGGGGGAGTCGGAGGGAGAGATGAACCATGAGAGACTATGGACTCTGAGAAACAAACTGAGGGTTTTACAGGGGAGGGGGGTGGGGGGGTGGGTTAGCCTGGTGATGGGTATTAAGGAGGTCACGTACTGCATGGAGCACTGGGTGTTATACGGAAACAATGAGTCGTGGACCACTACATCAAAAACTAATGATGTATTGTATGGTGACTAACATAACATAATAAAATAAAATTTTTTTTAAAAAATTAAATAAATAAATAAATACTGTGACAAGAGACCAAAAAAAAGGCATTGCACAACAGAGGGATCAGCCCAAAAACAGAACATGACAACTGTAAATGTCTATACACCTAATACAGGATCACCTAAATATGTAAAGCAAATATTAACAGTTGTAAAGGGAGAAATTGACAGTAATACAATAATAGTAGGGAACTTTAACACCTCCGCTTACATCAGTGGATAGATCATCCAGACAGAAATCAATAAGGAAACAGTGGCTTTGAACAGCACATTGGACCAGACGGTCTTAACAGATATATGCAGAACATTTCATCCAAAGACAGCAGATATGCATTCTTTTCTCTTTTTTTAACATTTCTTTAAAGATTGTATTTATTTATTTGTCAGGGAGAGAGAGAGAGAGTGGGTGAGGACAAGCAGGGGGAGCAGCAGGCAGAGGGAGAAGCAGGCTCCCTGCCGAGCAAGGAGCCAGTGTGGGACTCAATCCCAGGACCCTGGGATCATGACCTGAGCCGAAGGCAGATACTTAACAGACTGAGCCACCAGGCATCCCATAATATGCATTCTTTTCAAGTGCACATGGAACATTCTCCAAGATCTCATATTAGGCCACAAAATACGTCTCAGTAAATTTAAGAAGTTATAAAAAATAAGTCGCAGGGATAAAAACTACAGCATTAGTAATGTATTCAATAATATTGTAATAATGCTATATGGTGACAGTGACTACACTTACTGTGGTGAGCACTGAATAATGTATAAAATTGTCAAATCACTCTGTTGTACACCTGAAACTAATATAACACATTATGTCAACTATACTTCAATTTAAAAAAAAAACCCACAATGAGATATCACCTTAACACCTGTTAGAATAGCTATCATCAAAAAGACAAAAGAAAATACATACTGGTGAGAATATGGAAAAAGGGGAACCCTTGTGCACTTTGGTGTGATTGTAAACCATTACAACCCTATGGAAAACAGCATGGAGGTTTTTCAAACATTTTTAAAAATAGAACTACCATTGGGACTCCTGGGTGGCTCAGTCAGTTAAGCGTCTGCCTTCAGCGAGGGTCACAATCCCAGGATCCTAGGATCAAGTCCCGCATTGGGCTCCCTGCTCATCAGGGAGCCTGCTTCTCCCTCTCCCTCTGCCTGCCACTCCCCCTGCTTGTGCTCTCTCTCTCTCTCTCTCTCTGTGTCAAATAAATAAAATCTTTAAAAAAAAAAAATAGAACTACCATATGATCCAGCAATTCCAGTTTTGGGATGTTTGAAGGAAACAAAAATCATTGTCAAAGAAATATCCACACCCCCATGAAAATAGCAGTATTATTTACATTAGCGAAGACATGAAAACAATCTAAGTGTTCATTGACCTACGAATGAATAAAGAAGTTGTGATATATATAAAAATGTTATTTAGCCATAAAAAAGATGGAAGTCCTACCATTTGCAACCACATGGATGGACCTTGAGGGCATTAAGCTAAGTGAAATAAGACAGAGAAAAACAAATACTATGTGATCTCACTTTAATGTGGAATCTAAAATAATTTTTAAAAAACGAAAAACTGGGGGGCGGAGCAAGACGGCGGAGGAGTAGAGACCTGGATTTCGTCTGGTCTCAGGAATTCAGCTGGATAGGGGTCAAACCATTCTGAACACCTACGAACTCAACAGGAGATCGAAGAAAAGAATAGCAACAACTCTCTGAACAGAAAAGCGACCACTTTCTGGAAGGTAGGACGTGCGGAGAAGTGAATCCGAGGCGATATTCGGGAGGATAGACGGCGGGGGAGGGGCCTCCGTCGGCCGCTTCTGGCAAGTGATAGAGCCGCGGAGCACAAAATCGGAACTTCTAGAAGTCTGCTCCACTGAGGGACGTCGCTCCGGTGGCTAAGCGGGGGGTGGAACCCTCGCGGGACAGTGTGGTCTCAGGACCCTCGGGGTCACAGAAAGACCGGGGGTGCCTGAGTGCGGCAGAGCTCCCAGGTATCGGAGCAGGGAAGCCGGCTGCAGAGACGGAGCCCAGGCGCGGGCTCTCAGCTCAGGGTTGTCATAAACCGTGATCCGCGGCACAGTCGGGCCACTGCTCCTCCAGCAGGGACACAACAAGCGGCAGATCCGGGGAGACTCCCCTTCTTCCCCCGGGAGGAGAGGTGCGGGAGCGCACCGCGGGGATCTGCTGGGTTTGGAGACTCCACACGGGGTCGGGTGCCAGAGACAGAAACGCGCGGTCACAGGCCGGGTGAGCACAGAGTGCGGCCGGAGACCGGGGACACGGGAGTGACTGACTGCTTTTCTCTGGGGGCGCACTGAGGAGCGGGACCCCGAGTTCTCGGCTCCTCCGGGGCGGAGATTGGGAGGCCGCCATTTTCACTCTCCGCCTCCAAAGCTGTACGGAAAGCTTGCAGGGAACAAAAGCTCCTGAGAGCAAACCCGAGCAGATTACTTAGCCCGGACCGGCAAGGGCGGGGCAATTCCGCCTCCGGCAAAGACATTTGGGAACCACGGCAACAGGCCCCTCCCCCAGAAGATCAGCGAGAACAGCCAGCCAAGACCAGGTTGACCAATCAATGAGAACGGCAGAACTCCAGCGCTAGGGGAAGACTGCACATAGAATCCATGGCTTTTTTACCATGATTCCTTAGTCTTTCAGTTAAGTTTTTTTTTTTAATTGTCTTTTTTTTTTTTTGAATTTTTCTTTTTCCCTTTTTCAACCAACATCTTATCAATCCCTTTTTTTAAAAAAATTTTTTTCTATTTTTCATTTTTATTTTTCATTTTTAGAGTCATATTCTATCCCTTCATAGTAGTTACCCATATTTTTGGCATATATATATAAGTTGTTCTCTCTTTAAAATTTTGAGATAGTTTCTTCTAACAGATCAAAATATACCCTAAATCTCTAGTGTATGGTTTTTTTTCTACTCCCCTGCCTGATCACATTCTGTCCCTTTTTTTTCCCTTTTTTTTTTAAATCCTCTTCTTTCTTTTTTCAAACAACTTGTTATCAATTCCTTTTATAAAATTTTTTATAATTTCCATCTTTACAGTCATATTCCATCCCTTCATCATATCAACCCTTATTTTTGTACATATATAAGTTTTTCTTTCTTTAAAATTTTGGGAGGCAGTTTCTTCTAACAGACCAAATACACCCAAAATCTAGTGTGTGGCACTGATCTATATACCAGCCTGATCATATATAATCACATTCTGGTTTTTTTTGTTTTTTTCTGTTTTTGTTTGTTTTTATCTTTATCTTTTTCTTTTTTTTTTTTTCTTTTTCTTTTTTCTCTCTTTCCCTTTCTTTTCCCACTGCTTCAGGTCTTTTCTGATTTGTTTAGAATATATTTTCTGGGAACGTTGTTACCCTGTTAGCATTTTGTTCTCTCATTAATCTATTCTCCTCTGGACAAAATGACAAGACGGAAAAAATCACCTCAACAAAAAGAACAAGAGGTAGTACCAACTGCCAGGGACCTACTCAATACAGACATTAGTACGATGTCAGATCTAGAGTTCAGAATCGTCACTTTAAAGATACTAGCTGGGCTTGAAAAAAGCATGGAAGTTATTAGAGAAACCCTTTCTGGAGAACTAAAAGAACTAAAATCTAACCAAGTCGAAATCAAAAAGGCTATTAATGAGGTGCAATCAAATATGGGGGCACTAACTGCTAGGATAAATGAGGCAGAAGAGAGAATCAGTGATATAGAAGACCAAATGATGGAAAATAAAGAAGCTGAGAAAAAGAGAGATAAACAACTACTGGATCATGAGGGCAGAATTCGAGAGAGAAGCGATACCATAAGACGAAACAACATTAGAATAATTGGGATTCCAGAAGAAGAAGAAAGAGAGAGGGGCAGAAGGTATAATGGAGCAAATTATAGCAGAGAACTTCCCTAATTTGGGGAAGGAAACAGGCATCAAAATCCAGGAAGCACAGAGAACCCCTCTCAAAATCAATAAAAATAGGTCACCACCCCGACATCTAATAGTAAAACTTACGAGTCTCAGAGACAAAGAGAAAATCCTGAAAGCAGCTCGGGAGAAGAGATACGTAACCTACAATGGTAGAAACATTAGATTGGCAACAGACCTATCCACAGAGACCTGGCAGGCCAGAAAGGACTGGCAGGATATATTCAGAGCACTAAATGAGAAAAATATGCAGCCAAGAATACTATATCCAGCTAGGCTGTCATTGAAAATTGAAAGAGAGATAAAAAGCTTCCAGGACAAACAAAAACTAAAGGAATTTGCAAACATGAAACCAGCCCTACAAGAAATCTTGAAAGGGGTCCTCTAAGCAAAGAGAGCCTAAAAGCAACATAGACCAGAAAGGAACACAGACAATATACAGTAACAGTCACCTTACAGGCAATACAATGGCACTAAATTCCTATCTTTCAATAGTTACCCTGAATGTAAATGGGCTAAATGCCCCAATCAAAAGACACAGGCTATCAGATTGGATAAAAAAACAAGACCCATCGATATGCTGTCTGCAAGAGACTCATTTTAGACCCAAAGACACCCCCAGATTGAAAGTGAGGGGGTGGAAAACCATTTACCATGCTAATGGACACCAAAAGAAAGCTGGGGTGGCAACCCTTATATCAGACAAATTAGATTTTAAACCAAAGACTGTAATAAGAGATGAGGAAGGACACTATATCCTACTTAAAGGGTCTATCCAACAAGAAGATCTAACAGTTGTAAATATCTATGCCCCTAACATGGGAGCAGCCGATTATATAAGGTAATTAATAACAAAAGCAAAGAAACACATTGACAACAATACAATAATAGTGGGGGACTTTAACACCCCCCTCACTGAAATGGACAGATCATCTAAGCAAAAGATCAACAAGGAAATAAAGACTTTAAATGACACACTGGACCAAATGGACTTCACAGACATATTCAGAACATTCCATCCCAAAGCAACGGAATACACATTCTTCTCTAGTGCCCATGGAACATTCTCCAGAATTGATCACATCCTAGGTCATAAATCAGGTCTCAACCGGTACCAAAAGACTGGGATCATTTCCTGCATATTTATGGACCAAAGGCTTTGAAACCAGAACTCAATCACAAGAGGAAAGTTGGAAAGAACTCAAATACATGGAGGCTAAAGAGCATCCTACTAAAGAATGAATGGGTCAACCAGGAAATTAAAGAATTAAAAAAATTCATGGAAACCAATGAAAATGAAAACACAACTATTCAAAATCTTTGGGATGAGGCAAAGGCAGTCCTAAGAGGAAAGTATATAGCAATACAAGCCTTTCTCAAGAAACAAGAAAGGTCTCAAGTACACAACCTAACCCTACACCTAAAGGAGCTGGAGAAAGAACAGCAAATAAAGCCTAAACCCAGCAGGAGAAGAGAAATAATAAAGATCAGAGCAGAAATCAATGAAATAGAAACTAAAAGAACAGTAGAACAGATCAACGAAACTAGGAGCTGGTTCTTTGAAAGAATTAACAAGATTGATAAACCCCTGGCCAGACTTATCAAAAAGAAAAGAGAAAGGACCCAAATCAACAAAATCATGAATGAAAGAGGAGAGATCACAACCAACACCAAAGAAATACAAACAATTATAAGAACATATTATGAGCAACTCTATGCCAGCAAATTAGATAATCTGGAAGAAATGGATGCATTCCTAGAGATGTATCAACTACCAAAACTGAACCAGGAAGAAATAGAAAACCTGAACAGACCTATAACCACTAAGGAAATTGAAGCAGTCATCAAAAATCTCCCAACAAACAAAAGCCCAGGGCCAGATGGCTTCCCAGGGGAATTCTACCAAACATTTAAAGAAGAATTAATACCTATTCTTCTGAAACTGTTCCAAAAAATAGAAATGGAAGGAAAACTTCCAAACTCGTTTTATGAGGCCACCATTACCTTGATCCCAAAACCAGACAAAGATCCCATCAAAAAGGAGAACTACAGACCAATATCCCTGATGAAGATGGATGCAAAAATTCTCACCAAAATACTAGCCAATAGGATCCAACAGTACATTAAAAGGATTATTCACCACGACCAAGTGGGATTTATCCCTGGGCTGCAAGGTTGGTTCAACATCTGCAAATCAATCAATGTGATACAATACATTAACAAAAGAAAGAACAAGAATCATATGATCCTCTCAATAGATGCAGAAAAAGCATTTGACAAAGTACAGCATCCTTTCTTGATCAAAACTCTTCAGAGTATAGGGATCGAGGGTACATACCTCAATATCATAAAAGCCATCTATGAAACACCTACAGCGAATATCATTCTCAATGGGGAAAAACTGAGAGCTTTCCCCCTAAGGTCAGGAACGCGGCAGGGATGTCCACTATCACCATTGCTATTCAACATAGTATTAGAAGTCCTAGCCACAGCAATCAGACAACAAAAAGAAATCAAAGGCATCCAAATCGGCAAAGAAGAAGTCAAACTCTCACTCTTTGCAGATGATATGATACTTTATGTGGAAAACCCCAAGGACTCCACCCCAAAACTGCTAGAACTCATACAGGAATTTAGTAAAGTGGCAGGATATAAAATCAATGCACAGAAGTCAGTGGTATTCCTATACACCAACAACAAGACAGAAGAAAGAGAAATTAAGGAGTCGATCCCATTTACAATTGCACCCAAAACCATAAGATACCTAGGAATAAATCTAACCAAAGAGGCAAAGGATCTGTACTCAGAAAACTATAAAATACTCATGAAAGAAATTGAGGAAGACACAAAGAAATGGAAAAACGTCCCATGCTCATGGCTTGGAAGAACAAATATTGTGAAGATGTCAATGCTACCTAGAGCAATCTACACATTCAATGCAATCCCCATTAAAATACCATCCACTTTTTTCAAAGAAATGGAGCAAATAATCCTAAAATTTGTATGGAACCAGAAAAGACCCCGCATAGCCAGAGGAATGTTGAAAAAGAAAAGCAAAGCTGGTGGCATCACAATTCCGGACTTCAAGCTCTATTACAAAGCTGTCATCATCAAGACAGTATGGTACTGGCACAAAAACAGACACATAGATCAATGGAACAGAATAGAGAGCCCAGAAATGGACCCTCAACTCTATGGTCAACTAATCTTTGACAAAGCAGGAAAGAATGTCCAATGGAAAAAAGACAGTCTCTTCAACAAATGGTGTTGGGAAAATTGGACAGCCACATGCAGAAGAATGAAACTGGACCATTTCCTTACACCACACACAAAAATAGACTCCAAATGGTTGAAAGACCTCAATGTGAGACAGGAATCCATCAAAATCCTAAAGGAGAACACAGGCAGCAACCTCTTCGACCTCAGCTGCAGCAACTTCTTCCTAGAAACATCACCAAAGGCAAGGAAAGCAAGGGCAAAAATGAACTATTGGGACTTCATCAAGATAAAAAGCTTTTGCAAAGCAAAGGAAACAGTCAACAAAACCAAAGACAACCGACAGAATGGGAGAAGATATTTGCAAATGACATATCAGATAAAGGGCTAGTATCCAAAATCTATAAAGAACTTATCAAACTCAACACCCAAAGAACAAAGAATCCAATCAAGAAATGGGCAGAAGACATGAACAGACATTTTTCCAAAGAAGACATCCAAATGGTCAACAGACACATGAAAAAGTGCTCAATATCGCTCGGCATCAGGGAAACCCAAATCAAAACCTCAATGAGACACCACCTCACACCAGTCAGAATGGCTAAAATTAACGAGTCAGGAAATGACAGATGTTGGAGGGGATGCGGAGAAAGGGGAACCCTCCTACACTGTTGGTGGGAATGCAAGCTGGTGCAACCACTCTGGAAAACAGTATGGAGGTTCCTCAAAAAGTTGAAAATAGAGCTACCATATGACCCAGCAATTGCACTACTGGGTATTTACCCCAAAGATACAAAAGTAGGGATCCGAAAGGGTACGTGCACCCTGATGTTTATAGCAGCAATGTCCACAATAGCCAAACTGTGGAAAGAGCCAAGATGTCCATCGACAGAGGAATGGATAAAGAAGAGGTGGTATATATATACAATGGAATATTATGCAGCCATCAAAAGGAATGAGATCTTGCCATTTGCAACGACGTGGATGGAACTGGAGGGTATTATGCTGAGTGAAATAAGTCAAACAGAGAAAGACATGTATCATATGACCTCACTGATATGAGGAATTCTTAATCTCAGGAAACAAACTGAGGGTTGCTGGAGTGGTGGGGGGTGGGAGGGATGGGGTGGCTGGGTGATAGACACTGGGGAGGTTATGTGCTCTGGTAAGCGCTGTGAATTGTGCAAGACTGTTGAATCTCAGATCTGTACCTCTGAAACAAATAATGCAATATGTTAAGGAAAAAAAAAAAAGAAGATAGCGGGAGGGGAAGAATGAAGGGGGGGAAATTGGAGGGGTAGACGAACCATGAGAGATGATGGACTCTGAAAAACAAACTGAGGGTTCTAGAGGGGAGTGGGGTGGGAGGATGGGTTAGCCTGGTGATGGGTATTGAGGAGGGCACGTTCTGCATGGAGCACTGGGTGTTATGCACAAACAATGAATCATGGAACACTATATCTAAAACTAATGATGTAATGTATGGGGATTAACATCACAATAAAAAAAACAGGCAAAGAAATGCAATGCAAAAAAAAAAACGAAAAACTAAACTCATCAAAGGGAGATCGTATTTGTGGTTCCCAGCGGCAGGGGGTTGGGGATGGGAAGAACTGGATGAAGATGGCCAAAACATATGAACTTCTATTTATAACACAAGTCCTGTTTTAGACAACATGATGACTGTAGGTAGGGGCTCCTGGGTGACTCAGTCAGTTAAGCATCCGACTCTTGATCTCAGCTCGGGTCCTGATCTCAGGGTTGTGAGTTTGAGCCCCATGTTGGCCTCTATGCTGGGCATGGAGCCTACTTTAAAAAAAAAAAAAAAGTGATGACTGTAATTAATATGCACAAAACCCACTGAGAGGAGGCACATGAAACCAGGCACTCTGTCCATCAGGCTTTAGGCCCAGGTCTTGAGCCCCAGAAGTGTCTGCAGGATTGGGACAATATCTTTGGAGATAGAGAATGGACAACTTTTGAAAGCATCTGTTACCCAAATATATAATTCATCTTGCACTTTCTGGGACAGGGTCCACTTGTAACCTCTATGTCCAAGCCTTGAGTCAACACTTCAACTCTACAACAAGGAATAGAGCCCTTAGGGAAAAAAAACCAGAGCCTTCAGGCTGAGTCATGTTTCCAGAAGTGGGTAATAAAAGCCATAAACTGTGGTCATTCCTGGGTCCCTTTCCTCCCTGGCCATACCAATCATCAACTGGAGAAGCAAAGAGAAGAAGGTGGAAATAACAGAGCTACCCAGATCCATCAGCCTGAAGTCCCATGACAATTAGCAGTCTAGAAGGAGCTATTTCCTGAGAGGTCCCAACTATGGGCACTCACACTCCTAGGCTTCCAAAAACAAATAGCACCAGGAAGTCCACCACCTCTATGCAAACCCACAGATACTCAGATATTCAGTCATTATCAATCCAACTATATACCATTTAGACATCTGTTCTACCTCTCCATGCTTTACTGCAGCTCTGTGTGTTCCTCCTGGTACTCATCTGCCATCCCCATATCTCCTCACCACCTCCCCTCATTCGTGCACTCAAGGCTCCTCTCTGGTCAGTAATCTTCATAACTGTGTCTGGAGGTACCAGTGAAATGTCCTCCAGAGCTTTCCCAACCCTATTCAATGGGCATCCATGGTGGAGCACCATTTCTTGGTGTGGCCTAGGGGACAGCTGACCTTAGTGTTAATTGACTTGATCAAATCAATATATTATCAAGGACAAATTATTTTTATTTACAAATATTTATGGACTAGCCATAAAAGACTAAGAATAGTGTCAAAAAGGATTAAGCCCAATGGGGCGCCTGGGTGGCTCAGTCATTAAGCGTCTGCCTTTGGCTCAGGTCATGATCCCAGGGTCCTGGGATCGAGCCCTACGTCGGGCTCCCTGCTCCACAGGAAGCCTGCTTCTCCCACTCCCCCTGCTTGTCCTCCCTCTCTCACTGTGTCTCTCTCTGTCAAATAGATAAATAAAATCTTAAAAAAAAAAAAAAAAGGATTAAGCCCAGAATGAAAGAATGCTTGTGGAAACGGAAAAGACATCAAGTGGTATTTATAAATTCACCTCCTCGGAGCAGGAAGATGTGAGGGGAAAGGTGACTGCTGGGGAAGTAACAAAATGTAATAGATAAGAGAGAAGACAGAACTATTAAACCACCATTGCATGCCTGGGAACATGAGCACAGACCTCAGAGGGGAGAAGATAGTAAGATGTAAAAGTACAGTCTGTCTGGCCCGGGTGACTTCCCCCCAGAGGATGACAGCGCTGCAACCTTGTCCTCAGAATCCCCGTCCACAATCTTTGAGAAATTGTGAAGATCTGAGAGATGCTGCAAGCCCAGAAAAGAAAAGATGTCCCAATTTTCAAAATGATGAAAATAATATATTCTAAAATCTGTAGAGAAAATCTTGATGTTGATTTTTGGCAAAATTCAAGAATGGATTTTTGTACAGAGGGTATGTGAAAACTTAGAAATAGTGAGCATGAGAAACCAGAGTATTTTCTTTAGAAAGCAAGACAGGCCTTAGTAAATCAGAGGATCACAGGTATTGCAAAGATGGAGGGTGTGTGGACACAGTGAGGTGACACTTGCCTTGCTTCCCCGGGCAGCTGTAGCCCAAGCTGGCCTTCCTCTTGTCTTAGTTCTTTTTGTCAGGATGGATGTGCTTGGGCTCATCTTCCTGCTGACCTTTAGCCCCATAGTATAAATACTCCTGTGTTCTACTCACCAGAGCTCTCCCAGAAAACAGAATGCTGGAAGGAGGCTCTGCTCTCCTCTCCATCCTGGCTTCAAGAGCTGGAAATGGAGCTGGAGCACCAAAAGGTGGGATGGAGCAGCTTTTGGAAGACTCGAAGGAGAAGCAACAGGAGATCTTGCTTTTCCAGGAGGAATAACTAACCCAGGTAAGAGGGAGTCCATTGATAAGGAAAATGGCCCCATGTTCAGATTTAGAAGGGATATTGACTAGACAGTTAATGGCCTCTTTTGGAAATCTGTTTCTTCTCCGCTCTTCCTAATGATGGGTGACTTGGAGCCAAAGGGAAGACTTCTGTGGGAACACCTTTTTCTCTCCAATGTTGGGAGACTAAAATTTTGTTGTAGAAGGCTTCAGCATATCAGGTACTAGAGAAAGAATGTTCTCATGTTTCCAGTTTGTTTAAAGATACTAGTTTTGCTGTAATGTAGGAGACATCTACACCAGCCCTGACACTAAGCCCCAGCATAAACCGTAGAACTGCTTGTCACCATGACAAGAGCAGGGGCAGTAAGAATATGAAGCTGTTGTGTATGCTCCTAGCTACTCTAGCTAATGGCATGACTTCAGGAGAAGTTACTTCACCTCTCTGAGTCTCTATTTCCACATCTGTAAAATAAAAGTGATGGGTTTCATGACCCCTGGGTTGACATCTAGGGCTAAAACTCTCTGATGCAAAGGCTAGCTCACAGCGGGTTGCCCTGGGGACCCTTGCCAGCTCAGCAGACCCTTGCCTCTCCCCTGGCAGCTGCAGCATAAGCTGGCCTCCTGCAGCCACAGTGTGAAGAGAAACAGCAGTTCTTGCAGTCCCTCCAGTTAGAGCTACAGATCTCTGAGGCACTTTATGGCAATTCCAAGAAGGGACTGTAAGGTGTACATTGTCCCTACTCCCCCACCCCATGAGTTTCCTTCCCTTGCTTAGGATCATAGGGAGGTCTTTACCTTGGGAGTTGTAGACATCTGGAAAGCTATAGAGTTCTGTCTCAGAAAGACCCCTAACCAGGCATGGGGCTCCCAAAAAGAAGATAGGAAAACCCAGAGACTGGTGACATGAGCAAGACCCAGCCCAGCCATCCCTAAAAATAGGCCACAAAAGTCCAACCTTACCTACCTAGATGTCCAGAGACAAGTTAAAATCTGGATTATACGAGATTTTTTTAAAATATAAAGAACTGTCCTGGTGGTACCATCATTTGAAAAGGTCTTGAATTTGGGGAATAATACACACTGACCACCCACACAGCCAATGTAGCAATAGCCTGGTCCCTTACTGACCCACTCCCCAGTGAGAAAATTAAAAGATAAAAAAAAATTACAGAAATACCACTAATAGAACCTAAATTTCAAGTCTGGATCTAAGTTTTAAACTCTTTTATTGAGCACTTTCACCAGCTGCTGCAATGATAGCCTCATATTTGAGAATCTTGTTATATTTCCCCATGCTTCTTCAATCGGAGGGTATTCTAAACATAAATTTAATAAATCCAAGCAGTCTGCAACAGAGGGCTGATGTCAGTATGATGAAATTCAGCAAATACAAACAAAAAGTCCTGAGCTAATATCAGTAGTAGAAGTACAGGGGAATGGGGAGGTCTGGCCCTGTAGCCATTTATCGGCTGGAGGATGGGAGAGTTAGGTGGAAACACATGTACACAAGGAACTTGTAGGTCAAGGTCACTAGAAAAGCCAGTTCCACCTGAGACCACAGCTGTGTAAGAGTGGTGTCCATATGGTGAGACCATGTCAGAAATATTGTTAGATTGTGAGGCACCATCTTGTAAAAGGGACATTGACAAACGAGGGAACATCACTAAGACAGGGACCACAATGCTGAGGGACCAGAAATCTCAAACTGGTTGAAGAAACTAAAAATGTTTAGCCTGGAAAAGATGATGAGGGGATGAGAACTAGCTTTAAATATTTGAAGAACTGTCAGGTGAAGAAGAAGAGCTGATGTGTTTTCTGTCCCTTTGGAGGTCTAAGTGATGGGCAAAGGATACAGGTGAATGGAATATACTTAAGTGATGCTTTCCTTACCACTCAAGCATTCTAGTGAAGGAATGGCTGGTTTGTAAGGAGTAAGCTCCCCATCCAAGCCCTCTTTACATGGAAAGGGATGGTTTGTCAAAGATCCCATGGAAGCAGGTCTTGCTTTGGGGGGGATGTTGACTCCCTAACCTTTCAATTCTAAGTTCTTCTGATTATATGTTTTTAAATTCCTTAAGCAATATGGTTTATTAAGAATGTTCACTGTTCGGCGAACTTTGAGTTTTCATAAAGCCTGGTTCAATTTCCTAATTTGCAGATGAGAAGGTGAACCAGAAATTGAAGAAATATAGGGGGGACAGCAGGCTGAGAGAACAGCTTATGTACAAAGTTATGGGAGTTGGGTCCTACTTGCCTGGAGGAGAGCTTTGTATGCGGGGGTGTGAGGAGCCAGGTCAGTTGAAAGAACAGCTGCCAGCATAGAGAAGGCCTACAGGGTTGGATGAAGGTGTACATTCTACACAGCAGACAATGGAAAATGGGTATTTTTTTCCTGAGTACGGTAGGTACATGATGGAAACAGAACTCTCTCATGGTAAGACTGGTGGGACAGCTGCAGTCAGGAGACATTAGAACCAGGGAAACCTACCGAATGGGGGCAGTGATGTTCCGGGCGTGAAGTGATGAGGGTCTCATCTAGGTGCTGTCAGGAAGATAAAGGGGAATAAATGGTAAGCAAAAAAAAAGTAAGAAAAACTTTGTGAAAATTTGGGTTTAGGGAAAGAAACAGAGGAACATCATAGAACTTTGAGGTTACTATCTGCAAACAGCTTCATCCTGAAATGCCTCTCTTTCACACCTTTCTCCCTTTTTATGGGTCTTTTAGAATTCATTTCAAAACACTACCACTAAGCCCCGTAATCCCTTATCCTTAATTCTGCAATCCAATAAGATCTGTGATTTGAAATCTTTTCCATATACTCATTTGGTGACAAAACATAACTGACCTGACAAAAGGATATTCATGGTTCTCATTTATCTCACATAGCTCGTTGTGGGAATATGGATACATCTGATGAAGGCCTGCGGCCAGTATCACTCGGTGCGTGTGATACATGGCATATATGGTATATGCATCCCATTGCATCTCCCCTCGGCACTCACCCTCAAATGGTCAACTCAGGGGAAACAGGGCCCTGCGTCCTAGGAATGGGGCACGTGGTCCCAACACTGGAGCTCCTTGGCAGTTCTAAAAGCACATGATGGAGCAGCAGCACCCTGCTGGCCAGTGAGGCTCAGCCAGCCCTCCTCCCAGACCCACACCTGACGCAGGCCCAGCTCAGCCGGGTCACCATCAGACTGGATGTCAGTCTACGCTGCAGTGCTCCAGTGCTTTGAATCCACATGTGAAAGCGGTAGCTTCCCAGGTGCCATCTCATGCTTAGCCCAGCACCTCCTATTTCCATTCTTTTATGATCTGCAAAGTGTGGCGACCTCACTCTAAATCTGCTGTCCCATTTCATCATCCAAACAGCCCTCTGGAGAGCTGGGACTAATGGCCAGACCAAGCCCACTGAAAGGCTTGTGTAAAGCAAACCAACGATCATTTGTATGTGGCTTTTGTGCAAAAGCTTTTGTGCAAAAGTCTCATGGTGTTTTAGAATGTGTGTATAAATGTACGATACACATTCATATGTGTTGCTATAGCGACATGACAGCCAATATAACTGGTGGACAGGGTCCATTAGAGGCAGTGAGACACAGTCTTTGGTGGCTAGAAAAGCAAAATGTTATACAAAGAAATAAACATTTTTTCTTCACCTGCTTTGTTTCCAATTTCAGCACCAGTCTCCAGGCTGAGTGTGAAAGAGTAGGAAAGACACACTTGTTAAGAAGCTCAGAGTCTAATGCATGAAGTCTAAGTTTATAAGAATACAGTTTTTCCTTCTTTGTCCTTTTGTGAAAATTCCCAGTCAAAAAATATGAGACAGCGATTCTTAGATTTGGGCCATCTTCGAATCTGTGATGGAGATTACAGAAGCATTTCCTGGGCTCCGGTCCCAGGAGATTTAGTTGGCGTGCGGCCCTAGGTTCTGCATGTTTCACATAAACACCCCAGGTGGTTCCGGTGCACTGGGCTGCAGACTGCAGTTCACAGAACCTCATTCTACAACATTGAGTCAAAACTGTAAATCAGTTCATTTTACTTTAATTAAGAACCTGTCATTGAAAAGTATATGTCATTCCATAAATGCTGACATAAAGATCTTCAGATATTCTTTATGTCTTTTTGCCTTTTGCCTAAAATAAAACTATCCACAGTTATTTCCCAGAACCAGTTAGAAAATTAAAGCAAGACTAAGAACAAACAATCACTGTCACCACCACCACCACCAAAAAGATCCACCAACAGACCCCTGCCTGGGGTGGAGACATGCCCCACTTTCATGATGGATGCAGTGGCATCACCATCTGCTTTCACACTCGGTGGCTTCAGTGGTTCCTTGAGCATGTTCGGCCATCAATATGAGGAGCTCACTGGCAGAATCAGCAGGATGGATGAAAAGCCAGCCAAACCATAAGGTACTATTTAAAGACAAAGTAGCAAAATGTGAGGCCCTCTTGCCCTGTGCTTATTCAAGTATCCCAGCAATTTTACCTTCATCCCTGTGCTGCCAGGTCTGGTAGGTGTTGATCATCAGTAATCTATGAAGAACTCAAATATGGCTTCTAAGAAATCCATTTTATGTGCATAACATTTATGAAAGCAACAAGATATTGTGGAAATATCTGATCTGCTCAGAATCCAGTCACAAATCCTTTTTGGGGAAAAGACCTAAAACCATTCTTGCATTCCACTCTTTATGAAATATTAAAAAGTAGCTCTGTGTCTCAATAAAACGTTGGAAAAAAAACATATCTTTGAGAGGAGGATGCTCCAATATTTAACGTTCTGTATGTTATATTCTGTCCCACCATGTGACAGAAACAGAGCCCATTCTTTAAAAAAAAAAAAATTCTGTGTGACAACCACTGTCTTCCAATTTGTTTTAATTCAGGTAAGAACCATGTTGCGCTCTGTGCAGGGAACAGGGGGCGGTCCTACAGGAAAGAATGGAAAGGAGAAAGAAGCAGGTACCTAATTTAACACTTAAACGTGTAAAACTAGCTCTTGACCTGACATAAACCTGCAGAATGTATAGTGTTTATTACACCCAGCAGGTCCTATCATCGCTCAAGCCACTGAGGCTAGCACTGGTTTCTATTGCTGTCCTAACAAGTTACCATAAACTTAGTGGCCTAAAAGAACACAGGTTTATTATCTCACTGTTCTGTGGGTTAGGATTCCAACAAGGATCTCACTGGATGAAAATCAAGGTGTCTCCAGGGCTGCTTTCCATTCTGGAGGCTCTAGGGGACGATCTGTTTCTTAGCCTTTTCCAGCACTTAGGAACACCTCCCCCCATTCCTTGGCTCATGGCCCCTTCCTCCATCTTCAGCACTAGCAACAGCAGGTAAGAGTCCTCCTCACAAGGCATCATTCTGACCTCTTTTTCTGCCCCTTCCACTCTTAAAGCCCTCATGTAATGACATGGGGCCACCTGGACAGCCCAGGATAACCTCTGCATCTAAGGTCCTTAACCTAACCAAGCCCATCTGCAAAGCACATCTGCAAAGCCCCCTTTGCTACGTGATATAACATAGTCACAGGTTCCAGGGACTGGAATGGGGGCCTCCTCTGCAGGGGAGGGGCATTATTCTGCCCACCACCGCACTACTGACTCAGGTGCAACTAATAAATATTGAAACTAAAAACATATCTTTTCTAATGTCACCAGAGCACAATCTAGAACAGCAAATGAAGACAAAGCCAAATTAGAACCCTAGGAGAGTTCCACTGATGACCATAAAATTGCACGGGTACTGGTCTCTTTAGTAGTTGTGTTTTCCAGATGTGGCTTTTTCTCCCCCCTGCATAGGCAGACTGATTGTAGAAATCTCGTCCAAGGCGAAGAGTGCAGTGGTGGAGGGAGGGAAGGCGGTGGCGGAGTGCGTGTGCCTGGGACCCCACTCACCTCTGGCTATGAAATCGCAGCTGGATCTAAGGGGGCCGATGGAATGGTTTTCTTTGGACCTGCCCTTGCCCGAACGCGGGGATCCTTGTGCGCCTCCCCCAGGAGGCCACGAGGGGGCGCGGCGGTCCTTCCCTGGGAGCTCGCCTGGTACCCGCGGGCGCTAGGATGTGCCATGAGTCGGGATCTTGCCGGGCGCGCGTGTCAGCCTGAGTGTGCAGAGCTTCCTGACTTGTGGTCACGCATCCCCGGGGCTGGTCCGGGCGGCGCTGGGGGGGGGGGGGTGACTGTGGAGACTGAGCTCCTCGGGGAAAGCCATCTTCCTCGGTCTCCTCCAAACCAGGCTCTGACCGAGAGAGATGGATCCGCGCGCTTCCCCGCCGGCGGAAAGGCTTCTCTCGTCGTCCTCGCAGACCCGGCAGCCTCTCCTGTGTTGCCGGTGTGTGTGTGTGTGTGTGTGCGTGTGTGTGTCCGTGTGCATGTGTGTGCGTGCGCGTGTGTGCACGTGTGCGGGTGCGCGCGCCAAGGCTGAGGCAGGAGTTGCAGGAGAAGGGAAGAGTAGTGACAAGAGAAGTCGGGAGGAGAAGACCAAGGAGGCTGGGGAGGAGGCAAGAGGAGGACCAGAGCTGGATTCCCCAAGTGGGAAGGCAGCTGGGGGCAGGGAGCCAGAGGAAATGTCCCATTTATGAGGATACAGTTCTTAGTGTTGGGCTCATTCCTTTCTTTGGAGACTCGTCTGTCCCTGTGGGGTGTTTTCAGATGCCTGAAACTTGACTGCCCCACTTCAGGCTGTGGGTGCACCTCTAACAGGTGCGCTTCCCTAGCGATGGGTGGTAACAGGCCCCCTGGGCGTGCACAGAGGTCTTACTCAGTGCTTCCGGGATGCTTAGGGAAGGGTCCGGTGAGTGGAGCCCTTTCGGGAGTTTCCTTTGGAGCAGCGCAGGGAGGTGTCTGGGTATCTTTGCCCTCCCTCCAGTGCTTGGGTTGCAGCACAGTTAGGCAAAGGTGCTGTCTCTTGCTCACTCCCCAGGGAACAGAAGTCAGTCTGAGCCCCCATGTTCCCCAGGGACACCCTACAAAACCTCAGAGAAAGTGGGGACTTCCCATCAGGCAACTTCGTAGTCATCTTAATCCTTCCTTTGGAGGACCTTTGACAGAATAGAATGATCAAGTCTTTAAAGAATGTCTTTTAGGGGCACCTGGGTGGCTCAGTGGCTTGGGTGTCCTGCTCTTGATTTGGGCTGGGTCGTGATCTCTGGGTGGTGGGATCCACCCGGCTTGGGGTTCCACAGACTGAGCGCAGAGTCTGCTTGGGATTCTCTCTCTCCCTCTGCCCCTCCTCCCGCTTGCACACTCGCTCACTCTCTCCCTAAATATATAAATAAATAAAATCTTAAAAGAAAAAAGAAGAAGAAGAAGAATGTCTTTTGCAGAGGCATGTCATCTGGCAAAGATCCTGTTTCCACCACAGACCTCACAGGAACACCCACTCAGCTCTTGGACAATGGGTCATGGGGCTTCTTGCAATCCCAGACAGAGTCAAGCAAAAACTACCCTTAGAACTGGCGCTGTGCTTTTTAAATACAAGCTTAAAGGTTTTCTTCCTTCAAGGATTCCCCCTGGCTCTGGCTGAAGTCTCTATTCTGTAATAGAGAACCTATTCTACTCAGAATCTAGATCGACATTTTCCAGCCTTGATTTTAAAATAGGGGATGCCACACCAATACAGAGTAATGGGAACTGGGTCTGCCCTCCTGCCCGCTGCAAGAAAACACAAACAAAACCAGACAAAATACTTGAAATGCAGATTTTCAAGATACTGGGCATCAGGCCAAAGAGGATGGTAATGCCCAAAGGATGGGAAGCAAATAGGTAAGCCCTGCACCTGCTCCCATTGACTGCCTGAGAGAGTTTCCAAGCAAGGCACAGGGAGGGGAAACTGAAGGGGAGCCCAGGGGACCTCAAGTTGAGGACACTGAGCTGAGTCCCAGGAGGCCAAAGTAGCTAGAGGCCGCAGGACAGAGGACCAGGGAGGAGAGAGCTGCTGAAAGTCAATGAGGATCATCTGTCTAGGGGCCCCTCCAGCATGCAGCACAGTACTGATCAGTGCTTCCGTATATGACAAATTAGCCAAGCTCAGGGGTAAGTAATTTGAAAGGATTAGAAGGAACAGTGCCTGGCACTCACACAGGGCTGGGAATGGTGCTTCTTCCCAAAAGATAGACAGGAAGAAAAAAAAAAAAAAAAACCCTCATAATTCATGGGGGAGGGGTGGAGTATTCCCTCAGGATCGGGGAACTCATTAGCCCTGGACTGAGCACTGCTCTGGGCCACTTCACAAATCCTGAGAGCAAGACCGGAAATGATCAAACTGTTTCCAAGTATGTGCATCTCTGAACAAAGCTCAGAATTTATAGGAACACGAAAACATCCAGCAGCCAACAAGGTAGAATTCAGAATGTTTGGCATTCCACCAAAATCTCGAGGTATGCAAAGAGGCTGGGAAATGTCCCTAAATGAGGAGACCAAGCAATCGCTTGAAAATGACCCCAAGATGGCACAGATGTTAGAATCACCAGAGAAGGACTTAAAAACATTTTCTAAAACGGTAGTCCCTAAGTTCAAGATGTTAAGTAGGCAAATGGAAAATAGGTAAATGACCCAATCTAACTTTAAGAGATGCCAACTACAATGTCTGAAAGGAAATTACTGTAAGGGATTGACAGCAATTAGAAAATGCAGAAGAAAAACACTTGATAGGACCTGTATGGGGTCTACAGATCCCTTTGGGGGGCACTGCCCCTTCATGCCAAGGAATCTTCCAATCCCTGAGCATGGGATGTCCTTCCATTTCGTTAATCTAGTGCAGCAATATTCTGGAGTTTTCAGTGGACAAGTCTTTTGCTTCCTTGAATAGATTTATTCACAGATATTGTTTGGGATGCCATTGTAAATAAAACTGTTGTCTTAATTTCCTTTTCAGATTGTTCACTGCTAGTGTATAGAAACAACTGGTTTTTGTCTATCTTGTACCCTGCAACTTTACAGAATTAGTTTATTGACTTGATTAGTTTTTGTGTGTGGATTATTGGGGATTTTTCTGCATATAGGAGCATGTCATCCCCAAAGAGAGATAGTTTCATTTCTTCTCTTCCACACTATTTTTGCGGACCTTCAGTTTTGAGAGACATTTGGGCCAGGTATAAAAGCCTATATAGCCCGCCACAGCCCACCCCTGGACTCTGCAGGTCAGAGATGAGCAACAACGACAGGAAGTTCCCTATTTTGGGTCACCTCTGCTGGGAGTCTTGGATCAGCATGTGCAGCCTAGGCTAGGGGAAGAGATCTGGGGAACCCTTGCTCTTTGCAAGCCCAGCTCCAATTGGAAGGACCACAGGGACCTCTGGATGCCCCTACAGGGATGGCTCATGGCCTGGGAGCTGCCAGGATGCCAGAGGTCAAAAAAAGACAAATCCCAAAACACCCAGCCCAAAGATCCTGTGTAGACGTAGGATAGGTTAACGGAGCCACGGGCGCTCTTCTCCGGTGGAATCACAAGCCTCAGGCAGGTACGGGGCAGGGGGGAGGCGGGGGCTGGGGGACGGCTGCTGACTCCAGGCCTTGGGGGTCTCCAGAGTTGGAGTCTGGAGGCCTCTGAAGGGGACTCTTCCAGGGCACGAGCCACCTCGCCCTCCTGCTCACAGTCCTGCTCCGGGGTCAGAAAGGGGAAGCTGTGGAGTCCAAAGGGTAGAACCACAGGCTCTTAACACAGGGACCCCTTTCTCTGTTATGATTCAGATTAGGACCCAAGCTGCAAGGTTCCAACAGCACACCAGTCAGGCCATGAGCACTGCACTCCCGACCAACCTATGGTGATCTGGGCGGGGGGGGGGGGGGGGGGCCTCGGCATATGAGGTTAGTAGCCCTCCCTCCCTCTCTCCCTCTCTGTCCCCTCCCCTCTTCACTCCAGGTTGCCTACCCTCACCTTTCTCCTGCGCAGCGCTCCCCATGCACCCCTCTCCCTGCACAAACATGCCCAGACTGAGGGCAGCCCACTGCCCTGGGTGGGGTGGGGAGATCAGTTCTCTCCAGGAGGCACCCTCTGGAGTCTCTAGAACTTTTACCTGGTTCTAAACAGGTGCCATAATAAAGGTTTTTAACAGCCGCTTTGAACAACTTTTCACATCCCCCAGTTCTGGTGTTCCTCTAGGACCGAAGACACAAGGCCACAGTCGAGTTCTCGGTCCCCCCCAACCCCAGACTCCCAGCAGAGCGTGTCCTTCACAAAGTGGATGGGTACCTACTCGGTGCCAGGCCCTGCTGTGGCTGTATTGTGAGCAAACCCCATTTCCCTGCCTCATGGAGCCTCCACTAAAGGCTCGAGGGTGGCGCGGTGGGGACACAGGTGGTCAGTGTCCTTCCCCCTGCCCACACCACCTTGCTTGGGGGGATTTGCTGTGAACCAAAGAGGGGAAGCCCAACAAGAATGGGAAATATCACTTCAGCCTGAGAGGTTGTGGTCTTCCCCTGGACCTAGTGGCTTTCTGGGCGGCACAGAGCAGGTGGGAGGGCCTTGGGCCCACTTTTCCTGCATCATGTGACCCACCTCACCCCTGCTGGGTGTGGAGAGCCCAGCCCCGTACCTCCCAAATCACCTTGAGGCAGTCAGTCCGTCCTAGCAGATTTGCAGCTTAGCAGATCACTTCTCCAGCAACCAGGGCTCCCGGTGTCTATTCTTGGAAGAATCACCAGCCAGCAGCCCTGCCCCACCCTGGCTATGCAGCCCAGTATCCACCAGCTCTGCTTTCGGGGGGAGCAGGTGCATATTTGCAAGCTAGGGCTTGTCGTTAGGCAGCCTCCTTGTCCTCTGAGAGCCATGACCAGCTTCTGAAGACCCTTGCTGTGTTCAAGATCCCTGGTGTGGACTTGGATAAAACTTCTGCACATGAAAAACTCCATTTTGAGAAAAACTCCATTTTGAGAAAAGCTCCGTTTTCCTTTTTGAAACACATAGCTAAGGAGCTCGAACTGGGTAGAAAGACCTCTAAACTGGGCCAGAAGTGGCCACCGTTTTACAAGCAGCCGCTCTTTAAAATTCAACAGGATGACTGGCATCTGGACCATAAAGCTGTCGGTATGAACAGGAATGTAGCCTCAAAAAATATTCGGGGTGTGGGCATCCAGCACCCTGAGCCCATTCGGGTGCTTGGGGTCAAACTAGAGCTCCACAGATTTGGAGCGCACCTTGCAGCCCAAGGCCAACTGACCGGGTGCTCACTGTACATCTGTTGGGTGCCCCAAGTCCGGGTAACTAAGGACAAGTGGCTGCTGAGGAACAGTCACAGCAGTGGGTTATTAAAGAAACACCTGAGAGCCGTGAGCAGTGGAAAGGCCATGTGGGGTGGTTGGGGGCACCCTCTAAAAAGAGATACCTGGGAAGTTGTGATTGCTGGAGAAACCCCAGCCCCGAGAGGCAACCGGTCCCCCAAAGAGGACTGACAGTCCTTAGTGTAAAATGAGGCCTCAGAAAGCTACTCGGAGTGTGGGCTCCCTCCACCCTGGAGGCTCTGCAGGTGGTTGGGTTAGGCCGTATGTCCACAGGCCTGGAGTGTCCCCGGCAGCCCCAGGCCTGCTCACAGCAGGCCAGAATATCCGGGACCTAGAACAGGGCAATGCCCGGCGAGACTGGTTACCAGGAGGAAATTGTTGGAGGGCCTTACCCTGCATAATCGGACCTCTTCCTCCTTCGGGAACAGCTGGAGAACTTGCATTGTCCTCCTGGGTTGGGGCCTGACCACTGATTGGGTGGCCACCAAAAAGGTACTCCCAGGGGCCTTGAGCCCTGGAGAAGCTTGGCACCCCCCCCCCACCGCCAGACAGTCTGTCTAAATGGGGAATGACTGTCACCAGTGTAAAGCTGTCACCTCAGCAAGATTTTCGGTGGGTGGGCTTCCTGTACCCTGGGGGCTATGCAGGTGGTTGAGGATGGCCTGAGCTCCACAGACCGCGCTCACCAAGGCCAGCTCACGGGGTCTGCGTGAGCACGTGGCCAGAGAAGCCAGGGGAGCCAGGCACCTAAATCAGGAAAGCTATAGGGATAGGCCAAGTCACAGGAGCGGGCACCTGGGGATGCACATCTGCCTAGTTTCAGTCCAAACCTACACAAAGGCACATGTCCTGCTGGGAGGGAGACGTGGAGAAATGTGGATTGACAAGGGGCAGACGGTGAGTCCACAAGCTGCACAGGTCAGGGCACCGGCCCCCTGGACCAGGGCATCTGTAGGGAGAGGCCAGCTCATAGGAGCGGGTTTTTGAGGGTACCCGGCATCTGCTTCATTGGCAGAGCACAGTGGGAGCTGGCTGGCAGGGGTAACCCTCCTGCAGAAGACCTCTGGGGGCCCTGATGGCTGGAGTAGCTGGAGACCCCATCAGACAAGCAGTCCAAATGGGGACCACACTCAAGCTGTCACCTCTGATAGACTCTTGGGGTTGGGATCCCTGGCCAGGAGGCTATCCTGGTGGTTCGGGACCGGCCTGAGCTCCCCAGGCCAGGAGGGCGCCAGATTCCCCCAGATGGGCTGAGCAGGCGCCTACTGAGCATGCACGAGCCTTGCAGGTCAGGGAGCTAGTGAACAGGGCAAGTGTGCGGAAGGCCGTGTCTCTGGAGCAGGCCTGTGATGGTCCAAAGCTTCCGCTTATTTCCAAGCCCTATCCTACACAAATGAGTCTATTTCTTCCCTGAAGGTAAAGCTGGTCTGCTTTGCCTGTGGGACCCGTGTGGCTGCCAGGATATCCTTCCCTAGGAGATACCTGGGGGAGCCTTGACTTCTAAGCTTGGGACCCGATTAGGCCGGCAGGCAGTTCCACGAGGGCCCGTCTGTCACCGTTTCAAGCTGCCACCTGAGAAAAGTGGAGGGAGGGCTTCTTCCACGCTGTTGGGGGTGATGTGGGACTGATCCGAATCTCCACTGACCTGGAGGTGCTTAGCTGGCTGACAGGGTGTGCAAATGCACATCCTCGAGCTGCCCAAGTCAGGGGAGCCAGGGGCCTGGGACTGGGCAAATGTTGGGGGTGGCAGCATCTCAGAGACTGGCTGTTGGGGGTATGTGAAATCTACCCGCTTCCAAGCCTGAACGTACACAAATAGGCCTATTTCCCTCTAAGCCTGAACTAGAGGAAGCTGAACTGCTGGGTCATCCTCCTGTAAGAGCCACCTGGGTGCCTTGAGTTCTGGAGAGGGCAAGGACTTAATCAGGCAGTCAGCCCGAACGGGGCTGATTGTCACCAGTTTATTGCTTCTCAGGAATATCTGTGGGGTTTTAATAATTAAATTGTAGGCTTCATGGGATATAGCCCCATCCTAAAGTTAGTGCAGGAAAACCTAAAAAAAAAAAGAAAAACTGGATTGATAAGAAATATTTGCGGGGTTTTGATCCCAGTAGCCTGATGGTTAGGCAGGTGGTTCAGGACCAGCTTGCCCCCCACCCCACGAGCGCGGAGGGCCCCAGCTGCCACTGGCGGGCTGATGGGGCACGTACTGCGCATGGGCGAGCTAGGAGGTTCATATAGCCATCGATTTGGAACAGGGCAAGTGGCTTGAGAAGCTGGGTCTCCGGAGCAGGCTATCGGGGTTTCAGTGCACCTGCCTATTCCTAGCCCTGTCCTACACAATTGTGCATATTCTCTCTGAAGGCACAGATGGAGGAGTCTGGACTGCCAGGATGTGGCTTGTGGGGCTGCAGGAATCTCCTTCATGAAGAGACACCTGGGAGCCTTGAAGTCTGGTAAGCCTGGGACCCATCAGGCAGCCATTCCAAGTGGGGACTGAGCCTAGCCAGTTGAAAGGTGCGTCTCAGAAAGATTCTGGGGTGGTGGGCTCCTTCCAGCCTGGAAGCTATGCATGTGGTTCAGGACCAACCCAAGCTCCACAGGACTAGCCTCTAGTCCAGGCTACGGTCTGCGGGCTGACGGGTGCTTTGTGAGCATACTCCAGCCACGCAGGTGAGCGTAGCCAGGCGTCTGGTCCAGGGCAGGTGTCTGGAGAGGCCAGTTCACAGGAGTGGCTAGCAGGGTACACAGCATCTATTTCCAAGTGCTAATCCACACAAATGTGCATTTCCCCCTAAAGGCAGAGCTGAGGAATCTGGAAGCCTTGCACGGGCTGATTCCAGCATGCTGACCCGGGTGTCCTCAGTAAGAGACACCTCGGAGTCTTGATTGCTGCGGAAGCCCTGAACTTCAGAGAAGGGTAAGTACACATATCTCTCACCCATTTCGGTGGCTGCCTCAAAAGGACTCTTCGGGGTGGGCGCCTTCCGTGCTTGAGACAATGCAAGGAGTTGGGGAGTTGATGGGTGTACACTGTGCATGTGTGAGCCTCCCGGGTCAGGGGAGCCAGGGACTTGGAACAGGCAGGGTCAGTTGAGATCAGTAGCAGACTCTTGGGGGGTGGGGGGGTACCTCCATCTGCCTGGATCCAAGTCCTAACCTACACAAATGCATATATTCCGCCTGAAGTCTGCTTGGTTTGGGGAGCAAATAATGCTCAGACTGATTTTGTCTTTGCCAACAATGTCTTTAACACTAGTTCACTCTGCAGATATCTCCAGCCCATAGCATACAGGGTAATGCTTTTTAATTTACCATTAAAGAAGTAATATATTCCAAACTAATGCTAGATTAATCACACTATTCCAGGCAAAGGGAGATGAAAGCAATAAAGTTCAAATGTAGTCGGTTTATAGGAATCGGCACTTGGAGAGACACCTTTGCCCACCGAGATCTGGCCAGCAGCTGCCAGAACCAAATTAAAAGTTGGGTGCTGCTAGAGCACGTTTCTAGGGAAGGAGGGTGCTGGTGTTGATGGGCCAGATGTACATCCCTGAGGGGTCTTTGCATGGCTTTCACCCCTGCCCATAAAAGGGCCTCCTTTTCCTCGACAAGAGCTCATTGTTCCAAGGTCTTTGGAGAGAGATTTTAAGTCAGCAGATTGTAGCTTTGCTAGACCGAATACTCTCGGATAGTCCTCTCTAGCTGTCGGGGTTTATAGTCTAAGTGCCCTCTTCCCATAGTTGCTTCTCCTGTGTCTTCATTGACACGCCCGCCCCCCTCTGGGCCCCCCCACCCCACAGCAGTGAGCTACTGAGTTCCTACAGGTGAGAGCAGCTGGGATGATGCCATCCCTTCACAACTTTCTGCATTCTTGGATCAAAACAACTTTTCTACTGAAAACAATTTGGGGGGGGGGGACGGAATTCACCAGAAACAAGTGGATTTGAAGTCCTATCAAATCAACACACAACGATCCACCCTGTGATTTCAAATCACTCACACTGATTCACACTAGGGCCTAATGCCTTGTACAAATCCAAGTCCACAGAAACATCAATCCACCCTGAGAGTGCACATCATTTACGGCCTTACTCACAACCACATTTTGTGAGTATTTTTCCTTTGATGCACATTCTTTGACATCATACTTTAATGACCAGCATCAGCAACTATATACCTAATATGATCAATAGAAGCATACCAAAGAAATCTTGAATATGGCACCATATCTAATTGTCAAATGATCAAAAGTTAAATTTCTTAAACCAGCACTTTTAACTTCCTTGATAATCATGTTTTCAAGTAAATATTATTTTCTTAAGGTCCCCCTCCAGGGCATACAACCATGCACAACACTATCAAGCATGTGTCCAGAGACTAGAACATCACAATTCAAGGCTGCCATTTATTTCGGGAATGCATATTTTTGCTCTCTTTCCAATTCCTGAAAAGTTCTTTTACTTTATTAGCCTCAATCTCCAAATGTTTCTATACTTGTCTTTACTTTTCTAACATATGACTTATATTTATTAGATTAATTTTTGGAGGTTCAATGTGAACTATTTCTCTGGTTCTTTTAATAGTTCCTTTATCTTCTCTAGCCTCGTATAATATCATTTCCTTCTATTTTTACATCCATGCCCTGTTCTAGTTGTACCTGTCCCATCACGTCGTGTCCTTACATTCCCCTTGACGCCAACAAGTTAGGGAGAGGCTGGGCTTACACCATACTGTCCTGGTCCAATTTCCTATATTCTACATAACTGGCTAAGGAGGAGTCAAGGCCATATTCATAGGTACTCATACCATAAGGGCATTTTCACTCCATTCCGCCAACACATCCTTAGGAACATGTTTTCCCTTCTGTCAAAAAGGGGCTTCTGTGGCTTATAAGCTCCACTCTGTCTTTTGATGTTGGGGAACCACAAAAGTGTGGTACTCGATGGCATGTTTCCTCCTTGAAATGCCAATAGTCCAATTTCACAGTTACCCAAGGAATCACGACCATCGGGATGTGTGGTGTCCACTTCGCTTCTGGCTGGGTTTTCTGGTATCCCAGGTGACCAGGCTTGCTCCGAGGTCATAAATGCTCTATAATTCTATGTATTCCACATTTCAACCAGTCTTAACTGCTACAATTGTCAGTCTGCAATTAGAGAAACATCATTCATGGTGGTTTTTTGGTATTCTGTTATTTTTAGCAATTCCTCCAACTGCTTAATGTGGAATTCCCATTGCTCTGTTAACTTCCATGTGAAATTCACTTATGGTTTGTAACATGCTGCTAATATTATCCATCTGTGTACCCAGTGATGACAAAGCTGCCATGGCATGTGTGTTAAATTGAGATCATCTGGTTTCAAAATATTTAAAGCTTAATGTGATTTGATCCATTTGGAATTGAGGGAAAAGTGGCGGCTCTTTTTTTTTAAGATTTTATTTATTTGTCAGAGAGAGAGAGAGCACAAGCAGGGAGAGAGGCAGGCAGAGGGAGAAGCAGGCTCCCCGCTGAGCAAGGAGCCTGATGCGGGACTCGATCCCAGGACCCTGGGACCATGACCTGAGCTGAAGGCAGACACTTAATGACTGAGCCACCCAGGCGTCCCTAAAAGTGGTGGCTCTTTTTCCTCCACTTAAACCTCCTACCAGTCCAACAAGGAACCGTAAGGGTTTCCTTCCTTTTAGTGACTCTGTTTTGGGCATACGTTGCAAATTGGACATAAATGAAGTTGGATAAAACTGAGCACATTTGGGGCATCTCTCTCTGTCTAGAAAGTCCTGCATATTAAATTTCAAGTCCTAGGCCACTATTGTAGCTCCCAATAGGACTGTGAGAGGGTTTATTAACAAAGAATCCCATATTCTTGGGGCAGAAATCAGTGGTATGAGATTGAAGCCTGATATATACCACCAAGGATAATGGTGTTAGGTGCTAAGTTTCCTGTGTGTCCTCTGTACACATTACTAGGTGTCCCTGTTCTGTTAAAGTCTGGACACAGTGTCCACGGATCTATCGTTAATGATCTCATTCATGACATTGGTCTGCAAGCTTCTTGGGAGCTTCTCAGATGTAATGTGAAGGCGGCCCCTGTTCAAAGGGCAGGAAGAGACGAAAGAAAGAGGCAGGCTTTTCCAGATTGGTAGATGGCAGGTTTACTAAGCAAGGGCACTTACAGCAAAAGGAGTAGATCCCCCCCCACCCACCTGTCACATCTTAAAGGTTTACATAGAGGTCTTAACTGGGTTTAGTCATGTTGACCATCCAGATGGTCTCAACACCACTTCACTGTCTCAAGGCCATGTCCTTGGAGCAGACTCTGGGAGCAGGGAAGGCAAGCAAACCCCACATTTCAACGCAAGGGGAGGGAGCGAGGAACCTCCAGTTGCCTGGGTCCAGGTCACAGAAAGTGGTGGTCGTGTCCTCTTGGTGATCTCCCGCAACACTCCGCCTTTCATGACCAGCTCTTACAACCTCGCATGCATGCCCCCCCTCTTCTGCCGTGTGCCCTGGGTGGTCAGCAAGGGGCTTCGCTAGCCTGGAGGTGGGGCCTGTGGTGTCTGGCTGGCTGCGTTGGAGGCAGATGCCATGGCAACAGTGCAAGAGAAAACATAGATTAAGACCAGGATTCCCAGAATCAGTGACAACTTTTTCCACCAGGAGTCCCATGATCCCAAGCACTGATTTGTTAAATCCAAGGCTGGTGGTCAGATCACTCAGGGCATTTACATGTATCCTCGTAGCACTTAATAAACATGATACATTAGCAGATTCATCACATGTGAACACACGGCACTTCTTGTGAAGCAGTAATCATGTCCAAGGCTATTGAAATTTTAGAGGACAGTTCTTCTCATTAGAGACGTTTCAGTGTTCAGTAAGTAAGGATGGATTTTTTCTGCGATCCTTCGAGCCTTACTGAGTGAATTAAGTGAGGTCTGTAAATGTCATATGTTCTGCAATGTCTGCAAAGCTGCTGGAGCAAACAAAGATGGCGGCCAGATGATTGTACCAGTCAAAGACAGTGTGCCCATCTTGCCTTAAGGAGAGGGAGGTTGTCAACTGTTGTTACCATGGGACAAGTCCTCCCCATGCCCAGGGAAAACCCAGGATATAATAGCCCAACCACCCAGATAGAAGCCATGGCCAAAGATTTGTGCCACAAAACCACTGGGCCCCATGTGGGGCTACCCAATACCTAGATAGTACGACCAGTCAGTGCCAAATTAGTCACCTCCCTTCACATGAGAGAACAGCTGAGGAGTCCAAGTGGTATCCATCCCACGTTTCTGGTAAAATTGGGTTGATTTTGCTTAGAGTGACTTTTTTTTTCTCCTGTTTCCAACATAGGGATGCCCAGGTGCTCAAATCTCATTAGCCCAGGGTAAATCACATAAACTCATCCCAAATCTGAGCATAGCCACTCATGGCTCTGATGGTGGTCTTTCTAGCACCTTTCCAGTCAGCAATTTGATGGGCTGCCTCTATCGTGTGTTTGACAAAAAAAGAATACCCATGCCTGGTGTTATCAGTAGTATGTGCACAAGCCAGGTTTCTGGATCAGTACTGGTGATATCAGATGAACCAAGGGTGGTAGTTCTAGCTTGTTCTTGCT
The DNA here is from genome assembly GCF_964656455.1 of Halichoerus grypus. Taxonomy (NCBI): domain Eukaryota; kingdom Metazoa; phylum Chordata; class Mammalia; order Carnivora; family Phocidae; genus Halichoerus; species Halichoerus grypus. Next base: position 5,751,269 of record NC_135725.1, read on the forward strand.
CAATGTAATGCTTTAGGGCCATCCAATCCCTTCCCTGGAGGGACAATACCCCGCATGGCAATCCTGGCAAGGGAGAGGGGCAGTTGCCCACATACCCAAGAGTTGGCTTGATTTCCTTGTCGGGCATATGAGTAGGTCCACTGTAGAAAGATATTTCCTTCAGGTGTTCATCTTGTGACTGGACACCACAGGAGAGCAGAGCCTAAGGTTAAAAGACAGATATTTAGTAGGAACTTGTATGGGGAGGTATTCTCCTTCTACAAGAATGACACTTGTGGCCTGATCTGTAGATGTTAATGTGGCCACAGCCTTAGGAATTTGAGCAGGTTGTGCATTCCAGCCACGATGGCTAGAGGAGGCAGCACTGTGAGGAGATGGACTGGGGGTGGGATACGCCAGATCAGGACACCCATCTTCTCACTTCTTTCTATGGAGCGTGTTCCATTCCAGGTATAATGCATTTCAACAGGTCCTACTGCGGCAGGACAGCAGGATCCCAGGGGAGACTGAGTCGTTTCCTGCCACCCAGGAGTGTGGAGTAACTCACCCAATCTGCTGGGACTTCCCATTGCAGATTCCAGTGCATAATTCCTTTGCCCAGTGTGATGGGGTTGCTGGTCTCAGCAGCATAGTGCATTGATCGCCCACGAGAGTCAGGGCAATGGCTGTGTCCCATGATGTTCATACCTCTACGGTGTTGGATGCCTCAGCAAAGTCCCCAGTCTGGCATATGTGGCAACAGGCCCTACTGGTGGGTCATTCAAATGAATTAAAGCCTGGACAGTACTTTAGTCCACCCAGCCAAGGTGGTTTTACCAGTTACTAATTTAATCTGCTGCTTTAATATTCCATTTTTCCTTTCTACCAACCCTGCTGCTTGCAGGTTATAGGAGAGATAAAACTTCCATTCACTATCATGGCCTTTTGCCCAGTCTTGCATGTCATGACCTTTGAAATGTGACCCCCTCCAATCACTGCCTATACAGAGAAGGTATCCACATAGGGTACTCAGGTTCTCTAACCCCTAGTGGTGGCAGCCTGGTTTCCAGGGTGACAGTGGGAAGCTTGGATTAGGCCAGCTGTGGTATCCACACAAACCAAGGCATATTTACAACCCTCACTCAGAGGGAGGGAGCCAATATAATCAATTTGCTAATCCCTCCCCCATTAGGAACACCAGTGGATGGTTCCAGACTCCTTTGGCAGTTGCCTTGGTGTTGTTTAAAACACACAGGACAGGGCACTACTGCATTAATCAAGTTGCTGTACTTTAAGGGCAATCTGACGTCCTTGGCAATATGCCATCTCACCTGGGCACTGTGGTGTCCACTGTCTATGCACCCAGTCTCCTGTGTCTACTGAGAGCCAGTTGCAGGGGCTCATACCTGAGCCAGGGCATCTACTTTCTGGTGCCAGAAGCTGTCCATGCCATAGGAGCTGGGATATGAAAAACAGTGGGGACTACCTCGTACTCTTGCAGTGGACCTAAATGTCTTTCCACATATCCTGACCCCACAAGGGCTCATTCATGATCATCCAACCCTCGACTTCCTGTTGCCCAAGCCATAGGGTTCATCCCTTTAGAACAGCCCAAATGTCAGTGCAAAGGGTTAATGTGCTCATGAGTGATCACCAGCCAAGCAGCTCTGAATTCAGCGCTGGGTGAACTGGTTGCTGTGCTTTGTTCCTGTTTCCCTCCAGATGGTGTCAGTGTTGGACTGAATAGTGACCACAGTCAGTGTGGTAGACTGCAAAGACTAGATCTATCTGTACACCAGTCACCAGCCAGAATTTCCATGCTTCCACTCTGCAGGCTGCAGTGATGACAGATGCAGGTGCAGGGACATTTGCAGGACCCCCATACCCTGTACAGGGCCTGCTAGAGACAGCGGGCTAGCAGACAGGGGATTCCTCTGCTGCAAATGGTCATGCCCTTTAGTCACAGTGGGGATTTTAGCCAGAGCAGGGATAGGTCAATGGGAAATATTCTCACCCCACTCATTGACAGGCAGGGAAGTCCTTATCACTGTGGACTGTTCTTTAGTGAAAGGCTCTACCTGGAGGAGTGCTATGTACACTGCTAGGAGTAGTTGCTCCATGGGGCGGGGTTGGGGGGAATATCAGCTTTCTGCCCCCTTCCAGAGCTGAGACCAAAATCCTAGGGATACTCTCTCATTCCCTTATTTCTGCCACATGGCCAGCCCATGTCACCTGGAGTCACAGACACATCTATTTCAGATGATAGCCCTGCTTAAGAGATGCCCAAAGCTATAACTTGCTTCACTAGTAGTTTTGCTTCTCAAAGGTGGTTCACTGCTCTGATCCCCTGTCCCACACATGCCCTTTCTTTACTAGGTGGGATAAGGGACAGAGGCACCGTGCCAGGTGGGGAATAAAAGTCCTCTAAAGCTCCCAAATCCCTATGAAGTCTTGCACCTTGTTCACATTTATAGGGGTTGGGAAGGTTTGTACCTTATCAATCACAGTTTCTGTGACAACACAGTCTTATCTGACCAGACAACTCTCAAAAACCTTACTGCAGTCCATGTTGACCTTGAATTTTATGTGGTTCACTGCCCATCCTCATCCTCAGAGATGCTCCAGCAAAACTTGAAGGGTGTCCTGCAACAGAGGCAAATCTTCACATGTTAACACTGTATCATCAATGTAATGGGCCCACTTCACTGACGTGGGATGCCATCCCCATGACATATGGTGGGGTTCTGCAGGTAATCTTGGGGAAGCCCTTGAAAGGTCTATGTTGCCCCTCCCATGTGAAGGCAAATTGATCCTGTGACTCAGTGGTCAGGGCTATACTGGAAAAGGCATTTGCTAAGTTCAGTGCAGCATGGTACACTCCTAGGAACATGGCCAAGGTGTCTAAGATGGTGTCCTTGTTGGGCAAAGCCAAACAGATGGGGGCCACTGCCCTACTCAATTCTCAGTGGCTCACTATCATCTGCCATGAACCATTTGGCTTTTTTATGACTATAGACCATACTAGGCTATTGAGACTACTACTACATACAATAGCCACTTGGTACAGCTTTTGAATGGTTTCTCTCACCTCCTTCTGCCCCCAGACAATTTATACATTTAACGGTCACTACTCTTTGCAGGTATGGCAGGCTTACCAGTTCCCAGTTCCTGTATCCCTCAGTACTGGTTTGATTACTTTAACCAAGAGGCAGAACTCACTGATAGAGGTTTACAGAGTTTGACTCTTAGAGGATATCAATGCCCAATAAGTTCTCTGGTCTTGGACAGATAGAAACCTTATATTCTCGGTGGAGGTGGGGGGATGCCATATTTGCAGTGTCAGAGGACCTTCCTCACCATAACCATCTGACCTCTCTAACCATCAATGGCGTCAAGGGGGTCAGGAAACCTCTGAGGACTACCATGTATTAAAGTACATCCAGCTCTAGTATCTGCCAGAGTTGTCACCCTTTATTTATTTCTGGAGGACCAGTGAATAATGAGCTCACCATGTCACCTCTGATGGCCTCCAGTGGCCTTCTCCTGGAGGCAGTCTTGACCTGCATCCTAGACCTGGGGAAGAGAGGCACCCACTCTGCATAGGACCGTATCCCTGAGGCCTTTTCTGGAAGAGGTGAGGCATGAGGGATGGTAGGGGCAGATGGGGCAAATATGAACTGTTGTTCAGTTTTTAAGGCTTTCCACAGGCTGACCAGCACAGTGTTGGGTTGTTGGGTTGTTCTAGAAAAGAGAACATCCTGCAGCAATGAGGTCAAACCACATTTACTTGTGAGTTAGTATTACTGGATGTTTTATAGCAAACTGGGAGAGCTTTTGATTTTCCAAGCTTCCACTATGTCCTGGGTCGTTCCCACAGCCTGCACCCATTCCTGGGATTTGTCCATTTTCCCCAGATAAGCAATGGATTGCCCATTATAAATGTCTGGTCCCACAACTGAGCTGAGCATGGATACCAGTATCACATTAGCGGGTGCTATGGGCAGGCTGAAGAATCTTGACCTTCATTCCTGCAGTGAATGTGGCTTAATCAGGGCCTTCAAAGACAGGAATGTAGGATGGCTCTCTCATCCCCAACTCCCTAAGAATTTGCTGTTCCTCCTCTATAGATTTTCAGCATCCCACCTGTCCAGGGAGGTCCTCCTACATGACAGAATGATCTAATCTATAAGTGAGTGAGTACCTTTCCCCTACCCCAGCACAGTGCAGGTGCTGCCAGAGGGCAGATTGTGTGATGTTGCTCATTTTCTGTGCCTCCTGCCCAGTCAGAAGAATGCCATTGAACCCCATATCCCATAGCCACCCTAACCATGCCTGGATATTCCTAGCCTTTTGTTGGAACTTGGCAGCTATACTAATAATCTCAGGGGGAGTATGTTCTCATAAATATTCCTGAACTAGGGGGTGCCCACTGGCTGGTGTTGCATTGTTATGCTTTTATTTCCTTTGTATTAGGTGTTGGATGGCCTGGGACATTTTGTCTACTTCTGGTGCCTATTAGTCACCACATCTGGCCCTTCAACCTCCTCACCTTTTTAGGGATCCCACCTTTTAGTGTCCCAACTGGGCTTGGTCCCATGGGACCAGGCCTTAATTGTCAACAGATCTTGTCCTCCTAGCTTTGCAGAACCACAAAGGCCCAATTTATCATCCTGCTCTCTCTCTCCACCTTGTCTGTAGGCCCTGAAGCCAGCAGAGTGATGGACACACCCATCCCTCCCTAATCTCCACTCTCCTTCCAAATTTCTAACTGTAGCTTCAGCCTCTAACGGGCATCAGTAGGCAGCCAAAGTGCCCACAGGAGAGGGATAACACTGCACAGCCATGTGATTCCCTTCTCTGTAGTGCACTTGGCACAGTTCCTCCAACAGGTGCATTAGAATGGCTGGTATTTTCAGGTTGTCCCTACACTCATGCAGTGGTCCACAACTATGTGACATATGGGCCACCACTCCTACACAGAGGTCCCTGACCAACTCAAGACTTCCCCTGCAGATGCCTCTTTCCCAAGGCCCATGTCTTCTATCCCGTCTCTGGCTCACCAATCTTGAGTTGCAGGCTCCTCGGGAGCTTCCCAGGTATGATCTGAAACTGGCCTCTGTACTCAGAGGACAGGGAGAGGCTGAAGAAAGAGGCAGCCACTCCAGAATGGAAGGTGACAGGTTTAGTAAGCAAGGGAACTGACATAGTAGGTTTGTCTTGGGCAGCAGGAAGATGAGTGTATCTCTAACTGGACTGCCACATCTTAAGGTTTATATAGATTGAGTTCAATCTATATAAATTAATATCAATTAGTTGGGTTTGGCCACATATACCACCCAGATGGTCTCAACACATGACTGTCTCAAGGCCATGGCTTAGGAGTGGCATCTGGGAGCAGGGAAGGCAAGTGGCACCCACATTCCAAGGGCAGGGGTGTGAAGAGCCTCTGATCACCCAGGTCTGGTTCTGATGATCCAGTGGTCACACCCTCTAGACAACTTCCTCCAACGGTGGCTATGGATTAAACAGTATAAACTGGGAGTGTCATAAATCATCAGTTTTTTTGCCTATTAATATTTACAGTTACAATTGTACAGACGCAACAGCTTCTCCTCCAAAATCAAATGCAGCCCACAAAGTAATTCAGGAATTAAATCATGGTTATTTTCATAGAATCTCCACCATGTGTCCAATGCTGCATTCAATTCAGTAAGATAAGGGAAAAGTTTAAAATTCGGTCCCTGGTTGTCTCGGTATTTACAGTGGGTTATGATACCAAGATACCAATCTTATCCTCCAATTCAGTGTATACGTGGGGGTGTTGTTCATCAGCCTGGTTGATCCTTGTGGAGATTGAAGTGACGGTTTCCACTGCTTCATCAGCTTCCCTATGTATCTGTTTTCTCAGGAGGTTGAGGGTTTCCCAGTGAGCAGACGGTGCTGATAGCAAAGGTTGGGGTGGAAGGGCTGGTTTGGGCATGTTGGAGGTGTCGGTGGTGCTGGTGAGTCCTCAGTTGTAATAAGGTGACCAGGATGTTGGGCCATAGAGGATGTAGAGAATGTCACAGACATGGAGTTGTATCTGGACCAATTCAGAACAGTGGTACGACTGCTATTTCTGGAGCTGTTAGAAGATTGGCTGCAGTGAGTATAGGGTCCAGCAGTGACAAGTCAGTGGGTACCGTGGCCAGCTAGTGGTTTCATGCCTGCCACATAAAGATAGTGTCCTATAAGTTTTTAATTCCTCTCTTGTTCTTGGCACTCAAGGAAATCTGTACTTATTATGGCCATGAATGTTGATATTGACTCAAGCATACCTGCCTTGCATCATGCTAGGCTAAATATTAGGCACCTAGTGTTGATACAATAAAGGACGGTGTTCTTCGTGCCTGAAACTTTTATAAAGCCATCATATTATTTTTTGTAATTTCACTTAATATGCCTTTTCCTTTAGTCACCCAGTGGGTTTAATGTCAGGTGCTATAGTTTTCCCAGTACTGTATACATCACTGTGTTTTTAATTAATCTGTTTCCTTTAATTTACATTCTGGGGTGTCATTAGTCCTCATTATTATCTCCGTGGGTGTCTGCACTATTCATTCAACAGAAGTTTTTCCATCCTTCCTATGTCTATGGTTTACAGATCTTACAGACTCCCAGATTGTTTTAGTCCAAGCTTTCCTATCTAGATTGTCAGTAAGCAACCTAGCATTTTGTGTGAGCAAGCCACTGTGCCTTCCAGTTCAACCAGGGGCAGTTGAGTAAGTGGGAGTTCCACGTTATGCCTTGTTCTTCATCCCATTCTTGTATTCTGTGTGAAGTGGATGAAGTGGGTGCCCTGATCTGATCTGATGATGGTTGGGATACCATAGCAAGCAATCCAGCTTTCTAATGCTCTGGTGTTGGTTTTTAAAATCATTTTTCTGGCAAGGAGAGGGGAATCCTATTCCTGACCATGTGTCTACAATGGTGCATGCATATAGTTTTTTCTCTGATATAGACAAGGGTTTGTTAAAACCAATTTGTATAATTTGGAAGACTCTGTCTGCTTTGACCTAAGCTGGAGTATTTGTTAATGGCCTTCAACCTTTAACTTTTTAAAGCTTAACCTTTTACACATGTCTTTATTTGAGAGTGGAGGTGTTTGGTAAGGATATAGATCTTCCTTGCCTCTAATCATGTTCTCCTACTATCTTTGCCAGCATAACCTGTTTGGTGACATGTGGGTACCCATGCAATGGTCCCTGTCGATTGACATATCCATGTGTTTAGGTTTCATGTTCCATTGTCCTTCTTGTTTATTTACATATGGTTGTGTTTTGAATTGCTTTCCTCCTTAGCCATAAATCATTGTATTTTTTAAGACCAACTTTAGGAATCTTTGCCTTATTCGTTTTTCTAGTGAGTTTTGTCTACCTGGTTATTAAGTTTGGTAAGTTCAGAGTTTCCCTTCTGATGTCCAGAGATGTGTGTGATGAAGATGGAGATGTCAGCCAGTGCTCTTTTCTGTCATATGTCCTTACCTCGTATGTTCTTCTGTCCTATTTTCCAGTCATTTTCCCACCACGTTCCTGACCAAAACTAGCTATTCCCCATGAGTCTGAGAAAAGCTAAATTTCATTCTGATTTTCTTTAACAGATTCTTCAGTTGCCAAGTTCATGGCTCTTTGTTCAGTGTATTGTGCTGATTCTCGTTAGGGTTAGTTTTCAAAGCAATAATCTGGCAACTGTTCTGGATGGTGTCATGGAGGCTGGTCCACCTGGAAGCAATGCGATGTTGAGTTCCATGGACCATGGTGCTTCCCATTGCCCAAGTGCTCAGGCTTGGGTGGTCCCACCTTTTAGGAATTCTGGCATTGTTGAGATTTCCTCAGTTAATACAGAGGGTCAACCATCTATCTCTACGTCCCACTCAGATGTGTACCATTTCCATGTGAGACTGATGGTCAAGAGTAGTTCCCCTCTGTCAGGGGTCTGCTTTACCCACTGCAGAATAGGCTCTTAAGAGTTGAAGCAGCATTGGTTATTTTCTGTTAGTGGCTCTGCATTTCATAGGGCCTCCATGAGTGCCGTGTGAGTCTTTCCATTAATTGGTGTCTATTCTCAAAACATGGGAACTTCCTAGTCCAAAACCCAGTTGGGTAAAACTTGGGGTCCTGCAGTGTTTTAGTCCCCAGTGACCCTGTTCCAGCTCCTTGTGAGTGTGGGCACTCTAGTGTATTCTCAGAGTCCTCATTAGTGTATTCTCAGAGTCCTCATTAGCTGGTGTATTCTCAGAGTCCTCATTAGCTGGTGCCAATGTATTACAAGTTCTGACAGCATTTTTCAAGTAAGTAAAGGCTTCATCTTGAGTCTCTTTCCATGTAGTTCCCTACTCTTCCTACTTATTTAATTAATGTGTTTTAATATTATCTCCATGTGTGGTTTGTGCTGTTTCCTATCAGTCCTGTCAGTTTCTGAGCTTCTTCTTTGTAGTAGGAGTTGGTATACGATCTATCTTACTTATGACTGAATCTAGTATTTTTCTGCCTTCAGAGAATGAAATTATGCCTAGAAATTTTACTATAGTGTGAGATCCTTGGTCTTTACTTCAGTTGATTGTCCATCCTCTGAGTTTTAGGTATTCAGTGAACTCTATTTTTACCCTAGTCTGTTCTTCCATATTACCACCATACATGAGGATGCCATCAATATAGGAAATACTGGTTTGTGTGTGTGTAGTATTTTATGAAAGGCCTGGATGTGTTAGAAGGGTGTGGGCTCTCACTGGGCTGATATGGTATCTTTGGGCTAACCTAGGAAACCACATTAGCATATTGCTTACTTTGTTGTGGTGGTGGGTTTTTTTTTTGGATGTTCTTTTTTTATTATTATTATGTTGTGTTAGTCACCATATAGTACATCATTAGTTTTTGTCAATTTCTTCCTGTTTCAGTCTTGGCAGCTTATAGGTTTCTAGGAAGGCTTCCATTTCATCCAGATTGCTCAGTTTATTGGCATATCATTGTTGATAATAATTTCTAATAATTGTTTCTATTTCCTTGGTGCTAGTCATGATCTCTCCCCTTTCATTCTTAATTTTATTAATTTGGATCCTTTCTCTTTTCTTTTGGATAAGTCTGGCCAGTGGTTTATCGATCTTATTAATTCTTTCAAAGAACAAACTTCTAGTTTCGTTGATCTGATCTACTGTGTTTCTGGTTTCTAATTCATTGATTTCTGCTCTAATTTTAATTCTCTTCTAATGCGTGGCTTAGGCATCGTTTGTTGCTTTTTCTCTAGTTCTTTAAGGTGTAGAGTTAGTTGGTGAATTCGGGATTTTTCTGTTTTTTTGAGTGAGTCTTGGATGGCTATGTATTTCCCCCTTAGGACCGCCTTTGAAGTATCCCATAGGTTTTGGACTGATGTGTTTTCGTTCTCATTGATTTCCATGAATTATTTAAGTTCTTCTTTGATTTCCTGGTTGACCCAAACATTCTTGAGCAGAGTGGTCTTTAGCTTCCAAGTGTTTGAATTTCTGCCAAATTTTTTCTTGTGATTGAGTTCCAGTTTTAGAGCATTGTGGTCTGAGAATATGCATGGAATAATCTCAATCTTTTGATATCGGTTGAGACCTGATTTGTGACCCAGTATGTGGTCTATTCTGGAGAAAGTTCCATGTGTGCTCGAGAAGAATGAGTATTCTGTTGTTTTAGGGTGGAATGTTTAGGACCTCAAATATCTATGAGGTCCATCTGGTCCAATGTATCATTCAAAGCTCTTGTTTCCTTGTTGATTTTCTGCTTAGATGATCTGTCCATTGCTGAGAGTGGAGTATTGAGGTCTCCTCCAGTTAACATATTGTTATCAATATGACTCTTTATTTTGGTTAACAGTTGGCTTATGTAGATGGCTGCTCCCATGTTGGGGGCATAGATATTTACAATTGTTAGATCTTCTTGTTGGATAGACCCTTTAAGAATGATATTGTGTCCTTCTGTGTCTCTAATTACAGACTTTAGTTTAAAATCTAATTTGTCTGATATAAGAATTACTACCCCAGCTTTCTTTTGAGGTCCGCTGGCATGGAAGATGGATCTCCATCCCTTCACTTTCAGTCTGGATGTATCTTTAGTTCAAAATGAGTCTCTTGTAGGCAGCATATGGATGGGTCCTGTCTTTTTATCCAATCTTCAACCCTGTGCCATTTTATGGGAGCGTTTAGGCCATTCACGTTGAGAGTGATTATTGAAAGATATGAATTAATTGTCATCATGTTGCCTGTGAAGACGTTGTTTTTATAGATTGTCCCTGTAAATTTCTGTTGTAGATCACTCTTGGGGTCTTTCTCCTTTTATAGAACCCCCCTTAATATTTCTTGCAGGGCCGGCTTAGTGGTCACATATTCTTTAAACTTCTGCTGGTCATGGAAGCTCTGCATCTCTCCATCCATTCTAAATGAAAGCCTTGCCAGATAAAGTATTCTTGGCTGCATGTTATTCTCATTTAGTACCCTGAATATGTCTTGCCAGGCCTTTCTGGCTTGCCAGGTCTCTGTGGATAGGTCTGACGTTATTCTGATGTTCCTCCCTCTGTACGTAAGGACTCTCTTCCCCCTAACTGCCCTTAAGATCGTTTCCTTGGTTCTAAGATTTGCAAGTTTTACTATTACATGCCGGGGTGTTGGCCTGTTTTCCTTGATCTTAGGAGGGGTCCTCTATGCCTCTAGGACTCGAATGTTTGTTTCATTCCCCAGATTAAGGAAGTTCTCAGCTACGATTTGCTCAAATACATCTTCTAGCCCTCTCTCTCCACTCCCTCCGGAATTCCAATTATTCTGACATTGGAACGCCTCATGGTGTCACTTATTTCTCTGATTCTATTTTCATGGATTCTGAGTTGTTTTTCCCTGGCCTCCTCCTTTCCCTTTTTATCTATTATACTGTCTTCCAGATCGCTTATTCTCTCTTCTGTCTCAGTTACCCTAGCTGTTAGATTATCTAGATTGGATTGGATCTCATTGATAGCATTTTTAAGTTCTGCCAATTCACCTTTTATTTCTGCCCTTAGAGACTCTATGTTGCCATTAATTGATTTCTCCATTCTAGCCATTGTCTTCACAATTGCTAGCCTGAATTCCATCTTGGTTATATCTGCATCCATTTGTAAATCTGCAGCATAAGTCATAATCTCTGAGTCTTTTCTATTTTGGCGGCTCCTCCTCCTAGTCATTCTGATGATGGGTGTTTGAGGGAATGTATAGAGTCCAAATTATTGACCACAACCCAAGCAAGATGCACCTGTTTTCTTGGGACCTTAGGGTTGCTGGCCTCTTGTTTTCCTAGCCTGTCTTCTGCGGGAGGGGCCTGCCGCGCTGTTACTCAGGCAACCCTGGTTGGGCGGAGTTGCCCTGTGCCCCTGTGGCGGGGGATGGGCTCAGTGGAAATCAATTTTGGGGGCTTTTGTTCTCTGGCGCCTTTCCCTGGCGGCTTTCCGCGTCTCTTCCGCGAGTCAGAGCAGAAGAGACCGTTTCCAACCCTCTGCCTCAGAGCAGAGAGACTGCAGTCTGTTCTTCAGTGAGCTCTCCAGGCCACACCATCTCCGTTTCTGTCCCTGCTGCTATAAACTGCAGCGTCCTGGGTTGTGCGCCCCTCCGCAGCGCTCCCAGTCCTGCCTCCAGGTCGGAGCATGTCTCTGCCCTTTGTGCTTCTAAAACCACCAGCCTCTCCCAGTTCACCCACGCGGCCCGGATGCTCCGGGTTTCCGCCCCAGGGGCTGCCCTAAAGTCCTTTCCCGCTGCTACCTGTCTGCAAGTCTGTGCCCCATCTGTAGCGCACAAGGCTGTCACTCACCAGTGGTGTAGGATCCCCACGGCCAGGCACCCTCCCACTGCCGTTTATCCTCCGATATCTGCCTGTGGAATCATGGCTCCCCGCTTCGTACCTCAAAACCAACCACCTGCGATATTCTGTTTGTAGCGATCCAGATCTTCTTACATCTCAGGCTGGTTTCGTGGGTGCTCAGAGTGGTCTGGTGGATATCCAGCTCAATTCCGGGGACCAGTTGAAATAGGGTCCCCTATTCCTCTGCCATCTTCCCCCCCCCAGTATTTTTTTATTTTTGTTTCCTTTCATTGTATTTTACTTTATTTCATTTTGTGTGTGACACACACACACACACAGACATATATATGTTTTTTTTTTTTTTATTTTGGGATCTAATTACTTTTAACAAGCAGACCAAAACACACCCAGGATCTAGTTTTCTGTTCTGTTTCTTGTTTTGTTTGTTTTTCTTTTTTCCTGTTTTGTTTTCTCTGTTGTCATTGTGGTTGTTATTGTTTTTTCTCATTTCTTCTTTTTTTTTGTTCTGGATAAAATGAAAAGATGCAGAAATTCACCCCAAAAGAAAGAACAGAAGGTAGTACTCACTGCCAGGGATTTAATCAATATGGATATAAGTAAGATGTCTGAACTAGAATTTAAAACAACGATTATAAAGATAACATCTGGGCTTGAAAAAAAGCATAGAAGACACTAGAGAATCCCCTACTGTACAAATAAAAAAACTAAAATCTAGTCAGAATGAAATTTAAAATGCTATTACTGAGATGCAGTCCCAAATGGAGGCTATAAAAATGAGGATGAATGAGGCAGAAGAGCAAGCCAGTGCTACAAAAGATAAAATGATGGAAAATAAGGAAGCTGAAAAGAAGAGAAACAACTACTGGATCATGAAGGGAGACTTGGAAAACTCAGTGATTCCATAAAATGAAATAATAACTGGATAATAGGGTTCCCAGGTGATGAAAAGTGGGAGAGAGGGTAAGAAGGTTTATTTGAACAAATTGTAGCTGAGAACTTCCCTAATCTGGGGAAAGAAATAGGAATTCAGGTCCAGGAGGCACAGAAAACCCCCCTCAAAATCCATGAAATAGGTCAACACCTTGACATACAGTGAAGCTTGCAAATTTCAAAGATGAAGAGAAAATCCTGAAAGCAGCTTGGGACAAGAGGTCCTTAACCTACAAGATAGAAACATAAGATTGGCAGCAAACCTGTTCACAGAGCCCTGGCAGACCAGAAAGGACTGGAATGATATATTCAATGTCCTAAATGGGAAAAATCTGCAGCCAAGAATATTTTATCCAGTGAGGCTGTCATTCAGAATAGAAGGAGAGACTGGGCACCTGGGTGGCTCAGTTGGTTAAGTGACTGCCCAGGTCATGATCCTGGAGTCCCTGGATCGAGTCCCGCATCAGGCTCCCTGCTCAGTGGGGAGTCTGCTTCTCCCTCTGCCCCCCTCCCCTCGTGCTCTCCCTCTGTCTCTCTCTCTCTCATTCTCTGTCTCAAATAAATAAATAAAATCTTTAAAAAAAAAAATAGAAGGAGAGATAAGGAGTTCCCAGGACAAACAGAAACTAAAGGAATTTAGGAACACTAAACCAGCCCTGCAAGAATATTAAAGGGGATCCTTTGAGCAGAGAGAGAGAGTCCAAAAGTAACAAAGAACAGAAGGGTACAGAGACAATCTACAGGAACAGCAACTTTACAAATAATATAATGGCACTAAAGTCATGTCTTTTAATAATTACTTTGAATGTAAATGGACTAAATTCTCTAATCAAAAGACACAGGGTATCAGATTGGATAGAAAAAAACAAGACCCATCAAAATGCTACTTACAAGAGACTCATTTTAGACCCAAAGACACCTCCAGTTTGAAAGGATTCCAACAGACATCAAAAGAAAGCTGGAGTAGCCATCCTTATATTAGACAAACTAGATTTTAAACCAAAGACTATAATAGATGAAGAAGGACACTATATCATAATAAAAGGGTCTATCCAACGAGAAGATCTAACAATTGTAAATATTTATGTCCCTAACTTGGGAGCAGCCAAATATATAAACCAATTAATAACACAATTAAAGAAACTCATTGATAGTAATACAGTAATAGTAGGGGACTTTAACACCACACTCACAGCAATGGACAGATCATCTAAGCAGAAGATCAGTAAGGAAATAGGGACTTTGAATGCCATACTGGGCCAAAGGGACTTCACAGATATATTCAGAGCATTTCATCCTAAAGCAGAATACACATTCTTCTCTAGTGCACATGGAACATTCTCCTGAATAGATCACATACTGGGTCACAAATCAGGTCTCAACTGGTACAAAAAGATTAAGATTATATCATGCGTATTTTCAGACCACAATGCTTTAAAACTTGAAGTCAACCATAAGAGCAAATTTGGAAGGAACACATACATGGAGGTTAAAGAGCATCCTACTAGAGAATGAATGGGTCAACCAGGAAATTAAAAAAGAATTAAAAAAATACATGGAAGCAAATGAAAATGAAAACATGACAGTTCAGAATCTTTGGGATGCAACAAAGGTGGTCCTAAAAGGGAAGTATATAGCGATACAGGCCTTTCTCAAGAAGCAAGAAAAATCTCAAATACATAACCTAATCTTACATCTAAAGGAGCTGGAAAAAGAACAGCAAACAAAGCCTAAATCCAGCAGGAGAAGAGAAATAATAAAGATTAGAGCAGAAATCAATGATGTAGAAATTTCAAAAACCCAGTGGAACAAATCAATGAAACTAGGAGCTTGTTCTTTGAAAGAATTAATAAGATCGATAAACCATTGGCCAGATGTATCAAAAAGAAAAAAGACCCAAATAAAATCATGAATGAAAGAGGAGAGATCACAACCAACACCACAGAAATTCAAATAATTATAAGAGAATATTATGAGCCACTATATGCCAACAAATTAGGCAATCTGGAAGAAATGGTTTCATTCCTAAAAACATATAAACTACCAAAACTGAAACAGGAAGAAATAGAAAACCTGAACAGACCTGTAACCAACAAAGAAATTGAATCAATAATCAAAAAGTCTCCCAACAAACAAGAGTCCAGGGCCAGATGGCCTCCCAGCAGAATTCTACCAAACATTTAAAGAAGAATTAGTACCTATTCTTCTGAAACTGTTTCAAAAAATAGAAGTGGAAGGAAAGCTTCCAAACTCATTCTATGAGGCCAGCATTACATTGATCCCAAGACCAGACAAAGACCCCACCAAAAAGGAGAATTACAGACCAATATCCCTTATGAACATGTTTGCAAAATTTCTCAGTGAGAGAGCACCTGGGTGACTCAGTTGGTTAAACCTCTGCCTTCAGCTCAGGTCATGATCCCAGGGTCCTGGGATCGAGCCCTACATCGGGCTCTCTGCTCAGTGGGGAGTATGCTTCTCCCTCTCCCTCTGCCTGCCGTTCTGCCTACTTGTGCGTGCTCTCTCTCTCTCAAATAAATAAATAAAATCTTAAAAAAAAAAGAAACTCTCAGTAAGATACTAGCTAATAGGACCTGACAGGACATTAAAAGGATTATTCACCATGACCAAGTGGAATTTATTCCTGGGCTGCAAGGGTAGTTCAACATCTGCAAATTAATCAATTGGATACATTACATTAATAAAAAGAAAGGACAAGAACCATATGATCCTCTCGATAGATGCAAAAAAAAAGCATTTGACAAAGTACAGCATCCTTTCTTGATCAAAACTCTTCACAGTGTAAGGATAGAGTGAACATATCTCAGTATCATAAAAACCATATACAAAAAGCTCACAGCGAATATCATTCTCAATGGGGAAAAACTGAGAGCTTTTCCCCTAAGGTCAAGAACACAGCAGGGATGTCCACTCTCACCACTGCTGTTCAACATAGTACTGGAGGTCCTAGCCTCAGAAATGACAACAAAAAGAAATAAAAGGCATTCAAATTGGCAAAGAAGAAGTCAAACTCACTCTTCACAGACAACATGATACTCTATGTAGAAAACCCAAAAGACTCTAGCCAAAAATTGCTAGAACTAATACAGGAATTCAGCAAAGTCACAGGATATAAAATCAATGCACAGAAGTCAGTTGCATTTCTATACACTAACAATGAGGCGGGAGAAACAGAAATCAGGGAATTAATCCCTTTTACAATTGCACCAAAAACGTAAGATACCTCGGAATAAACCTAACCAAAGAGGTAAAGGATCTGTACTCCAAAAACTACAGAATACTTATGAAAGAAATTGAGGAAGACACAAACAAATGGAAAAACATTCCATGCTCATGGATTGGAGGAACAAATATTGTTAATATATCTGTACTACCCAAAGCAATCTACACATTCAATGCAATCCCTATCAAAATACCATCAACTTTTTTCACAGAGCTGGAACAACCTAAAATGTGTATGAAACCAGAAAAGACCCCAAATAGCCACAGGAATGTTGAAGAAGAAAACCAAAGACAGAGGCATCACAATTCCAGACTTCAAGCTGTATTACAAAACTATAATCATCAAGACAGCATGGTACTGGCACAAAAACAGACACATAGATCAATGGAAC
This sequence comes from Halichoerus grypus, assembly GCF_964656455.1. NCBI lineage: Eukaryota > Metazoa > Chordata > Mammalia > Carnivora > Phocidae > Halichoerus > Halichoerus grypus. The sequence goes on from NC_135725.1 coordinate 5,767,656, forward strand.
AGAATAGAGAACCCAGAAATGGACCCTCAACTCTATGGTCAACTAATCTTCGACAAAGCAGGACAGAATATCCAATGGAAAAAAGACAGTCTCTTCAACAAATGGTGCTGGGAAAATTGGACAACCGTATGCAGAAGAATAAAACTAGACCACTTTCTTGCACCATACACAAAACTAGACTCAAAATGGATGAAAGACCTAAATGTGAGACAGGAATCCATCAAAATCTGCAGGCAGCAACCTCTTTGACTTCGACTGAAGCAACTTCTTGTTAGACACATCTCTGGAGGCAAGGGAAACAAAAGCAAAAATGAACTATTGGGACGTCAAGATAAAAAGTTTTTGGGGCACCAGGGTGGCTCAGTCGATTAACATCTGCCTTCGGCTCAGATCATGATCTCAAGGTCCTGGAATTGAGCCCTGTATTAGGTTCCCCACAGAGTCTGCTTCTCCCTCTGCCCCTCCCCCCCCCCACTGGCATGTGCGTACGTGCACGCTCTCTCTCAAATAAATAAAATCTTAAAAAAAGATAAAAAGCTTTTGCACAGCAAAAGAAACAGTTGACAAAACTAAAGGGCAACCTACAGAATGGGAGAAGGTATTTGCAAATGTCTTATCAAATAAAGGGCTAGTATCCAAAATACATAATGAACTTATCAAACTCAACACCCAAAAAACAAATAATCCAGTCAAGAAATGGGCAGAAGGCATGCACAGACATTTCTCCAAAGAAGATATACAAATGGCCAACAAACACGTGAAAAAATGCTCAATACCACTTGATATCAGGGAAACACAAATCAAAACCACAGTGAGATACCACCTCACACCGGTCAGAATGGCTGAAATGAACAACTCAAGAAACATCAGATGTTGGTATGGATGCAGAGAAAGGGGAACCCTCTCGCACTGTTGGTGGGAATGCAAGCTGGTGCAGCCAGTCTGAAAATAGTATGGAGGTTCCTCAAAAAGTTAAAAATAGAACTACCCTGTGATCCAGCAATTGTACTACTATGTATTTATCCAAAGGATAGAAACATAGTGATTCAAGAGGGCACATGCACCCCCAATGTTTATAGCAGCAATGTCCTCAATAGCTAAAATATGGGAAGAACACAGATGTCCATCTACAGATGAATGGATAAAGAGAAAGTGGTACATATATACCATGGGATATTAGTCAACTATCAAAAAGAATGGAATCTTGCCATTTGCAATGACATGGATGGAACTAGAGGGTGTTATGTTAAGCAAAATAAGTCAGAGAAAGACCAATACCATATGACTTCATTCATATGTGGAATTTAAGAAACAAAACAGATGAACATAGCAGAGGGAAGGAAAAAGAAGATGAAAACAGAGAGGGAGGCAACCCATGAGAGACTCTTAACTCTAGGAAACAAACTGAGGATTGCTGGAGGGGAGGTGTGTCGGGGGATGAGGTAACTGGGTGATGGGCATTAAGGAGGACACTTGATGTAATGGGCACTGGGTGTTAAATGCAACTGATGATTCATTAAATTCTACCTCTGAAACTAATAATACAGTATATGTTAATTAAATTGAATTTAAATAAAAATTTTTTAAAAAATAAATGCCACTTTGGTTAAATGGATAACTAAGTATTATTTCATAGTGATCAGTGATCCTATTTAGTCACTTGTTCAAACCTTTTGGTATTTGTTGACAAACATCCAAAAATCAAATTCTTTTTTAAAAAATATTTATTTTATTTATTTGAGAGAGAGAGAACATGAGCAGGGGGAGGGGCGGAGGGACAAGTAGACTCCCTGCTGAGCCCAGGACCCTGAGATCATGACCTGAGCTTAAGTCAGACGCCCAACCGACTGGAGTCACCCAGGTGCCCCTATTTATTTGTTTGAGAGAGAGAGAGAGAGAGAGCACAAGTGGGAAGGACAGAGGGAAAGGGAGAGAGAATCTCAAGCAGACCCTGTGCTGATTGTGGAGCCCCAGGCAGGGCTCGATCCCTCAACCCCAAGATCACAACCCCAGCCAAAACCAAGAGTCAGAGACTGAACACACTATGTCACCCGGGCGCCCCCCAAAATCAAATTCTAAAATGAAGTCTTTTGACCACAAAGAGGGTTCCTAGAATAATTCAAAGGATTTGTTCTCCTCATAAAAGAGAAATATTAAATAGGTTTATTTGGTATGTTAAATTACATGGGAAGCATTGTCAAGTAAGTGATCTTAAACCTTTTTAGAGTATATTTGTAGAAATATAGGTTATTGAAATGTGTTCTAAAAATTGTATAAAACTCCTAAAAATGTGATCTGTCCTGGTATGTTATCACTTATATTTCCAGTTATTATCCTGAAGTGCTATGTGTCACCGAAATAACCAAATTTCCTTGTCAGTTGCATTGTAATGAATTTAGATGTTTAAATTACTGCCATTTTTAAGTCCTGTTCTCATTTACAGACAGTTATTGTTTTACTCTGATACTTTTGCAAAAGTTCTTCCTCTTCAAGGAGATTCAAGATAGACTCTAACAAATATTCTAGAATACAGGTCTCTAGTAACTTTAAGATCATACCATTGAATTGGGTAACAATTCACAGAACTCTAGGGAGAAACTGATCATGTCCCACAGCTGCTAACAAAAGATTAAGTTTAACAAAAATTAATTACATGAGACTGAAAAACTGAAGAGGATACATTATGATTTTTATGACTTTTTGTTCACAATATTGCTGGTTCTTTAATCTTTTGTGTTCCAGATACAAGAAAACCTTTCCTCTTAAGCTAAGACTTTTAACATTTTCGTAAATTATACCTTTGTAAATAGAATTGAAACATTTATCTTTTGCTCCCTACTGTGATCCCTCCAGAATTCCAGAAATTCTGAGTGAGTACTCTTATATTCATGGCAACATAGTTATTTGCATAAGTCCAATGAGAATCTGTTCTCCCTGGAACAGAACACAATTGGAAACACTGATAACCACCGCTTTGACTAGAATGACATATTTGAGGAAGATCTTCATAGACTCAGATATGACAAGGCAGCTTTTAGGAATTAAGGTTGACTTTATGGAGCCAATAAAACCCCTTGGAAATATCAGCCTGATGCTTACTATGTTCCCAGCCGTCTTACCAAGTGATTAAAGAAGGTCACTTTCCTCAAAGGAGCAAGAACTCCAAGATGTTTTGGGGACCTCAAGAAGAGAGGAAATAACCCAAATTGATAAGTATTGCAGGCAGAGTCTGATGGCAAGTATTTGGCTTGGCTTCTTAGCCTCAACAGGCTGTTAAATTTCAATGTGTGAGGTGGTGGGGCGGGTCAAAGATGGTGACATGGGGAAGAAGTCACCTCCCCCATGGGAGCACTGGGTCTGCACCTACCCGTACAGCACTCAGTTTCCTCCTGCAGAACTGAGGCTGACTGAACAGCTTCGGCATGACAAAGGATAGACACACCACCTAGAGAAGGGCAAGAGAGGCAGAAACACAGTAACAATGGGAACCCCACCCCCAACGCTGTGAACTGCAGTGGGGAGGGATGGTATTGAGGGACCAAGGGCAGATTCATCTGCCCTGGCACACAGAAAAAAAGCCAGTTTGAGAGGGCAACTAGAATATAATAACAATAATCCTAGGGCATCAGCCAAATGGCGTGGGAACTGCTATGCTGCTCTCTGGGGTCAGAAGTGCTGGCCAGCACCGTTGTATACACTCCCCCTTCACTTTGATAGTGTTGGTGGAAGTAGTGTTTGGGCTTGCTAGCTGACTCCATCCCACCTGTCCCACTGAGGACACTGCGATGCGGCATGCGTCGGACACTCCTAGATAGCATCCAGCACAGCTCCAACCATCTCACCAAGGTGGTACAGACACAAAGCACCCTGGGACGTGCCAGTCTATATCCATGTTAGTTCCAGACAACTTGCCAGGGTGAGTTGTAGAATGCCCCAGGGCCTTCCACACCCATGCCCACCTGAGCTCCAGCCCGTCCCACAGGGGCACCCCCTGTGTGGAATGTCCTAGCACCACCAGCCTGCACCCACTTTACGTCTACCTGTTCCACAAGGACAGCCTCTGTAACGAGCACCCTGGAACCCCCTGGCCCACACCCATTTCAGCTGTAGCTGTCCCCCAGGCAGGGTAGCCCTGGCACAGAGGACACTGGGCTCCCCAGGCTGCACCCACTATAGCTCTGACCCGTCAGCCAAAGCCACCAGGCACATGCATTCTACAGAGGGAATGTTCCTAAATAAGGCCATTCCTTCAAGATTAGAAGAAGTAACTGTTCCACCTAATTCATAGAAACAAACACAGAAAGTCAAACAAAATGAGGAGACAGGATTATGCTCCAAATGAAAGAACAAGATAAAATTTCAGAGAAAGAGCTAAATGAAACAGAGATAAGCAACCTTCAAACAATGGTCATAAAGATGCTCACCAGACTTGAGAGAAGAGTGGATGAACTCAGTGATAACTTCCACAGATAGATAGAAAATAGAAAAATTAACCAATCACAGTTCACTGAAGAATCACAGTTCATTCAGCTGAAGAATACAATAATTGAAGTGAAAAATACACTAAAAGCAATCAACAGCAGGTTAGAGGATGCAGAATGGATCAGCAATGTGAAAGACAGGGTCATGGAAAGTGCCCATGCCAAACAGCAATCAATCAATCAATCAATCAAGAAAGATAGGCTAAGGAGGCTCTGGGACATCAGTGTACTGACATTTGTATTACAGGGATCCCAGAAGGAGAAGAGAGAGAGAAAGGGGCAGAAAAGTTACTCGAAGAAATAATAGCTGAAAACGCCCCTGACCTGAGGAAGGAAAAGACATCTAGGTAGGTCCAGAAAACAGAGTCCCAAACAAGGGAAACCCAAGGAGGGTCACACCAAAACACATAATAATTAAGATGTCAAAATTAGAGACAAAGAGAACACTAAAAGCAGCAAGAGAAAAGCAACTAGTTACGTACAAATGAACCCCATAAGGCTATCAGCTGATTTTTTCAGCAGAAACTTTGCAGGCCAGAAGGGAGTGACATGATCTATTCAAAGGGCTGGAAGGGTAAAACCTACACCAAGCATACTCTACCCGGCAATATTACCATTCAGAATTGAAGGAGAAAGAGTGTCCCAGACAAGCAAAAGTTAAAGGAGTTCCTTCACTAAATCAGCCTTACAAGAATGTTAATGGGACTCAGTAAATTTGAAAAAATTGAAATCGTATCAAGCATCTTTTCCAACCACAATGACATGAAACTAGAAATCAGTTACAAAGGAAAAAAAAATGGAAAAACCACAAACACATGGAGGCTAAACAACATGCTACTAAACAACAAAGGGGTCAACAAAGAAATCAATGGGGAAATACAAAAAAAAAAAAAAAAAAACATGGAGACAAATGAAAATGGAAACACAACAGTCCAAAATCTTGGTTTTAAAACCAAGAGCTGGTTCTTTGGAAAGAAAACAGACAAAAAGTGATAAATCTTTAGCTAGACTCATCAAGAAAAAAGAGAAGGGCACCTGGCTGACTCAGTCAGAAGAGCATGCAGCTCTTGATCTCAGGGTCATGAGTTCGAGCTCCAAATTTGGTGTAGAGATTACTAAAGAAATAAATACTTTAAAAAAGGATTCAAATAAAATCAGAAATAAAAAGTAACAACTGACACCACAGAAATACAAAAGATTATAAGATACCACTACAAAAAGTATAGGCCAACAAATTGGACAACCTGGAAGAAATAGATAAATTCCTAGAAACATGCAATTTTCCAAAACTGAACCAGGAAGAAATAAAAACCTGGAGACTGATCACTAGTAACAAAATTGAACCAGTAATAAAAAAAAAATCCCAACAAACAGGGGTCTGGGACCAGGGGCTTAACAGGTGAATTCAACCAAACATTTAAAGTAGAGTTAATACCTATTATCAAAGTAATTCAAAAAAATAGAAGAGGAAGGAAAACTTCCAAATTCATTCTACAAGGCCAGCATTACCTTGGTATCAAAATAAGACAAAGACACCACAAAAAAAAAAAAAAAAAAAAAAAACTATAGGCCAATATCCCTGATAAACATAGGTGCAAAAATACCCCTCAACAAACGATTGGCAAACTGAATCCAAGAATAAATTAAAGGATCATTCACCAGAATCAAGTGGGTTTTATTCCAGAGATGAAAGGATGGTTCAGTATCTGCAAATCAATCAAGCTGACATATCACATTAACAAAATGAAGGATAAAAACCATTTGATCATCTGAATAGATGCAGAAAAAACATTTGGCAATGTCTGTTCATGATAAAAACTCTCAACAAAGAGACATTAGAGGGAAATGACTTCAACATACATAATAAAGGCCCACAGCCTTTATATGAAAAACCCATAGCTAACACCGTATTCAATGGTGAAAAACTGAAAGCCTTTCCTTTAAGATTAGGAACAACATGAGGATGCTCATTCTTGCCACTTTTATTCAGCATGGTTCTAGAAATCCTAGCTGCAGCAACCGAACAAGAAAAAGAAAGAAAGGCATCCAAATTGGGAAGAGTAAAATTGTCACTATTTGCATATGACATGATTCTATATATAGAAAACCCTACAGATTTGGGGCACCTGGCTGGCTTAGAAGAGCATGTGACTCTTGATCTTGGGGTCATGAGTTCTAGCCCCACTTTGGGTGTAGAGATTACTTAAATAACAACTTAAAAAAAGAAAACTCTACAGATTTCACCAAGAATCTATTAGAACTAATAAATTTAGTTAAGTTGTAGGATACCAAATTAATATCCAGAAATTTGTTGCATTTCTACACACTAATAACAAAACAGAAAGAAATTAAGAAAACAATCCCACTTACAATAGCCCCAAAAAAGAATAAAATACGTAGGAATAAAGTTAACCAAGGAGGTGAAAGACCTGTACTCTGAAAACTGTTAAGACACTGATGAAAAAAAATCGAAGATTTGTTGTTTACCAACAAACAAATGGAAAGATATACTAAGCTCATGGTTTGCAAGAATTAATATTGTTAAAATGTCTACACTACCCAAAGCAATCTACAGACTCAATGTAATCCCTACCAAAATACTAACAACAGTTTTCACAGAGCAAGAAAAAACAGTCCTAAAATGTGTATGGAACCACAAAAGACCCCTAATAACCAAAGCAATCTTGAGAAAGAAGAACAAAAGTGGAGTTATCAGAATCCCAGACTTCAAGATGCACTACAAACCTGTAGATCAAAGCAGTATTGAACTGGTACAAAAATGACCCATGGATCCATGGAACAGAATAGAGGGCCCAGAAATAAACCCATACATATATGGTCTATTATTCTATGACAAAGGAGGCAAGAATATACAATGGGGAAAAGACAGTCTCTTCAGTAAATGGTGTTGGGAAAACTGGACAGCTATGTGCAAAAGAATAAATCTGGGTCACTTTCTTACCCTATGCCCAAAAATACACTCAGAATGAATTAAATACCTAAATGTGAGACCTGGAACCATAAAATTCCTAAAAGCAAACATAGGCAGTAAATCCTTGCAACATCAGCCTTAGCTGATGTTTTTTTCTAGGCATGTCTCCTCAGGTAAAGGAAACAAATGTGAAAATAAATTATTGGGACTATACCAAACTAAAAGGGTTTGCTCAGTGAAGGAAACCATCAAGAAAATGAAAAGGCAACAAAGTGAAAATTCAATGAAAATGAATGGGAGAAGATAGTTGCAGATGATATATCCAATGAAGGGTTAATATCCAAAATATATATAAAGAACTCCTACAACTCGACACCAAAAAATACAAATAATCCAGTTAAAATGGATAGAGGACCTGAATAGACATTTTCCAAAGACCTACAAATGGCCAATAGCTACATGAAAAATGCTCAGCATCACTAATCATCAGGGAAATCCAAATCAAAACTGCAATGAGATATCACCTCGTACCAGTCAGAAGGCTGATATCAAAAAGACAAGAAATGACAAGCGTTGAGGAGGATATGAAGAAAAAGGAACCCTCATGCACTGTTGGTGGGAATGTATAGTTGTGCAGTTGCTACGGAAACCAGTATGGAGGTTCCTCAAAAATTAAAAATAGAATTACCATATGATCCAGTAATTCCACGACTGGGTATTTACCCAAAAACAATGAAAACACTAATTTAATAAGATAACTGCACCCTTACCTCTATTGCAGCATTATTTACAACACCCAAGATATGGAAGCAACCTACATGTCCATCCATAGATGAATGGATAAAGATGTGGTATACATACACAATGAAGTTTACTCACCCATAAAAAAGAAATAAATCTTGCCATTTGCCACAACATGGATGGACCTAGAGGGTATTATGTTAAGTGAAATAAGTCAGACAGACAAAGACAAAACCATATGGTTTTACTTATATGTGGTATCTAAGAAACAAAACAAATGAACCAAAAAACAAAAAAACTCAAACCAGAAACAGACTCATAAATACAGAGAACAAACTTTTGCTCCCAGAGGGAAGGGGTGTGGGGGGATGGGCCAAATAGGTGAAGGGGATTCAGAGGTACAAACTTCCAGTTATAAAATAAATAAGTCGTGTGAAAGAAAAGTACAGTTTAGGGAATAATGTTGTAATAACAGTATAAGGTGACAGATAGTAACTACACTTATCATGGTGAGTGTTGCCCATTGTATAGAATCGTCAAGTCACTATATTGTATAACTGAATCTAATATAAAATTGTGTGTCAACTATACTTCAATACTAAAAATTTTTTTTAAAACTTTAACCTGAGATTCCTTATGACAACTTCTGGCAAAGCAGATTTAAAAGCTCCTGTATGATCAGTCACTCTTCTTGTTGCACTGATGCAAATACTCCAGCCATGCTTATTGAAACTAGATTTAATTTGCCAACAAATTAGTCTTACGAGGGTTATTATTGATAGAAATGGGGGTAATTTTTGAGAGAAAAATTGTTTCCATTGTAACTGTAACACATACTTTTGGGTATTAGATTCTAGTTCGGGGGCAGAGCCCTGGAATCTGCATTCTAACAAGACCTCCAAGTGATTCATATTATGCACACTTGAGTTTGAGAACCCTTTCCTGGAGAACTGTGCAGGGGTGGTGGAGAGCAGGCAGGGCAGCTGTTCAGGACCCTTGCCAGGACCTCTAGCTCCCATCGACCTGGCTCTCCATGGCTTCCTGGCTGCAGTTTCTCAAGGTTGAAGCACATTTCGAACACACACAACCCGGAGTACGGAAGCCTTTGCAACCCCATTGGGTGGCCATTTCTTAACTAGCAGAGCATGATTCCTTGCAGGACGAGTATAGCCATCCTGGGAGCTCTGCACTGAAACCCTAGGTGTCTCTGTGTACAGCCAAAAGGAGAGAGGGAAGGCAAGTGATGTGGTGAAGGGGATGGGCATATGCGAACCCAAACATGCCATTTGGGCATATTGGTTATTTTGAGCTGAAGGCAAGGCAGAAACAGCAGATGCAAGGAGAGCTCTGGGCCCTCCCCCCTTTTTAAGCAGGGTATGCATTGCCCTTTGTGCAGGTGGCATAAATTTACCCCACCTCCTATACCAGGATGAGGACAATGACCTTGATCGCCATAGATGGAGAGCTGACACCATGATGAGTCTGCATAAACAGACCTTACTAAGATAACCCTTACCTTTTACCTTCCATTGGTTTCCCCCATATATTTCCCATTGCTTTCACATAATATATCACCTCTAAAGCCCGAACCCCCTTTCCTTTGGTCACTTCTCTGCCACTTATCACCCTTTGTTAAGAAAGGTCTGTAAGCTCCCTGTCTAACCACTTCTTTGGGTTTTTGCTTCTTTTCTCTGTACATAAAAGTATTAACATCAATACAGTTGTATGCCCTTTCTCCTGTCAACCTGCCTTTTGTCAGTTTAACTCACAGGTCCCAGTGACCAAACCTGGGACCAGAGGAAGTTTTTCCCCTCCACTGTGGAAAGAGCTGACAGGTGCGATGGCCCTGTGGCTTTGAAAGGGGAAAAATTTTCATCCCACTTGTAAAAATATGTCTCAGTGGGGTGAAAGGAACCTCTTCTGTTGATGTTTTAATTTTTCTGTAATCTCCTTTATTTCAAAATGCAGATTTGAGGCAGCTTATTAAGATACATCTACTACAAGGTTTAAAAAATTAATAGATAACCTTGGGATTTGTAAGTTGTTCATTTAAATCTTAAAATGTTTTGCTTCTTTGCAGATAGGATAGCAACCGAAGATTCTAGCATTTGAGCACTAGAGAGTCTGGTACGTACCAGTGCTAGAGATAAAAACATCTAAAATGAAGAATTTAGAAAAACTTAGTGGCTACTAGTTTATCTCTAGCGTTCTGCATTCTCTGTAATGTTCTTGGTTACTTTTAAAAATGGAAAGGATATTTGTCACAGAAGTTTAGTGAACATCTTATAACTGAATGTTTGTCACTTAGACAAATGTAATCTCTATAAGTGTCTATGTGACCTGGGACTTTGTTTTTATTTTGAAATGGGAGCTTTTTTGGTTTACAAGATCATGAAAAACTAAAAAGTGTTTCTGTAAAGAAATGAGGTTCTTTTTTTTTTTTAACAACAAAAATGCTTTGCTGACTCACTATGAAATCAAAATATCCCCAGTTTGTGAATAGACTACTTCAAGCCACTTGAAGAGTTATATTTCTTTGCAAATCATTTTTAGACAGTGTAATCACTTTTTCCCAATTTTTTTTTTTTGCTTTAAAATAACTCTGTGTGTGTGTGAGAGAGAGAGAGAGAGAGAGGGAGAAAGAGGCATTCTTTTTTTTTTCCTTTTTCTCTATGACTCATAGTCACAGTACCTAGTACGCCAACTACCAGGCCTTGACCTTGTGCCTCCTATGGCCTCTGAGTTAACAATTGGAATGATCTTGAGTAAGAATGAAAGTGTTAAGGGGCGCCTGGGTGGCTCAGTCGTTGAGCGTCTGCCTTCGGCTCAGGTCATGGTCCCAGGGTCCTGGGATCGAGCCCCGCATCGGGCTCCCTGCTCCGCAGGAAGCCTGCTTCTCCCTCTCCCACTCCCCCTGCTTGTGTTCCCTCTCTCGCTATGTCTCTCTCTGTCAAATAAATAAATAAAATCTTTAAAAAAAAAAAAAAAAAGAATGAAAGTGTTAACAGGTTTGACTACAAAAAGGAAGTTTTTAAAAACCCTGGAGAGAGGTCTGTGGGCAGATTACTCTGACCCTTGAAGAGCAAGCCCTGTGAGGTTCACCTGCACACTCTGGGGTCCCCCACCCCCTTCTACAGGTTCTCCCTGTGCCTGTGCTGGCCTCCCCAATCTTACTTGCATGCTCTTTTCTTTTTCTCTCTCTGACCCAAGAGAAAGAAAAATGTATTGACAGTAACTCTTTAAATATTGTCATTTACCCATCTACATGTCAGAATAAATTAAAGGAACATGTGCGTGAAACAAAAGATCAACACAGAACCAAGTGAGGGAAAACCATGGAAGGAATAGAAGATGCGGGCCCCGGGGGTAAGCTGATACCAACTGCATGCCGTAGGTGCTGTCTAGTTGCTAAAGGTGAGCCTCACACTTGGCTCTGAGGTTCATAATAGAACAAAGAAGGGAGCAAAGAAATTATAAGATTCACTGTGTCCACAAAATGGAAACACTCCGGAGGCTTCCCTTGATATCAGCACTGCAGAGACCTGTCTCTTGAGGGGCCTCACAGAGAGAACACAGCAGGACATTTGGTAGCAAGTCACTAGGGGAGGGTGTCAGCATTTGGGCAGTTCCTTCCTCCCTGCTGGAGGAGGTTGCAGATCCAAAGCCCTGGGGTCCTCAGGGCACCCAACCTTCCTCCTCATTTCTTCTCCATCCCCTGTGAGCTCTGCACTTTCCCCTGGGAGCTGGCAAGGTGGGACACAGAAGGATAGGGCTGATTTACTTGGAGGGTACCCTGCTTTGGGGTTTTAGTGTTTGCTACTCCTGTTCACAGGGCCACGAATTTCCAGCTCTGCACATTCGAATCATTTGGGCAACTTTCCGCAAGAACAGAACTGCCTGGGTACCAGCCAGATTCACCGAAGGTGGACCTCTGGGATCAGGCCCAGGAATTCATCTATTTCTTAAAATGCTCCAGCTAATTCTTATGTTCAGCTGAGTACAGGCCTGCTGAGAGCTGGATCTACTCAGAGGTTTACAAACCCAAGTGATAGCAGAGTCCCTCAAGGAGCTTTGAAACATTCAGATTTCCCAGCCATACTTTTCCTCCTAATCCCCCCAACGTCCGCTTAGATGGCCAGGAAATTCTTTTTAACAAGAACCCCAGGTGGTTGTGATGCAGCTCATCCCCAGATGCACCCTAGTTCACAAAGTTTAAAGGGGGAAAGAGCCGGGCTCCGCTCTGCTCTAACAGCAGCGGGCTGTGTGACCTAAAGGTGAGTGAAAGTGTTAACAGGTTTGACTACAAAAAGGAATTTTTAAAAACTTTTCTTTCCTGTTTCTTAAGCACTCTGGTTTGGCTTCCTTGTTGATAAAATGGTTATGGAAGTAATCAGCTATTCCTCCATCTCAGGTTGTTGTAAGGATTTCCAACTGACTCCCAACTAGAGTGGGAGCTCCACCAAGCCAGAGACTGGAGTCTAGTAATTTCTGTCTCCCCAGCCTCAGAGCTCCTATCTGGGGAAGCAGCTTAGAAAGGATTAAGTAGGTCTGTGGCCAGCAGGTATGCATTTTAATTTGCTGTGTGTGTGCGCGCACATGTAAGTACATACATACAGGGGGGTGGATTGAAATCCACACACCCACAGTGAGTACCAGGCTCTCTGGGATCATTGCTTCCAAGCCTGTGTTCGTGAGCTGAGAGCCTGGGTGGAAGACTGCCCTTTGGCCTAGTTTCCTCTATCTTATGTCAAACTGTGGGTGGATTTCTGTGCAATCCAATGGGCAGATAGTTAAATGTACCACCGCAAGCCCCGGCACTTCTGCAAAAACCTAATGTGCCCAAGATGTGCCGAAACAGGATGATTTATTTTCATTTCACATGTGGCTCTGAGACGAACGTGTTTAACAGCGTGGGTTCTCGTGGCCGGGTATAATAGGAACATTTATTGCAGGGTGGACATCTCTGGGTGCTCTGGGAGAGCGTCTACAAATACCACTTGGGGAACAGTGACCAAACCATTCACTTAGGTGAAGTTCCCGATTAGTGAACACAAACCCACACCAAGTGCGAGCTTGAGAGCACAGGGTGGAGGGAGGGACAGGGTCAGGGCCAGCGTCGGGGCTCCAGTCCCAGCCCAGGACTCACCGTGAGCCTCAGGCAGGGTGGTGCTCCTGTCTGGGATCCAGTTCCTCATCTGTGAACTGAAGGGGCTTGAGGATTACCGGGAGGGTCCCGTCTGTCCTCGCTAGGCTGTGACTACCGGGTCGCAAGAATGAAGCTCAGAAAGTCGTCTCCATCTGTTTTCTCCGCTAGCTCAGAATCGCACGATCTGATCGTCGTAGGCCACATGGGTCCCCTTTCTCTTTCTGGCATTCACATGTGCTCCGACAGACACTCTCCCGTAACTGGTGCGCACCATCCACTCCTTCACAAGGGGGATATTCAAGTAGCCTGATCAATAGTTTCCATTACAAATAAACTTTATGTAGCAATCCCTATTAAACCAGAAATCTGGCTACAAACAACCTTCAAACAACTAGGGGCATTTTAGAGAGGGGTGGAGGTGGGGAGAGGTCATTCAGCTCAGTGATTAAACGTTCAGGCCCTGAACATTAAAAAGTAATTATAGGGGCTCCTGGGTGGCTCAGCCGGTTAAGTGTCTCCTTCGACTCAGGTCAGGATCCCAGAGCCCTGGGTAGGGCTCCCTGCTCATCGGGGAGTCAGCTTCTCCCTCTCCCTCTGCCCCTGCTCGTGTGTGTGCATGCTCGCTCTCTCTCTCAATCTCAAGTAAATAAATAATCTTTAAAAAAATAAAAAGTAATTACAATCCCCTAAATCTACATGGAAAATCAGAAATATTTAGCAGCAACATATATATGACTCATGGAGAAAAGCACTGAGACTTTTTTCCTTCTGCTGCTATTCATGTCAGTATGTGTATTATTTCCTATTGCTGCTATAAAGAATAATCACAATATAGGGGCTTAAAACAACCCAAATTAAAAAAAAAATTCTCGGGACACCTGGGTGGCTCAGTTGGTTAAGTGTCTGACTCTTGATTTTGGCTCAGGTCATGATCTCAGGGTCGTGAGATTGAGCCTTGCGTTGGGCTCCATGCTCAGTGGGGAGTCTGCTTGGGATTCTCCCCCTCTCCCTCTGCCCGTCTTCCTGCTCATGCTCTCTCTCTCTCTCTCAAATAAATCTTTTAAAATTAAAATTATTAAAAATAAATAAAAATAAAAACTCCATCTGGGGCCTGCATGCATTCATCAACAGCTTAGCGTTACTGTGTAATCGGTGATGACATTCAGGATGATGACTCAGGTGTGGCAAAATCCTAATCTTCAAAAAACTTTGTTCAGGAAGGTTATTGTCCTAATTAAGGTAGTGAATTGGAGAGCAATTTCTAATGATAAGAATTAGGGGGAAAGAAATCCATATTTCCTAGATGTCACTGCAAGTGAAGCAGAAAATCCTGTTTGCGAGAGTTCCCCGCTGCTCTCCCCTGCTTGCTCTGGGTCCCGGAGGCCGCCCGCGGTGTCTGCCTGCTGGTGCCCGGGGGGACACAGCGGAGGATGTACTGGGTCGGGAGGGGGGGAGGACCACCGTGGTGCTGGCAGACCTGAAGGAAAATGGGCCCTGTGGATACAAGCCCCTGCTCTCCACACTCACAACTCAGAGAGGTATTCTTAGATGTGGCCGTTAATCGTATGTGGGTGGCCCTTTGTTATCCACATAATCATAGATTGCATTTGAAAGTACTCTGGTGGCTATAAAGAGCTTCCTTCTTTTTATCTCATTTAATCCCGGGGAGTGGGCAAGGAAAATTGTAGACCCCTGTTCTGACAGATGGAATAACTTCTTTAAGGTCACATAACACGTTAGTGGCAGAGCTGGGACTTGAACCCAGATCCGTTCACCACTGGGGGTCCTGTTCTGCTCTCGGCTGTCTGTCTGTCAGGCTGTCTGTCTGCTGCCTCAGCGGTGAAGTGGATGCAGACTACTTTGTTGGCTCTCTCCTGCCCTGCCCCTCGCCTCACCTTTAGGCTGCCCCTAGCTCCCGAGATACTCTACCTTCTTTGCAAAGTGTGGTTATCTTGTGTGGTAAAGGAGCAGCACCGGCCTTATCAGCAAGCGTGCTGCAAAGGCAGAGTCTCTCCCACCCACGTCTCCAGACTCAGATACGGTGTAGTTCTTGTACACGGTCAGGTTCAAGGAGCCCTGCTCTGCGGCATCGGACCAGCCAGGCCCGCCTGATACTCTGCAGTGGCTTTTCCTCTTCCCTCCTCCTTGTCCCAAACGCTGGGAGGGCCCGAGCAACAGAGTTTCACTAATATCCTTTCTCCTGAAACTTCCCCACACACAGTCAATAACTTAAGGCCTCAGAAGAACTCCTCAGGCCAGCTCACTCCCCCTCATTTTCCCTTAAGGCCTTGACCTTGGGGTCCTGGCTCACTCTAGCAGGGAGTTCACTCAAGGAAGTTTCTTTACCAAAGGGCCCAAAGAACCCCTGGCCAAGGTGAGCTCTCTGGGAAGGCAAGAGCAGACCCCATTGCTACAAGCGGGGCCAAGAGAGTCAAATCTTTTTGGTATAATCAGAGAACCAATCTGACTTTTTTTCTTCGGCAGAAATAACAAAAGATACCTGGCAGCAAAGGGAGGGGGTGAGAGATGAAGAGAGGTGTCATCAACCCCCAGGCCAGAAGAGCCCAACCCATCAATTGGGATTTAGTTTTGTGAGAGGAAAAGAGAGAAGATAAATAACTCAGACAAAGTATTCTTTCACTTTCATGCTTTCTGTCTGTCTTCCCCACTCCCTAAAACTTTAAGAAACTTCTTTTTTTCAAGAGCACAAATCATCTCAGGGTCACCGATCCAGGAGCATTATAAGTTTAAAAATAAACAATGATTAAAAAAAAAAAAAGCTGACACAAAAGAATACTTGAAGGCTGCCTGATGAAATCAGTGAAAACAGAAACAAGTAAAACACCACGGTTCAGGTTTTAGGCTCAGCAAAGTCACGTTTTAGGTTTCAAAGGCCCAGCACTGTTCCTAGGGAGGGGAGGGACACCGTGGAGGGGGATGAGACTTTTCTCCTGTTCCTTTTAGCAGGAAACCCAGCTAAGGCACCAGGGAGGTGAGAGTACATCTTGCTCTTTGGAGTAAACCAGAAGGCCAACACGCTCAAACCAGCCACGATTTATGGTAAACCAGTTGGAAAGAATGTGGTATTTGTTGATTTCTAGCTCTATAGCCAGGATGGTGTCTCTGGAAGGAGGAACTCAAGTTCACATAACCAGAAAGCATGAATGTCAACTGGAAATCTATTTATGGTTTCCTGTGAGGCTGATAAAGCTTGAAAAATCTGCCCCATGTATAAACAAATTGGGGGTGAGGAGGGTGCATGCCTAGGTTTTCTTCTCGAAGAGTTCCTTTTAGTCTGACCCACGTGGCTCCTTGTCAGATCTTGGCAAGGTGGACCATAGAGGTTTCTCTTTAGCCGTCGCAAAAATTGAATTTAACCTCCCTGCTGGGTCACTGTGTCGGAGCTTGGGCAGAAAGAGCTAGAATCCCGCAGGAAGGAAGTCTCAGGATTTAGAATGCCAGTGTTTTGTGTTTTCCGGGCCAGTGTGTCTAATTTTAAGAAGAAAGTGTTTTCCTTAACATCAGAACCAATTTGTAGATTTGACTGAGTCTCAGCTCCTGGAAACGTCGTCACAATCTGCAGACGGTTGCACTTCAAGTTAAGAGTCCGTGCCACGGGTGGTGGCCACAGTGCGGGAATGCTGGTGTTTTCCACTGCTGTGGGCTTTGCTGTAGGCCCACTGCTCCTTGCTCTTCCTTCCTCCCCCAGGACACACGGGAAGAGTAAATACAGCTGCGTAGCCCCAGGCGTGGTCCCGAGCTTCGGGGGGAGGGCCAGGGCTCTGACCATGCCTTCCGTGTCACGCTCCAGTGTGTATGCTGAGTTCCGTCCCTGTGACGGGGTGGGGGTGAGAGGGAAGAATGTCGTTCAGAACCTTCAGCCCTACAGCTGCAAAAACTTCAGAAAGGGTTCTCCTCCTCACTCCCTGTTCCCTGCAGAACAGAGCAGTGGCTAGAAATGCGGGGTTGGGGGCTGGAGGGAGGAAGGCATCTGCCAAGGCTCACCTTCCACCTACGAGGGAGAGAAGGGCTGGCTACCTACACCTGATCCCCTCTAGTGCTTTAAACTGTCCCATGAGAGACTATGGACCTGAGAAACAAACAGGGTTCTAGAGGGGAGAGGGGTGGGGGGATGGGTTAGCCCGGTGATGGGTATTAAGGAGGGCACGTACTGCATGGAGCACTGGGTGTTATACGAAAACAATGGATCGTGGATCAGCACATCAAAAACTAATGATGTATTGTATGGTGACTAACATAACATAATAAAATTTAAAAAAAAATAAAAATAAACTGTTCCCTAACTCAAGAGATAAGAACCCCACGCGTAACCTGATTCTCACTCGGGGAAATATTTTATCTTTAGCAGGGATGTCCTTGAAGGCCTAGAGGCCAGGCTTCAGAGGTTCCCAACGGACAGCCTGCGGGTGGGGTCCAGGGCGTGCACCTGTTTGGCTTGGCGCACGCATTGGTCTTCTCTTTTCAAATTACTTTCCAAAATTAACAGAGCAGAAGGTATCACATAAATATCTGAACTGCTGCCATTTCTTGAAAAATTAGAAGATCTGGCTCCTCTGAGCCCCAAATTCCACACCACAGTGGTTGCTGTGACTGATTTTAGGTGGGGCTCGGGGTTGCAATTCACCACAGTCCCTACCATTCCCAACAGCCCTGATCTGATCTGTTCTATTTTTACTAAATCTGCCCATATCAGGAAATGGTTTGTCAGTGCTCCGTCACCCCCAATAAATCACAACCACCTGGCTGACACAATAGCACATTTGAATAACCAAGGTCTATCTGTCCCTTGGGTTTTAATCTCCGAATCTCTCCCATTGGGCTCCCAGCCTTGCAGGGCTCCCTTAAAGAGCTGCCTTACCTCCCGCTGGGATATTTGGGTGCCTCCTTATGGCAACAAAAATTAGAACCATGGAAGAATCTGGAAGAAAGTGGTTTTAAAAACCTGAGGCTATGAATGAAACTCTTTCCTTTGCCTTCTGTAAAGAATCAGCATCTCTGACAAAGATCTGTTGGTTGATTTCCTTTTAAAAAACTAAGAGCAGAAATCCTAATTTGAGTTGCTTAGAAGAGACTACTGCAACCTTTATTCTGTCACATTTTATAACAACAGCGGTGGGGTAGCCAATCACTTCACCGTCACTCTGAACCTGGGCAGGCATCTGCCTGTGGCGTGGAGAACTCTCTTTAAATCCTACTTACTGTAGTCCTCTGTGAATAATTTATAGCGAATCACATTTTAAAGTACTGTTCTTGAGGTGACATTCACATCATATACGATTAACCATTTTAGAAGTGGGCGGCTTGGGGGCATTGAGCCCATTCACAATATTGTGCAAGCCACCAGCTCCATCTGGCTCCGAAACATCTTCATCAGCCCAAAAGGAAACCCCCTACCGGTGGGTGAAGCGATTGATCCCATTCTCCCCTCCTCCCTGTCCCTGGTGGTCACCAGTCTTCGTTCTGTCTGTGTGGATTTCCCCATTGTGGGTATTTTATGTGCGCGGAATCAGACAGTGTGTGGCCTTTTGGGACTGGCTCCGTTCACTCAGCAGACTGTCTTTGATGTGTATCCACAGTGTACCCTGTAACAGCTCTTCATTCCTTTTTTTTCTGTGGCGGATTACTGTGAATACGTTCCCATTACTTAAAAAAAAACAATAGAGTACCTGTTTTTGATCCTGGTTTTTTGCTCATTGATTACTTGCATCCCAAGGGTGACCGAGACTTGAGATGCGAGAGGAAAGCAGGTGTTTTCAGCAGAGAAGGTAGGAAGGCACCGGAAGGCAGGGGCATGAATGCACACATCTCCAGGGGTGGAGCGAGAACGGAGCGATAGCAAACACTTAGCGAACTGTTGCCCTTTAAGTGAAGATAGAAGTCAAGTTTCCCTCGGGCTTGTGTCACAAATGGCCTTTCACAACTTTACTTTAGGTTTCTGTAAGAGAGTTTGGCCAAGAAGTCACCAATTGCCTTTCGGGTACCTGCAGAGGAGTGGTGGGAGGATTTGGAAACTGAGTCAAAGATGCAGAGATGTTATCTCCCCCGCTCCCCTGTGTCCTGCTACTAAGGTCCAGCCCACGGAATGGGCACAGCCGTGGGCACATCTGGAGCTCTTACTGGGTCTCCTGCTCTGGGATCTCAAAACAGCCCTCTTTGCCCTACTGCTCAGATGGGGAAGCTGAGGCACAGCAAGGTTAACTAATTCACTGGAGGCGACATGGCAGGTGGTAGGGCAGCCCATACGGAAGGGGTTGGATGCAGTAGGTGGGTAGGACACAGGAAGGTGATGTATTTGCAGGTCCCCAGGCAATTCTTACGTTATGTGGTCCTCAGACCACACTTTGAGAGATATCTGTCATCCTCACCCAAGATCCTTCACTGTCCCTTTTCTCCTTTGGGCATGTTGGAAAAGCAGCGGGTTGCGGAGGCTATTTTCGGCCGGTAAGCACCCGATGAAGGTCACGGGCTCGCAGGCCAAGTGAAACCAGTCCAGGACGGAACCTGCAAAGGGTCTCAGGGGACTGCAGGAGGAGACAGCCACTCAGGAAGGGTCTCCGTAGGGGATGGGGGCTCTGGGTTTGCCGTCCTAGAGGGGCCGAGCCCCGGCAGTGCATGCGCTCATTAATTTTTTAGTAGTCCAAACAACCAGCTTCAGCGTGGAGTCAGCTTCCCCCCCAAAACTGCTGAGTCACACCCCTCTGTCCTGTCTCTCACCTGCCCTGCAGCCCAGGGGTAAATGCAGACAAAGCCCTGGATATGTGCTGCTTAGATAAATCCCAGGAGCCTTGAAGATTCCTGGCTTCTCTTCCAGTAATACTAGGAATGTGCTATGAAGGAGGGAGAAGAAAATTCAAAATCCAAAGCCATTGAAATGCACACCCATCTGTTCTCCTCCCGTGTCACAGGCTAAATGTAAAGAATGATACAGTAAGCGAAAGATTCCCTCAAAAATGGTTTTATTGGGTTAGCAACTCATTAATTTCCGGATCTTTACCTTAAACTTTTTAGTCTAGAAATGTGCTTGAGGAGCATGGGCCAGAGATGGGGTTCTGACATTAAGTTCCTGTTGGATCGTGACCATGCTGGAATCAATTTATTGACTACCTTCCAAAGGGTGACAGTGTGGCAGATTCCAGGTGTCTTTCCAGGCTCAGGGCTGAGGGCCCCGAGCTCCCTGTCTGAGGCTCTTACAGGAACACCCAGCCCAGGCTAGACAGAGACACAAATGGATACAAAAGAAAAATACCACTCATGGGTGACTGGTGATGTTGCTGTGGGGTGTCTCCTTCCACACATTTAATATCCATTCAATATATTCTTTATTCATTTTGTATCTTTATTTCTTTTCTCTTTATATATTTTTCTCTTAATAATACGAGCACTTCTCCCACCTTGTTGAATAGACTTTGGTGACGTTGCCTTTAATGCTACGTGACGTCCCGCACTCTGGATGCGCTGGAATTTATTGGACTTTTCCTTTATTTTTTTTATGCTGAAGTAGTTTCCACAAATTTGATTTTTACAGATGGGCGTCCTTTTGCAATTTTTGAAAATTACATCTTTAGTGGATTACTACATCTGAAAATAGTGCATCAAAAGTTGTGAATTCTTTTAGGACTCTTGGCACATCTTGCCAAGTTGCTTTCTGGAAGGGCATTCTGGGGTGTCCCACCTGCATCATTTGCAGGTGCTCATCAATTAATCTTCTGTGAGCAATGCATATTTTAATTAAAACCAAGACAAAAAACTTTTTCAACTTGGTGAGTTGAAAATGGTTCCCATTTTTATATATGTTCTTTTGATACAAAGGATGAATGATTTACATATTTTTCTATTGAGGCATTGGTGTTTTTCTTACTGATTTTAATATATATGATTAAATAGATCTATTAAATTATAAGTTATATATATGTAATAGATTTAATTTTATATTTATATGTTATCAAGGCAGAATGAGTAGAAGTATATTAGTCCCTTGTTTTTAGAATTTGTTGAAAATAATGTTTCAGGTTTGTCATTTGACTTTTCATGTTTTTGGTGATTTTTTTTTAAAGAATTTATTTATTTGAGAGGGAGAGAGCACGAGCAGGGGCTAAGGGCAGAGGGAGACGGAGAAACAGACTCCCCGCTGAGCAGGGAGCCCAGTGCCAGGCTCTGGGATCATGACCTGAGCCAAAGGCAGAAGCTTAACCAACTGAGTCACCCAGGTGCCCAGTGATTGTTTTTGATATGAAGTTTTCAGTTTTGTGTAGTTAAATGGGATTTTTCCCTCTATGATTGCTTCTACTTTTTTTTTTTTTTTTTGGTTAAAGCGTCCTTGTCCATTTGGAGTCTTAATTCTTTAATCATGTTTACCTTCTCTCTTTTTCTTTTTAAGATTCATTTATTGGAGGGCCGAGGGACAGAGGGAGAGAGAGAGAAAGAATCCCAAGCAGACTCTGCTGAGTGGGGAGCCTGACATGGGGCTTGATCTCAGGACCTGAGCAGAAACCAAGAGTCAGACGCTGAACCGGCTGAGCCACTCAGGCGCCCCCTACCTTATTTCTTATCAGTTAAAAAATTTGTTTGATTCTGAATTTTACTTTATTTTTCTTTTTGGGTACGTAATATGGTGTGAGATTCCAATTTGATTTTTTTTTTTTTTTGTCCCCAAAAGAGCCAATTTTCTCAGCCCGTTTGTCTTCTGCAGCTGGTGTGGATTCTCTTCTCACCTCTTGGCTCAGGCCGTCCCCTGATTTTACTGTCACTGTAACATGAGGTCAAAGCCCTCCTCTCCCGGCCTCAGTCCTGGAGAACTTCCACCGGGTGCCCCCAGTAACGCCCCTTCCGAAGAAGGAGGCACATGGGCTACAGGGGGACCTCGGCGGGGGATAGGGACGGGCGTTTCCCCCGAATCCTGACAGCCCGCACGCCCTCTCACTCACTTGGCCGGCGTACTAGAAAATACCAAGAGGTAGCAAAACAGAAGGGACTTGGGACATCTCGGTGCCTGTAGGCTGGTCAGACTCTCACTCTGTCACTTGTCTGCCAGGCGGGATGAAGTGGGTCAACCTGTCATCCGTAGGTCAGCAGACAGAGCCTCCGGAGCCTTGCCCGTCTCGTCCCACCCCCGTCAGCAATTTGATCCGTGGGAACTGGAGTATGTATTGCGTGCACTGTGGCCTACTACCCACACAGATCAGTGGCTGCAAACACTTCAAAGGCCAGACACTAGCCAAGTCTCTGTTAGCCTCCCTGATCTAGGTGTGGTCAGGGTGTTGCTCTGCCTGGCACTGGGACTCTGAGCAGTATTACAACACAGAACTTAGCGCACGGCCGCCTCACGGCTCACAACCACCCCCGAGTCCTTGCTGTGACTCAGGAGGCCCTCCCCGCGCTCGCCCCTGCCTGCTTCTCCGACCTCCCCTCCATCACCGCCCCTCTTGCTCAGTCTGCTTTCAGCCACATGCCCTACTCAGCGTTGCTTCTGAACACCCCCCCGATTCATTTCCCTCTGCCTGGAACATTCTCTCCTCAGGCTCTTAAGGCCCCGTTCCTCACTTCATTCAGGTTACATGTCCTCTCAGAGAGATCTTCCTTGATCACCCAACTTTAAAAAACAACAACAACAAAAAAAAAACAGCCTGGATCACTCTCAATTCTCTGCTTTATTTTTCTTTATAGCACTTTGTGTGACATTTTACACACCCATAAATACACACCCTCTTGTTTATTGTCTCTCCCAACTAGAATGTATGCTCTGCAAAGGCAGAAACATTGAATTGTTCTTCTCTACGTTTCCTCACCTGGGTCGGTATCTGACAGAGTAGATATCCAATGGTTGGTAGCTTGAAAATTTCAAATGTGAATACCATAGTTGACATAAGTCCAGAGAAAAGCTGTCATCCAAGCACCCAGCTGTAATAATGTACGTTATCTAGGGCCCTATGATGATCACAATGGGAAAATGGCCTTTATTCCAATCTGCAAAAGACTGTATAAGAATGAACATTCCAGAAAATATTACTTAATGAGACTTATGCGTGAGGATCTTGCATAAGTATTAGCTGATTAATCCTCACTAAAGCCCTTTAAGGCAGACATTATCTCCATTATCACAGATAAGGATCCTGAGACTGTAACTTGCATGATGACATATTTATCGAAGGGATGCAATTCAAGATCTCGTATCTGACTCCAACAGCCAGGCTCTTTTCTGCTCTGGTGCACGCCTTCCACGGAATATCATCAGAGATGCTTAACATACATTATCCATTCGGAAAAAGAGCGCTCAGATGATGTAACCACTAGCACAGCTCCTGAGGGGTACAGCTTACCCCAGGTTTTCTGATACCCACCCAGCCCAGAAAGTGACAGCATAAAATACATAAAGCTTAAAAGACCATGGGACATGCATGCCCTTCCCCTAAGAATGAGTGAGCTCCACATCTTGTTACACTACAGTGGACAGAGTTGTTTCTGAGGTCTTATCTTCCAAAGGTGGTAAAGTTTTTGGAAAGAGAATAGCAAGAAAGCTGGTTCTTAGACAATATATATTCATTTGCTCATTCAATAAATATGTATGGAGTGCCAACCATGTGCTAGGCACAGAGATGAGCACTGGGGACACAGTGATGAATAAACAAGGGAGACACTGTCTTTGGTCTCACGGATCTCATAGGCCAAAAAGGATCTTTGTTAAAATGATGCTGCCACAAATTTCATTTTTAGGACTCAAGAAATATTTATGGACTACTTACCGCGTTTCATGGTTTAAGAGGAGGGCATAAAATAGTGAGCGAAGCCAGACACAATTCCTGCTTTCATGGAGCTTACAGTCTCATGAGAAAGATATTAAATAATAATGTGCACATGGTGATGTGAAATCCTACAAATAGTGGAAACTGGCTTCCTTAGATTAGGAGATTTCTGCTTGAGGAAGTGCCACTGGAGCTGAGATCTGGAGGACACATAGAGGGTAACTAGGCAATGAGTGGGGGTGGGGGGGGAAGAGAACCCTCCTGGCAACTTGAACAGCAGGTGAGAGGATCCTGCTGCAGAAGGAACGATGGCGAGCAGGAGGGACAGTGAGAGAGGACTGAGTGTCCGGAGAGCTGGGAATAAGGAGCGCCCTGGTTTCAGGTGGGCCTGAGCCTGGGCCAGGAGCAGCCCCGGGGGGAGGGGGAGGCTGGCGTATCTCCCCAGCCGGCCTCTGGGTTCACGGTCTTGGAACTGCAGCTCCTCCATGCCCGAGACACGGAGCCTGGAGGCAGGGAGGCTCAGGGCATCAGCAGGCAGGGGGAAACTAGATGATCCCTAGCGTCTGCAGTAAAACCAATGCTACGCGTCCAGGGACAGCTTCCCCGAACTCTCCAGAGTGCCCAGACTCAGCAGTGGACCAGAATGCTGTTTTTGGGGTCCCACTGAACTGGATTTAAGTTCTTCATCTGTTACCAGTTAAGTTTCTCAGTCGGTAGGAATAAAAATATTTCCTTTTCCGAGTTCTTGTGAGAATCAAATGAGATAAAGCATTAAAGCCCTGAGCACGGGGCCTGGCTCGGGGCGATATTCGGTGAGTAAGAGCTGCTGTTGTTCTTCATCTGTCGAACGGAGACAACGGGAGTGCTGGTTGCCGCACACGGTTCTGCAGATGCCCGTCTGGATTGCGTGGTGGGAACGTCAGGCCGGGCCTCCTCTGCGCAGTCCCGGTGCTCATTTTAAGAGCCAGGAGCCTACTTCTCCCGCTGTCGCCCGTAGGAAAGCGGGGCCATCGTGCTCAGAATCTGCCCGGTGCACCACGTGCATTCCTTTACAAAAGCGCCCTCTCCCTTTTCTCACGTTTCCAGTGTCTGGGGCCCCTGGCGTTTGGAAACCCCTGCCCACGCCGGGCCGGGCAGCCCCGCCGCAGCAGGCGCAGCCGTCACGCCCACCCCGGGGCCGGCCCTGCCGCGGTGCCCGCCGGCTCTGCCCGGGAGGCCGGGTGGCGGCGGGCCGGGCCAATCAGAAGAAGTTTGGCCCTCTGCAGGCGCCGTCCGCTCACTAGGAGGCGCTGCGGCCGCCGCGGCTGCTCCCGGGGCCGGCGCGGGCCGGAGCGCTGGGGCTGGCGGCCGAGGCTCGCGGCCATGGAGTGGGCTTCCGAGTCGGCGGCCGTGCGGCGGCACCGCGTCGGAGGGGAGCGCCGGGACGGCCCGGCGGCCGCGCCGCAGCCGGGGAGCGAGGCCCCGGCGCAGGAGCCCCCGGAGGACGCGTGCGGCGGCGGCGGCGGCGGCGCGAGGACGCGGAAGCGGAGCGCGGGGGGCGGCGGCGCGAGCCGGGGCGCGGGGACCGGGCTGTCCGAGGCGCGCGCCGCGCTGGGGCTGGCGCTCTACCTGCTCGCGCTGCGGGCGCTCGTGCAGCTCTCGCTGCAGCAGCTGGTGCTGCGCGGGCCCGCCGGCCGCCACGGGGAGTTCGACGCCCGCCAAGCCAGGTACCCGCCGCTCCCGCCCGGCCCGCGCGTCCGTCTGCGGCCGGGGCCCGGGGCTGCGGCACCTGCGGGCGCCCGCCCCCCTCCTCCCCCCGGGATCGCCCGGGCTCGCCGGCGCCCGCGGCCGCACGTGGGGCGGGGCGGCCCCGCGCGTCCCTGCCCCGGAGTCCCCGTTTACGGCTGGCGGAGCTTGCCTTGCCCCCCTGCGAAGCCGGGAGCGCAGCTGGGGTGGGGCGGGGGTGCCCGGGTCGGGGCGGGGGTCCGGGTTGCGCTGGCTGGGCCGCCTCCGTTCTGCCCCGCTTGCCCTTGGAGGGTTGGTAGTCGTCCCCCGTCTTCTGGAGCGACTTCCACTTTTTACTAGCCTCCCTGCTTTGGAAATGAACTGGGAAGCGGCATCTGTGCGCCTAGGCCGTTTTGTAAATCCGCTTTGGGGGGTAACGCAGTACTCGACTTCCTGAGGGTCACAGCCCCCACACCTGTAAGCCGTGGAGGCTTTTTCTGAAAGACGGCACGTTCAAAACCTTACACTTTCAGAGGTTCTGAGATGCCTGGAGTTTGTCCTTGGGCCCCTGGTGTGTGAGATTGGTTGTTTCTTTTGTGTTTTGTTTTAAAGAAGAAGAGAGACTTTTGAGCATGCTAGGGAAGGTGATCAAGGTCAAAGGTATCGAAACGCTAAGATATCAAAGCTCCTAAGGTCATAAGCTAGCAGAGTTTCCAACAGCCGCTGTGTTTTAAAAAACTTTTGACTACAAAGTGCTGGAAGCTTATTTTCTTAAGGACTTTCTGGAACACTCCTCCCCCACTCCCTTTTTGCCTGCTTGGAATGCAGTGAAAACACAACACGTTTTTTGTTGTTTGTTTTACGGGTAGGGTTGGCTTTGGCCTGAATTGAAGTTATTAGGCCTAGTGTGCATTGAGACGGCTGAGTCCATTCTCAGCGATCAAAAGTTTTCTTTTCTTATTCAACCTCTTGCCTTAATTGTCTCTGCTCATTGGCTTCTGCTACTTAGAATCAGTAACCCTCCAGAGTGTGGCACAATGAAGCTGGATTCTTCCCGTCCAGCCTTCAAGCAGCTGCATGTTTAGAATAGAATCCCTGGTCTTTGTGTTGATTTGATATGGGGATAGGGAGAATTTGGGAGTGGGGTGGGTGGAGAAAACTCTGCAGGGAGGAACTCCCGGGAGGCAAAATAAAATGATGGAACCTTACAAGTGATTTTCACAGGGTACCTGAAATAATAAAAGTCAGCCCCCCCCCTTTTTTTTGTAAGAAGTCGGAGAACCTGTTTGTGCAGTGGGGTTGGGAGGGCATGCAGGAAAAATCTGCCCTGTGTCAATGCCAGTTCTCTGCCTAGCGCTCCTTGTCACCGTCATCCTTTCGGTTGCTTCCAGGGATTATCTTGAACACATAACATCCATTGGCCCCAGGACCACAGGAAGTCCAGAAAATGAAATCGTGACGGTCCATTACCTTT
This sequence comes from Halichoerus grypus, assembly GCF_964656455.1. Lineage (NCBI taxonomy): Eukaryota > Metazoa > Chordata > Mammalia > Carnivora > Phocidae > Halichoerus > Halichoerus grypus. The sequence continues at coordinate 5,794,894 of NC_135725.1, forward strand.
TGGAACAGATTAAACTGATTGAGGATCAGAGGAACAGCCTTCACAGGATTTCAGTCGACGTGCAGCGACCCACGGGCTCCTTCAGCATTGACTTCCTGGGGGGTTTTACGAGCTACTACGACAACATCACCAACGTCGTGGTGAAGCTGGAGCCCAGGGACGGAGCCCAGCACGCGGTCCTGGCCAACTGTCATTTTGACTCTGTGGCAAACTCACCAGGTACGGACCTGGTCTTTAGTCCTGTCAGAGTTGCGCATCAGTAAGCCCAGAAAGCTTGTTAACTCCAAGCTGCTTGGGCAGTTGTTCAAGATAAAGATCCAGACCCTCACCATTCGCTCAAGTGCTTTCTTGCTCTATTTTTTGAATATCCGTGCCAGTAGCCCAGGGGCAGGACGTGGAATGTTTCTGGTAGGTCGCAGCTGCTTTATCAGCATTGCCAGTCCTGTGTCCCTGAGTCCCAGGGCTAGGTTCCGCCAGCACCCCTGGGCGGATTCACGAGGGAGATGTTTTCAGTAGCTAGATTTTAAGTAGGGACGAATAGAAAACAGTAGCTTTTTATAGTGGAATCCTAGCATCTTAGACTAGAAGAGCTGAGATGGCATCTGTTCAACCCTATCTTTTGTCACAGGAGTAAACTTAGCTGATCGCCACTGATCAGAGACAGGGGTGGCACCAGATGCTGGGGCTTCTAGCCCATCAGTTCTTTGAGCTACATTTGAAAGGAAGGAGAGTATTAGCGTGTAGTTAACGTTCTTTTTGGCCAACTACCTAATCTCTTCTTTGCTCAGTTCCTGGTCTGTAAAATGGAGATAGTAGTACTCTCATGGCATGGAAAATCTTTTTTTTTTTTCCCCCATTGTTATTTGATAATAATTCTGAGTTGCTTGAACTTACAGCACGCTCATATGAACATCTAGAGTTGTACAAAAGATTAAAAAAATTGCTTGATAAAGTGATTCGTACTAGGATGTCTTTAATCAGAAAGCTTGCCAATTGCATTTAGAATGTGGCATGCTTTTTCAAGTATCCGTGTACAAACATCTGTTTTATAAAGTCAGAAATACCTTTGTGCGTGCTTAGGGAAACCAGTAGTCTTTTATGCCTATTTCAACGAAGCTGTAAATTAAGTGTCTCCCTGGGCCCACTATTACAGTGCTTAAATTCTTGGATGGGACAGATTAACACCATGGTTATTTAAGAGCATTATAAAAGAAAGGTGTGTATGCAAGTATCAGAAACATAGTGCTGGTTATTACAAATCGCATACATGGCGTCCAGGAAGGAAACGATGGCGATTTTGTGGGTCATTGGAACCCATTTTTCATTAAAATTTTATAAGAATACCTAGCCAACAATTTCAAGGAAATTTCTGTCAATTATAAATTGTTCAAGTAGTTGAAAATAAATAAAAATAGCTAAAAAACACAGTATATCCTTTTAGTGGATGAACTAAGTGAAACACGGAGATACACATTTTTTTTTTAGTTCTTTTCAGCAGCGTATCTGGAACTTTAGGAACTGATATACCAGTTTGGAGTAATGTTACCCACAGAAAGGCCTTAAATGTCTTCTTGGGTTTGCTGCATGAGTCCAGGGTGTTGGTAGAAGAGAGTGAGTTATTTCAGTGGTGGTTTCAATTTCAGGGTTAATTCTGACTGGAAAGCGATGTTGGCATATCACCAGCCCTTAAAGATGCTGTCCTCTAACTTCCCTTTCTGAAAGGTATTTAATCCGGGGCCCCTGGGTGGCTCAGTCCGTTAAGCATCTGACTCTCGATTTCAACTCAGGTCATGATCTCAAGGTCGTGAGATCAAGCCCCATGTCAGGCTCAGCCCTGGGCGTGGAACTTACTTGGGATTCTCTCTCTTCCTCTTCCTCTGTCCCTCCCCACCTCTCTCGCTCCAAAAAAAAGGTATTTAATCTTCTCTAGTCCTGTTCTCAGTTGCCAGAACCATTAAAATAAAGGAAGATAAGTAGACAGATTAATTTTTTAAGCAACCCTAGATATATTTCTTTCAGTTTTCCTTTTTCTCACTTTGAATAAACATTTTATTGTTTGCTGTTTACATTAAAGTAACTCAGAGTCTCAAAGTTAAAAAAAAAAAAAAGTCATTTCCTTTGGTTGCCAGAAGGTGTTACTTTTTACTGATAACTGGGTAGACTTTCTGCTTGATAATAATTAGTTAATGATTACTTTGTTCACTTTGATTAAAATACAATTTAGTGATCACTACCAAGACAGGGATGGCTAAATAATTTCTTCTTGAGTAGGAAGGGGGTCTGGAATGTAACAGTGCCCAAGCTAGCATTTTAGCTGGTTGCAGAGCCTTTCTTAAATTTGTAAAGAGAAGGAACAATTTAACACTGGACGCGGACCACATTTTCTTGTAATCCTCATAACACACCCATGAGATAACTATCATTGGCCTTGCCCTCCAAACCAGGAAATTGTAGGGTAAATAACAGCTAGAATTTACTTCCAGGTCTTTCTTGCCCTGAAACCCACGCTAAATTCTGCAGCACCCTCCCTCCCAGTGCGTAAACGCAGAAATGCTCTTGCCTGGATTATTGCTGTGTCTTGTTTACCCACACTTGAAACTTTTTAGTATGTTAGATTTCAAATTGTACAAAAACAGAATTGGTTGACCTCAGCGTACCCATCACCCAACTTCAGAGACCCGATCTTGTTTCTTTTCCCCCACTCCTGCACCTCTTGGTTATGTTCAAGCAGATCTCAGCTGTACTGGTTTCTCTGTATTTCAGTCGGTATCATTGAAAGATAAGGAGTCTTTTTGGACATGCTCAAAATACCATGAATTACCTCACTAAAAAAACTTAATAATTCCTTAATATCATCAAATGTCCAGTTAGTTCCTTTACCTTTTATAGTGCCTTAAAAAAAATCAAGGTATTAAAGTCATCATTATAATCACCTTTAATAAATCTGTGAAGTTTCTGAATCAAGAAGTGAAGAGGTCTGCTGAGGGCCTCTGCTTTCTCGCTGCTGGGAGCGGGGATGCTGTTTAGGTCATTGGTCTCCGTCCTGTGTCTTATTAGATATGATGTCTTCTTTGTATTTGTTCATCACATAATCCCTTTCATCACATGAGCTTTAAAAAATGCGACACCACCCCATTGCCCCCCCCCCCGCCCAACCCTGTCAATGTGGAGGGATGTGCAGCTTTAGGACTGTGGCAGGAAAGGCCCGGTGGCGGCTGGAGATGATGGAGGAAGGCAGAGCACCAGACAGGAGACTATTACTGTGGACGTGGCATGAGGAGAGAACGGAGCACCTTGCCTCGGGGTGATGAGAATGCCGCTTGTCAGTATTAATTGAGGTCCCACCTGGCTGCTGATTCAACAGATGTGAGTTGAGTGACGGCTCAGGGCTAGGCACGGTTCCGCACCAGTCCGCAGGCGAACCAGGCCGAGGGTCCCAGCCCTCCTGGAGGGAGGCGGGGCCGGCGGCTGCCGTGGTCAACCATGGTGGCAGAACGGAGCTGTGCTTCTGGTCTTGCAGCCACGGTGGTGCTTTTTTTTAAAGTAGGCTCCACGCCCAACATGGAACCCAACGTGGGGCTAGAACTCCTGACCCCGAGATCAAGACCTGAGCCGAGATCAAGAGTTGGACGCTTAACCAACTGAGCCACACTGTGGTGCTTTCTTGATGAGAAAACCCTGTTCCTAGCCATGACAGTTCATCCTGTAAAAGGGTTTTTTTGTTTTTTTTAATTTCAAAGATTTTATTTACTTATTTGAGAGAGAGAATACCAGCGGCGGGGAGGAGCAGACTCCTCGCTGAGTGTGGAGCCCACCACGGGGCTCGATCCCAGGACCCCGGGATCATGACTTGAGCTGAAGGCAGACGCTTAACGACTGAGCCCCCCAGGCCCGCCCCTTCATCCTGTAAAAGTTTTAAAATCTGAGGAGCAATCTCTTTCTGATTTAAAGGTGCCAGTGACGATGCAGTTAGCTGTTCAGTGATGCTGGAAGTCCTTCGTGTCTTGTCAGCATCTTCAGACGCCTTACATCACGCTGTCATATTTCTCTTTAACGGTGCTGAGGAAAATGTCCTACAGGTGAGATTTTACCCTTTGAAATACTAATATTTGAGTAATAATAACGAGAATAGTAGTAATAGCTAACACGCATTTCGATTATTCATTTGTGTAGTACCCTACAACGACAGTATTGTACCTGGCAATACTGCAGAAACCCCCAGCCACGTGGACCCACGTGCAGTATTTGAGAACTCACAACAGGCCATCTTGTCAGCGTTTGATTCATAAAAGGGCTTCGTGAGGCCATGATTAACCACCTCGGGTTTTCTGGGACGCTGGAGTTTCAGAGACGTTTTGGGGCAGCATGAATACCCGAGCCCGAGGCTTGTCCTCTCTCTGTTCGCTGGCCGGGCCTCGCACTCACTGAGGATGCTGTTCGGCACCGCTCGGGGAATCAGGCTGCCGTCTGTGACGGTGACTTGCCACTCAGCGGACTGCACGCGGCCGTTGTGCGTGGAGAAACAGATACACGTCTTGAGATACTGCCTTTGAAAAAAATGAGAGTTGTCCCATTCTTCCCCTTATCAACACAGACCCTCTGTCTTTAAAATAAGCAAAATAGACTTGGATGATTTAAGGTTGTCTAACCTCTATTTGTTTCATTTCCTTCTCATTCAGGCCAGTCATGGTTTCATAACTCAGCACCCCTGGGCCGGCTTGATTCGTGCATTTATTAACCTGGAGGCAGCGGGCGTGGGAGGGAAAGAGCTTGTGTTCCAAACAGGTATGTGAGGCTGTATTTTACATTTTAATGCAGTTGCATCGTATACTTGAATGCGATTCTTATTTTTATAAAAATGGAAGCTTTTCGGACTTAAATAATCTCTCCGATGAAACGAACGTTCTTTGTAACGCATGCGATAGTTTTACTTCGTCGTTGTTGGCGTTTTTAACGAGATGGCAGTAACAGCACCTAACGTTTGCATAGCGCTTATTACGCGCTAGGTGTTGTTCAAAGCATCGTATATGTATTAAGTCGCTTAGTCCTCAGAGCAGCCTGAGGGCTGAGTGCTGTCACGACCGTCCTTTCGCACATGAGAAAACCGAGCCAGGAGAGTACAGCGTCCGTGAGTTTGCACAGTTGGTAAAAGGCACAGTGGGGTGGAACCTGGGCGGCCCAGGCTCGCAGCCCTCGTTCGTGACCGCAAACCAGATCGTCACGTAGGTGTGGACTTTGTTTTATCCGTTATGGGTGATCGTGATGTAAATATACTAAATGACAACCATTTCATGAATTAAAATGAGAAAATATGCCTCTGGTTAAAGGGCTTTAAATTGATCATTGAATTAATTTGAATGGTCATAGAATTCAGTAATACTTCATCAGCCAGAGGAATATTTTTAATTTTATGAGTAAGCCTTCCTAAGAATAACAAGATGATGGGGCATAAGGATAGCACCCATTAAGTTAGTGAGGATCGTTTGTCGCGTTTCTTAACAGAATTCGAGGTTCCGTGCTTCCTAAACTCTGACGTGGAGAGTCGCACACCATTTTCCCCAGGGTATTAGACATTTGGATAGCGCCTTTTTGCCAGACACACAGCGTTTGGTAGAAGTTCTGTAATGGGGGACCTGAGATGGGCCAGGAGGAGTGAGTAAGCTGATAGGGGAACTTTTTAGTGCCCTTTCCAGACTCGGTATTGGTGAAGATGTGCTAAGCATGCCATTATATATAACCTAAACAGTACCGTGTTTTAATATTCTCCATCCAACTTATTTTAGACGCTTACCCTTCAAAAATGGATGTATGTTTTATGTCAGCTGACCTCTGAGAACCTCAAGGTCATGACATGGGAGGGAGGTGCTGCTTTCCTTCCCACTCTCCAACCTTTCTGTTTGCTCTGACGCCTCACCTAACTAGCGGGCAGCCGGCGCTGACGTCTGTGGGGCTCAGGAGAGGCTGCGCTGTGCTCCGTGCCCCTCCTGCTCTGGGGTTCAATCAGGATAGGGGGCTTACGTGGTGGAACAACCTCCAGATCAAAAAGCAGCAAGAGGAGATTCTGTAAGCAAAGCTGACGTCTGTCCTCCGGTGAAAATGTCAGGGCTCCGCTCGGGCGGGAGTCTCTGTGGGCCTTCCCTCCTGGGAGCGTACTCTGTGTGCAGTGCTCGGCCGTTCGCGCTGTACGTCCGGACCCCTGGGGCCCAGATCAAAACCAGACCTGCGTGCAGTCGGTACCTCTCCTGAATTTATTCGGTGCGTATGTAGTAATATATTTTACACGTACGTAGTCCAGAGAAGTTAAAACACACTTCCCTAGGGCTAGTTAGATCCAGATCCAAGTTCATTTCATTGACAGTTACCGGGTACCCCCTCATGCTAGGTGTGACTAGCCTACGGCCTGTGCTCTTTTTACTAAATGTAGATAGTTTTCCATAAACATTGTACACTTGCACACATTTTAGATGTAATTGTATTATCTGGAAAGATTTAAACAAACTACAGTAACGGTCACTGCTGGCTGGTGCGTGTCACCGGGTGGAGTGGGGGTGGGTGTCCCTGGGGTGGAGGATGGGGCTAAATGTGAAAAGCCAGTGTGACTCTCCATCGCTTCATGAATTTAAAACCAGAATTGTCATTACTGCTTTACTTACACTCTTTATAGTTTTCTGTATTGTTTACATTTTTGCATTGCATTTGATTACTTTAATAATAAAAGCAAAGAATAGACTTGTTACTAATTAGCAATATATAGTTGGCCCTTGGACAATGCAGGGGTCAGGGGCACTGGTCCCCTGAATGGTTGAAGATCTGTGTGTAAGTCTGGACTCCCTAGAAACCTAACTGCTGGTCTGCCATACGCCGGAAGCCTGACTGGTAACGAGCAGTCGATCAACACACATTTTGTATCCTGTGTGTACTGTATATTGTAATCTTATAATAGAGTGAGCTAGAGAAAAAATATTATTAGGAAAATCATAAGAGAAAATACACTTCCCGTATTATACATATTTATTGAAAAAAATCCACATGTAAGTGGACCAGCACAGTTCAAACTCATGTTGTTCAAGGGTTAACTGTATATACAATTTAAATGTTTCACTCATTTGAAAATAAAATCCTCACACTTCAGAATTAATTTTTTTCTGGAGGGGTATCCTACAGAAGATTTGGAGGGAATGTTTCCCCCCCTTTCCGAGTTTTTACTCCATGTTTTCCCTGTAGGTTTTGGTAGCTTATTCTTGTGGCTGAGCCACGTACGGAACAGCCTCCCAGGCGCGTTCTGACATTCCAGCACCTTTCTCAGGCTCTCCCTTCCCCCTGCCACTGCCCGCCAAAGCCTGGCGTCCTTGCAGGGATGACTTTCCGAGGGCAAGTCAGCGTGGCTTCCACGTGTGACTAAGAGGATACAGCCTCCAGGATGTGGAGTCCTGCTAGGTTGCCCCGTCCTCAGCTTCGTAAACAGGCACTTGCCCTGTCCTGGAAACACCTTGGTTAAAACAGTTTGTAGTCGCGAGTGTGCGTTGTCCCTTCAGAGAGAGACATTCACTCGGGGAGTTTTTAGTGACTGGAGTAATCATTACCACCGAATTCTGAAAAGGGCCAGGGTCCATGAAAGAATGACTTACTTTATCAGACTAATGATAAGTAAGGCTGTTTGAATCATTTGAAGGTGTTATAAAATCCATTATTTTAAAATTTAATCAGATTAAACCAGTAATAAATGTCCCCTGTGAAAAATTCAGATACTACCAACCTCGAGTAGAAGCCCCAAAGCAAAGGGGTCACGGAATCCTTTTTTTCTCCTGTGAAAAATATTGTGCCCCATGTCCTGCCCCAGAGCAAACCAGTGTGATGGTTTAGTCCCTACTCTTCTGGACTTTTTTTCTACACACACATAGAAAGAGTAAGTTAATATAGATTACAAAAATGAAATCCTGCTCTATTTACTGTTTTATAACCTGCTTGAGATCGCATTCGTTTAAAACAGAATGGAGCTTTATTGAGGTGTAAGCCACATACCTTGTAATTCACCCATTTAAAGTAAAACTCAGTGGTTTTTAGATCTCTTCACAGAGTTGAGCGGCCATCACTGCAGTCAATTCTAGAATCTTCTCATCACCCCAGAGAGAAGCCGCACACTCACTAGTCTGGCTTTTTTCAATACATAGCATGTTTTCTAAGGTTTATGCATGTTGTAACACGTGTGAGTACTTCCTTGTCTTTATGACTGAATTATGTTCCATTGTATGGATAGAGTGCGTTTTGTTGATCCATTCGTCAGTCGATGGACATTTGGATTGATTGCGCTTTCAGGCTCTCAGGAATAATGCTGCTGTGAGCATTCGTGTGCAAGTGTGTTTTCCTTTCTTTTGGGTGGTTGCCTAGGTCATATGGTAAATTTATGTTTAACTTTTTAAGAAACTGCCAAACTAAGTAGTCAAGCTTAATTTCAGAAGAAATGTAAATTCAGATAACAGTAAATTTTTAAACTTTTATTTTTTTAATGAATTTTTTAAGCTTTAGGTTTGCAGAAAGTCAGCAGGATGGTAATGCCCGGCGCCGCTGGAGTAGGCCGTGTCGTACGGTGTTGGGGGAAGTGTAGATTGAGGCTTTTTGGGGGTGGTCTGGCAACAGGTCCACTTTAAAACACGTGCAGACCCTCCTGCCCAGCAAGGCCACTTGTAGGAATTTATCCCGTAGAAATAACTGCCCATGGACACGTCGATCCAAGTACTGCATAGTCGTCTCGGCTTTTTTATAAGACTGAAAAACTGAGAATGCCTTCTAGGTCCATGCACAGGAGACGGGTTATATTCAGGGAGACCTAAACATTTTTCCCCTCTTCCGACCACGGCTCATTTCTCTGTTCCCAGCGATTGCAACATTCTTCAGGAGTGGAATTCCTTGTCTAACTTGGTTCTCGGAGCACCCAGCACAGGCTCCAGCCAGACGCCCCAAGGTCAGATCCCAGATCACACACCCTCGGCGAGCAACCTTGAACCAGTCCCACGGCTGCTCGTGCTTTAGTTCCTCATCCATAACGTTGCACAGTGTTAGTACCCACCCCTTGAGATTAGTAACCACTGAGGAAAACCCTCAGTTCTGTAATTTCTGATCTAAGGGCTCCCTTCGCCTTGTTTGTATTATGGGGCATAGCTCACTCAGGAGCTGACTAACGTGCCCGTCCCAGTCTCCCCAGACTTCCTTTTTGTACCAGAACTTGACCTGTAGGCCTCAGTGGGCAATTAGGGAGAGGCTGGAGCCGGGCTGGAGCGCTGACACGCAGTAGTTGGATCTCCAAGGGCTTAAAGGCCAGTTAGCGGACATTTAAAACTGGACATTTCTTTCCTGCTGATGGGGGTCTTACCTTTTTCACAAGTATTAACACTTTAAGTGTCTTTATTTTATCTTTTATTGTAAAAGAAAAGCACGCAGCTCTGCGTCTTCAGCCTGATGAATTTTTACAAACAATATAATCGTGTAACCAGAACTCAGATCAAGATTGAGAGTATTGCCCGCACTCCAGGATCCTCCCCTGTGACCTTTCCCAGCCTTCCTCCCGCAAATGGTTACTGCTCTCCGGACTTGTGTCCTGACAGATTTAATTTTGCTTGTATTTAAACTTTCTATAACTTGACTCCCAGACTATATTTTCTTTTGTTTATGGCTGCTTTTTTACTCAGCGTCACGTCTGTAAGATTCATCTGTCTTGTGTTTAGCAGGACTTCATTCTTTTTCTTGCCGAATACTATTCCATTGACAAGAACAGCCATTCTACTGGTGATGTTAGACTGTTTGTAGGTGTTGGCTCTTATGAGGGGTGCTGTTAGGAACATTTGTTTTCTTTTATGTTTCACGTATAAGTGAGATCATATGGTATTTCCTTTTCTCTGTATGACTTATGTAGCATAATGCCCTCAAGGTCTATCCATGCTGTTGCAAATGGCAAGATTTCCTTCTTTTTTAATGGCTGAATGATAGTCCATTGTGTACATATGTACCACGTTGTCTTTATCCATTCACCTGTCAATGGACACTTCGGTTGTTTCCATATCCTGGCTATTGTGGGTAATGCTGCAGTGTGCGTGGGGGTGCGGCGTGCGTGGGGCCGCGGCGTGCGTGGGGCCGCGGCGTGCGTGGGGGTGCGGCGTGCGTGGGGCCGCGGCGTGCGTGGGGGTGCGGCGTGCGTGGGGCCGCGGCGTGCGTGGGGGTGCGGCGTGCGTGGGGGTGCGGCGTGCGTGCGTGGGGCCGCGGCGTGCGTGGGGGCCGCGGCGTGCGTGGGGCCGCGGCGTGCGTGGGGGCCGCGGCGTGCGTGGGGCCGCGGCGTGCGTGGGGGTGCGGCGTGCGTGGGGGCCGCGGCGTGCGTGGGGGTGCGGCGTGCGTGGGGCCGCGGCGTGCGTGGGGGTGCGGCGTGCGTGGGGGCCGCGGCGTGCGTGGGGGTGCGGCGTGCGTGGGGGTGCGGCGTGCGTGGGGCCGCGGCGTGCGTGGGGGTGCGGCGTGCGTGGGGGTGCGGCGTGCGTGGGGGCCGCGGCGTGCGTGGGGCCGCGGCGTGCGTGGGGGTGCGGCGTGCGTGGGGGCCGCGGCGTGCGTGGGGGTGCGGCGTGCGTGGGGGTGCGGCGTGCGTGGGGCCGCGGCGTGCGTGGGGGCCGCGGCGTGCGTGGGGGTGCGGCGTGCGTGGGGCCGCGGCGTGCGTGGGGGTGCATACCGTTTTCCACAGTGGCTGCTCCAGTTCACGTTCCCACCAGCAGTGCACGAGGGTTCCCTTTTACCCACATCTTCACCAACACTTTATTTCTTGTCTTTTTGGTAAAAGCTGCTCTAACAGGTGTGTGATGATACCTCCCTGTGGTTTTGATGTGCATTCCCCTGGAGATGAGTGAGGCTCAGCACCTTTTTGTGTACTCAGGGGCTATTTGAAGGTCTTATTTGGAAATACGTCTATTCAAATCTTCCATCCATTTTTTTAAACTTGGATTTTTTTTTTTTTTTTTTGCTATTGAGTCGTATGAGTTCTTTATATATTTTGAATATCAACCTTTTGTCATATACATGATTTGCAAATATTTTCTCCCATTCTGCAGGTTGCCTTTTCATTTTCTTGGTGGTTTCCTTTGCTGTGAAGAAGCTTTTTTAGCTTGATGTATTCCCACTTACTTGTTTTAACTTTTGTTGCCTTTGCTTTTGGCGTGAGGTCCAAAAAATCATTGTCAAGACTGATGTCAAGGAGCTTATTACTACCCACGTTTTCTTCTAGGAGTTTTATAGTTTCAGGTTTTATGTTTTCAGATCTTTAATCTATTTTGAGTTAACTTGTGTGTAATGTAAGAGCGTGGGCCAGTTTCATTCTTGTGCACGTGACTGTCCAGTGTTCCCAACACCATTTATTGAAGAGATTGTCCTTTCCCACTGTATATTCTCGGCTTCACATAAATTAACTGAACATGTATGTGTGGGTTTATTTCTGAGCTCTCTGTTCTGTTCCATTGATGTGTGTCTGTGTTTATGCTAGTACCGTACTATTGATTACAATAGCTTCGTAATGTGGCCTGAAATCAGGAAGTGTGGCGCCCCCCAGCTGTGTTCTTCTTTCTCAGGATTGCTTTGGCTGTTCCTGATCTTGTGTGCTTCCATACACATTTTAGAATTGTTTGTTCCGTTTCATGAAAAATGCCGTTGGAATTTTGATAGGGATTGCAATGAATCTGTATATTGTTCTGGGTAGTATGTACATTTTAACAATATTGGTTCTTCTAGTCCATGAACATGGAATATCTTTCCATGTATTTGTGTCTTCACTTTGTCTCATCAGTGTCTTGCAGTTTTCCAAGTAACAGGTCTTTGACGTCGTTGGTTGGTTGTTCCTAGGTATCTTAATTTCTCTTTCTGACAGTTCATTATTAATGTACAGAAATGTAACTGATTTTTTTTTATTAAAGTTTTATTTATTTATTTGACAGAGAGACACAAAGCGAGAGAGGGAACACAAGCAGGGGGAGTGGGAGAGGGAGAAGCAAGCTTCCCGCCGAGCAGGGAGCCCGATGCGGGGCTCGATCCCAGGACCCTGGGATCATGACCTGAGCTGAAGGCAGAAGCTTAATGACTGAGCCACCCAGGCGCCTCTGTAACTGATTTTTGTGTATGGATTTTATATCCTGTAACTTTATGAATGGTTAGATGAAGATGGTTTAATATTTGAAAATCAATCTATGTATTTTGCCACATTACCATAATAAAGGAGGAAAACCATTTCAGTTGATAATCTCAACATAATCATCTAAGTAGATGAAAAACAAGGATATGTTCCTTCATAACACTACATATATGGTGCTGTTATATATAATATATAATATTAATATGATTTTATTTTTTTATTTATTTTTTTTTTTTTAAAGATTTTATTTATTTATTTGAGAGAGAGAGAATGAGAGACAGAGAGCATGAGAGGGAGGAGGGTCAGAGGGAGAAGCAGACTCCCTGCCGAGCAGGGAGCCTGATGCGGGACTCGATCCCGGGACTCCAGGATCATGACCTGAGCCGAAGGCAGTCGCTTAACCAACTGAGCCACCCAGGCGTCCCAAATATGATTTTAATATAAAACTATTATCTAATAAATGTTTTTTGATTTTCCAGTTGTTCCAATAATGACATAGCTGTTTTTGTTTTTAATCAGAGTTCCAATCCGGGAACAAAGAGCACTTGATTGTCATGTTTTATTAGGCCGGTCACAGTGATTATATAACACACACATAAAAAGTGTAAGAGTGAAAAGCTTAATCATCGTAAGGTGAATACGTCTGCATCCCTGCGGATGGAAGGAGCTAGACGCAGGTCCCACCTCCCGCGGGCTCTCGCCGCCCCTTCTCAGATATAGCTCCCTCCCTCCCCAGAGTGGCCGTAATCATCCTGCTGTTTATGATGCTCTCCTTTCTAGTTTAGCTTTACCCATTTTTCAGTATGGTTTTCATAATATTTTAATAGGATAATTTTGGTTATTAATATCTAGTTGTCATAGTATTTTAATACTAGCATCTTGACATGATTCGGCTTGATAATCACCACCGTTCTCTCACATCTGTGTTCTCAGTGCGCATGTCGGGAGTCTCGGCCTATGTCTAAGCACCAGTGGTGATGGTAGCTTCTGGTCATTTGATGATGGTATTTGCCAGGTTTTTCTGCTTTGTGAAGTTACTCTTTTCCCTTTGTAATACGTACTCTGTCACTGAGTACACACACTGTTTCTCCTGAGACTTTGATCCTGGTTTTGGCAGATGTGGATGATACTGGATGCAAAGCATTTTTACTGTGACGTTAGCTAGCCCAGTGTTGAGTGTTCTGACTCCATCATTCTGTCCATAGCTAATAGCTGGAATTCTGCTCAGAGGAAAGCTTTCCATTCTCCCTTGTTCGTGTATTTCTTTCCACGTGTCGTGTTTTCTATACCGTGTTGCTGCCATGTTGATGCAGGATTGTCCGCAGTTAGGCCAGTGGCAGCCCCTTCACCTGGTGCTTGCATCCTGTGGATGTGTTTCTCCGCTCCCGGCCTGAGACGTTGCGAGTACGCTCGTACTGCCCTCGCCCCGGGTCTGGGATCAGCCATTCCCTAAGGAGACCTGGTCCTCCTAGTGGATGATGCGATTCCGAAGCAAGTTCTTAGTGCTAGGTATGTGTTCTCCTTTGTATTTATCCTCTTTGGGATTTGTAGAGCTTTTTGAATTCATAGCTCTATGTTTTCTGTGACTTTTGGAAAATTATTGGATGTTCTTTCTTCGAAACATTGCTTCTACTCCATTCCGTGTCCCCTTTCTCTGGGGCTACTGAGCCCCATACGTCTCTGACATGCATTTCTATATTTAACATCGCTTTTTCTTTCTGTGCTCCAATCTAGTTGCTCTATAATCTTTTCTTCTGCTGTGTTAAACCTTGGGGTAAACCATCCATTAAAGTTCTTACCCTCAGTTTTAAAAGGTTTCCATTGGACTCTCTGGTAAAATTCTTACTGTGTTCTTAAAATCCGTGTCTGGTGACTCTCATCTCTGGGTCACCTGGGTGTTTGGTTTTGTGGTGTCTCTCTGTCCCTTTTGCATCTTTTATGGTCATCGTTTCAGTAGGAAAGCAATTTGATTATTTGTTTATAAAGTTATGAAAATGTTAATATTCTTAGATTCCCTGAAATACAGTGACACGATCTGCCCACATCAGTCAACGTTTGGTGAAATTTTGTTGTAAGAAACAATCTCCGAATCTCAGTGGATTACACAGCAAAGGCTTATTTCTCACTCATGACATTTATGTTCCTGACTTGCCGCAGTTCGGTTCCATGGTGGTTTTGTTCTGTGTGTGTCATTCGTTCTGGGACCCAGGCTGAAGGAGAAGCCGCCGGTCAGAGATGGGGCGACGTCACGGCCAGAGTTAGCAGGACAGAGTCCGTCCGCCGAAGCAGTTCCCAGGCCACACCTGCAGTGAATGGGACGAGGCAGTGGACGTGCTCCTTCCACAGGGATGCACGACAAGTGAATAACTGGGGGCAGTTACACAGTTTATCTCACTGTCCCAAAGAAAGATCTCCCGCATTTGACAGGGCCATATGTGCATAAAGATGTTAGTGCAGAATTATTAATAATGATAAAAAATATATAAACAGTAATACAGAACTTCTGTATTATTTTCGGTGAAAAGTTTTACAGTTATTAAAATGATTATTGTAATATCTGGCGCCTTAGGAGGAAGGGGTTAATATGTTAAAGCACGATGTGGAGTCTGTATGCCCCATGGGTCCAGCCGTGTACACACAGCCGTGTGTTTATAGGACGACTGAAGACGTAAGGATGAAAATAGTTGTCTTAGGATGATCGACTTCTGGGTAGTTCTTCATCTTTAAACTTTTTATAGTGCTGTTATTTTGTAATTAAAAATAATATTGTTTTCTGTGATTTCTCATTCTTCAAGTTTTAATACACACTTATCAGGGAAATGTTAGAAAGAACAGAAAAAAAGATGAAAAAAACCGAACTTTGGACCTGCGTCCCCAGACCACCGCAGTGAGTGTTCCGTGTGTGTTAAGAACAGCGCCACGTTACCTTGTGCCGTGTGCTCGTGTTCCTTCTAGGTCCTGAGAACCCGTGGCTGGTCCAAGCATATGTTTCCGCCGCTAAACACCCGTTTGCTTCTGTGGTGGCTCAGGAGGTTTTTCAGAGTGGAATCATTCCTTCAGATACTGACTTCCGCATCTACAGGGATTTTGGGAACATTCCAGGTATTTTGTGGGTTATTGTGGGCCGTGGTGTGATAGTGATTAAGCAGAAGCAAGTTCTACTTGTTGGCAAGACTGTGAGCAAACAGCGGATCCTGAGAGCACGTTCTGTACGTGAGAGCTGTATATTCTGAGCCACTGAAACGGATTTCCGGATGTTTTCCTTTTCTTGTAAACTCTGGTCTAATTTTTTTTTTTTTAAAGATTTTATTTATTTATTTGAGAGAGAGAATGAGAAAGAGAGAGCACGAGAGGGGGGAAGGTCAGAGGGAGAAGCAGACTCCCCGCCGAGCAGGGAGCCCGATGTGGGACTTGATCCCGGGACTCCAGGATCATGACCTGAGCCGAAGGCAGTCGCTTAACCAACTGAGCCACCCAGGCGCCCCTAAACTCTGGTCTGATTTAAACGCTTGCCTTTCCTAGAACATGTCGTCTTGCCCCACACGGCAGCACAGGGACAGCTGGTTAGCACTTCATTCCCCCCCGCCGAAGGTGGCCGTAGACCCTGGAGGGGTCTTTGGCTTTGTTGTCGTCTTGCTTTGCCAGCTGCTGGGCGGCTTGTAGAGCTGACGAAGTTAGAGTTCGGCTCTGGCCCAGCAAGGGCGTAGACGGCGAAGTTCCCACGGCCTCCTAAGCTCTGTACGCCTGCCCCTTGCTGAGTGACTTGTGAGGGCTCCCTGATGTGTGGACTTCCTCATTCTGTACCACGGCTCTGGGTTCTGTTAGACATTCATAAACGTGACTAAGCAATCACGCCACCGCTTTGACGTTTTGTCTCTTAGGAATTTAATGTTAGACAAATAGGCTTGAAGAAAGGTGGTTCTTCAGAGCAGAATGACGTTTTGTTTTTTTCTGTGTTTCTAGGAATTGACTTAGCTTTTATTGAGAATGGATACATTTATCACACCAAGTATGACACAGCGGACAGAATTCTGACAGATTCCATTCAGAGAGCAGGTTGGTATTCAAATGTAGACCCTTGATCTATGTTAAGATGGAACATCAGGGCTGACCTACAGACCCGTAACTATCCTGTGGACGGCGCATTAGGGCCGCAGTGTGTGGTGTGCGCGAGCTGGGTGGGGCTTTGGAGTGAGAGAGATGAGGGGCTCGAATTTTAGCCTTGAAGTCCAGGTTGGCCATCAGGAATGTAAGACTCTTCATTGTGAGGCACTGGAAGGAGAGAGCAGGCCCAGGGTGCATGCGAGGGGGGGTGAGCGATGAGCACGTACCAGAATGGAAGCCAGGCTTGGAGGGGGCATCGGCGCGTGATAGGACAGCTTGCCCGGGTATAGAAAGTCACATCAGTCCAAGTTGGGTGGTGAGGGCAGGTGGGGGCGTTAGAGAACAGGGGTCAGGACAACACAGGGGCCAGAGGGTTAATGTGCTTTCCAGAGAAATCTGGAGTGGTCAGGGGAGGGGAGTCTGATGGGGAACCTTAACGAAAGAGTTGATAGGATTTGGCACCGTGCAGAAGAGAAGGATGCTCCAGGCAAAAGCAGAGTGTGGGTAGGGTGTGTGTGTGTGTGTGTGTGTGTGGACTGTTGGTGAGTAGTGTCAGACTACAATCTGGGTGGAACTTGTACAAGAGCTGACCAGTTGGAAGGAAGGGACAAACCAGGCGGCAGGGACGGCTGTGGAGTCTGAGGCCCAGCTGGCTGGGGAAAGATGGTGCCCTTGACCCTGATGGGGATGTGGGAAGGTGACCTCACCCAGAACAGTCGTGGAGAGGGGAAGGAGGCTGTCAGCTCTGTCACACATCGACGGAGGGGTCGCTGAACCGGCCGGATGGAAGTACCCACATGGTGTTAGAGCTCTTGGCAGAACTGGGAATACAGGTTTGGGAATCAGAGGCATCGAGAAAACCACAGAAGCCTGGGGGCTGGGAATGGGCTGGGGAAGAGTGAAGCAAAGGTAGAGGACTCAGCCGGAGCTTTTGGGGAAAACACATTTGCAGGCAGACGGAGAAGCCAGTGACCGAAACGGCACAGTAAGACACGTGGTGTCTCAGGGGAAGTGGCGCGAGTCCGGGCTGGGACGAGCGCGGGAGAACCGCCCCAGTCACTGACGGCTTCTTCCCGCTCCTGCGTGAGAGTTCCGTGGGCTCTGGTGTGCCCGGCTCCGTGGCTGGGGACTCCAGGGTCACACTTGTGTTGTGTTTGGAAAGTCCCCTCCGAGCTTTCACCTCCCGGCTCTGGTGGTGCGGCTCCCCTTCCTCGGCCCTGAGCAGCAAGCACACAGGTGCTTTTCTAGGAGCGTCTAGATAGAAATGCCTCCCCAACTTCTCAGACTCCATCGGCCGCCCGTGATGTGGCCCCGGGGGCCTCTCCTACCTGTCTGTATTCGTGTTTTAAATGAAATATAATTGACATTCCTCATTCCGAACACACGCGTAACCGCGTGTTTGGTGTGTGTGAGCTTCCTGAGGGGCTCGTGTCCCTTGGCTCGGCACTGGAATTCTGGCGTCTAGAGCAGTATTTACGGTAGATGTTAAATGAATAGACTAAGAAACAGTCTTTGGGTTTGTCAGCAGTGAGGAAAGAGTGGGTCAGAGAACGATTCTCATGGAAGGGAGAGGATGAAGGCAGCTGGCTGAGCGTCTCTGAGGAGACGAGACAGAGCGGGTGCCCGGGCCTCTCTGAGACGTCCTGGGAGAACGGTGGGGGGACGGGGGGGGCTCTCCCTGTCTGCACTCTGTCAGTTGTGTCCTTACTCAGGCTGCGTTTATGCACCTTCGTTCTCTTTCTCTTCTTTACTAATAGGCGACAACATTTTAGCGGTTCTTAAATACCTCGCTACGTCCGACATGTTGGCTGCTTCTTCTCAATATCGACACGGAAACATGGTCTTCTTTGACGTGCTCGGCCTGTTTGTGGTCGCCTACCCCTCCCGCGTCGGCTCGATAATTAACTCCGTGGTGGCCGTGGCTGGCGTGTTGTACCTGGGCAAGAAGCTGCTGCAGCCCAAACACAAGAGTAAGTACTTTCCTCTCAAACCGCAGTGCTGGCCTGGGTATAAGAATTTGCCGGAGGTTTTTCTAGTCTGTTTGCCTCTTTTCAAGAAGTCCCAAATCCTCAAGAAACCTAACTTCGGATGTATATTGTGAGACGTTCCGAAGCGTGCATCAGGTGGATGTGCTCATTACACTTGTGGTCTCGGTGAAGGGCTCTCTGTGCTTACGCCCGAGAAACGGTTTGTACAGATGACCGTTAGCGGACATGCCCATGAAAAGCTCGGTCCGCACCACAGACCAGCGGTCAGGGCTCTGTCCTGACGTCTGACCCAGTTGGTTTCCTTCTGCTCGGAACGTCTCATGGTCCGGGCTGGTGTGTGTGGTTCCCAGCCCGAAGGGGCAGGGGCAGACCACCCCGGTTACCTTGCCGCACTCTCTCTCCTCCTCCTGCGTCAGCTTCCCGGCTGGATGCCGGGTGGAGCGTGGCCTTCCGTTCTTGCCGGTGTTTCAATACACAGAACATCCGAAGGTGCTGAAGATTAAAGCTGAACTGCAGGACTTAGGTCCCTGAGTCTTTAGTGCCCACACTCTCAGCAGCTGTTACTTGAATGGTTTTCGTTGTTCAAGTTTTTGACAAACCTGACCCCTGGTACATTTCAGTACTTTTCAGTGACAATGGTGAATTTTTTGTTTTACCGTTTGCCCCTTTACTTCCACCGACTGTGGTTGATTTGGTAAAGTTGGTGACGTCTGCTTTGTGCTTTGTCTGCATTAGCTGATAACTACATGAAGGACTTCTTCTGCGCACTTGGCATCACTCTGATAAGCTGGTTCACGAGCCTGGTCACCGTGCTCATCCTGGCGGTGTTCGTCTCCCTGGTTGGACAGTCCCTGTCATGGTACAACCACTTCTATGTCTCCGTCTGTCTGTACGGAACTGCAGCTGTGGCCAAAATCGTACTCATACATACCCTCGCAAAAAAACTGTACTATGTGGTAAGTGTGAGGCATGTTTATTGATTTCTTTTTGCTGCCTTCAAGGATCGAAGACAGACTCAAGTGGGACTCGTCGTATGTGGCTTTCCAAGCGAGCAAACACGGTCTGGCACGATTGTAGGAAACTGGCTCCCAGAACCGTCTTCGGAGGGTTTTGGGGGGGGTTCCGGTGCCGCTGTAAAGCTGTCAGCGTTTGGGGGGTTTTCTCCTCCTCTGCCGAGTCTGCTGCGCTCCGTCACCCCCGGGGGCAGGGCTGGGGCACCCGCTGTCCCCCTGCGCTCCGTCCCCCGTGCTCGGGCAGCTGGGGCGCGGGGCACGGACACACAGGAGGCGTTTGCTGCCCTTTGAGCCTCACCTAGACTCTTCTCTCCAGTTCCCTGCCCTTTCTTTAGCCCGTGTGGTGGTGATGCAGAGGCTGACCGCATCAGCCGTGGCTTGGGGTGGAAGCACGGGGGGGGAGGGGAGAGAGGGTTCTGGAGTGATTGCTGCTGACGTAGGGTTTCCATTGTATACGTTTGTTTGGTAAACAGAAAAGTAGAAATTAGGGCAAACTACAGTGAGAGTGACCCGTGGCTTCCAAAGATTTTCTGTGAGTTAAAGGGAAACTCTTAGTTCCGTTACTTATTTTCAAGACCGCCAACGCACCTGTTTTTTGTTTGCCCTGCTAGGGGTTAGCATGGACACAGGGGATGGTGATCCAGATCTTTCCACGGGGATCTCTGGTGCCTGAATCTTGGTCTCCGTTTCAGTTCATGTCTGGATGTGCTCTGTGGAGTGCGTCCTGTTACCAGGCCCAGTGAAGGGAGGCTTTTGAAGTTAGCCGTCGGTTTATGGATGAGCTAATACTTGTACCTTAGTGGCTTCAGCTTCTAAAAAGAGGATGCGTAGGGCTCAGGTTCACATGCTTATTCGTAGGGCAGCGTGTGTTAGAGCGTGGGGGGGTGAGTGTGGCAGGGGCAGGAGACAGAAAGGCCATTAGTAAAGTTCCAGTTACTTTGACTGATTTGTCTGATCATAAAATTTGGGGCTGGACGCAGCACAGGAAGGATAATGTGTTTCATTTCACAACTACTCGGGGTGCCGGGTGGGCCAGGCACGGTGCTGAGGCTGCTGGCACGGAGATGCGTCAGCGCGTGGTCTCTTTCTTTGAGGGGCTCACAGCTTCATCTGGGGATGAGTGGGAAGAGCGGCGTGTTCCCAGCGCTGCGGGACCACGGGGTGTGGGAGTTGGGAAAGCTTTGTGAAGGAGGCGGGGACGCTGGAACTGGGTTTGTGAAGCGTGAGTGCGAGGGTGGCAGATAGAGAGCAGGATGATGGGCGGTCAGCGGTGGGAGAGCACAAGATGCAGTTAGTTGGGTCACAGCCAAGAAGAAGGTCCGTGTGGTGAAGACAAGGTTGATAACCGGACAGGTAGGCCAGCAGGAGGCTGCAGGGGGACTCAGAATCAGGGAGGCTGCCGTTAACCTGTTCCGAGCAGGACGGGGACTCCGGGGGGCGGTGTGGGGAATGGCCGTGCGCAGGCCTGGCGGGAGGCGGGGGGAGGGGAACCGGGTTCCAGGGGCATCTGTGCGACCTTGGGCCACAGTTTGGGGGTTTAAGGTATGGTCGGCACTGCTGAGACCTGTGTCTTTAAACATCTGCGTGGTACGTGGCTTCATATAGAGTCCTAAGAATTATTTTCCATTATTTTTAAAGACCGCGCATCCTCACGCTGTGATGAACATCGAGAGGTGTCACAGCGCTGGCCCTTCATGTCTGAGGGGGTTTGTCCGAGGAGCCTGGACGGGTTTTGGAAACACGCCACTGAAACTGTTTTGAGCTCTCGAAGTACCCCCCGGGGCCTGGGCTCTTCCGCTGTGGGGTCCCTGCGCTGAAATGATCACTTCGTGTTTGCGTGAACAGAGCCCCCACGCGGCGGTGTTGGGACGCGTCAGGTTCTTAGGCAGCTCTCCTCTGAAGGACTCCAGGGGTCTGCCGGAGCCCGCAGACCCCAAAGCCCAAAGTAGGGATCAGATTTATGAATGCGCAAGCCGCAGGAATCCGGGGCGGGGGCAGGGCTGCACCGCGGGGCCAGGGAGAGGTGGAGAAGCCTCGGAATCCGGCCGGACGCCGTGGCCGGGGCTCCAGAGGGGCTGCGGGTGGCTTCACAGCACCCGGGCCGCTCCGAGCAGGACCTTTCCCTCCTTGGCTTGAGGTTCTTTGGAAGTTGCGTAAACAGAAAAGCTCACAGGGGTGAATGTTTTTAGGAGATTTGAGAGAATTTCCAAAGGTTACCATGAGCCCGGCGGACGGGGAGCACATACTGCACACGAGTCGGGATGTTCTCCCTCCGTCTCACTAAATGCCCCTTCCCGGGGCAGCCGTCCTGACAGCAGGTAGCTTCGTGAGCGTTTCCTTGACGTTTAAGACCACGTGTAGCTCTTCTGAGCAGTGGAAGTGGTACTGCGACAGATCATGAGTGGCCCACGTGTGAGACTACGGCTGTGTTTTTCTGTCTTTCAGAACGCCAGTGACCAGTATCTGGGAGAAGTATTCTTTGACACCTCGCTGTGTGTGCACTGCGTCTCCCTCCTGGCTCTCACGTACCGGGGACTGTGCTCGGCGTTTATCAGTGCCGTCTGGGTGGCCTTTCCCTTGCTCACAAAGCTCTGCGTGCACAAAGACTTGAAGCAGCATGGTACGGTATTTCGGGTTTTGATGCAAATGGGAAAATACCTTAAAATGCTTACAACAAGACCTGCAGGGACTGTTTCCTTTTTTCTTTCCCTTTGGTCTTTGGGGGTAGGCTTTCAAGATCATTGCTGTTTGTTTTTTTAAATGTTTAGATCACAGAGATTTTCATCCTGTACCTCATGCCCCATGCCATGCTCGCGTTTACGAACACATTAGCTAATGATGTATTACGTTCTCTGTTGCATTATTATCTGTGTTTTCTTGTCCCTGAATGAAAGCATTCTGTCTCATGTACACTGGTATATAAAATCTGGATCTCACTGTAGAATTTCAGAGATGTGTGTTTTCTTTCTCGTTTTCCCTAGGTGCCCAAGGAAAATTTATTGCCTTTTATCTTTTGGGGATGTTTATTCCTTATCTTTATGCATTGTACCTCATCTGGGCAGTATTCGAGATGTTTACCCCCATCCTCGGGAGGAGTGGTTCGGAAATACCACCTGACGTCGTGTTGGCCTCCATTTTGGCTGGTTGTACCATGATCCTCTCTTCCTATTTTGTAAGGAAAAAACATTTAAATTTTTTTTCTTCTTCATTTTTTATATGTGTGTGACGAGTTTAGCTACAGTAGATTCTGTGAAATAGCGTTGCTTATACTTTATTGAGAAACACCTACACAAGAGAAATGGGGAATGTGTGTGTAGAATGTGGGTTTGGTGGTTAAAAAGATGTGAAATCGGGTGGTTTTGTTTTCTTTTGTTTTTAACCTCCTTGTCCTCCCAAGTCCTCTGGTTATATCTCTTCACAGCTCTCAAACTACCTGAATGTGAATTTGTAGAGTGCATACCAAGTAAGATCTGGTAGAAACTGCTTAGTAGTAGATTTTTATTTATTTTTGTTTGTTTATTTTAAGGATTTTATTTATTTGGGAGAGAGACAGCGAGTGAGCATGAGCTGGGGTGAAGGGGGCAGAGGGAGAAGCAGAGTCCCCGCTGAGCAGGGAGCCCAATGTGGGGCTCGATCCCAGGACCCTGAGATCATGAGCCAAAGGCAGACGCTTAACCGGCTGAGCCACCCAGGCGTGCCAGGTGGTGGATTTTTAGAATGACTCCTAATAGTGTGTTTTCAACTTCCCAATGAGAGGCAAATGTTAATAAATACACGGTAGTTTCATTAGTGCTCTTAGAGCTGGTGGAGGGAGGCTGAATCTGATGAGGCCTTTTCCGTTATCACTTAACTGACTTCCCGGCTGCTAACACTGCAGAGTTCACTGATGGGTCCTGTCTCCTTGGGTGACGGACACTTAGGATGCAGAGTGTCACAGGCCCTGTCATTCTGCTCTGTTGGTGCTCTGCCCTGGTAGGCAGAGTCCTACCTTTGCCATCCCTGTTTCTCCTCCCCGGGATTCTGCAAAGGGAAGACCAGCTCCAATGTTTGAGCACGTTCCAGGCAGAGTTCTGCCCTGGGCATGGTGTCCTCAGACCTGGCCCCTCTCGTGGAGGCCGGTCTCTGTGGTGTGGCTCTTTTCGTTGGAATTCCCGAGAATAAGAAGTGATTACTGCATACCCATAGGTACCAAGATTTGCAGTTAGGGGACTAGATAGAAAAGGCAATTGTGGGTTTACTCTAGTTCTTTCCTCCACAGAGATGATGCTGAGCCTTTCCACAGTGATACGGTGAAGGGCAGGTCATACGGGGTTGGGATTTAGAGACGGCACGTGAGGGTACCACGTGCGTGCTCAGCAGCACCATGCGAGTCCCTTAAACAGGCAGTGAGCGGCCGTGTGCCCTGGAGAGCAGTTCTTCTGCAGCTCTTGTTTGCGATCGTCTGAGCATTCCAGCCATCTGGCCTTTAATATAATGATTCAGTCCTTACTGCTATTTGCAGCGGTGGGTAGAGAATTCTGAAATGTTCTCTGATGCCTCCAGGGTTTACCTCTTTGGATTTTAATGTTAAGCCTTTAAATTCTCTGTGCAGGTCGCTAAAGGGTTTGGCTGCTGTGAGGGCTGAAGGGGTCCGGGGTTCATCACATGTATTTTAGGTTGTGATCCAGAGTCGGTGGAGTCATGAACTGAGTTCCCCCCCCCGTCGGTGGGTGAAAGCTGTTAGTGCTCAGCAGCGACGATCCAAATGTGGGGCTTTCAGTTCCGTCCCATGTGCAGCAGCACAAGTTAAACCCTGACAACTTCACCGTGAAGACGCAAAATGACCCCCGAGGAGGGGAATCCCGGAAACCATGGAGAGCGGATTGAGGCGTAGTGCCTTCTGAATTGTATTTTAGCAGGAAAGCTTCTGGAGAGGGCCTCTTGGAAGACTTCGGCAGCTCGTTTACTTTCCACCAGAAGCCGACGTGGCCGCTCCGTGCCTCGCCTCCGCGGGCGGCCTTGGGGCGGCGGCTGAGCAGAGGCAGCGGGTCTCCGCCGCTGGGGGAGCGGAGCCGAGCCGCCCGGCTCCAGAGTGGTTCTTCCAGTGCATGGGGACTGACTGAGTCGCTTGCTGGGAAGCAGTTAAGGGCCCGTCTGGTGGCGGGGCAGCCGGTGTCCTGGGGTTGTCCCGATGAAATGAGACTGCTGCTGATGACTGCGGGACACTCGGGAACAAGACCGCCAGCACCCAAGGACGCTGCAGAGACCCTTCTCGTGCTCTCTTCGTTTCATTTCACACGCATTTGGGAACCCAGTGATGGTGATGTCACACTTAGGGCAGAAAGGAGTGGAATCGAAGGTAGAAGCATCCAGACGCATCGTCACTCGGGCCTCCCCCTCCCCCTGTGCCGTGATTGCATCTCGTTCGCCCCGTTACCAGGCCTCCAGGAGACGCGCGGGAGGGGCGGCAGACGAGCCCCAGGGTTTGAGGAGGGAAAGGGGATGTGGGAGCGTGGCTTAACGCTGAGGCTTTAGGACCGCGTAACGGCCGGGCGTGGGTGGAAGGAACCACGGCCTAGGACAGGCGGGTCTTCTTTTGATATGAGAGACTCCACACTGAGCTGGGCAAGTACCGTTTTGCTGGAGCTGAGCCCGGCTCGGATGCTGGTGCACGGCCGCCTACGGTCCTTCAGTTCCGAGAGCGCAGCGTGTGGTGGGTTCTGAATGTTTGCCCGATTTCTCTTTTTCATCTCCATTAAAGTCTTCCACGTTCATGCTCTGCTTACCGACCCTGGAGGGTGGGTGATAAGGGGGAGGCGGCACCGGGGAGCTGGTCGTTGGGTCAGTGTGGCTCCTTCCGAAGCCCTGAGGGATCTGTGGGCGCACCCCGTGAGTCACGTGTGTCCCCCACAACTTTGATTTCTGTGATTTCATGGCCACTAAAAAGCTAGTAGAAGCAGGTCTAGGATGTGCTAGATGCCCCTGCCCGAGGGCACATGTGCTGATAGGCTGTGCTGGCCCTGGTTACTCAGCCCCGAGGGGCCGGCCCACACGTGGCGTCCTGACGGCGCATCCAAGTGCAAGTTCAGGGAAGCCAGCCCCGCGGCACGGTGCCAGAGCGTCAGGAGCGGAACCTGAGGCTCCTCGGGACCGGCTTGCTTACGCTTACACTCTGACCTCCGCTTCCTTAACAGAAGCCTCATGTCATGATGTTTGGCGGATAGATGGCGTCTACCGTACCGTGGTTAACGCGGGGCGTTGGCAGAATTGGAAGTAAAATAAGGTCATGGTTTGACTGGTGCTGGGTCTCCATCCTGGTGTCTCTGCCGACGGAACCGAGAGCCCGTCTCTGTGTCCTTTCCTGTCTCGCCGGCCGGCTGCCTGGCACCAGCAGGGCTCCCGCCCGGGCTGCCAAGACCCGAGGCGGCGCCGGTCCGCTGGGTGCGGTGTGTTCACACCTGCCGGCAGGCGCTCCTCTCCATTGCTCGGTGACGCCCGGTACAGAGCCCGCGGTCACTGGCCTGTTTCTGTGTTCTGTGCTTTAGATTAACTTCATCTACCTTGCCAAGAGCACAAAGAAAACCCTGCTGACTCTAACCTCGGTGTGCGCAGTCACGTTCCTTCTGGTCTGCGGTGGCGCGTTTTTCCCGTACAGCTCTCATCCCGCCAGCCCGAAGCCGAAGAGGGTGTTTCTTCAGGTAAGAGCAGCTTCGTGGGAGGGTCTGGAGGGCAGCGCCTCGTGCGTGCGAGCTTCCCCAGGCGCCAGGAAGGCCAGCGGGCCCGACCTGTCTATTCCCCTGTGCTCAGCTCTCGTGCGTGGGGCAGCGAGGAAAGGCCTGACCACCACGAGGCTTGCTGATCCGCGAGACACGCTTCTCCCAAGGGACTGAACTAGACACGTCAGCTTGTTTTGTCAACTGTTCAAGTTATAAAAATGCCCCTACCTAGAAAAACAAGAGCAAGTATGTGCTGTGGAGTAAAGAGCTTTTAGAAGGACAGACCGTAAAAACGTCTGCAGGCTGAGAAAAAATCTGAATTCCACTGGTAAAATAAAACCGATATTTTAAAATGCTAATAAAAGTGATCTTAGGTAGGGGCACCTGGGTGGCTCAGTCGGTTAAGCGTCTGCCTTCGGCTCGGGTCATGATCCTGGAGTCCTGGGGTCAAGCCCTGAGTCGGGCTCCCTGCTCGGTGGGAAGCCTGCTTCTCCCTCTGCCGCTCCCCCTGCTTGTGCTCTTTCTCTGTCAAATAAATGCAAAAAATCTTAAAAAAAAAGGGGGGGGGGATCTTAGGTAGCCTTTGAGGTAGGATGTCATAATGAAAATAATAGTAACTTAGGGACGAGTAACACAGGATTTAGAACTTCCGTGGATTTTAGGTTTTCAGCAAACTTTCTGAAGTTGGCGATATAACGCAGGAGAAAGAACTAAGCTGCCTTATTTCCAGTCATTCTCTTAGAGGCTGCGAAACAGAAAAGCCAACTTCATACGGGGGCGTCTGGTCAGCTCGATCAGTAGGGCACACGACTGTGCGTCTCGGGGTCGTGAGTTTGAGCCCCACACTGGGCGTGGAGCCTACTTTACAAAAAATCTTAAAGGAAAAGGAAGAAAAGCCAAGAGTCATAACTCAGGTAATTATTCGTGGACTTGAATAGTAGGAACACTGGGATGTAAGTTATCAGGGAGGAGATACTGACAAAGGGCCAACTATTCCTTGTTTATAGTCCTGGAGGACACAGCGATAGGCCTTATGTGACAAACTGGACAATTTACAAAACCTTGAGTGAAGAACAGCTCATTTTTAGGAGAGTCAATGTGTTTTCAGTGACTTACTAAATTTTTATAAATTACATTAGTAGTAATTATAAAAAAAGGAAAAACGACATTTTATTTTTAAAAACTCCTGTTCTGATTTGTTTGCGGTTCTCTTCTTCCCCAGTGCCGGGAGTTGGCACACTTTTCCTGAAAAGGGTCAGGTAATAAATATGTGGGGCTCTGCCAGCCACACGGCCTCTGTCACCGCCGTTTTGTGGAGCACGAGCGGCCGCAGCCGGCGTCTCCACAGGTGAGTGTGGCCTGTGCAAGCAGGGTGGTGGCCGTGTGGCCTGCGGGCCCCAGATCCCCGGCCCCTGCCCTGCGCAGTCCTCTCTTCCTGCTGCGCTGGCTGGAGCGTGGTGCCCACGTCTGTCGGCTGGGGGCGAGCGGGGCTGTCTGCCTGCTCGGGGCAGCTTCAGGCCGCCCTGAAAGGGAACAGTGTGTGTGTGTCTCTGTCGTAGATGTATTTGTTTTCAGCCTTCATCTAAACGGAGTTCTAATGTTTGTCTTTTAAATCTGAAATAGGTTTTCAGAAAAGTTTTAATAAAATATAAATACATATATTTGTAAGAAATAATAACACTTTGTGTATCCATCGTCGACTTTAAAGAACCTCAGCAGCGCCCGCTAAGAACCAGCGCCCCCTTCTTGGTCCCCCTTCTTCCCCCGCCCCTGCCCCCCCCCCCCCCGGGAAATACAGTCTGGAAGTTTAACTATTACCTTCTCTGGGCCGCGTACGTATGGATCCCTGAACAGGAAGATACGGTTTGCCTCTCTCTAAGCGTGTTACAAAGCCACACCTAACAGATACTCCTTTGTGACTGGCTGCGTGGGGCCCGCCAGCGTGGGAGAGGCCCCCACGTTGCCTCGCGTCACGGTGTTCAGTGATGGGGTTCACTTGAAGCCCCTCGTCCTGCTGGTGGACATTTGGGTTGTTTGCACCGTTTGCTACCACGGACGGAGCTGAGCCAGCGCTCCCGAACCTTGCCCACGTTTCTCTAAGGTCTCCCTGCAGGAGCGGGATGGCGGGCTTGACGGGTCTGTGCATGTGTAGGTGATGCTAAGCGGCTCCCTGAGGTGGCTGTGCCCGCCCCGCCCCTGCCAGCAGCGTGAGCGGTTCTCTTGCTCCGTAGCCACATCGGTTCCTGGTTTCGTCACATTTACCCACTTCTGTTAATCCGCAGTGGGGATGCAGCTGAAGGGATTCAAGCCGTAGCTTTCTCCTCGGTCTGTTCTTCGCAGCATATGACTAGAACATTTCATGACCTGCACGGACACGTGATGAAACGGGACTCCGGGATATGGATCAATGGGTTTGATTACACGGGCATGTCTCACGTAACGCCTCACATCCCCGAGATCAACGATACCATCCGAGCTCACTGTGAGGAGGACGCACCCCTGTGTGGCTTCCCGTGGTACCTCCCGGTGCACTTCCTGATCAGGTTGGTCCCCTCGTGAGCTGCTGTCGCCGGGGGTGCGTCTGTCTCGAGTCCTGTCACTGTGTGCCTGCCTCACTATTGACGCGGGTAACCCAGACGTCACGTGCCATGCGTGCTGTGTTCTCCATCACTGCCCGAGTGGGATAAAGCACTCAGAAGCTTACTGTTGCTTTTTCAAATTTAGGAAGTCTGTCCTCTAGAAGCCCGAGCAGTTAGAAGGGCTGGCCCGAGAGAGAGCAGCGAAGCTTTCGCTGCAGACCGTTTCATTTCTGGGACAATTTCGTGGTTTGGTGGGAAAGGGCTGGATAAGAAGGAATAGGATGGGTAGCGGAATCAAGATCACCTAGAATGTTCTTACTTTGGGCAAGGTTTTATTACACATTAACGGGCTTTTAGAGTCATTAGCATGGTTTATTCTGCCCAGCAGAGATTGTTTTCATACCCAGAATGTGAGTCGTATATTCGGACCACTTCCATGAGTCAGAGATAGCTGTCAACTAAAATTAAGCATCCTATATATTGAAGCTACCTTTCCAAATAGGAAAAATTGGTATCTTCCTGCCCCAGAAGTTTCTCCAGGAGATCCTGCTCATTTCAGACTCGTGTCCAAAGAACAGACACCCTGGGATTCTGTGAAGCTGACGTTTGAAGCCGCAGGTAAGTGACAGGACAGGGTTTTCTTCTTTCACTTCCTAACATTCTTAAGTATGTGTTGTTTTCCTTAAATGATAGTGACTAGCGACTTAGGAGGAACTTAGTGTTTCTAAGAGCACTTGAAGCTCATTAAGACTTTTTTAGAGTGGTTTTAGGTTTACAGAAAAATTGAACAGAAAGCAGAGCTCCCCCCCGCCCCACGCTTGCCTTATTATCATCTTGTCTTGGAGTGTGGTGTATTTCCTAAAACGGATGAGCCAGTGCTGATACATTATTAGTAATTGAAGTCCCTGGTTTACATTAAGGCTCAGTTCACTCTTGTGTTGCATA
Organism: Halichoerus grypus; assembly: GCF_964656455.1. Classification (NCBI taxonomy): domain Eukaryota; kingdom Metazoa; phylum Chordata; class Mammalia; order Carnivora; family Phocidae; genus Halichoerus; species Halichoerus grypus. The sequence goes on from NC_135725.1 coordinate 5,824,372, forward strand.
GTTTTGGGGGGTTTTTGGACAAATGTGTGATGTCGTGTCCCCACCGTATCACACACAGTAGATTCTCGGCCCTGAGCCTTCCCTGTGCTCCCCCAATTCATCCCTCCTTCCCACTCCCTCTGGCCAATGCTGACTTTGTTACTGTTTCTACTTTTCCAGAGTATCCTGTAGCTGCAATCATATGATTTGTAGCCCTTCCCACTTAGCATATGCATTTCAGAGCCTTCATGTCTTAGGGGCTCGAGAGCTCTCTTCTTTTTACTGCTCAGCAGCAATATGGACGTGCCTTCGGCCGTTCCCCTGCTGAAGGACAGGCTGCTTGGTTGCTTTTGGCAAAGCTGCTGGAAACATTTGTTTCCAGGTTTTTGTCTAGGCATGTTTTTAACTCACCTGGATAAAAACCTAGGCATACGGTTCTAGATTGTGTGGCTGGCCTGTATTTACCTTTGTCCGAAGCCGCCAGGCTCTGCGAGGGCGTCTGCCCCCTGTGCACTCCCGGCTGCACTTGGCGACTCCGGCCCTTCTGACAGCGGTAGGGGTGTCTCCCTTTCCGTGTGCGGTTCCCTCCTGACCCACAGTGTGCAGCATCTTCTCACGGGCTCCTGCCGTGTGTGTCACCCCCGGGGACGTGTCTGTGTATTAACTGGGTGGTGTGATTTCTGTTGTTGAAACTGAAGAGTTCTCTGTGCATGTGGATAGAAGTCCTTTCTATCAGATAAGTGATTTGCAAATATTTTCTCCCAATCTGGTGGTCTTTTCATTCTCTCAAGAGTGTTTTTAGATTTAATGAAGTCCAGTGTAATCAGTTTGTCTTCCATGAGTCATGATTTTGCTGTCGTGTCTAAAAGTCACTGCCAGACCCAGGGTCTCTGGATTTGCTCTGCTGTTACCTTCTACAGTGTAGTGTTTTCTGTTTAGGTCCACGAGAGATCCATTCTGAGTTAATTTTTGTGAAAGGTGTAAAGTCTGAGGGTTGGATTTTTTTTTTTTTGCATGTGGATTTCCAGTTGTCCCACTATCATTTGTTGAAGACTGTCCCGCCTCTGCTGAACAGCTCTGTTGCGTTGTCAGACATCAGTTGGCTGTATTTGTGAGGGTCTATTTCTGGGCTGTCTGTTCCGTTTACTTATTATCTGTTTCTCTGTTTTGTCATTACGGTGCACTCTTGATCGAGTCTTGAAGGTGGGCAGTATCTGTCCTCTCCAACTTTATTCTTCTTCAGAATATTGCGTGTCTTTTTCTTTCCATATATCAATTTGTCACGATCCACAGTAGAACTTCCTGGGATTCTGATTGGAATTTCATTGAAATCTACAGATCACATTGGGTAAATGACATCTTAATATTTTTTCCTATCCATGACATGGAATGTCTCTCCATTTATTTGTATCTTGTTTTCTTTCATCAGAACTATATTTTGTAGTTTTCCTCGTATAGATTCTGTACAACTTTTGTTAGATTTGTACCTAAGTATTTCATTTTGGGGGATGCTAATGTAAATAGTATTTTTCATTGATGGTATATAGGAAAACAACTGATTTTGTTTATTAACTTGATATCCTGCAACCTTGCCATAATGGTTTATTAGTTCCAGGAGGGTTTTTTTTGTTGATTCTTTGGGATTTCCTACATAGGTGATCATGTCACCTGCAAACAAAGACTTTATTTCTTCCTTCCCAATCTTTTTTATCTTTTATTATCTTTTCTTGTCTTACTGCATTACCTAGGACTTCCAGTACTGTGAAAAAGAGTGCTACAAGGAGTAATAAGAGTGGGGATCGTTGTCTTGTTCTTGGTCTTAGTGGGAAAGCGTCTACATTTTTACCGAGTATCACGTCAGCTGTAGGTTTTCTGTAGATGCTCTTTCTCAGGTTGAGGAAACTCCCCTCTATTTTTAGTTTGCTGAGCTTTGCCTCTGGATGTTGGATTTTGCTTTTCTCTTTCCTGATGTGACCAGGTGATCTTTCTTCATTAGCCTGTTGGTGTGATGGATTACATTAACTGATGTTCAAAGGCTGACCCAATCTTGCATACATGGAATAAATCCCCCCTGGTTGTAGTATATAATTCTTTTTACAGTGTTGGATTTGATTTGCTATGCTAATATTATGTTGAGGATTGGTTCTCTTTCTCTGGAGAACTCAACACAGGAAGTTCATTTTTAAGAAGTCCCTGCTACTGTTCACTTTGTACCATTCTTGAGCTTCATGTAAGTAGTCTTCCAGTACGTAATATTCTGGGTCATTAAGCATGTTGTTGGTTCCCCACAAGGAGTCCATGAGAATTCCAGCTTTTCCACATTCTCGCCACTGTTTGCTGTTCTTTTCCATTGAACCATTGCTGTGGGGCATTTAGCAGGAGCTCTTGCTGTTCTCTGGTAGCTAATGATGTGGAGCACTCTTCCAAGTGCTTATTGGAAGATACTCAGTTACCTTGCTTTGTTTCCTTTTCCCTTTTAAAAATTGGACTTACTGACTTGCAGGAGTGCGTATGTTCCAGATCACAGTCCTCTATCAGATATGTATGTATCAGATTCCGAGATTTTCTTGTCCATTCATTTCCTTAATGGGGTCATTTGATGTGCGTAAGTTTTAAATTTTTATGAATTCCAATTTATCAGGTTTTTCTTTAGAATTAGTACTTTGTGTGTCCTCTCTAAAAAAAAAACCTTGTCTACCCAGAGGTCACAAAGACAGACTCATGTTTCCTTCTAGAAGCTTCATAGCTTTAGCTGTTATGTTTAGGCCTATAATATACCTTGAATTAATTTTTGTGTATGGTGTGAGGTAGAGTCACGGTTCTTTTTTTTCTTTATGGATATCTGGTTGTTCTAGCATCATCTCTTGAAGAGATTTACCTTACCCTATTGAACTGCTTTGGCATCTTTGTCAAAATTATTTGATTGTATATACCTCAGCTTTGCGCACTTTTTTACCGAACTTTCTCTTTCACAAGTAGCTTGCTTGGTTTTTGTATTTTTTGGTGACTGTAGCCATCGTCATATTTACTGTAAAAAGTAAATAATTATATTTATTGTGCTAAGGCATAGCTCATTCAGTTGAACACAGAAGGGACTTCAAAATCTAGTATGGAAAACTGGAGGAGGACACAAGATGGTGGTAGTGAGATCATAAAATTTGGTAGTTAACCAAGGGAATGAAGCACTTACAGGGAATTAAGTGCCTCAGCTGATGCTTTCAAAGGCGGATACTTTTGTTTTCTCTAGGCTTTTAAAATTTAATTGGAAATAAATTTATTTTGCACCAGCCACTTTTCTTGTTCATGCCAATAATTATTTCTGATTTTTATTTAATCACCAGCTTATAAAAAGGGAGCACAGGAAAAGCCAAACCTTTCTCTATCCTTTATGCACAATTTGGAGAATTCCAGTAAAATTCAGGTTCCTGGCAGGCAAGTTACACATCTACTGCCCTGTGTTTTGTGATTATAAATGTCATGAAATCAGAAAAAAAAAATATTTGACCGTATACATGTGGGTCTGTTTGTGTACCTGTGCACCTGTTACCACATTTTATAATTTTTTTCAGGATTTTCCTTGCTATTTTTGCATCTTTGTTTTTCCATATGAACTTTAGTATTATAACTCTGACATAAAACTTATTTCTTGGTATTTTGGGGAGTGTCACAATTTATAAATTAAGGAGAGCTGACATAATATTGTCACCCTATCCAAGAACTGGGAATGTCGGCTTTTCATGTGTTCACATCTACTTTTGTGTCTTTCAGGAGTGTTAATAAGATTTTCCTAATCTAGTTTTTGTTGTTATTATAATTGGGGTTTTCTCTACTGTTACGTTTTCTTAACTGGTTATATTTTGTATGTGTACATTTTGTATGTCAATTTTGTATCTTGCTACCTCACTGAATCTTTTACTTTGTGAGTGAATCATTGCTTCTCTAGAGTTCCCCAGGTATACTAGGAATTGCCAATCCTTAAATGGCCAGAGATAGTAAATACTTTGGGCTTTGCTGTATGTCCCTATTGTGGATTTTTTATTAACTGCTTTTTTTTTTAAGATTTTATTTATTTGAGAGAGAATGAATGAGCAAGCACGACTGGGGGGAGGGGCAGAAGCGGACACAGGGCTCGATCCCAGGACCCTGGGATCATGACCTGAGCTGAAGGCAGACGCTTAACCAACTGAGTCACCCAGGCGCCCCTTAACTGCTTTTTAAACACGTAAAAACCATTCTTAGCCTGAGAGCCTTACAAAAACAGACCTCAAGTCTAGCTTGTTGACTATTGTGTATCGTCTGCAAATACAGTCTTTCTTCTTTACCCGTCCTTAGGCCTGTAATTGGTGTGTTAGTGGTTGGTGTTGCTCGTATGGTGTGGACGTGGTGAGTGGGCGTCCTTGCTTTACATAGAGCACAGATGTCTAGTGTTTCCAGCGTGTGAGAGGCGAGCCTTAGGCAAGCATTTATCAGCAGTCATGTCTTGAATGTTTTTATAAGGAATGGGTTTTAATTTTGGGAAAGTCTACTTTCAGCATCTGTAAAGATAATCCTAGGATTTTTCTTCCTTGGGTCTTTTGATACAGTGTTTTCCACTAGGCCATGGCTTGTTATTTTCTTTGCGTGATGTTGGATTTAATACTCACGAGTAATATTGGTCCATGTTTATTTTTTTTGGTACTCTTTAATCAGATTTAGGTATGTGTTACACATTATAAATGGATAAACATCATGAAAATGGTTAACTTGTCCTTCGTTTCGAATGCCTTGGAACAGTTTTGGAAGGATTTAATGATCTGGTTGAAAAGTTGGCTTACATTGCTCTCTGAAACCATCTGGTCATGGTCCTTTTTTTGCAGGGGTAGTTTAACTTGTTCTTGGGAAATTGGTCTGCTTAAGATTTGTATCTCTGTTTACAGTTTGAGTAATCTATTTTCCTTAAAAAGTATCCATTTCATCTGGTTTCCAAATTTAATAGTATAGAGGTCTGCAGAGTAGTCACGTGATTTTAAACATTTCTTCTGTTTACTTTTCTTATTCTTTTTGTATACTTGTGTTTTCTTTACTCCACTCCCCTTCCCCTGCCTCTTTCTTAGCCAGGTTAGCCAGTAGTTGTTAATTTTAAAAAAGAACAGATTTTTTCACTAAGTTACAGCAGTTTAGTTCTATTCTCATTCTTTTGTTGATTTCTGCTTTTTGCTTTATCTGTAACATTTCCTTGTTTTTTGTTCTCTTTGTTGTACTTCTTAAATTTTGATTTAAATTTCATTTAAATAGATGAAAAAACATTTATTACAATGGATTTTCCTCTTATCGCTGCTTTTACATGTACCCGATAGTTTAATATGTAATATTTTCATTGTTTACAAAAAATTTTTGTAATTTTTGTTCAGATTTCTTCTTTAACCCAAGTCTTTTATAAATTTATTTTTAAGGATTTATTTATTTGAGAGAGTATGCCCCAGGGGCGGGAGGGAGAGGCATAGAGAGAATCCCAAGCACACACCCTGCTGAGCAGGAAGCTCGAAACAGACTTGGTCCCACGACCCATGAGAGCACGACCTGAGCGGAAGCCAACAGTCAGACGCTGAACCGACTGAGCCACCCTGAGTCTTTTAAGTAGATTTTTAAATTTCTAGGTAGGAGGCCATTTTGTTTTATTGATAATTTTAAGTTTTACCAAATTACGATCAGTGTTACTTATATTTCAATTTTATAGAACCGGTATTTCCTTTAAAAGCTCATATTTTATGAATGTTTTGTGCCCACTGTACATGCCTGATAATGCAGAATTTGTCTTCTAAAGTTGGATATATATATCCATATGATCTACTTCACGGATCATTTGTTTTGGTCTTTTTATATCCTTTTTGTTCAACTGATGTTTTGTAGGACAGTGGACTGTCACAGTCTCCTACCTGTGTCTGGCTGCATGTGTATCTTTTTGCATCTCCCGTGGTTTTGCTTCATCAAGCACTTGCTGTCAGTCACCTGATGCAGAGAATTCACAATTTCATATCACTGTCAAAGCTTTTAGTATTAAAAAGTGTCTTTTTACATGTAATGCTTTTGTCTTGAATCCTGGGTTTTTTTTCCTGAGATCAAAGAGGTCTTTTTTTCTACAAGATTTTATTTGAGAGCAAGCATGTGCAGTGGGGAGGGGTAGAGAGAGGAGCAGGGAGCCCGATGTGGGACTCGATCCCAGGACCCTGGGATCATGACCTGAGCCGAAGGCAGACGCTTAACCCACTGAGCCACCCAGGTGCCCCAAAAGAGATCTTTTTAAAAACTGTGTCCACTTCATTCATACGGTTATTTTTACCCTTTCTGAATCTCTCTTAAGTATATTTCTTGAATACAGTAGATGATTGGATCTGGCTTTTTAAGCCAAGTTGAAATTTTTTCTCTTTCTAGTTGATTAGGTCTATTCACATTTATTTTTATTTTGGTCTCCACTTTGTGCTTTATTTGCTATATTCCTTTGTTAAAGAACAGGTTCTCTTTGCTCTTTAAACTAAAAAGAATATTTTCTGGCATTTAGGAAAGTTTTTTTGTTTTGACCACATTTCATGTAACCCTTTACTGTCTGTTTTTAGTGGCCTTAACCCTGTGAGTCTCTACAGCTCTCTTCCTCGCTGCCTCTCCGTGTTGACTGCATTATATCTTGGGCTTCCACCCTTACTGGACCACTGCCCTGGTAACGTGTTTGGGTCTATTAAAATCCTATCTATTCTTTTGCTACAGTTCTTGGAGTTACCCCTTGGCTAGATGAAGCTTATTCCCTAGATTTCTGAAGGATTCACGTGCGCTAGGTCCTTGTAGGTTTCAACGACAGGTTTCCTCATTGTAAATTCTGTGCCTTTTCTGCTGGAGCTCGTTACGTCCCCCGGCTGATGCCACGGGGTGGAGGTGCAAACCAGACCCTCTGGTAGGTCTGTAGTGAGTATGTGGAAGGCGACATGAGGCATGTCCTTCAGAGGCTGGTTTGGTGGCGCATTAACTGCTTAAAAGATGAGCTCCTCCTCTTACCTTACAGGACCGAGCCACATGTCCTTCTACGTTCGAGCCCACAAGGGGTCAACGCTCTCTCAGTGGTCTCTCGGCAGTGGCAGCCCGGTGACAAGTAAAGGAGGGGACTACTTCGTATTTTACTCCCGTGGGCTCCAGGCCTCTGCATGGCGGTTCTGGATAGAAGTGCAGGTGGGAATTGCCCCGCATTGCTGCTGTCACTGATCAGGCTCCCAGGTGGCGTTTGGGATCATCATTCTGCCTTCCTAGATCCGGAGAACTAAACTGATTTTCTCTGCCAGGTCTTGGAAGAACGGCCTGAAGGAATGGTCACTGTGGCCATTGCTGCCCACTACCTTTCTGGGGAAGATAAGAAATCCTCCCAGCTGGATGCTCTGAGAGAGAAGTTCCCAGCCTGGACGTTTCCTTCTGCCTGGGTGTGCACCTACAGTGTCTTTGTGTTTTAGTCTTCTGGAGGAGCGCAGAGTACATGCCCAGCGGGACACCCCCGTGACGCAGTTTCTCCCCACGTTACATGGATGTTTGTAAGTCAGTGATTTTGAATGAGCACCTGTTCAGAGAGCTTCGTGGGCTGACGCTCTTCAGGGTCCAGCATGATGATGGGGACGTGTGGCCTGACACTTGAAAGTGCCGGTTTCCTGGCCCCGAAGCACCGTGGGCACCACGACACCCGTCAGTCATTCTCTGGGACCTTAAGGATAAAAGCCAACAAACCACTTGAGTAGTAGTTACCCCTTAGGATCGTGACAGATGTACAAGGTACTGTGAGCTGTTCATGGGACAAAGGACATTTCCAGTTGAAGCCCAAGATTGGTTTGGTCAGAGGATGGTAGCTAAAATCCGTTTGCTGGAGTCAGGACTCCCCTGAGACGGAACCTTAGGGGTCAGAAGGCAGGCACAGCGAGGCCTGGGGGCGAGCTGGGGGCTCCTGGGGCCGCAGCCTAAGCCGAGGGCTCTGCTGCTTCAGGCAGCTGCTCAAATGTGCTTGGCTCCTCTGGAGCCTGTGCCGAGCTGGGGATGTGCATCCTTCTGACACGTGGTCCCTGAGAGCCATCGCTGTGATGCTTTTCGGAGTTGCTTTCAAGGCCCGATGTCCAACTTTTCCCTGTCCACCTTGCCAGTTTCAGCAGAGCGTTTGTTCAGCTGCCTTTCCTGCGGGGTTTTTCCAGGCGCTTCTGGCTCAGGCTGTCGTGGGTGCAAGCGCATGGGCTTGGTTCCATCCTGAGCCCAGGGTTGCCACAGTGGCTGCTCTGGGCTGGGAAGTGAGTGGGGTGACGAGTGGCTGGGCATTTTATAAATATTGATTCTCTTCATTTAGTAGGCATGTCCTATTATCCAAGGTTAATCCTTTAGGGCATAACTTTATCGATGCACTGAGTCCTTGGTTTTGTCGGTTTTCTCACCAGTCTCAATCATCCGTCCGTGTCCAGCAGAGCTGGCTTTGGCTGCAGTGAGGCCACCGGCCCTGCAGCCGCTGACGAGGGTCCTGCAGAAGGGCAGGCCGAGGACCTCAGGTGCTTTTCATTTAGAAGACGGCAGTGGGGCTTGGGAGGCGCGTCTCTGCTCCGGCAGTGGAAGGGTCTGGGGAGATGAGTGGTCAGTTCTCCTAGCTTGCTCTTTTCCATTAAGAAACTGGAAAGGTTGGACAAATTCTGAGTTTAGCCGGCATAGGCCAGAAAGGCATTTTAAAGAAAAGCCAGTAAAACAAAGTGGCACTAAGCGTGCATCGCCAGAGGACTTGTGACAGGCGGATGCAGTGTGCTTGCTCAGTCCCGCTCCTCCCGGGTGCCCTCGGACTTCCGACGACGACGTCAGGTGACGGGGAAGGGTTGCCGTGTTTGTAGCTTGTAGAGAATCAGAGTTGTGGACAAAAAGTGATCAATGAATTTCAAAATACAGCCTAGTTCTTTTGTCCCTGTGGTTGATCTGAAATAGATTTTATGGGGGGGGGGGAATCCCATGTTGAGGACGTGCATTGTATGAAAGTTCTTTTTTCCCCCTTTGGGAAGGATGTGATTCCCTTTCAGTAATAATCATGGTTTTCTTTCTGCCTTTGTTATTTTTCTTTGTAAACAGTCTCTTTTGGTTTTCAAGATGCTCACTGGTCTCAGGGCAGACTGCTTTAGCGCCAGAAATGGCTGAGTACTTCTACTTACCGTTCATGCCGCTGTTATAATAAGCACACCGTCAGATGAGTCAGCAGCCTGAGACTGGAGTAGCTCCTCATTCAAAACTCACTTCTGAGAGGGCCTTTTCAAACTCTAACAAATGCAGTTTTCCCTACAGAATTTCAGTGTAGGTAGCCCAGTACTGCACATGCATTGAAAGAGTCTGACCTTAGACTGCCGCATGAAGTACCTGTTTCCAGTTCAGCTGATGGACATGAGCCCCCACAGGGTTGCTAAGGTGTCTCCACGGAAGGGGCTGCAGTCAGCTGCTCACTCAGGAAGCCGTAGGAAGAACAGTGGTCTTTCTTTTCACTGGTTTGCTGACTTGCTGAGGATTAATTGTTGCCTTACATTACTGAAATAAACTTTTTAACCTCCTAGTTTTAGTATCTTTAACAGAAAAACCAGATCTTTATTGTTTGTTCTGTATCCCCACCTTTGAAGGGTTATTTCAAGTCTACAGAGCCTTTTTAAAAAGTCTTTTTAATTGCTTTTAAAAGATCTAGATGGCTCATGTGGGCAGAGCGGGTATGTGAGCAAAGAGCTCAATAAGGAAATACTGGAAACCTTTTTACTCTGGAATGAAATTGTGCATCATATTTTGTTAAATGTTGAGCTTTTTAAAATCCTCTCCATTGGCAAAGAAAATCACTGAAGGGCTAATCCAGAAGGATTGTGGGGGCAGGAGGAAGAAATGGTCTTTCAGCCAGTGGCCCACCACTCACTCTCCTCTCCTCCCAAGGAAGGGGAGCGCTGCCACCCCCCCAGAACAGGTCCCTGGGCAAGTTCCTATGCAAGTTATTTTGCTTTCTCAGTGAATTGCCTCGGAACAGTTCGGTACACCTCCTCATCATGCACCTTGCCGCCTTTTAGGGCCAATAAAGCCAAAATGCATTTAGGCCTCTTTATGTCTGGCTCTTTTTTATTCCTTATTTGATTTGTAAAAATACTAACATACTAATATATTTCTTCAAGTTCGGCTCTATACTGTGACCAAGTGGGATTTATTCAAGGAATGAAAAGTTGGTCTAATACCTGAAACATCAGTGGGTAATACACCACCTCAATACACAGAGTCCTTTATCCTGGTGAGGAAGTCCCCTCCTATGAAAAACTCACAGCTAACATCATCATCTATGATGAAAGCCTGAAAACTTCCCCCTAAGGTCAGAAAGACCAGCATGCCCACTGCGGCCACTTCTGCAGAATATTGTTTTGAGGTTCTAGCAGTTTGGCGAGACGCATCCAGATTAGAAAGGACAGATTTATATAGAAAATCCTAGGGAATCCACAAGAAAAACTGTTATAGGAACTGCTATCAATACACAGACAAGCAACTGTTTTTCTATAACAAGAAAACAATTCTATTTGTAATTGCATTAAGAATAAAATACTTAGGAATAAGCGTAACAAAAGTACAAGACTTTTACACTAGAACTAACACTGCTGAAAGAAATCCCATGTTTGTGGATTGGCTTAATTAAGATGGCAGTATTCTCCAAGTTGATCCACAAACTGAACACAATCCCAGCTTGTATGTGCAGAAACTGACAAGCTAATCCTAAAATTCATACGGAAATGCAAGGGACCCATAATAGCCCAGTCTTGAAAAAACAAACTTATGAGTCATATATTCAAAACTTCTTACAAAGTAGGGACAGTAATCAAAACAGTGTGGTACTGGCTTAGTAAGAACAGAGATCGATATACAATTGACAGTCCACAAATAAATCCATATGTTTACAGGCAAATGATTTTTGGCAATTCAGTGAGGAAAAAAAAAAATGAACCTTTTCAGTAAATGGTGCTAGGACAACTGAATATCCACACACAAAAAGAACAAAGACCCCCTCACTTCATACCGTACACAAAAATTAACTCAAAATGGGTCAAAGACCTAAATAGGAGCTAAACTGTAAAAAACAAAAAATAAAAAGCAAAACTCTCAGAGTAAACCACAGGCACAGATCTCCATAACCCTGTATTAGGCGGTGGTTCCTTACATACACCAAAGCACAAGCAACCAAAGAAAAAGTTGGACTTCACAAAATGAAAAACTTAATGCTTCAAAGGACAGTGTCCCGAAAGTCACAAGCCGTTGGAATGAGAAAATACTTGCAAATCATATCTGATAAGGGTCCAGTATCCAGAATGTACGAAGAGCTCTTGCAAATCAACCATAAAAGGATAAATGACCCAACTCTGAAATGGGCAAATCGTACGAACATTTTTCTCTAAGGATATACAAACAGCTGATAACTGTATGAAAAGACATTAGCCACCACAAAAATCCACACCCATGCCGTAATGACGCACAGCTTCGTACATAACCCAGATGGCTGTCACCAGAACCACAGCCAGCAACCAGTGCTGATGCAAGAACTTGGAGCCCACCTTCTCTGCTAGTGGGAACACAGAAGATGGCGCCGGCACTTTGGAGTATGGTTGGGCATTTCCTCAAAACATTAACCAGGTACATGACCAAGCATTTTCACTTCTAGAGAGAACCAAAAACTTCTATCCACATGGAAACTTGTACGTGAATGTTCATGACAGTCAAATGGTGGTAACCACCCAAATATCCCTCAGCTGATGAATGGATAAATAGAAGCAGTATATCCAGAAAGTGGAACATTGTTCAGTACTCATGTACAAAGATGACTTGAAAATGTCCTGAGAAGTGAAAGAAGCCACACAGAAAAAGCCACAGACACAGGATTCCATTTATATGAAATGTCCGTAAGAGGGAACTCCATAGAGACAAAGACTTAGGAAACTGGGGAACTCAGAATCACTTTTAATCCCACCTGTCAGAGACGGGGCCCAGTCTCCTCTAGGCTGACACAGTTTTGTTTGGTGGAAATCATTTTGATTACATTTTGAACATTTTGCGTGTCCTCGAGATGGACTGTTCTCGCAAGCTTCTACAGTCGGGCACACAGCTGCTGCCAACTTGATGCTCCTAAGTAACTCTGCGTATAAAATTTAAATCTGAATTTGTAGTTACTTCATAAGGAAAATTCTAAGAGGTAGAATTACATAATGAAAAGAATATTCCTGTGGCTGAGGTGTTGAATAAACAAAGTTCCTGTAATGGTTTTATTGCCCTTTACCAAGTTAAAAAAAAAAAAAAATACACATTATAGAAGTAGCAGCAACTTTAATTACAAGCAAAGGTTGACTTTATCCCCCAAAATGACTTGTCTTGGTATCAGCAAATAAACTTCAAATAGTTATACTGAATACTTAAATTCATTGTTAGAATTATGGCTTCAACAGTCGATATGTGAACCAAACAAGGCAAAATAAAAATATACACTTAAAAAAGTAAAATACATAACAAATTACCAAAAAGAAACTTTCTGTAAACCTGCCAATTTTCTGCCTTTGGGCCGCCCATTTCCATTACTTGAGAAACAAGGATAGGAGCCAAGATTCATTCATGGTGTAACCACAGGAGCTCAGTTAACCCACTGGTGCCCTGCTCTGAAGACTGCAAGATGAACCCAGCAGCACATCCAGAGATTTGAAAGGATCACAGCTGTTAACAATGGTAAATCATTTTATTGACTGTATATTCACACCAAACACAAAAATAATGCTTGTTCTCCTACTGGACTAGGATAGGAGAAGTTTCACGCTGGGCTGCATGTACTCACATGGGACACATTTTCTATCATGAGTTGGGGAAAGGTGGTTTAAAACAAAGGCTTAAATAAAGTAGCACCAGAAAGACCAGGTACCATCCTCACATATTCCACCCGTCCAGGAGTTCTAGTATGTGAAATTATTGCACTTGTAATGTCAAAAGTAAATGATAGTAAATTACCAAACTCAATAATTTAAAACAGTTTGATGAATTTTGAACTAAGCAATTTCAAAATGGTTTTGCGTTTCCCTTCCAAGGAAAGCCGGGCTAGGACAACTGTATCTAGCCATTTACTTTAAAAAGCAAGGGTAGAGGACCAAGTTTTATTTCTAACTGTAATTGCACTATGAGAAGAGAGGCTGTTTTACATAGTGGTATGAATTTGGTCCACATCCAGATACATTGTTATTACAAAAATAAACAAGTCTGTTTTTGTAGAAAATAACATTGCATTCCTTTGTTCAAATTGCACAGTACAAACAAGCTATGTAAATTAATACTGATATAAGGTAACTGGAAGTACATACAGTGGGTCTGTGTTTAGTGTGAAGCCATTAAGGAGTATGCAGATAGGTTTTCATAATGTATGAAAACTAAAATTTAAGTCATATCTAGAAATACATAAAATATTTTAAAAGTTACAATGAAGAATGCATTCTTCACATAGTAATTTTTAGTAGCCGTGATAGTACAGGATTCAGCAGTCTATTTACATAAAGGTCCGTTTGTATTCAATTTACAAAAGCAATAAATAAGAAACTACATTAAATTTGCACAAAACCTATTTCATTTCATGATCAGTGTGACCATTTCTGTTACTGTACGACCAAGCCAATAAACCTGTTTTTTTTCTATGAAGACTGCTCCTACTTGGAAAGAAGAGCAAGCCCGTCTCTCCTTCCAAGAGTATCGCCATGCAGAATCCAGCATCAAACCTTACAAATTATAATATAAGCCCTAAAAATATGAACAGTGCCTTTGAGTCTATTTACACAAGAGTATTCACAAAAAGATACAGTTCTCTGATACAAAACAGTTTAGTGGTATCTAACCGCATAATTGGTAAGAGCCCCCAGACCTCTGCCCACACGGATCCAGCAGGAATCAAGCTGCTAAAGGAGCAGGCACACTGACTCACAGGTTAAATAGCTTTCCCCCAATTCAGGACTGGGATTTAAAGGCTAAACAAAGCCAAGGGCAGGTCCCCGTCACGACAGCCGCCACGGTGCCAGGGCAGGCATTTGCTCAGGAGGCCAATGCGGGGGTCCAGCGCTCTCAATCCAAAGGGCCGCACAGGGGGCTCAGTGCCTGATGAGCTCCAGCAAGCACCTTCGCATTTATTTTTAAAAAGCAGCCTGGACACACGCTGAACCAGAAAACATGTAAGAAGCTGGAAGTAGTGAAAAAGTAGGCTCATCTAGGGCAAAACAATCCCTATGGTTTAGGAGCTACCATTCTTTAAGAATAAAACCAAAATATTCTCATGTACAACTGTACAATACTCTTTATTACTTTCCACTGCAGCTTAAAAAAATTTTTTATGAAAAATGATTTGATATCACATTTTTATGGAGTCCGAGATTTCTTAGAGGAGAAAGTGTTAAAATTTAATACTACCTTACCCGAGTCTCTGAGTTTTCTCCCTGGTTCAACCGTCCAACTAGGTCACAGTGTCCTCAGCCGCATGCGGCTGCGAATGAAGAATGAACACTGCCCGCGGTGCCAGCACGCCACTGTCGTTAGGACACAGAACAGTCGTAAGTCCCATCCTGGAAAGATTCGTCCTCCTCTGCCCAGGACGGGTCCTCCTCCTTCCGGCTGACCAGACTGCCGCCTCCGACCTCGCCCTGCGGGACGCTCCCGTGGCCTAAGGAGCCCCGGCTCTCCTCTGCCCGGGGACCGGCGTGTTCAGGGGTCTTACCCACGGGGACTGGCTGGAAGGCTTCGGGCTGGACTTGCTCCTCTGTGAGCTCACTGAGCTTCTGTACTTGTGGCTTAATGATGTTTAAAAATGGCTTATATCCAGGACTAAGTACAGAGAAAAGGAAATTAGCTCTCTAAAGCCACATTCAAAATGCTCCCTAGAATGTTCTGGACAAACTCCTACTAAACACTGACACAGTGAGGTCTCAATGCTAGGTGATTCGGGCAGGGGAGGAGGCACCGGGTAGGGAGGAAAGGCTTCTTAGGCGTCCTGGCCAGCGCAGGGGCGCCACACCCAGGGGAAGTGTCTTACGTTTCTGAGCTCTAGCAGCAA
This sequence comes from Halichoerus grypus, assembly GCF_964656455.1. Lineage (NCBI taxonomy): Eukaryota > Metazoa > Chordata > Mammalia > Carnivora > Phocidae > Halichoerus > Halichoerus grypus. The sequence continues at coordinate 5,839,451 of NC_135725.1, forward strand.
GGACGGACATTGTTTCTCCAGTAGCATTACAATTAAAAGATCATACTCCATAGTCTGAGGACCAATAGGGTTTCTTCAGACTTGAAAAACCTTCAGAGTACATCTCTTCTAAGTGAATTTGGCAACTAAGGAAAAAAACTAGATCCAAGTAAGGGAAACCCCAAATCCACACGTAACTGGTGACGAAGGGCTAGAATCCAAGGCTCTTCACTTCTATCCACTAATCTTAATTTGGGCTTGCTAGTAACTGCTATGGACTGTTAAATGCACACACGCCTTAAGATTTTATCTTTTCAAAGTAGATATTTTCAGGTTATTATTACCAGCAATTCCACCAAACCACAGACCTCAAGTTCCAGTCTAATATTTCTAAGATCATCTGCACCGTGTCATTGACATAGCCGGCTGGCCACAGAATGGTGACTCAAGAAAACAACTTCAGAAAGGAATGTGTGAAAGCATTTTTATTTCTACCTACCTAAACAACTTCCAAATAAATGAACCAGAACTAAACCTCACTACTGTGGAAGGACAGGACTCCCCTGAGGGCAGCCGCGGTAACAAGGTAACAAGCCTAAGGAGATGTGTACTTACCAATCTGTAGAGGCCCATCGGTCTACCGCGTGCAGCCCCGTCTTTATGTTCTGTAACATCTCTCCATCTACCTCTGAAGACTGGATGAGAACCACAATCTGGTTGATTATTGAGGATTCTCTAAGAATCAGGCCAATGACAATGCACCAGTCCAGACATCCTGCCTCCATGAAGATGTGTAGCAAGTATCTAAACAGAAGCAGAAAGATTGATGCTCAGAAGGCACTACAGTTGTTATGAGGAAAACAGCCCCTGTACCCTATCTGCCCAAATATCCTGAGTAGGCATTCTGTGCTTCCAGGATGCTGAGGAACTCACCGAAGCTGGACCTGGGACTTGTGAGGCCCCTTACTCGCCAACTCCATGGAGATGTGCTCTAGCTCTGACTGAGTTAGACTGAGTGTGGAGAAGTTTTCATCCACCATTGTCCAGTCTCCATCCACCATGGAGCTACTTTCAGTCAAGTCTGTGGCTGAACCAATACTGCATTCATCACCTGATGAAAAAGTGCCAAAAGTTATAAACTGGCTTCATACAGAAAATATGTTTAATTTTAAATATTAGTGCTTTCTCACATGTTGATTTCTGCTCAGAATTTTGAAACCCAAATGTTAAATCAACTGCTAAAATTCCCATGTTGTATTAACAGTAGTAGGTATTTTTAAGAAAAAAAAAAATCATTAGAGAGAGAACGAGGCATTATGTGCCTTTGGATGGAACAAAACACTACGACCTATGCAGCAGTCTTGCCTGCCTCCAACAAGAATCTAGCTACAATCTGATCAGGTCTTTAGATTCAGCTACAAATTTACAAGAAATACAGAGGAAAATGTTAAATCATGAAGATGCAATCACCAAAATTCACATTTTGAGAAAATCATGGAGGCAAGTCTCATCAATGACTAAACCGCAAGGGGTTTAAAAAAAAAAAAAAGATGGGGGGGCACCTGAGTGGCCCAGTTGATTTAAGCATCTGACTTGGTTTTGGCTCAGGCCGTGATCTCAGGGTCATGAGATCAAGCCCTGCATTGGGCTCCACGCTCAGCAAGAGTCTGCTTGATAGTCTCTCTCCCCCTCCCTCTGCCCCTCCCCTCCACATGTTCTCTAACATCAATTAATCAATCACTCAATCTTAGGGAAAAAAAAAAAAGAAAAGGTAGGGAGGGAAACAATAATTTTTTAAAGAAAGAATTGAAAATTTAATCACAATATGTGAACCTTATCTGGGTCTTGGTCCTAACCATAAAAAAATTTATGACATTATGAAACAATTGGAATTTGAATACTTACTAGATATTTGATGATATTAAGGAATTGTTAAATTTTTAGAGGGATATAAAGGAATTACGTTTTTTTTTTTTTTGAGAGTCCTTTTAAAGATACATACTGAAAAAATCACAAAATATATCGTGTTTTGGATTTGGTTCAATAAAGGGATCAAACAAATTTGGTCACGAGTTGGTAACAGCTGAAGCTGGGTGACAGATACACGGGGGTAGCGGCAAGGGCTCCATGATACTATTACCTCTAACTCTAAAATATATTTGAAATGAGCTCTTTAAAGTTTTCTTAAAAAAAAAAGCAAGCAATGATATTACCTCATGTCTCTTAGGACGGCTACTATAAAAAAACAAACAAACAAACAAAAATCCCCAGCAAATAAAGTATTGGCAAGAATGTCAAGAAACTGGAACGCTTTGTCAATGTTGGTGGGTTGATAGTTCCTCAAAAAATTAAAGAATAACCCTATGTTCTGGCATTTCCACTTCTGGATACATATACCCAAAAGAATTGAAAGCAGCATCTTGAAGCGCTATCTGAACTCCTATGTTCACTGCAGCGTTATTCACAATAACCAACAGGCGGAAGCAACCAAGTGCTCATCAATGGGTAGACGGATGGATAAACAAAAGGTGGTGTATACACACAACGGGGTGCCATACAGCTTTAAAAAGGAACTAAATTCCCACACATGCTGCGACAGGCATGAACTCGGAGAACATTATGCTAAGTGAAATAAGCCTGAGTCACAGGAAGACAAACACTGTAGGATTCCACTTACATGAGATATCTGAAGTAGTCAAGTTCACAGAGACAGAAAACAGAGTGGCGGCAGCCAGTCCCGGGGGGGGGGGGGGCGGGGAGTGTTATTTAATGGGTAGAGAACCTTCGCTTGGCAAGATAGAGTTCTGAGGGCTGGCTGCACAACAACGTGAATGGACTCGACCCTACTGAACTGTGTACTTAAAACTGGTTGAGGGGGTACATACTACGTGTATCTTCTACAATTTAAACAAAAGTAATGGAAGCTGTAAGCTTCTCCACGTGGGAGAAGCTCAAGAAATGGTGATGACAGACTGAAAATCAAACACCGAGCAAGTCCCTGGCCATGAAGAAAGCTTCCGACAGTCAGCCTGCGGGCTACTTACACCCCTGGGACTGTACGAGGCTCAGCAACACGCACCGCTCTGAAGCCGCGCTAACACTGAGAGCAGAGGATGGTACGCGCTTTTTGGTAAAGGGCCAGAGAGTAAACGAGGCTTTGAAGACTAAGAGGCAAAATGAAGGATATTACACAGGAACTTGCAAGAGAAAAAGAAAGTTTCTACAAATTTTTATCAGTAATATAAAAAACAGGAGACAATGGAGTACGGTATTTTATGGTCCATGTCTACTTATGAGAAGAATGGTATTCTTCACACGGAGATAACACTTTGCTTACTTGAAGTTCAAAGTTAGTGTTTCTTCTGTATCATTAAAACCAAGCGCACAGTTTCATGTGTTGGCGCTGGTCTGTAATGAGATTTTACCTATTTCGTTCATCTAAAATAAATATGGCAAAGTATAGTTCAGGCCAGTGTGGCCTTGTTCTAGAAACTCTCCACCCCTCTAGCGGATTCTCATGACTAATCCTCTAGGACATATCTGCAAAGAGTGAAGCTCTATTTCTGAAGTGCTAGGGCACAGAAACCTTCTAAAGGAACTAAGGAGAAGCGACGGTTTAAAATGACATTTACCTTTATTAGATAAAGGTGACAGAAAGGCGTCTTGCATCTGCGGTCCGTGGGACGAGGCTGTGTCGATCTCATGATGGGTGGGGCCCATGTTGCCGAGCCAGCTCTGACTTCGTTGTACATGAGAGACACCCGCGTCTATCTCGAGGTTTAAAAACGGGTCCGCTGACTGGGCCTTTAACAGCTGCTCTCCTACTGCAAGGCAGCCCCCAAACAAGAAAGTGGGAATTCAACAGATGCACGCACCACCATTCCCAGCTTGGTTATTTCAGCATCTTTCCCTGCTACTCCCCAACACTGAAAGTTCAAAGCCAAGTACACCGCACCGTCCACCCGTGAACCAGGGAAGCAAGACTATGTAATGCCATCTAACGGTCAACTTACATCATCACGTCTCATTAGCACTAAACAGAATTTATTCTGTTCACCTTTTAAGTGCTTTCCCTTGGTTCTTGAGATGAAGTTTCCAAATGCCACAATAAAAGGTTTTTGTTTGGATGTTCATGAGTAATAGTAATTAGAACAGTCTTCTGTGAAAGACCTGAACTAAAAATCTTTATCTTTTAATTTTTCTTTCACCAAAACAGTTTCACTTTGTCTTCTCCTAGATTAGAAGACGGCCCAATAATGGTAATAATCTGAGATGGAATGACATGAGCCTACGCTACCTGTTCGGTATTTTCCATTCCTGAAAGGAGAACTGAGAGAAGAGGCTGGGATGATGGGAAGCGGCCACAGGAAATCTTTGTGGAGTCTCTTCAGGGCCAGCACGAAGTTGTCCACCCGTGCGGCCCGAGTGCGCTCCCTGCACAGCCAGCTGATTAGTTCAAAGCCCAACTGGGCTGCAAAGCAGCCGAGGTCCTTCAGCCGAACTTCTTCCAAGAGACGCCGAGCGTGTCTCCAGAGCATCATGTCAATGTACATGTTCTCAGCACAGTCACTGTCTTTGCTCCATCTGTAAGGAGGAACACAAGAAAGCTGCAGAGAAACTGTTCCTGGACGACCTCACGTAGCTGTATGCAGTACTGACAATGCTGAGAACGAGGTGAGAGATCCAAGATCGAGCTCTGACCGAATGAAGACAAATGATCAGGGCTTTCCTCCGCGGGATACCACGAGCTGAACGACACCCGGAACACGGTAGGCTCTTCAGACATATTTGTAGAACGGAAATATGGAAGAGGGAAAAAGAGGAGACGGACAAAACCAAACCGAGGAGGGTGGTGACTGGTTGAAGGAAAGAAAGGGAGCGAATAATGCTGTATTTGAAGAGCCCAATGAAAAGAGGTGAGGAGATCAGATCAAAGAAACAGAGAAGAGACAAACAAAGCAAAATGAAGTCTGTGCACGGGAGTGGGAGATAGCAGACACATAAACATACGACCGATGCTTAAAAACTTACAACGTGACGACACGCAGTCTATCATCCCTTACTCATCTGGGCTGATGTGGCTGACTGGTTTGGTAACTGGGCCATGTAGTGCCTTCCGTGAGAGGCAGTCCTGGACGACTGTCTGGATTCAGATCTTGGCTCTGCCAACTCACTACTTGAGTGAACATAACCAAGCTTACTTTCTGGGCCTCTGTTTCTTCACCCACACAGTGTGGTTAACAACAGTGCCGACCCTTATAAGTTGTAAGGATGAAAAGACGTACACGTGTAAATGCTTCAAACCATGCCTGGCACATACGGGTGAGCCAGTGATCACGTCTGCAAAGGCACAGCCGAGAAGCTACTGTTTGTAGCATGCCGTGGTTCTATTTTACTTGTATACAGCCCATGAGTGTGTGTAGATACTGGGAGTGAGGGTGGTATAAATGACTGTGATAAGAAAAAGTAGTAAATGTCATGACAGAAAATGTTCAGTCAGTTCTCATTATGTGTCAGGCACTGTAGTAACAATGAAAACAATATAAAAGAAAGGACCAGGGGAGAGAGAAGAGCTTAGAACATGTAACAATGGAGGAAGGAACACAAGGACCTCACAAACCAGAGGAAAGTCTTTTTTATAATGTTCAGTATGAGTTCACAGTAACCTCTCAGGAGACAATAACCCATCTATGGGTGATGCAGGTTTCTGTCTTCAGGATACACTTCCTCTTGGCTCTCCCTGTTTAATGACTTCTCCAGTCAAGAGTCACTGGAGAGTCAAGTACATGGGGACTAAACTTTTTTTGTCATGAGGTAGAGTTGGAAAGAAAGGTAAAACTATGGACTATAGGAAGGCTTTTGGATCATGTGCAGAATTAATTATCTTCCTTTTTATTCTGGTCCTCTATTATCAGGGTAATGTGAAGTGAGCTACCTTCAGAATGGGTACACAAGCCCTACTCTAGGACAAGGGACAGAAATTGTACAAAGAGTAACAAAGTGAACTTCGGAGGAAAAAAGGGGAAGCATTTTGTGTGATCTTCAAGCCTTTCAGAAATGAAGAAAGGAATTGCATTTGATCAAACGGTGGTTTTCATAAGATCCAATTTTACAAATGCCCTGAAATGCAATGTGTGTCACAGAAGGCCCTAAAAGCAGTAATGGCTCGTTATTCTTTTACCTTTTTCCAGAAGGACCAGATGGCATACTCAGTGTTTTCTGTAAGCTGAATTTACTAGCAGGAACATTTTCAGCTGACTGGGATAAACTGATGCTTCGATTCCTGAAGAACTCAAATCCACCACTTGAACTGGGTTCCTAAGATTACACATGATGTGCGGTACCGTTAGAGAAAGATGCCGTGTAGGTGTATGGCCTAGAGAGGCTGTGCGATTTTGCAACCAACCTGAGCAGTAGGTGTGGATGGAGGGGTCTCAGATTCTCCAGAGCCAATGGCTTTAAGAAATCGAATCATGTGTCGACATAGGTCCCATTTGCCTTGTTCCAGGGCTGTGTTGAACAGAAGGGTGGCATGCTGCCTACTTACTGCTGGGACTTCCATATTCTACAGAAATAACCAAAGACAAGCATTCCTTTTATACGGCAAATGATTTGGGAAGTACGAGCAATTTTTTATCTCTCTGATTTCTATACCACAGAAGGAATGCAGCTATACCTCTGTAGGGGAGTATTTAATAGTAAGAATGAAAGGAGCAATAGAAAGTATCATGCAAGGAAAAGCGAGGCAAACACTCTGCTGGTGTACTATAAATTAGGATTTTCTAAACTTTCTAAAAAAGTCAGACACCTTACATAAACCTGACCCACATTCTATCTTTCCTGGTTCCTAGCAACTCTGCAAAGTGGTTATGCCATTCCTATTTTACAGATGAGGAAATTCAGTAACTTGCTGAAGACCAGCAAAAATGCAAGAACACAAATCTAGATTTGCCTGACTCCCAAAAGCTCAGGTCTCCCTCTTGTGACAGTTTTTGAGGCTGTGACAAAAGTACTCTTAGCTCTGGGCAACAGTAGGCAGGACTGCTACACAAAGAGTGTCCTCACAAATTCTTTCAAAAACTTCACCAGATCGCCTGCCTTGGCCTTCGGGGAAAGGCATCTCATAGGCAAGTTTAACTGTAATTATCTGACAATCCACAGCAACGCTGGAACTCTGATACAGAGAAAGTGTCCAATCCCATTGCTTGGCAGATCCCTGGGAGTCTAAGGGGTGACCTAAGACAAAACACAGCTGCATTTATTTTGTTTCTATTTTTATCATTCTGTGGCTTTTTTAGATGAGCCAGGGAATCACAGACTTTCGGGGCCATCCCACCTCTGCTGGACCTCTGGCTTCAATCAGTTGTCATGAAGCAAGTAAGTGGATGAGAAATGTGCTTCAGGCAGAGTTTAAACCAAGTTTATGGTTAGCTTCTTATATCAATGAAAACAACTTTCCAGTAATTTGAAAGCACCACTAAGTGCAGCCTGTCAAATCTGTATCAGACTGATAAGAACAGCAACTATCAAGCCCTTCTGTCAAATATATAATGACACAGATTTTCAGGAGTCTCAAAGAGGCCATTATTTTGAGAAGACTCACGTGCTGTAAGGTAGTGTGGCAGGCCTGCGTTTCCCCAGCTTGCTATGGGGAGCCTAACAGAAGGTGCTCTGCTAGGAGGACCCAGGCTTTAACCAGAGTCCCCTCAGCAATTCCACACTAGAAGGAAACGAATCTATTACTGTGACAAGCTCGGACAGACAGCTCAAATTAGCTAATATTAGCTTAAACTCGCTAATATTCAAAATAATTACTATATTTCCTACGTAATATGTGCATGTTATTCTATGTATTATATACTACATAGAATAGAAAACCAGACTGCATGAATCCTTTGAACATCATCACAGTGTCAACACAGGACATTTCTTCCCTCCCCCCTACGCAAGCTCATTAATTCTTGTACTTTATAAGAAGAGAATTGTTACCTGTAAGATAATAAGGTAAGAGGCAGCTGTATCCAAATCCTGAGCCATCAGGCATTCCTCAAACAAGTCCTTGGGGTTTCCAACGGCTGCAAAAAGATAATTCCACAGGGCATATTCAGTCTTCCTAGCACAATGAACAACCGTCTGCAGGAAGAGGGGGAATTCGGTGATAAACTTGGCCACAGTGGGAAGCAGAGGGTCGGGAATGGGTTCCCGTGAGGTAGCTTCTTCTTCCAGCACTTCGTGGAGCATGAGCTCCAGCACATGAGGGAAGTAAGGTAAAGCGGCACAGGACTGGGCTAAGAGCAGGGCCTGCTCCCCAAGGTTCCTGACCAGCAGCTGCCGCAGAATGTGGTGGAGGTAGATCTGAGAGGTTCTCTCCACAACACAGTAAGGGAAGAGCACCTCCATCTGCTCCCTAGCACTGCTCCGCGTGTACAAGGAATCATAGAGCAAAGTGTCATTGACAGCACCGAGGACCAATGCGTCTTCAAACAGAACAGCCAGGGGGTAGATATTGATGTGAAAAGGCAGCATGATCCGCTGGGACAAGAAGGAATGGGGCTTGCGGTGGTCCCTGGGGAAGAGAGGGAGCCACACTTTCATCCCTGCCCCTCCGCAGCTCAGCCAGAGGGCCTCCAGAAGGTGACGCTTTTGTTTATTTGCTCGACACGTAGTCCAGACATTCTCAACAGACTGGGCGAGGACAACAGGAGGACAGAATGGCAGCTGGAGAAGCAAAGACAAAAATCCATTTTTTCCCTATTAAATTTGTACATTCTGAAGTTGCCTGGCACTAATAAATGATAGCACAACTTGTTTAGGGAAAATTAGGGGACTCTATTTAGAATTAGAGTCAAGAACAGTACCCTGCCTTTCAAAGTATGTGTATTTAAATCTAAAAATGAGACAAAACAAAACCAAAAAACCCCACAAACTTCACCAATTTATCTTACTTTGTCATTAGAATTAGCAAATAATAATGCCTAAGCAATAACATCTAGAGTAGGGAACATTTTATTATTGTTTCGGGATGTTCTTATTCACCCTTCACAAATAGTCTTAAACCTGGAGGCTTAAAGACTAATATCATATACTTTCCCGGTTTCCAAGTCACAAGACAATACTCTCCTCTTAAATTCTTTTATTCCTTCATCTCTAATGTTCTACGTGATTTGCATTTTACTCACAAGTTTCCTTTGGTTAGGGTTATTGTCCTTCTCCCGGATCTGAGGGCCCGATCTGTCCCTCTGCATCATGATGAGCTGTCCTGCAAGATTTAGCATAATGCTCTCTGCATCACGAGCCTGAAAGAAAAATTGGATTCAAGCTAAAATACATGTTTTCAGCATTTCCCCCGAACTCTATATGGTTTACAGGTGAAACCACTACCACCGTTTACTGAGTGTATACCACATACAGCCGTTCTGTGAGGTGATGTGCAGTACAAGCTGCTTTCTGGCTAGGGTGCAACAAGCTTTACCACAATGCAACTAAGGAACACTACAATTGCACCTAAGATTGAGGGCAGAGCTGAATGACCCTGATAAAACTAGGAGAGCTTCAGAAGTTCACAGAAATGAGAGATCACTTCAGTGACCCACCTGACATAGCGAGAGAAGGCTTACAGGGTGAGATGGGCCTCAAAGGATGAGGACGACACACGGGAGGCAGGAAAAGGGTTGGCTCTCCAGTTGAAGAACACCACTGTACATGACACGGAGATGGAACATCTTTTTTGGGAAAGTGAGGACAATCTGACTAGATTAGGACTATCATGAGAAAAATGCTGGAAGATAATAGGAAGGCTTGAAAGCCAAGTTAAAAAAAAAAGGAACTAAGCCACTACTTATGATTCTTGAATAAGGGAGTTATTAAAAATCCTGAGTTGGGGGAGGAGCAAGATGGCGGAGGAGTAGGAGACCTAGATTTCATCTGGTCTCAGGAATTCAGCTGAATAGGGATCAAACCATTCTGAACACCTACTAAATCAACAGGAGATCGAAGAAAAGAATAGCAACAACTCTCTGGACAGAAAAGTGATCACTTTCTGGAAGGTAGGACGTGCAGATTAGTGAATCCGAGGCGATATTAGGGAGGACAGACAGCAGGGGAGGGGGCCTCTGTCGGCTGCTCTGGCAAGTGATAGAGCCACAAAATCAGAACTTTTAGAAGTCTGCTCTGCTGAGGGACGTCGCTCCAGGGGCTAAGTGGGGGGTGGAACCCTTGTGGGACAGTGTGGTCTCAGGACCCTCGGGGTCACAGAAAGACCGGGGGTGCCTGAGTGCAGAAGAGCTCCCAGGTATCAGAGCGGGGAAGCCGGCTGCAGAGTCGGAACCGAGGAGCGGGCTCTCAGCTCGGGGTTGCCATAGACCGTGATCCGCGGCACAGTCGGGCCACTGCTCCTCCAGCAGGGACCCAACAAGCGGCAGATCCGGGGAGACTCCCCTTCCTCCTCCGGGAAGAGCGGCGCGGGAGCGCACTGCAGGAATCTGCTGGGTTTGGAGACTCCACACGGGGTCGGGTGCCAGAGATAGAAACGCTTGGTCACAGGCCGGGGGAGCACGGAGTGCAGCCGGAGACCGGGGAGACGGGAGTGACTGCTTTTCTCCGGGGGCGCACTGAGGAGCGGCGCCCCGAGTTCTCGGCTCCTCTGGGGCAGAGATTGGGAGGCCGCCATTTTCACTCTCGTCCTCCGAAGCTGTACAGAAAGCTTGCAGAGAACAAAAGTTCCTGAGAGCAAACCCGAGCAGATTACTTAGCCCAGACCAGCAAGGGCGGGGCAATTCCACCTCCGGCAAAGACATTTGGGAACCACGGCAACAGGCCCCTCCCCCAGATGAGCAAGAACAGCCAGCCAAGACCAAGTTTACCAATCAATGAGAATGGCAGAACTCCAGAGCTAGGGGAATACTGCACATAGAATCCATGGCTTTTTTACCATGATTCTTTAGTCTTTCAAAGTTAATTTTTTTTTTTAACTTTTTTCTTCTGAATTTTTCTTTTTCCCTTTTTCAACCAACATCTTATCAATCCCTTTTTTAAAAAAACATTTTTATTTTTTCATTTTCAGATTCATATTCTATCCCTTCATAGTAGTTACCCCTGTTTTTGGCATATATATATAATTTGTTCTCCCTTTAAAATTTTGAGATACAGTTTCTTCTAACAGATCAAAATATACCCTAAATCTCTAGTGTATGGCTTTGTTCTAGTCTCCTGCCTGATCACATTCTCTCCCTTTTTTTTTTAAATCCTCTTCTTTCTTTTTCCAAACAACTTATCAATTCCTTTTATAAAATCTTTTATAATTTTCATCTTTACAGTCATATTCCATCGCTTCATCGTATTAACCCTTATTTTTGTACATATATAAGTTTTTCTTTCTTTAAAATTTTGGAGGCACTTTCTTCTAACAGACCAAAATACACCCAAAATCTAGGGTGTGGCACTGATCTATGCACCAGACTGATCATATTTGATCATATTCTGTTTTTTTTGTTTTGTTCCGTTTTTGTTTTTATCTTCTTCTTTTTCTTTCTTTTTCTTTTTTCTTTCCCCCCGGTTTCAGGTCTTTTCTGATTTGTTTAGAGTATATTTTCTGGGGACGTTGTTACCCTGTTACCATTTTGTTCTCTCATTCATCTGTTCTCCTCTGGACAAAATGACAAGATGGATAAAATCACCTCAACAAAAAGAACAAGAGGTAGTAACGACTGCCAGGGACCTACTCAATATGGACATTAGTAAGATGTCGGAACTAGAGTTCAGAATGATGATTTTAAAGATACTAGCTGGGCTTGAAAAAAGCATGGAAGTTATTAGAGAAACCCTTTCTGGAGAAATAAAAGAACTAAAATCTAACCAAGTCGAAATCAAAAAGGCTATTAATGAGGTGCAATCAAAAATGGAGGCTCTCACTGCTAGGATAAATGAGGCAGAAGAGAGAATTAGCGATAAAGAAGACCAAATGATGGAAAATAAAGAAGCTGAGAAAAAGAGAGATAAACAACTACTGGATCACGAGGGCAGAATTCAAGAGATAAACGATAACATAAGACGAAACATTAGAATAACTGGGATCCCAGAAGAAGAAGAAAGAGGGGGGCAGAAGGTATACTGGAGCAAATTATAACAGAGAACTTCCCTAATTTGGGGAAGGAAACAGGCATCAAAATCCAGGAGGCACAGAGAACCCCTCTCAAAATCAATAAAAATAGGTTCAACACCCCATAATCTAATAGTAAGACTTATGAGTCTCAGAGACAAAGAGAAAATCCTGAAAGCAGCTCAGGAGAAGAGATATGTAACCTACAAGGGTAGAAACATTAGATTGGCAACAGACCTATCCACAGAGACCTGGCAGGCCAGAAAGGACTGGCAGGATCTATTCAGAGCACTAAATGAGAAAAATATGCAGCCAAGAATACTATATCCAGCTAGGCTGTCATTGAAAATTGAAGGAGAGATAAAAAGCTTCCAGGACAAACAGAAACTAAAGGAATTTGCAAACACGAAACCAGCCCTACAAGAAATATTGAAAGGGGTCCTCTAAGCAAAGAGAGAGCCTGAAAGCAACATAGACCAGAAAGGAACACAGACAATATACAGTAACAGTCACCTTACAGGCAATACAATGGCACTAAATTCATATCTTTCAATAGTTACCCTGAACGTAAATGGGCTAAATGCCCCAATCAAAAGACACAGGCTATCAGATTGGATAAAAAAACAAGACCCATCGATATGCTGTCTGCAAGAGACTCATTTTAGACCCAAAGACACCCCCAGATTGAAAGTGAAGGGGTGGAAAACCATTTACCATGCTAATGGACACCAAAAGAAAGCTGGGGTGGCAACCCTTATATCAGACAAATTAGATTTTAAACCAAAGACTGTAATAAGAGATGAGGAAGGACACTATATCCTACTTAAAGGGTCTATCCAACAAGAAGATCTAACAGTTGTAAATATCTATGCCCCTAACATGGGAGCAGCCAATTATATAAGCCAATTAATAACAAAAGCAAAGAAACACATTGACAACAATGCAATAATAGTGGGGGACTTTAACACCCCCCTCACTGAAATGCACAGATCGTCTAAGCAAAAGATCAACAAGGAAATAAAGACTTTAAATGACACACTGGACCAAATGGACTTCACAGATATATTCAGAACATTCCATCCCAAAGCAACAGAATACACATTCTTCTCTAGTGCCCATGGAACATTCTCCAGAATCGATCACATCCTAGGTCATAAATCAGGTCTCAACCGGTACCAAAAGATTGGGATCATTCCCTGCCTATTTTCAGACCACAATGCTTTGAAACTAGAACTCAATCACAAGAGGAAAGTCGGAAAGAACTCAAATACATGGAGGCTAAAGAGCATCCTACTAAAGAATGAATGGGTCAAGCAGGAAATTAAAGAAGAATTAAAAAAATTCATGGAAACCAATGAAAATGAAAACACAACTGTTCAAAATCTTCGGGATACAGCAAAGGCAGTCCTAAGACAAAGTATATAGCAATACAAGCCTTTCTCAAGAAACAAGAAAGGTCTCAAATACATAACCTAACCCTACACCTAAAGGAGTTGGAGAGAGAACAGCAAATAAAGGCTAAACCCAGCAGGAGAAGAGAAATAATAAAGATCAGAGCAGAAATCAATGAAATAGAAACCAAAAGAACAGAACAGATCAACGAAACAAGGAGCTGGTTCTTTGAAAGAATTAAGATTGATAAACCCCTGGCCAGACTTATCAAAAAGAAAAATGACCCAAATCAACAAAATTATGAATGAAAGAGGAGAGATCACAACCCACACCAAAAATACACAATTATAGAACATATTATGAGCAACTCTATGCCAGCAAATTAGATAATCTGGAAGAAATGGATGCATTCCTAGAGATGTATCAACTACCAAAACTGAACCAGGAAGAAATAGAAAACCTGAACAGACCTATAACCACTAAGGAAATTGAAGCAGTCATCAAAAATCTCCCACCAAAGCCCAGAGCCAGATGGCTTCCCAGGGGAATTCTACCAAACATTTAAAGAAGAATTAATACCTATTCTTCTGAAACTGTTCCAAAAAATAGAAATGGAAGGAAAACTTCCAAACTCGTTTTATGAGGCCACCATTACCTTGATCCCAAAACCAGACAAAGACCCCATCAAAAAGGAGAATTACAGACCAATATCCTTGATGAACAAGGATGCAAAAATTCTCACCAAAATACTAGCCAATAGAATCCAACAGTACATTAAAAGGATTATTCACCACGACCAAGTGGGATTTATCCCTGGGCTGCAAGGTTGGTTCAACATCTGCAAATCAATCAATGTGATACAATACATTAACAAAAGAAAGAACAAGAACCATATGATCCTCTCAATAGATGCAGAAAAAGCATTTGACAAAGTACAGCATCCTTTCTTGATCAAAACTCTTCAGAGTATAGGCATAGCGTATAGGCTGTGAAAAACTCACAGCGAATCTCATTCTCGATGGGGAAGAACTGAGAGCTTTCCCCCTAAGGTCAGGAACATGGCAGGGTTGTCCACTATCACCACTGCTATTCAACATAGTATTAGAAGTCCTAGCCACAGCAATCAGACAACAAAAAGAAATCAAAGGCATCCAAATCAGCAAAGAAGTAGTCAAACTCTCACTGTTTGCAGATGATATGATACTTTATGTGGAAAACCCAAAAGACTCCACCCCAAAACTGCTAGGACTCATACAGGAATTCAGTAAAGTGGCAGGATATAAAATCAATGCACAGAAATCAGCTCCATTTCTTTACACCAACAACAAGACAGAAGAAAGAGAAATTAAGGAGTCGATCCCATTTACAATTGCACCCAAAACCATAAGATACCTAGGAATAAATCTAACCAAAGAGGCAAAGAATCTGTACTCAGAAAACTATAAAATACTCATGAAAGAAACTGAGGAAGACACAAAGAAATGGAAAAACGTTCCATGCTCATGGACTGGAAGATCAAAAATGTGAAGATGTCAATGCTACCTAGAGCAATCTACACATTCAATGCAATCCCCATTAAAATACCATCCACTTTTTTCAAAGAAATGGAACAAATCATCCTAAAATTTGTATGGAACCAGAAAAGACCCCGAATAGCCAGAGGAATGTTGGAAAAGAAAAGCAAAGCTTGCGGCATCACAATTCCGGACTTCCAGCTCTATTACAAAGCTGTCATCATCAAGACAGTATGGTACTGGCACAAAAACAAGACACATAGATCAATGGAACAGAATTGAGAGCCCAGAAATGGACCCTCAACTCTATGGTCAACTAATCTTCGACAAAGCAGGAAAGAATGTCCAATGGAAAAAAGACAGTCTCTTCAACAAATGGTGTTGGGAAAATTGGACAGCCACATGCAGAAGAATGAAACTGGACCATTTCCTTACACCACACACAAAAATAGACTCCAAATGGTTGAAAGACCTAAATGTGAGACAGGAGTCCATCAACATCCTAAAGGAGAACACAAGCAGCAACCTCTTCAACCTCAGCCGCAGCAACTTCTTCCTAGAAACATCGCCAAAGGCAAGGGAAGCAAGGGCAAAAATGAACTATTGGGACCTCATCAAGATAAAAAGCTTTTGCACAGCAAAAGAAACAGTCAACAAAACCAAAAGACAACCGACAGAATGGGAGAAGATATTTGCAAATGACATATCAGATAAAGGGCTAGTATCCAAAATCTATAAAGAACTTATCAAACTCAACACCCAAAGAACAAAGAATCCAATCAAGAAATGGGCAGAACACATGAACAGACATTTTTTCCATAGAAGACATCCAAACAGCCAACA
The DNA here is from genome assembly GCF_964656455.1 of Halichoerus grypus. Lineage (NCBI taxonomy): Eukaryota > Metazoa > Chordata > Mammalia > Carnivora > Phocidae > Halichoerus > Halichoerus grypus. The sequence continues at coordinate 5,855,276 of NC_135725.1, forward strand.
TACACATGAAAAAGTGCTCAACATCACTCAGCATGAGGGAAATCAAAATCAAAACCTCAATGAGATATCACCTCACACCAATCAGAATGGCTAAAATTAACAAGTCAGGAAACAACAGATGTTGGCGGCGATGCAGAGAAAGGGGAACCCTCCTACACTGTTGGTGGGAATGCAAGCTAGTGCAGCCACTCTGGAAAACAGTATGGAGGTTCTTCAAAAAGTTGAAAATAGAGCTACCATATGATCCAGCAACTGCACTACTGGGTATTTACCCCAATGATACAAATATAGGGATCCAAAGGGGTACGTGCACCCCGATGTTTATAGCAGCAGTGTCCACAATAGCCAAACTATGGAAAGAGCTAATATGTCCATCGACAGATGAATGGATAAAGAAGATGTGGTATATGTACACAATGGAATATTATGCAGCCATCAAAAAGAATGAAATCTTGCCATTTGCAACGACGTGGATGGAACTGGAGGGGGTTATGCTGAGCAAAATAAGTCAATCAGAAAAAGACATGTATCATATGACCTCATTGATATGAGGAATTCTTAGGCTCAGGGAACAAACTTCGGGTTGCTGGAGTGGTGGGGGGTCGGAGGGATGGGGTGGCTGGGTGATAAGACACTGGGGAGGGTATGTGCTACGGTGAGCGCTGTGAAGTATGCAAGACTGCTGAATCACAGATCTGTACCTCTGAAGCAAATAATACATTATATGTTAAAAAAAAGAAGAAGAAGAAGATAGCAGGAGGGGAAGAATGAAGGGGAGGGAATTGGAAGGGGAGATGAACCATGAGGGACTATGGACTCTGAAAAACAAACTGAGGGGAGGGGGGTGGGAGGATGAGTTAGCCTGGTGATGGGTATTAAAGAGGGCACGTACTGCATGGAGAACTGGGTGTTATACTCAAACAATGAATCATGGAACACTACATCAAAACCCAATGATGTAATGTATGGTGAGTAACATAACATAATAAAAAAAAAAATGAAAAAAAAAATCCTGAGTTATTCAGGATGGCTTACTCAGGAGAGACAGACATCACAGGTGTTGACTTCAGGAATGAATGAAATAGTCTGTCCTTTCATCATGGAAAATTTCAGTCAAATCCTCATGTAGAGAGCTTAACATGACTCCTCATTAAACCCTCTCACCTGGCTGAAAGTTGAAAAGGATTTTTCTAAAGCAAATCTCAGATATGAAGCCTTTTCCACTTGTAAAGAAGAAGAGCATTTGGATGTACAAAAACAAAAACAAAAAACTGACTGATGTCCTAGGCGTGAAAGGCATGAAAAGAGAACTGAACTGCAGATGATTTCAGGGTACTGCACCTAGGTGGGTGCTAGAGAAGGTGAGGTTACCACTGGTAGAAGTTACAAACAGAAGTTAAGGAAGGGAAAACTAAGCAGTTTCATTTCATTGGTCATTAAATTTGAAAGAATCTTAAGACTTGCAAATAAAAATGTTGTGAGAAATGACTGAAGTACAGACGAACATACCAGAATCAAAGTGAGGCTGGTAAACTGAAGGAGTCAGATGCGCTTTCTGAAGCAATGTATGCAGGGCTGAAGGCAAGCAGGGCACCAGGAGAGCACAGTGTCATATAAACCAGGAAAGGAAGAATTTTAGGAAGGAAAGGATGATTATTCAGAAGCTGTGGGATAGTGTCCCAGCCTGGGGCTTTCCGGCAGGTTGAATTTAAGCTGCCATTATTATTTAGGGTCCAGTCAGCAAGAGAGCAGCCACCCTACATACTCTATTTGCAAGACAGTTACACAAAACACTCTCTTGTCCTGCCTTCCAGACACTACCGGGACTGTGGATAAGAACTGGCAAGAGGGTCCAGAAGATTCGTGGATTTTGTCATTCATTTTGGCCTTAGGCCATATCCAGGTAGGTATAAGTGTAATAACTGATGTTAATTACAAAAAAGAGAAAAATAATAAAAATGCCTTTCCCACAACACATGAGAAGCCACATATAACTTCAAGGAAGGAGAAGGAAAAATGGAAATGATACGGTGTGCACAACTCTAAGAGCTGGATGGCAGAGGACAGAGAAAAAACGAACACGCAAACCAAGAGAACAGAGAGCCAGCAGACTGGCACAGAGACTCCACAACACTTTTCAAAGACCTTCGGAGTAACTACTGCAGGTCACCGCAGTAGGACTCATGCTCATACTGACTACTGGGAAGGGTGAAAATGGTGAACTTCACTACAGTTGACGTGATCTTACTACACAAACAAACCCACTTCTCTTTCCTTCAGCTGTATTCATGCATTCAACACCTTCCACCACTATTGCAGCATGAAGAACGGGAGGGCAACGGCACTTTCCAGCAATTTTAATGAGTTTCCAGAAACTTAACATTAAAGCAGGGACTACCTGTATCCCCCAAATGCTAAATTTGAAAGAATCAAACATGCCTTCTCTTACCCTAAAAATATCCCTAGCAGATGATTCTTTTTTTTTTTTTTTTTTTTTAAAGATTTTCTTTATTTATTTGACAGAGAGACACACAGTGAGAGAGGGAACACAAGCAGGGGGAGTGGGAGAGGGAGAAACAGGCTTCCCGCGGAGCAGGGAGCCCGATGCGGGGCTTGATCCCAGGACCCTGGGATCATGACCTGAGCCGAAGGTAGACGCTTAACGACTGAGCCACCCAGGCGCCCCCTAGCAGATGATTCTTATTATGAGTTTCAGAGACAAGGAGCCCAGTCTCATGAGGGAGGCCATCTTACTGATAAACAATTTTCACTGTGAGGGTTTTTTTTTTTTTAATCTTTAATATGAAATCAAGACCTGCCTTGCTTCTTCCCTCTGTGCAAGATGTAATCAATCTACTTCCTATTACATTTCAACTTACTTTTTTTTTTTAAGTTTAAATTCAAGCTAGTTAACGTATAGTGTAATATTGGTTTCAGGAGTAGAATTTAGGGATTCATCACTTACATGTAACACCCAGTGCTCATAAGAAGTGTCGTCCTTAATGTCTATCACCCAATTACCCCATCCCCCCACCCACCCTCAGTTTGTTCTCTACATTTAAGAGTCTCCTATGGTTTGCCTCCCTGTTTTTATTTTATTTTTCCTACCCTTCCCCTGTGTTCATCTGTTTTCTTAAATTCCACATGAGTGAAATCATATTTGTCTTTCTCTGACTTACTTTGCTTAGCATAACCACCTCTAGTTCTATCCACGTCACTGCAAATGGTAAGATTTCACTGTTTTGATGGCCGAGTAATACTTCATCACTCACTCACTCACTCACTCACACACACACACACACACACACACACACACACCCTCTTCTTTATCCATTCATCAGTCAATGGACATTTGGGCTCTTTCCATATTTTGGCTATTGTTGATAATGCTGCTATAAACACTGGGGTACACATGCTCCTTCGAATCTGTGTTTGTATCCTTTGGATAAAAACCTAGTAGTGCAATTACTGGGTCATAGTAGTGCATTTGCTACGTCTATTTTTAACTTTTTGAGGAACCTCCATACTGTTTTCCAGAGTGGCTGCACCAGTTTGCATTCCCACCAACAGAGTAAGAGGGTTCCCCTTTCTCCGCATCGTTGCCAACATCTGTTGTATCCTGTGTTGTTAATTTTAGCCATTCTGACTGGAGTGAGGTGGTATCTCACTTTAGTTTTGATTTGTATTTCCGTGATGATGAGTGACGTTGAGCATCTTTTCATGTAGACACGTTAGCCATCTGGATGTCTTCTTTGGAAAAGTGTCTATTCATATCTCCTGCCCACTTCTTAACTGGATTATTTGTTTTTCGGGTACTGAGTTGGGTAAGTTCTTTATAGATTTTGGATACTAACTCTTTATCCGATATGTCATTTGCAAATATCTTCTCCCACTCCGTAGGTTGCCTTTTAGTTTGCTGACTGTTTCCTTCGCTGTGCAGAAGCTTTTTATCTTAATGAGGTCCCAATAGTTCATTTTTGCTTTCGCTTCCCTTGCCTCCAGAGACGGGTCTAGCAAGAAGTTGCTGCCTGCTTTCTCCTCTAGGATTTTGATGGTTTCACATTTAGGTCTTTCATCCATTTTGAGCTTATTCTTGTGTATGGTGTGAGAAAGTGGTTCAGTTTCATTCTTCTGCATGTGGCTGTCCAATTTTCCCAGCATCATTTGTTGAAGAGACTGTCGTTTTTCCATTGAATATTCTGTCCTGCTCTGTCAAAGATTAGTTGACCATACAGTTGAGGGTCCACTTCTGAGTTTTCTGTTCTGTTCCACTGATCTATGTGTCTGTTTTTATGCCAGTACCACACTTCTTAATGATTACAGCTTTGTAATATAGCTTGAAGTCCAGAATTGTGATGCCTTCCACTTTGCTTTTCTTTTTGAACATTACTTTGGCTATTTGGAGTCTTTTCTGGTTCCACAAAAATTTTGGAACTGTTCGTTCCAGCTCTGTGAAAAATGCTGGTGTTGATTTGATAGGGCTTGCAATGAATGTGTAGATGGCTTTGGGTAGTATAGACGTTTTAATAATATTTGTTCTTCCAATCCAAGAGCATGGAATGTTTGTCCATTTCTTTGTGTCTTCTTTACTTTCTTACATAAGTGTTCTACAGTTTTCAGCATACACATCTTTCACCTCTTTGATTAGGTATTCCTAGGTATCTCATGATTTTGGGTGCTACTGTAAATGGGACTGATTCCTTGAATTCTCTTTATGCTTCTTCATTTTTGGTGTAGAGAAATGCAGCAGATTTCTCTACAATGATTTTATATCCTGAATTTGCTGAATTCCTGTATCAGTTCTAGCAATATTCTGGTGGAGTCTTTTCGGGTTTTCTACATTGAGTATTATGGAAGTCCTAGCCTCAGCAATCAGACAACAAAAAGAAATAAAAGGCATCCAAATTGGCAAGGAAGAAGTCAAACTGTCACTCTTCACAGTCAACTTACTTCTTAATCTGCTCTTTCCCACATTAGATCTCTCCTCTTTGTGACAGGCCCTCTTTTTTTAACTTTTTAAATTCCAGTATACTTAACATGCAGTGTTATATTAGTTTCAGGTGGTGTATAATACAGTGATTCGACATTTCCATACAACACCAGTGCTCATCACAAGTGCATTCCTTAATCCCCATCATGTATTTCATCCATCCCCCACCCACCCACCTCCCCTCTGGTAACCATCAGTTGTTCTCTACAGTTAAGAGTCTGTTTATTGGTTTGTCTTCTTCCTTTGCTCATTTGTTTTGTTTCTTAAATTCCACATGAGTGAAATCACAAGGTATTTGTCTTTCTCTGACTTATTTCACTTAGCATTACGCTCTCTAGATTCATCCATGTCATTGCAAATGACAAGATTTCACTCTTTTTATTTATTTTTAAAGATTTTATTGATTTGAGAGAGGGAGCGCAAGTGAGCATGAGAGTGGGGAGGGGCAGACGGAGAAGAAGCCAACTCCTGCTGAGCAGGGAGCCTGACGTGGGACTGGATCCCGGGACCCCGGGATTATGACCTGAGCTGAAAGGCAGAAGCTTAACTGACTGAGCCATCCAGGTGCCCCTTTTATAGTTGAGTAATATTCCATAGTGTATATATACCACATCATCTTTATCCATTCATCTATCAATAGACACTTGGGCTGCTTCCATAATTTGGCTATTGTAAATAATGCTGCAATAAATACAGGGGTGCATGTATCCCTCTGAATTAGGGTTTTTGTATTTTGGGGGGTAAATATCCAGTAGTGTGATTACTGGATCATAGGGTAGTTCTATTTTTAAGTTTGAGTAACCTCCATCCTGTCTTCCACAGTAGCTGCACCAGTTTGCATTCCCACCAACATTCCAAGAGGGTTCCTTTTTCTCCACATCTTTGCCAACACTTGTTGTTTCTTGTGTTTTTTGTTTTAGCCATTCTGACAGGTGTGAGGGGATATCTCACTGTAGTTTTGATTTGCACTTCCCTGATGTCGAGTGATGTTGAACATTTTTCATGTGTCTGTTGGAAAGGCCCTCTTAAAATGGGGTATCCAGTACTACTGGTGCCATTGACTGTCTTCTGTATCTGGGGTATACAAGGAGTCCTTTTATTTTCCCTAATATGAAAACTTCAAATGTGAGCGAGAAAACCTCAAAGTATAGAGAATTGTACAATGAAACCCCATATTTCCATCATCCAAATTCACAATTATTCAAGATTTTGCCACATTTGCTCCATCTATCCTTTTTTCATTTATTTGGCTAAAGTATTTTATTATTTTTCTTAAAGATTTTATTTTTTAAGTAATCTCTACACCCATTGTGGGGCTTGAACTCACAACCCTGAGATCAAGAGTTACCTGCTCCACCAACTGAGCAAGCCAGGTGCCTCTACACCAAAGTATTTTAAAGGAAGATATCATGCTGTCTTACCCCTATACTATGCAACTCTGAAGTACATGGGTATTTGCTTATATAATCACAATGCCAGTAACACATCTAATAAAATCTACAATTATTCCTTAATGTCACCTCTCAGTGCATACTGAGCATCTCTAATTGCTTTAATAGTGTCTTTTTATAGGCAGTTTGAATCAGGATACAAATGAACTTAAGCACTGCATTTGGTTGTTATGGCTCTAAAGAATTATTTAGAAGAGTCTCCCCTTACATCCCCCCGTCCCCACTGCCACATTATTGACTTATAGCTGTCCTACAGAATGTTCTAAGTGGTGGTAAACTAAACCTCTACCCCTATATTTCCTAGGAATGAAACTTGACTCTAGAAGCTTGATTTAATTCAGGTTCACTGTTTTGGGCAGTAATTCCTCATGTGAACTCTAGGATGCATCACCCCAGGAAGCATGCGACACCTGGTTCTCCTACTTGTAGTAATGCTAATGTTGATTAATAAGGCTTAGATATGGCCACCTGATCCCCTCATTGTGAAGTTCCCCACCAACCTTTCATCTGACGGCTTCATCCAATCATGATCACTATCTGAATCACTTTTCTTAGGGGCTACAAAATGGTGATTCTGTAATTCTTAACCTTCCTTCCACATCTTTTAGCTACAATTCTTCTGTAAAACAGAACTTTCCCTTATCATCTATGACTCTCTGGCTACCATGAAATATAGTTTGCAGAGGAAATGGGATCTAGATTTTGAAGGAGATGAATGGAAGTGCCTTAACAGGAAGTAAAAGATTGGGAAGACAGAGATGACAAATCTACATAGTTATAAGCCTACATAGTTATCCTTTGAAAACGGGTTCCACACTGACACGAAATTTGGAAACCATCCATGTAACGCAAGGAGCCTTGGAATAAGAAGTTACACAACTTCGTGGGTTTAACCAGAAACTACAGCATTATTTTCTTTCCTTATAGTTGACTAATAATGGAGTTCTCTCTATTTTATATTCAGTATTCCACTTCTTTCCTTCTTTTTCACTGCCAAGTTTAGGTCACTAACACCCTTCATTCAGATCATTACAGTGGCCTCCCAGTTACCCTCCCTACATCCAGTTTTGTCCAACTCTGGTTCATTTCCCCCCTTATAGATTGGCTAGATATATCTAGGAATACCCAGCTTAAAACACTTTAGACTTTACGATAAAGCCCAGTCACTCTGAAGTTCTTCTGGTTCCCTGAATGTGTCATTTCTCTCTCTTACTGACGGCTTCTGCACTACTGTTCCCATTGATCTGAGATTCCCACTCTTTACTTAGGTAACCACTGTCTGTCTTCAGGCTGTAACTTAAATGGTACAAAAATCTCTGACTGTTTAGACTATTCCAGGTTTTCGTTCTATACTCTCGGAATGACCTATATGACTTTCTGGTACACACAATTATAATTAATTATGCATGTAAGTATTTCTTTGTCTGAGCAGAAGCCAAGTTTGTTTAGTTTGCCCCAGCATCTTCATGCAAAGCACATTTTAGACACTTGATACTTATTTGCTGAACAAATAAATAGTTCCCGGTACCAACGTAAAATGCTAAAAACTGAGATGAAGCTCTAAAGAGCTCTGATAACGGAATGGTACCTGCTGTGGCATTTTCAGGGTGATTCCATTCTCTGTGCTCACTGAAGTGAGAGTGACAGATACCACCAGGAAAGGGTGAGGAATGTAGCGTGACATGGACACTTCTTGAAGAACCTGAATACCAGCAGTAGTATTTGGACTGCAAAAAAAAAAAAGAGAGAGAAAGATACCCACACACCTCAACATCAACGCTAACAAGTTTGTTTTCCTTTCTTTTCCACTACTAATAGTATTAGATTTCATGCTTTTGGAGGATCCAAATGCCTTCTACCGATCATTCCCTCCCCTCAAGTACCCTTCAGGCAGTAGACTGGTAATGTTGAGATAGCTGAAGAATACAAATGGAAATAAGGGAGAAAGAAAAGGAATACAATGTAGAAGGGAAGAAAAAAACTAGGAAAACTATGAAAGGAAACTAGGAAGGAAAAAATAGGAAAAGTTTGGTTGGTTGAGAAAGGATATGGCTTCTATGAGAGGCTAGTAAAAACTCCTTAATTTCATCTTTACAGTATTTCTTAATCACTAAGCTATTCCAGCAAATACACACTCCGTGGCTATTAAAAACAAACACACACACGCATGCTGCAAGAGCAAAATACAACTCAGAAGGTGTGGTCTAGATGCTGCAAGCCAGCCAGAGGCCCCAGAGGGTGCAGGCAGCCCACCACAGCACCAGGGGCTGTCAGCCCTGCCCCCGCAGACGGCAGCCACCTGGCTCAGCGGGAATCAAGTGAGTCTGCTAAGGACACACTTCCCAAGGCCTTAGGCCAGTGACCACCTTCAAATTTCCCCAAGTGTCCAGAACATTAGGATAGTTAGTAATCACTTGTTTTCAAGGTTGTGAAAAAAACTAGTACCTGAGTTACCCCATCCCAAACCAGATTTTTTTTTTTCAAACAAATCCAGTAAGAGCAGCTGAAGAAGTTAGTGCAAGCTATTTACTTAGGTAGCTAAAAAATAACTACATGAACATCACTAAATACAAAATTTACTTTTTCACTTCTAAAACAAAGGAAACTAAACATAAAATTAGAATAACTTTTAAGAAAATAAAAACGACAGAGGAAGCACAATATACAGAAGGAAAAAGTGACTTGTCGCATGCTATGCACTTACCCATCAGACTTTCTTTCAATACTGTACAGGCAGATTGAACAGTCTGCTCTAAATACTATCACCATGTCCCGGAAGACACTAAGCAGTAATGTTTCTGCTTGTGCTTTGGTGATGTGAGCAAAGGCATTGTCCAGGTTTGATGTTCGCAAGTAGACTCTGAGCTGAAGAACAAAGAAATAAAACTGTAAAAACAAGACACCTACACGTCAGACAACTAAATACTTTAGACACGCTGTTTTTTATCTACTGACTTCTTTTCAAGTAACAGAAGTTTTAATCTGAGCATTACCAATAATTTCACAGGGTAGGCTCATTCTACAAATAACCAAAAGATGAAGCGATTAAAACTGGGAATGTACTATTATGAGGTACTCCTTCTGAAGACCTGCATATCCAGACCTGATGAAAGTAGACCAGCACTTTCTAAAAACATAAACATACAAATCAATAAATTAATAAATCTCTAAGGGCAGCCATCCTTAGGAACTTCTCTTCTTTGAACAACTTTTATTATTTATAAACCTCACAGAGAATGTCTAACAGATAAAATCCTTAGAAAAAGTTATCTCAGAAGTTCTGATTATCCCTTTAAAAAAAAATTTTTTTTAAAGTAGTAACCAGATAAGAAAGTCTCATTTAGGTTAAAAAAAAAAAAAAAAACACAACCAAATGCCAAATTCTTAATTAAAAAAATAAAATGTTTGTTCATTTTCCATAAACCGTATTTATACTAAACCAGATAGTGCTTAATATCTTTAAAATATAAAGATCTGTTATCTCTGAGAGAAAACAAGCCTTACCTCTTCTTGACGGTCACTTATGTTATAACATGCCAGGACAATAAAATCATTCCACCAGGCTAAGCCACCTGTCACAATCATATTTTGCTCCTTAAAAGATATTTAAAAAAAACATATTTACCTTTATTTATATGCTGCCAGAAACTACAAGAAGTAATACCCTTATAAAATATTCCTAAGCAAACAATGAGAGCTCAAATTATTTCTGCTCTACTCTCTATTCCCCCAATTAATACTCTGGGCCTTTATTAATCATGATTCATATCCTATTTTGGAAAAACAAACATTTCTGTAAATAACTGGGTACACCATGTAGCATCATTATTCCCTTATTCAACAGACTTTGGTTTAAAATCTGGCTTCACCATTTATCAGCTGCTTGACTCTGAATCCTAGTTTCTCTTGTATAAAACAGTAATAACAGTGCCCTCTCTGAGTCATGAAGGTCAGTGAGCCCCTTGAAGTGCCCGGCAGGCACCTACTACATGTCAGTCCTCGTCTTTTCCTATTTGATTCTTGCAAATCCAATCTACAAGATTCTTCCATAAGACTATTAATGGAGATGCTACCCACATCTTCACATCACACACAAAGAAGCAGATGATCTCAAATTCAGTGGAAATTTATTTTGACCACATCTGATGAACTCAACATGGAATGGAAGAGTAAATCCTCAAATTAAAAACAAACCAACCATCTCAATACAAAATCCTTTATCGAATATCAAGTACTTCATCAGAACTGATCCTTAGATGTAATCCACCATCATTTTTTAATATTTGGTATTATTTTTTAATAACTAAATAGTGGCTTACTTTAGAGTTATTGCATATGGTAGTTCTCTTATACTCTGAGAAATAGTTTTTAATTTCAAAAAGACTAACCTGGGTAATGTTTCCAAAAAGTTTCCATTTTTTGGTGAGTAAAGAGTAATGTGCAAAACCAAACTTGCCAACCACAGCAATATTCTGTCCAAGCTTATCAATAGCTGAAAACTAATTTTAAAAAAAAATTAAGAACTCTTCCTTGCAAACGTATATACTTATATTAAGTATAAAGAGTTTAGCATTGTTGTGTCAGGCAAATAGACTATTAATAAATGTTTGCTAAGTGAATTAAATGTAAATTGCTAGATCAAAAAATCTGAGTATTTATATACAAGTTACATTTCACCAAATCATAGATGTTAATATGCTAACAATGTACAAGGGATCAAGTATTAAAATTTTACTATTATCAATGTACCCACTGAAAAAGGCTCAATTCCCAAAATGCCTCTTGCAGCAAACACTATCCAAATAAAGTTAACACCAACAAAATAACAAATAACTCACCCGTATAGGCCAATTGCTCTCTAGATAGGTGTTGGAAATCTACAGAAAATAATACATCAGTTTGGTAAGACTTCTGAAACGTATTTAAACTTAAAGCACTTAAAGCATTAATGTCACAGTATGAGATTCATTTTCCTGCACAGTGTTTAAAGTGTTCCCGAATAGGGGGTATTACTAGCAGAGTACTTGGAATTTACCGTTGAAATACCAGCCCATATTTCACATCTCCTGTCTTGACCATTTCATTATGAGTGGCTAGACATGAGGCTTTCCCACACTGCTTTTTCTCTACACTGTTTTTGTTTAAATACTGAACAAGCAATAAATACAGACTGACAAAAGACTTTGAGAACCAGCCATGAGGGCAAGCAAGAATTGTGGAAATAAAGAGTTTGAGAGCCTCAGCAAGAGTTTTGATTTGCTTTAATGGAGGTATTTTTATTACTTTTATGTCTTCTGACTAAAATAGCAAAATACTGCTTATAAAATTTAAACAATATAAAAATGTACAAAGTACAAAATGAAATTCTATTCTATCATTGCTCCAGGGATAACCACTGGTTAGTCTTTATTCTCTCTCTAAACATCCATATACATGTAAGTGTGTGTCTAAGCTACTATTTTTTATTGGGCTATTCAACCTAATCTGTAAGAACTTTGATTTACAGATATTAACTCTTAATCTGCAATGTAAGCGGAAATATACCTTCCTCCCATGTCGTCTGTCTTACATCTCTGTACATGGTGTCTTTTTATCACTCTAACAAGAATTTTAAGCCTAAAAGATTCTTCCATAAGACTATCAATGTAGATGAAGAAAATTCTAGCTTTACTGAGACTGACCTCTCCACTAGCCTCCTGATGAAGCAGTTTTCATGAGCATGTGGTGAGTGTGGTGTGAAACTTAACAGAACGATAGATAGAACAAGGGAAAGAGTTTTCTGTTCCTGGAATAAAAGAACCTCAATTTATCCAAATTCATTTTCACTGTACTCCAAGTATTACATATTTAAAAAAAAAAAAGCCAAATTAAAAAGGTAGTACAATGCAATCAATCCAATAAGATTCTTTGTGTATTGTGAAGACCAAACAAAAATCAAGTAAAAATACACTGAAAATATCTGTATTAACCTTGATGAAATTTACTCATGAAACTGTTATTATCTAGTAAGTCAACCTAAAATCTAAGTAAATTAACAGCTTTTGGTTCTGTTGTTAGAAGTTCTCAACTCCAGTGCCAGTTTGTGAAAGCCCACCTTGCAGAATTAAGGGTAACAATATATTGATATATGCTTGAAAAAGGCTTAACTCATATCTTAACAGATTCGCTGCACCACACAGGCCAGTTAATAAAGTTCCCTATGACGGGAGATGTCAGTTCAGGGGCATGGTAATCTGAGGCAATGATCAGGTGGTGACAGAAGAGTTCCAAGTAGTTTTGTGCGAGCCTGTGTTTGGATGAAGAAGATCAAAACAGTCACCTGAAGAAGGATGTCCCTGGAGTATAACTGAGCCAGCCGTCTAGAACATTAAAAAGAACCACTTCCCTTGAACCCTGGTGTTTCCTAAGTATTTATGAAACGTGGGGTGGGTGAAGTGTGAGCTGGGATCTCACTGCCAACATGGATTCCAACTTGAAGGGTTTCTAACCATGGGCACCAAGGTAAAATTTTATCATATGGTCCACACTCTAATGAGTATCTGTAGGAGAAAAAAACTTTATTCTTTTAACCTCTAAAAACGTAGGAGGTGCCACAAACTACAAATGGTTTATTTTCAAAGCTCAAGTTTAAAATGAAGCTTTACTTCTGATGCAGTTGTGTGTCTGAAGATGCTATGAAATGAAAAGTGAAAATGAAATTTTCATTTTCTCTAGTAGGTCACATTTATTGATCTATGCGTCACCTGAGCTTTGAGCTCTACCCCTAACACTGAGAACAGGAAATGGCAGAAGTAAGGCAAGCGGAAGCTAATGAATCATGAAGAAGTCAGGCCAGGATTGCATACTCAGGGCATAAAAGTCACGCCACGCCACACTACGCCACAACACACCATGCCACGCCATGCCACACCACTGGGAGCCTGAGTGCTAAGGTACAGAATCTCCATTTTTAACATCTTAGGATTCCTCAGTCTTTCAAAAAACCTCAATCTACCTTCCCCCTCCCCCCGCCACCTTAAAGTCATTTTGCTAAAACCCTGTCTCCTACCTAGACTGCTTTTGTCTGTCACGGGTAAGACTGTGAGAGCCATCCTCCTAGCAACATCTGATCTGTGCTGAATACCACACCTGATACATCTGAGACCCCTCAGAAGGACTACAAATCATTTATAAATGAAAGAGCCTTTAAAATCCTCTGTTGACATCCTTAGCATATTTTGTGAAGCTTATTTTTTCCAAATAGCCAGGTTAACTATAAAACCAACATTTCAGAACAGTGGATGATAATGATTCATGCACCCTTCAGAAATAAATGTTTATATCATGCAAAGTACTGAGTGCTAAAATAAACGGCAGTCCAAGAAGGAATACACCCTAAAACCATGAGGGCTTTGTTTTAATTTCACATTATTTGTGCTCCATTTGTCAACAAACTACTCTCAAAGTTTTTAAAATCTGTAGCTAGGAAAACTAAATTTAAACACACACACGAAAAGCACCATTTCTACCAGCAGCTACCAACCCTGCTGCTGACAAGTATGTATGTGTTTTAAGTTAAAGAAAAAAAAAAAACATATTTAACATAGAATCTTCTGATCAGGAAACTAACAGGTGTAAGGTAGAAGGTCTAAACAAACGAAAAATCCAGTTGTCCAGATGAGGAACAGAGAAGCAGAATTAGTTGGAGCTCATTTGATGAACTCTAAGCTGTGTAAGAATACAAAATATAAATTGCATAAACAAAGTCACTTTGATGGAGGATGTGGGCATTTATCCCAGACAAGAGCATATGCTGAAGGAGAAATTAAACAGGCACCCATTTTTCTTTAGGGAATCATTACTAATGGTTAAAAAGCCCAGAAGGTAAAGCATTAGCATATATGGACACTGTAAACCACCAAACCAAACCACTCCCATGATGCTGCACTGACGCATTTGGCTAGACTGCCAGCAAACAAAGTATAGGGCAAATTGTAATGAAATGCTGCCTATTTCAAGAGGCACATTCTAGGTCTTAGCTCAAGGTCAACAGTACATTACATGATTCAACATTTAATACCTACAGGTCTTACAACAGGTTAGACAGTTACTTTACTTACGGCAAGGATAAGTCTGTCACTGCTTAAGCAGGACGCTGCTCTGCTACGTGACCTTGGCAGTCGCCTAACTTCTCTGAGCCTGTTTCCTCAATGTAACAAATCCAGTTGGACTACATGATCTCTACGGTCCTTCCAGCTCCAAAAATTCTATGAGTCTATTATAACTTAATTGTTTTGGGGAATACAGCTCTGACATGGTTTTTATGAGTTTTAAATAAAAAAATAAAAATAAAAAAATTGGTAAAGCTAGAGTCAAGTTCATCTTTCTGAATAGTTTCGATATCTAAAGAACAAAATCACAAAAGAATCGTGCTCATATCTATTTTGTCTAAAGTGCTAAAATCAGTGTGATACGCTACTAATATGGGATACTTCAGAGGTGGCTAAGAATCACAGAATCATGGAGTTTTTGAGCTGGAAGGAAATTAGATTTTTGTTATTGCCTGATGGATTTTTGAGTTCCAGACCTACCTTCTTTGATCCTCTGCTCTACTTGGCTCTCTGGCAACACAGACCTGGCTAGGCAGAACTGGCATTGACGCTAGGTCAGTGTAGAGTGAATAGTTCAAAGTATGGGGAAATGAAAATAGCAGAGGAATGGCTATAGGAGAGAAGGGAGCAGTGGAAAATTTTAGTCAAGGAGGCAGCCGATGCAGTTTTATTTCATAACTGTTACTACTTATCAAATGGTATGCACACTGAGTTTATGAGCTTATTAATGTCAGTTAGATACATTTTCTTTGCGTGTACACCACATGTCAGTGCAGGAGACACTCCTCCTTCAACGTTTCATATACTGACCACTCATGTCTCTCATCATCTCCACTCAAAGTCAACTGAAAGTAACATGGGAGCTGAACGAGCTCATCAAGTAACAGCACAGAATGGAGAAGGGGGCTCAAGAATTGTGGAAAGAGAACCCAATGAAAAGAAACCAATGCAAGAGCAGGCTCTGATGTACCTAAGACACTTTGGTATCAGCGGGGTAAGGAAGACACTCAGGACTTCTACAACTGTGTATGAAAGTTTCTTTCAAGAAACTTCAATTTATTGATTTACCCAAATTAATTTTATTTGGTATCAAAATTCAGAATTGATTTCCACGTTAAATGCCAATTTATCAGAATTATTAAAAGAAACTGCTAATTTAAAAGTTATACCAGAATAAGTGATTTGGAATAAGATTTATGTAATAATAAAATTATTAATAATAAGGTTCTAGAGTGTGACCGCAAGTCTGCAATTTGGGTTTGAAGTCAGGCAGTTAAGCTCAACATGTACCCATTAGGACTACAAGGTCAGCTGCCCAGGGTCCTAATCAACACTGTCACTTTCCATGAAATCACGACACTTTTGCCTATGCAAATCCACAGAGCTGAATTTATACCAAAAGGGGGGTGGGGGGAACGAAAGTAGTATAAAGTTGTGCTCATTCAGAGGGCAAAGCATAAACTTGCAGTTTTTGGACTCGTGGGCTTAAAGCAGGTGGGGATCCGTGCTACGTCAGTGGCAAGAAAGGAAGAAGACAAGAAGACAGAAAAGCAGAAGAGAGAGGTGACAGTCAAAAAGGTTAAAAAGTTTCTAAGTTTTCTAAAGCAACAGAAGAAATACGTAAACCTCCGCTGCAGGCGCTGTCTCCCCAGGACGAGGCCAGCGGTCCAGTCACTGAAGACTTACCTGTACCACATGCCAGTGCCGGTGCCCAAGCAAAGTGCTTAAACCCTGAGACTCCAAGCTGCTGTCTGCAAAGGGGCTCTTGCCCCCACGAGCCTTATGCTCAGAGTGTGCTGAGGGACTCCTGGCACTCTGGGTCTGGGAGGCCTCACCACAGTTCAGGTACAGTCGATCCTCCCCCTGAAGCAGCACTTGCTCCTGGTTACTCTAGACGGGGGAGAAAGGAAGCAGAGGGCAAAGGAGGAAAGCAAATAAAACAACCTGATATCAGGTAACGGAAAACCAGTAATACCTTGATTTAGTTTTATCATAGGAAATGCACCATGTATCTCAACGTCGCTTTTACTCACAGACGACAAGACTACATAATGATCTCGTGCACTGTTATATTTAGAGGGAAGAGGCAACAGTTTAATGATTACTTCCCAGGGCAAACCAAATTTTTGTTAAAGTCTGTTTTATCATAGATGCCAAAATGTGACCCAGTTTACAACGACTACAAGAGTATCTTTTCATTATTACTCCAAAATGGCAATGCTATGAGAGATTTTCCATCTGAAAACTGAACAGAACTACTCATTATCTACAGTTTACAAATGAGTTTCACATAAAATACCTCACAAATGGTGGCAAGAAGACATATCTGGTCAAACAGTTTGGGTGTGTGTGTGTGTTCACCGTGTGCCCACCACATGGCAAGAAGGGGAGGACTGTGGACAGGGATACTGGATGCTAAGGATCTTTTAAACCACAGGGAGGAGGAAGAGTAGCCCCAGTCTGTGGTCCTGGTTCAGAACAATTCAATACTCACTTGCATAAATGCTTGGTTAGTGCCAAGCACTGTGCCAGGCTCTGAGGGTATTTAGATTAATAAGACAATTTCTCCTCTTAGTGATGATGCCCTGGCTCTCAGTTAGAAGGCCAGTATTCTCAACTGTGGGCATATTATTCACTGACTATTCCATCAAGCAGAAGAGCACCTCAGCCCCTCATCTTTCCATGGTAGTCCAAATGTGGTCTTGACATAAAAATCATAAAATTTGCCTTTAAATTATAATTTGGGATGGGGGAGGGGAGGAAGAATTACTCTACTCTTGTTTTTCTGGGGATCCTTATTCTTCAACTACAGTCAAGAAGTCTCAGATCCAGGCTACTGTCATATTCTTTCTCAATGTATTGTAACTGTAAATGTTAATTAGAAACTGGTTCCGAATATTTAAAAGCCCACTGATGGCAGATATTAAGGCATACGCTTCTAACATGTAACACCATTATTATATATTAACAATACAGGATATTAATATGTTCTTTCAGATTGATAAAACACGAGGAGTTTATATTACAATCTGGGGCAGTGTTTCCCAAAGCAGGTTTCTAGTCATATTTTCTTCAAAGCATTCCTTAAAAATTCATAGTTAAATAAGGCTGGGAACACTGTTTTTCGTATACCAATTCCTGGATTTTTATGATGTACATTAGCATATTAAAGACCCCGGAGTCCTATAATAAAGAAATCTGCAGCTTTAATTTCTTTATTTCATTTGATGAAATAGAACTTTCACATGACAACAGAACTTTTCCTTATTCTGTGTATATGCTACTGATTCTTCTAAGTAGTGCCTTGTGGAACACACTTTGGGAAATTATCTTTAAAAAGAGACTAAATTAAGTTATTCAAGTAAATCTGTAAATGCTGCTTTCCCTCAAATTGCTTGTGATCCTATTAAAAAAAAACAACAAAAAACAAAAGCTGCTGAGAAGTAAAATTTTGGTGTAAATTATTAAAAAGAAACACAAGAATCACAAAAAATATACAAAAGAAGATAATTCACCAATTTTAGGAGAAGAATCTGATAGTCTACTATGAAGGCCACTAAAAATAAACAGTTGTAATTTAAAACACTTACCATACAAGGGTTTACAGTGAGTACACTCTTGATAAACTGAAACAACAGAATGCCAGGCTGTTTAACTATACTCTTGGAGTCGGACTCAATTCCAGTGTTGTGAGCACCAAATCCACTGACTACCCATAGGTGATAGCCTTCTGCACCCCAGCTCTTGGAGAAGGGGAAGAAAAATCAGGTCAATGAAGTTTGTTATCCTTTCCTAGCTTCAAGTATTCAAATCCTGAAACAACCAACGATAGCATTACCAATGACTTCTAAAGATTGGAGAAACTATGAGAATCTGTAGCCCTCTCCAGTGGAAACCACCATCACCGCTCTCCACCTGAAGAGTGAACACACTACATACCAATCTTCACCCCAAATCCTAAGAAATGCCGACTGCTCTCTATAACTTCTCCATTAATTTAACTGCCTCTCAAATACAAAGAAATTCCGTGCAGAGGAAGACCCATGTGACCCAGCTGAAACTCGACAAAGCAGCACCCAAAACAGATGCAGTCTTGTACAGAGCAAAGAACACTCAAATGGAAGCTACGAGACTAAGGTTTTCACTCCAGCCAAGCTGCCATCCTGCTGCAGTGCCTTGGTTAATTTACTTGGTTTTCTCAGGGTATACGTTTCTTCCTTTACAAAATGAGAAGGTTCAAATAAACTCTCCAGGGCCAATTTTAATATTCTGTAACTACATTTCATGATAGCTTTTTAGTTTTTTGTTTTTGTTTTAAGGTCCCAATCTACAATGTCAAGAAAATAGTAGAGGGAAAATAAATTGTTGCTAAATTTCAAAAGCTTCATAGAAGTTTGGCTCTCCCACAATAAAAGTTGAACAGTTAACTAAAATGCTTAGATTCTTAGTTTGTGATTAAAATATCAACTTAGTGAGGCTAATAACACTGGTTCTTACATGCCATTCAGAAGCACTGAGGGGTAGTTATAGAAATCATTTGTTCAAAAACTTATTTTAAAATATGGAGGTGGAGCTAGACAGCAAATGGGCTCCTTGGTGGTGAAAGACTAGGAACCACTACTCAAGGCAGCCATGGTGGTTTTAATTCTTCAAGAAACCCGAGATTAGAAAATGCCTTCCTCTGTGGAGCAAGGAAGAAGGTAAATGAGTGAGCCTCACAGCCACTAATCTCACAAAGATGGCGCACAGAAGGGCCACAGGAAGAAAATGTTCTTATGTAAAGATGGGGTTACACCTCACTGTTTTCTACAGAAATTCTTAAAAATATGTAATAAATAAAAATACTGTTAACAACAGTGACTTTAATTCCCTTGACAGGTATCTATGGAAAGTTTTAAAAATATGCTCAAATAATGCCAAATTCCTCAGGAAAAACACCCAATGAGCAGTTCACTCCATGTTAAAAGAAAAGAGGCCATGAGAAGTGGGTGCTAGTGAGTCACATAAGGAATTGAGGTATGCTTTGGAAAAACAAAGGCCTGATTTGAATAGTCACTATGTTCACAAAGATGGCGGGGTGTGCTAGACACATACAAGCAAAACCAAAAGCAAGTAAGTACTGAAAATTGGGCAGCCTGATTTTTAAAAATACTTTTATCAAAGCAAGAACTGTATAACAAAAATCTGCTGAGATTAAAACAGCTTTGTAATTTTATCAGGCCAAGAAGAGAAAAAAAGGGCAGAAGAAAAATCAAAGTTTCTCACACTATAGAAATATATACATTATATATATGTATACATACGTGTATACATATATGTATATATGATCTACACACACACTTTTTTTTTTTTAAGTAGGGTCCACACGCCCAGCATGGAGTCCAAAGCTAGGCTTCAACGCACAGACCCTAAGATTGAGACCTGAGCTGAGATCAAGAGTTGGACACTTAACCAACTGAGCCACCCAGGCACCCCACACTATACCAATATTTTACAGAAAGTACTTACCATAGAGTTGATCTTAAGGGGATCTTTTTTGGTACCATCAGACCTATAACTGTAACAGAATAGAAACTCGATTTAAAAAAGTCTTCTATTACATGTAATATTTGGCTTTAGTTTTTTAAAAACTCAAATTGATTCTGTTCCTTTAAACAGAAACACATAATAATGCATGAAATAGAGGAGACTGCTGGTTGATATACCTAGGTAGATCACCTAGACATAATCTTTCAGGTCCTGAGTAACTTCTTGAGAGGGTCATGCAGTTTGGGAAGGAGTATTCACTTTGTCAGGACTGAGGTTCAGAGTAGCATAAGGAGTGGGCAGAGATATCAACCCAACAAGATAATATAATTTTCCGTTTCCTACTAGTTACTTTTGTACATGGCTTATTGTTCTTATTAGATCATAAGCTACTTGAAGGCAAAATGTATCTGATTTAGCCTTGAATCTAACATGCTATCATATGTACCTAAGGGGTTCAACAAACAAATGCATTTTACCGAATAAACACTGAGTTTTAAAAGGATGGATGTTTAGAGAATCAGCACATTCTGAACAAATTCGTTCTGAACCTTACGAATTGTTTTGGGGTTAAGCATCAAATAAGGCAGAAGGGTAGCTGTATGACACAAAATTTCTGTATATGTGTATTTTCTCGGAGATAAATGGAGTTATTTTATCTAAAACTTGTCTTTATTCACTCACGCAAAATCTCCTCCAAGCGTACAAATCAGTTGGGCTCCAAACACACTCCATAAAGAAAGGCCTCCATTTTCCCAGGTCACTATTACAACACTATTGTCAGGAGACCATTTGACCAATTTAACAGCTCCTGTTTTGTTCCAAATATCTGTTAAGAAATTGTGAGAAGAGTTAAAAACAAATGATTCCTTCAGAAACACTTAGTATTTTTTTTATAATCTATACTTTTTCAAGTTGAAATGAATAGAAAGACATGTCTGCTTCAAATAATGAGATGAATCCTACTCATTTAAGGTCACATAAAATGAGTAAGGCCATTAGCCTTGATTGAAGCAGAACAAACTCACCTGCCAAAAAATTTAAAAGAACTGAGAGCCATTTTGGGCCACTATCAGCCCGAGTAACTATAATTGTGTCGTTTTAAAAGTCTTTGGCTTTGGCCAATTCAGTTTCTGTAAAATGGGGATAATGCTTCCCTTCAATGATTCAACACTAAATGTCAAAGTAGTTTGCAAAGTAGAAAGTGTTTTAAGATGTAAAATAATGTCGTACCACTATCTTCATGCTCTAATGGCAATATTCCAGGGATCCAAGTTAAAATAAATTAAAGTTAAACTTCTATTAGGATTACGTAGGTAAACTCCAGCTTGAGTACTCCAGGCATTCATATCATCTTTTAACTAATAATTGTTCTTTCAATCCCATAATTTCACTGTGTAGTAAAACCCAAGTTTCCCTACTGCAGAGTATTTTCTGTCAGCAATTCAAAACCAGCTATCGTTATCACTTTCTTTAAAATTCTTTTCATTTGCAGTATTAATACATTTTGGCTATAAAACACAGAAGATCTGCTACTAAAGGGGAGGTATATAGATTTTAGTCTACAGAAGACAGGTTTGGTTAACAGAGAGGGACTCCCTTCTGCCTATGTTTGAATCCTCACATTAGCAACCCCCACCATAATGAATAACCATGTTATTCTTGCAGATGAAAAATGGGAATATACATAAGAAACATCATATACTTTACACCTGTCCAGGGGAGAAATTTAAAAACAAACCAAGGGGGCGCCTGGGTGGCTCAGTCAGTGAAACGTCTGCCTTTGCCTCAGGTCATGATCTCAGGGTCCTGGGATGGAGCCCACATCAGGTTCCCTGCTCAGTGGGGAGTCTGCTTTCCCTCCCCATCTGCCTCTCCTCACCTCTCATGCTCTCACGCATGTGCACGCTCCCTCTCTAATAAAATTTTTGAAGAATAACAAAAATAAAAACAAACCAAGAAACACAAAATCAAATTGAAGTTTACAAAATGAAAGCAATTCCATGTGCAAGAAAAAAAATATGGGTATTCACTATCATAAAAGGATGTTAACTGAAAAGGAGAGGTTATAAACAGTGTACCTATTACCCCACGTGAAATATATATACATATGCACATAATATGCATACCCACTTTCCAAGCATTATGCACATATTAAAATCTAGTTGCAGAGATCTATAATAAAATATTAATGGTGGTAAACCTAATCTTCACGTGTCAGGATTACAGGAAATTTATCTAGGTGGTAACAAGCTACAATGAAGGAAGATTTTGATATAATCTGCATATTGTGAAAAATATTAAAAAGTAACCCACAGATGTTTTGTTACAGAGCTGAACTTACAAGAAAGAAAGGGTCCAGAAGCCAAAAGAAAAGAGAAAACCTAAAATGAGATTGGTTAGTACCTGGGTTGAGAGTAAAGGGCTGGAAGCAGGGAGCGGAGAAAGCTTGGAAATACAGGGATAGAAGGATGGGATAAGACCCAGCAATGACAAGGGAGTCGGAGTTTCACGTCCTACAGGAAGACAAAGAAGGCGTCTGAGTCCAGCATGACATCGGGAGTGAGAAGGAAGCTGAGGCACCACGGCCAGTGAACCTCAGCAAATGCAGCCTGAAGGAAAGAAGGAAGCTCATCCCTGCTTCAGATACACTGTCCTCCTACAAGTCTCCTACAGTAAGCAGGTTTATAGCCTAAAGCAAGCTGGCAGAATTTGGAGAGAGTCAGTAGGTAACCAAAGGGAGAAATGGCATTCCAAGAGCCTGAGAAAAGAACAATCTGAAGAACTCCATACAGTGCTCAACAGAAGCAGTGAGGTGCACTTCCTGCAATGACGGACATGTTCCTCCTTGCTGGGTGTAAGAGGCAGCCCCGAGCTACACGGGGCTACTGAACATGTAAATGTGACCATGCAACTAAAGAAATAAAGTTATTTTTTTTTTAATTTCAATTAGTTTAATAAAAATAGCCAAGTGTGGCTGGTAGCTACTGGGCAGGGCAACTTAAGTATGGATAAAAAAATAACAAACAGGGGTGCCTGGGTGGCTCAGTCGGTTAAGCACCTGCCTTCGGCCCAGGTCATGATCCCAGGGTCCTGGGATCAAGCCCCACGTCAGGCTCCCTGCTGAGCGGGGAGCCTGCTTCTCCCTCTCCCTCCCGCTCCCCCTGCTTGTGCTCTCTAATAAAAAATAAAAAATCTTAAAAATATAATAATAATAAACAGATAAAAGGGCCAGAAATAACAATCAAAATTCATATCACTCTGCAAGAATGCAGGATGCAAATCTGTCTTTACAGAAAAATACATGCAAGCCTTTAAAGGCTATCCAGTGAGAATGATAAAGACTTAAGGAGCAAATTTCTATTTCTGGCAGGAGAGCAATTAGACACCTGAAATGACTCTCCACACTGAAACAACGGAAATGCTGAATAGAACACTGGGGCGCTTGGGTAGCTCAGTTGGTTAAGCATCTGATTCTTGATCTCGGCTCAGGTCATGATCTCAGGGTTGTGAGATCGAGCCCTGCATCCGGCTCCACACTGGCCATGGAGCCTCCTTTGGATTTTCTCTCCCCCTCTCCCTCTGCCCTTCCCTCCTGCTCGAGTGCACATTCTTTTTCTCTAAAAATAAAAATAAAATGTTGAATAGAATACTTAAACACCTCAAAACAACTAAAAATTCTGTGAGGTAAGTGAGTGTACAAAGGGCTTCTGCCTTGAATTTTTCTGCCAAACCCTGGAGCCCCTGATTTCTATTTCTGATGACTCCCAGCACGTGAGGGACAGGAGATCAAGCTGAGAGCTTGGCCAAGGCAGGGTATCTAAGAGAAGATACTATGTAATGGGTGGGCCACAGAAGGCTACATTCATGGTGTAAGGAAGAATGAGAAATAAACTCTACCATGTGGAAGGTAAAGAAATAGCAAAGGATACCTTGTTTTGTCCAAGAATGGAAAATAAAGAATCTCCCCTGAGAATCTGCAACCACAAGTCAGTCCTCACTCTAATTTGTAATTTGTACAACTTGTATGATTAAAAAAAATTGCAAACAGAGAATATAATGCAAACGGTCCAGACTGATGTAGTACTCTCACGTAACTTGCCATAACACACACAAACCCTCTTTGGAAGAACTCAAATTCAATTTAGGTCACAAAGCATTCAAACAAGTAAGTTTGAAGGAAATTAAGCAGCTCTCAGTAAAAAAATTCTAAAATATATAAACAAATTCATGAGAACCCAAACTCAGAAAGAAGGTTTCAGATACTGAGACTAACAAAGAATATAAAAGCCATTTTTTAATACCTAAGAAAAGAATATTGAAACTAGGAGCAGGATGCATACAGATTAGAAAAGAGCTAAGTAAACCCTCTGGAAATAAAAAATACAGTAATTAAAAATGGACAGATTAAGTAGACTATTAAACATAAATGAAGAAAGAATTAGTGTATCAGAAGACAGGGAAAAACTTTCTAGAATACAGTCCAGAGAATCAAAAAAAAATGAAAAATGTTAAAAGGCAGGTTAAGGAACCTGTAAAAAGTACAATGTAAGTCTGATCAGATTTCCAGAAAGAGATTAAACAAGAGGCAATATTTAGAGAAATAATGGTTGAATATTTTCCAGAAGAGCTGGACAATATGAATCCTCAGATCCAGCAAGCCTGAATCTCAAACAAGATTTTAAAAAAAGGAAAAAAAATTAGAAAATTCTTCACCTTCCAAATCACAGTTGAAACCACCCCAAAGACAAAGTCTTAAAAGTAGCTAAAGAGAAAAAAATCCAATCTCCTGAACAGGAAATATAACTCGACCAGAGTTCCCAAGAGCAACAGTGAAACTGGATGGTAACAGTAACTGTCCATCCAAAATTGTATAAAAAAGTTAAACCATAATTAAATTACAAGGGCAAAATACATACATTTTCAGATCCCACCCCTCCCCCCCAAATTGAGTGTATCATCATAAAAAACTTCACTAAAGAAAATTCTGAAGAATGTACTGCAGACAGAAAATGGTCTCAAGTGGAAGGTGTGAGGTGTTAAAAAAGACATGATGGGGAAAAATACTGGCATACATGTGGGTAATACTAAGTCAACATTAACAGTTACATATTTAATGTTTCCTGAGATTTTGACATGAGACACCTTAGCTTCCCCTCCTTGAGGCTAACGAGAATTTTATTACTGAATTAGATTTAGATGGGTGCCCTCAATTTTTCTGACATTTTTTTTCTGACCCAAACATCAGAGAAGTTTGTATAGTTATACAGCAATTATTCTTAATATAGGAGCATATCTAAATTTGGGAGAGGAACAGAACAGTTTGAAAAGGGTCCCAATTACTAACCCACATATAGAACACAGTACAATATCAAATTCATGAAACATGTAGTAATGAGATTCTACAGTGACCTCTGCAAAGGTCATTGGCTTAAAAACATATTGATTCATTCATCACATTTGTTAACTACGTGCCTCTCACTAAACTGAACTTGATTGGTGTAAAGAGATAGATACATCCTACATTCTTACCATGAAGCTAGCAGAAAATAAGACCTGTAAGCTGCTAAATTCAATAAAGCATTATCAAAAAGAAAGAGGTTATATGCAAAATATAATGAGGCACAGGAGGGAATGGTATTCTGCCTAGTTCACAAAATGAGATTTCATTTAAGCTTGAAAGACCAATATATACAGACCCTCCCTATAGAAATATAGGACATTTCAGGTAAAGAGAACAATAGGAGACAACAGCTGACTCTCAAGAATCTGCAGGCAGTTTGGTAAAGTGTCATGCAGTTCCTAGGTCTATGTGCAGGGTATCCCTGAGACAATCTTCAAGAGAAATACAGTAATACATAGTATCTGATGAACACAATGTAAATCATTAGCTCCAGGGAGTTCACAGCTGCAACATTAGATTGCAACTACATTTATTCTGATGCTCTTACACCTTTGTGAAGGTGGCTTTTTAGGAGTTGTAGAAAAAGTGTCATGTGAAAATCAATGTGGAACAGGAAATATGGCTGACTATACCCAATCGGACTCCAAGGTTTGAGAAACTGTACAGTGTCCAATAGGCACAAACATCCTATTAGCAAAAAATATTTTAAGAACAAAAATAAAATATTATTTTTCTTTCCATTTATGTGTATTACTTTTTGAAAATGCTACTACAGGATTTAGACCTAACTACTTAATAAACAGAACTTTTGGCATTTAACATAGAAGTAGTGTGGTAAAATTATGGAGATCCTAAGGGCTGAGTGAACCAAGAAATGCTGCCAGAAATAATCAGCAAAGACCTTACATGCCACCTGTGTGGTAGACACTGCTGGTTGGTTAATGTCACATCTATTTCCATCCTCGTTCTCCCTTGCCCACTTCTACCATAAAGGCTAGGAAAATCGCAAGGTTAGCTAATGAGACATAATTATGGCCAATCAGATGTGAGTGGAAGATAGCTAGAGCAGGTAGGAGGTGGGAATGCTTCTGAGAAACCTCTGCTTTCCTGATCAAAAAACCAAATATGCCGTTTCCTCCTTTCTTCTTTACTCAAATGCAGAAGTAATGCTTGCAGCTCAGAAGCTACCCGAGACCATGAAGGAAACATCAAATGAAGGCCAGCAGCAACTCATCTCTGGATTTCTTGCTAGCAGAGAAAATAAACCCTATTTAAGCCACAATACCTTGGGTATTCTGTTAGTTTTGGTCAAAAGCATTTCCAATGACAAAGACTTTAGACTTAATCCTATGAGGGTCCACTCAAGATTCACTAAAGGGTTCAGAAAGACACTGTTTTGTTTACTGCTGTCTATCCACCAGTTAGAGCAGTGTCTGGCCTACAGTATGTATTTGATAAGGATTTGCTGAATGAATAGGTTGAATTGGAAGGCATAAAATAACAAAGGCAATGAAATCAGGTAAGAGACCAGAGCAAAATCCCTGGGCCACACGAAATACAGTTATATGTTTTAACTGTATTTGACCTACAGCATGCATCATTTAAAATCCAATCACTACACATACCATTACCTGCACATTAAAAATTAAAAATAAGAAAAAAAAGGACTCACCAGGATACTGTTTTGCTGTTAGCTCTAGTTTATGAGACAGCAGCATAGCTCCAGTGGTGTTATCTACTGTATAAACCTGTACAGAACCACTGTGAAAAACAAATAAGCTTTTAATGAAAAAAAGATAAATACAAATACAGAAAGCATTATTATGGAACTGTTATGTTCTGCTGGTAAGAGCGTAAACTAAACCAAAACCATTTTGTAAATAATTTGCAGTCTCATAAATTTGAACAAACGCATTATTTGTAATCCAGTAAAATTTTCCCTCTAAATATATTCCAGAAATATCCTTGTCTATGTTATCAAAAGCTATGCACAATGTTCATTATAGTATTGTGTATAAATGCAAAACAACAGAAGCAACCTGAATGTCCAGCAAGAGAAAGGAAGCATAAACTGTGGAATACTCACATAGTAGTCTAGCTACAGCACTGACAGGACTTTATAGTCACATGCATTAAAATAGATAGCCAGTATGTATATATGTAGTATAATTCTGTTTCTATTCAGTCAAAAACATTCAAAACATAGTAAATACACTTGTGGTAAAAATGCAACAAAGAGCTAATGGACACACCATCTCTGGTGGAGAAGGGGATATTAAAAAAGAGGGGGAAGATAGGGGTTGCACCTGCCCTGGTAATGTGCTATTTCTCATGCTGGATGGTAATTTAGACAGATTGTCATTTTATTATGTTTTCTATCCAATATCATTTTTTGCATCTACACACGATATATGTTATTCTGTGAACATGGTATATATAATGATTTCATTTAAGAAATCTTAACAAGGGCCAAGTTCAGGAAGGGCCAGAAACCAAAACTAAAACTTTGTAATATTGCTTCTAAGCTACATTTCAAAATTGATCTGTAATGATCATAAAAAATACGATTTTTGCTTACGGAACTATTTTCAGATCAAAAATTTAACACAAATGTTGTTCTGACCCATATCCAGCCTGGTCAGCTCTTCTCAAGGATCAGGACTACGGCTCAATAAAACACCTGCACTAAGAGGCCACTTGAACTTACCGCACAGCTCACTGATGCTGTGTTTTTAAATCTTTTTCCACTCTGTTTCATTCTGGATTTCTCTTGCTATGTTTCTCAAGCTTATTATTCTTTTCTTCTACAATGTTTGATGTGGATCCTTTTTTATATCTTCCATATTTAATACTCAAAAGAGACCCTCTCCAGCTCTCTGGAGTTCCTTCTTTGTGCCACTCTTGTCTTTTGCTGTACATCCTGAGTCCTCGCTGCTTTGGTCTCCCCAGATTTTCACTTCCCCATAACTCAGGCAATCTGCCAGGTTCTGTCTCCCCAGCCTCGTGCTGCAGCCTGGAAACTCTCTCAAAGTAATTAAAGCTGAGGCATTTGTAGAATTTTATTTGTTTCCTACCTTTCAGGGTCTCGAACTCATATTGTCTTTTTTTTTTTTTTTTTAAAGATTTTATTTATTCATTTGAGACACAGAGATACAGAGAGAGAGAGAGAGAGAAAGCATGAGCAGGGAGAGAGGCAGAGGGAGAGGGAGAAGCAGGCTCCTCGCTGAGCCAGGAGCCCGATGTGGGGCTCGATCCCAGGACCCTGGGATCATAACCTGAGCCGAAGGCAGATGCTTAACCATCTGAGCCACCCAGGCGCCTCCCTCAAACTGATATTGTCTTACTCTTCCATATTTTTGTCCATTTTCTCCTCCACGTGGGAGAGAGAATCTGATCTGTTATCCCACCTTAGGCAGAAGCCAAATGCCTGGGAATAGCTATCTTTCCAGACTACCTGCCCAATTAGACACTGCCAGCACTAAGTAGCTAGCAGGTATTTACTTGTTTTTCCTTTGCACCTGACAACTGTCAAGTGGGAACTCTGGGTTGCTGAGCTCTAACAAGTCAGTGAGAAGAGGCCAGTATTTCTAATACAAGAAATAGGAGCTAAGTCAACACTTAAAAAAGACTGACAACTAACCTTTTATATATTCTATGATGCCTGTATTGTTTAAATTATTTTTATTTCCATTTCTCATTAACCCATTATAAGAGAAAAATATTTCTTCATGCATAGCACACTACTCACTAATAGAGATATGGCTATAGCCACAAGTGACAAAATTTAGTATCACTCATACAAGGACATTACTGCTCCATGGTACCCCGGCAAGTACACAACATCCCATGATAAAAATGTGTAACCAGCATCTAGTCAAACCCTTTTTTTTTTTTTAAAGACTGTATTTATTTCAGAGAGAGACACAGAGACAGTGAGAGAGAGCATGAACGGGAAGGAGAGGGAGAAGCAGACTCCCCACAGAGCACAGAGCCAGACGCAGGACTCGATCCCAGGAGAGTTAGGTTGTAAGACTGATCCCCTTGCAAACTGACATCCTAAAAGAAAGTCACCTTCTTACAGAACTCGAAGGATACCAGCTACAGTTGAGTGTTCAGGGCAATTAATCCTGGTAAGGGCTGGAAGACCAGAACTAGAAGCCACTGGTCTGTCACGTCACACAACTACAATCCAAAACTTCCACCCCAACCTGGGGGTCACACCAAAAAAAAAAAAAAAAGGCTGGTACTCTCCCAAATGAAGAAAAGTGAGATGACAGAGGCCGAAGGCCGAGATTCCACCTTCACTGCCCGGGGGAAGGGCCAGAGTACAGCTCGTGGGCTCTCCCATCCAGCCCCGGGAGCCCCGTGAGGCCGCCCTGACTGCAGGCAGTGTGGTACGGGGCACCCCACTGCTCCTGTCAGACGCTCATGTGTCTGACTGGACTGGCTCAACAAGAACCAGCTTCAAGGTTCCAGTCATGACAGGTTTAGAGGAACTAAAAGCCACTCTGAGGAAACGAGACACATTCAGAATGCAGGACATTCTATAAACAACCGGCCTGAACTCTTAAAAAGTTAATGTCGTGAAAATAAGAAAAAAGGTGTACAGGTTGTTACAGGAAAAAGGTGACTACAGGGAAACAATAACCAAATACAAATCATTAATTCTGATTGACTGGTTAAAACAAGGAGCTATAAAAGAAATTCTGGTGACAACTGGGTTAATCTGAATATGGATTGAGAATTAGATCTTATTTGGGATTTATCATTAATTTTCTCATGCATGACAAAGATACTGAGTTATCTAAGGAAATGTTCCCCCTTTTTTGGAAACCAAGAAACAATGTAATGTCTGTTAAACAGCAAATCAGATAAATTATGATACATTCATATACTGGAACACTATAAATCAATCAAAACATGATTTTTGCTACTGGCAAACGCATGGATGAATTTCACAATGCTGACTGAAAGCAGCAAGACCCAAAACATATTCAGAATTCTATTCCCATAGAGTTCAAAATCAGGTAAAACCACATTATGCTCTTTAGGAATGCATGCAGGGGTAGTAAAACTATAAAGACAAGGAAATGATCATCACAAACACAGGAAATTGGTTACTTTTAAGTGTTTGGGGAGATGGGAGTTGTGCTGTAGGAAGGAGCAGGGCTGAAACTATGATCAGCTTGCAAAACTCTATTTCTTAACCCAGTTGTGAACAGAGATGGGTGTTTGTATTATAATTATTTGTAAAACTGAATATTTGGACTATGCACTTTCCTGTATGTTTTTATTTTACAATATGAAAAAGGATATTATAAATTTTAAGCCAATTTATTTGACAGTAATATGAAAGATACCAATTCCTAGAAAAATGTAACTTGCCAAAATGACTTAGGATCCTCAAAAGCTGAAAATAGAGCTACCATATGACCCAGCAATTGCACTACTAGGTATCTACCCCAAAGATACAAATGTAGGGATCCTAAGGGGTATGTGCACCCTGATGTTTATAGCAGCAATGTCCACAATAACCAAACTATGAAAAGAGCCCAGATGTCCATCAAAAGATGAATGGATAAAGAAGAAGTGGTATATATATACAATGGAATATTATGCAGCCATCAAAAGGAATGAAATCTTGCCATTTGCAACGACGTGGATGGAACTGGAGGGTGTTATGCTGAGCAAAATAAGTCAATCAGAGAAAGACATGTATCATATGACCTCACTGACATGAGGAATTCTTAATCTCCAGAAACAAACTGAGGGTTGTTGGAGTGGGGGGTGGGGTGGGAGGGATGGGGTGGCTGGGTGATAGACACTGGGGAGGGTATGTGCTATGGTGAGCACTGTGAATTGTGTAAGACTGTTGAATCACAGATCTGTACCTCTGAAACAAATAATACATTATATGTTAAAAAAAAGAAAAAGAAGAAGAATATAGCAGGAAGGGAAAAATGAAGGGCGGGAAATTGGAGGGGGAGATGAACCTTGAGAGACTATGGACTCTGAGAAACAAACTGAGGGTTCTAGAGGGGAGGGGGGTGGGGGGATGGGTTAGCCTGGTGATGGGTATTAAAGAGGGCACGTTCTGCATGGAGCACTGGGTGTTATATACAAACAATGAATCATGGAACACTACATCAAAAACTAATGATGTAATGTATGGTGATTAACATAATAAAATTTAAAAAAATGACTTAGGAAAAGAGAAAATCTAAACCTTAAATCTACTTTTAAAACTGAACTGAATCAGTAATCCAAAAGTTCCCACAAAGAAAATTCTAGTCTCAGATAGCTTCATTGACAAATTCAAGCACACACTCAAAGATAAACAGAGAAAGTGAGGAACAGGTCTTCAATTTGCTTTCTGACACAAGCATAACCTTGGTTAATTAGCAGAGTAAGAAAAAGAAAAATTATAGGTAAAATGTGCTAATAAACATAGATTTAAAAATTCTAAACAAAATGTGACCAAATCAAATCCATAAATATGAAAAAATACTTTTCCTTCTTTCCTATACTAAGCTAAATTTACTTCTATTTCTACATTTATCTCCTGAGAAGCAGTGTGTTGGATTCATCATTTCACAGATTGAGTGTAAAGAACGTGATGATTTATAATAGTGTATTATTGTACACAACAGTGTAAACAGTAGTGTATTATTTACACTAATCAAAATACTGTGATCCTGAACTTGATGTAGCTAGAGGTAATACTAGACGTATGTTCTATAGAACTACTAAGTCTCATTTTGAGGGCAAAATGAAATTTCATATTTAAGAGAATTTTGAAGGCTAAAAAAGCACTATACATATTGTAAGGCATTACTATTAAGATTCTAATATAATCTTTTTACTTGATCTAGAATATAAGCTCAACAAAGTCAGGTATCTTATTCTTTTCTAACATATCCCAAGTGCTTAGAATTGTGCCCGGTGCATGGGAGACACAAAGATATTTGTTGAAGGAATAATCTGTATTCACTTTTACTTCTAAAACCTTCATTATCAGAATTAAAACAAGAAACTGATCCTATGTGTGAGCTTTAAATTTGCTCATTAAGGCACATCCACAAATTCAAAGGCAATGTCAACACTGATGTCTTAAAAAGGATTATTTTTTTCTTTCAAGATTTTATTTAAATTCTACTTAGTTAACACATAGTGTAGTATTAGTTTCAGGGGTAGAATTTAGTGATTCATTAGTTGTATTCAACACCCAGTGCTCATCACAAGTGCCCTCCTTAATGCCCATCACCTGTCTAGCCCATCCTCCCCACCAATCTCCATTCCAGCAACCCTCAGGTTGTTCCCTACTGTTAAGAATCTCTTACGGTTTGCCTCCCTCTATTTTTATCTTATTTTTCCTTTTCTCCCCGATGTTCATGTTTTGTTTCTTAAATTCCACATGAGTGAAATCACATGGTATTTGTTGGGGCACCTGGGTGGCTCTGTCGGTTAAATGTCTGACTTCGGGTCAGGTCACGGTCTCGGGGTCCTGGGATCAAGCCCGTGCCTGCTCAACAGGGAGTCTGCTTGTCCCTTTCCGTCTGCCCCTCCCCCTGCTTATGCTCTTTCTCTCTCAAATAAATAAAACCTTTTTTTAAAAAAAAGGCCTCATACGGTATTTGTCTTTCTTGGACTTATTTCACTTAGCATAATACACTGTAGCTCCATCCATGTCGTTGCAAATAGTAAGATTTCATTCCTTCTGATGGCTGAGTAATATCCCATTGTATATATACCACATCTTCTTTATCCATTCATCAGTCAACGGACATTTGGGTTCTCGCCATGTTTTGGCTATCGTGGACATTGCTGCTATAAACACTGGGGTGCATGTGCCCCTTCGAATCAGCATTTTTGTATCCTTTACATAAATACCTAGTAGTACAATCGCTGCATCACAGGGTAGTTCTATTTTTAACGTTTTGAGGAACCTCCGTACTGTTTTCAGAGTGGCTGCACCAGTTTGCATTCCCACCAACAGTGCAAGAGGGTTCCCCTTTCTCTGTGTCCTTGCTAACACCTGCTGTTCCCTGTGCTGTTCTGACAGGTGTGAGGTGGTATCTCATTGTGGTTTTGATTTGTATTTCCCCAATGATGAGTGATGTCGAGCATCTTTTCATGTGTCTATAAGCCATTTGTATGTGTTCTTTGCAGAAATGTCTATTCATGTTTTCTGCCCATTTCTTAACTGGATTTTTTATTTTTTGATTGCTAAGTTTGATTAAAGTTCTTTACAGATTTTGGATACTAGCCAGAAGAAAGGATTATTTTTTAAAAAAAGAAAAATATCTTCCTGATCTTCTTTTAAATATAAGGAACTTAAATTTAGGCTGACTTAATCTTTTTAATTTGTAACTCAAGTTACAAGTTCCTACCACTGAAGAAAAGCTCACCTTTAAAGCTTACCTTTAAAACACTCAATATCCTAAATCTACCCTTTAAATCTGTTTGCTTCAATCTAATAAAATGCTTTCAGATTTTATATTAAGGCTGATTCCTAAATTATGATAGGCATGAAAAAGTTTACAAGTATGTTTAGAACACTTTACATTTAAAAAAAATATTAAAAAAAAACAAAGCTCATTATTTTTGACGATGACTCTTAAAATGAAAAAGTCTATCAATTACCTTGCACAACCAAATGCCATGAGTCGATACTTGTTATTTACTGCTACACAAGTTCCATCAACAACATCTTGTGGCCAAACTCCATGAAGCTGCTATAATAAAGAAAAATAATGGTTTTAAAAGTGCTGTCCAAATATACTGTAATCAGTATAATTCTCCTTCAATAAACATACAGTTTCATTCAACAAGTATTCAATAAATGAATGAAATTATTAAGCTTATATGTTATTTTATTTTCACTACAGAAAACAGAATAGATTCAGCTCCACTGTATGTTTTTATTTGTCAAATCAAGGATGTCTTAGATTATAAATTCTAAGGCAAAGGTCATCATGACTATTAGTTTAATAAGCACAAAAACACAACACACTACAATATAGAACTATTTTTGGATGATTGCAACAGTAAACACTACAAGATCCAATTACAGCTCTGTTTAAAATACTATAGATTTTATTTAATTCCCAAATGAGCTATATAATCAATTATCTAAACATGGCATATCTGCTTCCTTTTTTGTAGGAATTTTAATTTTCAATTTTAATAATAAAACTACAAACTATTTTAGATGACAAAAAAGTGGTAAAGATAGCACTGAGCATTATTTCCCTGGACCACTGCTTAGATTAAAATTAACTGATTTCTGTAACAACTATTTTCCAGGTGCCCACTATTCACCCAGCACTGCTCTAGGTGCTGAGAATGTGGCAGATATTCAAAAACACCAAAATTCATGCCTTGTATTCTTGCCTTCTATTTGTTAGGAGGCAGTCAAGTTAAAAAAAAAAAAAAATTGTACAGTATACTGAGATTGGTAAATACTATAGAAAAAAATAATAAAGCAATTATAAGAAACAGAGAGTATGGGAGAAGGATACAATATTAAACAGTTCCCCCCATGCAGGTACATTTTGAGGAAAGTACTCAAGGAGATGTAACAAGTACAAAGGCCCTACTCTAGTACCATTTAAGCATGTTCTGAGTACATCAAAGAAGCCTATGCAGATGGAGTGGAAAGCAAGGATGGAAGGAGTAGTAGTAGTAGATGAGGTCACAGATGTAAAAGGAGGCCAAATTTATAGGGCTTTGAAAGCCACTATAAAAACTTCTTTGGCTTTTTCTCTAATTTATATACAGAGAGTCATTGGGGTATCTTTAATTTTTAAAAAGTTTTCCATTATGAATAATACATTAGAGAAGAATACAAAAAACCAAGATTGTAAATCTCAATAATATCACAAAGTGTGGAATTAGCTAGTACTCAGGCCAAGAATTATCAGTATCTAAAAGCCCCCCAGCAGTGTCCCTCCTGATCAATATACCCTCACCCTACCACAGAAGTAACCAATATCTAGACTGAATTGGTAATCACTTCCTTCTTTTCCTTTAGACCAAGAACATGCATCCCTATAAACTCTAATTTAGAATGGCCTATGTTTTTATTTTTAATTTTACATAAAATAAAATCATAGCACATATTCTTTTGTGTCTAGGTGCTTTCACTCAGCACATTTGTGAGACCCATCCAAGTCACCACGTACAGCCCTGCTGTTCATGCTCACTGTAGCCTCACATACTGGGCTTAGCTCACTGGGCCTCCGCCTCCCTTGCCTGGTGATTCTTTGTGGTCTTGTTAACT
Source organism: Halichoerus grypus (assembly GCF_964656455.1). Taxonomy (NCBI): domain Eukaryota; kingdom Metazoa; phylum Chordata; class Mammalia; order Carnivora; family Phocidae; genus Halichoerus; species Halichoerus grypus. The sequence goes on from NC_135725.1 coordinate 5,891,019, forward strand.
GTCCAGAGCCTTCAAGCACATTTAAAATTTTTTTTCTCCAGCTTTTTTAGTTGTCTTAAGTAGGTTTTGTCCTAATTATCTAGTGCTACTAGATGGTTCTGAGAAGACGAGTGGCATAATCTGACATATTTTAATACATCTGTTAAATGCATCAAAAATGCCAAACAGAATTTTTACAAAGCACTTAAATAATGTCAAAGCACTTAAATAATGTCTAATATAAATATGTCATTAGTTTATTTCCCAATTACCAGTAATATACATATGTATTCTCCTAATTTGTATTTTCTAACTTATTTAATAATGTTCATCTGCTTTTCATTATTTTTTAGATTCTTAATTTACTGGAAAATTTTCTTTAACCAAATACTAATAAAAAATGATAAAAGCTAAGGGGAGCCTGGGTGGCTCAGTCAGTTAAGTGACTGCCTTCGGCTCAGGTCATGATCCCAGAGAGCTGGGATGGAGTTCTGTATTGGCCTTCTTGCTCAGCAGGGAGCCTGCTTCTCCCTCCAACTGCAGCTACCCCTGTTCGTGCACACTCTCTCTGACAAATAAAATCTTTTTTAAAAAATTACAAAAGCTGATACTCATAAATGAATCACTTTTTTCAGCTCTCGGATTTTTGTTTTCAATAAAAACATTTAAATCCCAAACATAATTACAAATATACCTTGTAAAAAATTAAATTCCTCAAAAGCTTATTTGTATTCTTATATATTAACATGTTACCACAAATGTACTATTTAATACTCTACTATGTGAATAAAGATGATAATGAAAAACAGTTTTAGGAATATTAAAGCTGACACTATGTAGAAAACAATATGCCCTTAAAAATTTTAAATCTGGGGCGCCTGGGTGGCTCAGTTGGTTAAGCGTCTGCCCTCAGCTCAGGTCATGATCTAGGGGTCTTGGGATTCCCTTTCCCTCTGCCTCTTCCCCCGCTTGTCTCTTTCTCTCTCAAATAAAATTTAATTTTTTTTTTTTTAAAGATTTTATTTATTCATTTTGACAGAGAGAGAGACACAGCGAGAGAGGGAACACAAGCAGGGGGAGTAGGAGAGGGAGAAGCAGGCTTCCCGCTGAGCAGGGAGCCCGATGTGGGGCCCGATCCCAGGACCCTGGAACCATGACCTGAGCCGAAGGCAGATGCTTAACGACTGAGCCACCCAGGTGCCCCTCAAATAAATAAAATTTAAAAAAAAAAAATCTTTTCCAGTTAAAGACAGTAGACTGAATATGAATATTTAGCTTCTCTGACTCTTAAAGCCCCAACTTTCCTAACAGATTTTTTCAACAGCATAAACTGACAAGGACAACGAATGGGACAGGAGGCAGTATCAGAAAACTGTAAAAGCTAGGTAGCATATGGATGAGCAGAATCTTTAACCTGCATTAAAGAATGTTGAGAAACAGCTAAATTTACATTGTAGGGCGCACAAAAGGCTTGAGGATATAGATTTCTCAGAAAGGCTGGACTAAAAAGAGTAGGACTTTTAGTCTTTTAAAGCCTATTTAAGCATCAGCTGGGTGTGCCCATAATATCTTCCCAATCTGAGCAGCTAAAAAATACCCCACCTTCACTCCAACAGAAAACTGGAGATTTTTCTTTGGAGAAAAACAGAATAAAAAAACCTGGTGGTCTCTGGACCACACTGAGAACATAGATAAGTGAATTCGGACCCTCTAAAATTTAACACTTCCATAATTGAAAACGCAGAATACTGGGCCAGCCAGGTATATATTCTCTGGAAAGAACTGCAGGACTCTCTTCCAATGAGCACTGGATACAGAAAGGAAATAATCTAGTTAGCTCACCCTATGGTGAAGATTAGGGTCAATCAAACCCACCAAAATCCACACAGCTTTCAGTGAATCCAAATTTTAACTTTGGGTCTCTGTCACAGAAACCAAATTCATATATTAAATAATCATATATTAATTAACCATTAACTATGAAAAGCTGTACTAGGAAGATGGGAAGAATATAAGAGTGTGGTAGCAACAGGGAAGGAAATGGTCTCTTCCTGCAGCGGGAAGTCAATAAAAAGCCTAAAAACTGAGGATCAGAGGGGAAGGGAGGGAAAAATTAAACAAGACTAAACCCGAGAGGGAGACAAACCATACAAGACTCTTAATCTCAGGAAACAGACTGAGGGTTGCTGGAGTGGAGGGGGGTGGGAGGGATGGGGTGGCTGGGTGATGGACACTGGGGAGGTATGTGCTATGGTGAGCGCTGTAATTGTGGAAGACCGATGAATCACAGACCTGTACCCCTGAAACAAATAATACATTATATGTTAATAAAAACAAAAATTAAAGAAAACACGGAGAGTACTGAAGATAAATAAAAAAAATAACCAGTAAAGAAAAACAAAGTGGATGCCTCTGAGAATGGAAACTGGGTGTGAAGACAGCAGGAAACAGGGCAGGGAACTATCATTTCTCTTCAACATATCTAATAGAATTGTCTAATTATTTTTAAGTATTATATATATTACTTTGATTTTAAAAATTAGTTAACAATAACCCTAAAATCTTAAGTAAGGAAAGCAGGGGAGGGATTTAACAACAAAAACTAAAATTAATAAATGTAAAATAAAGAAAATAAACATTCCATAGTAAAAGTCTTACCTCTGCAGTAAATCTACTTGACACTGGTGTAATAAATCCAATTTTACCATCATTAAACACAACAGCAAACCCATCAAGTGTGGCACAGTATTCCATGTCTCTGATGTGCACATCTGCAAAACCCAGGAATGAACCTGCTGATGAAAACATAAGTACATGAAATATGAATATAAATATAGTAAATAATGCCATCACATTTTTGTTTGCAAACCCTGTAAGGACAGTTAATAGGGCAAAAATAATGACCTAAGAACAATTAAATCATTCCTTCCTACACACACACACACACACACACACTCCCTTTGTATAATTAATTCCCAAGTAGAAGAATCAATGTTCACCCACAGCAAATACCTAAGATTATATCAAATATCAAACATCTGGTTCTACCCCATGCAGAAGGTATAACTACCTCTAGAAGACTGCAGATCTACTGAAAAAGGTACTGTGCAAAGATTAATAGCTTTCCTTCCATTTGTCATTCCTTCCCAGTGAATAAGATGAAGAAGTCCGTCAGAAGTAGCAACGAGGAGATCTTCGAGCACGGACTGCAAACTGTAAGGAAATAAGCAATTTAGAACCAATTACCTGTTAAGAGAGCATATTGGGAAAGCAATGAGTATGAATATAATTGCTCTGGAGAATATTCATAGAGAGAGGATCATGAACCGACTTACAAAACTGTCATCTACAACTTAGCTATCTAGTAGGTTCATATAAGTATAATTTAATCTAGAATCAGAAATCTGGAAAAAATAAAAGACTATGGGCAGCCATTGTCACAAACTTGATCAACCAGTTTTCTAAAAACTAGAAACACTGAAACAGCAAATTCGAAGATGGAAGGATAAATGAAAGCTGACAAGAAAGGAAAAAGGCAAAGAACCCATAAAAAGAACAACTTATGAGAGGCTGACAATCTGGAGCCATAAAGCAGAGGTAATAATCCTCTAGCCCTGGCCAACAGAACCTTCTGCGGTGATGGAAATGCTCTGTATCTATATTATCAAACACGGTAACCAGCAACCACACGTGGGGGCTGTACACCTGAAACATGGCTACTGTGACAAAAGAACTGAATTCTCTTTTTTTTTTTCCTTAAGATTTTATTTATTTACTTGACAGAGAGAGAGACAGTGAGAAAGGGAACACAAGCAGGGGGAGTGGGAGAGGGAGAAGCAGGCTCCCCGCCGAGCAGGGAGCCCGATATGGGGCTCGATCCCAGGACCCTGGGATCATGACCTGAGCCGAAGGCAGATGCTTAACGACTGAGCCACCAAGGCGCCCCAAAAGAACTGAATTTTTAACTTTGTTTACTTTTAACTAATTTAAATTTAAGGAACTTCATTTGACTAGAGGCTACTTTATTAGCACGCACAGTTCTAGACCCCAGTATTTCTAGAGCATCACTGAGCCTCACATTGTTCATTCACACAACAAGCATTTATAAAGCCCATGCTCTACGACAGGTAATATGCTCTGCGTTAAAATTAACAAATGATTTTTGAGATTTCGAGGTTAAAAAAAATAGTTTCTCCCTTCAGAAGATGGCTCAATTGACCTGAGAAGTAATTATGGAGTATGATCACAGCACTTAACCTATTTACAAAGAGATTTAACATATACTTACCTAATGGCAAATAAACGCTCACTTTGCTTACTCTTATGTGCCGGCCCTAAGGCAGTGCTAGTTACATTTGGCACTAAATGCTTGTGGGAGGCAGCAGAAGGGACAAAGGGCAAGAGGAAAGGGGAATCTATGAATGACAGTGCAAAGGTACCCGCACAGAGAAAGAAAAGGAGAACCAGGGGAACCAGTGGAAACTATCAAGAAAGCCAAGGGAGTAAGATGGATTTAAAAGTACTCAAGAGTATCAAATGCTAGGGGCGCCTAAATGGCGGCTCAGTCAGTTAAGCGTCTGCCTTCGGATCAGGTCCTGATCCCAGGGTTCTGGGATCGAGCCCTGCGTTGGGCTCCCTGCTCAGTGGGGAGTCTGCTTCTCCCTCTGCCCCTCACCCCACTTGAGCTCTCTCTCTCAAATAAATAAAATCTTTAAAATATTTAAGAAAGCATCAAATGCTATAAAGAATACAAAGAAGAATGAAAAATGTGGTGTCTATAATATATACTCTCTATTATACACTATTAAGTTTTCTTTCATAGTTAGAAGAGTATATTTCAGAAATATTTTAATCCATAATGGCGGGGGGGGCGATTGTAATGTTTTAATTCTTAAAGTAAACCTTCAATCCTTTATAAGCTGAGTTCAATGACTCATTCCCCAAGGAGTTCAGACAATGAAGAACTGTGTTTTCTTCCCTACTATAAAAATATAAAATATAATATATAATTTTAATATAAAAATATTAAAAAGAATAGAATAATACGTCTTTACCCAGCTCCATTTCTTAAACTTCAGAGTATTTGTAATCAATTGAGTTTACGGAAGGTTCACCTCTGAAGTATTATTCTTCCCCTTCAAATTTACATTTTAGTGTAAAATTTGTATGTAGCATGTAGTGAACAGAATATAAAAAAAATTATGTTTTATATCTGCTGCTACATGTCAAGAGAAGCAATTTACTGGAACAGTCCCTGGTTTACCAGGGATCTTCAGTCAGCAGGAGTCAGCCTAGGTTTTCTCCAACTATATCCTCCTTCTCTCCTGTTCCTAATTCCCTAGAAGAATCACTGCATATGACAGGAACAAGATCAAGGTCACCCTGCAGTAATTTAACTGCCTACTAGGCAAAACTCAGTACTCTTCTGACAAAGTTAATAGAATTCAGAGTCTCTACACTGTCATCTACAGTGCTATGACAAAAAATGACCAGATGTGTGAGGAAACAGGAAAATGTGACCCAGAGTCAAGAGAAAAATCTATCCACATAAACAGGCTCCGTCAATCTTGATGTTGGAATTAAAAGATAATGACTTTAAAGTAACTATGATAAACATGATAAAGAAACCACAGGAAAAGATAAAATCCCCCTCATTCAACTGAAAGTAAACAAACTCATTAAAAAACAAAGGCTGATATGAGTTGCTAAAATACTGAGTATTTCCATAAAGTTAGCAAACAGGCCTCAGTCCATGCCACGCAAATACGTGCCCTCTGACTGCCAGTGTCACAAAGATCTAACAACTAAAGGATTAACTCTTGGCATAAGGGGATATCAGGATTCTGTACCAATAACTGCTATCACATTTCTTTTCATGCTGCACTGGTTTTTAAGTATTTTGAAAATCAACCCTGAGTATAAAAATACACCAAATATACATAAATATACTCTGAGTTATATCTTCAGAGAGCCTCTCCAATCACTGACTTTGTAGGCTTTTTAACAGATAACTGATATTCCAAAGGTGCCTCCCCACCCCCCTTAATTTAGGATTTTAGAAACATAATAGTAAGATCTTGAAAGCAGATTAGCATTTCTGATTAATCAAATATTCTTTTTTTTTTTTTTTTAAGATTTTTATTTATTTATTTGACAGAGAGAAAGCAAGAGAGGGAACACAAGTATTCTTAATGAGAAATACCTAATTCGTAATTACCAATTCTCAAATATGTAAATATATTTTAATGGCCTAACAAATATTAAATAATATATACTACATAGGGCTTTCCTAAGTGCTGGCGAGGAAGATATGGAATAAACTGTGGTATTTATTAGTATTTATTATGTAGTATTAGAGAAATAGACTAAGAGTTTTAATTATAAATTATATTAGTACTTCTCACCTTTTAAACATTCTCAATCCTCAAATAATCACAAATGTTGGATGCTTACCATTAATCCTATTCTTTCTTCAAGCAAAACCTAAAAGATGGCAAAAGTCTTGCCATATTATGTCTACAACCAACAGTTTAACCATTATCTGTAGTTCCATATGACTTATATCTTTCGTTGTGGGCAGGAAAATAGTTGGTTATAAAGTCCAAATATCATGTCTTCTCCCTCAATGCAAGATCACACAGCTTATCTCCAATCACATTTCCAACAAGTACGCATTACAGGTGCTAATAATAATACTGCTCTAAAATGCAATTATTTTTCTCAAGTTCTGAGAAAAACCTTAGAGATTTCCAGTCACCTAAACTTGTATATTAAAAACTAGCACCTGACTAAAACAAACAAACTCACATTTGTACAAGATGTCAGGATTTCTTTTTTTAAAGCCTCTTTTTCTATTCCATCCCCATGAGCCCGACAGCTTGTCAGTGGGTAGAGGTAGAAAGCCATGCTTGCGCAGTGCGTCCACAAACATTCCACATTCCTTATGTACCAAGTTACACTCTTGAATCTGTGCTGAAATTGCACCTGAGGTAAAGAGTAACCTCCCGACCAAAGCGATCGTAACTCGAACTCAATCCTCTGTAACCCTGATCACATTGAAGCAAATAACATTCTTTTTCTTTGAAGAGAATACATAAGGGGCGCCTGGGTGGCTCAGTCGTTAAGCGTCCGCCTTCGGCTCAGGTCATGATCCCAGGGTCCTGGGATCAGGCCCCGCATCGGGCTCCCTGCTCCGCGGGAAGCCTGCTTCTCCCTCTCCCACTCCCCCTGCTTGTGTTCCCTCTCTCACTGTCTCTCTCTGTCAAATAAATAAAATCTTAAAAAAAAAAAAAAAGAATACATAAAAAGATGGACTAAACAAGGCAAGACAAGAGCCAACCACTTGCCTACAGTTTTGATATGCACCAGTATTTGTACTGTATTCTAACAAAAGAAATGGTGAAAAAAGGCTTTTCTTAGAACTGTGAATCAGAATTTAAAAACATGGGTATTACATTCATACAGTTCAATATATTCATATACTACGTTCATATAATTCAATATTAATAAGACCACAAAAGTAAAAAGTCTTTTTCCCCAAACCTGTGGCCTAGCCACTTAGTTCTCATGCCGTTTCTTATACATTTTTCCAGAACAATACATATTCTTTTTTTAAGATTTTATTTATTTGACAGAGAGAGAGAGACAGAGAGAGCACGCACAAGCAGGGGGAGTGGCAGGCAGAGGAAGATGCAGACTCCCCGCAGAGCAGGGTCCCGATGCGGAACTCAACCCCAGGGCCCTGGGATCATGACCCGAGCCAAAGGTAGTCGCCTAACCAACTGAGCCACCCAGGCGCCCAGAACAATACATATTCTAACACTACCAGCTCCCTTTTAAAAAGGACTGTCAGCATTATTATATAGAGTACATTTGCTTTTCTCACCTGACAACATATTTGGGAAGTTTTGGGCCCCTGGGTAGCTCAGTCGGTTGGCATCTAACTCTTGATTTTGGCTCAGGTCATGATCTCAATGTGGTTCATTAGATCAAGCCCCACGGGGGGCTCTGCACTGGGCATTGAGCCTGCTTAAGAATCTCTCTCTACCTCTCCCTCTGCCCCTCCACCCCCTTAAAAAAAAAAAAAAGTACCCTCAATTTTTTTTCTACAGATGCATGCTCTTCCCATTGTGTAGAAGTTAAGAAAATTTAAACAGCTCCCTACTGATTGACATTTAGGTAGTTTCTGATCTTTTGTTATTGTAAACAATGAAAAACCCTATAAGCATGTCATTTGAATTATTTGTAGGATTAATTCCTAGAAGAAGAAATGCTGGACAAAGACCATGGGCTTATGCAACTTTGACAGACCTTGCTTAATCAATTTCCAGAGACACTGTATAAATTTACACTCCCACCACCAATGTATAAAGTTCTCCTCATCCTGATCTCCTCCCCAACAGTATGTTACCTAACTGTTCATATGTAGAAGTCATTTAATCTCCTAATAGAGATCTATTATGTAATGTATTAACTGGAATATAGAAAATGAAAACTGTTTATATTCTGTGTCCATTTGTTCTATTGTCTTTTTCTTGCTATAGGAAATCTTTATGTGTTGTGAAAATTGGCCTTTTGTGATACTCACTGGAAGTATATTTCCTTGTTTTCATAGTTTGTATTGTCTTTTGATCATACTTATGGTGTTTTTTTCCCAGTTTCTTTTTTTAACTTTTATATAATCTGATTTATCAATGTTTCCTTTCATAAGAATTTGCAGATATTTTGACAGGAATATTTTAATGACTCCTAACAAAATGAATTTTGAATTAGACTACCTCTTTTGCTAGTATTTATCCTTTTTTAAAAGCAAGTGTTATCAATAAAGATAAGAAATGTTGGCCATTTTGATGCATAGAAGGCTGGAATATTACCATTGTAATTTCGTGATTATATATGACTGGGCACAAAAACAGCAAAAGGTTCTTGGAGGTCCAATTTTAACTCTGGATTCAGTTAAAAAGAATTGTTAAAAAAGAAAAAAATACTGTAGTAAAAAACTTTAAGTTAAAAAATACACTTTTAACAAGACCCACACATCATAGACAACTAAAATGTCAAATGCAAAGCAATTAAGGAAATAAAGCCAGGGGCACGTGGGTGGCTCAGTCGTTAAGCGTCTGCCTTCAGCTCAGGTCATGATCCCAGGGTCCTGGGATCAAGCCCCACATCGGGCTCCCTGCTCAGCAGGAAACCTGCTTCTCCTTATCCCACTCCCCCTGCTTATGTTCCCTCTCTTGCTGTGTCTCTCACTGTCAAATAAATAAATAAAATCTTTAAAGAAAAAAGAAATAAAGTGAATAACATACACATTTTTTCTACCAATGGATATAAAATAATTTTTTGTATTTTGGTATTGCTGGCCTTCTTACCACAAAACATTTATTCATGCTGAGATCAGAAAGTTTAACTTTATTCCAAGTATTCACATTATTTCCCAAAATCTTTGAAGGTTTTGGAAACAAAGACACTTTCTCTTTTCCTCAATTTGCATGATTTTTATCAGTATCATTTCAAGTAACATGCACTGTGTTGTATCATTTAAACAATTTCAGATCTTACCAAAAACTATAAATTTCTGAATAAAATTATGGTTGGTATACTCAATTTATAGGCTTTATTAAATAACTGAAGTATAATAATGTACCATCTAAGAATTAATCAAGCATTTAAAGCTAAAAAAAAATTATCCTCAGTGAAAAAAAATGAAATCAACTTTCCTACTGGCCATGTGATTAACCACCTATATTATATATTGTCATCACAAAATGCTAAATTTAACCAAAGTACTATACCTCATGATGGGTGCTTGCAAATCCAGTAGTTTCCTCATTTCTAAATTTAATGCTGGAGCACACTGTTCTTCCTTAAAATGGGGTGTCCCCTTCATTTGTGGACTTCCCCTAAAAAAAATAGCAAATACACAGGATTAAAGAGAAAGATACTGAATTCTCCTCCACTTTGTGACTCATATATACCCAATCAGATAAAGTAAACATAATCAAACTTACAAATCAGGCATTAATCCTTAAGCTTCTCAAATGAAAAACAGACTTAAATTCCATTATAGCAGAGATACCAATTAGATAAACGAGTTTAACCAAGGTTAATTTGTGTTGGGGAAGTGGGAGTTGAGAGAGAAGAGCAAAAGAATCTTAGGGGGAAAAAACAATAAAAACAAATTCTCAAGAGAACCAATAGACATTTTTAAATGACTGATGGCCCTTTCCAAGGTGGACAACTATGGGAGGTACATACCTTTCTACACAGGGCATGTCTGAAGTGATCCAAACCCTCACCTCATCTTACCTTACACCACACCTCATCCTTGATTCCCCTATCCTTCAGGTATGTATCAGAATTAAGGTCAATTCAGGGATGCAATAGGAAATACTTCACATAAACCTTGGTAATAAATAGCAGAATGGCTAAATCAGGTAGCGCCCTCATATTAAATAGCTAACCAAGAGTGTTTATTAGATCAATGGCAACATCACTGAGCCGCCACACACAACCCCTCCAAAGGATTATTCAGTAGTTTTGGAATCCATCTCTACATGGCATGGGACCATTCTTTCTCAATATCTGTGCCAGGGCTTAATGGCTGTTTCTTCTCTTATTATCACCTATCATTTACTCGTGGCAACAATGAGCCTGACATTTCTCCCTCTCCAGTCACCTATACTATTAAAATTAAGTGTCAAGAGTCTAACATGTTCAACAGCTTTTAAGGTTCCTGGCTTTGTGAAAATTATTTTGATACTTGTCTGCTTACTTTCTGGTTTTAGATTATTTTCTATACAGAAGCTTGATGGTACTTTATCTTTTCTGCTACTGCCATGACCTGGAATATCTGACTCCTTCTGTATGCCCGAATGGCTAAACTGGTTAAAGTTACACCGCACAGGTTCATGTTCAATTAACATGCTTGCTGTGAGAGCCACTAAGGAGGACACCATGAGTTGTTAGTTTACATAACTCATATCTGGACTGCTAATCATACACACACTATAATGAATTTCCTGAGACATTCTTCACGTACATCTAGTTTTAAAGTTATTTTTCAAAGCAATACATATACATAATTTAAACAGTCAAATAGTGCTAGAAAGCTTATGACAAAGGAAAAAACCAGAAGGAGTCTTCTACTGGGACACAACCAGCTTCGGTTCTTTTACCTTTACCTTCTTCTATTTACCCCAATGATTTTCCACAGTACCTTCACACTGCTTTAGCATCATTATTTAGATATTACCTACTAATTTCCCATTCTCGTTCTCCTTTTTTCCCCCATCCTCCTAACATAATTATACAAAAATGTTTGCACTATGATGATTAAATAATTTTTACTTCAAGAAGTATTAAGTGGGGGTACCTGGGTGGCTCAGTCGTTAAGCGTCTGCCTTCGGCTCAGGTCATGATCCCAGGGTCCTGGGATCGAGCCCCGCATCGGGCTCCCCGCTCGGCGGCAAGCCTGCTTCTCCCTCTCCCCCACCCTCGCTTGTGTTCCTGCTCTCGCTAACTCTCTCTCTCTGTCAAATAAATAAATAAAATCTTTAAAAAAAAAAAAAAGAAGAAGAAGTATTAAGTGATTAGGGGCACCTGGGTGGCTCAGTTAAGCATGTGACTCTTGGTTTTGGCTCAGGTCATGATCTCAGGGTCATGAGACTGAACCCCACGTCCAGCCCCATGCTGGGTGTGGAACCTGCTTGAGATTCTCTCTCTCCCTCCACCCCTCTGCCCCACTCATGCTCTGTCTCTCTCGCTCCAATCAATCAATCAATAAATAAATGTATTCAGTGATTACATTTCTTTTCTCACATAACTTGTTAATTTTCCTGAAGTTAACTTTACTGCATGCTTTCATTTGCTTAGTTTTCTTTAAACTTACACCAAAGTCTTCTCAGACTCCTTAACAGCTCTGACAAAAACAATATATAATCTGCTATGTGGTCAAACCTGTCACACAACCTATTATTTCCTTTTTCCCCCAGGCATCCCTCCGTGGTGCCCACTGCCCTACTAAGTCTAATGCACAGCTAGCATCCTGACATCTTCCTTTGTCATTTCTTTGCCTCTTTCCTATGAGCCTTTATTTTTCTTTTTTTTATTCCTCTTACTTGGGTCACATATTACGGCTTCATAGAAAGGTGTATGTGGTGTAAAGTTATAACTCTCAAGTCTGGTATGTCTTTGACACCTGAATGAGTATTTGGGTATAAAATTTTAGGCTGCACATCCCAACACAAAATGATGCTCATGCAAAGCAATTTGTTACATCAAAAGATTTTACAATCAAAATATGCATCACAAGAAATAAAATATTATGCAGCCAAAAAAAAAAAAGGAAATGTGGAAGAACTCTTTCAACTCCTTGGAATGATCTCCAGGATCTCTTGTTGAGTGAGAAAAATTAAGGTGCACAACACTGTATATAATATGCTACATTTGTATGACAGGGAAGGAAATACAAATGTTTAAATGCATGTGCTCATATTTTAAAAATGAAAAGGGTAGCCAAAACTAAAATGAAAATGGTTGTCTCCAATGGAAGACAGAATACAGGGTAAAGAATGCTACATTTTTTTAAACTTTGAGACATGAAAGTATTTCATGTAATAAACCAAATTAAAATTAAAAGCAACAACAAAAGCCAATCTCTAAAAACAGAAAATAAACTTAACTGAACATCGAACTAGCAGCACAAATAAGCAAACTTAATTGTGTATTGAGCTAGCAGCACAAATAAGATTTCAAATAGTATTGGTGCACTCTTGGTGGGAAATCTTCTAAGGATAAAAATCCTGAAAGAATCAAACTGTATTCAGTAATAATACTGTTACAATAATAGTGGTATTATTTTGGAGTTGCTATATATACAATAGGATATAGCAAATAAGTGATTATGTTTACGTTATTAGGAGCCAAGAATATCAATAAGAGAAAATATACAAATATAAAACTAGAGAAATAAAACTTTAACTTTTCAAATTTTTAAAAATTTTAAAGCTTTTAAAACCTTTAACTTTTAGCTTAATCTTTAATTTGAATTAAAGGTTTCAGTATTAACTCACAATATATTTTTCTCTTTCTAAAATTTACTTTTTATCTCTGTACCCTAAAAAGTCCTAAAAGCAAATACAACCAAATAACAATCAGCATCAAGTCCCAGTTTTCAAAATACCATTTTGCATGGAAAGAAACCAAAGCTCTTTGGAGAGCTGACTTAACTCCAAGACAGGGGCAAGAAATGGTAAGATGAGCCTCGCATCTGAGAGCAAGGATGTCATTTAAATAACACCATTTTTACGGGCTCCCCCACAGGCTAAAGATGTGACAATCTGATCTGAAAGAATGAGTGCAATTGATAAGCACTCAAAAATGTAAAAACCCCTGCATTTACAGCAATACTAAAAACACTCACTAGTTGGTTACCTCTGGAAGTTGTGAGGACACAACTCATTACTGTAACAAAAGGGAAAGAAGCATTCCTTCTGTTTTTCCTGTATGGACTACATTTCAGGATAAACATCAAATAGATAATGAAAGAAAGTTCTTCTTTACATAATGACAGCTACAGAATGCAGAAGGAATGGTAGAATAAAAAAAAAAAAATCACAATTTTGTTATCCCTATCAAAATAACAAACCCAGGGAATTAATAAAATGAGTAAATGCACACAAAACCATTAGGTAAAAAGCAGAAACTTAAGACATATCCACCAAATGCAACAGATCCTGGTTTGAACAAACCAATTCCTAAAAAGACAGTTTGCATTAAAATGGGGGAAACAACACTAAGTATTTGATGATATTAATAAATTATTTTGTTAGATATAATAATATTGTAGCTTTGTTTCTTTAAAATGTCTACTTGTTACTGATAAAACTATTTAGGGCCGAAATGATACAATATCTGAAATTTGCTTTAAAATAACAAAAGCATCCATGCATAGGGAGAAACAGATACTGGTAACTTCTGAATGTGGGAGATGGGTTCAGGGTTTACCATTATACTGTTCTCTCTAGTGTGTGCTTGACGAATTCCTTAACAAAAGCTCAACCCAATGTATTTCTTTCAGCATTTTAAAGGCTTTCCACCAATGTCTTTTTTTTTTTAATGTTATGTTAATCACCATACATCATTAGTTTTTGAGGTAGTGTTCCATGATTCATTGTTTGCGTATAACACCCAGTGCGCTCCATTCAGTATGTGCCCTCTTTAATACCCATCACCAGGCTAACCCATCCCCCCACCCCTCTCCCCTCCACCAATGTCTTTTAGACTCTAATGTGTGGCTTGGAGTTCGAGGACATTCTTATTCACAGACTATTTTTGATGTTTTTCCTATCTGGAAGTTCTTAGGATTGATGTTCCTTTGATTTCTAGAGAGTTCTAAAATTTCAGAACATACATTTTAATAAGTATGTGAACCTATCACTGTTTGCACAGAGCACCTGCAAGCTGGTCTTTAGTTTGGGTCTGGGAAATTTACGTGTTTGTTTCCTTAACATACTAATTCTCCACTTCTGTCATCTTTTTCTGGAACTCCTACTAGGTTAGATATTGGACCTCATATTAAACTCTAATTCTTCCCTTTTTTCTCTCTTACTGGTAGAGTTCCTCAACTGTTTCTTCCAATGCTTCACTGAACTTGAAATTTCTGCTTCTGTCCTTTCCTTCCAGGAACTTTCTCACCCGCCTCCCCTTTCTTCACACAATACCATGTTTCCTCTTTTAGTTAAGCACCTGTCTGAGGTTGTGAATTATCATTCCCTCAAAGTGGCTTTGTTCCCTGCCTTGTCTACTTCCTTTGAGCTTCCTTCTTCCTGTTGTGTGTCTCTTTTTTTACACGGGAAGCTTTCCTAAGATGACCAACAATCAACCCCTGGCTGTTCATTCATGTTGAACAGGTTAACAAGAAAGAGCCAATCATAAGCTCTGTGTGGTCAAGCTGGGCTTGTCAACTGGTCGTGGCCAGCTGGCATTTTTCTTGAGGTCTTCCAAATAGCAGAGCCTGTTGGGTCATTTTTCTGGAGTGGTTTAATTTCCCCAGGAAGGATCCCTCCATCCTGCCTGGGATATCTAAGCATGGAAGCTGGAAGTCTAGAGACAAGCAAGAGAAGAAAGCTTGACATCCTACTGTTCAGTATGACAACTTTCATCTAATCCCCACCTTTAGTTTAGCATCTCATCCTTGCCCTACTGCATCTGGAATCCCTCTGGCTTAATTAAACAATATATTTTCTGTCACCTGTGATGCAGAAACATAAAATTCCTTATTCCTTATTCAGGTTTTTAAACCAACCCCCCTGTTTATGGCCCCTGGCTTGCTCCCATGTTCTATAGTACTACTACATCTAATTCCTGGGTCTTTCCATGGTTTTGCAGATCAAACGAGTTGCTTTTCTTTTTCTTCTTTTTTGTATCGTTCAAATTGAAGTACAGTGTTACATTAGTTTCAGGTATACGTTAGTTTCAGGTGTACAAAACAGTGATTTGATAAGTATATACATTATGCTGTGCTCACCCCAAGTGTAGTTACCATCTGTCACCATGCAGTGATATCTCAATGCCAATGACTATATTCCCTATGCTGTGCCTTTTATCCCTATGGCCTATTCACTCCATAAATGGAAGGCTGTATCTCCCACTCCTCTTCACCCATTTTGCCCGCCCACCCTCCCCCACCCCCCATCCCTTGGTACCCATTAGTTTATTCTCCATATTTATGGGACCCAAACAAGTTGCTTTTTATCAGTATCATGTAATTAACCTTAGGCTCTTGGGTTTCATGTTCTTCCTTATCCAATTTTTAGCCCAAGGGTTAAAGATGCCTCTAACTTTCATTAAAGAGGGAAACAGTATTTCAACTTTGGTTATTTTCAGAAAGAAGGATGAAAAAAAAACCTTATCACCATCTTCAAACTGGAAGCCCTCTATTTCCCTTCATATAAATACTCTCATTTATTAGAGAGCTACAGTATTATAAGAATTTTAAACAAATTTAAGCAAATCCTGACTCCTCAATGACTCCCATTATAAAACTAGAAATAAATTTCACATGGAAGTTTCCATCTCTTCTTCCAAATATAATAAAATTTAGTAAAATGTTAAGAATTACACTAATAGGGGTGCCAGGGTGGCTCAGTCGGTTAAACGTCTGCCTACGGCTCAGGTCACGATCCCAGAGTCCTGGGATCGAGCCCCGCGTCAGGCTCCCTGCTTGGCTGGGAGCCTGCTTCTCCCTCTCCCTCTGCATCCCCTCACCCTGCTTGTGATCTGTGTCAAATAAATAAATAAAAGCTTTAAGGAAAAAAAATTACATTTATAAAAAAATCTAACTTTGATAGAAATTATTATAGTTCAACAATACTTTGAGAGTATAGTATCAGACTTTTGGAAGGCAATCATGGAAGATGAGACTGGAAAGATAAAACCAGGTTATAAAGAGCACTGAATGTCAGGAAATATAGGAATAAATTGAGCATTTACTAAGTATGAGTGTACAGAATGTTCTGCACATATTATCTCAACTGAATGTTTATAATCCCTTGAGACAGGCATTAGTTTCCCCCTTTTTCCAGAAAAGAAACTAAAGCTTAGAAATATTAAGAATTTTGCTCATGGTCACAGAGCTAGTAAGTGAAGGAACTGACATGTGAGCCTGTGGCTTCAACTCCAGATCCTAGGCCACTGAAAACTACTAGAGAGTTAAGGAGACTAACAATAACATCATCTGCAGAAAGAAATGGACTGGGAATGGAATGGAGAGAGGGAGTAGCATCTGTAGATTAATTAGGAGACTGTCGATAAGACTACATGAGGGGGGCACCTGGGTGGCTCAGTCGTTGAGCGTCTGCCTTCGGCTCAGCTCATGATCCCAGGGCCCTGGGATCGAGCCCCACATCGGGCTCCCTGCTCAGTGGGAAGCCTGCTTCTCCCTCTCCCACTCCCCCTGCTTGTGTTCCCTCTCTCACTGTGTCTCTCTCTGTCAAATAAATAAAATCTTTAAAAAAAAAAAAAAAAAAAAAAGACTACATGAGGGAGGCCTGGGTTTGGACAGTGCCAGTAGAAATGTCTTTTCAGACCACTTTATCCCAGTCGTTTTTGAAAGGAGATAAGAAAAGCATACTGAGAATTATAGTTCCTGCTTAGTAACAGAGGCTTGTCAGAGACAGACAGGTACAATCACCCTGTACACACACCTGGCTGTCATTCAAGCTATTGACAAATAATATATTCTTCACTCCTGGGCACAGAGAACTGTGCTTTCCTGCCCACTTAAAATTAGGTTTGGTCATGTGACTGACTTTGACCTATAAATCATGAGGGGAAATTACTTGTGTCACTTCTGGGCAGACACTTTAAGAGCCAAAATTGGTACACAATGCTGTTTTATCCTCTACCATAGGGGACATGGCCTATGTCAATTCATACAGTATACTACATCAAA
The DNA here is from genome assembly GCF_964656455.1 of Halichoerus grypus. NCBI lineage: Eukaryota > Metazoa > Chordata > Mammalia > Carnivora > Phocidae > Halichoerus > Halichoerus grypus. Next base: position 5,908,453 of record NC_135725.1, read on the forward strand.
TAACTAACAGCTATGACTGTGGTTCAGTAAAACTCAAATTAATAGTTCTTGATTACTATTCGTGTGTGATTTTATTAACTATGTAGTCTGAGGAGGAGAAAGAAAAAGGAACGAGGAAAAATGAGCACAGTTTAAGAGACTTGTGGGACACTACAGTCCAGACCAACAAAGGTATAAAGACAGTCCCAAAGGCAAGGCAAGAGAAAGGAGCAGGAAGAGTATCTGAACAAATAATGGTTGAAAAACAAAACAAACAAAAAAAGATAAAAATCTAACCACCCAATAAGTTCAGAAAACTCCAAGTAGAATTTAAAAAGATCCATACATTATATTCAAAATACTGAGAGACAAAGAGAATCTTGAGGGCAGCAAGAAAAGTGAGTCATCATATACAACAAGGGATCCTCAGTAAGATTAGCAGCCAATTTCTCATCAAAAACCATGGAGGCCAGAGGCAGTGGGATGACATACCTCAAGTGCTGAGAGGAAAAAAAGTCAACCAAAAATTCTATACCCAGAAAAATTATCCTTCAAAATAAAAGAGAAATTAAGAGATTTCCAAATACAGAAAGTTGAGGAATTTGTTGCAAGTAGACCTTAACTACAAGAAACCATAAAAGGAGTCTTTAAGGCAGAAATGGAAGGGCACTAAACAATAATCCAAAGCCACATGAAAAAATAAAGAACAACAATAAAGGTAGTTAAACAGGTAAATATAAAGCCATCAGTGCTATATTTTTGCTTCAGAAATCTACCTTTTTACCTACATAATTTAAAAGACCAATGCATAAAATAATAATTATAAATCTATGTTATGGGCATACAATGTATGAAGATATAATGTGTGACAAGAACATTAAAGGGGAGGGATGGATATGTACAGGAGCATACTTTTTATATACTATTGAAGCTAAATTATTGTAAATGCAATTCAGGTTGTTGAGTGTAAGATGTCAACTGTACTCCCCAAGGTAACCACTAATAACTAAAACACACACAGAAAATGAAATGGTAAAGGAACCAAATGGTACAGCACAAAATATCAAACACAAGAGAAGGCAGTAATGGAGGAACTGAGTAACAAAAAACATATAATACACAGAAAACAAATAGCAAAATGGCATTAAGCCCTTATCAGTAATTCCTTTAAATATCACTGGGTTAAACACTCTAATTAAAAGGCAAACACTGTCAGAATGTTGTTTAAAAAAAAAAGAACAACATGATTCCATTTCTAAGTTTTCTATAAAAGACTTACTTTAGATCCTAAGACACAAATAGTTTGAAAGTGAAAGGATGGAAAAAGACATTTCAAACAAATAGCAACTAAACAGAGCAGGGTGTTTACAGTAAGACCTGACAAAATATTTTCAATCAAAAATTGTTACAAGAGACAAGGACATTACAGACAAGCCTCAACTTACAATGACTTGACTTACATTTTTCCACCTTCACAACAAAGTGAAAATGATACACATTCAGTAGAGACCATATTTCGAATTTTGATCTTTTTCTGGGCTAGGGATATGCAGCATGATAATAGTCTTGTGATGCTGGGCGGCAGGAGCAGCAAGCCACGGCCCCCCATCAGCCGAGCGATCACAAGCGTAAATGATCTCTACACTTACAGAAACTCTATACCCATACAATCATCCTGTTTTTCACTTTCAGTACAGTACTCAATAAATTACATGAGCTATTCAACACTTTATTATAAAACAGGCTCTGTATTAGATGATTTTGGCCAATTGTAGGCTAATCTGAGTGTTCAGAACACCAAGGTAGGATAGGCTAAGCTATAATGTTTGGAAAATTAGGTATACTAAACGCATTTTCAAACTTAGAGTATTTTCAATTTGTAGTGGATTTACTGAGATAAAAATCCCATCATAAATCAAGTAAGATCTGTATATGGTAATAAAAGGGTTGATTCAGCAAAAAGGTATCATAATTACAAACAGATACAGATATAACAATAGAGCCCAAAACATGTAAAGGGAATACTGACCAGACTGAAGGAAGAAACAGTTCTACAATAACACTGGGAAATTTCAATATCCCACTTTTGGGCGCCTGGGTGACTCAGTGGGTTGGGCATCTGCCTTCAGCTCAGGTCCTGATCTCTGGGTCCTGGTATTGAGCCCCGCATCAGGCTCCCTGCTCGGCGGGGAGTCTGCTTCTCCCTCTCCTCCCTACGTGTGCTGTCACTCTCTCTCAAATGAGTAATTAATATATTTTTTAAAAATCCCACTTTCAATAATGGATAGAACCTGACAGAGATCAGAAGGGAAACAGAGAATCTAAACACTATAAACCACTCAGACCTTAGACTCATACAAATATTCCACCCAGCAGCAGCAGAATACATGTTCTTTCTCAAATGCACATGAACATTCTCCAGGACAGAACATATATTCAGCCACAAAAATGTCTCAATAAATTTAAAAACACTGAAATTATACAAAGTATCTTCTCTGACTACAACTTAGTGAAAGTAGACATCAATAACAAAAGGCAAACTAGAAAATTCACCAACATGTGGAAATTAAACAACACCTCTTAAACAACCAGTAAGTCAAAGAAAAAAACCAAAAGGGAGATTAGAAAATACTTTGAGACTAATGAAAATGAAAACACAACACCAGGGATGCAGTAAGCACAGTGCTTAGAGGAAAATCTAGAGCTAAAATGCTTACATTAAAGAAGAAGATCTCAAATCTATAACCTAATTTTACATGTTAAGGAACTAGAAAAAGAAGAGCAAACTACACTCAAAACCAGCAGAAGAAAGGATATAATAAAGACTGGAGTAGATATAAACAAAACAGAGAATAGAAAAACAAAAGAAAATAAAATCAGTGAAAGCAAATTAGTTCTTTGAAAATATTAATAAAGTTGAAAAAACTAAGGAAAAAAAAGAAGGCTCAACTCACTAAAATCAGAAATTGAAGTGGGGACATTACTAGTGAATTTGTGGAGAAATAAAACAGATTTTAAGAGAATCCACATATTTAGTGAACTTAAGTCCCCAACTTCTCTGGGCATAAATTATCTTAAATATTTAAAGGCAGATTATGTTTAATAATTCAGAAGGCAACCTTAACAACAATAACAACTGCAACTTATTAAGAACATACTAACTCATTTTTCTCTTTCTATAAACACACAAAAGGATAAAAAGTGACTGGAAAAGCAGCTTTTCCAAAGTCATTGTTAGTGACAAGCAGAAACAGACCAGAACTCAGTATCTCTAATTTCAAATGAAATCTCTTCTCCATCTCTCTAAACTGCTGTGTATTTATCTGAGGTAGTTACCATCAAGTGCAATCATTTAAAAAGCAGGAAAAATGAAATCAAGCCAGTTCTAGAGTTTTGTTTTACTAATACATTTTTCATGAATTAAAAGTTTCCCAGCTTTCATTCTAATGAATGCAAGGCATTCGTGTCAACACGTGGTCTCCAAAAGGCAATAAAAAATGAAATGCTTCCATAGGGAAGGTCAATTAATCAAACGTCCCACAGCCTTGAGGAGGAAGCAGTTTCCCATGAAACTGACAAAAATCAAAACTCAAACTACAGTACTCAGAAATTTGTCACAAAAATTATAGGAAGTCTTTAAAGAAAAAAAAAAACACCTTTATGTCAAGTAGGCTTTGGAGGGCTAAATAAAGTGATACTAAAAACTGTCACTACACAATTAAATTCGATAGGCATTTATTTCAACAAACTCTATTATGCAGGAGATCTCAAATACTTTCAGTGCCAGCCAAAGAAAATAACAATGTGGTACACAACCTGATGGATTTGGGAGATGGAGGGGATGGACAGGAACTTCAAGAGTACAGCTAATTATATCGTATTTCTCCTATCAATGTTAACTTACCTTAGTCTGATCTTTCCTTCCAAGTATAGTTCAAATCCTAAATACAAAACTTCCCCTGACAACCTAGCACTTTCCCCTAATGCTACTACCAATTTTGAGGACATTCATTCACTTGGCATTTGCTGCTTTATATCGCCATTATCTCTCAATAGTTTTCTCTTCAGTTGCATCTTATACCTCTCTAGCACCCTGTACAAATAATAATAGGAGGCATAAAACAAGTGTTTGATAATAACAATGAAGAAGAATCTCATTCCAGATTTTCAAATCTTTTTTTTCCCTTATTTGAGGTATAACTGACATAGAATCTGTGTAAGTTTAAGACACAAAACATAATAATTTGATATACATATTATTAAGCAATTACCATAACAACATTAGTCAACATATCCATCACTTTGTGATGACAACTTGTAAGATATGCTCCCTTAGCAACTCAGCTTTTTGAATCTTAAAAAGATTTTGGAATGTGCTACACTTACTCTAGTAAGCTCTGGCAATCCTAGATGAATTCTGGGACCAAGAGGCTTTGGTTCTCCAATTATAGTTATGGAAAGGCTCAGAAAGGTTTCTTTCCTCACACTCCATACCTCATGTGTCATCATTTGTAGTCCACACAAGATTTACTAGAATATCAATAATCAAAGTATTTCTGGATGAAATAAAATAATGGTATCTGGATGTGGTAAAACACATTCCAATGAAAAAAGATGCAAAACTGTTCAAGTTGACTGATGGGCAGGTGGCCACTTTATTATTATACTAAGAGAGGAACTAGTACCAAAGTAGCCCTACAGAAACAATTAAAAAACTGGACAAAATAGAGGCAACAACTATGCTGAGACACTGGATAACAGGAAGCACAAGACTGTGAAGAAAAACAAAAAAACTTTTCTGACAGAAGTCATTTTCCAGACTTCCATGTAGGGCAGGAGAACCCAAACACCGTATGACAGCCTTGTTACATTCAGGGAAGTAGAAGCAGCCATTTGTGGAAAAGAGTACCAGAGGCAGAAGATCCAGAGAAAGTCTGGAGTCTTTGTAAACACTAAGCTGTGTAAATATATGGTGAGACCCCCACACTGCCTGCCGAAGAATAACTGTCAGGGTTTGGGGCTGCAAAGCTCATACAGGGCTGGGAGTCATTCCAGTTCTGACCAGAGAGACAAGAGACCTTGTTAAGGGCTAGGACATTCTGTGGACAGCTCAGAATGGCTCAGCTAAGCTAGAGTAAAGGTTGAACCCACCTTAAAAACACACAAACAAGCCTCAAAAGGATTAAGGAGATCTACAACTTAGTTGCCATTCAAAATAATCTCAACATTCCCTAAAGGAAAAGAAGAAAACTCAGACACTCAATAATGTCACACAATTTCCATCATCCAATCTAAAATCACCAGACATGTGATATGACCCAGCAATTCTACTCCAAGGTATTCATTTACCCAAAAGATAAAAAGCTAACTGCAGAGCAAACTGGGATTGGAATCTAAAAAGGCAGATAAGGTTCACAATTTCACTTTTCTTTTTTTTTTTTATATTTTATTTATTTGACACAGAGAGAGAGAGCGAGAGCAGGAACACAAGCAAGGGGAGTGGGAGAGGGAGAAGCAGGCCTCCTGCGGAGCAGGAAGCCTGATGCAGGGCCCGATCCCAGGACCCTGGGATCATGACCTGAGCTGAAGGCAGACGCTTAACAACTGAGCCACCCAGGCACCCCACAATTTCACTTTTCATTGTTTCTTTATTTTCATAAGCACACAGTCATGGATTACCAGCGTAAATTTTTTTTAACTGCTATGGGACTGTACATGAGGGATCAGCTTTTTCTTGGGTACAAGGGAGAATAAGCGAGTTCAGAGAAAAGTTTTATATGTTAAGATGTTTGCCTTCAGCTTCTCAACTACCTCATAGATCTTTGTTATGTAAAACACACAGTTGGGGAGGCACACCAAGAAAACAAATAGCAAATGAACAGAGACATTACACAGGAACTGTGGTTTCAGTGTGCTAAGGTAAGGGAAAAGTAGGTTCTAAATGCCAGGTCAGAGCGTGGCCGTCATTTTGTGGTGACTGGAGAGCAACAAACGTTTATAAGGGATTAATATTCCAAATATGTAGAGAATTCCTAAAACTCAACAACAAAAACCAAACAACCTGATTCAATAAAGGACTCCAACAGAGAGAAAATACTCAATATCACTAATCATTAGGGAACTACAAATCAAAACTAAAAACAAACAAAAACAGAAAATAAGTGTTGGCAAGGATGTGTAGGAATTAGAACCCTTGTGCTCTGTTGGGAATGTGAAAAGATACAAACACTGAGAAAAATGTTACAGCAGTTCCTCAAAAAATTAAAAATAGAATTACCATATAATACAGCAATTCTACTCTGGGGTATAAACCCAAATAAAATGAAATCCGGGTCTCAAAGACACATGTGAACACACATATTCATAGCAGCATTATTCACAACAGATAAAATATGGAAACAATCCAAATGTCCATCAACAGAGGAATAAATAAGCAAAATGTGGTACAGACATACTTCAGAGATAGTGCAGCTTCAGTTCCAGACCACCACAACAAGCAAATTTTGCAAGAAGCAAGTCAGATGAATTTTTTGGTCTTCCAATGCATATAAAACTTGTATTTACACTATACTGCGTTTTTTTAGGTATGCAATAGCATTATGTTCAAAAATACAATGTACATACCTTAATTAAAAAACACTTGATTGCTACCAAATGCTATCATCTGAGCTTTCTGCAACTCGAAATCTTTTTGCTGGTGGTGGTTGCTGAAGGTCAGGACGGCTGCGGCCACTTCTTAAAACAACAATGAAGTTCGGTGCATCAACTGACTCTTCCTTTCATGAAACTTTCTCTGCAGCCTGCAATACCGTTTGATAGCTTTTACCGACAGAACTTTCAAAATTGGAGTCAATCCTCTCAAACCCAGTTGCTGCTCTATCAACTAAGCCGATGCAATATTCTAAATCCTTTGTTGTCATTTCAACAGTCTTCACAGCACCTTCACCAGGAGTAGATCCCACCTCAAGAAACCACTTTGTTTGCTCATTCCTCAGCAGCAACTCTTCATCCGTTCAAGCTGTATCCTGAGATGGCAGCAGTTCTGTCCCATCTTCAGGCTCCACTTCTAATTCTGGTTCTCTTGCTATGTCCACCACTTCTGCAGTGACCTCTTCCTCTGAAGTCTTGAACCCCTCCAAGTCATCCATGAAGACTGGAATCTACTTCTTCCAAATTCCTAACAACGTTGATATGTTGCTCTCTCCCCACGAATCATGAATGTTCTTCACGGCATCTAGGATGGTGAATCCTTCCCAGAAGGTTTTCAATCGACTTTGCCCAGATCCATCAGAGGAATCACTATGTACCGCAAGTAGAGTCCTATGAAATGTACTTCTTAAATAAGAAGACTTGAATAAGAAATAAAACAGAGAAAAAAGAGACAAAGACTCTTAAATACAGAGAACCAACTGGTGATTGCCAGAGGGGAGGTGGGTGGGAGGGATGGGTGAAAGAGATAAAGGGGATCAAGAGCACACTTAACATGATAAGCACTGAGTCATGCATAGAACCGTTCAATCATTATACTGTACCCCTATATACTTGAAACCAGTATAACACTGTAAGTTATACTCCAATAAAAAATAAATACAATTAATTTAAAAATTTTAAAAAGACTTGCAAGTTGAAATGACTCCTTGATCCATGGGCTGAAGAATGGATGTTGTGTTCGCAGACATGAAAACAACATAAATCTCATTGTCCAACTCCATCAGAACTCTTGTGCGACGATCAGGTGCATAGTCAGTAAGTGATGATAGTGTGAAAGGAATCTTTTTTTTTTTTTCTCCCTTAGCGGTCTCAACAGTGGGCTTAAAACATTTGGTAAACCATGCTGTAAACAGATGTGCTGTCCTCCAGGCTCTGCTTTTCTGCTTACAGAGCACAGGCAGAGTAGATTTACCATAACTCCTAAGGGCCCGAGGATTTGAGAAATGATAAAGAAGCACCTGCTACAAGTTAAAAGTCACCAACTGCACTGGCCCCGACAAGACGATCAGCCTGTCCTTGGAAGCTTGGAAGACAGGCACTGACTTCTCCTCTCTAGCCAGGAGTCCTAGATGGCATCTTCTTCCTGTGGAAGGCTCTTGCATCCACACTGAAAATCTGTGGGTCGGTGGAGCCGCCTTCGGTAATGACCTCAGCTCCATCTTCTGGATCACTTGCCGCGGCTTCGCCTTGCACTTTTACGCCCCAGACACGGCTTCCTTCCTTAAACCTCAGGAGCCCATCTCTGCTAGCTTCAGACTTTGCTTCTGCAGCTTCCTCCCCGCTCTCCGCCTTCACGGAATTGAAGAGAGTCAGGGCCTCGCTCTGGGTTAGGCTGTGGCTGAAGGGAATGTCATGGCTGGCTTGACCTTTTATGCACCAAACGTTCTCCACATCAGCAATAAAGCTGCTTCACCTTCCTATCATTCAAGTGTTCACTGAGGTGGCCCTTTTAATTTCCTTCAGGAGCTTTTCCTTCGCATTCACAACTTGGCTAACTGGCACAAGAGGCCTTAGCTTTCCACATGCCTTCCTCACTAAGCTTTAATCATGTCTAGCTTTTGATGGAAAGTGAGAGGCGTGTGGCTTCTCCTTTCAGGTGAACACAGAGGCCACCGCAGGGTTACTGACTGACGTGATTTCGATATCATTGTGTTTTGGGAATGAAGAGGTGAGGGAGGAAGACAGGGCACTGGCCAGTCAGTGCCGCAGACAGCACGGGCACAGCATTGCCCCCTGAACTCACCGTGGTCTCTGAGCGCAGTCCGTGGCACCTCAAAACAATCACATTAGGAACATCCAAGATCACTGGTCACAGATCACCATGACCAATAGTGATCATGACAAAGCTTGAAATACTAATTACCAAAATGTGACAGACGTGAAATGCACAAGTGCTACTGAAAAAAGGACACCAACAGATGTGTTCAACACAGGGTTGCACAAACCCGCAATCTGTAATAACAGGATCTGTGAAGTGCAACAAGTTATGCCTGTATGTACATGTATTCAGCCTTAAAAAGTAGGAAATTCTGAAATATGCTACAATATGGATGAACCTTGAGGACATTATGCTGGATATAAGCCAGTCACAAGTTAAACACTGTATGATTCCACTTACATGAAATATAACTGTATACTCAGAAAATGATTAGAATGGTAAAAATGTTATATGTGTTTTACCACAATTAAAAAAAAAAATGGAAATAAAGTTTACTCATAGGATCTTTCTAAAATATTATCATTCCAGAAAGTACTGATGCACATTGTTAGTGTTTTTGTATCATTAGAGATAGGTGTTAAACTGATTTAGAATAAAGTTAATACAGACCTCTAAAAAGAGTTTCTGAGATAAGAATCCACATTATCAAGTCTGTTTTGGAAAAAAAATCTGCTATCAATGCAAAGGATGGATTTCTGTAGGTAGGAGAAAGACTAGAGGAAGAGAATGAGTTAGTAAAGTAGCTTTTCCAGTAGGCAAGGAGAGGCCCTAAAGGCCCCTACTAAGACAAGGAGAGTGAAACAGAGAGAGGCAAACTCTAGAGACACTGAAGAGCTATCAGTCAATATAGTACAACTTGATTACCAAACAAATATAAGAAGTAAGGAAATAAAGATTCCAAGGTTTCAACCTCCTGCAACTATAGGAAAGATCATGGTAACTGCAAAAAATGTTAGAAAAGCAACAGCATGTTTGGCTTCCTTGGAAGGGAGATGATGAGTTAGGCTGAGACATGATGAATCTGAGGCTACCTGCAGAGCCATCTAAATGGAGCTGTCCTGGCTCAAGAAAGTAGTACTAAATTAAAGAAACAGATCTGGGTCTCATCCACATATACTCAATAATTAAAGCCAGGCAGAATATGGAGAAGGGAACTCAGAACAAACCCTGGGGAACATTAAAGCATTACTGTCGGTACTGTAATTTCTGGTGCTGATTTTAGCCTAATGATATCTTTATGAAGTAGAAAGCATTAACTCTATTTTTCAGATGAGTAAAATAAAACTCAAAAAAAGAAAGCAACATGATTAATCCTGAAAGCTAAGGAAAGCCACAGAAAATTTTTACATAGGAAAATAGCAATTAAATTTTGTATTAAAAATTCACTTAGGGGAAAACCATAAAATATGTTTTAAGACAGTATTACAATAATCCAGGAGAAAAGAGACAAAACCCAAAGTAAAGTAGTGTTGCTGGGGACTGGGAAGAAATAGACATGAGAGATATACACAAGGTTGAATAAGTAGAATATATAGAAGGCAGAATACACTGGACATGATACAGATTGGCTACTGAAGTTACTGAGCAGGAAGAGTAAATAAACTCAAGTAAATGGTGGTACCATTTACAAAAAAAGGGAACTGGCCATAGGCTTCCCCAGGATTAAGTTACTTAAAAATCAGAACATAATTTTCCGTATTTTTACACCTAATAAAAAATTCCCCACTTCTAACTTTTATTATTAATTAGTTATTTATTTATTTTGGAGAGAGAGAGTTCATGAGCAGGGAGAGGGGAGGAGCAGAGGGAGTAGGAGAGACAATCTTAAGCGGGCTCCACACCTAGCGCAGAGACTGACATGAAGGTTGATCTCACAACCCTGAGATCATGACCCTGAGCTGAAATCAAGAGTTGGCCGCTTAACCAACTGAGCCACCTAGGCGGCCCCCCCACCCCGACTTCTAACTTAAACTGTAAGTTATTAGGTAGAACCTAAAATATATTCACAATAATGTTACTAACTTTCTTACCTGTTAAATCTCTCCAATCCAGAATGCTCTTCCCTGGTATGTTTTGTTTCCTAGTCTGAGATCTTTTCAAATGTCATCTTCTCAGTGAAGACCCCGATCACTTTATTTCAAGCTGTGTCCCCACTCCCTAATCCAATTCCCTACTTTATTTTTCTCCATAGAAATGTTATCACCTAATTTGTAATGTATTTTCCTTATTTATCACCATCTACTAGAAGAGCGCAAGCTCTATGAGTAGGGTGTATCATCTGGTTTTTCTTCCTTTACCCACTGTTGTATTCCCAGTATATACAACAGTTCTGGAGCATCAAAAAATTCAAAATTTAAATGAAAAGATGGATGGATAAAGAGTGTTCCTGAAAGATGTAGTATCCTTATCACCAGGCCTTTATATTTAAAAAAAGTTTTTTTGTTTACATTATCACACATTCAGAAAGCCTTCAGTCTGATAAGAACACTGTGACTTTCTGATTTGAGCAGAGATTTTAACACTTCTATAATTCTTTGCATTCCGGGTGCTAGTGCTAGAAGTGTGGCCAACAGGGGAGTAGCTTTCAGCGCCCAGAATTTATACAATAACATCACTATCAATCTTATTATTAGTAAGTGCTCATGCAATTATGATGTAAGCTAATGGACACAAAATACGTAAAGTTCAATACATACCGACATTTATAGAATGTATACATATTGAAATCAAACTACACAATGTAATTGTTTTGCGAAGATCAAAGGGACTCAAAAATGTTAGGATAACTAACATACTTGTCAAGTTTACAAACTGAATTTGTAACAAGGTACATTGTTAGAAATAACACTCTAAATCTATAGAGCCTTAAGGGGGAAAAAAGCAGTTAAAGTTTATTTTCCAGAAAACACTAAAAATTTATTAGCAAAAAGGAAGTAACAAATGTTGAAGGAAACTTTCACACCTCTAATTCAGACCTTTTCTCCTCTAAATGTGATGTAATTTCAGTAAATGTTTCTGTCCCTTAAATGTTTCAGGATTTTTCAATGGGTAAGCTGTGTTGAGATTAGAAACTGCTAACCTCAATGAGCTATTATCATCTACGTGCTTCCCATCTGACACTACTTCATTAACAGTCAGCTAGTAAGAAGTCTCAAAACTAATAAACTATGTTGAGGGTAAGGAAAAGGAAACGAGAGGTGTGAGGTTTTTGGGGTTTTTTTAAGATTTTATTTATTCATTTGAGAGAGAGAGAGAGTGAGTGAGCACGAGCGCATAGGGGGTGGAGAGACAGAGGGAGAGGGGGAAGCAGGCTCCCCGAGGAGACGGAGCCAGATACTGGGCTCCTTCCCGGGACCCTGGGATCATGACCTGAGCCGAAGGCAGATGCTTAACCAACTGAGCCACCCAAGCATCCCAAGAGGTTTGAGTTTTGATAGTTGTTCTGTAGTGTTGTTTTTTTTTTCCCCTGAAAAGATAATCTCTGTATCTTTAACATTTGATCATTAAATGTACTGAATTTTAGTATAACTTTCTTTTTTTTTTTTTTTAGAACTTTGTCCTCTTACTAGTAAAGCTGGTGTCTGGCAAAAGAGGGGGTTGACAGAGTGGAAAGACAGAATAAAAGAAAAAAGTCTCTACTCTTAACAAAGTATACATTAGGACATATTTGTTGAAATTATTTTCATTATGATAAAATTAAATATGATTTGCAGTTTCAAGATCTACTACACTCATATTTAAATATAAACAAATCAACACACTCTAAAGCTATACACAAGTTATTTCTAATTTATTCTGCCAGAGTTTCCTCCATAAATTTCAATGCAAGTTCCAAAATATGAAAGAAAAAGCCAAGACAGACCTTTAGTGGACAACTCTGTCCAATGGTCTGTGTAGCTAACACGAAGGGATGTTTTAATATAGAATGAAATGTACAAAAAGATCAAAACAATTGAAACAGTAATCAAAGAGTAAATGACCCTTGAGGCATCGTCACGTGGTAAGACTGCCACCATTGTTGAAGGCTGACTCCCAACATGAACAGGAAGGATGCTGGAAACACCACTATGTGGAAACTATGGAAGATCACAGGGACATCCAACCTGTTCTCAGGTGGAGCATAATGGAAAATGATATGCAGTCTAAGGTTAAGATGCTGTCACATAATACAGGGAAGTTGAGATACTCCAGAAAAACTCATGCGATGAACTCATAAAATTTAAAGAAGAGAAATAAGAGACAACAGTGTTTCTATAATTGAGAAGAGTACGACTAACTACTGGCCTCAATTACACTGCTTCTATTCTTCACAACTATTACGTATATAAACCACTCCAGATCATTTCTCCTGTTTTTGATTCACTACTCCGCAAAAAAACCCCAAAGCAGTAGATGACTAGATGGGCATAAATAGGGCTGAGGCAGTGAAGTACTGGTGGTTAAGAGCATGCACTTGGAAGCTACAGCACTTCTGCCTGAATCGTGGCCATGCCACTTACCAGTGAGTGACCACTGCTAAGTCAGCTGGCCTCTCTGTGCTGCAGTACCTCACTACCTCCCAGGGTTGTTACCAAGATTAAATGAGGTTGAAAAGATGCTCAGAACAGTGTCCTGACCTAAGTGCTTACAATGGCACAGATGACAATGACAATGCATTTATCGTTTTTTTAAACATTAACATTAAACATTTTTTTAAACTCTCCTCAAACCCATATATGAACCACTTTCCCAGTTTTAAAAACATGAACTCCTATAATCCTCCAAACAATTGAAGAAAAAATATTTTTATTCCCATTTTACAAATAGATTCTACAGAAAAACTAAAAACCTAAGCAGGCTAAGTAACCCAACTAGACAGCAGTCCAGCACTAAAATACACAACAGGCTGATTCTAATGTGCTCTGCTCTACAAAACTGTTTCCCTCTAAGATACTGTTTGATTTTTATGTAGCAGTTACTAGAAGTTAAACTGGGAAAGAAGTACATTATCAAGTCAAATATTAAAAATTAAGTCATTTAACATATACTATACATATAAAATATGATTTACATATTAAATCACTTCTTATATACTTACGTATATAAAATCACTTAAAATATTAGAAATGAAGTAAAAATTCGGTGAAGGAAAAGGTATATTAATAATAGCATTAAGAACAGCAGCTGTCGGGGAAATCGGAGGGGGAGAAGAACCATGAGAGACGATGGACTCTGAAAAACAAACTGAGGGTTCTAGAGGGGAGGGGGGTGGGAGGATGGGTTAGCCTGGTGATGGGTATTGAGGAGGGCACGTTCTGCATGGAGCACTGGGTGTTATCCACAAACAATGAATCATGGAACACTATATCTAAAACTAATGATGTAATGTATGGGGATTAACATAACAATAAAAAATTTAAAAAAAAAAAAAGAACAGCAGCTGTCCTTCATTAATTTTCCCACATACTAAGCAGTTATCTAAACATTTAATGTGCATGATCTCATTTAATCCGATGAAATAATTACTACTGCTACCTCATTCCACAGATGAAGACACTGAGGTTTTGGAGGTATTAAATAACTTGACAGAAGTTATCCGGCTGGGAAGAGAAGAGTGGACATTCAATGCCAGGTCTACATGAGGCCAAAGCCTAGCCCTTTAGCTAAGGCAACACTCTACTCATGCCATACGAAGGGAACACACATTCTACTGAGTCACACACTGAAACCTGTGATCGTCAATACACTGGAAGAAAGCCCAAATTTTTAAGAAATACAACGTATTTTCTGTAGCTCTCTAGTCCAACATACAGTCAAACACAGCAAAGTTCATGCACAGTCAGCACTACTACTTAGTTAAGGGGCATCCTCTGAAGTCTTAAAATCAGAAGGTAGAAACTCTTAAAATTCTCTGCAACACAAAAAGTGAGCCTCAAAACACTATTCCAAATTGCTGTAAACATGAAATCATGTTAGTGACTTGAAATAATGGAAATGGTATTTTTCACTGCATCAAGAGATATTATCTCCCCATCCTGCCTACCTATACTAGTATAAATTAATCAAGTATTTTCAGGAGCATGTCTAAATAGAGCAATAAAATGGGTTCAAATATGCAATGTACAAGGTAATTAAAGACACTGATTACAATAGTTCCTCAAAAGGCTCACAAAATTATCGCTTAGAATGAAAAAACAAGTTTTATATTATCCACAAAACTGAATTTAAAATTTCTAAATACATACTATCAAAATGTCCATAACATTTGAAACAGTACAATTTATATATTGAAAGGTTTTTTGCATTAAAGATTTCTATTGATTGAAAAAATCAAATTAGTACAAAAGATTTCCAAAATTCAACTTACATCTCAACTAATACTAGATCACAAAAACAAGTGGCTTACGGCATCAAAAAAATCTAGATAGTTCCTTAAAATCTATGATAAGGGGATCGGAGTTACATTCTACATGGCCTACATTAGCTTTTCACAAAGTGTTTTCTCAAGAATTTCGACAAGTATTAAACAACTTTCATAACACAATTTTTAAAAAAACATTTTGGCTTTTTGTTATACATTTTTCAAATAGTTTTTTTTTTAATCACATTGAATATAGTGTATGCAAATCAAAAATTCTGGAAAATTCAAGAGTTGAAAAAAGATGAAAAATCACTATAGTTTTACCATTCAAGAGCAATTACTATAAATATACATTACTCTTTTTTTTTTTTAAGATAATTTCTGTTGTTTTCTTTTGCAAAGTTGTTGTGGTCATATTACATATATAATTTTGTGAGACTCGTTTCTTCACTTGGCATTTTAATATGATCAAGTTCTCAAGTTTGTAAATTTTTTAAAGTATATTTAATGACTGCATATTATTTGAGAATATACCACAGTTAACTTTCATACTGAAATTCTCGATTATCACACGTTTTTGTATATCTACTACCAAAAGCGTCTAAGAACATATTTTAACATTCCTCTGCTAGCAGAGTAATAATTTAAAAAAAAAAAAAAAAAAAAAAGACTTTTTACATACTGAGGCGCCAGGGTGGCTCAGTCGGTTAAGCAGCCGGCTCTTGATTTTGGCTCAGGTCATGATCCTAGGGTCCTGGGATAGAGCTCCATGTTGGGCTCCATGCTCAGTGGGGAGTCTTCTTTAGGATTCTCTCTCTCCCTCTCCCCCTCCCTCAGCTCACATGCACGCATGTGTTCTCTCTAAAATAAATCTTTAAAAAGTTTCTAATTCTAAAAAAAAAAAATTTTTACATATTAAAATGTATAGGTTTCTAAAAAATTTGTATTTAATGTTTTGTTTTGACTTACTGGTGTTTAGTTTGAGTTACTAATTAAGTTTCTCTTGTATTTGTTACTTATATTTCCTCTTATGAGATCGCTTTTACCTATTTACCTTTTGAAATCTTTGTGTTTCTTAGCAATTTATGCCTCCTTAAAATACATTTTATTAAAAAATTACCTAAAATATAATATTTTATAAAATATAAAAATAGTAAGCCTGGGTCCTATTTACTGAAAAAAGTTTCCCCAGTTTGTTACCTGCCTTTTTAATGTTGTTCTTTCTTCCTGTTAATTTTCAGAAATGTAAACTTTCATATATTGAAATCTACTTTCCCTCTAACTTCTTATATACCTAATAAACTCTGGCCATCTCCTACCATCTAGAAATGTGATAAAAATTCATTTATATAGTCATCCAGCTTTAATGGTTTGATGTTTCTTTAAAAAAAAAAAAAAAAAAGAGGGGGCACCTAGGTGGCTCAGTTGGTTAAGCATCTGCCTTTGGCTCAGGTCATGATCTCAGGGGTCCTGGGATCGAGCCCCACATCAGGCTCTCTGCTCAGTGGGGAGTCTGCTTCTCCCTCTGCCCCCCTTCACCCCTGCTAATGCTCACTCGCTCTCTCTCATTAAATAAATAAAATCTTTAAAAAAAAAAAAAAAGAGGATATGCTTTAAAATTGGTATGTTCTTTTATTTCAAAAGTAAGGCAAAAAAATTAAGGAAAAGAATGCAAAATATACAGAACAACATAGTTTGAAGATCAAAGTCCATGTTCCTTCAAGTTCTATCCAAGAGGTAACCGCTGTTTGGGGTACACATGTTTTTCTATGCACATACAAAAATATACAGGAAAAAGTGCCTGTAACTTTCCTGACATTTCCTCTCTTCCCCTCATGATATTTTAGTTCCTCCTTAATAATGCTAGAGTGTATTAGTAGTGACCCTCAACGTCCAAGAAGGGATACAGTACATTCACCTAAGATTCTCAGACTTTTTTTTAGCAACAGAATTCTTTACTCAATTAATGACAGTTCAAAGACTTGGTAATTTCTGAAATACTATTTTTAAAGTACCGGCTTGTCTTTATTTTATTCACTTCACACAATGCAAAACTGGAATGTTTTTATGAATTCAAAGTAAGCAAACCAATTATTAAAAGAATGAAAGACAACAAACTTACTTGGGATACACTGGTTCATAAAGGTACTTGTCCCCTCTTGTAGATGTAATATGAAAAAACAAGATGTAGCCATATGCAGTCTGAAAGATAAATTTTATTTGCCATGAATTAAAGGGTAAGGCTATGACTAACACCTTAAATTTTATTTTTATATATTCTTACTTTGAAAACACTTCACTCATGGGAATCCTCTTTCGAAAAGCTACAATCTAATTATACAATTAAAAAATGACTTCGTTTTAATATAACCCATCTTGTTTAATATAACCCACGAAAGGAGATTTTATATTTTGATATTTCATAATGTCATTAAATCAATAGTTCATAATAGATTGTAGACATTAATACTCTAAAATAATTATAGTATTCAATAGCAGATGATTATTTTACAAAATATACATAACTTTTTGAACTGTGCAATATGGCAAATAATTTTTTCTAATTTTTCAAAGCAACAATGTCACCAAGTAGTAGTAATACTATGATAAAGTTCTTGACTGTATTCAAAGTTCACACAATATAACTTCAGAATAACATATTTATATATTTCAAAATCAATCAACTGGCCTATTTACTATAAAATATACTGAGACACAAAAGAAAAACAGAACCTTCATTTCCAAATTTGATCATCAGTTATTTTTAGTTAACAAAATACTTTTAAAATACAAATTGTATTGAAACATTTCATAATCATGGCACATATCTGTGATATCTGTGAAGCTCAACCACTTTATATTTATAGAAATATACAAAATACTATATTTAGCTGTTTCTAACCATTTTTAGGCCTGAGTGGCAGCTGTTTGGCCCAAACTACTATATATTAATACTGAACTCTTATTTTAGAAGCAGGTGGGCTTTACCCAAAATACAAAGAAAACTGAAAAAAATTATTCAAGGTTTCAAATTTCTTTCCAGTACTTGCTTCTGTTCTTCACTTAAAGGAATGCCAGAGGAAAAACAGTTTCTTCAGCAGCCAGGTGTTTTGCTTAAGCTATAAACTCTACTATTTCATAATGTATTCCAAAATTCTACCTCAATATATTGGGACACAAAACACAAGAGGCTAAGATCATCATTCTAATTCCTCAGGTGCAATTTTACCTTCCTCAAATGTGGCGAATCTGGGATCAAAGGAAAACAGATTCAAATCAAACCATATCAGACATCATAACCCCTACACAGATTAGTGACTTTGAAATTTGTAAACTGTACTATTACCTCATATGGGTTAGAAAAGTAAGATAATACGGTCTGGCATTTACATGAATAGCATACAAATGTTGTCTGGAAAATCAGCCACTCAAGGTCAAAAGTTCAACATTTCAGAATATCAAATGCTAATAATATACTCATAATTTTAACAAGTGCTTAAAGGACTACTATGTCAGAGAAAATACACCATCATTTTGTACCAGCATTTAGAAATTTTATATATATGGTATACTATACAAAATTACAAATAATGGCTTGATTTACTATTCCGGTATTTTGTATCAATCTTTACTATGATCTGTAGCTTCACATGTATATAAATGCTATATACTTCCAGATCTCACTGACCTTTTCCTAAACAATCCTGCCTTTGAACAAGTCCCACCTCTGAACAATTTTAAAAGTTTTGGTAATAAATGATCATCCTAAAAAGTAGCATCTTTGTTGTTAACTATACCAAAACTGTTACTATGCAGTGTTATGATGGCTTTTCTCTTTCCACCACCAAAATACTGCAAATAAGCATACAACGACTGCCTAATCTATAGGCAACAGTCCCAATACCTTCTTCTAATACACATATACACTGTCTCTTGCTCTCTCTCTCTCTCTCTTGCTCTCTCTCTCTCTCACAAACACACACATACAATAATTTTTCTAAGAAAATAAAAAGACAAAATAAAGAACCTCTGAGTTTTCTTTCCTCGTATCATTCCGTATCTCATTTTTTTTTTTCTTCCTCCAAGTCTTATTCTACTGGATTCTGTGGTTGTAATTACAAAGGCCTAACAATTTTTGTAAGCAACTTGAATAACAAGTCCTCATGTCTCTTTCTTTTGTATATCCATGAATAAGGGTCACAGACACATAAGAATAAAGGCTATCAAGAGGATAAGAGAAATCACTACTTAAATGGAGAATGGAACAGACTTGTCTCTAGTAACACCACTTAGCAGGAAAAGAACTTTCCAGAAACAATTTTAAAGGATATTAATAACACATTAAAAATTCAGTCAGAGAGGTATGAATATTCAGTCAGAGAAATATCTTTTTTTTTCAATTGCAAATTGCAAATAGAGATTTGAAAAACCATGCAAACTACCTCAGATAACTCCATAGTTTAAAAAGAAGAGTTTGAAATCTGGAGGTGGTGGTAGTTGTTGATGGCATCAATATTAACTGCTTGTTTGTATTCTGCTTTGGTGGGCATTTGGGAAGTTTCCCCTTGCTACTCAAAATTAAATATATTTTAAAAATTATTTTATGACTGATGCATAACATATATAAAAGCAATTTTCTGTAAACAGGAAGAATTTAAATCCAGCTGTGTCATGATGCAAATCAACTGTTACATAAAACTAATGCTTCACCTGAAGGAAGCAATCCCAGTACCTTCCTCTACCATTATCTAATCAAGGCTCCCACTGGACATGAATTCACCACATACTTCAGAATTCAAGTCATTGTGCATTTCCTCCTTAGGACATGCCGTTTTTAACATGAAGGAGATTCATGCATCTGGGCTCCAATAACCTGATTGATGCATCACAAAGATTTCTGTAGTAATTAAAAGATAAGGATTTGATGATTTAGAGATGCATCTTCTATCCTAATACACTGTCATGTTAGGCTTCAAATAAGGCCGAAATAACAGATTAGCACTATTTAATTCTTTACACTGGTTTGTAAATGGTGTTTACTGTTTTTAGCTTTATTTCTTTATTATACATGTTCGAATACATAAAATTAATCACACAAATCCTACCATGAAGATAATTACCTACCATTTCTGTATACTCTTTTAGGCTCTACACATTCAGATACATGAATATATTTAAATGGGAAATGATAAAAACAGCTATAAATCACACACACACTCAAAAATAAATGATGAATCTTTTGACATGAATACGTATCAAAAATTACCATTTCTAACACTTACTACCACACTTTTATACCAGAGCACTAATTTAAAGGGAGGGGGGAAGCTTCTGTTTCCAACCAAGATGATGGATTAAGGTGAAGCCAATTTATGCTCCCATTTGAAAACAAAACAAAACAAAAACCTGGATAAAAACCTGAGAACAATGGTTTTCAAAACACCAACATGAAGCAATGAGGTCAGTGATCCCTGAGAGATGAGACATTGATATGAGTCCTATAATTGCCCCAGCTTACTACCTTGGGAAGGTTTCCAGGTCACAGCACTGAAAAGAGGAACTAAGGCAGAGCCTGGTGGACTCCCCAACCTATGGAGATGAAGCTGAGAGCCCAAGAATAATAAGGGAGCTACAATTCATACAAAAAGTACCAGAGAGGAGAGAGCTGCACACAGAAAAAAATCCAAGAGTACCGTACACACACATATGAGGAAACTATTCAAGGCAGGAGAGAAGCCAAACCAAAAGGATTAATTAGTAAAAAGAATAGTGCTCCAACAGTCCTGAGAACAGTGCCTGTCCCACAGTCAGACTGAAGAACTGGTAATTCACAGGGAATTAGTAAGAATGCTCAGAAAAGTAGTCCTCAGGTATTCCTGGGGTAATCCTAGAAAGGTATGGCCTGAATAGTGGGGAATAATTAGCTTTACTGAGTGCTGTTCAAAACCCACATTACAAAGAATAAAATAAGACATGAACATATACTGTCTCCAAGTAATCATCACTTCATCCCGGAACAAAACTCAAGCTTTATAGGACCACAAAAATATCCAGCACACAACAAAGTAAAGTAACAATGTCTGGCATCCAATCACAGATTACCAAATACGCAGATAAGCAGGAAAACATGAGACACAATGAGGAGAAAAATCAACCAATCAAGAATGATCCCGAACTCAATTAAATGTTAGAACACAAATGGGTTTCAAAACAGTTATAACCATATTCCACATGTTCAAAAGGTTAGGGAATATAGAAAACCCAAACCATTTTTGAGAGGTAAAAATTAAAATATGAGATTAAAAATATAGTGGATATGACTAATGGCGGATTAAATACTGCAAAAGAAAAATTCACCGGTCATAAAAGCATAGCAGTAAAGATTATCCAAATGAAACAGCACCCCCCCCAAAAAAAATAAAGCTGAAAGAGCACTGGTGAGTTGTGGGACAACTTCAAGTCGCCTAATATACATATAAAGAGTCCCCAAGGGTGGAGGCAGAAGTCAGAAAAAGCAGTTGTATTAAATTTAATCCAAATTTCATTTGTTTCAGTTAAACTTCTTTAAAAGTTAATTGACTTTTCAAACAAGAATAAGAGCAATATATGTTGTGGTTTTACCATATGTAAAAATAAAATGGGTATAATATATGTTCCTTGACCCCAGAATTAAATTAGAAATCAGTAACAAACTTCTGGAAAACTCTCAAATATTTTGAAACTAAATAATATGCTTCTAAATAATTCATGGATCAAAGAAGACATCAAAAGGAAATTGAAAAAAATACAGTATTCTAAAATTTGTGGGATGTTGCTACAGCAGTACTTAAGGGGAAATTTTAGAGCTTTAAAGAGCTGTATTAGAAAAAAAGAAAAATCCCAAATCCATGACATTAGCTTTTACCTTAAACTAGAAACAGATGAGCAAATGAAACCCAAAGTAAGCAAACTAAGAAGAGGAAATAGCAGAGGTCAGAGTGGAAATCAATGAAACACAAAACAAAAATAAAATCAGTGAAACCAAATTCTGGTTTTTGTTTTTTGTTTTTTTAATAAGATCATTAAAATTGATACACCTCTACTCAAACTGACTGGGGGGCGGTGGGACGGGATAATCACTAGCAGAAATGAGAGAGGTGACATCACTACAGATTCTAGAGGTATTAAAAGAATAATGAGGGAGTATAATGAATAACCATGACAAAAAGTTTACAACTTGAATGAAAAGGACAAATTCCTTGAAAGACAGAAACTGCCAATCCAAGTACCTTAAAAAGCCTACTGCGTCTATTCAAGAAACTTAAATTTCAACTAAAATCCTTTCCACAAGAAAACTCTATGCTCAGATGGTATCACTGGTAATTCTACCAAATATTTAAGAAAGAAATATGAATTCAACACAAATTCTTCTAGAAAACCACTGAGGAGGGGACACTTCCCATCTCATTTTATGAGGCCAGCATTACCCTCAAACCAAAACCAAAGACATTATAAGAAAATGAACTACAGACCAGCATCTCTTATCAACAGATATAAAACTTCTAAACAAAATTTTATCACAGAAAATTTAATAATATATTATCAGGAAAATACATCATAAGTAAAAGGGGTTTATTCAGAAATGCAGGGTTGGTTTAACATTTAAAAAAAATCAATAAATATATTTCACCATATTAATAAATCAAAAAAGAAAAACAATATGATAGTCTCAATAAATGCAGAGAAAGCATTGAACATCCTATAAAGCATTCCTGATTAAAAACTGTCAGCAAATTAGCAAGAGAGGAAAAACTTCCACAACCTGATAAAGGGGATCTGCAAAACACCTAGAACATCATTCTTAATAGTGAAAAACCGAATCCTTTTCTTCTGTTCAACATTGTACTGGACAAGATAACCAGTAAAATCAGGCATGAAAAAGAAATAAAAGGTATCTAAGTTAAAAAGGAAAAATGAAAACTATCCTTTGCCATCGTCATCTATGCAGAAAATCTGATGGACTCTACCAAAAATGTACCAGAGTGAGTTTAGCATTGACTGCAATACACAAGATCAATACAGAAAAATCAACTGCATTTCTATATACATAAAGAACAACCAGAAAATTAACATGTTGTTTTCAATAGAATCAAAAATAGGAACTACTTAAGAAGAAATCTAGCAAAAGGTATGAAATAGCTGTACACTGATAATAAAACACTTAAGTTAAAAATATCTAAATAAATGAAGAGATTTATCTTTTAACAGGTCAAAAGGTTCAATAATGCTAAGATGATAACTCTCCCCAAATGGATCCACCGAGTCAATGCAATCTCAATCAAAATCTCAGCAGGCACTTTCATCAAAACTGACAAGGTTAGGGCACCTGGGTGGCTCAGTCAGTTAAGTGTCTGACCCTTGGTTTCACTCAGGCCATGATCTCGGGGTCCTGGGATCAAGGCCCGTGTCAGGCTCCATGCTCAGCGCATAGTCTGTCACTCTTCCTCTGCTCCTCCCCCTGCTCTCTCCCCCTCTCTGGAATGAATAAAATCTTAAAAGCAAACAAACAAAAAAGAAACCCTCTTTAAAAAAACTAACAAGGTTATTCTAAAATTCATATGGAAATAAAACATCCTAAAACAGTGAAAGCTACTTTGAAAACAAAGAAATTGGAAAACTGACATTGTGATTTCAAAATTATTACAAAGCTAATCAAAATGATGCTGTATTAACATAAAGACAGGCAAATAAACACATCACAGAAGCAAATACAGACAAAAACACAGATATATGTGGACAACTGATTTTTACAAAGATGCAAAGAAATATAGTGTAGAAGCAATAACCTTTTCAACAAACTGCCAAAATTGAACTTGGATCCATACCTTGCAACATATGCAAAAATTAACTCAAGATATATCACAGACCTAAATATAAAAACCTAAATAATAAAACCTCTACAAGATGGGGGGCCTGGGCAGCTTAGGTGGTTAGGTGTCTGACTCGATTTCAGCTCGGGTCATGATCTTAGGCTCATGGGACCAAGCCCCACTTTGGGCTTTGTACTCAGCAGAGATGCTTGGGATTCTCTCTCTCCCTCCCCCTCTGCTCCTCCCCGCACTGTCTCTCTCTAAAAATAAATAAATCTTAAAAACGTACGTATATATTAAAATTTCTAGAAGATATAAAAAAATATGAAGCATAAAATAAATTGATGAATTGGACTTCATCAAAATTAAGTACTTCATTCAAAAAACAATGTTAGGAGAGTGAAAAGACAAGTCACCTATTAGGAGAAATTCTTTATAAAGTATATATGTAATACAGGACTTATATCCAAAATACATTAAGAACTCTAGGACTCTGACAATAAGAAAGCAAAGAACCCAATGAATAAAATGAGCAAATGATCTGAGCACACACTTTACCACAAAAGACATACAAGGCAAATAAACAAAAAGATGTTCAAAATCATTTTTCATTAGAGAAATACAAATTAAAACTATAATGAGATACAACTATACATCCATCAGAATGGCTAAATTAAAAAATCATACCATACCATATGTTGGCAAAGGGGAAAGAGGACTCTCATGCACTGCTGGTAAGAATATAAAATGATACAACTACTTCAGAAAAAAGCTTGGCATTTCCTTAGAAAGTTTAACATTCACTTACCTCATGATTTAGCTATTTCACGCTTGAGTACTAACCCGACATAAAAGGAAATATATGTCCATATAAACATCTTACGTATATGAATGCTCATAAGCATTTTGCTTGGAATAGCCAAAAACTGAAAACAACTCAAAAGCCCACCAAGAGATGAATGGTCAAACCAGCTGCAGTCCCTCAGTAAGATAGAACACTAATCTGCAGTGACAGAAAGCAAATGAGTGGTTGAAGGGAGATGGATCACGGGGGGGGAGGTACAAAGAAACGTGTAGGGATGATGGATAGTTCATCACTATCTTGACTGTAGTCATGGTTTCAAATGTTATCAAATTGTACACTTAAAACATGTATTTACTGTATCAATTGTACCTCCATAAAGCAAATCTGGAAAAAGAAATGGAAGTGATGGTTGGACTTGGAGCAGCACCTTCTGCTCTCTGGAAAAGCTTCTACCATCACATACAAAGCCCCATCTAGCCTACTGGAGAATAAGGGGTCACAAAGAAAATCAAGGTGGACATCTCCCGCCAACTAGCAGACAGGGACTGAAAGCATCTGGATCATTAAGCACCAGGGGACTACTGGTGAGACCAGGAGAACTTCTTAACCAAACCCAGAGCAAGTCACAGAATAAGAGTAAACAAATGGTTGTTTTAAACCAAGATTTGAGATAATGGTTCAATAAATACTACATATGAAAAATAATCCTAACAAAAATAGTGTAATTTAGAGAAAGGCTAAGAACATCAAGTTATGGAAATGAAAACAAAATTCAGAGAGATCCAGGAGAATTGCACAATAATCACTTCCAAAACAGAGTCTGGTCAAACCAAAATGAAAGGGAAAAAATGAGATGAACAGGGACTGTGTCCAGGACTGTGAGCCTCTGAAACTTCGCACCCCACTCTGTCGGAGTACTGCGCTTTCGGCTGTTAATCTGGTGACTCAATACAGTCACACGTTGGAAGGGAAAAAAAAAATCACAACAACACAAGAGGAATTCTAAATTAAACTGTCTTTCCCTTATTCACAAATAAGTTACATTCTAATTCATGTTACACTCACTTTCAGGTTCCTATACACTTCCATTTAGCTAGGTGTGAGAGGAATAGTCAAGGTAGCAGGAGAAAACAGACTTGGAATGGCAGGTTGGGGCCAGATCACAGGAGGTCCTGAGTACTAGGCTAAGCATTTGGAACACACTTTGAATGCAAAGGGAAGCCACTGAAAGGTCTGGAAATAAGAGTAAGAGCTCTGATTTAGAAATAGCTATACATAAGGTGCACTCTGAGTGGAGAAAAAAGAAGAGCTAAAAGTTTTTAGCTGTAGGCAATCTAGAAAAGATATAAGAAGACCTGCACTGAGGTTATGGCAGTGAGAAGAACAGAAGAGCATGGCAGTAAACTAGAGACAGGACTTGGCACTTATACTGGTGATCAGATGGGAATGCAGAATCAAAGGACTCCAGTGTTTTTTCCTATTATAAGTAAAATTGCAATAAAAATACTTACACATATGCCTAAAGACATTGGGCTACTATCTGTCATACTGTCAAACGAGACAGTACTTAAAATTCATTTTAATGCTCCTTGTGCCTGGCTATCTACTGTCTAAAACTGAGGAAAATTTTAGGGATAATTATGGCCTGAAATCATGTCTACAGAAATGGTATTTTACTTCTGAAATTCAGAGAAAACTCTCCCCAAAAACACTATATACCAATTCTTAAAATGGTAAGGGATTTTCTCTCCCACACCCCATTAAAAAACAGTCAGTGAGATTTCTTTTTAAGGCACCAGCTGATAAGGAGGTGACTATGGTTCTGTTGGTGATACAGAAATAGAATTTTGTATTAACTGACGAGTGAGAGCACACAATGACAATACTTGAGTGGGGAAGGTCAGGCAGTAAAGAAAGTACACAGGGTGGCTGCTTTAGTCCTGACTTAATTTGCAGAGAGTTATGTCATATTGCTCTACAGATCACGCAATTGTATATCCTTCCCCACACCTTCTATCAATGACATTTTGTAAAAGCAAGTTTCAAAGTATCTCCTAGGTTCAGCTTCATTCCACAATAGGTAGTAGGATTAAACAACCAGGCTAATAGTGAAAGGCAGTAAAGCAGAATTAAGACTTTGGAACTCTAGAACCAGGCTGCATATGATCTTAGGTACACAGTATCTCTGTAATCTTGGGCAGGTTACTTAATCTTTCTTAGTTACCTCAACTATATGATGGGGAAAAATAATCTACCTTTAGAGCACTGCTATGAAGAACTAATTTTAATACAAATAAAGCATTTATAATAGTGCCTAGCACATATTAGACACACCCAAAATCTGCTACCGTAAGAACTCTGAATCTTCAATAGTTAATTTATAATCAATGTATTTCATGTTAAGAGGCTAAGAAAATGAGTAATGCATTTGAGGAAAAGGACCATCAAAACCAGTAAAGCTTCAGAATCCAAAGTCTGGTTACTAGAAAGTTCACTTACCCAATACCCATTCCATGATAGCATACAATTCTTTAACATTTTTTTAAAAATTTGAGAGAGAGAGAGCACGCACAGGCACGCACTCAGGGGGAGGGGCAGAGGGAGAGGGGGAGAATCTCAAGCAGGCTCTCTGTTGAGCGTGGAGGCCGAGGAGGGGGCTCAATCCCACAACCCTGAGATCATGACCTGAGCCGAAATCAAGAGTCAGATGCTTAACCAAGACACCCATGCGCCCCTAACATTATTTTCAAATGCACCTTGATAGATTATCTTTTAGTACAAATGGTTATTTGCAAAGAAGAGTGACTGCCTTACTGAACAGATTACAAAAATATCAGTGGCCTTTCTAAACTAGTACCATATGACTGAAGGTTCTCCATCTGTTTCAGCCTACATTACAATGTAAGAAATGAAAATTAAGGGGCACCTGGGTGGCCCAGCGTGGAGCCTGCCTGAGATTCTCTCTCTCTCCCCCTCTGCCCCTCCTCCCCCCAGCTCGCCCTGTCTCTCTTAAAAAAAAAAAAAAGAAGAAGAAGAAGAAGAGAAAATTAAAAATAATCTCTTTTGCAGGCAGAGGCAAACAAAAAAGTTGGACAATATAAATGGTTTAACTTCTGGATCCTGTTAAGATAGAAAGACTGAGCCCACATTCTTAATCTCTCCTCCTCCTTTCAGAGTACAATTGCCAAAGCGTGTCTTGGATGAGTATGGAGATGTCCAGGTCACCAAGATCTCTTGAGTTCTTGTGGGAGAGAATATATGCTAAGGGACCAGGCAGAGGGAAAGCTTTGCTATGCTTTACTCCTTGAGGCACTGGGCAAAGATCCGGGATTTCAAAGTTCTCTAAGTAACTTAAAATGCAGAACCCCATGGTTACTCCCCTGAAAAGGCTGAATGTGACTGATCCTGGAAGTGGACACAGCGCTGTCCACATAACCCTAATGACTTCAAGAGGCTTCGAGTAGAGGCTGTGATGGTGAACTGAACTGCTCCCACACCTCCTGGTCTGGAAAAGCCATTCACTTTTCCCCCACACCCAGAGACCACCTGAGAGTAGAGGAGACTCATCCTAAGCCTCGACGGAGGACAACAGTTTATAAGATTGTCTGCCTCTGCAAACTGCTGTTTTAGCCAATATCTGCGGGTGGGCATTGTCAGAGAGACCCATATGAAAGCCTGACCTCTATGGGTGGCTGATGGAACACAAGAAAGAAAATATTATACAAGAAGCTCTGTAACAAATGAAACAGCTAAAATATATGGATCCTACTAATAAGCCACACAGATGAGAGAGAAGAATGCAAGCGAACTGTGGGGAAAAAATTAAGGACTCTCAGGAGGTACTATGAGAACATAAACAAGACTTTTCAGAGCTAAACATTTCCTTCTAGAAAAATCAGACAAATATAAAGAATAAATGATAAAGAATAATCCTTTATGGGAGCTGAACCTTTTACTCCAGAAGATCACAGGGAAACACTTTCATGATACAAAACATGAAGAGATAAAATCACCACTGAAAGATAAGAGGCGTGAAGAACAAACTCAAACTGATATTTATTTAGAGAATAATAAAAGAAAATTTCCCTAGCTGTAGAAACACTACAACTGAGATTCAGGTTTAATATGAAGGTGGAGGGGAAGGGGAAAGAGGGAGACAGTTTAATGGAAAAGGATATATATCTAGAGATAACAAGCAGAAACAACTAAATTTTAATCATAAAGAGAAAAATCATACAGAGAAAAAGATGATGAGGTTGCCTACAAAGGAGGGAGAATAGATTATCACTAGATTTCTCACCAGTAACACCAGAAACCAGAAGACATTGAAACAATAGCTCATGGCTAGAAAAAAAGAATCCTAAATCTAAGAATCCTACAGCTAGACAGGATATCCTTTACTGTGGTTAAAGAGTGGAATGTTCAGATACTATTTATTTCATTTAATGTATGAATGCCTACCATGTGCAGAAGAAACCCTCTTGGAACCTGGAGCTACAGTGAAGAGAACAAGCAAACTGACATGGAATATTCTAGGTTAAAAAAATGGACAAACACAGGCCCTGCAAAGGGCCAATTCATACATCAAGAGATGATGAACCTCACTAGCAATGAAACAAATGGAATTAGATGACAAGACCATTTTTCATCAATCTAGTTTAGACATAAATGCAGGAAAACAGGAATCTTATGAACACTTAGGAGTAACTCTGGAATGGATACAACTTTGCTGAAAAATAACTTGGCAACATTTATTAAAAAGAATAAAGATATATCCTTTGACAACTACTACATAGGGGAAATTGCCCTAAAGAAATAAAGGTACCAATACAAAAAGGATGTATGTACAATAATGTTTACTGTAGCACTGCTTGTAGTTGCCAAAAGTCCATCAAAAAAGAATGGTAAAGTAAATAAGAAACTTCCGAACTGTGAAATAAGAACAGTCATAATATACTAAGTGAAAAAAAATCAAATTACAAAGTAATGTGTAAATTAAGATCCCAGTTTTGGGTGTAAATTATGAATTGTCTTATACCTATTCATCAATTTAAAAATCCACTCATCTGTAAGTTACAATCCTTTGCAGACATTCAAAATCACATTACAGAAAAATGCTGAAGCAAGACAATGTTCATGATATAGTATGTCAAAAAAGCAGATTACAAAACTATATGATTGCTTTGTATAAAGAATATCTTAGACAATCCTCCATTTATGAAACACAGATTTATCAAATATGCTCATCAATAAGTGACATTAGCAGTCACTTACAGAAATATCACTTTGTATTTAAAGATAAATAGACTTCAATAGCTTTCAAATTCTAAGTGCTATTAAGTATGAGTATCTGCAAATATCCATAAAAAGATATACGGTTATAAATAAAAATTAATGATTATCTGTGAATAGTGGAATTATTGGTGATTCTTTTGTGTTTCTCAGGTTTTCTTCATCAGACATGTATCACCCTTATAACTTAAAAATTAAAACTTTAGGGACGCCTGGGTGGCTCAGTCACTTAAGCATCTGACTTCAGCTCAGGTCACGATCCCAGAGTCCTGGGATTGAGCCGCATATCGGGCTCCCTGCTCATGGGGGAGCCTGCTCCCCCTGCTTGTGCATGTTCTCTCGCTCTCTCTCCCCTCAAATAAAATCTTTTAAAAAAAAAATTAAAACTTAAAAAAAATCCAATTCTTGAAACTATAAAACTCCTAGAAGATAACAGAAAATCTAGATGACCTTGGGTTTGGCAATAACGTTTAGATACAACACCAAAGGAATGATACACAAGAAAGAAGAGATAAGCTAGACTTCATTAAAGTTAAAAATGTGTGCTCTACCAAAAACCAGTCCAAAGAATAGAAAGACAAGCCACAAACTGGAAGAAAGTACTTACAAAAGACATACGTGAGAAAGGACTGATATCCAAAATAAAGAACTCAAGAAGTTCAAGAATAAGAAAACCACTCAATTAAAAACTGGACCAAACACCTTAACAAACACCTCATCAAAATACACAGATGGCAAATAAGCATATGAAAAGATGCTCCACATCATAATATCCATGAGGAAAAAGCAAATTAAAACAATGAAATATCATCACAGGCCTATTAGAATAGCCAAAATCCAAAACATTTAATAACACCTAATGCTGATAAAGATGTGGAGCAACAGGGACTCTCACTCATTGCAGACAGGAGTACAAAATGGTAAAGCCACCATGTAGGATAGTTTGGCAGTATCTTTCAAAACTAAACATAGTCTTACCATACAATCCAGCAAACGCACTTCTTGGTATTTACCCAAAGGAGCTGAAAATGTATATCCACACAAAAACCTGCAAACAGATGTTACAGCTGCTTATTCATAACTGCCAAAACTTGGATGCAACCACGATGTTCTTCAGTAGGTGAATGGATAAAAAAAACTGTGGTACATCCAAACAATAACATATTCAGTGCTAAAAAGAAATGACCTATCACGCCATGAAGACATGGAGGAACCTTAAATGCATATTACCAAGTGAAAGAAGCCAATCTGAAAAGGCTACATACTGTATGAATCCAACTACAGAACATTCTGGAAAAGGCAAAATTAGGAAGACAATGAAAAAGATCAGTACTTGCAAAAAGTTACTGGAAAAGGGATTACAGGTAGAGCAGGGGATTTTTGAAGCAATGAAACTACTCTGTATCTACACTGGTGGATATGTCATTATATTTGTCCAAACCCACAGAACAAGAGTGCACCATAACGTACACTATGGATTCTAGGTGATAATGGTGTGTGAATGTAGGTTCGTCAATTGTAACAAATGTACCAGGGATGTTGATAATAGAGAAGGTTATTCATGTGTTGGGGCTTCGAAGAGATATAAAGAAAATCTCTATGCTTTCCCCTCAGTTTTGCTGTGAACCTAAAAATACTCTAAAAATTAAAGTTTATTTTTCATAAACTCCACTTATGATCCTTTATGTATTTTAAAATTCAGGAGCTAAAACATTAATTCATGTCTTAAATTATACAAATAGAGATGATAAATCACTTGGATCAGGTCAGGATTTACTCAGTATATTAATACAAGCCACACTATAATAGTTAAAATTATATTCATCATGACATCTCCACAAAGTTGTAGATAAAGACTATAAAACAGGCGCCTGGCTGGCTCAGTCAGTGGCATATGCAATTCTTGATCTTGGGGTTGTGAGTTCGAGCCCCACACTGGGTGTAGAGATTACTTAAAAATAAAATCTTAAGGGAAAAAAAGCTATAAACAATAACTATGTGAAATAAAAACTAGATTCTCAACAGCCAAAAAAGTAGGTGGCTTTATTGTCTCTTCTGTATATGCATTTTATCTCTACAAATTGAAGACCAGAATAATTTCTTCTAACTTCTTTGTTTTCTTAATACTTAGTACAGTGCAAAAGATTAATAAATTAATGTGAAATTATTTCTGCTCTAAAAACAAAGCTAACAATTTTCTCTTTACCAGGATATAGGGGCTGTCCCTAGTTATCTGTTCCCGGCCCGGGGGTAATGAGGGCAGGGGAACAGTGGCCCAGAGGGTAAGAGCTCCATAATGCTGATGTTTGGGGGTACAGGCTATGTACTGCTTGGTCTGCATGTGAAAGGCACACTAACAGGTGAATCCTTATTGCTATCTCTAGAAATTGCCTGGCCTTGGGAAGGGCAGCCTCTCCAGGGTCCAAAAGGCCTCAAGATATCAAAGCATCATATATACAGAAAAATAAAAGGGAATAATTAATACAGAGAGAAAACAAATTCTCATAAATTTTACTGCTAAAAAATTCTAAATATAATGGTAATGAAAACTGAGCATAATTTTCTTTGTAATACATATCCACTAAAGAGAAAGAAATTCTTTTTATGGGGTAACATTTTTGCTTAACTGGGGTTTAAAGTTAGTGTTCCCTCTCACCTTAATGCTGGCCTGTAATGAGATCTTACTCTATTTAAAATGTCTTTTCACATAAGTAGTGCCAAATACTGATACGAATCCATGAGCAAATGATTTTAACTGAATATAATCATCAACTGGTAGGTAAGTATACAAGTCTACTAGATTCTTCTCCTGATGTTTGCTTTTTAACATGTCATTATGTGGTAGATTAATCACTTCCAACTGAGAGCTGGGTGAAAGCACTCCTCATTTGCACAATTAAATGGATTATGAAATACAGACATCTCCTTTGCAATTGCATCAAGTTCTGAAATATGCTACTGGAACTGGGTATGAGCTCAGAAAATATATCTACTGCTAATTTTTGTTGGAAAACAGATCTTACTGTTTAATTTTTGACACCAGGGAAAACACAAAAAGCAGCCTGGCAATACCTGTGAAACAAACCCAGACAGACAATATGAGGACACAAAAGAGTATGACAGTAGTTGTCACCAAAATGACTTGACAACATATAAATCTTACATTTAAGCACTGTTTTGACTGAATTCATGTGCAAGCATTACCAAGTCTGCAGCAAAGTTATCATTTGCCAGATCATTCAGTGTCTGGTAAGTAGTTGAGGTGGTTCTTCAAGTTCAAAAAATTTCAAAATGAGCCCCAACGTAAGAAAAAAAAAAAAAAATCAACAATAAACCTTTACACTGACTGCTAAGACATTAAACACCCATGGAATTGGGCAAGTCAGGATCTCCAGCTTCTATTTCTAACAACTTAAAATGGCCACAGGTGTTCAACACTTCCATGTGCACTAGCTTTGTAAACCGTCCAACTAAGCCTTTCTCTGCTCCGCGTGTATTTTTGTCACCATCAGTTAAAAACACACTTTAGTGGACTCTGCTTCAGGTTGTACTGATTAGTGTTTTCTCAACTTCTTTAAAATCTTTTCACCTGAAGTTCTCCCATACATGTTTTTCACAGGGAGTAATTCTCAGTCATTTCACACTTTACACTAACTATTCAAATAAACTGAGCAGTACTGTAACATTCCTCAAGTCATCAAAAAACAGCTAAACTTACTTTGGTTGTACCTTCATTTTCATTTTTTGTGAAAATATTCTGCTTTAAATATTCTAATTTTTCTATTAATGTCAGTGAGATGGGAATACTGCGATAAATACTAAGTTGGATAATGTCAACTTTTATTGTATTCTTTTGCCTCTGCTATAGAGTCACTGCATAATTAAGACAATTTCCCATCCAATCCAATAATAAATCAATCTATATTCCAATGTATTTTAGAAGCATGATATTCAAAACCTATTCTTCTCTTCTTTTGTTCTTTTGACATGATAGGTATGCACTAGTAATAAACATTATACAGAATGTTATGGTACGGAAGTATGTGTGCACTTGAAACACCTGATCTATAAACATGTTACTCTAACTTACAGTGCACTGAGCAGAAAAGAGAAGAGATAGAGCGCCACATACGGCTGCTGCAGCTTGAAAGCAGCCATAGAAATGATCTAAATAAATTAACATTTTCATACTCCAACATTACTTAGGGACAACGAAATTTAAAATTCATATAATGAAAGATACACCTAGATAACAGCCACATTAGTTAAACTAACTGAGAAAACAACCTGAGGGCGCCTAGGTGGCTCAATTAAGAGCCCAACTCTTGATTTTCGCTCAGGTCATCATCTCAGGGTCGTGGGACTGAGCCCCCTTTCAGCTCTGCACTGGGTGTAGAGCCTGCTTGGTATTCTCTCTCTCCCTCTCCCTAGGCCCCCCACACCCACCCAGGCTCATTCTCTCTTAAAAAAGAAGAGGGGAGGGGAGGGGAGGGAAGAAAACCACCTGCGTACTGGCAGAACAGAATTTCCACAGTTAATCATACTGAGGACATATCAAAAAGGGTAGGAGGGCAGAAACTCCACTGGGAACCAAACTCCTGGGGAGATTAACCACAAATGGGAGGGACACCACAAGCATGGAGAAGGGAGAGAAGCAGACCCCACACCACGAACTTCAGGCAGAGAAGAGTTGCTCAAGGAAGATGAGTCCCCAAAACATTTGGTGTGGAAACCAGCAGGCTTAACTCCAGGTACTTTAAAAATCAGAAGACTTAGCTCTGGAAAAGGTGGAGGGCAACAGGAAACTGAGTCCCCCCTTAAAGAGCCAGCATAACAAACAAGCTGGAGGAGATACAGCACAGAAGCAGCAGTTTGACAAAAGCCCGGAGTGGACGTGAAGCATATGTATTTACTAATCTCAGAACATGCGCTGAAGGGACAGGGATCTTCGGGAGACTTGTCCAAGAACTAAAGAGCTGGTGGGCACCATTCTCTAACCCCCAGCCCAGCTTAGATAGTCTGACACTAGGAGTAATCAAGCATGAACGCTCATCCACTACCTCGCTAATAACATACACCCAGCCCCACCCAGCCCGCCACAGTGCCTGCCAAGACATGCCCTCCAAACAATCCAGCAGGGACCAGTGCCACTCTAAAGTGAGGCCTGCTCTGGAGAGAAGGGAATATAACCACACACACCGGTGGGATTACAGCCCCAGTAGACGGACAAGGGCAGACAGCTAGTTTGACTCCAGGCCCTGCCCACAAAGGAAAGCCTCTCCAGGACAACACAGGGAGAGCATGCTGTAGTTTGGTATGACTGCGCACCCAGTAGGTGGGCTGAGAACAGGTATCTGGTCTGACAGCAGACAGCACCCAACTAAAAGCCCACGGCAGCCCCAGAATGGGCCTTTAACAGCACAGGGACCAAACCCTGCCCAGTGTACCCACAAAGAAAACTCCTGTGAAATGCCTTCTGGTTCTGGTAAATAGGGCATACTGTGGTACAGGGCACCACAAGGTCTCTTCTTCCTATGGCCACTACTTTCAAGATGAGGAAACATAGATGACTTCCCTAATACAGAGAAACAAACCCAGACAGACAATATGAGGACACAAAAGAGTATGGCCCAAATGAAAGAACAGGACAAAACCACAGCAAAAGAGTTACGTGAAATGGAAATTAGCAATATGCCTGATAAAGAATTCAAAGTGATGGTCATAAACACACTGTACTTAAGAAAACAATGGAGGATCTCTGTGAGACCTTCAACAAGGGGACAGAAAATATAAAAAAGAACCAATCAGAGATAAAGAATCAATAATTAAAAATTAAAAATACCCTAGAGGGCTTAGCAAAAAAAAAAAAAAAAAACCCTAGAGGGAATGAATAGCAGATTAGAGGAGGCAGACAAACCCATCAGTGACCTGGAGTCCAGAATAATTGAAATCAACCCAGCTGAGCAGCAAAGAGTAGAAGGAACAATAAAAAACAAAAATATGTTAAGGGAAATCAGGAACATCATCAAGCATATTAGCATGCAATTTATAAGGATCCCAGGAGGAGTAGAGATAGAAAAAGGAGCAGAAAATTTCCCTGGTTTTTCAGCAGAAACTTTGCAGGCTAGAAGAGAGTAGCATGATATATTAAAAGTACTGAAAAGAATAAAATGTGGAACTGAGAATATCTTACCCAGAAAGATTATCATTCAGAATAGGAAAGAGAGTCTCCCAAACAAACAACAGTTATAGGATGTCATCACCATTAAGCCATCTTTACAAGAAATACTAAAGGGAATTCTTTGAGTGAAAAGAAAAGGCAATAATCAGCAATAAGAAAATTATGAAATTCCACAGGTAAATACAAACATAAAGTAGATTAATCACTTAAAAAAACCTATACAGAGATTAAAGCACAACAGCAGTAGTATCAATTATACCCATAAAACTCAGTCAAGGAATACACAAAATAAAATGGTATGAAGTATGAAATCATATAAAACACGCACGGGAGTAAAAATTTAGTGCTTTTAGAATGCGTTCAAACCTAACTGACCATCAACTTAATATAGACTGTCCTCTGCATAAGATGCTAAATATGAACCTAATGGTAACCACAAATCAAAAACCTGTGACAGAGACATAAAAACAGAAAGGAATAAAAGCATATCACTAAAGAAGGACATCAAACCACAAGAGAGAGCAAGGGAAAAACAGGAGAATTACAAAAACAACCATAAAACAAGTAACAAATGCCAATAAGTATTCATCTGTCGATAATTACTTTAAATGTAAAAGGATTAATGTTCCATTCGAAAGATACTGGTTGAATGGATGAAAAAGCAAGACCCATCTTTATGCTGCCTAAAGACTTACTTCAGACCTAAAGACACATGCATAGTCAAAGGGAAGTGATGGAAAAACACGTACATGCAAACAGAAGCGAAAAGAAAGCTGGGGTACCAATACGTATATCCAAAAAAACAGACTTTAAAATTAAGACTGTAACAATAGACAAAGGACACTACAAAATGATAAAGGAACAATCCAACAGGAGCATACAACAATTGTAATTGTTTATGCACCCAATGTGGGAGCACCTAAATACATAAATCAACTAGCAGCAGACATAAAGGAAGAAATCAATAGTAATATAATAACAGCAGAAGACTTTAACACTCCACTTACATCAACAGACAGATCACCCAGAAATAATGGCTTTGAATAACACATTGGACCATATGGACCTAAAAAATATACTCAGAATGTTCTATCCAAAAACAACAGATTACATATTCTTTCCATGCACATGTGGTATATTCCCCAGAACAGATTACACGTTAGGGCACAAAACAAATCTCAATAAATTTTAAAAGACTGAAATCATATCATGCATCTTTTCTTACCATAAGGGAATGAAATTAGAAGTCAATCACAAGAAAAAAATTTGGAAAGAACACAAATACATGGAAGCTAAATAACATGCTACTATACACTGAATGGATCAATGAAGAAATCAAACAAGAAATGAAAACCTACATGGAAACAAATGAAATTGAAGATAAAGAGTCCAAAATCTTTGGGATGCAGCAAAAGCTGTCCTAAGAGAGAAGATTATAGCAATACAAGCCTACCTCAAAAAACAAGAAAATCCTTAAACTAACCTTACAGGTATAGAAGACAGGAAAATAACAAAGAAAACCCAAAGCCAGTAGAATGAAATAATAAAGACTAGAGCAGAAATACATGAGAGAGAATAAACACACGTGCGCACACACACAAAAGAACAGGTCAATGAAACCAGGAGCTGGTTCTCTGAAATTGATAAACCATTAGCCAGACTCATCAAAACAAGAGAGAGACAGAACTCAGATAACTAAAATCACATGAAGGAGGAGAATTAACAATGGACACCACAGAAATACAAAGGATTTCAGGAGAATATTACCAAAAATTACATGCCAACAAACTGAATGACCTAGAAGAAATGGATACATACCTAGAAACACATAACCCTTCAAAATGAAAGCAGGACAAAATAGAAAATTTGAACAGATCAGTTACCAGCAAAGAAACTGAACTAGTAATCAAAAAACTCCCAACAAACAGAAGTCCAGAAAGCGTCTCTGGTAAACTCTACCAGAACAGTTAAAGAAGAGTTAATACCTATTCTTCTCAAACTATTCCAAAAAACAGAAAGAGGAAGAAAAGCTTCCAAACTTAGTCTATAAGGCCAGCATTACCCTGATACAAAAACCAGATAAAGATATTACAAAGAAAGAAAATTACAGGCCATTATCTCTGAAGAACATAGATGCAGAAATCCTCAACAAAGTATTGGCAAACAGAATACAACAGTACATTAATAAAAAAATCATTCACCACAATTAAGTGGGATTTATTCCAGGGAAGCAAAGGTGGTTCAGTATGCCCAAATCAATCAATGTAATACATCACATTAACAAGAGAAAGGATAGGGGCGCCTGGGTGGCTCAGTCGTTAAGCGTCTACCTTCGGCTCAGGTCATGGTCCCAGGGTCCTGGGATCGAGCCCCGCATTGGGCTCCCTGCTCTGTGGGAAGCCTGCTTCTCCCTCTCCCATTCCCCCTGCTTGTGTTCCCTCTCTCACTGTGTCTTTCTCTGTCAAATAAATAAATAAAATCTTAAAAAAAAAAACAAGCAACAACAAGAGAAAGGATAAAAATCGTATGATCATCTTAATAGATGCAGAGAAAGCATCTGACAAAGTACCACATCCATTCAGGATAAAAACTCTCAACAGAGAAATTCTAGAGTAAACACACATAATAAAGACAAAAATGTCCATTCTCACCACTTTTATTCAACATAGTAGTCAAAGACGTAGCCACACCAATTACACCAAAAAAAAAAAAAACACCACAAATTAGTGAAGTAAAACTTCCACTATTTGCAGATGACATGATACTATATATAAAAAGTCCTCAAGACTCCACCCACCAAAATACTACTAGAACTGATAAATGAATTCAGTAAAGCCACATGATACTAAATTAATATACAGAAATTTGGTTCATTTCAATACATTAATAATGAAGTAGCAGAAAAAGAAATTTAAACAATCCCATTTACAACTGCGCTAAAAAGAATAAAATACCTACTAAACTTAACCAAGGAGGTGAAAGATTTGGACTCTGAAAACTATAAAACACTGGTGAAAGAAATTGAAGGTGACACAAACAAATGGAAAGATATTCCATGTTAATGGACTGGAAGAACCAATATTGTTAAAATGTCCATGCTACCCAAAGCGATCTACAGATTTCATGCAATCCTTATCAAAGTATCAACAACGTTTTTCACAGAGCTAGAAAAAAAAAAATTCCACAATTTGTATGAAAGTGGAAAAGAACCCGAATAGCCAAAGCAATCTTGAAAAAGAGGAACAAAGCTGGAGGTGTCACAATCCCAGACTTCAACATATACAATGAAGTTGCAGTAATCAAAATAGTATGGTACTGGCACATAAACATGTAGATCAATATAACAGAATAAAGAGCCCAGAAATAAACAAATAATTACATGATCTATTAAAAAATAAAGGAGGAAAGAACATACAATGGAGAAAAGACAGTCTCTTCAGCAAATAATGCTGAGAAAACTGGACAGCAATGTACAGAAGAATGAAACTGAACCACTTTCTTACACCATACACACAACTAAACCCAGAATGGATTAAAGACCTAAATGTGATACCTGAAATCATAAAATTCCTAGAGGAAAATATAAGCAGTAATTTCTTTGAGTTTGGCCGAAGAATCATTTCTCTAGATTGTCTCCTCTGACAAGGGAAACAAAAGCAAAATTAAACTATAGAGACTAAAGCAAAATAAACTTTTTGCACAGGGAAGGAGACCAGCAAAACACAAAGGCCACCTACCGAATTGGAGAAGATATCTGCAAATGATATATCTGATAAAGGGTGAGTATCCAAAATATATAAAGAACTCAACAACAACAAAAAAAACCCCAAATAATCCAATTAAAAATGGGCGCAGGACCTGCATAGACATTTTTCCCAAGAAGACATAGAGATGGCCAAAAGACACATAACAAGATGCTGAACATCACTCATCATCATGGAAATGCAAATCAAAACCACAATGAGATATCACTTTACCTGTCAGAATAGCTACAATGAAAAACACAAGACCTCCTACCTCTGAAGCCATTTTATGAACTGTCATGTGCCACCTGAGCCTCCAATAAAAACAAAAACAGGCAAAACAAATAAAAACACAAGAAATAAGTGTTAGTGAGGACATGGAGAAAAAGAACCCTCATGCACTTTTGGTGGGAATGCAAATTGTTACAGCCACCATGGAAAGCAGTATAAAGGTTCCTTAAAAAATTAAAAATAGAAATCACATCTGTCCCAGTAATTCCACTTCTGGGTATTTACCCAAAGAATATGAAAACACTTATTTGAAAAAAATATATGCGCCACTGTGTTTATTGAAGCATTATTTATAATAGCATAGTTATGGAAACAACCCAATTATCCATCCCTAGATGAAAGGATAAAGAAGTGGTGTACATATATATGCAATGGAATATTACTTAGCCATAAAAATGACTGAAATCTTGCCATTAACAACAACATGGATGGAGCTAGAGAGTATAATACTAAGTGAAATAAGTTAGAAAAACACACATAAAATATGTTTTCACTCATATGTAGAATTTAAGAAACAAAACAAATGAACAAAGAAAAAAAGAAAAAAATAACAGACTCTAAAATACAGAGAACAAATTGGTGGTCGCCACAGAAGAGGTGTGTGGGGAGGATGGGTGAAATATATAAAGGGGATTAAGAGTTCACTTATTCTGATGAGCACTGAGAAATGTACAGAATTGCTGAATAATTTTTTACACCTGAAAATAATATAACACTGTACGTTAATTACTCTTCAAATTAAAAATAAGTTAAAAAATAAAATTCATAATTTTCAGATGTCAAAATATTTCTGACTTTTTCTTAATAATTTAAATATCCTGAACTATTCTTAATTCATTACCCTCACAAAAAAAAAAAAGCAGGAGTGTAGATTTGGTAGGTAGTTGGTAGTCTGCAGAAGTGAGGAACTACTCAATATTTTTATAATGTGGACCATTTTCCAATGATTAACCTGGACAGCATTACATAGTATAGACTAAAAAAAAGGACAGAAAGCACAGAGGTTAAGTTAATGTACAAGCTAAGAATACAGGCATACCTCTGAGATGGTGCAGCTTCAGTTCTAGAACATCTCCAGAAAGTGAATTTCACAATAAACAAGTCAGGCCTTCCAATGCATATAAAACTTGTATTTACACTATACTGCAGTTTTTTAAGGTATGCAATAGCATTATGTTCAAAAATACAATGTACATACCTTAATTAAAAAACACTTGATTGCTACCAAATGCTATCATCTGAGCTTTCTGCAACTCGAAATCTTTTTGCTGGTGGTGGTTGCTGAAGGTCAGGACGGCTGCGGCCACTTCTTAAAACAACAATGAAGTTCGGTGCATCAACTGACTCTTCCTTTCATGAAACTTTCTCTGCAGCCTGCAATACCGTTTGATAGCTTTTACCGACAGAACTTTCAAAATTGGAGTCAATCCTCTCAAACCCAGTTGCTGCTCTATCAACTAAGCCGATGCAATATTCTAAATCCTTTGTTGTCATTTCAACAGTCTTCACAGCACCTTCACCAGGAGTAGATCCCACCTCAAGAAACCACTTTGTTTGCTCATTCCTCAGCAGCAACTCTTCATCCGTTCAAGCTGTATCCTGAGATGGCAGCAGTTCTGTCCCATCTTCAGGCTCCACTTCTAATTCTGGTTCTCTTGCTATGTCCACCACTTCTGCAGTGACCTCTTCCTCTGAAGTCTTGAACCCCTCCAAGTCATCCATGAAGACTAGAATCTACTTCTTCCAAATTCCTAACAACGTTGATATGTTGCTCTCTCCCCACGAATCATGAATGTTCTTCACGGCATCTAGGATGGTGAATCCTTCCCAGAAGGTTTTCAATCGACTTTGCCCAGATCCATCAGAGGAATCACTATGTACCGCAAGTAGAGTCCTATGAAATGTACTTCTTAAATAAGAAGACTTGAATAAGAAATAAAACAGAGAAAAAAGAGACAAAGACTCTTAAATACAGAGAACCAACTGGTGATTGCCAGAGGGGAGGTGGGTGGGAGGGATGGGTGAAAGAGATAAGGGAATCAAGAACACACTTAACATGATAAGCACTGAGTCATGCATAGAACCGTTCAGTCATTCTACTGTACCCCCAAAATACTTGAAACCAGTATAACACTGTAAGTTATACTCCAATAAGAAATAAATACAATTAACTTAAAAATTTTAAAAAGACTTGCAAGTTGAAATGACTCCTTGATCCATGGGCTGAAGAATGCATGTTGTGTTCGCAGACATGAAAACAACATAAATCTCATTGTCCAACTCCATCAGAACTCTTGTGTGACGATCAGGTGCACAGTCAGTAAGTGATGATAGTGGGGGGGCGGAGCAAGATGGCGGAGGAGTAGGAGACCTGGATTTCGTCTCCTCTCAGGAATTCAGCTGGATAGGGATCAAACCATTCTGAACACCTACAAACTCAACAGGAGATCGAAGAAAAGAAGAGCAACAACTCTCTGAACAGAAAAGCGACCACTTTCCGGAAGGTAGGACGTGTGGAGAAGTGAATCCGAGGCGATATTCGGGAGGATAGACGGCGGGGGAGGGGCCTCCGTCGGCCGCTTCTGGCAAGTGATAGAGCCGCGGGGCACAAAATCGGAACTTTTAGAAGTAGGCTCCGCTGAGGGATGTCACTCCAGTGGCTAAGCGGGGGGATGGATCCCTCGCGGAAAAGTGTGGTCTCAGGACCCTCGGGGTCACAGAAAGACCGGGGGTGCCTGAGTGTGGCAGAGCTCCCAGGTATCGGAGCAGGGAAGCCGGCTGCAGAGTCGGAGCTGAGGTGCAGGCTCTCAGCTCGGGGTTGCCATAAACCGTGATCCGCGGCACAGTCGGGCCACTGCTCCTCCAGCAGGGACCCAACAAGCGGCAGATCCGGGGAGACTCCCCTTCGTCCCCCGGGGGGAGAAGCGCAGGAGCGCACCGCGGGGATCTGCTGGGTTTGGAGACTCCACCCGGGGTCGGGTGCCAGAGACAAAAAAGCTCGGTCACAGGCCCGGTGAGCACGGAGTGCGGCCGGAGACCGGGGAGACGGGAGTGATTGCTTTTCTCTGGGGGCGCACTGAGGAGCGGGGCCGAGTTCTCGGCTCCTCCGGGGCGGAGATTGGGAGGCCGCCATTTACACTCTCCACCTCCAAAGCTGTACGGAAAGCTTGCAGGGAACAAAAGCTCCGGAGAGCAAACCCGAGCAGATTACTTAGCCCAGACCGGCAAAGCAGGGCAATTCCGCCTCCGGCAAAGACATTTGGGAACCACGGCAACAGGACCCTCCCCCAAAAGATCAGCCAGAACAGCCAGCCAAGACCAAGTTTATTGATCAATGAGAACGGCAGAGCTCCAGCGCTAGGGGAATACTGCACATAGAATCCATGGCTTTTTTACCATGATTCTGTAGTCTTTCAAAGTTAATTTTTTTTTTTTTGAATTTTTCTTTTTCCCTTTTCCAACCAACATCTTATCAATCCCTTTTTTAAAAAACATTTTTATTTTTCATTTTTAGAGTCATATTCTATCCCTTCATAGTAGTTACCCGTATTTTAGGCATATATATATAACTTGCTCCCTCTTTAAAATTTTGAGATAGTTTCTTCTAACAGATCAAAATATACCCTAAATCTCTACTGTATGGTTTTTTTGTACTGCCCTGCCTGATCACATTCTCTCCCTTTTTTTTCCCTTTTTTTTAAAACCTCTTCTTTCTTTCTTCAAACAAATTCTTATCAATTCCTTTTATAAAATTTTTTATAATTTCCAT
Organism: Halichoerus grypus; assembly: GCF_964656455.1. NCBI lineage: Eukaryota > Metazoa > Chordata > Mammalia > Carnivora > Phocidae > Halichoerus > Halichoerus grypus. Next base: position 5,952,412 of record NC_135725.1, read on the forward strand.
CTTTACAGTCATATTCCATCCCTTCATCATATCAACCCTTATTTTTGTACATATATAAGTTTTTCTTTCTTTAAAATCTTGGGAGGCACTTTCTTCTAACAGACCAAAATACACCCAAAATATAGTGTGTGGCATTGATCTATATACCAGCCTGATCATATTTGATCACATTGTTTTTTTTTGTTTTGTTTTGTTCTGTTTTTGTTTTTATCTTTATCCTTTTCTTTTCTTTTTCTTTCTCTCTTTCCTCTCTTTCCCTTTCTTTTCCCACTGCTTCAGGTCTTTTCTGATTTGTTTAGAGTATATTTTCTGGGAATGTTGTTACCCTGTTAGCATTTTGTTCTCTCATTAATCTATTCTCCTCTGGACAAAATGACAAGACGGAAAAAATCACTTCAACAAAAAGAACAAGAGGTAGTACCGACTGCCAGGGACCTACTCAATACGGACATTAGCACGATGTCAGATCTAGAGTTCAGAATCATCACTTTAAAGATACTAGCTGGGCTTGAAAAATGCATGGAAGTTATTAGAGAAACCCTTTCTGGAGAACTAAAAGAACTAAAATCTAACCAAGTAGAAATCAAAAAGGCTATTAATGAGGTGCAATCAAAAATGGAGGCGCTAACTGCTAGGATAAATGAGGCAGAAGAGAGAATCAGTGATACAGAAGACCAAATGATGGAAAATAAAGAAGCTGAGAAAAAGAGAAACAACTACTGGATCACAAGGGCAGAATTCGAGAGAGAAGCGATACCATAAGACGAAACAACATTAGAATAATTGGGATCCCAGAAGAAGAAGAAAGAGAGAGAGGGGCAGAAGGTATAATGGAGCAAATTATAGCAGAGAACTTCCCTAATTTGGAGAAGGAAACAGGCATCAAAATCCAGGAAGCACAGAGAACCCCTCTCAAAATCAATAAAAATAGGTCAACACCCCGACATCTAATAGTAAAACTTACGAGTCTCAGAGACAAAGAGAAAATCCTGAAAGCAGCTCGGGAGAAGAGATACATAACCTACAATGGTAGAAACATTAGATTGGCAACAGACCTATCCACAGAGACCTGGCAGACCAGAAAGGACTGGCAGGATATATTCAGAGCACTAAATGAGAAAAATATGCAGCCAAGAATACTATATCCAGCTAGGCTGTCATTGAAAATAGAAGGAGAGAGAAAAAGCTTCCAGGACAAACAAAAACTAAAGGAATTTACAAACACGAAACCAGCCCTACAAGAAATCTTGAAAGGGGTCCTCTAAGCAAAGAGAGAGCCTAAAAGCAACATAGACCAGAAAGGAACACAGACAATATACAGTAACAGTCACCTTACAGGCAATACAATGGCACTAAATTCATATCTTTCAATAGTTACCCTGAATGTAAATGGGCTAAATGCCCCAATCAAAAGACACAGGCTATCAGATTGGATTAAAAAACAAGACCCATCGATATGCTGTCTGCAAGAGACTCATTTTAGACCCAAAGACACCCCCAGATTGAAAGTGAGGGGGTGGAAAACCATTTACCATGCTAATGGACACCAAAAGAAAGCTGGGGTGGCAATCCTTATATCAGACAAATTAGATTTTAAACCAAAGACTGTAATAAGAGATGAGGAAGGACACTATATCATACTTAAAGGGTCTATCCAACAAGAAGATCTAACAACTGTAAATATCTATGCCCCTAACATGGGAGCAGCCAATTATATAAGCCAATTAATAACAAAAGCAAAGAAACACATTGACAACAATACAATAATAGTGGGGGACTTTAACACCCCCCTCACTGAAATGGACAGATCGTCTAAGCAAAAGATCAACAAGGAAATAAAAGACTTTAAATGACACACTGGACCAAATGGACTTCACAGACATATTCAGGACATTCCATCCCAAAGCAACGGAATACACATTCTTCTCTAGTGCCCATGGAACATTCTCCAGAATCGATCACATCCTAGGTCATAAATCAGGTCTCAACAGGTACCAAAAGACTGGGATCATTCCCTGCCTATTTTCAGACCACAATGCTTTGAAACTAGAACTCAATCACAAGAGGAAAGTCGGAAAGAACTCAAATACATGGAGGCTAAAGAGCATCCTACTAAAGAATGAATGGGTCAACCAGGAAATTAAAGAAGAATTTAAAAAATTCATGGAAACCAATGAAAATGAAAACACAACTATTCAAAATCTTCGGGATGCAGCAAAGGCAGTCCTAAGAGGAAAGTATATAGCAATACAAGCCTTTCTCAAGAAACAAGAAAGATCTCAAGTACACAACCTAACCCTACACCTAAAGGAGCTGGAGAAAGAATAGCAAATAAAGCCTAAACCCAGCAGGAGAAGAGAAATCATAAAGATCAGAGCAGAAATCAATGAAATAGAAACAAAAAGAACAGTAGAACAGATCAACGAAACCAGGAGCTGGTTCTTTGAAGGAATTAACAAGATTGATAAACCCCTGGCCAGACTTATCAAAAAGAAAAGAGAAATGACCCAAATCAACAAAACCATGAATGAAAGAGGAGAGATCACAACCAACACCAAAGAAATACAAACAATTATAAGAACATATTATGAGCAACTCTATGCCAGCAAATTAGATAACCTGGAAGAAATGGATGCATTCCTAGAGATGTATCAACTACCAAAACTGAACCAGGAAGAAAGAGAAAACCTGAACAGACCTATAACCACTAAGGAAATTGAAGCAGTCATCAAAAATCTCCCAAAAAACAAAAGCCCAGGGCCAGATGGCTTCCCAGGGGAATTCTACCAAACATTTCAAGAAGAATTAATACCTATTCTTCTGAAACTGTTCCAAAAAATAGAAATGGAAGGAAAACTTCCAAACTCATTTTATGAGGCCACCATTACCTTGATCCCAAAACCTGACAAAGACCCCATCAAAAAGGAGAATTACAGACCAATATCCCTGATGAACATGGATGCAAAAATTCTGACCAAAACACTAGCCAATAGGATCCAACAGTACATTAAAAGGATTATTCACCACGACCAAGTGGGATTTATCCCTGGGCTGCAAGGTTGGTTCAACATCCGGAAATCAATCAACGTGATACAGTATATTAATAAAAGAAAGAACAAGAATCATATGATCCTCTCAATAGATGCAGAAAAAGCATTTGACAAAGTACAGCATCCTTTCTTGATCAAAACTCTTCAGAGTATAGGGATCGAGGGTACATACCTCAATATCATAAAAGCCATCTATGAAAAACCTACAGCGAATATCATTCTCAATGGGGAAAAACTGAGAGCTTTCCCCCTAAGGTCAGGAACGCAGCAGGGATGTCCACTATCACCACTGCTATTCAACATAGTATTAGAAGTCCTAGCCACAGCAATCAGACAACAAAAAGAAATCAAAGGCATCCAAATCAGCAAAGAAGAAGTCAAACTCTCACTCTTTGCAGACGATATCATACTTTATGTGGAAAACCCCAAAGACTCCACCCCAAAACTGCTAGGACTCATACAGGAATTCAGTAAAGTGGCAGGATATAAAATCAATGCACAGAAGTCAGTGGCATTCCTATACACCAACAACAAGACAGAAGAAAGAGAAATTAAGGAGTCGATCCCATTTACAATTGCACCCAAAACCATAAGATACCTAGGCATAAATCTAACCAAACTGGCAAAGGATCTGTACTCAGAAAACTATAAAATACTCATGAAAGAAATTGAGGAAGACACAAAGAAATGGAAAAACGTTCCATGCTCATGGATTGGAAGAACAAATATTGTGAAGATGTCAATGCTACCTAGGGCAATCTACACATTCAATGCAATCCCCATCAAAATACCATCCACTTTTTTCAAAGACATGGAACAAATCATCCTAAAATTTGTATGGAACCAGAAAAGACCCCGAATAGCCAGAGGAATGTTCAAAAAGAAAAGCAAAGCTGGCAGCATCACAATTCCGGACTTCCAGCTCTATTACAAAGCTGTCATCATCAAGACAGTATGGACTGGCACAAAAACAGACACACAGATCAATGGAACAGAATAGAGAGCCCAGAAATGGACCCTCAACTCTATGGTCAACTAATCTTTGACAAAGCAGGAAAGAATGTCCAATGGAAAAAAGACAGTCTCTTCAACAAATGGTGTTGGGAAAATTGGACAGCCACATGCAGAAGAATGAAACTGGACCATTTCCTTACACCACACACAAAAATAGACTCCCAATGGTTGAAAGACCTCAATGTGAGACAGGAGTCCATCAAAATCCTAAAGGAGAACACAGGCAGCAACCTCTTCGACCTCAGCTGCAGCAACTTCTTCCTAGAAACATCGCCAAAGGAAGGGAAGCAAGGCCAAAAATGAACTATTGGGACTTCATCAAGATAAAAAGCTTTTGCAAAGCAAACAGTCAACAAAACCAAAAGACAACCGACAGAATGGGAGAAGATATTTGCAAATGACATATCAGATAAAGGGCTAGTATCTAAAATCTATAAAGAACTTATCAAACTCAACACCCAAAGAACAAAGAATCCAATCAAGAAATGGGCAGAAGACATGAACAGACATTTTTCCAAAGAAGACATCCAAATGGCCAACAGACACATGAAAAAGGGCTCAATATCGCTCGGCATCAGGGAAATCCAAATCAAAACCTCAATGAGATACTACCTCACACCAGTCAGAATGGCTAAAATTAACAAGTCAGGAAACAACAGATGTTGGCGGGGATGCGGAGAAAGGGGAACCCTCCTACACTGTTGGTGGGAATGCAAGCTGGTGCAGCCACTCTGGAAAACAGTATGGAGGTTCCTCAAACAGTTGAAAATAGAGCTACCCTATGATTCAGCAATTACACTACTGGGTATTTATCCCAAAGATACAAAAGCAGGAATCCGAAAGGGTACGTGCACCCTGATGTTTACAGCAGCAATGTCCACAATAGCCAAACTGTGGAAAGAGCCAAGATGTCCATCAACAGATGAATGGATAAAAAAGAAGTGGTATATATATACAATGGAATATTATGCAGCCATCAAAAGGAATGAGATCTTGCCATTTGCAACCACATGGATGGAACTGGAGGGTATTATGCTGAGCGAAATAAGTCAAACAGAGAAAGACATGTATCATATGATTTCACTAATATGAGGAATTCTTAATCTCAGGAAACAAACTGAGGGTTGCTGGAGTGGGGGGTGGGGTGGGAGGGATGGGGTGACTGGGTGATGGACACTGGGGAGGGTATGTGCTCTGGTAAGCGCTGTGAATTGTGCAAGACTGTTGAATCTAAGATCTGTACCTCTGAAACAAATAATGCAATATATGTTAGGGAAAAAAAAGAAGATAGCAGGAGGGGAAGAATGAAGGGGGGGAAATCGGAGGGGTAGACGAACCATGAGAGACGATGGACTCTGAAAAACAAACTGAGGGGTCTAGAGGGGAGGGGGGTGGGAGGATGGGTTAGCCTGGTGATGGGTATTGAGGAGGGCACGTTCTGCATGGAGCACTGGGTGTTATGCACAAACAATGAATCATGGAACATTACATCTAAAACTAATGATGTAAATGTATGGGGATTAACATAATAAAAAAATTTTTTTTAAATAAAAAAAAAATAAGTGATCATAGTGTGAAAGCAATCTTTTTTTTTTCTCCCTTAGCGGTCCCAACAGTGGGCTTAAAACATTCAGTAAACCATGCTGGAAACAGATGTGCTGTCCTCCAGGCTCTGCTGTTCCGCTTACAGAGCACAGGCAGAGTAGATTTACCATCACTCTTAAGGGTCCGAGGATTTGAGAAATGATAAAGAAGCACCTGCTACAAGTTAAAAGTCACCAACTGCACTGGCCCCGACAAGACGATCAGCCTGTCCTTGGAAGCTTGGAAGACAGGCACTGACTTCTCCTCTCTAGCCAGGAGTCCTAGATGGCATCTTCTTCCTGTGGGAGGCTCTTGCATCCACACTGAAAATCTGTGGGTCGGTGGAGCCGCCTTCGGTAATGACCTCAGCTCCGTCTTCCGGATCACTTGCCGCAGCTCCTCCATCGGCACCTCTTGCTTCGCCTGCACTTTTACGCCCCGGACATGGCTTCCTTCCTTAAACCTCAGGAGCCCATCTCTGCTAGCTTCAGACTTTGCTTCTGCAGCTTCCTCCCCTCTCTCCGCCTTCACGGAATTGAAGAGAGTCAGGGCCTCGCTCTGGGTTAGGCTGTGGCTGAAGGGAATGTCATGGCTGGCTTGACCTTTTATCCACCAAACGTTCTCCACATCAGCAATAAAGCTGCTTCACTTTCCTATCATTCAAGTGTTCACTGAGGTGGCCCTTTTAATTTCCTTCAGGAGCTTTTCCTTCGCATTCACAACTTGGCTAACTGGCACAAGAGGCCTTAGCTTTCCACATGCCTTCCTCACTAAGCTTTAATCATGTCTAGCTTTTGATGGAAAGTGAGAGGCGTGTGGCTTCTCCTTTCAGGTGAACACTTAGAGACTACCGTAGGGTTATTAATTGGCCTAATTTCAATATAGTTGTTTCTCAGGAAATTGGGAAACCCACAGAGAAGGAGAAAGACAGGGAAAGAATGGGTCAGTAGAACAGTCAGAACACACCCAACATTTATGGATTAAGTTTGCTATCTCATATGGGCACTGTTTGTGGCACCCTAAAACAATTTAAATAGTAACATCATAGATCACTGATCACAAATCACTATAACAAATATAATAATGAAAAAGTCTGAAATACTGTGAGAATTACCAAAATTACCAAACCTTCAATTTGTAAAATATGCAGTAACTGCAAAGCACAATAAAGCAAAGCACACTACAAGTTATGCCTTTACAGTAAATGGAAAAGTACCTAATTTAATCTCTTTCCAGTATACACCGTCTGTATAATTTTGGATGAAACTCACTTCCTCAGCTCTATAATATAACTTCATCTATTATGAAAGATAACAGTATGGACTTCAAAGTGTTAATTTAAAATTTAAATGACATTTTCCACATGTAGTGATTATATAGTACTTACATAGGAGGTGCTCAATAAATGTTAACCATATATGATTGCTATTCAAATTAGGTGATAATGTCAGTCCAAAAAATGACAGTGACAAAACACAGATTGAAAAGGTAAAATTGACCAGATCTAAGCACATTAATGGAACAGAGGAGAAATGCAGAAACAGATCCAAATGGATATGAAAGTTTAACATGACATAAAAACATAAATGCTATCATTTTTGTGAGACATCCTTAAGGATGGAAGGCAGGTCTTAAAACTTAAGCACCCCATGTGAATAGAGATGAAAGCTTTACAATTTTGAATTAGACTTCAAGGACAAAACAGGAAAGTGAAAAGAATAAAGAGAAAAGGATACAGGCACTGTATTAGGGAAAGGAAGAAACAGAAGAATCACAAAAAGATACAGTAAGAGTACCAATAGAAGAATCGGTACAGCAATTCCTATCGCAGAAGATAAATGCTAAGGGTGGGAAAGCCTGAAATGAAGTCATCTAAAAGAATCAAATTTTAATGCAATGTAATGATTTCATATGAAAATACTATTAAAACTGAAAATTCTACTTACTGACACAGCTATCATGGTACTATCTGGCTTCCATTCAGCTTGTTTGTAGGATCCAAACTGAGAAGATGATTTTTCAGGTTCCTTGTAGGTTACAATTAATACACTAGGCTGGAAGGAAAGAGGTTTATTTTATTAGTATCCCATAAAGATATATACAAAACAAATTTAAGATAATTTATCATTGAGTACTCTGAAAATCTAAAAATTCTAAATGTGTATAAAAGATAACAATATAAGCTATCAGCCCTAATTAGCCCGAACAAATCAACTAAAAAGGACCAAAAAGAAAGATGATCTGAAAAGGACTCTATCTATTTAAGTAAATAAAATGATACTAATAACCTTCAAAAACAGAAACAGGCCCAAATGGGTTCACTAGTGAATTCTATCAAATATTTAGGAAGAAATTATACCACCTCTCTGCAATCTATTCCAGAAAACAAAAGCAGAGATTACCTCTTAACTCTTTCTGAGGTCAGCATTGGTCAAAACCAGACAAAAACATTACAAGAATATAAAACAGCAGACCAATATCTCTCATAAACATAGCTGTAAAATTCTCAACAAAATATTAGCAAATCTCATCCAACAATGTTTGAAAAGAATGATACACTACAACCAAGTGGAATTTATTCCAGGTATGCAATGCTGGATCAACATGCAAAACCAATTAATGTAATCCATTACACATCAACAGGCTAAAGAAGAAAAAACCACATGATCACACCAATAGATGCAGAAAAAGAACTTGACAAAATGCAGTACCCATTTATGATAAAAACTCTCGGTAAACTAAGAATAAGGGGAACTTCTTCGATCTGACAAAGAATACCTACAGAGAACCTATAACTAACATCATACTCACTGGTAAGAAACTAGAAGCTTTCCTGCTAAACTCAGGAACAAGGTAAAGACATTCCCTCTCATCACTCCTTTTCAAAATCACACTGGAAGTCCTTGCTAATGTACTAAGAAAAGGAAATAAAAGATAACAGATTGGGAAGAAAAAAAAGTACAACTTTGTTTATATGTAACACAATTGCCTATATAGAAATTCAAAGGAACCACCAACAAACATGGTAATAACAATGATTAGTAAGATTACAGAATGCAATATTCATATAAAACCCAATTGCCTTTTTATATAACAGCAATGAACAAGCAAATTCAAAATTAACAACACAACAGCATTTCTATTAGCAACCCAAAAAATATTTAGGCTTAAATCTAATAGAATATGTACAAGATACAGAGAAAGAAAACTACAAAACTTTGATGTACAAAATTTAAAATGAACTAAATCAGTGGAGGGATATTCCAAGTTCATGAATGGGAAGATCCAATATTGTCAAGATGTTAGTTCTTACAACTTCAACTACACATTCAACACAATCCAAATCAAAATCACAGCAAGTTATTTCAGAGATATCCACAGGCTGACTCTAAAGTTTATATGGAGAAGCAAAAGACCGAGAATGGCCAACTCAATATTGAAGAAGAACTAAGTTGAAGAACTTGATGCTACTTCAAGACTAACTATAAAGATACAGTAATGAAGACAATGTGGTATTGGCCAAAGAACAGAAAACAGATCAAAAGACCAAATAGCACCAGAAATAGACGCATATAGTCAAGTGACCTTTGACAAAAGAGCAAAGGTAATACAATGGAGAACACATGGTGTTTTCATCAAATGGTGCTGAAACAACTGGACATCCACTTTCTGTAGTATAAGTTCTAAAGGGTCATCTTGTGCTTTCCCTGCCATTGTCCTAGAAGCAGCCATTTTTCCAGGGACCCTGGTCCATTTTTATTAGAGAATGGTATTTAAAAAAGACCTGAGGGCACCTGGGTGGCTCAGTTGGTTAAGCATCTGCTTTTGGCTCAGGTCATGACCCCAGGGGCCTGGGATTGACTCCTGCACTGGGCTCCCTGCTCAGCGGGGAGCCTGCTTCTCCTTCTGCCTGCTGCTCCCCCTGCTTCTGCACTCTCTCACTGTCAAATAAATAAAATCTTTTTAAAAAATTAAAGTAAAATAAAAAACAAGATCTGGAAAACAAGATGCATACTGGTAGTGGGGTGTCACTGCTTCTAGGTCCTCTCAGCAAACACAGTAGGATACAAACTTATACTAAACCATATATGACCACATTACCTCTCTTTCCTTCTATATATACATATGTATATATTTTCATACAGAAACACTGGAGGATAATCAAGCACAATGTGGTTTCTTCTAGCCTCTCTCCCTTACTTGTCATTTTTTTTTTGTTATCATTTCATATAATTAATTCAGCTCTTTGTTCAACTCTACTATATGCACAGACTAGTTTGCAACTGCTAAGTATATTCCTATAGTAGACAAATTTACCAACTAGAATAGTTTTTATGGCTAACTTCTTTTACATTAGCATTTGGAAAATGTTACACAGGTTTTAAGTGTTCCCTTAAAACCTTTTTTTAATCTCTAAGAGCAAAATACAGAAGTTTCTAAGAAGCTAGCAATATTCCGAATACATTAGAATTGCTAGAAATCAGTTGTTTGTACTTCAAATATCAATTAAAAATTAAAAATCAGTTTCTTGGCAGGAGTGACATTGGCAAGATGGGACAGCAGGAAACTCTGGACTCTCCTCCCCCCAAAAAATACATATATTCAGGAACACTTCACAAAAAAATTCCCTTTGGTGAGAAATCTAGAAACTAATAACAGAAAGGCACCTGAAGGCTGGATGAACACAAAATCAGACTCATCAAAGCTGCCAGGGTGATATGGGACACCCTCCTGCCAGAAGCCCCACCACCAACACAGAATAAAACCCTCCACCTCCATCTTCTTCTTGGGAAGAAGAGCCCACAAGTCCAATGCCACAACTTTTCTGGGGGCTGTCCAAAGGGAGGGAAGAGGGTCTGTCTTGCCTTCCATGAGGCACTGATAAGACCTGGCATAATCTAGCCGTAAGGGAGGTTGTGAGAGCAGAAACAGAGTTTGGGCTAGCAGTTGCCATAGCCCCTCCCTGATTCAGCACAGAGCTAACGAATGGGGGGGGGGGCGGGAAACAGCTTTCACCATCTCCGTAGGGAGAAAAAGAGTTGGATGGAGCATAGGACCATCCAACTTTTCTGAAGGACACCTCAGGAATGGCTTCAGTTCATTTGTTACAGTGCACTGAGGGGATTCAGCATACCCTAAACACTTGTCAGCCCCCCCCCACACACACATACACACACACACACACACACACACACACACACACACACAAAAGAAGTGTGCTGGACTAGCATGAAGATTTGAGAGGTCACCAGAATCTCTGGCCAGACTGATTGGGGGGGGGGGTCATCTTCTAATACATGAGACCAGTCCATGAAGAGTGGGACTGGTAACTGTTCTGTCTAATGCACAGACACCAAGAGAGTCAAGGAAAATGAAGAAACAGATCAATGTGTTCCAAACAAAGGAAAGAAGACAAAGCTCCAGAAACAGACCCAAATGAACCACAGATATATGACTTACCAGAAAGATAATTCAAAATAACCATCGTAAAAATGTTCACTGAGATTGGAAGAACAATGGAGGAGCAAAGTGAGAATTTCAACAAAGAGAAAATATACAATAGTACCAAAAAGAAATCATAAAGCTGAAAAATATAACTGAAATAAAAAATTCAATAGAGAGGTTCAACAGAAGACTAGATCAAGCAGAAGAAAGGATCAGCAAACTCTAATAAAGGTTACTGGAAATTATTCAATCACAAGACCAATAAGAAAAAAAAGAATACAGAAAGCTTAAGGAACTTATGGGACACCAAAAAGCAAACCAATATATGCGTAACAGAAAAAGAGAAAGAGAAATGACCTGAAAGCTTATTCAAAATAATGTCTGAAAAATTCCCAAATCTGAGGAGGAAATGGACATACAGATCCAGGAAGCCCAAAGAAACCTAAAGAAGAGAAACTCAAAGAAACACACACTGAGAACAATTAGGATCTAACTGTCAAAAGTAAAAGCAGTGAGAATTTTGAAAGCACAAGGAAAAGGCAACTTGTCATGTACAAAGGAACCCCCGTAAGACTAAAAGTGGGTTTCTCAGCAGAAACCCTGCAGCCCAGAAGGATGTGGGATGAAGAGCTGAAAGAAAAAAAGCTGCCAACTAAGAATACTATACCCAGTAATAGTGTCCTTCAAAAATGAAGGAAAGATAGTCTTTCCTAAACAAACAAAAGCTGAGGGAGTTCATCACCACTAGACTTGCTTACCAAAAATCATATTAGATTTAAGAACATACATAGGCTGAAAGTGACAGGATGAAAAAGATACTCCATGCAAACAGTAACCAAAGGAGAGCAGAGAAGATTTTATCAGACAAAAGTGACTTTAAGTCAAAAAGTGTCAAAAAAGAAAAAAGACATTACATAATAATAAAAGGGTAAATCCACCAGGAAGACCTAACAATTATAAATATATAGACACAGTAGTATATTATGTGTAACATCAGAACATCTAAATAAATAAAGCAATTATGTGCAGAACCGAATAAAGAAGTAAACAGCAATACAATAGTAGGGCATTTTAATATCCCACTTCCAGTAATGGATAGAACATAGAGACAAAAATCTATGAAGAAACTGAAGACTTGAACAACACTACAGGTCAAGTGAAGCTAACACGTATGTACAGAACTTTTTTTTTTAATTTTATTTTATTATGTTACGTTAGTCACCATACATTACATTAGTTTTTGATGTAGTGTTCCATGATTCGTTGTTTGCGTATAACACCCAATGCTCCATGCAATACGTGCCCTCCTTAATACCCATCACCAGGCTAACCCATTCCCCCACCCCCCTCCCCTCTAAAACCCTCACTTTGTTTCTCAGAGTCCATAGTCTCTCATGGTTCACTTCCCCTCCGATTCCCCCTCCCTTCATTTTTCCCTTCCTAGTACCTTTTTTTTTTTTTTTTTTAACATATAATGTATTATTTGTTTCAGAGGTACAGGTCTGTGATTCATCAGTCTTACACAATTCACAGCAAAAACCATAGCACGTATCCTCCTCTGTGTCCATCACTCAGCCCGTCCCATCCCGCCCACCCCCCACCACTCCAGCAACCCTTAGTTTGTTTCTTAAGATTAAAAGTCTCTTATGGTTTGTCTCCCTCTCCAGTTTCATCGTTTCATCTTGTTTCATTTTTTTCCTCCCTTCCCCTATGATCCTGTGTCGTTTCTCAAATTCCTCATATCAGTGAGATTATATGATACTTGTCTTTCTCTGATTGACTTATTTCGCTTAGCATAATACCCTCTAGTTCCATCCACATCATTGCAAATGGCAAGACTGTTTTTTTGATGGCTGCATAATATTCCACTGTGTGTGTGTGTGTGTGTGTGTGTGTGTGTGTGTGTATACCACCTTTTTTTTTTTTTTTTTGGCTGGGTACAGTATATTTTATTGATGGTACATGACAAGGTAGGGCTCCCCAAGCCCTTCCCCTTCTTCAGGGGGTCTGGGATGGAAACGGTGGAGGTCAGGAGATTCTCGTGTTTTGGGGGATAAGTTGGGGCAGGGACTCCCCAGCAGTTGAGGGCCTCTCTCTTCCTCTTACTCTCGCTGGGGCTGGTGGTCCAGGGGGTTCTTACTCCTTGGAGGCCATGTGGACCATAAGGTCCACCAGCCGGCTGCTATAGCCAAATTCATGGTCATACCAGGAAATGAGCTTGACAAAGTGGTCACTGAGAGCAATGCCAGCCCCGGCATCGGAGGTGGAGGAGTGGGTGTCACTGTTAAAGTCGCAGGAGACAACCTGGTCCTCAGCGTACCCCAGGATGCCCTTGAGGAGGCCCTCTGATGCCTGCTTCACCACCTTCCTTCTTGATGTCGTATTTGGCAGCTTTCTCCAGGTGGCAGGTCAGATCCACGACGGACACGTTGGGGGTGGGGACACGAAAGGCCATGCCAGTGAGCTTCCCGTTCAGCTCAGGGATGACCTTGCCCACAGCCTTGGCAGCACCAGTGGAAGCAGGGATGATGTTCTGGGCAGCCCCTCGGCCATCACACCACAGCTTCCCAGAGGGGCCGTCCATGGTCTTCTGGGTGGCAGTGATGGCATGGACGGTGGTCATGGATCCCTCCACGATGCCGAAGTTGTCATGGATGACCTTGGCCAGAGGAGCCAAGCAGTTGGTGGTGCAGGAGGCACTGCTGACAGTCTTGAGGGAGTTGTCATACTTCTCACGATTCACATCCATCACGAACATGGGGGCATCGGAAGAGGGAGCAGAGATCATTACCCTCTTGACCCCACCCTTCAAGTGAGCCCCAGCCTTCTCCATGGTGGTGAAGACCCCAGTGGACTCCACAACATACTCAGCATCAGCATCACCCCATTTGATGTTGGCAGGATCTAGCTCCTGGAAGATGGAGATGGACTTTCCATTGATGACAAGCTTCCCGTTCTCAGCCTTGACTGTGCCGTGGCATTTGCCATGGGTGGAATCATACTGGAACATGTAGACCATGTAGTTGAAATCAATGAAGGGGTCACTGATGGCGACAATATCCACTTTGCCAGAGTTAAAAGCAGCCCTGGTGACCAGGCGCCCAATACGGCCAAATCCGTTCACTCTGACCTTCACCATCGTGTCTCGGGGACGCGGCTGGCACTGCACCAGAAGATGCGGCTGTCTGTCGAACGGGGAGGAGCAGAGAGCCTATATACCACCTCTTCTTTATCCATTCATCTGTTGATGGATATCTGGGCTCTTTCCATAGTTTGGCTATTGTGGACATTGCTGCTATAAACATCGGGGTGCACGTACCCCTTCAGATCACATTTGTATCTTTGGGGTAAATACCCAGTAGTGCAATTGCTGGATCATAGGGTAGCCCTGTTTTCAACCTTTTGAAGAACCTCCATACTGTTTTCCAGAGTGGCTGCACCAGCTTGCTTTCCCACCAACAGTGTAGGAGGGTTCCCCTTTCTCCACATCCTCGCCAACATCTGTCGTTTCCTGACTTGTTAATTTTAGCCATTCTGACTGGTGTGAGGTAGTATCTCATTGAGGTTTTGATTTGGATTTCCCTGATGCCGAGCGATGTTGAGCACTTTTTCATGTGTCTGTTGGCCATTTGGATGTCTTCTTTGGAAAAATGTCTGTTCATGTCTTCTGCCCATTTCTTGATTGGATTCTTTGTTCTTTGGGTGTTGAGTTTGATAAGTTCTTTATAGATTTTTGATATTAGCCCTTTATCTGATATGTCATTTGCAAATATCTTCTCCCATTCTGTCGGTTGTCTTTTGGTTTTGTTGACTGTTTGCTTTGCAAAAGCTTTTTATCTTGATGAAGTCCCAATAGTTCATTTTTGCCCTTGCTTCCCTTGCCTTTGGCGATGTTTCTAGGAAGAAGTTGCTGCGGCTGAGGTCGAAGAGTTTGCTGCCTTTGTTCTCCTCGAGGATTTTGCTGGATTCCTGTTTCACATTGAGGTCTTTCAACCATTTGGAGTCTATTTTTGTGTGTGGTGTAAGGAAATGGTCCAGTTTCATTCTTCTGCATGTGGCTGTCCAATTTTCCCAACACCATTTGTTGAAGAGACTGTCTTTTTTCCATTGGACATTCTTTCCTGCTTTGTCAAAGATTAGTTGACCATAGAGTTGAGGGTCCATTTCTGGGCTCTCTATTCTGTTCCATTGATCTATGTGTCTGTTTTTGTGCCAGTACTACACTGTCTTGATTACAACTTTGTAATAGAGCTGGAAGTCCGGAATTGTGATGCTGCCAGCTTTGCTTTTCTTTTTGAACATTCCTCTGGCTATTTGGGGTCTTTTCTGGTTCCATACAAATTTTAGGATTATTGTTTCCAGCTCTGTGAAAAAAATTGATGGTATTTTGATAGAGATTGCACTAAACGTGCAGATTGCTCTAGGTAACATAGACATTTTCACAATATTTTTTCTTCCAATCCATGAGCATGGAACCTTGTTCCATTTCTTTGTGTCTTCCTCAATTTCTTTCACAACTATTTTGTAGTTTTCTGAGTACAGATCCTTTGCCTCTTTGGTTAGATTTATTCCTAGGTATCTTATGGTTTTGGGTGCAATTGTAAATGGGATCGACTCCTTAATTTCTCTATACACATTCTTCTTAAGCACACATGGAACATTCATCAGGATAAATCACATGTTAGATCACAAAACAAGTCTTAAATTTAAGACGAAATCACATCAACTATCTTTTCTGACCACAATGGAATGAAACTAAAATTCAACAGGGAAAAAATAGGAAGGGAGGGAGGGAGGGAGGGAGGAGGGTAAGGGAGAGAGAGAGAGATAAAAGGAAAGAGAAAGAAAGCTAGCTCACAAATCTGTGGAAATTAAACACACCCTTGAACAACAACAAATGTGTCAAAGAAGAAATCAAAAAGGAAATTAGAAAATACCTGAAACAAGCCTAAAATACAATGGGATACAGCAAAAGCAGTAAAGAAAGGAGTTTATAAGCAATAAATGTCTACATTAAGACTGAAGATTTAGAATCAACCTAATTTAAAACCTCAGGGAACTAGAGAAAGAACAAACTAAGTCCAAAATCAACAGAAAGGAAGAATGAAAACAGTAAAGAGCAAAAGTAAATGAAACAAAGGATAGTAAAACAATAGGAAAAAAAGTTTTTTGAAAAGATAAATCGACAAAATTTCAGCTAGACAATTAAAAAGAAAAAAGAAAAAACTCAAAACCAACATAAAGAAATACAAAAGAAGACAGTACAACTGCTACCACAAAAACACAAAAGATCACAAAGATAACTATAAACAACTCTATGCCAGCAAACAGGACAACACCGAAGAAACAGGAAAATTCCTAGAATACACAACCTATCAAGATTGCATCATGAAGAAACAGAAAATCTGAAAAGACTCATAACTAGTATGCAGATTGAATCTGTTATCAAAAACCTCCCAACAAAGAAAAGCCCAGGACCAGATGGCTTCACTGGTAAATTCTACCAAACATTTAATGAAGAATTAATGCCAATCCTTCTCAAACTCTACCAAAATATTGAAGCAGCAGGAACACTTTCAATCTCATTTTATGAGGCCTGCAGTACACTGATACAAATCCAGATAAAGGTACTACTAGAAAAGAAAATCATAGGTCACTATCTCTGAATACAGATGCAAAAATCTCAATGAATTAGTAGAAAACTGAATTCAACAGCACATAAAATTAAAAAAAAAATCACATACCACAACCAAATTTCATTTATATTCTTGGGATGCAAGTATGGGTCAACATACAAAAATCAATTAATGTAATACACCATGTTATCAGAATAAAGGATAAAAGGCACATAATCATCTCAATAGATGAAAAAGTATGTGACAAAATTCAACACCCTTTCAGAAGAAAAACTTTTAAACTACAAATAAAAGCAAAGTACTTCAACATAAAAAAAGGCCATTTAAGACCTATAGCTAAATCATACCCAACAGTGAAAAATTGAAAGATTCTCCTCTAAGATCAAGAACAAGTCCAGGATGCCTAACACCACCTCCATCCAACATAATAATGGAAGTCCTAGCCAGAGCAATTAGTTAAGAGAAAGAAATAAAAAGCATCCAAGTCAGAAAGGAAGAAGTAAAAACTGTCTCTGTTTGCAAACAATATGATCTTATGTGAAGAAAACACTAACGATTCCATTTTAAAGAAATTAATAAAGGAATTAGGCATACAAAAATCAACTGCATTTCTATACACTTAACAATGAGCTATCTGAAAAGGGATTTAGGGAAACAATCCTATTATAATAGCACCAAAAGTAGTAAAATCTTAGGATCAAAGAACTACAGAGGTGAAAGACTTGTACACTAAAAACTACAAAACACTGATATAAGAAATTTTAAAAAATGGGAAGACATCCCATGTTCATGAATTAGAAGACTTAATGTTGTTAAAATGTCCCATACTACCCAAAGCAATCTACAAATTCAATGCAATCCCTATCAAAATCACAATGGTACATTTTAGAGAAGTAGAAAAAAATTCTTAAATTCATATGGAGCCAGAAAAGACTTCAAATAGCCAAGTCAATCATGAGCAAGAACAAAACTAGAGGCATCACACTTCTTGATTTCTAAATATACTACAAAACTACAGTAATTTAAACAGTATGGTTATGGCATAATGACAGACATAAGCCAATGAAACAGTAGAGAGCCCAGAAATAAATGCACAAGAGCAGGTCAACTGATCTTCAACAGGGTTCTAAGTATACACAATGGAAAAAGTATAGTCTCATTAACAAATAGTGCTGGAAAAATTGGACAACCACATGCAAAAGAATAAAACTGGACCTTTATCTAATAGGATATACAAAAATCAACTCAAAATGGATTAAAGACTTAAAGGTACCACTTGAAACTATAAAAGAATACCTGATTTCACTTATTTAAATACTTAAATTCATAATGTCAAAGAGTGAAATGGTGGTTGACAGGAGCTGGGGAGAGAGGAGAATGGGGCGTTGCCAATCAATGACAAAGTTTCAGTTAAGCAAGATAAGTTCTAGAGATCTGCTGTATAACATTGTACCCATGGCTAATGATATTGTATTATACACTTAAAATTTTAAAGAGAAGATCTCATGTTATGTGCTTGTATCACAAATAAAATTTGCATGTTAACATAAATAATATTTTTAATAATTTTATTTCTAAATCAAGAAGATAGGCAGTGGAACTATTTTACCATGCTCTTTAAAGTCTAGTATAATAGACTATGGCTGGATTCTCCTATCTACTTCTACAGTCTGTTGTGACATGTTATTTTAATTGAAGTATACAAAGAAAATCCAGTCTTACACAGATTTATAGTTGGACTTTCTAAAAAATTGTAAATATTCTTTGATACTACACCAAAACTTGACAAGGGGTAGTTTCTTAAAAGTAAGTTGTACTGTAGAATCTGAATCCTTATCAATAAAGTTTTTATATTGTTTCAAAACCAAAAACAAAAGTTCCTTAGACAGTATTTACAATAAAGAGAAAAAATGTAATTGGGGAGAGACTATAAGGAATTCATTTTAACAATCAAAGTGAAACCTGAGTCTGAAAGGGAAATTAGAATAACAAACCAACTTGTAAAAGAACAGTTGGAGAACTTATGCTACCTGAACTTAAGATCTATTATAAAGTCATAATAACCAAGACAGTGTAGGTATTAGCATCAAAACAGATCAATGAAAGAGAATCATGAAACAGTCTAGAAATAGAGAAGTCAAATGGAAGGTGCAAAGTCAATTCAATGTAGGGAGGATCATTTCAACAAATGGTGCTGAAACAGTAAGATAGCCCAAGAAGAAAAAGAACTCTAGTCCATACTTCACACCATATACAAATATTAATTCACAAGTTATTACAGACCTATGTAAATCCTAATCCATTAAAGTTCAGGAATATAGGAGAAAATCTTCTGTGGCCTTGGGCTAAGGCAAAAATTTCTTAGACAAGACATAAAAATTATGATTCACAAAAGAAAAATTAAAATAAATAAGTCCTTACAAAAATTAGTTTCTCTTCAAAAGACACTGCTAAAAAGGAATAAAAAGACATGCCACAGACTAGAAAAAAATATTTGCAAATTACATTTCTGCATCAATGACTTGTACCCAGAACATAATGTTCTTCAAAGATTTATTTTATTTACACACACACACACACACACACACACACACGCGTGTTGGGAGAAGGGCAGAGGGAGAGAGAGAATCCTCAAGCAGGCTCCCCACTGAGCGAGGAGCCCAACTCAGGGCTCAATCCCAGGACCGTGAGATCATGAGCCAAAATCAGCCTCTTAACCAACTGAGCCACCCAGGTGCCCCATATAAAGAAAATTTTTAAAACTAAGTAAACAACCAATTTTTTAAAGGAAGCAAAAAAATTCAAACAAAATAATTACCGTATTGAATTTTAACATGCAAGTATTGATGTGAAGAACAAAGGCAAAAGAAAAAAATGTCCTTACAACTTACAGCCCGATGACAAGTCCTTGAGACAGGCAGAGTGACCTTCTTCTAGGAACTCAACTGCCTCAATGTTAACACTTTAGCTTAACATGAGCCCAACCTCCAGGATCCTATAAGTCCCCTTTAACATAAAAATTCCTTTGGAAACTTCCTTTATCTATACTCCCCAAGACAGAAGTTAGCAATCATCCTCTAAGCATATGGCCCACTGATATACATCTAAAGGGTCTCATGACTAAGGTTTTACTAGACAGTAGTAAATGACCTTTCTCAAACATCTAGCCTATCAAGGTCCTAGAAACCTTGCTTCCAAATTCCTTAGAAACTTACGCTATCCCTAACCCCCTCCCAACTTGAAAGTATATATAATCAGCCACTCCTCACAACCCCAGTGCAGCCCCTTCTGCCCACAGGTCCTGTGCCCATGCTTTAGAAAAACCACCCTTTTTGCACTGAAGACGCCTCAAGAGTTCTTTGTTCGCTCCAGACTCCAACATTTTCACATCAGTATCTATGAAACCATATGAATATAAATAATTGAATAAATGAAAGCAAAGGGACAGCTCTTCCTGGGCGCCTGGGTGGCTCAGTTGGTTAAGCGACTGCCTTCGGCTCAGGTCATGATCCTGGAGTCCCGGGATCGAGTCCCGCATCAGGCTCCCTGCTCAGCAGGGAGTCTGCTTCTCCCTCTGACCCTCCTCCCTCTCATGCTGTCTCTCATTCTCTCTCTAATAAATAAAATCTTAAAAAAAAAAAAAAAAAAAAGGGACAGCTCTTCCTTACATTCAAATTCCAATTATTAAATGTGTAAGTTAAAAGGACATAGAGAATTATCCTTAGGTAAACACCACATAATAACAGTTGCAGACAAGATCCAGTGATAGATGCTACAATCAGAAAGCAAAAGTTTCAGGAAAAAACTAGTATCTCCCCCAAGTTACTTTTTAACTACAAAAGACAGTAGTTACAGTGGAGAAATCTCATAGACACCAAGTGATCAAGGTAAAACATCACCAGTAACAACATATATGAACACCATGAGCTCTGTCACATGATACACTTAGAAGGACATATTTTTTCTGGTATTTTTTCCAAAAATACTTAAGCTCATCCCATTCATGAGAAAATAAACCCAACCTGATAGATTCTACTAAATAACTAATCAGTACTCTTTAAAAAGATCAAGAGGTCATAAAGGACAAGGAAAAACTTAAGATTATTACAGAATGGAAGTGACTAAGAAGAAATAACCATATGCAATGTGGCATACAGAATAGCAGTCTAGAAAAGAGAACACCAGGAAAAAAATTAAGGAAAATGTCAATGAGATCTATACTTTAATTAATACTATACCAATGTTAAATTCTTCCTTATAATTAATGCTATGTGAAAGATACATAAGAACAACAGAAACAAGTACATACTCTATGATTCCATTTATATAAAATTTTAGAAAAGGCAATCCAGTCTGTAGCAAGGGAAGGCAAGCAGATGAGTGATTGCCTGGAGATGGAGGACAGTGGGAAGCAAATACAAAGAGGTAAGAGGAAATACCTGGGGATGATGGATATGTTTACTGTCAGGATTATGGTGATGGTTTGATGAGTGTATACAAGTCACATCTAATCAAATTTACACTGTAAATATGCAATTGACATGATAAATTTATAGCATGTCAATTATATCTCAAAAAGTTGTTTAAAAAGTTACAAACAAGTTATCTTGGATGGTCCTTTTAAAAATTGAGTAAAGGAAGAAAAACACACTTAGGGATACCTAGTTAGACTCTGTCGCAGAAGCCTCGAAGCCTGAACTACACATAAGAGAGGAGGGACAGAAAGAAGACAAATACAAAAACTGGTTGTAGTTTGTTTAGCATCTAAAATACACATACATGAAAATCCAAGTTAGAATAAACTGTTTCTTTATATTTATTTTTGATGATTTTGATATCTTTGACCAATATATGTGAAAGATTTTTTAATGCTGGTGACTAAGACATTAACCAACTCAATCAGAAAAGGAGATTTTAAAAAAGGTTTTGTTATCAACAATGATAATTTGCCTACTGAATTAATAAATGTAAGAGCTGAACAGTGATAATATTTAATCACTAAATTAAAACCATAGTATGTTTTAGCGTTTACTAATTTTTCATTTCTTAACATTTCAATATCTCAGTATTTTATAAGCTTTTCATTTCTAAAAATGAGTAACTTATCTAATTTGGGAGTCAGAAAGCATACCAAGTCTGAGATTTTTACTCTGCTTGCACCTATATCAAAACAAAAGAATAATGTGGGCTTATAAAACTAAGTTTTTATATAAAGCAGAAACAAGTGGTCTTCAGTCTCACCTCTCCTCTGGTGACTTACATTGTGCACAAATGTAAAGTACTACTTTGTAAATAGCAGAAACCAACATGTTTAAAAAGTTAACCAAAAGAAAAAAAAAAAAAATCTAGGCACCAATGTAGTTCTTATGGCACTGCTTCTATTTCTAAATACATGTATACCTAAAGAGGTCTATTAGGTATTTCCTTATAACCCATGAAAACATAGAAATTAGGGTCCCAAGATTATTTATGAATCTTTTTGTATAAAATTTCATGCTATTTTTTTTAAAGATTTTATTTATTTGACAGAGAGAGACACAGCGAGAGAGGGAACACAAGCAGGGGGAGTGGGAGAGGGAGAAGCAGGCTTCCCACAGAGCAGGGAGTCTGATGCGGGGCTCGATCCCAGGACCCTGGGATCATGACCTGAGCCGAAGGCAGACGCTTAACGACTAAGCCATCCAGGCGCCCCAAAATTTCATGCTATTAAAACAGATCCTTACTAATTTTGTTACAATGACTAATATCTTAAGTTTTATATTCCTTAAATATCCATAACGAATAACCACATTTATAAATTCTTAGTAATCCACCACTTCAAATAGTTGTTTCCACAGACTGCTAATTTAAGTTGATTTTAATGTCTAAATAAAGTATACACAAAGTATAAGGAATAAAACGAACACTGGCAAACCCATCACCCAGCTACAGAAATGATTCACTATCAATAACCTGAAGCCCGAGTGCCCTTGCCTAATTACATGTACCTGTAACTCTCCAAGATATAATCACTATCTTCAGTTCTGTGATTATATCCCTGCTCTTCTGTAATTCATTCACTTCTTGTACTGAAACTAATATACCACAACTTATTTATCCTCTTGTTGATAAAAACATTTGAGTTTAGAAATATCAATTTTTTTCTGACGAAAAAGAAAGTTAATTCCAAAATGAGAAATGTTTGGGGGGGGGGGTGTCTCTGACCATACAAAGTCCAATTCAATGCACTGTGTAAATTTAAAAACTTGATGAATACAATTAGCACTACTGTTATTAAACTAAGAGAAGTATGGCACATTTATGTTAATAGCGTATCTATGATGTTTACATGCTTCCTAGCATTTTTAGTTGATTTTTAAAGATTAATGGTAACTAATGGTAACAGCTATACTTGGTAAATATCTGTAAAAGACACCAGACTGATTTTTTAAATTTTATATGACACTCTGTTTTCAGAATTAGCTCATTAGAGATTACATAACTATTTAGGATGTTCTCTGTATTAGTCTCTTAGGGCTGCTGTTACAAATACCAAAAACTGGGTGGCTTAAAACAACAGAAATTTAAATCAAGGTGTCAGCAGGGCCATGGCAGCTCCAGAGGAAAATCCTTCCTTGCCTCTTCTAGCTCCTGGTGTTTTGTCTACAATTCTTGGCACTCCTTGGCTTGTGGATGCATCTCTCCGGTCACGTGGCCTCCTTCTCCCTGTGTGTCTTCACACTGTCTTCCCTCTGCGCACGTCTATTTCTATGGCCAAATTTCCCCTTTTTGCGAGAAGAGTGTCATACCGGGAATAGGGCCTACTCTAATGACCTCATTTTAACTTGATTACTCTATAAAGAACCCGATTTCCAAATAAAGTCACTTTCCAGTATGGGGGGTGAGGATTTCAACCTATCTTTTTGGGGGGACATGACTCAACCCATAACATTCTTTGTAAATGTTCCATAATAATTGAGAAGTGGGGTACTAAAAATGAATAAACACAACCTATGACTAGCCATACTGTATGACTGGACAGCCTTAGTATAGACAAACTTTCTGCAGTGAGAGAAATGTTCATCTGCACTATCCAGTACACACTACTCACATGTAACCACAAAGCACTTGAAGTATGGCTAGTATAACAAACTGATTTTACTTAATTCTGTGATTAAGTTAAAAATTGTAATAATCTGTGGCTACTGGTTTCCACACTGGACATACTGAACTAGGTTCTGCCGAAGTGGTGATTGTTTAAAGAGTTGAAGACCAATTTAGTTTCAAAAATGCTGTGTTGAAGTTACACGCTTTTCCTCACTACAGAGTTTTAGCAAATTTTCAGTGGCCGATGTACACTGTAAATCTTCAATACAGTATGTAATGCTTCCCAAGCTTATTTGATTAAACAATTCATCTTTGTCCAAGATTATCACACAGTATCAAGAGTTCCTTATACCAGCCTTCAGGTAATTCTATTCCGTACTTTGAGTAGTTTTAGAAACAGGTTATGGCTGATAAGCTAAATGTCATCACAACTACTTAAGTCTATTTTTCCAACTGTATACTTACTGGTTTTTAGTATATATACAAAGTTGCACAATCATTACTGATATATTAATTCCAGAGCATTTTTAAAAATCATTCCAATAAGAAATTCTGCCTATTCTGCCTATTTCCAATAAGAAATTCTCCTCCTCCCAGCTCCTAGCAACCAATAATCTACTTTCTAACTCTACATACTTGCCTATTCTGGAGATTTCATATAAGCCAAATCAACAATATGTGGCCTTTTATGTCTGGCTCCTTTCACTTTGCATAATGTGCTAGGGTTCATCCATACTGTACCATGTACCAGTACTGCCTCCCTTTGTGACTAATATTCCCTTGCATGCACGTAGCACACTGTGTTTACCCATGCATCTACTGATGAGACATTTGGGTTGTTTCCACCTTTCAGCTCTTGTGGTAAGTGTTGCTATGAAGTTCATTTCTGTTAAAACAAGTTTCTCTTTGAACACCTGTTATCAATTGTTCTGGGGTATATACTTAGAAATGGAGAGGCACCTGGGTGGCTAAGTCGGGTAATCAGGTCATGATTCCAGGGTCCTGGGATAGAGCCCCACATCAGGCTCCCTGCTTAGTGGGGAGCCTGCTTCTCCTCCCCCGCCCCCCCGCTCGTGCTCTCTCTCTCTCACTCTATCAAATAAATAAAATCTTTAAAAAGAAAAAAGAAGAAATGGAAATGCTTGGTCATATGATAACTCTATGCTTAACTTTTTTTTTTTTTTTTTAATTTTTTTATTGTTATGTTAATCCCCATACATTACATCATTAGTTTTTGATGTAGTGTTCCATGATTCATTGTTTATGCATAACACCCAGTGCTCCATGCAGAACGTGCCCTCCTCAATACCCATCACCAGGCTAACCCATCCTCCCAACCCCCTCCCCTCTAGAACCCTCAGTTTGTTTTTCAGAGTCCATCGTCTCTCATGGTTCTTCTCCCCCTCCGATTTCCCCCCCTTCATTCTTCCCCTCCTGCTACATTCTTCTTCTTCTTTTTTTCTTTCTTAACATATATTGCATTATTTGTTTCAGAGGTACAGATCTGAGATTCAACAGTCCTGCACAATTCACAGCGCTTACCAGAACACATACCCTCCCCAGTGTCCATCACCCAGTCACCCCATCCCTCCCACCCCACCCCCCACTCCAGCAACCCTCAGTTTGTTTCCTGAGATTAAGAATTCCTCATATCAGTGAGGTCATATGATACATGTCTTTCTCTGTTTGACTTATTTCGCTCAGCATAATACCCTCCAGTTCCATCCACGTCGTTGCAAATGGCAAGATCTTATTCCTTTTGATGGCTGCATAATATTCCATTGTATATATATACCACATCTTCTTTATCCATTCATCTGTTGATGGACATCTTGGCTCTTTCCACAGTTTGGCTATTGTGGACATTGCTGCTATAAACATCGGGGTGCACGTAGCCTTTCGGGTCCCTACTTTTGTATCTTTGGGGTAAATACCCAGTAGTGCAATTGCTGGATCATATGGTAGCTCTATTTTCAACTGTTTGAGGAACCTCCATACTGTTTTCCAGAGTGGCTGCACCAGCTTGCATTCCCACCAACAGTGTAGGAGGGTTCCCCTTTCTCCGCATCCCCGCCAACATCTGTCATTTCCTGACTTGTTAATTTTAGCCATTCTGACTGGTGTGAGGTGGTATCTCATTGAGGTTTTGATTTGGATTTCCCTGATGCCGAGCGATATTGAACACTTTTTCATGTGTCTGTTGGCCATTTGGATGTCTTCTTTGGAGAAATGTCTGTTCATGTCTTCTGCCCATTTCTTGATTGGATTCTTTGTTCTTTTGGTGTTGAGTTTGATGAGTTCTTTATAGATTTTGGATACTAGCCCTTTATCTGATATGTCATTTGCAAATATCTTCTCCCATTCTGTCAGTTGTCTTTTGGTTTTGTTGACTGTTTCCTTTGCTTTGCAAAAGCTTTTTATCTTGATGAAGTCCCAATAGTTCATTTTTGCCCTTGCTTCCCTTGCCTTTGGCGATGTTTCTAGGAAGAAGTTGCTGCGGCTGAGGTCGAAGAGGTTGCTGCCTGTGTTCTCCTTTAGGATTTTGATGGACTCCTGTCTCACACTGAGGTCTTTCAACCATTTGGAGTCTATTTTTGTGTGTGGTGTAAGGAAATGGTCCAGTTTCATTCTTCTGCATGTGGCTGTCCAATTTTCCCAACACCATTTGTTGAAGAGACTGTCTTTTTTCCATTGGACATTCTTTCCTGCTTTGTCGAAGATTAGTTGACCATAGAGTTGAGGGTCCATTTCTGGGCTCTCTATTCTGTTCCATTGATCTATGTGCCTGTTTTTGTGCCAGTACCATACTGTCTTGATGATGACAGCTTTGTAGTAGAGCTGGAAGTCTGGAATTGTGATGCCGCCAGCTTTGCTTTTCTTTTTCAACATTCCTCTGGCTATGCGGGGTCTTTTCTGGTTCCATACAAATTTTAGGATTATTTGCTCCATTTCTTTGAAGAAAGTGGATGGTATTTTGATGGGGATTGCATTGAATGTGTAGATTGCTCTAGGTAGGATTGACATCTTCACAATATTTGTTCTTCCAATCCATGAGCATGGAACGTTTTTCCATTTCTTTGTGTCTTCCTCAATTTCTTTCATGAGTATTTTATAGTTTTCTGAGTACAGATCCTTTGCCTCTTTGGTTAGATTTATTCCTAGGTATCTTATGGTTTTGGGTGCAATTGTAAATGGGATCGACTCCTTAATTTCTCTTTCTTCTGTCTTGTTGTTGGTGTATAGGAATGCCACTGACTTCTGTGCATTGATTTTATATCCTGCCACTTTACTGAATTCCTGTATGAGTTCTAGCAGTTTTGGGGTGGAGTCTTTGGGATTTTCCACATAAAGTATCATATCATCTGCAAAGAGTGAGAGTTTGACTTCTTCTTTGCCAATTTGGATGCCTTTGATTTCTTTTTGTTGTCTGATTGCTGTGGCTAGGACTTCCAATACTATGTTGAATAGCAGTGGTGATAGTGGACATCCCTGCCGCGTTCCTGACCTTAGGGGGAAAGCTCTCAGTTTTTCCCCATTGAGAATGATATTCGCTGTAGGTTTTTCATAGATGGCTTTTATGATATTGAGGTATGTACCCTCTATCCCTAACTCTGAAGAGTTTTGATCAAGAAAGGATGCTGTACTTTGTCAAATGCTTTTTCTGCATCTATTGAGAGGATCATGTGATTCTTGTTTTTTCTTTTGTTAATGTATTGTATCACGTTGATTGATTTGCAGATGTTGAACCAACCTTGCAGCCCAGGGATAAATCCCACTTGGTCGTGGTGAATAATCCTTTTAATGTACTGTTGGATCCTATTGGCTAGTATTTTGGTGAGAATTTTTGCATCCATGTTCATCAGGGATATTGGTCTGTAATTCTCCTTTTTGATGGGGTCTTTGTCTGGTTTTGGGATCAAGGTAATGCTGGCCTCATAAAATGAGTTTGGAAGTTTTCCTTCCATTTCTATTTTTTGGAACAGTTTCAGAAGGATAGGTATTAATTCTTCTTGAAATGTTTGGTAGAATTCCCCTGGGAAGCCATCTGACCCTGGGCTTTTGTGTTTTGGGAGATTTTTGATGACTGCTTCTATTTCCTTAGTGGTTATAGGTCTGTTCAGGTGTTCTATTTCTTCCTGGTTCAGTTTTGGTAGTTGATACATCTCTAGGAAATCATCCATTACTTCCAGGTTATCTAATTTGTTGGCATAGAGTTGCTCATAATATGTTCTTATAATTGTTTGTATTTCCTTGGTGTTGGTTGTGATTTCTCCTCTTTCATTCATGATTTTGTTGATTTGGGTCATTTCTCTTTTCTTTTTGATAAGTCTGGCCAGGGGCTTATCAATCTTGTTAATTCTTTCAAAGAACCAGCTCCTAGTTTCGTTGATCTGTTCTACTGTTCTTTTGGTTTCTATTTCATTGATTTCTGCTCTGATCTTTATTATTTCTCTTCTCCTGCTGGGTTTAGGCTTTATTTGCTGTTCTTTCTCCAGCTCCTTTAGGTGTAGGGTTAGGTTGTGTACTTGAGACCTTTCTTGTTTCTTGAGAAAGGCTTGTATTGCTATATACTTTCCTCTTAGGACTGCCTTTGCTGTATCCCAAAGATTTTGAATAGTTGTGTTTTCATTTTCATTGGTTTCCATGAATTTTTTTAATTCTTCTTTAATTTCCTGGTTGACCCATTCATTCTTCAGTAGGATGCTCTTTAGCCTCCATGTATTTGAGTTCTTTCTGACTTTCCTCTTGTGATTGAGTTCTAGTTTCAAAGCATTGTGGTCTGAAAATAGGCAGGGGATGATCCCAATCTTCTGGTACCGGTTGAGACCTGATTTATGACCTAGGATGTGATCTATTCTGGAGAATGTTCCATGGGCACTAGAGAAGAATGTGTATTCTGTTGCTTTGGGATGGAATGTTCTGAATATGTCTGTCAAGTCCATTTGGTCCAGTGTGTCATTTAAAGTCTTTATTTCCTTGTTGATCTTTTGCTTAGACGATCTGTCCATTTCAGTGAGGGGGGTGTTAAAGTCCCCCACTATTATTGTATTGTTGTCAATGTGTTTCTTTGCTTTTGTTATTAATTGCCTTATATAATTGGCTGCTCCCATGTTAGGGGCATAGATATTTACAATTGTTAGATCTTCTTGTTGGATAGACCCTTTAAGTATGATATAGTGTCCTTCCTCATCTCTTATTACAGTCTTTGGTTTAAAATCTAATTTGTCTGATATAAGGATTGCCACCCCAGCTTTCTTTTGGTGTCCATTAGCATGGTAAATGGTTTTCCACCCCCTCACTTTCAATCTGGGGGTGTCTTTGGGTCTAAAATGAGTCTCTTGCAGACAGCATATCGATGGGTCTTGTTTTTTAATCCAATCTGATAGCCTGTGTCTTTTGATTGGGGCATTTAGCCCATTTACATTCAGGGTAACTATTGAAAGATAGGAGTTCAGTGCCATTGTATTGCCTGTAAAGTGACTGTTACTGTATATTGTTTGTGTTCCTTTCTGGTCTATGTTGCTTTTAGGCTCTCTCTTTGCTTAGAGGACCCCTTTCAATATTTGTTGTAGGGCTGGTTTCGTGTTTGCAAATTCCTTTAGTTTTTGTTTGTCCTGGAAGCTTTTTATCTCTCCTTCAATTTTCAATGACAGCCTAGCTGGATATAGTATTCTTGGCTGCATATTTTTCTCATTTAGTGCTCTGAATATGTCCTGCCAGTCCTTTCTGGCCTGCCAGGTCTCTGTGGATAAGTCTGTTGCCAATCTAATGTTTCTACCATTGTAGGTTACATATCTCTTCTCCCGAGCTGCTTTCAGGATTTTCTCTTTGTCTCTGAGACTCGTCAGTTTTACTATTAGATGTCGGGGTGTTGACCTATTTTTATTGATTTTGAGAGGGGTTCTCTGTGCTTCCTGGATTTTGATGCCTGTTTCCTTCCCCAAATTAGGGAAGTTCTCTGCTATAATTTGCTCCATTATACCTTCTGCACCTCTCTCTCTTTCTTCTTCTTCTGGGATCCCAATTATTCTAATGTTGTTTCGTCTTATGGTATCGTTTATTTCTCGAATTCTGCCCTCGTGATCCAGTAGTTGTTTATCTCTCTTTTTCTCAGCTTCTTTATTTTCCATCATTTGGTCTTCTATCTCACTGATTCTTTCTTCTGCCTCATTTATCCTAGCAGTTAGTGCCCCCATATTTGATTGCACCTCATTAATAGCCTTTTTGATTTCTACTTGGTTCGATTTTAGTTCTTTTACTTCTCCAGAAAGGGTTTCTCTAATAACTTCCATGTTTTTTTCAAGCCCAGCTAGTATCTTTAAAGTGATGATTCTGAACTCTAGATCTGACATTGTACTAATGTCCGTATTGAGTAGGTCCCTGGCAGTCGGTACTACCTCTTGTTCTTTTTGTTGAGGTGATTTTTTCCGTCTTGTCATTTTGTGCAGAGGAGAATAGATTAATGAGATAACAAAATGCTAGCAGGGTAACAACGTCCCCAGAAAATATACTCTAAACAAATCAGAAAAGACCTGAAGCAGTGGGAAAAGAAAGGGAAAGAGAGAAAAAAGAAAAGGAAAGAAAAAAAGAAAAAAGAAAAAGATAAAGATAAAAACAAACAAAAGCAGAACAAAACAAAACAAAACAAAAACAGAATGTGATCAAATATGATCAGGCTGGATTATAGATCAGTGCCACACACTAGATTTTGGGTGTATTTTGGTCTGTTAAAAGAAAGTCCCTCCCAAAATTTTAAAGAAAGAAAAACTTATATATGTACAAAAATAAGGGTTGATATGATGAAGGGATGGAATATGACTGTAAAGATGGAAATTATAAAAAATTTTAAAAAAGGATTTGATAAGTTGTTTGAAAAAAGAAAGAAGAGGATTAAAAAAAAAAAAAAAAAAAGAAAGAAAAAAGGGAGAGAATGTGATCAGGCAGGGGAGTAGAAAAAAACCATACACTAGAGATTTAGAGTATATTTTGATCTGTTAGAAGAAACTATCTCAAGATTTTAAAGAGAGAACAACTTATATATATATGCCAAAAATACGGGTAACTACTATGAAGGGATAGAATATGACTTTAAAAATGAAAAATAAAAATGTTTTTTTTTAAAAAAGGGATTGATAAGATGTTGGTTGAAAAAGGGAAAAAGAAAAATTCAAAAAAAAAGAAAAAAGGAAAAAAGAAAAAAAGACAGTTAAAAAAAATAATTAACTTTGAAAGACTAAAGAATCATGGTAAAAAAGCCATGAATTCTATGTGCAGTGTTCCCCTAGCGCTGGAGTTCTGCCGTTCTCATTGATCGGTAAACTTGGTCTTGGCTGGCTGTTCTCGCTGATCTTCTGGGGGAGGGGCCTGTTGCCGTGGTTCCCAAATGTCTTTGCCGGAGGCAAAATTGCCCTGCCCTTGCCGGTCCGGGCTGAGTAATCTGCTCGGGTTTGCTCTCCGGAGCTTTTGTTCCCTGCAAGCTTTCCGTACAGCTTTGGAGGCGGAGAGTGAAAATGGCGGCCTCCCAGTCTCCGCCCCGGCGGAGCCGAGAACTCAGGCTCCCGCTCCTCAGCGAGCCCCCAGAGAAAAGCAGTCAGTCACTCCCGTCTCCCCGGTCTCCGGCCACACTCCGCGCTCACCCGGCCTGTGACCGCGCCTTTCTATCTGGCACCCGACCCCGGGTGGAGTCTCCAAACCCAGCAGATCCCCGCGGTGCACTCCCGCACCTCTCCTCCCGGGGGAAGAAGGGGAGTCTCCCCGGATCTGCCGCTTGTTGGGTCCCTGCTGGAGGAGCTGTGGCCCGACTGTGCCGCGGATCACGGTTTATGGCAACCCCGAGCTGAGAGCCCGCGCCTGGGCTCCGTCTCTGCAGCCGGCTTCCCCGCTCCGATACCTGGGAGCTCTGCCGCACTCAGGCACCCCCGGTCTTTCTGTGACCCCGAGGGTCCTGAGACCACACTGTCCCGCGAGGGTTCCACCCCCCGCTTAGCCACTGGAGTGACGTCCCTCAGCGGAGCCGACTTCTAAAAGTTCCGATTCTGTGCTCCGCGGCTCTATCACTTGCCAGAAGCGGCCGTCGGAGGCCCCTCCCCCGCCATCTATCCTCCCGAATATCGCCTCGGATTCACTTCTCCGCACGTCCTACCTTCCAAAAAGTGGTCGCTTTTCTGTTCAGAGAGTTGTTGCTCTTCTTTTCTTTGATCTCCTGTTGAGTTTGTAGGTGTTCAGAATGGTTTGATCCCTATCCAGCTGAATTCCTGAGAGGAGACGAAATCCAGGTCTCCTACTCCTCCGCCATCTTGCCTATGCTTAACTTTTTGAGGAACTATCAAACTTTTCCCCAGCAGCTTCAGGATTTTGTATTCTCACCAGCAGTTCGTGAAGGTTCTAATTTCTCCACATCCTTATCAACACTTGTTACTGTCTTTTTTATTGCAACCATTCTAGTGAGTGTGAAGTGGTACCCTGTGGTTTTGATTTACATTTCCCTAACGACTAAACCATGTTGAGTATCCTTTTATGTATTTATTGGACACCTGTATATTGTCTTTAGAGAAATAACTATTCAAATCCATTGCCTATTGTTTTTAAACTGGGGTCACCAACTTTTAAAGAGGTTCTGTTTCAACAGCTGAAATTTTAAGTTGTTTACTGGAATTCCTGGGTTTCTATAGTAAACTCATTATACATGGTGATTAGGTTCCCTGGCCAGCTCAAAAAAGTCTATTCAGCCCACATATCCTAATAAGGAATACAACACAGTGGCTAAAAATATAGGCTCTCAAGTCTGAATGCAAGATTCAAATACTGGCTCTGCAAATTACTAGCTTTATAAGCTTGGACAAACTATGTCCCCTGTGCTTCAGTTTCTGCATCTTTAAAATAAACATAATAGTACTTATTCCCTTGGATCTCGCTGCTGCAAAGATTAGTAATACAGCATTTGGCAGAGTGCCTGGCACTCAATAAGCACTATATTATTTGTTCCTATTTCATTATTTTAATGTCTTAAAATCACATTAAAAATGTTACTGAACAAAACTCCCAACTACTTCCTTGAGATAATTTATGCAAAATTCCTACTTAAGACACCAGTATATTCCTGCGAGGGCTTAGGGAATGGCAACAAGATCTGCCCAACTCTGTGGCAGTACACAGCTTAGGCCAAGGCAAATGACCAAATGCCTGGGGGGAGAGAAGGGCAGCAGACATACTATAAGTGGGCACAGGGAACTTTCTGGAGTGACAAAAATATTCTCAATCTTGATTGGAATAGTGGTCATATGTAAGTAAATACACTTGTCAGTTTCACCATACGTAAATTTTACCTAAACAAAAAAAAGTCCAAAATAAATAAATAATCCAACATTTCAGTATAGTGAGAGCTGTTTCCAAAGGCAGGAAAGATTACTAATATATTTTAGACGATTTTCAAGATTTTCTGTTGAGTTGTGACAGTCTATTAAGTATTGTTTTCAAAGTGGGTACAGGGCATTTCTATCAGTGCAATTCCTTCCAGTAATACTATGTCAGTAATGATGATAACTAATTTCATCCAAATTACCCCATTTCCAAAATGCTATTTTCCTTCAGCATAACACCTAATAACTGCAGCTGGTGTCTCAAACTCAACACCAACACTCTTAGCATTAAACTGAGATGACGGGACTCCTGGGTGGCTTAGTCAGTTAGCCATCTGCCTTCGGCTCAGGTCATGATCCCAGGGTCCTGGGATCGAGTCCCACATCGGGCTCCTTGCTCAGCAGGGAGGCTGCTTCTCCCTCTGCCTGCCAGTCTCCCTGCTTGTGCTCTCTCTGACAAATAAATAAATAAAATCTTAAAAAAAAAAACATGAGATGATCAACTTCATATACGCAAAGAAGGTAACAATAAACTTCAGCCACTTCTTTCTCTCCTATATGAAATGAGTAATACTTGAGAAATGCACAATGCCCATTTTCAAGCTCCTGAAATCAGGCTGTTTTCTCTCCCACCCTGTTACTATTCTATATGCTGCGGAAAACTACCTCAATTAACGAGTGCTCTGGAATGGGAACACCTTTAAAATTAATTTCATGAATACATCATCCATAAAGTATTCACATTAGGTATGTTTAACCTTAAGCCTTTAAACATAATTTCCAATTTACAAGAAATATGGAGGATTCAGGAAAACACTAACAATTAGACAAATCCAGAGTGTGGGGTGGTCTACAAGGAAAGTGGCCTGATCTACTAAAAGTAAAATAACTGTTACTGAAAATGAGAAAGGGAGGGAAGACTGTTCTAGGCTAAGCGAGTAAAGAGATGTAACAACCCAATGGAATGCATGAACCTTGAGTACAGCTGATCCCTGAACACCACCTGGGTTAGGGGTGCCAACCACCACAGTTGAAAATCCACATTTAAGTTTTGACTCTCCAAAAACTTAATTACTAATAGACTATTGTTGACTAGAAGTCTTACTGATAACATGAACAGTTAACACAAATTTTATGTCACATGTATTATATACTGTATTCTTACAATAAAGTAAGCTAGAGAAAAGGTTATCAAGAGAACAGTAAGGCAAACATTTATGGTACTACAGTGTATTTACTGAAAAAAATCTGCAAATAAGTTCAACTACGTGTTAGTCCAAGGTCAACTGTAGTTCTTGGTTTTAAAATAAGAGGTGACTGGAGGACCAAGATGGTGGAAGAGTAGGAGACCTAAATTTCATCTGGTCCCAGGAATTCAGCTAGTTATCAAACCATTCTGAACACCTTCAAACTCAACAGGAAATCGAAGAAAAGAGCAGCAATTCTATGAACAGAAAAGTGACCACTCTCTGGAAGGTAGGACACGCAGAGAAGTGAATCCGAGGCAAATAAGGGGAGATAGACGGCGGAGGGGGTGGGGGTGGGGGGGAGCCGGCTACCAGCAAGTGATAGAGCAACAGAGCACAAAATCAGAACTTCTAGAAGTCGGCCCCGCTGACGGACATTGCTCCAGTGGCTAAGGGGGGGGGGCCTCACTGGGACAGTGTGGTCTCAGGACCCTCGGGGTCACAGAAAGACCGGGGGTGCCTGAGTGCGGCAGAGCTCCCAGGTATCGGAGCGGGGAAGCCGGCTGCAGAGACGGAGCCGAGGCGCAGGCTCTCAGCTCGGGGTTGTCATAAACCGTGATCCGCGGCACAGTCGGGCCACTGCTCCTCCAGCAGGGACCCAACAAGCGGCAGATCCGGGGAGACTCCCCTTCTTCCTCTGGGAGCAGCAGCGCGGGAGCGCACCGCAGGGATCTGCGGGGTTTGGAGACTCCACACCGAGTCAGGTGCCAGAGATAGAAACGTGCGGTCACAGGCCGGGTGAGCACGGAGTGCACCAGGGGACCAAGGAGACGGGAGTGACTGACTGCTTTTCTCCGGGGGCGCACTGAGGAGCGGGGCCCCGAGTTCTCGGCTCCTCCGGGGCTGACACTTGGGAGGCCGCCATCTTGATTCTCGTCCTCCGAAGATGTACAGAAAGCCTTCATGGCACAAGAGCTGCAGAGAGCAAACCCGAGATTACCTAGCCTGGGCTGTGGCAAAAGCAATGCAATTCCGCCTCCGGCAAAGACATTTGAGAACCACGGCAACAGGCCCCTCCGCCAGAAGATCAGCAAGAATATCCAACCAAGACCAAGTATACAGATAAATGAGAACCGCAGAACTCCAGCACTAGGGGAATACAGCACACAGAATTCATGGCTTTTTTCCCATGATTCTTTAGTCTTTCAAAGTTAACTTTTTAAATTTTCTTTTTTTTTTCTTCTTTCCTTTTCCAACCAACATCTTATCTTACCAATTCCTTCCTTAAAACCTTTTTTAATCTTCGTTTTTACAGTCATATTCTATCCCTTCATTGTATTTAACCTTATTTTATATGTATATATTAAGTTTTCCTTTCTTTAAAATTTTGGGATACAGTTTCTTCTAACAGACCAAAATACACCCTAAATCTAGTGTATGGCTTTGTTCTAGTCTCCCACCTGATCACATACTCTCACTTTTTATTTTTTTTATTTTTTCAACCATCTTATCAATTCCTTTTTTAAAATCTCCTAAATTTTCATCTTTACAGTCATATTCCATGCCTTCATCGTATTTACGCTGATTTTTGTATATATGTATGTGTTGTTTTCTTTAAAATTTTGGTAGGCGGTTTCTTCTAACAGACCAAAATACACCCAAAATCTAGTGTGTGCTTCTGTTCTAGTCACCAGCCTGATCATATTCTTTTTTTTTTCCTTTCTTTTCCCCCCAGTTTCAGGTCTCCTCTGATTTGTTTAGTGTATACTTTTCTGGGGTCGTTGCTACCCTTTTAGCATTTAGCTTCCAGGACAAACAAAAACGAAAAGAATTTGCGAACACCAAACCAGCCCTGCAAGAAATATTAAAAAGGGTCCTCTAAGCAAAGAGAGAGCCTAAAAGTAACGTAGACCAGAAACGAACAGAGACAATATACAGTAACAATCATCTTACAGGCAATACAATGGCACTAAATTCATATCTTCCAATACTTACCCTGAATGTAAATGGGCTAAATTCCCCAATCAAAAGACACAGGGTATCAGACTGGATAAAAAAACAAGACCCATCGGTATGCTGTCTGCAAGAGACTCATTTTGGACCCAAAGACAGCTCCACGTTTAAAGTGAGGGGGTAGAAAATCATTTACCAAGCTAATGGACATCAAAAGAAAGCTGGAGTGGCAATCCTTTTAGCAGACAAATTAGAGTTTAAACCAAAGACTGTAATAAGAGATGAGAAAGGACACTACATCATACTTAAAGGGTCTATCCAATAAGAAGATCTAACAGCTGTAAACATCTATGCCCCCAACATGGGAGCAGCCAATTATATAAGGCAATTAATAACAAAAGCAAAGAAACACATTGACAACAATACAATAATAGTAGGGGACTTTAACACCCCCCTGCACTGAAATGACAGATCATCTAAGCAAAAGATCAATAAGGAAATAAAGGCTTTAAATGACACACTGGAACAGATGGACATCACAGATATATTCAGAACATTCCATCCCAAAGCAACAGAATACACATTCTTCTCTGGTGCACATGGAACATTCTCCGGAATAGATCACATGCTGGGTCACAAATCAGGTCTCAACCGGTACCAAAAGATTGGGATCATTCCCTGCATATTTCTGGACCACAATGCTTTGAAACTAGAACTCAATCCCAAGAGGAAACTTGGAAAGAACTCAAAAGATGAAGGTTAAAGAGCATCCTACTAAAGAACGAATGGGTCAACCAGTAAATTAAAGAATTAAAAAAATTCATGGAAACCAATGAAAATGAAAACACAACTGTTCAAAACCTCTGGGATGCAGCAAAGGCAGTCCTAAGAAGAAAGTATATAGCAATACAAGCCCTTCTCAAGTAAGGTCTCAAATACACAACCTAACCCTACACCTAAAGACCAAACGGAGCTGGAGAAAGAAGAGCAAATAAAGCCTAAACCCAGCAGAAGAAGAGAAATAATATAAGATCAGAGCAGAAATCAGTGAAATAGAAACCAAGGAACCGTAGAACAGATCAACGAAACTAGGAGCTGGTTCTTTGAAAGAATTAATAAGATTGATAAACCCCTGACCAGACTTATCAAAAAAAAAAAAAAAAAAAAGACGACCCAATTATAAGAACATATTATGAGCAACTATATGCCACCAAATGAGGCAACCTGGAAGAAATAGATGCATTCCTAGAGACGTATAAACTACCAAAACTGAACCAGGAAGAAACAGAAAACCTGAACAGAACCATAACCACTAAGGAAATTGAAACAGTAATCAAAAATCTCCCAACAAACAAAAGCCCAGGGCCAGATGGCTTCCCAGGGGAATTCTACCAAACATTTAAAGAAGAATTAATACCTATTCTTCTGAAGCTGTTTCAAAAAAGAGAAATGGAAGGAAAACTTCCAAACTCATTTTATGAGGCCACCATTACCTTGATCCCAAAACCAGACAAAGACCCCATCAAAAAGGAGAACTACAGACCAATATCCCTGATGAACATGGATGCAAAAATTCTCACTAAACTACTAGCCAATAGGATCCAACAGTACATTAAAAGGATTATTCACCACGACCAAGTGGGATTTATTCTTGGGCTGCAAGGTTGGTTCAACATCTGCAAATCAATCAACGTGATACATTATTAAAAGAACAGGAACCATATGATCCTCTCAATACATGTGGAAAATGCATTTGACAAAGTACAGCATCTTTTCTTAAAACTCTTCACAGTGTAGGGATAGAGGGTATATACCTCAATAACATAAAAGCCATCTATGAAAAACCCACAGTGAGTATCATTCTCATTGGGGAAAAACTGAGAGCTTTTCCCCTAAAGTCAGGAACATGGAAGGAATGTCCACTATCACCACTGCTGTTCAACATAGTACTAGAAGTCCCAGCCTCAGCAATCAGACAACAAAAAGATGTAAAAGGCATCTGAATCAGCAAAGAAGTCAAATTCTCACTCTTTCCAGATGATATGATACTTTATGTGGAAAACCCAGAAGACTCCACCTCAAAACTGCTAGAACTCATACAGGAATTCAGTAAAGTGGCAGGATATAAAATCAATGCACAGAAATCAGGTGCATTTCTATACACCAAAAACGACACAGAGGAAAGAGAAATAAAGGAGCTGATCTCATTTACAACTGCACCCAAAACCATAAATACCTACGAATAAACCTAACCAAAGAGGCAAAGGATCTGTACTCAGAAAACTACAAAATACTTGTGAAAGAAATTGAGAAAGACACAAAGAAATGGAACAAAGTTCTATGCTCATGGATTGGAAGAAAAAATATTGTGAAAATGTCTATGCTACCTAGAGCAATCTACACGTTTAATGCAATCCCTATCAAAATACCATCAACTTTTTTCAAAGACATGGAACAAATAATCCTAAAATTTGTATGGAACCAGAAGACCCTGAATAGCCAGAGGAATGTTCAAAAAGAAAAGCAAAGCTGGTAGCATCACAATTCCGGACTTCAAGCTCTATTACAAAGCTATGATTATCAAGACAGTATGATACTGGCGCAAAAACAGACACATAGATCAATGGAACAGAATAGAGAGCCCAGAAATGGACCCTCAACTCTATGGTCAACTAATCTTTGACAAAGCAGAAAAGAAAGTCCAATGGAAAAAAGACAGTCTCTTCAACAAATGGTGTTGGGAAAATTGGACAGCCACATGCAGAAGAATGAAACTGGACCATTTCCTTACACCACACAAAAAAATAGACTCAAAATGGATGAAAGACCTAAATGTGAGATGGGAATCCATCAAAATCCTCGAGGAGAACAAAGGCAGCAAACTCTTCGACCTCAGCCACAGCAACCTCTTCCTAGAAACATCGCCAAAGGCAAGGGAAGCAAGGGCAACAATGAACTATTGGGACTTCATCAGGAGTAAAAGCTTTTGCACAGCAAAGAAACAGTCAACAAAACCAAAAGACAACCGACAGAATGGGAGAAGATATTTGCAAATGACATATCAGATAAAGGGCTAATATCCAAAATCTATAACTTATCAAACTCAACACCCAAAGAACAAAGAATCCAATCAAGAAATGGGCAGAAGATATGAACAGACATTTCTGCAAAGAAGACATCCAAATGGCCAACAGACACATGAAGAAGTGCTCAACATCACTCAGCATCAGGGAAATACAAATCAAAACCTCAATGAGATACTACCTCACACCAGTCAGAATGGCTAAAATTAACAAGTCAGGAAACGACAGATGTTGGCGAGGATGTGGAGAAAGGGGAACCCTCCTACACTGTTGGTGGGAATGCAAGCTGGTGCAGCCACTCTGGAAAGCAGTATGGAGGTTCCTCAAAAAGTTGAAAATAGAGCTACCATGACCCAGCAATTGCACTACTGGGTAATTACCCCAAAGATACAAATATAGTGATCTGAAGGGGTACATGCAACCACATGTTTACAGCAGCAATGCCCACAATAGCCAAACTATGGAAAGAGCCCAGATATCCATCAACAGACAAATGGATAAAGAAGAGGTGGTATATATATATACAATGGAATATTATGCAGCCATCAAAAAAATGATATCTTTCCATTTGCAATGATGTGGATGGAGCTAGAGGATATTATGCTAAGCAAAATAAGTCAGAGAAAGACAATTATCATATGATCTCACTGATATGAGGAATTTGAGAAACAAGACAGAAGATCATAGGGGAAGGCAGGGAAAAGTGAAACAAGACGAAACCAGAGAGGGAGACAAACCATGAGAGACTCTTAATCTCAGGAAACAAACTGAGGGTTGCTGGGACTCTTAATCTCAGGAAACAAACTGAGTGGATGTGGGTGGGAGGGATGGGGTGGCTGAGTGAGGGACATTGGGGAGGGTATGTGCTATGGTTTTCGCTGTGAATTGTTTAAGACTGATGAATCACACAAACCTGCACCCCTGAAACAAATAATACATTATTCGTTAATTAAAAAAAATAAGAAATATACAAATAATTTGGGGAATATTGGGGAAAATTTCAAATCAAACTCCGTATTAGAAAATATTATGGAATTACTAATTTTCATAGCATGGCTATGTATATAAATGTCATTTTTAGAAAATGCACACTTCAGTATTTAAGTACCAGTGATGTGTCTTGATGTCTGAAACTTTCAAATAGTTCCCACAAATATACAGACATGTATATATATACACACACACACAAACAAGTAAGGCAAAATGTTGACAACTGTTGACTCAATGTGGCGAGCACCCAGGTATTCTGTATGTTTTAAGATTCCTGTAAAGTTTATAAAGTAAATAAAGGTGTTTGATTTTTTAAAAATAAACATATTTAAGTCTCATGA
This sequence comes from Halichoerus grypus, assembly GCF_964656455.1. Taxonomy (NCBI): domain Eukaryota; kingdom Metazoa; phylum Chordata; class Mammalia; order Carnivora; family Phocidae; genus Halichoerus; species Halichoerus grypus. The sequence goes on from NC_135725.1 coordinate 5,993,140, forward strand.
ATTAAGGAAACCAGGATCAGTCCCTCTAGAGAAGCATTTCACTTAAGGACAACGTATGTACACAATTGGATATAATTACAAGTGGAAATTTCTATACACAAATTCAATAGAGCTGAAAATTAAGCAATCTCTAGAATTTATCTCCATTTCCTAGCTTACACTTAAGTGTGCACTGTAGGTCAGAAGATCAACGAACCTCAACAACACATCATGATACCAATAACGAAGACTCTAACCCTTATATACCATATTGCCTAGAATCTTCTCTTCTACAAACTAAGTACATAATAGGCTTCAGGAAACTTTTTTGTAAAAATTGGCTAAATCTTTTAAGTTCAACTTAAAAAAGCAGAGTCCATTAATGGAAAATAAACTTAGGGAGACTACCTAATTCCCGTATGCCAGAAAAATAAACACCTAAAAATACATAGTATTGTACTATGAAATGTACATCCATGCAGTAAGATTTTTCTTCTTGCTACCTGCGATCTTCCCAATTCCATTTAAGTTTCCCTGGGATGGGAGAGCCCAGGCTGACCAACCATCTGCTCTTAGGCCTCAGTTTCCTCCTTTCATTTCAAATGAAAAGGAAATGACCATAATGGAAAGAAAACCATTCTACTTCACAGTATTCTTTTATTTAAATGCATACTACACTGAAAAGTTCTAAGCACTGTGCTCAGAATTTAGTGAGCAGTTACTATGCAATCTTTAAATACTAAGAGAACTGCTTAATTTTTTTTTAACATTATATTTATTTATTTGACAGAAAGAGAGATAGCGAGAGCAGGAACACAAGCAGGGGGAGTGGGAGAGGGAGAAGCAGTCTTCCCGCCGAGCAGGGAGCCCAACGTGGGGCTCGATCCCAGGACCCTGATGCGGGGCCTGGGATCATGACCTGAGGCAAAGGCAGATACTTACCAACTGAGCCACCCAGGCGCCCCGCTTAAAATTTTTTTAAGTCAGTTGTTGCTCAGATATCTTTCCAACAGATTGTTTCAAGTTCATTGCTCCTATTTTATATGAGAAGCAGTATGAAACAATCTCCATATGAGGTCTGGCATTAAGTGTGCGTTTGAGCCTCAGCTTTGCCACTTATTAAATAACTTCCCTTAGGTCACAAAATTACTTTACTTAAGCCTCACTTTTCTTATTTGGAAAACAATTAAGACCAATCTCCCAAAATTACTGTAAAAATTACAAGACCTAAAACATATAAAAAAAAACTTAAAGACTGACATACAAGACATACTCAATACTTGCCAGTTTGTTCTCTTTTAGGTTAAGATCAGTGGGATTTATATTTCATGTGACTGAGACCGAACAAGAATAAACAAAAATGTTATCACCTTTGTGCTTCAAAAACAGTGATGACGGCAGCAGAGGTGATGGCAGTGGATCTGGATCTTAAATGAAGTACTGACAATCGTGGCAATGGCAGATAATTGAGACCTAAAAACTACTGAATACTATACTGTAAATAACCAGACTTGAATATATTCTCTCCTTACCACCTTCCCTGTTACGCATGCGCACGCACGTGCACACACATACACACGGGAACCAAACAGCTCAGTCTCCCAAACAGCAAGAAGACAACACAACATACATCAACAATTATATCTGCCTGCAGAAAAAAAAACTAAGGAATTTTTTTTCTAAATATAAGACTGAAAATTGACACAAATAGCCAATTTGATCACTTTTACCCCATTAAGTCAAGAAAACAAAATTGCCTGGGCGCCTGGGTGGCTCAGTTGGTTAAGCGACTGCCTTCAGCTCAGGTCATGATCCTGGAGTCCCGGGAGCGAGTCCCACATCGGGCTCCCTGCTCAGCAGGGGGTCTGCTTCTCCCTCTGACCCTCCTCCCTCTCATGCTCTCTGTCTCTCATTCTCTCCCTCGCAAATAAATAAAATCTTAAAAAAAAAAAATTAAAAAAAAAAAAAGAAAACAAAATTGCCTAGCAAAAGTTAAAACACAAGGACTTCCAACAATGGCAGAGTGAAGATACTGGCAAATCTTCTCCCCAAAAAACAACCATACAACTGTCAAAACAACCACTTCAAATATTTGGGAAAGACAAAAAATTAAGAAACATTTATTCATGAAAAACCACTGAACTTCAGATAAAAACAATGGGAATAGATGATGTTCTTTCCGGGACTGTGCCTATTGTCTCCCCAAAGCTTTACTGGTAGGCAGTAGTGCCACAAGGATGGGGCTGTCCGTGAAACAGCAGCAACTCTGCTGCCAGACGTGGGCTGCCTTGACATGGAGCAGAAGGCAACGCACTCTCTAGTGCTGTCAGGAAAAATACCGAACTCCTTGGAAAGCTGACAGTGCTGCTAGCCAGAGGTTGCAGACCTGCTTTGGGCAAGCAGCACATCCTTCAGCCATCCAGAAATATAACAGGGAGATCCTGGAAATGAGAAAGCCAGAGAGGGAACAGAAAAGCCCACCACGTATCATTGACTCACGGTAAGACAATGTTCCTTACTTATAAAGAGGAAAAACCCAAAGGCCAGAGGTTGCAGACCTGCTTTGGGCAAGCAGCACATCCTTCAGCCATCCAGAAATATAACAGGGAGATCCTGGAAATGAGAAAGCCAGAGAGGGAACAGAAAAGCCCACCACGTATCATTGACTCACGGTAAGACAATGTTCCTTACTTATAAAGAGGAAAAACCCAAAGACCCAAGCTCTACACTCATCCCTGTCTAACAGAGAGGCTGTGTAAATGCACAGAGAAGAGCAAAGAATGGCCAAGCTCCCCACACATCACTGGCTCACTGGATTTCTGTTCCCAAGAAAGTCACGGAAGGGCCCAGCAGGAAGTAAAAGCTGGAACCAACACAAAAAAACGTCCTGAATTTTGCAAGCGCTTCCCAACACACATACAGAGTAATCAACAGAGAACAGATACCTTACTAGCTCAAGATGTTTTATGCAAACATAGAGGCAACCCCAAGAAAGCCATGATAAAAATAAGAAAAAATAAAGCAGAGAATTCAGTCAGCAGCTACACACTGCAGGGGAGATAATTTTTACATATTAAATCAGATAAGTTACTAAAAAACAATACCAAAACACAAAATCAGCAACAATAACCCTCAGAAAACAAGTTATCTAAAATGCCCAATTATAAGCAAAAAATTAGAACACTTACAAAGAAACTGGAAAAGTGTGACCCAGACTGATGGAAAAAGAAACTCATCTCTAAGTGGACCTAGAATAGCAGACAAAAATTCACAACAGTCATGATAAATATATTAAAGAAATAAAGGAAAATACAGTACCTCAACAAGTGGGGAACCTCAATAAAGAACAATAAAAAAGAACCAACTCTAGAAATTCTAAAATTTAGAAGTATGACTAAAATGAGAACTTCATTATATATACTCAGCAGATCTGAGAGAACAAAAAATATCCAAAAAACCCCCAAAAACAAAAAACCATGAAACTAGTTCAATAAAATTATCCAATCTAAAAAACAGAAAAAAGTCTAAAGTGAAGAAAGCATCAGAGGCTGTGGGACAAGTGAAGCAACATATGTATAATGGGATATTCCAAGAAATGTTATAAAGGATTAAAAAAAATTAAAGAAATAATGGCTGTGAATGCCCCAAGTTTGATAAAAGACATTAAGCCCCAGATTCACAATGCTTGACAAACCTAAGTGGGATAAATACCTACATACGTACCTATGTACATACACCACACATAAACTACTGAAAGCCAACAAGAAAATGCTGGAAGAAAATAAAATGACTAATCACACACAAAAGGACAAAAGTATGATTAACAGCTGACTTCTCACCAAAAACAATGGAGGCCAGGAGGCAATGAAACAAAATAGATAAATGCTGAAACAAACAAAAAAACCTGTCAGCCATGAATTCTATGTCCAACAGAATTATTCTTTAAAACTGCAGGCAAAGCAAAGCAATTTCCAGATATACAGACTGAAAATTTGTTGCCAGCAGACCTGCCTTACAAAAATACGAAGAGATCTCTCAGAAGAGAAATGACATCAAATGGCATGCACAAAAAAATTAACAAGCCTGAGAATGCTATACTAAAAAAGGCCTGCATGTAAGGTTGATCCTTGGCTGGCATCTGGGAACTTGGATGTGGGGAGAGCTTTCACCACTGTTTACCTGATACAAATAGCTAAATGTACCTAAACTCTACAAAACACATGGCTTATGCTGAAACACCTGTTTTCCTTCAGGGTATGGGCTAGATAGAAAGGGCCCAATAAAAACCTTGGGGAACGAGTCTATAATGAGCTTCCCGGGTAGTCAACACTGCACATGTGCTGTCACAAAAATCTGATGCTGGAAGAAATAAGCACATCTTATACGACTGCACTGAAAAAGGATTATTGAAAGCTTGCACCTGGTTCCAAGAGATTATCCCCAATGAGACTTACCTTGGCAAATTTGCTTTCTATCCTTTCGTTGTAACAAACTACAGACATGAGTAGGACTATATGCTGAGTACGGTGAGCCTTCCTAGCAAATCACTAAACCACACAGTGGTTTAGTGTTACACAGTAACTCAAATCCAAAGGAAGAAACACAGAGAATGCTAAATACACACATAAATATAAATGCACATTTTTTATTGCTTTTCCTTTTAATTTCTCTAAAAAATATCAGGATTTATAAAACAATAGTTTTTAAAAATATAGTTGAACCCTGAATAACACAGGTTTGAACTGTGAAAGTCCACTTACATGCAGACTTTTTTTTTAATAAATACAGTAATGCATCTTTTGTTCCTTATAATTTTCTTCATAACGTATTCTTTTCTCTAGCTTATCTTATTGTAAGAATACAATACATAATACCTACAAAATATGTGTTAACCAACTGTTATCAGTAAGGTTTCCAGTCAACAGTAAGCTATTAGTACTTAAGTTTGGGGGGACCCAGAAGTTATACATGGATTTGTAACTGCGCAGGGGGTCAGTGTCCCTAATCCTTCTGTTATTCAAGGACAATTATATAATACACTGTATTTACATATGTTTACAACATACACAGACATAACATACTACACAATAATACCTCAAAGAAGGTGATGGAAAACAGAACAGACAGAAAATAAGGAAACATAACTTGAACAGCACTATAAACTAACTGGACCTAATAGACATACAGATCACTCCACACAACAGAAAAATATGTTTCTGCCCAGTGCACATGGAATATTCTCCAAGACAGACCATAAATTAGGCCACAAAACAAGTCTTAATAAACTTATAAAGACTGAAACAATCAAAAGTATTTTTCCTGATCACAACAGAATGAAACTAAAGATCAACAACAAAAAGAAACCTGGAAACTCACAAATCATGTGGAAATTAAGCAACACATTCTTAACCACTGGGAAAGGAAAAAAATTACAAGGGAAATCAGAAAATACTTGTGATAAATGAAAACACAACATAACCAAAATGTATGGGATGCAACAAAAGCAGTGCAAAATGGGAAATGTACTACTGTAAACGGTTACATTAAGAAAGAAAAAGGTCTCAAATCAATCTTACTTTACATCTGATGGGAATACAAAAAGAACAACTTAACCTAAAGCTAGAATAAGGAAATAATAAAGATTAAAGAGAAAAAGAAAATGAATTAAAAAAAATAGAGAAAATCAGGGCGCCTGGGTGGCTCAGTTGGTTAAGTGTCTGCCTTCGGCTCAGGTCATGATCCCAGGGTCCTGGGATCGAGCCCTACATTGGGCTCCCTGCTCAATGGAGAGTCTGCTTCTCCCTCTGCCTTTGCCCCCCATTCATGCTTGTGCTCTCTCTCAAGTGAATAAATAAAATATTTTTAAAAAGAGAGAGAGAGAGAGAGCTGGGCGCCTGAGTGGCTCAGTTGTTAAGCATCTGCCTTCAGCTCAGATCATGATCCCAGGGTCCTGGGATCGAGCCCCGCATCGGGCTCCCTGCTCAGCGGGAAGCCTGCTTCTCCCTCTCACACTTCCCCTGCTTGTGTTCCCTCTCTCGCTATCTCTCTCTCTGTCAAATAAATAAAATTCTAAAAAGAAAAGAGAGAAAATCAAAGAAACCAAGAGTTGGTTCTTCAAAAAGATCAACAAAATTATGAAACCTTAGCTAGACTAGAAAAAAAGACTCAAATAACTAAACTCAGAGATGAGAGAGAAGACACTACTATGAACTATATGATAACAAATTAGATAACCTGGGTGAAATAGGCAAATTCTTAAAAACACACAACTAACCAAGACTTAATCATAAAAAAATCAGCAATCTGAATAAACTTGTAACTAGTAAGAAACCTGAATCAATAATCAAAAACCTCCCAAAAAAGAAGAGCCCAGGACTGTATGACTAGTGGATTCTACCAAAATTTAAAGGAAAATTAGCACTAATTCTTCTCTCAAACTCTTCCAAAACACTGAAGCAGGAACGTTTACTAACTTACTCTATGAGGCAACATTACCTTCATACTAAAGAAAAAGACACTACAAGAAAAGAAAACTACGTACAAGTCAATATTCCTAAAGAATACAGATGCAAAAATCTTCAACAAAACACTAGCAAACCAAATTCAATCGCACAGGAATTATAAACTATGACACGTGTGATTTATTCCTGGAATGCAAGGATGATTCAACACATGAAAAATCAATGTAATACACCACATTAACAGAATGAAGAAAAAACACATGACCATTTCAATGGATTCAGAAAAAGCATTTAAAAAAACTGGACACCTTTTTAAAAATTTTTTATTGTTATGTTAATCACCATACATTACATCATTAGTTTTTGATGTAGTGTTCCATGATTCATTGTTTGTGTATAACACCCAGTGCTCCAGGGAGAACGTGCCCTCTTTAATACCCATCACCAGGCTAACCCATCCTCCCACCCCCCTCCCCTCTAGAACCCTTGAGTCCCTCATCTCTCATGGTTCGTCTCCCCGTCTGATTCCCCCCCCTTCATTCTTCCCCCTCCTACTATCTTCTTCTTTTTTTTTTTTTTAACATATATTGTATTATTTGTTTCAGAGGTACAGGTCTGTGGTTCAACAATCTTCATGATCAAAACATTCAACAAACTACCAACAGAAGGAAACCACCTCAACATAACAAAAGCCCTGTATGAAAACCTACAGCCAATATTACATTCAATGGTGAAAAACCGAAAAGCTTTTCCTTTAATGTCAGGAACAAGATCTGAGATGCTCACTTTTACTACTTCCATTTGAAATAGTAGTGGAAGTCCTAATCAGAGCAGTCAGTGAGAAAAATAAAGGCATCCAAATGGAAAAAGAGTAAGAAAAATTATCTCTGGTCTCCAAAAACATGATCTTAAGTGTAGAAAATCATACAGATTCCACACACAACTGTTAGAAGTGATAAACTTAGCACAATTTCAGGATACAGTATCAATACACAAAAGTCAGATGCATTTCTATGTAATAAGAAATATCCAAAAATGAAATTAAGAAAACAATTCCACTTGGAGTAGCATCAAAAAGAATACAGCATACTTAGGATTAAGCTTAACCAATGAAGTGAAACACCTGCACATTGAAAACCACAAAAATGTTGCTGAAATAAATTAAAGATGCAGATAAAAGAAAAAGACCTCCTGTGTTACTGATTTACAATATGGTATTAAGATGTCAATACTACCCAAGACAATCTACAGAGTCAATGTAATATGAAAATCTCAACAGCATTGGGGGGGGCAGAAATATGAAAATTCACCTTAAAAATTAATACGGAATCTCAAGGGATCCCAAATACTCAAAACAATCTTGGGAAAAAGAAGAGCAAAGTTGGAGGTCTCACACTTTGATTCAAATCTTACATAAAACTATGATAATGAAAACACAATTCCATACTGCCATAAAGACTGACTGACAGAACAAAATACAACAGGGAGCTCAGGAATAAAGCCTTGTATGTACTGTTAAAAAAAAAAACATTTCATAAAGATGCCAAGAACATTCAGTAAGAGAAAAGAATAGCCTTTTCAACAAAAAGCACTGGGAAAACTGGATATCCACATGAAAAAATAAAAGTTGACCCAAAAACTAACTCAAAATGGAGCACAGGCCTAAAATAAAGAGGTAAAACTGCAAAACTCTTAGAAGAAAACACAGGATAAAAACTTTAAGACACTGAATTTGGCAAGATACTCAATATCACTTGCTTAATATTAAGTAAATGGAAATCAAAACCACAATGAGATATCATTTTGCACCCATCAGGATGACAGCAAAAAAAAAAAAAAAACAGAAAAGAACAAGTGTTGGTGAGGATGTGGAGAAATTGGAACCCTTGTGCATTACTGGTGGGAATGTAAAATGGTGCAGCCACTGTGAAAAACAGTGTGGTGATTTCTCAAAAAATTAAACATAGAATTACCATATAATCCACATATTCCACTTTAGGATATATACACCAAAGAACCAAAAGCAAGTGCATGAACACCAACGTTCCAGCACCATTACTCACAATAGCCAAAAAATTGAAGCAACCTAATGTCCATCAATGAATGAATGGATTAAATACATATACACAATGGAGTATTATTCAGCCTTAAAAAGGAAGCAAATGTTACGTACTAGAACATAAAAGAACCCTGAAAACATGCCAAATGAAATAAATTTATCACTAAAGGACAAATATTGTGTTTCCACAACAGTGAAAATCATAGAGACATAAAGTAGAACGGTGATTGCCAGGTAAGAGGACAAGAGCGAATTAGGGAATTATTGTTTACTGGGTATGGAGTTTCAACTTGGGAAGATGAAAAATGTTCTGGGAATGGATGGTGATGGCTGCACAACAATGTGACTGTACTTAAAGCCACAGAAATATACATTTCAAAATTAAAAAGGCAAATTTGTTACGCATATTTCACCACTTTAAAAAAATGAAAAGTGGGGGCACCTGGGTGGCTCAGTCAGTTAAGTGTCTGCCTTTTGCTCATGATCCCAGGGTCCTGGGATTGAGTCCCGCATCAGGCTTCCTGCTCTGCAGGGAGCCTGCTTCTCCCTCTCCTTCTGCCTGTGGCTCCCCCTGCTTGTGCTCCCTCTCTCTTTCTCTCTGTCAAATAAGTAAATAGAATCTTTAAAAAAAAAAAAAAAATGAAAAATCCAGTTATGGATTAAAAAAGTCACAGGGATAAGTACAGCATAAGGAACATAATCAATGATACTGTAATAGGTTATGTAGTAGCTCCACTTGTGAGCACAGGATAATGTACAGACATGTTGAATCACTTTGTTGTACACCTGAAACTAATGTTAACATTGTCAACTATACTCAAATATTTTTAAAAAGCCATGAAAGAAAAAAGGAGGCTGAAAAAAATCGCTATATTTTACCAGAATTCAGTACTAACCCGAAGTATCGTAATAAGATGCAATTGTAATCACTAGAGAAACTGTAAATAAAATAAATCAGAAAAATATGGTTAAAAATCATAGCATTGGATGCCTGGCTGGCTCAGTTGGTTAAGTGCCTGCCTTCAGCTCAGGTCATGATCCCAAGGTCCTGGGATCGAACCCTGCATTGCGGTCCCTGCTCAGCAGGGAGTTTGCTTCTCCTTCTCCCTCTACCCCTCCCCAAAGCTTGTGCACGTGTGCGCACTCTCTCTCAAATAAACAAATAAGATCTTTTAAAAAAAAGAAATCCAAGTAATTAGAAGAGTAAACAAAGGACATGAGAAATACAGAAAACAAAACACCAAAACAGCTAACATAAACCCAACCCTATCAATAATTACATGTGAACGGACTAAACACTCCAATCAAATGGCAGAGATTATCAGACTGGATTTGGGGAAAAAAACAAAAAACAAAAACAAAAAAAAGGAAGATCTAAATAAACGTCCATACAAGACATACTTTAGACGCAAAAATGTAATTAGTCTGTGAAACCAGAAGGGTAGGAAAAAGTATGTCCCACAAGTGGTAACTCAAGTGGCAATGATTAATACACAACGAAATACACTTTAAGAAACATTAGTGGAAAGAGAGAACCAATCATGATAAAAAGGTCAATACAAAAGGCAACTATAACCATTATAAATGTATACAAACTTAACTATGCAGCCCAAAAATATATGAAGCAAAACCCACAGAACTGAAAGAGAAAGCAATTCAGGGGCACCTGGGTGGCTCAGTCAGTAAAGCGGCTGCCTTCGGCTCAGGTCATGATCCCAGGGTCCTGGGATCGAGCCCCGCATCAGGCTCCCTGCTCAGCAGAGAGCCTGCTTCTCCCTTTCCCTCTGCCTGCCACTCTGCCTACTTGTGCTCTCTATCTCTCTGTCAAATAAACATTTTAAAAAAAGAAAGAAAGCAATTCAATAACAGAATTGGAGATTTCAATCTCCACTCTCAATAACTGACAGAGCTAGACTGAACATTAACAAGGATACAGAAAACTTGAACGACCATGCCAACCAATTTAACCTACCATTTAGAGAACACTCTGCCAATAGTAGAATATTCCTTACAAGTGCACATCAAACATTTTCCAACACAAAGCATATGCCAATCCATAAAACAGGTCTTAATCTTAAAGGAATAAACTCATTCAAAATATAGTCCCAAACCACAATGGAATTAAGTTAGAAATCAATAACAAAGATTTTGGAAAATCCTCAAATATTTGGAAATTAAACCACATACTTGTAAATGACCCACGTGATGATTCAAAGAAATGATTAAATTTTAGAAATGATTAACTTTTAAAAACTGAACTGAAAATAAAATTGGTGCTTATCAAATGTTTGGTGGGGGGGAGATGAATAGGCAGAGCACAAGGGATTTCTAGGACAAGGAAAATATTCTACATGACATTACAATGACAGATATAGGTCATTATACATTTATCCAAACCCACTGAACATATAACACCAAACCCAAAGAAAATAATTTAAAAATCAACGCAGAAATAAAATAGAAAACACAAAATTAATAGGTCAGTAAAAGATAAGTAAAACCAAAAGCTGGCTCACCGAAAAGATCTATAAAATTGCTAAAATTTGGTCTAAACTGATGAGAGGAACCGCTTGAGATTCCAGATTAACTTTAGGATGGATTTCTCTATTTCTACCAAAAAAAAAAAAAAAAAAGCCATCGGAAGCACACTGAACCTGTAAACTGCTTTGGGTAGTACTGGCATCTTAATAATCTGTGAATATGGGATTTCTTACCATTTATTTACATCTCTAATTTCTTTCAGCAATGGTTTTATAGTTTTCAGCATACAAGTCTGTCACTTCCTTAGTTAAGCTTAATCCTAAGTATTTAATTCTTTTTGATGCTATTATAAATTGTTTTCTTCATTTTTCAATGTTCACTGTTATTGTATAGATATGCAACTGATTTCTGCATGTTGATTTTGTGCCTTGGAATTCTGCTGAATTTGTTTATTAGTTATAACTATAAAAAACTGAGGGGCACCCTGGTGGCTCAGTCGGTTGAACATCCAACTGTTGGTTTTGGCTCAGGCCATGATCTCAGGGTCGTGAGATTGGCCCGATGTAGGGCTCTGTGCTCAGCACAGAGTCTGCTTGAGATTCTCTTTCCCTCTCCCTCGGCCCTTTCTCCCACTTGCACACACATGCTCACTCTCTCTCCCTCTAAAATAAATAAATCTTTAAAAAAAAAAAACCCTATGAGAATAAGTTTTGGCAAGGTTGCAAAACAGCAATATACAAAAATCAATTTTGCATCTATATACATATAACAATCTGAAAATGAAATTAACAATTACATCCACAAGAGCACCACAAAAGATAAATAAAATCACTTAGGAATAAACTTAACAAAAGTGAAGATCTGTGCACTGAAATTACAAAATACTAAGAAAAATCTTTTTAAATCTAAATAAATGGAAAGACACTGCACAGCATGTTCATAGAGTGGAATATTCTATACCATTAAGATACCAACTCTATTGATCTACGGATTTAGTGCAATCCCCTGAAAAATCCCGATTTTTGTTTTGGGGTGGTTTTTTTTTGGTAGAAATTGACAAGATAATCCTAAAATTTATACAGAAATGCAAAGGATCTAGAATAGGCAAAATAATTTTGAAACAAAGTAGGACTTTTACCACCCAATTTCTAAACTTGCAATAAAGCTACAGTGTGATGCTTGCATAATAGGCATATTGATGAATAAAACAGAATGGAAAATTCAGAAATAACCCCTTATTGTTACAGTCAATTGATGTTTAACAAAGGTGCCAATGCAATTCAATAGTGAAGAGTCTTTCCAACAAATTGTGCTAAGACAACTGGATCTATAGGTTAAAAAAGCAAAAACAAAGGGGCGCCTGGGTGGCTCAGTTGGTTAAGCGGCTGCCTTCGGCTCAGGTCATGATCCCAGGGTTCTGGGATTGAGCCCTGCATCCGGCTCTCTGCTCAGCGGGAAGCCTGCTTCTCCCTCTCCCCCCTGTGTTCCCTCTCTCGCTGTCTCTCTGTGAAATAAATAAAATCTTAAAAAAAAAAAAAAAAAACCCTGAACTTAGACCTTTGCAAACAAGAAAGTCAACTCAAGATGGATGACAGACCTATGTATAAGAGCTCAAATTATAAAACTTATAAAAGAAAACATAAGATGCTAAGACCTTGCATTGGCCAAAGGTTTTTTTAGCACACAAAAAGCATGATTAAGAAAAAAAAAAAAAAAGCTAGACTTCATCAAAATTGAGCTTTTACTCTCCAAAAGACACCACTAAGAACCTGAAAATCCAGAACCCTTACAACTCCCTAAGGCAAAAACACTCCAATTAAAAAAAGGGGGGGGGGGAGGATCTGAATACACATTTCATCGAATAAGGTATACAAATGACTAATAAGCTCATGAAAAAAAGCTAAACATTCACAGTCATTAGGAAAGTACAAATTAAAGTCACAATGAGATACCACTACAAACCCAATGACTGTAATAAAAAAGACTTAAAACAGCCAGTGTTGAGAAGGATGTGGAGAAACAAACTTTCAGACTTTGCTGGTAGGGCTGTAAAATGCTACCGCTATTGTGCAATAGTTTGGCAGTTTCCTAAAAAAACTAAACATCAACTTACTATATGACCCAAGAGTTCCATTCCTCAGTATCTCCCTACAAGGAATAATATACATCCTTGCAAAGATATATATAGTTGTTTATAGTGGCATTACCCATAATGACCCCAAAACAGAAACAACCGAGTATCTATCAACTGGTAAATGGATTTTTAAGATGCGGTATAGCCACACAATGGAATAATACTCAGCTATGAAAAGCAGTACCACAAAAACAGTACGCTAAATAAAGGCCAGACACAAGAGACCACACATTATATGATTACCTTTACAGGACATTTCTAGAAAAGCCAAATCTAAAGGGACAAAAAGGCCAATGGTTTCCTGGGGCTGGAGTGGGAGCAGAAGTTAAATGCAAATGGGCATGACACTTTTTGGGTTGCTATAAATGTCCTAAAACTAGACTGGGATGATGGTTGCACAACTCTATAAATTTACTAAAAAATCAGTGTGCATTTACAATATACTCATACACTTGAATAAAGCTGTTAGAAAATTAAACCACAGCAAATTCTACTGTATACCCACAGTAATATTCAGAATCTCATATGTAAATTTATGTATGATATATTATGGACATAAGGCAAATCACTTGGGAGGACAGGTTTGGGATAGCAACTCAAAGCAATTATAATCAATTTAAAAGAAAGGTAAGATACCTTGATTCCAACCAACTGATGCTTGATAGTCAATAAAATATTTTTAATTAATTCTCTCACTTTGTGGCGTTTGAATTCTAGATTATTTTTAAATACTTTTAAATTGTAGGGGCGCCTGGGTGGCTCAGTCGTTAAGCGTCTGCCTTCAGCTCAGGTCATGATCCCAGGGTCCTGGGATCGAGCCCCGTGTTGGGCTCCCCGCTCCGCAGGAAGCCTGCTTCTCCCTCTCCCACTCCCCCTGCTTGTGATCCCTCTCTTGCTGTCTCTCTCTCTGTCAAATAAATAAATAAAATCTTTTTTAAAAATAAATAAATTGTGGGCGCCTGGGTGGCTCAGCTGGTTAAGCGACTGCCTTCAGCTCAGGTCATGATCCTGGAGTCCCGGGATCGAGTCCCACATCGGGCTCCCTGCTCAGCAGGGAGTCTGCTTCTCCCTCTGACCCTCCTCCCTCTCATGCTCTCTGTCTCTCATTCTCTCCCTCGCAAATAAATAAAATCTTAAAAAAAAAAAAAAAAAAAAAAAAATTAAAAATAAATAAATTGTAAATTTACTCTAATTTGATAAATTGCATATTTGGCAATAAATACAATGCCTTAACACAGTATTTCCTATACCACCATTTTAGGTGACAGTCACTGTACTATTTAATCATACAGTGAGAAAATATTTTTTCCAACTCTTCTTCAATCTTTTTGATTTAGGTAAAGAGGAAATCTGTGAGAGGAGCTAGTTTACCTCTAAACACTTCTCATGTATCTGCTAACTGCTCCTTTTAAGAAAAGGGCAAGAGCCTTTGGCAGGAACCTAGATTTTCATTACACTGTTTTCATTGTTTCCTCATATAGTAACCCTGTATTCATCCAAGTGGTGCTAGCTTTCCATTTATTGTAAAGATAAAAATTATTTTGAAAGAGAATTTCAAGTTTAAAAGTTAGACTGTAGAAATACTATAAGGACAGGGCAAAAATCACGAATGAGGCATGTGAAGGACCTAAATTCAAGAAACACTGCTTCCCATGATGTAAAGCACCTAGTCCACAGTAAACTCAGAATGTTTATCTGTAATATGGATCACATCAATGATTCACAAGCACCTGAAGAAGATGGATGAAATGTCTTTATTTAAATATTTATACTGCTGCTTTTTTGTGGGACCACCCTTTCCACAGGTCACTTCAATATAAACACAGACTAGGAACCAGGAGTTCAACTGGTGGTTATAAAACTGCACAATAGTTTGAGTTTTGGTAGAGGACTCTTTACCACCTACCACTTTTCCCCCTCGCCTTACTGAGTTATAACTGGCATACAACACTGCATACGCTTAAGATGTACTATTGTCTGATGCACGTACATCTTGAACATGACTGCCACCACAGTGTGAGCGGACACCTGCGCCACGTGTTTACCATTTCTTTTCCACAGTGAGAACACTGAAGATCTACTATCTTGGCAACTTTCAAGTATATAAAACAGTATTAGGAACTATTCTCATTATGCTGCACGTTAAATCCCCAGAACTTATGCACCTTACAGCTGAAGTCTGTACACTTCGAACAACTCTCTTTGGGGCATACCTCCTAGCCTCTGGTAACCACCATTCTAGTCTGTCTTTCTATGCGTTTGGCTTTTTTATATTCCACAAATTAGTGCCATCAAACAGTATCCGTCTTTGTCTAACTTATTTTACTTAGCATAATGCCCTCAAGGTCCATCCATGTTGCTGCAAATGGAAAACTATCCTTTCTCGTGGCTGAAGAATATTCCATTGTGTAAATATACCACATCTTCTTTATCCATTTGTCGTCCACTGACAGACACTTAGGTTGTTTCCCTATTTTGGCTACTGTGAATAACACGTACTACTCTTTTCTAATATAACTGCACTGTATGTAATTAAAAAAAAAAGTACTTAATTCACTTTCACTTAAATAACCCTCTCTAAAATAGCTTTTTCTGAATTTAACTTGTAATTTAGTACCTACCATGTTTATTTTTATTACATGTCAACATTTAAAAACCTTCCACTTATTAAACCTTTAAAAAATTCTCTGCTATGCACAGGATACCATTATTTTAAAAATACTTATTAAGCATATGCTTTTGTGCAAGGTATTATGGATAGTACAAAAGAAGATCATTTCTGCCCTCCAGAAACTTAAAATCTAATTGGAAAATTAAGTCATGTGTGCAAAACTTACAATACAAACATTAGTTCATCAAAAAAATGAACCTTTCTGGTTACGGTAAATAAAGAATGACTCATAGAGAAAGCAGGATTTCAACAGAAACTAAAGGATGGATAATATTCTGATAGGCAGAGATGGGGCAAGTGATCATCCCAAGAGGGGAGTGTCTCTGATAGCAAACTAAGGAGTTTGAACTTCATTCTTTAACCAACAGTGAACCCTAAAGAGACTTCTAATCAGTAAGTTTACACAGAAGCCTCTCTGGAGGCAGTCAGCAATAGAACAGAGTTGAGAAGGTAAGAAATGGGAGAGTGGGAAAACGTAGGTACAAACTGAATGACCTTCCTGAGGTCCACAGTTAACCATATACCTAATCCTACAACATGGCTTCTTTGAACATCTATTTCATTATTCTCTATTATTAGCATACACCAACAAGAACATAAGTTTCTAGTCAGGGTTACTCAAAGACACACTTCATTTCATAAGCTCAGTAATTATTTGCCTATTTCGCCTTTTATTAGCAACCTTCACAGTGGTTACTCACAAAATTTTCATTTACCATATTAATACACTAACATCTTTGGATAGAGTGTTTTGTTATGTATAACATGCCCCTTCATTCCTTTCATATATTGCCTATTTACACTATCTGTCACAGAAGGTGTTCAAAAATACTTTTAAGGATAATTTACATATATGAAATAATGACCTGAAAATTGAGATAAGACTAATTTAGAATTACAGCATTCTAAGGTGTCACTTTGTGGTTCACATATGTGGACCTTAATATTCATAATTCACCAGTATATTAGAGAAATAATTCTAGGCTCTCTAGTACAGTACAAAACACAGTCTCCCACAACCATAAATGGGTCAGTCAGAAATCATAACATGATTTAAACAGCAACTTCAATCCCAAAGCTGCAACTAGGTGCAGCGCTGGTGGTATAGTGGTGAGTGCAGCTGCCTTCCAAAGCTGAAACTAGTCCTTTGACAACACCCTTAGCAGAAATACATTGTCAACTGCTCCAGCAGTTAAGTCATAACTCCACCACCCCAACCTAACATATATGTGCTAAACCATTTTTTGAGCACCCTTTTTTGGGTTCCGAAATATATGGATGATCCCTGTTATAAACTCCTGAGCAGTTTTTTTTTTTTTTTAAAGATTTTATTTATTTGCTAGAGAGAAAGACAGCCAGAGAGGGAACACAAGCAGGGGGAGTGGGAGAGGGAGAAGCAGGCTTCCCGCTGAGCAGGGAGCCCGATGCGGGGCTCGATGCGGGGCTCGATCCCAGGACCCTGGGACCATGACCTGAGCCGAAGGCAGACGCTTAACGACTGAGCCACCCAGGCGCCCCACTCCTGAGCAGTTTTTAGAACTTCTAAGTAGAATCACAAAGTAGAGAAAACAAATTTACATCAACATGTTACACTGAAAACAAGTTACACCCTTCACACTAAAAATGAAATAAAGCAAAGTGAGTATCTGTAGAAAATCTTTTGTTCATAAACATATCTAGGGGCGCCTGGACGGCTCAGCTGATTAAGCATCAGACTCTTGATATCGGTGCAGGTCATGGTCTCAGAGTCGTGGAATCGATCCCCACGGGCGACTGCACACAACTGAGCAGGGAGTCTGCTTGGCATTCTCTCTCTCCCTCTCCTTCTGCCCCTCCCCACATGTGCGCTCCTCTTAATTTTGGAGTTAGGAAAGAATTTTAAAGAGCTATGACTCTATAAAACTGATACTACAACTAGACACATAGAGTACATAATAGTAACCATAAGAGGTATAAAAAAGTTCACTAAAAGACCCATAAAATGCACAAAAGTTATTCTTAGAGATTTTAATGTTTTTATAGTCTCATGACTAATTTTAACATTTTAAACATAGCAATTATTTTGGACACTTAAAAAAAACAGCTTAGACTATTAAATGCACATTTTCTCTTTTTAAAAATTCATCCCTAAGTGACTTTAACTTGCTAAGAGAGATCCAACAAAATTTCAAATAAGCAAATCATACTATATCCTCACCTCTTCGTGCATGTCTCTCCTTGTCTCCAAATGCCCTCAAGCAGCTTTTAAGACATCAACTCCATTAAACCCTTCCTTAGATCTTCAATGTTCACTTTATTCTCTATTATTACTTGTATGTACAGTATCTCTCCAAAAACAAAGCTTTCATGTTCTCATGTGAACATTTTAAATCAACTCACTCTAAATTGTGCAGTAACTGATAACTCAATTTAGCTAGAAGTGTTTTCACTTTTAAGAAAAGTTTGCTAACTGATTTTAACTTAGTTTCAGTAAGTTTAGAAATTAAACACACACACACACCCCAAAAAAACTTTCAGAGTGAAAACAGGCATATTCCAGGCAGAAGAGACTCAAAGCTGTAGTCTGGCACCTGTTTCCTATCATCACAGCTATATAATCACAAACCTTACAACCATCTGATCCAATACTTGATTTTTAAAGTGATGAAGCTGATGCCAGAGATCAAGGTTACCGTAACATGCAGGCTCCCCTAGGGTATTCCTGCATTTCATTTCACCTCATACTTGTGAACCCAGAGTCTCTAGACCTAACTTTGCACAATGGGTTTTAATGGTGGTAACCCCAGGACTTCGTAGAAAGTAGGTATCTATGTGGAGGATGGAAGTTTAAAGAAAGGTGTAGGAGTTGTTTTAAATTTCATGACTGCCTAATTTACACAGTATCCAACTGCAAAAGCAAAAAAACGTATTTTTATTTTTTTTTAAGATTTTATTTATTTATTTGAGAGAGAGAGAATGAGAGACAGAGAGCACGAGACGGAAGAGGGTCAGAGGGAGAAGCAGAGGAGCCCGATGTGGGACTCGATCCCGCTACTCCAGGATCATGATCTGAGCCGAAGGCAGTCGCTTAACCAACTGAGCCACCCAGGCGCCCGCAAAAAACGTATTTTTAATACTCACAATATCCCTAAGAATGTTGAGGCACATTTTTGTTTCTTTTATAGAGCAATAAAGTAACCTACAGGCTTCTGGTCTATTCATCCCTCGTATTTAGTTCTGCCTCAAATTAGGTCTGCCTTTTTAGAGATAGTTAAATTTTAGGCTGTTACATTAGAGTGAAATTCATACTAAATTCAGAAGACAATTTAACATTCAAGTTCTAATTATTTTTTTCTGCATGTACTTTAAAAATAACAGTTATATACACCCAAGCAAATAAAAATTATCCTACTGGCTACACAATGTAAATGAATTAGTTCCTCATCTAACAACCAAATGATACACAATATACATATTCGAAAATGAAATCAAGCACCAGACTGAACAGTCACACTGCTGGTTATGTAACGACCTGTTTTGTTTTGATATATATTTAAAAATTAAATCGGCCCCAACTCAATGGCAAATAGTCTGATTTACAGCCTAACTATGACAGTCACATAAAAAAGATACCAGAAATACCTAAATCCCACCATCACGTTTACCAGGGCTGTGTGCGAGAACAGTCAAGCACTTTATATAAACATTCAAATGATCAGGACAGACAGTTGAGGGTTTTCACTAACTTAAGTCAGGAAAGCCAGTGTGCCACACAGATGTAATAAAGCCAAGGTCACAACCTATTTCCACGCGGACAGTCAGCTATAAAAAGAGAAAAAGTTCACTCTGACGTCGATTAGTACTGCCTTCTTTGGGGCGGGGGCGGGGGGGGGAAACAAGTACATTTTTTTAAATTCTGTTGCTTTTATAGACTGACCTAGAGCAGCGTTCGCCGAAAATGGGGAGCATCCCATCCACTACTTATTTTTGAAGGTTTTTTTTTGTTTTTTTCTCTTACCTACTCGGTAATTAGATACTAGAATGAAAAACCAGCACTCCGCAGAAAGCAAACACAGCACTCAGTCTCATGCTTTTCCCAAATCTTATTATTTCCAGGTGTTAAATACCCCGGAGCAGCGCGGACAGATTGGAGTTCAACTTCCGCTCCTCCGAAGCCCCCTACAATTCTCTAACGGAGTCCTAGAGCAGCAGAGAAGGGGACCAGCCCGAAAGTGGGCAGGACATGTTTGGGGGTGAAGCGAGGAGCAGGACAAACAGACCTTTCTGGCTGCAGAAAATTAAAATTAAAGAATCCTGGCTGCAGCTGCTAGAAAGAAGTTCTCGCAGGCCTCGGAAGTCTGGCACTGGGGGAAGCCCAACAGGCTTTCCCCAACTCCAGAACCACGGCCTTGAAAGCAGGGGACGGCTGGGAACTCACAGCGCCCTGATTTCTATTTGTGGAAAGTTTAAACAAATTTGCTCCTCGGGGAATGGGGGAAGGGAGCGGAGGGCAAGTCTGGGCTCGGCCGAGGGAGCGCGCGGGGAGTGCGCGGTGCGCGGTCGCCGCTCCGGCGCGGGGAGGCGCACGGATTTTCGGCAGCCGCCGCCGCATCTGCCCGCGAGCCCCGGCCGAACGGGGACGCGGCCGCCGAGGACCCGCGGGTCCGGCGCCAAGGGGCAGGGGCGCGGGACTCCGGGTGGAAGTTGAGGGCGGGACCGTGCCCGGGCGCCGGGGAGGGAGCGGCGAGAGGCGGCGGGCGGCTCTACTTACTCGGCTGTACCAGATGCTGAGGCGGACCGGGGCCAGCACGGCGAAGAAAGTCCTCTGGGGGTCGGACTGAACGTGGAAAGGCGCCTCGGCCGGGCTCCCCAGAGGGCACAGCAGCCTCTTGGGCCAGCCGCTCAGGAAATACATGGTCCGCGCGGAGGCGCCGACACCGCGGCGCCCGGCGGCCCCCGGCCCCGTCCGTCACACTCAGCGGCCCGGGGCCGGACGCCCGCCTCCCACACCGCCACCGGCCGAGTCGGCGGCGTCGGCAGCGGCAGCTCGGGGCATCTGCCCGCTAGCCGGGCCGGGCCGAGCCGACGCGAAGCTGAGAGACGAATGAACCCTCGGGCTGACGGGGCCCAGTGTGGGGGAGGTAGGGGGAGGGAGAGTCGGGATGGAGAGGGGGCGGGAGGAGCGCGGAGGCCCGCCCCGGCACGGCCCCACCCCTTCCTCGGGCCGCACGGGCGTCACCACGCCGCGCCGCGTGGGTCGGGCCGGGGAAGGGCAGCCGCACGCACGCGCAGTGGACGCTGCTCCGTCCTCCTCGCTCTGCTCTCTGAAGTTCCGCCCCAATCTTCACGAGCTCCCGCCGTGTTGCGTCAATACGCATGCGCTTTTGCCCACTTCTGGCCCCTCTGCCCCTGCCACTTGCAATCTGGAGCATATTGTTTGGGCCGCCTGAGACTAACGGGAAAGTGGGCCGACCTGGGCGAGTCGCAGCTGCGGGGTGACTGGACCCGCGGAACACGCCTCTCGCCCGGCTTAGCCAAATTTGACTTCCTTCGCGGATTGGTGAGGCCTGTGGGCCGGGCCTGGCGCTGCAACTCGGAGGTGGAGGGCGGTTTTGCAGGGGAGCTCGAGTCACGTGACTTTCCCTGCTTTCCCCCCCGCCCCCGCACCCGGTGCTGGGTTGTGGGGTCCTTGGCCCAGTGAGCCCCTGTGGTGTGCCAAGGTCTGCAGTGAAAGCTCGCGATGGAGTTCCTGCCCTCGTGGAGTTTACAGCCCAGAGGGGGCCCTTATTCGATCCGTATATAAACCACCTACCATGAAAGTGTTTGAGCCCTGTCCTCTTTCCTTCATGTTTCTAAATCTAGCGTGTAATTCTGAGTTCAATTTGTATTCATCTGTCCCTTTACCAACCACAGTGTTAGACAAGGCAAGGCTGTCTCTTTTTTGCACCCTCAGTAGAATATATGCTACAAAAGACTTGGACATAATTTTAGAGTTGGAACGGACTTTAGAGTTTCTCTGCTTGGTTAACTTCTGGACCCCAGGGATCACCTTAACAACTGTTTCTTTTTAAGTACTGACCCAGCGATTACCTCTGAATAGGAGGACGGTGTGAATGGGGATGGAGTGTGTGTAGAGAGGGGGGAAGGGGGAGTTTAGAATAAAAGACTTGCTTTTCATTGTCCACTCATTTTGTTCAGTTTGCATTTTTTCACTTTTTTAAATTAAAAAATAGTTGAGTTAACCCAGGTTTAAAGCAAATGTTACATTAAAAAGTAGCAACACAAGCAGCAAAGGAGGAAACAAAGTAACTTAATATGGATCAGATGTAGCGTTGCAGCTGGTATTCATAACAAAATATGTAACTTTTCCATAATTTTTTTAAACATTCACTGCATTCCCCAGAAGGTGATCAAAGAACCCAGGACTCCTCAAATCAAAGCTGAAACTGCCTCACCACTCACTGGCCTCTTGTGGTCGGACTGTGTCTCCTTCCTGGTGTTTTTTTTTCCGACATCCAGCACAGCAGCCTGGCACACACTGAGACTAGTAAACTCTGAAAATATGTGTCACATGAAAATTGGAGGAAACCCTGATCCAGCTGAAGTACACCATTAGACAAAGAGACCCAGGGAGATTTCTTGACTTACCAAAATAAAACTGTAGAACAATAACAGTGTTGCATCATGACTTAGATTGTTATGCACTTGGCAGAAAGAGAGAGAAAATGAAAATCAGTTACAGTACAGCAATTCCTCCAGCAATTTTACTGAGAATGTATTTGTCCCAGCTCCCCTTCAGAGGGACTTTGTTCTCATGTGCCTTCTAAGTGAGAGCATCTTACTGCACACATGCCTAATTTAAGGAACTTCTAATAATTTTTTTTTGCACTCAGTTTTAACTTTACTTGCTGAGTTTATTTATTTATTTATTTATTTTAGAGAGGAGGGAGGGGCAGAGGGAGAGAGGAATCTTAAGCAGGCTCCGCGCCCAGCGCAGAGCCGGACACAAGACTTGATCTCACAACCCTGAGATCATGACCTGAGCCGAAATCAAGAATCGGAAGTCGGAAACCAACTGAGCCACCCAGGCACCCCTACTTGCTGACTTCAGAATCGAATTCCCTTGCTACACTCTTGCGGCATTTAAGGTTTACAAAATATTTTCAAATACATGACTTGATTTAGTTCCACGGTAAACCTTCAATGTGGGTAATACTGGTGTGATGTTTATTCTCACTTTCTTAATGAGGAAACAGGACCAGAGTGGCAGAGAAGCCTGAAAAGAAGTGCTCCTTTCTCCTGCAGACCCACTCATCTTGAGACTGGATTGAATTGAACTGTGCTAGTGGCTGGAGGCAGTGAGGGGCTGGGGGGGTGGGGTGAGTGCCATATTGGACTCTCCACAGCCCTTTACTTAAGAGTTCCACGTTGTGGTAGAAACTTTATGGACCGCTTTTCCAGCTTTCAAATATCATATCATAACCTTACTTTGTAAAATACACTGTCGATCCATTCTCTGTTTCTTCCTCTCCTCCTATCCCAGCACCCTCACTATCTAGTCGAACTTACGGAACTCTATTCTGAGCTAAGACTAAGCTGGTCAATGAAAACTAACAGGTATGTGTTTTCAAAGTAACAGACTTTCTTACAAGAAATAATGTTGGTAAGGGTGCACAGAAACAGGAGTACATTTATAAACTGTTGGTGGGAGTATAATTTGGTGCAGTTTTTCTAAAGTGTAGTTGGAATTACACTTAAAAATGGAGAGATCTTGGGGCGCCTGGGTGGCTCAGTCGTTAAGCGTCTGCCTTCAGCTCAGGTCATGATCCCAGGGTCCTGGGATAGAGCCCTGCATCGGGCTCCCTGCTCCGCGGGAAGCCTGCTTCTCCCTCTCCCACTCCCCCTGCTTGTATTCCCTCTCTCGCTGTGTCTCTGTCAAATAAATAAATAAAATCTTAAAAAAAAAAAATGGAGAGATCTTTATGCATACCCTTGGCCCCAACTAATCCAATGATTATTTTCTGAGGAAACAAACACTGGTATGTAGAGTTTAGCTTTAAGAATGTACCCCACAGGGATGCCTGGGTGGCTCAGTCGGTTAAGTGTCCAACTATTGATTTCAGCTCAGGTCATGATCTCAGGGTCATGAGATTGCGCCCTGCATTCAGCTCTACACTGGGCGTGGAGCCTGCTTAAGATTCTCTCTCCCTCCCTCTCCCTCTGCCCTTCCCCCCCACCCCACCCCCAGCCTCACGTGTGTGCACTCTCTCTCTCTTTCTAAAAAAAAAAAGTACCCTACAAAGGTGTCACTAAGAGAAAATAAATGTCCCCAAAAGGACAATAATTATAGCCCTTTCTTAGAATGGAATATTTTGTAGAAATAAAAAATTATGTTGGGGAAGAATATTTAATCATAGAGAAGTATATTTACTATATATTATCAAGTAATGAAAGCAAATTAAAGACAAAATGTAAAATATCCTATGTTTGTGGGGGGGGAGTGTAATTGTGCCTAGAAAAACAAAATGGGGGGCGCCTGAGTGGCTCAGTCGTTAAGCGTCTGCCTTTGGCTCAAGTCATGATCCCAGGGTCCTGGGATCGAGCCCCGCATCGGGCTCCCAGCTCCTCAGGAAGCCTGCTTCTCCCTCTCCCACTCCCCCTGCTTGTGTTCCCTCTCTCGCTGTCTCTCTCTCTCTCTGTCAAATAAATAAATAAAATCTTTAAAAAAAAAAAGGAAGATGAGCACTAACATATTGGTGTTTACGCCTGATTATGGGTGCTGTTTATGTTCTCTTTTGTATTTTCTACATTGTCTATCATGAACTCATATTACTTTTGTAATGAGAAAAAAAGTTATGTGAAACAGAGTTAAATTGCTAATGATTGATAAAATCCCACTTGTCCTGCTTTCGGTGGAGCCCACAATGCTGGCAGATCAAAAGGAGTAATGCAATAACGTGGAGTTTCAGGCACGGTCCCAAGACTAGTCAGAGGTGGGTTAGAAGGAAAGGCACTGTGGGTCACCAGACCAAAAGTAGGCCCTGTGGACTTCACATATTCACAGACTTGTGAAAATGGCACAGAACCAGGACCGGATTTGGGTTGCAAATGCACCACACACCACTCCAGATGTTTGGGGACTTCCATAAGAGGCTATGAAAATATTCATGGAAGATGATGTGCTTTAGTTTATGCTTTTAACATTCATTTTTATTATACTCTCATTATGTGCAATTGATATATTTGCTTCTGGACTGGCCTCTTGATTACCACTTATCCTGGGGTAATGAATATCTGAGCACAAATGATATGATGTCTGAGTCTTCCTTTGGAGCAGCCTGGGGGTGAGTAGAAGATGGAGTTATATATAAAACAAGGTTGGCCATGAGTTAATCATCTTGGAAGCTAAGTGATGGGTACTTGGAAATTCACTGTGTTACGCGCTCTCCTTTTCTATATGGTTGAAATTTTCAGTAATAAGAAGTATAAACATTTAAATTAAAAAGAGCATCTACTAGGTATTTACCCCAAAGATACAAATGTAATGATCTGAAGGGGCACCTGCACCCCAGTGTTTATAGCAGCAACATCCACAATAGCCAGACTATGGAAAGAGCCCAGATGTCCATTGACAGATGAATGGATAAAGAAGAGGTGGTATATATATACAATGGAATACTACTCAGCCATCAAAAAAATGAAATCTTGCCACTTGCAAAGATGTAGATGGAGCTAGAGGGTATTATGCTAAGTGAAATAAGTCAATCAGAGAAAAAATTATCATATGATCTCACTCATATGTGGAATTTAAGAAACAAAACAGAGGATGATAGGGGAAGAGAGGAAAAAATAAAACAAGACAAAATCAGAGAAGGAGAAAAACCATGAGAGACTCTTAATCATAGGAAACAAACTGAGGGTTGCTGGAGGGGAAGGGGTGGGAGATTGGGTAACTGGTGATGGACATTAAGGAGGGCACGAGATGTAATGAGCACTTGGTTTTAATATAAGACTGATGAGTCATAAGTTTCTACCTCTGAAACTAATAATACACTATATGTTGATTAATTGAATTTAAATAAAAAATATTTCAAATAAATAAATAGCTAAAAATAAATAAAAAGAACATCTCAGAAACTTTGGTCACATGTGACTAACCAGTCTAGCTTGTCCCCAGTCCTCCCAACAGCATTAAATATGACTTGGAATCACTTAATTAACCATAAAGGCAGGATGGCTTATTATTAATGGACCTTTGTGCTTGTAAACAAGACTCTGGGCAGGAGCATGAATGCAAACTAGAAAATGCAGTGAGAAAGCCTATTGGTTCCTAATCAAGCAAAATGGGAAAAGAGTTACTATTCTTTCCCTTCACTTTGGTCTTCTTAGAAACTAAAAAAATCGTTGGAAACAGACCTGATTGCACTCAAATTCACCAACAATAACAATTGTTCTGTTTGACGACGTATCAACCAGTTTTCCAGTATTAAAAAATGCCATACCTGAATTTTCTGTGTGCATTCTTGATAAAAATAGCAAGAAGAGTTGGAAAGAGAAATTGTTTAACTCCATAGGGTGAGAGAATAGAGAGTTCACCATAATTCTAATTAGACCTCTCTCTCCCTCTCTCCCTCTCTCTCTCTCCTCCTCCTCCTTCTCCCTCTCTATTCAGACAAACATGTCTTCACTAGTTTGAACAAAAATTCACAGTCATTGTGTTAGCCCTTTTTCTCTCATGTTTATCAGTGAGCTTGGAGTTAAATTTAATGCCCACTTATAACCATTCCAGTATCTAATAATTTTTACTTCTGTCCTAGTCTCATCCATTATTATTATTATATTTTCCACTAGGTTTAATCTGACAACTTCAAGAATTATAAACCCCAAGTGAATATAGTTCTAGAAACTAGCAGTTTCCATGAAAATGTTTTATCGAACCAAACCTTAACTGTATAATGTCACTGTTTTGTGACAATTCAAAATGTTAGAAAAGGGCAACACTGTCCTTTTTATTATCTTTTAGTATGGTTTATATTCTTTCTTTCTTCTTACTTAATATATTTTTTAATTTGGTTTATATTCTTTTATTGTGGTAAGCACATAACATAAAATCTACCACCTTAACCATTTCTAAGTGTTCAGTTCACTAGCTTAAATACATTCATAACTGTGAAACAGATCACCAGAACTTTTTCATCTTGCAAAACTGAAACTGTATTCATTAAACAGTAACTTCTCTTTTCTTCCTTCCCCTTACAAACACCATTCTACCTTCTGTTTCTGTGATTTTCTTTTTTTTTTGCTACTTCAGATCCCTCACATAGGCGGAATTGTAGGGTATTTGTCTTTTCATCACTGGCTTATTTCACTCAGCATGATGTCATCAAGGTTCATCCATATTGCAGGCTGTGACAGATTTTCCTTCCTTTTTAAAGCTGAATAATATCCCAGTGTGTGTGTGTGTGTGTGTGTGTGTGTGTGTGCATACCACATTTTGCTTACCCATTTATCCATTGATGGGCACTTGGGTTGCTTCTACATGTTGGCTCTTGAGAAAAAGCTGCTGTGAACTTTGGTTGCAAATATCTGTTTAAGTGCCTGCTTTCCATATATACCCAGACGTGGAATTGCTGCATCAGATGTAGTTCTATTTTTAATTTTTTAGGAACCTCCGTGCGGTTTTCCGTAGAGGTTGCACCATTTTATGATCCTGCCAACAGAGCACAAGGTTTCCAATGTCTCCACAACCTCACCAACACTTGTTATTTTTCCTTTTTTAAAAAGTATCTGTCTTTGTGGATGTGAAATGACAGCTCGTTGTGGTTTTGACTTGCATTTCTCTGATGGTGAGGTATATTGAATATCCTTTCACATACTTGTTGGCCATCTGTATGTGATCTTTGAAGAAATGTTATTATTGCCTTTTGTACCATGTCATGTCAGCAGGTCTGCACTTAAAGATTTGTTCTTGAGCTTTGAAGTTTCACAGGATGTAATTTTAGTCTGAACGGGGTTAATCCTTATGCTCGAAGAATGGCAAAACTCTTGTAAGTATGATATCAGAGTCAGAATGGGCTTTAAATAGTATCTAGTCCAGTTTCCAGACCCAATAGGAATATAAGTGGATTTCTTTTTTTTTTTTAAGATTTTTTATTTATTTGAGAAAGAGAGAGAGCATGCACATGAGAGCATGAGTGGGGGGAGGGGCAGAGGGAGAGGGAGAAGCAGACTCCCCGCTCAGTAGGGCTTGGAGCCTGCCTCTGGCTCGATCAGGGGATCATGACCTGAGCCAAAAGCAGACTCTTAACTGACTGAGCCACCCAGGTGCCCCTAGGCAGCATATTTTTAAAAGGACTAAAGGACAGCCATCAAGATATTGGTAATCGTCATCTATACAAAGTATAATCACGAATGGTTTCTATTATCTTTTTTATTGTTAGCATTTTCTAAAGCTTTTCTTTTATAACCAGAAGAATACTAAGTGTTATTTTTTTTAAAGTTTGTTAAAATTTAAAATTACCCAGAGACACATTTAAAACGCAGATTACTTAGCCACATCCTAAGCCAAGAGTTAGCATTTTCAACAAACACCCCGGTGATTCTCATGCGTATTAATAAGGTTGATAAAGAATTGATTAGGAGTAAAATAGCGGAAATGCCCCGTTTATACTCTTTGCACATGTGCTAGAATCTCTGATCCACATTTCTCCATTGTCCTATCAGCACGGAAACAAGTCAGAAAGTACGCTGCATTCCTAGTTGCCCTGAGCACGATCCCTTCTCTGGCAAACCTGAGTGTTCTTGATCTCCTGATGAAAGAGCTATCTGAAGGATGCAACAACCCTGCCATAGAGACCAGATGAGAGGAAGTGGTTGGCGTGACCTGAAGTAATTCAATAGCAACCAGAACAAGTGAGTTGAGCCCATCATGCTAATGGACTGCCTGGCCCATCCCCATCACTTTCGTGCTACCCTGCAGGCCCTCTCAGCTCCCCTTAAATGTTCCCCATCAGTAGAATGAAGATGATAATACCTATCTAATCAGATTTTCACTTTTTTTTAGGATCTTATTTTTTTTAATAATCCTGACACCCAATGTGGGGTTTGAACCTACAACCCCAAGATCAAGAGTCGCAGGCTTTACCTACTGAGCCAGCCAGCCACCCCAGATTTTCACTTTTTTTAGTGCTAGAAACCTAGAGCTCAGAGTACTCCATGCCTTAGACACGAAGAAGACCTTCCTAATGGTTGGTGCTGTTTCACAAATAATAGTAACTAGTATTTATCCAGCCCTTATTGTGTGCTAGACACTGCTCTAAGAACTCTGCATTAATTTTTATCCTCTTAATAATCATATGAGGCAGATATTATTCCTATTTTACAGATGAAGAAACTGAGGTTTATAGAGAGGCTCAAGGTTCACAGATTGAGGAAGCAGTGAAGTCTAAACTTGAGCCCAGAAACCCAATACCTAACAACTTCACTCTATTGTCTCTTTCTACAACCTTATATCCTCACTAACTCAATATACATAATAATTTATGTCAGACTGACTTATTAATTAAATTTTTTAATTCCTAAGAATATTTGTTTCTTACTCAACCCTTCATGCAAAAAAATTACTCTGCTAAGAAAATGAATGAGATCAGTATTTTCACATTCATCTGGAGGATGACATCCTTCGTAGCTCAAGCAAAAATGAAGACAATAATTTAACCAAAGGGTCATGTGACTTCTTGGAAATAAGCAGTGCAAGGAAGAGAGAGAAGAAGGAATCACATTACCCAGGTATGATGTCAGGGGCAATAAATGAATCAGGAATTAACCTTTTAATAATTGGATGGTATTTTAACAACATTAACCCACCCACCTCATTCAATATATGATTCACCAAAGGAAGACTCTCTCCTTACCCAAGTGACTTCCTAAAAATACCCAAGGTAACACTGTAGGCTCTTACTTTCCTCCAAAGGTCCCTAGGGTCTGATTGTGTTCTTGCCTTGTGCTGCACCTCCTGTTGCTTCCCAGCATGGGAGGATCTTCTGCAGGACTCTGAGAAGGGAGCACGGTGCCCCAGTTTCTCCCTTCAACCTAAACCTTCCCAGCCCCAAGCAAGCTCATTGTTCTCAGAGGTTGTCT
The DNA here is from genome assembly GCF_964656455.1 of Halichoerus grypus. Taxonomy (NCBI): domain Eukaryota; kingdom Metazoa; phylum Chordata; class Mammalia; order Carnivora; family Phocidae; genus Halichoerus; species Halichoerus grypus. Next base: position 6,023,043 of record NC_135725.1, read on the forward strand.
CAGGATTCCTCCATAGCAAAGAAGAAATGGCAAGGATGTTTTTACTTTAACCAGGTAAGGGGAAGCACCTGCGTGTAGATCAGCCTAGTGTGTGGATTAGAAAAGGAAGGTGGTGGGACGCCTGGGTGGCTCAGTTGGTTAAGCATCTGCCTTCGGCTCAAGTCATGATCCCAAGATCCTGGGATCGAGTCCCGCATCAGGTTCCCCGCTTAGCGGGGAGTCTTCTTCTCCCTCTGCTGCTCCCCCACTTGTACTCTCTCGCTCTCTCTGATTAATAATAAAATCTTTAAAAAAAAAAAAAAGAAAGAAAAGGAAGGTGGCCGTTATCTGTGCATATTTTGCTATTAAGGCCACAACTTTCCATGATATGGCAGATAAAAACCAGTTTATCTGTTAATGTCTGTTAAAAAGCAGTGAGGGGTTATTCAGCTCTGTAGTCCAGATCTCTGGTGAAAACACTATTTGGCTAAAATATGGCAAACATATTGGGATGCCTCAAGACTCAAGGGATGGGGAATGGGTGCTGAAATCCTCTAACGATTCCTCAAAATACCATATTTTTGCTCATACAGTTCCCTCTTGTGGCTAAAGTATTCAGTAGAAGAAATATTTACTAAAGGTTTTATCATCCTCTATTTTTAAAAAATTCTATTATTGAAGTATAGTTGACATACCATGTTATATTAGTTTTAGGTGTACAATGTAGAGATTTGACATTTCTGTACATTACACTGTGCTCCCCATGATAAGTATAATCACCATCCGTTACCATACAATGTTATTACAATATTGACCATCATCCACATTCTCTTAATCTACAGATTTTATTAAAATAATGGGCATTTCTAAGTTTCTTCATCATGAAAGCACTAATAACAATACCCCCAAGCAAGAGTTTCAAAACACACTTAATCAGACCATACAACCAGCATCTAACACATTTTAAAGTTGTCCAGCAGGCAAAATTCAGTTAATGCAGACATGAAGTTGAGTGTATGAAATAAAAAACAATCAAGGAATTAAGCTGTGTGAACACAATAGTTAACACTTGATATTGCCATTAACCTTAAAAAAGCAAGAGCTTCCCATGCTCATGTTAGTCCCTGAAAATGTATTTAGGTACCACCGGAAGTCCACTTAATCAACAAAGGGCATAGAGTCACAAGTGGAGAAACTATCCTGTAAGTGTAGCAAAGTTGGTAACAGACCTAATTTAATATGAAACAGTATATAGCTTTCTTATATTCAGGCCATATGTCACCTGTAAGTTATACCTCCTCCGAAATTATATCTGTACTTTTTCTCTTCCATTTACTTACGATTACATCCTCAGTGTTCTATGGAGAACATGTTGATATTTCTATCTTGTTTTATTATTCCAGTTATTAATAATTGTATTCATTGGGTTCTCTTACTTTTAATGAAACTTTGGACAAACACAAGTTAAAAAAGAATGGAGCAAAAGAGAACTCCTGAAAGAATTCCACCCAACCAAGCAGTCAAGTAACCACCAGTGTGTCAAGATTCAATAATCCTCCAAAACCTTTCTCTCCTATCTCACAAAGATGCTGTCGCCTTCTAGAACAGGGAACCATCTATGAGCTGCTTCCCCACGCTCCCCTTCCAGTAACGTAGCACCTCTTCTAACTGGGTTCTCTTCCTTCATAGGCTCACCTTTCCTTTACTCTTTATCTTCATTTTGGTTCCCCCAGAAGCTGACTCTGAGACGAGAATACACATACGTGTGGTGATGAGCACTGGGTGTCATACGCAACTTGAACACTACATCAAAAACTAATGATATACTGTCTGTTGGCTAATTGAACATAATAAAAATTATATATAAAAGAACACACATCCAAGTGGTTTATTTGGGTGGTGATGTGAGGAAGTGCCAGTTGGGGGAGTAAGACAAGGTGGGGAAGACAGCCAACAAAGGGAGTGTTTTCAAGCATGTTGGCACGATGGGTAACAGGTGCTTAGTCCCTCTGAGGAATTCTGGGAACCAGTGTAGAACCCATGCCTCTGAGTTACTCTACCTGAGAACTGAGGGAGTTTGAGATTTATACAGCAACTCATATCAGTCATTAATGAAGGGCTGCTCCTGGGAGGTGTTAAATCTCCACATACTCAGCTTCCATGCTCACCGCTGGACCTCCGGCCACGAGAAAAAGCCATTGCAAGGTGGTGCACCTGTTGGTAGTTGATAAAGCCCCAAGGAGACATGGTCAGGGCACCAAGAGCATCTGCTACACTGGTGTCTGAGATTCTAATCTAGCACAGTGTACAGTGAAACCCATTATCAAAAGCCAGGGCTCACAGAACAGGGAAGAAGATCCAAGGCTCTGGAGACAGACGGATTGGTTTCAAAATCGGAGTTCTTAACCTCTCTAAGCTTCAAAACTCCACAGAAGATTGTTGTGGGGGTTGAATCGCATCATTCATGTAAAAGCCCCCAATATTGTGATTGGCACATAGTACATATTCCCCCCAAATTCTAGTTATGAACATTTTTACTAACACCTGATCTCCTCACAGAGATCTAAAGTCAGACACAACCTAAAAATGTTCTGCTTGACAAGGTTGCCCAGCGGGGACCCAGAAGTTTCCGTCTTGTTACTGGCATAGCATTTACACTGGCATCAGTGAGCAGAACTGACAAAATTTCTGGGTTTCAGCCCAACTACTGTAGTCTTGAAGACATGGACAGATGGAGCCCTGAATTATCATCAGAGGGGGGAGAGGGTTGTCTCAAGCTGAGTGGGGCTCAAAAGGTCACAAAAGAGTAGATAGATCCCCCAAACAAGGGATAGGTTCTGGGGCAAGCACAATTTGTGATCCACCTTACCCTCTCCACACTATTTTCCTACCCAGCCACTGTCTTTAGTTTTTTTCTATGTTTATGAGAAAAAGTAGGGGAGGAAAGAACTAGTACTTCTTACTCTCCATAACAAATTCCAACACAAAAACATAACTGCCCTTCCAATAAGCAAGTATTTTTGGAATTCCTTAGTTCAAATGAAATTACATGGTTCACATGCTCAAAGCATTTTTTTCCAACTGTTTTTCCTCCCCAGTTAGCGAAGACCAGACTTTTGGAAAAGCTCAAACTTTCATTAAAGTTCAGCCATGAGGGATATAAAAGCTGGGTGGGTCCTGCTCAGATTATTCTTTGTTGCTAAACATCTCTACCTAACTGACAGCAAGCACAGATTTTGGGAAGGAATGCAGAGGGCTATGGAGAGCCCTACATGGCCACATAAGGACAACAATAAAAGCAAACTTTGAGGAAAAAAATTTTATATTTTCTAAAAGGCAGAAAACACTAATTTTCCAAATCTTAAGATAGTGTCTGAAATATATAGTAAGTTTATTTTAGTACAGTGTTGTATTTTTCTAAATTGCTCATTGATAGTGAAGATTATAACTGAAATTACAAATTTCAAAAAATGTTTAGCAGTGAATACAGATCCTTGATGAAAAAGTATTGCCTGCCTTAATGAAAATAAAAATATCCTCCAAAATTGGCACTGGAAGGAGAATCTTCATGTAGAGAGGAATAGCTGGATCGTATACCCCCTTAGGCTCATCCTCCCCTTGGCCCGGGGTGGAAGGCACTGTTCTCTGCTTTAGTATTGACCTAAGCCAGGGCATAGACTGGTTGGATTCCAAGATCACTTCCCAATAAAGTTCCTATACCCTAATCTCTGTCTCAGAGTCTGTACCCTGAAAACCCAATTTGTGGCAGGTACCCACAGCCCAGGGGCACATATCCAAACACCTTAACTCCTCAAGTCAAGACACAAAGAAGTAAAGAATGTGAAGGTCAAAGCAGCCTATTATTGTCTGTCTGTGGACCTGACTTTGCTCAGTTGATTGGTGGCTTTTTCCTCTTTGCAGAAGGAAGTTTGCTTATCTGTCTTTTGAGGTCTCTGAAAAATAACCATATCAGAATATAACTCAAGAAGGATAATATTTATAAATCTGTGGGTTGTGGGGGCATTTTGTTGCAAGCTATCTTATAAATAGTCAAAATAAATTAGCAAAAAAGAATAGAGGGGTGACTTAAATGAAAGAAGTACTGACATACCTCACTTTGTAAAAAACACATTCCTAGAAAGGAGGACTATGAATCACATTTTGGTGAATTAAATTGTATTTTAATGTTAGTACTGGAACTTACCATTTAAAGATTTCTATGACAAATAGTGTGGCAGAGGAAAAATTGCAAATTTAAATCACCACCTTCCAATTTGTTATTTTATGAAACTAGATTTTCTTTTACTGAAATGATTTAAACTAAAGTATTTGTTATTTGCAGCTTCTTTCATTAAAATATAAGTGTTTGTAAACTTATGTATAGAAGCATATGGGAATAATCCTGTGCTTAAATCATTAAAACTATATTAATTACAAAATAAAAGAAAGTATTTGTTATACAAAATATAAAACCATAGCAAAACATCTAATATAAAATTGTATTCAACTCTAATTAATTACTCTTGGCCCAATGAGTTAAGATACAGAGGGAGAAAAAGTCACTTCAAGTTATGTATTGTTGTAATATTCTTGAGAAGATTAGCCAAACTCTTGCCCAGTACTGGAACTTTGTTGTATTATTATTGCTCAAAATAAATGCATTGACAAAGACATCATTTTCTCACTTAAATAATTTTAATTCTTTTTTTTTAAGTAGGCTCCCCACCCAATGTGGGCCTTGAACTCACAACCCTGAGATCAAGAGTCACACACTCTTCCAACTGATCCAGCCAGGTGCCCCAAGTAATTTGAATTCTAATGCTATGTTTTGGCAGTGGATTTAAACTGCATCTAGATGAGTAATCAAGAAGAGAGAAATGAAGGTTAAGAATTTACTCTCCTAGGGACACCTGGGTGGCTCAGTCCATTAAGTGACTGCCTTCGGCTCAGGTCATGATCTCGGGGTCCTGGGGTCCAGTCCCGTGTTGGGCTTCTTGCTCAGCGAGGAGCCTGTCTCTCCCTCTGCCTGTTGATCCCCCTGCTTGTGCGGGCTCTCTTTCTCTCTCAAATAAATAAATAAAATCTTAAAAAAAAAAAAAAAGAATTTACTCTCCTATTCTGCCAAACAGTGTTCTTGTTCCCCTTAGATCAGCAGTCACAGAGCAACCATGGATAATTTGGTACCAGATTTGGATAGAGAATTGAGAACTTGGCCTTAGCTCAAAGCCAGTAATTCACATTTAGATAAAATGAACATTTGGATGCAGTGCTCAAATTTAGATAAGGTTATATTATAAAGATCCAGGAGGAAATCAGTCTTGAGATCCCATCTATTTGCAGTGGAATGAGTAACTTCCTTTGGAGAATAATAATAAAGGTACATCTGTTATTGCAAAGCTACCTAAGCCTGCGTATATGATATCATCAGAGGTAACAGGCATAAGTACATGGGTCAGGAATGTCCCTTGGAGAGGAGGAATAGCATGGACCTAGATCCAAAATACCAACATGTACTCTTTTGAGAAGAGTTTCAGCTGCATAAGGATATTGTTAAAAATAGGCTTCTAGAAAACTACTAGAACTGATAAATGAATTCAATAAGGTCACAGGATACAAAATCAATGTACAGAAATCTGTTGCGTTTCTATACACTAGTAATGAAGTAGCAGAAAAAGAAATTAAGAAAACGATCCCATTTATAATTGCACCAAAAAGAAGAAAATACCTAGGAATAAACTTAACCAAGGGGGTGAGAGACCTGCACTCTGAAAACTACAAAACACTGATGAAAAAATTGAAGGTGACACAAACAAATGAAAAGATATCCCGGGGCGCCTGGGTGGCTCAGTCGTTAAGCATCTGCCTTCGGCTCAGGTCATGATCCCAGGGTCCTGGGATCGAGCCCCGCATCGGGCTCCCTGCTCTGCAGGAAGCCTGCTTCTCCCTCTCCCACTCCCCCTGCTTGTGTTCCCTCTCTCGCTGTGTCTCTCTCTGTCAAATAAATAAATAAAATCTTTAAAAAAAAAAAAAAAGATATCCCATGTTCATGGATTAAGAGAACAAATACTGTTAAGATGTCCATACTGCTCAAAGCAATCTACAGATTTAATGCAATGCCTACCAAAATATCAACAGCATTTTTCACAGAACTAGAACAAATAAGTCTAAAATTTGTTAGCACAAAAGACCTCAAATAAGCAAAGCACAAAAGACCTCAAATAAGCAAAGCAATCTTGAAAAAGAAGAACAAAACCGGAGATAACACAATCCCAGATTTCAAGACGTACTACAAAGCTGAATCAAAACAGTATGATGCTGGCAGAAAAATAAACACATAGATCAATGGAACAGAATAGAAAGACCAGAAATATACCCATGATTATATGGTCAATTAATCTATGACAAAGGAGGCAAGAATATGCAATGGGAAAGACAATCTCTTCAACAAATGGTGTTGGGAAAATTGGACAGCTACATGCAGAAGAATGAAACTGGACCACTTTCTTATACCACATACAAAACTAAACCAGAATGATTAAAGACCTATATATGAGACCTAAAGCCATAAAACTGCTGGAAGAGAGCACAGGCAGTGATTTCTCTGATATTGGCTGTAGCAACATTTTTCTAGCTATATCTCCTGAGGCAAGGGAAACAAAAGCAAAAATAAACTATTGAGGGTACATCAAAATAAAAACTTCTGCACAGCAAAGGAAACCATCAACAAAACTAAAAGGCACCTACTTGAATGGGAGAAGATATTTGCAAATGACATATCCGATAAGGAGGTAGTATCCAAAATATATAAAGAACTTATACAACTCAACACCTAAAAAACAAATAATCCAATTTAAAAATGGGCAGAAGACATGAACAGATATTTCTCCAAAGAAGGCATACAGATGGCCAACAGACTCATGAAAAGATGCTGAACAGCACTCTTCATCAGGGAAGGGCAAATCAAAACCACAATGAGATATCACTTCACACCTGTCAGAACGGCTAAAATCAACAACACAAACAACAAGTGTTGGCAAGGATGTGGAGAAAAAGGAACCCTTGTGCACTGTTGGTGGGAATGTAAACTGGTGCAGCCACTGTGGAAAACAGTATGGAGATTCCTCAAAAAATTACAAATAGGATTACCAGATGACCCAGGAATTCCACTTCTGGGTATTTACCCAAAGAATATGAAAACAATATGATTCAAAAAGATACATGCACCCCTAAGTTTTTTTGCAGCATTATATACAATAGCCAAATTATGGAAGCAGCCCAAGTATCCATCGATAGATAAATTAATAAAGAAAATGTGGTATATATACACAATGCAATATTACTCAGCCATAAAAAAGAATGAAATCTTGTCATTTACAACAATGTGGATGGATCTAGAGAATATTATGCTAAGTGAAATGTCAGTCACAGAAAGACAAATACCATAGGATTTCACTCATATGTGGAATTTATTAAATGAAATGAAGAAAAAAAGAAACAAACAAACAAAAAACTGATTCTTAACTACAGAGAACACACTGATGGTTACCAAAGGGGAGGCGGGGTGGGGGGGTGAACTAAGTGAAGGGGATTAAGAGCACACTTATCATGATGAGCACTGAGTAATGTATAGAATTGCTGAATTACTATATTGTACATCTGAAACTAATATAACACTATATGTTAACCATACTAGAATTAAGTATATATATGTACATATGGGCTTCTAGGTTACAAGTCACTTCATTTCTATAAGCCTCTTAGACTTCTTATGTGAAAAGACAAGAGACAATTTTGTGCCCAATACAGAAAGTGGAGGTGAAGGAGTGGCCATATTTCCTCACGTTGAGGAGGTCTGTCCAGGCTCACAGTTCCTCTTATTCCTTGAGGATCTGCTTCAGCTTCTCCAGCTCTTGGGTCAAGTGCATGTTTAAGTCCATGATGAATATCCTAGAGGTCTGGAAGTGGTGAGAGACTAATGCAGAGTCCAGTCCATCCTTGTGGGTTCCAGTTTGTCCTTACTTCCCCCACTTACATCTTGACTACCCACCCTGGGGACTATTACCGAGATGCAGTCCCAAATGGAGGCACTAAAAGTGAGGATAAATGAGGCAGAAGAGAGAGTCAATGATATAGAAGATAAAATGATGGAAAATAAGGAAGTGGAAAAAAAGAGAGAGGCAACTACTGGATCACAAAGGGAGACTTAGAGAACTCAGAAATTCCATAAAGCAAAATAATATCAGGATAATAGGGATCCCAGAAGATGAAAAGCAGGAGAGAGGGGCAGAATATTTATTTGAACAAATTATAGCTGAGAACTTCCCTAATCTGGGGGAAGGAAACAGGCATTCAAGTCCAGGTGGCACAGAGAACCCCCTCAAAAAAAAAAGATCAACACCTTGGCATATAATAGTGAAGCTTCCAAATTTCAGAGAGAAAATCCTAAAAGCAGCTTGGAATAAGAGGTCCTTACCCTACCAATGTAGAAACATAAGGCTGGCAGGCCACAAAGGACTGGTGTGATATATTCAATGTGCTAAATGGGAAAAATCTGCAGCCAAGAATATTTTATCCAGCAAGGCTGTCATTCAGAAAAGAAGGAGAGATAAAGAGTTTCCAAGACAAACAAAAACTAAAGGAATTTGTGAACACTAAACCAGCCCTGCAAGAAATATTAAAGGGGATCCTTTGAGCAAAGGGAAAGCCCAAAAGTAACAAAAACCAGAAAGGAACAGAGACAATCTACAGAAACCCTGACTTTACAGGTACTACAATGGCACTAAATCATATCTTTCAATAATTACTCTGAATATAAGTGGACTAAAAGTCCCAATCAAAAGACATAGGTTATCAAAATGGATAAAAAACAAAACAAAACACCAAGACCATCAAAATGCCCCTTATAAGGCATTCATTTTAGACCCAAAGATGCCTCCAGATTGAAAGTGAGTGGGTAGAGAACAATTTATCATGCCAATGGACATCAAAAGAAAGCTGGAGTAGTCATCCTTAAATGAGATAAACTAGATTATAAACCAAAGACTATAATAAGAGATGAGGGACACAATATCATAATAAAAGGGTCTATCCAACAAGAAGATCTAACAATTGTAAATATTTATGTCCCTAACTTGGGAGCAGTCAATTATATAAACCAGTTAATAACAAAATTAAAGAAACACATGGATAATAATACAATAATAGTAGAGGACTTTAACACCCCACTCACAGTGATGGACAGATCACTGAAGCAGAAGATCAACAAAGAAACAAGGGCTTTGAATGACACACTGGACCAGACGGACTTCACAGATATAGTCAGAGCATTTCATCCTAAAGCAGAATACACATTCTTCTCGAGTGCACATGGAACATTTTCCAGAATAGGTCACTTACTGGGTCACAAATCAGGTCTCAACTGGTACAAAAAGATTGAGATTATACCATGTATATTTTCGGACCACAATGCTTTAAAACTTGAAGTCAACCATAAGAACAAATTTGGAAGGAACACAAATACATGGAGGTTAAAGAGGATCCTACTAAAGAATGAATGGGTCAACCAGGAAATTAAAGAAGAATTTAAAAAATACATGGAAGCATTCTCAAGAAGTAAGAAAAGTCTCAAATACACAACCTAAACTTACACCTAAAAGAGCTGGAGAAAGAATAACAAATAAAGCCTAAATCCAGCAGGAGAAGAGAAATAATAAAGATTAGAGCAGAAATCAATGATATAGAAAAAAAAAAAACCAGTAGAACAGATCAACAAAACTAGGAGTTGGTCTTTGACAGAATTAATAATATCAATAAACCCCTAGCCAGACTTATCAAAAAGAAAAGAGAAAGGACCCAAATAAATAAAATTATAAATGAAAGAGGAGAGAACACAACCAACACCACAGAAATACAAACAATTATAAGAACATATTATGAGCAATTATATGCCAACAAATTAGGCAGTCTGGAAGAAATGGATGCAACCCTAGAAACATATAAACTAACAAAACAGAAACAGGAAGAAAAGGAAACCTGAACAGATCCATAACCATCAAAGAAATTGAATCAGTAATCAAAAATCTCCCAACAAACAAGAGTCCAGGGACAGATGGCTTTTCAGAAGAATTCTACCAAACATTTAAAGAAGAATTAATATTTATTCTTCTGAAGCTGTTTCAAAGAATAGAAATGGAAAGAAAGCTTCCAAACTCATTCTATGAGGCCAGCATTACCTTGATACCAAAACGGGACAAAGAACTCACTAAAAAAAAAAGGGCACCTGGGTGGCTCAGTCAGTTAAGCATCTGCCTTTGGCTCAGGTCATGATCTCCAGGTCCTGGGATTGAGTCCTGCATCGGGCTCCCTGCTCAGCGGGGAGCCTGCTTCTCCCTCTGCCCGCCACGCCCCCTGCTTGTGTGTGCTCTCTCTCTCTTTTTCTCTCTCTCAAATAAATAAAATCTTAGAAAAAAAGAACTCACTAAAAAGAATTACAAACTTTGATCCCAAGACCAGACAAAGACCCCACCAAAAAGGAGAGTTACAGACCAATATCCCTGATGAACATGGATGGAAAAATTCTCAGTAAGATACTAGCTAATAGAACCCAACTGTACATTGAAAGGATTATTCACCACGACCAAGTGGGATTTATTCCTGGGCTGCAAGTGTGGTTCAACATCCACAAATTAATCACTGCAATTCACCACATTAATAAAAGAAAGACTAAAAATCATATGATCCTCTCAATAGATGCAGAAAAAGCATTTGACAAAATACAGCATCCTTTCTTGATAAAAACTTTCTGCAGTGTAGGGATAGAAGGAATACACATCAATATCATAAAAGCCATATACGAAAAACCCACAGCCAATATCATCTTCAACAGGGAAAAACTGAGAGCTTTTTCCCTAAGGTCAGGAACACAACAAGAATGTCCACTATCACCACTGCTACTCAACATAGTACTGAAGGTCCTAGCCTCAGCAATCAGACAACAAAAAGGGGGGGAAAAGTCATCCAAATCAACAAAGAAGTCAAACTTTCACTCTTCGCAGACAACATGATACTCTTCGTAGAAAACCCAAAGGACTCCATCAAAAAATTGCTAGGACTGATACAGGAATTCAGCAAAGTTGCAGGATGTAAAATCAATGCACAGAAGTCAGCTGCATTTCTATAGACTAACAATGAGGCAGAAGAAAGAGAAATCAAGGAGTCGATCCTGTTTACAATTGCACCGAAGCCATAAGATACCTAGGAATAAACCTAACCACAGAGGTAAAAGATCTGTACTTTGAAAACTATAGAACATTCATGGATGAAATTGGGGAAGACAAATTGAGGAAGAAATGGAAAAACTTTACAATGCTCGTAGATTGGAAGAACAAATATTGTTAAAATATCTATGCTATTCAATGGAATCCCTATCAAAATACCATCAACATTTTTCACAGAGCTGGAACTAACAATCCTAAAATTTGTACACAACCAATAAAGACCCCCAATAGCCGAAGGAATGCTGAAAAAGAAAACCAAAGCTGGAGTAGGAGCTCACTGAGACTCCCAACAGGTATTTGGTGGCCACGGTTGAGATACGTTGCATTAAGGACATGTGAAGAGGGGAATCACAAGCTCAAAAGTGGGCTTATGTAAGATTTACAGCCTTAGATCACATGCTGCTTACCTCTAAGTTTATTTAACAATTTGAAATGTGGGAAAACATTGTAACTACTTAGTTCAAAATTGAATTTAAGTAAATTTCCACTATCTCTTTAAAAGAAAAAACAACAAATATTCTGCGTCTCAAAATAAGTATTCTCTACTTTTAGGAGATATGATCATTCACCAAGTGGGTATAATTCATAGTGAAAACTGCTCACAAAAGCCAATGATTCGGGGCAGAGAGCGTGACTTGCGGTAGAATTTCCCCCTAAAGGGACACGGAGCTCCGAACAGTGAGGCACCATTTGGACACTAGATGGAGCCATGGGGTATTATTTCAAAGAAGTAGGTCAAGTTTGAAGGGAGGGAGAGGCTCAGAAACCATCTGCTCTAACCCTCTATTTCAGGTTTTCTTTTTTCTTTTTTTGTGTATGCAACACTGACTATTTTCCAAATAAGCTGCACATTCATATAGTTCCAAATGTACACGGTGAAAAGGCGTGGTCCTCTCTGTGGTGGACAGCTTGCTCTCCAGACCCACTGTCAACCAGCCTTGAGCCCCAGGACAATGCTCACCTCTAAAGGTGTCTTGACTATGTTCTCTGCCCTGGGGCTTCTTGTAGGGTTTCCCCAGGGGAGAGCACTGAAAAGAGAGTTGAGGGCAGGAGGAGAATGGGGTCAGGGTATTTATTTCCCCAGCTCCTCCCCTGCTGGGCTGTGGGTGCATCTAGGGAGGGCTCCAGCATCTGTCCAGGGGCTCCTTTTGTATCTACAGGTCTCTCTCTCTCGGTTCAGGGGACCACTTACTCCCTTGTCCCTTGGGGCCTAGGCATGGTAATGATTCCCCTGGGTGGGCATGGCACCATCCTCTGTTGGGTGCACGACTGGGACAGGTTCCGTCTCTCTGTTCCCCATCCACCCCGTTCTCCTGAAGCAGCCAATTCTATAGGTTTCCTATGTTGGCATGTGCAAATAGAAAGGAATCTATATATTCCTATCACCCTTATTTATTCAAATTGTAGCCTATGATATACCTAGTTCTGCACCATGGTTTGTGTGTGTATGTGTGTGTAAAACATATATTCTAGAAATCACTCTTTATCAGTATATAGAGATTTCCCTTACTCCTTTTTTATGGCTGCATTATATTCCATTTTATGGGTTAACGATCATTTTTTAGCCAATCTCCTCTCAAGAGACATTTAGGTTGTTTCCAGCTACACGATATTACAAACGTTGCTATAAGGAATGACCTTGTGCATGAGTTGTTTCTCCTTCTTTTATGTATAAGGAAAATGAAACAGAAAGAGATTAGGTCCATTGTCTGGGGTTAATTCTGGGCAGAGCCCATGTCATCACAGTCACCGGTTAGCAGGATGAGACTAGAATCACCCGCACATGGAATCTGAATTTTCCTGAGTGTCTCCCCACCCACCCACATAGTTTCCTACACATTTCAACTCTTCTTACATTTCTACGCTTATGCTTTCATTCCCAGGAGAGTGGTTCCAAGAATGGACCCTGGAGCCACCATGCCAGGGAATGTTTCCTGCTTCATTATGAGTTGGCGGTGTGATGTTGGACAAGTCACTCAGCATCCCAGGGTCTCAGTTTTCCCATCTATAAATGTTTCCTACCTCAGTGTGCTGGGAAGAGCATTCATGTTTGGAGCAGCACCCAGCACATAGAAAGAGCTATAATAAACCCTCTGATTAATGGTGTTATTATCATTCCTTTGAGTTGAGGCTCAGAATACTTGACATGATCAGATCGCCCTTTTTCTTTTGTTAAGGCAACTCCATGCCCAGCATGTAGCCCAATACAGGGCTTGAACTCATGACCCTGAGATCAAGACCTGAGCTGAAATCAAGGGTTGGTTGCTTAACCAGCTGAGTCACCCAGGCACCCCAGTCAGATTGCTTCTGAAGAGCAGATGTGGATGAGGATCAGCAAAATATTAGGGAACTGGGGACCTGAAATGGGTCCTAAAAGAGAAAGGAGTTTCCAAAGATAACCTTGCCCACTTTGCAATTTCATTTTGATTTTCTTGCTCACATGTACTTAAAACAGCTAGACCCACAAATCTATCAGCTGCAGGACAACCTCCCTGAGTATCTCCCCGTTTCCCAACCAGACTCACTGTTCACAAGCCCTCCACCTTCCGCCACCCTTTACCAAGCCCAATCTCCCTCTCACCACCGTCAGCACATTTGGGTGGGTCAATTTAAAAAATCTCAGAATCATCCTTGACTGCTGCCTTTTACATCTTTCATGGCAAATTTGTTGTCAAGCCCTGTAAATGTATTTTTCTCAATAGTTTTCAACGTCATTCTACCCCTTTCTCTCTATCTCCTCTGAGACGAACCTTAAATGAGACTCTTTTATTTCAATGGACCACTAATCCTAACCTTAACCTAGTCCTATTCCTTAATTCATGAAATTTACAATCCAGAGAGAGAGAGTCAGACGCTAAACATACAATTACACAGACAATTGGTTCAGGACACCAGAGATGTGGTTTTCTAGTCTCCCCATGAAAGGAAGGAAGAGTACAAACCCAGGCTTTGTGTCTTAGAGGTCAGGGCTTTTTAGCCTCGGGGATACGTTATCACCCTTGCTTTAGAAAGTCTCTGGGATGATAGGAACTGGAGTTGGCAGGCGAAGAAGAAAAGAGGTAGCCTGATGCTCAGGAGGAGGGAGAATGTCTGAGACTGGCAGGAACAGGGAATTGGAGGGCATGGACTTGTGGCAGGTTCTGTGAGAGTTAGGGATCTGCTTGCACTTTTGCACAGCACTCAGATAGTGAGACCTCGGGGGGAGCCGGGAGGGGTGTCTGTGATGACCTGTCCTGAGCACCGGGACCCCAAGAGCAGTGGCAAGAATCCCTAGAGGTGGGGGGAGGGGGCGCCTGGGTGGCTCAGTCAGGTAAGTGTCTGCCTTCAGCTCAGGTCATGATCCCGGGGTCCTGGGATCGAGTCCCGCATTGGGCTCCCTGCTCAGCAGGGAGCCTGCTTCTCCCTCTCCTGCTCCCCCTGCTTGTGCTCACTCTTTCTCAAATAAATAAATAAACAAAAATCTTAAAAAAAAAAAAAAAAAGAATCCCTAGTAGCTGACCTGTGATCAAGAGAGGACATTTGCAGGTGTGTATCTGCAGCCTGCCAAGGGCAATAGGGACCAACAGATGCTAAAGAACCAGCCAGAGATGGGTAGTGAGTGGCGCAGTAGCTAAGGGACCAAAGTCTAGGCACTTGTCCATTTTCATGGCCCTGGGTAAACCCCAGGGTCTGAGATGACCCATTTTAGGGTTGGGGTGGTAACTGCAGTTTCCTCCATATAAGACAATAGGCTGCTGACTTTGTGTCATGAGTCTGATTCCATGAGCCATTTCTAGAAGGCGAGACAGGCTAATTAATTCCTGTTCTTTTTTAAAAGGAAATAAGCCAACAAGGAAATACGTATTTTTAAAGCCACAAATGAGTTGTGTTACCACGAACATGGGTCTCAGTTTCCTCATCTGTAAAATGTAGGGGGACGATGTTGAATTTCCACTCCAGCTCTGCCATCCCAGGGTTTTATGAGGGTTTTATCAAGAATAGCATTGTTAATATGGCAACCTGAGGGTTTCTGGTTTTGCTTGAGTCATGTTGGTTATGCTCCCAGCTGAGAAAATGAGAGCTGATGGGGTTTATGCACATCAAGCAACAAAGTTTTTATCACTCACGCTCATTTCTTGAAACTCTTCCTGGAGATGAATTGCTGTGAGCAGCAAAGCTGAGGCAAGAAATTGCGCTCTTGGGAGCATATGACCTGTCTCTGTTTGAGGCTGATCACGTGAAGCTGACACCCAGGAGACCTAATCCTGTGGAGCTGGTGGCCGAGGAGGAACGGGGCAGGGATCCCTCAACCTAAGAGACTCTTCGTGCTAAATGAACAAGAAAACTCACCATCGTGCCCCTAGTAGTGCGGGCAGAGTGTTGGTGTCCATTACACCCCGTTGGACAGGGAGTGCACTGGCTTCACGGGCGAGCGTGGCTTCTCCCATGGACCTCAAGGAAAGGAGTGGTTCGCGGATGCGGCGCTCTTGAACTTCAGTCAGTCAAGTGGACACGTCGAGGGATGGAGATAGACAGAAGGAATCAATGTGATTTTCCAGTTTGAAGTTTGAAGCTTCAGAACTCAGCCTCAAGGCAATGTCAATATCATTAGAGTAAGACCTTCCGCAGCCTACCATGAGGTGTCCAAAGGAGTGAGATCACTTCTGATTTCTTCTGAGCACCAGGTAAAGAAGCCAAGAAGGAAGAGCTAAGTAAGAAGGAAAAATGTTGTGGACACTCAGAAGAATGCCTTATAAGTAATAAAATAGTCAGAATTGATCTTTTTCGAAAGGATACACGTGAATTGTCTGATAAATAACGTGTTGGGATTTCTCTAACTTTCCCGAATGGATTTTTCTTTTTGTGTGTGTGCCAAGCATAAGAGATATCCAGTATCTGAGAAGCTGCTTTCAGCTTTCCTCCAAAATGTAGAGACAGCAAACAATGTGTCCAAAACTTCCAATCTGTTTTAAAACAGAAAGTCACGTTACAGATCTGGAAATGTGCACTTTTATCCAGGGAAAACTCATGATCGACAGTCACATGTTGTCTTAATTTTTGAATTTGACATTTAACATTTCCAGATTAGTTTACTTCCACAATTGCACTGCTCCTCAGAGTTAAGAACATAGCCTGCATCTGATTCACTTAGTGAATATGTGAACATAGCTTTTCCTATGCTGATTTTCTCTATGACTTTTGAAAAGCTACAGCAAGATATGGGTAAGGTTATGCTAGGTGCTGGCATTTAGAGGGAACTTTCTTTTTTGAACTCTTCAATGATTTCCAAATTTTTCTAAAATGAGCATGTGTTTTTAAGAACTGAAAGCCTTTTTTAAAAAAAATTTAACATTTGCAACATGGCTTATATTCTTAGGGAAAAAAACCCAAGAAATTAACTGCCTGCCTTCCTTCTAGAAATAACACAGGGAAAAAGTATATGAACTCAGCATTTTGTATTGCTTTAAAAGGAGGAAACTTTGTATTTACTCAGTTCTCTCCCATAGGTTGTTGGGCAGCTTTTAATGTTAAGTGTTAGGGTGGTGTTACATCAGAAAGACCTTATCTCTGTTCTTCTCAAAGATGACTACACATCATCTGATCACAGATTTCATCCTAGATAACAAGAACAGAAAGTCCCTTGGAAGAAAAGATATGGCCCAAAAAGCTGTCTGCTCTTTCTGATTGTTTGCCACATTGGCTGGAGGCAAGGAAATCTGGGATTAAATTCTGGTAAGAGATAAATGGGGATTTAGAGACCTTACCCTACTTTCCTTTCTCTGTGTGTGTGTGTGTGTGTGTTTATGTGTGTATATGTTGAATTTAGGTTTTGTTTTGAATAACATGTTATCCTGAAGTCACATGATAGCATACAGTATTCAAGATTCTCAGTTCCCCTTACTCCAGAACCATGCTTGTATTTTCAGAAACTGGCCTGAACGAGAAGAAGGTGATGTAAGAGGCGAAGCCCAGGTTGGGTTTCTGCAAGGTATCAGTATGTTTCTCAGAGGAATCTCTTGCACCATTCCAAAGTGAAGTTCTAGATATGTTGGCTGAGAATTATAAGACCTTTGCCCTTCCTTATTTTATTAGCGACGGCTAGCTGTAAACTCCCCTTAAGTCCAGCACCGACTTCAATTCATAGAGCATCATGCGATCCCAGGAAGATAAAAGGGGTCTAAGCTTGAGTCCCCATTTCCGGAAGCTCACAGTCTTGTCAGAGCAAGGCTCACGTGGAAACAGCTGAGGAGCTCTCACAAAGCAGATCAAAGGAGCCCGGATGAAAAGACTGCATCGAGATGCTCCTTTATTGGGGCCGGGCCTTTCTCCACAGAGCCCAGAGACTTCACAGTCAGAGGAGACTCACTTTCACAAGCTGGGACCTTCGCTTCTGTTTCTGACATCAGCTCCTCTAGGCGAATTCATGGTTTTGTCATCACCTCTTCTTGTTCTCAGGATGTTTTTGCTGTAGAAAGTGCTGCTTTCAATAGCCTCTAAAGCTTATGAGCAAACTGTATCTTTGGAGTCCCCTTCATCTTCCCTTAGATCTGAAAAGATATTATAAGTCAGGATTGCTTGTGGGCAGCCTCTTTCTTTGCTCGTTCTGATGAGTTTTCTACAGGGACTGACTGCAGCCTTTCCATCTCTTTTCACTAATACCTATTATAATCCTTTTAGTAAGATGGGGCTTTGAGGGCCTTGCCTTTTCAGCAGCACATTAGCAAATCCCAGATCTCTTGCTCACAGTTTAGCTGATTTACCATCAGGACTGAATGAAATTATTGTCCGTGCATTCCTCTCTGTAGCTCTTCATTTCTTTCTCTCATCATTCCTTCATTCAAAAAACATGTTACAGAATGCTGAGCCGTGACAGGCACTGTGCCAGGAGGATAGAAACCGAGAGATGAGTGAGACTCCACGTCTGGTAGAAAAGACCATCAGCTCCTGTGGCACCTTTGTGTGATCTGGAAAAAGTCAGCCCTTCCTTCTGGTGCAGACAGCTCGGTGCCAGGACTCAGGGATAACAAGTGGGGGACAGAGTGGATTTCGGCCCCTTCCTGCCTCCTTGGCCAAGGACCCCTGCGTAGGGCATAACCTGAGCAACCCTGTGCTATGAACCAGGAAATGTAAACAGCATATTATGGTACAGTATGGTGAGCACAGAGGAGAGAGGACCTGACTGCCCAGTAGGTTGGGGAGTTGGGGAAGGTTCCATAGAAGAGGTTACATGTGAGCTGAGCCATGAAGGAGCTCATCTAGTGAAGGGGGGTGAAGGGCAGAGGGACGATGGACAAAGCCACACAGGTCTAAGAGCCTGGCATATATCGGGCACTGCAAGTCCCTGATGATGTCCAGAGTGTCCAACAGGTGCATGAGGGTAGGGGAGACTTGACAAGAATTGAAGCTGGAAGACACTTTAGCAATGATCTAAGCTAGGACCTAAACTCTAGGTCCTTGCTTCTCAAAGTCTGGTTCTCCTTAGGGCAGCTTTGGCATCACCAGACAAATTGTTAGGAGTGTAGAATCCTGGGTGCCACCCAACCTACTGAATCAGGACCTGCATTTTAATCAACTCTTTGGGGAGGAGGGTTTCAAGGTGGCTGTGTAGGAAGATCCTGAGCTCACCTCTTCTCCCTCTGAAAATGGTCTGAAAACTACATGAACTGCTCCCCACAACAAAGGATAAAAGGACAACATCAAGATGGATAGAGAGACAGAGATATGGTCTCCGCAAAACAACACCAGCCCTAGTGTGGGGACATCCAATAGGGGGGGCTCTCACCTGTCTGGGACTTCTCCTGGAGGAACAAGAGTTGGTGCCTCACATCAGGCACCCCAACTCTTGGGATCTGCACCAGAGAGATGAGCTCCCCAAACCAATGGGGACACAAAGTGCTACAGAAAACGAGGGTCTCCTTTCAAATGGCTTGTGTGTGGGCTCACTCACCCCAGGATCCAGCACTAAAGCACCAATTTGAAATTCCCCTAGGCTGTACTTAAAGGAGATTCATTGGCTGGTCCGGGGGCATCTGCTGGAGAGGCAGGGACAGTTGAGTCTCCCTCCGAAGGCAGAGGTGCCAGTGGATGTCATCTGTGCATTCTCCAGCTTCCTCCCACTGCCTTGCTGAGGCTGAAAAGTGCAGGTTGTCACAGCAACCCCCTCTCCCTGGCTGGGGCAGGCAAAGGTCAATGGTCCTGGCATTCTCCCACTCCCAGCCTGGGGCCAACATGCACTTGCAGTCAAGCCATTTTCCCACTGCTTTTCTGAAGCTGGCCACACTTCCTAACCTCTCCAGCTGCCCTGCTAAAGCCCGCAGGCCCCTGCCAACCACCCAGAGGCTGCCCCTTGTGCCCCTGGTGGCCAAGGGGGGGGGGCGGATCTTGAGCTAAAACTATCAGAAAGACAGGTGTTGGCCAGTAAGTACAGACAGCTTACTGAAATGCGGCACCAGTCTTCATGTGAAAAAGGCCTATTTTCTAATCCTGGAGCTTCAGCCTGAGAGACAGGCTTCAGGGTGCCATAAGCTAGAGGCTGTGGAGATGCTCCCAGAAAATGTCTTAGGAGACACCATGCTTGCACAACCCCTTGGCCCTGCTACAGCTCAGTAAGACCTCACAGAAAGGAGCTTCTCCATTCATCGGGAACCCTGGTTTTTGAAACTGTTGCCCAGGGGCACATCCCGAGCTCCCAGTCTGGAGGCCAGCAGGGTTTAACGACTGTGGCCCCACAGGACTGTATATTCTCCATACTTCAAAAGCTTCTGCGTGAGGGTTTGACTTCCAGTCAGCCTGAAAGTGGGTGCTAATGAGATTCCTCTCCTTGGAACACTGATAGGCCTTGGAATACCCTTAACAACAGGGACTTACCAAGAATAAACCAGGCCCTTTAGATAATCACAAAGGTTCAAGAGACAATGGAGAACTAGGTCAAGGGCAAATAAGAAGTTTCATCACCTCCACAAGGCGGTTCCTTCAACACTGAAAGAGGCAGCTGTTTCACCGAACCTGTAGAAACTCAGCAATCAAGCAAAATGAGGAAACAGAGAAGTCTGTTCTAAATGAGAGAGAAAGACAAAACCTCAGAAAAAAGACCTTAATGCTATGGACATAAGTAATCTACCTGATAAATATCCCAAGTAATAGTCATAAAGGTGCTCGCTGAACTCAGGAGAAGAATGGATGAACAGAGTGAGAACTTCAATACGGAGACAGAAAAATATAAGAAAGCAACAAGCAGAAGTCACAGAGCTGAAGAATACAATAACCGAACTAAAAAAAAAAAAAAAATACACTAGAAGGATTTGACAGCAGACTGGATGAAATGGAAAAACAGACCAGTGAGTTGGAAGACAAAGCACTGAAATCCACTCAGAGCAGCAAAAAGTAAAAAGAGCTTAAAAAAAAATGAAAAACAAAAACAAAAACAAAAACCTAAGAGACCTAGAGGAGAAGGGGGTGGGGAGCGAGAAAGGGCATATATACCAATGAAGAGATCACACGTGACAATGGATAGGTCATCCACTGACAGAAAATTAATAAGGAAACGTCAGCCTTAAACATTGCATTAGACCAGATGGACTTAATAGATATATAGAGAACATTCCATCCAAAAGCAGCAGAATTCACATTCTCAAATACACATGGAATGATCTCCAGGATAGATCACCTGTTCAGCAAAACAAAACAAGTCTCAATAAATTCAAGAAGATTTAAATCTTATCAAGCATCTTTGCTGACCACAATGGCATGAAAGCAGAAATCGATTACAAAAAGGAAGCTGGAAGACCCACAAATACATGGAGATTAAACACTGTGCTACTGAGCACCCACTGGGTCATCAAAGAAATTAAAAGGAGAAATTAAAAAATACCCAAAGATAAATGAAAACAGAAAAAACACTAAAATCTATGGGATGCAGCCAAAGAGTTTCTAGGAGGGAGGTTCATGGCCATACCAGCTTGCCTCAAGAAACAAGAAAAATCTCAAACAATCTAACCTTACACTTAAAGGAACTAGAAAATGAAGAACAAATGAAACCCAACGTTAGTAGAAGGAAGGAAATAATAAAGATCAGAGTGGAAATAAATGAAATAGAGACTAAAAAGATAATAGGAAAGATCAGCAAAACCAAGAGCTGGTTCTTTGAAAAAATAAACAAAATTGACGAAAGCCTTTAGCTAGGCTCACCGAGAGAAAAGAGAGAGGGCTCAAATAAAATCAGGAATGAAAGAGAAGTTACAGCTGAACCACAGAAACACAAAGGATTGTAAGAGACTGCTATGAACAATTATATGCCAACCACTGGACAACCTAGAAGAAATAAATAAATTCCTAGAAACATACAGTCTTTCAAGACTGAATCAGGAAGAAACAGAAAATCTGAACAGACTGATTACTAGTAAGGTGATTGAATCAGTAATCAAAAACCTCCCAACAAACAAAAGTCCAGGATAAGAGAGCTTCACTGGTGAATTCTACCAAAGAGTTGAAGAGCATTTAATACCTATCCTTCCCTGGAGGAGGTTACATGTGAGCTGAGCCATGAAGGAGCTCATGCAGTGAAGAGGGGTGAAGAGCAGAGGGAAGATGGACAAAGCCACACAAGTTTGAAGAGCCTGGCATGTTTGGGGCGCTGCAAGTCACTGATGATGTCCAGAGTGTCCAGCAGGTGTGTGAGGGTGGGGGAAACTTGAGAAGAATTAAAGCTGGAAGAAGCTTTTGGCAATGATCTAAGCTAGGACCTAAACAAACCAAACCAAACCAAACCCAGACTCACAGATACAGAGAACAGGCTGGGCGTTGCTGGTTACAGGCTGGGGGTTGGGGTGAGGCAAAAATGGGTGAAGGGGAGCAAAAAGTACAAACTTCCAGTTATAAAACAAATAAGTCCCTGAGGATGTAATGTACAGCATTATTAAAAGTAGGTATTGAGCACCTAGTGTTTGTCAGGCACTGATAGCACCACATTTCTAGTAACTACAGAACTCTCAACACACTTCCAGATCTCCCAAGAGATCCCTTCCCAAAGCTTCTGTCTTTACTGTGCTAGACTTTTCTCCCTCCAACCCCAGGTGGTTCATGGGAACAGCTTGAAGCTGGAAGGCTCTGGGGTTTCTGTTCTATGCTCAGTCCTCTGCGTGAGGGCTGCCCTGATTCTTTTTCTCCAAGAGGAATCCTGAGGGGGCAAAAAATCCAGGTTCAGGTGGGGTTTCAGCACCTGTGGGAGGTTATTACTGCAATTGGCAAGGGACTGGCTCTGGTTTTTGTGTGTTTTGGCCACTGAGGTAAGAGTGGGGTGTACAGGGAAACATAGACTAATTTCCCTCAAAAGAAGAATGGGTTGAAGAGTAAGTTTGAAGAGTAAGTTTGAGGTGCACAGAAGGGACCGTTGGGGAGGGGAAGCAAAAGAGAAGTAACACCGTTCCCCCAAACTGTTTCTGGGAATTCAGCATAGAAATCTCTTAAGGTCATCACAGTATCATCACTCAGTGATGGAAAATCATGTTACCATAAAACAGAGTTGACAAAAGAAAGGTATAGTTGGTGGTAGGGTGGTATTTGGTTTGGCTTTTATATCTAATTGTGCAATCTGACTGCAGAAAGGCCAAGTCGGATGCTTACCCTGAGCTGGTAGCTTTGCTGACGTGTTCTCTCTACCTCCTTCCCACAGGTAGCTGGTTCCTCTAAACCCATGGGTACGGGAGAGCCAAGGGGGAAGACAGGGGAAGAAATATGCAAATAGCAAGGCCCTACCCTAGAGCGTCCAGGGGCAGCTTTAATTTTCAAGATAAAAAAGAACAGTTGTGCTCAGTTATACAGCAATCACTGGAAAGAAAATATGATCTAGATCTCTTAATCTCTCTTATTTCCTTCAGAATGTCTGTAGTCATTGAAGACTGCTTTAGGCAGGCCTGTAGGTTGCTTGAATTAAAACAGAAAAAAAAAAAAAAGACAAAAAGCGGAAGAAAGTAATCTGCAATTAATTGATAGGTGGAGACCATCTCAAGAATCAAGTGGTGGGATTTATCTTAGAAGGACCCAAGGTCAGGCTGTTGTAATTCAAAGGGAGGTGGTAACGTGTTTCTCCAAGTGTGGTCTGTGCACTTGTGTTGATCCCCAAAGGATCCCGGGTCTGCAAAGACCTGTGTGGTCAGCAGTTCCTGAGAGGACCAGACAGATGGCTGTGAATATCAAACCATAGAACACAGATGTGCCTTTATACGTAAATGCAATTTTGCTTGGAAGGCAGGATGTTTTTTCAGCTTCAACTGTTGGGGCCAGATGAATAGAAAACATGTGTTTGAAACAACGGATTAGTATCAACCGTCCGGGCAACTGCTAGATGTCCCGGGACCAGTAGATGTGGTCCCTTTATGCCTCTCATCCAGGGAAGGTTAGTCGCCGCCTGAAACTGCCTTTTGCCACTTCTTTTTCCTTTGTGGCCATTGGCTGAGTGGGGAGGAAGTGTCTGAACTTGAGCCCCGGCAGCTCTGTTTCAGTTACAACCGGAAGTGAGTGTCCAACGGAGAGACAATCACTTAGGTGTGCTTGGAATAGTGAGCCTTTGTCCCGATGCATTTCACTGCTTAATTATGTCTTGTGTAGATGAGCCCTAAAATATATTTTCCTTTGTGGTTTGTGTGAAGAATTTTGGAGTTAGAGAACAATGTATTAGAGTTAGAGTTAGAGAACAATGTATTAGAGTTAGAGAACAATGTGTTAGAGAACAATGTGTTAGAGAACAATGTGTTAGAGTTAGAGTTAGAGAACAATGTGTTAGAGTTAGAGAACAATGTATTAGAGTTAGAGTTAGAGAACAATGTGTTAGAATTAGAGAACAATGTATTAGAGTTAGAGTTAGAGAACAACGTATTAGGTCTTGGGGCCCAGTTATGTTACTTTGGACACGGGACTCTCAGCTTCCATTTCCCATCAGAAAAAATGAGGAAAATCCTACCTATCTCGCCAAATTGTTCGAAGGGGTTAAATTTGATGATTTATGGAGAGCTGCTCACGCAGTGTTTAGCACGGCAGACTTCCTTGTGTGTTCTTTTCTTCTTCACTTTCACTTGGGCACCAAATAGCCAAAGCTTAATGAATGATTAGCTGCTAGTGTGGTCATTTGTCTCAAAACCTGTATTGTGGGACAACAGAGTCAGCTCAGCCAACCTTCATGCAAAAGTGAAAACCCTGGGATTTTCAGGAAACAAGCTCTTACCAGAAAATTGCCCTATGTAAGGAGGCACACCAGCTTAAACTGGGGGCCAATATTTCATGACATCTTAATTGCTGGAAATAGGAAGTTGGGGTGTGGAGGTGGAGAGAAGCTGCTATTTCCAAGGTACAAGATTTTTTTTCCCCAGAAAGAACATTTTAAATTTACCTTTGAGATTGATTATCTCACCTGTGAGGAAAAAGACAGGGACCTGCCTGTGGATGTGTCCCTAATCTCAAGTCAGGTTGGAAAAGGTCATATAAACCCAACTAGGAAACTTTATGAAATCACTCCCCATTTCCCCCTTTCCCCATGAGCTTCTGCCACACACCCCTCCATGGTTGTGTATCTCTGCAGAAGTTTAGACGTTGTTACTGATGGAGAGTGTTTCATCATCCTCCAGTGTTTTTGGGGTAAAAAGTCTGCTTTGCAGCACGCTATGTCTCTCATCTGCCTTCCTCTGTCTGAGGCTCCAAAGGAAAGTCCTGAGGAATTCTAGCTCTTCAGTCTTACCAGTATTGCCCTGGCGGGGGGGGGGGGGGGGGGCACTCCTTACTTAATTCTGTAAAGGATTGCCCGAAAACATAAAATCCTACAGAAAAATTCATGGCCCCAGCACCTGAGAGGTACTGTTGGACATCCCTCCAGTGCTTCCAGGATCCCAGTTCCCTCCCTGGGTGTACTGACCTCCAGTGACCAAACCAGTGGTTTCTAGCCACCCCCCCCTACCCCCCCCCCCCCAGTGACTGGAGGGTAAAGGCCCTGTCATGGGTTATGGATTACCCAACCACACATACCCCAGCTGCTTTCCCCATTTGAGTCATCTTATGACATCATTCCTTTTATATAGGATACAACTATGTAAAAGGTTAGAAAGATGACTTCTATGATCTGCAAGTCCCTTGAGGACAGGAATAATGCGTTACTATCTCTGTCTCCCTCACGTCTAGTATATAGTGCTTAGCACTAGATCAGTGGTAAATAAGATTCACAGCGTGGTTTTCCCATAACTGCATCTTCCAAGGATAGGCCTGGACCCTACCTCCCTAAAAATGGCTCTTTCTCCCAAGTCTTAGTATGTTGCCCTGGTTGCATTAATCAATAGCTCCTAAAGAGCTTCTTAAAGCCTAAAAAGGCTTTGAGGCCTAAAGGAAATTATCTCTGAAGGTGAGTGTTCAGGCAGAAAGGTGGAGACATGCAGGTGGTATTGGTGTAGGGGGAAGGGTAGGGACTTCCCAGCATCCCTCCTCACACGCCCAGACACAACCACTTCCTTTGCCTACAGAGACCATTCTATCTGGATGCATTTCTCTGAGGTAGTAGGACCCCTGGCTACTGCCTTAAAACCAAGCCCAGAATTTCACGACAGCCCTTCCTCAATCTTGACGCTATCCTCCAGGTAAAGGCAGATATTGACTACCCTTTACATAGTTTCTCATTTGTGTCATTAGCCTCACTCTGTTCTTAGATACAAGGAGTGTTGAAAACGGGATGTTTGAGTTTAAAAACAGAGTTTAGAGAAAAAAGTAATAATATCGAGAAAGGAATATGGCTGGATGCCTGGGTGGCTCAGTCGGTTAAGTGTCTGCCTTCGGCTCAGGTCATGATCCCAGGGTCCTGCGTCGGGCTCCCTGCTCCGCGGGGAGCCTGCTTTTCCCTCTCCCTCTGCCTGCAACTCCCCCTGCTTGTGCTCTCTCTCTCTCTATCTTTCTGTGTCAAATAAATAAATAAAATCTTAAAAAAAAAAAAAGGAATATGGCAAGTTGACATAGTTCTCAAGGAACCATACCAATGAGGGATGGAAACTGGGATCATCTGATGATAGATTGATTAGAATATCTTGGCAGAGGAAAGTTCATTTAGGATAAGATCTTGAGAGTCATGCTGCTGATGAAAGATCCAGTCTCTGGAGAGGGGTAGAGCTGGAACCCATCTCATTCCACATCTACCCCTCTCTGATGCATCTGGTTCTAGGGTGGAGCTTCACTTACATTTCGCAACAATACCAGAGACTGGATCCCCCCTTGACCCTAAAGGAAGTTGAGTGACTAGTTTGAACAGTTATAGGATCTCAAGATAAAAAGGAGACCTTATGAGTTTACCTCCTCAGGGAAGAATACCTTCTACAGCATCCTGAAAAAATGGTAGTTCCGGGATGTGTGAATATTTCCAAAAGCTGGGAGATGAACTTTGGTGAGTAGCTCTAGTTATTAGTGAGTTCTTGCCAGTTCTGGGTCAAACTCTGCTTCAGTGTAACTTGTACCTCTTGAACTTGGCTTTCACATCTTCCCTTGATAATTCTTCTCCAGGAGAAATACACCCAACTCCTTCAAGTATTCCTAATCAACAGTGTTTCCCAGCCCCATCACTATTTTGGGTGCCTCACTCCAAATCTATTCCCATCTATCAGTGTCCCAGTTACGTAGGGCCTAGAGTAGAACAAAATACTCTATATGCAGGCTGGTCTAGACATGGAAGTTACAGTAAAACTCTTTGCTCCCAGTCCTAAACAGTATCCTGCTATCACATGTGCTCAAGTTCTCAGCTTTTTAGCAATTGGATTTCAATTCAACCCGCATTTGTCGTTACGGCACATTTGTAGTTTATGAGTATGATGTCACTCATTATTTTATATTAAGTCCCTAGAATTTTTTCTAATTTATGCTAACAAAGCAAGCTTCTTTCCTCTTCGGTGCCCACACGCCTAAAGGAAAGACTTTATACTCTATCTCCTTCGTCTTGACTTAGTCAAGCTGGGATTTTAGATTAGAAAACCCTCACTTACCTGATTGACTATTCTCCCTGCTTTATTAGTCTTCAGATGGTACAGGCTCATCTATGCCCTTATACAAGTCGCTGATTAAGACAGAGGTAAAGAGAAAAAAAGACAATTTTTTTTAATAGATGCTTTGTCAGTCTGACCTCTTCTCCCAACCGTATTAACTGATGCATATGCATATAAATGCAACTCTTTGTATGTGCTGTGATAAAAATGAAGATACTCTGTGTTTATGGCATCTCCTTGAGCTACCCAACTGGTAACTCTACTTAAAAAGAAATGGGTACGTTGGGCAAGTTACTTTCCTTCTCTAAACCTGATTTGCCTTATCGGTAAGATGAGAATGTTTGCACTATTTGCTTTACCAGTTGGCAGTGAGGCTCAACCAGATATTTGAAAATGCTTTGCATTTGCCACGGAAATCAAAATGATGATGATATTACTACTGTCAAGTCCAGCTGGTTCAGGCTCTATTTGTTTCCTTCTCAAACCTGTTTGCAATGCTGGATAGCCATCAGTTCCTGACAAAACACTGTGATTGGATTTCTGATCTGTCCCCTGCCTCCCTGTCAGACCAGCTTCCCCTGACGCCTGACTCGGATCCATACTCAGATTATGATTCACTTGTTCCCTTCTGTTGCTATTTGCAGATTCTGACCTGGCTGCGTATCCGGGCTTGTGGCCTGAGACCTGATTCCCATGTGACAATTCCAGCTCTGGATGGACTCCTCAGCTGAGTGCCCAGCTCCCAACACCCAGAGGCCCTGAGTTTGTGAGAGGAATGATGAAATGACTGAATGTAAGATGAGTGACAGCTGCCTTCAGACTCACATCTGCACCTTTGCCTATGTTTTTGGTCTCTTGTGGACAGACAGACAGATAAATGTGCAGGCAGAGAAATAGACAGATGGCTAGTCAGACATATACGTAGATAGACAGATAGGAAGATCAAATGAAATGCCATACGAAAACAAGTGTTACACATTCTTATACAGTTTGCCCTCATTCAGGGCTGATTTTCAGCATATACTGGTATGGTTGCACCTTTGTAGTGGATAGAACTATCTAGATAGAAAATAGGCACTGTCCCAAGCACCCTGAGTGGCCCCCCACCATCCTGGCCATCTCCTGAGGCTTGCTGCTTCCCCAGGTCCCCCAGATATCCCCCTGGCCACCACTTAACAACCAGCTTCCAGGATGCTTCTCCAGCCTTTGGACAAGTGCCCCTGCTGGTTTCGGAATATCAGCCCTGCCGCCATTACTGATCTACTCCTTACCTGTCACTAAAAACCTTCCAGGCCCAGGACATTTCTCGTTCCCTCACTAGTCTTGTGCTTCTCCCTCCCACCCACTCCAATTACTTTGAGTCTTTTTTTTTTTTTTTTTTTTTTTTAAAGATTTCATTTATTTATTTGACAGAGAGACACAGCGAGAGAGGGAATACAAGCAGGGGGAGTGGGAGAGAGAGAAGCAGGCTTCCCGTGGAGCAGGGAGCCCGATGCGGGGCTCGATCCCAGGACCCTGGGATCACGACCTGAGCCGAAGGCAGACGCTTAACGACTGAGCCACCCAGGCGCCCCTCCAATTACTTTGAGTCTTACGGTCTGTTTCCTTGCATCAGACACTCAATTGTATGTGGCCTTGGTTTTTCTACAACTTTTCCCGTGTGGATTTCTCCAGCCCCCTGAGAATCCCTGAAAGTGCGGTGTATCTCATAGACTGCGGACCCCTCACATCTCACACGGTGCTGACGGGGGGGTTCCCAGCCCCAACATGGATCTGATGGGTCCCTGGGACTAGACCAGTGGCCTTTCCCTCCAAATGGCCCTGAAAGGGAGAGGCTGTTGTTGGGGAGTCCAGTGAACACCCCCGTCTCATCAATGAACACTCAGAAAAGTGCAGCGTTGGTCAGCCTGGGCTTGAACTTTTCTTTCTCTTTTTTTTAGTGTTCAACGATTGATTAGTGGTGTACAACACCCAGTGCTCCTCCCCACACGCGCCCTCCTTAATGCCCGTCCCCCGGTCACCCCATCCTCTCACCCCCCCTCCCCTCTGTCACCCTCAGTTTGGTTCCCGGACCATGAGAGACCCTGGACTCGGGGGCTCGAACTTTTCATTTCGCTTCTCACGGGGACCGGGCTGAGGAGGGAGGGACGGGCATTTCCCGGGACATCTTCCAAACGTCACATTCCAGCACCTCACGCTCATTGTTCTTTCCTTCTCTTCGCTTTTAGACAAGAACTCAAGCCGTGTGTGTGTGTCGGAGAGACCCCTGTGGCTCCCCACCCCTGACCTGCCTGCCCCGGGAGGGTGGTTTCGGAGCTGCAGTCCCCGGGCGCCGCGTGGGGCGGCCGGGAGGGGCTCGCCCGTCACATGCGCGTCACACGTCCTGCCCCAGGCCGGTCCGCACACCTGACTGAGCAGGCCGGGTGCCGGCAGCCCCGCGCCTCCGCACGCTTTCACTTAGTCAGCTTTTCTTTTAGTTTCTTTTTGGAGTCTCTTAGAAGCAGGGGTGAAAGTGCGCACTTGGCAGGAGGGACAGAAACAGGCTGTGTGTACAGAATTTTTGCCAAAAATACTATAATATTTGGCATTCATGCAACCTTTTGATTTTCAAGAGATAGACACTAAAATTCTAAAATTTCAAATTTTTTTTTTTAAGATTTTATTTATTTACCTATTTGAGAGAGAGACAGAGACCGAGAGCGCACAAGCAGCAGGAGGAGCACAGGGAGAGGGAGAAGCAGGCTCCCCGCTGAGAGCCGGGGGCGGGGCTCCATCCCAGGACCCAGGGATCACGACCTGAGCCGATGCTCAACACACTGAGCCACGCAGGCGCCCCTAAAATTTCAAAATATTTTTTAAAAATCTTTTAAATTTAAATTAAATAATTTAAAACATCAAGTTTATTGGGTTTTTCTTTTTTTCAGATTAAAAACATAAAATGTTGGGGCGCCTGGGTGGCTCAGTTGGTTAAGCGGCTGCCTTCGGCTCAGGTCATGATCCCGGGGTCCTGGGATCGAGTCCCGCATCCGGCTCCCTGCTCAGCGGGAAGCCTGCTTCTCCCTCTCCCACTCCCCCTGCTTGTGCTCTCTCTCTCTCTCTCTCTGACAAATAAAAAAATACAAATAAATAAAAACATAAAATGTGTTTTTTAAAACCTTCCAAATACAGGAAGAATATAAAGAAAATAAAAATTGACCGCAATCTCATCACATTGACAGAGATGGAGACTGTCATTACTAGTCTAATTTCACAGTTGAGACAGCAAAGGAGAGGAGGAAGGAAAAAAGGAAGGAATGTGTGCTTTTAGATTTTCTTCCCAAACGTGCTAAAAACAGGACTTTGTGGAAGTAATCGCCCCCGTTTTTTTTTTTTATTGAAGTACAGCTGATATATCATATTTATTAGTTTCAGGTATACAACATAGTGATTCGACATGGACATTCATTATGAAAGGATCACCACAATTTAAGTTCCCTTAAATTTTAAGTGTTCCCTTTGGCAGCACACACACTAAAATTGGAAAGATAGAATATTAGCATGGCCCTGTGCACACAATTCTGTGAAGCATTCCATATTAAAATATAGATATATATCATGATATGGAAACCAGAGCTCGTTATGCTTATGGACCACTGAGACACTGTGATACTTGGAAATAGCAATGGTACTCCTGGCAGTGTTATTAGAAATATGAGTATCTGTCATTTCTTTCAGAGATTTTGAGGAGAACTATGATTTCACTTATATGTGGAATCCAAACAAAACAAATGAACAAACAGAACAAAAGAGAAAAAGGCTCAGAGATACAGAGAACAAACTGGAGGTTAGGGGGCTGTGGGGGGATGGGCAAAATAGGTGAAGGGGATGAAGAGGTATAAACTTCCAGTTATCAAATAAATAAGTCACAGCATAGGGAATACTGTCAATAATATGGTAATAATTCTGCAGGGTGGCAGATGGTGACTAGACTTATTGTGGTGATCCTTTCATAATGTATGTCCATGTCGAATCACTATGTTGTATACCTGAAACTGAGAAACAAACTGAGGGTTCTAGAGAGGAGGGGGTGGGGGGATGGGTTAGCCTGGTGATGGGTATTAAGGAGGGCACGTACTGCATGGAGCACTGGGTGTTATACGCAAACAATGAATCATGGAACACTACATCAAAAACTAATGATGTAATGTATGGTGATTAACATAATAAAATTTAAAAAAATAAATATTTAAATACAAAAAAAAGTGCTGTACATTACCAAAAATTTTTGTAAAATAGAGAAAAGGGGAAAGTTCCACACAACTCCACCACTTTAACAAAACCCTATTAATATGTTAGTATACATACTTCTTCCCAACTTTTTGTTCCATTCTCACATTTTTCTTATTTGTTTTGTATTTATTTATTTGGACTTGACATAGTAATAGAAAGGAAACCATTATGATAAGACCCCCACATCATTGTTCCAGGCTGATTCTCTCTCTCTGTTTCTCTCTTTACTTTTGCTACTTATCCTCAAGTGTCTAGGGTTTTATAACATGATAGTTAGATAAGGAGAAATGGCTTGAATCCAGCTCTACTAACTGTGTGAACTTGGGGAAATTACTAAGGAACTTTGTCTGCACTTTCTCATCTGAACAATGAATATAGCACACTTCCTATCCATTAGACTGTGCGAGCGTGAAAAGAGATCACGTACATAAACTGAGTGACATAGTGATGGGCTCAGGGTGAGAAATTATTTGTTTTACTTAGAATTATATCATAACAATTATTCCATATTCCCACATAATCTTTTTAACTGTCATATTATGACTAGATGGTAGTCCGCAATCCAAATACAAATTACTATGACTAACTCACTTCCATTTTGTTTGACAGGTCATTTCCAGTTTGGGGCCATCTGGATAAGACTGTAATTAGAACATTTTTTCATATAAGACACATTTTGCTTCAGTCCACGATTTCCTTTAGAAAAATCCTTGGAATGGAATGGTATTTTTGTGTAAAAAATATACACCTTGACATGGTTCTTGCTACATATCCAAGCATATTTTTTAGTTCATTTTTTTTTTAACTTGAACTGAGTATAGAGTTATATACCTTGCTTTTTTTCATTCAATGTTATGGCAAACCTTTTTTTTAAAAAAAATCACATATTTAGGGGCACCTGGGTGACTCAGCCGGTTAAGCGTCTGCCTTCGGCTCAGGTCATGATCCCAAGGTTCTGGGATCGAGTCCCGCATCGGGCTCCCTGCTCCATGGAGGGCATGCTTCTCCCTCTGCCTCTGCCTGCCGCTCCCCCTGCTTGTATGCGCTCTTTCTCTCTCTGTCAAACAAGTACAATCTTTTTTAAAAAATCACATATTTATATTTGCAATGAATGTCTCCCTGTCAAATAAAGAAAATCTTTTTAAAAATCATATATTTATATTTGCAATGAATGTCTCCATGTCTTTAGCTTTCTATATCTTTTTGGATTATTTCAGATTTACAGATTTGCAGAGTACAATTACTTAAACAAATGGTATGACAAATTGTACGGCCTCTGATCTATAGACAAATACACCTCAAAAAAAAACTGTACTGATTTATATGACCACTAACAATTTATGAGTCTACCAATTTGACAACATATTCTGGAGCAATATTATCATTAAAAAGCATTTGCCAATGTTATGGTTGAAAAGGCCTCCTTAAATTTCGTTTTGATTTAAACTTTAAATTACCTGTAAGTTGAGCATTTCATGTGCTGAGTTTTAAAGCAAGGGGGTTGAGACACTGGGAAGTTCCCTGATTTGACCAGCAGTCTGATTATATTTCTTTTCTCTTTTCTTTTTTCTTTCTTTCTTTCTTTTTAGCCTGGTTATATTTCTGTTCGATCTGTCCAACCCCTAATTCTGGGCATTAGTTGCTTCCTCTGTACTTCTTGTAGCTGTTCTGTTTTAACATGGAATTCTATTTTTATAGGACAAACAGAACTGAGCAGAAAACATGCTGTTTGGAGTTTACTTCCCCTAAGAGGAGCCTGCTGTTGAGAATACAAAGTCGTGTTTGACAACAGGTGAACAAAAAGTAAGCAGAGGGAAGAGATGGTAGAGAGGCCCCTGTGCCCACCCACACCTTTGGCTGTTCGGTTACAGAAGCCAATGCACTCTGTTTTTTTTAATATAAGCCCATTTGCATCAGGTTTTCTTTCAATTGCAATCAAATGATGCAACTGATACTTCTTCTACAAAATGCATTTAAAAATAAATTTATTTTGTCCTATGCTCCTGGCCAAAGCAGTTCCCAATTGCTATCTTCTTATCCAATTAATCAATAAATATATATTAGGCCCTTGTTATATGGTCAAAGGCCACAAAGTTTAAGCAAGTTCCTTGTGCCACAATCTAACTAGAATCCATTGTCTCTGTATTTTCCTCTCCCAGGGAATATATCTCTATTTACCTAGATAAGTTTTGATGCAAGAATTGGTTGGTTATTGACCTCCTGTTCTCAGTTCCAAGCCTACCTTCCTCTATTGTGTTCTGCCAGGCTCGGGCTGGACTTCAGCAAACTGCATTTACCAGCTTGCCTTGCCGGCTGGCTTCCTATAAAGTTCAAGTTGGGAGGCCCTAGGGGATGGGAATGGGGGAGGCAGAGAATTCTTCCTGTTTCCAGCTCCTGCATTTGTCCCTTCTGTCAGCAGCCCACAGCAGAAAGTTAGCTGCCGTTTGCAGCTCTAATATTTGGATTTCTTTGGTATCTACCTTTCACTCTTTCTGCCTTCTAATATCTTTATAACCAATCCCTAATATTAAATCCACTCCACTTTCCTGACTGGACCCTGGCTGGTACAGGACTGGATACCAGGAGTGGTCCTAGGAAGCAGACCACACCCTGGATGCTGGGGGTGATTTGCTTTGAACTCAGAGCCGAACTCTTTGCCAATGGAAAATGGGAACTGGTAATCTCGGGCAGGCTATGGCATTGTGATTCATTGCATTACAGTCTATCCGTGCTAGGTCTGAGCTTCCCTTGGGAGAAGTCTCTCCTTTCCTATTTGATGACACCGGCCTTCCTTTGCTTGAAAACCTGTAACAAGCACAGATAAGACAGCTGTCCTGCATGGGGATCCCTATCCTTTTTAAACCCCACTGCTCTCAGCTCTCATGGTCTTTGGGCTTTTATTTAGAGTCAGATACCAGCATATTCAGGGGGAGAAGGGCAGAGGCTGGCTCTGGAGGGAAAGGCTTTACTCCAAAAGAATCACAAGATTTTGTTAAATTTATACTAGAAGAAACCTCATTAATATACACTGAGTTGGACTCTAAGGGTATCAGACCCAAGGAAAACAGAATACAGCATTGGGTTGGGGCCAAATTTAGGTAGCCCTGATATGATACACTTTCCATGGGTTTTTGGACTTAATGCTATGGTAGATTGTTACAGCAATAGTCCCCAGGAAATTATATATATACCATTTTTGTAGATCAGGCCCTCACGTAAGTCTCTCCCACATTGATTTTGGCCTCGCTATCTGACTTGCTTCGGCCAATGAGACATTAGCAAATGTGATGCAAACAGAAACCTGAAAACTACTTGCACATTGGGGTTGGACCTCTTTTTGCTCTTTTGGACCAGCTTCCACACTGGTCCAAAAAGCACGGATAGACCTGCTGAAGGTACATGGCTCAGCCCATGGCCAGCACCAACTCCAAGACATGTGAGTGAGGCCACCTAAGACCAGCATCCTCCAAGCCATCTGTCAACTGATAGCAAATGCGTGAGTGAGCCCAGCTGATGCCCTATAAAGCAGAAATGAGTTGCCCCCGCTGAACCCAGCCTAAGTTGCTAACATACACAATCATAAAAGCATAAGTGAGAAATATAAGCCATAAGTTTTGTTATACAGTGAAAGCAAGCTGAAATAAATGTATGAGTTTGAGCAGCTGGGAGTGGTCTGTTTACTTAGTTTGACTGAAACCTGTGCTCAACAGCGGCATTGAGTTGATAGAATTTCTGTGGAATAACGTACAGGAAGGATCCTAAAGGTTTAAGGAGTTAGGAATAATGGAGTAATTTATCATGTGTAAACTGTGCATCTTTCCTCACCTTGAAAGGGCCCAAGGAATATTCCCTTCACTAAAGCATTGAGAAATGCATTAGAGAGGGAGCCCCAGCCACCTTGGACACTTCCAGGGGGCTGTTTTCTGCAGGCCAAGGGTGCTGGGAGGAATGCCCCTGAGATGGGCTTCCTGATTTCAGTGGAGAGGATAAGATTCCAGAATAGCAATCAGAATTCTTTACTTGTAGGAAATCTTCAGTGGTGGTGGGTCCTAAGAATTCAGTGGATGGCCAGCCTACCAAAGCATTACTTGATCTATATAATAGAAATCTGACTTGAGTTTTCACAACTGAGAATCATAGCTTCTTCCCCAGTTCTCAGAAAGTATCCTACAACAATGCCACGAATACTGTAGATCTACTTTGAAGCCATCCCCAAAGGGACTTGAGGTCATTTATGAAGGTGTCTGTGCACTGGGGGAAATGGAAATACCCAGGCTTTTCAGGGATTCCTAAACACCCTTCTGAAATTATACTAATCCTTAGGAAGCCTAAATGTCACTGTAGTCCATAGTCAAAATATGGGCTTATAATGGTCAGGGGATGAAGAGAGTTTGGGCCCAATCCCTGCTCTTTATGATCTGTGACTCATGCATCCATTAAAAAATGATAATTAGGAGGACTAGTCAGCCACATAGGTGGGAGCCCGTGGTACGATGATAAATTTGAAAAAAAGGATAGAAAATCACAACTATGGCTGAAATCGTATACATGTCTGGACAAGGACCAAAAGCCAACAGCAAAAATGAAAATACTTGTGTTGAGATGATGAGATCATAGGTGATTTTTGTTTGTTCGGTCTTTCTCAATTCCTCAAACTCTCCCAAATGCTATTTTTGCTTCCTTTGTAAAAGGTACTTTTTTTTTTTTAAGACACAGAACTCATCCAGCTCTTTTGTTTTTAAGGATTGCCATTACATGCTTTTTAGCCATTCATATTATGGTCATAAAAAGTAAGAATGTTACGTGTAGCCATTCTCTTCCATATTAGGATGAGCCTTAGAGCTGATTGTGCATGAGGCCTCTATCCCACCCAACACGCTGCAGCATTGACAAAATCCTGCTCCCTCCTTGCTCTCCGGGAGCTCACAGTCTAAGGATACACAACACAATAACATGTGTTCCAATCCTCATGGATCCAAATCCAGAGAGAAAACCCACTGACCTAGGACTCTGCTGTGCTCGACAATAGCTGAACTTCAAACTTCATAGCTGCAGCACACAGACCAAATTTAACAGGATTAATGAGTTGTCGCTGCATGCAGTTACCCTTCCCCTCGACACCCACAGAAGGGGACTCCACATCAAAGGCCTTGACTCGCATCGCTGTATCCCAGACATGGACCGAGCACTGAAAGGTGGAGTTTAAAGTCAGAGAGAGGGCCAGGAAAGGAGCCTTCGTTTGGGGCTTTGACCATTATGGGTACCCATCTGAAATCTTTGTAGGTACAGCACATTAGCATGCCAAATTTTTTAAATATATGCCATTGGTTTCTGAGGTTAAAAAAAATAGCATTTTTAAAAGGGAAGATGTAGTTTTAAAAAATCATTTAATATGGGGCCATCACAGGTTAAAACAAATGCTTGGTGATTTAGATCTCACAAAAATACTCAACGGCCTTTCTCCACAATTTGGAGTTGTCCACTGTGTACTTAAATGCTTTCTGTTAATTAAAATAACTCAGATTCTTTCAAGATTCCACTAAGCCATATGATATGCCAATTATGGCTCAACTTTGTTTAAAGCTCTGTGAGTTCATGGCCTCAACAGGCTTTTCCAGAATCCAGAAGAAACTGCAGATAAAAATAACTGTATTGGCAACTGGTCCATTTCTGTAACTGAAAATTTCCACTCATCTCTGC
This sequence comes from Halichoerus grypus, assembly GCF_964656455.1. Taxonomy (NCBI): domain Eukaryota; kingdom Metazoa; phylum Chordata; class Mammalia; order Carnivora; family Phocidae; genus Halichoerus; species Halichoerus grypus. The sequence continues at coordinate 6,060,247 of NC_135725.1, forward strand.
TTCTGGAAATCACTTTGGAAAAGTAGGGGGGGAAATTCCCTTGTTTTCAGTCTGGCAGCAAGAAGGAGCCTCAGAACACATCGGGGTCTAGGATCCGGGGGGTCATTTTCTAAAGTGCTATAGTGCTTGTTTAGAGTCACAGGCTGCAGGGGTGAGCGCCTGGATCGACGGGGGCGCGTGGGGGGCTGCCTGGCCTCCCTGAGCACACGTGGCCGGGTGCTGCCTCTCTTTTGTTCAGAGTCCAGAAGCTTCTGGAGGATGTCCCATCAGGTCACCCCAGCTCCTGAAACCACAGGTTCAAATCTGAGGAGAGAAGTCCACAAATAGGAAAGTCAGTTTTCTGATTAGTAAGTATATAAGCTCTCAAAAATCAGATTGGAGTGAGGAAGTGCTAAAGGGGAAAAGCTCATGCATCCGAGGGCAGCATAGGTCCTAACCTTTGTCTGCACCCCTCGACCACTGCCCTGGGTCTGCGTCTTCAGCCTATCTCTCCAGACCTATTGCAAGAGCCTTGTTCCCTCCATTCTCTGGCCGGCAGCCAGCTCGGTTCAGTTCATGGGGCTCCCCTATTCAAAACCTTTGCTAGTTCCCCATTGTACCAGACATTTTCGTTGTTTCCTGCAGACTCATTCTCCTCTCTGCTCTACCCCGCTCAGGTCCCAGGAGGATGACACTGGACAGCTCATCGGGCTCTCTTTTCCCTAGCTTCCATTCCCTGCTTTTCTCTCAGGCTAGAGGATAAAGAAGATAGTAATGGGCAACACCGTGAGGTTGGGGTGTGCATGCTTCAGCAACCTCCCAGACAGGTTGCAGACTGGCTTTATCCTTGTGGGTGGCCCTCTCCTACTATTTCTCACCAGCCTCGTGGTAACTCCTTCTTCCCCCTTCCCCTTCAGGCCTCGGGCTGGTCAACTCTTCCCTGTTCTTGCTAGCTCCAGGGTGCTCTACTTCCCCCACTGGTCTCCCCTAACCTTGCTTCTGTATTTGTAACTAATACAGCGTGCCTTAACGTGTAAGTGTGCCTCAGTCACCCCTCCTGAGTGTGCCTCTTGCTTTCTGCTGAGACCTGACTGAGGCACCCATGCCCGAGGAGTAAAATCTAACCCCCTTTGCCTGGAACTCCTGGCTCATAGGATGGCCCCCAATGGTCTTTCCTCTTATCTCCCACCTGGCTCTTCCCAGGCTAGGAGCCCATGCCTTTTCCCACGGATGCCCGTGTCTCCCTGCCTCTGTCTTTCCCCCCTGGTCTCTTCTATCTAGAATAGTCTGTTCTTTCCATTCTTTGCCTGGTTCAAATGTTACCTCCTCCATAGAAAACTTCCCTCTTCCCTGATGATCCCCAGCCTAAAGTGACATTTTCCCCATCTCTGAACTCTCATGTAGTATTTGTACTTCTTGTAAAGCCATAGAATACTATAAAAAAATACACTGACTTCTGGCAGAATTAAAAACTCACGAGCCCAGGTGAATGAGGCTGTTAGAGTCTCCTCCTCCAACGCCCACCTCCCTCCCTGGAACAGCTTGGGCTCTGCGTGGGAGGAAGCTGGACGTGGGGCGGGCGTTTCCGGGGATTCCGAGGATACGTAAAGAAGGTGGGCTTTGGGATAAAGTGATAGTTTGAGAGCTACATGATTTTCCGAATATGTTCCAAGAAGCATGTGCATACCTTAGAGGCCTTTGCAGGGACCTATGGTAGCTGTTTATATCCCTCACTCTACTGTTTTAATCTGCTTTTGTGAGATAATAGAAAATATATGTACTGGTCTCTGCCCCGGGCTCCCGGCACAGAATTCCTAAAATCCTTGTAATTTCCTACTAGATAAGAGCACTAGGAACATCTTTTGTTCTAATGTTTGGCCTTTGACTTCACTTCCTGACAGAGTTCCCAAATCCCTTGAAATTTCCTGGATGATAGCACTGTCTTTAGTTGTAAAGAGGTGACTCTTGGTGAGCTCCTGGATGGGGCTGGTCACCAGAAAGACCAAGCTATGATTAGAAGCTTGGGATTTTCAGCCCCACCCCCTCTTGTGGGAGGGCTCGGTCCCACAAGACTGCCCTCCCCACCCCCACCCCCCATTCTCCAGGGCGGGGAGAAGAGCTAAAGATGGAGTTAATGATTGGTTATGCTTATGTGATAAAGCCTCCATAACAATCCCTAAAGTAGGCCTTCCGAGAGCTTCTGCATTGGTGAGCACATGCTGGGGCTGGGAGAGTGACGCATGCATAGAGCATGGATGCCCACACACCTTGCCCTATGCATTTCTTCCATCTGGATGTTCGTCTGCATCATTTGTCATAACCTTTTATAATAGATTGCTAAACAGTAAGTAAACTGTTTTCCTGAGCTCTGTGGACTGCTCTAGCAAATTCATCGAACCCAAGGAGGGGATGGTGGGAACCTCAGATTTATAGCTGATTGGTCAGAAGCACAGGTGACCACCTGGACTCGCCAACGGCATCTGAAGTGGGGGGTGGAGGGTGGGGAGGGCAGTCTTGTGGGACCGAGCCCTTAATGGGTGGGATCTCATCCTATTTCCAGGTAGATAATGTCAGAATTGAGTTAAATCACAGGACACCAAGTGGGTGTTGCAGAGAATTTCCTGGTGGAGAACAAACCCCATGGATTCATGTTAGAGGTGTGTATGCAGTAGTGGGAGTAAAGGAGACACACAGGAGGACTAAGGTTTCCCCCACTCATTACATACAGGTATTCCATCTAATATTTCCTTTATGAAAAGGTTATCATGGGAAAAGAAAGAAAAGATTGGCAACCACTGAAGAGAAAAGGGGAACGAGGCACCTGTGCCATGGTGGATGGGGATGCTGTGGTCAGTTCTCAGGTGGAAGTTCCTACGGGGAAGACAAGAGTCTCACACAACAAAAGAAAACAACAAAAACACAGACATCTGATCAATTGCTAGAGAGTATATAGAAATCTGGCTTCTTTAATTTTAGCCCAAATTATGCCAAATGAGAACAGTTTTTTGAATACCTTATCTCCAAATACTTGATTGTGAGAATCTTGGAGTACTAATGCTGTGCTTCATTCATCCTTACAATTCCTACACAGCCTACCTGAGAATCATGCAAATAGCAGACAGGATGTGTTTCAGAGGGAATGAGAGAATGAATAGCACTATACTGGGAATCACAAGACCTTTCATTTTTCTGTCGTTATTTCATTCAAGAAAGTCACTTAACACCCCTTAGCCCAAATCTTGCCATCTGTAAAATGAGGAAGTCAGGTTATGTGGTTTGTAACTGCTAACAAACCAGGTCATGATTATCCTAGTCATAACTCTTTTTTAAAGGAAGTATGATATATATCTATGGTATCAGAATTGACTCCTGAAGCTACAATGGTTGACAGCTTGGTTGCCTGCATGAGAGCAAGAAGCCATGGGCCCAGACCTGATCTCTTAGATCCTTGGAGTATGTATCCACTCCTTCTAGGTTCACTGGGTTAGGAACCTCTGAAAGGCAACTAAGACATTGGTACATGTCCTTGAAAGAGGACTCCCTAGAGCTGATGAGGACCCAATGGAGAGTTCTATACAATGCGTTTGATATGCTGGGATACGAAAGAGGTGATATATAGAATGAGAGATGAGGATAGAGAGATCATTCTTCATCTAACAAGCACTGCTGGGTACTTAAAAATGATACACTGGGACATTTAAAAATGTATTCAAGTACCAAGAAAATTCAGGAAACATAAAAGAAGCAAACAGTACAAGCTTCCAACATATAAAGACAATGGTTATGAGCACTCAAATATTTTTACTTCACTTCTTTGGGAGAAAGGGTTGTGGTGGTATACTAAAAACATTTTTTTAAATAGAGCATTAATGATATGGTAAGTATATATTTGTATCTTACCCTTCTTTTCTTTTTGTTATATTGAAAGCATTTCCCCATGTTATCATTTCTCAGAAACAGAATTGTAAATGGGAGTACATGCTGCACTGAGTAGAGGTTCCAGTTTTTCCCTGTTGTATCAGTCAGGATGAGACTTGATTATGCTGCAGTAACAAACAATCCCCAAATCTCTATATGATAAACAAAAGTTTATTCCATGTCCACTGAGGGTCAGCAAGGGGCTCTGTTATCTGTAGTTACTCAGAGACCCAGGCTGAGGAAGCAATCAGTACCTCAAATGTTGCTGGTTACCACGCATGGAAAAAGAGAATACAGCAAAGCACAAGCTAGCCCTTATATCTTCTACCCAGAAATAACACACATCACTTATGCTTATATTTAGTCGACCAAAGCAAATCACATGACCACACCTAACCACAAACTAACTGTAGGGAAGTCCAATCCTATCACATACAGAAAAGCAAGAGATCCAGGAACTCTGTGAAATTGCACTAATGACCACCACATCCCCCATGGAGAAAAATGGCAATGAGCTATCTCTTCGGCCACACTGAGTTTGATCTGAGTCTTTTGATTTTATTATATTAAAGTGAAGGAGTTGAAGGCCCATCTCAGGAGACTGAGAAGTCTGGATTTGCACAAGAATAAGAACAGCAACACCTCTCCCAGAGTTGCCTAGAAAGTTTGAGGCAGAGCCCTAGAGTGGAAAACCCAGCCCTACATAGCTGTCACTTGAGCTTCTGAGTCCTGCTGGGAACTCCCACGTGAACTGGGTCTCATGTCAGTCTCTGGTCAATGAAGCAAAACCACCAAGCTCTTCCCTTCTTAGCGGGAAGGGAGAATATTTATCTGAGCAGAAGTCTCGTCAGACACGTGTGACGGAAATGCTCAGGGCCAAGTCCCAAGACTCTGTGCACTAGGTAAATGTGACTAAGAGCAGGGGGGCCAGGATGCCAGCTGCGCAGCCTGCGACCTGACCCTGTCTCCACGTAGGTGGTTTGGGGGTGAGGCAGAGCTGGGACGGTAGAGCATGGGTGTGGGAGAGAGAGAGCCCTGAGGGCCCTGAGCTGGCTGGACCCCAGTGGGGCTCTGTCCTCGGACTTGGGAGCTGGGGGTAGTGTTAGAACATTGAGAGCAAGACCAAGTACATTCAGTGAGACAGAAGGCACAGAGCCATGGAGAACTTCTGGGTCAGGGACCAGCACACAGTTTCTGTAGGGCCGGATTATAAAATATTTCGACTTTATGGGGTATACGGTCTCTGCCGCAGTCACTCAACTCGGCTGGGAAGGGGTGTGAAAGTTGGGGGACAATAAGGAATCATTGAGCATGGCTGTGCTTCAGGAAAATTTTGTTTACAAAAACAGGAGGCGATTTGGCTCTCTGGCTGTAGCTCACCCACTCCTTTTGAGCTGACACATATCAATGGAGAGCAGACGTTCACTTGGTCGACCATCATTTCATAGGTACTGAAAGTATAACACATCCTAAGATGTGAGAGGCTTTGAAAGGAAGAAGAAGACACTGCACCTGCTTTCTAGAAATGTATAACTCGGTCCTCTGGGAACAGCAGATCCTGCTCGCTGTAAGCTATTACATAGCATAAATGTTACAATTAATATACTTCTTTTTTTAAGATTTTATTTATTTATTTGAGAGAGAGCAGAAAGAGCACAAGCAGGGGGAGGGGCAGGGGGAGGGGCAGAGGGAGAAGTAGACTCCCCGCTGAGCAGGGGGACCGATGTGGGGCTCGATCCCAGGACTTTGGGATCATGACCTGAGCAAAAGGTAGACGCTTAACCAACTGAGCCACCCAGGCGTCCCTATACTTACTTTCTTTTAATAAATATATGACATATAGAACATTAATGTTTGTAAAATGGTCCTCCGAACCTAATTTTATTATACCCAATACCTGTTTTCTCAGGATAAGAAAAAAACAGCTTAACAGTAAATGACAAATTGGGGGGAAATTTATAAAACATATAGCGGGTAATGGGTTACTATTAACTCTAAGTGGAGACATAAGTAAAAAGATGGACAAAAGATGCATAGACAGTTCCCAAAAGAAGGTAAAACCTATACATTTATGAAGATGTTTTATCTCACTAATAACTTTAAAATGCAAATTAAAATAATAATGATGGGGGGGCGCCTGGGTGGCTCAGTTGGTTAAGCGACTGCCTTCGGCTCAGGTCATGATCCTGGAGTCCCGGGATCGAGTCCCGCATCGGGCTCCCTGCTCAGCAGGGAGTCTGCTTGTCCCTCTGATCCTCTCCCCTCTCATGTGCTCTCTCTCTCTCATTCTCTCTGTCTCAAATAAATAAATAAAATCTTTAAAAAAAAAAATAATAATAATAATGATGGGGGCACCTGCGTGGCACAGTCGGGGGGTTGAGTGTCCGTCTCTTGATTTTGGCTCAGGTCATGATCTCAGGGTTGTGAGATCAAGCCCTGCATTGGGCTCTGTGCTGGGCATGGAGCCTGCTTAAGATTCTCTCTCTCTCTCTCCACCCTTCCCCCTACCCCCCAGCTCACACTCTCTCTCACTAAAAGAAAGAAAGAAAAGAGAAAGTGAGAAAGATGTATAGTTCTTAATTTTTAAATTAGCAAAATTTAAAAACAGTAACATTCAGCATTGGGACAGATGTAATGATAAAACTAGCTCTTTCATATATTGCTAGTACAAATTGGTACAACTTTTTAGAGGGCAATTCAGCAATACATTTTGAGAGTCCTAAAAATGCCTATAGGTTTACCCCAGTAATTCTGCATCTTAGATTTTACCCATGGTAATGATCAGAGCTGCACACAGAGATTTATGTATAAGGCTATTAACTGTGATAAAAACATAAAACGACTCTGTGAGGTAGACATGAAATGTTCAGCAATAGGGAATTAGTAAGATAAATCCCAGTCCATGTGTACAATAAAATATGAGAGCCATTAATTATATTTTTAGCACATAAGTAATACTAATGACATAAAATTAAGTTAAAAAACTATATCAAGCTATGCATGTTATAATTTAATTTTATAAAATTTAAATACAGAAAAATGTTAGAAATTAAAGCAATATTAAGTATTAACCACGGTAATCTGTGTGCAGTGGATTATAAATTATTTTTATTTCCTTTATCCTTTTTTATTTTTCATTTTTGCTCAGAAAAAATGATGTAACTTAAGAATGTTCTAAAAGTTGTATAAGTTATTTATTTTTGAGCTGGCCAACAACTAAAATTAAGCAAGATTTGTTTTTTAGTAGTGAGACAAATTCGGTCAAAATCAGTTATCTTTTACATTTACTGCAGAATAAACTACAAGAAGCACAGACAAATGGACAGTAAGACAGACAAATCATTTCCAAACCCTTCAGTTTAATTTTATCAGGGAATTTTGGTGACAGTGTTGTTCTTCTCCCTCCATATTTACTCAGCCATTCATTATTTCAAAACATATCAAGTGCAGGATGCTGATACCACACACATCCTTTTGTTGCTGAAAGAGGCAGTGAGCTGAGCAGAAAACCGTAAATAGTGAGTCTGCATGCACATCTGGGGTGGCAGGTTCATGGCTGAATGGGTTTTAGACAGAGCCCTGGCCTCTCGGACAAATCTGTGACCAGATAATAGACAGTCACATACTTCTAGTTTTTTCAGGCTCAGGGAAGTCTGAGGAATTCATTTGCTCCAGCCAAAACTGCCCCCCTCACGTCTTGGTGCCTATGATGATTAATTTTCTGTGTCAATTTGGCTAAACTATTGTACCCAGTTAGTCTAGATGTTGCTGTGAAGGTATTTTGTAGATGTGATGAACGCTTGCCATCAGGTGACTTTACATAAAGCAGATTACCTTCTAGAATGTGGGTGGGTCTCATTCAGTCATTGAAGAGCAACAACTGAGGTTTCCCAGAGGAGAAGCAATTCTACCTCAGACTGTAATATAGAAATCCCACCTGAGTTCCCAGCCCGCTGGCCTACTCTACGGATTTTGGATTCCATATTTCAAGTCTTAGCTGAACTTCCAGCCTGTGAGCCTGCCCTACAGATTTCACACTTGCCAGTCTCTGAGTGGTTCTGTGGTTCTATTCCCTGGAGAAGGCTGAAGTACCCCTCCCTCAGCGACAGGTATCAAGTTCTCTTAGCTACCCAAACAGGGAGCCCCAGGCCCATCCTCTTGCCATTCCCCAAATCACTATTTCCATGTCCTGCTCCCTCTTCTTCCTGGGGGATAGTCTCCAAAATGCTAAATTAGTTCTCCATAAAGAGTTAACAACTGGTGAGTAACTTTCTAGGGAGGAACTTAAAAAAAAAAATCTACTGAAATCTAACACTTTGGTATTTGTCTTGACAAAATCATAAAACATTATGCTAAGTAAAAATGAGCCATTTTTTCTTTTAATATTCCACCACCATTGATCATTGTCAATTTCTACATTTGAATCAATCCGCAAATAACTTTGAATGCAAATGGAACACGTAGAACATAATGTGTCAGCATTATCTAAGTGTTAAAATACGTATGTACATGACAAAGATAAACAGAAACAGAGATAAACACAAAACTGTTTTTTGAAAAAGAGCATCTATTTCATGTTTGGCAAATATATGGCCAAGATCTATGACTTCTCCCCATCCCCCACCCAAAGCAGATATCATTCATCAATCACCACACTCCCTGCCTACAAATGGTCTCCCAAACCATCCTCATCTCTGCCCTAGCCACCTCCTGAACCTGACAGGGGGCCTGTTTGCCCTTCTGCTTTTGGTCCAACCTTCTAGGTTTACAGGTGACAAAACTGAAGCCCAGAAAGGGGGTAGATCTTACCTAAAATCGTATAGCTAGTTCACAGAAAAAGTTGAATCTAAATCTCTTGAATTTTAATCATGACCTCTTTTTTATAAAAATAAATATTTTAGGCATACAACAAAGTATAAAAATAATATCAACATCTGCATACCCATCCCCAGAATATCAACATCTGTGTATCCACCACCCAGAATAATATCATCAACATTTGTGTGCCCACCACCCAGAATAATATCAACATCTGCATACCCACAACCCAAAATAATATCAACATCTGTGTGCCCACCACCCAGAATATCAACATCTGCATGCCCAACCCCCAGGATAATATCAACATGTGCATACCAACCCCCCAGAACAATATCAACATCTGTGTGCCCACCACCCAGAATAATATCATCAACATCTGTGTGCCCAACCCCCAGAATAATATCGTCAACATCTGCATACCCACACCCAAAATAATATCATCAACATTTGCGTGCCCACCACCCAGTCGAAGAGGTTAAATTTGGTGTTTATAATTTCCATGCTGTTTTTGTACTTTTATGTCACATAACTGCATAAACACTACGTAGAGGTTCTCTGCATGTTTTCAAACTCTGTAATTGCCAACATATTGTCTATATCTTTCTGAAATCTATCTTTCCTCTCAAAATTATATTTTTCAAAGTTATCCATCTCAGAAAGACATCCAGTTTTTGTGCTTTCATTTTAGTTGCGATATATACTTCCTATACACTTGTTCTCCTGTTGATTCACATTTGATTATTTCTAATTTGTTGCTCTTGTAAATAATAGTACCAGGAACATTCCTATGTGAGTCCTCTGTGATGTGTACCTAAGTGGTCCTGACCTCTTTACAGCATACCATATATTCTAAGGTAAGTGCCAGGGGGATGAGGAAGAGAGAAGAGGAGCATCATTCTCTCACCTCCTTGACTCTCCCTTCCCCAGGTTGGAAGGTACAAAGGGTAACTATATAATTGCTAGGGGGGGAAAGATAATTAGTCTAATTTCTTTAATTTGACTTTTGGCCAAGATATTTACTTTATTTTGAATTTCAGATACCACTAAAAAAGGGTATGAGATTTTTCTGTTTATAAGGAGATGTATTGTTTAAAAATGGTTGTGAGGGGCGCCTGGGTGGCTCAGTCGTTACGCGTCTGCCTTCTGCTCAGGTCATGATCCCAGGGTCCTGGGATCGAGCCCCGCATCAGGCTCCCTGCTCAGCGGGAAGCCTGCCTCTCCCTCTCCCACTCCCCCTGCTTGTGTTCCTGTTGTTGCTCTCTCTCTGTCAAATAAATAAATAAAATCTTTAAAAAAATAAAAATGGTTGTGATACCCTGTTAATCCAAAGAAATCACTCTATTAACAGTGCAATATTCAGACCACATGGGGGCCATAGGATGGGACATTTAGAATGGTTGCAAGCCTTTGAGCATTCCTTAGGTCCTCAGAGAGACGGTTCTGCCTTTGTTACTCAGACTCTAATCTCTTTTCGGACAATACTTTCTCTCTAGGACAGAGGCTACATATGGTCACTGATAAGCTCAATTAGCCTATGGACATATTTTATTTGCTTTGGTATCTGAAATACTTTCGGGTAACATTTAATAACCAAGACATTTTATATAAAAATCTGGATTTCCATCTTCTCTGACAGCTTTAGGCTAGTGCTAAATTGACAGGGAATATGCCCTCCAATTTGTCACCATTCCCAATCCAGTTATAGAATGTCCTTTCTACTCATTTCAGCACCTGCCTGGCCCTGTGGGCATCTGAGTTTACCACCTCTGCTCTCAAGCCTTTCACTATGTCTTCCTCATGCTGAGCAGTTGAAGGAGACACTTATATAGAGACTAGAGCTCATGAAACTCAGACAAATGCTGAGGCCGCTCCCATGGAAACTCACCTGTAGACCAAGTGGACCGATCTATAGGAACACATGAGTTTTGTTTCTCAAGAAACAGATGTTTCAATTAGGAGAGCCAATATTAATCTGAAGCTTTTCTGAGTTAAGAAAATCTCATTGGTGATTCAGAGAAACGCAGCATAACTGGACCTCAAGAATAGTCCCGGCCTGAGCTGCATCTGTTCCTTGGTTCTGTGCCCAGGGATGAGTATTGTGTTACCAGGATGTATTTTCACAAGTGGCTCTCAGGGAGGTGGTGGGAGGTGGGAGGGTGCAGGGCCTAATTTCATTCCTTCCAGTCATACTGTGTGCTTATGAGTTGCCATGTGTTCTGTATCAGCCAGATGCAGACCCTGGTATTGAAGGCTTTCTAGAGTTGTTTTTACAGTTGGTGTCTCTGGAATTTTACAGATATATTCAGCAGAATTCTAAAATGACCAGTTCTGAATATTTTGAGCAGCTGATAACAAAGTTATTTAGAAATTTCTGTGAATTGCCTATAATTATGGTGAACTCATGAATTCATGTGTCACACCACGTGATTCCTAGATTACAAAAGGAAAGGTGGCTTTCTCAAGAAAGCTAGAAATACTCTTTGTGCACTCTGACCCAGGCCTGTGGGTCCCAAAACACGATTTCTCCAGGGTCTAAGCTTTTCATCCAACCAGGCGGAATGATTTTAGCAACCCCAATTCTCCTGACCTCCACATCACATCTTTTTCTACAAATTCTAGCTCCAAGCGTGCCAGCCTCCTGAAGAGACTTCTACTCCCCGGAGCATTGCAACCTTGACCCACAGCCACCAGCAATGTACTTAGTAATTGTTGCAAAACCATGAGCTGTTGATTGCTTCACAGTTGAATATCTTGCCTTGCTGTTAAGTGTTAACCGTGTTTCTGAGTATGGGAGCCCAGATGTCCTATGCGGGAGTCCTTAGGAATAGAGACAGACCAAAGGCTACACGACTCTTCTGTGGCTATGCGGCAGACACCCTTCTTCTCCCAAGAAAGGTCGGAACAACATAAGCTTACAACAGCAGCTAGCTGAAATGCCACTCAACAGGAAGATTCTGTACAGGTGGAAACTATTCAGTTGCCCTTTGTGCATTCATAGAACAGGGGCTATTTCTTAATTCAAGCTGGGAGAGAAAAAGGTAAGAAAAATCATGACTACTCACAGCTCTGTCCACTTCCTTCCTTACGGTGGCGTCAGATTTTTTTGTTGTGTCTGAAAAAGAGAAATCCCCAGTGACGGGATAAGATTAACGAGAAAAGTCTTCTGTTTCTAGACTAAAAGATGGCAGAACAAAAAGTTAATCCAATAAATCACATGTATAGAAGTCCAAATGTACACTGTGGCTTGAGACCTCAGGCTGAATGATAGAGTAAAACTGTACCCTTAGGTGAAAATTGCAAACAAAGCAGTCCTCTACTTTCCATTCCTTTCTCAGCCCCTGGTCCCAGGCACTCAAAGGCTGAGGGACTGCTAATTTGGGTATTCAGCCCAGGAAACGTCCAGCTTCAGAATTCTCTCTCCCTTTTCTGCTTTGCTCTTGACTGCCACTTCCCTCCTGTCTGCCCTACACAGAGCAAGAGGTCTCATCAATTAATTTACACTAGGATGTACATGACGGATACTTTTCAAAGCAACTCGGGGAGTAGAAGCACAAGTTCACATAATAGGATGCTGCTCACCACTGTTCCCCTGGTTTCATCTTTTTCAACCGCTAACGTCACATGCTCCCCCCAATCTGATTTTCTTCCAGAGCTTGATGCGCATGTCCTGCAGTTGCCTGGGTTTCTGAACTCAGTGCATCCCTAATTCTGCCTTTGCTCTGTCCACCAGATTTTTAGGAACTCCCTCATGACAACACTGACCTTGGCCTGGACTTTGAGGGCCTCCATCTAGCATTGCCATCTCCTCTAAGAGGATTCACATATGAAAGAAGCCTAAGAGTGAACCCATAGAAATTGCCCTTGCATGGCGGAGTTTCAGGGCAATCCTCTCTAATGCTTGGGGTTGGTGGTGCCATTCTGTGGTTCTTATGCAACCATTGGCCAACATACTTGGGCTTTGGTTTATATCCCTGTAAAGTCTTGGCTCAGTCTTTTACGGCAGTGCCATTCAAAGTGGAGAGTCCATGGGTTAGTGGTGGTAGGTGACCTATTGCTTACCAGCCCCCAATGAGACAATTATAGAGATCTAGTGCAAACATTTAGAAACTCAGTTCTTTTGGGTGGAGACTCTCTCCTTCCATTGCCCAAAATAATACTTATTCAGATTAGGCCAATTTTTTCTTAAGCACTTTGGTAACAAAAAGCCCACACGTTTTAGTGTCAGACAGACCTGTGTTCAGACCCCAGCTCTATGACTTTAGGGACACTTTCTGAACCTCCGTTTCTTCATCTGCAATATAGACACTACTCCTTGCCTCGAGCAGTTTCTGTAAAATGAACTGAAAAGGAGTTTGTAAAGGGTCTAGCCCAGTGCTGTCCAACAGAATTTTCTGCAAAGGTGGAAATATTGTATATCTACTCTGTCCAGTGCAGTGGCCTCTAACCCCAGGTCACTATTGAGCACTAACAAGGTGTAAGCACTTAAAATGTGACCAAGGAATTGAATTTCTATTTAATTTAAACTTAAATAACAACGTATGGCTATTATATCATACAGAGCAGGTTAACATGGGTACTGCCTATAGTAGGTTTGATGTGTAAAATTTTATTGAACATCTACATATGCCAGGTAATGTTTCAGACAGTGGACATGTATTAGTGAATAAGAGAAACACAGACCTTATGCTCATGAAACAGAACTTGACATTATTTTTACAACAGAAGTTGCCAGATTCTTCTCTAGAACCTAGTAAGTCACCAGGAGCCCTGAACTGTTGAGGGCTCCTCTTAGGCAGAGATGGTAAGCAGAACCTTTTATGGACTGAACGGACTGCCTTCCCCATGCATCATGGTGTATAGAGCTGGTTGCTGAGACATAGGTGGGTAAATGTGTTTAGGAGCAAAGGAGCCTTCTGGACAGAAAGGGGCTGAGATTGCCACCCCTTTACTTGACTCTCTCAGATAGACTGAGAAGTTCAGGACAGCACTGGCCCTAAGAGGAACTCAAGAGAAGGAAGTTAGGACTGGCTTTCCCAGCTTAACACGAAGGCCTTGAGCTGAGTAGGCTGGCTGGGTGCAGCAGTGGTTAAAGCAGGAAGCCCCTTCGGCTTCATCAGCTCTTGAGGTGGGGAAAGAAGCTGTAAGAGGGAGACATTGGACTTCTGGCTAAGATGGGCAGGTGCGTGCTCAAGAAATTAATTGGAAAATTAAAAGGGAGGCAATTACATTTGGAGCCCAAGGTATTAAAACAGGTCCTAGATACATAAGTGTGTGCTGAGTGTATTGAAAGAAGAAGTAGGTGCTGTGGAAGCATCTCCACAAGGGGATTTGCTGTAATGGGTGTGATGAGGGGGCAGAATCAGGGGAGGCTTGGTGAAGTGGCAGCTTCACTGAGATTTAAAGGATGACGAACTTAGGTGAACAAGGAGAAGGAAGTGCTTTAAGAAGAGCAAATGCTGAGGGTTGCCGGAGGGAAGGGGGTTGGGGGATGGGGTTACTGGGTGATGGACATTAAGGAGGGCACGTGATGTAATGAGCACTGGGTGTTATATAAGACTGATGAATCACAGACCTGTACCTCTGAAACCAATAATACATTATATGTTGTTAATAAAAAAATTGATGCTGAACAAAATTACTAAAAATGAAAGCTACTGATAAAAAAAAAAGAGCAAATGCTATATGAGAAAACTCAGAATTGAAGAAAGCCATGGAGGAGGTCCAATCATGGAGACATGGTAGACTGGTAGAATTTAAAAGCCTGTTCCAGCTAAAAGTGAAAATAGATCATCTCAGACGTGGCAAGAGTAGATGCAGGGTGACAGGCGGGAAGGTCCTGTTCTAGTCCAGGTGAACTCTGGTAGTGACAGCGAGGTTGGGTCAATAAGCTGTGAAGTGCTCATTCTCATGTCACTTCCCATTTTACAGGTAGAAAAACCATCTCAAAGAAGTTAGGTAATTCATACAAGATCACAGAGCCAATATATGGCAGCATCGGGTGCAGAACTAGCCTTCTGACCCTGGCTTGAAGCTCTATTCACAGTGTCAGCCATTCTCAACCCTCTTCCATGACACATGAGTCTGTGTGCATGGCAGATGCATTTCCACATGTGTGTCCAAGTGCCTCCCATGAGAGAAAGCAGATCCCAGTGCGTGTGAGTTGCAGGGTGGAGGTGGAGGGTGGGTATTATATAGGCAGCCATGATTTCACTCTGGCTCATTAAAAACAAAAAGGGAATCATTTGCAAATTTATTCACTTAACTCTCATTAGCAACAAGTGTCTCCCACCACAGTTGGTACCTGAGCCTTGCATCTGGCTTGGAACTACAGATATCCTCACTCACCCTTGAGACAGGGATGAAGGATGAGGGGAAGAATTTTTTCTGCTCTACCTGTGAGTGTGACCGCATTTCATTCTTCCAAAGAGAGTAGGGACAGAAAACTCTTGCTCATTTCTGAGGTGACTAAAGGATTCTCAGGCTCCAGGCCTGGAACTAGGTATAGATCTGTTTCTGAGGGGTGTGTTTGGGGGAGGTAAAAGAAGATGGCAGAAGATAAGATTCTAATGAGGGGCACCTGCCATGGCTCTCTGAGGTCACAGACTTGCAGAAGTGATCCTGTTTAGTTAAAGTTCTATCAGATGCTGTAAGTCCTCCTTTATGGTGAGATGCCCTTCTTCTCCATTTCTATTATTTCTCTCTCTTTTTTTTTTGTTATGTTATGTTAGTCACCATACAGTACATCATTAGTTTTTGATGTAGTGTTCCATGATTCATTGTTTGCGTATAACACCCAGTGCTCCATGCAATATGTGCCCTTCTTAATACCCATCACCAGACTCACCCATCCTCCCCACCCCCCTCCCCTCTAAAACCTTCAGTTTGTTTCCCGGAGTCCATAGTCTCTCATGGTTCATCTCCCCCTCTGATTTCCACCCCCTTCATTTTTCCCTTCCTTCCCTTAATGTCCTCCATGCTATTCCTTATGTTCCACAAATAAGCGAAACCATATGATAATTGACTTCATTTCTTTTTCTTTTCCCCTTCTTCCTCTTTTCCTCCCTCCCTTCTTCACTTCTTCCTTCCTCTTCAACCCTCACCCTCCCTTACTGTTGACAATGATTCCTCGGATTTTATAGTAGAGGGTTTTGTGGTTAGCACCCAAGTTGATGCATACATAGGGCAATGGACAAACAGAGCATGATAATATCTTATGGCAGAAGAGAATACAGAAGTTAGACTGTAAATGTAGCATGACAACCACCTAAAAGCCCCCCAATTCTCAAATAGTGGCCACCCCAAATTCTTATTGAATTATTCCCACATGTCATTTCTTTTCTATAGACAAGGCCATGTGTAGACTTTGGGAGGAGCTCATTGGGTGCTGACAAAGGAACAGTTTAGGAAAGCACTAGACAGTCTGCAGATATTGTGGCCAGGGTTCAAAATTTGCACAACAGGAGTGGGTGGGTGACAACAGGACAGGATGAGGAGGGACTCCTGGGGACCTGCTGAAAGTCTTCAGGGCACCATCAAAACAGGTGCTCTTCCTGTCCCCAAATGGCCTCACACACTTTTCTCCTTTCCTTGCAAACCAGGTGATTCAGATTCCTGGGGGTTGGGGGGAAGGCTCAGCCCAGCTAACACCCAGACTGGGGAAATGAGGGATGAGAACCGAAGGAATCCTCTGCGGTGATCTTGGTATCCTCTCACCCATGAACTCTGACCACATAGCCATCTGCATTGCCAAAGTAACACTGATCTCATGAGGCTAATGACACTTCTTGGCTCAAAGAACAAAGCAAACTATTTTAGCACAGGAACAAAACATTCCTTTTAAAATACTCAGTATCAGGATTTCAGCTCACTGAAAACTAGAGCCATTTTCTTCTGGGGAAAAATCTTCAGGACGAGTCCCCTGAGCCCAAAGCAATGCACAAGCCCCGAGGAGATTCATATGAAACTGGGAAGCTGTAGGCCACTGGAGCAAAGCAGAGCCTCACACTGCAGACACCCAGTCCGTTTGGTTACCTTGAATAAAACTCACTTACCTTTTCTAAAGGAAAGCTTTTGGAAGAGCTGTTTTCTTAAGCCTATCATTGCAGCTACGAACATCAAAGTAATGATGAAGGAAGGGATGAAAACATGAAGCAGCCGATTTGAAGAGGTGTCAAGTTCTTTGCCACCTGGATGAAAGAAAAGCACCAGAATCCCATTACATGGTAGCTTAGAGGTAAACCAACAAGTTGGCCATCTGAGTAGGTTATAACCAACACAGCCAACGTACGGCAAGCATTTATTCCATGCCAGGTACTGATCTATGTGTGCTGGATGTACTAGCTCGTTTACTTCCTACATCCACCCTATGTGGCAGGATTTGCAATGACCCTCATTTCACTGGTGAAGAAAATGAGGTGCAGAATGTCTAGGAAACTTTCCCAAAGTTACACAGTAAGAGAGAGAGCTGAGATAGAATCTAGGCTGTCTGGTTCCAGATTCCGTGTTTTTCATCATTCTGATACACCTATCTATCTGTCTGTCTATCTATTACCATCATCATCATCATCATCATTTTTCTTTCTAGTAGGTTAGTCCCTCAATTCAAACATGTCTTCTCCCTCTACTGTCAAGCACTCGCAGTGCTCAGAATCCATGCCAATAGTCATTCAATTTCAAGGACTAACAGGATCGTTTTGGAAAAATACAATATTGTAGATAGTGTTAACATACAAAATCCAGTCGTTCATACCTTAGTATGAATTACTATGACGAGCCCTTTCCTTGGCTCAGCTAATCAGTGTTCTGGCACTGAGGAAAAGGTGAGTTTAGTAGAGACGTGGATGAGAGGAGCAATTTTGGAGACAGGGGAAGGCCTTGTAGAAGAGAGCTCTGGGTATCTATAGGTTAGAATAAGGGCTCCAGACTGACAATGGGGAGGGCTGGAGGGGGCTTCATAATAGGAGGTAGAAGAGTACCCAAAGTAAACTGTGCTCTTTCCAAAAGCCTGAATTTGCCCCATGGAGTAACTTACACAGAATAAACACAAGAGCCTGGTCCAGGAAAAACCTGGCAAAACTGCTCGGGAGGAAGGGCTCGGTCCTGCCAACTGCCTTCCCTCCCCCCATCTCAATGCCGTTTGAGAATCATAGATCGTTTTAGCAGAGAAGAAATCAGACATAATTTAATCTGAGCCTCTCATTTTAGAATTCAAGAAGTAAGGCTCAGTGATGCTAAATAATCTATCTGAGGTTATCACTGCTAAAGAAGGGACAGAGCCAGGATTGCAAGCCTGGATCTGTTTGATCCAAAGCTCAGGCCCCACAGATATTTGTCTCTACTGAAAACAGTGTGGTGAGCAGTAAGGAAGAAAGGATTCAGAAGCCTGGCTCATCGACACATTGGATAGCCCACACGGACTACAACTGCTCCTTTACTTTTAGGAAGTGCTTATTAAGCACCACTGCAGTAGCGCTGTGAGTCGAGGAGCCCTGGGACCTTCAGTGTCCTCACAACAGGAGAAATCCCTACCTCAACACCTCTGTGCAAACCTGTTGTGTCCTCTGCAGGTTCCTTCACAGCTCCTTCCATGTACAGAAGCTCTACTCATCCCTGAAGACTTTCTAACGATGAACACTGGTCCGTTTAGCCTGTAAGTATTTGGAGTGCAAAGACTTCACCTAAGTCAACTCTAAATCCCCTATAGAGCCAAGTACCATCTACATTAAAGATGTCAATAAGGATTTGGGGGGCTTAATTAATTATCTGTGTACCTAGTCTACCTGGCCCCATCCTCCCTGTCCTTAGTTACCTTGTGGCAGACTGATGCTTATCCCTTAAATCCATTTTCCCTTTCTTCCCTGTTAGGGCATTAGCTGGACACATGGCTTCTTAAGACTACATTTTGGAGCCTCCCCTGCGGTTAGGTGTGAACAACCATGAAAACTAATTTCAAGTCATGGGTCTTCTGAGTCTTGGCCTTAAGACATTGGATATGTCTTCCACCACTCTTTTCCTTTTCTGAAACATGGATGTAGTAGTCTTCCAGCTTTGACAATTCAACAGAGACAACATTCTACAGAATGGGGGAGCAACAAGATGGAAAGAACCCAGAAAGAACAGAACAGAGATATTTCCCTGCTCTGAATCACCTTCTATCTCTGAACATTACATAAGAGAAAAATATGCTTCTGTCTTGTTAGAGTCGTATTTTGAGGTCTCTCTGTTATGGCAGTTTAGTCTACATCCTTATATTCTTATAGATAGTTTTATAATAATTACATGTTACTTAACAATGATATGATGATGCAATGGGAAAACCATGTTTTATCCTTGCCACAGTCCCATGCAGTCTTGCTAGAGGCATGATATTTTTCCCCATTTCCACGCTTTCTGAGTGCTGAGGACTTTGCAAGCATGTTTCATTCAATCCCCACAATCATGCTGTAATGTATCTATCATTATTTACCCTTATTCTACAAATGTGAGACCAAGTTCTAGGATGTCTCATTATATGTTCATGTTCTCAAAGCTAGTAGTAGTAGAGAGAGGATTTAAAGATCAAGTCAGGGGCGCCTGGGTGGCTCAGATGGTTAAGCGTCTGCCTTCGGCTCAGGTCATGATCCCAGGGTCCTGGGATGGAGCCCCACGTCGGGCTCCCTGCTTGGCGGGGAGCCTGCTTCTCTCTCTCCCTCTACTGTTCCCCCTACTTGGGCTCTCTCCCTCTCTGTCAAATAAATAAATAAAATCTTAAAAAAAAAAAACTATTAAAGATCAAGTCAGTTTGACTTCAGAGCCCATGCTCTTGACCACTGTCAGAGAGTCCCCTCCAGGTCTCTTGGGTGGGCTTCACTTCCCACCCCACAAGAATGTTGTTAGAGTTATCTCCTGTCTCCAATTTCATTACATTTCCTCATGAAAATGCAACAACTGGCCAAGAACAAGAACCCTTGTTTCAAAAAGAAAATGGTCTCATTGACCTTTCATTTCTGGGTAAAAGTTAGGATGTTCAGTCACATCCTAGAGCCACTGGAGCACCTCCCACCACCAGACTCTCATTGCTGTATTTGCTTTATTCACTGACTTCTGGAGAAGTTTGTGGTGGGTCACAGAAGTCAGCAAGGAGCAGGTCAACTGATGAGAATGAGTAGAAAGGAGAGAGTCATAAAGCATCTTAAAAATCCCTTTGAGAAACAGAAGTGAGGAACCATGGGAAGATGTGTGACTTTGGTCTCTTGTTGCTGGTATTTGGACCACAAACTAGGGGATCATTTGATTGCTGAGACCTGGCTGCCCATACAGTCTGGCAGCTGGGATAATGGGACTGGGATTATCAAGACTAATCCTCCAACCCACTAATCTGTCATTTATTGAGCACTTAGTACGGGGCAGACTGCTCTGTTTTTGCTTTAGTCTGGGTATAAAGAAGACCCATGTGAACAATTCAAATACATGGAAAATAAAACAGCAATGAAAGATAAAAGACATGTACAGTCACAGGCAAACAAAGTCATGGTGCATGTAATCAGTCTTAGGAGGAGAGATAGGGTAAAGACCTCTTGTGCCCTGGAGTTACCTAAGCTGCTCTGGAGAGAGGGTGGGCTTGAAGATGGTGAAGAGGGTGATTATATTTTATGTGGGAGAAACTGCCTGAACAAAGAAATCATGGAGGTGAGAGACGTGCAGGCAAGTTCAGAGAGCATGTGGTGAGGAAGGGGAGCTGACTGGAGCCCAGGAACCATGCCAGGGGGTAGTAGCATGGATACAACTCTAAGAATCTTGTTAGAAATGAAGCCATTAGAAACACCTCATTTTTAGGGTCAACTTTGAGTAAAAATAGTGAATTAGGCAAGTTGGTCTTCCAACATTCTCCGTCTCTCTTTTTATTACAGTGAAGATCCTCAGACTTGTCACTTTATGAAAACTGAGCTATAACTAACTCATACTAGAACTTTAGAGGCATTTAAATGCTAACAATCACAGGGGAATTTCTTTTTCTTGGAATTGCTTACGTAACTGTCCTTTGCTGTGTGGAATCTCCTGCCTGGTTAAGTGCAAGCCAGTACTTTGGATGGAATGTGGTTTTCCAGAAGGGTCAGGGAAATAGGGGCCTGGGTAAGATGAATTTAGAAATAACTAGTATCTACGCTTTGCCCCACTGATTTCATCAGTACTTTTTTCTTTGTGGTAGAGAAGTGGAAGGGCACACTGGCCATTCCTCTGGAAACCTTGAACTAGTGAAAAGTTACAAATGAAGTCATGTGGCCCTTCTTTCCATGGAAGCCAACACAGCTGAACGCATAGTCAACAGTCACGGGCGGGGCCTGTGGGGTCTGCATCAGTTCAGGATCTTCTAGGATATCACTCATAAATGCAACTGGCAAAGAGACAGATCGTTGTGCAGTTAGAGATTTTTCAGCCTAGGTTTACCCATCCTTCCCAGAGTTGTATCCATGCTACTAGCCCCTGACATGGTTCCTGGGCTCCAGTCAGCTCCCCTTTCTCACCATGTGATTATCTGACTTGTGTGACTTCCATGCTCAGTAATAACAATGAAAAGGTAATTGCGACAACTCAGTCTGTTCAGGGCAAGGCAACTAAAGGCTCAGTTCTCTCAGGCCTGAAAGTCAGAGTCACCAAGTCTCCTCCCCACCCCCAGGGAAGCAAACTGTTCCATCTGAAGTGCTGAGTGAGGGAAATCTAGAATGTACAGTGGACGAGAGAGATCTCAATTACCAGTTACGGCTTGGGATCAACTGTAGCAGTAGGAACTGTAGCCTGTTCTATGGACTCTTGCACATGACATCTTTTGAAGAGATCATGGCTGCCTCCCAGCCTGATGGCTTAGTCACAGCGGACTTCATGTAAGGCTGTAGGTGAGCTTGAGCAGTGCAAGGGACAGACCGCTGCAGTCTTGCCTCACTGCCTCTCGGCTTCACCTCTAACTCCAGCCACGGCTCGGTAGAAGTCTAGGTGGACTTCATTCACCTCAAATGGCTACTTTGCTTTCTGCCCTGGGATGACTCTGACACTGCAGATGCTGGGGGGGATCTCACTCAGCCCACATGCATGCATAGCTCACAGGGGGATGGGGTGTACACTTCTGGACACTACTGTCAATCTATACGGGTGAAACCACCTGATGTGCTTTGAGTGAGCATCTGGGGAGGTCATCTGTACACTTCCCAGGTGGTCCTTGGGTATTTGAGCTCCTGTTTTGCCAATAGCAACAACTTTGATAATGTACCCTTATATTTACTTTTCCTTCTTCCCTGTCTGAATCTCCTAAACCTCTCCCTTCTGCTCCCTGAGGTCACCACCTAAATACTTACAAGCTCCTATTATAGGCTCTATTTTGTCTAACTAAGACAAAGGGCAACAAGTGAAATACAATGACAACACAGTAAATTTTCTATAAAGTCAAATTTAAGCAGTACTAGGGACTGTCCTTTATTCAGAGATTATATCCTTTGCTGGTATGGTAGCAGAATACTGACTCCCCTCAAAGATGTTCATGTTTGAATCCCTGAAACCTGTGAATGTGTTACCCCACATGGGAAAAGGGATTTTGCAGAAGTGATTCTATTCAGGACCGTGAAATGGGAAAATGAGCCTGCATTATTGGGTTGGGGGAAGGAATGGAATGTAATTACAGGGGTCCTTACAAGGTGGAAGAGGGAGGCAGGAGAATTAAAGATGTGATGGCACAGAAGCAGAGGTCTGAGGGATGTAGTTGCTGTTTCTGCAGGTGGAAGAAGGGACCATGAGCCAAGGAATGCAGGTGGTCTATAAAAGCTGGAAAAAATGAGAAAAGGAACTCTCCCTTAGAGCTACTGCCATCCTATCAACAATTTGAACCCAGCAAAGCCCCTTTAGGGTTTCTGATTTTCAGAAGCGTAAGCTAATAAATTCATGTTGTCTTAAGCCCACAAAGTTTGCAATAATTTATCATAGGAGCACTAGGAAACATATGATGTGCTTGGTGATAAAATGACCTGTCTCTTATGAAAGATTTTTGATACTAGATGTTAGTTGCTCTTATTTGGTAAATAAATGTTCTTATTTGGCAAATAAAAAAAATTGTCCTGGTGTATGAAGTTCTAAAGGTGGGACTCAGCATAATCAGGAAAGGCTCCAAAAGATTTTACAAAAGGCCAGTTTTCCTCGGAAACCTCATAACCACTTGACTATCAGCAAAGCCAGCAAAGTAATATTCGTCCTGCTGACTCCTTGCACTGTGCCTGAGTCACAAGGATTAGCTTTTGTACTGGATATTTTCTGTTTCCTGTTCAGATCCATTCTCTACACTTCCACACTGTGCTCTGAGCTCTGAGAGGTTGACCTTTATGGAACACATCAGTGGACTCCCTTGTTCTCCGACTTCCAGGTGGCTTCAGCCAATAGGAGGCACCATAAGGAGATTGGAGGGTGGGAGGAGGAGGAGCTTGGGGAGTTCATTTACCCAGCTTCCGTCAGAGTTTGCAGACGGCAGCATCCCTCTACTGGAGGCCCCCACTCCTGTCAAGGGGCACGTTCCCTACAGCTCCCTTTCCTAGGATTCAATAACCACTCCAACAGTGGTAACTGTTCCTCTGACTGTCGAAGCCCCAGGGTCCTGCAATAGCTTTCCTAGCTTCTCTAAATCCTAACCACACCTTCATAAATAGATTTTTTATCACTCTATCCTCACTCTGAGTGTGCCATCTATTTCCTGCCTAAACCCTGACTGATGGAGTTAGGAAGGGGGGGCCCACTCTTACCATGAGGGTCAATGACGGCTGAAGTAAGTTCTTTCACGTTAGCATTCCAGAACACACAGCTGACGTTCGTGCCAGGGGGTGGCTTTAGGCGCAGAACACTAGTGACCTGGTAGAGGGCTTCAGAGGTCTTGATGTGGCTGGTGTTGGCAGGAACACTGATGTTTGGCCAGGTCACTTCTGCCAGTGGATAACCTTCTGCCTGGCAGGTGAGCTCTACCTCATCTACCCCCGGGATCCTAAGTAAATGAGTGTTTATTTTCTTGTAGGAAGCTGGATAATACAAGAAGAAAAAGAAATAAGTCTTTCTTTTCTGGTTCCTAGACGGCTTTGTGCTCAATGCCATGTGAAATGAATACAATTATCATTATCAATATGAAGTAATAATGGTTTTAATTTTTTACACATTTCTTTTGTCTCAGGTATCACGCTATTTACACTGAATGATTTAATTCTTATAACAAAAAAGGCATTGTTGATATTCCCAATTTTTGTTGGAGGTAACTGAAGTGAGATTGAGTATTTTGCCTAGAGTCACAGGGCTAATAACTGGGAGAGCCAATATTTGCACATTGGAAGTTTGATTCCAAATCTCAACAGCATTTTATCCCACCACACTCTGAGGCTTCCTGTATGATTGTAAATTATCTCACAGCTGAGGACTGGAGACGAGAGGAGAATAAATAAAATCACTAGATCACCCCCACATTCTTGTTTTATTTGGTGCTTCTCCTACAGGAGAAAATTCTTTTCCCACTTCCCCCTCTCCTTTCTTCTCTGTGAGATTAGGAGGAGAAAAAATAAAGACCCAGATTCTGTCTATAAGTAGTCAAGAATTGGCTATATCTACTACTTGCTTCTCCTGTCCAAAATACACACACACACACACACACTTTTGTGTAGTATATGCCGAGTGAATTAATCAAATGTGGCTCCCTGCCCTCTAGAAAACTGAGATCTAAAATGAATACAAGTGACATTGAAAATAGGAAGACACAAGGACAAATTGCCCAATTATCTTAGATGATAGCCCAAAATAAAGAGATATTAACAACATATGCAGGTATCAGGGAGTATGGAAAGTAATCTGTTGATTTTCGGTGAAGGGAAGAGGAAGTGAGTACTAGCTTTCAATAGGTAGGAAATATTTAAGAAACAGAATTTTGATACAAACTTGGATTGCATACATGGCACGGGGCGATGAAACTATTTTTTTCTTAAATTGTTGGGAGGAGTATAAATAGGCACACCCTTTGTGAAAAGCGATTTTACATTAAAATCATGGTAACAGACATGTGGAAAACATCAAATGTGTACGAGGTACTAAGGGTTTTCTAGGTGCTAAGCTCCGTGCCCTGTGATTTTACAGACTGTGGAGGGGAAAGGAATGTTCAAGACCCTCCCACAATTTTTGCCCCTTGAGCGTCTCCCTTTGTGTCGCTGTGTTTTGAGTTGCTGACTTGATTAGTTATAGCCAAAGATGCTCACTGGATCACAGTTCACTGGATTGGGTGACTGCGTCTTGAAGCGCGGTTCACAATCCACGGCGCTCTCTGAAGTTCTTGCCTCCGTGTGGGAAAGCATACTCGGCTGGGCCCCCTGGCTGGCCTGCCTCAAAAAACTGACATCCTCCCTGCTCACAGTGTTCCACCTTCTGCTTGTGACTGCGTGGGTGGGGTGAACTTTCTTACCCATGAAGCTGGATAGATGAGTAACTTCAGGGTCTGTTCTGCAAACCTGAACTCTAAGTTAAGATGAGGGTGCAAGAAGAAAGAGGCCCTTATTCTAAGTCACGTTCTCCAGTGTAAACCACCAGGGAAGCCCTGAAGTTGGGAGAAGGGAAAGGAGAAAATCATGTGCTCGTCCGGTTATTAATTTAAAAAATGGAGTTCATTTCCCATTTGGCTACTGATCCTTGTGTGTATAGCTCACTTGGTCAAGGACTTGGAGAGGAACAGGGGTTACAGTGGCTCTAAAACCTGATTCTATCTCTTTAACATGTATTACCTCATTTAAACTCTTCAAGGACCCTAGGAGGTAGGCAAAATTCATATTCCTATTTTATAAATAAGGAAACAGCTGGAATCTGGGGTCGGGAGGGGGACTTGAACTCATGCCCTTCGTGGCTATATTATTCTGAATTCTGTACTGGAATCATCATAAGAGGTTGATTGTCTATGTAATTGCAAAAAGTTTGGGGATGGAGCAACAGACACAGGAAAGGCAGGGACTTAGGGGCACACAGAACTCATAGAAGATGAGGAGAATCAGGTTTTGAAGCAGCCTAGTGAGACCTGAACTGGTTGGACTTACCAGTCTCCTTGAAGCCAATTTTGATCTACCTCTAGCAATTCAACAGGATCTCCGAAGCATGCATTTTGAGGACTCACTAATCTCTCATTTTATGTTATTTATCTACACTTATTTTCCCTTGGTTTGATGTCCTCTTATGATCATTTATCCTATTACAGTGTAGATTATTTCTGTAAGCTCTGGGGTCTTTGGGGGGAGGGGATGGAGGAGAACAAATAGATGCATAGGAGCAATGTGTTGCATATGAAGGTCTGGCCCATTCCTGCAGGGTAGCTCAGAACAAGAAGCTGATCTTGGGGGCCAAGTTGAGAGGTGATTTCAGAGGTAGGAGGGCCAAGAATCAGAAGGAAGGCTGAGGCTGTAACCTGGGATATATAAATGAGGGAGAAGATGAGAGAGATGTTCAGCGAAAAGAACCAGCAAGGCTGGGGGGAAGGGATGGGAGCTCATAGCTTGCATGCATACGCTATTAAAGATGCCTCCACAGCCTTGTGCAATTTGGGAAATGGGTGAAAGGGCATCATTATTAGCCACACACAATGGAGAAGCTGGACCAGGGGGGTTATTCTTAGGAAGAGATGAGTAAATTTTAGAATTTCAGAGCTGAAAGTGATCTTACAATTCAAACTAGTCTAACTTCCTACTCTGCAGTTGTTGGGTGTAAGTTTTACATGTGTCAGGCCAAGATGGCTGTGTTTACACAAGTCTTCTATTTTCTTTTTTGTTTACTTTACCTGTTAGAATAGAGATGAGTTGAAATCTCCAAATAGGATTGTGGATCTATTTCTCCTTTTAGGTCTGTGAGTTTTTGTTTTATATGTTTTGAAGTTATGTTGTTAGATGTACACACATTTAGGACTCTTATGCCTCCCTGTCATATTGACTTCTTTATCATGATGAAATGTCCCTTTTTATCTTTAATAATACTTCTTTTCTGATATTGGTAAGCTGCTAGATAACTAACTATTGGCTAAATACATCTCTAAATGGAAGCTCCTACAGCGAGGAGGAGCCATCACCATGATTAGACAATTAGAAAGTTAAACTTTCACTGGAAAGATCATCCTTCTGCCAAGTCAAACTTTGCCTCTTGGCAGCTTCAACCCATTGGTAATTGTCTGCTCAACATATGAGCAGTATAGTAATTAAGAATGTGGTTTGATTAGGCTTGAGCCAAGGGCTGGTTACATGACCTTTAAAGCCCTCGAGTTTCTCATTTATAAACAGGTGTGATAATTCTTATCCTTAACAGAG
The DNA here is from genome assembly GCF_964656455.1 of Halichoerus grypus. Taxonomy (NCBI): domain Eukaryota; kingdom Metazoa; phylum Chordata; class Mammalia; order Carnivora; family Phocidae; genus Halichoerus; species Halichoerus grypus. The sequence continues at coordinate 6,087,285 of NC_135725.1, forward strand.
GTGTTAGGATGATTGAATGAGTTAGGTGCCTAGAACACAGTAAAAATTCAAATAATGTTAACAATTATTGTTAGCTGTTGCATATGATCCTTTGGGTATTTGAAAATAATTGGCAAGACTCCATATAGTCTTTCCATTCTGGGGTAAAACATGCCTCCTTCCTTCAACCATATCTCACAGGACAGTTTTTAGACCCAGTGCCACATACCAGTCTTTGGATTCACTGTGTTTGCCAATGTAACATGACCTATGTTCCAGATTTAACCTAAGCAGCACGAAGCACAGTGTGACTAATTACTTCCTATGTGTTGAGCACATTTTAGGTCCACGCAGGGTTTTAATGCAGCCTAAGGTCATAAGATTAATTTTATTAGACGAACGATCTAGGTGCAGCTAGGATGGCTATAACAGCCCTGTGGGCACCTGGAGACCATCTCCTGGGTGACCCAAGACCATCCATCACCCTTTGTTAGCCCTGAGTCAACACCTATTAGCTGTTGAGTCTGGTACAGTTCTAGTGAACTACACTACTACTCATCTCACATTTTACCAGTTTATGCACAAGATGTGTGCTGTGTGGATCCTGGGCCTGTCTGCCCTCAGATCCATCCCTCAAGTGTTCTTCTCCGCGCTGTACTGTGTGAAGGCTGACTCCAGCAGGCCGTGTCTCCCAGGCTCTTGCCAGCCCACAGGAGACACGGTGGGCAGTCTGGAGGGCAAACAGGAGGGAGAAGTTAGGGTATTTCCCCCCTACGCTCTATGCTGCAACGACCCCTCCATCAGCACCCATGGCTCTTCCTTGCTCCTGAAGCCACTGGATGGGCCCGTTGTGGTTCTAGTATCTGCCCCGTGACTCCAGCCGCCGAGCTCCATTAACCCTGCCTTCTTCCTCTCCCTCCAGTCCAGTGCAGGCAGCAGCTTCTCGTTATTGCTAATTGCTGATTCGCCTCCCTGTTCCCCACCCCCCCATTAGTTACTCAGTCTGCTCTACTAAAAGAATTTCTATTTTTGGATTTAAATTTCTGCTGCTTTGAATGGTTTCTGTCTCCCTGCTCATCTCTGACTATAGGATCCCTACATGACTGGCAACTCTAGCATCCCTGAAATAGAGATAAGCTGCAGGTGCTATTAGCTGCTTATCATCGTAATGACGGTAATGAAGGTGAAAAAACGTAGTTTCACATGCCTTGGTCTTACAGAATGTAGGCGAGTTTCTAGGAATCGCTGAAGGAAATCTTTGAGGCTTGCTCCCAATTCATCTGTTAGATGACCTGGGGAGGAACCTCAGGTCACACAGTTTGCACACCCCAGGAGCTTTGGCCCATTGAGGAATTCAGAACATTATTGTGTTAACTGCAGCTTTCCTTATTATCCTTCTGTTCCCCAAGGGAGTGGTTTAGCCCCATCAGTAAGTGTTTTAAGCCAATACTTTCTCTAGGTCCAGAGGCCGACTGTCCCTTATCCTTTCAAGGCTGCACTGCTTTCCTTGGGCCGTTTCCTCTCCAGGTCCTTTGTCTTCCCCTCCTCAGGGTAAAGGCCACTGTGAGAGAAAATGGAAGCCTTGTTGCCTCCTTCCTCCACTTGCTCAAGTCGAACTCCCATCTAGCCTGGGCCTTTTCGTGGGTTTGAAATACTTCTGTGAGCCTCAGTCCATCCCGGGGGTTGGCGCTCTCCCATTGCCCTCCTCATGTCCTGCCAGGGCCTTGGGGTGGGTTTGGCCCTTCCGTTCTCAGGACTTGTTCTGTGTCTGTCTGGGATCCTTGGCTCAGTCCAGTTCTCAGCCTTTGGGCTTAAGCCCTGGGCTCTCTGGCCTCTTGGGGCCACGGCTCTCTTCTCTTCAGCCACGGTCCCTACTCTCCCTCAGACAGGTTACTCATCGTAGCTGCCTGTCAGAAACCTGTGTCTTCTAGACTCTCTAGCCCTTCTACCTAGTACTGTTTTTCCTGGGCTTTTAAAAAATTAGTTCTCTTTTCACTATATTTAATATCAACTGTTGCCCAGATATCAAAGAAAGTGCTATAAACCTGTTTTCAAGTTTAGGCCATAGATCAGGCATTTTAAGGAAAAAGCACGTACTTCTTCCAGTCCTGTTTCATTGAAGCAAACCCTAACTGAGGCACCAGATCTCCCGTGATCAGGGTAGAATACTCTTAGGTGATGGTCTTCAACTTTTCCTGTTTTTGCTTGCATTCCTCCCAAAAGGCTGTGACACAGTATGCTCCCTCTCACACATTTATAAGGTAGGTTCTTAAAATTTTTCCTAAGTATCTGTATTGGAAAAATATATAATGTTTAGCATTTTACAAACATTTATATTTTAAGTAAAACAATGGTTTCACTCTTACATATGTACCTACTGCTGTCTAGATATCAAAGGAGGTATCTTTTATACACACCACCGTCCATGGAAAAATACATATAAAAATTATCCTGTAGGGGAGCCTGGGTGGCTCAGTTGTTAAGCGTCTGCCTTCAGCTCAGGTCATGATCTCGGGATCCTGGGATTGAGTCCTGCATCAGGCTCCCCGCTCAGTGGGGAGTCGGCTTCTCGCTCTCACTCTCCCTCTGTGTTCTCTCCCTCTCTCAAATAAATAAAATCTTTAAGAAAAATTTTCCTGTAATGGTCAGAGCTTTACACTCTTTTTCACATTGTTTCATTCTGTGACCCTCAGTTCACATTCCACTTTTCCTATAGGATTTTATCCCAACTCAACATGTTAGAAAGCTCTTGTATTGGTGATCCTTATGTTTCTTTGCAACAACAAAATATATACAGCTATTGAGATTAATTTTTTTTTTACTTGTGATCACAAGGCTTCAAGTGTTTGGTTTCCTTCTGCACTGAAATCTAATTTCTATTATCAACACATGTAAAATCAAAATGGAAATTATGAATATTGATAATGATTAAACATAAAAGATAAAGTTTTCTGGAAATGTATCCCATAAGAGGATGGATGGGGCTCTCTTTTTTGATTTGTTCACGTATCCAAGATAGAGATGGCTGTGGTTGGGATGAGACAAGATTAGCCTCAGCTCTATTTCAATTTTTCCATTTTTATGGTAAGAAAGGCTAAGGAAATTTACTCATATAAACAAGTAAGTGGGTGTGGAAGCAGTTTTGTTATAGAGATGTCATTTTATGCTTAAAAGCCTTACGATTTATATGGAAACAAAAAACCCAACAACCCTACTTCATTTTTTACTATCAGCTCTTAACTGTATTAGGGCCTCCTCCAGCTTTGTTGAAAACAGAATTTGGTACCACCTGTTTTGCAGAAGGATTTGTTAGTCATTACAGTTTGATAAGGGATCAATATGTCCAATCAGGCTTTTGTTTAGCAGGATGTAGTTTTTCTACACCTCAAGGCAACGCATCACATGGTGAGAGGTACACTTTCTATGAAGTGGAAGAAGGTGATGATAAAAGAGGAAGTGTTTTAGGGGAACCCCAAGAGCCTTGCCTGGAAGGCTAATTCTCAGGCACACTCAGTTTGGGGAAAGAATACTTGGGGAAGATGAAGGATTAGAAACTCATTTCCTAAAACCGCCTGTGCCTCTGTGAGTCCTCAGAAAGTCTTGTGCTCCCCATATACCATAGTTTGAAGAGCAGCAAGGATTTCAAGAATAAGTAATTAATATTTAAGGAATAAACCTGTCCCGCACCAGAGCCATCTCCACTTTAGGTGATGACGCTGGCAACGTGGCTTCCCAGGAACAGGAGGCAGCCCTCAGCTGGAGAGAAAGAGTGGAAGGACTGGCCTCGAATTGCCCAGAGACCCTACATGCATTACAGCATTCAGAGGCGAACAAACTCAGAGGCAGCGAGTTAGGGGTGTAGACACTGAATACATCAGGGGATCGTGAGAATGTAAATCCTCTTTCCTCCAATTGAAATCAGACGAACTTCAAAGTTCTGGAGTTCATCCCAGTTGTGGATGGAGGATATGCAATTAAGATAGAAGGCAGTTACATCCAGGCTAATGACTCTCCTCATGACTCATTGAGAGTTGAGGTAAGAGGAGGTCTTTGGACCAGCTCTCTGGACACTCACCACATGCCAAGAACCATGCTCAGTTCTTTATGTTCATTATCTCTTTTAATTTGTACAATGATCCTCTGTGGTAGGTGCTACTATGGCTCTCCTTTTACAGATAAGAAAAATGTGAGATTGTAAAGGTGAAATAACCTGCTCAAGGTCACAGGTGAAAACATTCACCCTCATGTCTAATCCTCCTAGTTTATCCTTCCTTGTACCACATCATGAAGTCACAACATTGCTGCCAAGGTCAATGGTCTTTAGGGACCAAAGTCTATGGACTTTCCAGAAGACAGAACAGATCCTCTGAGGCTTACTGGGTGAGACTGGGAGGAGACAGAGAAAACCCAGAACAGTCAGTGTGGGCTGAAAGAACAAGCTGGTGAACAGAGCCGAGTCTGTTCTATACTTGTTAGAGGGCTTTCCCAAAATGGCCTTTTCCAAAACAAATACAAGCTTGAAGATTCTCTTCAGACTTAGGTTCTTGGCCTGTGTTGTGGTGAGGAGAGCCCTTAACCTAGAGGAATGGGGACAGCTATGGACCTGACTGGGCTTCCCAAGCCCACCCCCCTTCACTTCTCGGGACTTCAGCTGCTTCATTTGCAATACATGAGTGTTTTCCAAACTTTTTAGACTATGTCCCAGAGTCAGAGTGAGAAAAAATATTTTACATCACAATCTAACACACACACACACATACACACACACCCTCTGAAACAAGAGTTTCACCAAAGTACACTCAGCCCTACTATGTGTTGCCTTCTGATCTGTTCATTTTATTTGGAGAAAGACACTCACCTGTTGCTACTCACTATGATGCTTTAACCATGAACAGCCAGCAAACCACGGTTTAACAAACTCTGGATTAGAGGAATAAGCTTCTCTTAAAGGGGAGCTTAGTGATCAAGTCAATGTTGTTCCTTGGGGAAACTGTGAGCCAGGCAAAGCTTATCTTCGGCACCCTCCTGGCTTTCAGGGACCCCCTTCCTGCCTTCCCTCTAGACCCACGTTATTCCTGCAACTCCTACCCTTACCTACCTTCACCTCAGCTGCTTTATACTCAGATGTTAAAAACTATTTCTGGGCAGGTGCTTCTGTTTTCTCTAAGATAGCCCCGTCTCCTTGTAACCATCCTCCCAGTTTTGGCTTGTGCTAATGCCGTACAGATTCCAGTCTTTGAAACGACTCACCTTTGACTTTCAGAGTCAGGTACTTGTAGTCCCAGGCGACCCTGTAGATGATCAGGCAGCGGTACTGGCCTGCGTCCGTCACTTGGACTCGAGGGATGTGGAATAAGGCCTTCCCCAGGGGCAGCTTCTCCTCCAGCAAGCTGGCTCTTTCGCTCTGCAAGGATGTATCGTTTTCCACCTTCTGCAAACTGGCCTTTAAGTATCTGAGTTCCACGTGACCTCCAGTGTCAAAGTGACACTCTAGGGTCACATTGCTGCCATAGTCTACTGTGTACAGTTCCTTAGGGACCGTCACTGTGAATAAAGCTGAACAAAAAACAAGACGTTCTCCCATTGTCTGCCTTCACATCTCACTTCTGTACAGAGTAGGGGCCGAGGAGGCCCATCCCACCCCCATGTCCCAGGAGACCCCTGTCACGAACTGGGCCATCCTTCAGGCTCCTTTCTCTCCTCTGCCCTGTCCTGTCTGGCCAAGAGTGGAACTCTTGATCCACTGTTTTGAGGTACTTCTCTCCTCTCAACACGCCCCACCTGTGCAGCTGATCGCTGTCTTACTACCCAGGGCCATTCTCTCCATATGGATCAAATTATACCCCCCCTGACAAATACGACCTCCTCTCGTGACTGGGAGTAATAATAATTATCATTTGTTGAGTTCTTACTATGTGTTCGTCCTCTGCCAACACACAATCTCATTTAGTTTTCCCAGAAAGCCAGCGAGGTAGAGAGCCATCCTCTTTTTAGAAAATGAAACCAAGGCACAGGAAAGTAGCCAGGATCAGACCCAGGGATTGCTAAGCTCCAAGAGCCCTTAAACACCGAGTCACACGAGCCCACTGGACAAGCTTCTTTTTTTCTGTCAATAAGGAGAAAGGAAGAATAGAACTAATATTTAGTGTATACATACTATGCACCAGGCACTGTGCTAGGCTCTTTATAACTATATCACTTAATCCTGAAAATACAACCATGAAATATGTATTATTATTTACTGTTTTAACAGTTGAGGAAACTGGCTCAAAGAGGTTCACACCAGGACATACAGTTAGTAAAGTTAAAATTTGGAGCCAGAGTTTGGGGCACCCAGGTGGCTCAGTTATTAAGCATCTGCCTTCGGCTCAGGTCATGATCCCAGGGTCCTGGGATCGAGCCCCGCATCGGGCTCCCTGCTTGGCGGGAAGCCTGCTTCTCCCTCTCCCACTCCCCCTGCTTGCGTTCCCTCTCTCGCTGTGTCTCTCTCTGTCAAATAAATAAATAAAATCTTTAAAAAAATTCAGAGCCAGTTAGATGTTTGGCTTAAAATTCTAAAGTTTCCACTGCAACAATATTTCCCAAAATATGAGGCACACATGAAGCATGCAAGATAATTTTATTTAGGGTAGAATTAAGGCCTAAAGGGAACTGAATTATTCAGGGAGGAATTTACTTCCTCTTCAATTCTGTTTGAACCCTTCAAGTAACATATAATTTGCAACTAGACTCTCTCACCTCCAACAACGGCTATTTCTCCTTTTAATAAACCAGAAAGCTCCCAGGCAGATACTGTAAATATCTGGGTAGAATTTAATAACACTACTTTCATCACATTTATTTTTTGCTTATGTCCTTTATTCACCAGTAACAATGATACCTGTTTTCCATTTACCACAGGGGTATACCATTTTGCTCAAAGAATAAAAGCTGAGTTGACTTTAAAGAATTCTATAAAAACAATGGCATGAAGAGTGGTAAAGCAAAGTCAAACTAACGAAGGTAGTGTATGCATGAATACACTGTGGGAAACTATACAAGATTATGCCGCCTCCATCATTAATGAAAGGGTATTCATCATATGGAGGTGTGGCAAGACCTTAAAGTAACTTCTGAATCATGACAAAAGATTAGATCAAATTATATTCAGGAGAGCTTGCTTCATTCATTTATTTAATTAGTCAAGACATCCATTCAATAGATATTTGCAGAGGCTTCTAAGCATATGCTATTCAAGGAGTTTTTACCCTTATAAAAAGTGGTACAGTAAGAGCATGGGGTTTAGTGACAGACTGACTGGATCGAGATTATGAGCCCTTTGATCTTGACTGTGTCATTTAGCTCTGTGAGCCTCTGCTTCTTTATCTATAAAGGTGCAAGGGTAATATCTGCCTCAAAGTATTGTGGTGAAAATTAGACAAAATGGCACATGTGAAGTGCTTTATTTTGGCAGGGGATAGGCGGTCAGCAAACATTGGTTCCTTTCTTTCGTACCCTGTTATAATTCTTGGGCAAGTGGTAATTCGTATATGAAACACAGGGCCATGATATTTTATTAACCAGAAGAGCCCATTCCCTGACCATCCCGGGTAAGAGATTTTTTTTTTTAAAGATTTTATTTATTTGAGAGAGAGCGAGCACGCGCATCGCACATGCACAAGGTGGGGAGGGGCAGAGAGAGAAGCAGGCTCCCTGCTGAGCAAGGAGCAGGATGACGTGGGGCTCGATCCTAAGACCCCAGGGATCATGACCTGAGCCGAAGGCAGGTGCTTCACTGACTGAGCCACCCAGGTGCCCCCTGGGCAATAGATCCTAAAGTATAAATAAATTTTGGGTTTATGTGGCTTAAATGATTCACATGGCAATTCTCTTCTGACCTGAGTTTCTCCTCCTATAATCCTGCAAGACTTGGAAGGCAGTGCCCAGGCTGAGTATGTTTCGGTATCTTCCATTCCAGTTAAGGGTTTGGCAAATGGCAGCAAGAGAGAGAAATAAGAAAGGATGAGCCTAACCCTACTCACTTCTGCTTTCCTCTCATCAAACTGCAACTTGCCCATGTTGCACAAACTGGCTGGCATTCTTCATCATCACACAGCACATTTGATAGTTATGCCCAAACTTGAGATTTATCAAGAACAACTGGGCAAGTTTACGTTTTGCCTGCAACCCCTGTTTTCACCATCACTAGAACATTGATGTGCCTTTCTAAAAGATCTATGGGACAGGAGAGAGTTCACATCTGCCCGGCATGCTTTTGTGCAGGCTGGGGTGAGGGCAGGTCTAGAACATGACTGCTTATCAGTAAAACGCTGCTGATCACACCCGCATTTGCTTGGACAGGTTGAGAAGACTGTGGGATGTCCCATGTGAAAAGAGATTCGTGCTTCCGAATGTCCTGCATGATTCCATTTCATGAAATCCACTTGTAGTAACTCTCCCTCAGGCTCTCCCTAACAGGACCGTCTTAAGGGTAGATCCCTTTCTGATGGGGATCATCTCCAAATTTTCAGTTATTAAGTCCCCTTTTAACCAAGACAGAGCTACCCGCTACCAAGGCCACTCTGGTCTGAAGAGGAATATTCACTTACTCATTGATCAAATACATAAGTAACCATTTTCTTCCAGGTTCAGGAATTCATTGTTACTCTCCTATTTTTTTTTTTATTACACATGATACAGCAGGAAGCAGGGAAGAGAAATGGGATTTGCAAGGAGGTTCAGTTGCTGAGTCTGAGATATAAGTGTCTTTGGATATAAGAGGACTTTGGGTGTTGCCTCTATTGAATTCATTTAGCAGATTTATTTACCGCACGCAGGCTTTCTTCTCATGAGAGAGAGAACGTCTGTAACTTCCTCTGGAACTCCCCATAGCAGACAGCAGAACTCCCCTCTACACTCTGGGCCTTGACAAAAATCCATTTTCTGCTTGCTTCTTCTCTCCTCTGCTTTGTGCAGAGTGCATGTACGGGGTTGTAGGCATAAAGTGTGTTACCTATTTTTCAGCTAATGTTCATAAGAGGAAAGAGCAATTAGCAAACCTGAATCAAATATCTGAGCAGCTCAGAATAACTAGAAGATTACTTGTTATTTGGTGTAATTTTGCCTCAATTAAAGCTTCTAAGACAGGCAAAGCTGTGAGCTTGATTACCCCATAAATTTTCAGGAAATGCACTATACTTTTAAGATCCTAAATTATTCTTACTTATTGTAAATTACAGAGGCAAAAAAAAACCACTCTTGCAAACAACGGCATGAAGATATTTTTCTCAAGCCTGTATGCACATCAGTGCCTCAACTTTGGCCACCATTGGAATCACTGGGGAGGCCTTTTAAAAAAAATACTAGGCCCCACCTTGGATCCTTTAAATATGAATTCTAATTCATTTATGAGGCCAACATCAATTTTTTTTTAAATTTCCTTGGAAGCTTCTAATGCGCAGAGTATTGAAAACCATTGGTTAGATAAGTAAAACACCTGCTCAGGCAAACATCTTTTATTATCCCGCCTTTATTATCTTTTATTATCAACTATCAGCTTCACCTGGGAGCAAGTGAGAGATTTTTGAATCTCAGGCTCGGTCTCAGACTTAGGGAAGTAGACTCCACATTTTAACAAAGTTGAGGTGGTTCATGTGCACATTACTGTCTGAGAAGAAGACTTATAACATGAGCCTGCACTTGGGCTGTTACTGGGAAGCAGAGTAATCGTCAACATTTATTAAACACAGTGAGCCAGACACTGGGCTAATCTTCACATCATCATCTCATTTGACGTTCCCCAAACTCCACAAGGTAGTAGTTATCATGGTGAAACTTAGGCTTACAGAAGTGATACAACTTGTCCAAGGTCAAAGAGTGGTAGTTCGTGGAGTTGGAATTCCAGTTCATATCTCTGTGTCTTGAAACCCTGTACTAACAACTCTATAGATAGGACCATATATGCCCTGGCATGTACATATTACATCCACGAAGGAGATAGATACACTTTTCCACTTTATGCTAAAGAAAATACATTTGGGGGGTGGTGGTGGGGTGTGTGTGTGTGTGTGTGTGTGTGTGTGTGTGTCTGCGTTCTTTATTCTGTTTGAGCTATGTGTCTGTTTTTACGCCAATACCATGCTGTTTTGATGACTATACCTTTGTAATACAGCTTGAAATCAGGGGTTATTATATTAAGCTTCAACCCAGCACTGAAGTGCTGAAGTCATGAGACAAAGGAGAAAACTGGAAAGTTTCCGCAACTACAGAATTAAGCAGACAAAAACAAAGCAGAGCAGGTTTTCCCATTCATTTGGCCCCCCTGACTAAATTAAAGGGTAACGCGTTTGGCCAGGGCATGAAAAATTCACACATGCAGTTTCTTTAAACAGATGAAAGCAGCAGGCTTTAGTAATGCTGGAGTCTTTTTGAAAGTTCTTAGGGAAACTGTGTATTTTATTTGCTATCAGGCATCAATAGGAGTCAGCACCTGTCATGTCTCCAGAAACACAAAACAAATCATTTGCATTACCTTCTAAGATAGCTTCCCCTTTAAGCTAATTTCATACTTCTTTTTTTCCATTTGGTAACAAAAGCTGAAGTTTTTTTCAGACTCTGTACTTAATGAACTTGAAAGGTGGGGGCTGCTTTACAGAACCACAGGTTTCAGAAAACTCTAGTTCCTATTTGAGGATAGAAGCCTGCTCTGGGCACCTGACTCATCTGCTCCTCTCTGTAGGAATACTGCACGGGGACATCTCATCTCTTAGAAATCCTTTCCGCAACCTGATTCTTCTGCTTTGTATACCTCAGGGGTCTGAAGAAGTAGTTTTAGAGCGTGAAGATAGGTTAAGGGGAGTGACCCACGGTGTGGTCCCCACCCCAGAGTGACCTCAAGCATCACCATGGTCATGTGACCCCCTGATTTTTATCCCTCTCCGGAGGATGAAGAAAGAAGGAAAAAAAGGAAAAAAATCAATAAAAGGAATAATAATTGGGGTTACTTTTCCTCCAAGACATGACAAAGTACAGAAATGAATATTTCCCCTTAAATGTATCTGGGTTACAAGATGTACTTAGGTTTTGAAATAAAAATATAATAAAAAAAAGAATTACAGAAATCAGAAGAGTGTGCTATGAGGGAAAGCATATACACAAAGGACAGACTGCAGAATGGAGTTCAGAAATAGACCCACACAAATATGGCCAATTCATGTTTGACAAACGTGCAAGGGCAATTCAATGAGGAAAGGACAGTCTTTTCAACAAATGGGGCTGAAGAAACTGGACCTCCAATCACAAAAAAGAAAAAGAATTACCTTCAACCTATACTTTATATCTTCTATGACAATTAACTCAAGATGGATTATAAACCTAAATGTAAAATGTACAACTAGAAAGTATTAAGAAAACCATAGGAGAAAATCGTTGAGAGTTTGGGTTAGGCAGTTCTTAGACATGATGCCAAAAACACAGTCCATGTAAGAAAAAAAAAAGATCAACTGGATTCCACCAAATTTAAAATCTTGGCTGTGCAAAAGACACTATTAAAAGAATGAAAAGATGAGCCACAGACCGAGAGAAAATATTTGCTTATCACACATCTGATAAAGGACTTGCATCTGGAATATACAAAGATTCTAAAACCTTAGTAAGAAAATGAACAAACCAATTAAAAATGGTCAAATAGAGGATTGGCGGAGCAAGATGGCGGAGGAGTAGGAGACCTGGATTTCGTCTGGTCTCAGGAATTCAGCTGGATAGGGATCAAACCATTCTGAACACCTACGAACTCAACAGGAGATCGAAGAAAAGAAGAGCAACAACTCTCTGAACAGAAAAGCGACCACTTTCTGGAAGGTAGGACGTGCGGAGAAGTGAATCCGAGGTGATATTCGGGAGGATAGACGGCGGGGGAGGGGCCTCCGTCGGCCGCTTCTGGCAAGTGATAGAGCCACGGAGCACAGAATCGGAACTTTTAGAAGTGGGCTCCGCTGAGGGACGTCACTCTGGTGGCTAAGCGGGGGGTGGAACCCTCACGGGACAGTGTGGTCTCAGGACCCTTGGGGTCACAGAAAGACCGGGGGCGCCTGAGTGCGGCAGAGCTCCCAGGTATCGGAGCGGGGAAGCCGGCTGCAGAGACGGAGCCCAGGCGCGGGCTCTCAGCTCGGGGTTGTCATAGACCGTGATCCGCGGCACAGTCGGGCCACTGCTCCTCCAGCAGGGACCCAACAAGCGGCAGATCCGGGGAGACTCACCTTCTTCCCCCGGGAGGAGAGGTGCGGGAGCGCACCGCGGGGATCTGCTGGGTTTGGAGACTCCACCCGGGGTCGGGTGCCAGATAGAAAGGCTCGGTCACAGGCCGGTGAGCACGGAGTGCGGCCGGAGACCGGGGAGACGGGAGTGACTGACTGCTTTTCTCTGGGGGCTCACTGAGGAGCGGGACCCCGAGTTCTCGGCTCCTCCGGGGCGGAGACTGGGAGGCCGCCATTTTCACTCTCCGCCTCCAAAGCTGTACGGAAAGCTTGCAGGGAACAAAAGCTCCCGAGAGCAAACCCGAGCAGATTACTTAGCCCGGACCGGCAAGGGCGGGGCAATTCCGCCTCCGGCAAAGACATTTGGGAACCACGGCAACAGGCCCCTCCCCCAGAAGATCAGCGAGAACAGCCAGCCAAGACCAAGTTTACCGATCAATGAGAACGGCAGAACTCCAGCGCTAGGGGAATACTGCACATGGAATCCATGGCTTTTTTACCATGATTCTTTAGTCTTTCAAAGTTAATTTTTTTTAACTGTCTTTTTTTTTTTTTGAATTTTTCTTTTTCCCTTCTTCAACCAACATCTTATCAATCCCTTTTTAAAAAAAAAACATTTTTATTTTTCATTTTTAGAGTCATATTCTATCCCTTCATAGTAGTTACCCGTATTTTCGGCATATATATATAAGTTGTTCTCTCTTTAAAATTTTGAGATAGTTTCTTCTAACAGATCAAAATATACCCTAAATCTCTATTGTATGGTTTTTTCCTACTCCCCTGCCTGATCACATTCTCTCCCCTTTTTTTTCTCTTTTTTTTTTTTAAATCCTCTTCTTTCATTTTTCAAACAACTTCTTATCAATTCCTCTTATAAACTTTTTTATAATTTCCATCTTTATAGTCATATTCCATCCCTTCATCATATCAACCCTTATTTTTGTACATATATAAGTTTTTCTTTCTTTAAAATTTTGGGAGGCACTTTCTTCTAACAGACCAAATACACCCAAAATCTAGTGTGTGGCACTGATCTATATACCAGCCTGATCATATTTGATCACATTCTGTTTTGTTCTGTTTTGTTCTGTTTTTGTTTGTTTTTATCTTTATCTTTTTCTTTTTCTTTTCCTTTTTTTTTTCTTTTTCTTTTTCTTTTTTCTCTCTTTCCCTTTCTTTTCCCACTGCTTCAGGTCTTTTCTGATTTGTTTCGAGTATATTTTCTGGGAACGTTGTTACACTGTTAGCATTTTGTTCTCTCATTAATCTATTCTCCTCTGGACAAAATGACAAGACGGAAAAAATCACCTCAACAAAAAGAGCAAGAGGTAGTACCGACTGCCAGGGACCTACTCAATACGGACATTAGCACGATGTCAGATCTAGAGTTCAGAATCATCACTTTAAAGATACTAGCTGGGCTTGAAAAAAGCATGGAAGTTATTAGAGAAACCCTTTCTGGAGAAATAAAAGAACTAAAATCTAACCAAGTAGAAATCAAAAAGGCTATTAATGAGGTGCAATCAAATATGGGGGCGCTAACTGCTAGGATAAATGAGGCAGAAGAGAGAATCAGTGAGATAGAAGACCAAATGATGGAAAATAAAGAAGCTGAGAAAAAGAGAGATAAACAACTACTGGATCACGAGGGCAGAATTCGAGAGATAAGTGATACCATAAGACGAAACAACATTAGAATAATTGGGATCCCAGAAGAAGAAGAAAGAGAGAGAGGGGCAGAAGGTATAATGGAGCAAATTATAGCAGAGAACTTCCCTAATTTGGGGAAGGAAACAGGCATCAAAATCCAGGAAGCACAGAGAACCCCTCTCAAAATCAATAAAAATAGGTCAACACCCCGACATCTAATAGTAAAACTTACGAGTCTCAGAGACAAAGAGAAAATCCTGAAAGCAGCTCGGGAGAAGAGATACGTAACCTACAATGGTAGAAACATTAGATTGGCAACAGACCTATCCACAGAGACCTGGCAGGCCAGAAAGGACTGGCAGGATATATTCAGAGCACTAAGTGAGAAAAATATGCAGCCAAGAATACTATATCCAGCTAGGCTGTCATTGAAAATTGAAGGAGAGATAAAAAGCTTCCAGGACAAACAGAAACTAAAGGAATTTGCAAACACGAAACCAGCCCTACAAGAAATCTTGAAAGGGGTCCTCTAAGCAAAGAGAGAGCCAGAAAGCAACATAGACCAAAAAGGAACACAGACAATATACAGTAACAGTCACCTTACAGGCAATACAATGGCACTAAATTCCTATCTTTCAATAGTTACCCTGAATGTAAATGGGCTAAATGCCCCAATCAAAAGACACAGGCTATCAGATTGGATAAAAAAACAAGGCCCATCAATATGCTGTCTGCAAGAGACTCATTTTAGACCCAAAGACACCCCCAGATTGAAAGTGAGGGGGTGGAAAACCATTTACCATGCTAATAGACACCAAAAGAAAGCTGGGGTGGCAATCCTTATATCAGACAAATTAGATTTTAAACCAAAGACTGTAATAAGAGATGAGGGAGGACACTATATCCTACTTAAAGGGTCTATCCAACAAGAAGATCTAACAGTTGTAAATATCTATGCCCCTAACATGGGAGCAGCCAATTATATAAGGCAATTAATAACAAAAGCAAAGAAACACTTTGACAACAATACAATAATAGTGGGGGACTTTAACACCCCCCTCACTGAAATGGACAGATCGTCTAAGCAAAAGATCAACAAGGAAATAAAGACTTTAAATGACACACTGGACCAAATGGACTTCACAGACATATTCAGAACATTCCATCCCAAAGCAACAGAATACACATTCTTCGCTAGTGCCCATGGAACATTCTCCAGAATAGATCACATCCTAGGTCATAAATCAGGTCTCAACCGGTACCAAAAGATTGGGATCATTCCCTGCCTATTTTCAGACCACAGTGCTTTGAAACTAGAACTCAATCACAAGAGGAAAGTCGGAAAGAACTCAAATACATGGAGGCTAAAGAGCATCCTACTAAAGAATGAATGGGTCAACCAGGAAATTAAAGAAGAATTAAAAAAATTCATGGAAACCAATGAAAATGAAAACACAACTATTCAAAATCTTTGGGATGCAGCAAAGGCAGTCCTAAGAGGAAAGTATATAGCAATACAAGCCTTTCTCAAGAAACAAGAAAGGTCTCAAGTACACAACCTAACCCTACACCTAAAGGAGCTGGAGAAAGAGCAGCAAATAAAGCCTAAACCCAGCAGGAGAAGAGAAATAATAAAGATCAGAGCAGAAATCAATGAAATAGAAACCAAAAGAACAGTAGAACAGATCAACGAAACTGGGAGCTGGTTCTTTGAAAGAATTAACAAGATTGATAAACCCCTGGCCAGACTTATCAAAAAGAAAAGAGAAATGACCCAAATCAACAAAATCATGAATGAAAGAGGAGAGATCACAACCAATACCAAAGAAATACAAACAATTATAAGAACATATTATGAGCAACTCTATGCCAGCAAATTCGATAACCTGGAAGAAATGGATGCATTCCTAGAGATGTATCAACTACCAAAACTGAACCAGGAAGAAATAGAAAACCTGAACAGACCTATAACCACTAAGGAAATTGAAGCAGTCATCAAAAATCTCCCAAAACACAAAAGCCCAGGGCCAGATGGCTTCCCAGGGGAATTCTACCAAACATTTCAAGAAGAATTAATACCTATTCTTCTGAAACTGTTCCAAAAAAGAGAAATGGAAGGAAAACTTCCAAACTCATTTTTTTTATTAAATGTTTTTATTTTTATTTATTCATGAGAGTGAGAGAGAGAGAGAGAGAGAGAGAGGCAGAGGCAGAGGGAGAAGCAGGCGCCCCGCCTAGCAGGGAGCCCGATGCGGGACTCGATCCCAGAACCCTGGGATCATGACCTGAGCCGAAGGCAGACGCTTAACCATCTGAGCCACCCAGGCGCCCGAGCCACCCAGGCGCCCTCCAAACTCATTTTATGATGCCACCATTACCTTGATCCCCAAACCAGACAAAGACCCCATCAAAAAGGAGAACTACAGACCAATATCCCTGATGAACATGGATGCAAAAATTCTCACCAAAATACTAGCCAATAGGATCCAACAGTACATTAAAAGGATTATTCACCACGACCAAGTGGGATTTATCCCTGGGCTGCAAGGTTGGTTCAACATCCGCAAATCAATCAACGTGATACAATACATTAACAAAAGAAAGAACAAGAATCATATGATCCTCTCAATAGATGCAGAAAAAGCATTTGACAAAGTACAGCATCCTTTCTTGATCAAAACTCTTCAGAGTATAGGGATAGAGGGTACATACCTCAATATCATAAAAGCCATCTATGAAAAACCTACAGGGAATATCATTCTCAATGGGGAAAAACTGAGAGCTTTCCCCCTAAGATCAGGAACGCGGCAGGGATGTCCACTATCACCACTGCTATTCAAAATATTATTAGAAGTCCTAGCCACAGCAATCAGACAACGAAAAGAAATAAAAGGCATCCAAATTGGCAAAGAAGAAGTCAAACTCTTACTCTTCGCAGATGATATGATACTTTATGTGGAAAACCCAAAAGACTCCACCCCAAAACTGCTAGAACTCATACAGGAATTCAGTCAAGTGGCAGGATATAAAATCAATGCACAGAAGTCAGTGGCATTCCTATACACCAACAACAAGACAGAAGAAAGAGAAATTAAGGAGTCGATCCCATTTACAATTGCACCCAAAACCATAAGATACCTAGGAATAAATCTAACCAAAGAGGCAAAGAATCTGTACTCAGAAAACTATAAAATACTCATGAAAGAAATTAAGGAAGACACAAAGAAATGGAAAAACGTTCCATGCTCATGGATTGGAAGAACAAATATTGTGAAGATGTCAATGCTACCTAGAGCAATCTACACATTCAATGCAATCCCCATCAAAATACCATCCACTTTTTTCAAAGAAATGGAACAAATCATCCTAAAATTTGTATGGAACCAGAAAAGATCCTGAATAGCCAGAGGAATGTTGAAAAAGAAAAGCAAAGCTGGCGGCATCACAATTCCAGACTTCCAGCTCTATTACAAAGCTGTCATCATCAAGACAGTATAGTACTGGCACAAAAACAGACACATAGATCAATGGAACAGAATAGAGAGCCCAGAAATGGACCCTCAACTCTATGGTCAACTAATCTTTGACAAAGCAGGAAAGAATGTCCAATGGAAAAAAGACAGTCTCTTCAACAAATGGTGTTGGGAAAATTGGACAGCCACATGCAGAAGAATGAAACTGGACCATTTCCTTACACCACACACAAAAATAGACTCCAAATGGGTGAAAGACCTCAATGTGAGACAGGAGTCCATCAAAATCCTAAAGGAGAACACAGGCAGCAACCTCTTCGACCTCAGCCGCAGCAACTTCTTCCTAGAAACATCGCCAAAGGCAAGGGAAGCAAGGGCAAAAATGAACTATTGGGACTTCATCAAGATAAAAAGCTTTTGCAAAGCAAAGGAAACAGTCAACAAAACCAAAGGACAACCGACAGAATGGGAGAAGATATTTGCAAATGACATATCAGATAAAGGGCTAGTATCCAAAATCTATAAAGAACTTATCAAACTCAACACCCAAAGAACAAAGAATCCAATCAAGAAATGGGCAGAAGACATGAACAGACATTTTTCCAAAGAAGACATCCAAATGGCCAACAGACACATGAAAAAGGGCTCAATATCGCTAGGAATCAGGGAAATCCAAATCAAAACCTCAATGAGATACCACCTCACACCAGTCAGAATGGCTAAAATTAACAAGTCAGGAAATGACAGATGTTGGCGGGGATGCGGAGAAAGGGGAACCCTCCTACACTGTTGGTGGGAATGCAAGCTGGTGCAGCCACTCTGGAAAACAGTATGGAGGTTCCTCAAACAGTTGAAAATAGAGCTACCATATGATCCAGCAATTGCACTACTGGGTATTTACCCCAAAGATACAAAAGTAGGGATCCGAAAGGGTACGTGCACCCCGATGTTTATAGCAGCAATGTCCACAATAGCCAAACTGTGGAAAGAGCCAAGATGTCCATCGACAGAGGAATGGATAAAGAAGAGGTGGTATATATATACAATGGAATAGTATGCAGCCATCAAAAGGAATGAGATCTTGCCATTTGCAACGACGTGGATGGAACTGGAGGGTATTATGCTGAGCGAAATAAGTCAAACAGAGAAAGACATATATCATATGACCTCACTGATAGGAGGAATCCTTAATCTCAGGGAACAAACTGAGGGTTGCTGGAGTGGGGGGTGGGGTGGGAGGGACGGGGTGACTGGGTGATAGACACTGGGGAGGTTATGTGCTCTGGTAAGCGCTGTGAATTGTGCAAGACTGTTGAATCTCAGATCTGTACCTCTGAAACAAATAATGCAATATATGTTAAGAAAAAAAAAGAAGAAGAAGATAGCCGGAGGGGAAAAATGAAGGGGGGGAAATCGGAGGGGTAGACGAACCATGAGAGATGATGGACTCTGAAAAACAAACTGAGGGTTCTAGAGGGGAGGGGGGTGGGAGGATGGGTTAGCCTGGTGATGGGTATTGAGAAGGGCACGTTCTGCATGGAGCACTGGGTGTTATGCACAAACAATGAATCATGGAACACTACATCTAAAACTAATGATGTAATGTACGGGGATTAACGTAACAATAAAAAAATATGGTCCAAAAAAAAATGGTCAAATAGTTTGAATGCAAACTTGTCCAAAGAAGACATATGGATGTCCAATTGCCATGTGAAAACATGCTTATCATCACTAGATACTAGGAAAGTGCAAATTAAGCCACAAATAGATACTTCTACACACCTATTAGAATGACTTTAAAAAACACGACAACGTCAGTGCTGCCAAGAATGTGGAACAATTGGAGTGCTCATACTTTGCTGCTGGGAATGCAAACATAGTCTAGCCACTATGGAAAGGTTTAGTGGTTCCTTATAAAGTTAAATATATACTTACCACATGACCCAGCATCCTACTCCTAGGTATTTACCCAAGTGAAATGAGAACCTATGTTCTCACAAAAATCTATACATAAGCATTTATAGCAACTTGATTTGTAATTGCCAAAAACAGGAAACAACCCAAAAGTCCCTCAACTGGGGAATGAATAAGCAAAATCCGGTATATACATACAGTGGACTACTACTCAGCAACAGAAAGGAATAAACTGCTGGTACATGTAACAACATGGATAAATCTCAATTGCATTATGCTAAGTGAAAGAAGCCAGACAAAACACATCTCTAGGTATCTAGTGGATAATCCCATTTATATGATAATCCAGAAAATTTAAAACCATAGGACAGAGAATAGATCATTGGGTACCCGGGTTTAAGAGTTGGGGAGGGTTTTTTGTTTGTTTGCTTGGCAAGTGGTGGAATTGTTCTGGATCTTGATTGTGGTGGTGGTTATATGATCACATGTTTGCCAAAAACTCATAGATGTTTCTATTAAAAAGACTGAATGTTACTGTATGTCAATTTGAAAATAAACAAATGTTTAAAAAATGAAATGAAAATGTTTTCTGCCAATTTTTCTTTTCAAACTTTAAGCTGTTTTATAGATAACAGAATAGAGCACCCACAGACATACAATTAAGGAAAGAGTTCATGATGAATGGTTTATGTGGGTCGTACTCAGAGTCAGTCAGTCTTCATCACAGTCTTTAGGAAACACATTTTTTTTCAAGCATTAATCCAGCAAGAAACAATTGTTTTTTAAATAACTGTAATTTCTCTCAATAAAGGAATGGTTAAATAAACTACAGCATGTCCAATAAAATACATAGAGCCACTTTAAAATGAGTGATATCTGTATTTGCTGATTCGGAAACTATAAAGAACATATCTTGCTGAGTGCTTACTAAGATTTCTTTTAGTGATATTTAGGAAAATTTTTTAATGGAGAAACGGGTAGATAGTACAGTGTTATGGGGAGGAGGTTATGTAGGACTGGGGCAGGGGAAGGGTTTCGGGGAAGGCTGGTACAGTTCTACTACTTGATAAGGGTGACGGTTACAAGTGTTCCCCTTATGGTAACATGATGCTTTACACTTGTTTTATGTGGTTTTCTGTACCTGTGGTATCTTTTACAACACAAAAGTTTAAATACAGAAAACTTTTAAAGGATATTGAATCAAATAAAATGAACTCCTGTGAATCCATCACCTACCCCAAAAACCAGAACATTACTAAGGACATACATCTACTTCCTCCACCAAAGATAATCAGCATCCTGAATATTGTGTTTATTAATCTCTGGCTTATTTTTTAGCTCTACCATATAGATATATATATTGCTTATATCATATTATTATGATATGCATATCACATGCATTATATGCATATATTATACATATATAGGTATATTGCAATATATAAGCAATATATGTAGGTATATGTTTATAAAAAGGACACTGTGCTGTATGTTGTCTTCTGTGTTTGATTTCTTGTGTTTTTTTAATCAATACTATGCTACTAAGACTCTTAAATGTAGTTGCCTATTTTTGTAATTAATTTATTTACACGCTATATATTTTTCCATTCTGCTAATATACCACAATTTATGCATTATCCTGTCGATGGGCATTTGGTTGTTTTGGGATTTTTTTGGAAGGACTAACAATGCTACTGTAAGCATTCTTTTTAAAATTTAAAAATAGAAATTTACATAGGGCAATAAAGAATTATATTGATTCAATTCATGTTCTCTGTTTTTCCTTCTCAAAGAGAGTGCAAGTTTAGGGGTGAACAAGCACAGTGAGGAGAATGAGGCCATCAGTGTGGCCATCCTGAGAGTCGTGGCTGTTCTCGGGCACCGGATGCTACAGCCTGATGCCTTCAAACGTTTTTTAAAGCATTCTTTTTTAAAGAATTCTTATATTTTAAAATTTATATTTTTATCATACAAGTAAAACTTGTGTATTTCTTTTAATAGACAAGTAAGGGTATAATACTTCTTTCAATATACAAGTAAACGCATACTTCTTGTTAAAAAAAAAAAACACCTGGGAAACATAATAGTTAAGATTGTCCTTTTTAATTCTCATCCCAGATGGCTTTCCCTCCCCAGAAGTAAGCATTCTTATCAGTCCTTAGATCCTTTTGTTACTTTTCTCCCCTCAGGTAGCCTCTATGAGAAACCTTTGAAGTTAAAACTCCTTAATCAGGGAGACATGAAAGGATAAGACTTACAAAGAAAAAATACCCCTGAGGAGAAGGCAGTCCAATTTAGGCAGGTAATTAATATTTGTTTGAACTGATCCTATCTGCATAATGCATAGTGGGAAGCAGAGAAGAATTCCAAATTCGAGGAGAAAGCAAGATACAACATGTTTATACTTTCCTTTTGGTTAATTCTTAAACATAATTCATCATACATACTTTTTGGTTTTGTGAATGTCCAATATCAACATTCAATATATGTCAATAATCACACTTAATTCCAAAATCCCATTCCACAGCGGGAGGACTGGGGGCTGTCTGCCCCGCCTGCCTGTCATCATCACCGTGGCACGGTAAGGCAGGAAGGACATTAGCTGTGCGGCCTACTCACTGAGTAAGCTCGGGTAAATTAAATAACTTTTCTGAATGCCAGTTTCCTCATCTGCCAGATGGTTATTGTTTCTGTAAGACAGGGACATGGGCAAGCACAGGCCACCCTGGGCACCATTCTTTTTACTGTTCATGTAACAGAGTGTAATCCCACTTCCTCTCAAAGAAAGCCTTCAGCCTGAGGACCCCCATTCTCATCATTGGCTTCAGCTAGGGGCAACTGCTTACTCCTCTTTCTCAGACCCCCTCCTTTTGCCCTTTCTTACCTGCTGTCTGATGAAGCTGCATTCCCAGGCTCATGATTAACAGAAGGAGGAACATGGTCTGTACTCGATCTGAAATAGACAATTGAAAGTCTCAGAGCCTCCTGCAGTTTTGCTGGGTCTCATGATTTGGTGATTTGCTCATTCCTGAACACAGGGAAATGACCCATAAACAAGCCCCTGGAGAGAAGATAAAACTTCTCTTCCAGGGGCTCCGCTGTACCCCAGTCTACTGCCTCCTGGTGGTCTTGAAGGCAGTAGAGTGGGGTACAGCGGAGCCCCTGGAAGAGAAGTTAAAAGTTGATTGCCTGGAGGAGAAGGGAGACAAGGTAAGAGGAAGCAAGGTGTTCTTTATCAATCCAAATTAGGGGCTCTTTGTCCTTTCCTGACCATGAACCAGTTCTCATGAATCACCCACACTGGTGATTATCTGAGCCCCTTTGTCTCTTCTACGAAGCTTCCCATAGTTTTTTCAGTAGTGGGTCCTTGAAAATCAAATGATTGTCAAATGGATAATGCACACCAACTTCTTCAGGTGGACTTGGACTCTGGGAGTCAGATACTCAAGGATAGCGCTCAGTAGAACAGAGCTAAATTCTCAATAAACACTCGTTATTTGCCTGAGTAGGAAAGTGTCAAGTTCTTTTGAGTGTTGTGATGGAGTTTGCCCATTATTTGAACTACCTGATACTAAGAAGTTTAGACAGAGAGAGCACAGAACTGGCTACACTGAGTGGCTGCCCAACCTTGGTCCTGCTCCACCTCCTACGCTTCTACCTTTGTTCTCAGACTTTCTTGAACCCAAGGACTTCTCGTGGTTGAGGCAAAAGGGATCTGGATCAGGTGAATGACATGATCTCATTACATTTTCAAAAGAGGACTCAGCTTTGGTGTAGACAATAGACTCTTGGGAAGGACAGTGGGTTGGACAAGATTAGAAGCAGGATGACCAGTGAGGAATGTTTTCACAGAGATGATAGTTTGGATTGAGTGATGGTGCTGGTAGAGGTGAGAAGTGGTGTGAAGGAAGGTATATATTATATACAAATATATATTTGTTGCTTAAATTTATTTTTTCCAGCAGCCTTATTGAAGTATAATTGACATACAATAAAGAATTGTGTGTGTGTGCATGTGTGTGTATATACATATATACTTAAAAGACAGACAATACAGTGGTACAATTCAGTGGTTTTCAGTATATTCACAGAATTGTGAAATCCACACCACTATCTAATTTTGGATCATTTTCATTACCCCAAAAAGGAACCCACTACCCATGGACAGAAACTTCCCAATTCCCCTTCCCTCTCCTTCCAACCTCTGGCAACCACCAATATAATTTCTGTCTCTATTGTCTTGCTTATTCTGGATATTTCATAAAAATGGAATCATACACCATGTGGCCTTTTGAATCTAGCTTCTTTCACTGAGCTTAATATTTTCAAGATTCATTTATGTTGTAGCACATATCAGTACTTCATTCCTTTTCATGATTGAATAATATTTCCTTGTATGAATATACCACATCTTGTTTATCCATTCATCAGGTGATGGACATTTAGGTTGTTTCTACTTGTTGGCTTTTAGAATAATGCTGCTATGGACATTCATGTACAAATTTTTGTGTAGACATGTTTTCAATTCTCTTGGATATATAGCAGTGGAATTTCTTGGTTAAATGGTAACTCTATGTTTAACTTCCTGAGAAACTGCCAAAGTATTTATTAAATATATAATGTGCAAATACTTTCTCTCATTCTGAAAATTGTCTTTTCAGTTTCTTGATAGTGTTCTTAGAAGCACAAATATTTTAATTTAATTTTAAAACATAAATTAATTTAATTCTGATGAAGCCAAATTTATTTTCTCTTTTATTGCTTATGCTTTAGGTGTCATATCTAAGAAACCATTGCCAAATCCAAGGTCACAAAGATTTACATCTATGTTTTCTTCTGAGTATTTTATAGCTTTAGTTCTTATATTTAGGTCTCTGATACATTTTGAGGGCTTTTTAAAAAATAATAATTGTTCTTTTATAGCCTAAATCATCATAATTTTGGCCACTGGAAGTCCCTTCAAGGTAGCCTCTGTTTCCTTTTCACACAATCCTATTAATCTTGGGAAGTTTGTTTGCTTTCTGTACAAATTGCCTTAAGCTGATTTCATGTCTCTGCTGCCCAAGTATGCAATTAGCCTTTCTCGAAGAAGTCCTTTTTTTTCAATTTTTCTAAAACTAGAAATAAAATAAAACCAGTTTACCCATTTCTCCCACCCCCTAAATCTCTACCTCTGGCAACCACCAATCTGTTCCCTGTATCTATGAGCTTGGTTTGTTTGTTTGCTTGTTTGTTTTAGATTCCACATGTAAGTGAAGCCATACAGTATTCATCTTTCTCTGACTTATTTTGCTTAGTATAGTAATGCCCTTGAGGTCCATCCATGTTGTTGCAAATGGCAAAATTTCATTCTTTTTTTGGCTGAGTAATATTCCATTACACACACACACACACACACACACACACACACACATACACACAGGTTGATTCATATCTTGGCTATTGTAAATAATACTGCAACAATACTGCAATGAACCCGGGGTGTATATATCCTTTTGAGTTAGCGTTTTCA
Source organism: Halichoerus grypus (assembly GCF_964656455.1). NCBI lineage: Eukaryota > Metazoa > Chordata > Mammalia > Carnivora > Phocidae > Halichoerus > Halichoerus grypus. The sequence goes on from NC_135725.1 coordinate 6,112,046, forward strand.
TTTTCTTCAGATAAATACCCAGAAGTGGAATTGCTGGATCATATGGTAGTTTTATTTTTTATTTATCATTTTTTTAGGAACCTCCAAACTGTTTTCCATAGTGGCTACACCAACTTAGAATCCCACCAATGTGCACAGGGGTTTCCTTTTCTCCACATCCTCACCAACGCTTGTTATTTCTTGTCTTTTTGATACTAGTCATTCTAACAAGTGTGAGGTGATACCTCATGGTGGTTTTGATTTGCATTTCCCTTATGATTACTGATGTTGAGCATCTTTTCATGTACCTGTTGGTTATTTGTATGTCTTTTTTTGAAAAATATCTATTCAGATCCTCTACCCATTTTTATTTTGACTGTGTGTGTGTGTGTGTGTGTGTGCGTGTGTGTGTGTTACTATTGAGTTGTATGAGTTCTTTAGATATTTTGGATATTAACCCTTTATCAGATATATGATTTGCAAATATTTTCTCCCATTCAATAGGTTGACTTAATTTTATTGATGATTTCCTTTGCTTGCAGAAGCTTTTTATTTTGATACAGTCCCAACTTCTAATTTTTGCTTTTGTTGTTTTTGTTTTTGGTGTCAGATTCAAAAATCATCACCAAGTCCAATGTCAAGGAGCTTATCGCCTAGGTTTTCTTCTAGGACTTTTTTGGTTTCAGGTCTTATATTCAAGTCTTTAATCCATTTTGAATTAATTTCTGTGCATGGTGTAAGAGAGCAGTCCAGTTTCATTCTTTTGTGTGTGGCTGTCCAATATTTCCAACACTATTTATTGAAGACTTTGGAATATATTCCGCAGTTTCTTCATTTTGCCTGACTCTGTTTCTACACAGTAGATGAAACAACTACTTCTCCCAGTCTTGAAGAATTGGTCTTATATAGGAGATGAAATTTGATGTTCAACCCTGCCTCAGCTCTTGGTTGTCTTGGAAACCTTTGTGCTTATCCAAGCAGCCAGTTCTATTTTTAATAGCTCCCAGTAGTGGACGATGTGCCAAGATCTGTCAGTAGCCCAAAGGGGAGGATCTTAGCACCTAGACTCAAGTTGGTTGAAAGTCAGATCCTTAGGCAGCAGCTTGTGAAAGTATGCAAATAATACAGTCCTGTGGGCTGGAAGTGTAAGTCCTATTGGCCACCAAGGCCAGGCAATCTGGAGGTGTTCTCTGGGTGGCAGTCACAAAAATCTGGGCTCCAGATGACTATATAAGCTTTCTTCCGGATCATACTGGTTAGCGGAAGCAAGGCAGAGGGAGAGCACCAAGATGGCGTCCACAGCCTATGTTCCTTGAGAGCAGCTCTGTAGGCCACTAAAGGTGTGCAAGACCTTAAGACTGCTCCTCAGGCTGAAGCTCTAGGAGAAGCAAAGAGGCTCCCCTCACAGCAAGACCAGGGTGTGTACATCAGTGTGCTGTCTATTCAGTGCTCTGGGGGCAAGAGCCTGCCAAGAGACATCTCTGATTCTCACAGTTCCCTGGAAAGGAGTAATTCAAGCCCCTGGCCAACAGAGGCAGTTGATGTCGGGGTGGGGAGTCACCTGGGCAGCTGCCGCAAAAGCCAGTACACCAGACACCTTGAAGGCTCCCTGCCAGGAAACGCTGGTGTTCGGGTGAGTGTGCAAAGAGCACCAGCCTTCCAAGGTCCCTGGAAAGAATTACACCAGCCCCTAGACGTGTGTCCATTAGAAGCCTGCCCCTCAGGCTGCAGCCATGCAGATCAGCTAATAGGCTTTCTTCACAGAAGGACTGAGCTGCAGGATCTGTGGCTATTCTGGCTCCCTTACATTTCCATATGAATTTTAGGATCAGCTTGTCCATTAACACACAAAAAAAGGCAGCTAGAATCTTGATAGGAGTTGCACTGAATCTGTAGATCCACTGGGGAAATTAGCTGTGATGTTAAGTCTTCCAAATATGAACACAGCTTGTCTTTCCATTTACTTAGGTTTTCTATCTTTTCTTTTTTTTTTTTAATTTAATTTTATTATGTTACGTTAGTCACCATACAATACATCATTAGTTTTTGATGTGGTGATCCACGATCCATTGTTTTCATATAACACCCAGTGCTCCATGCAGTACATGCCCTCCTTAATACCCATCACCGGGCTAACCCATCCCCCCCTCCCCTCTAAAACCCTGTTTGTTTCTCAGAATCCATAGTCTCTCGTGGTTCATCTCTCCCTCTGATTTACCCCCCGTCAGTTTTCCCTTCCTTCTCCTAATGTCCTCCATGCTATTCCTTATGTTCCACAAATAAGTGAGACCATATGATAATTGACTTTCTCTGCTTGACTTATTTCACTTAGCATAATCTCCTCCAGTCCCATCCATGTTAATGTAAAAATTGGGTATTCATCCTTTCTGATGGCTGAGTAATATTCCATTGTATATATGGACCACATCTTCTTTATCCATTCATCTGTTGAAGGGCATCTCGGCTCTTTCCACAGTTTGGCTATTGCGGACATTGCTGCTATGAGCATTGGGGTGCATATGGCCCTTCTTTTCACTACATCTGTGTCTTTGGGGTAAATACCCAGGAGTGCAATTGCTGGGTCATAGCTCTATTTTTAATTTTCTGAGGCACCTCCACACTGTTTTCCAAAGTGGCTGTACCAACTTGCATTCCCACCAACAGTGTAAGAGGGTTCCCCTCTCTCCACAACCTCTCCAACATTTGTTGTTTCTTTCCCTGTCCATTTTTGCCATTCTAACTGGTGTAAGGTGGTATCTCAGTGTGGTTTTTAATTTGAATTTCCCTGATGGCTAATGATGATGAACATTTTTTCATGTGTCTGTTAGCAATTTGTATGTCTTCTTCAGAGAAGTGTCTTTTCATGTCTTCTGCCCATTTTTTGACTTGATTATTTGTTTTTTGGGTGTTGAGTTTGAGAAGTTCTTTATAGATCTTGGATACCAGCCCTTTATCTGTAGTGTCATTTGCAAATATCTTCTCCCATTCTGTGGGTTGCCTCTTTGTTTTGTTGACTGTTTCTTTTGCTGTGCAGAAGCTTTTTATCTTGATGAAATCCCAAAAGTTCATTTTTGCTTTTGTTTCAGTTGCCTTTGGAGATGTATCTTGAAAGAAGTTGCTGTGGCCGATGTCAAAGAGGTTACTGCCTATGTTCTCCTCTAGGATTTTGATGGATTCCTGTCTCACATTGAGGTCTTTCATCCAGAAACACAGTAGATCAGATCAACGAAACTAGAAGCTGGTTCTTTGAAAGAATTAATAAGATCGATAAACCACTGGCCAGACTTATCCAAAAGAAAAGAGAAAGGACTCAAATTAATAAAATTATGAATGAAAGGGGAGAGATCACGACTAACACCAAGGAAATAGAAACAATTATTAGAAATTATTATCAACAACTATATGCCAACAAAGTGAGCAATCTGGATGAAATGGATGCCTTCCTGGAAACCTATAAGCTGCCAAGACTGAAACAGGAAGAAATTGACAACCTGAATAGGCCAATAACCAGTAATGAAATTGAAGCAGCGATCAAAAACCTCCCAAAAAACAAGAGTCCAGGGCCTGATGGATTCCCTGCGGAATTCTACCAAACATTCAAAGAAGAAATAATACCTATTCTCCTAAAGCTGTTTCAAAAAATAGAAACAGAAGGAAAGCTTCCAGACTCATTCTATGAGGCCAGCATTACCTTAATCCCCAAACAAGGCAAAGACCCCGTTAAAAAGGAGAATTTCAGACCAATATCCCTGATGAATATGGATTCCAAAATCCTCAACAAAATCCTAGCTAATAGGATCCAACAATACATTAAAAGGGTCATCCACCACGACCAAGTGGGATTTATCCCCAGGTCTTCTATCTTTTCAAATAAGAACTTATGCGGTTTGCTGTCAGGTTAGATATGCAGTTTGACAAAAATAGAGAAATCCAGGAAAATTTCCAGATTTGAGGCTTGAGGCAATAGGGCAATGGAAGTACTAATTTTAAACTGAAGAAGACAGAGAATAACAGATTAAGGAGCGGAAATCAGTACGTGGTTTGAGATGTCAACTAGTCATTCACATGAAGATGTTTAGTAAGCAGTTGGATAACAGTCCAGAGTTTCGGGTAGAGATAAATTTGGGAGTCCTCAATGTCTACCTGTTACTTAATGCTAGGGGGCTGTATGACATTACCACAAGATACACATGGGAAAAAAAGTGTCCAAGCATTGAGATGTGGGGCATTCCAACATTTAGGGATCTCTGGGAGGGAGGGCACTAGCAAAGAAGATTGAGGGGAAGGGCAAAAAGGCAATTAATCAAGTCTTTTATTTTGTGTTTTCTGATGCTTTGATAGCTGACGCTTGCTGATCCTACAGGGACTGCCCCTCCCAGGATTAGCCAGTTCCTAGAGACAGTAAACAACTCACCCAGGGGAGGCCTTTCAAATGCAAAAGAAGCAACCCAGAACCCCTAACTCCAACCACCTTCTTTACTGCCCTAACCACCCCAGGGCCAGGTACCATACAACAAGGAACAGCCCCTATGTTCTAAATCCTGATGAACTATTTCAACCTAGACAACTGCAGCCTGCTAACCCGGCCTTGCCCATTCCTTCTTGTGGAAACCACAATAAAGACTTCTGGCCACATTTCCGCTTCCGTTCTGCCTCCTGTCTGACCCTGGTGCTTCCCTGTGTGGTCCCTGCAGTGTGGCATGCCTCCTTCTCTCAGGATCTGAGAACACAACAAACTATTTTTTTTTTCAATGGCAGTTATCTCCTGATCTGTTGGCCTCGCCATACCTCAATTATAATGAAAGCTAGAGTTTAAAACGCAGTGCTACAGGAGAGAATGCTCAGTTGAGCCAGATGCTGTGGAGAGTTGGTATTAGCAGTGTGGAGGTCATGAGTGAGCCTGCCAAGCAGGACATGGGGGATTTGGTGCAAATGAAAGCCTGCGTAGAGTGGAAAGAAAATAAGAGTAAGGGTGCAGAGACAACAGAATATAGGCAGTGCTTCAGAGTGCTATAAAGGGAGCGAGCAATGAGGCAGTAGCTAGAAGGGACTGTCCACAGTGGGCTGTAGTCTTGTTCACACTTTAGGGAGGGACATGTTACTGGGCAACAACTGGGGGCCCCATCAAGTGCTTTCCATTGGGAAATGCTGGACTTAGCTGGACTTGAAGACCCTCTCCCTTATTGAAAATGCAAATGTACCCAGACACGGTATCATCTTAATGCTGTACTTGCGCAGCATCCTTATTTCTGGAGCTCAAAACGATAGCGTGTAACATGCTCTGGCAACAGAAAGGATGCCTGGATCACCCACTTCTGGCTGTAACTTCCCTTTCTTCCTTGCCCGTCAAAGGGGACTTTCCTTGTACACTCCCTCCTTTGTCCAAGAGAGAGATAGACACTGCTACGAAGATACTTTCCAACCAGCTGCCTTCTTCCTTCTAGGGATAGTATCTTCTGTGCAATGGATAAGATCTCACACTCTAAAGTCAGACACATCTGAGCTCAAATCCTGGGTCTAGAAATTATGAACCTCTAAGACCCTGGGCACTTTATGAAAACTCTTTGTGCCCCATTTTCCTATAATACCAATAATAATAACACCGACCTCAAGCCAGAATCTTGGGTGTGTCATCTTAAACTTACACATCTCTCATCTTGCAAATCTAGTCTATCCCCCAGTCCTGTTAATTCTGTGTCGGGATACTTCTGGATGATGCCTTTTCTTTCTACCACCCACTGCTATCACCTTAATTCGGCATCTCATCACTCCTCTTTATACTGTAGCAGAGCATCCTGCTCAAAATCCTGTGATGACTCAACATTTCACTGAGAATAAAATCCTAAGTCCGTCTAGTAGCCCAGGCAAGAGGGACATCTGCCTTGAGCCCCACTCTTTAGAGGACCCAAGGGTGGCCATGCCTCTCCCTGCAGTGTGAGGTGTTTGCAGAGCTAAGAGTGTCCTCTGGAGCTCTTGACCCACCACCCATTACAATTTGGGTTCTTGGGGCTCTGGAATTCTCTAAATGGCCCTAAGCCTGCTCCCAGGCCTGCAGGGCTTCTTCCCCAGATCCATTGCCTCAAGGGTTGACCTTGCTGCCAGTGTGCAGCTCCCTACATCCAGAGACTTTCCTTGCTCTTTCTGGTGAAACTGCCTCATGCAAAATTGCAAAAGCACCACCTCTCCAGCATTCCCAACTCGCCTTACTCTCTCACTTTCCCAAAGCACTCATTACCACTTAACATACCATATAATGTACTCATTTGTTTATATTAGATTATCAGCTGCCGTCTTCCATAAGAATATAATCACTTTAGTGATTATTTAGGACAGAGATCTTTGTCTGTTTTGCTTACTAATATCCTTCAGTCCCTAGAACTGTGTCTGGTAGGAAGCTAGCACTCCAATAATACTGGTTGAATGAATTAGCCCTTTACCTGGTAGGCAGAAGAATCTCCGGAACATGGAATTATCAAATGTGATCATGACACTCCTGCTTAAAAGACTTAAATAGCTCCCATGATTTATAAGGTAAAGTTTTCCTTAACATGGGCTACACAACCCTTTGTGATCTGGTCCCTCCTGCCTCAGCCACAGAAATCATACATGCACTTTCCATGACTAGGTCCTCACAGGTGCTCTGAGATTCCAATCTCTCATATCTGGTCTTATTTTATTTTGTCCAATCTTACTTTTCCCCCATCTCAGGTTCTACTTGGGCTCAAAGAAACTGTCCTGAGTCATAAATATTTCCTTAAGTGGCCTTACATTCTTCTGCCTTCAACAGAAGGAGATAAGCCTTTCCTAACTGCTCTTAAGCTATTCCTCCTGCCTCAGTTGTTATCTGCTATTAACTAGTGTTAGCACTTACCTCCTTGCTGGTATAGTAATTGGTTATACATCTGTCTTCAGAGTTCTTTGAACTGTGTTTGGTCCTCATAACAATTTTCTTTTTCTTTGTGTGTGTGTGTGTGTGTGTGTGTGTGTGTTTCATGAGTATTTATGAGTGTTTATAACCAATTATGACGGTTCCCTGAATGGACAGATGAATGAATGCATGCGTGGCCATTTAGCATCATACTCTAAGACTACTGGCCCCCCAGTTGACTCCTTCCTCTATTGGAGAAACAAAACTTAATTTGGTTAATAATTTTGGCCCCAAATAAGAAAGAAATTTTCATCAGTTTAAGTCACTGACAGCGGAATGGGCTGCTAATGGGGTGGGGACGTCATCACCCCTGGAATTCCTTAAGCAAAGGTGCATGTTGAAGGAAGTGTTTCCACAAGAGATGGGAGGTTAAAAGAATATCTCTTTAGTAGGATTATTTACAAGGTTGTCTCCCCAAAGAATGTTCCCGTGGGTACCTCAAGCCCCTCCCCAAGCTCTCTCAGAAGGCCAGTTCCTCTCAAGGAGACCTTTGCCCTCTGGGTAGCTCAGGAAGATGAAATTTTCTGAAAGAGTAGGTTCTGGAAACCTTCAATATTAGGGAAGTATGAACTCTTTTATATTGAGGCTGGCAAAGCCTGAGAGAGTTTATTTGGAGAACTTATGGAGCGTTTTGCCAAAATTAATTAACTCAAGGACCATTTACAGAGCATCCATATGTAAGGCTCTCCTTTGGCCAAAAGCACATAGAGATGACTTCTCTCCATGAGATGAAATGAATGTATTCAAACAACCATGCCTCCTCCTTAGCCTCCCCTTTTAAAATTCACCTTTGTTTGGATATAAGTATCTCTTACTATCCAGGCTTGCATGGCTTTTCATTTTTATCTTAATTGTATATTCCTTATGTATGCGTTTGCTTGTGCTGGAGCTTCCATCAGGCAGAGGATGCTCATTGTAGCTATCTTTTCTCAGGCAAGCTACCCTTGAAGGGACACAATGGATCATGAGCAGAAAAAAAACAGTTTTCAATCACATGATCGGTTTAGCTGAATTTCTTAATCTCTGGATAATTCTTAATGAATTTCTGGGTAATTCTTAACAATTCTGCCAATGAACACACCCTAGCGGTTGAGGTGTCATCATGGTATGAAACGGAGTAGAACAGCATAGGATATAAGATTAAAGAACATTTTCTGGTGGCTCTACGAAGAGTCATGAAGGGCCTCTCAGTCACGAGTTCTCAGGCTTGAGAGAGAAAAGAAGCAAAGGCTACTCTTTTTCAATTGGTGAAAAGTCCTGCTCAGACTGCTGCCCTGCCTTTGCCCTCCCCCAGGTCACTAGTGAAGGTGCTTCTCTTAATGGCACGGTCTCTGAGCTAGGCATTAGGAGACATTAGTCTAGTTAACCTCTGTTTAAGTTTAACTTAAATTCAAATTGCATTCAAATTGCATCCCCCAGGTCACTAGTGAAGGTGCTTCTCTTAATGGCACGGTCTCTGAGCTAGGCATTAGGAGACATTAGTCTAGTTAACCTCCGTTCAAGTTTAACTTAAATTCAAATTGCATCTCAAATAGTCTAGTTAACCTCCGTTCAAGTTTAACTTAAATTCAAATTGCATCTCAACGTTTTAGCCAATAAATACTATGCTCCCACTTTTTGCAAGTCTTTGAATTAGGGAATCAATTCAAATCAAAGTGGGGAACCAAGAAAAGGATTCATGTAAGAAAGGGTTCCTGCCCTTGAAGACATGATAGTGTAATCAGAAAGCTAAAATTCTGTACACATGAAAAATGGTAAGAAGTGATGTGAAAGGTTTTGCATAAAAATGCCCAAACCGTGGAAGCTGACTGGTGGAAGGACACTTCCAAGATGAGTGGGATTTGGAGAGTCAGAGCTACTCTTTTTTTTTTTTTTTAAGATTTTATTTATTTATTTGTCAGAGAGAGAGCAAGTACAAGCAGGGGGAGAGGAAGAGGGAGAAGCAGGCTCCCCACCGAGCAGAGAGCCTGATGTGGGACTCGATCCCAGTACCCTGGCATCATGACCTGAGCTGAAAGCAGATGCTTAACCAACTGAGCCACCCAGCCATCCCGAGTCAGAGCTACTCTTGAGGCTCCTGCAGAAATGTTAGAAATAATCTCAGAGGTTCACACACACAGGGCTTGTTGAGGGGGACTGGGAGTAGCATACCTATGCTGGAAATACAGGTTGAGACAAAAATGTCAAGAGCTTAATGCCAGGTAGATCTGCCAGGAGGAGATAGTGACAGTAACTCAACAAGTGAATGACAATATCGAAGGAGTGTTTGAAATAGATTAAAGCTGGTGGGGGTTTTTTGTTTTGTTTTGTTTTGTTTTTATCCGTATAGAATTGAGGGAGTGAAATGGAACACCAGTCACTCAATTAGAAGGTCATGGTATTAATCCAGATATTTGGTAAAGTCCCTGATTCAGGGTCAGAAAAGGGAAGAAAGGCAGAGGAAGGAGAAACTTATTACAAAGCAATTGACAAAACAATTGACAAAGCAATTAACAAGTGATCATCCATTCAGGAAAGAAGGAGAAGCAACAAGTGGACTGTGGTTTTGAGACCTGACAATCAAGACAATACTGATGCCATTGCAGAAGGGTGGGACAAAGAAAATACTAGATCAGGAGCCAAGTTTTAGTGCTAGGTTCTATGAAATGAATTGGGTTTGAGTCATGAAGTAATTGAAACAGTTCAAGAAAAATGAAAGTCTAATGTTTGGGACACAATTCAGTGATAGAGATAAAGATAAAAAAGTTATTCCAATATGCAAATGTTAATTGACATTGGGGAATAAATTAACTCTCTTAGGGGGAGACTATAAAAACACAGGTTAGAGAAAAAAGGTCTGAAGTCTGATGAATGCCCCCAAATTAGGAGAGCAGGCATAGGAGACCAGAGAAGAAGGCAAAGAAGAAATGGTCCTAAGAGTATGAGAAGTTCCCCCACTATAGTATCTCAGAGCCAAGGGAGGAAAACTCCAAGAAGCAGAGGGGGTTGCTAACAGAGGTCTGGAAAATAAGAACTAGGAACCAGCCCCTGGAGGGGTTAGAGAGGGCTGGAAGGCATTGAGCTGACTAGGGCTGGATAAACGTTCAGATTCCCTCATCCATCCTGGAATTCTGTTGGTTGATGAAAGCCTGGGGGAACATAACCTGTGGAAGCCCTGCCGCAGAAGAGCAGGTTGCGGCACGAGGAGGTCAGGCTGCAGGGGCCTCATTCCATGATAACCCAAGTATGCCCCAGTGAAGGCTCATGCTGTATTTGGACACTGCTGTGTGGAATAAAAACATCACACAACAATCTATAGAATCTGTCCCATGCATCTTAAACCAAGTGAACTCGGAAGCATGACCTGAAATCCTGTCTCTGAATTCCTTTGCACTGTCTCCTCAAATCAACCCCAAACTGCCCCCTGTATATTCCACAAACTTCCCATATCTGGGGATTCAAGCTGCAGACTCATTAAATCAAATCATTTACAACTCAACAAGCACCTAGTGAGCGCCTACGCACTGTGCCAGGCACCTGGGATTGAGGGAACTTAAAGGTGCGGTCCTTGCCCAGGAAGAACTCTGGTTGAATGGAAAGGCTCATACACAAGAGAAATATGGGGAGAAGACACCTGGAAGCTGCAGGTAAGGAAGAGCTGCTGGTAGTGAGAGTTCAGGTGAGGAACACACATAGACCACCTCTGAGAGACAAGAGCAATATGGTTCATCCATTCATTGACCCTTCGGCTTGGAAGGGAGCTTGGAGAACATCCAGTCAATTGGCATTTGACTCCTGAGACTATGTCTGATCACTGTTGACACTGAGTATTCTTGCTGTGCATTTTGTCAATGGATATCTGTGATTCTGTTCCACAGAACCGTAGGAGTTCAGGGTTAGAAGGCCTTATTTGTAGGCAATTTCACTCCAGCTGCTCACTTCAACCCTCTCCCACAAGAATCCATGGTCATATCTTTTCTACCATCAGCACCCAGGCAGTGAGCAATAAAGAACAATGGCTGCAGGTTTCTCTCATTTAGCTAAACTTGCTCTAATCGAATCATGTTTGGTTTTTTTTTTAATAATGGTTGCCTGTATTATAAGTTAATTTAATTTTAGTTGCTTTTTTTGTTGTTGTTGTTGTTCTGTGTTTTAAACAGCTTATTCTTAGAGCATAGCTTGTAAACACACTGGCTCGCCTGGGATGGTGATTGCCTGCCAACGGAATAACCACAAACAGATGTCTAATGTAAAAAAAAAAAAAAAAAAAGACACAAATTTTTAAGTTCCAATAACCCTCCCCAATTCTAGGCTGTGAGACAATCTCAAGATAGTTCATTTTTTTCCACTGCGCATTTATTATGTGCAGAAAAAAAAAATCTCCTCTCCTAAAACTTCCCAACACGAGTAATAGGTAGACGAGCAAGCAGGAGAAATCCCACTATTTTGGAGACAGCCAGAAATGAGTTTGTTGGTGTGCCTGAGCACAACTGCCAGGGCAGATTTCCTCCTGCCCCCAGTGATATGGAGTGAAAGTTTGCCCACACTTACCCAACCGTGGCGGCCTCATCATTGTCTGCAACACCTACTCAAGGTAAGAGAAAATCTCAACCTACTAAATACTCACAGCAGAACTTGGCACCACTCCTCAGGGAAAGACGGAAAGGAAAATACAAAAACATACAGTTTCTCTTGCGTCAGATCCCCTCCTAGAAGCCAACAAACAGCCAAAACAAAACCAAACAAACGTAGGTTACTGCCTTGAGCACTACAACAAGCAGTAGCTCCAAACCAGGACTCTTCCTGGCTGGCAGAGGGACATACAAAGATGGGTCATAAGAAGCTGTCCCTTAAGGTACCTGAAGCAAGGGAAGAAAAGATATCATCTCCATCCAGCTCAGGCTTCCTTGTAACATGAGGGTAATTCAAACCAAAACCGGTTCTGAGGAACTGACCGAAGCCCAACCTACTGAGAAGTTTTGGTTTTGCTTTTAAGCATGGTTTCTCTGCCCTCAGGTACCCCTTGAACTGTGTCCCTGGGGAAGCTGGTACAAGCTTAGCGGTAGGAGAAGGGGAGAGAAAGAACACCAGCATGTTCTCGCTCTGCTCCCGGGACCTTACACAGATACCTTTGTGAGTTTCCCAGGGTTGTCGTCAGAAGTTATCCCAGATTGGGTGGCTTCAGACAACAGACCCTGTGCTCACAGTGCTCTCACATTTCTGGAGGCCAGAGACGTGTGAAATCAGGCCACACTCCCTCTGAAGGCTTTAGGGAAGAATGCTCCCTTGCCTCTTCCTAGCTTCTGGTAGATTCTGGCAAGCTTTGGCATTCTCCTGGGCTTGTAGCTGATCACTCCAATCTCTGTCTCCATCTTCACATGACCTTCCCTATGTGTATCTTTGAATGTCCTTTCCTCTTCTTAGAAGGACACCAGCCATTGGATTATTGCCCACCCTAATCCAGGATGACCTCCTCTTAATTAATTACATCTGCAAATACCCTACTTCAAATAAGGTCATATTCTGAGGCTGCGGAAGAACATTATTTAACCCATTTCATTCTTGAAGCAATGTGTGGTCTAGACACCGTTAGGCCCATTTTACACATGAAGAAAGTGTCGAGGTCTAGCAACCCTTCCTCAGTTGCATGCTTAGAAGGCCTTATTTGTAGGCAATTTCACTCCAGCTGCTCACTTCAACCCTCTCCCACAAGCATCCATGGTCATCTCTTTTCTACCATCAGCACCCAGGCAGTGAGCAATAAAGAACAATGGCTGCAGGTTTCTTGAACGTAGGCCTCTGTGGTCCCACTACATTGTGAGGCTTTTCAGTAGTAAGACTCAAAGCAGGTGCAAAAAAAGGCCAATTTGAAAGCAAGTCTGGATGACCAACCTCGTTCCTATGGCCCCATCCCCTTGGGCTCATAGGGATGGGATGAGCAGGGACAGGGCCTGAAGCTCAGAGAGGACCTGCTTTCTTAGCCACATTTCTTTAATGTTTCCTTGTCCTCTCTCCATGCCTTGCCTTTAATTGGTTTTCTTCTGAAAAAGCACCGTTCTCCTTTCCTCCTTGTTCTTTTAACTGCATCCCTCAAACAAGAAGGAATGAAACTTGTATTGGCTACAAATGGGACTGGCTGCCTAGACCCCAAGGACAGGGCTCTGTCTGTGGGAAGCCGGCCTGCCCCTGGGGACCTGCTTCTCCACCCACAGCTCCAGGTTGGCGGTTTCGGGGCAGATGCCTGTTCTTACTTGACCTTCTTCCCCGCTACCGTGATAGTGTGAGGAGTGGGCTGTATCCCCTGTGTGGTTCTCAGTTTAGTGTCTTCAGGATCCCCACACCACCCACCAGCATTCCTGCTTGTCTTGAGGAGGGAGCTGCACTCCCCCCTGTATGCCTTCCTCGGTCTGGCCTAAGCCCCTCCCTCTCTGCCCACTTCTCTCCACTCTTTGCTCCGGGCTCTTCTCTGCGCAACTGAGGTTTAGGAAAAGAGACTCACCTCAGACCAGGGAAGCCTGGGGTGTTTTGACAACAGCACCCAAATAAAACTCCAACTGGTATCTCAGCACATTTGTTTGCCTCCTAAATCCATACGCCTCAACCAAACACCAGCGGGATAGATACCAAAGTGTTAACAGTGGCGTTTCTGGGTGGAGGACTTGCAGGTGACTTTTTAAAGGTGCCTTCTTTTTACTTATCTTTTATTTCCTAAATAACTTGCCATGGACACAAATGACTTTTGTAAAGACACAGAAATAATCCTTAAAAATCAGTAATGGACAGTACAGTTCAATTGCTAACCAACGGCAACAAGAAAACATTTTAATAATTTGGCCAAGGGCTTATGTCTGTTCCCAATTTATTTAATTTAGTGTTGTTCCCTTTATAATAGAAGATCCTGGAGAGACATTGCTGCATTGTGCGTGCGTGTGCGTGTGCGTGTGCGTGTGCGTAGGATACAGACCACTCCATGTTGCACTGATACTTGGTAATGGAAAATTAGAATTTAGGTCATAAATATTGCAATATGATAAGCATAGTCATGACCACCGGTCTGCAAGGCCCCATCCATCCATTTTGTAGAAGGGAAAATTGATGCAAAGAGAGATTGTACGTCTTTACCAGGATCACCTTGTGAATTCAGGGCAGAAGGCATTTCTATCCTTTCTTCCCCAAATATTTTCCTCCAAATGCAATGTATATAATGTAATATGATGTGAGGTAAATGTTCATGGAAAGCCCCTAGAAGAGTCCTTGTCAAAGAGCAGGAGCTAAATCAGCGTTCACTAGTGCAGATCCAGAAAACAAGTCCGATCTTTCCCACCCTGCTTCACCTTATAGAGAAAAAAAAAAAAAGAGAACATAGCCTAAGAGTGAGAAAGAAGTGCAGCCAGGGTTTGGGGGAAATGAGAAAAGATCAAGAGCTCAGGAAGGGTGAGAACTGCAAGGAGCCAGCAGGTTATCTAGAACCAGCCTTAGCAACCTCCCCAAAGCCAACAACCAAGGTTTTGATGTGGGTTTATCTGGAATGTGATGAGAAGCAATGATAGCTAGCCCCCTCTCTTGAAAATGGAGAATGTCATGGGCACCTGGAGGCAGAGAGGGAGAGGAGACCACCTGAGGACACCCTAAAAACCGGCTTTCCTTGACTCATGATCAGCCCAGGGGCTGGAAATCAGCCTCTCGTGATCCTACAGAAGTCACGCATGTGGCTTGGATCCCCCTTGACCCCTGCCCTGACCCCTGAAGGAGGGCCTAGCTTTCACGTGAGGAAAGGGAGGGTGCGGAAAAGGTGTTCTGGCCAGAGCAACGGAGATGCACGTTTGTTTTTATAAGGAAAGAAGTCAAGGTTTGGCTCATTCCCTGAAAGCAACTCAGATAAAAGGGAGGTTTATTGGAAGTTGAATGGGTTGACGTAAGTTACTGATGAAGTATTTTCCTGCCCCATCTCGCCCCAGGTGACCGCATCTGGACGAAACACTTGGGACACAGCTGCTTAGACAGCAAAGTTACCGCAGTCACAAAGGTCAGATTCAGTAAGGGGAGTCTCTGAGGTCCAGGGCCGGGAAATGAGGGTGGAGAATGGAGGAGTGGCGGAGGCTGACCTGGTCCACTAGCCTTTCTAATGTGAAATACAAGAGAGGGATTCCAAAGACAAGGAGGACATTCTGGGGACCTGAAGGGAATGCGGACTGTTCTCTTCCCCTCATCTTTGGGGGGAAAAAGGGATGCTGGATATCCTGAGGTTTGAGAGTGCTCTTAATAAAACATGACACTTGCTTTTTGCCTGGAGTTTCTGAAGGTGGGAGGGAGGTTCCCTGAAGTACCCCATGCCTGGGGGTGGGAAGGGCTGCAGGGTTGTTTTCAGAGATGAAGAAAATGGGAACACCCCTCATCCCAGGCCCTGGAGCCCTCAGTGACCATCAAAGACTCCATGGCTCCTGTGTCCTCAGGGGACACAGAAGGGAGCTAAGCCACAGGCACAGGGGTCCTAGGACCTTATCAGAGACAACACTTATTGACCTGAACCAGACCCAGCCTGGGAGTATTTGTATCTCCCACTGCAAGATAGCCAAACCACATGTTTACACTATTCTGGGAGTAGGGGGAAGATTGAAAAGGATATGAGATTGGAATTTCAAGGGGGACTGGGCTCTGTCAGTTCCCCTAAATGTTAAACCTAGAGCTGCTGTATGACCAAGCACTCCTCTCCTAGGGAGGAATATAACCAAGAGAAAATGAAATAAATGTCCATACAAACACGTGTGCCCCAACGTTCGTAGCAGCATTATTCATGATAGCCACGAATGGAACAAACTCAACTGTCCAGCAGCTGATGAATGGATAAATCCACTTTGGTGTACCCACCCAGCAGAATAGCATTCAGCCTCAAAAGTGACCGAAGTACTAATTCAGTCTAGAGTGTAGATGAACCTTGACAAAGTCATGCTGAGCGAAAGAAGCCAGTCTCAAAAGACCACATACTGTGTAATTCCATGGATATGAAATGAGAGAAATGGAAGAAAGCAGCAGAGAAGGGAGAGACAGTCCTGACTAGAATTCTGGTCCTTGTTGCAGTCCCTTCTGCAGTCTGGCCTGTGGTTTCAGCGTCAGGTTTGCCTAGACAGCTGGTGGAATTACAATTTTTGCTCAAGTGTTACATCAGACAGTTCTAATAACACAAAGGAGCAGAGGAACCTGAGATCCCCTCACTGCTGCATGCTGACACAGGCCTGGCCTCATTTGTAGGGTGGTTTGGGGGAGAAGGACAAGGTAGAACTAGGGAACTAAATAATCTACATGCATCCCAATGTTTCTCCTGTTTCCTGGTCCTGGCTCATCTCTGGAAGGACAGAGGAAGATAAGACTGTCGGCCCCAGACATCGAGGCCCGCTCTAAGATGCACCTGGTATGGTCTCGGTAACTCAGGATGGAAGGTTCCCCAGAGCCAGCACCCAGTTTTAGTGTGTGTGTTGGGGGTGGGTTTTTCCCACACCAACTAAGCAGCTCTTGGACACCAGCTGGGCATCCTACAATTCAACTTAATTCCAACACTACCTACCCAGAGATAATATCAGATTCCACAGGTTGAGGGCTCAGTCCTACAAGACTGACCCCACTTCATGTGCCAGTCCCAAGTCCACACTGCTACCCAGGCTTCCGATGGAGCACCTACTGATTGGAGGTTCCCATGACCCCTTCTTAGGTTTGGTTAATTTCCTGAAGAGGCTCACAGAGCTCAAGAAACCCATTTACTCACTAGATTACCGACTTATTACAAAGGATATTAAAAAATACTAATCACTAGCCAGACGAAGAGATACAAAGGGTGAGATCCTGAACAAAGGCCCTCCTGTCCTGGTAGACTGTGGGCCCAGCACAGTGGCATGTGGAAGCATTCTGATTCCCCAACCCGGAAGCTCTTTGAACCCTCTCCTTTTGGGTTTTTATGGAGGCTTCATTCCATAGGCAAGATTGTTGAAATCATTGGCCATTGGTGAGTGATTTAACCTCTGACACCTCTCTCCTGCCAGGAGGTCAGGGGGTTAAGCCTCCAAGTTCCAAGCCTCTAATCACACAGTTCGCTCTCCTGGCAACCAGCCCCAAACTTAGGTGCATCCAAAAGTCACTTCCCTGACATAACAAAAACATAGCTCTTGTCACGTGCGAAATTCCAAGGGATTGCAGAGCTCTGGGCCAAAGACCAAATGTTTCTTTTAGAAATCACAGTATCATACAGCCCTTTCATCCAGGGACTCCCTAACCATGGCTCATTAAGACTACAACATGGTTCCAGGACTGAATGGAGGAGGGAATCTTTCTCCTACGTCCTGGACTGATGTCCTTTCTCCTTAAGATCTTTGGAAGAAGACGCAGTGCTTGGACGAAGTGAGGGGGACATCTGAACTCAACCTCAGATAAAGGAAATAAGTTCTCACATTGACTCTTGGTTTCAACTCAGTTAAAAAAGAAAAGAAAGTGAAGTGATGATTCATCTTTTCAAAGGCAGTCAGAGATAGGAGAAGACAGCTGACTCATGTTTTGAGGAGACTCTGACCCAGATCAGTTTTTCCCAACCCTGACTGCACATCAGAATCCCCTGGGGAACTTTAAAAGCCTGGAGGTGCCTGGGCACTACCGCAGACCTCCTGATTGAAAATCTCCATGGTTGGGGTGCAGAAATAGGCATTTAGGGGGAAACTTTGATCAAGTGATTTTGATGTCACCAGCATACCCTAACTGATGACTCAGGAATAGAGAATGCCACGGTTGGATTCCTCTGGACACCGCCATCCTTGTGAAGGAAAGTGAGTAAAAGGGAGGAAAGGAAGGTGAGAACCCAAAACCAAACAGTGGTTATTGCAATATGTGCTTTATATCTGCCTCTGCTTCTTCGATTTTCTCTTGTAAGACGAGCTGATTTCATGATCCTCAGTTTACCCACGGGGGGAATATGCAAGCACTCTGATATGAGGTACTCTCCTAAGATGCCAGAGCTAGTGGCATGTGGGGATTTAGAAACCATAGTAATCGGTCAGAGGAGGGAGGCACTATGTGGAAAGCAGACAGAAAGTAGACACTGTGTAGAAAGTAGAGCAGTGGACACAGGGCAGAAAAGCTGGATCGGGCCCCACTCACACCAGCCGTGTAACTTGACTGCTCTGAGTGGTGCTGGGAAAATGCCTGAACCAGCAGAAGGAATTTTGTGAATGGTATTTTCTAATTTATATAGAAAATTATTACATAGTAAATTATAATTTCTTGAATTAGGTTGCATAAGTGGCATGTTAAAAATTAGTGACTGCTTTACTTAATGATCATTTCTACTCTGAACATGGTGCCAGATGAGGGAGAAAACAGAAAACCAAAAGAAATTAATATGCAAGCGTTGCTCTCCCTGACTATTACTCTGAAATCATAAGGCCACATGGCTGTAATTTCCAGTGTTTCACTCTAAGAAGGGTGTTTATTAATTAAACGATGTTATGTTCCTGGCACTGGGGATGCACAAGACATTGTCTCTGCCTTGAGGAGCCCACGTCCAGTGGGGAGAATGACAAATGAACAGAATTATTGTAGAGGGTGGTAAATGCAGGCACAGAAACACCCAACTATCTTCTAGCCTGTCTTGACAACTTGCCCACTGAGGGACACTGGAGTCTGTCTCTCATCCTGAGATGGGGTGTTGGTGGTGACAGTGGGGGGCAGTGTAAGTGCCGCAATAGAAGTAGCTACTAGGTCCATATATGGTATAGAGGGGACTCAGTCATTTTAAGTTGGGAGGTCCAAGAAGTCTTGTTTTACAAAAGAGGAAACTGAAGCCGACAGGAGTTAAGCCAACAGGTGGTGTGGGTGGGGGGGTTGCTGAAGAGCGTTCAGCACAACAGGGGAAGAGGACAGAGTCTTACTCCTAGCATCGCTCGCTCCTTCTCAGATCGCTGCACCTTCTGCTCCTCCCTGCAGATAAAGGGCAGGTGAACTGGGCACGGAACAGCACAGGGGTCATGATCAGAGACCTCTGTCCAACTCTCTGTTTCATCTTGTGCCAGCTGTGGAAGCTTGAACAAATGACTTTCTCTCTTGGTACTTGTTTCATTATCTGTAAAATAGGGGTAAACCTAAAATGTCGAACGTTATATAGATTAAATGGTTTGAGACATGGAGAGTGTTTGGAACAGGGCCTGTTAGCACATAGTAAGTGCTCAATAAATGTTATTTATTCTTATGCTATCACCTGATTGGCGTGGTCAACCCAAGATCATATTTGCAAAAATATGATTAAAACCTAGCTCATTCCCCCCTCAGAATTAAAATATAGAAAGCTTTGTTTTTTAATTGCAAAATGACACATTGTATCATTATAAAATATACTTTAAATTAAAAAAGAGTAAAGATTACCCATATACCCATACCTGAGATAATTGCTAATATTTTGGTGAACATAATTTTCTAGAGCTCTCTGGACAGGAATATAGGAATGTAATTTTAGTACATGTCATTATATTAGGATGTTGTTCATTGAACTGCTTTTATCACTCATCAAAGATATTGTGAGCATCTTTCCATGTCAGTGATTATAGATTCCATGATTTTTTGTAAAGGCTGATGAGTATTTCATTGTATGGTACATCACTATTTAAGCCATCATTATTGATGGTCACTTAGGTTATTTCCAATATTGTTGATACTACAAAACAATGGCGCCATAAATGACCCCACCCAGTGAGCTCTGGGCCCTTGTCTGATTATTTCCTTGGGAAAACTAGCTATAAGGGGTATCTCTGGATCAAAGGGTATATACCTGAAGACACATGTCCCACTAGAGTAACACATATTGTGGAAAAACAGACTGGCTAGTCACCTGGCTTAATGGCACTTACGAAGCCACCAACTTGTGGTTTTTGCAGCAACTCAGGACATAGTTGTGGGAGGGCAAGTGGGCCAGTGGTCAGTTGGTAGGAGGGCAAATATTTGGAGGCAGTCCCTTCCCACAAATTTCAAACATGTTCCTATGCCAGCAGGTAATTTTTCAGACCTGAGAAAGAACTCAGTGGGAGAATTTACTGATCTCGTTGGGCCACCAGGGGTATGCAATTTCTTTGAATATCTGGCTTTTCCAGGAAATCAAATAGGGAAGTTCATTTGGTTGAAAACGTCACTTAACTTTTGAGGAACCTTCTGAGGGTATAATGTCCAAGGGTATTTTGCTCCAATCATGTTTGGGGAAGATTTTTCCTAGCCTCAAGCTTTCCTCATCACCTGGCCAATAATCTCGAGCATTTTCCTTAGCAAATAAAGCTGGGATGTGCAGCAAGAAAAGTGAGTGGTGGCCATGAGACTCAGCACCTTCTCCTGCCCCGAGAGTAATAAAAGATGAATCGAGTGTGGAAAGGACATGGACACAGGCTGGACCACATCTAGACTTGGCCAGTTCAGACTAGCTCTTCCTACAGGTGGAGGAAGGTGAAGAAACACCTGGCCCTTCACCCTAAACCAGAGGCCAGCCACACATTTCACTCCAGCCTCCTTTCCTGACCACCTCGGATCCTGTTCTAGGGTGGGACGTTCTATCATACCGGCTTGGTGTAGGAGAGGCGTGATCAGGAGGAATGAATGGAATGAGCCAGTCTACTCCTACTTGTAGTAGTTCCTAGCTGGAGAGGAAAGCAGTAATGTAGGCTAACATTCACAGAGGTCTAAATATTGCCAGGGCAGTTCCAAGTGCTTTATGGATATGAACCCAATTAACTCTCACAACAACCCGAAGGTAGGCACGCTCATTGGTCTCATTTTATAAATAGGGAAACCGAGGCACTTAGAGGGTAGACCATTTGCTGGAGGTCATATATTGAGTAAATGGGAGAACTGAGTTTGAACTCCCACAGTCTAGCTCCAAGTTCTCCTATTTACTATTGCTCCTCTTCATGTTTGTAATAATGGGCATCTATCTTCAATGAGACACTCCCAAAATAATCAGAAATATATATATATATATATATATATATATATATATATATAAGGGATAACCTTAGAGAAGCCAATGGGAGTTCTTCAGCCTGTTAGTCAAAGTGAGACCTCTTTTTTTTTTTTTTAAGATTTTATTTATTTATTGGAGAGAAGGAAAGAGAGAGAGCACGAGAGCATGAGCAAGGGGAGGGGCAGAGGCAGAGGGAGAAGCAGACTCCCTGCTGAGCAGGGAGCCCACCATGGGGCTCAATCCCAGGACTCCGGGATCAGGACCTGAGCTGCAGACGCTTAACCGACTGAGCCACCCAGGTGTCCCAAAGTGAGACCTCTTAAGAGTATCAAACCTGACAAATGAAAGAGGATTGAATGGAGCCCCTCCTGGCCTGGGGTTATAGACGAGAAGAACAGCATCTTTAGGGGCAGAACAATGGGGATTCTAGTGGCAGGATCTGACAGTGACGTGCTTTGCATTAAAAGTCAGAGGTATGTGATATGAGGAATTCTTAATCTCAGGAAACAAACTGAGGGTTGCTGGAGTCGGGGGTGGGGTGGGAGGGATGGGGTGACTGGGTGATAGACACTGGGGAGGGTATGTGCTCTGGTAAGCGCTGTGAATTGTGCAAGACTGTTGTATCTCAGATCTGTACCTCTGAAACAAATAATGCAATATATGTTTTTTTTTTTTAAAGATTTTTTATTTATTTATTTGAGAGAGAGAATGAGAGAGAGCAAGCACATGAGAGGGGGGAGGGTCAGAGGGAGAAGCAGACTCCCCGCCGAGCAGGGAGCCCAATGTGGGACTCGATCCAGGGACTCCAGGATCATGACCTGAGCCGAAGGCAGTCGCTTAACCAACTGAGCCACCCAGGCGCCCAATGCAATATATGTTAAGAAAAAAAAAAAAAAGAAGAAGATAGCAGGAGGGAAGAATGAAGGGGGGGAAATCGGAGGGGTAGACGAACCATGAGAGACGATGGACTCTGAAAAACAAACTGAGGGTTCTAGAGGGGAGGGGGGTGGGAGGATGGGTTAGCCTGGTGATGGGTATTAAAGATGGCACGTTCTGCATGGAGCACTGGGTGTTATGCACAAACAATGAATCATGGAACACTACATCTAAAACTAATGATGTAATGTATGGTGATAAACATAACAATAAAAAATTAAAAAAAAAAAAGTCAGAGGTATGTGGGCATCTTTGCTTCTACTCTTTGTCAGCTCTAGTTCTTTACTCTTCCCCTCCTGTTTCCTCGGTCCCTTCTTCATAAGCTGCAGCTAATTTATATCCAATAGACATATAGGCATTATTGATCTCTTTCCCGCAAACACTCTGATATGTGTGTTTATCTCTATGTCTATATCATCTATCTCTATATATATACATCCATATTTCATGCATACAAATATATATCTCTACAAATTGTTAATTTTCTAAAAATGCTAGTAAGTAATCAAATTTAACAAACATTTTACTCCATATATGGTATGTCTAAGGTCATTAAATTATGACCTCACTGCTCAATAAAACAGGAAGATAGTTGAGTCAAATGAGGTATCCAAGGCTGTCAAAGGCCCAGCCAGAGGCCTGAGCTATGACATGATACTAAGAATGAAGAGACAGAGATTCTGGGGTAAGTGACCAAACAGAGTGGACAGAGTTAGCAAGCGTGTGTGGTGCATTGGCTGGGAAGGAAGGAAACTGGACTGGCTGGGAGGGCTGGCCTGAAGAGGGGGAGCAGTACGTTTCTATTATGGATACAGCAGCCAGATATTCACTCCCTGTCCATACCCACACTGGGCAGTCAATGCCTCTATTCCACAGCAGATTTAAGGATAATCATGGAACTTCAACTTGCCACAAGCTCACTTGCAAAAGACATTTGCTATGTCTTTTCAATAAATGCCTGTGTGCGCATGTGTGTATGACATTATTAATTTCCAGTAAGTTCTTGAAGTTCAAACCAGAACACTCTCATAACCATCCTGATTTTGAGGAAGCAGTCTGCTGCCGTACTTCCCTCTCTCCATGTTTACCCCTTGGTTCCACAATTGTAACTCTTCTCTTTGTAGGCACCAAACTGGAGGCTTCCCTAACTGTCACAGAATTCCCCAGTATCTCTCTTTCATTTAATCCAGGAGAAATGTCAAAGAGAAACTTCTTTCTGAGCTCCATGACCTACATTTACAAATTGTTCTTAGTAGCAGTTTGGGTTTTCTGGATCCACTTTCTCTAAAAGTCCCAACTGTCTTCCCAACTTAATTCTCTTATTTACCCAGAAACACCAAACCCCTTGAGAAACAATATTTATTCTTTCTAAGCAATATAATGAATCACCTTTGGAACAAAGAGGCATCTCTATCCTAGGATTCTAAGACTATATAGAATATCCAAAAAGGATTTAAGTGTCTCTAACATATAACACAAGAGCACAAGTGAAAAGTGGGCCAAGAAAGGGGAGGGAAATAAGAATTAAGCCAAACCATAGAGTCTCCTCTTCTCCCTGGGCACAAGACAGAAATGCATGATCTCTGTCAGAATATGTGGGCTTGCTGTGGTTGAGCTACCAACTGCTTTTTTCCAGACTTACGACACCCATCACCTGACTATTCTCCCTGCTTCCATGCCCCTTCAATGCTTCTTCTACACTGCAGCAAAAGTGATCTCTCAACACAAGCAGGATCAATCATTTTTCTCCTGAAAATCTTTGACAACCTCCCATTAAATTTAGAATGGAAACCAAATTCTTTACCGTGCACTCAAAGTCCTGTATGGCTCGCATTTCAACATCATGCCTTTCTCCCTACCTCACTTGCTACTCTTCTGTCTCTCTGGCCTGCTTTCTATCCCCTGATCACGTCAAGCTCAGTCCCAGCTCGAAACTTTTGTACAAATTGTACCTCCTACTGGAAACATACCAGTTTTGGTGCAGCACAGTTTAAATGTCACCTTTTCAGAGAAGTTCCTGCCCTACTCACTGCATTCAAAATCAGTTCCTGACTCTTTAATTTTACCTTGGTCTCTTAGTTGTTGGTGGTGTTGCACTTATGTGGTCATATATTTGTTTATTATATATTTCCACCTCCAGACCCTCATCTAGAGCGAGTTCCATGAGGCAGAACATGTCTGTTCTGTTCTCTCTTACATGTTCAGTATCTAGCTCAAAGCTTGACATGTAGTAAATACTCAGTAAACATCCGTTGAACGGAAAAATAAAATTGGCTCTGAGCTTTCCAAGCCAACACTGGACAGTTAAACAATATTTCCAAGGTTGGGTAGTAAAACAAAACAATTTCTAACTTGAGGAAACACAACTATTTTGGTATGAAGAAACAAAGAAGTTAAGTAACTTACCCAAGGTCAAATAAATAGGAAGCCCCAAAGCCAGAATTCAAGCCCAAACAGCCTAACTCTAGAGTCCCTGTTGTTCTCAATCACTCTACTATCCTATTTTCTCTTTCTTTTCTCTTTTCACTTTTCTTTCCTTTTCTTCTTTCTTTCTTTCTTCCTTTCCTTTCCTTTCCTTTCTTTCTGGGGTGAGGGAGAGAGAGGAGTGGGGCGAGGGGCAGAGGGAGAGAGAAAATCTCAAGCAGGCTCCATGTCCAGCGTGGAGCCTGACACAGGGCTCAATCCTGAGATCATGACCTGAGCCAAAATCAAGAGTCAGACACTTAGCCAACTGAGCCACACAGGTGCTCCATCCTATTTTCTAATAGAGTTTTATTACATTCTTCATTGATAAAGGTGCAAACTAACTAAATAAATAAACAAGCCAAACTTTAGTCTGTTCTGACATGTTTGTGATTCCTATGACTATTGGAAATACTTTAACCCTTGGCATGGATTATTATGGGTCACTAAAGCAGTCTCTCAACCAGTGTTTGATACATGTAGGTCTAACTGGTAATCCTGGGATTACATCCTTTTGTTTCTTCAGTTTTTTCCAGGGATATGGAGGCAGTGTACTCCTGGGATAAGATTGTATGAGTTGGTCGGGGCGGCGGTGATGATGGAGTAGAAAAGCACCAGGAGTCTGTCTACCACCTGTACGATAATTACATTGGAAGAATCTGTCTGATACAGCTATTTTGGAACTCTGGAGTCTGTCGAAGGCTTGCAACTTCCAGGGGAAGGCATGGTAAATTGCAGTTAATTTTGATACATTTTAGCTCATAGCACAATAGCAGCTGCCCATCTCCCACCCTGAGTCCTGTGGCAAGAAGCTAGCTATGCACATGCTCCTGGAGTAGCTCACACACAGCTTATGGGAGCCAGCGAAGACAAAAAAGACCCTGTCCTCCCAATGTTGAGGCTCTGCGCTCTGATCACTGATTGCTGCACCTGATCACAGGCTGCAGACCAAGAGGCAGTAGCCACTGTTGTACCTCTCTCCCTGCTGCAACCCCCTCCACCTCCAGCTGAAGTGACTTCCAGGGGACTTAATGGGTCAGCGCCCTTTTTCTTACCCCCTCTCCCACATTTTTTATCTTTTTTCCCTCTGGGGAGCCAGACATTAAAGACGAGGACATTTATAACAAAGGCACATATGGGAAAAAATGTAAAAGTAACTGAATATGGCCAGGGAAAGGAACAGGTTCAGGAAAGACCTGAGAAGACCTTAAGTTAACACCTTAGTTTGATCCTTGGTAAGAGACAGCCTACAACAATAACAACAAAAAATAAAGCAATAAACAAAAACCATAACAAAATAGCAAACTCCGGGGAATGTGGAGAATCTGATTTCCAGTTACATTATTAGATTCAGATGTCTTGTTTTCTACAACAATAACAAAAAATAAGACATACAAAGAAACAGGAAAGTATGGTGCAAAGGAAAAAATAAATGGACAGAAACCATCCCTGAAAAAGACCTGATGGCAGATCTACTAGACAAGGACTCTAAAATAACTCTTAAAGGTACTCAAATAACTAAAGGATGATATGGAGGAAGTAAAAAAAAATGATGTATGAACAAAATGGAAAGATTGGTAAGGAGACAGAAAACCTAAGAAGAAACCAAAAAGAAATTCTGGAGCTGAAAAGTACAATATCTGAAATGAAAAATTCACAAGAGGGATTCAAAGGCAGATTTGAATGGGCAGAAGAAAGAATCCATGAACTTGAAGATAAGACAATGAAAATAATCAAGTCTGAGGAACAGAAAGAAAGACACTGAAGAAAGGTAAACAGAGCCAAAGGGACGTGTGGGACACCATCAAATGAGCCAGCACCTGCATCATGTGAGTTCCAGAATGAGAAGAGACAGAGAAAGGGGCAGAGAATATTTGAAGCAATAACGGCTGAAAACTTACCAAATTTGATTAAGGACATGAATATAAACATCGAAGAAGCTCAATGAACTTTAAGTTCTGAACTTCACTAAGACACATTATAATCAAACTTTTGAAAGACAAACAGAAACTTGAAAGCAGCAAGAGAGAAGCAACTCATCACATACAAATGATCCTCAATAAAATAATCAGCAGATTTCTCATCAGAAACCTTGGAAGCCAGAAGGCAGTGAGCTGATAGTTAGTACCACTAGACTTGCTCTGCTAGAAATGTTCAAGGGAGTCCTGCAGGGTGAAATGAAATGACAATAGACAGTAACTCAAAGCCATATAAAGAAATAAAAATCCCAATAAAGAAAAATGCACAGGCAATTATAAAAGCTAGTTTTATGGTAACAACGTTTTGTAATTCCACTTTTTGTTTTCTAAATGATTTAAGAAATTAATGTGCTAAAAAGAATTATTACTTTATGTTATGTAAAAGGTGTAATTTTGTGATTTCAATAATCAAAATGGATAGGGACATAGCTGTAAAGAATCAGAATTTTTGTATGTTATTGAAGTTAAGGTGGTATAAATCCAAATTAGAATGTTGTAACTTAGAATGTTAAATGTAATCCCATGGTAATCACAAAGAAAATAGCTATAGAATATACACCAAAAAAAAAAAAAAAGAGAGAGAGAAAAAGGGATCAAACATCTCCCTACCAAAAAAAAAAAAATCAACTCAACACAAAAGAAGACAGTAATGCAGTAAATGAGGGACAAAACAGCTATAAGGCATAAAGGAAATAGAAACATAACAAAACTAAGTCCCATCTTTACCATAATTACTTTAAATTTAAATGGATTAAACTCTCCGATCAAAAGACAAGATCAACAGGATGGGTAAAAACACATGATCCAACTATATGCCGTCTATAAGACACTTTAGCTCCAAAGGTACGAATAGATGGAAAGTAAAAGTTGGAAAATTTATTCCACACAAATAGTAACCCAAAGAAAGTGGGGATATCTATACTGATACCAGACAAAACTAACTTTAAAACCAAAAAGTTTATAAGAGACAAAGAAGGATATTATCTATTAATAAAAAATTTAATATAGCAAGAAGATATAACAATTATAAATACATTTACAAACCTAATTACAGACCATCAAATATATGAAGCAACAACTGACAGAATTGAAGGGAGAAATTGTTCTGTAATAATAGCTGGACACTTCAATACCCCACTCTCAATAATGGATAGAATAAACAAACAGAAGATAAGTAGGTAAATAGAGGGCTTAAACAACATAACAAATCGACTAGATCTATCAGACATATTCAGAACACTCTACCCCACAATAGCAGATTACACATTCTTCTCAAATGCACATGGGACATTTTCCAGGTTAAGTATATGATACGACAGCTATAATTGTATGATAAGTTATCATACAAAGTATCTTCTCTGACTATCATGGATGAAGTTATAAGAGAAATAAAACTGGAAAATTCACAAATTTCTAAAAACTAAACAACACCCTCTTAAACAACCGAAGTTTCAAAGAAGAAATCATAAAGAGAATTAGAAAATACTTAGGAATAGATGAAAAAAAAAAAAAACCACAACAAACCAAAATTTGTGAATGCAGTGAAAACAGTCCTAAGGGGAAACTTATAGCTATAAACACATTAAAAAAACAGAAAGATCTCCAATCAATGACCCAACTATATATAACTTAAGGAACTAGAAAAAGAGGAGCAAATTAAACCCAAAGCTAGCAGAAGGAAGGAAATAATAAAGATTAGAGCAGAGATTAAAAAAAATAGAGAATACAAAACCAATAGAAAAAAAATAAATGAGGGGCGCCTGGTGGCTCAGTGGGTTAAGCCTCTGTCTTCGGCTCAGGCCATGGTCCCAGGGTCCTGGGATCGAGCCCTGCATTGGGCTCCCTGCTCACTGGGGAGTCTGCTTCTCCCTCTCCCTCTACCTGCTGCTCCGCCTGCTTGTGCTCTCTCTCTCTGTCAAATAAATAAACAAAAAATCTTAAGAAAAAAAATAAATGAAACCAAAATTTGTTTCTTTGAAAGGATCAACAAAATTGACAAGCCTCTAGCTAGACGAACTAAGAAAAAAAAAAGAGAAGTTTTGAATTACTAAAATCAAAAATCAGAGTGGAGACACTACTACTAATTCTACAGAAACAAAAGGGATTATAAAGGGGTACTGTGAACGACTATATGCCAACAAGTTGGATAACATCCGTGAAATGGATAAATTTCTAGAAACAAAATCTACCAAAACTAAACCATGAAAAAATAGAAAATCTGAATAGAACTGTAACTAGTAAGGAGATTCAAACTGTAATCAAAAATCTCCCAACAGGGGCACCTGGGTGGCTCAGTCGGTTAAGCATCTGCCTTTGGCTCAAGTCATGATCCCAGGGTCCTGGGATTGAGTCCCGTGTTAGGCTCCCTGCTCCGCGGGGAGTCTGCTTCTCCCTCTCCCTCTGCCACACTGCTTGCTTGCACACCCGTGCTCTCTCTCTCTCTCTCTCTCAAATAAATAACAAAATAAAATCTTAAAAAAAAAATCTCCCAACAAAGAAAAGTCCTGGACCTGATGGCTTCACTGGTGGTTTCTCCCAAACATTTAAAATAAAACTAATACCAATCTTTCCCAGATACACAAATAGCCAATAAGCACATGAAAAGATGCTCAACATCACTAATCATAGGGGAAATGTAAATCAAAACCATAACAAGATACTACCTCATACCCTAGAATGGCTACTGCCAAAAAACCAGGAAAATAACATGTTGGTGAGCATGTGTAGAAATTGAAACCCTTGCACATTGTTAGTAGGAATGTAAAATATATAGCCACTGTGGGAAAAAAATGTGACAATTCCTCAAAAAATTAAAAATGGGACTACCATATGATCCAGCAATTCTACTTTTGAGTATATATGCAGAAAATAATTGAAAACAGTGTCTCAAAGAGATATTTGTATATCCATGTTCATGACCACGTTATTAACAATAGCTAAACCTTGCAAGCGACCGTAGGTGCCGATGTACAGATAAGCAGTGTATGCATTGAATGGAATAGTATTCAACCTTAAAAAGAAAAGACATTCTGACATATGTTACATCCTGGATGAACCTTGAAGACATTATGCTAAGTGAAATAAGCCAGTCACCAAAAGACAAATGCCATGTGATTCTGCATAAATGAAATATTTTAGAGTGATCAAAATCATAGAGATGGAAAGTAGATTAGTGGTTGCCAGGGGCAAGGTGAGGTGGGGAATAGGGAGTTATTATTTCATGGGTACAAAGTGTCAATTTTTAAGATGAAAAGAGCTGTGGAGATGGTGGTGGTGATTGCACAACATGAATACATCTGTACACTTAAAAATGGTTAAGATGGTAAATTTTATGTTATGTATATTTTACCACAATTTTTAAAAAAAGCAATAGCATCATGGAAAAAAAAAAAGATTGCATGAGTTACGGTGTGTATCTGCCGGTGAGGGTAGGAAGAAGAGCTTGAGCTGATGACTTGGCCAGATATTATCTGCATGGTAGAGAAATAAACCCATTTATTTGTCTTAGTATAGCAAATCCGTGTACCACAGCTTGGAAAAGATTTGAAATACAGCCCTACTGGATCTTTTGATCTTTGAATCAGTATCATGATCTAATTGAATTGATACATTGATAAGAAGTCTTGCTGCAAGAGTAAATTTTGATGATGTATCAGATATGAAGCCCAGACCCTGCTAGATATCCTGCGTGTGGGGCACTGCCCCAAACCATATCCTTGTCCTCTTCATGGCTCTAATGGGGTGTTGCTTATATCAGTTTAAGGCCCAGAGGAGTAAGGGGTTTCTTAAAAGGAAGAGATTATCAAAGCGTGGCCTGGGGGCTGAATCTGGTGTGCTCTCTGTTTTTGTAAGTAAAGTTTTATTAGAACACAGCCACACTCATTTGTTTACATATTATGTATGGCTGCTTTTGCACTAAAATAGGCCGAGTTGAGTACTTGGCAACAGAGATCACTACTTGCAACAGAGATCACGTGCCCCACAAAGCCAGAAATATTTACTACCTGTCTCTTTACAGAAAATTTAAAAATGCCCACCCCTGTTATAAGGGAGTAGGGAGAAGGACGGATAAAGGGATAGGTTGGAGGCTCATTACGGGGATCTTAAATGGGGAGGCCAAGGCGTTTTATCCTTCACTCAGTGAGGAGCCACCAGAAGAGTACTAAGAAAGTGCTAGGATGACAGAAATATGTTGAAGGAGAATTATAGTGGCTTTCTTCTACATGTTGAGAAAATGGGGACTAAAAACAAAAGGCAGGGAGCATGATTAGGAGGAAGCTGCAGTTATTCAAACTGAAGTGTTTAGGGTCTGGAGCAGACACTGTTGGTTGTCTGCCATCATTCAAACCCCCATCTTCCATGGTGGCAAGGCCCTGACTTTGCTAAGGCATCTATCCTCATGTGACCCAGAGAAAGATGATCTCATCCCTGACTCCTGGGTAAATGCCTGCCAACAATTGGTTTCGGGGTGGGCATGTGACCAGGGTGTGGAACTATACCACAGCTAGTCTTGATATACGCTTGGGTATAGAGTCAACCACCCAGTAGAGTGGGGCCAAGAGAATTGCAGGTAACAGAGGCAGAGCCATTCTACCTGTATATTTCTTGTTATTTAAGATAATGATCTTCTTATTGCTTCAGCCGATATGAACATCCTGATGTAAAGGCCAAGAGTAACAGTGAGTTCACAAAAGACATAGTTGGAACAAGAGATCTGTGAAAGGGAATTAGATCAATATTGAAGCTCCGCTATGGGGAAAGGGGAGGAGTAAATGTGGTCCTGGTATTTTAGTTCTGGTGACTGGGAACCTAAAATGCATTAACAGAAATGGGGAAATGATGGGCATGGCTCACTGTCTTTGTTTTAGTCACGTTATTGCCCCATGAGGCCAACAGACATCCCAACAGGGAATTTGCTTTGCATATTGCTACATGACTCTACTCCAAACATGAGAATATGAGATAAAGTTTATTTGATCCTACAATATTGTAGCTGTGAGCAAACATTCCATGAATGTAGTTACGTGCAATATTTATTTTTTATTACAGATGTTTAAGTTATATAGGAAGGATGTATCATTTTATAGTGATTGTTAGTTTGGAATAAAATCACTTCCTTGTAGAATTCAAATACCCATTTTTTTCAGGGTGAGAGAGCAAAATATTTTTCTAAAATTAGAAATTCATAGTAGAAAAAAATTCATTTAAGTATACATAGATAAGTGTAACTTAATTTCCTTATTTTTAAAAAATACATTAAATCCTATATTCATCTGCTTTTAAAATAATGCACAAGGAAGAGAAGATATCCAATAAAAAAGTAAGTGGTGAGTATGCTTTTATACTTATAAAGAGACAAACACATTCAGAGAGAAAGAGACAATAAAGATTTGGGGTGAAAGTGGGAAGGGAAGACAGTAGGAGAAAGAGATGCAGTATCTTTTCATTATGTAAATTCCCCCAGGATGGGAGCCTTGGTGCCGTCCACAGCATGGCCAGGGCTGCAGATGAGAAGATGAGAAATCACAACCTCAAGTGTTGTCCTGGTCCCAAGAGGCAAATTTCAAACTCATTAATACTGCTTTAACAACATTTTCTAGACCAAAAAAAAACTCCAAAAACAAAGCAAATGAGTTGATCAACGTAACAGAAGAGTCCAGGAATAGATAAATACATACACAGATGTAGATACAGTCAACTGGTTTATGATAAAAAATGACACTGCAATATAGTGAGGGAAATCTTTTCAATAACTGGTTTAGGGACAACTGATTATCCATATGATTTTTAAAAAATGTACTTTGACCCCCTACCTCACATGATAAGCAAACAAATTAATTCCAGAAGGACTGCAGATCTAAATGTGAAAAATAAGTATTTTAGAATAAAATATGGAAAGAGGTCTGCATGACCTTGGAGCAAGCAAAGTTTGCTTAAATGGGACCCACAAAAAAATAAAGGGAAAAACTGGTAAATAGGACTATGTAAAATTAAGAGCTTTTTGTTCATCAAAAGACCCCATTAAGAGAAAGAACAGACAACACACAGTGTGAGAATACATCTGACAAAGGACTTATATGTAGAATCTGATAAGAATTCCTACAAATCAATGATGGACAACCTAATAAAAAGTGAACAAAACACTTAAAAAGACACTTCATGAGTTTACTGCCGCAAGGCTGATAAACATATGGAAAGGAGCTCAACTCCATTAGCCACCAGGACAATGTTAATTAAAACCATAATTTGATACGTCTACAGATCCACCAGAATGTGGAGCAACTGGAGTTCCCATACATTGACCGGGGAATGCAAATTGGTACATTTTCCAACATTTCCACACTATGCCCCAGAAATTCTCTTGTATGTATGTATATATGATTGATTCAGCAATGGAACGTACCAGGTATGTACTGAACAGAAATAAGTTCAAGGATTCATCAAAGACATATACTAGAATATCTACAGCAACACTAGTCGGATTAGCCCCCGTTGCGTGGAAAAACAAAAACGTGCAGGCAAACAAAGGTCAGACTGCTTCTGGAATTGTCCAGCCCCGGTAGGTGTCAGCGTACTATGCTGCTCCAATACTATCAATCTTTGCAACCTCTTCATTAACATGACTCAATAAATTCCTCAGGTGTAGCGTAGTACAGAGTTTAAACAGCATGGGCTCCAAAGCCAAAGTGTGTTTGAATCCTGTGGCCAGAGCTTACTAGACACAAGATTTTGGTCAAGTTATCTAAACTTTTTTTGTTCCTCCATTTCTTCAACCATCAAGAAGAAGTGATAACAGTACTTTCCTCATAGAGTTTTTTAGGAAGACTAATTGAATCAATGCACACAAAGCACGGGGAATACTGCCCAAGATGCAGTAAATATTTTTTAAAATCTTAATACTATTTATTAAATCTCTTTCATATGTTCTAGTGCTCTGATATGGCACTAGAACCGATGAAACCACAGAAATACCACATTTGGGTTAGGATCAATGAGGCACCACAACACATGAAATAACTGCAAAGCTTTGATAAAATACGACTTCAGTGGTGGAGAGTATAAAGGTTGAGTTCAGGGGCGCCTGGGTGGCTCAGTCGGTTAGGCAGCTGCCTTCGGCTCAGGTCATGATCCCAGGGTCCTGGGATCGAGCCCCACGTTGGGCTCCCTGCTCGGCCGGGAGCCTGCTTCTCCCTCTGCCTCTGCCTGCCGCTCTGCCTACTTGTGCTTTCTCTCTCTGTCAAATAAATAAAATCTTAAAAAAAATAAAAAATAAAAGGTTGAGTTCAGACTGCTTTAATTATTTTCTGGTGCTTCAATGACTTTTCTAACACTGTTATTTGTATCTTTTGTTTTATTTTGGGAGGAGGAGGAGCTACGCCCATAACTTAGGATAGTATCTTCAGTCCTTGTGTTTTTAAGGACAGCGTGGATCTTGGGGTCTTCTCTGCATTCTCCATAAAGTCAAGCAGATACAGTAGGCACCGAATGAATGTTTGTTCAAATAAAGAGGACAAGTTCTCGCAGTGTGCTCAGTTCTGTTTAGTGAGAAACCAACCACAGGGTCATTGTTTTGCTATCTTTTGTTTTCAATTTGACGGAAGAATAGACAGAAATATTTGACTTGAGGTGTAAAAAGAGGAATTGCTCTCCACTAGAGAACAGTCTGTTCTAAAATTACCAAGGTGTGAAGCATCTTTCTTTAAAAACAAAACAAAACAACAGCTATCCAAATAAACATTTTCTAAATGGTCCCTAAATAAGTTACATTATCCTATGTAAATAAGTTACATTATCCTATGTAAATAATTTCTGTTTTATGGTAGATCAGCATTTACTGACATGAGAAACCCAGATGAATCAAAAAGGGATCAATGCCAGAATTTTAAATGTGCAAACTGAAAAAGAAAAGAAATTCTAGTTAATTTTAACATAATGAAAAATTCCAAAATTATTAAGATGACCAACTTAGACCTTCAACCCAGCACAACTTTAATTCTGTTATTTTACTTTGTAGAAGGAAAAATTAAACATTTCAACTTTAAATTTTTTAATTAAAAAATAAAATTTTAATAATAAATACAAAATTAATCTTGATTTCTTTATTTTTAAAGATTTTGAGAGAGAGAGAGAGAGAGCCTAGTGGGGGGAGGGGCAGAGGGAGAGGGAGAAGCAGACTCCCCGCTGAACAGGGAGCCCTAGGGGTTCAATCCCAGGACAGATGCTTAACCGACTGAGCCACCCAGGTGTCCTGGAAAATTAATTTCGATTTAAAAAATGGTTTGAAAGTCACCCATAACAATACCAGTCTGGTTAGATTCATAGCTCTTGGACCTTAATTTAATAAATCATTTCTTGGCATTGATATTATCAATACACACACTGATTTCACCTTGCCTTCTACTAAGCACATTAGAGACAGAGTCTCATTTAGACCTCACTCCACTTTACCCAAGGAAACAGGTTCACTGAAGTTAAACTACATACCCAAAGTCATAGAGTTAATAAGACTGGAACTTGGGTCTGACTCCAGGTCTCTAAAGCAACCTCTCACTCTTCCCAAAAATGTGTACATTTCTCAGTACAGCTAGATTTTTTTTTTTTTTTTTTTACCTTCCATAGTCACCCAGAATGAAGCAACTTTTAGAACAGTGGTGGGTACAAACAGGGTTTGTTGTTTTTATCCTTGTTTTTCAGTTTTCTCCTAGATGCCTGAATCATTTTAATCCAGTTTTAAAGTCCCTGAGCCTCTTCAATGTCCTAGAAGGAGACCATTTTGTTTGATCTCATATATGTTAGCATTTGTAACTTATTCCAACCTTCCTAAGAGGACTGGTTGACAGATAGAGGCTACTGTCAGTCATTTGTTGTTGCTGATAGCAGTTTTTTTTTCATTATTCAGGCTTGACGTGGCTTTTTAATTCTCACAGCCAAAAAAGTTCTTCTAATCAGTTTCACTTATGTAAATTTTGTTGTCTCTTGAGTAACTTCTCCGTGATCTTGCCTTTTTCTTTTCTTTTTTTTTTCATTTTTCACAACTGCAGAGCATTGAGGTGAAAACAGCTTTTGTGTCTTGTCAAAGACGGGCTGCTTGATCTTCGGGCAGATAGCCAAAGCTTCCCATGGAGAAGCCAAGATGCTGAAAGGGGAAGCCTAAGTTTGGGGGATTTTGATAGTCACCAATAACCCCAAAATGCTGGCCAAAACTTTCACCTTGCAGTTATGCAAAAACTTCACTTGGGTTAAAACTCGTTCTCAGACTGGATACATATGTTAGGATCATTCTAGCAAGTTTCCCCAAGGTCCAAATGTTTTCGTTACTTCATATCTATGGAAGCATATTTCATATCTATAGCACCATAAACAAGAGTTGATTTGGTCTATTCATTTTTTATAATAGTATCATTTATTATCATGTGGATCCAAATCCACAGTGCATAAATCAGAGTCCATAAATAAACTGATCATGCTTCCCCATAGTTGAGGCTATATTGGGAGTGAAACCAGTGAAAAATAGGGAAAAGGTAAATGAAAGAAAATAATTCAGTCCAGTTGGGTTCAAGTCCAGATTAAAAATCCAGTGGTGGTTGAATTTAGTTGTTTAAACTCCCTCACCTCTGATGTTTATATTTGGTCTTATACATTAATGAGTTATCATTTCCTTACAAGTAGTTGAAAGTTCCTGGAAGGCAAATAATTGTGCTCAGACTTTAAAAATTATAATTTATTTGGAATAGGTAACATGTTCACAGGATTCAAAAGTCAAAAGATCCTACCAGTAAAAGTCTCCTACTAGGAACCCAATATGCCACTCCAAAAGCTACCAGTCTAAATAGCTTCTTATGTGGGCACCTGGGTGCCTCAGTCAGTTAAGTGTCAGCCTTCGGCTCAGGTCATGATCTCAGGGTCCTGGGATTGAGCCCCACATTGAGCTGCCTGCTCAGTAGAGAGTCTGCTTCTCCCTCTGCTCCTCCCCACTGCTGGTGCTCTCTCTCAAATAAATAAATAAAATCTTAAAAAAAAAAAGCTTCTTATGCATCCTTTCAGATATACATTTTTTGCATGTACAAGCAAATGTGTATCTACATTTTTTCCCTTTCAAAAAATGCAAAATTTATATCTGGAAGGATATAATATACTATATATATATATAATATACAAATTAAGTATACATTTTATACATATGAAGTACCTAGCAAACAAAGTGTCCATA
Source organism: Halichoerus grypus (assembly GCF_964656455.1). NCBI lineage: Eukaryota > Metazoa > Chordata > Mammalia > Carnivora > Phocidae > Halichoerus > Halichoerus grypus. The sequence goes on from NC_135725.1 coordinate 6,148,498, forward strand.
GTATAAACGTTGTATACATTATTAATATAATGTGCAAAGTGAACACACTGCACTCTTCTATACCTTCTTTTTTAATTTAACAATAAATGTATCTCAGATATCTGTTTCATATCAGTACTGAAAGAAGTTCCTTATCTGTTTATGTGGCTGTCTAATATAGTATTCTCTTGTTTGGATTCTGCCGCCCCATTCATTTAAGCAGTTCCCTATTGATGGACATTTGGGTTATTTCCAGTGTTTTGCTATTATAAACAAAGCTGCAATGAAAATCCTTACACATATGTCCTTTTTCACATGTGAGACTATAACTGTAGGGGGAATTTCTGTAAGTGGAATTCCTGGATCATGTATAGTTTTGATAGATATCGCCAAATTATTCTTTTCAGAGGTTGCACCAATTTACATTTTCACTAAAATGTAAGGGATCACAGATTTTCTTCTATCATTACATTTATCCTGTAATAAATAAATAAATAAATAAATAAATATGATTTTTTTTTAAATATTTTATTTATTTATTTGACAGAGAGAGACACAGCGAGAGAGGGAACACAAGCAGGGGGAGTGGGAGAGGGAGAAGCAGGCTTCCCGCTGAGCAGAGAGCCTAATGCAGGGCTCGATCCCAGGACCCTGGGATCATGACCTGAGCCGAAGGCAGATGCTTAACTGACTGAGCCACCCAGGCACTCCAATAAATATGATTTAAAAAGCTGCTCTCCACATGCTATGGTCTCAATGTTTGTGTCCCCCCCAAATTCACATCCTGAAATCCTAACCCTCAAAGATGATGGTATTAAGATGATAGGGCCTTTGGAAGGTTCTTACATTATGAGGGTGAAGCTCTCATGAATGGGATTAGTGTTCTCATGAATGGGAAAGAGACCCCACAGAGATCCCTTGCCCTTTTCGCCATGGGAGGGCACAGCTAGAAGGTGCCAGTTACAAACCAGGAGGAGGATCCTGACCAGAATACAACCATGCTGGCACCTTGATCTTGGACTTCCCAGTCCCCAGAAAGGTCAGAAATAAATTTGTTGTTTATAAGCCACCTGCTCCGTGGTAGTTTGTTATAGCAGCTTGCATGGACTAAAAACACACCATCAGAGGTAGGTGTCTTCTCCATTCTCCCAGGTCCACGCTCAATCTGGCCTCATTGGTGAGTCTCCTAGCACCTGGGATTTCCCCCTTCCCCTACTTTATAACATTTGCTGTCCTCTCTTCTCACTGTCCCGAGACATTTTCCTTAAACTCTCATATTCTCTAGCACTTGAATTATTACTTAATTCTTCTTGAATATATGTAGCATGTCTTCAGTTAGGCAGTAAGTATCTTTTCTACAAAGATACTGATATTCTTTCTTTAAAAACATCTAGAATCCAACATATATTCTTAGGAATAGTCATCATCACCTTTTGAGTGTCTGATTCAGAGACATGATCACAAGTCTCTTTAAAGTGAGCTTGATGACTCAGCAATTAAGAGTCCTACACTTCCATGAATGATAAATGTTGTCATGTTTGTCTTAAAACTATACATCTTTTTATGGTCCCACCCGAGACCAGGCCTTAATGCTCTCCTTGACTTCATGCTAGACATCTCACTTCCTTTTCAGAATGTGAAGACTGGAATACATCCAGCTTTATAGGCATTGGCTTGCATATTCATGCTTACTGATCTGAGAACAGTCCTCTCTCAGAGGAAAGTCCCTTTGTTTCCTCAGAGCTGTCTTGGGGACCACTCCTTCTCTCTCACCCTCCCTCCTTCAGATCTCCAATTTGTACACGATTTTGACTCTTTTCTTGGTGTTGTCCTAAAAGAAGCTATAGAGTAAGAGGGAAGGAAAGTTTTCAATACATTCTTTTGAAGAAAATACTTTTTTCAGTATTCGCACAGAACTAAGAGTATGCTGCATAAACAGCAACCATGAAGTAAAGAACTAGGAAGGTAGCTGCAGATATTCCCAGTAACTTTTTCCACTGGGACATTAAACTGGGTGTGGTTTTATAAAGCCCAGAAAACAAGACAGTGGACATGCTGGTGCACCAAGGAACAAAATAAATAAGAATATTTTATTAAATTAATGCAGGTGTAAACAATGACAATTAAAATGCAGAACTAAATATCCTCTCTGCATATGTCATTTAGAGTGAGACACAAGACAAGGAGATAAAGTGCCTTACAAATCCAACACCGTAAGAGGGCATTAACATTCAGGAATGGAGTGAATAGACTGTATTCCTGCTCAGCCAGAATGCTCCTTATATGTCACACAAAGGATATCGTCATACAAACAAGGGATGCTGTGCAGATAAACATGTACGAAAAGATAACAGAAAGAGTTCTGTTGGAGATTCTGTTTCTTCAGCCTTGACATGTGCCAAAACAAAGGTTTTCTTTGTCGATAATCCAGGTAAATGTTTGGCCAAGAGAGCAGGAATACGCTGGGAGGCATGGGAACCTCAAAGCCTTTGAAATGCAACATCTTAGATCTATGTAGTGATGAGAACTGGTCAGACTAAGGGGTTCAGGCACAGCTCATGGCCTTTTCTAGCAGAGGCGAGAGTCAAGGTACATTACTGGAATTTCCAAAAAAACAAAAACAAAAAACCCACCCCTGTCTTTTTACACCTGCAATATCAAAGTCTAGTTCTTTTACTCAAGAGAAAACAGATAGGAAAAAACACAAGTTCCAGACATGATTCTATCATGCAGAATTAGTAATAAAGTCATCCTTTAGGAGTAGGCTGACCCAGTGTACCCTGGAGAACCCAACGGTCTCACTTTGGGAAATGCAAAATAAACCAAATCCAAACTCAGTCATAGAGCAATCAGTCAACAAATGCTGATTGTCCAAACGTCAATGAAGTACATATTTAGCATGTACTAAGTCTTATAAAAGATACTAACAGGCTATGGAAATGCTGATCTAGAAATAAACAAGGCACAGGGCCTGGCCCCTGGGAACTTCACATTTGTTCCAATGGCCCCATAAGATATAATACATTAAATAAAAATAGCAAAGTGCACAGCAGGCGAATAGTGTGTTACCACTTATGTGAATAAAAAATATACTTTATATATATGTATCTACATATATTCATAGACTATCTTTAGAAGACTACAAAAACAAAAGACAAGAGTGGCTGCTTCTGGAAAGGAAATCCGATGGCTAGGAGGATGGAATGGGGACTTTTTAATGTCTCCTCTTGGACCTTCTGGATTTTGAATCATGGAAAGCTTTGAATTCAAACTTCAGCAGCACTTAAATAAAAAAAAGAGAGATCTAAAACTAATGATGTAATGTATGGGGATTAACATAACAATAAAAAAAATTTAAAAAAAAATAAAAAATAAAAAATAAAAAATAAAAAAAGAGAGAACTGCTGAACAATACCAACACCATATACATAAGCATCAGATTGCATGGCAAAGGCAAATAAATCAGACATAAATATAATGATAGAAAAGGAACTCAAGAGTTATTTTCCACAATTTTTAAAAATACTGACTTACCCTCATAAACTAAAATCACTTTGATTAAAATGTATTTTCACCTTCCAGGGAACACACTGACGGGCTGTCCAGGGCATGCCCTCCCTTTGGCAGCCTTTCTAGACTCTCCTCTTCATGTCGTCATTCTCCTCCAACACCTTATGCTATGACACTGCATTAAACTGTAATAATGAATTTCCTTATCAATCTCCCCATGATACTATGAGCTCCTAGAAGAGAGGTTCTTTGTCTTGCTCAATCACTGCCTGGCACAGTGACATGGGTGCTTCCTAAATGTTTTCTGAATGAATTTCTTAAAGCAAAACACAGCTCTAGACTTTATTCTAAAAGGACTGTGGGTGACAGCTGTGGAAATCTGAGGTCTGCTACTTACTGACTCAGGCAAGTTACTTTAGCTCTCTGCTCCCTCAGCTGTGAAACGGGTTTGAAAAGAGTGCTTACCACAACACAGCTAGCCTAGGCATTAAGTGCGATTCTGTGTGTAGGATACCACATCGTTGTTAACACTGATACTTAAAATGGAACAGATACTGCAGTAACATATCTTACCTTAGGGTCTGAGAATAAGATTATTCGAGGCAACCAAAGTACTGGTGGGTTAAACAAGGTAATATCCTATACAAACCACGGGCCTGTTCTCTACGCTTCCTACGTCCTGGTGGCTGTGGAGGATACCACGCACCTTATAACTACTACACATTTTACTGGACATGCACAATTCACTAAGCAGTAAGTTCAGTTTTGTGACAAAATTTTAACTTATTCTACAATATATCTTCAAAAGAAATCATTCACAACCACACTCACGTGACAAGATTCCAAAGACTCAAAATAAATAGAAATAACATACTTAAATACTGTTGCAACACTGGGACTCTCAGTCATACAGACGACAAACAGAGACGTTGAGTGAAGGCAAAGGGCACTTCTGCAGGAACTGACCATTAAATCAGGGAATCTCAACTTGTTTTCCTAGGATGAGCGATGGACGATTTGTGTGGGGGCTCATCTTTCAGAAGCGTCCCTCCTCTCTCCCATAGGCGCCCATGAGTCTCCCAGTCATTTTGAAGTACCAAGGTCTCCTTGCAGGCTACCCGCTCTGCTCCTTCTTGCTTTGTTCTCCTCCTCTTCTCTCCCAGCTTCCACTGTTGAGTGATTGGATCTGGTAAGTCCTAGAGCATCTGCAGCTCGCCTGGCCCACTGCACTGCTCTGGTCATGCATAGCTCTGCCCAACTCAAACCACAGGCTGAGAATCCCTGCTTTAAGATCAGGAGTTTCAATGCTGGTTTATGTCTCTTCAAACTGTATATCTGGAGAATAATAATGACAAACATAACTCATATTTGCTAGATGATAGAATATATTTGCAATGAGAGAGACGCAGATTATATTTATGTCCAATTATCTTTATATAATAAAGTGTAACCAACCATCTGGTTTGCCCGGGTTTGTTCTGGTTTTAAAACCGAGAGTCCCATGTCCTGAAAAACCCCTTAATTATGGGCAAATCAAGAGAGATGGTTGGTCACCCTAGGATACTCCAAACAACATTCACTATTTAGTTTTATAAAACAGTTGAATGGAATTGACCACATAATGAAACCTGCCTGAGCTCATCCAAACTACTTAGATTACTTTAAATTAGGGCTTGTTGTGCAGTTTGGTTTCTAACTGTATTAAAAAGAATTAGAAATCTTAATATAACTTTATTCTTAGTGCAATCAGGTTGGTAAGGTCTTTCTGACCTTTTATAAATGGAGACATTTTTGGTGAAATGAATTTAAGTGGATAAGAGTAAAGTTCTATGATCAGGCTCGTGGGCTCCAAAGCCTGATTTCCGTCAGGTATGAGTCCTTGGGCACTTTGATATATTTTCTTGACTCTCTGGTGTTTTCTTCTGTAAGATGGGAAATATCCTAGTATTTATCTCTTTGATTTTGTTGGGGGGAGATTAAACGAGGCACTGCATATGAAGCAGTTAACATAGTGCCTGCTACTCAGGTTTTAACTCTCTCTCTCCCTCTCTCTGTTACTCACCCACATAAGTCAACTTGGTCCCCTTTTGCAGGGAGGTGTTAGGATGCAGAGCTATAAATCTAGCAGAGAGAAGATGCCTCCTGCCCCATCCCCAAAGATGCTCACCACTCTACACTCCAGGGCCATCTCTAAATCTCCTTGGACTACGGGGAGAGTTCTTATATTAGAATTGTGAGGCAAAGAGGGGTCAGTAGCTCCAATAGCCAGCATTCTTTAAAGTGAGGAGAGATTATGGCTGATAGCTTTCTCCTTGTTATTACTTTAACTTTTTGTTTCTTTTTCTTTCAACTTCCTAACCCCTGCTAATATTCTTACCATTTTGTTTCTTTGAGTTCCTATCTCGGATGCCACGTTCTTCCACATCCATCATTTTCCCTTGAGAAAAAAAAAGTCATTTTTATTCCCATGTAACACAACTCTACATCCCACATAGTGACTCAAGTTTAAACTCCAAGTTCCTATGAAACATTTTTAATCCCCTAGGAAATCTGGTAGACTTCTGAATTTATTCCATGGGTTCCAAGCCCTGAGGTCAATTCAACAATTTAGGGCATATGCTTTTGCTCCTAGATTTTATTTTATTTTTTAAGTTTATCTATTTTTTTAGTAATCTCTACACCCAACGTAGGGCTCGAAGTCATGACCCCAAGATCAAGAGTCGCATGGTCTTTTCTCCATCCTTCCCTCAAAGATAGACCATATACTGAGGCACTTTATTATACATCAGTTTTCTAGCCACTCCGAATGATGACTAATTACTTTTCATGGGGAAATATTCAAAATGCAAGTTGGCAAGAGTTACTTCCTTGGACAAATCAACTCCATCTCAGGATCATCATTATCATTGGACCTTGAGCTTTCTGTTCTGGCTAATTGTCTCAGTTCTGTTAAATACCTATTCTTTAGAAATAGCTGACCTCTACTCAATTACACCACTTTCCCAGATCCACCCATCCTTTTAAGGGGCTGTGGGGAATTTTTCAACCACCATTGGAATTCCCTTCCATCTTCCACTTCCCTATTTGACCTCAGATAACTCTACACACAGATCATCACTGGATCCCCTGGTATACTTCTCAAAGTACTGGGGAAATGTCTACTTTGAATCATCTTAAAATGGGAGGAAATTATTTGAATAGATGCATTTTCCTGTGTTTTAATTGTTTCCATGGGCAAATAGAGAAATACACACATGCAAATTACTTTGAAAACTATATAGCACCCTCTGCCAGAAATCTTGTAAAATACTCTATGGTAAAAGCATCACCGCTCTACAGACAAAAACTATTTTTATTCCTTAGGGTGCCCAGAAACCAGCTCAATATAACAGTGCAACTAATGCAAGACTCAAATTCAACTGAAGCCGACAGGCATTTTAGCTTTTTGTCCCTTACTCTAAGTCTGTGGTTATTTGCATGATGGAAAGAAACTGTACGAAGCTTGGTCTTCTTCACCCTCTGCACATACCCATTCTCCCACCTCTCACACCCACACACATGATCTTCACCCAGCAATCCTGCTCGGCTTCACTGTCATTGCTATTGAATAGTGGAATGTCTTTGTGCCACCTTGCAAAAGCCAATCAGGTTTCCCTGCAGCTATGATCCAACTGTCACCCCCTTGGAAATGCTCCCACAAGTGTTCACTGCCACCTTCCAAGGTAAGCTATGCTGCAGGACAATGAAACGAGTATGACTGGAGTAAAAGATGAGACACAGTTTCACATGGCAGCGTAGCTGAAGCCCACTTTGCATAAATGGAAGTTGGCCCTAGAAGAGAATGCTAATAGGAAGGCAGCATTTTATAAATCCCTGTTTCCTGATTGTGCCACCAGCATTCTGGGGAGGAGCGTTCCCTGCTACCTGGGACTGAGCCGCACATTACAGAAAGCTGAGCATCCCTGGCGCTGCCTATAAGTGCCGCCGTGAGAACAGGAGCAGCCCTGTACATTGCCCCATATGCCCAGTGGAGACCACTGCAATAAAGGAGATACCGTTTCTCTTTAGACAGATGACTGCCAGGGTTACAGCAAGAAACACCAGGACAGCTCCCAGAACCACGAAGTGAGTCCTCTCATTTGGTGGAACTGGAGGGGGTTCTGAAAAACAAAAGAAAACAAAAAGAAACTAAAGATGAAATTTTGATGGGAATAGGTCAAGAGGATAATCATCCTTGAAGTTGAATTTCGGTTAGCTTTGGGTTACAGTGAGTGGCTGGAATGGTGGGATGCTGGCAGGAAAACGGAGCAGCCCGGAAAAGTGGAAGCAGCCCAGGCTTTGGACAGATGGGTTGGGGTTACATTCTGCTGCCACTCACTAGCTTTGAGATCTCAGGCAAATCCTTTCACCTGCCTACAAAATGGAAATGATAATAAATTTATCGGGAGGCCAATGTTTGTGAAGTGCTTATCACACACAGGTAGTTGCCGCTCAGTACTAAATGGGAGGCTCGGTGACCTCCCTTGCATTCTTTAATCTAGAAGCTAGCGGCCTGTTGTACATGGTAAAGATGGGACAGGAAGGCCAACTGGCACTGCCCAAGAGCTTCCACCTCCTCGTGTATGTGGCCACGATTCAGGGCCATTGCTTGCTATCTTTTCTTTCTCAGTTTGAACATCTCGGGACATCTAATCCTGGATACTTCTCACCAATCTGTCTGTGGTTCCGTGAAGGAAGAAAAGGGGTCCCCTAGCACACGATGCTCAGAGACTGCTAACTCCCTCCTTCCTCCATTGGTCATGATCCCTGACGACATCGTTCAAGCTTTAAAGCCACAACAGTGGTCAGCCTTCCTCTAGTAGCTTACAGTTTACAAAGCCTGTTTGTATCTATTTTATTTCAATCTCAAAATAAGTTCAGTTTAGACATGCAAGATGTTAAAAAAAAAATCCGAGGTGATAGGTGAGGAAAGAGACCCCAAACAGTTAGGTGAATTACCCTAAGTCTTCCCACAGATAAGTTGTCATAAAGCAACTTTTAAATGGCAGGAACCCATGAATGCAGCCCTAGCTACCAAAGTGACTCATAACCCAGTAAACGCATCTCCTTTTTTTTTGTACTCTTTTCACTCACGGGACCATCCTGTATTGCCTTTTCCTATTGGTTGACTTTTCCACCCGAGTTCTTAGTTGTTTCTTCTGAAGTAGCTGAAGCTATACTGGCAATATCTGCTAGAAGAGGGGGCATCGAGAAGTGCTTCGCAGGACACCTCTGGGTTTATGTTAACATCACGCTCTCCTGCCTCACTTTCTCTAAAGGTCTCAGCCTCTCATCAGACTATGCATCCCACCGTACCCACTCCTATAGGGCAGTAAGAAAAAAAATAATTGAGTCTGCAGGCAAGAGCCTCAAATCATTTTCATACACTGTAGCTCATTCGCCCCTATGGTAACCTTGCCCGATAGTTTACAACTGTTATAACTAGGGAAAGTGAAGCACACAGAAGTTGAGGAGCTCAGGCAGGGACCACAACCTTATGTCTTACACACTAAGGAGATAGACCGCCTTGTGTTGAAATGTCATAGACATCTTGGGGGTGGGGTGGACAGATGGGGTACGATCCATTTGCTTGTTACCACAGAAACCCTGGAAAGAGAGGAGCAGCTCTGATGTGCTGGGATCTGGATTCCTGAAACACTGCCTGAGCTGAGTCTTCCTCAGACCATTTCCTACATGGGATGGGATTGCCTTATCTGTTTCTTATCTATTTCCCAGAGTGTGAACAGTGTCTTACTCTTCTATGAGCCCCTGCTGCCTGGCATATAGGGCTTATTCAATAAATATCTGCTGAATGTTTATTAAATAGCAATATGACTTGGATGAATGGAGAGGAGGAAGCATTTTGTAAATATAGTGTTATATATGCATTCACTTATTTAGTGAATGACGGATGCCTACAATGAACAGGCACCATGCTGAGGCCATAGGACAGCAGTAGGCACATTTGAATAGAGACATTCAGAATATTACCTGGAATGACCAACTTAGCAGTATTGTTTCTGTTTCCCTCAGGACCTGATCTTCGAAAAGTGCAGTAGAAAATCTCGTAAGCTGTTGTGTTGATTCTCAGTGTGCTGGTCACATTGAAAAGCTTCTCCTCCCTGTTGGAATTAGTGATGGTGGTTTTGCCACTCAGGACTCGATGGTCACTGCTTGTCCAGATGACTTCAGCCTCAGGGAAACCCTCAGCCTGACACATTAGTTCGTGTTCAGAGGTGACAGGATCCACAGAAATTCTTTGGTTGATTTTGCGGTAAGGGGCTAGGTCATGAGCAAAAAGAAGTCAGGGCTTTCACTTAGGACAAAACTAGATATGTGGCTTGGTGTTGTCTACATTAGGAAAAGTATCAATTCAGGTGGGTTCTCAGAGAAATAAGCTTGATGTTCAGATGTCTCAGCAGTGAGGAACCCCTGTTAGCTCTGCTTCAACTCGCCCGTTCATAGTTGGGCTACGTTTGAGCTCAAAGGAACAACTACCTAAAATCATATTGCTATTTTTATTGGGCTCCAAGTAAATGCACAGATTAAAGAGAATTGTCATCTTTAAACCAATAGTCTGTCTATCCAAATATAAAATATGTCTGTCCATTTAATCAAGTCTTTGTATCTTTCTCATAATGCTTTATAGTTTTTGCATAGGGCCAACCCATTTCTTCTTAAATTTATTCCTGGATATTTTCTTTTTGTTGTTGTAATGCTGTCTTCATAACATGAACCTCTCCAGCTGGCCAGCATGGTTTTCTTAGACTTTATTTAATAAACAGAAAATCTGATTTTCATGTGCCATTCACTTTTCCAACTGTGAGTCAATGATCAGAAATTAAGTATGAAAAGAATATAGTATCATTATAAAAACTGGTATGTGCTCCTGGATAATACTTTTTAAAGTTTAAATTTATTTTTTACTTCAAAATAGCTTTAGATTTACAGAAAAATGGCAAACATGTAGAAAGTCCCCACATACCTATCACCCAGTTCCCTCCTACTGTTAACATCTTATATTACCATGGTGCATTTGTCATAACTAAGGAACCAATATTAGTACATTACTATTAGCTAAACTTCACATTTCATTCCATTTCACTTTTTTCCCTAATGTCCTTTTTCTATTCTAGGATCTCATCCAGAATACCACATTATGATACTTATTTTTTGAGCTTTTTATGCTGGCTATTTGAATAAATCATTTAAATAACTATTATACTCAAGAAAGAAAGTTTAAATTTTAGATCATCGATTAAAATTTAGCTCATTGGTTTGGGACCCTTTTAAGATTAAGATACCATGTGTACTATTTTAGTAGATTATTTAATGCATTTACATCCCCTAAGATCTTTATTCATGTTTATTCATGACAAGCATGGTAACGTGTCATTATTCTATTGGTATAATCTTTATTTTACTCCTACTACTTTAGTGTAACCACCAGTGATCCACCCAGAGCCTTGACTCTCCATTCCTTTACAAAATGTATAACAATGGCTTTGTGATAAGATATATTCACAGAGATTTAATACAAAACACTAAGAATCAAACAAGACTGAAATAACTATGTGATATTTTTGTGCTCTTAAATCAATGAAACCACCAATAGAAACACTGGAAATTGGGGCGCCTGGGTGGCTCAGTTGGTTAAGCGACTGCCTTCGGCTCAGGTCATGATCCTGGAGTCCCGGGACCAAGTCCCACATCAGGCTCCCTGCTCAGCGGGGAGTCTGCTTCTCCCTCTGACTCTCCTCCCTCTCATGCTCTCTGTCTCTCATTCTCTCTCTCTCAAATAAATAAATAAAATCTTTAAAAAAAAAAAAAAGAAACACTGGAAATCAACATAATTATAATTTCAGAACACATAAATAATGGTTCTCATGAGTACTTGAGTCCTCAACCTTGTATCTGTTATATTTAAGAATCCTTTAAAAAAATAAATCCACCGACTATACTTCCTGAAATAGTATTACCATAACAGGGTCTGGTTCACATAGCACAGAGCTTGATTTCTGGGCAATTTAGTTTTCAAGACTAAAATCACAGATAATGGTAAAGTATTAAAGGTAAAATGTTTGCTTTTTTACTCTTATAATTTTAACAGAATAATAAAGGAGAACGTTGCTTCATGCCTAAGCGTATGTATAAATGTGGTATACTTCTCAGGGCCCAAGAAACGAGTGGAATAGTTCTACTCATTGATTAGATATCCACTGTTCTAGTCTCTAAAGTAGAGCACATGTGTTGGGATATTGGAAGAAAACATTAGAAGTTCCACTTATATATTTTTATCATAATAATTAAGAAATAGTCTAAGCTTAATAAACTTTACGAATTGACACTGGGCCTCACTTCATATGCCACATGAGGGTCTTAGGGGAAGAGGGAAGTTTTATAACACCAAAGGGAGAATAGTGACTCCTTTGGGCTTATTACAGATTTCCAGATTCTCTTATTTAATTTTAACTAGACTAATCTGCTTACAAAATGAACTAATTAAAAATTTTCCCACAATGAAACTGAGGATGGAATACTAATAATTCAAGCACAAACCACAAGGAAGTGGCAGGAGGGACAATTTTTACCACCACTTAATGAAGTTAAAACAATAAGTACCTAGTTGGACCTGATAAGGTGTTGGTTTAAAAACCCTCAAGATTGTAGATAATGCTGCTATAAACACTGTGGTGCATGTATCCCTTTGAATTAGTATTTTTGTATCGTTTGGGTAAATGCCTAGTAGGGCAATTGCTGGATCACAGGGTAGTTCTATTTTAACTTTTTGAGGAACCTCCATACTGTTTTCTTACAATAGCCAAATTATGGAAACAGCCCATTTGTCCGTTGACTGATGAATGGATAAAGAAAATGTGGTATGTAGGTGCATATAAACACACACACACACAGACACACACACACTGGAAATATTAGTCATAAAAAAGAATGCAATCTTTTTTATTTGCAAAGATGTGGATGGAGCTAGAGAGTACAATACTAAGTGAAATAGTCAAAGAAAGACAAAAACCATATGATTTCACTCATAGTGGAATTTAAGAAACAAAACAAATAAGCATGGGGAAAAAAAGAGAGAGAGAGGTAAATGAAGCAACAGACTCTTCACTGTAGAGAACAAACTGATGGTTACCAGAAGGGAGGTGGGTGGAGGGATGGGTTGAATAGGTGATGGGGATTCAGAAAGGCACTTGTGAGGAGCACTGGCTGTTGTGTGAAGTTCTGAATCCCTATACTGTACACCTGAAACTAAAAACAAAAACCAAACCAAAAACTCAAGATTGTCAAGACCATCCACCTTTGTTAACAATGGATTTCACCTTGAAGTATTAGCTAATGATAGTGAATCATCATAATTAGCAAGGCATTAAAATATGATTAAATTTTTATTTCTACCTTTAAAAATTTCTATCTTTATACATTTATAGAATGTACAATGCATTAGGTTGAACCATATGAAGTTAGTGATGTTCAACTTCTTTTACCTTTTAAAAAGGTCAATTTCTCATGCTATATCCTTTACATTAGCACAAGTACATCCTTTCTAACTATACACACACACAAATACACACGTATTAGCTAACATGCTTTACTGATGGAGCAGGTTATCAAAAACATTTGCAGACTCCCAGTTTACTAGATATAGAGTACACATGTGCTAATCCAATGGTCACGTCAAGACCAAGAAAAACTCACTGTAGTTTTGAAGTCAATATACAACTTCATACACACTCTGGAGGTATAAATACTGGGAGTAAAACCTGGTTGTTATGGGCACAGACTTCAGGACTAGATTACCTGGGTTCAGAACCTGGCTTTACCACTTAATGGCTGAGTGAACTTGGGTAAATTACTTAATTTCTTTGGGCCTCAATTTAATCCTTCATAAAATGAGAATAACACCACACACATCATTGAATCTAAGATGCCATCTACTGAAAGACACACTTAGATACAGAGATAGTAAAATGTGAAAACATACATCTTAGAGATAATGAAGCCCCTACCCCATAGAGTCATTGAGGATTAAATGCGTTAGTATAGGCAAATGCTTAGGACAGGGCCTGACACATGATAAGTACTACATAAGTGTTAATTACTACTACGATTACTACTAGAGCTGCCCCTCCTCCTCTTCTTACTACTACCACTGAAGTGTACTCATGTAATAGTCTTCAGAAAGTACTGGCAATTCCTCATGAACAGACTTCGAAATAAGTTTTCACATCTTCAAACCTGTTCATGTTTCAAAAATTTTCCCCTATCCTATCTGAGGAACTATTTCATTCATTCATTCAACAAATATTTTTTGTGTGCTCTTGTCAAACTCCTCCTGTATGCCAACTCCTAGGGATAGAGCAGTGAATAAAACAGACCAAAATCTCTGCCTTTGTGGAGTACATATTCAAGAAAGAGGAGAGCGATAATAAAACGGGTGCATTTATATGTGTTAGATGGGGAGGAATAGGTTACATGATACATTAGATGGGGAAGAACACTATAGAAAAAAATCTAAAGGCTGGCTGGTGAATCAGGGAGAGATGGTGTTGGTGGGGAATGATGGCAGTTAATCCTGGGTTCATATGAACAAATTAGCTTTATCAGGATAGCTATGCAATACTTTGTTCTTCCAGTTGCCTAATCCCATCTAAGGTCTTTAAAGTATAAATGGGTATTTCATTTTCCTCACTATTATGTTCGATGATGAAGGAAAAACAGCATTCTCAATTGGAAGTCAGATGCCTGAGAGTATGATATTTAAACTGATAAACACAAAAGGTGCAATAATACCCACCGTGATAATAATAATTGAGTTAATCCAAAACTAAACTCTTAACACATTTCAGTTTTGAAATGCTTCACCTATAAAATCCCATGGTGAGTAAACTCCCTGTGGGGAAGCTGTATTACCACGTTTGCCGTGATGGGAAGAGAAGTGTTACTGTGAAATCATTTGCATAGAGCGGTGACTCAGGAATTGTACTTCCTTGAGTTGTGAAGCTCATGCAAGAGGACTATTTCCATTGGTGACACTGCCTCAATGCAAGTGAAGCTTGGTGGCTGGCTTGCACTCGGGGTAGCTCAACTCAACACCCAAGACCACTGTGTGCAAATGACCACAAAACGGACTGGGACTAGGATGCCAATTTAGTAATTTATAATATAAAACGAAATGGTCAAGACAAATCAGATCCTCAAATCTGGCTGATCATCCGCTTTGCTCTATCAGGAACCCCTTCTTGGAAAAACCTTCAGTGCCAAAATGTTTCCTACTGTGTTGAGCCATAACAAAGGACATCACAGGTCAACAGTGGACATTACAGAGCCCAGAGGACCTGAAAGAACACCCTTCCTTGTTACAGGACAGCTGTCCTACTCTTCGCATACTCCCTAAAGGCTGATGAGAGACCCTCTCTTCTGGAAGCAGAAACTGACACTCTATACTTCCTTTCACCTGACTGCCAGGCTTCTGTTCTTCCTCCCCAGCCCAGATCCAGCAATGCTGGTCATTCATGGAGCTAAGTGTTGATAATTTCTTTAAGGTCATGAAACACAGCAAGTGCCTGATATTTGCTGATGGGCTGAAGAAAAGTTGAAAATCCCAAACTGGGATCCCACCAGCTTGCTTTCATAAATATCACTGTTGTGGAGAAGTATATGGCAAAATATAATGAAAATTAAGTCTACTTCCCAATACAAGTGACATCTTCTTGACCACAGTAGCATTAATTGATCCAGAATCAGGAACCCAGTAATGTGCCATTAAAATAGATGCATTTCTCCCAGTTGCTCTGTAATTTTGACTGAGTCTACAATGATCATTTATCCCTTTATGATAAATGTAAACTTCTTCTACTTGTAATATTGACCTTCAGATTGAAGGTAGTTAAGCCAGAATGGAAAGAACAAGGAGTGATGACTGGATTCTGATCACAAATTCAAAGGTCCTCATGTAAACAAAAGAAGCAGGCAGATAATCTCAAACTATGACTAGAGAGGGTAGATATCAGCTCAGTTTCAGAAAATAATTTCAAAAGGCTATGGAAGGGAGGTCCAAGTGACCGGGTGTCACTGCGGAAGTATGTGAGCAGAAGACCCCTTAGGGGGATTTCGGTTCTTCAGGAGTTTGGATTAGCTGCTCTTACTTGGGATCCTTTCAGCTCTCAATTCTATGAATCTTAACAGTGAAAGTAGAGGGGGTCAGCTAAGGTGTTTTCCTTTCCTTATCTAGTAGCCACACAACACTCTGAACTCAGGTGACCTGATGACATATCTGTGGGTCAGTACCCGGGAATCTGATCCTCACAGTTCCTCTACAACACTCCAAGATGACAGCGGTGGAGATTTTCAAGATGAATATATGCCCAGCGAGCACAGCTTATACTGTCTCTAAAGAACAGTTTCCTTTATGTTTGGTATTATTTTTTTGCCTTTATAGATTGACTTCAAGACTTTTTGAATGTGAACCTCACAGTGGGGTTTGTTTTTACTATATTAATTTGGATTTGACATAGAGAGGTATAAAAGAAGGAAAATGATGGCAGACTTAATAAAATTTTTTTAAAATTATAGTTGGATGAAAAAATTCCTGGAGGGACACACAAACAGTGGCTACTATCTTGACATGCCACGGAAGGCGGCAGTGAAGGGGGAAGGACACTTTTGTAATTCATGTTATTCCCTTCCATAGTGTCTGAATGATTTGCAAGTACATGTATCACTTTCATAAGAATAAAAAAGTAAAGACTAGGAATTTATTTTTAGGAGAACCGAACATACTGTGGAATATGGTCCTACCATGCCCGGCTCTGGATCTCCAGGGACTGCCAAAGAGGAAATGTTTGAGAAATGCTCATTGGTGGGGTGTATGAATGAATGAATGTGCAGATTGCCACTGTGGAGAGCAAGGTGGACTTCCAAGAAGGAAAAGTGCTCAGCACTGGGTTATGGGTCCATAAAGACTGGGCCTCTTCCCCTGTATGGACTCTTACCATGAACTTTCAAAGTAATCCGCTTGTAGTCAGCACCGCCATAGCCGATCAAGCAGCAGTAAACCCCAGCATCCTGCAACTTCACGTCTGTGATCTGAAGCGCAGCCTTCCCCAAGAAGAGCTGGTCCTTCAGCAGCTGGGCCCTCCGGCTGTAGCTGCTGTGCTGAACTTGCAGGTCTTCTTTCCCGTTCACAAACTGAATAATTTTCTTATCCTCCATTTCCCAGTAAACAATTAGTGCAAGCAGGTTTAACTGCTTTTCTATCGGGAATTTGCACTCCATGGTCACGTTGCCGCCGTACTCCACCACATACAGGTCCTTGGAAACTGTGATCGTAAATGCTGAAGAGAAAGACGACCAATTTTCAGAAGATGGGAAACTCCTCAAAAAATTTACAGATAGTTTCAGTAATTATCCCTGGGAAATGGATAACAGGTAATGGACAAGTAGATAATGGGTTAATTTTCTTTCTTTCAGTTTGACCATATTCCCTATATCTTTGTCTAATGAAATGGGTCTATGAGATACAGAAGGAAAAACAGAATGTTTTCTCTACAAAAAAAGTTACATCCATCTTAAATAATTATTGTAGTTTTTAATTTACGGTTAAAATATTTAAAATATAGAACCTAATGAAAGGATCTGGTGACTTACCTTTCAGCAAATGGCAGTAGGCCATGAATGCAAAGATGCTAAATATCTTCATCTTTCTCGAGTGACCTAATTATGGAAAATGCAAAAAGAAAAATACTTTATTCAATAATTGAACATCCAGACATTATGGGTCTTGGCAGTTCTAAATGAAATAGTCTTCTGATAACCAGAAAAATGACTGATTGGTTAGTGTGGAAATGCAGCATGGAATTTAGAAGTTTAATACCTTTACTCATAACCCACAGTCCTATAAAGCCAAGTGGAAAAAAGTTACTATGATGAGAATCTTTAAATGTAATTACAAGGCCTGAAAAAAAACTTATAATGAACACTCGAAAGAGGCCAAGAAGAAAATATTGCACTAAAATCCTCTCAACTATTTCATGTTTTTTCTGCAGTGGGACATATCTAGAAATCCAAACCTGCACTGTGCAAAATTTCAAAGCAAGGACAACCTGACTTCATATCTCCCACCTTTTAATGCTTTTTATTCCACCCTTGCCTCTGAATATTTTCATCCTATCTTTAACTACTCAAGCCTTCTACACATCGGAAAGGATGCTCAATCTCAATTTTTTAAAAAGTATAAGTTTAAAACGTTAGGTACTATTTTTCACTTATTAGCTTAACCAAAATTATAAAGATTCCTAATATTTAGTGTTTGTAAAGATATGAACAAATGGGTTTTCTCACTGGGGGGTAGGTAGGAATGGTAGGACTGTGAAGTTACATAACCTTTTTTGGAAGGCAATTTGATAATCTCCATTAAAATTTTAAATGTATATGATATATGAGCTTTCACTCCCTCTCCTAGAAATGTATCCTACAAAAACAAAAACATATATATAAACAATACATGTGAAGTGATGACATTGATAATTTCCAGCCACAAACTGGGAATATTCCAGATAGCCTAACTAGTTAAATAAATGTTGTTATAGTCCTACAATGTAATACCACTAAGGACAGAATTGTATTGATTTTGCAAAGATGTAGAAAGTTGCAGAGTTGTACATGTAGAAATCTACTTTAGTTTAAAAACAAAGGAAGAAACATCTGTGTGTTTAGACATAGGAAATGTCCAGAAAAATCCATACCAACATGCTGATAGTGATTATCTCCAGGAGTGAAATCAGAGGGATGATAGGCAGGTTTTCACTTTTTTATACTTTTTTAAAGATTTATTTATTTATGAGAGAGATAGCAGGGAGAGAGGCAGAGGGAGATGGAGAGAAGAATCCCAAGCAGCCTCCGTGCTGAGCGAGGAGCCCCAAAAGAAGCTCGACCCCACGACCCTGAGATCATGACCTGAGCCTAAACCAAGAGTCTGATGCTAAACTGACAGAGCCACCCAGATGCCCCATTTTTAAAATAATTTTTAAAAGGAAGAAAGGATGGGAGAAAAAGAAAAAAAGGGAAAGGAGATTGTTAATGATTTCTTTGTTGTTTTTCTGTGTCCACATTTTCAAATAAATAGATACGTTTTCCTCTTAGTAGAAAAAAAAATAAAAAAACAAATTTAGTGAACCATTTCACCTTCTAAGCTGCAGAACGTTTGGGAGACAGAGTGGTAGAATGGAAAGAACCCTAGAAACTCACTCACACATCAGAGTTGAGGTAGAATGATATTTGTTTATTTTTATGTTTTTCTTCATTATTTAAATAATAGAAACACAATATAGAAAATGAGAAAAGAAGGGAAAATCACCCACTATTCCATTACTTTAACCCCGGAAACATTTGCTAACGCCTAGAAATAGTTTTGGTTCTCAAAATGCAGTGGGTGGGAGCGAGGATTTCCACTTTCTAGTGGGTAGAGGCCATGTTGCTGCTAACCGCCCGACAGTGCGTAGGGCAGCCCCCGCAGCAGAGATTTATCCAGGCCTAGGTGTCAGTAGTGCCCAGGCTGAGAAACCTTGCAACCACTGCGAGCATTCCAGTGTACATTTTTCTTCTAGTCTTTCCCCCATGAATCTTTGAGAAAACAATTATAACCTTGCCACACACACAGGGTTGGGCATCCTGGCTCTTACTTAGAGTAGGAGGGCGCCTCAGGAGATGCTGCAAGTATGACGATTTACTCAGAGCACACTGCTAGGGAGCAGCTAAGGGCGGACGAGGACCCAGGTGTTCGACCTCCAGCCTAGGAATTTCCCTCTAGACCCAGCTACGTACCTCAGGACCATATTCATGAACGCGCAGAAACATATACTGACAAAACTGATAGTAAGCAAAACCGAATCCCCCCGCCCCCCAAGAAAGGTCCAAGGTCTCAGCCGTTCATATTAGCCTAGGCAGGTGCCGGCTCCCCCGCCGCGTGAAACCATCGCGCTTTCCCTGGCCCCTCTCTTCTCTCCATCCCAAAGAAAAGGTCTTCAGACCAGCTGCTTTTTAAAGTGCCACCCGAGGTGGCCAGAGGCACCGCTCGAGGGACGGACGCTCCCTACCTGCTGGCGGGAGGACTGGCGGCGGGTGCGGACGCTCAGCGCGCTGTGTCCGGGCATCCCGGGCGGCTGCCCGGGGACACGCTAATGAGCCGGCGGGGGGAGGGGCCGATGTCCCCGCCCACTGCCCGCCCCGCCCACTGCCCGCCCCGCCCACTGCCCACCACGCGCCCCGCCCCGGTCAGCCCCGGGGGTTGGGGTTAGTTGCTTCCCTCCTCGCTGCCCAGGTTTGAAGTGCGGGAATTAGCGGATGGAAAAAAAAATTAACTCATGGAAAAAAAATTAACGAAACCGAAAGTGAAACTTACCGTTCCGGTTTCTTGTAAATCAACTTTTAAAAAGAAAAGCTTCAAGGGTTAAAGGAAACGTCCTATTTTTAAGATTTATTTATTTACTTGATAGAGAGAGAGCACAAGCAGGGGGAGCGGCAGGCAGAGGGAGAGGGAGAAGCAGGCTCGCCGCGGAGCAGGGAGCCCGATGCGGGGCTCGATCCCAGGACCCTGAGATCATGACCTGAGCCGAAGGCAGACACTTAACTGACTGAGCCACCCAGGTGCTCCCAACATCTCATATTTTTAAAAACAAAGGTTTAAAACAAACCAACTTCAGACGTGTAAAGTAAATTACCATAAGGATTTCAGACAGTTTTATCTTCAGGATCCAGACACCTTAAATTCTGCCCTCAGGTGCCCCCGTCTGATAAAAACCTTTTTACAAGATGAGGGAACATCTTGACATAACTTGATATAATTCTACAATATATATAAAATATGATGACAGGTCCACATGGCTTTGGTTTTTATTCTAGAAAGTAGGTGTGTCTATAATAGGAAATATATTTTTAATACGTGGATTTTGAGGACTTCCTCAAAGTTCCTCGACATAATGAAACTTCAATTGCTTTGTCATTAAAAGAACTTCCTATCACCAGTTATACCTTTTAAGAATGCTCTGGACCCCTGCTATCTTGCCATCTTTGGGATCCAGTTTAGGTTAGCACATTCCAGGTGAAGATTAAGAAAACCCTTCCAATGATAACTCCAGATCAATAGATGACCCAGGCAGAAACCATGTGAGTCACACAGAAGGTGATGGCCTAATTTACCGAAGCATTCCCCACTGTTGGACTTCTAGGTGCTTCCCTCTCTTTCTCCTTCCTTCTTCTCTTTCTCCCTCCTTCTCTTTATCCTTCCTTCTTCTCCTCCTCCTTCTCTCTCTTTCTAATTTAAATTGACAAACTGAAGTCTTCATCGTTTGACTTTCCTGCTTATTCATTTCAGCTGCAATTCAAAATACTGCATAATGCAAATGAATATTGAGATGTCCATTGGCTTGGTTATGGCATTTGCTTCCCAAGTAAGAATTTTCACATTCTCAGAATATCACATATGTTTTTTTTTACTTGTAAAAATACTGAGGATGATACTGCCTTAAAAATCTGGTAGAGAGTATGAAATTCTCTTTAGCCTCAATAAAGTTGTAATAGACTTGGATTCAGCTGAGATGCTCCCTCTTTCAAATCTCTCTCTCTTTTAAGATTTTATTTATTTGAGAGAGAGGGAGAGAGCATGAGCCAGGGGGAGAGGCAGAGGGAGAGGGAGCCCACTGTGTGGGGCTTGATCCAGGACCCCTGGGATCATGATCTGAACCAAAGGCAGACGCTTAACCGACTGAGCCACCCAGGCGCCCCTCAAATCTCTTTTTAAGGCCACATAGTGGAATACAACAGTGTTATCCCAACTTTAGTCCCTCTGGTATTTTCTATTTAATCTTTCATTTTTCTAAAAATGATAGTTAAGACCCAGGACATAGATTTCATGACCTACAAGTGTGGTCATGACTATCAAGTCAGAAAAAACTGACTCTAGAGCCACCTGCCACTGACTAGCTGAGTTATCCTGAGCAACCAATTTACTGAGTAGTAGCCAGGACTAAGTAATATCCTCTTAGATGGCCTCTATGATCTATGAATAATTTTTAAAACTGAGCAAGTGTTTAGTGTTTTGTTTGTTTGTTTTATCAAAGCAATATCCGGGGTCTACATAATGATCAACAGAGAAGGCAGAGAGTGAATGGAATTTGCCTTTCTTTGAAGTTGATGATGGTAATGGAAGGTATTTACTCAGCTTGCTGCTTTACATATTTGATTTGCATATTAGTAATCTGATGATTGCTGATTTTGTTCAGCCTACCCACCTGTCTGCACCCTTCAGCCATTCATTTTCCCATAGTTTACCAAGCTTCTTTTTTTAAAAAAGATTTTATTTATTTATTTGACAGAGAGAGCAAGAGAGCACAGCAGAGGGAGCAGTAGAAGGAGAGGGAGAAGCAGGCTCCCCACTGAGCAGACAGGGAGCCTGATGAGGGGCTGGATCCCAAGACCCTGGGATCATGACCTGAGCCAAAGGCAGACGATTAACTATCTAAGCCACCCAGGCGCCCCAGTTTATCAAGCTTCTTAATGAAGTTTTTGATATCCTCTGGAGATAGAAAAACAGGACATGTTTAGAAAAAAAGAGATTTTACCACTTCAAAAAATATATGAAAATCTGTATGCAACTACAATGAAATTAAAATTAAAAACCTTAAAAAATACAAAAATCAAAACAATCCTGATTTTGTGATTTGGGCAAAGTAGATGGAGAAGTGCTAAGATAGGAGAGGACCAGTGGGAAGCCAGAGGTAGAGAATGTGATGCCCAGATCATCTTCACCATTGCTATTTCCTATTCATGCCCCTCTTACTCTGTTCATTTTTAGAAGAAAAAACTCATCATTGCTGATGTGCCATTTCTCAGACATGCTGTTTCCAAGGTTCACTTGAATCATGGTTGACTTGGGGTAGGTGTTTAAATACAGAAGTCAGGTTTCTGCCACAGACCTGTTGAATCCAGTTCTCTGGGAGCTGGTCCTGGGAGTCTACATTTCAACACCATCCCTGGGTGGCTCATGTGCACACTAAAGCTTTAAAAACTGATGGCATGATGTTTAAGGAAAAATTGAGCAAGAGTTCTTTGCAAGTGTAGTCATAACTCCCCTTCCCGTATCTAATTTTGTTAATTGGTATCAATACCACCCTTCACTCTACCGCTGGTTATCCCACTTCCACTTTTGCCCCCTAAAATAAGAAAGATGATCTTTGGGGCGCCTGGGTGGCTCAGTCATTAAGCGTCTGCCTTTGGCTCAGGTCATGATCCCAGAGTCCTGGGATCGAGCCCCGCATCAGGCTCCCCGCTTGGCGGGAAGCCTGCTTCTCCCTCTCCCACTCCCCCTGCTTGTGTTCCCTCTCTCACTGTGTCTCTCTCTGTCAAATAAATAAATAAAATCTTAAAAAAAAAAAAAAAAAAAAAAAAGAAAGATGATCTTTGTTTGTCCTGATCTTAAAAGGAGGATAGGTTCCAGCTTCTTACAACTGGGCTTGAAATGTTGTTAGCGATTTCCTGGTAAAGGAGCAATTTCCAGTTAACTTTCTTGATCATCAAAAACAGGGTAAAATGAAGATACTTTAAAAGTATCAACAACATGCTTTGTTTGCATTGAATGTTTAAAAATGCATTCTATTACTATGTACAAAGACAATATCCAAATTTGTCTCCACATTCTGTCTTTGATTGTGTAGGACTGTAAACCACTGCCCTATTTTATGCCCATTTCTCTCTGTGTCCCCATCCACCAGCTCTGGCCTTCTGTTGGTTCCACCTTCGCCATCTATTCACAATCTGTAGATTTGTGCCGAACAGATTTCATGGAGAACACTTTGCCCTGGTTATACAATACAACTGTTTATAAGAGTAATTGACATGCATGGATGACCAGAGAGCGGCAGCTGTCTTCACCTGATGCCCACGCTCAGCGGCTTCTCTCACTTGCACTGTATTTGTCTCCCTCCTTCCTGGCCTGAGCTCTGGCGAAGAGCTGGCTAGGTGAAGAGCTCCAGCCTTCAAAGGGCAGCTCCCACGCTGTGGGCACTTTAAAGCAAAGATGAGACCTCCAACAATGTCCCCTGCCCTCAGGAATTCATAAACCCAGACATAAATAATTGTGACTTGAAAAAATGCTGTGAAGCTTTGGGACCCTATGGTAGATAATTTAATTCTAAGGAATCTCAATAAATGAACTGAAGGCCACTGAAAATAAAGTTTACAATTGAGGGATACCCTTTCAGAGTCTACTAGGAAATATTTTATTGACTTAATATCCTAGAACTAAATAACCTAAGCGAATGCTGTACAAATGAAACAGCCCTCGGGCGCCTGGGTGGCTCAGTTGGTTAAGCGACTGCCTTCAGCTCAGGTCATGATCCTGGAGTCCCGGGATTGAGTCCCGCATCGGGCTCCTTGCTCAGCAGGGCGTCTGCTTCTCCCTCTGACCCTCCCCCCTCTCATGCTCTATCCCATTCTCTCTCTCAAATAAATAAATAAAATCTTTAAAAAAAAAAAATGAAACAGCCCTCTTCGAGTCATTTCACTTGATTTAAGGACATGATTTAGTTCAAATGTCTCTTGTGGAATTGCCTCCAGAAGTATTATTTTATATTCACACTTAGATTTAAACTGAGAACAATGAGTCTTAAATGTCTAAAAGTCTCTGAAGCTCTTCCTTTGAAGGAATAACTGATTTCTGTTTTCTGGTCTAGGTGGTGATTCAAAGACTAAGTTATTTAAAGGTTATTAGTCACATCCAAATCACTGGATTGAGAATCTACTTAATCTGCCACTCATGACTGCAGACTCATCATAGAAGAATGAGAAGTAGTTTTGCTTTCCCCACCTTTTACTGAAAGGACATTTAGGCCTTTCTGTTTCGAGACAGTGAGGGTCAGGAAGATGAGCAGTTTCACCAAACCCAGTGAGGCTTGGCTTAGGTTTGGTTTGGAAAAGGTAGTCCTAGTTTTGCTTCTGGTGTAGTAGGGTTGGTATCTGTCACCCTGTATTTCACAGACTCCAATAATTCTGGAGATAACCCTCACTGGATTGATTTTGATAAAGGGGATAATTAATGCCTGCTGTAACCACCAACAAGTTAACCCAGTTAGCTCATCATTTGTCATGTGTTTATGGAGGGCAAGGGGAAGATGGGGAGTTGGCATGGGGAACAATAAATTCTAACATTGAAATGCTTCTTCCCAGGTTTACTTAGAAGAAATCAATGGGACCAAGTGGTGCAGCACGTCCCAGGGTTTCTCGCCATAGGAGGAGAAGAAAAAGAGTTAAGACTGAGGTCTGCGTATGGTTTTTTGCTGTCCTTGGGTAGCACAAACATATGTTGTACCTTTCTTGTGAAGAGCTGAAAAGGAAAGGGAATAGATACTAAAGTGGGTCATTTTACTCATCAGAGTTCAGAGACTGTTCTCAATTAAAAAAAAAAACATTCATGCTAATTAATAACAAAAGCAAAGAAACACATTGACAACAATACAATAATAGTGGGGGACTTTAACACCCCCCTCACTGAAATGGACAGATCGTCTAAGCAAAAGATCAACAAGGAAATAAAGACTTTAAATGACACACTGGACCAAATGGACTTCACAGACATATTCAGAACATTCCATCCCAAAGCAACGGAATACACATTCTTCTCTAGTGCCCATGGAACATTCTCCAGAATAGATCACATCCTAGGTCATAAATCAGGTCTCAACCGGTACCAGAGGATTGGGATCATCCCCTGCATATTTTCAGAGCACAATGCTTTGAAACTAGAACTCAATCACAAAAGGAAAGTCGGAAAGAACTCAAATACATGGAGGCTAAAGAGCATCCTACTAAAGAATGAATGGGTCAACCAGGAAATTAAAGAAGAATTTAAAAAATTCATGGAAACCAATGAAAATGAAAACACAACTATTCAAAATCTTTGGGATACAGCAAAGGCAGTCCTAAGAGGAAAGTATATAGCAATACAAGCCTTTCTCAAGAAACAAGAAAGGTCTCAAGTACACAACCTAACCCTACACCTAAAGGAGCTGGAGAAAGAACAGCAAATAAAGCCTAAACCCAGCAGGAGAAGAGAAATAATAAAGATCAGAGCAGAAATCAATGAAATAGAAACCAAAAGAACAGTAGAACAGATCAATGAAACTGGGAGCTGGTTCTTTGAAAGAATTAACAAGATTGATAAGCCCCTGGCCAGACTTATCAAAAAGAAAAGAGAAATGACCCAAATCAACAAAATCATGAATGAAAGAGGAGAGATCACAACCAACACCAAAGAAATACAAACAATTATAAGAACATATTATGAGCAACTCTATGCCAGCAAATTAGATAACCTGGAAGTAATGGATGCATTCCTAGAGATGTATCAACTACCAAAACTGAACCAGGAAGAAATAGAAAACCTGAACAGACCTATAACCACTAAGGAAATAGAAGCAGTCATCAAAAATCTCCCAAAACACAAAAGCCCAGGGCCAGATGGCTTCCCAGGGGAATTCTACCAAACATTTCAAGAAGAATTAATACCTATCCTTCTGAAACTGTTCCAAAAAATAGAAATGGAAGGAAAACTTCCAAACTCATTTTATGAGGCCAGCATTACCTTGATCCCAAAACCAGACAAAGACCCCATCAAAAAGGAGAATTACAGACCAATATCCCTGACGAAGATGGATGCAAAAATTCTCACCAAAATACTAGCCAATAGGATCCAACAGTACATTAAAAGGATTATTCACCACGACCAAGTGGGATTTATCCCTGGGCTGCAAAGTTGGTTCAACATCCGCAAATCAATCAACGTGATACAATACATTAACAAAAGAAAGAACAAGAATCATATGATCCTCTCAATAGATGCAGAAAAAGCATTTGACAAAGTACAGCATCCTTTCTTGATCAAAACTCTTCAGAGTATAGGCATAGAGGGTACATACCTCAATATCATAAAAGCCATCTATGAAAAACCTACAGCGAATATCATTCTCAATGGGGAAAAACTGAGAGCTTTCCCCCTAAGATCAGGAACGCGGCAGGGATGTCCACTATCCCCACTGCTATTCAACATAGTATTGGAAGTCCTAGCCACAGCAATCAGACAACAAAAAGAAATCAAAGGCATCCAAATTGGCAAAGAAGAAGTCAAACTCTCACTCTTTGCAGATGATATGATACTTTATGTGGAAAATCCCAAAGACTCCACCCCAAAACTGCTAGAACTCATACAGGAATTCAGTCAAGTGGCAGGATATAAAATCAATGCACAGAAGTCAGTGGCATTCCTATACACCAACAACAAGTCAGAAGAAAGAGAAATTAAGGAGTCGATTCCATTTACAATTGCACCCAAAACCATAAGATACCTAGGCATAAATCTAACCAAAGAGGCAAAGGATCTGTACTCAGAAAACTATAAAATACTCATGAAAGAAATTGAGGAAGACACAAAGAAATGGAAAAACGTTCCATGCTCATGGATTGGAAGAACAAATATTGTGAAGATGTCAATCCTACCTAGAGCAATCTACACATTCAATGCAATCCCCATCAAAATACCATCCACTTTTTTCAAAGAAATGGAACAAATCATCCTAAAATTTGTATGGAACCAGAAAAGACCCCGAATAGCCAGAGGAATGTTGAAAAAGAAAAGCAAAGCTGGCGGCATCACAATTCCGGCTTCCAGCTCTACTACAAAGCTGTCATCATCAAGACAGTATGGTACTGGCACAAAAACAGACACATAGATCAATGGAACAGAATAGAGAGCCCAGAAATGGACCCTCAACTCTATGGTCAACTAATGTTTGACAACGCAGGAAAGAATGTCCAATGGAAAAAAGACAGTCTCTTCAACAAATGGTGTTGGGAAAATTGGACAGCCACATGCAGAAGAATGAAACTGGACCATTTCCTTACACCACACACAAAAATAGACTCCAAATGGTTGAAAGACCTCAATGTGAGACAGGAGTCCATCAAAATCCTAAAGGAGAACACAGGCAGCAACCTCTTCGACCTCAGCCGCAGCAACTTCTTCCTAGAAACATTGCCAAAGGCAAGGGAAGCAAGGGCAAAAATGAACTATTGGGACTTCATCAAGATAAAAAGCTTTTGCAAAGCAAAGGAAACAGTCAACAAAACCAAAAGACAACCGACAGAATGGGAGAAGATATTTGCAAATGACATATCAGATAAAGGGCTAGTATCCAAAATCTATAAAGAACTCATCAAACTCAACACCCAAAGAACAAAGAATCCAATCAAGAAATGGGCAGAAGACATGAACAGACATTTTTCCAAAGAAGACATCCAAACGGCCAACAGACACATGAAAAAGTGTTCAATATCGCTCGGCATCAGGGAAATCCAAATCAAAGCCTCAATGAGATACCACCTCACACCAGTCAGAATGGCTAAAATTAACAAGTCAGGAAATGACAGATGTTGGCGGGGATGCGGAGAAAGGGGAACCCTCCTACACTGTTGGGGGGAATGCAAGCTGGTGCAGCCACTCTGGAACTAGTATGGAGGTTCCTCAAAAAGTTGAAAATAGAGCTACCATATGATCCAGCAATTGCACTACTGGGTATTTACCCCAAAGATACAAAAGTAGAGACCCGAAAGGGTACATGCACCCCGATGTTTATAGCAGCAATGTCCACAATAGCCAAACTGTGGAAAGAGCCAAGATGTCCATCAACAGATGAATGGATAAAGAAGAAGTGGTATATATATACAATGGAATATTATGCAGCCATCAAAAGGAATGAGATCTTGCCATTTGCAACGACGTGGATGGAACTGGAGGGTGTTATGCTGAGCGAAATAAGTCAAACAGAGAAAGACATGTATCATATGACCTCACTGATATGAGGAATTCTTAATCTCAGGAAACAAACTGAGGGTTGCTGGAGTGGGGGGTGGGGTGGGAGGGATGGGGTGACTGGGTGATGGACACTGGGGAGGGTATGTGCTCTGGTAAGCGCTGTGAATTGTGCAAGACTGTTGAATCTCAGATCTGTACCTCTGAAACAAATAATGCAATATATGTTAAGAAAGAAAAAAAGAAGAAGAATGTAGCAGGAGGGGAAGAATGAAGGGGGGGAAATCGGAGGGGGAGAAGAACCATGAGAGACGATGGACTCTGAAAAACAAACTGAGGGTTCTAGAGGGGAGGGGGTTGGGAGGATGGGTTAGCCTGGTGATGGGTATTGAGGAGGGCACGTTCTCATGGAGCACTGGGTGTTATGCACAAACAATGAATCATGGAACACACTATCTAAAACTAATGATGTAATGTATGGGGATTAACATAACAATAAAAAAATTAAAAAAAAAACATTCATGCTGAATTTCTCAGGGTTGCAGAAGGCTGAGAGTCACAGGTGGAGAACAGGGTCATGTGAGCTGCATGAGAAGGAAGTTAACAGGAAGTTTAATGGTATGGAGACCTCATAGTTGAGAAGGAGGAGAAATATAAATAGCTATTGTAGTGGAAAAAATTGGGTACGAGAGAAATATCTAGAGAAGATTTTGGAGTCTGCTAAATATGCTGTGCAGAGCATTTGCAGGGACTCCTTAAGAAAGCTTAAGTATTATTTTTCAATATTTCAGCTGTCAGTTTATGTTTCCTTAGAAAGCTATTACATGCTTGGACTGAACCATGTGAAGCCTCGGCTTTATTCACGTTGCACTCTGAAATATAACTGCCCCCCGCTCAAAAAAGCTTCCCTTGACTTTGCTGCCCCCTTAAATTACTGTCATCTCTGATTACTCCGTTTCAGTGGCAAACCTCAGCAAACTATATCATCACTTTCTTCAACTATCAAATTAACAAAACAAAATGCAATAATTATAGTAAAGATTAATAGAGTAATAGTAAAACGTATAGCATTTTTCACACGTTAGACACTGTCTTGGTAATTGACGTCTATTAGCACATTGAAGTGTCATCCGGTGAGGAGGGACTATTATTGCCCCTATTTTAGAGATGTGGATACTGAGGCATAATGCTTGAGTAACTTGTTTAAGCTTCCACAGTCAGGACGTGCACAGCGGAGATTGAAACCCAGGCCCTCTGGCGCCAGGGTCTATGCTCTTACTACTATACACGTGTGCAGTGAGATTAGTATCCTTATTCACTGCTGGTGGCACTGTGTATCTGTTCAACCTCAAAAAGTGAAACATAGAGTCACCATATGACCCAGTAATTCCACTCCTACGTTTATACCCAAGAACTGAACACATATGTACAAAAACATACACACGATGTTCCTAGCAGCATTACTCATAATAACAACAAGCGGGAATAATATAAATGTCCATCAATTTTGAATGGATAAACAAAATGTGGTTTTTATTTTTTATTTGTATTTTTAACCATACATTTGAATATTATTCAGCCATAGAAAGGAATGAAGTACTGATATATGCCACAACTTGGATGAACCCTGAAAACCTTATGCTATGTGGAATAAGCCAGACGCAAAAGACCAACATATTGTATGACTCCATTTACATGAACTCTAGAATAGGCAAATCTGTTGAGAAAGAAAGCAGATTAGGGTTTGCCAGGGGCTGGGGGAAGTGGGAGAATGTACAAAGTTCACTGATGTTCTGCTGGTTCAAATTGTGCCCGAGCTCCAAGCACACTCCATGATTGAAGGGTTAGGTTAAAATTCAGACTGTGTTCCCGGCAGCATGGGGAACAATTCCAGAATAGCTTAATACTGAAGAGCTTCTAGCCTCAGCCCACACTGCCCAACTCCTTGCCCTCCTTCACAGACTGAGGTTCTTGGCTAAACCTAGTTCCCAGATTAATGGAGAAATTCACACTCCTTGTGAAATCGTCTCTGTTAAAAGGAAATACTACTATGCATATCTTGAATTTTCAAAAATTTCGTTTTTCATGTACAAGGAAATACTGAATAATTTTACTGTCCTGGGGGAGACTGATTGATTTTACATCACTACATCAATTCTAACATATTTATACTTCTTAGCCCAATATTTAAAATCAACATATTAAAAAGTTATATATATGAAATTGGTCATCACAGTGTTATTGACAATAGCAAAAAAAAAAAAATCCAACAGTGAAAACTGTATACATACTTGCAGAAAATCATACACCTTTTAAAAATGGACATATGAATGCTATGTAACAACATGAAAATCATTATGCTATAATGCAAAATGATTAAAAGCACCTATTTATGTGTGTAAAAACATACACACATACATTCACAAATTCATACAGTTAGAAATAATGCACATACCCCTTAAAGTTATATGTCATTTGATACTGAAATAATTTCTTTTAATCCTCTTACCCCACATTCTATTAAGTATGTTCAAAATCTATACCTAGATTTCTCTCAATTCCCAAGGTATATATTCTCATGGTCACTTTGTTCACTTATATTTTAAAATTGTGAATGATATCATACATACAAGAATATAATGTAAGTATACAGTTTAAATGGTCAGTGCTGAGAGCATCAGGGCAAGCCTAGAAGGTTGGTTTTTCTTCAGTGTTGGTTGTGATCTCTCCTCTTTCATTCATGATTTTATTTATTTGGGTCCTTTCTCTTTTCTTTTTGATAACTCTGGCCAGGGGTTTATCAATCTTAATAATTCTTTCAAAGAACCAGCTCCTATATTTGTTGATCTGTTC
The DNA here is from genome assembly GCF_964656455.1 of Halichoerus grypus. Taxonomy (NCBI): domain Eukaryota; kingdom Metazoa; phylum Chordata; class Mammalia; order Carnivora; family Phocidae; genus Halichoerus; species Halichoerus grypus. Next base: position 6,179,753 of record NC_135725.1, read on the forward strand.
TACTGTTCTTTTGGTTTCTATTTCATTGATTTCTGCTCTGATCTTTATTATTTCTCTTCTCCTGCTGGATTTAGGCTTTATTTGCTGTTCTTTCTCCAGTTTCTTTAGGTGTAGGGTTAGGTTGTGTATTTGAGACCTTTCTTGTTTCTTGAGAAAGTACTGCTATGTACATCAAGATAAAAGGCTTTTGCACAGCAAAGGAAACAGTCAACAAAACCAAAAGACAACCGACAAAATGGGAGAAGATATTTGTAAATGACATATCAGATAAAGGGCTAGTATCCAAAATCTATAAAGAACTTATCAAACTCAACTCCCAAAGAACAAATAATCCAATCAAGAAATGGGCAGAAGACATAAACAGACATTTCTCCAGAGAAGACATCCAAATGGCCAACAGACACATGAAAAAGTGCTCAACATCACTCGGCATCAGGGAAATCCAAATCAAAGCCTCAATGAGATACCACCTCACACCAGTCAGAATGGCTAAAATTAACAAGTCAGGAAACAACAGATGTTGGCGGGGATGCGGAGAAAGGGGAACCCTCCTACACTGTTGGTGGGAATGCAAGCCGGTGCAGCCACTCTGGAAAGCAGTATGGAGGTTCCTCAAGAAGTTGAAAATAGAGCTACCCTATGTCCCAGCAATTGCAGTACTGGGTATTTACCCCAAAGATACAAATGTAGGGATCCGAAGGGGTATATGCACCCTGATGTTTATAGCAGCAATGTCCACAATAACCAAACTGTGGAAAGAGCCAAGATGTCCATCAAAAGATGAATGGATAAAGAAGATGTGATATATATATACACACACACACACATACATATATCAATATATACATATCGATACACACACACACACACACACACACACACACACACACGCACACAATGGAATATTACACAGCCATCAAAAATGAAATTTTGCCACTTGCACCAAAATGGATGGAACTAGAGGGTATTATGCTAAGTGAAATAAGTCAATCAGGGAAAGACAATTACCATATCATCTCACTCATATGTGGAATTTAAGAAACAAAACAGAGGATCATGGGGAAGAGAAGAAAAAAATGAAACAAGATGAAACTAGAGAGGGAGACAAACCATAAGAGACTCTTAATCTCAGGAAACAAACTGAACAAACTGGAGTGGAGGGGGGTGGGAGGATGGGGTGGCTGGGTGATGGACACTGGGGAGGGTATGTGTTGTGGTGAGCACTGTGTGCTGTGTAAGACAGATGAATCACAGACCTGTAGCTGTGTAAGACAGATGAATCACAGACCTGTACCCTGAAACAAATAATACACAATATGTTAATAATAAAAAATAAAAAGAATCAATAATGGACAGTAAATTAGTGGATTAAAGTATAAGAAACAGGAAATTGCATTTTTATAGTATTTCTCCATAAGAATTTTATTAATTCCAAAGAGAAAAATAGTAACTTTACACTGGAAAAGCACAAAAGACACTGTCTTAATCAAGTCATTAATGTAAACATCACCTGTAATAAGACACATCTTCATTGTGTACCTCCTGATATGAAGCATTGAGAAGGGCATCGATTACTTTTAGGGTAGTTTAGTAAAAAGTACATAACTTTAATCATGAAGAAATAACAGACTAACCAAAACCAAGGGACATTCCACAAAATAACTGGCTAATACTCAACAGTGTCAAGGTAATGAAAAACAAAGAAAGACTGAGGAACTGTTACAAATTGGAAAAGACTAAGAAAACATGGCAAATAAATGAAATCTGGGATCCCAGATTGAAACCTGGAACCAGGAAAAGAATGCTAGTGGGTAATTCCAATAGATTAGTTGATTGTATTCAGTCAGTGTTGATTCAATTGTTTCAATAATTATACTATGTAAAATATTTTCTGTAAGTCTAAAATTACTTCAAAATGAAAAGTTAATAAAAAAAGTTAAAAAAAAAGACCCTCTTTCCCTCTCCTCCTGCCCCTCCCCATCCACATGTTCTCTCCATCTCTCTCTCTCCCAACTAAATAAATGAATCTTTAAACTGTGTTTAGATTCAACCAGAAAAAAAAAGTCCACCTTCAACATTAAACCTATTTTGCAAATAGAAAAGCCATTAAAATATTTATAACTCTGAAAACTCAACAAAGTGGGTTTAGAGGGAACATACCTTAACGTAATAAAGGCCATATATTAAAAACCCACAGCTAACGTTATACTCAGTAGTGAAAAACTGAGAACTTTTCCTCTAAGATCAGGAATAAGACTAGGATGCACACTCTTTCCACTTTTATTCACACAATACTGGAATTCCTAGCCACAACAATCAGACAAGAAAAAGAAATAAAAAGCTTCCAAATTAGTAAGGAAGAAGATAAACTGTCACTATTTGCAGATGATACGATACTGTACATAGAAAACCCTAAAGACTCCACAAAAAACTATTAGAACTACTAAATTCAGTAAAGTTGCAGGATACAAAGTTAACATACAGAAATCAGTGGCATTTTTATACATTAATAAGTAACAAAAAGAGAAATTAAGGAAACAATTCCATTTATAATTGTACCAAAAAGAATAAAACAGCTAGTAATAAACTTAACCAAGGAGGTGAAAGACCTGCACTCTGAAAACTATAAATCACTGATGAAAGAAACTGAAGACAACACAAACAAATGGAAATATATTCCATGCTCATGGATTAGAAGAATTAATATTGTTAAAATGTCCATACTACCCAAAGCATTCTACAAATTCAATATAATCTCTATCAAAATACCCACAGTGTTTTATACAGAACTAGAACAAATGAATACTAAGATTTATATGGAACCACAAAAGAAAAGAACTTGAAAAGCCAAAGCAATCTTGAGAAAGCAGAACAAAGCTGGAGGTATTACGATCCCAGTTTTCAAGATATACTTCAGAACTGTAGTATAAGTAGTAACAGTATGGAGCTGCATAAGAATAGATGCATAGATCAGTGGGACAGGCTAGAGAGCCCAGAAATACACCCACATTTGTAAGGGCAATTAATCTACAACAAAGGAGGCAAGAATATACAATGGGGAAATGAAAGTCTCTTCAATAAATGGTGCTGGGAAACTGGATAGCAACATGCAAAAGAATGAAACTGAGCCACTTTCTTACACCACACACAAAAATAAACTCAAAATGGATTATAGGCCTAAATGTGACGTGAAACAATAAAACTCCTAGAACAAAACATAGGCAGTGATTTCTTTGACATTAGCCTTAACAACATTTTCCTACATATGTCTCCTCAGGCAAGGGAAACAAAAGCAAACATAAACTATTGGGACTACACCAAAATAAAAAGCTTTTGCACAGCAAAGGAAACCATCAACAAAATAAAAAGGCAACCTATAAAATGGGAGAAGATATTTGCAAATGATACATTTAATAAGGGCTTAATATCCAAAATATATAAAGAACTTATAAAACTTAACTCCAAAAAAATAAACAATCCGATTAAAAAATGGGCAAATGACCTGAATAGACATTTTTCCAAAGCAGACATACAGATGGCCAGACACGTGAAGACACTCAACATTACTAATCATCAAGGGAATGCAAATCAAAACCACAATGAGATATCACCTTACGCCTGTAAGAATGGCTAGAATCAAAAAGACAAGAAATCACAAGTATTTGCAAGAATGTGGAGAAAAAGGAACTCTCGTGCACTGTTGGTGGGAATGCAAACTGGTACAGCCACTGTGGGAAACAGTATGGAGTTTCCTCAAAAAGTTAAAATTAGAATTACCATATGATCCAGTAATTACACTACTGGGTATTTACCCAAAGAAAATGAAAACACTAGTTCAAAAAGATATATGTATCCCTATGTTTACTGCAGCATTATTTACACTAGCCAACATATGAAAGCAACCCAAGCATCCATCAATACATGAATGGATAAAGAGGTGTATATATATATGTATGTGTACACACACACACACACACACACACACACAATGGAATATTACTCATCCATAAAAAAGAATGAAATCTTGCCATTGGTTTTTTTTTAAGATTTTTTTTTTTTATGTATTCATTTGACAGAGATACAAAGAGAGAGAGAGCATGAGCTGAGGAGAGGGGAAGAGGCAGAGGGAGAAGCAGGCTCCCCACTGGGCCAGGAGCCCGATGCGGGACTCGATCCCAGGACCCCAGGATCATGACCTGAGCTGAAGGCAGACGCTTAACCATCTGAGCCAGCCAGGCGCGCCGAAATCTTGCCATTTGTAACCATGGGTGGATATAGAGGGTGTTATGCTAAGTGAAATAAGTCAGACAGAGAAAGACCAATATCATATGATTTCACTTATATGTGGAATCCAAAAAACAAAACAAATGAATAAACAAACAAAAGCAAAAACAGACGCATAAATAGAGAAGAAACCGGCGGTTGCCAGATGGGAGGGGGGTAAGGCGATGGGCAAAAGGGCGAAGGGGAGCGGGGGGTGCAGGCTTCCAGCGAGGGAGTGAGTGAGTGGCGGGCATGAAGGGCCCGGCGAGGGGCCGCGGTCACTGGCACTGCAGTCCGGGGTGTGGCGACGACCGCAGCGACCCGCGCGGCGAGCACAGCGTCACGCGCACACTGGTCAAATCCCTACGTGCTACACTGGACACGAACGTAACGTTGTGTGTCAACTACGCTTCAGTTCGTAAAAAACGCTTGCCACGTGGCTCATGCTTGAGTGCCAACCCCTCACGAGACGCCAGATCGGACAGCGGTGGGTGACACCATTTCTGGAGAGTCACGGTGAGCTGGCTCCTTAAACCTGCAGAGGCTCGGCTCGGTGTGGGAGCAGGGACCTCCCCACAGACGTGGGTGACTCAGGGACCTCGCTGAGGGCTGTACGTGAGGCTTTCATTCCGCTTCCTCTTCGTCCCCTCAAAACCTGCCGGCTGGGCTGCTGCTGGTTTGAACTCGCCTCTGCAGCGCCGGCGCCCGGCGGGAAGGCACACACCAGGCTCGGCCCGGCGAGCGGCCCCTTTAAGGAGCCAGCGCCGCGCCGATTGGCCGAGCTGCGGAGTCATTGTCCAGGCCATCCAATCCCGAGGCTCTGCAGGGCGAGTCCCGGTCCAGTCCCCGCCCAGTCGCGGTCAAGGGGCCCCCGGGACCTGCGGGCCTTTGCAGTGAGGACGCTCTCCCCGCACCACCGCCGCCCCTGCCCAGTGAGTGAGCGCCGGCCGGCCGGCCCGCGGGCCGAAAGCCGGAGGGGTGGGGGCCGGGCCGCGCTGCCCGCGAGGGCCCAAGGCCCAGGCTTGCCGGGCCGCGCTGCGCCCGCTCCTCGGGAGCACCCCCAGTGGGCTCCCCTCCGGGCCCCAGCGCTGACCGGCATCTCCAGCCTCGCTTCCGAAGAGCCGGTTCTCCTCGCAAGGACTCCGGGCCCCTCCCGTATCGATGTAACCGAGTTGGGGAAAGTAGGCAGGGCATTATTAACGGAAATAAGCTCAGGACTGCGGGAAATACCCGAGTTACAACAGTTGGGTCTACACTAGGGAAAACCTCCCGTAAGCCTTGGGTTGGTTCTGGGCTGAAATACGCAGGGGAAGTGGCCCAGTTTGAATGGAACGTAAAAAAGACCGGAAACCGATTTTAATTATGCCACCAGTCATAAATGTAGGTAACGTGTCATTTGATCAGGAAATGAATCAGCACCGACATTTGGATGACATGACATGAACTTATCTCCCACTCTCTCTTTTTCAATAAGTAAAATCAAATCCTAGTTCCCAGGGGTGACCGGAGGAAGGCTGCCTCAGCCACTGCACTCCCAGAAATACCCGTTCCCACTGTAAATTACAGCACAGCTGAAAGGGGCTGGAGCATTAAAGAGCCCTTTCTAAGGTCTCAGGAGTAATCAAAGGAAAAATGAAGGCAGAAGGACCAAATCAGCATTCTCAGTAGGGAGACATGTGTCACCAGTGATAAAATGTTGGAGTTTTTGAAAGACTTACCTTATTCGAGTAAATTCGAAATTATCCCTATTGCAAGATCATTCTTGCTTGATTTCGGAGAGAGAAAGCAGAGAGTATTCTGGGCATCCTAAGGAACCTCCTAGACTTTGGAAAACGGCTTTGTTAGGGTGGGGAAGGAGAGGGAAGTTGACAATACTGAACTCCAAGGCATAGTTCACAAGGTGTTGTACACTCATTTTCAGGTGTGGTTTCCGTTGAACATGGGGAAGTTCTTCATCCTGCTTGGATTCTACCGTTAGCCCTTGGGAGCATTCTCTAACACATCCAAACTACCATCCAGACCCAAGAAACCGAGGTCCACAACAGGTAAGCCTACACCCTAACCTTCCAGATATTCTCTTTCCTAGATGGCTGACATGAGGACTATCTCTTCACTTCAGGAGAGGTCCCACCCCCTTATAAACAGGGGCACTGTACGAGACACAATTCTGTGATATATGGTGTGTGTGTGTGTGTGTGTGTGTGTGTATAGGAATGGGATTAGAAGACAGTTGTTTTCTTTATAAATGTTTGCAGCATATGGAAAAATTCAGTCATCTACTCCTATGTACAGAAAAAAAATAAGGAATGGCAAGTGACCTGAGCTAGGTTTCTCTTGTACCAGTCATGCAAACATTTATGGGCAAAAGACATTAGGGGAATACCAAGATGGAAAACATATTGCTCCTTCCTTCAAGCAAGTTCTGGCCTGCTGTTGCAGACAGCTGACTTGGGGCTGTCAAAGTCTCCAGAAAGGAGAGAATTTCTGTAGGTCTCCATATCCTCACGGGGTGGCCTCTAACTCTCTGGACAGAGGATAGAGTGGAGCAGTGGCAGAGGGGGAAGGAAACCTCATGACCTGCCTCTTCTCTACAGTTCATCTTCCTATGCGCAGCATTGAGGCTGACTCTGGCTCAGAGGTCCCTATAATTCAAGGATGCATCTTTGGCCAGAATATAGGGAAGCCACTAAAGGCTGGCTTGCAGTTCCCACTCACCTGGAGCCAAATTAGCAAGGATAACCCATTCTACCTACCTAGCGTGAAATGCCCTCCCTCCCCCCGCATCTTCTCCCCAGTTAGTCAGAACCTACTACTTCCTGATAAGGATATGGAAAATAGTAGCTCTGCTGGGTTTCTCACAGAAGAGTGTGAATCTGAGTAGAAAGCATTGAGACTGACCACTCTGACCCAAGGTTCACCACTCTTCTCAGTAGCCTACCAAAGAGAATCATCAATATTATTGAAAATAGAGCAGTTGTAACTTCCCTGAGTTTTGCAGTTTCTGAAAGTAAAATTAATAACTAACTGAAGGCCTTCTGCATCTACCCAATTGGATTAAGAACAGAAAATTGAAATTTGGGCCCCCTAGAAGTGATGGCCCACTTAAGAACTTCCTAAGATAACTAAAATAGGCAATGCCATGTATTCATTTAAAAATTGCTCTTCCCAGGACATTTAAGTATTATTTTGTTCTTCCCCTCTTAAGAACTTGAGTAGTAGCCTGAAGAGAACAAAGGTGAAGCCAGAAGAGGATGACCAAGGGATATCAGCAGTGGGTGACATAATAAGTGGTACTGTAGGAGAGAGGCAGGGATTACAGGAAGAGTATTGACATAGTGACCTTGAGACACCTAAAACTTCCTAAAACACAATGCAAGGAGCAGAGAGAAATCTGTCCTCAAGGTGTACAATGCATCTCCTGAATCACCCCTTCTCAGAAGCAAAGTTTCTGTCATCCAACTATACAGAAGGTAAGAGGATGGATGGTATCTACCCTGTCCCTCACAGAAAAGAGAGTGGTCTGTTTGTTTGTAAGCATTCAGTTCTTCAAGATTTACAGTGGGAAGAAAAATCAGGAAACATGGAGAGCAGGAGAAGATTTTGGAAGTCATCTAAGTCCCCTGGTCTTAGGTGAGTAAATGTTGGGCAGGCTGGATAAGTTTGCCCAAGATCAAACAGCTAGTTAGAAGTAAGGACTATAATCTACACCGTGTTCCCAGGAAATTTGTCTTTTTTTTTTTTTTTTTTTTACATTGTTATAAGCCTATGGTAGCCAAAGCAGAACATATGAGGATATATGTAGAATACATTGTTTTAAGCCTCTTTGTTTTTTCACATTTTAGGTCAAGATGGGGTTTATATTCTCAAAATCTATGAGTGAAAACATGAAAAACCAACAGGAGTTTATGCTTATGAATGCTCGACTCCAGGTACATTTTCAAATAATTAAGCTTTTATGTTGTTACAGTGGTTAAAGTTTCTACAACATGTACTCCAGCAGTACTGTTCTCTTTGACCCCAAAAGGTAAAATATTCTTGGGGCTCCATCCTCAGAATCAAGATGAAATGCATTATTAATTATCGGGTGAATGGGTGTGTTTAGATCTCCAATCCAGATACTTGCGTAAAAATTTCCATACTGAAGTAAGACATAACTGCTTAGAGAGTAGGGTAGGTAGAATGATGCCCCTCCCCTCACCAAGTATCTGCATCCTAATCCCCTGTGAAGAGTTGCCTTACATAGCAAAAGGGACCTTGCAATGTGATTAAGTTAAGGAGTTTGTGATAGGGAAGGTCCTGGGTTATCCTGGATTATCTGTATGGGCTCAATGTAATCACAAAGGTCTCCTTATAAGGGATAGAGGGAGGCAAGAGGGTCAAAGTCAGAGCTAAAAGAGAGATTTGAAGATGCTACACTGCTGGCTTTGAAGATAGATGAAGGGCAAAGGAATTCAGGTAGCCTCTAGAAGCTGGAAAAGGAAAGGATATGGATTCTCTCCTAGAGCTCAGAGGGAACACAGTCCCACCAGCCCACTTTGGATTTCTGACTCCAGAAATATAAGATAATAAATTTATGTTGTTTTAAGCTACTAAAGTCGGTAATTTGTTATAGCAACAATAGGAAATTAATATACAGTGTGAAAACTTGACACTAGATTTATACATAGGCTGGATAGAAAAGATCAAAGCAAAGTAGAACATTGTCTGATTGCCTAAGATAGGTTGTCAAAAAGGATTTTAAAGTGTTGGATGTCATAATCAAGTGTTAAAAGTTTGACTAAAATTATTTTCCTAAGATTTCAAATGAAGATCTCTTGGCCTTTGGGGTTCATTGTGGCCCTGGGAGTAGAAGATCCTACCGTGAGGCAATATGTCGAGTGGTTAAAAGCAAGGACTAAAGCCAGACCAACTAGGTTTGAATCCCATCTCTACCCCTAACAGTGTGATGTGTGCCTCAGTCTCCTAGTCTGTCAACTGGAGTGACAGTATCCCCTTCAGAGGGTTGTTTTGAGGAGTAATAATGGTAGTGTATAGAGAGTATACGGAACAATGCCTCAAGTCTTTTAGAACAGTGTCTTTCACTTTAAAAGTATTAGTTGTTGCTACTGTTATTACTGCTATTAAGAGTGTCTTGTGTAGGCTAACGATTTCTTTTAGGAGAATGGAACAATTTAAAGAATGGAAACTGAACTGTTGTAACAGAGTAGAGTGACCGAGGGGAGACCAAACATTAGGCCAGAGGCTGGAAACACACCAGCCAAGAATGTCATATACCCAGAGAGTCCTTGTCCAAGACCTCTGGAAAATACATTTTACGTCAGTGAAGTCAGGATATGTTGAAGGTCTGGGATTTTATCCCACTTGCAAGCTAGCGAATTAGCCTGTTACTATTTCATGGACGCTGGCAGAATACAGGAGACACTTCGTCGTCAGAGACAAAGGACTTCATTACTCATAGCACAGTAAGCAACATGATCATGAGGTTGGCATGAGTATCCCCATGCCCCTCAAGTCTCACAGAGGTGACAAAGATGGACTTAAATGGGTGCTGTGCACTCAGTGGATTTATGGCACATTTGAGGAACACTGGGCTTGGGGAATCTACTGCTTTTATAGTGATCAGCGAGCCAAAGAGTTAAGGGAGGACTTGACCTTATTCCTCAAGGTCGTTCACTGTAAACACAACCCAGAGAAATGGCCTGAATAAAGGGCAGTCTGGGCCTTGTATTCTTGGCCTACTCAGCAAGAATGTGTGGGGACATTCAGGGCCCATGGACAGTTGCCCCTCCCAACAACCTGCCCCTCAGCCCAGCTGCCCAGAGTTTTGAGAACAGCCTTGACTTCTGCCCACTGATCCCAGTGATCACCGTAGCTAGTGCTGAGTTCAAACCAGCAGAAACACTATCAGCACGATCAGTTTTCAGCTTAGCTGAACCAGAGGTAAACCAGGCCCATGCATTTAGGAAAATCTCTGTGAATCCAAGGGCCTTATTAAACCAGTAGCTCTACTTCATGTGGCAGAGTAGAAGATGAAGATTTTCCCAAAGGGGTAGCTACTACTTCTTTATGCAAAACTGAGATGACAGTAGGGCCAGGCCAGTCATAGCCTCAAATACATTTTTATTTGACCAGCGAATAGGCCCTTTCCTTGTAATTGTCATGTCCTAGTTGACCCACCCCAAAATGGGGAGGAAGCCTGAGAGTCACAAGCCTCCATGGGTCAGATACTCATTTTTATCAAGAGCTTAGTAGTAGTCAATAGCCGCCTCCCCTTTTTGAAAGGAGTATTTTATGGGTTGAACTGTGTGTCCTCTCCACAATTCATATGTTCAAGTGTAACCCCTACTATCTCAGAATGTGATGTATTTGGAGAAAGAGTCTTTACAGAATCAACCAAGTGAAAATGAAGTCATTAGGATGGGCCCTGATCCAATATATGACTGCTGTCCTCATAAAATGGGGAAATTTGGACACAGAGGCATGTCTACAGAGAGAATGCCTTGTTACTATGAGGTCAGCTATTTATGAGCCAAGGAGAGAGATGTGGAACAGATCCTAACACATAGCCCTGGAAAGGAACCAACCCTACTGACACCTTAATTTTGGTCTTCCAGCCTCTGGCACGGAGACAATAAATCTCTGTTGTTAACCCACCTGATCTGTGGTGTACGTTGTCACAGCGTCCCGGGAGACTAATACAGGAGGTACCTGGGGCCCGTGTTTGCAGGTGGTGGTGGATAGACAATGGCCTCTCTGGAGATCGGCTGTGATTTTCTCTTTTTCTCCTTGGGATTCTATATTGTTTTTAATAGATCACCTGGAAGGGGTCAGGGAATCCAATGAAAGAGTGTCTCCTTATCACTATGAGTATTTACAAAATAAGCAAGTAACACATCAGTTTCATTATACATTTATATGCAGGGGACATAACTGCAGTATCCTGAGTCAGCTCAAGAATCACTTTCATTTCCCTTCCTCACTGCAAATGTTGCTCAAGCTCTTATCAGCTGAATTGCAGTGCTTTTTTTTTCCTCTATGGAACACAGACCAAAGAATTCAACACAGGGGTTAAATAGCCGTCGTAGTAAGGGTTATCTTCGTAGTTAAGGAGACTCTACTGTCTCATAGCTGGGGGACACTGGGGAGTGACAAGGACAGCTTTTTGCCCTTTGGCTCCTCATTCCAAAGTGGTGCTGCTGCCTTCCCTGCACACCCCTGGCTTCTGGAAGTCACTGGTGTTCAGGGGTATCATTCTTTTAGCCTCTCCTGGTGTCATTGCTCTGCCCTGCTCCCTCAGCTCTTTGGACCATCCTGGTGCCGAGTTCACCCTCCCCACATGGGACCAAGCGTACTTGGGCACCTGTATCCAACAGAGCCATAAACGTTTGAGTTCCTCCCCTCTCCTCTCTGAAGTTCCTCAGCACACCCAGCCTTCCTCCCTAAAGCAGCTGAAGTTGAAGGGAGAGGTAGAGGGAGAGAGTAGCTGAGTGCCAGTAAGCAAGGCTTTGCAGTTACTCTCCATTTCAAAGGGCCTTCCTTCAGCCACAGCCACATTGCCTGCCTTCTGGCTGGGCTTTAGGACTTGCTGCTGCATCTTCTCAATAGCACCCTTTCCCGCTGCACCCCGTAGGACAACATGCCGTAATCACAGCACCACCTGGGCAGCTTCTTTGGATTCTACCTCTTGTCGCTCAGCCCCATTTAACACACTGGACAGTGAGAGACCTTGCTCTACATTCCCACTCTTACCACCACCTGGGTTAGACTGTTTTCTACCAGATCTCAGAGAGTCTTTTCATATCCGATAACCCAACCAATGAGGGCCTATGCTTTCTCTTTCAGAATGCCATGTCTCTATCAGTATCTCTTCCTTGTCACTCAAACTGACAGGCTCTGTGAAGGGTCTGGGACTTTAGCCAACTCGCAAGTTAACAATGTAGTCCGCCACTGCTTCACACATGCTGGCAGAAGATGTGTTAGAGTGCAGCAAGCAGCATGAGTATGTTCATTTTAAGCATGAGAGGCTTTGCATGTATCCCACGTCTCGTGGAGGGCACGGAGGTAGTAGACTTAATTGGATGCTGAGGTGCATACAGTGGGTTTGTGATATACCTGAGAAACAGAAAGCTGTAGAATCTACTACTTTTACCATGAGTGGTCAGCAAGGCTGCTCTTAGGTAAGACATGTTACTTCATCTCTCAGGGTTCCTTACTGTAAACACAACCCGGAGAAATGGCCCATGTAAGCAGCAGTCAGAGCCCGTATCCTTGGCCTACCCAGTAAAAAGTACAGGAATGCTCATGGCCCATGCAGATTGATTCTCCCAACGTGTGTTTGGTTAAGAAGGTTGGTTTTTCCTTGTTGATCTGGATATACTTTATTATTTATCTTCTAATTTTAAGGAAAGATGACAAAGAGAATATATAGATCAACATGGCTGAAGCAGCTTTCCAACCCTAAAGCTACTTAAGTTCTGATACTAACTAGGACAGCCTAGAGAGAAACATAATCTGTAGAAATTTTGGAAGATCAGGTGGGTCCTCAAATGTTCCCCGGTTAAAAGAATTAAACTTCTAACATCATTCCTAGGGTTTAGAGCTATTCTTTTATTGAAAAAAAAAAGTATCACAAAACATTTGATATATACTAGAGAATATATTTATAATATAAGTTATGAGGTATAATAAAATGAACACCAATGATCACAATACCCCTGAAGCCACCCATAGGTAGGTTCCATCCTACATGTTGAATGAACCCAAACAGCTAAAGCTGGCCTGGAATTGACCTCATATCCCAGAGCCCCTGGGACTGAGAAGGACTCAGCAAAAGTAAGGAATGAGCCACTGGAGTAGAAGATTACATGTCTTTGCAAGTTCTTTAAAAGATTTTTTTTAAATCCCAGTTGAAACACCATATGTACTAATGCCTTTAGCTCGTGATGGTATGTCTTTTGGCTCTTTTCCTATTTAAGGGCATCTCAGTAAAAAGGGTAAATAGAAGAAATAAAGCAAAACTTTTATTAAAGCAAAGCCTAATGACCAGAATCCTTTTCCCAGTGGCTTTTTCTTAGTTCTACTCTCTCTCTCTCTTTTTTTTTTTTTTTGGTAAAAAAAGATAAATCATAACTCAATAATCCCATATTATTGTTTTGTTTTGTTTTTCCTTCAGGGAAAAGGACCAGAATTAGAGATTCAGCTACATCTCATACCAGTGTCCAGGTTCCTAACTGGCTGTACATTCTATTCACCTGGGGGCCTTGGGATGTTTTGTCCCATTCAGACCAGTTAGATCTCTTCATGGCCAGACACGTTATTATTGCTCTAAGCTCCCTAGGGGACTGTAATGCACAGCCTAGCTTGAGACCTCTGCCTTTTCTTTTCCTGTGATGCTACATAATTATAATTAATGATTGGCAGGGATTTAACGTAATGCATATTGAAGATGGAACCAAATAAGTTTTCAATTTAAGTAAGTTAATCATGAAATTAAATCAGTCACTGGAGTCTGATTAATAAAAGTTTATAAAAGGCTTCAAATCAGAAAGTTTTCTTTATGAACAACTTTGGTTCAAGTTGGGCTGGGGGGGGATTACACTACTAGTTATAATGATGTTTCAGATCATCAGCAAACTTCAGTTTCCCATTGCTTTGTTTAGCCTCTGTTACTGAGGATGGTAGATGGATGGCTATACTCAGTAAACTAAGTATCACTCAGATAAAAATGAATACTTCCTTAAAATGCCATTAGATGGCATACCTAAACTAATCGTATATCACCGAACGGCCAGTAAAGCATTTTGATGTTAAACAATAGGATGGAAACTGGAAATGGAAAGCAGAAAGAATGAAGGAAGATCCCTCAGGTCCATGCTGTGCTCTAGTACTATGTAGGGAAAGCAGATATGGTCCATGTAAAGATGAGTCAGGTAGCTTATTCACTGTTTACTGTGTATAGGCAACAACTGAAGATTTAAAAAATACATGAAAGCCATCCTTTGACCTGTATGTCTATTGTTAGAGTTTAGTGTTAAGGAAATGAGGTATAGTTATAACCCAAAAAAATATAGTTATTTAATATATACAAAATAATGTGCTATATGCTAAGCAGGACTCAGAAATGTATAAGGTAGAGGCTCTGTATTCAAGGAACTTCTCATTTAGTTTGGTGGGAAGAGGATGAGTTATGCTGCAATATCCAGGTGTTTGTACGTATATATATATGGTAGGCAGAACACTGGCCCCTAAAGATGTCCACACCCTAATCCCTGGAACTTGTGAGTATGTAACCTAATGTGGCAAAATGGACCTTGCAGATGTGATTGAGGGAGCAGAACTTGAGATGGGAAAATTATCCTTGATTATTCATGTGGACCCAATCTAAACACAGAAATTCTTAAAAGTGTAAAGGTAAAGACAAAGAAGAGAGATATAAATACCATATGATTTCACTCATATGTGTAATTTAAGAAACAAAACAAATGAGCAAAGAAAAAAAAAAGAGAAACAACAACAACAAAAAAAAGGCTCTTAACTATAGAGAACAAACTGAGTGTTACCAGAGGGCAGGTGGTGGGGATGGGTGAATTAGGTGAAAGGGATTAAGATACACTTATAAGTTATTTGCTGTTTTAATGGATAGAATTGTATAGAATAGTGAGCACTGAGTAATGTATAGAATGAGCACTGAGTAATGTATAGAATTGTTGAATCACTATATTGTACACCTGAAACTAATATAACACTGTATGTTAAGTATACTAGAGTTAAAGAAAAACATTTTTTAAGTAGGCTGCATGCCCAGTGTGGAGCCCAACGCAGGGCTTGAACTCACGACCCTGAGATGGAGACCTGAGCTGAGATCAAGAGTTGACCACTTGACTGAGCCACCCAGGTGCCCCTGGAGTTAAATTTTTATTTTCAAGAGAGAGGGGCGCCTGGGTGGCTCAGTTGGTTAAGGGGCTGACTCTTGGTTTCTGCTCAGGTCATGATCTCAGGGTCCTGGGGTCAAGCCCTGTGCCAGGCTCCATGCTCAGTGGGGAGTCTGCTTGAGCATATTCTCTTCGTTCTCTCTCTCCCTCTGCCCCTCCCCCCACTTGCACCTCTCTCTAAAAAATAAATGAAATAAATCTTTTAAAAAGAGAGAGATGTGATATTGCTGGCTTTTAAGATGGAGGGAGAGAACCCCCAGCCAAGGAATGCAGGTGACCTCTAAAAACTGGAAAATGCTAGGAAACAGATTCTCCCCTAGACTCTCAGAAAGGAATGCAGCCTTGCAAGACACCTTGATTTCAGACCTGTATCAAACTTCTGATGTCCAGAAGTAGAAGATCATAATTTGTGTTGTTTTAAGCCACTAAGTTTCGTAGTAATCTGTCTATACAGCAGCATGGGCTGTGATAGGCTTATTTCTACAACATAAAATATAGTGTGTACTCAATACATGCTTTTTCAAATATACAAAAATTAAAACAGCAAATAACTATTATGAGAACTTTTTGAAATTGCTTAAACCTCTATAACTCCCAACAATCTGTCGTTCGTATGCCCTCTCATCTGTTTTTTTGAGGTGAAAGCTGTACCAACATCTCGAAATAAGAAGGGCTTAATGTTGGAGTGCCTGGGTGGCTCAGTCTTTAAGCGTCTGCTTTCGGCTCAGGTCATGATCTCAGGGTCCTGGGATCGAGCCCCGCGTGGGGCTCCCTGCTCAGCGGGGAGTCTGCTTCTCCCTCTCCCACTCCCCCGTGCTTGTGTTCCCTCTCTCGCTGTCTCCCTCTGTCAAATAAATAAAATCTTTAAAAAAAGAAGAGCTTAATGTTCTGAGGCAAGCAAGAGAGTACAGTGTCTGCTTTGTAGAGTCTTGCCGCAACAAAATGTAAAGCAGGTAGTGAAGAGAGGAGGGAAGCAGCCAACTCTCTCTGTATGTAGAAGGATGAGCAAGTGTGAGTTGGCTCCAGAACAAGAAGTGACCAGGAAGTGCCTTGAATAAAAGAGGCAGCATGTCAACGCAAGCTCACCAACAGCAGGGGAACTTGGATTTACAACAGTCTTCAACTTAACCCTCTGAAACACTTCTGTCCAGTCCCTATCCCTGCTCTTAGCCTCCCTATATCCCTCATTCATAATCATTCTTCTGAGGTTTATTTTTATTGTGGTAAAACACACCAAACATAAAATTCATCATCTTAAAGTATATAATTCAGTGACATTTACAATGTTGTGCAACCATCAATACTATTTAATTCCATAACATTGTCATCAAAAGGACACCCCATGTCCATTAAGCAGTCACTCCCCATCACCCCCAATCCCTGGAAATCATTAATCTGCTTTCTGTCTGTATGGATTGGCCTGTTCTGGACATTTCATATAAATGGAATCATACAATATATTTTTGTGTCTGGCATGAATCAGTATTCATTCCAACTAAATAACATTCCATTGTATAGATATACCACATTTTGTTTGTCCATTCATCAGTTTATGAACATTAAGTGTTCCACTTTTTGGCTATTGTGAATAGTGCTGCTATGATGATTCTTGTTAAGTTTTTGTTTGAACATTTGATTTTCAGTTCTTTTGAGCATATACCTAGGAATGGAATTGCTAGATCATTTAATTTTGTTTAACTTATTGAGGAACCACACAAATGTCTCCCATTGTGGCTTTACCATTTTACATTCTTACCACAATGTATGGGGGTTACTGTTTTTCCACATCTTTGCCAATACATGTTATCTTCCTTTTTTAAAAAATTCTACCCATTCTAGTGGGTTTGAAGTTGTTTCTCATTGTGGTTTTTTTTTTTTTTTAAGATTTTATTTATTTGTCAGAGAGAGACAGCGAGAGAGCACACAAGAAGGGGGTGCGGCAGGCAGAGGGAGAAGCAGGCTCCCTGCTGAGTAAGGAGCCTGATGCAGGACTCAATCCCAGGACTCAGGGATCATGACCTGACCCAAAGGCAGACATTTAACTGACTGAGCCACCCAGGTGTCCCTCATTGTGGTTTTGACCTGAATTTCCCTAATAATTAATATTTTTCATGTATTTGTTGGCTATTTGTGTATCTTCTTTGGAGAAATGTCTATTCTAGTCCTTAGCTCATTTTTAAATTGTGTGGTTTTTATTTTTGTTTTTGAGTTGCAGGAGTTGCTTAGATATGATAGACACTAGATCCTTATCAAACATAAGATTTGCCAATATTTTCTCCCATTCTGTGGGTTGTCTTCTTACACTCTCCTAGTGCTCTTTCACACATACAAGTTTTTAATATTTATGAAGTCCAATTCATTTTTTATTTTGCTGCTTGTACTTTTGGTGTCATATCTGAGAAACCATTGCCAAATCCAAGATCATAAAGATTTGCCCCTATGTTTTCTTCTAAAAGTTTTATAGTTTTAGCCTTTATATTTAGGTATTTGATCCATTTTGAGTTAATTTTTATATATGGTGTGAAGTAAAGGTTCAACTTTACTCTTTTGCATGTGGATATCCAGTTATCTCAGCACAAGTTCATTCTTTATGAACATAAGGAAGTTTGACACTGCACAGTAAAGATTAGGGGTCACATACTAAATCTGTAACTGACTCAGATGAAGAGTCTGTTCATCAGGATTCAGGCCCTCTGAAAAGAGCATCTTGACCTTTTAGTGGTCCTCAAGTACCTGAAGTTGAAAATGGTGGCAACCTGTTGGTGTCTTTTTCTACTAAAGTTGAAATGGATAGAAATAATTTAACAACATTATGAAGGATTGGGTAAATACAAAGAATACAATATGTTAATTGACTTTTAGAGAGGCTGCTAAAAATGTCCAGCAAATCTCTTTAAATGTGGGGCAAAATATTAATATGTCTGGAATTATTTAGAGGAGTTAATGAAAATACTTATGATTTCCTACATACTGTCCATATTCAGGAATGGTAGGAATGGTAGGAATTGGAAGTGAAATAATAAGGTCATTGGTCCCATAGGCCCTTACTTCTACAAAGGTAAACAAATAACAAAGAAAGGTCAAGCCACCAAGTTGATCTTTTGCTGCCTAGTCCTTCCAGGACCCTTCCTACAATCAATACTCTAAAGGGGACACACTGGTTTTAGGTTTGTTCGCAAACTTCAATGAGACCAATGAATGCCATTATAGACCATCAGAAAGCTTTTCTTTTTCTTTTCCTCCCTCAACAAGACAGGGATGTTCACTCTCACCACTTTTATTTAACATAGTACTGGAAATCCTAGCCATAGCAGATGGACAGCATAAAGAAATAAAAGGCATCCAAATCTGCAAGGAAGAAGTAAAATTTTCACTATTTGCAGATGACATGATACTCTAAATAGAAAACCCAAAAGACTCCACCAAAACTGCTAGAACTGATGAACAAATTCAGTAAAGTCGCAGGATACAAAATCAACATAGAGAAATCTGTTGCATTTCTATACACCAATAATGAAGCAGCAGAAAGAGAAATCAAGGAATCATTCTCATTTACAACTGCACCAAAAACAATAAGATACCTAGGAATAAACATTACCAAAGAAAGACCTGTACTCTGAAAACTATAAAACACTGATGAAAGAAATTAAAGATGACACAAAGAAATGGAAAAACATTTCATGCTCATGGATTGGAAGAACAAATATTGTTTAAAATGTCTGTACTCCCCAAAGCAATTCACACATTTAATGCAATCCCTATCAAAATACCAAAAGCATTTTTTACAGAGCTAGAATATGCAATCCTAAAATTTGAAAGAAAAAAAAAAAAGTCCATCTTTACCCGTCCCCTGCCAGTGATTTGAGATTTCACCTTCACTAAGCTACTGTATATACTCAACACTGTTTCTGGACATGCTATTCCAGTGGCCAATTTGTCTATTCATGTACCAGTACTTTCACTATTGTAATTTTAGATGCTTTATAGTACGTTTTAATGCCTGCTTAAGCTAATATATCTTTGTGGTTTATTTTTTCAATGTTGATTACATATTTGCATTTTCATAAAAACTTTAGTATCAACTTGTCCAACTCTATAAAATAGTTTGTTGATTTTTTAAAATTAGGACTGCATGCATTTATAAATTTACTTAGGAAGAACTGTTGAGTCATTCTACCCAAGAACAGAGTATGTTTTCCCCCCTTATTAGAGTCTATTTTTATGTCTTCCACGAGTTTATAAATGAATTACAGTCTAAACCAAAATGGGTTTTTTGTTAAGGAAAAAAAAAAGAGACATTTAAGTTAAATTTCAAAATTTCCTGTAAATGATTATAAAAAGAATCTTTCAGTTGAGTTCCTTGCCTGTTTGGCAAGGGACTATGTTAGCAGTCCGTTGCTAATGATGGCAGGACATTCTTACTCTGAAATGTGCAAGATTGAAGAGTAGAAAGACAGAGAATGGCAGAACTTCCGGTGGCACAATTGGAAATCTAGAAAAGAAAACTGAACCCAGACTGCTGCCTACTGGATTTAAGGCCAGGATATGGCTGCTAAGGACTGTGGATTTACTCTCCTTGTATGCCCTGGGAAAATCACAGGCACTAGGCGCGGACACGTGTAGGGCCAGCCTTGGCTCCATCACTTGGATTAATGATGTAGGTTCTCTGAACCTCAGCTTCATCGCTCTGATGGGGAGAACGATACCCAACTACTATCCTGTATGGTACAGGAGATGCTCAAAAGTGTTCCCTTCTTTCTCATTTATCTACTTTCCTCTCTCTTATGTGCTCACCATCATTACTTCGTTCTTTATTCCGTCTCTAATTTCATTCTCC
Source organism: Halichoerus grypus (assembly GCF_964656455.1). Lineage (NCBI taxonomy): Eukaryota > Metazoa > Chordata > Mammalia > Carnivora > Phocidae > Halichoerus > Halichoerus grypus. The sequence goes on from NC_135725.1 coordinate 6,199,784, forward strand.
ATCATTTTTTATCTTTCCCCTTCTCTATAACTTCAGTTCTGCTGTCAGGCATACGCTTGTCTAGTTCCCTTTCCCCTCTGCCTTGTCCGAGGCAAGTGCCTTAGCACTTTAAATGATCAATCCTGATAATGGGGCTTGGGGACCATTTAGCCTGGTCATCCCCACAGCCTCTCAAGGCACTCCTGATCCCACTGAGCATGCTCAGCCGTAAGACCCTGAGGTATTTACAGGTGTCCCTTCTAGAGCCGTGGCGGAACCTAAGTCATTCCTGAGAGCTCCTGCAGCCTGATCCAGAGAACATCAAATGTATTCTTGTGCCCATCGTAGGACAGAAGGGAATGGCTTCTTGTTCATTCCTTGTGCTCATACGATATTTTAGGGTTCTTACGCTCTTTTCCCCCAGGAAATTTCTGAACAAAGAAAAAAAATCCCAGTTTAAAATTAGTTCATTAAATTCTAATTTACTTGTGATTTATGTGGAACACATACAAAGGAATCGGCATAAATTTAGGAAGGTAATGAGTAAGCATTGTCCTGAAGAAACAGAGTAATTGGGAGGAAAACAGTTCCTCTCTTTTTTTTTTTTTTCTATTTGAATTCAATTAATTAACATATAATGCATTATTGGTTTCAGAGGTAGAGGTGAGTGATTCATCAGTCTTATATAACACCCACTGCTCATTCCATCACTTGCCCTCCTTAATGTCCATCCCCCAGTTACCCCATCTCCCACCCCCCTCCCCTCCAGCAACCCTCAGTTTGTTTCCTATGATTAAGAGTCACTTATGGTTTGTCTCCCTCTCTGATTTCTTCTCGTTTTATTTTTTCCTCTCTTCCCCTATGATCCTCTGTTTTGTTTCTTAAATTCCGCCTATGAGTGAGATCATATGATAATTGTCTTTCTCTGATTGACTTATTTCACTTAGCATAATATCCTCTAGTTCCATCCACGTCATTGCAAATGGCAAGATCTCATTTTTTTTGATGGCTGAGTAGTACAGATGAATGGATAAAGAAGATGTGGTATAGATACACAATGGAATACTACTCAGCCAACAATAGTTCCTCTCTTAAGTGACATGTATTTAAATCTGATTGAATTAAGAGCAATTTAAAGTATGCTTTTATTATAGAATTGTTGAATCACTATATTGTACACTTGAAACTAAAATAACACTATATGTTAACTAAACTGTAATTAAAATTAAAAATTAATAAAATAAAAATAAAATAAAGTATGCTTTTATTATAATCATTGAATAAAAATATTTCCCGTTTCCAATTTTTCTTGTCAAGAGATTTGGACATCTATTCCAATACTTAGCATTTACTTTACAACTAATATTGATTTGTACATAACCATAATTTCTTATTAAAATTTTTTTAAAAAGCAACTTAAAATTTTTTGCCCATCTTTAATACTTGCTAAGACTTTGGATCTGATCTAAACCAGAACTCTGAAAACATTCTCTCCTGCACAAATTATTTCATATAAATCAGGTCACCACTTTGTTATTCTCTGTTTGTCCCCCTCTTCCTGCCCCCACCTAGATCCATTCTCTGCCTTTCCCTGACCTATGTCCTGGGGGTCTGAACCTCAGCCTTGCCTCTCCCAGGCTCCTGTGCCCTCTGGCTTCAGGTTGGGCTCAGCCAGTGGGAGGCAACAGCAGGAGCCTGAAGGGTGGGAAGACAGTGAATTTAGGTATATGGTCACAGCTCATTTCAAGCCTTGTCTCTTTCATAGCTTCAGCCCTCACTGGGCTCTGTCTGGTTAATACTGTGTCCTTCCTTTTCCCCTTCCAGCCTCAGTGTTAATAGTTTCCTGCTGTTTATCGCCCCTGGGTACCTCATTGTTCCTTGTGGTTACCTTAAACCCTGCCAGAAGTCAGTGCAGTCCCTTCATTAAATTCTTTTCACTTAAACTCATTTGAAGGAGTGCACTCTCTACCACTTGTCAACACCACACAAACAAACTAATGGGTATGTTTATGTTTTCCTATGAAAAACTATCTAACATTTAAAAGATACCTGCATTTATTATGAACACTAAAAATATACACTTTTATTTTTTATTTTTATTTTTTTAAAGATTTTATTTATTTATTTGACAGAGATCACAAGTAGGCAGACAGGCAGGCAGGCAGGCAGAGGGAGAGAGAGAAGCAGGCTCCCCGCTGAGCACAGAGCCCAATGCAGGGCTCGATTCCAGGACGCTGGGATCATGACCTGAGCTGAAGGCAGACACCCAACCGACTGAGCCAACCAGGCGCCCCTAAAAATGTACATTTTTATATTAATATGCATTAAACTCTAACAATGCTTCTGACAATTGTAGATTGAGTACAGTGCCCCCCCAAACTATCCGAGATACAAGCTAAAATTAAAAATTGAAAACTTGAGTCAGACTTTGCTCTAAATCTGTACTCATTTGAGCTCTCTGACTGGTTGGTAATTTTTTTTTTCAATTCCCACCTTGGGTGTGCACATCAAATGAAATGAGGAGTGTCTCTGCTGACCAAAAAGACAAGACCTAGAACTCAAACATGTTACATGTAATGTGATAAAACTGATGTCCCCTTTCAGATGTAGAATTTGGAACTACAGAGAAGTTATAAAGTTAAAATTTATGTACGTATGTAGAGCAAAGTTAAGCTAAATACTGGCTTCCAAGTACCTAGTTTCTTTAGCCATGTGACAACAAGGTGCCATCAAGCTGAAGTAAACAGTGCTGATTTATGTCATCCATGAGGGGAACATATTGGTCCTAAGGTGAAAAGCTCTGAAAAAAAATTGAAGATAAAATTTTCTTGTTCATTTGTGAAGTTTATTTAGTATACTGGAGCCATTTCTAATCTTTCTCTAAAAAGCACAGGCCACAGAACCATACTAGATGTGAATCATCTTACTTTTCTACTGTGAATCTTCTGTATTCCAAATGCCATGTGATGGACAATCAATCATGTTAGACAAAGTTTCAGTGTGAACAAATTAATGTAGTGTTAGAAGCATAATCAAAAACATAATTTTTTCAGCCCTTCCTACATTTAAACTTCTTATTGCTTAAATTATATATATATTTTTAAGATTTTATTTATTTGATAGAGAGTGTGGGAGAGCACAAGCGGGGGGGAGCTGCAGAGGGAGAGGGAGGGGGAGAAGCAGGCTCCCCACTGAGTAGGGAGCCCGATACAGGGCTTGATCCCAGGACCCTGGGATGATGACCTGAGCTGAAGGCAGACGCTTAATGACTGAGCCACCCAGGCACCCCGTTATTGCTTAAATTATTATTACTTTAGGATTTTGCTGAGCTCCTGTTTATTTCCATGTTTGAGCTTATAGTGATGTCTATTGCACAGGCTGGATAACAGAACACTAAATTTTTGTATTTGAAAATGATAGATACTCATATCAATCACAAACATAAAAAAAGAGGTATAATCAAAGCCAGCAATAGCAAATTTTCTTTCCTTCCAAAAATAAAGTTTTAAAGTCAAAGCATTATTTTTAAAATTCTAATCCTATTATTTTATGATCTACATAACTTGATTTCTAGAGTTTTTGAAGGTGAAATCTCCCAGTACCCCATTTCTCCTACACTTGTCCTTAAACTTAGGTATAAATTTGCAAAGCAATGCCTCAAAATGTTTTTGGAGAAGTATGTTATAATTCTACTGCTGCGTAGCACTGTAATCAACATGTTGGCATTTCTACTTGCTTCTTATGAATGTTTATGTAAAGTATAGAACCCCAAAGAGAATATTCTGATACTCATTCATTTTTTTTAGGGCTTACTGAGCACTGACAGATGCCAGGCACGGTGTTGGTCAATGAAGACATAAAGATGAAGAGACAAAATTGAGTAATTTTATAATATTTATATGTTCTGAAATGGTTCATTATTTCACATAGTGCTTTTCCTGGAAAAAGAGTTGGTTGGGTCATTTTCAGTAAAGAAAAATTTTGTCTTCTCTTTGAATCTATTTGACAAATTAATGATGTTAGTTTTCAGTTTATGGTTAGGTTCAGTTCAAGTATTTACCGATGATAAATTAGAAATATGTGGGCCATTAAATTTTGGATTTATTACATGAATAGTATTATAAAATTTAGGATTTGATTTTTTTAGAAGATTTTATTTATCTATTTGAGAGAGAGAGAGAGCACGAGGGGAGGGAGAGGCAGAGGCAGGGGAGAAGCCGACTCCCCACTGAGCAGGGAGCCAACGTGCGACTCAATCCCAGGACCCCAGAATCATGACCTGAGCCAAAGGCAGTTGCTCAACTGACTGAGCCACCCAAGCACCCAGGATTTGAATTTTTGTTGTGTATGGACATTTTCATCTGACTTTTAAATCATTATACATGGTTTGGGTGACAAATTATATAGTATAAAATACTTATTTTCAGTTATGCATCAAAAAAGAAAAATATTAATTTGAAGCCATATTTATTTTAAAGAAAATTTGAACATGAAGAATTCAAAGCTTAAATTATACTGGAGCGGGTGATTATAGGTGGTTTTCCTCTTTTGACAAATCTTTCTGCAATTATATATATCTCTATAATATATACAGACAAACAAATAAAAAGCACACTGACAGCCATCGTTATAGGTCTTAACATTAGCACCTGCTGATCTACTCACAGGCTTTGTAAGGGTTTTTTTAGATACATATTATAATAAAAAATCAACTCCACCCTAAGAGCTGATTGGGAATATATATTTTAATTAAATATTTTCTTTATATTTTCAGCATTTAAATATTTGCATGTTTAAAGGCTTTATGAACTTGAAGGCAAAGGAAATTCTATTAAGTTAGATATTTTTTAAAAAACTGTTCAAATTAATTCATTTCTAAGTATCACTTTGCTAGGATGCCCCTTTAATAAATACACCGATTAGAACTTTTATTTGCAAGAACTGTCATTTTCAAGAACTGGAAATCCAAACTGCACAGCTATGAGGAAAAGGGAAGGATGACCAATGTTCATCAAGAAGTACATGCAATGTTCATGACCAATGTTCATGCAAGAGATGTAAGGTTAATATGAGGATGGCAGTGGTTTTATCCACTTTATGTCTTCTGTTAGACAAAAAGTTACTGCCATTGAACACCTTAACATGATTTAGTGTGCTCACATGTGTGCTCTGTCTCTGTATCTCTGTCTCTTGTGTCTCTCTCTCTATATATAATATATCTCTAAATGCACCCCCATATACATGTATATGTTTAAATAAATACACATATATATTTAAATATGACATAATTTTGCCTAAAATTTATAATGTAAATGAAGGCATTTCAGATGTGGACCTCTCCAGTAAGAAGATCCCAAAGGCCCATCTATTTGCTTTATGACCCTCACATTCTACCATGGGGTGGGGTGCAATGGAAAAGAATGCTAGCATGTTCATAGCTTTATCAAGCTGAAAGGTTAGAGCATCTAAGTAGTAATCACTTCAAAATGAAACTTCACCAAAGGAAAGTTCACCAAAGGGACTTCACCAAAGAGAATCAAACCATGTTGCTATAAAGAGGGAAGATCACTACTCACTTCTCTGTTTTCCTTCCTTTAGTGGAAGCCTTGTGCCACTTTCTTGACTTAGCAGAATTAGCTTTTCCCACTGGATCACCTGACGTGGTCCTTATCAAGAGTTCAGTGTCTACATCACTTTTATGATTAAGAGCCTCTAACTTCCAGTGTTGGGGAGCTGGGAGGAGGGGTATCCCTGGCAAGCTAAAGTTCCATGACTAGGCCATAGGTTTCTCACTCTTCCTAAATTGGAGCAGCAAATCACTTCTGGAGGATCAGCCTTCCCCTGATGCTCCTCCTTTGGGGGAGGGAATGCAAATGCAACTAGTGCCCTAGCAGCTCACACAGTCACAAAGAGGACCTCACGCTTGGATGGGACCTTATTCTTGTCTGCCCCCATTTTGCCGTGCATCCACTAGATATTCTTATCTCCCCTGCTGCATGCCTTCAGAAGATGTGTTCCAGGCTCAGCTTTAACCTATCTGCTCAAATTTTGGCACCTCTGCTACAAAGTTCTTATTTGCATAGATGTCGACTAGGCCACCTTTCAAATTCTATGTTCACAGTCCTACCCTTTAAATACAAGGAAATCAGATGGAGAAAAAAGTAACCGAGGCTCCCTAGCACTGCTTCAGAGTTAGGGATAGAAGTTCACAAACCTGAGGGGGTGTGCTGAGTACAAGTGACATGGATGCCAGCCAATACTCCCTCTTTTTACCCCGTTCTTTGAGTAAACCTCAGGGCAGCACCTTGGACAACGGTCTGCAGCTACTCCACTTCCTCCTGCCCCAGCCACAGGCAAATGCCTGAAAGCCCCCTACACTGCTGGCCGTTACTTCATGCTTTCCTTTGTTTATTCGTTTATGCCTTAGTCATTCAACAAATATTTATTGAACACCCATCTCAGATGATGGGGATATGAAACTGAACCAAATTACTGCTCATATTAAGTCTACATTTTAATGGAAATGACAGACAACACACAAGGAAATATAAGTTAGGCTGAGTTATGCAATATGATGAACACTAAGGCTGGATGTGGGGTCAGGGAAGAGCTGTCTCTGAAGAAGACATTTTAGGCAGAGACCTGAGTGAAGTGAGGAAAAAAACCATGAACAAGATGGAGGAAATGGCAAGAGTGGTCACTTCATTCATCTTTCCTGGAAGTATATGAACTCATTTCCTGATAGGTTGGTTCCTCTGTCACCACTAATAGGAAGCCCACAATTTCATTTTGTGAAATGACAGCCTTCACATACATACTTAGCACTAATATATTTGCTTCCAGGGTAGAAATTTTACTTAGTGGAGAAAACAAGAATGGAATTAAGTTTTAAACTTTTGGTTAAAACTATGCTTTTTTAAAATTCTGCTTTAATAGAAAAATATTCTTATTTTTGCCTTTATTCTTACTATGAAGTGTGAATTACTTCAAAATTTCACACATTAAGAATAAGAATCATTCTGTGATCCCTCAACTTGCTGTAAAACAGAGTGCCTAATTTTGATGAAATAAATTGTTTCAATATTTGTTGTAGCTTTAAATTTATCTAAACTGGCTTCTGTTGTTTTAAGACCAATAATGATGTAAATGCAACAAAATAATACTTATTACTACAGAGCCTTCCAGCACAGATTACCCAGACCACAAAGGCATTTTTCTGCTAGGTTTCTGTCCTTCCTAAAAAGTTCTTCATTTAATATTTTTAAATGCTCTCTAAAGAGCTTTTAAGTGTAAAAATAAAAATAGCCTTTCATATGTGAAAATGCTTTATTTAAATATGTTTTTTTAGTCTTCCTGTTAGTATCCACAAACCACCAGATAGATTCACTTAGAATCATAAAGTATGATTTGAGGTGTTATGTTAAAGAACACAGCCTTCATGCATTTCTTAGTAGTATCCGACCAAGTAAAAAATCCACTTTTGGGGGGGGTCAATGTGTACATGAGGATTTTTGGGGAAAATGAGAACCATGCAAATTAGGAATAAGAACCCACATCTCCATTTGGTCCTTATTGCCTATTCCAAGAGACGGGCTTCCAAATTATAATGCTATCACACAGAAGGACAAAGGAAAATACAGTGTGAGTAGTGGATAGAGATTATCACACAAAGAAATGTGCATTGCTGTAAAGACATTCTTAAATGTAATGTTTTCTTCTTCCTCCTACATTATTTTCTGCTCCCTGAGTCCATCCTTTCTTACTCCCTAATGATTGCTGCTCTTATTTTCTGATGGAATTGCTCCACGTGTCTGTGGAGTTATTTACAGACAGACGGTCAGAACTGCTGACCAAGCTCTCAATGGCTTCTGGATTAAGGGACTGACTGTGGAGCTCTCAGGCCGATTACTGTCAACAAACTAATATCATGCCTCAGAGTAATGATCAACACAGTCAGGTGAGATTCATTTTTCACTGACATGGTTTTGTAGCTCACATAAGTAATTTAGCCCAGACCTTAATCCAAGTCTGTCCCCTGGCCCTGATCTCTGAACCACGGGCACCTTCGCCCACAGTGTACGTGCTGCAGCAGCGGCAGCTCTCACTGCTGGTGGCAAACGGTTCGGCCCTAGCCGCTGCCTCAGGCGCAGACAGACGGATCAGAAACACACACGTTAAGTCAATGCTACAGGGAGCCGAGCGTGAATTTTGTCTGCAGCATCCAATATGTGGTTCTTTTTTCTAAATGAAAAGTTACCGTAAAAAAACTTCTCATGAAAGAGTCCTCATCTTGGGAAGTTTCATTCAGTTCTATTACTTCCAGTTAGTTCTCCTTCCTTCTTCATTTCCTTACATCTGAGCCATTCATTTTGGGTTCTTTCCTCAGTGACTATGTTGAAAAACTGATAAATGTATTTTGCCTCCTCTGCTTTCTTGCTTTGCACCCTCCCCCCCAGATTGATCAGCAAGTAATGTGGGCTGCATGTTCTTAGTTCTCAGAAGTTTAAAAAACCTCGGGCACTGCATCAGAAAGTCTAGATCATTGGGCCTTTGAAATATTTTGAAAAATTCACTTAACAAAGAAAAATTATAATTAATGTTCACAGTTCTTAGGAAAGGGAGATATATATATATATATATATATATATGAAACCTGGTGTTAATAATAAAAACAGCAACACTAGATAGAGTGCTAGGCTAGGAAGATGGTCATTTCTATAGATTTACCAACTGAAGGAGAATGCATCTCAATAAATATAAGATTCTTTTCTTCCCCAATCACCAGATGTCTAAATACAGTTATCACAATTCAGTTTTTCATGTTCATTTCCATGAAGGCACAGGCTTGTACTTGATTAGGCTTTTTGTTATTGCTCATCTTAGAAATCTTTAAAACAGAAATATATTCTTTTTGGAACCTGCTCAGTAAGAACTGGTTTTACTTTAAATCAACAAGTGGTTAAATAGAATTAGAAGGAAATTACTTGATTCCTTGAGTTTGCTGGTCATTATTATCAGCTTGTTAAAGCAATTAAAAAAAAAAAAAAAACCTGAGTATAAACTACAAACTAGTAACAGAATATATGGAAACAAAAGAAAAAAACAGATAAAAAAATGAACATTGTTGGTTCTGTTAACCTACAGTTCCCTTTGAGAAAGCATGTATCATCTGTTGCTAAGTAAAAAGTCAGGTTGAGGTTGAAAGACCATATTAAATTACAGAAGAAACTGCTTTGAGGGGCACAGTTATGAAAAAGTAGTTAGAATTATTTACACTTGCTTTATTGAGATTTTACAGCAACATTATTTCACTGCTAGAGCTACTTTTTTTTTTTAAACCCACACCTTTCACAGTAACCACAGTAAAAATCAACAGGAGGTATAAGAAATATGCAGAAGCTGAGGCGCCTGGGTGGCTCAGTCGTTTAAGCGTCTGCCTTCGGCTCAGGTCATGATCCCAGGGTCCTGGGATCAAGTCCCACATTGGGCTTTTTGCTCAGTGGGGAGCCTGCTTCTCCCTCTGCCCACTGCTCCCCCGGCTTGTGCTCTCCCTCTAAATACATAAAATCTTAAAAAAATACCCAGAAGCCTTTTTTATTTATTTCATATTATTATGAGATAGTCCTTGTTTAAACCATCTATTTCTTGTATCTGGGCAGATGACAGGAGAAAGAGAAAGGATATTTCTCCCCCGAGCATCACCAAAAGGGAAAATGAAAATGGGGGAACTCTCTTTAGTATAATGTTGCAAATAGTTTTTTTAAATCCATCAGTTATTTAAACAAAGAATCATATCACTAATACTAATAATAATAGCTAATTTTTACTGAGTGCTTATTAAATGCCAGCCACTATTTTGAACATTTTACATATTTTCTTATTTTATTTTTAAGATTTTACTTATTTATTTGAGAGAGAGAGGGAGAGCGGTGGGGGGAGAGGGAGAAGCAGACTCCCCACTGAGCAGAGAGCCTGACAGGGGGCTCGATCCAAGGACCCTGAGATCATGACATGAGCCAAAGGCAGACACTTAACTGACTGAGCCACCCAGGCGTCCCTCTCTTATTTTATTTCATAATAACCTAGTAAATAGATCCTAATATTATTCTCATTTTGTAGATGAGGAAACTGAAGCCCACAGAGGTTAAGTAGCTTGTCTAAAGTCACACAGCTAATATGTAGTAGAGCCAAGATTCAAACCAGGGAGTATGACTACAGAATTTGCACTTTCACATAAGAGTATTTGTCTCTTTCTGCTTTAAATATTCATTCATAAAACATATACAAAGGGCAAGACATTAACTAACACAAAAATGTGAGTTAACCTTAAACAATCTGGCTTATGAATATCTATATAATAATTACACAGTAGTGATAAAGTAAATGGTAAGTATGACTAGTAGTTTTAAGATGAAATTTAGGATAGGCTGTGGAAATAAGAAATACACCTTTCTGGGACTTACTGTCAATGACAAGTTATATGAGTATATCAACCCTAAGCAATTAATCAGAATTATGATAGCACCTTTATTGTAAGCATCTATAACAACTTGCCAAGTATCACTTAGTTTATCCCAAGGATAAATTAATAAATCCCTGGAGCAGTCCTGAGGACAACAGATTATATAACCGTTATCATGATGTCTGAAATATAAATGGGAGGGGGGGAGGCACAGAAAAATCAAGAGATTTGTTCCAAACGCTCAGACTGTTTAAGTCTCATTTGGATTAAACCCTAGTTCCCCAGCATTGTTGTCCTAAAAGATTTGCTACCTTTCCCTCTCTGGATCTCATAGTGCAAATGTCAGAGCCCTAAGAGGTGAGTTCAATGCTGCCCAGGCCAGGCCGACTTCTCACCTCCGTGCATCTTTGCAGCAAAGGAGATTGGTGGAAGATTGCCCAATTGAGGAGAACATGTCCCCACCCCCTTCAGCTTGGTAGCAGTGGGAAAGGGGATGGTGCATCCAAATTACCTGTGAGGCTTTTCCAACCAAACCTCCTTCCCACAAATTCTACACTGAACCTACCTAATAAGTCACCAGCTTTGGGGTATTTTGGCTTGCTAAAAGGTCAAGGACAGCCAAGCTGCATGGAACATGAAAACAAACGAACATACCAGGATACCAGTGGGGCTGCCTGCTTTGTTCCATGGTTCAACACAGTTAAGGGCTAATCTTACCTTTGCTTCAAGGCCACTTTGATTCTGGAGGACAATCTCAGAAATGTGTGCCACTGATCACAGGGTGACGAAGAGAAGGTAGCCCTGAATCAACACCAAGTTTATCACTGCTTATGACCAAAGACTCTAAGGAAAGCCAGTGTGGCATCATCTCTATACCCAACAGCACAGCTCATTACACGTGACATACTACTTTTGTGGAATTTTCTGACATGAACCCAAAGTGTGCCACCCTCATGAAAAATACTGTAGTATTTTTCTATATATATTTTTCTATAATAATCTAGATAAAATTAGTACTGTAGTTGGTTATGACTCCCTTCTGTTATCTTAACCTTTTCCCCCAGGCAATGTTTTTGGACATCTTGGTTGTTTTCTATTTCACCTTGAATAACCAAATGTCATAAACTGCAATTGCTTCAAGGATAAGTAATCTTATTTTGATTTTGCACAAATTAAAACCATATTGTATCATATAAAGTTGCCTTAAATCAATGACTGTGGATAAACTGAATGATGCTTTAAGCACACACAAACATTTAATCATTGGAGCCAAATTTCAAGGTCTTTTGGTGGCAACATAAATTCAGCAAAATATTTTTCTGGCTATTGGTATGTGTTGTATATACTTCAGTTGTTGTTCTTAGAAAATTCTGCTACTTTGATGTTTAGGATGGGGAGACCTAATAGGCAAAAGAACAAATATCTCCTTTGTAACAATTTGCTGACAGCTAAGCACTTTGTTAGTCAATACAACTTTTTTTTTTTTTAAGATTTAGTCTTTTTTTTTTTAAATTTCAAAGACATTTAAAAAGTCCTCCCCTGGAATGTTCCCACTTGACATGATATATGGAAGGCAGCATAGAGGTAGGTTTGACCGGCCATCACCCTCCTTTTCTTCCAACACCTAGGCTTGCCTTTTTACGAATATTATCTCACAAGAGCCTTGCAAGGTAGGTAGAATGGCTGCATTTTTTATGGGTTGGGGAAACTGCAGTGTATGGTCCCCTGTCTAAGATCAGAGAGCTAATACCCAAAGGAGCCTGAGTTCAAAGTCTGGATCTCCCTGGATCCAAACTCACAAACCCCAACTTTATTTGGTGAATTATGGAATGCCACCCAGAATATACACTGTAGAAGAAAGGTGAGGATGGTGTTCCAGTATTCACATTCTGCCCTTGGACCCTGTGGGAGAGAGCCCAGGTAGGAAGGGTGTCCAGGCCTCAAAGCCTTTTAGTCTCTGTCTGAGGCCACTCTGTTTGGTCTCTCCAGATTCTGAACCTGGTCCAGCACCAGGCTGCCTTGATCAATTCTGTCAACATGTCCAGATCTTCTCTTAGCTCCCTTAGCAGTCCCACGGTTTTACAGATTAATTCTACATGGAGAAAGGCAAAAAATATATAAACAAGGCCTTAACTAGGTAGAGTAGGCAGTTGCTGAGATTCTAAATCAAAAACCTCCTAGCCTGAGGCAGAAGAGGCCTAGCACCAGGGTTTCAGAACCTTCTAGACAGCCTGTATTGGTTTCTTCTGTTCTACTAGATTTCTTCAATGAATATCTGATTCAAAAGATACCTTCCTAGTGCTTCTGGCCACACTACACCAACCCTCCTGAGTATTTTATACTTTGGACCCCTGGAAACCTCACCTTGCTCCTCACTCCTCCTCAATAGTTCTCTTTGACAGTTCAGTTTTCCTGATGTGCATTCTGGCTGGGAGTTCCCAGGGTCCTGTCCTTCAGAGAAGGTCAGTTTCACCTACTGTGAAGCTAGTTCCTCCACTTCATGTTTGAAATGGCCTTAGTCACCAAGGAGAATGCCATCTTATCCTGGAGTGCATGCCAGACTCTCTTCCCTCCATGAGCTAGAAGCAAACTCCTGTTACTTCCTATTTTCTCTCTGGTATCACTTTGGGTGACCCCCTAAATTTCTCTCCCTTCCTGAGAGCTTCCAGAGAGTGGGCCATCTGCAAAGCAGAGATGATGGGCACACCTAGATCTAAATATTCAGAATTTACCCCTCTTGCCACCTCCCCAGGTTCTCTTTGATGACTCATTACTCAGATGTTGTCAGAGGAAACTTCAAAAATCTTCCCAGAGTCTTTTAATCCCCCCTCAAAGCACATGGCAGTTTGTACAGACTGAGAAAGGAAAATGGTACCCCTGGCAGCTAGGACCTGGCACTATCAGTTAGGCCGTGGTGTGCTCCTATGGAACATAAACAATGTCGCAGATCACCACCATCAGACAAGACCACTCTATAATCATGTCAGAACACAGACAAAGATGTGAACATTGTCCAAACTACAGAAATGACTAAGCATCCCCCCCATGCTGACTAATAAGAATGCTGCTGCTTCTTTACTCTTTACCCCTTACACTTGCTTAGTTCCTCCCGCGCTCTAGATAAGACTCAAAATATCCCAGACGTGCTCATGACTGAGAGGTTGTATGGGCAGGACCTGGTCGGCAGTTTCTTCCGACATGATGGATGATACAGATATAAATACATAGATATAGATAAAGAGACAGAGATACAGAGATATAGATATCTCCATGCATCTATATATGTGTGATAGGCTGAGGGAAGTATTTTATATGTATTTACATGACATATGATATATATATTGCAGACACATATACAACTCTACTTGTGGTTATTGAGCACTTGAAATATGACCAGTGCATCTGAGAAACTGAATTTTTAATTTTATTTAATTTCAAGTTAAATATGAACATATTGCTAGTTGCTACCATAATATATAGCACACCTCTATAGTAATTCTTGATGTCTGGCAGATAAGACAGTTTTCAAAACTGACTTTTCTGGTATATTTTCCCTCTAAGTAAATTTTACAACAAGTGAAGTTCACTTATCCCTGGGTATTATATAGTATTTGTAATATTATGAATAGTTTTTTTAATGGTCTCTGGCATATAGAAATTTTTTAATTTTTGTATGTTGACCTTATATGATCTTACATTCAGCCATCCTGCTTAAATTATCTTGTTCATTTTAGTTTTTCTTTTTTTTAATTTGAGACATTTTTCAATTTATTTTCTTAAATTCTTACAGATACACAATCGTTACGCATTTGTTTTAGTTCCTTTTACTGCACTATGATTAAAAAAATGGTCTATGAGATTTTTACCTTGGGAATTTATTGAGATATTTTATTGTGGTAAACACAATGTTCCCTGAATATTTACAAAGAATGTTTTTCTATGTTTATTGGGTTATACACACACATGTACAATTAATTTGTTAATTTAATGGCTCAAATCCTCAATATTTCTACATTTATCTATCAGAGCTATCAATTTCTGAAAGAGTTGCTTAAATCCTACCATTATTATTTATAATTTGTAAAATTTTCTTTGTTTTCCCTAATAGTTTTGCTTTATATATTCTAATGCTATATTGTCTAATGCATAAAAGGTTCTGAACTGTTACAACTTCTTGATTAGTTTTACATAGCTTTCATCACAAAGTGTACAGCTCAATCAATTTTCACATACCTCTTAAGCCTTGCTACAACCCCTTGCAGTCATTCCCCACCCCTTTAAGGATAGTCATGTTCCTGACTTCCAACAGCACAAATTAGTTTTGTATCTGATTTTGATCTTTATATCACTGGAATCCTATGGTTTGTACTGTTGTGTGTCTGGCTCCTTTTGTTCAACATTATAATTGTAGGACTGACTGATATCAAGTGCAATGCCCTCACCTCTCTGTGGTCTACCCCAGTGGGATCTAAAAGCCAGCTAGAGAAACCATGCAGGCAATTTCCCTCATAGACACATCCAGGAACAGAGAAAGAAGTTTCTAATAACACAGACTACAGTTTTCTTCTGTTTCATATTATCTCTATTTCAGATTCCAGGTTTTCTCTTTATGTACCTTGGTCTTTCTCTGTTATGTTCTTGATTGCCCTCACCTATCTGGTAGCCCTTAGTTGCTTGTTCATATATACGATGAAGAAGTAAGTTGATTAATGTAAGTAGCTGGCATGAATTTCCTCTGAAGTCTGTGGGCTTTGTAGAATGGGTGACATGTGCCAACACAAGAGCTGCTCTTTAGGGTAGTTGAGCAAGGAGCAGGCTGAAGAACCCCATAACTGTCAAACAAAGATTCACTTTGAGATGGAGCACGGTGTCATACTGAAGACTGAATGAACCTACTTTTTAAAAAATGTCCTCCTTGTCTGTCTGTTACTGAATCCAGAATTGCCTCAATAATACCTCTTCTACCTCTGATCCCATCCCCAAGAAAAGGAGCTTCCTCCAAGAAATTTTCCACTTTGGAGAAAATTTGACTAGGGGCAAACACTGTCACTTTTCCCTCTGTGTTGGAGGGCAGGGATAACCTTTATAGTTACATTTATAGGTAGTTATTTAATTAATTCCCCAAGCTTGAAGCTTCTCCAGCATTCTTACAGGTAGAAGTGTCCTCCCCTGAGTTTGTTTTAGGTTGTAGATTCTTCTACTCCGATTTTACCATCATTCTGATCCCATCTGCTCTCTTCTCTTTCAGAAACTCCTCAAAATTTCTTGCTTTTTGATGGCACCCTTCCTTGTTTTCCAGCTATCATTATGGATGTATTCTTTTTAAAAAATATTACTAGTTTATTTTTATATAGATAATCATAAAAAAATAGTCCATAATCTCACTACCCAGTAATCCCTACTTATATTTTTCCATTTTAACATAATTCTTTCATTATAAAATAAACAAAATTAATCAATCAATTAATAAAATTCAACATCCATTTATGATAAAAACTCTCGAGAAAATGGGTATAGATGAAATTTACTTCAACATAATAAAGGCCATATATGACCAACCCACAGCTAATATCATACTCAACAGTAAAAAAGCTATGAGCTTTTCCTTTAAGATCAGGAAGAAGACAAGGATGAGCACTCTTGCCACTTTTATTCTACATAGTATTAGCAGTCCTAGCCACAACAATTAGGTAAGAAAAAACAATAAAACACATCCAAATTGGAAAGGAAGAAGTAAAACTGTCACTATTTGCAGATGACATGATACTATATATTAAAAAAAAAAACTAAAAAAATACCCCTAAGACTCCACCCTAAAACTATTAGAACCAATAAATTCAGTAAAGTTGTAGGATACAAAATTAATATACAGAATTTGCTGCATTTCTATACACTAATAATGACTATCAGAGATATTAAGAAAATTATCCCATTTATAATTACATCAAAAAGAATAAAATACCTAGGAATAAATTTAACAAAGAAGGTAAGACCTATATGCTGAAGACATTGATGAAAGAAATTGAAGATAACAGAAAATAAATGGAAATATAAACTATGCTAATGGATAGGGAGAATTAATATTGTTAAAAATGTCCAAATTACCCAAATACGTCTACAGATTCAATGCAATCCTTATCAAAATACCAATGGCACTTTTCACAGAACCAGAAAACGTAATAAAATTCGTATGGAGCCACATAAGACCCCTCATAGCCAAAATAGTCTTGAGAGGAGAACAAAGCTGGAGGTACCAAGTTCCCTGATTTCAAACTATACTACAAAGTTATAGTAATCAAAACAGTATGATACTGGCACAAAAATCAATGGAACAGAATAGAGAGCCCAGAAATAAATCCGTACTTATATGGTCAATCTACAACAAAAGAGGCAAGAACATACAAGGAAAAAATAGTCTCTTTGATAAATGGTAGTGGGAAAACTGGACAGATACATGCAAAAGAATGAATCTGGACCACCTTTTTACATCATACACAAAAATACAACTTAAAATGGATTAAAGACTTAAATGTAAAACCTGAAACCTACAAGAAAACATAGACAGTAAGCTCTATGACATCAGTATTCACAATTTTTCTGCGTATGTCTCCTCAGGCAAGGGCAACAATAGCAAAACTAAACAAATAGGACTACATCAAACCAAAAAAGCTTTTGCACAGTGAAGGAAACTATCAACTAAATGAAAAGGAAACCTACTGAATGGGACAAGATATTGCAAATGATATATCCAAAAAGGGTTGATATCAAAAATATATAAAGAATATATACAACTCAATAACAAAAGAACAAACAACTCAATTAAAAATGGGTGGAAGACCTAATAGACATTTTTCCAAAGAAGACATACAGATGGCAAACGGGCACATGAAAAGATGTTCAACATCACTCATCATCAGGGAAATGCATATCAAAACCACAATGAGGTATCACCTCACACCTGTTAGAATGGCTAGTATCAAAAAGACAAGAAATAGTAAGTGTTGGTGAGGATGTAGAGAAAAGAGAGCCCTGTACACTGTTGGTGGGAATGTAAATTGGTAGGCCACTATGGAAAACAGTATGGAGGTATCTCAAAAAATTAAAAATAGAAATACCATATGATTCAACAATTTTACTTCTGGGTATTTATCCAAAGAAAATGAAAACTGTAATTCAAAAAGATATATGCATCCCTATGTTCACTGTGGCATTACTTACAACAGCTAACATATGAAAGCAACTTAAGTGTCCACTGATAGATGAATGGATAAAGAAGAGGTGGTATATATATATACATATATATGTGTATATATTATATATATATATAGGATGGTGTGTGTGTGTGTGTGTGTGTGTGTGTGTGATGGAATATTACTCAGCCATAAAAAGGAATGAGATCTTGTCATTTGCAACAATATGGATGGACCTAGAGAGTATTATGCTAAGTGAAATAAGTCAGAGAAAGACAAATACCGTATGATTTCACTTATATGTGTAATCTAAAAAAATCAAACAAAACAAGATAGAAACAGACTCATAGATACAGAGAACAAACTGATGGTTGCTGAAGGGGAAAGGGGTGTTGGCATGAGTGAAAAAGGTAAAGGGGATTAAGAGATACAAACCTCCAGTTATTAAATAGATAAGTCATATGGATGTAATGTACAGCATAGGATATCTAGTCAATAAAACTGTAACAACTTTGTGTAGTGAAAGATGGTAACTAGAGCTATTGAGGTGATCATTTTGTAATGTATAAGAGCATGGAATCACTATATATTGTATACCTGAAATAATATAATATTATATGTCAATTATAAATAATAAAAATGATGAAAGAGCTCATAAACAAAGAATTGTAAAATACATATATGTAGAAGGAAGAAAATATTACCATAGTGCTATGGCTCTGACATAATCATGCTTAACATCGTCCCCAGTCATTTTTTTTGTGCTACATTTTATCTAACTGCTATCATTCTCTATATAAAATTCTGTATCTTGCTTTTTAAATTTGACACAGTGTCTATGCATTTTCCAGTGTTGTGGATAGCCTTCACAATGTGGACAGTCATTGTTAAGGCTGCAGAATATTTCATTATATGAATATTCCATTACCCACTTATCCACTGCCCTCTTGTTGGGTGTGAAAACAAATATTTAGCTTTCCAGACAGCTCAAGTGCAGGTTCAGTCTGAAATGGGGCTTGGGGGCTTTGTTTTCTTTCTTTATAAAAATTATGTTTGAATAGTTAACATGTGCATATGATACAAAATTCTGAAAGAACAAGAGAATACATAGTGAAAACTTCCTTCCACCCCCGTCCCCAGCCATCTAGTTTACCTCCTCAGATGCAATCACCGTTACTAGTTTCTCAAAAAGTTTTCAAAGACAGTCCATACAGAGGCAGGTGTACATGAATATGAATACGTGTGTGTGTGCATGTGTGTGCACACATGCGTGCACGTGTGCACACAGTGGGAGCATATTATATATTCTTCTACACCTTCCTTTTTAAAGCTGAATAATATTCCATTGTGTGTGTGTATATATATATATATATATATATATATATATATATATATATATATACATGCCACATTTTGTTTATTCATTCAATTGTCAATGGACATTTGAGTTGCTCCCACCTTTTGGCTATTGTAAATAATGCTGCTGTGAATAGGGGTGTACAAATATTTATCCCAGTCCCTGCTTTCATTGCTTTTGGGAATATAACCAGAAGTGGAATTGCTGGATCATATGGTAATTTTATGTTTAAATTTTTTTTGAGAAATCCTCATACCATTTTCCATAGCAGCTGCACCATTTTATATTCCCAGCAGCAATTCCAGTTTCTTCACATCCTTGCCTCTTGCCAACACTTGTTATTTTCTGTATGTTTTTTTAAATGATAGCCATCCTATCCTAATGGGTATGAAGTAGTGAATTTTTCATTTTTAATGTATAAAATCTGTTAATCTCTTCCTTCGTGTTTCCTGCTTTCCTTGTAATGGTCTTTGCTTCTCTAAGGTTATACAAGCAATCTCCAAACTTTACTTATAATATAGTTATCATTTCATTTGGTACATTTAAAGCTTTGATTCACCAGGAATTCATTTTCTATTTGATCTGACACAGGGAGTGCTCTCTTCTTCCAGACTGAGAATTAACAATGCCAGTATCTTTCATGAAAGCTCACGCCTTTCCCTTTCCACCACACTGTCTTTTCTGTGGCCTTTTCTTCCCCCCCGCCGCCCACGGTGAGCTGACACTAAGCCACTATTGTTTTAATACTTCCCATCTTAGCTTATCAGTACTATCAAATTAGGCTTTAGTTTTCAAAAAAAGAAGTCAGTGTGAATGAACAGCCAAAACAAAAAATGTACCTCTTTCTCATTAAGCAAAAACATTCAGGAGGATTATAGAAGAAAATTTTATGGCATAAAACACTACTTTTATGCTTATGTTTCCCAATTTGACCTCTCCTTATCTGTGGCTATTCAGTTTGGGTTTTTATTTAGCATTATATTGCAGGAGGAATGAGTGTCACTGCAGGGATTAAGCAGCAGCAAATCTAAGATTTACTGGTTATGACTGGATCAGGCTCACCTTTCTGTAGAACTCTTAGATGCACACACATCAGAAAAGGACAGATGTAAAAATAACAATTTTTCCCTTTCAGGAATTAATGATTATTTTCTTTTTTCTTTTTTTTTAAATTTTATTTTATTATGTTATATTAATCACCATTCATTACATCATTAGTTTTTGATGTAGTGTTCCATGATTCATTGTTTGCGTATTAACACCCAGTGCTCCATGCAATACGTGCCCTCCTTAATACCCATCTTTCTTATAATAATGAGATGGTATTTTATTTTTAAAATCACATGTGAACATGAGTATTGGAAGTATTATTTCCCAGAAATGGATAACTAGGTAACGAATTCTTTCCACAACCTACTTTTGTCTTTATGTTGAAATCAGGTTTAAATAAGAAACTTCTAATTTAAAGGTTTGCCTAAAATTCATTAGAATTGGAGATGACCTGCCCCATGAATTCCTCCTATTAGTAATCATTATATCACTAGATTAACTTTCTAATATTAATTGGATTCTAATTTTAGCCACTGTAAAAATACATTTTCTTCTAAATAAAAGAATCTCCAGATGTAACAACCATACAAGCTGAGCTCCCCAAATTCGTTGCAAAAACAGTGACGGGCTGATATTCCAGCAATGTTTTAAAGGAAGGCAAATCACTTCAACTCACCCTCGTGACCAAAAATTTGCTGTGGTGTAGACTGCACCTCTTTAGGGTTAAGTAAGCATCTAATACCCAGGGAGGGTGATATTAGTATTAGTAATAAGAAAACTTGAAGAGAATAAAGAACCTTTAATAAAGAAAAAAAAAAGAAACAATTTTATCCCCACCTCTTGCAACTGAAAGGAAAATTTGGTATGTTTTAGTATGAGAATAGAAAATGTATGGAATATGAAGCTTAAAAGTAATGATTTATAAAGAGGAACATATACAATGCTAAACAGTCTTTCCTTCCCTCTTTAATAAATGTAAAGATGGAATGTTTTATTATAAAATTATAAAGTCTTTGCATCTGAATAGAATTATTCCTTACCAAATGGTTCAGATGTTTTTTAACAATTACTGAGAGTGGAACACAAAAGACCTTTTTATTTTATTTTATTTTATTTTATTTTATTTTATTTTATTATTATGCTCAATTAGCCAACATAGAGTACACATCATTAGTTTTTGATGTAGTGTTCAGTGATTCATTAGTTGTGTATAACACCCAGTTCTCATCGCCACATGTGCCCTCCTTAATACCCATCACCTGGTTACCCCATCCCCCAACCCCTCTCCCTTCTGTAACCCTCAGTTTGTTTCCCAGAATCCAGAGTCTCTCACGGTTTGTCTCCCTCTCTGATTTCCTCCCATTCAGTTTTCCCTCCCTTCTGCTGTGGTCCTCTGCGCTATTCCTATGTTCCACATATGAGTGAAACCATATGATACTTGTTTTTCTCTGCTTGACTTATTTCACTTAGCATAATCCCCTCCAGTTCCATCCATGTCGATGCAAATGGTGGGTATTCACCCTTTCTGATGGCTGAGTAACAGTCCATTGTATATATGAACCACATCTTTATCCATTCATCTGCTGAAGGGCATCTCATCTCTTTCCACAGTTTGGCTATTGTGGACATTGCTGCTATGAACACTGGGGTACATGTGGCCCTTTTCACTACATCTGTATCTTTGGGGTAAATACCTAGTAGTGCAATACCTAGCTCTATTCTTAACATCTTGAGGAACTTGCATACTGTTTTCCAGAGTAGATATACCAGCTTGCATTTCCACCAACAGTTTAAGAGGGTTCCCCTTTCTCCACATCCTCGCCAACATTTGTTGTTTCCTGTCTTGTTAATTTTTGCCATTCTAACTGGTGTAAGGTGGTATCTCATTGTGGTTTTGATTTGTATTTCCCTGATGGCTAGTGATGTTGAACATTTTTTCATGTGTCTGTTGGCCATCACAAAAGACCTTTTTAAAGATGCAGGAATAATTATGTAGTCAGGCAACTATATCGCCACACATCTTCCTTGTCTTTAATGATGACTGAAAATAAACACATGCTGTTACTTACCTATCATGACTGATGGTGAAAGGGTACCGTGTCCCATTTCTATTTTTTTTAAACACCTTTGTTGAGGTGTGATATATATAGTATAAAATCCACCCATTGTAAGGATGCAGTTCAATGATTTTTAGTACATTTTATAGTGTTATACAACCATCACCATAATCCAGTTTGAGAACATTTCCATTATCTCCAAAAATTCCCCTGTGCTCATTTATGGTAAGTCCTTGATCCCAACACCAGATCCAGAAAATCACTAATTTACTTTCTGTCTCTCTATAGATTTGCTTTTTCTGGACCTTTCACATAAATGGAATTATACAATACATGGTCTTTTGTGTCCAGCTTCTTTCAGTAAGCATAATATTTTTGAGGTTCATCCATTTTGCTGTATATTTCCTCCTCCAAGGAAATTTCAGAATCAGCTTGTCAAAAAAAATGTTTTAAAAATTTCTGCCAACCAGGTGGGAAGGCCTTTTAATCAACATAGCTTTTAATCACCCTTATTTGTTTCTTGCTCCGGATTCCTCCATCTTCTGAAGCATTTTGGAAGACTTATTTTAGATTTAGAACATTTCTGAATGTAATAAAACCACATGAAAGTACAAAAGTACTTTTTATTGGATAAAAACCCTCAGTTTCAGGATTTCCCCTAAGTTATCAAAACGTAGGATTAGAAGCACAACTCATTGAGAAGATAGAAGGGAAACTAATTGTATTGGGGGGGGGGTTAGTTTTGTCTTTTTGTTTTATTTTGTTTTACTTCTCTTTTGCTTTGGCTCAATTCCTGAAAATAAGTACTTCACAAATTTTCTGGCTATTATTATAAGAGGTGTAAACAATATTACTCCCCTTTTTATTTTGACTATAATGGCATCTGATTAGACCAAAGTCATCTATTTGACAACCTCTTATCTGGAACATGATAAGGAAGCAAGAAGAAATACTTAAAGACAAAAGAACCAAATAATCATAACAAGGCCATGTTCTAAAATGCATGCAACATACCCACAGGAAACCCCTGACTTTCAAGTCCTCATTAGGATGTATTAGGAATGTATGTATTTTTATTTTATACACAGTTCTAACAAGCTTTGCTCCCTTACTGTCCCTAAGACAATTAAAAGCAACAGATCATTGAGGCAGAACGAAAGGAAGACACAGAGTAGAGAGGGAATCCAGGAGAGACTGGTGCTTAGAAGAGGATTTGCTACTAAGAATGAGAAGTAACTACTTGATATAGGAGGGGAGGAGACAGAAGGTAGACGCAGAGGCCCAGGGCCACTCAGCGGACTGGCAGCGCCCCTGCATTACAGCACAGGAGAACTAATGATGACTCTGTGTCTTTACAAAAGGAAGTCTCCTAATGTTCAAACCACCTCCAAACCTTCCTGGAAAAGGATATATAACCACTAACTGACTAAATCTATAAACAAATAAGCCATCAAACAACTTTGGTTTGCTATACTCTATTATGAAGGCAACAGCATATTATACGGTGTACCAGAGTGAAAGCAGTGTATAGCTTTTAGACAAACATCTATTAAAATGGTTAGAAATCTTTTGCAAATTTTCTTGCTTAAAGGAGTATATTTTAGTCCTCTGGATAATGCTTTTAAATATGAACAGCTGATTCCCTGATATTGCTGGAAATGTAGCATTTCTATATTTCTTTTTGTTTTTATTTTTTGGCCTGTTCTTATCAAATGACAAAAACTAAATGCTAGGCTAATCTTTGGAAGATTGTAACTCCATTTGTAACCAGCTATTACAACATTTAAAGTTCATTCTATAAAGAAGTTATTGATTATTGTTGGGTAAGTTACATTTGCAATAAAGTAAACATCTTATGAATTAAATAGATTATGTAAAACATTTTTCGATTCCTAAATGAACAGCATGACCTATTATCTGAAAATAAATATTAGGGAAGGTGGGTTTTATTGAGAACATTGGATTAACAGTCCAGAGAAGGAGCTCTAGCCTTGCCAAGCACTCATTCTACAAATTTGCATGTGCCTTTTAAACTTTTGTAGCAACAGTGTCTTTATATAAGAGGTAAAAGAAAACCCGGTACATACAGAACCACACATACTGGCGAGTTACCTCATTCTTACCATCAGTTTCCTCTTCTGGAAAAACAGGGATGTTAGTAACATCTGCCAAACAGACTGTTATAGGAAGTGAATGACTCAACAGCCATTAGCTTTTAGGAATAATATGTTCATTTCTGTGGAGATTTTGTGTTTTTCCCCTGAAACACATTTTTACTTCCCTAGGCTTCAAGATTTACAGAAATGCATTTCTGATTGATACTACGTAAAGCTGCTTCTGCTCTTCCCATACAAACATCCTTTCTTCCAACCACCAAAAGCATGTTAAAAAATAAATAAAAGAAAGAAAGAAAAGATGCTCTGTATACATAATTTCTTTTTAGTCTCCTAAGAAAATAAACCCATGAGGTAGGTACTGTTACTGTGCCCATTTTACAGATGAGAAAACTGAAGCTTAGATATGTTCTGACTTGCCTGAGGTCACAGGGCTGGGAAGAGAGGGCTGGAGTCCCATCTAGAAAACTGCAGGAGGGCAAGCTGAGCAGAGCTGGGAAGGGTTGCAGCAGAAAATAAGGTTGTCTGAGGGCACAGACCTGGTCTGTGCAAAAAGAGAAGCATTAGAAGTTTTGAGCAGGGCAGCAATAGGAGCAGAATTGATATTTTTAAAAAATCAACCTTAAAATTTTATATCTATTTTCTAGGCAAATAATAGCAACTAACTTTTACTGAACCCTTATTAAAGCTCTGCTCTAGACCTCTGCAAGTATTTGCTAATTTAATCCTTATAACAACTCTTTAAAAGGTAGGCACTGTCATTTGTTCCATTTTACAGATGAGAAAACTGAAGCACAGAAAGATGCAAGAACTCACCAAAATCCAGACAGCTTGCAAGTGATGGAACTAGGGTTCACACGCAGGCAGTCTGCCCCAGAGTGCGCAGCAGTAACCTCTGGACCCCAGTGCTTCTGTTAAGAGACTTATACCACAGGCTAGACATATAAGGCTAGCGTGGGGCCACTGCAGTAGCGAAGGTCTGAGGTGGTAAGGACTTGGATTCCAGGAAAGGTGACAAGAATGGAGAAAAGGGGAGATTTCAAAAGAAAAGTTGGAATTTCTGAATTAGATACTTGGGGGAGTAAGAAGAGGGGTAAGTTGAAAATGAAGCCAGTTTTCATTCCCCTGGGAGGAATATAAGGAGCTGGCAGAGGAGCTGGTCAGGAGGAAACAACGACTGGAGTGTAGGGAGTGGTGAATTCAGGACAGTGCCAGGAAAGCTAGGTAGATGGCTGCAGCCGGCAGCACTGCTCAGTGAGTAGATGGGGCTCCAGAAAGAGATGTGGGGGCCTTTAGCAAAGAGGATTTTAAAGTCAGGAAAACAGGTAAACTCTCCGAGAAAGAGAGAGTGAAGAAAGTGAAAGAATAAGGCTCTAAGTCTAAGTATCCACCAGGGACAGGAGATAAGAGGAAAAAGCAAGACAAAGGGGCCAACACACACCAATGGCCGTGGTGCACCAGTCCCTTGCAATATGCCACATTATTTAGAAAAACAACCTGTAAGATAGCTATGTTGCTCCTAAAGATAGAGAAATTGGAGTCAAGACATTAGGGGTCTTATCCACAATCACATAGCAAGTAAGTGACATAACTAGAATTTGAACCTAGTCCATGCAACCCCAAAGTCTGTCTCCTTCCATAAGCAAAAATGTGTTGGAAAGGTGAACATGGTTGGGACAGGTGAAGGCTGGTAGCTGGAGTCAAGGAGAAGACTGGCAGGACATGAAGCCCAAGAGGTAAACCAGAATAGAATTTTTAAAGGCTATGTCATGTCTAGGAATTAAAGAACCAGGGAAAGTTTTTCAGCAGGAAAGTAATATAAGAATCCTTTTTAAGACAGGAATATAAGTATAAACAAAGATAAAGAGAGAAGTATTAAAAAACGGATGGGATGGGGAAGAAACTAGGAACAGAGAACACTGTTGGTGGTAATACTGTGCTTTTGTTGATGGATAATGATGGTCTGGGCTGGAGCTGGAGCAAAGAGAGCAGAGAAGAAAGAGACTGGATTCAAGAGATATGCAGAGACATTTTGGTAAGACCTGCCTATCAGTGTCCCAGGGGAGGTGCCCAGAAGGCAGTTGGAAATAGTATCTACCACTAAAAGAGTTCTAGGGTAGAGATTTAGAATTCAGAAGTCATCAGCAGGCGGTGGTAGTTGGAGACTACAAGGTGATGATATCATGAGGAACTGGAAGACCAAGAGGAGATGGCTAAGCAGGAAATTCTGGGGGAAAGTAAACAGAGGATTTGAAGGACCTTTTCTGGAAAAGGCTCCAGTGCTCATCTGTTTTTAGGAGTCGCCCTTTTCCTTTGCATCCCTTTCTATAAGAAGGGGAGCAGGTCTCGACCTTTCTGAATTTCCATTCTGCCCTCTTCTTGAGCACAGATACTATTTTCCTTATAAAGCCATAGGCTGGGGGGCGGCGCCTGGCTGGCTCAGCCCGGTAAGCATCTGCCTGTAGCTCAGGTCATGATCTCAGGGTCCTGGGATGGAGCCCTGTGTTGTCTTGTCTGGTCCCTGCTCAGCAAGGAATCTGCTTCTCCCTCTCCCTCTGCCCCTCCCCACCGCTCGTGCTCGAGTGCATGCATGCATCCTCTCTCTCTCTCTGTCAAATAAAATTAAAAAAAAAAAAAAAAAAGACATGGGCTGGTCTTATTCTCTCTCAGGGCTCTTGGCCTGGAGCCCCAAACCCATGCCTGTGCCACAGGATATGGGAGGCCACATCTCTCAAGAAATGTTTAGACAGTCAAGTCTGCAGACCATGGTCATTATTTGGAAGTGGTGGTGCCTCCCAGTTCTCTGAGGAATTAGATATAGCATTGAGAAGGAGGTCTTATAAGGACCTTGGGAGGCTCACATTCAGAGCGGTGATCACTGAAATCACTAAGGGAAGGGAGGCATGAAATGCTGGTGAGAAATTGGAGGCAGTGGGTTGTTGAGGTTCTTTCAAAGAGATTTAAGCAGAATAATTTAGGTCAGTCTGCACCCCAGGTCAATTTAGAGCTCTTTATTCAGTCTTTCTAAAATTCTGGCATTAATTAATATGGAACGCTAATGGCTTTTCAGATGGTAATCACATACCTTGTCCATTCACCTCGATTTTCTATACTGACTTGATTATTGCAAGTATATTTACAATAGACTGCAAATTTGGACTTTGGGACAGGCAGGTCTAGGTCAGAATCCCAGGTCTGCTATTCAATAAGCGAGGCCATAGGGAAAATCACTCAAACTTAATAATCAGTTTCCTTAACTGTAAACTGAGATAATACCTTCTGTGGCAGTTAATGCTGATTGGATCGTTTAACTTCTGTTCCATTCCAACGCCCTTATAGAGTGCCTACCAATACAACAGAGGCTGGAAAGCCAAAGGCAAATTTCTCAGACTCCCATGCAGCTGGGTTTCACATCTGACCTGAGTCAATACATTTTGGAATCCACAGCTTAACATAAAGGGTTTTTGCCAAACTGGCATTTGTATTTTTTACTTTTGGTGACCTTACTGTTTATAAACATCTGGGAGTAAAAATGGATTTAATTGTGTTTAATCTTTATAGGAAGATGTGTAACAAGATGCTGTACAAGCAAAGCTTTCAAGCTTCTAAATACTACTATAACTTTGTTTATGTTCAATTATTTTCATAAGTCATTCATAAAAAAATAGTGCCTTTTTAAAATTTTTTTATTGTTATGTTAATCCCCATACATTACATCATTAGTTTTAGATATAGTGTTCCATGATTCATTGTTTGTGCATAACACCCAGTGCTCCATGCAGAACGTGCCCTCCTCAATACCCATCACCAGGCTAACCCATCCTCCCACCCCCCTCCCCTCTAGAACCCTCAGTTTGTTTTTCAGAGTCCATCGCCTCTCATGGTTCGTCTACCCCTCCGATTTCCCCCCCCTTCATTCTTCCCCTACTGCTACCTTCTTCTTTTTTTTTTTCTTTCTTAACATATATTGCATTATTTGTTTCAGACGTACAGATCTGAGATTCAACAGTCTTGCACAATTCACAGCGCTTACCAGAGCACATACCCTCCCCAGTGTCCATCACCCAGTCACCCCATCCCTCCCACCCCACCCCCCACTCCAGCAACCCTCAGTTTGTTTCCTGAGATTAAGAATTCCTCATATCAGTGAGGTCATATGATACATGTCTTTCTCTGTTTGACTTATTTCGCTCAGCATAACACCCTCCAGTTCCATCCACGTCGTTGCAAATGGCAAGATCTCATTCCTTTTGATGGCTGCATAATATTCCATTGTATATATATACCACCTCTTCTTTATCCATTCATCTGTTGATGGACATCTTGGCTCTTTCCACAGTTTGGCTATTGTGGACATTGCTGCTGTAAACATCGGGGTGCACGTACCCTTTCGGATCCCTACTTTTGTATCTTTGGGGTAAATACCCAGTAGTGCAATTGCTGGATCATATGGTAGCTCTATTTTAACTTTTTCAGGAATCTCCATACTGTTTTCCAGAGTGGCTGCACCAGCTTGCATTCCCACCAACAGTGTAGGAGGGTTCCCCTTTCTCCACATCCCCGCCAACATCTGTCATTTCCTGACTTGTTAATTTTAGCCATTCTGACTGGTGTGAGGTGGTATCTCATTGAGGTTTTGATTTGGATTTCCCTGATGCCGAGCGATATTGAGCACTTTTTCATGTGTTTGTTGGCCATTTGGATGTCTTCTTTGGAAAAATGTCTGTTCATGTCTTCTGCCCATTTCTTGATTGGATTCTTTGTTCTTTGGGTGTTGAGTTTGATGAGTTCTTTATAGATTTTGGATACTAGCCCTTTATCTGATATGTCATTTGCAAATCTCTTCTCCCATTCTGTCAGTTGTCTTTTGGTTTTGTTGACTGTTTCCTTTGCTTTGCAAAAGCTTTTTATCTTGATGAAGTCCCAATAGTTCATTTTTGCCCTTGCTTCCCTTGCCTTTGGCGATGTTTCTAGGTAGAAGTTGCTGCGGCTGAGGTCGAAGAGGTTGCTGCCTGTGTTCTC